>NC_136063.1:663969714-666469714 GCF_964261635.1 Lissotriton helveticus
AGCAAAGACTTGGATCTCCCTCCCCACCCACCTTCGGCGAACCCAAGACCATCTCTCCTTCAGGAAGCAGCTCAAGACAAGGCTGTTCGAGCAGTAACTTACCCCTCCCCCAGCGCCTTGAGACCCACCCGGGTGAGTAGCGCGCTTTACAAATGCCGTGATTGATTGATTGATTGACATAGAAGGAAGTGATTTATAGCGGAGTGGCATAGAGTGGAGTGGCATAGATTGGAATAATGTAAAGTGTATTGTTGTAGAGTGGAATTGTATACTGTAGAATAGCATAGAGTGGGGTTGCATTGAGTGGATGGGCGTACAGTGGAGTGGCATAGACTGGAGTGTCATAGAATGGAGTGGCATAGAGTGTAATACCGTGCAGTGGAGTGATGTAGAGTAGAGTGTGGTTCTTGAAATAGATGTTGTGTGAAAATGGGGGAACAGATGTAAATGTAATGCGGCTGCAATGTATATTATGAGGTGTAAATTATCATTTATGGTTCTAGATGCAAATAGTGTAAAATACGTAGTTATATATTGTGTTGTAGAATACTGTGTAATACATAGTATACCGTGGTACATGCCAATGACAAAGCAGTCTTTCCAAAAATTAATAGCCAGCCATGTAGTTTTCAGCACACATTCTCTGTGTTTTGGGTTAAGGTCTTAAATATAGGTATGTAGTAGGCTTTATTGTCAAATTTCATGGTAATCCATTTAGCCGTTTTTGGCCTACAACTGATACAAAATTCTATGGAAACTGAAGTGGCGAAAAAACGTATTTTGAGACTCCCCATTTTATCTTTGCACTCCCTTGACCAATTACCACAAACATTCCATCCTCTGCTAATGTAGAAAAGCTATAGGTCGGAAAAGTTTCATTGAGTTCCATGAGGCAAAGTCATTAGCAAGCAAAAATCTGAGGAATTCCTATACCTGAGAATCGTAACTATACTTACAGAGTCATTACCACCACTCTGCAATACAATAATTAATGCAAATATATATATAATATGCATCATTTAATATAACCTGTGCACTAAGTTCTCATGCCCCCGCCACGTACAGCTTTTTCAGCAATTATTTAATGCAATTAAATTTGCAATGTAATTGCAAATGTTGCAGTGATATGATCAGTGATGTCATAGAAGATGGCATGGCTGATGTAATATGTGGGGTAATTAGCAGTGCATGGAGAGGGCCTCGAGTTATAGTTACCTTGGGGCAGAAGTTATGGTTACTTGAGACAACTATACCTGTAACTGGTGAATTTCTGTGGTTTTTAGAGCTTAACATTTTATGTTGTTAATGGACATTTAACCTACTATAAGGTTTCTTTAACCTTTGTTTTTTTTAGTGTATTTTTAGGTTTTTGCACTGCAAAGTAATATTATATTACCATATATAAAGCCAGTCCCCTGCCTCGTAAGTACTCTGCACCACTGTATGCAAATGTACTCTATGCCACTGTACTCTGCACCACTGCACTCTATTGTACGCCACTGCAGACTGTAGTGCTGCACAGTACAATGCCTTAGAGTGCAGTGATGCACAGTAGACTGCAGTGGCACAGACTCTAATGGAATACAGTGCAGTGTCATGCAGTAGAGTGCAGTGGAGTATTTTTATTTTTTTTCACTTTTTTAGAACCAATGTACTTTAACCCCTTGTGTGCTAGTGATGAGCTCAGCTCGTCATGAGGGATGGTTGAGCTGCCTTAATGACGAGCTGAGCTCGTCACAGCCGTTGGAACGTTCGCACGCGGGGATAATTTCCCCGCTGTGCTGAACGTTCCAAAATGGGTGTGGTCGTGACGAGCTCAGCTCGTCATGAGGGCAGCTCGCTGTGCCTCATGACGAGCTCAGCTCGTCACCAGCACAGCGGCGCCGCGCGCTGCCCCCCTCCCCCCTGCAGCTAAGGGGTTAAAGGTAGTACCACACTACTTAATAAACCTTTTAAAAATATATACCCATAAAAAGATATAGTTACCTGTACACAGTTTGCTATACTGTGGTATGCCACTGCACTATACACCACTCTACTCTATTGTGCACCACTCTATGTATGTCACTGGACTGTATGCCACTGTACACTACTGTGCACCAGTCTACTCTACGCTATCACACTGTACACCACTCTACTCTATGGCAATCTACTCTATGGAACTGCACTCTATGGAACTCTACCCTATGCCACTCCAAGCAACTGTACTCCACTCCACAGTATGCCACTGTACTCCACTCCACTCTATGCAACTCAGTTCTAAGCCACTCCAAGTCACTCTACTATACTGTACTCTATGCAACTCCAAGCCACTATACTCCACTCTACTTTATGCCACAGTGCTCTATGCCACTGTACTCTACTATACACCACTGTACTCTAAGTCACTCCAGTGTATGCCACTTTACTGTGTACTACTGCAATGTACGCCACTGTACTGTATGCGACTGCACTGCGCTTACTGCCACTCTACTCTGCACTTTCAAACTTGTGCTTGCTTTTCTTAAGTCAGGTCTGACATTCTCAACCTGAATTTCAGTCATATTTGGGGGGTGATTGCATTCTCTTTCACTTTCCATTATAACTTCTACCTTCGTTGCTCCATCAAAGCAAGCACTGAAATAATATTTAGTGCATTTCCAAAGCATTCTTTCAGTAGAAGTACTTTCTTTGCTAAAAGTGTATCCCATATTACGTGATTATAATTTCTGTTTTTGTGATATGATGTGTTTCAGTTTCTGACATATCTGTGGATTACAGAATTAATAAAATATATGTTATTTTTCTGTACATTGTATTTTATTCATAAATAACTGTTAAATATTTACAACATGTTTTACTTTATGTCCTTGTATTACTTGTATGTTTTTCCTTTTTTTGGGTCAAAAGATTCTGTTCTGTTTGAAGGGCTATTCTTTTTATTCTTTTCACTATTCATTTTTTTCAGTTTTACTGCTGAAAAAGAGACATGCTTTAGTTCCTGTTGTTTATTTAATTCTGTTCTTCAATGGTAAAATGTAATATTCTTTTTATTATTATGATTATATGTCTTGTGTTATAATTTTGCCGCCCAACTGGTCAGAATAGTTCAATGGCCCCGCGGACCCGTATTTGATTTCCAGGGGGTGCAAATCCTCCACGGCTGGACCTGCCGTGTATTTATGTTTCCATACGATGCCCTGCAAATAGGACGCACTCCCCAAAGGACAGTTACCAAACCCATTTCTTATAAAACTGTCAGTTTCCTCCTGAACATTTCATCTGCCTGACCCGTTTCGGAGCTGCAAGCTCCTTCATCATAGGCCATGGGAATTGCAAGAACTCCGAAGCCTATACAGAGGAGAGTAAGACCATTATCAGCAGGTTCAAAGCCAGGAACTATCCCAACTGGGTCTTGAATAAAGCAAGAGTCAGAGCAGAAGGGGTGGACAGAACACTTACCTTGACAGACGAGCCTGAGGCATGCAATGAGGGAGAGAGCGATGACACACGTATGATTCTCACGTACAACTCTGACTCCCATAAAATCACATTCTTGCTAGACACGGGGATATCTTGAAAACAGACTTTGTTATAGGTGACACCATAACTGAGAGACAGAACATAACATACCAACGGGACAGAAACATCCGTGATTTGGTGGTCAAAAGTGACATTACCAACTATCCCATTACCGCTAGCCATGGCCTTATAGGGTTTTTCCCCTTCGGCCATTGCAAGGCGTGCAGACACAGCAAGTTTAGGGGAGTCCTAGAATACAAGGGAGTCACCAAAAAGATCACACAATTCCTCACGTGCAGCACACATTTTGTCATTTTTGCCATTGAATGCACTTGTAAGTTATGGTACATTGGGAGCACAACCTGCACAGCTAAGAAAAATGTCCTAGAACATCTTAGAGCTATTACCAACAATGACCCGAAATACACAGTGGCACGCCATTTCTATGACAGACATTCCTCTAATGTAGCGGATTTAAGCTTTTTGATTCTCGAACAAATCCCCAAAAGCCCGAGAGGGGGTGACAGAGTGCTCTTACGCAGGCAACGGGAATCAAGATACATTATTGATTTTCAAACTAAGAGCCCAGGAGGGTTGAACATGGATGAGGAATTGGCAATACACTTAAGGGAGGAGTCTTAGCTGGCCTCCCCTCCCCTCTATCTACACCTCCTCCCCGCCTTAGACTAGCACATTTTACATTTTATTCGAGGTTGTTGTGCTTTTCCTAATATGTCCCCAGAGTAGTCAGTTGGCTTTTTCTCCTCATTATCGGTTTCTCCCGTGGCCCGGGTGTGCATCAGGGACTGTTTTTAATGTCTTACAATTGTATGTGAATTTTTGCAATCATATTCTGTTTTATGATTGTAATATATTTATTTTCCTTTGTTTCTTTTGCAGGAGAAAAGGAAGGGGCCCATTCACTTGTACTCATGTGTACGGGCAGCCTACGCATTTCCCCCTGACATTTTCAGAGTAGATTCTTCGCTTGTGGGTAACTGATATGTGTTCGAGTCATATCATTTTATTTCAAGCATTATGCCTTTTACATTTTGCAGTTCAGTGTTTGCGATACACATGAACCCATATTAAAGTTCTTTTTATCAGTGTGATCACTATGTTTTGATTTCTCCTTATAGGCGTTAGCGCAATTGAGCTGACCTCTGCCAGTGCTCTCTAATTAGGTGCAACATTAGTTTTCAGATTTGGCACTTTTCTATCACTGATACCAGCGCCAATGACATCAAGGGGAGTGGCCAGATGGTGGCAAAGTGAGAACTGAGAACACTTATCGTAAATAGGCTTTTGTATTTTCCACTATTACACTGGCTACCACAGGCGTTGTACGGCAACATTTCTCGCTACTAGTCGAGTTGTTTGGATCCAAGGCAAACACTCACTACATACAGGGTTATGTCCAGACGAATTCAGCCTCCGCATGCGTTTTTGTCAGGGAGTACAGTGGTAATTTGTGTGGATGAATTGGACAACACTGCATTTCATTTGTGTATCGTTCACTTTGAAAATTGTATTTCAGCATGACTTTTTTCAGTTAATTTCATGAAATTTATCATGTATTTACCATTACATCATGGCTGTCATGGTTCTGGCAATTGGCATAGTCCTTCTTCCACTTTGCTTACTTGTTTGAACCTTTATCAGTTACCTTTGTTGGTGTGCACTTAACACGTGATGAAGGCTGTGTTTACAGTCGAAATGCGTAGTGTAATAAACTTGGACTTTGCGTACGATACTGGATTGTGATTGGGATATAAATATACATTATTCATTGAATTTTAGTGGAAATTTGTTTATTATTTTTTGTAATCTCAATGATTAGTATTTCTTTATTTTTGTTTTAGGAATTTGCGTATTTTAGATATTTCTATAATGATATTCTTGTAGTTGAGATTAGTTTTTTTATGCATAAGATGACAATATAATATTTTTGGAAGTCAATGGAGGTACAAAAACATTGATGTTTTAAGCATTCTTTTACATGGAAGTGGGAATACATTTCCTACATTCCATTACTGGAATTTGTGCAACAGTGGAAAACAATTATGCATACTTAAAATTGCCATACCAAAATGACAGTAATTGAATTTTTTAAATAGGTGTTTTTTATTTTCAGGGCAGAGTAGACTTAGAGGGAGTCTTTTCAGCAGATATCAGGTACTCAGTCAGATATACATTGGACAAATACTAGTGAGATTATAGTGCTTCTGTTCTCTTCACAAATGCTAGCACACAATCAGGTTGCCAAGCTCTAGACAAGCATTTGTGAAAAGATTCTAGCACAGAATTTGTACTGGAAGGGTACACTTGCAGTAAAACATACTATGCTCAGGCTGGATGTGTGCTACACATCAACGTGGATGGTAAGTTTCAAAGGTTTGGAAAAATAAAAACATTTCTACCCCTTTGCCTTGAAGAGGCTTAATTCTTTGGAACAAAGCTCTGCCCACAATTATTTGTAGGTAGGGCTTTTGTGTTACAAACCATGGGTGGGAGGATGGGAGCACCCATGTACCACCCAAGAGACTCCCTCTTGATGCAAAGTTCTAAGATATGCCTTCCTGCTTGTTGCCAGCTACCATGGGTTGAGCAAGGAAATAATTTATTGAGACCTTGTCTGACCCTCTTATTGTGTTTTTGGCCATATAACTAGTGTACGTTATGACTTATCACAACTAATAGTACACTTTCCAACACAGACTTTGTTTGATATTGCAATATGTTCAGAGTTCCATGATTGTCATTGCAAGAAAGAGAATTAGCAATGTAGAAATCCTTCTATTCTTGAAGCCAAAACATAATTTTGTGACTGAAGACGTTAGAAAATGTATATGTCAGAAGTTATTATTATGTCTCTGTATACATTTTTTGATTTTTTAAGCTTTTTTTTAACCCTACAGAGAAGTCTGGTTGCTTACTTTTACATTTGCTTTCCATGTCTTATTTTCAAAGTTGCATCACTTGGTCCAATGAACGGGAATAACTGTATAAATCACTATCCTTTTAAACATGTCCCGCAAGGTACCTCATACAAGAAAAGGACTAAATATACTTCATGTGCTATCATCAAACGATCCTTGCTGGCTGTGATCACAAACCTGCAGGCTACTGCTTGTTAAGGTAAACAAATCTTAGGTGTTAACATATGAAGAGATAACACAAACAAGTTGTGTGAAAGTGAATGGGTGATTTTAAACATGTATCTTAACTTAAACCTATAAGTGCTGTTGCCAACTTGTTTGAAAATGATCTAAATATTATATAAGACATTAGTGAATTCCAAGTGGAATGTTACTGAACTCGTAGACTATTTCTCTGAACTAAATATTCCAGTCATAAAAGCGTCTGTTTTCCCCTCAAGGAACACTAACCATATCTCTTTGCCCCACCTCGCTAATGAAGAACAATGTAAAGAAATGTACTGCTTGAGAGTGCTATCAGCAGGAATGCCAGGTGACATCTTAAGCACCAGGTTGATTTATGGCATAGTGGGGCAGACTTACAAACCCTTTGCCCCGACACTAACTGACACAAAGTCTTGGAAATTGTAAATCACCTCTCTCTCTCTCGTCACTCTTTATTGGTGCTTATTGAATATTTAAATTCATGTTGTCCCCTTCTGTTTTGTTGATTCTAATTCACTTTGCTCATTGCCTGTTTTTAATTCACTTTTTTCTTAGTGTGGGCCTGTAGACCCCCTGATTGGTACTTTGCCGCTCTTCTTCCCGCTCTCCCCTTCTGGGCTTCACCCATCTCCTGTTTAGCCCCTCCTACCCCTAGGACTACCTATGAATGCTGAGGAGTAGTAATGCCACTTCCATGCCAAAGGCAAGCCCGTCTGCGCCTGATCGTTCCTGGACCATGCCCATTGCCAGGAACCCTGGTCCTCCAGACTCCAACCGGTATTCCACCGTTGTCTTGGTGGCCCGGACCCCGGATGCAACAACAAATGCTGTCTTGCTCACCTCGCTCCACAGCAGGACCTTTTTCCTGCCTCTGCTGCCATTTCACCTCAACACCAACACCGCACTAGGACAACCCACATGCCTCCTGCTCAAACCTAGATAGCTTTGCAAACACTCCACCGAGGTCTGGTACACCATATCCACCCTCACCCCCACATGCCATTCATCACAGAAACCTGGCTCATCCTCGCATCCAAACCAGACATTGCTACACCTGCTCCTAGCAGATATAAAATGAAACACCATGACCGCACCAACAGACCTTGAGGGAGCATCACCTTCATACACAAGGAATCAATCACCGGCATCATCTCCAAAGATGAAATAACGCATATCATAGAACACATGAACTTCCAGCTCTGCACAGATGATAACACCACTTTCAAAGTAACCCTCATATACCGACCGCCAGGACCATGAACCAGCCTCAACGATGCCATGACTGACTTCATCATCCTGCTTGCCAACAAATCCAAACAATAAGTTTTCAAGGGAGACCTCAACTTCAACCCGAGATGACACAACAAACACCAGCTCCACTGATTTTCTAGAAATTCTGGATAACATCGGACTCAAGCAGTTAGTCACGGACTCCACGAACAAAGCAGGACACACTCTGGACCCCATCTTTATGTCCAGCAACAGAATCAAATACCACCACACCTTGGATCTTATCTGGTCGGACCACTCCATTGTACACTTCGCCATCGCTGGACCTCCACATACATCCCCAAATGGACACAGTGCCCCTTTTACAACTGGACAAAGGTTACCCAGCAACCATGGATCAAAGGCCTCAGCACCACACAGCCCAAAGACACTACCAATGTTAATCAGACAGTACATAACTTCAACGACTGGATCACCAGTGCTGCTGACTGAGTTGCCCCCATACCATACCAGCCAAAGAACACAGCCCTCCAAACAAGCTAGATGGTACACCCCAAAACTGTGCACGTCAGAACACAGGTGCAAACAACTTGAAAGAATATGGTGCACCAGCAGAAATCTCAACAAAAGAGACACCTGCAAATCAGCCCTTAAAGACTACCACCAATAGACCAGAGCTGCAAAAAAAAGAGCCCCTAACTCTCCAGGTAGACTCAAGCACTAACCAATATATATTCAAAAAGGAGCACAGAGGGAAAAGAAGACACAGGTCACCCACCACTCAAAAATCATCCATACACCAAGACCTGGTCTCAGAGGCACCTATTTTTAGATTACTACCTATCAAACATGTGGAAATGACTGTAGTGTTCTACAATACATCTACTCCTCTATTTCTAACTTGTGAGGTAGTTGTAAAACGTTTTTCGCCTCTCATTAAGAACAATTTTTTCCAAAGACAGTCCACCAAAACGGTAAATTATGAAGTCTTCTCAACTGAATTCCCAATACATTCAGCACCTAAATGAATTCCTGAACAAGCAGGAAGCCATCCTAAGAAACACACTTCTAGTGAAAAAAAAGTGAAAGGACAAAATGACCCCTCACATGCGCAACACCAACGGGGTCACTGGTAGGTACTTACCAGATGTGCCCACTTTTGTCATCATCGGTGGTCATTTTGTCCAAAAGAAAAGGTGTCCAAAGAAAGTTGAAATAGAAAGACTTAGGTGCAGTGAAATGAAAAGAGATCACATCCCACGTTGTGACCAAAAGTAATTAAAATAGGCAGGCTGCTACACATGCATACCATTTCCAGTGCCAACATGTTTCTTTGCCACAGTCATTTTTGGCAAATTATTCAGCACCAGTGTTGGACACGCCGTTCTGGTAGACCTTCAATTGTAAAAACAAGACACACAGCACGCTACGTCAATGTCCCTGCTAATAATCCCAGTGGATAATAAACTGTGGATTGATGTTAATCATAATCACCCTCAAAAAGCCTCTGTCTCTCGTTCCAGCCTTTGTAATTAAGGTCCAATGGAAAAACTCCTCATATGAGTACACTTATGGGGTTTACCATTCAATTGTGATGTCAATCTGGACCAAAAACCCGACAGACAGTGAAGCTATTTCAGATGATCCAAAAACCCAAAAGGCAGTGAAACTGTTTCAAATGAAAATGATGTAGCCTAAGACTTTACCGTGCATCATAGCACTGAAATATTCACACGACAGAAGGGCACACTGCATTCACGATTTTTTTATCTCATTACTTCCCCAATCGACACTTAGCATAAACCTCAAGCTAGAACTTTATAATTTAGAATGCCAGCAGTAAAGGGCACAATTTATTCGCATAGCAGCGTAGCAACTCTGCAATACTGGTTTGTTTGTTTGCTTCCTTACGCAGTACTTAAACTCAAAACAATCCTTTATCATTTAAAATGCCAGACGTAGAGGGCACAGTTAATTCATATCGCAAAAAAACAGCGCTGCATAGCTGGTTTGTATGTTTGCTTTCCAGGGCAGCACTTCGACTGCAAATCGTGCACCTTAAAGCCGGCGGTACCTTACACCAGACTTTCAAACTTTAAAAAGCTCAAGCCCCTACTACGCCAACGCACAACAGGGGATGGGCCAATGCCCAACATCTACACATCCACCGTCTTCCTTACCACCCGGGGCCTCATGGAGCGTGTCATCTCCTCCTGTTGCCTCCTGGCGCCAATACCGCATATATAAACCTTTTACATCCAGTTGCGTACACTCATGCGTAACATGATGCATGGAGCGTAACGCGACCTCTAAAGCGCCATCTTGGAATGGGGAAATAGTGTATACA
The DNA here is from genome assembly GCF_964261635.1 of Lissotriton helveticus. Taxonomy (NCBI): domain Eukaryota; kingdom Metazoa; phylum Chordata; class Amphibia; order Caudata; family Salamandridae; genus Lissotriton; species Lissotriton helveticus. Next base: position 663,979,936 of record NC_136063.1, read on the forward strand.
TAACATGTCTGGTGAACGGCTGAACTTCAACAACTTTAATCCTATTTGAACTTGAATGCATTGTAACCACGTAATTGTAACATGATCATTTATATTGTTCAATTTACTGCACATAGCGCCCACCTAAGGTACCCATGTGCGCATGTACAACTCGCAATAGAATGCGCCATCTTAAAGTGAAGAAAGAAACTCAAATTGAGTGCACTTTCAAATAAACATTTAACTTCTCCCAGCATTCAAAGCTTACATGGTCAAATACATCATCTTCGCAACATCATTCCAACCTTTCAAAACAACTGTTGTCAGATCATATATCACCACGTCTTCAACAAGGCCGACTCCACCATCGCACCCCAACTCCGGAACATCATCAACTCCTCCTTCAACACCGCCACCTTCCCGGAGAGCTGGAAGCATGCCGAGCTCAGCGCCCTTCTGAAGAAACCAACAGCGGACCCCACCGACCTCAAGAACTCCCGCCCCATCTCGCTCCTCCCTTTTCCTGCTAAAGTCATCGAGAAGATCATCAACAGACAGCTGGCCTGCTTCCTCGAGACGAACGGATCACTCGACCCCTCGCAGTCCGGTTTCAGAGCCAACCACAGCACCGAAACCGCCCTCATCGCAGCCACTGACGACATCCGAGCCCTGCTCGACAACGGGGAAACAGCGGCACTCATCCTCCTGGACCTCTCTGCAGCGTTCGACACTGTCTGCCACCGCACCCTGGTTCAACGCCTCAGCAACATCGGCATCCAGGAGAAGGCACTGGAGTGGATCGTCTCGTTCCTCGCCGGAAGAACAAAGAGAGTTCGCCTCCCCCCGTTTCGATCCGAGGCCACTGAAGTCATCTGCGGCATACCACAAGGATCATCACTCAGCCCCACCCTCTTCAACGTCTACATGAGACCTCTTGCAGCCATCGCACGCCAACACAACCTCAACATCATCTCCTACGCCGACAACACCCAGCTGATCCTCTCCCTCACCAGGGACCCCGACACCGCCAGAACCAGCCTACACGAAGGGATGAAAGACGTCGCTGAATGGATGAAGACCAGCCGCCTGAAACTGAACTCAGACAAGACGGAAGTCCTCATCCTGGGACCATCACCCTCCGCCTGGGACGACTCCTGGTGGCCCCCCGCCCTGGGCACCGCTCGCAAACCAACAGACCACGCACGCAACCTGGGGTTCATCCTGGACTCCTCCCTCTCGATGACCAGACAAGTCAACGCCGTCTCATCATCTTGCTTCCACACCCTACGCATGCTCCGCAAGATCTTCCGATGGATCCGGACCGAAACCAGACACTCGTCACCAGCCGACTGGACTACGGAAACACCCTCTACGCCGGAACCACAGCCAAGCTACAGAGAAGACTCCAACGCATCCAGAACGCCTCCGCCCGACTCATCCTGGACATCCCCTGACGCTGCCACATCTCCGGCCACCTGAGGGACCTGCACTGGCTCCCCCATCAACAAGAGGATCACGTTCAGGCTCCTCACCCACGCACACAAGTCTCGCCACGACCTGGGCCCCAAGTACCTCAACGACCGCCTGACCTTCTACACACCCACCCGCCAGCTACGATCGACCAGCCACGCCCTCGCCGCCGTTCCACGCATCCGAAGAGCCACCACCGGAGGAAGATCCTTCTCCTACCTGGCGGCCAAAACATGGAACTCCCTCCTCATCCACCTTCGACTGACCCAGGACCATCTCGCCTTCAGAAGACAACTCAAGACCTGGCTGTTCGAACAGTAGCGGACCCCTTCCCCCAAGCGCCTTGAGACCCTCCCGGGTGAGTAGCGCGCTATACAAGTGTTATGATTGATTGATTGATATCATAGGAATTCTTTTCGTGTGTATAGCTATCTTCCTCTAAATAGTGCTCAGTTATTTTCCTTAAAAATACTGGCAATTCAAAAGGCAATTATAGTAGACAAATCAGAGTAATCGGGATTCACCATAGTACACTACTGTCACTGACATCACAAGGTCCTACGTCCTCAAAAGTGAACTAATTGCTCCCCATTTATTTGGAAACAAAACTGTTTAATTGTGGGTTCTGTGGAGGGTTTTGAAGTGTACAGGAAGTGTGGCGCCTTAACTAGTAGGGGTGTGTGTTAGGTAAAAAACAACAATAATGAAGACGGTGCAGCAAGGTCAGAGGAGACCCCGAAACCTCTGAGGAGAGTGGCTAGGGCCCACTTGGTAATTATGACAAGAATCCTGTGCACACGTTAAGCGAGGTGTATAAATGTATCATGCTTAATCAAAAGAACACAATAGGTAGTAAATGGAACAAAGTGGACATGATAGAAAGTCTTTTTGTTCTTCAAAGGATTGTATTTGACCTTCCTTTGTTGAAAGGTAACTTCAAAAGCAAATGACCAGCCAACACGTGTTTCGTCAAGCGAGTAAAAACCCTTATGGATGTGAAGGTGAGAAAAAAATTAATACATCTCACATGTTAGGTAGTGACATCCTGCATGAGATAGGTAGAGACCAAGTGAGGAAAAATAAAAATATGGTTCGGTGAATACTGAGAAGAAACACAAGAAATCAAAAAACAACTCTGGCTAGGACCCCAAAAAAGAGGATAACATGACGCGTGAGATGGTGAGAATTGGACTGGTAGGTAACAGTATCAACAGTAAGAATTATATAGGTTTAGAAAAAAGACAACCATACAACTGGAAAATAAGTCTCATCAGTTATGCCGGCAACATAAATGAAAAAATCAAAAAGACGTTCCATTCAAAAGAACAAGTAGATTGGCTAGTTAGACAGAGAAAGTCAATCAACATTTCATTCATGGAGAAGGGTAAAAACCCGGACGATGCACAAAAAGCAAAACATTACTACTTAGTGAAAGAACAGCTTAAAACGGTGCAGGGGCAGTCAGAGACAGATATTATCAGGTCATATAACTTACATGACATGCAGAAAGTGTTAATGTTTAAGATAATAGAACGAAAGGTTCACATTCAAGTCAGGCTTAAGAAAGTCTAGATACCCAAACGATAAATTACATGCACAGGTAATCAATGGCCTCGATGAAAAACAAAAGTTGCAATGGTGTCGTTAAGACCAGTCTAAATCCAGAAATCAATGAGCGCAAAGTGATCACATGGTTTATGTAAAAAAGGTTTTAGAACTAATTGCGGCCACAAGGTGAGTAAAGAAAGAACGTTAAGGTTACCGTATAAAAAGAAAAAAGGGGGATAGGCGGGTGGGAGCATACTGTCGCAGCAGCAAAAGTTTAGGCGAAAGAAATACCTGTAAGCACAAATGAGGTAACTGTCCTGTTGAAAGAAAAGAAAAGGCGGGGGGCAGTAAGTAACAGGTGAAGGCAGGGAACCCACAAGAAAGTCATTGACGATGATGAGGCTCTGTACATGAAGGTCTCAAGACCAACCTTCCCATGGTTGTACACCCTCCCTAAAATTCATAAGCAGGCAGAGTTCCTACCAGGCAGACCCATAGTGTCTGGCATGGGGGGACCCACTGAAAGACTTTCACAATAGGTGGACCTTTTTTTATACCTCATGGTCCAAAAACCTCCATCCTTTATACAAGACACTAAACACATCCTGAGTATCCTGGCTGATATACAATGACAACCTGGCCTAATTATGGCCACTTTCGACATTGTGTCTCTATCCACTTCCATCAAACCTGAATTGGGCCTACAAGCGGTCACCAAATTCCTGCACAATAGACCTCCAACTCTATGGCAACACACCAACATGCTACTCTCAAGGATGAACATCATCCTAAAGAACAATGTATTCATGTATAACAAACAATGGTACAGGCAAACCAAGGGGGTCGCCATGGGCTCCACATTTTCCCCTTCATTTGCAAATTTATACATGGGCTCCCGGGAATCAGAATGGGTAAGGGGAAAGAAGGCCATAAAGTGGACCAACTCCATCATCTTTTGGGGGAGGTATATCGATGATTGCCTCCTCCTGTGGTCTGACACCCAAGATAGTCTGAACGAATTCTGTGTCCACTTAAAGAACAACAATATGGATATGAAATTCACCTGTGAATCCAGCACCACCAAGTTACCTTCCTAGATATAGAACTTTACACCAAAGACAACTGCTTGCACAGCCGCCTCTACCGCAAAGAGACATCCTGCAATGCTGTACTACACGCAGAGAGTTCCCATCCACCACATCAGACAGACAACATCCCCTGCGGTGAATTTATCCACGCTAGACGCAATTGCAGTGAAGAATTAGAATTCCAAAAATGCATAACGGATATGGAAAAGAGGTTTGCCAGTAGAGGGTACAAACCACACATAATACGTAGAGCAACTACAAGAATTAGCTAAATTGACAGAAGCATGACACTTAAGAAAAAAGAACCGGCTCATAACAAGACTCAACCTGTCAGACTGATTATGGACTACAATGAAGTAAACTACATAATGAAAAAAAGTCTCACTAAACACTGGAGTATACTTCTTGGTGACAGCGTTTTGAAAGATGTAATCGGACACACAAATAGACGGGGCAAAAATCTGAAAAGCAGACTCAGCCCGACTGTGCCACGCACACCCAAGATTACTACATGGCTCATGCCTCACTCCAAAGGCTTCATCAAATGCGATGCTGTGGGGTCTGTAAATGGGCATGCCGCGGAACCAAGAGTTTTCATGGATTCAACAAAAAGAAATATGAAATCAGCGACAACATCACATGTAACACAAAATATGTAACCTATGTTCTAGAATGCATCTGCAAAAGCCAATATGTAGGCAGCACCATTCGAGCTCTCAAGGAACGCATCAGTAAACATGTAAGAGCAATCCACCAGCAGAATGCACGCTATCCTATGGCTCTACATGTTGCTTCATGCCCATCACAAGGCACGTACAAAAGATTTCAATTCTTTGGCATAGACAGCACTGAGGCGAACATAAGAGGTTGCAACCGGGAACTCAGGCTCAGGCGCCAAGAAGCCAGTTGGATCATGCGTCTACAATCAGTCTGCCATGGCCAGAACTCTGATCATGAGTTACAATACTTTTTGGGAACATGATGAAATTTGGACTATACATGGATAACAATGATTTTCCAGCTTCCCGCAGTCCTATGTTCTCTTTCTCGACTAGCATCCACATCATAACAGTCTGTTCTAATGTGCTCATGCCTGACGTCTCATGGGCCTATGGCCTCATATCCTTATCATCATTTCAAACACCTTGTCATAATATTGTATGAATTTTCCAAACTTTGCGAACATTGTTTGATTCTGAACATGATGCAGATTCTATTTGCTGTTATCGTATGCTTCCTGGCATTTACTCTTTCTGGTGCCGCACGTACATTTTGTGTCAACTTTGTTTTTCTTATTACACACACGTAACTTTGAGTTCCTATTGTTGAAATTTCGTGTTGCACAATGTTGCTCTCTCCTTGTAGCTTGACTTTGTACATGATTGACAATAGTAATGGAGCTTTACCAAGAATAGTCTGATGATTTGTACAGAAGGTTATGCCTATTAATATTCTTTCTCATTACTTTCACTTATTCCATTTTTATTACTTTTTTTCTCCTTTATACCTTTATAATGCTATCAGCACCCTTGATTACATTGCCATCCCCGGGAGTAACTCTTCTCTCCAGTCCATCCACACTCAGGCAGGTTAGCGGACTAGTTGCCCAGTCTCAAGCGATCTACATTTAGGCCCCTTTTTTATGTCGATGATACCGGCGATTTACTCACTTCCTGTTTCTGCACAGGTTAGCGGTCTAGCGTTCTAACTAGGCACCAGGTTTTCCCGCCCTTTTCCATTAAAAACTACTGAGTACCGGCACCTCCCTCACTTACCAGCCCCTTAGGTAGACAGGACCCGTCTCTCCGCTGCCATATCCCAGGTAAGAGTCCCCCCAGATAACAGTACTTGACTACGCCCCCCTGTTTGACTCTTATGCAGGGCTACTCTGGAATCTCATGCCCTCGTTTTGACTTTATTTTGCTAGGCATCAGCTGGTTTGAGACGGATGTACCCGCCCGTCTCTGAGTCCACAGCTGATTCTTTCAACCCAGACCCCAGACACCGGGAAGGTCAAATACAATCCTTTGAAGAACAAAAAGACTTTCTATCGTGTCCACTTTGTTCCATTTACTACCTATTGTGTTCTTTTGATTAAGCATGATACATGTATACACCTCGCTTAACATGTGCACAGGATTCTTGTCATAAAACTGTTTAATCAAACTGGTTCCAAACCATACGGGATCTTAACCAACCCTGTTCCACTCAATATGTTCGTTCAGCCCATGTTGGTCACCTTAGAGAGGAGAATTATATCGATAATCTGAGGGTTCCCCATTACCTTCTCAAGAACTACCCAGGTGAAACCATGTTTCTCCATATGGCAATGCTGTACCGATTTCATGGTAAATTTGCCCGCCTTTATGGTGCTAATATGTTCCTGCATCTTGATTTGAATTTTTCTTGATGTAAGCCCTATATATTGGAGGCCACATTTACATGTTAGCCTGTATACCACATTCGTGGTGATACAGTTACTGAAGTGTGTAAGAAACCACCCCCTCCCTGATGTTAGAATAACACTCAATGTTTTTTTTGTTAATGGGCACACCGAACATGATCCACAGGGATAATGACCCTGTGGGATGGTGGTCTCTTTAGACTTTTGTGTAGTAGGGATACGGGTATGGACCAATTTGTCCTTCAGATTACTCGGCTTCTTAAAGGCAAACCTGGGAGGTGGCATCTTGAAGTCTTTATTAGACAAAAGTGACCAGTGTTTACGGACAGATCGTCTAATCCTTGTTGCTAACGGATAAAACGTCATGACCACCGGGATGCATTCAGCTTTCCTTTTCTCATTTTTCTCTAACAGCACGCTGCATGGAGTACTTAAGGCCCTTTTCTTGGCTTGTTCTATTACTTTAGGGGGATAATTCCTTTGCTGCAACTTTTTGCTGAGTTCTTCCGATTGTTCCATATATACATTGTTGGAAGAGCAGTTCCTGCGATAACAGGCAGATTGTCCCTCAGTGCTCTCGGTTGGTATGAGTCATACAGTAAAAGCGAGTTCCTATATGTGGCCTTTTGATGGAAGCGTGTAGTCAATGAATCCTCATTGACCTCTATATCCAGGTCCAGATACACAGCAGTGGTATTGCTGTAAGATCATGTAAATCTTAAACTGGGATCCTGATGATTCAACCAGTTGGGAAAATTCAACAGTGTCTCTTCTCCTCCAGACGTATGCAGAGCACGTTGTCTATATCTCTTCCAGAGGCGTAAATTCCTCTGGAAGGGATTGGTGGAATGATAGACGACGTTCTCCTCAAACTGTCTGACATATATACATGCCAGGCTGGGTGCCATAGTAGCGCCCATTGATGTACCCGTTGTTCGAAGGTACAATTTGTCTTTGTAGCCAAAGTAATTCTGGGTTAGGGTCAACTCGTCGCATTGCAGGACAAAGGACTGAGGTGCGTCACAGAACCACTCTTGCTCGCCCAGTGCGCGAGCTGCCACCAGCGCAGCATCCTGGGAGATGCAAGAATAAAGTGATTCTATGTCGATGGTGACTAGTAACTCCTGTTCACAGTCAAAATGCGTACCATCCAGAATATTTAAGACTTCTGTAGTGTCTTTCACGAACGATTGTTGTTTAATGACCGATTCGCAAAGAAAGAAATCCGCGAAATATGACAGAGTTCTAAAACTGATTGAATCCTCGACACAATTGGTCGTCCAGGGGGCGTTTTTGCTTATGAATTTTTGGAAGGATGTAAAAAGCGGGCGTCCTGGGATTTTCATTAATCAGGAACTCCGCTTCCTTCACTGTAATCCATTTATTTTATTTTGCTTTACTCACCATCTCAAGGATCATCTTTTGCAGTTCATGAACAGGTACACATATTATTATTAAATGTGAGAGGAAAAGAGGAGTGGCTGGAAAATGGGGAATACTAAATACTAAAAGGGAGGGGATTAAGGAGTAGTAGGGAGGGGTTATGGGTGGTTTAGAGAGAGGTTTAGGGAGAGACATGCACCCATTCACCAAAGAGTAAGCCCATTGCTATTTACAAATATTTCACTTCTACTGTTACAATAGCCAAAAGAAAGCTAAAGCAGTAGTAAATTACTCCACCTCAGCCCTGCAATAAGTTCAGCACCACACATGGCCAGCCAATGGTACCGCAGCACTCTTTCTAAGAAAATAATGGAGGTAGGGACTTTAAAAAAAATGTAGAAACTGATTCTAAATGAAATTAAATCAATTAACTTAGTTCAAAATATAAATACATTTACTGCTGAATAGCACATAAAATAAGATGTTGTTTAATTATAAAATATTTACCAAACTTTTTGGAATGTAATTTTTTTTTCGTTAGGTACAAATTAATTTTAATCTAACTCAAGAAAAATTTAATTTGATATATATTTAAATAAATTAAAGATTTACTTTACTTTAATGCATAACATTTTGATGCATTCTGGGAATCCTCCAAAATCCATGGGTGGATGTGCAGGAACACCCGCACTCCATCCATGGAACGCCTCCGTGGGGCAGAGTAATGCATCATAGCGATTAGCGCTGCATTGCGCTACTCAGATCTATCAATCCACTCAGGGCCACACAAGGTGGCCTTGCGTGGCTTGATAAATCTATCATAAGAGTTATGTCGCTCTTGCGTCCCATTGCGTGGCACAAAGGCGACACAACTCTGATAAATTTGGCCCTGGGTTTGCAGGGCGAATTTAAGGCTGGGCTTCCACGCTGACAAACCTTAAATGAAACCTTTAATCAGCTGTTGGGTTTGGCACTAATTGTATAATTGACAACGTGTGCCACATTTACTCTTTACATTACGGAGAAGAGTGCAGGGGATTTTGGAAATATGACTGGTCCAGCAAGCAAGTAGTCACAGCTTTGAGTGATAATGGGTTTGCCTGATTGAGTTGTGCCAGTATTGCAGCAAAAAGTTATGTAAGACTCGAATTCTGGTTGAAAACAAGAATATTTAATTTTCAATTCAACTTAAAATGTAAGTTTCTTAAAATATAAACAGGGTAAAATGTAGGTAGATAATTCATTCCATTTTCTTATAAACTGCAATGCACTTCGATAAGTGTGGCTCAATGGTTAGAGCGGCAGACCCTGATGCAGAAGTCTGATCCGGGACCAGGGTTCAATTCCCGCCTCAGCGGGTCTTGGGCTCAATTTCCTCAATTTCCTCAATACTGATAATTCTCGCCTCGGTGCCTATTCTAATCATGGGTCCCACTCTACAACTCTGGGCAATAGCGTGCTTAATCTCCACAACGGCCCAACAGCGCTGGGTTGACCTTGGGGGTGCCCAGGAGTGGGCATTTCACAGGGAAAAGCCAGGAAGGGTTCCACAGCGGTATGCGTACAGCGCCAAGACACCTCAGGGTATAAGTGCGCTATACAAATACGAATTCATTTAATTTCATTTCATAACGAAGGCATTTTCATTGCTTTTTCTTAGAATGAGATCAAAGCATTATATGAAATTTCCAGACAGAAATAGACATTGAAGGAATAATTAAAAATAAGATGGGAATATTAGCATTCACAAGTACAGAAGTAAAGTATCATTGAAGTCATGATTGATGAGGGAAATCAAAGCAGCAGTTTGAATTCGCAGATGAATTATTTCACGCTGACACAAGGTTGTTGCTTTGTTGTATAAATCCTGAAATAGAAACCCATTCGAATTGTGATGGTTAATTCAAGGTTTTCTAGGAATTTATATTTTGATTAGCAAGCAAAACAACGTAAATCTTAAGTATATATTATATGTTTCCACCTACAGTTATTGACAGTCACTAAAGAATTGCAAAAATGGTTAGATAATACATTGTAATAGTGGGGCCTATTTTATGTTTTGCCTGAAATAATGTTCAAACTAGCAGTAGTTTAAATTTCATATATTATATATTATGAGATTAGCAACTCATAGGATAGGGCAGTTTTCTTAGAGAGTTCCTCACTGGTCCCCTCATACATTTATACCTTAAGGTAATTTTGATTTGAATAAAACCTTTTTAGGTATGGGCTAGCAACAGCATTAAAGTTGTCTCTACTAGAGTTAATACATGTATACAGAGAAAAGGGGCAAACGATCAAACTCTCCCACCCACTTAACCATTGCATGTTGTCATACACCATCTATAGCATTTTGCTTGTGTGCAGCAAAGGGCCATTTTCTTGAAGCAGTGGTCAAATCAGCGTCCCTAAGGAGTGCTCCTATTTCAGGCGTGGATAGTGAAACATCCATTTATTGCTATGGGGGGTGCTTTGATAACCTCTTTGTGCTCGACTTACAAAGGTAGGCTAAGACCTGAAGTCTAAGCTCAGACCCAAAGTCTAAGTTTCGACCTAAAGTCCAAAGGCCTCATTCACAAATGTAAAGTTAGATCAAATGTCTAACTTAAACCAAAAGTCTAACTTTGCTACTTTTTGGTAAGTTACTACTAGTAAATTTACTAGTAGTAACTTTACTAGTAGTATAGTTACAAGTGGTAACTTACCTTTGTAAATACCAAAAGTAGTAAATTAGACATTTGGCCTGAATTAGACTATTTGTCTAACTCTATCTTTGTTACTTGGGTCCTTAGACTTCAGGTGCAAAGTTAGACTTCAGGTGTAAAGTTAGAATTTGGGTGTACAGTTAGACTTCATGTCTAAGTTTATCTTTGTAAACCAGGCCCTGAGTTTAGACCTAAAGCCTAACTTTAGACCTGAAGTCTAAACTTAGACTTCAGAACTAAACTTAGATTTCAGGTCTAAAGTTAGACTTTAGGTTTAAAATTGAACTTCGGGTCTAAACCTTGGGCCCGAATCACAAAGGTAAACTTAGACCAAAAGTCTAAGTCTACGACTTTTGGGATATTCACAAAGGTAAGTTGCGGGTAGTATCTCTGCATCTGCACTTAGGCCGGAGTTTTCGCACTTGGGGCAGAATCTCCACACTCAGGGCAAAATCTCTGCCCTGAGTGCAGAGATTCCACTCCACACCTGAGTGAAATTTCCACACTTGGTGGGGAATCTCCGCATTCGGGGAGAAATCTCGCACTCAGGGATAAACCTCCATACTCAGGCATCCGACATCTCTGCCCTGAGTCCAGAGATTTTGCCCTGAGTGCGGAGGTTCCACCCTGAGTGTGGACATATAGATACTACTCATAACTTACCTCTGTGAATCTCATGCTTCCCCCCTCCACCCCTGCCAGTTAACCCATTCTCTAATACTACAGAGAAAAAAAATGAACCACATACTAGGAAATTCCTAAAGCCTGGAAATGGTGCTGAGTGAGCACCGCTGGAGAACCTTTTTTAATGGGTGTGGATTTGTATATTTTGGTAATACACAGATGTTTTACAGTGCATTAGATTGCACCTATATAGATCTTTTTTTGGGGTGTTTTATATAGCGTAAACTCTGGCACTTTACATGAGCACCAGTTTGATTACAGAAGAACACATTCATTTTGTTAGGCAAGGGAGGTGAAATGATTTGCCCAGAATCACAGAGTGTCGAGCATCCCTTGCTGAGACTCGAACCCGGCTTCCCACTAAGAGGTCGACCGCTCTGGCTGTTAATCTACATTCTGGCCAATCAATCATCTTGGTACACAGTTGATCCACTGATGTTACAGAATTTGTCTTGGCACAGTTATCTCCCTATCACACCCTCCTTGCAAGTGATGGACTGATGGGTCGTGCTCAGAATGTACTTGGTGATATTCAGTTAGGTATCTAGGAGTCTCACAAGTGAAATCAGATCACACACAGCTGTTGACGTGACAACTAAAGACTAAAAAAAGGGGCGGTGACTATGTTAACTCATGACACCACATGATGGAAGGACATCTTGTTGACGCGAAGTACACCCTTGGGGTGAAAATTTTCCCATCAGTTATCTAACGGAACCGCCCTATTTACATCATTTGGGTTCTCCTTACCCAGGAGTGAATGCATTCACAGTCCCGTAAGATGAGAAAAGTGACTGTGAGAGTAAGAAGACCCACCGTTTTGATCTGGTGAGCGGAAAACAGTATAGTAAGACAACAGAAAAAAGCAGTGCGAAAAAGTGTTAAAGTGAGAATGTAAAATTAAGTGAGACTGAGTAGATAAAGCCTTATTTTAATATTTTCTCTCAGCTCCCTAAATCTAAAAGAATGTGAATAACAGATTTAACAAAATATCTGCTCAGCAAGTGGTCAACATGTTTCAGCATATACGGATTTGCCTATGCATTCATCAGGACCTGGTTAGTGCTACTGCTGGGAATTCTTGTGAAGATAATAAAAAGGAAAAATATCACCTGATTGTCAGGTGCTGATGCTCCACCTAGTCTATGAAAGAATTAAAATAGAACACATCAACAGACAGGAATGAAAAGATACACACGACTATAATAAACAATACACAGTTGACTCATGTTATTGCAGCGATTTGTCAGAACACATTTACATGACATTTTCGCACTCACCCAATTTATGTGGGGATCGCGCCTCACCTCACCTGGCTGCAGCTCAGGTAAATGAGGAGCAGCGCTCTGTATAGAAAAAAACATATATATACACATCAGCTCTCTTTAATAATCCCCTATGGCTCCTAAAATGAAAATAGATGTCACAGACACAGAGCAACTTATAGCACTGCATGATAGCTACAAGTCAACTGTTCTGTTATCCATAGTTTCAAATCATCGGTCAAGATGGTATTTCATGCGTCTTATAGTTGATGATTAAACCGCTTGATATTTGTCATATTTTTGACACCATTAGTAATGTCTGGCTCAATATTGTCCCCGATGGCGGCATAACCCCACTTACGCTAGCACGAAACAAATCGTGCAGTCAGTCAATATTTAAACCCTTTCAGGGATGAGGTGCTTCACTCCGCTGCATTTAATTGTTAGAAACGGAAAAATACACTTATACGCTGTTACAAAAGCGGAAAGCGATATACAATAGTTACGAAGTACCCAAGACTTCTACATCAAAGAGTAAAGGCGTTCCCTGCTTCAGCGCCATTACACGCTGCTTGGACAAACTATGGGCGACATGGGGCTCCTGTGCCTGGTTGTTAGGGCGTATCTGTATGCGCGCCGGTGTATGCAGAATGGAGAACCCTTACCTCTCCGTCGGTGTCTCCTGGCGTCCCTCTGCGCTGTACTTGGGGAGGCACCGGACGGCAGAGGCGGCGGCCATTTAATGACGCGCACTAACAAAGCGCTCACGTGATCACCCACAGAATGCTGGGTAATGTAGTTACAATAGCCTGGCAGCAGACGACAAACTTTATAACAACCACGAGTGTAATGCAATTTATGCGTATCCCTCGGTAGATGTACCAACTGCCTCTAAACTCATTTAATGAGTCAATTCAGTCAAAGGATAGAAAAATGCAATACACGATCTAATAAATGGCGTTTTAAAAAAAAAGAAGTTTTTCTATAAAAAAGCCGGAAGTATTGCTGGCTTCATATGATCATATGTATATCTACCTCATAGACTGATCCACAGATTCTTCCTTTGTAAAGATTACTACCAAAGTCAGATTCTGGTCAAACCTATAATGGGAATCATGTATCTATCGACCCCTGGGATTGATCAGGTCGAATTGCCCCTGTGAAAGCACTGGGATATCCATGAGAATGGGAATCATGTATATATCGACCCCTGGGATTGATCTGGTCGACTTGTCCCTGTGAGAGCGCTGAGATTGATGAGGCCTACAGTGTTCAATCAAATGGCAGGTTAGAATATCTTGTTCTCACCATGGTTCACATGTAGCTAGAGTTGACGATTATGGTTGCCACATGTCACATATTCTAGATTTTACAAAATTGGTCACTATCATCTCTAAGCCAATCACAGTGACATCCAAGGAATGGGCTCATTCAGGCCCTCCTTGTCACTATTAAGCTTATATACCCACTTCTGCTCTATTTTGAACAAATATTTGCTGACATCGGGGCAATGTTCTGGAATGGTGGGTTGTTCAAGTATCGTCCATGTGAAATCATTTGGGCCATGTCCTACCTCGAGGAAATGAGCTGTCAGTCGAGTCGCTTGTTTGCGGCAACGGACTGTACTTTTATGCTCACAAATGCGCATGCGTGTCTTTCTGGTGGTCATTCCCACATATCTTTTGGAGCATGGGCACGTGATCAAATAGATGGTATTCTCACTATTACAGTTTGTGAATTTCATTTGTTGCCACGGCCTGCCTGTACCTATGTCCACTTCGGTAGATTTTGTTGTCTGTGGACACACAGAGCAGTTACCACAGGGATGATGGCCTTGTACAGGTGGGAGATCCCAAAGCGTCCCTACCTGTCGAGTGATCTTGTTTCTAGGCCGGGTGTGCACTAATTGGTCTTTTATATTTTGCCCTCTCTTGAAAGCAAAGAGTGGTAAAGGCAATATGTCACCGCCGGTGTTCAGAATTGACCAATGTTTCTTTATGATCTTTTGGACCTGATTAGATCTAGTATGAAATGTGTTTACAAAAGTTATCCTGTCGGATGTCTCTTTAGGGACAGTCAGATCCAGAAGAGCTTCACGATTATTATTGAACGCCCTTTTCTTAGATTGTCGAATAATAGTAGAGGGGTAGTTCTTCTCGCGTAATTGTTCAGATAGCCTAGCCGAATGGGTCTCAAAGGCCTCTTTGGTAGAGCAATTTCTTTTTAACCTAAGGAACTGTCCGAAGGGTAAGTTGTTTCTTAATGCTCTCGGATGGCAGCTCTCGTAGTGCAGAAGAGCATTTCTGGCCATAGGTTTTCTATACAGTTCCGAAATTAGGCCGCTGGAGTAGCCATTATCAAGAGGTCCAAAAAAGGTAACTGGGTTTGGCTGAATTCGATTGTGAATTTCAAATGGATGTTGCACGAGTTTAACCAGCAATGGAAATCCCTGAGGTCAGATTCTGAACCTCTCCAAACGATGAAGATGTCGTCTATGTATCGCTTCCAAACTCGGAGCGATACATAGTATGGATTGTCACGATTGAGCACCTTCGTCTGTTCAAACACATGAACATAGAGGTTCTCTAAACTCGGCGCGAAGACACTACCCAGACTCGTACCAGATGTTTGGAGATAGGCAGTGTCTTCGAATTTAAAATAGTTCTCTTTCATAGCTATTTCAGCCAAATTCATGATGAATGGGACAGGTGTTCCAGATTGTAAATCCCTCCCTTGTAAAATGGTATCTATAACCTCCAGGGTCTCTGTCTGGGGAATAGAAGTGTAAAGTGACTCGACATCAAAAGAGACCAGTAAGTCTCTCGTGATGTCGAAATCCACGTCTGGAAGGAGCCGTAAGACATCCTTTGTGTCCTTCAGATATGTAGGCATCTCTCTCACTATGGGATTCAGGAAATGATCTACAAATGTTGAAAGAGGTTCAAGAATAGAACCAACTCCAGAGATTATTGGTCTCCCTGGAGGTGGTCTCTGGGGTTTGTGGACCTTTGGGAGACAGTAGAAGTACGGTATGGATGGATGTGAGGTACAAAGATATTGACCTTCCTGTGGAGTAATCCATCCTTCCGAGATGGCCTCTTCTACTAGGTGACTGATCTTGATTTTTAACTTCTCCGTCGGGTCTTCCTTTAATGGAATATAGGATTTCCGATCTCGAAGTTGTCTCAGGCATTCTGCTCTGTATGTTTCTGTGTCCAGTAGGACTATAGCACCGCCCTTATCTGTGGGCTTAATTATGATTGCATCATTGGATGTTAAAGCACGTAGTGCAGATTTTTCTTTTTTAGGCAAATTCATAAAGGGTCTGGGTCTTTCTGTCTTGAAGAGGGTACTGATGTCATTTTCCACTGCCTCTTCAAAAGTCTGGACCCTTGCAGGCAAACCATGGACAGTGGGGTTGAAAGTCGATGGTTTTTTTAACCCAGTATTGGTGTCATATTGTGTTAGGTCGTTCAAATCATGTTTAGCAAAAAAGTAATGCAGCCTGATCTTTCTGAATAGCTTAGCTAGTTCAATTTGTGCTGTAAAATGATCACCTTCATTGGTGGCCACAGAGCCCAACCCTCGATTGAGAAGACTCTCTTCATCCTCAGACAGAGGGTGGGAGCTAAGATTAATTACGAGGCTGGCAGGTTTGTTGCGCTGCTCGTTCCCGCATTGTCCCTGGGAATGCTCTTGCCATTTCTCAGGTCCAGAGTTGGTTGTTGTGTCTGGACTGGTGTTGACCAGCGGACCTGAGGTCCATTCCCTTGTCTTCTCCTGCCTCTGTTTATCCTGGGGCCAAACCCTAAAAAAGGCGGGACTCCAGGGGCTTGTTGCATCTGATTAGGGAAGAACGGGGGACACATTTGGGGAGGACAATTAGGGCCATACATCCACGGACTGGGCTGCCAAAATGGTTGAAACTGATTATGGTTGTAATTCGAATAGTTTCCTCTCTGTCCCCTTCTATTACCACGACCCCTAGGTGGAGTGGGGCCATTGTAATTTTGTGATGTGTCAGAGTCGCTGGAATTGCCATTGGAGCTCGAATTGGCATCTCGAAAGGATGGATTACTCCACAGGAAGGTCAATATCTTTGTACCTCACATCCATCCATTCCGTACTTCTACTGTCTCCCAAAGGTCCACAAACCACAGAGACCACCTCCAGGGAGACCAATAATCTCTGGAGTTGGTTCTATTCTTGAACCTCTTTCAACATTTGTAGATCATTTCCTGAATCCCATAGTGAGAGAGATGCCTACATATCTGAAGGACACAAAGGATGTCTTACGGCTCCTTCCAGACGTGGATTTCGACATCACAAGAGACTTACTGGTCTCTTTTGATGTCGAGTCACTTTACATTTCTATTCCCCAGACAGAGACCCTGGAGGTTATAGATACCATTTTACAAGGGAGGGATTTACAATCTCGAACACCTGTCCCATTCATCATGAATTTGGCTGAAATAGCTATGAAAGAGAACTATTTTAAATTCGAAGACACTACCTATCTCCAAACATCTGGTACAAGTATGGGTAGTATCTTCGCGCCGAGTTTAGCGAACCTCTATGTTCATGTGTTTGAACAGACGAAGGTGCTCAATCGTGACAATCCATACTATGTATCGCTCCGAGTTTGGAAGCGATACATAGACGACATCTTCGTCGTTTGGAGAGGTTCAGAATCTGACCTCAGGGATTTCCATTGCTGGTTAAACTCGTGCAACATCCATTTGAAATTCACAATCGAATTCAGCCAAACCCAGTTACCTTTTTTGGACCTCTTGATAATGGCTACTCCAGCCGGCCTAATTTCGGAACTGTATGGAAAACCTATGGCCAGAAATGCTCTTCTGAACTACGAGAGCTGCCATCCGAGAGCATTAAGAAACAACTTACCCTTCGGACAGTTCCTTAGGTTAAAAAGAAATTGCTCTACCAAAGAGGCCTTTGAGACCCATTCGGCTAGGCTATCTGAACAATTACGCGAGAAGAACTACCCCTCTACTATTATTCGACAATCTAAGAAAAGGGTGTTCAATAATAATCGTGAAGCTCTTCTGGATCTGACTGTCCCTAAAGAGACATCCGACAGGATAACTTTTGTAAACACCTTTCATACTAGATCTAATCAGGTCCAAAAGATCATAAAGAAACATTAGTCAATTCTGAACACCGGCGGTGACATATTGCCTTTACCACTCTTTGCTTTCAAGAGAGGGCAAAATATAAAAGACCAATTAGTGCACACCCGGCTTAGAAACAAGATCACTCGACAGGTAGGGACGCTTTGGGATCTCCCACCTGTACAAGGCCATCATCCCTGTGGTAACTGCTCTGTGTGTCCACAGACAACAAAATCTACCGAAGTGGACATAGGTACAGGCAGGCCGTGGCAACAAATGAAATTCACAAACTGTAATAGAGAGAATACCATCTATTTGATCATGTGCCCATGCTCCAAAAGATATGTGGGAATGACCACCAGAAAGACACGCACGCGCATTTGTGAGCATAAAAGTACAGTCCGTTGCCGCAAACAAGCGACTCGACTGACAGCTCATTTCCTCGAGGTAGGACATGGCCCAAATGATTTCACGTGGACGATACTTGAACAACCCACCATTCCAGAACATTGCCCCGATGTCAGCAAATATTTGTTCAAAATAGAGCAGAAGTGGGTATATAAGCTTAATAGTGACAAGGAGGGCCTTAATGAGCCCATTCCTTGGATGTCACTGTGATTGGCTTAGAGATGATAGTGACCAATTTTGTAAAATCTAGAATATGTGACATGTGGCAACCAGAATCGTCAACTCTAGCTACATGTGCACCATGGTGAGAACAAGATATTCTAACCTGCCATTTGATTGAACACTGTAGGCCTCATCAATCTCAGCGCTCTCACAGGGACAAGTCGACCAGATCAATCCCAGGGGTCGATATATACATGATTCCCATTCTCATGGATATCCCAGTGCTTTCACAGGGGCAATTCGACCTGATCAATCCCAGGGGTCGATAGATACATGATTCCCATTATAGGTTTGACCAGAATCTGACTTTGGTAGTAATCTTTACAAAGGAAGAATCTGTGGATCAGTCTATGAGGAAGATATACATATGATCATATGAAGCCAGCAATACTTCCGGCTTTTTTATAGAAAAACGTCTTTTTTTTTAAAACGCCAATTTTTAGATCGTGTATTGCATTTTTCTATCCTTCGACTGAATTGACTCATTAAATGAGTTTAGAGGCAGTTGGTACATCTAGCGAGGGATACGCATAAATTGCATTACACTCGTGGTTGTTATAAAGTTTGTCGTCTGCTGCCAGGCTATTGTAACTACATTACCCAGCATTCTGTGGGTGATCACGTGAGCGCTTTGTTAGTGCGCGTCATTAAATGGCCGCCGCCTCTGCCGTCCGGTGCCTCCCCAAGTACAGCGCAGAGGGACGCCAGGAGACACCGACGGAGAGGTAAGGGTTCTCCATTCTGCATACACCGGCGCGCATACAGATACGCCCTAACAACCAGGCACAGGAGCCCCATGTCGCCCATAGTTTGTCCAAGCAGCGTGTAATGGCGCTGAAGCAGGGAACGCCTTTACTCTTTGATGTAGAAGTCTTGGGTACTTCGTAACTATTGTATATCGCTTTCCGCTTTTGTAACAGCGTATAAGTGTATTTTTCCGTTTCTAACAATTAAATGCAGCGTAGTGAAGCACCTCATCCCTGAAAGGGTTTAAATATTGACTGACTGCACGATTTGTTTCGTGCTAGCGTAAGTGGGGTTATGCCGCCATCGGGGACAATATTGAGCCAGACATTACTAATGGTGTCAAAAATATGACAAATATCAAGCGGTTTAATCATCAACTATAAGACGCATGAAATACCATCTTGACCGATGATTTGAAACTATGGATAACAGAACAGTTGACTTGTAGCTATCATGCAGTGCTATAAGTTGCTCTGTGTCTGTGACATCTATTTTCATTTTAGGAGCCATAGGGGATTATTAAAGAGAGCTGATGTGTATATATATGTTTTTTTCTAAACAGAGCGGTGCTCCACATTTACCTGAGCTGCAGCCAGGTGAGGTGAGGCGCGATCCCCACATAAATTGGGTGAGTGCGAAAATGTCATGTAAATGTGTTCTGACAAATCGCTGCAATAACATGAGTCAACTGTGTATTGTTTATTATAGTCGTGTGTATCTTTTCATTCCTGTCTGTTGATGTGTTCTATTTTAATTCTTTTATAGACTAGGTGGAGCATCAGCACCTGACAATCAGGTGATATTTTTCCTTTTTATTATCTTTACAAGAATTCCCAGCAGTAGCACTAACCAGGTCCTGATGAATGCATAGGCAAATCCGTATATGCTGAAACATGTTGACCACTTGCTGAGCAGATATTTTGTTAAATCTGTTATTCACATTCTTTTAGATTTAGGGAGCTGAGAGAAAATATTAAAATAAGGCTTGATCTACTCAGTCTCACTTAATTTTACATTCTCACTTTAACACTTTTTTTTCGCACTGCTTTTTTCTGTTGTCTTACTATACTGTTTTCCGCTCACCAGATCAAAACGGTGGGTCTTCTTACTCTCACAGTCACTTTTCTCATCTTACGTGACTGTGAATGCATTCACTCCTGGGTAAGGAGAACCCAAATGATGTAAATAGGGCGGTACAGTTAGACAACTGATGGGAAAATTTTCACCCCAAGGGTGTACTTCACGTCAACAAGATGTCCTTCCATCATGTGGTGTCATGAGTTAACATAGTCACCACCCCTTTTTTTAGTCTTTAGTTGTCACGTCAACAGCTGTGTGTGATCTGATTTCACTTTTGAGACTCCTAGATACCTTTTTGTGTTGAATGAGTGAGTTAGGGGCATGTGTCTAGTACGAGTCGGTAAACAAGCCCTTGGACCCCCTCTTATATAGTTTGTGTACTCTGATATTCAGTCAGGCCCAGCACTAGTCTGGTCCGTCTACCTCAAGGTCTTGCTAAATGTGCTTGAAGTGAAGGACTCCTCTTGGTATGTTTCCCATTTAAAAGGAAGGCAGTCATAGCTGTCACCAAATGCACGTCAGAGATGCTGTTCATGGCTTAGCTAATAGAAACACTGAGCTCAGCAGCCGCGGCCGGTAGTGGGAGTACCTGCCGGAAGGTGACGTGGGGAGGGGAGGGGCAGGGTGGGGGGTAGTAATGTATTTATTATGGAGCTTAACAGGTAAGTAAACATATAAATATATTAAAAAAATTCTTTGCGCGGGCTGCATCGCATTTGTTGATGCAGTGCACGCAAAGAAATGAATTTTATTGACAAAAATCCACAATACTGTACTTAAAATGGTAGAATTAGCTTAGTTCTCTTTAAGATGTAAAATGCCACACTTTAAGTCAATGTACCTTAGGATGCGTAACGCTATACAACAAAAGTGTTGCAGGGAAGGTGATGCGTCAATTCCTTACACGCAAGAACGGTGATGCCCCTGATGCATAGGGGATGCGTCAGTTCTTCTCTATGAGGGGAGGTGATACGTCGGTTTCTCATGGTGCTTCCGTGGCGATGCAACCAGCAGCACCGTGATGCGATGAATATCCAAGGCAATGAAACAAAGATGGCGTCTTCTCTTGGTAGGACACGGTGCGTGCATGCCTGGCGGCCGTGCAGCGACTCAACGATTCTTCTGAGCCACTCTTCCCGGTGATGCGGCGGCATCTGGTGCGACGTCGATCCTCTTCTCCGGCGATGCGAGGCGCTTTGGCGATGATGCGCCACCTACTGAGGTGGTGACACGCTTCTCCATTGATGTGGCGACATCGATTGTCTTCTCCGGCGATGCGACTACAGCGGCTGTGGCCGCGATACGCTTCTTCTTTGTGAGTCGCGCTTCCAGCTCCTTGCAACAGGCATTTCCTCAGAAAGCCCAACACAACTGCAGGCACTTCCAAAGAACTCTTGGGGAGCTGATGGGTGAAGTCTATTGTCCCTGAGACTTCAGCAGGATGAAAGCTCTATCTCAAGCTCTTGGAGATCCTTCACAAGTTGATGAAAGTGCACACAAAGTTCCTCTATGCTCTATTTGGCAGTTGGCAACCACTGCAGGCCAATCCCCCAAGCAGCACTTCATCTTAGGGATAGTCTCTCCTCAGTCTCTCCTCAGTCTCTCTGGTTCCTCTCTTCCGCAAAGGTTTCTTCTTGTTTCCCAAATGTGATCTAAAGTTCAGGGGACTGGGTCCCCCATTTTATACACAGTTTCTCTTTTTTCTCTTTAGATAGAGAGCCCTTTGCCTAGTCCAAAACAGTTCTGTCAGTCCTGGAGCACTCTGTTTACATGACTCCTTCTTTCCTTTCACAGTGAAGGGCAGAGACATCAGACGCACCACAGGAGGTGGAGCCAGCATTGTGGAGGGAAGGCACAGCCCTATTCAGGTCCCAGGTGCAACTCCTCCCACCCATCTACTTACAGATCTCTCTATTTAGCCCTCTGCTTACTCACCCTGTCTCCTGGAATCCCCCAGCCCATCACTCAAACTCCAGACAAGAATATACAACCTAGCAGAGGCAGGCTTGGATAGTTAGGCAAGAACATACCTACTTTCTAAAAGTGGTATTTTCAAACACAGAATGTTAAAACCGACTTCACTAAAAGATGTATTTTATCATTCTGAGTGCAGGCATACTTAACTTGAATTTCTACCTGGTTCCCTAAGTCAGTTAGGATGTAATAATCAGACTGCCCATTCAGGCCTATGGGGAACAGTTAGCCTTGCAATAGTGAAACATGACAATGGCTGTAATTTACTATTAGGACATGCCACACACATCAGGGTGTGTCCTACCTTTTACCTACAATGCACCCTGCCCTTGGGCCTACCATAGGGGTGTCTGATATGAAGAAATGGGAAGGTTTAGGGACTGGCAAGTGGGTGCACTTGCCCAGTCAGCATGGCAGTACCAGACTGCACACAGGCTCTGCAATGGCAAGCCTTAGACACACTTTTACAGGCTGCTTCTGTGAGTGGCACAGCCAGTGCCGCAAGCCCACCAGCAGCATTTGGATTTACCAGCCCTGGACACCCCTGGTGCACTGTACTAGGGTCTGACAGGTAAACCAAACCAGCCAATTATGGAATCGCTATGGAATGTTGAAGCCATGTCGTCAGCGCTTTGTGACCCCAAGGGCTGGTCAATGAAATCCAGACCAGGAGACCACACCTCATGTAATACCTGAATTCTGACTGAGACGTATCAGAACTTCAAACCCTGTAGGAGCATGGGAACATTCTCTTTGTCTGTGAAATCCTATTCTGCGCAATTTGTGACACCAATGGCTAGTGAAAGGAATCCAGGCTCAGGGGCCTACACCCAGGATGGACTACTGTTATGCACAGTTTGTGATAGTGCAAGCCAGTAAATGGACTCCATTTGCAGGGACCTGAACCTGGGTAACACCAAAACTCTGACTGGGACCAGTCAGAGTTTTGGTGTTACCCAGTCAGGTCAAAATGTTCAAACCTGTAGGGACCGGGAGCACAATAAATGGCCATATCATGTGGTTGAGGTCTGCTACAGCTTTGGCTAGAACCTGTCCCAGTTTTTGCTCTCCTGGCACAGGAGAGTCCACTGCATGCCCGCAAATTCCTCTCATGGGAAATTTTGGACACTTCTGACCTGTAAATACAACACAGGACAAGAGCCCCTACCAGTGGTTCAGCCGCAGCCCAGGCAGGTACGAGTGGTGGGGCAATGGGGCCTGGTTGGGGGGGGGGGTTTGTCAGACAACCACAAGGGAAAAATTAAATAAATAATGAACTTTCCTTTGCGGTCGACTGGTTGAATGTCGAAATCCACCCCCACCCAGCCCCAGCTTGCCGCACCGCTCTTACATGCTCTGGCCATGGTGGTA
The DNA here is from genome assembly GCF_964261635.1 of Lissotriton helveticus. NCBI lineage: Eukaryota > Metazoa > Chordata > Amphibia > Caudata > Salamandridae > Lissotriton > Lissotriton helveticus. Next base: position 664,003,396 of record NC_136063.1, read on the forward strand.
GAGGATTACCAGAGTTCTGACTGGGACCCTGTCAGAACTTTCCGCCCAGGCAGAGCAAGGGAGCCTAAGCCACACTGTGAAGCTCCTTACTGGGTAATTTGTGACATTGAGCTTCCAAAAGCTTTCCATCCTGCTGGAGCACAAAAACCTCCACCATGCCTCTGGTGCTCTATCCTGGGAACCAGAGTTGCATTTTTGCAGGAAACACTGTGAAATCAGGATGAGCCTGTGGAACTAAAAGGAAGGTGTGTGAGAAAGACTTTTAACTGTTGCTGTGACAGAAACTCAAGAGGGATATTTTGTGTAGCTTACAAAAAGAGGAAATGTGGAGGCATGCTGAATATTAGCAATAAATATGTAGGGTTTGTATTAATACAACTATATATGAAAATGTCTCCTTTGTCAATGAATATTTTCCAACTGTTAGATGTAAAAAAAGCTTTACGATGCTGACAATATTTTGGAGGAACTTCTGTTTGTGGGGAGACAAATATTGATGGTGATTTCAATATAGTCCCAGGCCCACTGTTAGATATAAATCTAAAATCAGAGTTAAACGCTAAGAATAACAACATAATTTAAAAGAAAATGTCGCAATATTTTAGTTCAATACATATATTTAGAGATTAGGGAAACCATCAGTAAGAGACTATTCCTATTTTTTTTAAGTGCCTAGTATCTTTTCAAGAATTGACTTTCTAATGGTATCTAGTTTGAAAGAGTTACAAAGGCATACATGGATAATAGATTATTCCGATTAAATTCCTGTCCACATGATTTTAAATGAAGAAATATCTCTCTTAAATTCACATCGGTGTAGACTTGATACAATACAATATAGAGATTTTTTTTCAAGAAAATGAGAACATGGCAGGCATAGAGTATGAAGTATGCTATCACACCTCTTTCTGAAAAATAGTGTTGTGTAGACCTGAAAGCAGATATAAAAGTTGAATGGAGATTCATAACTGAAAGATAATGAGATAAGTGGACTTGAAAAAGGTATACAGTAGTCAAAGATATAGTATGAGTGTATGCATGTAGTGTATGCAGAGAAAGATGAGGATAATAGAATAGAAACCTACAAAGCAGAAACAGTCCTGTAGCATGTTAAACAAAGGACCCAAGACACAGGAGAAATGGAAACATGCTTGCTCATAGACTGATAAAAGATCTAATCAGTTATATAGTTAAAGTAATTGAAGCTCTGAATGGAGAAACATGTTTACAAACTCATCTCATTGCAGATATATATTATTGTAGGAGGAAAAAGATACCGATGAGTGAATTCTCAAAGAAGATGAGCCTTTCTCAGTTGGATAGGGACAAGATGAATGTAGAAATATCTGAAGAAGAGATTTAGAAGGCTAGAAGGGTGCGACTTGTTGGTAATATAAGTGCCCTATATGGGTTTTCTAGTTAACTTGTATAATGCTTCCAGAAAAACGTACCCAAGCATGACTAAAATGTTCAGAGATGGCAATAGGAAAGGGAACATAGGAGTAGAGGATTAACAGTTGAATGGGAAGGTCTTGAGGCGGAAGCCGGGACCCTGTGCTAGCGTGTGAAGAGATTGTGGTTTATTTTCCTCCCCCCATTATCCTCCTCGAAGCGCCATCGCCCCCATTGCAGACGATTAGGTACTGCTTGGGGTCGACGACTTCCGCGCCATCTTGAGTGAGGCGAGGAGCTGGCGAGCGGTCTAGTGCTCGGCCCCTCCCGCCCCACAGGCATAAAAACTCGGTGAATTATCCACATTCAACGATTAACAGTTGAATGGGAAGGTCTTGAGGCGGAAGCCGGGACCCTGTGCTAGTGTGTGAAGAGATTGTGGTTTATTTTCCTTATTTTAACCCACACTTGCACTTTAACTCGTTTTTAGCCTGACTTTGAAAAAATATTAAAACCAGTCTTTCGCGCACTCTGCTCTTGTATTTACATGCTGGGAACCCCCATTGTCCTCCTCGAAGCGCCATCGCTCCCATTGCAGACGATTAGGTACTGTTTGGGGTCGACGACTTCAGGCACCATCTTGAGTGAGGCGAGGAGCTGGCGAGCGGTCTAGTGCTCGGCCCCTACCGCCCCACAGGCATAAATGGTTCCTTGGCATCGGAAGCCCAGCGGACGCGCCGGCGGCGCGCCGAAGGCTCGCCAAAGGCGAGCCCGTCTGCACCCGTCCGCGCCAGCTTCGTGCCTAGGGCTAGTCACGCTGCCGGTTCCCACTCCACTCAAAGGCAATCCTGGTCCAGATTCCAGCTGATGGCCTTGAACCAGGCACGGTGCAATTTAACTTCGCTTAACCGTCCCCATTTTAAATGTATGCATTGCACTTTTTCTTTCACGATTAATAAATCACTCCCTAACTCCCCTATAACTGCCCCTCCCACTCCAACACGATCTTACACGGCCGGCCAATTGAACTGCCGCTCTCTACCCTGTCACTCAAGTGACATATGGCTGCTGCTCTCTTCGACGCCCTGGGATTTACTTTTTCTCACAGAGACGTGGATTAAGGACTCTTCTAGTCCAGATATTGCCCTGGCCACACCCCCGGGCTATCGCCTAATGGGTATTAGCCGTGAGGGAGGAAAGTCCGGTGGGAGAATTGCTGTCATCTTACAGAATCATTTAACTATTACTTCTAGGAAAATCCCCAATTTAGGGCCTATAGAGGCACTCTATTTTTCCATCTCAGAGGCCTCTACTGCTATATTTTCAGGGGCCCTGGTATACAGTCCCCCTAACACCCCTCAGCCCGCAACGGCCTCATTATTGGCGGCCATTGCAGATCTGTCCCTCAAACCCCCTCACTTTACTGTACTAGGTGATTTTAATCATCACGTTGACGTACATGACTGTTCACGTGCCAAAAATCTTTTAGACTCCATGCAAGGTTTGAATCTTACCCAATGGGTTAGTGGTCCTACACATTCTGCAGGACACACCCTTGATTTAATTTTCTCCAATTGGCCTGACCTTAATGTTCTCCCCCCTATGCCTCTCACGTGGTCTGACCATTACCTGATTCCGTTTGTAGTATCTACACCCAGACCGCCTAAGTTGGAATCTACCATCAGAGAACAGGGCAGAAAGTGGCATAAAGTCACTTGTACGGCCCTGGAGCAAATGTTTAGGAGCAGATCTGATCCATTCGATGCTGATCTTAATGTAGTAGTATCTACCTTTAATAAAGATCTCTCTGCTGCCATTGAGCAAATTGCCCCTATGCAGAACCTTTCCTCTTTAAGATCTAAACCCTCAGCCCCATGGTTTACATCGACACTACGGGAAAACAGAAGTAAATGCAAAAAACTGGAGCGAATATGGCGCCGATCATATGATCCGCTGGCCAAAGCCCTTTACAGATCAGCTCTTAAAGAGTTTCACAAACTCAAACGCATCATCATGAAACAGTACTTTGCGGATAAAATTAAAAGAGCAGAAAACTCCACCAAGACCCTCTTTAACATTGTTAAGGAGTTCGCCAACCCCTCTGCCTTGTCATGCCATGTCACCCCCAGTCAATTGCTCAGCGAAGGCCTGTCTGATTTCTTTTATGAGAAAATCGTGAACATCACGGTAACTATTCAATAGATGCCCACAGCAGTAACTTCAGTTCATGACACCACTTGTGCTGAAGTATTTATCTCATTTAAACCTTTGTCTGAAGATTATGCCTTGTCCTTGTTCCTGAAGTGTAAATCCGGATCCCTGCTCGATCCAGCCCCGGCTCAGATTCTGAATGAATTAGCTCCACTACTGATTAAACCTCTGCTAGAAATCTGGAACGCCTCCCTGCAATCAGGCCGCTTTCCCTCCTTGTGGAAACATGCGCTGCTGTTACCAATCCTGAAAACAACGGGTGCTGACCCATTATGCTTTAGCAACTACCGGCCCATCTCACTTCTCCCTAAGCCAGCAAAAGTGTTAGAGAAGGCGGTACAAGTGCAATTGTCCGAATACTTAGAAACTAACCATCTGCTTCATGACACCCAGTCAGGTTTCAGGCCGGACTTTAGCACTGAATCAGCCCTGCTGGAAGCGTCTGAGTCAATTCGCGAATGTGTGGATAGGGGAGAGGAGGCCATGCTGGTCCTCCTCGACCTATCCGCAGCATTCGACACCATCTCGCATGACATTTTGCTGAATCGCCTTCATGAGGTGGGCATTGGAGGGATCCCACTGGCCTGGGTAAAATCATTTTTGACGGGCAGATTCCAACAGGTCACCCTTGGATCTTTTGTTTCCACGGAGAAACCATTGATATGGGGGGTTCCGCTGGGATCTGCCCTTAGCCCCCTCCTTTTCAATGTGCACCTGATGCCCCTTGTGAAGGTGGTCGAATCTTGGGGCGTCAGAGTGATCTTTTACGCTGATGACACTCAGCTTGTGTTTTCTTTTAAGGATCACTCTGAAAGCTCTTTGGCTAATTTTCGCCACTGCCTGGTAAACATCGCCTCCTGGATGTCCGCCAACAACTTAAAATTGAATACTGATAAGACGGAGGTCTTATTTTTTAACCAGAACTCTTCTATTCCCTCCAACATCTGGTGGCCATCTGAACTTAATCCCCCCCCCGGCGCCAGTTGAAGCTGCCCGTAATTTGGGTTTCCAATTTGACACAGCTCTTTCATGTAAAACCCAAATTAATAAAGTCTCATCATCCTGCTTTGGAAAACTCCGAATGATTAAAAAAATCATCCCTTTCTTGCCACTTGAGTCATGCAGAACAGTAGTCCATGCCCTAATAATGTCCCACCTGGACTACGCTAACAGTTTGTATGTTGGGGCCCCGGCTTACCTCATTAATCGTTTGGAAACAGTGCAGAATTCAGCTGCTAGGCTGATTTGTAACATTCCTTATCGCCATTCTATTTCACCTTATTTGGCCAAACTGCACTGGCTCCAGTGAGATACTGAATTCAGTTCAAGGCTCCGGTTCTCGCCTTTAGAGCTCTCAATGGCCGAGGCCCAGCATACTTAATGCATAGACTCAGGTTGACACATGCGACGCGGGATCCGAGATCAAACCACCGTCGCCTTATGTTCTGCCCACGATTTCGTCTGGCACGTACAGGTGGCATGGCTTTTGCCGTGACCACCTCCAGATTGTGGAATCTACTACCGGTGGAACTCAGATTCTCGACATCAGAACCTCTGTTTCGAAGGAAACTGAAGACCTGGCTCTTCTCATTGACCTAGCCCCATCAAATCTCTTCAGCTCACCCTTTCTGATCTTCTTATTCTCTTGTTGTCAGCGCCGGGACACCCCCGTTGGGGGTAGCTGAGCGCTTTACAAATTTCTAAATAATAAATAATAATAATATCTGTTACAAAGGTAATACATAAACCTGAAAGGGACCTGACTCAGAGCTCAGATGAGTATGTTAATTTTCCTGCAGGTATATTGATTATACACTTGGCAGGATTAATTAGACAGCTGCTAATGGTCAACTAGTCTTTACCAAAGGTAGAAAGTAACACAACAACACCAAGCCTTTAACTATGTGTCAAAACTAGTGTCTGAACATGAAATTCCTAAAAATCCTTTTACAATGATGCAGGGATAGCATTTCTAAGTGTATTATGGCAATATGTGTGCTTTTCAATGTAATAAGACAGATGCACTTGGGTTACATTGATTCTTCACTAACATTTGTGTTCAGTGTATCAGGAGCGAAATCTTTAGTCACTGACACGTTGTCCTCAGAACTTTGTTTAAAATAAAAACTAAGTAGAATGATTTTGTTTTGCCTATACCCTTGAAGATCGCAATTCAAACCTTGGCCGAGATGTTGTGAGAAGTACAAAATACTGTTAACAGTTGTTTTGAGAGGTGTGAGAAATTGAGTTGTTGGTTGACTGAGATATGAGCCCTCGTTAACGAAGCAATGTGTTAAGTATTTATGTAGCACAGAAACAGTAATAAAGAGAAAGTACAGAAAAATAAAAATCCCAAGCAAATTTTGAAAAATAGAATAACTTTTTGGGCCACATGTATTATGGATTATGCTTTTACATATGTATGAAACACAAATTGCAAATTAGTAACACGTTACCAAATTGCAATTTGTGTTTGCGATTCGGTATTTGGAAGGGACGTGTTGAGGGCGTCCATTCAAAATACCGAATCTGATTGGGATGTATGAATGTTTTGCGACCGAATTACGGTCGGAATACATTCATATTTTACTGACTCCTTTAAGGAGGTGGTAACCCATTCGCAAATGGGAAGGAGTCCCCAGGGTGCCCCTTCCCCTGGAGAATGGAAAACAAATATTTTTTAAGAGCAGGCAGTGGTCCCACGGATCACTGCCGACTTCAATTTTCTTTTTAAAAGCATTCCACTTTCCTTTAAGGAAAACGGGCTGCACAAAAAAAGACTGCTTTATTTAAAAGCAATCACAGACATGGTGGTCTGCTGACCCCAGCAGGCCACAATCCCTGTAATGGCGTTGATTCATAATGGGTCGCAAATTGCGACCTACCTCATTATTATGCATGAGGTGGGTCTATTTACATTAGGAATAGCGATTACCTAATTGCGATTCACAGAAAATCGCAATTAGGTGATCGTCATTTCTAAAAATGATACATGTGGCCATTAATACATTATTTGAAACCTAAATTTGTGTACTTTAAAAGTTTTTAGTAAAAACGAGCTCATGAAAGATCAAAGCTAAAACCGTGGACATCTAGACTGGGTCAAAATAGAAAAATATGGCCGACTGTGATGAAAAAGTGGATTGGGCCCAGTCAGTGCTTACCTTCAGACGTAGAAGACATTCTGAATAAAAGTGTCTGAGAAGGTAAAGTTCGGTGGGACAAGGCTGCAGGAGGGTTTCAAAGAGGGAGCTTTGTTATTGGATGGGTCCAAACCATAATGAAGATTTCAACATTTGGATTTACTCTCTGAAATGGAAGTTGAAAATCTTCAGCAGGATGGGCAGAAGTCTGTAGCTGAAGGCAGTTCCACAAAGCCAGATAATCCTTTGGTGAAGGATTGTTGAAAAAGATTTCTTGCTGTGGAGGAGAATGTAGCGGGAGAAGCTGTGAAGTCAATCCGACAGGCGTTGGTCCTTGGGAGGAAAGGCCAGTAGATTGGTTGAGTCATCTCCTGGTTCTCAGAGCAGCTGCTGACCAAAATTGTTCTTAGTCTTCAGTTTTGGGATTTGGCTATCTGGGTACCTTTAATACTAAAACCAAGGGCCCAGAACTGGTGAGACACCTATCAGAGGTTCGGTACTTATACATGCTGGGTCCAGTTGGGGGGTTCAAGATGGTGGGAGCCTTTTTCATCCTTGTGACTCTGAACAGGAGGCCATCAAACTAGACCTTAGAGTCACTCTCGTAGTCTTGAGTCCAGGTAAATATCTACGCTCAACAGCAAAGCTGGCCTCTGATATTTCAAGGCAGGCTCCAGGCAGCAAAGCAGACCTTCCAGGTACCGTAGCAGGCATTCCTCTGAGAGTCTTTCCACAGGTCTGGTAGAGAACAGAAAAGTGAGCCTGAAGGTCCTATTTCTATACCCTTGTGCTCTTCTTCTGAAAGGTGGGAGAAGCATCTGGAAAAGTTCTTTAGAGTACATGGAATTTTCTGACTACTCTGCCCTGGTTCCAAGATTGCTGCTGTGACAAGGCAGGGCTGTTCTGCCCTTTGTTTGATGTCAGAGCCCTGGCTATTCGGTTGTAAGTGGGACTGTTTAGCTTCACCCCCCCAGCCTGCCAGTTAACAGCCCATTGAGGCACATCTAATTCCTTTACTGTGTGACTGTGTGGGAGGAATTCACAATGTCTAACTGTCACCTCACCCAGTCACGTGACCCAGACAAGCTGTAGGCCCAAAGGGCTAAGGCAGGGAAACGCCAACTTTCTAAAAAGCTGCAAGGCAAAAAATGGAAGGGTAGAGATAAATAGCTCAAAATATAGATGACTAAAATAGTATTTACCTATTTTGTTGTTACAGGGTCTCTCAGTTCAATGTCTTGAAGAGAACACTCTAATAGTTTAAGGGTTTGAAATGCATTGACAATTTAAAAACCACTGGGGAGGTCTTTTTTTCTGTAAAATAATGACTTGCTTTTAGGGAACCCTGAGAAAGACTTTGGTGAACTTTGTTGGAGGGTACCTGTGCATAAAGCCTAAATAGCAAAAAAGAGTCATAGCAATGCCCCGTGGCTTCACAGTAGCAAAGGGAGCCTTTAATAGTAGTTTAGAAACCTGATGCTCTGATGTTAAAAATGTCTGAACTGGGACTACTTTGATGTTCTGTTGTTCATATTGCCATTTGAATTTGTTGTCCTGTGTTGTATATTTTTTTGATTTATGTTCATTTGAAAGATATGCTTTAGTATCCTGAAAGAATGCATTCAAATGTGTATTTTATCTCTTTGTGGTGGATAAAGGAGTCTGACAGTATTTCAAATTGAGTAACAGAAATAAGTATGAATCACTTTAAATACTAAAAAGTGATCACATTGATTAGCAGCTGTAACCACAAAGAAAGTTAATCATATCCAAGATTACTGTCAGTTCTGGCCCTCTTTGGTTAGTGTTGAACTTTTTAAAAGTGGCATTTTCAAAATTGTAATGAAAAATCTGACGTGACCATTAAAGAGGGTGTTTCATTACAATTTCATAGACACCAAACATGGCTTTTCTCCATGCTCCCCAGTTGGAATTTACAGGTTATTAAATGTAATAAGGAATCCCCCATGTTATTGTATGGGTAGGGTAGGCCTTACAGTAGTGAAAAATGAGTTTGGGTGACTTTCAAGACCAGGACATCAAAAGTGCAAGTACAACCTTTTAACAGCACAGCACCCTGCCCTGTGGGCTCCCTAGGGCCTACTTTAGGGCTGATGTATATGTAATAAAAGGGGGGTTTGGGGCTTGGCAAGGGTTTTTTGATGCCAAGTCAACATGGCAGTTTAACACTGCATTCAGGCTGCAATGGTAAACCCTGGACATGTTTTAAAGGGCTACTTAAGTGGGTGGCATTATAAGCGCTGTAGACTCACCAGTAGCAGTTTATTTACAGGCCCTGGGTATAAGGTATACCACGCCACAATTGACATACAAATACATTTAATATGCCCATTGGGTCTAAGCCAATTTTATCATCTTTAGAGGAGAGAGCACAAACACTTTAGTACTGAATAACAGTGGTAAAGGGCACAGAGTCCTAACAGATGCAGCAAAAAGTGGAGCTTAAAAGACTAAAGGTTTGGGGGAGACCCTGCAGAGACGGCCAGGTCCAACAAAAGGCTTTATAAATTCGTAATGCTTGCTGATCTAATTGATTCTCTTGAAATATTAGTCTCAGTGATTCTTGATAAGTTAAACGACTCTAGGAATTTCTCAGGATATTACATTACATTGAAAAAATTGAATTACTATGTATAAATTATAATATTAATTGGCCTGATTTTCGAACTGCACTTTGTAGTATGTTTTGTATTACTAAAAAATACACTACAAAATGTAAGTTTTTGCTATACTTAAATGTGCAGAGCTCTCCATCCCGAATGCGAAGTGTAGATTTTAGTAGTAAATGTGGGAAGAGCACAAGGGGGAGTGTGGGAAAAGGTGGCAGACGTACTATCGACGGAGTTGGCATTAGGAAGGAGTAAGAGGTGTTTAGGGAGAATCAGGCAGGTGTTTAGGGAAGGAATCTTACTCATGCACACAAGAGTTAGATAGTTGCATTACTCTCGGTGTTGAGACATGTAACCTACACATTTTTAGTAAGTTTACACTATGGTGTAGATGCCTATGGTCCTGCTTGTATTTGGAGTGACAGGTATGCCGTTCTCCTGGCCTATACGTTTTGGTGGAAAGTATAATAAGAAAGGGTTGTTATGCCAATAAAACAGGTAGTTCATGCAGGAAAATTAGTATCATTCAGAAGTCTGGGAATATAATCTGCTGTCTTTTGAAATTATTGAGCTATGCAGGAGTCTTTGTTGGATTTGCTCTTATCACATGGATGGGCATGGCATCCAAAACCTCCCAGATAAAATAAAATAGACAAACATTGAAACTAGAGGTATGTGAAATTGACATAATTTGCTTTAGTGTAATTATATGAAATTTTTGAAAAATTATGCAAAGTTCTGCATAATCAGTTGAAAGGCAAAAACAGCCATTAGGCACTATATTTTAGTGTGAAATATGTCCTTATGTCCACTTTGAACACAAGGATACATATTGTGCTAAGCAAATTGCTCACACAGCAGCTATTCTCATTCTGACAGTTTCCGTTGTTAACATAAACATGCGCTAACTTATTTTCGTGTATGACATGCAATTATGTGATGAGGAATAATAGTGTAATTTCAAGATTTTTGCGTAACATGTAATGCAAAATTCTAGAAAATATTCAAAATTACACAACAACATACAGTTCTCAGAGTTCGTCGACACGTACCAACTCTTAGACGAAACGCAGTTTGGCTTTAGGAAGGGACACGGGACGGAGACTGCTTTAATAAAAGCCTCTGATGAAATCAGAACCATCATGGACCAGGGAGGAACGGCCATTTTAATTCTTCTGGATCTATCCGCTGCATTTGACACGGTCGACCATGCTATTTTGGTCGACCGTGTCACAGCTCTGGGGATTGACGGTTCGGCTAGAGACCTTATCTCATCTTTTCTGGCCGACCGCACTCAGACAGTTAAGTTGGGTAATTTCTACTCTCCCGTCTCTGCACTACCATGTGGAGTACCACAGGGCTCCTCGCTAAGTCCCACGTTATTTAACATCTACGTAGCGGACTTAGCGAGGGTAATAAAGGCCTATGGGGTGCGATTAACCTCCTACGCAGATGATACCCAACTGGTGCTGGCGATCCACAAGAATGGCACAGCAGTGGCAGCCAATTTTCAGGAAGCAATGCTTGCTGTCAGTACGTGGATGTCCTCCAATTGCCTAAGGCTCAACTCGGATAAAACCGAGGTTATGACCTTTGGCAACCTCGCCCCAGAATGGTCCTCCATTTGGTGGCCCAAACAACTGGGCTCCCCACCTGTCCCAGTGGCAAAAGCGAGGAACTTGGGAGTCATCTTCGATAGCAAACTAACCTTCAACCTTCATGTTAACAAGGTTGTCTCCTCTGCCTTCTTCATGCTAAAGAAAATAAAGAAACTGCTGCCTTATCTCCCCTCCTCCGCCGGGAAGACCTTAGTTACCACTCTGGTATTTTCCAAAATGGATTATGGAAACGCCTTCTTCCTTAATACCCAGAAATCTGTGCTGTCAAAGTTACAGTCGGTACAGAATGCGGCTGCTAGAACTCTTTTAAACATCCCTCGCCGCCAGCCTACTACTCTTGCCATCCGCCAGCTTCACTGGCTCAGAGTAGAGAGCCGTATTAAGTTCAAGGCCCTCTGCATTGCCTATAAGGCAGTGCATGGAACAGGACCCAAATTCCTGACTGAGGCACTCCAGCTGTACACCCCCAAAAGACTGTTGAGATCTGCCAACACTTGCCTTCTTCCTGTACCTCGCACCAGAACGGCAACTTGGGGAGACCGTCGCTTTTTAGTGGCCACACCAAAACTCTGAAACCTTCTTCCATTAAATATCAAAAATGCCCCCAACCTGATGAGCTTCCGGAGGCTCGTAAAGACATGGCTATTTGACCAGTGAATTCTACTATTATGGTCCTGTTAGCTCACACATGCGCCGAGACACCCCAGGGTATTTGTTTGCGCAATAAAAATCACAAAAATAAATAAAATAAATAAGATTATGCTGGCGTAATTTTGCCTGAGGCTAATTTAAACTTGAAAGCCTCGATAATTTACTGGACTGTCGATGAGTACAAAATACATTTATTTTTTAGAAATATATGATAGAATGGACAGATGAAATGTTGGAATAAATCACAGAAAGTATTTGGTCTGACATTTAAGGTATTTTGCCAAAATGATCATCAATGTTCATCATCATCTCATACAATAAACAATATGTTTTAGAACATATTGGTTTCTTGCATGAATTAACCTTAGCAGATGATTAATGCTGTAAATATAACAATGAGCTTCCATCACTCATCAACTTATGAGATATACTAAGGAAATTAGGTTTTGGATTGCTATTAAGTGGAGAATAAAGATAGTCCTGCTAAAAGAATTAGTGAGAGACAAGTTGCTGATCATCTTTAACTGGCTGGATGAAGGAGTGGACATTACACAAGGATAAACACTGGCTTTCAAAAGGCTTGAAAGCAGGAGAACTGGTTACTTCTATGACACTGGAAATTGTCAGAAAGTACTAAACTTGTACCTTGGATTCATCAGGAGTGATACACTCTTCAATTTCTTGCTGCAACCACTACTGAACACAAGCACTACAGAGTGTGAAACAAATAGTAGAAGCAGAAAAGGGCTTGGGATAAAAGAGAAAACAGAGACACTGGAAATCACTTAGGAGGCACATGCAGTATGATTCAATGAACAGTGGATACAGTCCAAGAGGTTCAGAGGAGAAGCAGGAAAGGGAAACCAAGAAGGGTAATAACAAATAGTGAGGGCTTGCAATGATAATTGACAAACCAACAAAATTGAAGTATTCTGAAACAATGGGGAGATGTTGCTAGACATCCTACATTTGCTTTTTATAGTCACTAACCCATAATACCCTAGAAGTCTTGCCAGCAAACAGAAGTGAGAACTAGTCGATTTTACTCGTCTTGTCCTCCATACTTGCCAAGTCTGATGACCTTCTTTGATTACGGTATTAACCCTTAATACCTGGGTAAAGGTGCTACAGTAGGGCACTATTTCCTAATATTCCTGACGGAGGAATTCTGGTGGCAGCAACATTGTAATCCATTCCCTAGCAGGGGAGTTGTAAGACACAAGGAACATTATGCTCAGCACTCCAAGAAGTACCCTATCATCTACAACTATTCCGGTTCTAGGAACTCTGAGAAACATTGTTTGTCGTCAGTCAGCATCCTACAGTGTAACTAATGGGAGAGTGAAGCCTTCCCACAGGTGGCACTGACACTTGGTGCATACTCCTAGCCTCACCTCCAGCAAAATGTATTCAGTGCAAGTGGGTAAAGCGTATGAAGCTCCGCACCCATTGCATGGTGTTTAGCCAAAATATGGAATAAAAAATATTGTGATACATAAATATCATGTCAAGAATATCATGATGTCAAAAATACCATGGACAGGAATATCGAAGATATGAATATCATTTTATTTGTGCTGTTTTTAGTATTTTAGTAAAAAATATTGTTTAAATGATCTCATTGTATGTTATATTATTTTTATGGTTTAAGTGTTTTTGGGAATGTTTTATGTTAGTTGTATTTAAATTTTTATGTTAGAACGTTTTGAATTTTTCTGTAATCTAAAAATCTCAAATACATTTTTTATTATGAATTCGATTAATGTTTTTTTAATGAATAAATATGTAAATATGTTATAGGAGCAGGATATTGCGTTTATATGGGAAAAGGGTGGAGATAATATTGAAAAATGGGAAAATTGTTTTGCCTTTATATTAAAGGGCATTTAAAAAAATGTGATATTTAAAATGAATTAAACATTTGAAAAATGTGTATTACATTTTTTATTCTTATTAATTTATATTAATATTTTAATTTAATTAAATTATCATTAAAATAGTTTTACAAGTAATGCACATTTGTGTGCTTGCAAACCAATATTTTTGGAGATTTAAGACATTTTTAATTGTTTTACATTTTATAGAATAACTTTTTTCTCAAAACGTGTATAATGTATTTTTTTTAAATGTTTAATTTTTATGTACATGTTTATTGTTGTTGAAACGTTTTTTCAAATTCAGATCTATTTTGTTCTCACATTTAAATGATAATAAATAACTGTGGTTTTACTTTAAGGATCAATAAGCTTCTTTTATTACTTTCTTTATAAAATAAACAAATATTACATTCTAAATAAAAATATATAATTTAGAATGTTTTGTATTTGGTTGCTTTTTAGACTTGCTGTCATTATTTCATGTTAAAATTAATTAATATTTAATTAAATAAAAAATAATGTTGGGTTTTATGATTATGTTTGTTATATAATTTTTTATCATCAGCAAAAACTTTATTTCGGCTGTTTAAGCCATAAAAGTGCATACAAAATACAATATAGTCCTAATATGAATAATAGGCACAAATTGTAGTCAAACATTCAAAGACAACAATCCATAAATTGTCCTAAAAGTGTTAAACACACATAAAACTTAGGAGCAGATAAAATACGTGTTACATAACCACAAATGAGGGAAGCATTTACATGTGCAAAGAAAGAATCTTTCTGTGGACCAACTACATAGCACACAAAAATGTGGTTTCTAGGGGCAAGAGCCAAAAGGAGCAGGCACGAAATAGGCAGGACATGCAAAGAAGACATGGCTACAGTTTCCTTCGAGAGATTAGACACAACACAAACCGGAGCATCAAATGGCACCCATTTATAAGTGAACAAATTAAGCGGTAGGGTGAAACTGGAAATATATTTTTCTATCCAGTGGCACTGTAATGGGGTCCCAGATCAGTAAGTATGCACAGAGTGATTTACAGTCAGGAAAGTCGCTTGTCAGGGAAGCACTTGCAGCTTTGTGAACTTGGTCACACACTGTTTTTGCCTAGTAAAGCTTTTTCAAGGATGGGAGCTCCAGAAGGGTTTTTGAACAGGTCACCCAAACCTATGGATCTAAGTAGCCGCTGGATATTATGATGCCAGTTTATTTTATGGAAGCTGTCAGATTTAACAACATCCAGAAGGGCAGTGGTGTAGTGGTCTAACTCAGGGGTAGACCAAAGGCGCCTCCAGAACAACAACGGGCGCAATCTACGTTTACCCTCTACCCTTTTTACACTCTTTTCCAATGTCAGAGGATATAGGGGTGCTAAGTGGTAAATGGGCAATATTTCACAGGAATTTGTTCTCAGATCTGATAAGCTCATCAATGTTTACAAAACCCCACAATTCCGCCTACTATAGGGTAGAATCCAGTGCTTTTGCCTCATAAACCTGAAGGGCTGGTGCTATAGGTTTACTAAAGGAGGCCCAATGCTCCTTGCAAAAAATATCAGTTTCATCTATGCAGTGTAAATTTCCAAAACCCTGGATGCGACAGAGCTCACCAAAGTGGTTCAAGACCTCAGGGTTTTGGAGATTAACAAAGTATCATCTGCAAACAATAAAATAGGGTTTTTATATTGGTCAGTAAAGGAGCATCCATGTGGGGCAGAGTTAAGCCATGTACTATCTCATTTAAAAACAAAGAAAACAGGGTGTGGGCCAGCAGGCAGCCCTGAGGAACACCTCTAGTTACTGGAATTCTCCCTGTAATCTCACTCAGCATGACCCAGTGAATTAATTTAAAATCTATTAGTACGTCTGTGGTTTCAAACAATGGCTCAGCACTACTTGATAAAAGAAAAGCCATAGCTATGTCCTCAAGGGTACTTGTGCCATCGTGCCTGACGTGGTCAAACTACTTGAGTGGAAAAACATGATTATCTGGTTCGAGGGCAGCAGGATTGCAGCTCTTTTATATAAGTGCCCAAAATGTAGTGCAATATTTTGCTGAGGAGGCATCTTTGAGGTCTGTCACCTCTTCTCAGCCGAAGCCCTTTTGTCAATACCCGGATAGCGTTTGTACAATTTCCTGCAAATATGAATTTGGCTACATGTTTGGCCTTGATGGCCTATACCAGCAGGCTTTTAAGCCTTCATTCCCCCTTGTGCCAAGTGCTAGGCTTGTGAGCTAGGCTTTTGGAGGTTATGGTAGGAATTGTAAAGTAAATTGAAATGTGATCAATGTGCCCCCTGGATAATGCTCAGCAATGTTGGTCAGTCCAGAAGAGTATGTGGCAGTCACAGTAGATAAAACCAATAGATACTTCCTTCATGTAAACAAGCGAGGATGTTAGAAGTGTTGTCCAGCCCCCTCTAGGCTCCAATGGGCAGGGACAGGTCTGCCTTCTTTGGCTCAGGATTTGCCCAGGCGTGTCCCGGGACCACCCCACACCACTGCAACATGGCGTGCTTTTAAAGTACTGGCACGATGTGGTCATGCAGAAACCAGGCAGGGTAGATGGGACTTGTAGTCCCCAGCAGCTATAATGTCAGCAGCTTGTACCCCCATAGGCATGACTCTTGTGGCAAGGGGAGGGCACTCCAGCAGTGCTTCAATAGCAGCACAAAATGCGAGGTTCCAGCATAAAACTTTCCCCAAGGCTTCTCTCCACACCATGTCGGAATGCACATTCTCATCCCAAGTAGCCCTTCTGGTATACCTAATGCATTTTGGGCAGCAAGCCCTTCTTCAGAGGTAAGATATAAACAGCTACATTTTGTCTGGTATAGAATCAATCACAAATGTAACCTGCTGTGTAGTCGTTCAATGTGTTTTTTAAAATTTAATTTAGAGGAAAAAAATACAATAAATTAGGAAACTGTAAAACATAATTTAATTGTGTGTGTGTGATAATAAAATTGTTATGTTATATATGTATTTTAATTAATACATTATATTTTTAAAATGTACTTTAATAATCATGTCTGTAACTTTGAAATGTGTGAATTTATATGGTGCTTAAAATGGCTGTTAATTATTTTGTAATATTGTTGAAGATAATGTGTAATTTAGTCAATGTTATCAAATAAATTAGTTAGCACTTTAAATAATTTTTACTATCAATTATATTACAAAGTTATTTCATTTATTTGCTGGAATAAGTTGTCTTACTGTGAAGTGGGAATTGTTACATGCAACCCCTTTAGTGTTTAACACTTTACTTAAAATTGGTTAGAGTGGGAATAGCAAATGTTACCCCTTTTTTTACAAAACCTTTCTCAAAATGCTTTATATTGGAATGGGAATTGCAAATGTAATCCCTTTAGTTTGAAACACCTTCCCCTTAATGGTTTAGATAGGAGTTGGTGTTGCATTTTTGACATACATTATTAATGTATATTTTTTAATTAATAAAGGTGCATAACACAGTTTGTCATTTTTATTTATATGTTGGTTAATATTTATTAAATTTATATGTATACATTTTTTATTAAATACTTGTTTGTAAACATAACACAACCATTTGTATTGTTATTGTTAAACAATATTTAATTTGTAAATTTCTATTTTTTTTCATTTGTTCAAGTGTAATACATTCACATTTTATACACATATACACGTTTCACATAAATTTCTTTTATACCATATTTTTTATATTTTTATTTATTTTATACTTTACTTAAGTATTTCATATTTTCATATAACTGTTATTGACATATTTTACATTATTTAAAAGAATTTTCAATACATTTCAGAACGTTTCCCATTTAAATCCCCTTTATTTTCTATAGGGAGACAGCCTCTATTTTTTTACGGATCCACATTTAACAAATGGATATTTGGATGTTGTCTTTTTTTTTATAGGAAATCATTTTGGGTTCTAGTAAACCAATATTTTTATTTTTGAATCTGTTTGATTTTTCAGGGTTTCCAGGAGAGTTTTAGTTTTGTTATACTTTTTTGGGGAGGGGGTTTACCATTCCTTAAGACTTCAGACTGCTTTGTTGGATTCAAAATGTACCTGTTTGGCTTTTGCATTTTTGGGGGGTTTTTGGGATTCATTTTTCTGTTGTTGGTGAATTATATTTTTGACTAAATGTATACAGAAGACAACCTACAGAAAGGGCCTGATTGCGACTTCATCTGTCCGACTGCCCGAAAAGTGTGGCCACCAGTAGTCCGCTGATCTTTAGGTCTTTAGATTGCAGTATTATGTTGACCACTGGGCCCAATGGCCTAAAGTCTCTATTGATGCATGGGGGTACATCTCTACTGCACACATGTCGAATGTTCACACATGTATTAAAATAGCGTAATGATATATAGAATTAAATGTTTTCAATTTATAATACATTTATTATTGGCATGCAAAATTATGGTACTTGTTTTATATTTTATACTTACATATGTGCTCTTGCTAGTAACTGCAGTCTTTTTTTTCTGGTTTCATGTTGGAGGTGTTGTAATGTGGGTCAGGTTTCTCCTTTTTTGCTGGAGAAAAATATTGCTTTAGTGTTATTTTAAACATTTATTTGTTGGTAACCAGGAGGGGCTGAGGGAGTTTAAATTCCTTTTTAGTGTTTTAGGGTGAGTTAGTCCATAGAAATATTTTTTATTTACTTGAATTTTGTGTGCCTTTCTCCAGTTATGTGATTGTTGTTGAGATTGAGTAGTTTCTCAATCTCGTAGTAATTTCTCTGTTTCTACAGTTTAAGACATAAGAAGTAGAGTGTGGTGTTAGTTATTTATTATTTTATCATAAAATATAGTTGTATGTATGTCTACACTTCAGGTTTCACATTGTCTTCGGCAAATCTGGCAGAGTATTTTGTTTAATTGGTAATATAATTTTATTGGTTACTTAGGTTTATGGTTTGTTTCTATGTCTTTTTATTATATATTACCTACTGGCGGTCGCCAGTAGGTATATATAGTTAGGATTTTTTCTCTATGGGTTTTTTGAAAATTCTATGTCTAATAACTTTGGCGTTTGTGGACGGAATTGGCTGAAATTTTCAGGAAAATGGCACATTTTGTTTCTGAGCAGCCCTTGAAAATTTGGGGGGGGTTCGTCAAGGGGGGGCCGAGAAAAAAGGGGGGTCCCAAAACGTGTTTTTAACATTGAGTTTTCCATAGGGCGGTTGGCCTCACTTTTAGCCCGAACGGCTGAATGGATTTGCACGAAACTTGGCAAAATTGTAGGGACTGGTAGCCCGATGTGCCTTTTGTAGGTCTCAATATATGTGCTCCAGTGGATTTTGAGAAATGAGCGTTTAAAAAAAGATATATATCTGTAACAGCGGACCTGGCAGCGTCCCAGGACGCGTACTTTACGCGCAACGGAGCTTTGTGAAGCGAAGCTGATTGGTTCTCCGGCATCTGTCAACATTCCAAACAGTCCGTAGCGGCCGCCATCTTGTCTCTCGGTAGGATCGAGAGACAAGAGGAGGCCAAAGCGAAGGGGCAAATGACCATAAGGGGGCATAGTACATTGTCGCTCACCCCCTAGGTTTGATGTGGAGGTTTTAAAAGGGCCCCGCGGGGCAAAACAAAATAAAAATAATAATAATCGAACAGCTGAATGGATTTGCACGAAACTTGGCAAAATTGTAGGGACTGGTAGCCCGATGTGCCTTTGCTAGATCTCAATATATGTGCTCCAGTGGATTTTGAGAAATTAACGTTAAAAAAAAGATATATATCTGTAACAGCGCACCGCTTCGCGTACTTTTCGCGTTACGGAGCTTTGCGAAGCGAAGCTGATTGGCTCTCCGGTGTCTGTAAACATTCCAAACAGTCCGTAGCGGCCGCCATCTTGTCTCTCGGTAGGATCGAACAGCTGAATGGATTTGCACGAAACTTGGCAAAATTGTAGGTACTGGTAGCCCGATGTGCCTTTGCTAGGTCTCAATATATGTGCTTCAGTGCATTTTGAGAAATTAACGTTCAGAAACAAGATATATATCTGTAACAGCGCTCCGCTTCGCGGAGATAAAATTATATGTGTATTACCTAGCTGTTGCTAACACCAGTTAGCGACGGCTAGTAGAATATAGCGACCATCTTGGGCCCCACTTTGCATGTGAGTGATATTTATCACTAATGACATGCAAAGTGGGCATGCCAAGATGTTAGCGACTGGAAACAGTCGCTAACATCGCTATCTCCTATTATCAACTTTTGGAAATATTCGAGATAAGCGCGAATATCTCCAAAAGCTACCACCTGCCCTGAGCAGTTCTTAGCCATGTTATCCAATGGGAGGTGGATAACATGGCTAAGAGCATTAGCTCGGTAATGCATGAATATCGCTGAGTTTTCAGCGATATTAATGCATTGCGGTCGTTTTTTATCGTATTTCCGATAAACCTTGATAATAGCAAGGTTTATCTGCGATAATTTCTGACGGTAAAAAAATCGTTGCTAAGCATCGTTAGGGATAAATATCGCTTAAATTTGGTAATATGCCCCAACGTCTGTTAACGTTCGATTCGAAGGAAATCAGGAAGTGTTGAAAAACATTGTCTGCGCCATCTTGTCTTTTTTCAAATGCCACACTTTTGTCGTGCACGGCAGCCATTTTAGATGCCTTGACCAGACCCACTCTGTGCACGCTGTCGATCCTTAGCATGGCTCCCCACCCTCGCAAGCATCTCCCCCAGGCAGTGGTCACCCCCGCTCTCTGTCTTATGCATGGGTAATAAACCTCCCCCCATCTGCGCTGCTCTTCCCTGAGAATCACACCCTGTGCCCGCCCGACACCTCCCTTTCGCCCTATTCACTACCGCACCCTCTGACACTCCTTTTCCTCTGTGTCCGATTGTCCAGGCTGGTCCTAGGGTATCAGCTAGCCCTGCAGATGTAGTTTATGGCCACAGCTGTAAAGAATCACCCCTCTTCAAAGGAGTTATAGTAGATCAAGGCCCACACTCGATGAGATCCGTCACAGCAGAAGCGTTGCTATTATCTGAAAACCATCCTGTATTGTGATTGGGGAGGGGACCGAGCCTGAAGCGGAAGATTCCAGGGATGACTCTTTGTACATCAAAGTTTTTACAATTATGTGTCACATTAAAAATATATAGCACTCCGACAAAGTAGTAAGATTATAAAACTTTAATAATTTATAAATATATACAAGAAAACAAAAATAGTAATAACATATAAACATTTTTAGGGAAAAACAACGAAGTAGCGGTCGGCTGTGCGAATAGTCCCAACGCAGCACAACGTCCAGATTTCCGGCGTGGGGCGTCGCGGGGGGTGGGTCATCAGTAGCAAACTGTTGTGCGAATAGTTCCGAGGCAGCAGAACGCGCTGAAATCTAGATGACACGAAAGTGATGTCTAGTAAGTTGCCACCCAGCAAATAACGGCATGGGGCGTCGCGGGGGGTGGGTCATCAGTAGCAAACTGTTGCGCGAATAGTTCCAAGGCAGCAGAACGATGGCACCAAGGTGATGTCCAGTAAGTTGCCGCACTGGTTTTGGTATCCTACAATGCTGCTCCGAATAACGGCGTGGGGCGCTCCGGGGGAGGCGGTGTGAACGGGCCTCTCCAGGTGGAGTGTCATCTGTTGTAGTGGGGCGCCCCTTTACCGTTTCAGTTGCCATTCCGTCCGTTTTTGGTCCACTGTGTCAAAAGCCGCAATTCAGCTGAGTTGCGCCCACTCTTGCGGTGCAGCGATAGGCGGCTGTCACAGGACTCTCAAAATGGCGGCAGGCTGTTTCCTTTTTGGGCCTGGTCCACTGAAATGGCCCTGGGACACCTTGGAAATCGGACGCTTGTCTGCTAGGTCTTGGACCCCATTCTCGAAAGCGTCCCCTCCGCCTTGAGAATTCATCAAAAGTTTTGGGGGCTCCGACTCCTGCAGGCTTCTGGTGGGGAGCGGCTGCCATGATTGCTCGCGGAATGACCACGACTGAGCTACGAGATGGTGGTGCTCTCATGCTGACGCCAGCTTCAGTCTGAAACATCCAGAAACAAGGTGGGGCTTTCATCGTTTGGGAAAAAAAAAAAGTTTTCATCCAATGAAAAGTGTTGTTTTTAGGTCACATGATCAAGCCTTCCATCATTAGGAAACCAAAAGTAAAATGAACCAATGAAAAGTTTTATAAACAAGTCGCATGACCTGTTATGCGGCATAGGGTGTAAAATGCGGAGAAAATACGTTGGCACGTGAGGCGGCGTCAGTAGCGGACCGATGTGCGAATAGGCCGAAGGCAACACAACGCGCCAAGATCCGGATGGCACCGAGGTGGTGTCCAGCAAGTTGCAGCACTGGTGTGGCCATCCTACAATGCTGAAAGTCGGCGTGGGGCGCCCCGTTGGCCTGTGAGATGGCGTCAGTAGCGGACCGATGTGCGAATAGGCCGAAGGCAGCACAACGCGCCAAGATCCGGATGGCACCGAGGTGGTGTCTAGTAAGTTGCCGCACTGGTGTGGCCATCCAACAATGCTGAAAGTCGGCGTGGGGCGCCCCGTTGGCCTGTGAGTTTGCGTCAGTAGCGGACCGATGTGCGAATAGGCCGAAGGCAGCACAACGCGCCAAGATCCGGATGGCACCGAGGTGGTGTCTAGTAAGTTGCCGCACTGGTGTGGCCATCCTACAATGCTGAAAGTCGGCGTGGGGCGCCCCGTTGGACTGTGAGATGGCGTCAGTAGCGGACCGATGTGTGAATGGGGCCGAAGGCAGCTCAACAATATTTTCGGAATAGAAGACACCACTAGGCGCTGAGATTCCAAGATCCGGATGGCACCGAGGTGGTGTGTAGCAAGTTGCCGCACTGGTGTGGCCATCCTACAATGCTGAAAGTCGGCGTGGGGCGCCCCGTTGGCCTGTGAGTTTGCGTCAGTAGCGGACCGATGTGCGAATAGGCCGAAGGCAGCACAACGCGCCAAGATCCGGATGGCACCGAGGTGGTGTCTAGTAAGTTGTCGCACTTCTGTGGCCATCCTACAATGTTGAAAGTTGGCGTGGGGCGCCCCGTTGGCTTGTGAGATGGCGTCAGTAGCGGACCGATGTGCGAATGGGGCCAAAGGCAGCGCAACAATATTTTCTGATTTGAAGACACCACAAGGCGCTGAGATGCCAAGATCCGGATGGCACCGAGGTGGTGTCTAACAAGTTGTGGCACTGGTGTGGCCATCGTACAATGGTAAAAGTCGGCGTGGGGCGCCCTGTTGGCCTGTGAGATGGTGTCAGTAGCGGACTGATGTGTGAATGGGGCCAAAGGCAGCGCAACAATATTTTCTACAATATTTTCGGAGTAGAAGACACCACAAGGCGCTGAGATGCCAAGATCCGGATGGCACCGAGGTGATGTCTAAGTTGCGGACCGATGTGCGAATGGGGCCAAAGGCAGCTCAACAATATTTTCTGAAGAGAATACACCACAAGGCGCTGAGATGCCAAGATCCGGATGGCACCGAGGTGATGTCTAAGTTGCGGACCGATGTGCGAATGGGGCCAAAGGTAGCGTAACAAGATTTTCTGTATGGAAGATACCACTAGGCGTTGAGATGCCAAGATTCGGATGGCACCGGGGTGATGTCTAGCAAGTTGTGCCACTGGTGTGGCCATCGTACAATGGTAAAAGTCGGCGTGGGGCGCCCTATTGGCCTGTGAGATGGTGTCAGTAGCGGACTGATGTGCGAATGGGGCCAAAGGCAGCGCAACAATATTTTCTGACTGACACCACAAGGCGCTGAGATGCCAAGATCCGGATGGCACCGAGGTGATGTCTAAGTTGCGGACTGATGTGCGAATGGGGCCAAAGGCAGCGTAACAATATTTTCTGTATGGAAGATACCACTAGGCGTTGAGATGCCAAGATTCGGATGGCACCGAGGTGATGTCTAGCAAGTTGGTGCGGTCATCCTACAATGCTGAAACTCGGCGTGGGTCATCCCATTAGCCTGTGAGATGGCGTCAGTAGCGGACCGATGTGCGAATAGGCCGAAGGCAGCACAACGCGCCAAGATCCGGATGTCACCGTGGTGGTTTCATAGTTGAGAGGCACTTCATCTGCAGTGGGGCGCCGAGATCCGGATGGCACCGAGGTGATGTCTAGCAAGTTGCTGTACTGGTGTGGTCATCCTACAATGCTGAAATGTAGTGGGGCGCCCATTTACCGTTTCAGTTGCCATTCAGCTGAGTTTCGGCTGCTCTTGATGCTACAGCGACAGGCGGCTGCAAGAGGACTCTCAAAATGGCGGCCTGTTCTTTGGATTTGGGCCTGGTCCACTAAAATGGCCCTGGGACACCTTAGAACTTGGACGCTCGATTTTTTTTTCCTTTCCTGTACATGCAAAAAAAGGTAAATGCCCGGTACGTTACACGCTTCATCTGCCACGATGAACTCTCCAGAGGAACCGAAAAAAAATATAGTTGTGGTAACTATACCATGCATCGTCATATGGAGAGGTGGCACCAATTAATTATAGTGCTGCATAAAAGAGAGATTTGGAGGAGAACCCCTGACCTGCTAGTACATTCATCAAAGAAGTGGCACTGAGAGCTTCAGAGGCAAGGGAAACGGTCCCAAATATTTAGAAGAACTTTGGAAAGATTAAAATGACATGTTTAGATTGTGGTAAATTAATTTCATGTGGACAGATGAGTGTTACTCTAATAAATACAGCATATGAACATCATCATAGTCGATGGTTGGTAGAGACATTTTGACTATATCCTGGACCTGCCCGTCCTCGCCCAAAATGGCGCCGGAATAAATGGGACTCGTAACTCCTTGTTGTGTACTGGTTGCAGAACCTTGAAATCACGAGATACGTATGCAGTTTTGAAGCACATGGCGGGCGGGGACGAGAATTGATTAAATATTTCGACATCCCTATTGATATTAAGTTCTGATGTGTTATTGATTACTGTACTGTTGAAAGTTCGAATTAACGTCACCCATGGTACTTGCCCGCAAATGTATATCTAGATAATTTTATTGTAACTGGCCCTGTCGTATTTTAATTATAAAATGTACGTCCACCGATTCCGTAACTGTTAGACACCTTAGTTCTTGCAACCTAATGGCCCGCCCGTTACGTTCCTCTACAGTGTAAATGTCTATTCATCATATACGATTACAGTTTGCTCCGTGGCAGGCCCACGTGGTTATAGGCTCGTATTTGTATAATGAAATTTTCACAATAAAGGTTTTTAAAAGAAAACATGGTAGTAGTATATACATTGGTAAAGTTTTTAATAATAGTCACTGTTTTAGAATCATTAAAAGGCAAGTGAAATAAAGCAGACCAATTACATGAAGGGTAAAAGGTATAATACGAAGGAACGCAGTAAAGATAAATGGTCAAGGGCTGTTGTGTTTTCTATTCCTGCAACATAAAGTGATCGCTAAGAATCTCATATTCAGGCGTATCGGCGACTAAGACAGCAGGTCGACCCTCTTTTGCTCAACGGCTCCGTCATGGGACGAAGAAACACTCTTTTTCTCGAAAAACGAATATATTTTACTTGCAGGACAGTTGTAAAATTTCCGGGAAAGTACATTAGCCTGGAACATTATAACATATATTTAAGAAAAAATAATGTTCGGAAGTAATTAAAAGCGTAATTTTTAGGTGATATGACCAAGGCTTTCATCATTAGAATAAGAAAAGTAAAATGAACCAATGAAAAGTTTTATTAACAAGTCACATGACTTGTTATGCTTACGTTACGCGCTGCGCGCCCCGGATGACTTCCGGATGCGCTAACGCGGCGCGTCATATGACGCATTACGCGACAACGCAGGTCCAGAATATAGTCAAAATGTCTCCACCAACCAGCGGTCGAAACACAACCCCTTTCAGCAGGCTAAATAGTTCTGTTAAATGACAACAGAAGGGACAGGCAACAAGAACCATCAGTCAAAGAGGGGAGGGCTAGTTCTTCTCTACCGGGTTACATTGGGGCGCTACCGGAACTGATCGAATTGGTAGTCTACAGTGTTTCTGGATGTTTCAGACTGAAGCTGGGGTTAGCATGAGAGCACCACCATTTCGTAGCTCCGTTGTGGCCATTCCGCAACCAATCATGGCAGCCGCTCTTTATCGTTATTTTGGGCGGGGTGGGTGGCGGAGCCGAGCTGTTTTGCAGCCATCATTGTGTGGAGTTCAGTTCATCTCACTAGTTTTGTATTTGTCATGAGGGGTTGTTCCTAATGTTTCTATTTTAGCGAGGTCAAAAAGAGATCCCATTAGTGGCCTACTGATTTTGCTCGATTCCTTTTCTTTTTTTTTACACGATTTTTCGTTATCTGCAAAGACTAAACAGAGTATTGCGACTCTGTGTTTGTTTGTAAATAGAGAATGAACCAAAGAGAACTAATTCTAAAACAGTAAATACTTGGATAACAATCAATCAAATGGAGAGAGAAGCAGGCACGACGGATTACAACGGGGGCAAAGGCCTGCGTTAACTACCTTTCACTATCTGCAAAGAGAGAGTACTCCTAATAGAAATGAGGGGGGGGGCACCATTCAAAGCAGATCAGTGTGCATAAACACGAAAATGTTTTCACTTACCACGTACTTGACATTCGACAGCTTATGATATTTGCTATTAAAAAACCATTGAAATTCACTGAAAAAACCATAGGTTATAGACCATATATAGTTAGGAATTAGCATTTCCAAAACCTTGAAAATTCACTGAAAAAACCATAGGTTATAGACCATATATAGGTAGGAATTAGCATTTAAAAAACCTTATTTTACTCACACAAAACCATTGAAATTCCATATATAGTTAGTTGCACTAACTATATATCGCGCACCCGCAATCCACTGCTGATCATGTCACATATTACATCATTCATGACATGGTCAGTGACATCACTGATGACATCACTGATGACATCTCAAATGACATCACTGATGACATCACTGATGACAACATCCAGTGACTGTATGTTTCTGTAAAGTTAAAATATGTCTTACATATTGAAGAATGAGTGGATGTATAAGTGTCTGGATGAAGGATTTAGTAGGTGCGTGACTGACTGTATGAGTGAGTGATTAAATGTGTCTCACTGAATGCATGGGTTAGTGACTAAACTGTCTTAATTTGTGCATCATTATGTCTGTTGTTCTGTAAACTGCTGCATGTGTTGATCATTAGCTATACGAGAGGCTATATGTGTTATTAATTGGTTGCCCAAGTATTTATATGGGAGATTGAGTTTGTGTGGGGGTGGCTGGAAGGTGTGTGACTCTATGCATAGATGTGTGAGCAGTTTATTCACTAGGTGTATGAGTTCAAGAGTGCATGTGGAAACAGCTACATAGGCAGTTGACTGTGTGCATGAGTGAATGGATATCTCAATGCTACATGTCATAGTAAGTACATATGTAAAACACAGTACATGTGAGAGTTGGCATATATAAATAACTGTGCATGAGAGCCACTGAATGAGTGAGTGGTTGTATCGATCATTGTGAACTTGTATCAGGGATTGTATAAGAGAGTAAATATGTGTTAGTATATGTTTCAATAAGTAAGGTGTGTTTAACTGTATAGTTGAAGAAATGGAGGTGAGATTGTTTCTTTGCATGACTGACTGGGTGTGTGAGTAACTCCATGGATGAGTGGCAGTGTGTGAGTGTCTGTATACACTGAGTGTATCTAAGGTTATATTAGAGTCTGAAGAGGTTTATCGTATTAGCACAAGAATGATGTCATTTGAGATGTCATCAGTGATGTCACTGACCATGTCATGAATGATGTAATATGTGACATGATCAGCAGTGGATTGCGGGTGCGCGATATATAGTTAGTGCAACTAACTATATATGGAATTTCAATGGTTTTGTGTGAGTAAAATAAGGTTTTTTAAATGCTAATTCCTAACTATATATGGTCTATAACCTATGGTTTTTTCAGTGAATTTTCAAGGTTTTGTAAATGCTAATTCCTAACTATATATGGTCTATAACCTATGGTTTTTTCAGTGAATATATATATATATAAATATATATATATATATATATAATAAATATGTATATACATTTTAAAGCTTATTTTTATTTTTTGGTTAATGTAAATTGCTTTTGTTTTAATGGTAAGTAAAGAATTGTCTTTTGAAGACACTAATGTTGTTGATATTGTGTGTTGCAATATTTTTGACAATTTATATTCTTATTTAAAGTTAACATTTGTTTCCGATATTTTTCTTATCAATATAAGTGAATATGGATTATTTTTAACTACAATATTTCAGTTCATGGTATTTGTCTCTTTATAAGTTAAATAGAGTAGGGTGATGTTTTTGTGAATGATATTTAATTTCTCACATTTTTGTGAATCAATGTATCTGCTATCAATGTTATGGGGCTGATTTGGATCTCAGGCAGAGGCTCTCTGCCCAACATCCTGAGTCTTCCCTCCAACCAGCGTATTTTGATTATGGCGGTCAGAGGGAAAACCCCAGGAAGATTCCACTCCTCTTCAGGCGGGCTCTGTTAGACTGTCGGAACAGAAGCGGACTAGTAATCCATTTAATGATGGCAGAGGCAGGCTTGGCTCTGCTGTTGGGATTACGATGTCGGTTTCCGGCAGCTAATCCATGTCGTCCTTTCTGACATAGATTGACTGTTGTAAATTAACTAGCGGGTCCTCTGCATATGGGCCTGATAGGCCCAGGTGCCAGCCACACAGTGCAGGGATGTTTACAAACTTCCATATTTCAATGGGAGCTTGTGCTGCAGGTGTTTTTTGCCTGCTGCACAAGTTCCCATTGGAAAATGGAGCTTTCCGACCGCCTTATGTGCAATCGCATCCAAATTAGGGTGTTTGGTGGTTCCTTACCCGCAACGTTGTTGCCCTACCGATATCGTAATAAGGGCCGTAGTCTTTGATCCCATTGCATAACCAATGGTTAGCTCCGTTTCTGTCAACCTGCTTCCTGACTGAAAATTTCAACAGGTTTAGATTGCAGAGATGCACAATTTAGACACCTGCACGTTAAGAAAGAGAAAACAGATGTTCAATAGAATATTGGAAATGACATTGAGTTATAAGTGCAGAAATAATATCTTGGGAGCTGTTTACGCTAAGGCATTTTTGATCACATCCCTTGATTTTCTTAGTTGACAATATATTGCAGTCTTTTCTTTTTGTGAATTACTTATCAGAATCTTAGATCAATGGAATTTTATTTGACATATGTTAGATGCTGAAAACATTTAAAATGATTTTAGTATTGATATAATTTGTCTTTTTTATGCTTTCTTAATATTTACTATGGTAGAATGTAAATTATTTTTTAAATAAATCAATGTAGAATCGTGTGTGTATTCCATTTAGTTAATAGATGTATCTATGTTAAAATGAAATAATTATATTGTAAAACATTAATAAGCAAATATATTCAGGGAATCAACTAAAAGTCAATGAAGTGTCTTTTCAGGAGGTGGTTCTGGTCCTGCTTCTGAAGGCTGGTATCAAGTTTATTGGGGAGACGAGAGAATATGATTTGAGGGCATTCAAAGTGTGGGATTTCATTGGCTCCATTTGTTCAGTTTGTGTGGCAAAATAGGAACACATTTAAATGAAGGGACAGCAGCATGTTTAGACTTGTAAGAATACTGCAGGTAACTCAATGGAGCACCCCTTTTACTAGGGATTTATACTATTTGTAATATGTTCTCAGTACAGGATAAAGATAGCATAAACTGAAGTGGAAAACAATATAAGTGTCCATCCTGATAAATAATTTAGCTATATGTGCACAACAGTGTCTGAGTCAGTTACCTTACAACACTTATTCAGCAAAGTTGAAAGAAAGTTGAAATACAAAATCAATTAACCATTAAAGATATTAATTCAAAAATATTATAACCTGAGTTCAAGGTGCATCATCTAGGTGCTGCCCACAAATGTATTGTTATTATTTTCAGAAAGTTCCAATCTCTTTTCAGTTTGATAGTAACTAATTGTTCATCACAAAGGTAGATCCAACGTATGTCATAAGAAAAACAGTTAATATTTTGGGTGCTTTGTTCATAATTTATTGTTGCAACTTCCATTCAGATAATGACTAATCCATAGCAAAGCCAAACATACATGCTTAATGAAAAAAGGACACTCGATGTTGAGGTCTTAGAATCAATAAATTCTCATTAATGAGTCATGGAAAGCATTCAAATTGTATTTTAATGTTCTTTAATCAAAAATAGACAAGAAAGGCCAACACGTTTCATGACACACATGTTGTTTCCTCAGGGCCAGTTCATAATAACATAATATACACTGTGTTTAAGATACATAAACAAATGGAAATATCATTGTAGTGAAAGGAGAAGAACAAAATGGGGAAATAAGAGAAAAGAACAAATAATGAAATACAAATGAATACATTGATTTAAATAAAAAAAATGTAACATCCAGTTCATGACATCATGATTTAAAAAACATTTTTGCACAAGATGTGTTGTAAAATTGGAGGATAGAGATTGCAACGTGAACTCGAGTTACCGCTCTGACTGTGCAAAATGAGAGAGATACAGCGCATACTCCCAAGAATACCATGCAAAAAAATGTTGTAGAAGGTGCTACTCCACACTGCCATAAATTTCATTATAGGGTAAACTGTGAAAGACAATAGAGAAAGGAAAGGTAAATCTTAATTGTGCAAAGACTATCATGTGAAAAGGAGAAGATAATTGAAAAAGGAGAAAGGTCAAACCCAATGAGTAAGACAGGCAAAGTAAAAACTGATTTAAATATTATCATACTCTGATGGCTTTAGTCAAAGTCCGCACTGATGTGTGTATAAATAAGACAGTTTCCATGAGTGTCCAGGGAACATCGGAAAATGCAATTTTGAACACATATCTCATTAACATGCTTACAAGTAGCATGTCACTTATACTTTTCATAGCAAACCACGTTTTATTACATTCTCTAAATTCCTAGAGTACTTACATAGCAAGAAACGTAATATGATTTGTTAAGTAGCATAGGATGATTCAAAATGTGTTTAGTACATCCCAAAAGAACTTCGAACTTACTGCAACTGAAAAATAGGAATCCTTTTAAACATGATGTCTACAGCATCTACATGAGAGAAATCACAGACTAGAGTACTTAAAATAAAACATTATTTTGTTGTTGTTAGAGAATCTATGCAATTTCAAGAAATTAACAAGAGGAAGACAATACTGGCCAACATGATCTAATATTGATGTTTCTGGATCATCTATTTAAACATGTGTGCTGGTGAACTGTTACTACAAATAACACTGGTGTTGTTGATGTCCGCACCACATTAAAAAATGGTCTAGGGGACAAAAATAAATGACAGCTTTTTTAAGGATATATTACAAGAAGCTAGAAGAGCCTTTCTTCTTAAAAGCAAGGATAACATTGTTATATTATAGGTAACCATGCATATCAATATTTACAAGACATTGGTGAACTAGTATCCTTTAAAGATTAGAGTTGCATTGCCTTGTAAACTTAATAAAAGGAACATATTTTAAAGGTATGGTGGATCTGACATGCCATATCACGATTATTCAAATCAGACCCAACGTGGTAACAGCCCACGTGAATGATTAGCAGATGCTATTAATTCATGCAGCATGTCTTATTGGCGATAGGTGACTAAAGCAAGTAGTGAAATGAAATGCACAACTATACCCCTTATTCTAATTTCATAAGTTTAGTTATACTTAATATGAAACCTAGCAAAGTATCCCGCAAAAAAGATCAGAACTAGCATAATAACCGCATCTCAGAGTGTCCACATACAAGGTGGTAGATGCCATTCTATGAACATTCGTTAAATATAAGGCAGTGGAAAAGGCCATGCGCATGATCACATGATCAGTAAAAACCACATAAGCTAGAGAGTGAACTACTTGTAAAAAACTGCGCATTGTGGCAGCCATTCCTCCTTTCAGACCTGAAATGTTAAAAGCTACAAAAGTATCAAGTTTGTTCAGTAACTAAGTGATACTTCGTGAGTAAACTCTCATCCTTAAAAAGAGATGAAAATAATTACCTTAAGATATTTATTAATATGATTGTGCCATTAATCCCAGAAACTGAGTAATTTCTTAAAAACTCAAAACAGTGTATTGTGACCTGAATGCTTCGCTAGAAGTGGAATTGCTCTAGTTCGCTGCTAATGATGATGACATACTGAAGTACCCGAATGGGCACAAAAAAATATGATGATACTAATTTCAATAAGAGTGCCCTAAAGACCTACTCTAACATAACAATGGCTAATATATCATATTGTTCAATGTAATCAGGTAACTTCTCCACGACCAGAAATACTGTAATGATAGGACACCTATTAACAACCTATGCCAAAAAGCACTGGAAAGTATCAAAATCCTCAAATGAATATAACAGCTAATGTAGTTTTTCCTCTTTGTAAAAGCCCAGTGTAACAGCTTTAAGGGCCTGACTATGAGTACGGCGGTTCCAAGATGGTCCAACTGCCGTAACCTCAGCAGTCAGACCGCCACAAGACCACCCCAACCGCCAGGATCTTGGACCCCATGGTGGCGGCCTATGGAGGCCATGACAATTACAGCCTGCCTTTCTACCAACATTTTCATGGTGGTGACCCCTCAACAAAAAAGGCAGGGAAGGGGCCACAAATAGGGCCGCTAGGTGAGTTTGCCCATTGGGGACTAGGCATGGGGGAACATGTTGTGCCCCCCTCTGCTTGCACTGTCATGGGTGCACTCTGTGGTATGCACATGTTGCATCGCACACAATGCACTGACGTGCAAGTGGTGGTACCACGGCGGCGGCATGTGCTGCACGCTCTCTATGAGCCAAAGCATGCAGCTGCTGCTGTTGTATCACTGACACAACACCGCCAGCTCGGTGGTGTTGTTGTAAAACATCGGTTGCAAAGCAGCCAGCTTTGTGGCATACGCCAAACTGCTGTAACGGCGTATCTGCGGTCGGACCACCAAACTCGTAATTTGGCCCCAAGTGTAAAAATACTGAAGCTTTCTCTCACACTGCTGTTGTGCTCAGTCCACCCCTCTCCTGTAGGGTTAGATTATTTCTATAGCAACAAACTGAATATCTTTTAACAACAGTCCTCATAGAGAGTTTGTTAGGTGCAAGGACATGGGGTAACTTTTATTAGGAGTCTTGAAAGCTCTAAAGTTTTCCTTCCATCTTTCGTGAACAGGACGAATCGTTGAGCTAACATGAATTTTGAAACAATCACATATGATGATATAAATGCATAATAGTGTACTGCAAATTATAAAATCTGATAGGAAACTCTCTTTTTATTTCCATATTTAAAAAGTGAGTTTGTTTACCTTGCATAAAGTCACAACAAATACACTTGCCATGTTAAAAAAAACCTGGTAAACTCACAATAGTGGCTTTGCTTTGGATGTGATTACAAAAAATCACAATGTCACTAGGAAATGTATGTCCTTGAGAGATTTGCCTCTCTGAAATGTCACTTGTGCACATGTGTTCAAATGCTTGATGAGATCACTGTTTTGCATAAGAAGATTCCAGTGATTGTTAAGAATGTTATAGACTTTTGAACTTTCTAGATGCATCTGATGGTATTCCCAGTTTTATGAACAGATTGAGATGTGTTGTCCCGTGTTTGCTGTTCATATCTTAAATCAGTTCTCCTGATGAGGCGGACCTATTTCAAAGCTTTTTTAATGGCCTGATGGGTATACCCTCTCTGGGTGAAATGTTCGTGAATATTGGTGGAGACTACTTTTTTGGAAATTTGTGTCTTTGCTTCAAATTCTGGGAGCAGTAAGCAATTCACCACAATGAATGTTGTGTATGTGGTCTGTTGGATGTGCAGAAGATTAATATAAACAATTATTTACATATGTGGGCTTCCTGTAGATTTACTGATTATTTTGTGATCTTCTATGTACAGAGTGCAATCCCAAAAATGAATCCTTTAAACCCTGTATTCTAATGTTAACTCAAAATTACGATTATTTTGATTCACAGAGGAATGAAAGGATAACAAGGTAGTCACACCACTTTTCCATATTAAGAAAACATAATAGATGAATCTGAGGTCATAAAAGAACATTGTTTAAAAAAAAGTGCTGTAACACACCACTGATCTCATATTCAAAATCACCCTTGAAAAGAGATAAGTACAAAGGCATAAATTGAGAACCCGTTGCGGTTCAACGCGTCTGATGGTACAGAGTATTTTCATAAAAGAAACTATATTGGTCAATGCAAAGTTTGCCATTTCTAACAGCATCATGCTGTGAGAGAACAGATTTGTTCTTCTGCTGTTTAAAAACTGTTCTGTGCTTCTAAGTCCATCTACTTGGGATAAACAGCTGTAAAGGGACTTACCGTCCATGGTTACTAGAACCCTAGCCTCCTCCCATGTAATGTTGTTAATCCTGATAAGTTTAATGTAAGAGGGTAGTGTTATAACAAAAGGGGCTATATAGTTAGCTGTTACTGGTAACTATGGGTCTCCTTGTGGAGCTGTAGGGTTCTTGTGTATTTGCGGTAAGAAACAAATGACCAAGATTCTTGGATTTGGAATGTTTAAACATTTTATTCTACATGACTGAGAAGCCCTGAAGTCCTCCATTTTTTGTAGCATGGTAGTTAGTTTTCTTTCTGCAGTTTTTTGGTGAGGGTAGAGATTTCATAACATGCTTAATAGGATCATTGTCCTTGAGCTTATTGTTGTCATAGTGTTCGAATCACTATTGATCCACCTTTGTCAGCTTTCCAAATTACAATCTCTCTATTATTCTCTAAGGTGGAGAGAGCTGCTTGCTTGTTGTGTCGTACTACATTCGAAGCTTTTTCATTAAATCTAAAATTTCTAATGTCACATAGAATGCATCTTTTAAAGATATCTATATTTTACTAATTACCAAATTTTAGAAAACATTTTAACTTTGGTCTCATACCACTCTCTAGTGGTTCTTCAAATATTATGTCAAGATCTGTGGCAATGGTCTCCAGTGTAGCTGGGGTTGGTTCAGACACCAACAAAAGGGTTTGCATATCTCTAATATCGCCAATATCCCCAATGGACTGCTCTGTGGGGGGAACCTACATGTTTAATGGCTGGCAGAAGAGGGAAGATTCTTTCTGAAATTCACAGTATATTGGGTATTAACTGATTGTACCCTGTCTTTCTGTGTGCAGTTCATGAGAAATTCTTTATCCAACTGGACCTCAGATCCAGATATGCAGTTGATCCAGTATTATTAACTAGCAGACAGTATAACAGGCAGCATAAAGGCTGAGGACTATGCAAGCAGATTTTTTGTTCTCACTCAAGGCTGATTAGGAGCTCTTCTCTCATGCTAGTTATAGTAGTTTCAATACTCATCACAGGAGGAATCCAAGCTGAAAAATATGGAAATGGTTTGATGCCATATATTCTTCCCATAATTTTGCTGAGAAAACAACTTTTTAAAACTCTTTTTGCAAGGGACAGAACTATGGTGGCTTCCGACAAATGTTTTTCTGAGAATTATGAATGTTGACCATGTTCCACTAGCACTGTAAATGCCCTCATCAAATGTGTGTCTGATATTTCTGAGAATAACCTACTCATTAAAGCTACTCAATAATATGATGCACACAGGGTAAGTTCTTTAAATTCTTTTACGTACTCATACCATCTGTTTTCCACCTGGTTCTTATATAGCTGGTCTTCAAAATATTATACAATTTTATTTTTTATATTTTGTACAGTTCACTTGGAAGCCTGGCAGTGGGTTTGGGGTTGACCCATTTTTCAATATTTATAAAACATTTTCAATACATTTTCATGGTACTAGTTTTAATCTTTGTTCCCTTGTTACAGCTGGCAAGATTTAACAAATTAATCTCTAAATTCTATATCCATGTTTTTAGTTGGATATTTTACTCTGGTGAATACATTTGTTACATTATCTGACTGGCCCGTTCTTCAATTTGCCAAGCCAGCCTGACCTTGTTCTGCATACTTTGTTCAATCTACTATTTGGTATTCTTTCAAACTTCAGTGTGGCCCTTCCTTTCCACAGCCCCTCGTATTGCTGCCTTGCCTAAAGTAATGCCTTTAACAAATATTCTATCAGTAGTTGGTCTTTATTTAACACTAATATATGTTTTGTTACAACATGTCTCTTTGTAACCTCTAATTGTTATGTTATGTTATGTTAAAAGACTTTGTTACCGCGCACGGACACCAATCGGTTTCATGGCGCTCACAGACAAGGCAGAAATGTAAGGCAGTGGGGTTTAATCATAAGCTAACTGGAAGAGGTAGGTTTTGAGAAGTTTACGAAAGGTGATGTAATCGGGGCAGAGTTGGATGGAAAGGGGAAGGGAGTTCCAGGTTGAAGGGGCAAGAAAGGAGAAGCAGGAGCCGCCATGTTTTTTGCGTTTAAACCTGGGAACAATTAGAAGGTTGTGGGCGGAAGACCGAAGATTCCTCAGAGGAATGTGACGCTTGAGGCTAAGGGAGGTGAAAGCAGGAGCAAGAGCAAGAAGGGACTTAAAAACAGTACAGCCCATCTTGAAAATGCAGCGGGAAGCAACTGGGAGCCAGTGCAATCTCCTCAACAGGGGCAAGACATGTTGGTGCTTAGGCTGTTGGAAGACCAATCTGGCCGCCTGGTTTTGCACCAGCTGGAGCCGATGGAGATGGTAAGCAGGGATACCCACATACAGGGAGTTGGCATAGTCAATGCGGGAGGTGAAAAGGGCCATAATGACAAGTATGAGAGCCTTTGTGGAGAGGAACCTTCGAATTTTACAGATTCTGCGTAGATGGTAAAAGCAGGCGGAAGTGACGGTGTTAATTTGAGGTCTCATAGACAAGTCACTAGAAATAATAACACCAAGGCTCCTCACGGAATTGACGGGGCAGGGTGGGGGACCGAGAGCTTGAGGCCAAAAGCTGGAGCTCCAAGGATTTAAAGACCCTCCTGTCAATACCAACTCCGTCTTGCTGGGATTAAGCTTCAGCTGGCTGAAATTCATCCACTCGGAAATGGTAAGCATGGTGGATTGAAAGTTGGTGCAAGAGGAAAGAGAGGGGTCAATAGGGAAAATTAGCTGTAAGTCGTCCGCATAGTTGAAAATAGTGACAGGGGTGCGACGGAGGGAGGCTAAGAGGGGTTGCATAGAAAGATTAAACAAAAGAGGCGAGAGAGCAGAACCCTGGGGGACACCACAGGAAAGTGGGGAATGGGGAGCAGAGAAAGTGGATAGATGAACCGATTGGGAACACCGGTGTAGGAAGGAACCGATCCAAGTTAAGGCCAGGCTCTGGATGCCCGCGTTTCCGACACGGTCGATCAAGATGGCATGATCGACCGTGTCGAAAGCAGCCGACAGATCTAATAGGACCAGGGCCTGGGCCAGGTTCCTATCGGCCCCCTGTCTCAGCGCATCCATTACAGCCACGATGACAGCTTCCGTTGAGTGGGACGGTCTTTCTTTCTCTTTTTTATTATGGCAACGCCAAGACCTGAGATAATGCCTATGGTAATGACCTTATCTGTGCTCCACACTATCCAGACATCTGCATCAGATTTTCCTTCTGTTCCAAATTTAAGCTAGGAGAGTGTTTCACTTGTGTTCATCGAGTAAGGCAAACAATCTTCATTTCCCAGAAAAATCTATTCAGTCCCTACTTTGTTAGCTGCTTTCACTATTTGAAAGTTCTAAACACTTTTAAGGATTGAATAGAGTATCTGAGGTGCTAAGGAACTTGAATATTGCGTTTTAAAAATTGTGATCTGAAATATCGAGTACAAGAACATAATAAATGTAGGCATACATAACTATGTATAGGTTTGCTATACTTAATCCCACACATATGTTTGTGTATCTATATATATATGTATACCTACGTTATATACACACACACATATATGTATGCTATACATATATATATATATATATATATATATATATATATATATATATATATATATATATATATATATATATATACCACATATATGTATATTTTATATTACCTACTGGCGGTCGCCAGTAGGTATATGTAGTTAGAACCTAGTTACCATAGGAAATCCCCAACATTCTATTGGGAATACCTTCGGCCCCGATTGAGGGATCTGCCTGTAATTCCCCTTAAATTTGCCTCGCTGCGCAACGCTCCTTCCCTGAAAGTTTCGGGGGGATTCGTCAAGCGGGGGCGGAGAAAAAAGGGGAGTCCCAAAACGTGTTTTCCCAATGTTAATTTCCATGGGGACATTCTGACAAGGCTACAGCTCGAACGGCTAAACGGAATTACACCATATTTGGCAAAATGGTAGGGACTGGTATGCAGCAGTGCCTTTTGTATGTTTGGTGTAAATCCCTCCAGTAGTTCTTGAGAAAATTGAATTTGAAATGTTTCAAATGGCATTTTCTATGGGACCTTTAGACACGGCTACAGCCCGAACGGCTGAACGGAATTACACCAAACTTGGCAAAATGATAGGGACAGGTATGCAGTAGTGCCTTTTCTATATTTGGTGAAAATCCGTCCAGTAGTTGTTGAGAATTTGAATTTGAGCAAATTATATATCTATATGCGCTCAACATTCTATTGGGAATAACTTTGGCGCCGATTGAGGAATCTGTGTGTAATTGTCCAGAATTTTGGCCATCTCTGCTCCGCTCCTTCCCTGAAAGTTTCGGGGGGATTCGTCAAGCGGGGCCGAAAGGGGGGTCCCAAAACGTGTTTTCCCCATGTTAATTTCCATAGGGACCTTTAGACACGGGTACAGCCCGAACGGCTGAATGGAATTACTCCAAAGTTGACAAAATGGTAGGGCCTGGTATGCAGATGTGCCTTTGCTATGTTTGGTGAAAATCCCTCCAGTAGTTCTTGAGAAAATTGAATTTGAAATTTTTCAAATGGCATTTTCTATGGGACATTTAGACACTGCTACAGCCCGAACGGCTGAACGGAATTACACCAAACTTGGCAAAATGTTAGGGACAGGTATGCAGTAGTGCCTTTTCTATATTTGGTGAAAATCCCTCCAGTAGTTGTGGAGAAAATTGAATTTGAGCAAATGATATATCTATATGCACTCACCGTACGCGCACCATACGCGTACGGTACGTGTACCATATGCGTACGTGCGCATACCCTTACGTGCGCTAGCAAGTTTCTGATTGGCTGGCAGTCGACTGTCAACATTCCAAACTGTCCAAACCAGGAAGTGTTGGCCCCCATCTTGTTTTTCAGGAGAACTGAGGCACAAGAGAGCCCAAAACAAGAGTGGAAAACATGAAAAGGGGGCAGGGTAGAGACCCCCAACCCTTTAGCCCTTCGCAGGGGGTCCCAAAAGGACCCCCAAGGGCAAAAAAATAAATAAAAAATGAAACAAAATCACGGGGTATGCGCACCGTACGCGTACCCCGCCATTTAAAAAATAAATAATTATTTTTTTGCACTTGGTGGTCCTTCTGGGACCCCCTGAGAAGGGCTAGGGGGTCAGGGGGTCTCCACCCTGCCCCCTTTTCGCGTTTTCCACTCTTGTTTTGTGCTCTCTTGTGCCTCACTTCTCCTGAGAAACAAGATGGCTGCTCATCTGGTCCCAGATGGATAATAACATATATAAACATTATCCGCTAATAGAATTAGCATTTACAAAACCTTTGAAATTTATTGAAAAAAAATATAGGTTTCACCCCTGATTTAGTTAGGAATTAGCATTTAAAAAACCTTGCAAATTCACTGAAAAAACCATAGGTTTCAAGCCATATATAGTTAGGAATTAGCATCTAAAAAACCTTGCAAATTCACTTAAAAAACCTTAGGTTTCAGGCCGTATATAGTTAGGAATTAGCATTTAAAAAACCTTGCAAATTCACTTAAAAAACCATAGGTTTCAGGCCTGATATAGTTAGGAATTAGCATTTTAAAAACCTTGCAAATTCACTTAAAAAACCATAGGTTTCAGGGCTTATATAGTTAGGAATTAGCATTTAAAAAAACATTGAAATTGCTCCTATATAGTTAGTTGTACTAACTATATTTCGCGCACCCGCAATCACTGATCACATCACTGATGATATCATTCATGTGATAATACGATGCACCTCCTCACACTCTAATATAACCTTTGATACACCCAGTGTTAAATACAGACTACCATTCTTGAAACCATTGACACACCAATACCAGTTACTACATACACACTCACTGATTCCTAGGTCTACACACACATTCACTCATTCACCCATAGAATCACTCATACATACAGTCACTCATCAATACAATACTATCATATGCACTCATACACCTATACAGACACTCACACACTGCCACTCATCCATGGAGTTACTCACATACCTAGTCAGTCATGCAAAGAATCAATCACACTTCCATTTCCTCAACTATACAGTTATACACACAACACCTTACTTATTCAAAGATATACTAACACATATTTACTCTCTTATACAATCACTGATACAAGTACACAATGATCCATACAGCCACTCGCACATTCACTGGCTCTCATGTATAGTCATTTATATATGCCAACTCTCACATGCACTGTGTTTTACATATGTACTTACTTGGACATGTAGCACTGAGATATCCATTCACTCACCAACACACCCATGCACACAGTCAACCGCCCATATAGCTGTTTCCACATGCACTCTTCAACTCATACACCTAGTGAATCAGCTGCTCACACATCTATGCACAGAGTCACACACCTCCCAGCCACCCACACACACACTCAGTGTCCCATTCAAATACTTGGGCAACCAATCAATACCCATATAGCCACTCATATAGCTACTGATCAACACATGCAGCAGCTTACACAACAACAGACATACTGATGCACACATTCAGACAGTTTAGTCACTAACCCATGCATTTAGTAAGACACATTTAATCACTCAGTCATACAGTCAGTCACGCACCTACTAAATCCTTCATCCAGACACTTATACATAAACTCATTCTTCAATATGTAAAACATATTTAAACTTTGCAGAAACACACAGTCACTGGATGATGTCATCAGTGATGTCAAATGAGATGTCATCAGTGATGTCATCAGTGATGTCATTTGAGATGGCATCAGTGATGTTATCAGTGATGTCACTTACCATGTCATGAATAATGTAATATGTGACATCATCAGCAGTGGATTGCGGGTGCTCGAAATATAGTTAGTACAACTAACTATATAGGAGCAATTTCAATGGTTTTTTAAATGCTAATTCCTAACTATATAAGGCCTGAAACCTATGTTTTTTTAAGTGAATATTATATATAAATATATATATATATATATATATGTATATATATATATATATATATATATATATATATATATTTATTCACTAAAAAAGTAGGTTTCAGGGACATTATAGTTATTAAATTAGCATTTAAAAAACCTTTGAAATTCACTGAAAAAACATAGGTTTCAGGGACGTTATAGTTATTTGGATATTTCACTCATATTAAACCCTAGAAATTCTGCTGGTATAGTTAGTTGAGCTAACTATAACTCAAGCCCCCGTAATGCACTGCTGATGACATCACATTTTACATCATTTATGGCATGGTCAGTGACATCACTGATGACATCACTGATGACATCTCAAATGACATCAATGGTGACATCACTGATGACATCAACCAGTGACTGTGTGTTTCTGTAAAGTTTAAATATGTTTTATACATATATGCCAAGTTGTATTGAAGAATGAGTGGGTGTATAAGTGTCTGGATGGAGGATATAGTAGGTGTGTGACTGACTGTACAAGTGAGTGATTAAATGTATCTTACTGAATGCATGGGTTAGTGAGTAAAGTCTGTGAATGTCTGTATCAGTCTATCTATTGGTGTGTAAGCTGTTGTACTGGTTGGTGAGTAGCCACATGAGTGTCTATATGGATTATTGATTGGTTGGGTGAGTATTTGTATTTGTGCCTGAGTGTGTGTGGGTGGGTGGATAGGAGGTGTGTGACTCTGTGCATAGATGTGTGAGTGCTTCATTCACTGGGTGTATGGGTTCAAGAGTGCATATGGAAACAGCTGTATGAGTGGGTAAGTGTGTGCATTGGTGTGTTGGTGAGTGAATGCATATCTCAGTGCTACATGTACAAGTAACTACATATGTAAAATACAGTGCATGTGAGAGTTGGAGTATAGAAATGACAATACATGAGAGCCAGTGATTGTGAGAGTGGCTGTATTTGATCAGTGTGTACTTGTATCAGTGATTGTATACAAGAGTAAGTATATGTTAGTATCTGTATGAATACGTGAGGTTCTGTGTGTATAACTGTATAGGTGAGTATATAGAAGTGTGATTGAGTCTTTGCATGACTGACCAGGTGTTTGAGTACCTCTGGATGAGTGGCAGTGCATGTGTGTTTGTATAGGTGTGTGAGTGCCTATTATAGTGTTATATTGATGAGTCACTGTATCTTTGAGTGACTGTATGGATGAATGAGAGGATGTGTGTGTAGACCTAGGAATCCGTGAGTGCGTACGTAGGAACTGGAATTGGTGTCTCTATTCTTTCAAAAATGGTAGTCTGTATTTTAGAGTGGGTATATCAAAGATTTAATTAAGGTATGAGGAGGTGCATCACATTTTCACGTGGATGATATCATCAGTGATGTCATGTGAGATGTCATCAGTGATGTCATCAGTGATGTCACTGACCATATCATGAATGATGTAAAATCTGACATCATCAGCAGTTCAATATGGGGGTGTGAGTTATAGTTAGCTCAACTAACTATAACGGTGGAATTTCAATGGTTTTGTATGAGTGAAATGCCCAACTAACTATAACGTCCCTGAAACCTATGGTTTTTTCAGTGAATTTCAAAGGTTTTTTAAAAGCTAATTTTTAACCATAACATCTCTGAAACCTATGTTTTTTTCAGTGAATTTCAAAGGTTTTTTAAATGCTAATTTGTATCTATAACGTCCCTGAAACCTATGTTATTTCAGTAAATTTCAGTGGTTTTTTAAATGCTAATTTCTTTAATTTCTAAATATAATCTTATTTAAACCAATAGGGTTTTCAGTGATTTTAAATTATCACTTCATTATGAACCTAGTGAAAACAGCCGATATCCCCAGTTTTCCAGCAATAGCTTCCACACAAAAATGTTTTGTCACAAATGAGAACAACAACTAACGGTCATACATGCTGAGCGCCAAAGGTACTACTAACTCAGTGCACCGTAAGTTATCACCACGTGGCGTTATTGAGGCAGAATTCAATAGACAAAAAGACATTGATCCGAGTGTGGCTCCCTGGACCATGCATCATCAAAGGGTACGTAAATGCTGAGCACCAAAATGTACAACTAACTCAGTGCACCATAAGTCATCGCAAGGAAGAGTGAACAGTTTTATATCAGCAGTGTGGCATACTATCACTCAAAAATCACCCAAAAATACTTATAATATAAAAAGAACAGAAGAATCGAAGTACATTAATGATTACAATCCGGTGATTTTGAAGATGGGGACATTCAATATGTTGCAGATAACTCAATTGCTGTTGCTAACTATGTCACGTCATATATTTCCAAGTCTGAGAAGATAGAATTGGAAGAAATGTGGGAGGAAATTTCACAGGAGAAGACCCTTAGCAAACAAAAAATTGTACAGCTTCATCTTGAAGATGCTTTCGCATCGAGAAATTGTATCCTATGAACGATCCTGAAACCTACATATTTCGACAGTGTATTCCAAAAACATATCATCTTTTGTTCCATACACCTACACTGCGGTCAAAAGAGCTCACAATTTAAAT
Organism: Lissotriton helveticus; assembly: GCF_964261635.1. Lineage (NCBI taxonomy): Eukaryota > Metazoa > Chordata > Amphibia > Caudata > Salamandridae > Lissotriton > Lissotriton helveticus. The sequence goes on from NC_136063.1 coordinate 664,046,763, forward strand.
TGAGACATGTTTTATTTATTACAGAGAGAATTGTAATCTATGTCCTGGAACTTTGTCAAGAGGAAGTGACTAAAAACATTCCTTGATGTCTGTGCTGACTACTGCACACGAGAGGTGGAGAACGTTACGATGCCAGATGTGATGTGGCAGAGAGTGTACTTGCACTTTTCTTTATAGCGGGACGAAGTTACCAATAAATAATCACTGAAGTTACAAATACGTCTGTGGAGTGGTCACTACAACCCTTTATGATAAAATATTTAAAATATTATAAAATATTTTGTGTATAATTTCACACCTGCTGTCCTACCTCAGTGTACCACAAGTCATGAACCCTTTACGATATAATCTTTTCTGTATTATTTCATATCTGGTGCCCATACCTTATTGCAGCACAAATCATTGACCTTTTATGATTGAATCTCTGTGTCTGATCCAATGATTACTGTTGTACTTGTTGACAGCACCAACCATTCCCGGAGGCTGGCTTACAATCACCCCACATGCATCTACCACAGACGTCACTGGACATGTGACCCTGGTAATAAAAGTTGAGCGCACGTGCCTGTACCCAGTTCCACTATCTATCTGCAAAACCCCATCATCTCCCTACCCCCATCGGCCATTCACCGGATACGCACTGCCGGTATCTTGCACCCCGACCGACCCCACCTAAGCGGTAGCACCCCACCAGCTACGCCAAACGCGCCGACCACGACCATCAGAGTGTTATACTTAAACACTCGCTCTCTGGTCAAACACTCAGAGGATATCTTTATTCTGCTTTCTAATACCAACCCGGACATGCTCCTACTCACAGAAATGTGGCTCAACTCTGAGTCTCTCCCGGATATTTTGGCCGCCCTCCCCCCTGATTATTACATCCTTCATGCCAACCGCCTTGGGGATCGCCCCCGGGGGGGGGGGCAGCCATCATATCCAAACGCCTGAACTGTGTCTCTTCCTATTCCCTCCCTATTCCGAAGGTGGATAATCTACTCATCAGTGTGCAAACTGATACTGGTACCCTTCTACTTCTGTACCGGCCCCCCCATCCTATGCCTTCTTTCTCCTCCACCCTGAGCGAACAGCTATCTAGCCTTTTAACATTGCACTCCAGTTTCGCCCTCCTCGGCGACCTTAATTACTGGTTTAGCGATGTTAATGCCGGCTCCCATGCCATAGAGCTCTTCGAGACTCTCAACAGCCTGAATCTCACCCAACAGGTCACCCAACCCACTCATAACAAGGGCCATATCTTGGACCAGATTTGGACCTGCAATCTGGCCATTTCCACACCAGACATCTCCCCATGCGTCTGGTCTGACCACAACCTAGTCGACACCTCCATCATTGTAGCCGGTCAGACCCCCGCCCCCTTGATGGCTGGGGGATCCTCACGGAAATGGAACTCATACGATTCTCTGGGCTTTCTCTCTGCCCTGGCCGACACCCGTCCATCTTTCCCCCTCTCCAATGACATCGACGGATTGGAACATGATCTCAGGTACTGGCTCGAATCAGCCAGTGACCTCTTTGCCCCCCTGGTCAAATTCCCCAGTACTAGACACCGCAATTCCCACAGGTGGTTTTCTGGTGATCTCAAGCTTCTAAAATTAAAAACTCGCCAGTCAGAGCGCACCTGGAGACGTGACTACTCCGACCAAGCCCGACAGTCCTACTTAGCTGCGCGCAAAGAATATAAAGCTGCCATCAGGCTAGCCAAAATGGAACACTTCTCCCATAGGATCTCGTCGGCAGCTGACAAATCCAAAGAGGTGTTCAGAGTCATGGACGAACTTACTACTGACGACAGGACTCTCCCAGCCCAGACTCCCACTCAGGAGGCCTGTGACACCCTCAACTCGTTTTTTTTTGAGAAAATCACAAAAATCAAAAACTCTATCCCTCCTTCTTCCCAGTCATCCCCACCGGTCTCTTGCCCTAATAATCCATTAACCTTCTCCTCCTTCCCACCCCTTGATCCTACCTCCTTAGCAGAGCTAGCTACCCGGGTGAAGTCAGGCTCCCCGATGGACTGCTGCCCGCCATCAGTCCTGAGGAGCATATGCCTGCACTTACCAGACTGTATTCTATCACTGCTCAACAGGGCACTCAGCAGTGGCACCGTCCCAACTCCCTTCAAGGAGGCTATTTTAGTGCCCCTCCTCAAAAAACCTGGAGCCGACCCCGCGGAGCCCTCGAACTACCGCCCCATCTCCCTCCTCCCGTACTTCTCAAAACTGATGGAGGCACACGTCACTCAGTGCCTGTCAAACTTCATTGAATCATCCCATCATCTTGAGCCTAACCAAGCCGGTTTCAGACCTGCCCACTCCACGGAGCACGTCATTCTGGCAGTCCTGGACACACTCAGGAGCAGCGTGGATGTGGGCTCTCCCCATGCCCTCGTCCTCCTGGACCTCTCGGCCGCGTTCGACACGGTGGACCACGACATCCTCCTCCACCGTGTCGAGCAGGCTGGCATCCAGGGCGCTGCGCTTGATTGGGTCAAGCCATTCCTCACCGGGAGAACACGGGCGGTTTGCCTCGGACCTTACATCGCCACCAAGGCACCCACGCACTGTGGAGTCCCTCAGGGCTCCTCCCTCTCACCGCTCCTGTTCAACTTATACCTCCGGCCCCTGATCAAATCCCTTCAAAAATGGGACATTGTCACCTTCAATTATGCTGACGACTTGCAGCTCATTCTCCCGCTCAACTCACCTCATGCAATTACCACCTTTCACGCAGTTATGATCCACATCCAGGGCTGGATGAACCAGAACCAGCTAAAACTGAACCCTAGGAAGACTGAGCTCCTCCTCCCGGGACTCAGTCACGCCCACTGGGGCCCACAGTTCTGGCCGTCGGAGCTAGGCCCCCCCCAACCCCAGCGAAAACTGTTAAAAGCCTGGGTGTGATCATCAATGCTGAGCTCTCTCTCAGAGCACAGGTGGGAGCTGTAATATCCTCCTGCATGTATCAGCTCCGGAAGATTCGTAAAGTTCGCCACCTTCTTCCCTCCGCGGCACTGACCCAAGTCGTGATCTCACTCGTGCTCTCCCGTCTTGACTTCTCTAATTCAATCTACCATGGACTTCCATCATCCCTGACTCACCGCCTCCAGGTTGTCCAGAACCAAGCGGCCTGCCTAATCTTCAACATCCCAAGATGGCAATCTGCCAAACCCCTGCTTCATAGTCTTCATTGGCTCCCTATAGCCAAAGGGCTGCCTTCAAGGTAGCATGTCTCACCTTCAAGACCCTCCACGGTTCTTGCCCTGAGTTTGTAACATCTCTCATCCACCCCTACTGTCCTCAGCGTGACCTCCGCTCGGCCCATCATCACCTACTTGCCACCTCCAGAATTAAAACCAAGAAATTCGGCGGCCGCCGCTTTTCCTATCTAGCCCCTGCACTTTGGAACCCCCTCCCCCTCTCCATCAAATCCTCATCCTCTCTTCTGAATTTCAGAAAAGTACTCAATACTCACCTCTTCCCTCCCCTTCGTTAGACCCCCGCTACTTTGCTTTCCCCTCACTTATTCTGTCTGTCTTCTAGCGCCAGGAAGCCTCGGCGTCAGCGCGCTCTACAAATGGCACCTAAGATAAGATAAGATAAGATCTGTATCCGTGTGTTCATTTTAGATGCAACATGCTGCCCCTAGGCCCTACCACATTACATAGTGCTCTGGACAGCGTATGCAACCATCTTACCTTTGACAGTGGGGGAAAATTTTAGTTATGTAACTATGCCTCAGTCATTGTACAAGTACGTACGTAGAGACTGCATCATTAGAGTACTGCTAGGAGAGTGTATACTGACTTTATAAGTGCGTGAGGATCATTGCAGTGATTGTATAAGTACATATGTTGACGTAGCCTAACTCCGACAACATCCTTGTCTCTAATTGGTGCCCTCCATGTGCCAAAAACTGAAACTTCCACTTTCCATGGCCCTGTATTGCTACAGCTGCTACTCTCCAGTGAATGTGCAATAAACATTCATATCTACACAGATATCTCATGTCCACCATCTTTCTTGAGTGGAACTATGGATGAATGTAGGGTCAGTAATTCCCCATGCCTTCCATGTTGGCCATATTGTGGGATTTGGCTCACAGAGTGACACTTTGGCTTTTGCAACCCGGGTGACGGTAGCACTCCAACTTGGACACCCACATCCAGTTTTGTCACATTTTTTAAGTTTTCTATAGCCCAAAGCAACTAAAAAGTAGCCCAAACTAGCCCAATATTGCTACTTTAGGAAGGAGGGGCATGGACAGCGTCAAGCAGGCAGTGAATGCATTTGAATTGATTTTGCAGCAGTATGCCAAGTAAATATTTGTCTAATAAAGCGCTTTAACATACTACTTTGCTGGAGCTACAATAAGTAAACTGAGACATCTGTAGTGTAAAATGATCATAAAATATGGTACAGTGCACCCTGAGGGATTGAACAAGGATGAAAAGATGTCTGTCCATTTGGTTAATTATCTTATCGAACTGTTACAGTAGCCCTGTCTTGTTCCATGGTTTATAGATAGTTACTAGGAAATCGTAAGCAATGTTTGTGTTTTTAACTCAAATTATTAAATATTGATTGCACTGTTTTAATTCTTTGTAGGAGACGGAAATATCAGCATGTCATGTTGAAGAAATGCATTAGAGCTTCTGATATCGCTTTGAAATATATACTTCAGCTGAATTTATGAGTGTTGAACAATGTGTGACATGTTTCATTGCCCAATGAGGCAGGACATCGACAGAATTGTAGCTGGTCGGAATAGAATCAAACAGCAGAATTGTTGGTTTGTCAAGGCCCACTGGGGCAGAATTGCATGATCAAAACTTATCTGAATAGAAGTTTTTCCTTGTTTATTGGCCCACTGAGGCAGAATTGTGTATCACTTGATGAATTTTCAAATATATCCAGTATTGCGGCTATATAATTTGAGATAATTATGTTTAGCACATAAGCAGTTGATGGATCAATTTTCAGTTACACAATATGCGGCTTGCTTTACTGAATTTGCATTGAATATAACCACTTCAAAATGGATGCCGCTTTTCAGCTATCCATGAGGCATTGTGATATGTAGTCCTACACTTATTTTGTTGATAGTGCACTATATGTTGTCTGATTTACACACAGTCCTTGACCTGTGACCAAGGTGCAGCTGCACCGAAAAGCGTTGGGCGTTTGCTTGTCACTTGTTTATTTAACACCTTAGCGGCACCCGTTATTTCGCGGCAGTGCGGGGTTTCCGCAGAGTGGGTGGGGCAGCATCGGCCATTGGACGTTCGCAGCACCAGCGAGGTAGTGCTCGCGACCGCCAACGGCTGACGGCAGCAGGGAAGGGGATAAACCATGCTGAATAGATTTGGGCTTGAGTTTGCCTACTGTTTATCGACTGAAGTGCTTTGGAGAAATATATATATATATAAATATGTATATATTTATATATATTGTTCTGCAAAGAGCCCTTGAGCTGCAGAAGAGCCCACCACACTGCCTCATGCCATCCAGCTTGTTTAGCGTCGCTGTAGCTTGCTCATTGACAACTTCTATCATTGCCCATTTCCGACACGTTTCGAGGCTGGAACGCCCGTAATCAAGGAAGGCTCTGTAGAGGGATTGAAAGAAACAGCGCTTAGTCCGTAATTTATTCAATATATACAAACACCCTAAGTAGGTGTGGCATATTTTGGACTAGCATTTGCACGCTGGTAGTTGAAGTCCAAACAGCGCTGTAACACAATTAAACCTTAAGTAGGCTCAGTCCCCCTGCTAATTCATTAAGCTCAAAGTTCTGTTCCTTAAGTAGGTGAAGGGGTCAATTTCACAGGCTTCATCGTGTTACAGCGCTGTTTGGAATTCAACTACCAGCATGCAAATGCTAGTCCAGAATATGCCACGCCCACTTATATATATATAATAATGATATGATATGACATATATATCCAGTTCACCAGTACCCATGGAGGAAGCAGGACAAACTGGGCTGCAGGCATTCAATTCAACTCAATTCAATTTATTTTGCCAGAATATGACACAAAGAATAGCTCCCCCATGTGTTTCAGTCCTCTGACCTTATTGATGGGTGTTGCAGGCAAAACGACTTGTCACGTGACTTTTCCTTTTATACCAGAGGTGCTTGCAATAGGCCAGCCACTCCAAACCATGAATGATGCATTATGGTTAAAATTGTCAATCACAAAAATCATTATTCCAAATGGATAATCCGACTGGAACATATCTTATGGTATAGAAGTCACAGTCCCTGTAGTTTTTCAAACCCTTCAATGGGTTCACTTTGGTCATATTCGTTTCCCAATCAGGTTGCATGCTGTCCCATGTAAAGCGCCATTCTAAAAGCAAACATGGGCCCTCTATGCAGTAAAGCTACAGCACCCCCAGTCACATACAATCGTCCAGGTGGAACAGTGCTGAGAATAAAGAGTTGATGCAGTCCCATACTGGTGTTGTGCTATGCCATCAATCAATTAATCCAGTTCTCCAATGTCCATAAAGAAAGAAGGACGCACTCAATTGCAGGTATTCAATCCAATTTATATTGTCATAGTACTTAGATGTGGAGTTAAGAATAGTAAGTGTATACTTGCCAACATAAACTTGCCTTCAACATTTTCTGGTTCCTGATTTTGACCATGATAGTTTTGAATGTTATTATTTTTGTACTCTGTATTCTGACATACGACATCCCATGTACTATCAACAGATTGCTATCCTGATTCCATAATGGTTTAGCTATGTAAGAATAGTCAATCCTAGGGTTCTATGCAGGATCAAATGCTAGACATCCACCAATTCAAGATAACTGATACATGCCCTACCTGTATCTTCATGTTATTCACTATGAACATTTGATTCACTCTTTGTTCTGTGCTGACTTTATCCTCACCTCCTTTCTAATTGAAGTTGAAGTTGTATTTCCCTAGAATAAAATATTGTTCCTTGTAGAATCTTTATCTATGAATTTTCAAATTATTTGGCAACTAAATTAATTGTGGCTACTTTTTCCCAATGTAGTTTTCAGTAATAATAACTATGTTGGAGCTTTTGAACATTCATAATTAGTACCATAGATCATACCATTTGAAATCCATAAAGTTTAGTAATCTATCAATCCAAATTACTTTCCCTGAAAAACCGTCACTGTGACATCATGTCCTAGTTCCTTCTGTAAAATGTAAAGCTAATGGGCCCAAATCATAAACATTTTGCTGAGACTTACTTTTATAATATTTCTGGCCAGGAATGTTCCTGTCTTACTCCTGAAACTCAGGAGTAAGCCAGGAAAACCACAAAAATAATCCTTACCTACTCATACATCAATCTTGATGACCATTGTGATTGCCCACTCATTCCACAGTCGTATAATTAATTCCTGGTGTCACCTTACCCAAATGACTAAGGAGTTGATTTAAGTAGTTTATTTTGTTGCCCTGGCAAACAAAATGGGCCATTTACCAAGGTGCTGGAGTACATTACTCTCTCTCCCTGGTGGAGGGACCACCCGCCAGATTGAAATTGACCGTCATTTATAAAGCATTGACAGAGAACCCCATCAGAGTGGTTCCTGTCAATGCACTTTCTTTTACAAAATAAAAGAGGCAATGCTTTCCTTGCCATTGGATTCCTTGCCCATGGCGAGGGAAGCATTTAGCAGTTTTCACTGACCCTTACCGCCAAGGCTTTCCTGGCAGTGATAGACAGTGAAAACTGACCTCTAATTCCACCCATCTAAAATAGTTGGGCAGAATTAAAGGTCATCCTCCAATGGCCCTTTCTCCGCAGGGCAGTTGGATGGCTTTAGTCATGGAGTAGATGGAGTGGTCTCTGCCTTGATTAAATATATCTACCGCCTGCATCTAAATTGGGCGGGTGGTGATATACATACTCCACTGCCATTGTGCTGGAGGATCTATACCCCCAAGATAGACATTGGCACCTAACCTACCAAATGGGCTCATTTATAATTTAATGAACCAGCAGAAAATTAATGTCCAGAACCGGAGTGGGGTTGCAAAGGCTTTTACCTAGTTTTAACAATTTCATGAGTGGCCTTGGACTAAAAACAAATGTTTCAAAATCTCATGTTATGGTGGTGGGCAAATCTTCCCCGAAAATAAAATCTTTTTACATAACTTTTTTACATAAATAGGGAAAAACTGCTTCATGTGCCAACTTTCTTTATTTAGGCGTCCTCTTTAATCAAAAAAATTCCTGTTCGAATTTGGTTGAGGCAAGGATTGGAGGCTTTAATCAAAATGTTGAATCCATTTGTAGATTTACCAAAAAACTAGGCTCTCAGCCCATAAAAGCTATTATAGATATCTATAAAGCACCAACATGCACTGTTACTTTGTATGGTGCTGGAGTTTGGGGTTGTACAAATGCCTTGGGCTTACAGAGAGCTGAGAACTTGTTCTTGAAAGGAGTGCTGACAGTCCCTAAAAGCACCGCTGCTACTATTTGTCATAATGAGTTGGGTGTGACCCCCTTGTCTTTTCATATACATTTAGCACCCTTGATGCTGTGGTACAATATCTGGGTAAATGAGGAAACAGCTCTAGATTGCACTATAATCCTGGATTGTCTGAAGTTGGATTGTGTGAGAAAAATCCCTTGGCTTACCCATATACAAGATCAATTTCAGAAGTTGGGACTGCCTGACTGTTTTTCCACCCCTGAAAACATATCATAAATCCCAAGAACAAAGCTGAAAAGAGACTTACTTTCCTATTTGTACCAAATTAGAGATAGCCAAGAGCTGGCAAAAAAAACGGTTGTTGAGCATTCGCTTTTAGTCAGCTCCCCAGGTATTGAGCACTACCTTTTTTTTTACTTCATCCATGCCAAAATGTTCTATTTGATCAGGTTTAGGATGGGCATCTCTCATTTCTTGGTCTCATTGTGCCCATGCGATTCAGAGTCCACACAAAGCACTCTGCATTTTATGCTTTTGTGCAAACTTTACACCAATCCAAGACGTGGTTTTATAATACCACTGTTAAGATTTTTAAACATAAGAAAGTGTATTCCATTAGAGACCAAACACCTCTGCTTAAGTGGATGCAACCGCGAGGGGCTATTAAGAATACCGTTTTGTGTTCTTCAGGAATTACTCCCACAGAAGGGGGCATTTTGAAAAAGCAAAATTCTCCTATAAAAAATGGGGGTTTGATAGATCATGATCAAAGATCTAAATTTAGAGTCATCTGAGGTATCTTCAATGAGACTAGAAACAGCTATAAAATGGAAAGGAAGGAAACCTAGGATAGCAAGACTTACTGTACATTTACTGGGGCACTTTCTTTTTGCCTGTGATTTTGGATGCTTTTTTGGTATGAGGTTAATACGGAGAGAAGGGGCTCTCGGGGCAATCTTTCTGACTGGCTGCCCTTAGAGCGGCAGCAGAAGATAGGGGTAAGCTTCCGGGTAGACACGGGGAGGGGGTGCTTTAAGGGATGGGGGTCAGGGGTAGAGGGTGACTGTGGGGAAGGGATAGGACACCGGGGGAATGGGTGGTGGGAAAAAACAGAAAAGGACAAGGCAAGCTCAAGGGTGATTGACTTAGTATCTGGTAGACTAATAATGAGTTTAAATTCAAGGAAAGGTGCAGTTTATTATGATTTAGTAACCTGTCCGCATGCTGCGTTTTAGATGTTTAGCCTGGAACGTTTCAGGCTTCAATAATAAAAACAAAAGAAATTTGATATATGAAGAACTGAAAATATATGATCCACATATGGTTTTGCTAACCGAAACACATATTTATTTTAAGGATAACAAGCTATTGGGACATTTGGGATATGAGATGCTAATATGTACTACATTAAATGCTCCTGTACGAGGTGTAGCTATTTTGAAAAAACGACAATTATGTGTAGAGGTGATTAAATCTATGGCGGATAATGGGGGTCGCTGGGCAATTACTCAATTGAAGTTGGAAAACCGTAAATATGTTTTTTGTGCCATCTATGGGCCCAATACCGATGACCCATATATTTTTGATTGGTTAAACATGGAATTGCTCGCATGGGAGGGAGAACTTATTTTGATGGGGGATTTTAACTGTGTGCTAGATTATGATCAGGATGTTACAAAAAGAGGTATTTTTCGACGTATGCGCAAAACTAGGGCGGCATTCTTAGAATTAGCAAGGATACATAATGTTAAAGACGTATGGAGAAACATGTTTCCTGAAATACCCGGATATACCTATTACTCCTCACCTCATAAACGGTGCTCACGAAAAGATCTGGCTTGGGCTTCGGATGAAATTATTGATACACGACACATGGAGATTTTCCCAAGGATTTCATCCGATCATAGCCCCATACTTCTTATATTTAATATTACTCAAAGGATGCCTGAACTTAGACTCTTCACATTCCCTAGATATTTGCTAACAGACTCTGTATTTGTAGCTAAGTTAAAGGAACATATTAAGGAATTCATTGAAATTAATATCAATACTGCTAATCTCCTATCAGTTTGGGACGCTTGTAAAGCTTTTATTAGGGGAGTTGGGCAGCAATATGTATTCAAACAAAACTTTATGCGCAAGAAAGAGACTAAGGCTATCTTAGCTAATATTTTATCACTTGAGAAACAACTAGAAGACATACTTAGAGCTGATGAGGCGGACGCGCAAAGTATAACTCAATTAGAAATTAAACTTGTAATTCAGCGCTCAACTCTTAAAAGCTCTTTCAGGGAGAAAAACACTCAGAAAATTATCAAATATAAATGATCTCAATATGAATGTGGAGATAGAGTCGGGAAGCTTTTGGCCTATAAAGTTGCAGATGATCGTGCAACAACTCTGGTTAAAGCTATTAAGGGTCCCCATAATGTTCTATATACTCAACCAGCACAAATTCTGTGACAATTCGCTTCATATTATGAAAATCTATATACCCCCGAGAGAAGAGGCACTGAAGCTCAGCTACAATCTTATATTAGGAAGAACTTACCTAAAGCAATATACTTGGAACAGACATGTATTGACCAATTAGAACAAGAGTTTACAATAACAGAGCTCCGTCTTGCTGTTACCTCTCTTCCATCTAATAAGGCGGCTGGCGAGGATACACTTCCCATTGAGGTATACAAAATTTGTGCAGATGAAATTTTACCACTGTTCTGTTTGGTCATTAATGCAATTGGTGCTACTGGGAAGGCACCAGACTCTTGGAAGACAGCTAAAATTATGTTCTTCTTAAAAAAAAATAAACCTCCTGTAGAGTGTGGGTCTTATAGACCTATATCTCTGATAAACACCGATGCTAAAGTTTATTCTAAACATTTAGCTATACGACTAGCCCCTCTTATGCCCCAGTTGGTAAATGATCAGCAGCACGGTTTTGTTATTGGGAGGGACACCACCATGCATGTTAACATGGCTATTACCGCTTTTGATGTGGCTACAACTAATCTCACCCCACTCGGTATGATACTTTTAGACGCAGAGAAGGCGTTCGACCGAGTGGGGTGGGACTATCTGTGGGGAGTTCTATGGCAATTTGGCTTTAGAGGGCGTTTTTTAAGAAGCGTTCAAGCATTATATACGGATCCTAACGCTAAAATCAGTTATGCCGGGGCACTCTCCTCTACTTTTCCAATATTGCGGGGGACGCGGCAGGGATGTCCGCTATCGCCCCTGCTTTTTGCTCTCTCCATGGAGCCATTTATTAACGCTTTGGAAGCTCAAACTAAGATTGCCCCTATTTTGCATGAAGGTAAAACTCTAAAAATTACCGCATATGCGGATGACTTAGCTATTTATACTACCAATGCAACGGATGCACTAATAGGGATAACGATAGAAGCCAATAATTTTGGGATTATTTCAGATTATAAATTAAATATAAATAAAACACAGGTTATCATGAATTATCAGGCTAATTTACCTGTGCAAGGACTATGTCAATCTGCAGTATATCTAGGGGTAAAGATATCATCTAAAACCGATCATATAAATTCACAAAATTATGATCCTTTATTAAAAGAAGTTACCAATCTTTTAAAAAAATGGCACAAGATCCCATTAAATCTCATAGGCCGTATGAATTTGATTAAGATGAACATTTTGCCGAAGTTCTTGTATTTATTTTGCTCCATACCTTGCCGCGTTAACAACTTATTCTTTAAAAAATTAGATGGCATTTTAAGCAGTTTAGTTTGGGGCTATAAGAAGGCTCGAAGGTCTATGACAATATTAAAACTCGCATCTGAAAAGGGAGGTTTGAACTTCCCAGATTTCAGAGCTTATTTTCTCGCTTCTTTTTTAGGCCGGCTGCGTAGCCTATTTGCCCCTAACAATCAATATTTTTTTCACCAATTTATGCTTGGTGGCCATTCAAACAATTCCTGGCAAAAGCACAAGACCCAAATTACTTCAAACGCGTAAAATTTAAGACTGCGAGAGACGCCGTATTCATATCGAAACAGATGTTGACCAAGTGTAACACTTCTTTTTTCCACAATGAGTTGCCAATATGGGATAATCCTGGGCTTCCAGATATTTTTAGAGATAAAACTGGTCGAGAATGGGCTAACTATGGTATTCAGACTTTAGGAGATCTGTATGGTATTGATGGTCTCTTACAATTTGAAACGTTGCAACTTTTGTATAAACTGCCAGAAAAAAATGAGATATAAATACATTCAAATCAGGGACTACCTAGTACGGAAAATGAATTTGATTGGAATTACAACTTCAGATATATGGGCATGTCTTTATTCTGTGCATAGGAAACCATTCATCAGTCTGGGATACAAGTGTCTTAGTCAGAATAGCTTTGACGAAGCTCCTAGACTGGCATTAAAATGGACTGTTAGCCTAGGATATAACGTGACAACTCAGAATATCTCTTCTGCCTTAGTCAATATCACTAAAGCCATCCAGTCTTCTAGTCTGAAACTCCAATCCTATAGAACGGTCAGCCAACTTTACTACACTCCATTAAAAATCTCTAAATGGGCACAAAATAACTTTAATAATGATCGTACTAAATGTCCTAAATGTGGTCTGGTGGCAGCAGACCTCATACATATGATATACTCATGCCCAACACTAGCTAAATATTGGGTGGACATAGAACATATTTTAAAGCAAAATCAACTAATTAACTTTTCACTCAATGCAGCCGCGGTACTATTGTCTATATACCCGGTTAGCCCTATCCATAAAGAACTGCTAAATATTACACTGGCTTGTGCCAGACTCGTGATCGCTAGGGCTTGGATTTCTCAGAATCCTCATCATATAACTGAATGGTGGACATTGGTTTTTGAAATTTACACTATGGAAGATGCTATTGCCAGGAATAGAGGAATTAAAGCAAAAAAAAAGTTTGCCAAGATATGGGGGAACTTTTTGCAATGCTAGCAATGATTTGGATCATGGATGTTCTTCTTGTTTATGGTTATTAATCATTAATGATTCGTCCTGATTCGGATCTACTTTTTTTTAGCTTTTGCTTGTGTTTTGTATAATATGAACCTGCACCGAATTGAATTCGATCTATCTTATTTTTCTGATTCTGTATTTGGATATGTTAATCTCTATGACTTGCTTGTCAAATAAAATTCTTTTAAAAAAAAAGTGTATGCCCGCATTACATTATCTACTCCTTTTAAATGTTGAATTTACCTTTTTGATGATTTATAAGTATATATCTACTGCTGTACAGCTCCGGAATATCGTTGAGAAATGATTCTTTGTGCACTGATTATGTTGATTAAATTTTAATGTGTCAAATTCTTTGAAATGTTGTTTTTAAGATGTACTCTTTTAGGGCTTTTTTTATGGTGTTCACTTATGGTGCCCATGCCAAAAGGGTTTTCAGGGTGGCGGAGAAAGCAGTGGTCTTCCAATAGGAATACTACCACAAGAGTACCACACAAAGAGGTTTGTGACCTTTGAGGGTCGCAGCCTGTTTCCTGTTCCTTCACAGACTATGGGCCATATGTATCAAGCTAATTAGCATTCGCAAAGGCCGAAATTCGCAGAATTTCGGCCTTTGCGAATGCTAATTTGCTAAATGGTATGTATGTAACATTTTTGCTGCAAAATAAGGAATCCCAAAATTTGCTTTTCCTTATTTTGCGATTGCACTTAAGGAATCGCAAATGTTGCGATTCCTTAAATGCAATATATCAAAGAAAAAATGATGCAAAAATGCCCATAAGGATTCGCAAATTACCACCAACTTCTAGTTGATGGTAAGTTGCGAATTTTTATAAAAAAGCAATTCCCAAAAAAACCAAAGGTGCCATATGACGCTCATACATGCCCTTAGGGCATGTATGTGCGCCATATGCCCCCACAATGTCATTTTCAGGGGTGCAGCAGGGTGTTCTTGAGACACCCCTGCACCCTTGAAAATATTCCTAATTTGCGATTAGCAAATTGCTAATCGCAAATTCCCCCTTCATTCCTATGGGCCTCCTGACCCATAGAAATGAATGGATAATTTGCGATTAGCAATTTGCTAATCGCAAATTAGGAATGGTAAGGAATCGCTAAAAAGAAGCGATTTTGTACATACATACCGTTTTGCGAATTCCAAATAGCGATTCCTTAAAAATCGCTATTTGGAATTCGCAAAACTGAACTATGATACATATGGCCCTTAGTAATTTCCTGCATACGTCTGTGTGCAAAGAAAACAGCATATCAAGAAAGAAACTTCATATTCAATGCAAGAATGTGTTTTGCCAATCAGTGCATCACAAGGGATATGTGGTGCTGATTTTGTTGGCGTTGGGGTAATTTCATGGATGAGCCGTTAAATATTTATCCGGAGCAATCCAGAATTCATGAAGCTCATTGGCATATTAAACATAATTTTATCTTGCTTCCGAGATGATTACACATGAGAATCTGTAGGTTTTAGCTCCTTTGTAATATACATGAGAAAATGTTCTACATCAAACTCTCCTCCCTCACCCTCAGCGAGATTATACAGATTTTAGTTCACATTGTTTAATGCCTGCTACTGTGTACTGTCTGCTAGCTCCAGATGGCTAACAAGGAAGTAATATCTTTCGTGTGCATTTTATTTGATTTATTGACCATCGATGATATAATTTGCAAATGGTGATGGGGCAAGGAAGATGCGTAGTCAGACAATTGGCTTAATTACCGACTATTAAAATGTGATCTCAGTTTGTCATAAATGACTTGAAATATTCAGCTTAAAATCTCATAAAGTACTGCTTTGGGCTACTGGCATAAAAGACAAAATGTAAATTTGTTTTCATATGACGATTTTGTATTTGGGTTCGATTGTCCAGTTAACACAACACCTCAGTCACATCAACACTGTCTCTGTAATACTTTAGGTATTAGGAATTTGCCTTGTAATTTGAGAAAGCAGTTTTAAACTTTCACGTATTAAAAAGTATACTCTGCTGAACACTATCTTTTATGTGCAGTGTTTATTGAAGCAAAACAGATCATTTGATACTGCACTGCTCGTTTCCAACAACAAACCAATTTTTTTATTTGCAAAATACTTATATTTCCAAACCTCTCATTCATACATTTTCGAAATCATCTGCATTTTGACCCAAATCAAAGGCTGTAAAATTGTCTAATCCAAATAAAGCACAACTAAATTGTTCACACCAAAACAACGTGATGTACTAGGCCCACATAAATTCCTCAGTTCTGTCTGACATCTCATAATGGCACATTCAATGTAAAAGTATTTATTTATGAATTATTATTATTATTACTTTGATTATTTTTTACTGAAAACATTATACATAGTGACATCTATTAAGGTTTATGATAGTCTGGGAGAGGGGGTGACAGCTAAGGTTACTAACTAGGTAATTTCATGTTCAATTGGGTTTTAAGCTGTCACCACAATTACCGCTTCTTCAATTGTAACTGTAGAATGTACATATATTTATGCACTGCCATACTTGTAACAAATGTTATAGTGAATGCAGTTTTACTCGTTTATTACTACACTGAAAGGTCAAATTGCTTGCTATTATCCGAGTGCACTTGTAACTGACTTTAAAAGAGTACATGGATAAAACACACCATCTTGTACAGTGTAAGGATGTTACAAGTCACCGAAGAGTGCATTCATAAGGTCACTGAACTCCAAGATGACTTGCAACAGCCTTTTTAAAGTACAGTAGGGGGTAGATTCTATCTTTTCTGTAATGACCTGTATTATTAAAAATACATTACAAATATACAAGTGGCCATAAATATTTCTTTTCTGCTGATTAGTGTTCATTTTAGAAAAAATGGTTCTGAAGAATGAAAAGCCAGTTTTCTGTTTCCTTTTTTGAACTGCAGGTAATTACCCTATGACCTGCCTTTCACCTTGGTTGCTGGCTCTGACAGTAGACACTATGACATCACAACTTGACTGTGATAATTTATTACAGTTGAGCAACTATGTTGTTTCGTTATTAAGGCGAGTAGAGATGTAAGAACTCAAACTATAATAAGGAAATTAGAGATAGGCTTTTATTCAGAGATTTTTAACATGTGGTATATTTGTATTGTCGCACAGATTCCATTCAAGAATCAGCCGTCAGAAAAAACGATTAGGACCATATTCACAAAACCCAGTTATTGTTATTCCTTCTCAGTTCACAGATTTAGTCAATCTGCTTGTGCCCGTGCCTGGACCGTGGCCGATGCCAGGATCCCTGGCCCCTCACCAACCCACAGCTACACTACTACTGAGCTTCTAACCCTCAACTCTGGACCACGCAACAATGACTGCAACCGTGCCTCTACTCAATCAACAGCAGGACCCTTCTCCTGATGCTAGTGCTCTTTCCAGTGTAACTTAGTCTCCTCCACTCTTGAACCCTCACCCACCGCCACCAGGACAACTCCACTGCCGGATGATCAAAACCCGATCATTCCACAGTCATGCCATCAAAATCTGGGACACCATCAAATCCCTTACACCGGATGTTGCCTTCCTCACCAAAACATAGCTCAACCCATCATCAGCACATGGCATCGCCACTGCAACACAGAACGGATGCAAGATAATTCACTGGGACTGCACCAGCAAACATTGAGGTGGAATAGCTATCATCCCCAAAGAATCCCTCAACTGCGGGGGCAGCTCCTCCATTTACTCGAAGGCGTGTTGCCCCAATAACCAAATTGCTCCCAGATATAGAAAACTAAAATGTTAATAAATTTAATTTATTACCATTTTATTTTTCAAAAACCCTGTCCCGACCAGAGTGTCAGGGCAGGGAAGGGGCTCTTTATCTTCTGCTACTGCCAATCAGGCAGCAGCTGACAAGGACGTCACGCCAGGATTGAAGGTAAGTGTGTTTTTTAAAATGTAATAATATTTTGATTTTTTCCCTCCCGCCTCACTATCCACCTGACATGACAGCCGCTACTGCTCAACTGCACAGCCACAATCAACAGTACAACCCCTATCATGGAACACATCAAAATAAAAAACAATGGCAAAACAACAGTCAGCGGCACCCTCGCCTACAGACCCCAGGACCCCACCTAGCCTTCTGTGAGGCCATCTCAACTTCATCAACCCTCTGGCCATCAACTCAAAAAACTTCATCTTCCTCTGGGACCACAACTTTCACCTGTATGACTCCAAAGATGCCAACACAACTAACCTTGTCAAGTGCATAGGTATCCTCAGCCTCTCGCAACTAGTCACCGACCCCTTCCACATCGCCGGACAGACAGTGGACCTCACATTCTCTGCCAGTGACAGAATCACCTGGCCCCACCACTTAATTATCCACTTCTACATCACATCCACTCCATCACCTGTCAAGCACCCCCACAGGAGCCGGAGGAAAGTTAGCGAAATACGTTGGACCAACACCCTCAGCATCTCTCCCTCAGACACCACCTCCGATCTCGAGGAGGCCGTTACAAATGTAAACAAATACTTAAACTTCCCATTTGGTTTAATATAGAGAAATCGCTTTTTAATCCTTTCCCTTTACCCACCTTGCTTACTATGCCTCATAAGTCTATAGTTATACACCATTCAGTTATTATCAAATCTTCGAAATTAATAATTAATGATTTAGTATCCAATTTTGCTTCTCCTATAAATACTACTACAGATTTATCACTCTGGCATAGTTCTGTTATTAAATTGAACAGAAATGTGAATTTTTGGAATTCTTGGATTAAGGCTGGTATATTTTATCCTTAAGATTTTTTTGTGATAATGCCTTTATTCCTTTTGACATTTTACAATCAAAGTTTCAGTTACCTAATGCTAATTGTGTCAAATATCTGTCGCTGTGTAATTCAATTTTGGATTCATTCCCGCATGGTATCCCATCTACTGCTGCAACAGATTTGTTAATTTATATTCGAGCTGTTTCTGCATCTTCCAATGCAGTCTCTATTTTGTATAAAAAATTAGCTACTTCAATAGGTACCAATCTTAATGTAATTTCAAGCTTTTGGAATACTGAACTTTCCCTTTCCCTATCTAATGACTCTTGGAAAGTTATTTGGCTTAATAGCATTTCTGGTTGGCTACCAGTGTCTCTCTGCCAGACAAATACGTATATCCTATTTAATTCTTTATGGACCCCATTACGTCTATTCCGTACTAAATTACTTCCATCTGATACTTGTTGGCATTGCAAATTGCACCCTGGGTCCTTACAACATATGCTATTTGATTGCCCTTTAATTTCCAATTTTTGGTCTGAGGTTTGGGATATTATGCTTAAAATATTACCTATTCAAGATGTTCTCTCATATAAGCTGTTAATATGTAAATCGGTTGCTCTTGTACATCATCTCAATGACTCAAGCAAAATTGTTTAATTTCTTAATTGCGGCTGCTTTAAAATCAATCACTTTTTGTTGGAAAGATGCTTCATCTCTATCTGTTCATGCTTGGTGGTCCTGGATCATTTTTACAAGAAGAGGTGCACAATTATCCCTACATGGAATTAATCATAACTCACATTCTTATCAATCCTTTTTATCTCCTATAGATTCATATTTGTTACTATGAAAGTATTTTCTACTATTTACTCTGTTTAACATTACAATTTTTTTATTTGCATTATCTATATGTTATTAGTAACTCTAATGTATATGTAAGATGATATAGTATGTACCCTTTCTTCCTCTGCCCCTTTTCCCTTCCCCTCCTACTTTTCTTTTTTCCTTTCATTGACTATAATTTCTTGAAATTTATTGACCTATTATATTTTGCTAATAATTTACATTTACCAATTGTTTAGGTATTATTGCCTATGTTACCATTTTTTTGTGTTGTCTATTTATGTCATTTTTTTCTGACAAAATGTAATAAAAAAATTATTCTGAACAAAAAAATGTAAACACATGAATCACTGAATGGGCCAACATAGTCGCCTCCCATAAAACCCTACAAATCAGACAGACCCCCCAAACATTCCAGCTGGTACACCCCAGATCTTAAATCCTCCAAGCACCTCTGCTAATGTCTTGAAAGCATCCGGCGCACCAGGAAAGCACCCATCAACCTCAAACTAACCCTAAACAGATACTATCAACTCCTGAAAAATGCCAAGAAAAGTGCCCTGACTACCCGCTTCAAAGCTAGCTCAAACCACAGCAAGGAACTATTCTGCATCATCAAAGAATTCTCCAAACCCACAGCTACTGAGAACACCATTATCCCATCCCAGGACCTCTGCGATACACTTGCATACTTTCACTACAGCAAAATAGCCAACATCTACAAACACTTTAACTCCCAACCTCCTGAGCAGACCACAATGGGCTCCTCAACCTCACCAACTCCATTAGAAACACAATAACTATGTGGGAACCACTCTCTAAGCAGGCTACCACAGCAGTCATGAATACCATCCACTCAGGATCACCCAGAGACCCGTGCCCCCACCACATGCTCACTCTGGGGAGCAGGACCACCCGCAAGGAATCCACCACAATACTCAACTCATTCATCACCTCTGCCTCTTTCCTAGAGGGATGGAAAGACACGGAAGTCAAACTGCTCCCAAAAAAACCCACTGCAGACCCCAAAGAACTCACAAACCACAGGCCAAACTCTCTGCTCCCTTTCACTGCAAAAGTTCTAGAAAAGGAATACAACTACAACTCACCAACCACTTAGAAAATAACCTCCTAGACCCTTCCCAATTAGGATCCCAAACAAATCACAGTACAGAAACCATCCTCATTGCGGCCACTGCTGACATCAGGGCTCTCCTAGACAGAGGAGAGACAGCCACCCTTATCCTACTCGATTCCTCTACAGCCATCAGCAGCGGCACGCTTCTGCAAAGACTCCATCAGATGGGATCTGAGGGAAAGCCCCCAAGTGGTTTGCATCTGCAACCCAGGGTGTCCGCATCCCACCCTACACCTCGGGCTCAAAGAACATCATCTTTGGCGTTCCCCAAGGGTCCTCTATGAGTCCAACCCTGTTCAACACATACATGGCCCCTCTGGTCACCTTGGTCAGATCCTTCAGCATTAACATCATCTCCTACTCTGATGATATTCCGCTCAACCTCTCCCTATCTTCAGACCCCACTTAAACCAAATACAACTTTCACAGGTGCAGGACCAGCAATGCCAGCGGGATACAGAACAGGTGCCTCAAACTCAACAACGACAAAACAGAGATACTCATGTTCAGGAGCAACACCTCCCCATGGGATTACTCATGTTGGCCAACTAAGCTTGGGCCCATACCCACAGAACATGAAATGAACCTCAGCATTATACTCGACAGAAAGCTCACTATGAAGAAACAGATAAACACTGTCTCGTCTTCCTGTTTCCTCACCCTACGCATGATCAGGAAGATCTTCAAGTGGCTTCCCATCAGCACTAGATGCACCATCATCCAGGCCCTCATAACCAGCCGGCTGGACTACAGCAACTCCCTATATAAGGTTATCACCTCAAAATTACTAAACAGACTCCAAACCATCCAGAACACAGCAGCCAGGTTCATACTCGACCTTTTGAGGTGGACCAACATCACCCCCCTCCTCAAGTCTCTGCACGGGCTCCCCATCATCCAACGCTGCAGATCCAACCTACTTACCCATGCCTACAAGGCACTGCACAACAATGGACCAGCCTACTTCAATCATAGAGTGAATTTCCACCCAACCTGTCAGACAACTATGCTCCATTTCCCTATTCCTAGTCTATATGCCCGCATCCCTAGAAGCAGAAATGGTGGACACGCCTTCTTTGAACTGGCTGCAAAATCCTGGAACGGCCTCCCCTCCACCTTTGAACAGCCCGCATCCTGCAGGATTTCAGCAAAGGCCTAAAACCCTGCTAATTCAACTAACGCCCCTCAGCAGCTGTACCCCCCACCCTCCCGGTGCCTGTATACCCTAACAGGTGATAAGCAGCACTATACAAATCCTGTTAGATTGATTGATCGATTTAAACATCTGTGCTCTTGATTTGCTTGCATAACTTTGTTTATTACAGCTGCACATGAATAAACAGTATGGCATAATTCATACAAGCAGATCCTCAGAGTGTAATATGCTATTTATTAAAACGTTGAAGGATGAGAGGGGGCATCATGACCTACTCGAGGCTTCACCTCACATGCATCATGGACCCTTTCTATACTTAACAAATTATAAAGTCAGCAATAGTGACTCTGTAGTTATGGTTAGATCTGAACTTAATTGAAAATATTTTTTTGGGTTTACTTATGAATGTGATGTTATTTGATAAAACTGCATGAATCCTATCAATGAAATAGCAAACGTGGGTACATTTCAGCATCTGGTAAAGAAAACGAAACACAAAGGAGTGCATTTACTGGGTTTGGATTAAAATCCATTCAGGTATTTTTGAGGAATATGTTGTAGAAAAAGTTTTCAGGAGGGCTTCAAAGGGTTAAATTAAAGCAATATTCTAACTGGTACATTGCGGATAGTTTGCCATCCTTATTTGCAAAGTGTCCACGGACCCAAATTGAAAACATAGAGGAACCCAATTGGTTGAGGGAGTGTTTCCTTCCATCATCCATTTCATGTCCAGGGACCCAAATCTGGACTGTGAACCTGAATGATATATTTGGCTGTCAGTGACTGGAAAATATTTGCCTCCGTCACCTTTGCAGAGCATGGGGCGTGGTGCCATGTGTGAAGCCTGAGTGGTGTGCAATGCATGGTGGACGGTTGTGAGATGTTTTAGGTATGCCATTACAATGTTGGTCTAGCAGGAAGGTTGAATATTGGAGGGCGTTTTAATAGAGGAGGCAGTTGGAAAGCAGTTGCTGTCAGGGCCCAGTTATTTCCCTCTGGTCTTTACTATCCCTTATTGATATTAATAAATGCTATACTTCAACTCATATTTAACCACAATGTATCCTTGAAATCCAACACTGGTGATAAGACTGCTTGGTGCAATAGGGTCCTCCTATTTCTTTGGTGAGGAACGAATAGACCATGTTTAACTTCATATTGTGAGTGAAGATTAGATTATTTAATTCTTGTCCAGCGTGCTGCTATAGATTTTTGGCAGTTAGTGCTATTGAGGAACTTTGTAAACAATTGTCGTCTATTTCCGGCCCTGTGACTTGAAGTGCTTTGTGTATAACAGCTTAACTTACCATTTTGTATTCCTCAAATACTCTCTATGTATGTAGGTGATGTGTGTTCCCTACCAGGGATTGTTGTAGGATGTTTTCAGAAGATGTTGCTGGGATTCAATGGAATACTGATGCAGTGTGAAGAATCTGTAATGCTGACACATTTTCTAGGGTCACTTTGCTCTCTTTGTTCTCATGCAGAGAAGTGCTGTCCGGGTGTCCAATGTGTTCGTTTGGAGTTTGCACCAGTATTTTTAAGAAGCAGTGTTTTTAAGGAAAATACTCTAAAGTGTAACCATGAACTATTCATTCCAAGCCGAAATGTCCTTTGAAAGAATATCTCTTTACTATTTGACCTACTTGGGGAAGTAATCTAAAGGTGGGGGAAAAAGCACCTCCTTTTTGATACAGTAGTGTTCAGCTTTAGCACACCATCAGTTATATAGGAACGGTTACTGTTGACATATACTTTTCTCTCCATCAACAAGACAGTGGTGATTACTTTTTTATTTTGGTTTATTAATTTTTTATTTACCTCAGTGCTACTGTGTAAAGATATCTTTCAAAATGTTTAGTATGTTAATCAGTAATATAGTGGAATGCTCAATTTGAAATGGATAATGACAAGTCAATTAAAACTATATTGGAGCTCAAAAGGTCTCTTGCAGCTAACAACAATTTTGATATTAACAATCAAGTCCTTAAAAAGGAAATATTAATGAGGAGTAATAGTGAGAAGGTGCAAGAGATGTAATAGCCTGGGAAAGACTTAAAACTCAGTGCTCACATTGATAAATTGAAAGGCATCACCAATTCTGCAAAGTTTCTGAGGAAATTTGAGGACAACACAATTGTGAAGTTACTGCTTTTACCAGGAATGATTATAGGGGAAAACCTGGTGAAAAAAGAAGTGAACGAAATAATGAATCTTAGATGTGAGCTTCAATGTCTTCCTATAGGTGAGGGAGTTATAACCATTTAGGGAATTACAAAAATGGTCCTGTGATTGACAACAACTAAAACAAATGCAAGCAAAAAGGGCTTTTTGGTAAAGTATGGAAAAGGGGCAAGGTCAATTTGGTAACCAAAGCTAAAGAATAGGAACCTTTCATTCTCAATCCTAACATGGGGTAACCCGGGTCCCAAATCGGCGTGGTAACAAGTGCCCCACTCATGCGTCTCTTTTTCAAATATTGTAAAAAAAAATGGCAGGCTGCCATTTTATTTTTGATTTTTGCCTTGATCCCACAGGAGTGCTGAGAATTAATAGCAGAAACGCCAGGTTCTTTTTCAGGAATAAATAAATATTGCATGCATGAAGTAAATATCACATGCATTGTCAGATATATTGCAGTGTATTTTCCTTTAGCTGAGATGGTTCTCAGTGGATCTTATTTTTCCGATGTAAAGAGAAAACTGCCAATAGTTTTAGATCTTGCGGGGGAATCCTATGTGGGGACAGCTGCAGCACAGCATTTTCATGGTAAAATAAATGTACCCCTATATCTTATGCACTTGGTTTCTAACCCCCTTGGAGATTTTTGGCAACAGTAGTCACCAGTTCAGGTGCAGGGATGGCTGTAAGTTTTATAGTTGTAGAGTATTTTAGTTTTGGAGGCATTTAATTTGAGGTGGTTCCATGTCATCCACTGCTCAACAGCCCAGAAGCAACTGAAGATTTTAGTTTTCAACATCTGTGAGGTTTTCCAATTTAGAATTATCTGTGTGTCTGCTGCATAGTTATAGCAGGTTAACACAAAATATTGATCGGTTTGGGTAGTGATTTGATGTACATTTTGCAGAGTAGAGGTGAGATGACAGAACCTTGATGGTCTCCTTATTTTATGCTGTAGGGTTGCATGTTGGATGTGAAAGGAGTATGGATCACATTTGTTTTATTGTGTAGGTAAAATGAGATCCAAGAAAAGACTTGTACTCTCTACGCCGGTTTCCTCGAGTCTTTGGATTAGTCTGCCATGGTACGAAATCCTGTTTGAATTTGAAAGAGTAGGGCATTTTCCTCAGCGAATTGCGACATCTGGGAGAAGGATATGTTTGTGCTCCTTTGGTGCATTTAAGATTATGAAATTCTGTATTTGTACTTTATTGGGGCATTAAAGATTCAGGATTATGCTTGAATAGCATGTTTTTTTAGCTCTTTTGAATGTTGACTTGTACAATCTTCTATATCTCTATAGGGGAACTTTATCTTGAGCATTGGTAGATTTGAGCAACGTTTGTTGAAGTGTAGTTATATATTATTATTTATTGTTTTCAGCATAAAAGATTTACAATATAAGACACATACAATTCATAAAAGTAATAAAATAATACCTTTACAAATTACACACAACACCACACGCTTGACACATTAAATAATAATAACAGTAAATAAACCTATTTGCACTGTGTAATAACCAACTAAACATCAACAGATAAGTAGAAGTATGGTAATTGTAAGACTTTAAAACTAGTAACACTGATCTATATTGAGTAGCACCCAATTAAGCATTGCAACATCATCGAGACACAACTCAGGGCCCCATTAGGATGTCGGGCGGATTGCCTCCGCCAGGGTGGCGGTGGCCACCGCCACCCTGGCGGAGGCAATCCGCCCGACATCCTTCCCTGCATTCCCCCCCGCCATATTACGATGGCGGAGGGGACCACAGCGGTGGAAAACACCGCCCGGCTGTTTTCCGCCCCGGTCGCCTGGCGGCCGGGGCGGAAAAGTGATAACATGGTGGCGGTGTCTATCAGACACCGCCAGCCATATTAGAATAGGCATCTGACAATGCCTTTCCGTGGCGGCAATGCCGCCACGGAAAGGCAGGCGGACTTCACTCTGGGGGCCCCCTGCGGGCCCCCAGAGTGAAGCACAGTAGGGGGGTGCACACAGGGGGGTACCTATGGTACCCCCCTGCATTTGCATAATGAAAGCGGCAGGCACCGCGCGGTGCCTGCCGCTTTCGTCATGCAAATGCTGCAAAGCATTTTCAGCATTGTGGCGGGCGGTGCAGAGTGCACCGCCCGCCACAATGATGGGAATACAGGATGCGCCCGCCACTGTGGCGGGCGCATCCTAAGGCTGCCAACGGGACCCCCGCCCTCATGGCGGCCGGTCCATAGTACCGTGAGGATGGCGGGCTGGCAAAGTCCGCCCGCCATCCTAATGGGGCCCTCAGTGTTTAACTTTCAGGTAAACTGCCCATAGGTAGTATGACACTGAGAGTATGACAAATATCTCCTTGGTACTAAAACAGAGGGTCATTGCTTCGTCTTTAGAATATGCATGCATTAGTCTAAATAATGGAAGTAGCCAACTCCTGCATGTCCGGCTGTACTTAGTGCAAAATAACATGAAATGGATAGAGTTTCCTTTGTTACCAAGAGCACAATTACAAACATAGCAGTGTGGTGATTTTTTAAAATCTTTTTTAAATCAGCATTCATCCAAGCAGCTTGTTTTTTTAATATGTTGTGATGTTTTATTGTCGGACTAAAACATCAAAAGTTTTATGGAGCAATCTTTTGAGATTTTTAACTGGGTTAATTGTGTCCAGACCTGATGGTAGGAAATAAGCTGGGATTCTATGTCCCCCAAAAACAGCTTGATCTCATGTCAATATTTAGTTGCGGGTAAACTGAGTTTACCTAGAGTGAGGGTTGTGCTGTCTTGTGTTTCAGTTGTTACAGCAAACAAATGATGGACAGAATGCTGACAATGCAAACATTCTCCCCCAGTCAAAAGATCTGGGTAAAATCCATTGTTCTTTTGCCCACTATGCCACCCCAGTTGAGACCCATCCATATGCAAATCAGTCTTGACCCTGTACCCCATGGGAACAGTCCAGACCAAACTGCCAGGCCAGGTCCTCCCAGGACCGGAAACATGCATCCTGGGACTGGTTTCAGGGTATGCTACCCTTCTTCAGCCAGGCTAGCTTGAATCCAGTGGCACAGTGAGCAAGGGACCCACGTCTGGGCATACCCATCCCACTTAGGGTGAAAAGTGTTACAGCAAACAAATGATGGACGGAATGCTGACAATGCAAACATTCTCCCCCCTGTTAAGGTTGGGTTGGTGGTATTGTACTAGGATACGGCGCCTCAGGGGACTGTACACCTTTAAGTATTTGTTTCTATTATCTTGGGAACGGTGCTATAAGGAGAAGAGAACCACACTTCCTCTTCTATCATAGGCTAAGCCTCAAAACATTTGAACACTCCTTAGCACTCGTTTACAGTATTCCGCACAGATTTGCACATGTGTATTTCATTCATACATAAATTCTGTAAGATTAAAAAATTTGAGGTCCTCGTCATGTAGGTTGTTCCGCAGGTGTTGTTTTTTAATTTCGATAGATGTTACAGCCAACACGTGTTTCGTCAGTAGGGAATGTAACCCTTGACTTTTTCAAGGCTATTTTCCTCGAGTGTTCCTTTTTCTTCCTTGAGCTACCTCAATAAAAACCGATACTGTGGCAATAAACAGAAGAAAAAACCCATTAACGGATCGAAGTCCCCTAACAGAAACCCCTTCGAGGGTTGGAATTATCACCTCAAGGAAGAAAAAGGAACACTCGAGGAAAATAGCCTTGAAAAAGTCAAGGGTTACATTCCCTACTGACGAAACACGTGTTGGCTGTAACATCTATCGAAATTAAAAAACAACACCTGCGGAACAACCTACATGACGAGGACCTCAAATTTTTTAATCTTACAGAATTTATGTATGAATGAAATACACATGTGAAAATCTGTGCGGAATACTGTAAACGAGTGCTAAGGAGTGTTCAAACATTCTCCCCCCTTTGGTTGCTGTAGCAGGTCTTGTGTTTCAAGGCAACCCAGTGGTGGTCTAATCACATGACAGGAGTAAACCTTTGGAACATGATTAGGACTGGGTTGTCAAAAATGAAATCTAAGTTGTGACCTGCAATATGTGTGGGTCTGTGAATGAGCTATTATAGGTTGAGCGTGTCTAGGCCAGTGAGGACCATTATGGAGTAGGGCATATTATTTCCAAACCATATCTTCAGGTCACCAAAAGTGCAAAAGTTTAAGTATTTTATAAGTAGGCTTGAAACTGTATCAAGAAAGAAGTCTGGGAATGTTCCATTCCTAGGAAGTAGTCTTAAAAAAAAGGAGAAAGTTGGAAGGATAGATTATTGTAGGGTTTCATTTGAAAAAGAAGGCCTCACACCCTTTCAAGGAAAAATCCTCGGCTTTGGCAAGAGTGGTTATTTCCTTAAGTACGATGACAAACCCACATCCTCTTTTGTTTATTTATTTGTGCCTAGCAGTTTGATAGGCTGGTGGAAAAGCTTCATGGATCACATATGTTGGACTTGGGCATGGAAGGGCATGGAAGAGGCATTTATTAAAGGTCAGTTTAGGAAAAGTGTTTTGATGTAGTGTGATTTATGCTGTGGGAGAAAATATTGTCTTTGAAGGTGGTGTGCTACTATTCAATGTGTTTTTTTGTGTTTTTTTTGTCCTCATTAAAGAAATAAAGTGAGTGGTCATAAAGCAGTACATGGCACCCTCCTGAGCTCGACCGAGGAGATACATAACCCTGTAGATCTCTTTCCACCTCACCTTACTTAGGTTGATGTGGGAAAACAAAATGTCAAATTTTAGGGACCGTAGGGATGTAGGGACCTTTATTGATCAAATTAAAGCTCGGGGATAGTCTTGTACAGAAGTTGCATTATAAGTACTGGTTGCCGGGTAGGTGGGTAGTGAGTTCATAGGGGTTATTTCACATTAAACCCCATGTGGTATAGGAGGGTTCCCGGGGGTGGGGGGAGGGCTGGGATACGCGAGAAGAATACAGTGTTAATTTTTCACTGGGTGGGGAGCAAAGTTTTTTTAATGAAGTTGCTAACCAGACAGGGAGTGCCTGCAACCAGAGCACATTCTCCTGGTCCAGAGTTAGGGAACATTGGCCTGGCACAAATGACTGAAACAAGTATTTGTACTTGGAATATTAATGGCTTAAGGGCCCCAAGTAGACGAAGGAGGATATTTCAATACCTAGGGCAAGCAGACTTTGATATTATGATTTTACAAGAAACTCACCTCACAGTTGAGGAATGGGAGTTGGCGGTCGCGAAGCAAAGATGGATAGACTGTCCACTTCATACCACACAACCTTTCTGTACCAAAGGCGTGGCCATTATATTTTTTTAAATCTGCCAAAGCAATTGTGGGCTCCTCCAAGATAAACAGCAAGGGGCACTGGAGTATAACGGATATTAAAATAAGAAATGAGTGGGTGAATTTGGTGGGATACTATGGCCCAAACATAGAAGATGAGTCAACTCTTAGAATGATATATAATCACTTACTTAATACTAATTTCCCCATTATTATAGGTGGAGATGTTAATATTCTTTTGAACCCCTCTCTTGACAGGTCCAAGGGGGGAAAATGATACCAATGAAAATAGGCTCCTTGATCTTGTTGATATTTGGAGAATTAAAAATAAGACTTAACTGGCTCACAAAATTTTACTTTTCATAATAAAAACATAAAAATCATTCCAGAATTGACTACTTCCTGATAGATTCCAGGTTGATAGAACAGGTCAATGTAGTTTCCCACATCCCAGAACATCTATCAGATCACTCAGCGGTCCAGATAAATCTAAAATGTTCTAGCCAATCAGAAACAAAAAGATGGACATTTGATAAAGCTATCCTTAAAGATGAGTCAGTGGTTGAACAGTTAAAAACAGACACCTTGTTTTTCTTTGAAGTAAACAATCATTCCGCCCCTTTGGAGATAATATGTAATGCCTATAAGGCTTTTATCAGAGGCAGAATTATTGGCATTTCAGGTAAAATAAATAAGGAAAATAAAGAAAGATTTAAGCTATTGGAAGCTGAAATTCTCAGAGCATCGCTTAACCAAACAACCAATCGGAGTAATGTAGAACAAAGGGAGGAAAGTCCCGAGCTACTAGCTAAGCGACAATCTAAAACAGTATTATTAGAAGAAGATAGGAAGTTAGCAAACTTGCTAATTATGACTATGGAGAAGGCAGTGGGAAGCTCCTGGCCTGGAAATCTCGAGTCAACCCAACTAGAAATGTGATTAAAAAGATCTGCAATATAGAAACGGGGGAGATATTTTCAGATAGGGCCAAGATGATAAACGCATTTGAACTATTTTTTAAAGATCTGTACACTGAAGACCTAGTAGTCACTGATTCCCAAATTAAAAATTATCTAGATAAAGCGTCCTTACAGTTGTTTCCTGATGACCATGCTCAACATCTTAATAGGAAGCTTTCAATATCTGAAATCAGAACTCCAATAAAAAATTTTAAGAGAGGCAGTGCTGCAGGTCTAGATGCTATCCCTGATGAAGCAAAGCTTCGCATATTTTGCGGCTTGCCGAAGTCAAGAACCTCGTTTATGTGTAATACGGTAACAAGTGTATGTTCTACTAACATTTATGTTTAGTTTGGATAAGGATCGTGAAGCTTGCACATGTGTTTTACTAAAATAATTTACTCGAGTCATCTAAAATGGCCGCCGCTTGTATTTAGTTACTGCGCATGCGTCAGCCACACTCACGTGTCCTGACGCGTCTGCAGAAGTGGAGGCAAAGTTATGCGCATGCATAATTCATAGCTGTGCTTATCATGTGGTACTGCTCGTGCCACTGCTCTTGTGACTGTATCAATGTGGCTAACATTTAAACGCAATAGTTTTATTTCTTGATGATGAGTTAAAAGTATAAATCCTGTGATGTGTTTTCATAATGACATTACTATGTATTAATTTGTTTTCGCTTACTTTTCATGTACCGCGGGGAATGGGGTTTTGTCTGTGCCGAGAACCATCTTGGAGGTCCCTCTGCGCCTGCGCGACTTGCCGAGGCATGACAGACCTTGACTGATGGAACACAGCCAGTTGGCAGTGATGAGCAAGATGCTCCTGAGAAACGACCCGAAAACTCGGCTGAACCAATCATATGTGCTCACAGAGCAACAATGTTAAAGTTACCATTGTATTTCTGCACCAGTTCTCATGAGAACCCCAATCTAGTTAGGCGGTACCCTATTATGCAAATGTAGGCTTGAAACACTATGTCGTGATTGGTGTGTTACCCAAATCCTACCTTAGGACCAATCGAAATTAAGGGATTCTGACACTTTGCAACATTGGGGGGTGGTACACTGTCCCCAAACTGTATATCTACCCTGGGTTCACCTAGTGAACCGTCCGACTTGTCTGGTTTAGCTGACCTGTCACTGACCCAACGCACTCAATAGGTGACTGAAGATACAGAGCGCTGCGAAGCACTCTGTCCGAATTTGACCATAGACTGAGGTTCTACTGAACCTTAAAGTGCTGGCAAAGCACTTAGCTGGGAGTTCGCTGACCCAATCGGGGTCTTGATCGATAGCTGCAGAGCGGGTGGAGCGCAGGCGTTGCTTCCGAACTGTGGGTTCCGGTCCTGTCCTGAAGAGGGTCCTGTCCTGAGGGTTTGCTGTCCTGTCCTGAGGGTCCTGTCCTGATTCCTATTCCGAGGGTATCCTGTTCTGTCCTGGGTGTCCATTCTGCACCTGCTGTCCTTTGAGGGGTATCCTTCCTTGAGGGTTTCCTGTCCTTAACTGACCCGTGGCCAGGGTTTGGTTTCCACACCTTTCTAGGTAAATATTGCTCTGAAACTCTTAAATCTTGCACCTTCTGAATTTCTAACTTTTGCTTTAATAAAGTTCATCATTGCATATGTTATATTTTCCATGCCTTTCCGCAACTATTGAAAGTCAATTACATATTTTTCAAAGGTTTGTTCCTATGTCTTCTCACTGGTTAGAAATTATATTTTGCATTGCAGTTTGTAATTTTCTGATATGGTCTAGAACTTCATTGCCTAGATTGTTCAAAGGCCCATTCACCTTAAGTGAAGCGTGTTACTCTTTATAGGCCCTCCCATAGTTATTCATGCATAAACTGTCCATGCTTAAACATTTCTGAGATTTTATAGTATTTTCCATCGGCATTTCATATTACATTTGAATGATTACCCTGTCATTATTTCTTTATGCCTATATAATTTACGTTATCTTGGTTATTGATTGCCTTATTTTACTGTACCTCATGCAAGAAAATAATGAATTTTAGATAAACATTTTAAAACTTCCAGTTGTCCGTGGTCATTTAAACAGTATTTGAATGTTATTGTTTGGGTTTGTATTTTTCTGCCTTTCTTTTACAGCTAGCTCCCTGATTCATTGTGGTCATTAGGTACCCGCATCGGTGGATGGTAAGTCGGGTGCACTGAAAATTATTAGCAGGGAACACACACACATCAACTTGGTAGAGCTCGTGAAGTCACCTGATTAATGTATATGGTGATTTGAAAGTATATGGGCCCTGAAGCCGGAAACGGCGAAAACTATTGGTCGGGTGGCCTCGCGCGCTCTATCAGTTTTCTGGTAGCTAGAGGATGGTTAGGGACTAGTTGAGAGTAAGGCAGGGATTAGTTGGACTAGTTGAGTCGGAAGCTGCTAGTATATTGATGCTGCTAGAAGAGCGGCTGTTCTAAGAGACCTGATCATTCTCTTGTGAATACGCTGCTGAAACTCATGAATTTTTGCATTGTTATTATTCTTGTTCTTATATTGTTATATGTACTAATCCATGCATTTGTAAACCGTATCGTTTCATGTTGTCCGAACTCCCCGGGGAATTGAAAGGGCAAGTGGTGAATAGAATCCATTGTCCTGAGGTCACAGGCTCGATGAAAGTTAGGTGCAGGTTAGGATAACCGGGAAGCACTAACTAGGGTTTTTCTGAATACATGTGTGAATAAATAACAGTAACGGGGTTCATTGGCAAAATTCCCATAGTGGCGTAACCTAGTAAGGGTCACATCGGAAGAGTAGCAGGTTCCTCGGAGCTAGCGTGAAAGCAGAGGGGTCCGCTGACAAACCTTAAACTCGGATTATATCCCGGAAAGAAGTGGATGAGTTTAGGGGAATAACAGGTTCACCGATGCTAGAGTGAAGGGTAGGCGGAAGAGATCTGCCCGCAGCGAGTGAAAAGTAAATGGAAGTAGTTTACTTGCAGTAAAACAATTCTTTCTCTGTCTAGACACTTGAGCACTGTGGCGAATGTGTATTTGTTGTAAAATAACCAAGCACTGAGCACTTTAAAAGAAAGAAAGTTTCCGTTACCTTGTGAAGGGAGGGGGTCAGCCGCGAAGCGTCTCTGACGTCACTCTGTGCCGCGCTGGGATTGGTGGAAGCAGCGGGCGGGTAGCGGAGCTGAGTTTGTAAAGGAGGGGTGAGCGCCGGAGCGTGGGAACTATCTCACGAAGGGGCCGCGCACCCATTGGCCGAGATTATTTAGAGTCGCGCACCCATTGGTTGCACGAATTTCTGAAGTGCGTTCTGATTGGAGGTAGTTTGTAAACAAAGTTTAGCGGAGAAGTCGTATGTGGCACTCGCAGACTACAGGAACTCGACCTGATCCAAGGCACCTAGGGTTTGAAAGGGATCAGTGGAAGACTAATAGATACGATATTATGTACGGAACAAAGAGAAAAATGTCCCTTATAAGTAAGGTGAAAAATTATTTTAAAACGGACAAACCGATTAAATCTAGAGAAGGTGTTCTTGTCCCACCACCTAATACTCCTGCCTCATTCATGATGTTTGACCGAGGGTACAATACCTGTGTGTGGTTGGAGAATTGGGTGAAGTACACAAAAGATGACGGAGTATTGGCTTTTCCGTTAGATGGTACTTTCAATGGTAGGATCCTATTTAATTTAAGGACTCGGATGAACGAATTGCATCCCAGACCGAGACTAACGCAGTATGAGGCATTAGAGGAATGGGAGATTGAGGCTTTTGAAAGAGAAAGACCCCGAATGGACAAGGGTTTGACCAAGTGGTACCCCAGGCAGAAACAGGAGTCCAGGGATAAAAGGATGAAACAGTGGAGGCAGAGCATGATTGTTGAGGGTCTGTTCCCCATGATGCCGGCATGTCATAACCCT
This sequence comes from Lissotriton helveticus, assembly GCF_964261635.1. NCBI lineage: Eukaryota > Metazoa > Chordata > Amphibia > Caudata > Salamandridae > Lissotriton > Lissotriton helveticus. The sequence goes on from NC_136063.1 coordinate 664,080,415, forward strand.
GCAGCGGGTGAGAAAAGTACTGAAAAGTGTAAGCATTGGGGGGCCCCGGGGGAATCAGATGATGAATTGATAGATGACATTTGTACCAGAAGTCCGCCACCTTATAATGAGGGAACCCGTCCTTCCAGTGTAGGAGATGCTCCCCGACGCCACTTCCTCAAGGAAGAAGACAGGTCCCTAGGACTGGGAGGGGGTGGTCAAGGGTTACCCTATTTTGAGAAACCCGAACCGACGGAAACAAGGGATATATATCCCAAAGTGCCCGTAGGTCAGGAAGAAAATTACTCACGTACAAAAATGTTCCTTCCCAGACCCCTGTATGAAAGCGAAGAGAAACCATCGAATTCAGGACTGCCTTTTGTTCAACCTCCATATGGGGAAGAGCGCAGGTCCTTTAATACTGGGACTTTATTCCCGAAACCAAATTATGGTGGAGGACCAAGTGAAACGCATCCTACTGCCCCGAGTTTTACTCCTCCATTGACCCCACAGATATTACATGACACAACTTTAAGAAGGATACTAGTGGAAAAAGAGCAAGAGGCTCTAACTAGACAAAGGACAGAAATAATTCAGAAAATCTCCCAGTTAAATACCAGTCCTGAGGCATTGACTATTCCAGTAACTATTGGACCGGTGGTCCCGTTATACGGAAATGGTCAGGGAAATCCGATTACTCCAGTTATGACCCCAGTCATGGCACCCCCGAGACAGGAACCGATAATCATAGATGATCAGTCCAGTGAGTGCGAGTCTGAAGTTGCGTTCTTGGACTTGCCAAACAAACCGACCGGAAAGGGATTGCAGCAGAGATATAACCCTTTTAATACAAAAGAAATTAAATTAGAGACAGCAACAGATACTAGGAATGTCTCTCTGGTAACTCCGGATGAAATTGAGAGTTGGAGTCGTGAATTAGAAAAACAAACTCCACAAACGAAACCTTTAGACCTCTACAAGCTGAGGGTAGAAATAGAAGAATTAATGGCAGGGAATGTGGGGTTGGATCGATTGAACACTTACTCTGAAGAAGAATTGTCGTTCATATGTAAAAGCTTTACAAGGAACACCAGAGTGCTCCACGAAAAACTGACCGAAACAGCAGTTAGTATGGGGGTAGATATCTCAAAATCCAAACCCTTACAGAAACCGTACAGAGCAGACTTCTCAGACAAAGATATAGAGCACCTGAATGTGGCGGGGAAAAAGCTGCAGATTAAAGAATTAATGGGGGTACTGCAGAAATGGGGAGATGTGGAAAGATGGAGAAGCAGGTGGGCGAAAAAGAGGGAAGAGGTTCGCTCCCGACAAGTGACTCCTGAATTTGCTTTAAGGGAGGTAGAAAAACCTGAGCAGTTATGCCCCATGCGCGAAGTTCCAGGAGGGAAATATGTGCATGTCCCCTGGTCTAGGCAGGATATTGTGTCCTTCACGAACGATTTTCCAAAATTACGAGAGAAACCAGTTGACTGGTACAGGCAGGTGGAGAGGTTCGTGAAGGTACAGAAATGTCTGTGGAAAGACCTGGATGGGTTTTTCGACATTGTGGTTCCGGTAGATTTGTGGACCCAGTGTAAAATAGCCATAGACTGGCCCAGTGAGGAGTACCCAAGAAATAAGGAAACAGGGGAGCCATCAAAGGATGTCATGCGAAAATATGAGCAGGTAATTCAGCATTTGAAAGAAAAGGTGCCCGCAAAAGAAACTGATTGGACAAAAATAGATAGAACAACACAGGAAAGGGACGAGACAGTGCACTCCTTCTATGAGAGGTTATTGCAGGTATTTAAAACATACAGTGGTATTGATAACATCGATTTGAAGGACATGACGCACTTTATTTACAGGTTTGTAAATGGTTTAAGACCTGAAATTTGTCAGTGGATAAAAGATAATAAAATCTGTTGGCATACTAAGAAAATGGATGAGGTCCTGCGGTACGCTAAGTACTGCGAGGACGAGATGGCAGAAAAGAAAAAGGCCCTTAAGGAAAAGGTGATGTGGGCTCAGGTGAAGCTCGCAGAACAGCAGGAAAAACAATTGAGTAACATGGTTAAGAATGCTGAGAACAAAAGTCCTGGGGGAGGGGGTGGAGGAAAGCCCTGGCCCAAATTTAGCAGGGAAGAGGCTATGAAGAAATTTCCCTGCCATCAGTGCGGCGAAATTGGACACTGGCGTAACGAGTGTCCCCAATTATTAGATGATAATGCAAAAACTCCTGATTTAACTCCACAGACGCAGAAAGAAAGACCAAGAAAGACTCAACCCCAGGTAAAAACAGTTCAGGTGCCTCGAGCACCCAAACAGGTATACAGGGGAAGACAGGCAGAGGGTGAGGAGATAGAAGTTTGGGAAAGCGGGGAGAACAGAAATACAGCAACTTCGCAGTATCTGCTAAATGATACCTTCCTTTGTAATGATCAGGACTGACGGGGCCTGAGAGGGGAGGACGAGGAGTGCGTACTTGGCGCTTCCTTGCCGGTAGACCAGTCTGGACCATATATTGAAGGAAAGGTTGACGGAAATGATGTCACCTTTCTGTTGGACACTGGCGCTACCCGTTCTACTGTAAGAACAGTGGACGTTCCAAACCTACCCCTCTCGGGAGAAAATATCCAAGTAGTGGGTGTATCTAATCAATTGATTAGTACTCCTGTTACCGAACCAATGGAGATTTCAATTGGAAATTTTAAACAGATGCATAGATTTGTCGTCTGTGACACCAGTCCAGTGAATCTACTGGGTCGTGATTTGCTGTGCAAAATGAACTGTACCATCTTTTGCACACCAAAAGGTGTTGAAATACAGACCCCAGATGAAGATGGCATTTATAAATTATTGTTACTTAGACCTGACTCAGAAATTAAAAGATTGACCCTGCAGGACTTGCCACCAAGAACTCCAGGAAGCAGTAAAGCCAGAGGTGTGGGATTTCACTGGAAAAGATGTGGGGTTGATGAAAGATGTGGACCCCATACAGATAGCCATCAAGGACAATGCAGTATATCCTAACACTAGGCCCTACCGAATGAATGCTGAAGTGAAAGCAGGTGTCACTCTGGAAATACAAAAATTATTAGAAGGAGACATCATACAGGAAGTGATGAGCAGCCCATGCAACTCACCGATTATGGGCATCAAAAAGCCTAGTGGCAAGTATAGGGTAGTGCAAGACCTGAGAAAGGTTAACAAAATTGTAGTTCCTTGCTGCCCTATTGTCCCGAACCCTGCAGTGATATTGTACCAGATTCCTTGGGATGCTGAATGGTTCACTGTGATTGATTTATGTCATGCATTCTTTTCGATACCCCTGCACCCCGACAGCAAATTTCTTTTCTCTTTTGCCTTCGAGGGTCACGTGTATTGTTGGAACCGGGTCCCTCAAGGGTATACAGAGAGCCCCTCTATCTTTAATCAGATCTTGAAAAAATGTCTAGAGACTTTGATCTTACCTGGGAACTCTGTGTTAGTGCAGTACATAGACGACCTTCTACTGGCGTCTAAAAGTCATAGGGACTGTGTAGTTGACACCATTGCCCTCCTAAATCATCTGTGTGAGAAAGGGCATAAAGTGGCCCCTGACAAACTACAGTTCTGTGCGAAATCAGTGAAATATCTAGGACACCAGATAGAAAAGGGTGTCAGAAAAGTCACATCAGAAAGAGTGAGAATAATTCAAAAGATGCAGTTGCCCCGTACTCAAAAAGATGTCAGAATGTTCCTGGGTGTATTAGGGTACTGCAGGCAGTGGATTCTGGGATTTGCAGCCTTAGCCAGGCCCTTGATAAAAATGACCACGAGAGGAATGCCAGATATTGTAGAGTGGGACGATGAAAGCCTAATGGCTTTCACAAGACTGAAAAACTGTCTGTGTACAGCCCCTGCGTTGGGAATGCCAGATTATTCCAAAGAATTTGCCTTATTCTGTGACACTCGCGATAATTGCGCATTGTCAGTCCTGACTCAAGAACATGGCACGACCAGAAGGCCTGTGGCCTATTTCTCTGCCACTTTGGACCCAGTAGCTGCTGGGTTACCAGGCTGTCTGAAAGCAGTAGCTGCTACCTGTGCAAGTTTAGAACAAAGTGAGTCCATTGTCATGGGACATCCTGTGACTGTGTATGTTTCGCATGGAGTAGTAATTCTATTGACCAGAACTAAAACGCAGTATCTCACCCGTAGTCGGCTGACTAAATACGAGAGGATTCTTGTGGGTGCAGCAAATGTAAGCATTGTTAGGTGCGGTATTCTGAACCCTGCCACTTTGCTCCCCGACCCCTTGGAAATGGAAGGTGGGGATGATGATGAACATGACTGCATTGACCTGACAGAGTTCAGTACTAAACCACGCCCAGACATAAAAGAAACGCCGTTGCCTGAACATGATAAAGAACTATTTGTGGATGGTTCCTGTCTAAGACATGAACTAGGAGGCCTGAGTGCTGCTTATGCAGTAGTCTCTTTTACAAAAATTGAAGAAGCAGGTTACCTATATAACATCAAGTCTGCACAAGTAGCCGAATTGATTGCTATGATAAAAGCTTGCAAAATTGGGAAGGACTTACGCATAACAGTGTATACTGACAGTCAGTACTGTTATGGAGTTGTGCATGACTTTGGCCAATTGTGGCTACAGAGGGAATTCATGACTTCCTCAGGTACTCCCATTCGGAATGCAAAGGTTGTTCATGACCTTTTAGAGGCCATCCAGTTGCCCAAAGAACTGGCAGTGGTAAAATGTGCTGCTCATAAAAAGAGCATGGACAAAGTATCACTGGGAAACGATTATGCTGATCGAGTGGCCCAATGGTGTGCCAAAGATCGGTATATTGTAAATCCAAAACGAGGGGGGCCAGGAACCAGCTGCCAGCTTCAGGTGTTTGAAGAAGTGCCTACATGGGATGAAGTGAGAGAGTGGCAGGAATCGGCTCCTTGGCAAGAAAGAGAGAAATGGAAGGAGGATGGGTGTAGACCGAGACGTGTGGATGGTGTGATTTTGGGCCCAACTGGTATGCCTGTGTTACCCCGACACTTGCTTGGCACAATGGCAAGATTAATACATGAAGGATCACACATTGGTAGGGATGCCATGATTCTGGTATTTCAACAGACTTGGTACAGTAAGAAGTTCAGGAAGGTAGCAGAGTCCCTCTGCCAGAGGTGCCTGTCATGTCAACAGATGAACCCAGGCAAGAGGACAATGGTTGAACTGAGCAAGATTGGGAGATCAGGGGGTCCCTTTGTAAGGATACAGATTGATTTCATCACCATGCCCCGTTGTGAAGGGAAACGATATGTCCTTGTCATTGTTTGCGTATTTTCAAAATGGGTAGAAGCTTACCCTACTCCCCAAAGTGACGCACTGACAGTAGCGAAGTGTTTACTAAAAGAACTGATACCTAGATTCGGAATACCATACATTATTGAATCAGATAAGGGTGGACATTTCCAGAATGAAATACTGGCTGAACTCTGTAAGGCCTTTGGAATAAGGCAGAAACTCCATTGTGCATACCACCCAGAGGCTTCTGGAATAGTGGAACAAGTAAATGGAACTATCAAAAACAGACTAGCAAAGCTGACAGATGCTACTGGCATGACCTTGGTGAAGGCCCTGCCTCTGGTCCGAATGGGACTGAGAAGTGTTCCTGACCGCAAGACAGGCCTAAGTCCCCATGAAATCATTATGGGAAGAGTGATGAGACAAGCATGGGTGCCAGGAAGCAAACTGTTGAGTATTACTGATGATTTGGTGCTTGAATACTGCAGAAGATTGGGTGACCAAGTGCGTTCTATCTCTCGCCAGATTGGAGACGACGGCATCCTCAATCCAACGACTCCTCTCCACAACTTGGTTCCAGGAGACTGGGTCAAAATAAAGAAGCACACTCGATCTAATTGTCTGGCACCAAGGTGGGGAAAGAAACGCCAAGTAATCCTGGTAACAACCACTGCAGTGAAGGTCGCAGGTGTTCCCCAGTGGATCCACGCTGGACACACCCAGAAGGTATTACCAGACAAAGAATTTGCAGAAGAAGGGCAACCAGCAGAGGACCCTGCAGGAGCCAGTCCAGAAGCAGCTGACAACGAGCAGCCCAGCACCAGTCAGGTTGCAGGAACAGCAGACGTTGGCCCAGGAGTAGTTGACTACGAACTGCCAAGAATCCAGCCTGCTGAAGAGGTCCAGGAAACTGAGCCAGGAGTAGCTGAAGACGAGCTGCCAAGCATATGGCCAGAAGAATGGATACCGATGATTGATCTGACCGAAGATCCTATCAGAACAAGAGAGCGACTTAGTGAAGGTAGAGAGTGGACTAGTCAGGAAAAGCAAGGCACAGGCGAAGAACCTCAGCCGCTTGAGATTCACATCAAAACTGAGGAAGGAGAAGGTCAGACAGGGACAGAGCAGGTGTTCGATACACCACCGCTAACACCTGATGCAGATAAAGGAGAGACTAGAAATAGAGTGATAGTTCGAGCAGAAGAAAATCAAGAGATCGAAGTGCTTGAACAGGATCAGAGAGGGTTAGAAGAACGGGTTCAGGAAACAGAAACAGAAACAAAGACAATCGAAAGCCAAAAACAAAATATTCCTGAACAAGGCCAGATTAGCAACCAGGCAGAAGAATTTGATGCTAGCCCTGGAACTAGCCAGATAGGGGAAGTAGAAGAAGAAAGTGGAGAAGAATTGCCACAAGATAAAGAGAACAAGAGAATAAGAGAAGAAAGTGAAGTCCAAGTACCGACTAAGAGACTAAAGAAAAGAAACAACCTTGAGCCTAGGTTTGTAAAAAGATTGAGACTAAGGATAAAGACAGTGGAAGAAAAACGTGCAGAAGCAAGAAGAAGTGCTCGGATAGCAGAGCAAGAAGAAGACTCTTCCAAAAGAAGGAGTGAACGAATAAAAAGACAAAACAAAAAGTACAAGTCTCCTGAATGGACACTGGTTTTGGAAGAACTTGAAGATCTTGATATAACTGACGTGAGCGACGGAGAGCCCGTCCCTGAGTACTCAGCTGAAGAAGAAGACGAACCACCGTGAATTTGCACAAAGTAAGCTAATTGTGTAAAGCCAAAAAGAGGGGTCGAGAAACTCCTTCTGAGCCAAAATGTCTGATTCAACAGTGAATGGTAGACCTAGTTGCAGCCGTTTTAAGACGTGTTGCAAGGTGTGTATATGTAGTGTAGTAGTACTGATAGTTATCTGGGTAGGACTAACAATTTTCATTCCCTTTGCTGTAAGTAAAGATACTAACATTGTCCCTACTGAAGTTGTAAATACTGACAGTGAGGAGCTAACAACACAGAGTGTAGCAAGACATGAAAGAGCCCTGAGACAAACAAAACAGAACTTAGAAGCATCAGATGAGGGAGGACTACATTATCATGGAGTTAAGAACAAGACACACTTAAATGTTTTCGCAAACTTGTTAATACACTATGTAGAGACTATGGAAATTGAAGATTGCTATGTCTGCATGAAGCTACCTACTTCTGTGGCTGAAGGCGTGACATACCATCACCTGCCATTGACATATGGAATCTCCTGTAGCATTTTAGCTAGTTTATTTTACAAAAGAGGACCGTTACAGTACTATTACTCTAACAATGACGTGATCTTTTCTGAACTTCCTATACGTGGGAACTTGAATCCTGTACATACCAAAAGTGACACCATAAGATATATGGGAGACTACTTTCTGACTATAGGTAACATTGACATAGCAGACGCACACAGAGATAACTTGACTTGTTCTTTGCGTGAGCAGGAAAAGATGTTCCTGAACATGGCAGAGAAAAGAAGAATTAAAATTCAAAATGAGGGTAATGACGAAAGTCAGAAAAAGCCAAAGTGGGCAGAGAACATGGAAGGCACCTCATCTGGTGGAGCGGGTCCTGCTCTGTTGCTGGATTTTGAAAAGAAAGGCAAGCTATGTCTTCACCGCGAGAAGACTAGCTATTATAATAATGTTTTCATTGGTTCCAGTGAATGCGAACATAATTACAAGGTAATTGGAGGTTGGGGTTTCAAAAATGGGTCAGAGCCTGTGTTTCCTGGAATTTATTATATTTGTGGGGACAAGGCTTATTTCAAATTGCCGGATCACTGGTATGGAAGCTGCTACTTTGGTATTGTCTTCCCGAAAATATACCATGTGAATGGGAAAGCTGGAAGCAATGAAGATACTAATGGCTTAGTGCGTAGTAAAAGAGAAAGTATAGGTGAAATTATGGGTAGTATTTTCAGTGCACTGATACCTGGAGTGGGAGTGGTTCTGAACACTCACAGAATTTGCAAATTGTCTACTATAGTGGATGTGCTGTCTACTGAAACAGCTCATGGATTTCTGCTGGTCAATACTGAAATGGTTGCGATCAGATCAATGGTTTTGCAGAATCGACTTGCTCTTGACACCTTATTAGCGAAAGAGGGCGGAGTCTGCCGGATGTTGAAGGCGCAACATTGTTGCACTTATATTCCGGATAAAAGTGTACAGATCAAAAGATATGTGAAAAACATTACTAATTTGGCAAAAGAACTCAAACCACTCGAGGTTGATAGTGCCTGGAAGAGACTGGTAGATGGTCTCTCAAATGTAGGTCATTGGCTTGCTAGCATAGGTAAAAGCTTATTGTTCAAAATTCTGATGCCAATTGGTATTATAGGTCTTATTATACTTTCCATTTTCTTGTGCTGTAAATACCGCAAGCGCACCAAAAAGCACGAGGTAAATGCAAGAGGAGTGAAACGAAGTGTGGATGAGATTGAATTAGAGGAAGTGAATGATCAGATATACAAAAAGGTGAAGACTTCTCACCCTACTAAAACTGAGAGAGAAAAGTTAGAACGGTTGCTGGAAGAGATAGAACTTTATAAAGTGTGAAAGAAAGTTGGCATCTGGTTCCATTATAATTTGTGATGATAGTAAATATCATCAAAGAGGGGATTGATGAAGCAAAGCTTCGCATATTTTGCGGCTTGCCGAAGTCAAGAACCTCGTTTATGTGTAATACGGTAACAAGTGTATGTTCTACTAACATTTATGTTTAGTTTGGATAAGGATCGTGAAGCTTGCACATGTGTTTTACTAAAATAATTTACTCGAGTCATCTAAAATGGCCGCCGCTTGTATTTAGTTACTGCGCATGCGTCAGCCACACTCACGTGTCCTGACGCGTCTGCAGAAGTGGAGGGAAAGTTATGCGCATGCGTAATTCATAGCTGTGCTTATCATGTGGTACTGCTCGTGCCACTGCTCTTGTGACTGTATCAATGTGGCTAACATTTAAACGCAATAGTTTTATTTCTTGATGATGAGTTAAAAGTATAAATCCTGTGATGTGTTTTCATAATGACATTACTATGTATTAATTTGTTTTCGCTTACTTTTCATGTACCGCGGGGAATGGGGTTTTGTCTGTGCCGAGAACCATCTTGGAGGTCCCTCTGCGCCTGCGCGACTTGCCGAGGCATGACAGACCTTGACTGATGGAACACAGCCAGTTGGCAGTGATGAGCAAGATGCTCCTGAGAAACGACCCGAAAACTCGGCTGAACCAATCATATGTGCTCACAGAGCAACAATGTTAAAGTTACCATTGTATTTCTGCACCAGTTCTCATGAGAACCCCAATCTAGTTAGGCGGTACCCTATTATGCAAATGTAGGCTTGAAACACTATGTCGTGATTGGTGTGTTACCCAAATCCTACCTTAGGACCAATCGAAATTAAGGGATTCTGACACTTTGCAACATTGGGGGGTGGTACACTGTCCCCAAACTGTATATCTACCCTGGGTTCACCTAGTGAACCGTCCGACTTGTCTGGTTTAGCTGACCTGTCACTGACCCAACGCACTCAATAGGTGACTGAAGATACAGAGCGCTGCGAAGCACTCTGTCCGAATTTGACCATAGACTGAGGTTCTACTGAACCTTAAAGTGCTGGCAAAGCACTTAGCTGGGAGTTCGCTGACCCAATCGGGGTCTTGATCGATAGCTGCAGAGCGGGTGGAGCGCAGGCGTTGCTTCCGAACTGTGGGTTCCGGTCCTGTCCTGAAGAGGGTCCTGTCCTGAGGGTTTGCTGTCCTGTCCTGAGGGTCCTGTCCTGATTCCTATTCCGAGGGTATCCTGTTCTGTCCTGGGTGTCCATTCTGCACCTGCTGTCCTTTGAGGGGTATCCTTCCTTGAGGGTTTCCTGTCCTTAACTGACCCGTGGCCAGGGTTTGGTTTCCACACCTTTCTAGGTAAATATTGCTCTGAAACTCTTAAATCTTGCACCTTCTGAATTTCTAACTTTTGCTTTTTTAAAGTTCATCATTGCATATGTTATATTTTCCATGCCTTTCCGCAACTATTGAAAGTCAATTACATATTTTTCAAAGGTTTGTTCCTATGTCTTCTCACTGGTTAGAAATTATATTTTGCATTGCAGTTTTTAATTTTCTGATATGGTCTAGAACTTCATTGCCTAGATTGTTCAAAGGCCCATTCACCTTAAGTGAAGCGTGTTACTCTTTATAGGCCCTCCCATAGTTATTCATGCATAAACTGTCCATGCTTAAACATTTCTGAGATTTTATAGTATTTTCCATCTGCATTTCATATTACATTTGAATGATTACCCTGTCATTATTTCTTTATGCCTATATAATTTACGTTATCTTGGTTATTGATTGCCTTATTTTACTGTACCTCATGCAAGAAAATAATGAATTTTAGATAAACATTTTAAAACTTCCAGTTGTCCGTGGTCATTTAAACAGTATTTGAATGTTATTGTTTGGGTTTGTATTTTGCTGCCTTTCTTTTACAGCTAGCTCCCTGATTCATTGTGGTCATTAGGTACCCGCATCGGTGGATGGTAAGTCGGGTGCACTGAAAATTATTAGCAGGGAACACACACACATCAACTTGGTAGAGCTCGTGAAGTCACCTGATTAATGTATATGGTGATTTGAAAGTATATGGGCCCTGAAGCCGGAAACGGCGAAAACTATTGGTCGGGTGGCCTCGCGCGCTCTATCATCCCTACCGAGTTTTATATTGCCCTTAACGAGACCCTTGCCCCGGTCATGGAGAAACTATTTGATAGCATTTTTTCAACTAATTCCCCAATTCCTAGTTCCTAGAATGAGGCAGCCGTTACCCTGATCCTGAAACCCAATAAAGATTTTAAAAAAAGGTGAGTCTTACAGACCAATCTCCCTGCTTAATAGCGACTATAAAATCTTTGCGCAAATTATAGTAGGGAGATTGAATAATATAATTGGAAAATTAAAACACCCGGAACAAAAGGGGTTTTTCAGAGGGCGCCAATTGCATGACTTAACTCATGAGCTGATAGGAGCTATCAATATCGCTTCAGCCAATAATTTGCCATTTACAATTTTTGCATTTGACGCGGCCAATGCTTTTGACCTGGTGAACTGGACCTGCTTACATAATTTAGTTCAAGCATTTGGCCTAGGAGAAAATATCTCAAGAACTACCAGGAACATCTATAAAACTCCCATAGCTAGGATTATAGTTAATGGAAATCTAACCAATTCATTTACTTTAGAGCGAGGCACTAGGCAGGGTTGTCCTCTCTCCCCTTCTCCTTTTTGATTTATACATAGAACCACTGGCACAAATCATCAGGTCCAGTGAGTTCTTTGCTCCATTTGAATATAGGGGATGGAATAAAAAAAGTTAGCCTTGAATGCCGACGACCTCATGATTTTTACAAAAGAATCACCAGCGATTTTGCCAAAATTGGAACAACTCCTGACAGACTTCGGGAAGATATCGGGATATCAAATGAACTCACAAAAAACGAGATTATGTCATGGAGTTGTCAATCTAGTTTATTTTATTTATTTATTTATTTATTTATTTAAACTTATATTGCGCACAGCTACCCTCAATGGGTTTCCCGGTGCCAGGGATAGATAAAAGAAAGAAAAACAAGCAAAAGGCCCAAAACAGAACAAACAGTGCAGAGGGATTAATTAAACAGAAGGGTCTTCAATTTTTTACGAAAAGGGAGGAGATCAGTCTCGGCTTTCATTCCACATCTTTGGGCCAAGATAAGAAAACCAGCGGCCACCCATTTTGGCCAGTTTAATTCTGGGAACAGAAAAATCGCCACTAGTGGAAGATCTTAAAGTGCGACCAGGCTTATAGACTTGAACCAGGTTCTGTAGGTATTTAGGGGCAGAACCCTGCCTGATTTTAAAGAGAAGGCATAAGGTTTTAAATTTTACACGGTTCGGGACCTTAAGCCAATGAAGGTCACGCAAAGCCTGAGCTGCGGAAGATCTCCGGGGTACATTGTACAATAAACGAGCTGACGAGTTTTGCACCACCTGAAGCTTATTTATAGTGGCCTTATCGGCCCCAAGATAAAGCACATTCCCATAGTCGATGCGGGAGATCACAAGAGCCTGGACGACAGTTCTCTGAGTAGAGCGAGGCAGCATCCATAGGATCTTCTGCAACCATCTTAAGGTGGAAAAACAGATTGCAGCGACCCTTGTTACCTGCTGTCTCATAGAGAGCCTGTCCTCAATGAGGAAGCCGAGGTTGCAGGCTACCGGGGCTGGATTCGGCAAAGGACCCATATAACAGGGCCAATGCCGAGGGCCCCACAGATCTTTATTCTTGCCCAAAATAACAACCTCGGTCTTGTCACCGTTGAGCTTGAGCAGATGGTCATGCATCCAAGCAGCAACGCGTGACAGGCCAGATTTCAGGGCAGAGACCTCATGGCCCTCACTGCTGGAGAGAGAGAACACAATCTGCGTGTCATCGGCATACGAATAGATTGTCAAACCGGCGTCCTCCACGATGGTAGCAAGGGGTCTGACATAGATGTTAAACAGCAGAGGGCTGAGAATCGACCCCTGGGGGACGCCATATGCCAAGGAATAGACAGCAGATTCAGCTTCTGTCGAAAACAACTGAAAGGTGCGCTCACTTAGAAAGGAGGCAATCCAGGCCAGCGCAGATCCAGCAACACCAAGGGAGCGGAGAGAGTCAAGAAGAATGGAATGAGACACGGTATCGAACGCTGCACTCAAATCCAAAAGGATGAGTGCAAAGGTCTCCCCGCGATCGATACCGTGCTGAAGCCTCTCCGTCACCCCAAGGAGTGCGGATTCAGTGGAATAATGTGCGCAAAACCCAGATTGGGACGGATGTAGATATCCCACTTTCTCGACAAACGAATTAAGCTGAGTGTTCACATGTCGTTCCAAGATTTTAGAACATGCAGGCAGCAGGGATATGGGCCTGAAATTGGCTAAGTTAGTGATGTCCGCACCGGTCTTTTTCAACAAGGGAACGACCATGGCATGCTTCCACTCTTGTGCCACCATAGACTCTGTAAGAGATGTATTCAGAAGTCTCATTAGGACTCTCCGTGGTTCGAGGTCCAACAGTTTTAAGATTTTCATAGGAACAGGGTCCCGAGGGGAGCCTGACCTGATACTGTTCAAGCACGATGAGAAAGTGATGTCATCAAACAATGGCCAGTCGTAGATGTGCATTGAGGGAGGGGGAAGAGGACTGCTAAAAGTATCCACCGGTAGGGAATCAGCGGATGGCAGAGGAGTAATCAAGGATTCATGAATACGCTCCACCTTAGAGATGAAAAAATCTGCAATGGCATCACACTGTGGTTTATCCAAAGCCGGAGGAGAAGGTACCGTGTCTGCTCCCGTTAGCTTCTTCACCACTGCAAAAAGAGTCCGCGGACAGTTCTGTGCTTGAGTAATCGTGGATGCCGTAAGGGTGGCCATGGCCAATTTACAGTTAGCATGATAGCTCTTTAATGCTTCTTTATAAGCCACCTTACTAGGGGTTGAATAGGAAAGCCTCCATTTTCTTTCCAGAGCCTTGCACTTGGCTCGTTGTAATTTTAAATCTTCAGAGAACCAAGGTGCAGGAGGATGAAGGGATCTGTGGTTATTAAGTATAGGAGGAAGGAATGCAGTAACAGCATCCGTTAACCACTGGGAAACTACAGCATTAGATTCTGATCCAGAGCTTTCCAGATTTGGAGTAGATTCAGTAAGTTGTTGATTGAATGCCACCATATTAAGCTTGTCCCACCGATAGAAAGGCTTACACTTACCGGCACAGGGCTTAGAATTGGGTAAAGAGAGAGGTAACATGAAGTGTACCGCAAAATGGTCTGACCATTCTAGTGGGCGGGCCCTTTGGGAGCAGTCATAGGGTAGATTAGAGATAATTGGGTCTAGCAAGTGACCGGCCGAGTGAGTAGCCCCCGACTTGCGAAGTAATAGATTAAAAACTTCGAGGTCAGATAATAACGACTGACTGAGAGTACCTTCAACATCTTCAAGATGGATGTTAAGGTCACCAAGAATGGTGAAATTAGCCGTTTTAAGTAGTACGGGAGATATACTATCAGCCAATGAAGATATCCAAGGGCCAGCATTGCCCGGAGGGCGATATATCAAAAGACCGGAAAGCGTTAGTTGAGGGCCAATCATTAATTTAAAAAGTGCGGCCTCGCATCCAGGGAGGGGAAACGACTCCAACTTACATTGGTAGATGCTTTTAAAAATAATAGCAATCCCCCCACCCTTCCCGGAAGCCCTGTCCTGACGTACCATCACGTAGTTGTTAGGAACGGCTATGGCAATGTCAGGTCCAGAGCTTTCGTGGAGCCAGGTCTCAGTCAAAAACAATGCATCTGGCGACTCATCATTTATAAAATCAAATAAATTGAATTTATGTTTGGGGAGCGATCTACAATTAATACTCCAAAATTGGAGAGGAAGGAAAGTCAGGAGTTTCTTAGTGGGCTTCCTTTTGCCCCGGTAATGCGCGTTGGTTGTTTGTGTCTTAGAGAGCAACATTTTGCCGGTAGAAAAGCCGCAACCAGCACAAGTAAAGTAATGGGTAGGCAAAGTACAGGAGATACAGGAGACGGGTATGCGGGGTCGCAAAGATCTTAGTGTAAAAGCAGAATACGTTAAACAGTTGACAGAGAGATCGTGAGTTAACCAACCTGAGCTGAAGTGCGAGATGTCAATATGCAGCCCGTCCTGCAGCCCGTCCTCAGCGCGGACGGGCGCAGAAGGGCTAAACTCAGGCGTAACTCCGGTGGAAATCGGCGATCCCGCAGCGCGTTACCGCTGCGCGTCAGCATGGCTTGCTTTTATGCTGGTCTAGCCTCCAAGCGACAACTAGTCGGCTGGGAGCATGAAGCGCCGCCGGGCGTGTGCCCCACTCAAGATGGCCGCCAAACGAGACAGGGCGAGGGACCCGCAAAGTACGGTGTTCTTCACGATTAAAATGCAAGTAAGCGGGTCAGAAATGCGAGTGTGCAAAGGCCAATTTTAAAGACAGGGAAACAGGCAAATAAAATTCAACTTATCAGACAAAACGGGGATTTTAAAAAATGCACGCAGGAGCTGCACGATGATGCAGCGATAATCCAATAATGCGCCGGAGCTTGTAAGTTTGCCTCTAGTACACCATCAAATAAGATACTTAGGTATTCACATTACTAAGAACATCAATGAATTGGCTCAGGTTAATTTGGAGGTCAAAAGGAAGGAGATCAGAGCCTTATTGAAAACTTGGTGCAATCTCCCATTATCGATTCTTGTCAAAATGTCGCTTTTGCCCAAAATGACATTCGTCTTTGATGCAATTCCTCTATTATTCAGTTCAGCTGCTTTAAAAAACTTGCAGTCCGATATAAATAGTTTCCTCTGGGCTGATAAAGGGGTTAGGATTGCATGGAAGAAATTGAGATGTGAGGAAGCAGCCAGGGGAATAGCTAGTCCTGATTTTGGGTTTTACAGTTGGGATTCTCTTTTTAAGAACATGAGATCCCTCTTCTTGACTCCAGCTATTTAATGCCGTGCCTCTTAGCTATGTCTAACAGTGTACCGCAGGGGGTGATGAGTTTCTTCTAAAATTCGGACACGCTAAATACTTTAAAAAAATTTAATTGAAGGTGATACGGTAAGGCCTGCAAAGTATGGTTCCAAATGAGGAAGCTGCTTAAAATCCCATATTACTGTGCTAGTGCCCCCATATGGAACTCTCCAGGCACTCCAGAATGCCTAAATGACAGATTATCAGCCCCCTTATGGGAAAATGGATATCAGAAATGGGGCCAACTACTGCGAGACAACAAACCTTTGCCATGGGATGAGTTTAAATCTCAAACAAATCAAAGCTTATCCAGATTCAAATGTTATCAACTATCCCGCTGGGCTACAAATCAGGGCAAAAATAGAGTTATAAATGAGGAACTGGAGACCAGGTTTTTAGTCCTGTGTCACCAAAGCAGAGAAGTGGTGAAATGGTACTGGATTTTGATTAAAGGAGATCTGCTACTGATGCCTATGGCGGAGCCCTGGAGAAGAGAACTGCCTTCCAGTGACATTTCATCTTTCTGGCAAGTATCTATATGAATTTTGTGGAAGGTTGTTAAGGCTGCATCATTGAGGAGAAATCATCTTTTCACACTCCACAGACTCCGAAGAGGCTTTCCAAGCTGGGAGGCAGAGAGAAGTTCTGTGTGAAATGCAATCTGAGAAGCGCAGATTATGTGCATATGTTCATGCAGTGTCTGCAGATCCAGGGCTTCTGGAGGCAAGTTGGTAAGACTTTATAAGATGTAATGGGCCAATAAATTCAGGTAAGCCTGGTATTAATTATTTTTGAAACTTTACCTGAACACACTATTAATACCAAACTGTCAAATCTCAAAGTTTCATTACTGTTTGTTTTAATTCTTCTGGCAAGAAGAGAAATCTGTCTAAATTGGATTTCACCTAATTCTCCAAAGTTTTTAGATTGGGTGTCCTCTGTTAAAAGAATCCACAAGTTAGATATGGGCTGTAGGGCATAGAAAAGAACTAGATTTGGGGGGCTTTGGGACAATTGGGCTAACAATTTGGGTTTTGCAACTTCCTAGTGTGCACAAAAGTCCAATGATTATGAAACAAGTGAGTTTCTGGGAAAATGGTTAATGTATAAACTATGGGCTCGATACTATCCTCAGTAATTTCCCAAGTGTCATGCGATTGACGACCCTAAAAACTCTCAATGTGTTTGTTGTAGGAGGACCTATGATGTGTGGTTTTTGGTTCTGTTTATCCTCATCAAATAGACTTGTAATTTATTTAGTCGAGTTTGTGCGTGCAAGTGGTTTGGAGACTAGCTGAAATTGTGGGGTTAGATGTGTAGTTGTCTTAGAATAGTAGTTTTGTTGTTGGGTGCTAGACAAGATGAAATGAAGTTATGAAGAGTAGGATAGTGACGCCTTTTTTGGGTATGGTGATGGTGGAAGAGGTAAGAGTGAGAGGTGGTGGTGGAGCAGGAGGGTCTGGTTTTATGGTTCTAAATTGTGAAATGAATGATAAACAGATGAGTGAGCCATATTGTTTATATTTTTGGGATTGAGTGGTTAGGGTCTTTTTTGCATGGAATCTGTGAGGTGGAGATAGGTGAGAATATGTTATTTTTATTGGCATTAAGTGCAAAGTGGATGAGTGTTGTTGTTTTGGGATTGACGGGACTTTAGGAGTGTATGATGTGTTTTTCACTGAAAGATTGTCCAGGTATTTGGGTTTGTTTTAGTTGCTTAATATGATGTGATATTGGTGTAGTGACTTGAGAAATATGGTTTGAATGTAAAGGATTTTGGTGCTCTGGAGGTTCAAGGTGGGCTAGGATTGAGTGTTAAAGGAGAGTCTCTGGGGAGTGTTAAAGGAAATAAACAGGGGTAGGGTGGTTTAGTATTTCAGTGAGTGGGGGGAGAGGTAGGTTTGTTATTGGAGAGGAGTGTTCAAAGAGTGATGTTCTGGGCTCTCGGTGGCAAGAACAGAGGATGGTTGTGTGTAAGGAGGATGTGAAAGAGCGTTGGGGGTTGCATGGGTAATATTTTGAGTTAGCTGATGGTAGTTGAAGTGTTTAGTCTGAAAAGATCGAGGTTGTGTGAGATTTAGTTTAGTATGGCTATGTACAGTAGGGTGCAGTGGCATAGTAGGTATAGATATATCGGATTGGGGTTTAGCCAGAGTGGTGGTTTGTTAAGTATGAGTGTTTTGTAGAGCAATTTATTGTTTTATGGGTGAAGGTTAGTAGGAGTGACCTTGTTTGATGGGAGTGGTAGTTGTGTGTTTTGTTTGAGAGAATCTGTGCATGTTAGTGGTTCTTCATGTCTTCTGGTTTGATTATATTGGTGAAGAAATGGGCAGTATGTCTGTCCCTAGGCCCTTCCAGGCTTGAATACCACCAAACAGGCAAGTCACAATTCTCCTCTCTAACCTGAGTCTTGATGTCCAGGCTGAGACACCCTCGGGTAGGGATAGTAAAGCCTTGTGGTGAGGTAACTTGATTCTCTCTCAGCCTCTTTGGCCCATGGGCAGAACCAGCCAAACAACCACCAGATGAGTGCACCTGGGGAAATGGTATCTAGCAGAATATAAGGTAGGGAAAGTGGAATGGAGGAGGAGAGAAGCGAGAAAAGTAGAGTTTGCAGCAGTCGTAAAATGCTGTTAATAGTGGGCAGTTTTGAACTATATTCATAAACAATGATACTTTACACAAGCACAAATTGGCCCAAGGAAAGCTGATCTGTAGCTCAACGGGCCCTTTTATTCTAGTCAAAGGAGTACAAAGGTATTGGGCTGATAAACAGAACTCAGTAGTCAGCATGGGTCTGTTAGTGGAGAGGCAAAGGGGCAAAGAATGGAGGGGGAAGACAGAAAAAATTAGCATGCAAAAAGAGAAAGCAGATCAAAGAATGGGGAGCAAAACCGTAAATGGTGGTGGAATTGGGGGTGTACAGACCCACCCAGGTAGTGAGTGGTAAGAGGGAGAGGAGTATGAAAGATAAACAGAAAAAACAGTGGCTAAAAAGAGGGAAAGCCGAGTAAAGAGAGAGCAGAGGCAGTAGTTGGTGAGGGGTAAGAGGGTTGTATGGGATCACATAGTGAGTGGAGAGGAAAGAGGGGAATTTAGAGAGGACACTAAACAGAAAAAAGTCTGTAAAGAGGGAAAGCAGAGCAAAAGGGAGCAGAGACAGTAAATAGTTGGGGGTGGCTCGTGTGTGAGATCACACAGCATTGAGTGTCTGGGAAAGAAGGGAAGCAGAGTGGAAGATAAAAATAAAAAACAGATGCTGCAAGGAAGGAAAGGAAGGCGCTTTTACAGATCTCAGCCAGAAAAATCTTTTTCTTTGTGCAACAAGAGGGCACAAAACCTACAGATCAAAGTCAAAATGGGCAAATGAGTGTTACCAGAATCCCCAAAGTAACAGGTATTAAGCTATGTTATATTTTGCAAACATTCAGTCCTGGGCTGAGACCAGATTAAGAGAAGGAGTACAGGTGTTCCTCTTATCTCCAGGCATGTCTCAAGAGATCACAGGCTGAAATTAAAGGAAATGGTCTTGAACCCCAAAGAGTAGATTCAGTGGAGGATGATGAGGTCAGGTGTTACAAGCCCAAACAGGCAAATCCCCTTGTCCTCTCTGCCCTTAGCCTCAATGCCCAGGCTCAGACACCCACGAAGAAGGCTAGTAAAGGCTAGTGGTGGGGACACATGCAGTATCAGAACAGCAACAGGGCAGTGTGCCCAACAGAGCAGGTACATCATTGGCAGCACGTGAGAGGGCAGAATGCAGCATCAGAACAGCAACAGGGCATTGTGCCCAACACAGCAGGCACATCAGAGGCAGTAAACGAGAGGGCAGAATGCAGTATCAGAACAGCAACAGGGCAGTGTGCCCAACAGAGCAGGTACATCAGAGGCAGCACGTGAGACGGGCTAAGTACATCAACAGTCCATTGCACTGGACAGGTCCATCAGAGGCAGCACGTGAGAGGGGCTAAGTGCATCAACAGTCCATTGCACTGGACCGGTCCATCAGAGGCAGCACGTGAGAGGGGCTAAGTGCATCAACAGTCCATTGCACTGGACAGGTCCATCAGAGGCAGGACGTGAGAGGGGCTAAGTGCATCAACAGTCCATTGCACTGGACAGGTCCATCAGAGGCAGCACGTAAGAGGGCAGCATGCAGTATCAGAACAGCAACAGGGCAGTGTGCCCAACACAGCAGGTACATCATTGGCAGCACGTGAGAGGGCAGAATGCAGTATCAGAACAGCAACAGGGCCGTGTGCCCAACAGAGCAGGTACATCAGAGGCAGCACGTGAGAGGGCAGAATGCAGTATCAGAACAGCAACAGGGCATTGTGCCCAACACAGCAGGTACATCAGAGGCAGTAAACGAGAGGGCAGAATGCAGTATCAGAACAGCAACAGGGCAGTGTGGACAACAGAGCAGGTACATCATTGGCTAACCAAGAACGTGTTTCAAGCGACCCGTCACAAGGAGATTAACAAAACATAGGTGGTCACATTTGTCAATCTACACACAAACTTAAATGACATGTGACTGATGGCAACTAGACCTCACACCACAGAATCTGGTGGACTGCTTGAACAACTCGCCTCGGACACACCGCCAGCACCAGCAACAGGAGTGTGAGACACAGCCACAGATCTACTGACTTACACATGAGCCATAGACCCAGACACACCGCCAGCACCAGCAACAGGAATGTGAGACACAGCCACCGATCTACTGACTGACACATGAGCCCTAGACCCAGACACGCCGCCAGCACTAGAAACAGGAGTGTGAGACACAGCCACAGCTGTGGTGGCATACACATGTGTCATAGACCCAGACACACCGCCAGCACCAGAAACAGGAGTGTGAGACACAGCCACCGATCTACTCACTGACACATGTGCCATAGACCCAGACACACCGCCAGCACCAGAAACAGGAGTGTGAGACACAGCCACCGATCTACTCACTGACACATGTGCCATAGACCCAGACACACCGCCAGCACCAGAAACAGGAGTGTGAGACACAGCCACCGATCTACTCACTGACACATGTGCCATAGACCCAGACACACCGCCAGCACCAGAAACAGGAGTGTGAGACACAGCCACCGATCTACTGACTGACACATGAGCCTTAGACCCAGACACACTTGCCGGACATGTCCCTGTACACTGACCAACAAATACCATGCCTGCACCTGACACATGTGAGTGAACAGCAGCTGAGCCACTAGGACCACTGAAATGGTGAGCCACAGGGCTGTATGGGCCAGGAGGCAGGGTGGCTCTGGGAGCTGGGGACAGCTGTACTGTAGCAACATTGGGGTGTTCAGGTCTCACTGGTGTGTGTCTCCGTTTCTTTGTGAAACGTAGGGGTACCCCGGACATGCCTGGACTGGTAAGTGGAGTGGCATCACCAGACATCAAAGGTGTATCATGTGCTTGTGGTGGTCTGCTCTCTGGGGACGTGCTGGACCCTGTCTGCCGTTTGCTGTGTGCCTGCCTTCTGCCCTCTGCATCATGTGTAATGGGTGATGCAACAACAGTGTACGCCTTCCTCTGCTTTAGTGGGCCGTGGATGGGATTAGAGGTATGGGGGGACTCCACCGCTGATACATGTGTTGTACGTTCCTTAAACATCATCCTCAGTGCAGCCAGGGGTGAAATATGCCTGTCCTTGATGGTGCTCGTGTCCATGGGAGAACCCTTGGCCATGGGATGTGCCTTGGACGTCGGAGGGGTCCTGTCCCTGGAATGGCCCTGATCCCTTTCCGGTGCCCTGTCCCTGGGTGCAGACATGTCCATTGTAGTGTCCCTCTCCTTTGAAGCTACCCTGCTCTTGGGAGGTGCCCTCACCTTGGTACTGTCTTTGTCCTTGGGAGTGTCCCCGCTCTTGGGAGGTGGCCTTTCCTTGGTACTGTCCTTGTCCCTGGGAGTGTCCCTGCTCTTGGGAGGTGGCCTTTCCTTGGTACTGTCCTTGTCCCTGGGAGTGTCCCTGCTCTTGGGAGGTGGCTTTTCCTTGGTACTGTCCTTGTCCTTGGGAGTGTCCCTGCTCTTGGGAGGTGGCCTTTCCTTGGTACTGTCCTTGTCCCTGGGAGTGTCCCTGCTCTTGGGAGGTGGCCTTTCCTTGGTACTGTCCTTGTCCTTGGGAGTGTCACTGCTCTTGGGAGGTGGCCTTTTATTGGTACTGTCCTTGTCCTTGGGAGTGTCCCTGCTCTTGGGAGGTGGCCTTTCCTTGGTACTGTCCTTGTCCTTGGGAGTGTCCCTGCTCTTGGGAGGTGGCCTTTCCTTGGTACTGTCCTTGTCCTTGGGAGTGTCCCTGCTCTTGGGAGTGTCCCTGCTCTTGGGAGGTGGCCTTGGCTTGGGAGTCACATTGGTGGGGGATGGCTGTGTAGCATGTGAATCCATTTCCATACACACCCATCCATTATCATGTCTGTCAACTCCAGTGTTGGACACGTCGTCTTCGGATAAGGAAGGCTTAGGGGATGGTGTCTGTGCCCTCCGTGCCCTGCCTTGCTGCCTGTGGCTGCACCTAGTGTAATAACCAGAATAAGAGGCCTGGTCTGAAGACTCACTCTCCCCTGTAACATCAAGTGGTGTGGATGGTTGTACAGAAGTAGCACCCTGTCTATGTGACTGTACAATGGCTGAGGACACAGTGTTTGCCAATGACTGAACTGTTCTGAGGAGACCAGCAACATCGCCATGCATCCCCTCCATGAATGCCACCACCTGCCCCAACTTCCTATCGTGGTCTTGGAATGCATTGATCATGTTGGTCTGCGCTACACACAGCTGTCGCAGCAGATCAACAGCCTCTGCACAAAGTGCACTTTGTGTCACAGGGCAGGGGCAGCGGTTCCTGCACCGAAGGCAACTCTGCTCCCCCTCCTCTGGCGAGCACGAGCAGTACATGTTGCAGTGGGTGGCAGTGTGGGCCCTGTGTGCTGTGTCCCGACTGAAGGTGTCGATTGCCCACTCCCTGTCTGTGCCAACAGTGCGGACTCACCAACACTTTCAGAGGATGAGGGCGATGGTGTTTCCATATGCGAGTCCTCAGGGACGGTCCTGTCCCCCTTTCCGGGGCTGCCCTCTTCATTGTCAGTCTGCGTGTGTGTGACCTCTGATTCGGAAGCATTGCCACCACTCATCTCCGTCGTCTGCGGGTCAGTGCCCTCTGCCAAAGCTGAAATAGAGAGAAACGCGGTGTGAGTAAGTGCCACACACACCTACTGAAGGACAACAGATCTAGGATTCAATTACATACATTGTACATGTAGCACACATCCTGCACACGTCCCACCCCTACTATCTGCACACATGTCATGCCATGGGACCACAGACCTCAACGGCATGTCCTGGAACCCTCAACTACCAAGCAAGTGGGCTGTCCACCTGGCGGACATGGATGCCAATGCCTACTCCGCTAATGACACCAGCATGGTATTTCAGATAAACATACGCACCACAGAAGCCACTACTGTGTCCGAGCAGCAATACATGCATTGCAGGCACAAATAACATACACATACAATCTGCTTACCGCTACTTTGCTGTGGTTCCCCACTCAGCTGGGCGGACAGGTCAGGATGCGTCACAGCAATGATACGGTGCATAAGAGGGGTCATGGTGCGGCGGGCCAGACTTGTAGATCTTGGAATCATCCCCAGTGTCATCTCCGCCACATTCTTGCTAAGCCTGGAGATGTCGTCCCAGCGCTTGTGGCAGTGTGTGTGTCGTCTATTGAACCCCTCCACTGCCCGTACATCACGTGCTATCGTCCTCCACACGGCCTTGCGAACGTGCAGCTTTACCTGCCATGATGGGAGACAAGAGGGTAACGTAAGTGGACAGTATGACATGCACAAACATCGCAGGAACACGATTCAACATGCAGCCATGCTCAGCACTACACATGTAAAGGTCCCACAGCACACCGGCAGGCCTGCAGAAGACAGGAGCCACTGAACACCTCATGACCAACAACATGTACACCACTGTACTTACCACCTGTCCGGGTGCACCGTAGAGCCGTTGGTAGTGGCTGAGCACACCGTCCACAAGGACATCCAGCTCCGCTGCGGTGAAGGGACGCGACCAGCTCTCTCGCACTCCCTCCATGGCAAGGTCCTGGACTGTGGCACAACAGCAGCAGCCGTTGGTCAGCTCAGCAGCAGCAGGTCGAGGTGATGGTCACAGGCAGCAGCCGTTGGTCAGCTCAGCAGCAGCAGGTCGAGGTGATGGTCACAGGCAGCAGCCGTTGGTCAGCTCAGCAGCAGCAGGTCGAGGTGATGGTCACAGGCAGCAGCCGTTGGTCAGCTCAGCAGCAGCAGGTCGAGGTGATGGTCACAGGCAGCACTGGATCAAAGCAGTGAATGTGTGCTTGTGAAAGTCACACATATATAGGGACCAGAGCCCATGTCAGTGGCACACGTGGGCAGCTATTGGTTCCCCCTGGATGCCTCATTCGAAAAGGCCCAATGACAGGCCCTGGTGTGGCGTTGCACTGTTTCCGCCATTGTCGATGGCGCATACGCGCCCCGCGTGACCCCCTCCCATTGGCTGCCTGTGCACGTGCCGTCACGGACACACATCGGCAACCGCAAGTGCGCACTTCCGCGATGGTTGCATCTTTTGCAACAATGTTCAGTGGCGCCACCATGGCGGTGCACGCCTTCCGCGGGGGAGGTGCAGGCCAACACATCCTTCTGATGATGTCAATGGAGATGGCAGTTCATGACCCCCCTTACAGTCACGTTGCATCATCCACCGTACATCATCCCTGCCAGGCCCGGTGCACAACCGCCGTGCCAGGCATGTCACCCACCGCCGGGCCGGCCAGGTCAGCCACCGCCGGGCCGGCCCGGTGTTGTAAATAGCGTTATCCATTTAGTCTGTTTCCTCTGTTTCTCATGTGGAACTTTAGTGTGTTCCTAAAGTCATGATTCTACTTAAGAATTGTTATGCTGGCAGTTGGTGCCTGGCCAGATGGTGATCTGCTTGTTTATTTCTGTGCTGCGAATTAACCTAATATTTACAAGTTCCACCTGCGTTATTCATCTATACAAGTTAACTACACCCGGTCACCCACCGCGGGGCCCGCCCGGTGCACAACCGCCGGGCAAGGTCGGTGCACAACCGCCGTGCCAGGCCGGTCACCCACCGCCGGGCCAGGTCGGTCACCCACCGCCGTGCCAGGCCGGTCATCCACCTCCGGGCCAGGCCGGTCACCCACTGCCGTGCCAGGCCGGTCACCCACCGCCGTGCCAGGCCGGTCACCCACCGCCGGGCCAGGCCGGTCACCCACTGCCGGGCCAGGCCGGTCACCCACCGCCGGGCCAGGCTGGTCATCCACCGCCGGCCCCGCCCGGTGCACAACCGCTGTGCCAGGCCCGGTGCACAACCGCCGGCCCAGGCCGGACACCCACTGTGGGTGTCCGGCCTGGCCCGGTGGTGGGTGACCGGCCTGGCCCGGCGGTGGGTGACCGGCCTGGCCCAGCGGTGCGTGACCGGCCTGGCACGGCGGTGGGTGACCGGGCCTGGCACGGACGGTGTACGGTGGATGATGCAACGTGACTGTAAGGGGGGTCATGAACTGCCATCTCCATTGACATCATCAGAAGGATGTGTTGGCCGGCACCTCCCCCACGGAATGCGTGCACCGCCATGGTGGCGCCACTGATTGAACATTGTTGCAAGAGAAGCATCCGTCCCGGGCGCTTGCACATGCGGTTGACGATGTGTGACCGTGACGGTCCGTGCACATGCCTCCAATGGGAAGAGGGAACCCGGGGCGCGTATGCCCATTTGGAAATCGCGGAAGCAGTGCACCGCCATGGCGGCGCCAATGTTGTTATTATTTGGACCGCTGCACCGTGCTGTATAGTCCGCTCTGGCGTTATGAGGGTTGTGACCGGGCTGCATATGTCATGCACTATATCATGTGTGTTCATACTATGCCCATTAATGTGCACACAATGTGCTACACATGTGCATGTCGACGTGTTGACGTCTTGTATTTCCCTACACACGTTTCAAATACTTCACATCTACACACTACATCAGGCCTGTCTCGCCACATTCTGGATCTGTTGTCAGTGTGTAGTTAATGTGTGCTAATAACAATGGTGGGGGTCCACATGCATTCCTTGTATGCGTATGTGTGTTGCCTGTTTGACCATACATGTAATGAGCGGATGCTCACCATTGTCAGTGTTGTCATTGGTGCATGATGACATGGAGTGTGTGTAGCATTATTGTTTTGTGTTTGCACGTGCATGTTTGTCTTTTATGTGGCTTCTACAAAATTGGGTCCTAACACATGTCTTGTTGGCAGTAATGTTGACATGAGACTAAGTTGCATTGTACATGTTGACGCACTTCATGTTGCTAGTGGCAGCACATTGTTCATAGGGCACTCCGTATTGTTGTAACTTTCTGACATGTCACACATATGACTATTGTCCACAACATTTATCTTCTTGCTAGTGTTGGCTTACATGTGATGGAGTTGCACAGCCATGCGTTGTTTGTAAGTTGACTTATATCATGTCTACTCCCACACAGGAGGGCTCCAAATGTCCATCGCCCATACACTGTGCTGGAGGATATGGTTGACGAGGAGGTGATCCGGAAATTCTGGCTAGATCGACGTAGATTGATGGAGCTTGTAGACCAATTGTCTCCTCATCTGCAGCCACAAAGGACTTATCCTGGTTCCATTACACCCACAGCTAAGGTGATGGCGGCACTACACTTTTTTGCTACTGGCACCTTTCAGTACACAGTTGGACATGCCGGGGGGATGTCACAGTCCATGTTCAGGATGGTACTTTGGGATGTTCTAAAAGCCATGATGCTGTACAAGGAGGACTACATCCACTTCCCACGGCCGGCAGAGTTGGCAGCAGTCAAAGCAGACTTCTATGCACTGGGCCAGATACCACACGTAGTGGGTTCCATTGATGGCACACATATCGCTCTCATTCCACCTCGGGCACGTGAGACGGTATATAGGAATAGGAAGCACTTTCATGCGCTCAATGTGCAGGTGGTGTGCCTGGCCGACAACATCATCTCCCATGTGTGTGCAAGATTCCCAGGCTCCGCACATGACTCCCACATCATGCGGAGCAGCATTGTCCCCCAACTGATGGCTAATCTGCGTCCAGGACACGCGTGGCTTGTTGGTGAGTATGATGTGGGGACATTTGTGATTTTTGTGTGGCATGGGGTACCCACCAATTCTGGTTGTGATATTTGTGCCTGTCATCCCCCTACATAGGCGACTCGGCATACCCAAACCGGCCCTGGCTCCTGAGTCCCATACGTAATCCTACTACAGCGGGTGAAATGCGCTACAATGATGCCCATGGAAGGACACGTAGAGTGGTGGAACGTACTTTTGGACTGCTAAAGTCCAGGTTTCGGTGCCTGGATAAGACCGGAGGGGCCCTGCCTTACTCACCAGGCAAAGTATGCAGGATCGTGATTGCCTGCTGCATGCTCCACAACCTGGCAGTGCGCAATAACATTGAACTGATCTTGGACCCTGAAGACCAAGAAGTTCCTCGGCCTCCCATCCCACCTATGTCGACTGATGAGGATAGTGCTGAGGAGGAAGGTGTGGACCCGAGGCGTCAGCTCATTGATCGCTATTTCCCTTCAATGTGAGTGACTACCTCATGTGCCGGTTGACAATGCGTTATGTATGTTTGCTGGTGGTGTGTGGATGTGGTGTTCATCAGCTGCCTGTTCTGGTATGTTATGTTTGCATGTGTGTGTGTTTATTTCTCTGGACATGCAAGTCTCCATGATGTGTGTCCTCTCATCCACTGATTTTGTGATGGGTTTGATTTGTGAAATTTTACACTGCTGTGTGTTGTGATGGTTGTGATTCACTTACCTGACGTGTGTTTGCTGTCTCTGATTTTCCCTAGGTCACTCCCACAGCGGCAGGATTCTGTATGACATGGTTCCCTGCACCTGGTCAGGTCTGTTTCTGAGACAATCATGTGAATAAACATGGAGTCAACACATCATTGAGTGTGTAAGTGAAATTTATTTACAGGTTGTGCATTGGTGCTGGTGGATATATACAAGTAAGTGTTGGGTGGGGGAGTGTGAGTTGAAGGTCATGGTAGATGAAATGTCCGTGCTGACACCACATTGCGTGATGTCCGGCTAGTCCAGCAGACCTGTGCCAATACTTGGCGTGGTGGGACAGGATAGTTTGCGGGTGGATGGCAGCCTCAGGCAGTGTTACAGTCATTGTCGGCCCCTCTTTGAGCGTGTAGATGGAGCATCCCCACTGCTCTCCCCTCCATCCAGCCTCGGACGGCCCCTCCGTCTTGGAGGCGGTGCAGAGTCAGCTTGTGGGGCAGGTTGCTCAGGGGCCACATCCGTCTCCAGGGGCACAGGTGGCGGTGGCGGTGGTGTTGCTGACCGTGGCGGCTGGACACTTGGTTGAGGGGGGGTGTTGCGTTCTAACCATACCCTCCACAGTGATGTGTGCTGGGCCAGGAGGTCCACTATTTGGACAATGCGGCTGTCAATGGACCACAACACATTGGTGTTATCAACCGAGTCCTGGTGTGCACGATCAGCATGTCCCTGCCCACGCTCATAGGAAGCCTGGACTCTGCCTAGGGCTTCCAGTGTCTCAGCGACAGGATGGGGTGGGTGTCCTTCCCCAGCTCGCCGGTGTGAGGTACTCCTGCTTGGGGGATGTTGCCTCGGCTCTCTCCTTTCCCGTCCACTCTCCCTGCTTGCCTGGGATGTTGATGGCCCTGCGTCGAGCGGTGGGTCAGGCAGGGTGGCACAGGCAGGAGTGGTGGTAATGGTGGTGGTGGAGGTGGTGGTGGTGGGTCTACAGCTCACTGTGGCAGGTGTTGCAGGAGTGACACAGGCCACAGTTGTTGAGGCAGGGATTTCCAGTGTGCCAGATGGCCCTGGCAGTGTGCATTGGCCCGCTTCCTCCTCCGCACCGGAGCTGGCTGTGGCATCGTCCCCAGAGAGTCCTGGATGTGAGTGAGGAGAATGTTGCGGCGGGTTGCTGGTTCCACCAGTCAAATTGCGATCACCTGTGGGAAAAGATTTTGATGATCAAAACTTTGGACATGACATGTTTTGATTGCCATGCATTACTTTTCAGTGTCCTCTCTCACACACCCCACCCTCACCACCCTCCCTGTGGACATGGGGGCCTGTTGGGAGTTGTAGTGCTGGTCTAACACACACCCCACCTACCTCTCACACACATCCGACCCACCACCACCCTCCCTGTGGACATGGGGGCCTGTTGGGAGTTGTAGCTGTGACCTCTCTCACACACCCCACACCCCACCACCCTCCCTGTGGACATGGGGGTCTGTTGGGAGTTGTAGTGCTGGTCTAACACACACCCCACCCACCTCTCACACACACCCGACCCACCACCATCCTCCCTGTGGACATGGGGGCCTGTTGGGAGTTGTAGTTGTGAACTCTCTCACACACCCCACACCCCACCACCCTCCCTGTGGACATGGGGGCCTGTTGGGAGTTGTAGTGCTGGTCTAACACACACCCCACCCACCTCTCACACACACCCGGCCCACCACCACCCTCCCTGTGGACATGGGGGCCTGTTGGGAGTTGTAGTTGTGATCTCTCTCACCCACCCCACCCTCCACCACCCTCCCTGTGGACATGGGGGCCTGTTGGGAGTTGTACTACTGGTCTAACACACACCCCACCCACCTCTCACACACACTGGACCCACCACCACCCTTCCTGTGGACATGGGGGCCTGTTGGGAGTTGTAGTGCTGGTCTAACACACACCCCACCCACCTCTCACACACACCCGACCCACCATCACCCTCCCTGTGGACATGGGGGCCTGTTGGGAGTTGTAGTGCTGGTCTAACACAACCCCACCCACCTCTCACACACACCCGACCCACCACCACCCTCCCTGTGGACATGGGGGCCTGTTGGGAGTTGTAGTTGTGACCTCTCTCACACACCCCACACCCCACCACCCTCCCTGTGGACATGGGGGCCTGTTGGGAGTTGTAGTTGTGACCTCTCTCACACACCCCATACTCTACCACTCTCCCTGTGGACATGGGGGCCTGTTGGGAGTTGTAGTGCTGGTCTAACACACACCCCACCCACCTCTCACACACACCCGACCCACCACCACCCTCCCTGTGGACATGGGGGCCTGTTGGGAGTTGTAGTTGTGACCTCTCTCACACACCCCACACCCCACGACCCTCCCTGTGGACATGGGGGCCTGTTGGGAGTTGTAGTTGTGACCTCTCTCACACACCCCACCCTCCACCACCCTCCCTGTGGACATGGGGGCCTGTTGGGAGTCATTTACATTTTGGTGAGTATGTAGCCCACATGCATAGGTTGGGCCTGGGAGCTTTTTCTTCTCAGTTGTGTGAGGCAGGCCATGTCTATGTGCTCGTGGTGCTTGGTTTTTACTTACCAGCCTCTTCTCCTTCTTCAATTCCTTCCAGGCTCTCTGGGTGCAGTATGCCCAGCACCTTTTCCTCCCAATCAGTATAGGGTATGGGCTCCGGGGGTGTGCCGCCGCCAGTGTGATTTGCTCGCAGATGGTTTTTGGCACGGATGCCTTTGACCCTGGTTTTTAGGTCATGCCACCGCCTCTGGATCTCGTGCTTTGTCCTTGGCACGGTCCCTGACGCATTCACCCGAGTTACTATCCTGTCCCACATGTGATTTTTCTGGGCCACAGTGGTCTGCTGGACTAGTGTCCCGAATAAGTGGGGTTCAACACGGATTATTTCATCCACCATGACCTTAAACTCTGTCTCCGTGAATTTGGTTTTTTTTTTGGGTGCCATGGTGTGTGGTGCTCAAGGTGTGGGTTGATTGTTTTGGGAGATGCAGGTGTGTGGTGTGTAGGAATGGTGTGGTGAGTGTTTGTATGGTGGGTGTGTTTGGGTGGTGGTTGTATGTGTGCAATTTGTCTCTGCTGTTCGTCGTCTCGGGCCTCTTGCTAGCAGCTATGCTGTGATGCAAAGGATTGTGGTAGTGGGTGGGAGTAATTTTATAGTCTGTGTCGTGGTTGTGTCCCAATGGTTGATGGCAGTCAGGTGCTAGGTGGGTGTGTTGACTAGTGTGGATTAGTAGGTGCTTGGGGGGTTGTCAATGTGGCTTGTGATTGGTGTGGGTGTTTCAGGTGGGTGGGTGTCCTGTGTAGTGTGTTTTGTATTTACTTCCGTCGGCCATTTGTGAATTGGTGTGACGGTAGGGATGGTGTCCGTGTTGTCCTTCCGCTGGGATGCTGGGTTTCTCGTTGCATTGTTTCCGCAGCGGTCGTGGATGGAGGTGAGTTCCGTGGGACTGGCGGCGTTATCCTAATCGCGGGAACGAAGCATTCGCAGGTATTGCGGTGGCTGTGCCTGTTCCCGCGGTCATGTTCGTCCGCGGCGGACGGAGTTTCTTAGGTTCCATCCGCTTGCGGCGGTCTCAGGTGTACTCCGTCCGCCGCGGACGGGGTTT
The DNA here is from genome assembly GCF_964261635.1 of Lissotriton helveticus. NCBI lineage: Eukaryota > Metazoa > Chordata > Amphibia > Caudata > Salamandridae > Lissotriton > Lissotriton helveticus. Next base: position 664,111,840 of record NC_136063.1, read on the forward strand.
GATGTACTCCGTCCACCGCGGACGGAGTTTAATGGCATTTTAATCCTAATCGCAACGGCGGTTTCTCCGTGGCGCGGTCGGGAGTATCTTGGCCGCGTCCGTGGCGGACGGATCCTGTTTCCGTCCGCCATCCTAATCGACCCCAAAATTTGGAGGAATCTTATCATATTTAGATTATTATTGATATGTTGAATTCTTGCAAATCCAAAAAGGAGGGCAACAGTTAAATAGAGGGGTTTATAAAATTGCAGATTTGCTAATACATTTGAGGCTGGTTAATGAAGCAGCATGATATTTGATTGCTTTTTAGTAAGTTAACCCCAGTACAGGTATCTCAGGTGTCAGGGAAATCTAAAGTTTGAAACTTTAGTTGATTGATGGTCAATTAATTAAAATTGCTGCATCTTAAGCAAAGCAAAGGAAGTAAGTGAACACAGAGTAAAAACGCACATTCGTGCAGTTGGAAAGAAGTACTGCCCTACCAAATAAAACTGACAGTAGCATGGCCCAGTACGTGCAATCAGCTTTGACCACAAAAAAGTGGGTGGACAGTCAAAATATTGATTTTTAAATATCGAAGCACATTTATATCAAGTTTTAAATAACGTAGGGACAAAATATCGAAATCAAGGATATCGACAACCAGAATATTGAAGTTAAGGTAAGAAATATCGATGTTGCAAAGATCGATGTTAGTAATATCGATAGTTAAATTATCGATGTTAATAACATTGAGTGGTATGTATTTCATTATGTATTTTATATATATGTTTTCTATATTTTTTGTTAAGTATTGTGCAGTTTTTTAAAATATATGTATACCTTTTTAAGAAATTAGTCATTTTTTAAAAAGTAAATTTTGCGTTATAGTACCGTAGCAGGTTGTGGGTTTATAAGGGATTAGGGTGGGAAGTAAATTAATTTTAATTAAGTAATTATGATTTTTTTTATTATTGGTAATAATAATTAATTTATTGTATTGTTACTTAATTATTAAGTGGTAATGAATTATTATTAATTGATCAATATTTTATTTGTATAATTTTATTATTGGAGTGGGTTGTGTGTTTAAAGGGGAATAGGGTGGCAAGTAAATTATTTGTATTAGGTAATTAATTAAGAAAAATTGAGTATTGATAAATAATTGTTTTGGTAATTAATTATTAATGTGTCATTAATGTTTATTACAAATTATTTATTCGTATTGATAATAACTTTTTTTGAAAAATAATTATTAATTGGTTATTGATGTTTTGACATATTATTTATTGTTATTGATATATATATATATATATATATATATATATATATATATATATATATATATATAAAATTAATAATTGCTAATTAGTTTTTATTAATTGGTTAATTGAAAATTAATTTAGTTGTGTGAAGTTTTATATTGAGTATGTTGTGTGTTTATTGAGGAATAGGGTGGGAGGTATTTAATATTATTAACGTAATTATTATTTTTCATATATATTTGTAGTTTTTCTTTTTTTCCCTAAATGTATTAATAAATCATTAATTAATTACAATATTTATTTCATTTATAAGTATGTTATTTTAGCACTCGTGAACAAGGAGACTTGATCTCCGAAACGCATCGAGGAGGTTGCTGCTGAATTAAAAGCACGCTATCTCAAAAAGGATTGTGGCCTGGATTTCGTTTGTTTGTATTGCAAATTGTTTGAACGAAACTCTGTGGATGTTATTTTTAACATCTACATTGTCCAATGCTTTCCTTACTGTTGCACTCACTGGGGTGGGAATAGTAATTTTTACCCCAACGCTATCCAGCGCTTTCCCTACTGTTTCAATCTTTGGAGTAGGAATAGTAATTTTTACCCCTAAGCTATCCAACGCTTTCCCTACTGTTGCACTCACTGGAGTGGGAATAGTAATTTTTACCACTACGCTATCCAGCGCTTTCCCTACTGTTGCACTCTCCGGAGTGGGAATAGTCATGTTTACCCCTAGGCTATCCAGCGCTTTCCCTACTGTTGCACTCACTGGAGTGGGCATAGTAATTTTTACCACTACGCTATCCAGCGCTTTCCCTACTGTTGCACTCACTGGAGTGGGAATAGTAATTTTTACCCCTACGCTATCCAGCGCTTTCCCTACTGTTGCACTCACTGGAGTGGGAATAGTAATGTTTACCCCTACGTGATCCAACACTTTCCCTACTGTAGCACTCACTGGAGTAGGAATAGTAATTTTTACCCCTACGCTATCCAACGCTTTCCCTACTGATGCACTCTCTGGAGTGGGAATAGTAATTTTTACCACTACGCTATCCAGCGCTTTCCCTACAGTTGCACTCCCTGGAGTAGGAATAGTAATTTTTACCCCTAATCTATCCCACGCTTTCCCTACTGTTTCACTCACTGGAGTGGGAATAGTAATTTTTACCCCAACGCTATCCAGCGCTTTCCCTACTGTTGCACTCTCTGGAGTGGGAATGGTCATTTTTACCCTACGCTATCCCACGCTTTCCCTAATGTTGCACTATGTGGAGTAAGTATATATATTAATTTATATGTATAAGTTTAATTTATTTTAACATTGTATGTATTAGTTAATATTTTAAATATGTTTTAATATTTTAACTATATTTCTTTTAATTATATGTATTATTTACTTAATTTCATACTATTATTAAAACATTTAACAAAACAATATTTTTAACATCTATATTTTTGACAACAATATATTTTTTTCAATATTTTTGTACTTACCTTTATGTAGATTGGACTTGGATATTTTTGACTGCAATATTTCTATGTCGATATCTTTGTAGGTCGATTTTCTGTCCGTCGATATTCTGTCAGACATTCAAAAAAGTGCATAGTGCTTTAAATGGTGCAACATGGATTTTAATGCAAGTTTATCATTCATGTTACTTTGAAATGAATATATTCTTTTTTTTTTACTAAACGCAGAATCATGGATGATGACATGGCAAGTCAGTATTTTAAGGGCGCACACTACTTCATACGCCTTTTAAAGAATGTATGTCTCAGTCCTACATATAGAAAATTTATGATGTATATATTATTCTTCATACAGGTTTTGTCATCATAATGTTCCTGAACGTCAGTGCTTATCATAGATTTTCTGACTTTCCTGTTACAGATTTCATGAATTTAATAAAGCGTCCAGACAACTGCCATTATTTTCCTTTTGGACAAGTAAACACAGCAGCCTCACATGTTCTTATGTTTAAAATTTCAACTATTGGTCTGAGCCAGTTGCACCTTTTAAGTTTCAGAATGTCGCATATGCAGATTACATGTGTTAGAGTTTCTTCTATTTTACCACACCATCTGCATCGTGTGTCGACTCAACCCTCGCTTCGCCCATACCAGTAGCCTTTTAGTGAGATCAGCCCGAAACGTATTTTCATAAGCGAGCAAAGGTAGGCGGGTAAGGTGGCACGACCAATTTCTTTTTGAGTGCAGACAGTTTGTCCCAATGTTCCTTGAGGGTACCTGATGGGGCACTTGCATCACTGCCCAGGAGTGAGGGTGTTCCTAAAATTGCCTCAACGATGTCGCCGTCATAACTCAAACAATTGAAGTCAGTCATGATGATGAGGATTGTCTCGAGGAGTACTAGTTGTGAGCAGGGGAAAAGGGAAGGAGAAGCAGCAAACAAATGAGATACCTACTGGATGAAGAAATGATGAAAAAGTACCCTCTAGATTCACAAGGTTCCTTTCTAAAAATGTCCCACAGCTGAGCAGCTGTGCTAAATATATATCAAAGGAAGGGACAGGTAGGATAACGGTCCAGTATACACTCTCCCCAAATAATCAAAATCGGCATCTGGTTGGTAGTCGATTTTAGTTTCACACCATTCACCAATCTTCTCACTTTCATAGGGCATAACACTCTTTGCTCTATGGTGCTTTATCAGCATATTGATAAAAAGATATCCGACAAAGTGCCATCTCAGTGGGGCCCACCAGGCACTTCAGCACTGGCCTGGCGAGAAGCACCACCCTATGATGAAGCATGTCACATTCGGGTGAGTGAGAGCAAATGTATTTATAAGCACATGCTTTCCTTGGGACCTGCTTACAGCTAGGGATAATTTCTCTGGGGCTGTTACACATCAGACCAGTATACTGATATTAGATTTAGATTATTTGGGGAGAGTCTATATTGGACTGTTATTCTCCCCATCACTTCCTTTGATATATGTGAGAGAAAGATAGTACCATATTTACTAGGATAACGGGCTGTTTTTCTCCCCCTTCAGTGTTGGCACATTTTATGCTGCTATGTGCCAACTCACACACCCTTGCACCATAGTAAAAGGGTGTGTATGTCCTGTAAAGCATAGTATTTGTAAAGGAAAGGCACCCTTCTAATACCAAAACTATGTTTTAATGTTTTAACACTTTTGCCATACTGTAACCTTATTCATAAAGGCAAACCTACATGTTTTGTGTAATTTTACGAATGTTTTGTATTGACAATGGGATTCACTAGTATGATTTAATGAATGCGGAGTCTCTGCTCATCAAAATAGAAGACAGTCCTATCTTTTTATGTGCACAGGCTCTGCATCTCATATCTCATAAATATACTACAAGTAAATTCCTTTGTAAATAGCAAACAATCGTAAACTTCCAGAAAAGTATAAGTTGACCTTTGTAAATCCGGTTTTGTATGTGAGCTCATACATGCAAAACTGCAAAACATATTGGCCCACATGCATCAAGCATTTTTGGAGTCGCAAATGGTGCGATTCCTTAAAATCGGCCGTTTGCGAATGCAAAAGTGCTGTTTGGGATGCATCATGCTATTTTAGAAATTGCAATTTTTTTGCAAATTCTAAAATTGCGATTGCACATAAGAAATCGCAATTGTGCAATTTCTAAAATGCTATGCATCATTTCTTAAAAATGTGCGATTTTACAAATTGGAAGTGCAAATTACCACGAAGTTCAACCTCGTGGTAATTTGCGAAATTGTTCAAATATGCACAAAAATGCATTTTTTAAACTGTTAAGTTACAGACACACATGTCCTTAGGACATGTGTGTATGTAACTTATACTGAAAAGTACATTTCATGGGTGCAGGGGGGTGTCATTTGCACCCCCCTCGTCACCCTTGAAATGCATTGATGAATTTCTATTTCAAATTGCGAATTCGCAATTCCCATTCATTCCTATGGGCATTTTGGCCCATAGGAATGAATGGGAATTGTGAATTCTCAATTGAAAATTTGCATTTTTTATGCAATTCGGTAAAAATAGCGATTTTTACCGAATTGCAAAAAAAAAGCTAAAATATTCATGCATAGGCTTTTGCGATTTCTAAATTGCGAATTGTTATTTTTCGCAATTTAGAACTCGCAAAAGCCGATATTGATGCATGTGGGCCATTAACTATACATTACTTTACAGGTGTAGTGTCCTATTTACACAAACCAAGAAGTAAAGATAGGGAATGCAGCCAGGGGATTTGATGCTGCACAGCCTGAAACAGTCACGGCAAAGGACAAAGAAACAAACAGAACAACTGTTGTCCACCTCGATGGTCAGCTGCACATTGACCATACATTGAACACATTTATAAACAAAAAACGAGAGGCAACAGTAACAGTTGAAAGGTCAGTAACCATCGTCTCCAAGTGACCACCTTTTCATTTCACCTAGCACATCATGCCATGACAAGCCTGACTTCAGAAGGTAACCATACTGAAAATCCCAAAAGGTGGAAATGGTCAGATCCAATTGTACCAGCAATAATGAGCCAATGTAGAGCCCAGCGAGATTCAATGAGTATTGCTACATCCCTGCCCACTACATCATGGGAACTCTTCGCCTGAGAACTGCTAAAAAAATCCCACGCACTACACGAAAATCCCAAAAAGGAAACCAGGCAATAATAACAGCTGAAATCAGGAAACTAAAATCAGCAGGTAATAGTGCCCTAAGACAAGCTCGCAGGTTCCCAGGGGAAGACCATAATCTTAATAAATATAAGCAAGCCAAAAAAGCATTTCGACATGCAATATTCATTGAGAAAAAGAAACTCTCTGAACAGTTCTGGCTAAAATTGATATACGCAAGTGAAAAGCACAACCCAAAATCCTTCTGGTCACTTGTTAATTCCAAAACACACAAACAAGGAGGACAAAGTAGCGCTATCATCTCCGAAGCTGAATGGGTATCCTATCTAACAACTCATTTTGAGGATCCAGTAAAAGATGTCCCATTGGCCAGACCACTAGCCACCTCTCTACAATCCAACTCATGCCAATTACTAGGCATAATAGATGCAAAGACACTAGGAAACCACACTGAATTAAACACAAGGACTCCATCGACAACTGATACGAAGCTTTTGCCTCAGCCCATAGAATTCTCACAAAGTGCATCAACAACTCTGGGAATCATTACTGAAAAAATGGCTCAAATTATAACTGAGGGCCTCTCAGATGGAGCCCCAGGGCCAAATGGTCTACCCCAGTCTCTGTTTAAACAGGATACAGAATTTTGGGCCAATCAATTGACACCTCTTTTTTCCTATTGCCGGATAAACTCAGTATTACCGGAATTGTGGCAAGGTGCCATTATACATCCAATTTATAAAGGTGGTAAGAGATCAGACCCGAAAAACTACAGGATGATCACCCTACTGGACGTGGAATCAAAATACTATGCTAAGCTGCTCCTTCAAGATTAGGCGCCTGGGCCGCAAAAATCATCTCATACCCTTCAACCAGACAGGATTTGTGCAAAAATCAGGCACCATAACAAACTTGCTCGCAATTGCTGTCCTGTTGGATAAAGTGGCAGCCTCAGGAACGTTAATGCATGGCTGTTTTGTTGACTTTAAGGCTGGGGTCCCACTAGCGCTACTACAAGCCATAAACGCGCTATACACTAACACATGGATCCGTATAAAACTTGGAGATGGATCATACATCTCAAGGAAAATACAAACAACCCGCGGAGTGAAACAAGGGTGCGTGCTGTCGCCCCTTCTCTTCAACCTCTTCATCTCCGATTTTTCAGAGTCGCTTGACAAAGTTAATTCTCATCGTCCAAAACTCGCTGGGACAAGACTTAGTACTCTACTATATGCGGACGATCTGGTCCTGCTAAGTCACATCAGGGTTGGCTTGCAGAGACTACTTGATCGGTTGTCTCTATATACCACCGAAAAAGACCTGGAACTGAATTTAACAAAGACAAGGGCAATCACCTTTGGGCAAAGGAAATATCCAGGTGGCGGGTGGCAATACAATGGTACAAACGTTGACAGAGCCCTTTCTTACAAGTACCTGGGAGTTCACTTGGACAGAAGGGGGACATTCTCTAAACTTAGAGATGAGGTAGACGTCAAAGCCCTGACAATCCAGGTGGCTTTTAAGACTCTTGTAAGGCAACTGTCCGGCCCCAGTCTAACCCCACTCATAACTGTCATGAAGGCAAAAATCATCAATTTCCTCACCTACAGCCAGGCGATTATGCAAAGGAAAGACAATAGCCACATGAACAAAATATTAACAAGTACATTCAAACAGGTGCTGGGTTTACCAAAATCATCCTCCCCCGCTCAAATACGCCCCGAGTTTGGTCTTCAAGACCATCAAGCAGTAGGGCGTGGAGCGTACGTCAGGCTGTGCAATAAGTTGCGTACCTACAGAGAAGGAAACCAGGAGGCCCTTTTGTGGGTGGAAATCTCAGCAGGTCAACTTGGCAGTTCATACTAGCGCTATCTGCAAGATTCTTTAAAACTCCTTGATATAGAAGAAATCTGGACCTCTAATCCATCGCAGCAGGCACTTAAATTTCATATCAAAAGACACGTCTGCCTCTGGTCCTTTCATTCAGATAGAGCCCAATTGTTGCAATGTAAGCACGCTTGGACAATTGTATCAGGATTTAAGCCAGGGATTATGGCACCCCATCTGTCATGTACCTACTCAGTGCTGTGGAAAAAAATATTTTCGGCCCTCAGAATGGATGAATGGCCATTCCTGTATCATTTGCCAAGATGGCCCTGTGCAAATTCCAACGTAATGTGCAGGGGCTGCGGGAGTAGCACAGAAACAATCGAGCATGTGGTATGTCTTTGTCCTGCTGTCCATGACGATTAGAAGATCTTGTTAAAGAGCGAATGAAACAAACTCGGCATTTGCTCGTGCCGGCAAGCTATCCCTGCATCAATGAACCCAGATAATCTACAGCTTAATATCCGGTTCACCAAGTTCGTCACAGGAACAGTAAGAACATTTATAAACATTGAGAGCCAGCAAGTCATCAACAGTTAAATATTAAAGGACAGATTAAGCCCTACGTTGTCCTACTGATTTGCATACTTCTCTGCACCACTCAAGAGTAGCAGACTACGGCCTCTGATGTACGGACTATCTTGCTTTCCTGTGTACCCCTGGAACTTTCAAATTACTGTATGGAGGGATTTTATTATATAAATGGAATTGACTTACCAGGAACTTTCCCACAAATATGGAATTACATTACCAGCATTATTAATTATTGCCTCTTAATAACTAATGTCTGCCTGCGGCCCTAGCAGATTATAAAATCAGAATGGATAATTAGGGTTTTGAACTGCCCTTTAATTATTTTGCAAAAAAAAAAAAGGGAAGGTCGTTCTCTCTAGACGAGTTAATACTTTTTATTATTACAAAAAAAAGGTTTTCAGAATTTTAAATTATTTCTGATTAACTTTTATCTTTTTACTCGTTGTGATGGTACAAATGTAAATGTCTTAATAACCATCCTTGATATACATTTTTTATTATGGATGCATGTTCCCCATTGTAATGATTTTTATTAATCAAACAATAAAGTATTTCTAAAAACATTTCGTAAAAATAGGAAATCGTAAGTTTTGAATGACTGCGACAAATTTTTCTTTAATATATATTTTCAAGATAGCGCAGCCAATACGTTTAACCTTATAAAGGCGGTTTGAGCATATCGCAGATCGCAGACCAAGCAGATCAAGCAAGGAGCAAGAGCAAGAGCAAGGAGCAGCGAGGAGCTGCAGCGGTGGCGGCGTCCATTTGAAAAACCTACCGAAGCCGCAACCCGAAGCCCCTTTCAAGCCGGCAGGCAGGCAGAGAGAGGCGGTTGTAGCGGCTGTAGCGGCGGCGGCGCCCCACAGAAGCCCCACAGAAGCCGCAAGCCGCTAACCAACAATCAAGTGAGCCGGGCTGAGCAAGCTGAGCAGCGCAACCCGGAGCTGCGAGGAGCTGCGAGGGGCGGCTGAAGTACGGCGGCGGTGCATAATTGAAATCGTGGAAAGTATCGGGTGTCAGGAGCTGGGATCCCTCAGAGACCGGGAGACCGGGAGGGTCATAGAGGGGAACTTGCAGGAGCCGCAGCCAGGGCGAACCTGAGCCAAGTAAAGAGTCAGAAGCGGTAGGAGCCGCAGGTGCCACGAAGGGGAGGAACCGGGCTCAGGCAGCAAAAACCCAGGAGCCGTGCAGGAGATAGCAGGCCGACCCTAAGCTCCTGCCCGGGCCTAAGCTCAGCGTGGGAGGTGTGAGAGAGTCCGGATGCAGATGCGGATGCGGTTGAGAAATTTTTAAGAGACCCAGAAAGATCCATAAAGGTAGCAGCTCCCAGAACTCCGAGGAATCAGCGAGGGGAGCAAGTGGAGCAGCAAGGCAGAATTTTTGACCCAGGATCCAGGATTTGTGAGTACTACCCCTCTTCCCCCTGGGAAAAGAGAAATTCAAAGAAATCAAAGAAAAGAGAAAGGGTGCGGGGCGGAGCAAGGGGGAGTGGGGAGTGGAACTGGGATAAAAGGATAAAAGGAGTCGAGCTAGAGGAGGGGGATAATCTGTGGAAACCGTGTCATCAGTAGGATCTCAACCCCCCCCCTGAAGCCCTGCACGTCAGGTAAAAAACTCAAACGAGCGTAAAACTCCTAAAAACAGAAGGGCACTCCTAAAATACAACCAAAAATTCCCAAAATACTGCCGCAAAAGACCCCTACTCGCCAAATATCCAGCTGAAGCATCCTGCAGGCACACAGAACCATCACAGAACCATCACATCAGGAAATACAAGAGCGGTGGCCTCGATTAAGGCAACCCAGACAAAATTGATATCGTTCTAAGCGTATTATGCTCTAACAGATCTCCATCAAGAAGCGACATTACAAACGGTCACACTACCTAATACCTTCCGTTCTTCTCCCGCTCTCTCCCCGAAGGCAGCTGTTCCATATGGGGCAGACGGGCTTGGGAGGTTTGGGAATGCCAGTGCAAGCGTGAGGTAGAAGTGTGGGTGATTAAAGTGGCTAGTATTCGTCTGGAGATTACATCATTCTTACGCAAAGAGAGAAACTGTACCCAAAGATCTCAGGAAAGTAAGCAGGGTGAACCGTGAACTGTAACACGTGCACGCAGGCGTAAGAGCGGTGAACCACGCTGAGATAAAAAGGCCACACGCAAATCAGTAAACCAGTAATCCCAGAGCAGACCAGGAAAAATCAAGTTTGGAGAGTGGAGGGGAGTGAAAAAAAACATACTGTGCGGGAAAAACACGCGAGCCTTCAGAAGGAAACAAAAACAGTCCAAAAACAAAGAGACAAGGAGACACACCCATATTTGTGAATAAATAAAGTAAGATCCTAAATACCAATACTAATTCAAACAGGCTACTGGACAGAATATCAGATATTGGATTATGCGGTCTGGAAAAATCCGACAAACTCCAATACAGAAAATAAAAATAAAAAGAAGGTTGGCGGAAAAAGAAATAAATAAAAAAGGAAACAAAAGCAAGTCAGAAGAGTTGCTCAGTAAAGAACAAATAGATCAGATATCAGTCCCCATGGTAGAGCCTTTTAAGTTTGGGGAGGAAAAACCTAAGTACAAATTTCACTTTTTAAAAGAGCAAATGGCAGGAATGCACACAATAAGCGAAGAATCCAAAACCCAACAAAGCCCTATAAAATCACCTCTTATGCTAGTACAAAATGCAAAAAGAGAAATGAATCAGAAACAAGTCTGGGCACCCATTCTAAAGAAAAATCAACTATAAAAAATTGGTTGGTAAAAACTAAGGCACAAATCCATGTACCTCTCAGCCAAGCGATGTCCACACCAAATAAAATACCCACCGAGGGCAACGAAAAAAGTTTAATACTTATCGACCAAAGGAATTTAGGATCCCAAATAAAATTACAGACAAGTATACAAAAAATTGACTGGTCAAAATCTTTCTCGATTTTTGAAGAAGCAGAACTCCGGAAAATGCTCGAAGATAACACACATAAGGAAGCGGAACCAGAGCGACGCAGTCATGAAAAATTGAAAGAATCCGAAAATCTGGAAAGAAATGAAAATGGAGAGAAACAGGAAACAACATCTTCCCCAAAAATACTTACATCAAGCCCAATCAGACAACCGACCAGCAAAATTCAGGTGTCCGACATAGCTAAAGAGGTGATAAAAGAAGACTATCCAATAACCATTTCTTCGACTGCCAGTTTTAATACAACCACAGGGGCACGGACGCAACAAACTGAAGCACAGTCTGCACTCTGGGGGGACGCTTTTTTAAAAAGCTTACAACAAGCGATCAACGCTTTAAATTTTCAATCAAACAAACTCGATGTTCAGGTGGATCTGATGAATTTAATTGCAACAAATATAGTGGGAATAAATTCTAAATTGGATAAAATTTCGGAGTATCTCACAAAAGAAAAGGAGGAAGATAAACAATGGAAAGCTAAGTTAATGGAACAAAATTGTGTCTGTGGGGACATAATAGACAAATTGGCATCATTACCTGACATTCTGAAAGAAATACTAGCGGTAACATTTTCAAAAAATAACAAAGGGGATAATCCTAATGATGAGGTTATAAAAACTGAAAAACAACATAGAACAATTCCACCCGACGAAAAGGAAAAAACCCTAAACGGGTCAGAAGAAAATGAAACAACCAAGAGAGGACAAGATGAAAATAAAACAATGGGGTCATCGGGCACAATAGAACCCCTAACCAAAAGACAGTGCAAACGGGCAAGGAAGGCAAGGAAAAATGCCATTAAAATCAAGCAAGGAAAACAAATCTTTGCCATTTTCGAACGCAATAAGAAAGAGGCCCCTAATGAACTGTCTAAAGAAAAGTCTGATAAAGAAGTTGGCAAACAAGATATAATCATAGAAGAAGAGGAAGAGCATTCAAAATGTCCAAGGGAGAATGAATTAATATCAATTTCAGAAGGAAAACCAAAGGACGAGGAAAAAGCTGATATAAATATACTGAATAAAAAAATAAATAAAGTAAATGAGACAGTAAAAATAGATCATGGTCAGGCCATAAAACAACAAAAAATACAGGTAAATGCATCAACACAAAAGCCCGAACATGAACTATTGGCACAAAATTGTTCAAAATGGCAGACAGGAGGAAACACAATACGCAGTCTGAACACAATGGAAAAAGAACAGAGCCAAAAAACACAAGTAGATCAAGTAAGGGAAATAAATACACGCCTAGCCATAACGGTAGGAAAAAAAGGAAAAACATGTAACAACTCACATGGAATTTTACCAAATGACAAGATGGGGCAAAACATAAGCAACTCACCAGTAGATCGAGAATTAATGAGTCTCCAAAAAGTGGTGACATTGGTGGATTCTAGTCGACTAGAAACAACAACAACGGAACGACAATACGGACAAATACCATATATTCGACTTGATCAGACAGAGGGAAAAAGAGAAGTTTATCAAAAACAGAATTTCCAAACGGCAGGCACAGAAACAGACTGTAAATTACTATTTAGGGCAGAATACCAAACAAGAGGAAAACTGGACACGCTGAACCGGGGGAATATACTGAGATTGTTTGAAGAGATACCGAAATTAAGGGGAATAACAACAAGTGACCTCAAATCAGTAGAATTTATCCAAACAAATAAAGAGGAAGATGAGGAAATAAGTAGCACTACGTGGGCATCAAAAGAAATAGTAGAGCAAATTTTTTCGACAATTACATACTTTGCAGAATGGGGAATAACACTAGAGCACCCAACGCCCATAAAGTACCCATTCCCTTTATTAAACAATATGGCTTCCCAACCCATGAATAAAAATGAAAAAACGTACACAATCTTGATGGGAGCAAGAAATAAATCAATCACGCAACAAGATCAGATCTGCACAAAAATAAAGCAAGTGAACTACGGGTTGAAAGAAGATAAAGACTGGTCTTGGTTAGCACTAGCCCTAAATTCGCATCGATCCTGATGGAAGTGTATTTGTCCCAAACAATCAAAAGCAAAATAACAAGTCAGACCAGAAACCAGTGAGGAGAATAAAAATTTGCTCGTGGAACGTTCATGGTTTTAAAGAAATGAGTCAAGATCAAGAGACAATAGACTTCCTGAGCAAATTTGAAATAATACTTCTCCAGGAAACGTGGAACGGAACTCCGAGGCAAATCATGGGATATGAGGAACATCATGTAATGGCGGAGAAAATTGCAAAGTACGGACACCCAAGGGGAGGATTATCTACTTTCATAACAAACGACCTAAACTGGAAAACCAAATCGCTATATCCAGGGGAAAACTGTATACAAGTTATCAAATTAGAGAATAAAGCAAGCAAAGACAGTTTAGGATGGAAGTTGCTGATCATAAATATATACATCCATCCAGACAAAGCTACAAAAGTCAAAAAATTACTAACGCTATTAAATTTGATAAAAACCTTACAAAAAACTCACCAATTCCATGGGATGTTCATCTCAGGTGACTTTAATAGTAATCTAACAAGAGCCATGCAAGACAAAAATAACATTCAAAAGGTATGGAACGAGCTGGAATCACTAGGACTAACGATCTTAAATGGAAATATGAAGGGAGATCGACCGGCAAGAACCACCTTCTCTAGTGGAAAGAAAAATTCCATACTAGACTTCACACTAATTAGTAAAGATCTAATAAAGATGGTGGATCATTTTGAAATAAGAACCCGATCAGAGAGCGATCACTTTCCACAAGAGACTACACTGAGTATAAACATCGAAGAAAAAACAAAGATAGAATCTTTAGCCTCTATTTCGGTAACACACAACCTGAAGAAACTCAAATGGAAGGGTCCCATAAAAAATGAGATAATGGAATTGGTGCTTGAACAAGCAAACATTATGGAGGCCCTTGAAAACCAATCGCTCGAAAGAAAATGGGAGAACTTACATAAACTTGTGCTAGAAAAATTCTCGGTAAAAACACCAGTAAAATATGGACAAGAAGCTAACAAAGATCCATGGTACACCACCAAATTAAGAGATAAAAAAAGGGAAATCGCGAAAAAACTAAGAAAAAAGGTTGCAGACCAGAGGTTTGGAAAAGAAGTAGACAATAACGAAATACTGAAAATGAGAAAAGAATATAAAAGGAATGCAGAAAAGCGAAAAGATCGCACATGGAGACAACTTGGGAAGATTTGCTACGGACAAGCAAACTACCAAATAGCAGCGAATTCTGGAATATAATTAATAAATTATTGAAAGGAACGGGTGGACAGTATAACATCGGTATTAGTGAAACAATATGGGTTCATTATATTGAAAGCCTGTATAATACACAGAGGCATCAACCCCACAAAGAAATAAGTAAAGACTTTAAAAAAGGAATGGTTCAGAGAGAAGCAGAAACCGGACATGGAATAGATGATCAGCAGGAAAGTACTGACCTAGAAGAACTAACTCTTCTGACAACAGTTAAAAAAACAACCGCCTTGATAAAAAAAACTGAAAGCGGAAGGAGCAGCAGGCCCCAATGGGCTTTCAAACGCTTTATTCAAATACGATCCTTATTTTTGGGCAAAATACCTGACGCCGTTATTCAATCATCTACATATGGAAAAAAAGATACCGCAGTCCTGGCAGGGCAACATCTTCCACCCAATATACAAAAATGGGTGTAGAATGGAACCCGGGAATCACAGACTGATAGCCCTAATTGATGTAGAGGCAAAGCTCTTCGCATCTTGCATATTGATTCACCTTCGGCAATGGATAAATAAAAATAAAATAGTACCAAAATTTCAAAACAGGTTTTATGGAAGGCACGGGTTGTACAACAAATCTTTCAGCACTGGCACTGCTAATCGAAGGAGCAGGAAAAAAGAAGACCGAACTATTAGCCTGCTATATAGATTTGAAATCCGCTTTCGACCGAGTTCCAAGAGACCGCCTATGGAAAAAACTCGAAACATGGGGTCTCCCGCGGACTTTAATTGACATTATAATCGCCTTATATAGCGGAACATGGGCAAAAGTAAAGCTTGGAGATGGGAGACGAACATCCGCAGAATTAAAAATAAGAAACGGCCTAAAACAGGGCTGCGTGCTCTCTCCAAGCCTTTTTAACATATATTTGGCAGATTTAGAAAGGCATCTGCAGAATGTGAATGGACACCCACCAAAATTGGCTAACGAATGCTTCCAGTTCTTACAATATGCAGACGATATTGTGGTTTTAAGTCAAACACCGATAGGTCTCCAAAGAATAATATCCAAATTAACAGAGTACTTTGACTGTGAAGGTCTGGAATTAAACATCAAAAAAACGAAAGTGGTGAGATTGGCGGGCTCAAGCAGACAATCATTTAAATGGTACACAAAGGACAAACATATTGAGGAAACAACAACATATAAATACTTAGGGGTCACTCTAAGCAAAAACATGTCCATATTACATCAAAAAAGAAACATCATAGCTAAAGCACAATCACTGAGCTTCGCCTACAGAACACTACAAAGGAAACTTCAATGCCCGTCATATGACCATCTCCTAAAAGTAATGGCAGCCCAAGTACTACCATCTCTCTCCTATGGGCTAGAAATATGGCACGGGAAAGAAATTGACATTTTAAACACACTCCAGACAAAAATATATAAATCAGTGTTCAATCCTTATAGAGGATCAGCTCCAGCACAAATAAGATTGGAATTTGGCCTGCAAAATCAAACATATCAAAGGAAAGCGGTCTTAGCGAAATGATGCTGGAAGCTCCTATCAGCAGAATTAGGATCACTAAATAACCTATGTTGGCTGGAAATTAAAAAAAAAATATGATCAACAAGAACCCAGCTCTTGGGGTGATGACCTGCGCACAACCTTAGAAACCCTCAAAATAGAGGAGATCTGGAATAGCCAACTGGAAGAAGCATCCTTTAAAAAGATTTGCAAACTAAACGCAAAAGCTTTATCTCTGTTAGAAGACAAAAAGACTTTGGCCAAACGTCGACACGCATGGACTGTATTAAATTCATATAAACGATTAAAACCGCAACCTTACCTCGTGGCACACTTTCGGCTATCTTTAAAAATGAAATTCATGGCTTTGAGACTGGGCGACCATTCTTCTAAAGATTTGATTCCATCATGGAAAAATACACACCAAAAGTCAAGATGTAGACTATGCGGGTACCATAGGCAGATGATAAGGAGGACTTTATGAGGTCGTTTAAAAATTACCATAAAGCAATCCGTGCTGCTAGGAAGCAACATATAGCAGTGCAACTATTAGCTGCTGGTTCTAACGCAAAAACCCTGTATAATATTCTACAGACGTTCACCAAGCCCACTGCCTGTGACACTGAGGGGATCGAATCCCAAGAACTCTGTGATAATATTTCACAGTTTTTTGTCAGGAAAATCGACGCCATATATAACAAAATACTTGCGTCGAACTCCAACTCCATTGCAAATAATTCAGTTGCAACGGACTGTCGAGTCCAGCTGCATATTATGACCACAGGTAATGAGGCTAAGAAGCTTGCCGCCTTCCCACCCATTTCTATGGAAGAACTGGCTGTTCTTGTCATGCAAACAAAAAGTGGGTGCCCGACAGATATCATCCCAGCACGTATTATGCCACTCCTGCTGGATGATCTGGGGGACGGAATGCGACATGTAGTCACTTTATCTCTGTCTACAGGGGATGATCCATCAGCCTGGAAACAGGCTCATGTGAGACCCCTACGTAAAAACAATTCAATCCCTTGGTCGGATTTGACAAATCTGAGACCGATCTCTCTTCTCCCTTTCATAGGGAAGATCGCCGAGAGACATGTGAATCTGCATTTGTCAAAATTTATTGAACTTGCTGGTGGACTCGACCCTTCCCAGTCGGGTTTCAGGCCCAGGCACAGTACTGAGACCGCCTTGCTGTCCGTCGCTGACAATCTTCAGTTGCTACAGGACAAGGGCTACTCCGTTGTCCTGGTGCTTCTGGACTTGTCAGCGGCGTTTGACACTGTGTCACATGCCATCATGACCTCCAGACTAGTTGACATCGGTCTGGAAGGCAAGGCTCTGGCCTGGCTAAGGAGCTTCTTCAGCACACGCACCCAGAGAGTCATTTTGGGACCATACCAATCAGAGGTGGTGGCGATCTCTAAGGGGGTGCCACAGGGCTCATGTTTGAGCCCTACGTTATTTAATATCTACGTGGCGCCCCTAGCTAACATCATGAGATCCCACGGGTTCATCCCAGTATCATACGCGGATGATACCCAACTCCTCTTCCCTTTTAAAATCATGACTCCTGAGGTGCGTGACTCCTTTGCCCGGGGGATGAAGGAGGTAGCACGTTGGATGGCAGCCAACTTCTTGCAGTGCAACGTCTCCAAGACCGAGGTTATGCTCTTCGGAGAGGCTAAACGTTTATGGACTCCGGACTGGTGGCCTCAAGATCTTGGCCCCGTCCCTGAGCCCAAGACGGTGGTAAAAGATCTAGGAGTGAAACTGGACCAGGAGCTCACCCTAACACAACAAACTAATCAAGTGGTGGGTTCATGTTTTCACGTCATTGGTCTTCTCAGGAGAGTATTTCCTCTGTTACCGGATTCCACCAGGAGAACGTTGGTCCAGTCACTAGTGTTAAGTAGGCTGGACTATTGCAATGGTTTGATGCTGGCTGCCAATGAGGGTATCCTGGCTAGATTGCAGGTTGTGCAGAACACCGCCGCACGATTAGTTCTAAACGTCCCGCCTCGTACTCCCTCAAAACCATTGTTGGCCAAATTGCACTGGCTCCCAGTAAGGCAGAGGGTGATGTTTAAGATCTGCTGTGTCATCCATAAATGCCTTATTGGAAAGGGTCCTGGCTACCTCACTGAAAAATTCATCCCTTATGTTCCCTCCAGATCCCTGAGATCAGGAGATCAGGAACTGCTATGTGTTCCCAGGGCATTGAAGGCCAGAAAGGGGGGAAGGGCCCTATCTGTAGCTGGTCCTAAGTTGTGGAACCAACTCCCGAAGGACATTAGAGTATGCAGGGAACATTTCCCTTTTAGGAAGAAACTCAAAACGTTCCTTTTTAATCATTAGTTGGCCTGGGGCTTTGTACTTAATCATGACTAGTTGCTGTTCTTTAATTGCTGCCGAAGGCGCGGAGATACTCCTCCGGGAGTCGATTCACAGCGCCATACAAACATGCAAATAAATAAATAAATAGGGAAACCTTATGCCATCTACTGTGTACGTGCGTGTCAATAAAAGATGAGAGAAAAACTTTGTTGAAACCAGTCCTAAATGCCCTTCAGATCCGCACCTGCAGGCAGGCTGTTACCAGCTGGATGGGAGCGGGTTCGAACATTTTAATATGCCGCGGGGTGAAATTTATGAAGAAAGTAGAGACTTTGCTTTTAAAAGCCGAATCAACTTAAAAGTGGGGACTGAAAAATAATGTTTTATTTTTAAAGAACCGAAAAAATTATATTTTAAGAAAATGAATTTTATCCTTTTTCTACTAAATTGAAATTTGTATTTGTATACTTTATGGTTGTGACAAACCAAATAAAGTTAATTCTTGACTGACTGACTTATAAAAGCTTCATGAGGGCTGCAAATACAAAAAATACAAGTGCTGTCAAAGATTTAAAAAATCTACAGGGTAATAGTTAAAGTGCTACTGTTTTATATTAAACATACTGACTATACATTACTTTACATGTGTAGTTTCCTATTTACATAAACCAAGAAGACTTGAGTATTAAACAGCAATCACTCAATCCTCATCATTGGAAGAGTCAGAAAGTTTAAAAACTCCTACTATACCGTCCTAATGTCATTATTTCTCTTTAATGACACAAACTGCTCGAAAATGTGTAAATGTAAGCTCAAATGCTTGGAAACACCAGAAAGAATAAAACCATGAGTACAGAAGAATCAAAGACACATGAAAGATTGGTTCAATATTTAACCACGTGTGCATCCAAATCCAATTCAATGGTTTTGAAGTTAGAATTATTTAGAAAAAATCACCTAAAGAATTCTTACTTCAAAACCATTGAATAATAATCATGATTTGCTTTTGAAATTAAATCCTGCTGCAACACTTTGCACTGAGTTTGTGTCACTTTTGTGATGCACACCCAGCTCAAAGTTTTAGTAAGTTTAGGCCTTAGTGTTCGACTTTGCCAACAATATTTTGCACTAATTTGTTTGCAAACAACAGCACACAACACACTCTTTAGGTGTAAAGTACCTGAAGTATCCTCAGGTAAAGTAGCACAAAGCCATGCATAGTACTACTTTGCTTTACTTTAGGCAGCTTGCCAACATAAGTCATAATTTGTTTTAGAAAGTAAATCTGCTCTGAATTTGTGTCACAAACTTTTAGTAAGTTTGGTCCTTTGTGGTCCATTTAGCATATTAATACTTTGCACTATTTTGTTTGTGAACATCTGCACATGACAACACCCTGAGGTGCAATATGAAATACACAACCCGAGCACACAGATCTCAGATAAACTTGCACTGCTTTGCTTTACCGAAAATAAGGCTATGTTTACAAACATTAGGACAGACACAAACACAGAAGAAAAATATGAATCTATGTACAAATCAAATTGGAGGTTCAGAAGGACTGTGATGTTCTAGGAGATCAGGTAGATCAGTTTACTATGAAAAAGGAACTTAATAATGTCCACTTCACTGACTGTCCTTCTTCATGATACATATATACTGATGGTTGAGAATGATAGCCTCTCACACATTGTGATCTTTATCACCTGAGCAGAAAGTAGCCCATCATATATTGTAGGTGGCAGACACAGTGACAACAAATTCTCTGCCTAGCTGTTAGTTTGTCCACTACCTCTGCAGTTGCATCATATGGATTGTAACAGAAGTGGAAGGTCAAGCATAATTTTCTTTCTTCACAGTATGGTGTATCTGTTTGACACAGACTAGAACACCTCTAGAAGTATGTTCACTACCCTCACCACTTTGCAAATGCTGCCTCACACTTCATCGAATTAACTCCATGTCTTAACACTTGACTACTTCCATTACAAGTGACGTGTTCTTCTTGCATATGTTGCAGGTCTTCCTCGTTGAAGTGGAATGACACCAATAATGATTTCTGCAGGTCCTGCAACTGTGTCTGCAGCCATAGTAGCATTGGTGTCTGAATGCTTCTACTGGCCTGTGGATTACCTGTGATGTCAGATACCAACTGCAGCAGTGAGTGCGGTGAGGGGAGAGCAATGCTCAGAGCTCCTGCCCCAGTGGCCCCCAACTAGGATATAAGTACTGCCTGATGGGCCCAGGTCCCCCACACCTGATATCTCACCTCAGAGCCACACACAGCCAAGTGCCGCTCCGCTCTGCCCTGCCCCACCGGGAGCTTGTGGGACCTGGAGCAGCAGCAGCTTGTTGAATCAAAGCAAAAGCAGCGGTTTGCGGGCATTTGGCGAGTTCCGACAGATGGCATAAGCAATCACCCTCAATAAGGCCCAGGGGTGACTCAGAGACAGCAGTACCCCTAGTACCAGATGTAAATAAACTGGGGAGGGCTGTGGCGGTAGAGCCACTGCACTAGGTTGAGTCCTGTGGTTACGGAGGTGGCCTGGTTAGTCCCCATGGTAGAGCCTTTTAAGTTTGGGGAGGAAAAACCTAAGTACAAATTTCACTTTTTAAAAGAGCAAATGGCAGGAATGCACACAATAAGCGAAGAATCCAAAACCCAACAAAGCCCTATAAAATCACCTCTTTTTGCTTTATCAAGTAAAAAATGCAAAAAGAGAAATGAATCAGAAACAAGTCTGGGCACCCATTCTAAAGAAAAATCAACTATAAAAAATTGGTTGGTAAAAACTACGGCACAAAGCGATGTCCACACCAAATAAAATACCCACCGAGGGCAACGAAAAAAGTTTAATACTTATCGACCAAAGTAATTTAGGATCCCAAATAAAATTACAGAGAAGTATACAAAAAATTGACTGGTCAAAATCTTTCTCAATTTTTGAAGAAGCAGAACTCCGGAAAGTGCTCGAAGATAACACACATAAGGAAGCGGAACCAGAGCGACGCAGTCATGAAAAATTGAAAGAATCCGAAAATCTGGAAAGAAATGAAAATGGAGAGAAACAGGAAACAACATCTTCCCCAAAAATACTTACATCAAGCCAATCAGACAACCGACCAGCAAAATTCAGGTGTTCGACGTAGCTAAAGAGGTGATAAAGGAAGACTATCCAATAACCATTTCTTCGACAGCCAGTTTTAATACAACCACAGGGGCACGGACGGAACAAACTGAAGCACAGTCCGCACCCGGGGGGACGCTTTTTTAAAAAGCTTACAACAAGCGATCAACGCTTTAAATTTTCAATCAAACAAACTCGATGTTCAGGTGGATCTGATGAATTTAATTGCAACAAATATAGTGGGAATAAAATCTAAATTGGATAAAATTTCGGAGCATCTCACAAAAGAAAAGGAGGAAGATAAACAATGGAAAGCTAAGTTAATGGAACAAAATTGTGTCTGTGGGGACATACTAGACAAATTGGCATCATTACCTGACATTCTGAAAGAAATACTAGCGGTAACATTTTCAAAAAATAACAAAGGGGATAATCCTAATGACGAGGTTATGAAAACTGGAAAACAATATAGAACAATTCCACCCGACGAAAAGGAAAAAACCCTAAACGGGTCAGAAGAAAATGAAACAACTAAGAGAGGACAAGATGAAAATAAAACAATGGGGTCATCGGGCACAATAGAACCCCTAACCAAAAGACAGCGCAAACGTGCAAGGGAGGCAAGGAAAAATGCCATTAAAATCAAGCAAGGAAAACAAATCTTTGCCATTTTCGAACGCAATAAGAAAGAGGCCCCTAATGAACTGTCTAAAGAAAAGTCTGTTAAAGAAGTTGGCAAACAAGATATAATCATAGAAGAAGAGGAAGAGCATTCAAAACGTCCAAGGGAGAATGAATTAATATAATTTCAGAAGGAAAACCAAAGGACGAGGAAAAAGCTGATATAAATATACTGAATAAAAAAATAAATAAAGTAAATGAGACAGTAAAAATAGATCATGGTCCGGCCATAAAACAACAAAAAATACAGGTAAATGCATCAACACAAAAGCCCGAACATGAACTATCGGCACAAAATTGTTCAAAATGGCAGACAGGAGGAAACACATTACACAGTCTGAACATAATGGAAAAAGAACAGAGCCAAAAAACACAAGTAGATCAAGTAGGGGAAATAAATACACGCCTAGCCATAACGGTAGGAAAAAAAGGAAGAACATGTAACGACTCACATGGAATTTTACCAAATGACAAGATGGGGCAAAACATAAGCAACGCACCAGTAGTTCGAGAATTAATGAATCTCCAAAAAGTGGTGACATTGGTGGATTCTAGTCGACTAGAAACAACAACAACGGAACGACAATATAGACAAATACTATATATTTGACTTGATCAGACAGAGGGAAAAAGAGAAGTTTATCAAAAACAGAATTTCCAAACGTCAGGCACAGAAACAGACTGTAAATTACTATTTAGGCCAGAATACCAAACAAGAGGAAAACTGGACACGCTGAACCGGGGGAATATACTGAGATTGTTTGAAGAGATACTGAAATTAAGGGGAATAACAACAAGTGACCTCAAATCAGTAGAATTTATCCAAACAAATAAAGAGAAAGATGAGGAAATAAGTAGCACTACGTGGGCATCAAAAGAAATAGTAGAGCTCATTTTTTCGACAAGGACATACTTTGCAGAATGGGGAATAACACTAGAGCACCCAACGCTCATAAAGTACCCATTCCCTTTATTAAACAATATGGCTTCCCAACCCAAGAATAAAAATGAAAAAACGTACACAATCTTGATGGGAGCAAGAAATAAATCAATCACGCAACAAGATCAGATATGCACAAAAATAAAGCAAGTGAACTACGGGTCGAAAGAAGATAAAGACTGGTCTTGGTTAGCACTAACCCTAAATTCGCATCGATCCTGATGGAAGTGTATTTGTCCCAAACAATCAAAAGCAAAAAAACAAGTCAGACCAGAAACCAGTGAGGAGAATAAAAATTTGCTCGTGGAATGTTCATGGTTTTAAAGAAATGAGTCAAGATCAAGAGACAATAGACTTCCTGAGCAAATTTGAAATTATACTTCTCCAGGAAACATGGAACGAAACTCCGAGGCAATTCATGGGATATGAGGAACATCATGTAATGGCGGAGAAAATTGCAAAGTACGGACACCCAAGGGGAGGATTATCTACTTTCATAACAAACGACCTAAACTGGAAAACCAAATCGCTAGATCCAGGGGAGAATTTAATTTAATTTTAATTTAAAGGAATTTATAAAGCGCGCGTATGCCGTGCGGCTTCATGGCGCTGGTAAACACTAAAACCAAAGACAGGGTAGCAAGAGGATTTTTAAGCTGGGAAAGTTTTCAGGAAAAGAAAAGTTTTAAGTGATTTTCGCAACTCCATATAGGAGGCAGTTGAGCGTAAGGCCAGCGGAAGGGAGTTCCAAAAGGAAGGGGCAAGGACAGAAAATTTCAAGCACCCCATCCGACTCTTCTTGAAGCGGGGAACTGTCAGAAGACACATGGAGGAAGAGCGCAGCTCCCTAGTAGGCTTCTGAATTGCCGAGGAAATATAGGCAGGCGCCGTTGCCGCTCGGGCTTGGAAGGTGGTGCAGCCTAGTTTGAATAAGGCCCGCTCCTTAATCGGCAGCCAGTGAAGGGACTTCAGTAAGGATGAGGAATGGTGAAATTTAGGCAGCCCGAAAATCAGTCGGGCCGCCTGGTTCTGAATTGCCTGAAGGCGCTGGAGGGCATAGGTGGGAGCACCGTTATACACGATGTTCCCGTAATCTAGCCGAGAGAGAACCATCGCCATCAGAATCAGTTTAAGGGCAGGGACAGAGAAGAAACGAGAGATTTTCCGAATGGTTCGGAGCATAAAAAAACAGGAAGACACAACAGAACTAATCTGGGAGTGAAGGGTGAGTTTATGATTGATGGTGATACCGAGGGTTTTGACAGAAGGAGAGGGTAGTGGAGGGGAACCTAAAGACGGGGGCCAAAAGATAGGGGACCAGGGACTACCAGTGCCGCCGGTCAAAACTAACTCAGTTTTATCCGGGTTGAGTTTCAGGTGGGTATGATTCATCCAATCCCGGATAAATAGCATGACCGACTGAAAAGAATAAACACCAGATAGGGAAGGGGAAAGGTTAAAGACCAGCTGGAGGTCATCGGCGTAATTATACACCGTGACCTCCATCTGTTGTAAGGCAAGCACAAGGGGGAGGATGTACAGGTTAAATAATAAGGGAGAAAGGGAGGACCCTTGAGGAACACCACACTGAACTTCTTGCGGGGGAGCTGAAAAGTCGGCTAGATGGACAGCCTGAGTGCGGCCGTTGAGGAAGGAGCTAATCCAGGCCAGAGTCGAACCCCCCATACCCGCCGCCCTGACACGGGATAGTAAGATAGAGTGATCAACCGAGTCGAAGGCG
This sequence comes from Lissotriton helveticus, assembly GCF_964261635.1. NCBI lineage: Eukaryota > Metazoa > Chordata > Amphibia > Caudata > Salamandridae > Lissotriton > Lissotriton helveticus. The sequence continues at coordinate 664,136,676 of NC_136063.1, forward strand.
GCGGATAGGTCGAGGAGGATGAGGGCCTGGGAGGTGTTAGTGTCTAGTCCTTCCCTGAGCTGGTCCATGACCGAGATGACCACCTTCTCGGTCGAGTGTCGAGGGCGGAAACCAGACTGGCAGGGGGCAAGATAGCCGCTGTCCTCCACGAAGAGGCTCATTGTCTGGGTGACATGGGTCTCGAGGACCTTACCCAAAAAAGGGAGGAGTGAGATCGGACGGTAGTTGGCAGGGGCAGCCGGGTCAGCCCCTGATTTTTTCAGGATAGGGATAATGGCGGCTGCCTTTTGGAGGGCAGGCACTGTGCCTTTACATAGGGACTCGTTCAGAAAAGTCAGAGGTGGCAGGTAAGAGTCGGAAAAAATCTTTCGCAGGACATGGGCGGGGCAGACATCGGCTGGGGATCCTGACTTAACACGGGCCAAAAGGGGAAGGAGAGACTCCTTGGTTAAGGGGGGAATGATGTTAATTGTCAGCCTATTAATCGGGGGCTGAGGATCAGAAAAGGAGGGGGAGGGGGAGGGATGTTGGATTTAATCAGTGCAACCTTGTCGATAAAGTAGTTGTTGAGCGAATCGCACAGCAGCTGAGAAGGAAGAATTTTGGGGGAAGTCCTGTCCGAGGAAGCCAGCTCGCGCACTGTGGCGAAGATTTCCCTGGGCTGGCTCTCAGCGGCAAGGATTTTCTCAGAAAAGTAATCAGTCTTAGCCTGTAAGATAGCGTTTTTATATTCCTTGCATGCAATTTTGTAGTGGGATTTGCGGGAGGGGCAGTAGGCAAGACTCCAGGCGCGTTCCGCTTGGCGCACCTCCAGCTTTTTTGTCTTAAGGAGGGGGGAGAACCATTTATTCGCCTCATGAGCGGTGACACGTCTCAGAGGGGCTTCTTGGTCACAAGCTCTCGAGAGCCAGCCATTGAGCATGGCTACTTGGGACGATGAAGGGGCGCCCATTAGATCAGGGCAGGAGGATGACAACGTAGCGCAAAGGACGGAAATGTCTACCTTGCTCCAGTTCCTGGCCCAGGAGTTTCTCGGGGAAAAGGGTATCTTAGCCAAGTTAAGGTCTAAATGAAAAGAAATCAAAAAATGGTCAGACCACAGACAAGGAATGACAATAGGCATAGAAATAAGGACGTTTAACGTCCAGATTTGGACCAGAGTATAGCCACGGGAATGGGTGGGGGAGTGGACATGGGAAACAAAATTAAGGCTAGAAAGGAGCTGAGAAAAATCTCTTGACGGGGCGTCTTCCGCCAGGTCGCCAGGCCAGAAGTTGAAATCCCCTAGCACTGAAACAGCTGTGTTATTAACTACTAAGGTGGCTAATAGGTCCTGAAGAGCAGGAATAAAACGAGGGTTGGGGTAGGGGGGACGACATACTAAGACGTATGTGACGGGGACCTGAAAGGAAGCCGAACGTACCACTAGGCAGTCGGCAGTAGGTATGGGAGGAGAAGGAGGAACCTGAAAATGAAGTCCAGAGCAGAAGATCAAGGCCACTCCACCCCCGTCTTCCCCTCCGGCCGATCGGCCCGAAGAATCGAATAGGAGGGGGAAGGGCTGCCAGCACGTTGGGCAGAGAGTCTGATCTATACCAGGTCTCTTTTAAAAACATGAGGTCAGGTTTATGAAGATCCAAAAAACTGAAAAGCTCTGTCTGATGCTTAACAGCAGACCTGGTGTTCAGCAGGAAAGCCGAAGTTGTAGGGACAGGCATGTGAATAGGGCGGGAGGGAGGGGAAATCAATGAAGGCAGCAGGGGGACCGGGAGGAAGGTAGAGGGCCTGGTCCGAGCCAGCCCAAGCTCCGTGATCCGAGTAAGAGTGGGGAGGGGAGGAACCCATGAACCCTGGTAAGAGCAGAGTTGCGAGGCCGAATAGGACAGGAAAGGGGCATGATGGAGTGCCCCTAGCCCCGACCGGCCGCGGACGGGCGCAGACGGGCTTAACTTAGGCGCAACATCGGCGCGCCTTCGTCGCGCCCGCTGCGCACGTCCGCTGCGCATCCGCATGAGGTGGTCCTTATGTAGGGAAAGGTGACTGCCCTTCCCAAGATGGTGGACTGCAGCCCCGTCAGCCCTCCGAAGACCGGCCCAGTGCCAGAGCGGTGCTAGGGGTGCAGCCAGCTGGAGCAGGGGGAAGCAGCAGGTAAGCCCGGTTGTGAAGCTAAAAGCACGTTAAAAGTCACAGTAGTTTTGTTTTTAAAAAGGTCCAGATGAGAGCGCTGCCGCAGTGTCCACCGCCCCTCTGCCACCAGGGATTAGTGATTGCTGCGCAGGCGCCTTGAGCAAGCCTTTAGAGGGTCCTGTAGGCGCGATGACACGAGCGCTGACCCGGGATAGCTGCCCCTCCCAAGATGGTGGACTGCAGCCCCGTCAGCCCTCCGAAGACCGGCCCAGTGCCGGAGCGGGGCTAGGGGTGCAGCCAGCTGGAGCAGGGGGAAGCAGCAGGTAAGCCCGGTTGTGAAGCTAAAAGCACGTTAAAAGTCACAGTAATTTTGTTTTTAAAAAGGTCCAGATGAGAGCGCTGCCGCAGCGTCCACCGCCCCTCTGCCACCGGGGATTAGTGATAGAACTGGGATAGAACTGGATACAAGTTGTCAAATTAGAGAATAAAGCAAGCAAAGACAGTTTAGGATGGAAGTTGCTGATCATAAATATATACATCCATCCAGACAAAGCTACAAAAGTAAAAAATGTTATTAAATTTAATAAAAACCTTACAAAAAACTCACCAATTCCATGGGATGTTCATCTCAGGTGACTTTAATAGTAATCTAACAAGAGCCATGCAAGACAAAAATAGCATCCAAAAGATATGGAACGAGCTGGAATCACTAGGACTAACGATCTTAAATGGAAATATGAAGGGAGATCGACCCGCAAGAACCACCTTCTCTAGTGGAAAGAAAAATTCCATACTAGACTTCACACTAATTAGTAAAGATCTAATAAAGATGGTGGATCATTTTGAAATAAGAACCCGATCGGAGAGCGATCACTTTCCACAAGAGACTACACTGAGTATAAACATCGAAGAAAAAACAAAGATAGAATCTTTAGCCTCTATTCCGGTAATACACAACCTGAAGAAACTCAAATGGAAGGGTCCCATAAAAAATGAGATCATGGAATTGGTGCTTGAACAAGCAAACATTATGGAGGCCCTTGAAAACCAATCGCTCGAAAGAAAATGGGAGAACTTACATAAACTTGTGCTAGAAAAATTCTAGGTAAAAACACCAGTAAAATATGGACAAGAAGCTAACAAAGATCCATGGTACACCACCAAATTAAGAGATAAAAAAAGGGAAATCGCGAAAAAACTAAGAAAAAAGGTTGCAGACCAGAGGTTTGGAAAAGAAGTAGGCAATAACGAAATACTGAAAATGAGAAAAGAATATAAAGAGGAATGCAGAAAAGCGAAAAGATCGCACATGGAGACAACTTGGGAAGATTTGCTACGGACGAGCAAACTACCAAATAGCAGCGAATTCTGGAATATAATTAATAAATTATCGAAAGGAACGGTGTGGACAGTATAACATCGGTATTAGTGAAACAATATGGGTTCATTATATTGAAAGCCTGTATAATACACAGAGGAATCAACCCCACAAAGAAATAAGTAAAGACTTTAAAAAAGGAATGGTTCAGAGAGAAGCAGAAACCGGACATGGAATAGATGATCAGCAGGAAAGTACTGACCTAGAAGAACGAACTCTTCTGACAACAGATAAAAAAACAACCGCCTTGATAAAAAAACTGAAAGCGGAAGGAGCAGCAGGCCCCAATGGGCTTCCAAACGCTCGATTCAAATACGATCCTTATTTTTGGGCAAAATACCTGACGCCGTTATTCAATCATCTATATATGGAAAAAAAGATACCGCAGTCCTGGCAGGGCAACATCTTCCACCCAATATACAAAAAGGGGTGTAGAATGGAACCCGGGAATCACAGATTGATAGCCCTAATTGACGTAGAGGCAAAGCTCTTCGCATCTTGCATATTGATTCACCTTCGGCAAAGGATAAATGAAAATAAAATAGTACCAACATTTCAAAACAGGTTTTATGGAAGGCACTGGTTGTACAACTAATCTTTCAGCACTGGCACTGCTAATCGAAGGAGCAGGAAAAAAGAAGACCGAACTATTAGCCTGCTATATATATTTGAAATCCGCTTTCGACCGAGTTCCAAGAGACCGCCTATGGAAAAAACTCGATACATGGGGTCTCCCGCGGACTTTAATTGACATTATAATCGCCTTATATAGCGGAACGTGGGCAAAAGTAAAGCTTGGAGATAGGAGACGAACATCCGCAGAATTAAAAATAAGAAACGGCCTAAAACAGGGCTGCGTGCTCTCTCCAAGCCTTTTTAACATATATTTGGCAGATTTAGAAAGGCATCTGCAGAATGTGAATGGACACCCACCAAAATTGGCTAACGAATGCATTCAGTTCTTACAATATGCAGACGATATTGTGGTTTTAAGTCAAACACCGATAGGTCTCCAAAGAATAATAATCAAATTAACAGAGTACTTTGACTGTGAAGGTCTGGAATTAAACATCAAAAAAACGAAAGTGGTGAGATTGGCGGGCTCAAGCAGACGATCATTTAAATGGTACGCAAAGGACAAACATATTGAGGAAACAACAACATATAAATACTTAGGGGTCACACTAAGCAAAAACATGTCCATATTACATCAAAAAAGAAACATCATAGCTAAAGCACAATCACTGAGCTTCGCCTACAGAACACTACAAAGGAAACTTCAATGCCCGTCATATGGCCATCTCCTAAAAGTAATGGCAGCCCAAGTACTACCATCTCTCTCCTATGGGCTAGAAATATGGCACGGGAAAAAATTGACATTTTAAACACACTCCAGACAAAAATATATAAATCAGTGTTCAATCTTTATAAAGGATCAGCTCCAGCACAAATAAGATTGGAATTTGGCCTGCAAAATCAAACATATCAAAGGAAAGCGGTCTTAGCAAAATGGTGCTGGAAGCTCCGATCAGCAGAATTAGGATCACTAAATAACCTATGTTGGCTGGAAATTAAAAACCAATATGATCAACAAGAACCCAGCTCTTGGTGTGATGACCTGCGCACAACCTTAGAAACCCTCAAAATAGAGGAGATCTGGAATAGCCAACTGGAAGAAGCATCCTTTAAAAAGATTTGCAAACTAAACGCAAAAGCTTTATCTCTGTTAGAAGACAAAAAGACTTTGGCCAAACGTCGACACGCATGGACTGTATTAAATTCATATAAACGATTAAAACCGCAACCTTACCTCGTGGCACACTTTCGGCTATCTTTAAAAATGAAATTCATGGCTTTGAGACTGGGCGACCATTTTTTTAAAGATTTGATTCCATCATGGAAAAATACACACCAAAAGTCAAAATGTAGACTATGCGGGTACCATACGAAAACCTTATGCCATCTACTGTGTACGTGCGTGTCAATAAAAGATGAGAGAAAAACTTTGTTGAAACCAGTCCTAAATGCCCTTCAGATCCGCACCTGCAGGCAGGCTGTTACCAGCTGGATGGGAGCGGGTTCGAACATTTTAATATGCCGCGGGGTGAAATTTATGAAGAAAGTAGAGACTTTGCTTTTAGAAGCCGAATCAACTTAAAAGTGGGGACTGAAAAATAATGTTTTATTTTTAAAGAACCGAAAAAATTATATTTTAAGAACATGAATTTTATCCTTTTTCTACTAAATTGAAATTTGTATTTGTATACTTTATGGTTGTGACAAACCAAATAAAGTTAATTCTTGACTGACTGACTTATAAAAGCTTCATGAGGGCTGCAAATACAAAAAATACAAGTGTGTCAAAGATTTAAAAAATCTACAGGGTAATAGTTAAAGTGCTACTGTTTTATATTAAACATACTGACTATACATTACTTTACATGTGTAGTTTCCTATTTACATAAACCAAGAAGACTTGAGTAATAAACAGCAATCACTCAATCCTCATCATTGGAAGAGTCAGAAAGTTTAAAAACTCCTACTATACCGTCCTAATGTCATTATTTCTCTTTAATGACACAAACTGCTCGAAAATGTGTAAATGTAAGCTCAAATGCTTGGAAACACCAGAAAGAATAAAACCATGAGTACAGAAGAATCAAAGACACATGAAAGATTGGTTCAATATTTAACCACGTGTGCATCCAAATCCAATTCAATGGTTTTGAAGTTAGAATTATTTAGAAAAAATCACCTAAAGAATTCTTACTTCAAAACCATTGAATAATAATCATAAACATATGTTTATCTTCAACTGTTCCTGTTGCCTCTCTTGTTTTGTATATAGATAGGGATTTGTGTCAATATCCTTTGGTGGTTCCATGGGAACGCCCATGCACCATCCATGATACCCCACCCTGAAGTAAAGTGGAGCAAAGCAGTGCATAGTGGTAGTTTGCTTTACTTTAGGCAGCTTTCAAACATAAATCATGATTTGCTTTTGGAATTAAATCCTGCTGCAACACTTTGCACTGAGTTTGTGTCACTTTTGTGATGCACACCCAGCTCAAAGTTTTAGTAAGTTTAGGCCTTAGTGTTCGACTTTGCCAACAATATTTTGCATTAATTTGTTTGCAATCTACAGCACACAACACACTCTTTAGGTGTAAAGTACCTGAGGTATCCTCAGGTAAAGTAGCACAAAGCCATGCATAGTACTACTTTGCTTTACTTTAGGCAGCTTGCCAACATAAGTCATAATTTGTTTTAGAAAGTAAATCTGTTCTGAATTTGTGTCACAAACTTTTAGTAAGTTTGGTCCTTTGTGGTCCATTTAGCATATTAATACTTTGCACTATTTTGTTTGTGAACATCTGCACATGACAACACCCTGAGGTGCAATATGAAATACACAACCCGAGCACACAGATCTCAGATAAACTTGCACTGCTTTGCCGAAAATAAGGCTATGTTTACAAACATTAGGACAGACACAAACACAGAAGAAAAATATGAATCTATGTACAAATCAAATTGGAGGTTCAGAAGGACTGTGATGTTCTAGGAGATCAGGTAGATCAGTTTACTATGAAAAAGGAACTTGATAATGTCCACTTCACTGACTGTCCTTCTTCACGATACATATATACTGATGGTTGAGGATGATAGCCTCTCACACATTGTGATCTTTATCACCTGAGCAGAAAGAAGCCCATCATATATTGTAGGTGGCAGACACAGTGACAACAAATTCTCTGCCTAGCTGTTAGTTTGTCCACTACCTCTGCAGTTGCATCATATGGATTGTAACAGAAGTGGAAGGTCAAGCATGATTTTCTTTCTTCACAGTATGGTGTATCTGTTTGACACAGACTCGAACACCTCTAGAAGTATGGTCACTACCCTCACCACTTTGCAAATGCTGCCTCACACTTCATCGAATTAACTCCATGTCTTAACACTTGACTACTTCCATTACAAGTGACGTGTTCTTCTTGCATATGTTGCAGGTCTTCCTCGTTGAAGTGGAATGACACCAATAATGATTTCTGCAGGTCCTGCAACTGTGTCTGCAGCCATAGTAGCATTGGTGTCTGAATGCTTCTACTGGCCTGTGGATTACCTGTGATGTCAGATACCGACTGCAGCAGTGAGTGCGGTGAGGGGAGAGCAATGCTCAAAGCTCCTGCCCCAGTGGCCCCCAACTAGGATATAAGTACTGCCTGATGGGCCCAGGTCCCCCACGCCTGATATCTCACCTCAGAGCCACACACAGCCGAGTGCCGCTCCGCTCTGCCCTGCCCCACCGGGAGCTTGTGGGACCTGGAGCAGCAGCAGCTTGTTGAATCAAAGCAAAAGCGGCAGTTTGCGGGCATTTGGCGGGTTCCGACAGATGGCATGAACACTAGGAGGTGAGCAATCACCCTCAATAAGGCCCAGGGGTGACACAGAGACAGCAGTACCCCTAGTACCAGATGTAAATAAACTGGGGAGGGCTGTGGCGGTAGAGCCACTGCACTAGGTTGAGTCCTCTGGTTACGGAGGTGGCCTGGTTAGGTCGGTGCCGCTTGCGTCCAGGGGTGGATTCCCACTCCCCAGCCATACTACTCATTAAAGAACCCACAAAAGCAACTGCTTGGTATCCAGACAAAACTCTCCGAAGGCCACAGCCCAAAGCGCTTTAAGCAGTCCAGTCCAGCTAGCAAAATTCCACCAGCTTGAGTGTGAGGCCCAGCGGTGCCTTAGCAGACCTCAGCGGACCTAAGCAGGCTAGGAGGGACCCCAATTAAGAGCAATACCCTGGAGAAGAGAGGATAAGTGTGGGTAGGCCCACCCATTGCATAAATACCAAAAAAGCACTTTGAGCAGACGTCATTGGTCACCACTTTAATACCCACAAGCCGGCCTACCGCCTAGCTCACTGAGCACAAGCCGCAACCTTCAAGGAAAATCTCAGCCAGGCTCAACCAATGCAAGTTAACTATACATCGCCTTCAGCTATAAAAATCTCCCTATCAGCGCACGTCAAGTTCACAGGGTACCCCTGCAACAAGCTGCGACCTACCGTCCATGGATCCTGAAAAATTTCTCGAACTGCAATAGCTCGCAGGTAATTTACCAACTTACATGCCCCTGCGGAGAGAAATATATAGGTATGACAACCAGGAAGATCCGTACCAGGATGCTGGAGCACAAAAGTGCTTTCAGATGTAAGAAAAGTGTTTCTAAATTGACTAAACATTTCATTGAACGAAACCATTGCGAGACTGATTTCACATGGACGGTTTTAGAGAAACCCTTCATACCCTCATACATTGGAGACATTTCTAAATATCTTTTTGCCACGGAGCAAAAATGAATATATAAACTATCGACAGATACCCGGGGGCTAAATGATGAGATACCCTGGACCACGCTCTGAGACAATTACCTACTGTGGGTTTAGCTCCATAGGCTTCATTATACAATGTATATCTCTACAGATTGGGTCTTGGGTGACTTTGATATGTTTCCTTCCTATATTTCATGGAGGGATACTCAGCCTCTCTTGTCTTCCTCCATGAGGACTATGACTGTTAGGACAGTCTTGGGTGACTAGTTTGCAATTTACTGATATATTGGGTCCATTTCTCCATACAGGGATACCATAGCTACCTCTGATTCTTGGTATTGATACTATTGTTGGCCCATTTAACACACCATAGGAATCTACTGGCACCTTCTGGGAGACCTTGATTGACTGTTGCTAGGGCACTCGGGATGCCATATGCCTTCCGAACCACATTTGGTTCGCGGATGACATCATTTTGAAGTCCTTCCGAGGGACCCGCATTAGATCACAGTATGCACGAGTAATATCTTCGTACTACCATAGTGGAGTTCACTGAATAGGGATCCCTCTGTCAATAGAACTCGTGTTCTATTAATATATTTAAATAAACTATAGTTCCTTAGTTTGTACCATCTTGCCGTATTGTCTCTTAAATATCGCAAAAACATGCGTTAATTCGGTTTGGGTCTCCAATGGTACTCCCAGTATAGGGTACATGTCTTTTCTTAGTTAACAAATGCTATTGAGGCACACATAAACCCATACGTTATGTCAGTATTCCCTCGAGCCTGTCTCGACTCTCTAACACTGTAAACTACTGTTGAGCCTCGGATGACGTCATCCTGTAGTTCCTTTGCAGGCCGCGATGAGATCTCTTTCTCTATCACGAGACCTCGCCAGAACAGGAACCTGGCTATGTTGTGATTTGGATGACTCTAGAGTTCTCATATTTACACGGAGTAAGTTTCTAACCCTTTTTTCACTTATTAGGCTGCCGTGTTACAATTAAATTAATGTTAATAAATTAACATTGCGATCTCGAACACGCAATGCCCTGATTGGCTAAGGGTTCGGTCCTCCCATCTACAAATTAGTCCTATCCTCCTCCTCGCGTTGCCTCCCCCAGACTTAGGTCCAGTCTGAGGCAACGACGGAGAGGTAAGGAGGTTAATGGTTCCACTACTGACAATAGAATAGATAATAGAAAAGAGAACAACTATGAGGACTCTCTTTTTACTGTCTGTTGATAAAGACAAAGCATTCGAGTGACTGCCTCCTTAATGAGTTGTGGGTGAGCTTTTTTCAGTGAGCTTTGAGTAAGGGTTGTAAATTAAGCAAAGTGAGAGGTGGCAGATTTTCTGAACAAGGAAGTACAATCACCCTGTTCTTGTATCTAGCACCCTTTTTTCCTTGCCTTTTAGCGCGGGGCCTCCTCTATCCTGAGCCTGGTCCAGGTGAGGTGAGGTCCGATCTCCTGTCATTATGGGTGAGTAAAAATCTTTAACTGTACTTTTTATGTTACCATGTCCAACTCACTGACACCACTGTTGTTTTTGTAGGTGAACATTACACCATTTGACATGGAGGAATAGTTATATATCCTTTATGGTTTTGAAAGTTTTCACTTATGGATATTGGTTTATTGATGTATATGTTATATACACATGCAGTTGCAATAACTATTTAGAACAGAGGCCCTGAAGAAAGCCTTGGGAGTTTGTTCCCTGTTTGGTAGAAACATGTCGGCCCCAATGCAGCTATTTGTTTAAACTACTATGATTGCGCTGTTCTTGGTTTTAATGTGAAAGAGACTAATAGCAATTAAAGTTTTCCTCGCTGTTTTTCTCTATTCAATTTTTAATCTCACCTATTTCTTTTTTGCACTGCACTTGTTCCCATTTAATGGTCACAAATATGGTCTACGAGTAACTTGGGGGTTTTACCCTGTCTCTTATGAAGGGTATGGATTTTTGTCTCAATGATCCAGAGACTTACCATCCCTACCTTTGGATGACCAAAAGATAATATTGATCATTAACAAGACTTTGATGGGAATCCATCTCTGAACATTGGGTCACACCTACTGTTGCTAGTGGCTATGTGCGTTGGAACATGAGCATTACACTAATGTTTGAAAGGATTTTACTTTGCACCCAAGTGATGGGCATTGGTCTTATCACTTTCTAGTATTATTTGTACTCTACTATAGACCCCCAGGTTTACTTTGGTTATTCACACAAGCTGCGACAGACCAGCGTTTATCTCTACAACCTTCAATGATCAGTCAGGTCATACTAGGAGAGCTCCCAGAAGATCAATTAAGGGGTACGCCGTGGCGAAACAATCAAACGTGGGTACATAACACCACCAGATTGAGACAGAGCCCTTGTTTTGTGGAGGGTTGGAAGGTTGCCCAGAGGGTTTTTCTATAAAGTAGGTCAGCTGCAATGATGAAGGGGAGCAAGGGGTAGTATCAAACAAGAATCCAAAAAAGCAGGAGTGCTCAGAGAGCAATGGTGATTGAGACAGAGGAGGCCAACTCTGTGGATATCGTGAGCCTTCAAAAAAAGGCAAACATGCACACAGAATGGTCAGTAGACTACAGGGCCAGGCACAGATGAGAGAACAACCCCCAGCATGGCCACACAGAGCAGCTCAGTAAAATCAAAGGTGATCCCAAACTTTACATTGAATGCAGCATCCATAATTGAACCACCCTCCATCTCTACCTTCACCTCAATGGACTTTTGAATGAGTGGAGGGTGGGGCAAACCCAGGCTGGCAGAGCCAGAGAACAAAGGCCTGCAACAGACAATGATGGAGCTGACAATGGCAGAAGTAGAGATATATGCTCAGGATGCAGAGGGGGGGCAGATGTACAATGCCTTAGTAAACGCATGGCCGCATGACCCTGAAGGCCAGGACAGAAGTCAGCAGGCTGCAGAGGCATACCTGCAAGAACTCAGTTTGTGCACCTCGATTTATGAGGCTGATAAGTCAAATGACAACCTCCAGTACAGCAATCTTGTCACAAACCTAGGAGTCACAACGAGAGAGTGCCATTGCACAGGTATAGTTGAACAATGTGCAACCTTACCCGAAGTGCTGACAATGATAATGGGCCTAAGGAATTTCAAGCTGCTATGCACCGAAAAATAGAAAATTATAAAGTAAGATCAGATACAAAATATGAAGGGGTCAGAACACAATCAACAATGCAGACCTCAGAAGGCGCAGGGGGAAAGGACCTAGGAATGAAGCCCCTAATCCTTGAACCATCACACATGTGCTCCTCGCTCACAAACACAGATAGTAATACCATGACCCAAAGAGTTACGAGCCAGGAAGGCTACAATGCGCATACATATGACAAAACGAAAGCAATGACAAGGCACGTGCAAAGAAAGGCTAAGGAATAAGCAGAAGACGCAAAAATATACATTTTAGAAGGAGTTGGACCAGCAACCTCGTGCTCCGTCACAACCGGCAGAGGAGTACACACCAAAGGTGGATGTACTGGGAAATAGAAATCTTTATCCATTATTTGTAAAAAAAAAAGACACACCATCTTAAGGAAGCTGGAAGCTCAGAACCACAGGAGCCACAACTACAACTACAGGGTGCCACTGCAGGGTAGAACATCTTACAAGGATAACCCCAGGTGGACCAAATAAATCAGCCAATCGGGGCCGACGGTGTGGGGAGATGTCCACCCTAAAGAACACCCAGACAAGCAGGAAGAGCCCCTCAGATCAAGTCAACAATAAATAGTGAAAAATCAAGAATTAGGATCCAGGGATGAAAACCTCCCTCAGTATTAAACAACAGAGAATACCCAACAGGGAATTATACAACCACAGTCAGCAAATTAGGAGGAAACACACCTCGCTAAAGAATGTAACTCAAAGAAAGACAGATTACGACCGGAATTTACGTCAAGGGGAAGGCACAACACTCTTAATAGGCCAAACTTGATGATGCTTTTCCAACATATTCACTCACTATCTAAAATAACACGTGAATACCTAGATAGTATCCAATTTGAAGCAGGAGACAAGTATTATAGGCAGGAACACATCATAGCTACATGGATAAATGCCACCTTCAAACAAATGGTACTGCGGGAAAAATGAAACTTCGAAGATTGAGGTTTACTGTTCTAAGAGCTACAGGAGGAATAATATACTCAAGTGCTCTCCTGGTTAAAAAACATCCTCTCAAAAAACGTCATAATAGCAGAGAGACAGCACAAGGCCTGCTGAGAGGAGCCCCAAGGACACAATCAACCCTGAGCTTCAAGAACCTGAAAATACTATTCAGACCTTATGAGCGGCCAATCCAGAAAAGAATAGTAATGCCCAATACAAAGGAAGAAACCCAATGGGAGGGACAGCACTGTCCAATTTCATAAAGGAGGTAAGAGATAATAGTTACTCCTAGCCCCAGGGAGGCATACTCAGGGCCCCAGAGCACCAACCTCAACAGCAGTTTCTGCAGCGGAAGGAGAACAGACAATTACCAAATGCAAACTGTTGGGTATCAAACTCATCTCTTGGAATGTGTCTTGCATTCAGAGATAGTTAAACTGTGAATCTGCTAATAAAAAGATGCATGACGGGGACATCGTCTGTCTACAAAAACCTTGGGGAGCCAACGCCACACATGTGGAAGTCTTTGCGAGCTTACACAAATTTGCAAGCAAAACACAGCTCTATGGTAGGCCATCTGGCAGCATCTTTATATCCATAAATCATTCAATACACCTCACCATCAAAGAAATGAATGTAGATTTGGATATGCTGCAGGTGTTCACAGTGGAAAACAATCAGCTAAAATAAGGAAAGATCCCACAGCTAATAATAAATGTGTACCTGAACGCCAACGGTTTCACAAAGCTTGACACAACTAGAACTGTGATTACCGCTCTAGAGGAGATTCTGTGCACACACCCATCCATAAGTACAGTCAGCACTGGGGACTTTAATTTTCACCATTTTGGGACAGACCTGGGTAGAATTGAGGGTCATACGCCGGCAGAAGAAACTTTTAATGCCTTTCTAGAAGATTTCAAACTTACACCTGTATAGGCCCTCGCCAGGAGACAACAACCGAACATGGCAAATATTTTCTCATTCAACAACTGCACAACAATTGATTATATCTATCTTCCGTACCAACAACCTTACACAACAATGCTACATTTTTCAATGACTCAGCATGGAGTAAGTGATAATGCAAGTAGAATTGGCAAATAGCATGAACAAACTGGATGTATCAGCCACACAAAAGGAGCCGAGGAATACACACTAGTGTGTAGGATCAGATGGAATGAATACCATGCAGGCAACCTGTGGTGTGGAAGAAGGCACAAGACAGCAGAAAAAATGTCACAAAATGTACACACTCCATCCGAAACTGGGAAACTAGATATTTGACCTACACACTGCCCTCTTGTGGGGGGAGTACACTCAAATGAGCAAAGGGAAAAACCTGCAAAACAACGAAAGCCTGAGGGATTGTATATGCAAGTTGAGACGGGCAAAAGTGATATACCAAAAACACTAGATTATAGCAAAAGTGGAGAGAATTTCACTTGGATCGAAAACGCCTTATCTGAAAATTAAAACAGAAGTACATCGAGGAGGAATGAATTAAAGTCTACAAAGTTTCTGAGCATCATAAACACAAGTAGTTCTGGTAATACGTTGGCCTTCTAGAAAATGACAAATTGGCAGACGTAATTCTGTGACTGCTGAAGTATGGCTAACTCATGTACAAACATCCACACTTACAAACCACACGGAGACACAACAAGTTAATAAGAATAAACCCCCGGGCGATGGAGCAGACAGTGATTACACCCCTCTGGTGGAAGAAGCAGGCAAAGAGCAGGAAGTACCCATTGTTAGGAAAAAAAAATAAGATAAGAAAGGATGGAGCACCAAGGTCCAATAGACTCCCAGGTGGAATATTCAAGGATGTGCCAGTCTAGTCGAGAGAGGTTCTATCCACCCTGTATACAGAATGCAGGCCACAAGCAGATGTCTCGGATTCCAGGCGAGGCTCTCTGCTACAGCCAATATTTAAGAAAGGCGATAACACAATCACAAAACATTACAGACTATTCGCCCTGCTAGATATAGAAGGGAATAAAATAATTTGTTGGGTCGATTGGGCACAGCCAGATTTGGCCCTTTCAATGTGATTCTATAACAAACAGATCAGGTTGCGACAATTAAAAGTGTCTTGCTTTGAACAGACCAAGCAAAATTTATTCGGAACCGTGGTCTGTATTTTTATTTCGCATCACATTTTACAATTATTTACCCATTCCTTTGTTACAAATGAGTATGTCGATTGGGCTCTTGTCCTCAATATCAATGGGCAGATCTTTTTGTTATAGAAGCAGATATAGAGGGGAAAGCATATGACAGCACTCTACTAGCAGAACTAACTGGATGGATCGAGGAAAAATAGATACTTACCTTCTACCAATCTAGGTTCTGTAAAGGTGGCTCAACAATTGACAATATGGTCACACTAGCCTATGTAGCCCAGCAAGCAGACACAAAAAACAGCAAGTCAGTGTTTGACTGCTTTGTGAATGAGGAAAATGTAACATCCTGGGCACCCTCCTGAATGCAGTAATTTCACCATACAGCAAAACTTGAGTGGGAATCAAATTGGCCAGGGACATGATCTCGAGGAAATGCTACACTGACCAAGCTCTAAAACAGGGCTGTGTCTTAGCCCGTCACTTTTTAATTTATACACGGCTGACTTGGACAAGGCACTTCAAAACACAAACCTAGCCATCCCGAAAATTGGGCCAAACAAAGTGCCGTTACTACAGGAGGCGGACAACTTTGTAATATTGGATTACACCAAAATAGGACTACAAAGGGGGATGGAAGCTCTTTGCCTCTATAATGAAAGCAACAGGCTGCTCGCCAACCCAAACAAGACCATAGTAGTTGTTTTCAGACATTACATAAAAAAACTTTCCTTAGGTGGAGACTGAGCACCCAGACCAATCCCACAGCAAGAACGAATAACTAAATTGTGGCATGCCTCAGTGACTCTGGGAAGGTATCCTCACACCAACAAAGAATGAAGTCCAATGTTCAATCAGCTATCTATGCTTTATGCAAACTCCTTGGGAAGCTGTGCAATCCGATGATGGCACCAATTAGGAAGGTCATAAAAACCAAAATACTGATAATAGCAGGTTACGCCCAACAAGTCTTCCCAGGCCAAAAGGATGTGTTGCTGGAAAAATCTCAGTGTCAGGTGTACAGGCATATCTTCAAGTTACCTAAATACACATGTAACAGCCTGATCCACCCGGAGTTTGTCCTTGTCCAGCAAAGCTGAGAATGTTTGGGAACACAGGCAAAATACTATGACCAAGTCCTCAAAACCACCAACAGGATGCCTGAAAGATGTACTCAAAGCAAGGAGTGGACAATCCCTGGAACAGCTACATGCAAAAAGCAGTGGGGGTGTTTGGCTTGGCAACAGAAACTGGTTCAACAAAGGTATGCGCTTTACAGCCATAGAGAAGGCCATTAACAAACAAACCTATCAGTTACCACGGGAAGTCAATATAACCAAGTATCAAGGAAATAGAGGGCAACCAGGCTTAATCATATCGTATGAGGCAAAAAGAATACAGCCATATCTGAACCAAGCACTGGGAAGGAAGTGCCAAAAAAGATATCCAGTGGGCCAGGTTGGTGTCCCTGCCAACAAAAGAGCTAAACCCAGGCTGGAAATATTTAGCACACATAGTCAAGTGTAGACTTTGCAAGAACAAAGAGTCCCTGTTGCACCTAGTTTGCTGCTGCCCAGCGTTGCTACAACCACGTCATAAGTGGATAAAGCCTATGTTCCTGTCCGAAGGGGTGCGGACATGTGTAGAAGCAATATCCACATCCAATTTGGAAAATATATGGCAGAGGCACGCTCCTGGTTGAGCAAACGAAAAGAGCCTTAATCTGTGACAGTGGCATGCAAGACCAAATGGCAAGTAACCAAACACGAGACTGGATTGGCCTGGAGGCTCAGAAGTCCTTAGGGGTTAAACGCATGCGCTTTAAAGTAGCCGAGACACAGTAAGCACACTAACACTTCAGAGGCCATGACGTTTAAGGTAGGAATCGAACACCTTTTTTAACCCTCACTATAGCTTTCTCTCTTAAAATTGTGAACTGTGTATAAGCGATAACTGCAGGACCTTCAACCTGTTTTTCTTTTAATTTTGTATACTCTTTTTATTTGAGATACACATGCTCGTATTATCTTGGGACATTGCTATGATTTTAAATAATTGCACAATAAAACTTTTCATTCATTCTATAGTAGCATTGGTTCCATTGCCTATGCTGCTTCAGCATCAACTTGATCCACGAGTTTTGCCATTCTGAAAGACACACACATAATCGCATACAATGTTGTTAAAGTGTTTGCTCTCTCATACTGGCCTATATGAAGACTAAAGTACATGTACATTATTATTTTTTTTTTTACATTCAACAATTAAAGGTTAAAATATGTCTCTGGTAGTAGACTAGAAATGGAATACTTAAGCAATCAATGCTACTTTTTCAGGAGCTGTAAAAAAAGGACATCAATTAGAAATACACTTTGACTTTGCTTATATAAGGAAAATACATGCATACACATTTTGGAATTAGTCAGAAGTTAGGATCCAAAATCAATTTATATACTCAAATACATTAAAATGTAGAATTGTTTAATGTGTAATGAAATAAACACACTTTGCATAAAGCTGAAGCACACACGTTGCCAAACACGCTGGATTATTGAGCACTCTCCAGTTTAGCTTCCAGTCTATTTCTCAGAACCTAAAAGTATGCTAATAGAACATGGCACCGTTCAGTGGCTTTAATTTTCATATTCTAAAGTCAGCCTTTTATATTGATAAATACTGTATGTTACTTTTCCAAAGTTACACTACTTGCTTTTAGTCACGATGTCTTTTGAGTGTAGGAAACCTGAACTTAAGTCCTAACATCACACCTTGGTTATTGCTTGTGATGGTGCTCAGAACAGTTAAAGAGAAGAGGGTAACATTGGAGAAATAGCATCATTAACACCTGATCCTCAAAACAACAAAGAGGCATTCAAGTAGAGATGGTCGGTTGGTGTGGACCTCCTGAGTTTTGGTTGGTTATGACAATATATTGAACCTTTCAATGAGACATATTGCAGGCATGTGGAAGGAGCTATCCACTGAGAATGTGATGATGATCTTAAACGTGGCAACTTTCGTCATCAGGGCCATCTAGGTACAACCACAATAATAAGGCATCTTCCAAGTTTCCACCACAACAGCCTTCCTCTTGAAAAACATCTGAATCTACCTCCAGGACCATGCTGACGATAGAGAAGCAATTGGCCTCCACAATATGGTCTGCAGATTGGAATCAGAGTGTTGAATTCTTGGACTGCACTGAATCTACTTCAAATTCATGGTCAGTTATTCAAACAGCAGAAGCAAGTCCTTTCTTTGAAATAGCAGTAGAAAGAGTTATTGATAGTCTTGTTCTCTTTCTTGTTATCAGTGTGGCAATTTCACATACAGTGGTGGACAAAGTAGAGAGCAATGGTGTTTTGTCCTTTGTGAGCATTAAGGTGATGGTCAATTAACAGTCGTAAGGTGGAATTCTCAATAATATTTTTTAATTTTCAGTTTTTTCCTCTATTGTGAACTTTTCTTTACCTCATGTCCTAAGAATCTCTCTTAGGCTATCAAATTGTATTAAAGTAGATGAGAGATACTTTTTATATAATATCTTTTGTATGTGTTCAGGGTTCATGACCATCAAAGTAATGTTCATGCACATTTCAAAGAGTTAAACAAAAAGTGTAAAAAAGCGCACAAAAGATTAAAGGAAAAGGTGGCTCTTAAGGTTTAAAATGAGATGTAAGAGGAGGTGACTAAGCAGCATATGTAGCAAGCCTTTTTCTCGTTCGCAAATGGGCCGATTCTCAGAATCGGCCCGTTTGCGAACAGGAAAAGGCCTTTTGGGATGCATCATCCCAAAAGGCCATTGAAAAATAGGGAATCTCAAAATTTGCGATTCCCTATTTTGCGATTGCATTTAAGGAATCACAAATTGTGATTCCTTAAATGCGATGCAGGAAGCACCCAAGTTGAGTGATTTTGGCTTAAGAAATCACAAATGACCACCAACTTCAAGTTGGTGGTAATTTGCGCTTTCTTTGAAAAATTCACTTTTTTGCATTTTTCAAAGTGCCATGTGGCACACATGTATGCCCTTAGGGCATGTATGTGTGCCACATGTGCACACATACATATTTCAGGGGTGCAACAGGGTGTCCTTTTGAAACCCTTGATATTACATTCGCAATTTGCGAGTACCTAATGGGTACTCTCAAATTGCGAATGTCGTCCCATTCATTCCTATGGGCCTCTAGGCCCACGGGAATGAATGGGAAAGTATTTCTTAATTGCGAATCGCAATTTGTGAGTCACAATTAAGGAATAATTGCGATTCACAATTAAGAAATATTAAGGAATCGCAATTAATATTGCGATTCCTACATACATTCCATTTTGAGAGACCTTAATAGCGATTCGCAAACAAATGCTATTAAGGACTCGCAAAACGGGTTTTTCATACATATGCCCCTAAGTAACATGCCTGCCAGCATCTGTGTGATGATGTGATGGACATCACCTGTGTGAAATAGATGTGGACTGTTGTCTATTATACTGTAATTGTAAATATTATCACATTAATAGTCTCCAAAATGTGAAATCATAATGTGATTGACATTGTGATGGGCGTGCCCTATTTATTGGCTCTAGGGAGAAGTGAAGAGCCATTTTTGGTACCTAGCAAAGAGTGAACAAATAATGTGTGTTTTGTGAAACATGGTATGTAAAGAGGCAAGATCTTTTTTCATTACAAAACAAAGATGTGAACTCAGTATTATTGTTTGTACATGTAACAGTAGGATGGCACTAACTAGACGTATTACGTAAAGTAGATGCCACTATTCTCTATCTCATTCAAGAAATTCAAACCACTTAACCTTATTTATTGCACAACCCAAATTTGTCGTAGAAATATTTTGCAGCAAACTGTGCTCGCCATTATAACCTGGAAACTGCTACAGTTCAGAGATTCTGCCACCTAGATGTATTCTCCAATGCATGAAATGCTGCACTCCATCTCAAGCCAAAAAATCCAAATCACTCAACATTAACTCCTGCACAACTCATATTTTTCTCTAATTTAGGCTTTCCAGCATACTGCTATGTTTATTACACCCAGGTTTTTCCTACAATCTGAACTTCAGGAGAACTTAGGTAAGCAATCTTTACAGCTTCAACAACATACAGAAATTAATCCAATGATATGTTTATCAAAAAGGTTAGACACCAGCAGTTAAAAACATTAGTTCCTGATTGGTTAAAAACATTATGTGACTACCTAAACATATCAAATTACTAAACATGTGACTGGTTTTGCAACTAAACTGCTTTCTATTGATAATTTTTACCATGGTTTTTGGGACCTCTTTCTGTGCACATTTTAAGATTCATACATTATCCATTATTTAAAGAATGAAAATGAAATTGATTGTCTAATGTTTGAGAGCATGTATAAAATCAACGAAGAGTGCATATTAATATGACATACCTACTCCAAAATTTAAATAAACATTAACAAGTGGTTTATAAACATACGTTTAAAATATAAGTAGAATACAATTCTAAAACATTTTAAACATGTTTTATATAAACACTATAGGTCATATTTATGAATTTTGTGGAGCAGGGCAGTGCAGTGCTGCAAGTCAATTTGCTGTGCTGCCCTGCATCAGAGGGAATGCACAGGAATGTGATGTGTTTATACAATACTGCGCATTCCTCTCCTTTTCACTTGCGCTCCTGCCATTTTGGCAGCCGAGCGCCAATGCAGGCCCCCTTGCACCATGGTGAAAGAGAGCCTGTGTTGTAGGCAGGATTGTTTAAGTGCAGGAAGGAGCTTTTTCCTCTTTCGCTGTGTGCTGCACAATGCAGCACACATAGACAGAGGAAGAAGCAAGGAGAAAAAGAAAAATTTTCTACAAGTTATGCGTTCTCGGCAAGGCTTAGCTTTTTGGTGCTTTTCCAGGTTTACAAGGTTGTGTAAATTTGGGAGGGTGTCAAAAACCATGGGAGTTGAGTGGGAACACCCATGCAATGAAGCAAATTGTACTGGTTTGCGTTACTCCATACTTTAAGGTTTGCATGATGCAAAAGTGATGCAAACCGAGTCATAAATATGGCCTGAGGTTTATGTTATGAATATAACACTAACAAATTTCTCTTTTAAAACAAAAATAAATGTGCAAAAGTGCAACTATTTGCCCAAACCATAATGATTTTTGAAAATATATCAAAGCACATTTCTTTTCACAATATGGCCTCATAAAATACAACAAATCGAATTCCATCAAAAATAAATTTGAAAAAAGGTTGAGATTTGCTGATATGTTTACAGTGGCCTCACCACAAAAACTAAAAAGTTAAGAAATTACCAAGTTAAATTACTACCTTCCAAATTTGCTTGCCCTGACAAACATGCTATACTCTAATTTAGGTTCTGCTGATACCTCAAAATAATAAACTAGTCTCCTCTGGCAGAGTGGATGCAAAAGGCCACCCATTGAAAACACATATTGTTTCATAAGGTTAATATAATATTACGTTATTCAGCTTACAATCATATGCTCTCTATTTGAACATCTTACAAGTATTTAACTGTAACTACATCTTCATTTCTATGTAGAATCAACAATATAGTTGATCACTAAAAGGTCTGGACAAGCAGTCTGCCAGTGTATTCATTCTGGGTAAATAACGTATATTAAGATAATGGCCCTGTAATCTTGAACACAGTTTAGAGTAACATGCTGTGACACTAATCCCTTCTCCTGGTGATAAGTTATAAAAAGTGTTATATGTCTATTCCTAATTCAGGTACAGTTCCATTTATAATGTTCGAAATGTTCTATAGCCTGGCCACAACAAAGAGGTTTTTTTTTCATTTCAGTTATATCATATTTGTGTTCAGTGGCATTTAGTGTATGTGAAGTCACTTTAACATTCCATGAACTGACTCATGTTTCCTGTGGATGACAGCAGAGATCGCCAAGAAGGCACCGATTAATTCCAGTTCAAAAAGAAGGAACAAGCTGGAATCCTTTAAACGCTTTAAAATTATTAAACCGGAGTCCAATTAAGAAGGAGTGTTTTTACCATCCTTGTATTGCCCTGAATGCAAACGCACGTATCCTGTTAGAGCTCGACATAATCAAGTTGAAGTCTCTAATTCAAAGATATAAAATAATCATTCTAGAAATAACAGCAGCCCTGAAGAGAGTTCGTGGAGTGACACTGGAACTTGAAACGCGTCGGCACTTTGAGAGTTGTGTTTGACATTTGTGGAACTGTTATTAATTTAGATACCGAAATGTTGGACTAGAATGAAATGAAATGTTCACAACTTTTGTGAAATTATATCTTTGCAATTGGTGCTACACATCATATTAATGTTTCATGCATATGTTTTGTACTTTATTGATATTTGATTTAGTCACAAAATGTTTAGATATTGGTTTTTAATGTTTATCTCGATTTTGCTAATTTTTTGAAAGATTTGTAAACATGTTAACATTTGAGAAAATAACAAACTAATTTCACAAGTAGATCCATGCAAGATACATAGCTGGATTCTGTTTATTGTACCTGCTTAAATAAAATACAGGTACATAAATCAGCAGTCAGGAGTTCTTCTTTAGATATTATTCCTAAGGTAAAACAGCAGTGGACCTAAATGTGCTGGAATCCTTTGTTATTGTGCATTGTTAACCTATACAGAATGGTGTTAAAGTAAGAGCATCTATAACTGAATTAAGTTTGCAAAAATCATTGAGAATCTTTACTGAGCCGTTTGTGCAATAGTTACATTTTCTAAATTACATTTCTCTAAATGTATCTAAAATCTTCAGGCAATCCAGCAAAAGGAAGTAGTTTTGAAAACTTTCGGTTGTGGTCCCTCACACATTTTAACAAAGTCAGTTATATATAATTATTTTGTTTTCGAAACTACATGAAGATTATTTTACAATACATTCTGTTAATGATCTTGATTCTGGTCATAAAAGCAATTGATTATATCCACATCTTCAATCTACATTTGAGAACACTGATGCCCCCTCACCAAGGACTGTATTTATTTATCTTTAAACAAAGGTTGTAACTCTATCACAATGTTAGCATTACATGCCCCCAAACCTAAAATTGAGTACAGTATTTTATTTGCTTTCCTGGTTAAGACATTAGTTGACACCAACTCAGAAGATTCTTCTTCTATGCTGTCTTCCTTTATCAATGTATCTGCAGCCTTGTTCGGTTTATGAGGGAAGCAAACGCAAAGTTAAGTCGGGAAGACCCTCAAGTTATCGGTCTTTATCCTATGCCAGCGTGCTTATGAGTCAAGGACAACAACCGTCTCTACTTAGTGCTTTGATTAAGACCTATGAATACCTCCTTGGTTGCCAAGCTGCTAGCAGTCAGCACGGCCTGGCTTTGAGCTCATTGACTTTGTATTCTCCACAAACATCATTTCTTGGGGCGCATTCATCCACGAGAATAAGCCTCATGCTGATCTATCTTTTTAACCATGAAGAACTATCTTACCTATAAGTTTTAAATTCCTTTGTAATTGTATTGAACTACAACATATTTGTAATCGTTTAGCATCTTTTAAAGGAGAAGCTGCATCTTGTGAATTAAGGTTTTAATTAATCATGCAATAAAGTCATTACTATTCAATGTGTCTAAGGTGTTCTGTAAATCATTATGTACACTTGAGGTTACGTCCCTCAGTATTTGTATAACTGCAACAGCTCAATCTTTAAGTTTAATCCTGTGAAGGCAACATTTCAATGTATCTAAAGAGTTAGAAAATTATTTAGTAATATTACTGGCAGCTCTCTTTGCAATATTGTCCTTACATATGTTTAGCACTTGTTCCACAGAACATAGATTTAATTGGATTTTCAATTGTCTTTGACTCTTCCTTTCTTACATGATAGCAAAACCTTAACATCATACGGGAGGTCTATTTCTCATCTTTAAAATCAAGGTAGATTTTTAAAGAACTATATGATCTACAGTATATCATTTGCAAGCCTTACAATGACTATCTGGTTCTAATTTGTCTCAATGTCTTGTAAAATTCACCCTACTTGTTCTCAAATGTGTATCAGGCAATGATGATGTCTGGTGACCCTGAGTCTGATATAAATTCAATTTTCTTTCACAGAATTTGTACCTTGCACATAGAAGGGTTTGTCTTCTGAATCATCAGAATATTCATCACCATCCCTTTATAACTAGCACTAAATCATGAGTTTTACAAATTGTGTTTTCTAATTCCTTGTTAGGAACATAACCATTAACCTTTGCTACCCCTCCTTCAGTATATCTTTTAACATATACACACATGCTGGTAATGTCCCAACTTACCTCAATGATTGTACTCTTTGATAATGGTAGGATATTATCATATTTGTAGCATGACAGTTCCTTTTCATTGTTTTTGTCTCAGTGTTTATCCTGTCTAATAGGTGAGCTGCTGACCCTGCAAATGTAATTGCTCTTCGTTTAACTTTTTGCAGCATTTACAGATTTCACCAATTTCATAAACTGTTCTGTGGCTTTTGCTGTAGTATTATCGTTTTCAGGAGCTGGATGCCCTCTACTCACAGTGTTTCATCAATCTGCCAGTGTTCATCATCAACTGCTCTATAATCATTCCAGACCAGGAAATGCATGCATTTGACAATGATCTTTAACCAATTAAAAATTCCTCAAACGAGTCGCCTGTCTGTGTGCATGTATAGAACATGTATAGTTATACACTACATTTATTGGGGTTTTAGAGAGTTTTATCATTTTACTAATGTTAAATATATTTAAATTGCTTTACTTATGAGCTACTTCTGGTTGTAATCTGAATACTTCTTAGCTCAGAAATAAAAACATGTAATGAAATAATGCTTGTGTTTCCTTGCAGGTAATTTATTAGCCTTCATCTCTAATAAATATTTTAGAAATGATATCTTTGCAATTGGTGCTACACATCATATTAATGTTTCATGCATATGTTTTGTACTTTATTGATATTTGATTTAGTCACAAAATGTTTAGATATTGGTTTTTAATGTTTATCTCGATTTTGCTAATTTTTTGAAAGATGTGTAAACATGTTAACATTTGAGAAAATAACAAACTAATTTCACAAGTAGATCCATGCAAGATACATAGCTGGATTCTGTTTATTGTACCTGCTTAAATAAAATACAGGTACATAAATCAGCAGTCAGGAGTTCTTCTTTAGATATTATTCCTCAGCTAAAACAGCAGTGGACCTAAATGTGCTGGAATCCTTTGTTATTGTGCATTGTTAACCTATACAGAATGGTGTTAAAGTAAGAGCATCTATAACTGAATTAAGTTTGCAAAAATCATTGAGAATCTTTACTGAGCCGTGTGTGCACTAGTTACATTTTCTAAATTACATTTCTCTAAATGTATCTAAAATCTTCAGGCAATCCAGCAAAAGGAAGTAGTTTTGAAAACTTTCGGTTGTGGTCCCTCACACATTTTAACAAAGTCAGTTATATATAATTATTTTGTTTTCGAAACTACATGAAGATTATTTTACAATACATTCTGTTAATGATCTTGATTCTGGTCATAAAAGCAATTGATTATATCCACATCTTCAATCTACATTTGAGAACACTGATGCCCCCTCACCAAGGACTGTATTTATTTATCTTTAAACAAAGGTTGTAACTCTATCACAATGTTAGCATTACATGCCCCCAAGCCTAAAATTGAGTACAGTATTTTATTTGCTTTCCTGGTTAAGACATTAGTTGACACCAACTCAGAAGATTCTTCTTCTATGCTGTCTTCCTTTATCAATGTATCTGCAGCCTTGTTCGGTTTATGAGGGAAGCAAACGCAAAGTTAAGTCGGGAAGACCCTCAAGTTATCGGTCTTTATCCTATGCCAGCGTGCTTATGAGTCAAGGACAACAACCGTCTCTACTTAGTGCTTTGATTAAGACCTATGAATACCTCCTTGGTTGCCAAGCTGCCAGCAGTCAGCACGGCCTGGCTTTGAGCTCATTGACTTTGTATTCTCCACAAACATCATTTCTTGGGGCGCATTCATCCACGAGAATAAGCCTCATGCCGATCTATCTTTTTAACCATGAAGAACTATCTTACCTATAAGTTTTTAATTCCTTTGTAATTGTATTGAACGACAACATATTTGTAATCGTTTAGCATCTTTTAAAGGAGAAGCTGCATCTTGTGAATTAATGTTTTAATTAATCATGCAATAAAGTCATTACTATTCAATGTGTCTAAGGTGTTCTGTAAATCATTATGTACACTTGAGGTTACGTCCCTCAGTATTTGTATAACTGCAACAGCTCAATCTTTAAGTTTAATCCTGTGAACGCAACATTTCAATGTATCTAAAGAGTTAGAAAATTATTCAGTAATATTACTGGCAGCTCTCTTTGCATTATTGTCCTTACATATGTTTAGCACTTGTTCCACAGAACATAGATTTAATTGGATTTTCAATTGTCTTTGACTCTTCCTTTCTTACATGATAGCAAAACCTTAACATCATACGGGAGGTCTATTTCTCATCTTTAAAATCAAGGTAGATTTTTAAAGAACTATATGATCTACAGTATATCATTTGAAAGCCTTACAATGACTATCTGGTTCTAATTTGTCTCAATGTCTTGTCAAATTCACCCTACTTGTTCTCAAATGTGTATCAGGCAATGATGATGTCTGGTGACCCTGAGTCTGATATAAATTCAATTTTCTTTCACAGAATTTGTACCTTGCACATAGAAGGGTTTGTCTTCTGAATCATCAGAATATTCATCACCATCCCTTTATAACTAGCACTAAATCATGAGTTTTACAAATTGTATGTTTTCTAATTCCTTGTTAGGAACATAACCATTAACCTTTGCTACCCCTCCTTCAGTATATCTTTTAACATATACACACATGCTGGTAATGTCCCAACTTACCTCAATGATTGTACTCTTTGATAATGGTAGGATATTATCATATTTGTAGCATGACAGTTCCTTTTCATTGTTTTTGTCTCAGTGTTTATCCTGTCTAATAGGTGAGCTGCTGACCCTGCAAATGTAATTGCTCTTCGTTTAACTTTTTGCAGCATTTACAGATTTCACCAATTTCATAAACTGTTCTGTGGCTTTTGCTGTAGTATTATCGTTTTCAGGAGCTGGATGCCCTCTACTCACAGTGTTTCATCTATCTGCCAGTGTTCATCATCAACTGCTCTATAATCATTCCAGACCAGGAAATGCATGCATTTGACAATGATCTTTAACCAATTAAAAATTCCTCAAACGAGTCTCCTGTCTGTGTGCATGTATAGAACATGTATAGTTATACACTACATTTATTGGGGTTTTAGAGAGTTTTATCATTTTACTAATGTTAAATATATTTAAATTGCTTTACTTATGAGCTACTTCTGGTTGTAATCCGAATACTTCTTACCTCAGAAATAAAAAAATGTAATGAAATAATGCTTGTGTTTCCTTGCAGGTAATTTATTGGCCTTCATCTCTAATAAATATTTTAGAAACTTCACCTTTGATTCTCTCCCATTCCATTGCAAAAAATGCTTGAATTTCTGCATACTGGAAGATAGAAACACTAGAAAACAAAATCAACTATGAATCATTTTGTTTGAATAACAGAATGTATTAATTCTGTGCGCCCTTATTTACACAGTGTGCACATCCCATCAATTATCTTGAACCCTGAAGGTAGATCATCTATGTGCAAACCACAGTAGGCAATGAAATATGAAGTATTGCACTACCAGTGCATCATGCTTCGAATTGTAACAAGGAGTGTCTATAATGTGTAGACATTAATAACACGCAAGTGTTGTTCACATTACATATGAATATCACAGTAAAATTAACATTTCCTCATAGATATGCAGCCAGATGGTGTTCTATCCATATTATGGGGAACATCCATTACGACGCGGTGTTTACACCGCGCTACCATTACAATGCTGGTTTGACAACGCAAGTCGTTACCACGACTTGCGCAGGAGGGCTCTCTAGGCTAAGGAATAGTAGATTTACTATTCCAACACATTCCCTACTGTACGTAGGCTGGTGTTGGAATAGTAAATCTTACTATTCCTAAGTCCAGCACCCTCCGCCGCAAGTCGTGGTAACGACTTGCATTGTAAAACCAGCGTTGTAATGGTAGTGCGGTGTAAACACTGCGTTGTATTGGCATACAACCCATATTACAGCAGCAATACAATAATTGGCACTCACATGCATTTCCAGAGAGGGCCAAAGAAAGCATTATAGATAACCTAAAATTGTAGTTTTTTTTGGCCCTTGGTTACAGGAGGAAATAAATGTTCGATCTACTGAAGAAGGGAAGGGAGGTAAAACTGAGCACATTATAGAAACTGTGAGATGTCTGCTATTTTCGAGGAAAGCTCAAAATCACCACCCGATGTTAAGCAGTTTTTTTTAACAATCATGTAATCGAATTAGTGACCTTCTGAAAGAGATGGCAGATTTTTCTACAACTATCACGACAGGATATATATCATTCCCCTGAGTACAAAAAAACACAACTTCGCCACAATAAGCATGTAGTTTCAGCAAACAGAGTACCAAGACTGCAGAAATTAAAGTAAAACTCTCCACCCCGTTCCGGGATAATTCTGCCATGTGCTGAAACAAAATGGTCACTGCAATTAGACTCAAGGTGGACATTAGGGTCAATAATGGTGAGAACTCTTCATTGCCCCTATTATAATGAAGGACAGAATTCAAGAAAAATGTAAGTATGAAGATATAACAAATGAGTCTTAACATTACAGGCACAACTAAATGACTGACCAGTAACAGTTACATGGTTAAAAATATTCTATGCCTGGCATGTGTGGCGCATGCACAGGCATATATAAGTAATACAGGAAAGGTAAAACCAGAACACACATGATGTATGTAGATTGTTAGAAAATAGGTTTCTGGTTGGCAGAGTGTGAACCATGTCGAGGAAGGAACCACTATCCCAGTCAGGGTAAGTCTGACACTCAGCAAAAAGTAACTTGTGCTCACCCTCGGGTAGCTTGGCACAGAGCAGGTAGGTTTAACTTAAGAGGTAATGTGCAACATATATGTATAACACATCAAAGAGTAACATAGTGAAAACAAATATGTGGCATTACAACGCAATCATTTACATGATCATTTACATCGCGGTACGTTACATCGCAATTATTATAACGTAAGATGTTACAACGACTTGCGCTAGAGGTGCTGGACTTAGGACTTAGGAATAGTATGATATACTATTCCAACTCCAGCCTACGTAACGGTAGGGAAGGTGTTGGAATAGTAAATCATACTATTCCTTAGTGTATAGCACAATCCAGCGCAAGTTGTTGTAATGACTTGCGTTGTAATGACCGCATGTAAATGTATCGCGGAGTAACGGCCGCGTTGTAAAGGTCTTTCACCAGTGACAATGCCTCAAAAAGGCTACACACCAGTTTAGACAAATTGATTATTATATTCTGAACAAAACAAGCCCAAAATGACAAAAATCCAATAAGTAGAAGCCAAAATATGAATTTGTAAAAAATAAGCGTCAAAATAGCTCATAGAAGCAAACAGCTCTTAAGGGGTTCAAGAGGGTTGTGCTGGACTGGGTTAAAGTCAAAAGATCAGGCTGCCTGCAATGGAGCGCAGGCCAACTACAGGACCAAAGTACAGCCCACTGAGCAAGGTACCTCAAAACTTTGCGGCAGAATTAATTGTAGGGTGCAATGCATCGATTCTTGCCACGTAACTGAGTTACACTGGATTTCTCCATGTAGTAGAGTTGAGGCGGTGGTGCCATGGACAAAGCATCAATTCCAGAGTGCAGTGGTTCCGAAGGTGATGTACCAGGTTAATCCATGCTGGCGGCGATACAATGATCTTCTCCATGTTGTGGAGGTGATGTGTTGTTTCCTGATGCAGTGGTTAAGGAGGCAATACAGTTGGCCGAGTGCAATGCGCCGGTCCCTGAGATTGCAATGGCATTGTTGGCGATCTTGCAGTAGGGAAAGCATTGGTTCTGATTGGTGCAACTATGTCGACGTGCAGTTTCTTTTTTTTTATTAGTCCTCATTTACCCAAATTAACAAAAGATAATATTCTGTACTCCGGGGTCTCCCTTGGTGTAGCACCCACCAGAGTTCTTTTGTTCTTCAATCAGGAGTTGGTCACTCTACACCTCGCTTACCATCTCCTATCATAGGTGGCTTAATTTCACCTGTCCATGAGAGGTACCTTCACAGGCCTAATCATTGGACTATAAACATATAACATATGTTTCCCAGTTCTCATATGGGAGCCAAAAATCAGTCCTCTTATTTTTGGAAGTCCGATCTAACCGATTAAGTTATAGGTTAAGACTTTAATTTCCCTCCCCCGCATAAAGCCTTTCTGATCTGCATTAAGCAGCATACCCACTACTCCGTTAAGCCTATGTGCCAATTTGTGTAGATCTTGTAGTCGGACTTTAACAACGAGATGGGCCTATAGGAATCGCATGAGTTTGGTGGATTATCCGGTTTAAGTGTCAGGGTGACACCAACTTTATTCCATGAGGCTGGGATCTCCCTACCCTTATTAAACATATCTAAAAACAGCCTACACATACCTGGGACTATGTATTCCTCTAACTTTTTATATATTTCCGCAGGGAGGCCATCTGGACCTGCCACCTTGTTCAATTTGCCAGTTCTAATTGTGTTCTCAATTTCACCTTCCGTTATCGGACGATGTATTACTTCCCTATGAATATCTGAGAGTTTAAGGGGAGTTCTTGGCCCAACCATTCTTCCACCTACTCATCTAACATAGTTAGATCTTCCAAATATACTTTCCCAAAATGGTACAACATAGCTTCTTCAATACCCTCCCTAGTCCCAGTGAGGCAACCTGTCTCGTCATGATTTAATTCTTTAAAAAAATTCCTTGCCTGATTATTTTTAAATTTCTAGGCAAGTAATTTACCACAGCCTCCCCATATTTAAAATGGGCCATTTGCTTACTCGCCATCTTTCTTGTAATCTCGCTTCTACTACGGCTACAAGGTCCATTCTAAGGGGTTACATAGAGGATTAATACGGCCCATGTTCTATCTTAGCTTCTGGTAGCCGTTGTTCCAGCTGCAGAATCTAATCTCGATATTGGTAATCTGCATTCTTCGTTGGTTATTTTTATAGGATTGGATTGATGTTATTTTCCCTCTCACAAAGGCTTTATAAGCATCCCAAACTATGCCCGATGGTGCACTGTCTATGTTATTTTCAAAGAACTCTTGAGATTCCATCCCTAGTTTTGCTATCATGTCCTCATCAGATAGTATGGTACGATCCACAGTCCACCTTCTTTGCACTTCAATACTTGGTGGAATCAGAACTAGGGTTATGGCTAAATGTCTGACATATGTAATCCTACATAGATAGCATCTTTAACCTGATCATTTATTCTCTGGTTGATTAGGAAGAGGTCTATTCTTGATTGGTGCCCATTTTTTTTATTATTTAAAGGGTAAGTCTCTCTCTCCAAATATCACACCAACCGAGTTTCTTTATTGAATTTATCATTAATGATCGTGTTTTTATATGTACTGTCACTCTACTTTTGTTGAAAGGGTCTAAATTGCCTTCCAACACCACATTAAAATCCCCACCCATTATGATTAGATCAGGAAAATCTAGAAGTTCTAAGAGTAGGCTCCCGGATGGTGTAAAGTAAAGTAAAGTCCACATTTGTAAAGCGCACAATCACCCGTAAGGGTCTCTAGGCGCTGGGGGCCGTCGGGAAGATTAAGCGAGCTATTGCCCAGAGTCACATGGTGCTGGGCTAACCTGCCGCCGGAGCCGGGGATCGAACCGTGGTCCCCAGATTCCAGCGTCAGTCGCCCTGGCCGCGGCGCCACACCTCTTCCACTGTGTAAGATCATCCAAGTTTGACCACAATAGCCAACCACAGTGTAAGCTTGATTACAATATTTTATGTTTACTACCGCCCATCTTCTGGCCTTATCCACCCTACTTTCCTCAATTGTCATTAGGGGATTTGATTTAACCAGAATATTTACCCCTCTTATAGTAAGATGATGGTCAGTGAATATCGCTTTCTGTAGCCACTTTCTAGCTCTAAAGACATAACACATTTCTTTAATGGTTAAATGGGTTTCTTGAGGGATGATAGTCTGCACTGGAACATCTTTTAAATATTTCAGAATCTTTCCTCTTCTATTTCTCATTCCGAGTCCATTTTCATTCCTTGATAGCAGTTCTCTCTGTTCTCTCCAACTAGTGATCATATTAATTCCTTAGATTCATTATCCCATTGAGACCTGAATTCATATATGTTCTATGAGGACAGCATTTTGTTTTCTCCCACTGCTCCCCCACCCATGCACTAAAACCTACCCGTGACCCCCACCCCCTTTGGAAAACACACCTTCCTTCTTCTTTATGGCTTAAGCCTATGGAGACCCTCCGAGGTTGGGAGACTTGATATCAACATTCAAAATTCGTACCCCCCAATTAATTCATCACTTTAAGCAATTCTGCTGCTAATACTGAACCTAAAACAAAAACAAAAAAAGGTTTCAGCAGCGTATCACAAAGGGATTATACAGAGAGAAACTGCATTTTACCTTGCCTATTCCAACCCTGTACCCAACAAGGATTTAAGACATTCTTCAGCCTCGTCCATTCTGAGGAAATTTTCCATCTTATTATTATGCATAACCCGCAGACTGGCAGGGAATCTTAATTGGGCCATTACGCCCAGTCGATTTAAGGGCTCGATCATGTTTCCAAACTCCCACTGCTTATTGGCCATGATCTGGGAAACATCGGATCTGATTTCAAAATGTATCACATCTACTGATAAGGTTTTCTTTTTTAGAGTCTGAGTTAGAATTTCTTTCTTAATCTTATAGGTATTAAAATTGACCAGGATTTTTCTTGGATTTATTTTATTCAAGTTTGGCCTGAATGGCTCTCTTTGGATTCTCTGCATATCCTTCACTAAGTCTTCCTCTGTGCCATCAATATAGATGCTCTACTTGATCATGTTTGCCACAAATGCCCTTATGTCTTCCCACTCAAACCCTTCTGGAAATTTTAGGATGCAACCATCTTCTCTGGTTATTTTCCAATGACTCCACGTTGCCCTTCAACAGCACCTCATTCCCTTTTAGAAGTATAATCTCCTTTGTGTTAGCCATTGTCTGTATTGTTAGGTCTTTAACAGAAGTTTCAAGCTGAGTTGTCCTAGAGGCAAGATCATCCTGTTCTTTTCCCGAACTTCCGCAGGCCACTCTAATCTCCCTTTGATATGATTCCGATGTTTCTAATCTATTTCTTACTTCCGTAGTAAGTAACTCAATTAGGTCAATGACTGACTGAGACTGGGGTTTGGGTGATTGAGGCTGATGTAGCGTTTGTGCCACTTCTACTAGAGTTTCCCCTCCCCCTTTCTCAGGAGGAAGCGACAAATTTCCATGGAGTACAAAACCTATTTGAGAGAAGGGGGGCTCCATAACTATAAAGGGGGGAAATCTTATTCTCTTCCTAGGCTAACTGGGTTACCTTTAGCTCTTTCAATGTATCTCAAGGTTAATTGCAAACACCTGAAACCTATTTGAGGTTCTAATATCTTGGCCACCTTCCAGTCTAACTCTGGGGTTGTCCCAACCTGGGTTTTTCAACAACAGGGTCTTTGGTACCACCTTATAGACGGTTCTTAATGAGGGTGTAACTTTTGGGTTCTCTGCCCATGTCTCCGATTTTTTTCCCCACAACCTCCTCCTTCTGGGACTTTGCCACTCTCCTGGGGTGGCCCCAATCTGGTTCAGGGGATCAGACTCTATTGCCCTTGTCTTATTTCGAGTTCTACTCTGTGCACCCTTCAAGTAGTTCCTTGACCCTAAATTTCTAAGTAGGTACCTTCCCTGGTGAGCTTTCCTCTCTGATGTCACCTCCACCTTTTCAAACACCTGAAATGCCTCTATATCTAACTGATCACCAGTCCTTATTCCAGCTGATCATTTGTTGTTATTATTATTATTTTTTTAAAGCACCTGATTTCTCGCTTTATCTTCACTACACCTTTTTTCTGTTCTGCTCCTCACCCAGCCGCTCCCCACACATACTCAAACATGTTTTATTGGCATTTGAAATGCTCATCATTACAGTAACATGGCCCCAGGCCTTCTCAAACAAGTCTATACTAATTAAGGTACAGTTTTTAACATTGTAAAGGCCAGACTTATTGCAGAGATAAAGAACAAGAAAGAATAAAGCAGTTGAAGTATCTCACTCATCTTTATTTTGCGATGAGTATAAAGGACTACCCCATCCAACATGGAAGAACCCTCCTAAACAACTCCCCCAACACCCACTCCCCTAAACCAAAAATGGTGGTGGTGGCTAAATATCGTGTGCACTTTCCACGAAGCATGCGAACGGTTCTTTCTGTTGCACTGTGTGGGATGGACTGCGTTTGATGTATCCCTACTGGTGTTTCCCGGGGGTCTATATGTGATCTAGAATTGGAAGAGATGCATATCTCCTATGGAGGGTGGGCAAACTGCCAGTGGCAGGCCTTTAGTAAGGTAAGCGACCAGTGGCCCCATTTGTATTCAAAGTTTTTGTAATCATCACAGAAGATATCCGCCATACGCTTGAAACAGATTATTCTCCAGAGTGAGGCCTGCCACATGGAGAGAGTGGGGGCTGCTTTCTTCTTCCATGCTGCTGCAATCGCTACCTTAGCTGCCCCTTTGCAGGTCCACATGATGGCCTTGTCAGCCTTTGTTTGATGTTCTAATGATGGGTATCGTATGCCTAATAAGTTTTAACATTCTCTCCATAAATGTGGGTATGGGATAGCCTAGCACGCTTTTAATGTGTGCAAGGATCTCTTCACAAAATGGCGTGATTGTAGGACAATCCCACCATATATGTTGGAAGTCTCTAAGAAGGCCACATCCTCTCCAGCATAAATCAGAGGTATCTGGGAAAATTCATTTAAGTTTCGTGGGGTATAGATACCAGTCTGCCAGCGTTTTTAGATGTGCTTCGCACAGTTCTAGGGAGTGGTTAAATTTGGCAATGTCTGACCACAGGCAGGTCCACTCTGCATTCGAGATGTCTCTCTTCACTACCCCCTCCCACAAGGCCATATACCTAGGACGTGGAGCTCTGGAAGCAGTGAGTAGGGAGCTATAAAGAAAAGAGATGACGCCTCTCATGGCGCTGGAGCTCTGGAAGCAGTGAGTAGGAATAGATATAGAAAAGAGATGATGCCTCTCATGGCACCCACCTTCTGCACAAACTTTTCAAACACGTCCTCTCCCTTGCGGCCGCGTCTCTGAACAGGTGGGTGAGAGCCCAATGTTTGAGTTGAGTGTAGTGGAAGAGCTCAGTCCAGTGATTGAAGGGGCCTTCCTTTAGTGCCGGGGGAAAGGCTGGATTAAAATTAATCGGGGTGTATGGGGATGGAAATGTGGTCTATTCTTCTCCCCCTGTTATGGAGTCCCAAACCTTCAGTGTAGTATGTGTGGGGGTGCTAATGTAGGCATTGGTGGGCCTGTCCTTCTTGGGTTTCCAAATTAGGTCCCAAATCGACCTCCCTGCAATGGCGCGATCCATATGCGGCTAGTGCTTTTTCGACTCTCGTTTGGAGCATTCTGTTACTATTCTTATTTGGGCAGCTTTATAATAGAGGTCGAAATCTGCTAGGCCCACCCTTCCCTCTGTTCTTGACTGTCTCAGTGTATAGAAAGGTAAGCGGGCCCATCCGCCCTCCAGTTAAACTGGGTGGTGAGAGATCAGATTTTAGGTAGAAGGTCCCTATCTAGTTCGATGGGTAAGGCCTGAAAAAGGTACAACAATTCAGGGAGGACTGTCATTTTATTCACATGAATGCGACCCAGCCAGGAGATGAGGCTTCCATCGTTTGAGATCAGCTTGGAGCTGTAGGAGTAGAGGCGGATAGTTGGTCTTGTATAGGCCCTCCAGTTGGGGCGTCATTTGGACACCCAGATATTGAAGGGAATGCTCGGTCCATTGAAAGGGTGTATGTTGCATTAACTGTTGGGCCTCGGACTCGGGGAGTGTGAGATTAAAAACAGATGATTTATCTAGGTAGATGTTAAATCCCACCACTGCTTCAAACCTAACTAATTCCCTCTGTAGAGAGAGGAGCGAAAGCGATGGTTCAGTGAGGGAGAGGAGAATGTCGTCCATGTAGAGTGAGATTGTGTGGGTGTCCCCCCGAAAGGGATCCCCCGAATCCCCAGATTTTCCCTGATACTAATCGCCAGTGGTTCAATGCTGAGGGCAAACAACAGGGGAGACAATGGGCATCCCTGTTGTGTCCACCTCATGAGGGAAAAAGGTGCGGACGGACTCTCATTGACCTGCACTCGTGACCGTGGTTGTGTGAAGCTGGCCCTAATAATGTTGAGAAATCTATCCTCAAATCCAAAATGTGTGAGTGTGTTGAAGAGAAAGGTCCAGTCTACCTGGTCAAATGCCTTCTTGGCATCCAAGCCCACAAGAACCGCTGGAATCTAGCGTTTATTTGCCTTTCCGATCAGATGGATCGATCAGATGGATCGTCTACGTATGTTGTCGTGGGTTTGCCGCCCCTGTATGAAGCCGGATTGATCAGAGTGTATAAGCTCTGGCATGAGATCGTTTAGCCGTCTTGCTAGAATTGCAGAATACAGCTTCGCATCTAGATTTAATAGATCAATTGGGAGATAAGAAACACACAATTGTGGATTCTTCCCCGGTTTCAGGATCACAGAGATTACTGCCTCAGCCATAGAGGGTGTTACCCCAACCATATCCGCCTTTGAGTTGAAGGGTTGTGTAAGGTTTGGGACAAGATCTGGCGCGTAGGTTTTATAGAAGTGGGCCGTTAGGCCATCTGGCCCAGGCGCTTTGTTGATTTTGAGAGCCTTGATTGACGCGCTCACTTCGTCTTGTGTGATGGGTGCGTTGAGGCTAGCAATTGTGTCCGGAGAGACCTTGGGGAACTGTAATGATTGCAGGTATGTATTTTGTGCATCGGTATCCCATGTCTTCCCCGTGTACAGTCTTTTGTAGAAAGCCCCAAACATGTTGGTTTTGCCAATGTCAGAAGATACCAGCCTCCTGTCCCCATCTTGTATATTGCCAATGTATTTGCTTTGTCTTTTCCCACCAAGTTGCCTGCCTATCTTGTTCCCCTGAGAATAGGAAGTCTGGCGGAGCCGTAGTAGGGTGTATTCAGCTCTGTTATTATAAATTGCCTTGAGTTTCCCCCTAATGCAGTGATAGTTTGTAGTGAACTTCTGTTGGGTGCGTTCTTGTGTTCTTTTTCGGCTGCTTTCAATGCCGTTTCCAACCCTTCCCTCTCCCGTGCTCTTTGTTTGTTCAGGGTAGCGTTAAGTTCCAAGCATTTAGCCCTAAGGACCGCATTAAATGCATCCCAGTTGTTGAAAGTGGAGGTGTCACAGGAACATTCAGCTCAAACAATTCCCTGATCGTTCCTCTCAGTTCTTCCTGCAGCAGTCTATCTCAAGTGAGGGATACCGGGAAATACCGTTTCAGAGTACTGAATGTAGCATGTCCCCAGCTAAGACAGGTTGAGACTGGGCAGTGATCAGATATCAAGAGTGGCAGAATTTGTGCCGCCTAGAGGGATCCCAGTAGATTCTGACTGATAAAAATATATTCTAGCCTCGAGTAGGTGAGGTGGACAGGGGAAAAGAATGTGTAGTCTGTAGTTGTAAGGTAAAGCGTGCGCCAGGCCTCTCGAAGGCCTAAATCATTAGGTGTTTGCTTAATCCCTGTGAAGAAAGTGCTAACAATCGAGGCTACCCTTAACCATAACCATCCAGCCTTCTTTGTCAGATTTAAAAGACTCCGGTTGGAATTTGACTGAGCTATGGAAGAGTAAGGCTACCCCTTGGTGTTTAGTGGTTGCGGAAGAGCGATATATAAGGGGGTATTGTTTATGGCAGAGTCTCAGCCCCTCCTCTCTTTTTAAGTAAGTCTCTTGGAGCACCACAATTTCAAAGCGGTGATCTGTAAGGTATTTCCAGATTTTTTGCCACTTGAGTGGCAAATGTAAACCTTTAATGTTCCATGACCCTATGGAGATCACCATGGCGTTACATTACCCATCTTCCACCCTCCTCTTTCGACTGTCAAGGTCTACCCCTTTGCCTTGTGTCTTTGCCCTACTGTAATGGACCATTTACATCCAAATCCCCTCATGGTATCTGCACCTATTAGATTGTGTACTCTCTCTCCGTGCCCCACCAGCCACCACCATGTACATCCTCCCCCCCCACCAAAAAAGAAAATAAAACCACAACAATACCAACAACCAGTTGTGCTGGATGAAAACTGGATCATTGCCGGAGTGGGTCTCCCCACGGCTGTGCATGTTGGAGGGTTATTCAACTGGAGTCCCTGTCCACTCCCATCCCGGCTTATGAAGTTATCAACAAAGGTCGCCATCGTTTAGTGTTCAAGTGCTGATCGGTACCGGCCTTCCCCAGTTCGGGCTTTGGCTAATGTGCCTCAGAATTTGAGCTGGCCCTGCCAGGGGACTCTGGATGGGGTAGCACTCCACTTCTTCTTAACTGGAGAAATCCTGTGGCGAGTTTATTAGTGTTCATCTGTTCCCTGCGGTTCTAGACCCACATCATGGCTCTTGAAAGCCGTAGTCCTGGAGAGGGCCTCTAGCTATAAAGGCTATCACAACTGTTGTTTGTCAACTGTCTGTGAGTAGATCTATGTGTTTCGTTGATCATTTATGCCCTCCTATTAGACTTGTGCTCCATTGGCTGTTTCTCTGGGATTCTAGGTCCGTTCCCCCCGAGGCATCTTGCGTATTCCTCGCATCTTCAGAGCTGAGACCCAGTATCCACATTCCCTCCTCGAACTCCATGACATGGTGTACCTTATTCTGAAATTAAAAATTCAGGCTGAGCGGGAATGTCCATCGATACTTTATTTGTTCTTCGTGGAGTTTCGTGGTGATGTGTCGGAACTGCTGTCTCCTTGTCAACGTTGCAGGGGCTAAGTCTTGGTACACGTTACATCAAAAACCCTGGAAGGAGATGTTGCTCTTTGTCTGGGCTGCCTGAAGCACGGCTTCTTTTACCTTGAAGGAATGGAACTTAGCGAGACCATCATGTGGCCTCAGACGGTCCCTGGAGGGTTGCCCCCACCCGGTGTACTCTCTCCAGCTTAATTTTGAGTTGCCGCGGGCTAAAGATTTCTGTGAAGAGACCCTCAAGGAAGGCCTCAAGGTTCTGCCCCTCTGCCCCTTCCTCCAGGTCTCGAATTTGTATATTCTCTCTCCAGCCCTGTTCTCCAAGTCTTCCGACTTCAGCACTGTGAGTTGTAGTTGC
Organism: Lissotriton helveticus; assembly: GCF_964261635.1. Classification (NCBI taxonomy): domain Eukaryota; kingdom Metazoa; phylum Chordata; class Amphibia; order Caudata; family Salamandridae; genus Lissotriton; species Lissotriton helveticus. Next base: position 664,176,176 of record NC_136063.1, read on the forward strand.
TTCTGTAGGTCCTGCAGCTGCTCTTGCATGTCCGTGGACCGCTTGTCAAGATCTTGGGAGTGGGATTTCATATCTAGCACTCTCGTGCCTACTGAATCCACATTCTGCTGGAGCGTCATCACCCATGTAGTCAGGTCTGTTTTGAGCTGTTTGATGGAGGCCTTAATGTCTTGATTAAAATTTGCGAGCAACTCTGCCTTGAACTCACGTAGGATTGCCATCAAGTCCTCTCTCGTAAGTGCCATGGTGTCCATGGTGCCCCCTGCGTCGGTGCTTGTCATTTCTCAGCTGGAGGATAAAAGCTAGAGACTTTAGCAGGCATCTTTTTCTATGACATAGGTGCAACTGCAGAGGCCCGTAAGTGTCTATGTGTTTGGCGCCGGACGCACAAAACATTCATCCCCTCTTTCCTGTTTTAGCCATGGACGCCGTCTGATTGTAGGCTCCACACCTTATATTCCCTCTACACCCTGGATCAGCGTTATGAACAGTCTCTGGGGGTGTACTCTATAGCTCCCCGGAGCCCCCCCCGTGGGGTCTCGCGTAACCGTACAACTGCGTTTGGGGCGCAGGGTTCGGGTTATCTCTCCTTCTTAATGTCCCATTTGAGTAGACAGAGTCATCTGGGGGCGCATCAAGGACACCCTCGCTTTACTGGCATGGCACTGTGACTCCCGCTGCCAGGTCAGGGTCAGGCACGCCAGGCAGGACACTAAAGTAATTATTTTGCCCTGAGAGCGGTTTGCTCCACCAGGATCTGGGAGACTCCAGTCACCAACAGATTCCCCTTAGGGCCTCCTCGCTTTCCCCCCTCGCTCATCGGTCATGTGAGTGGGTAAATTGTCGTCTATCTGCCACAGGACTCTTCGTACTGGTCCGATGGCAGGTTGATAATGGGTGCCGCTAGTTACGGTGCACTCGCTGATGCCACTGGATGTCAGAAGCTGAAGTGAACTCTTACCACCAAGTCTTGCGCAGGAACAGAAGTCGAATATTTCCGGACTCCCTCTAAAAGATCCCCCAGAGCCTGTTATAACACTTGGCCGTAAGTGACCCTCGAGGGGGAAGGGGGATTGGATAAAATAAGAAAGAGAACAGAAGAGACTGCACTGGAACTGTTCTTACTGCTTCTCTTGTTCAGTCCGTTCTGAAGACTCAACTTCGGAGAAACCTGGATTGTATTAAAGAAAATGATTAACTTGCACCTAACTACTCTAACTTAATTTTGGTTCAATTTCTAAACAGACTTTACCAATTGTTTCCAGTGTTCTTCCCTCTCTTCTATCTTTGTTACATTTTATTGTCGTAACCGTTTCTTAGATCAGATGATACCTATTAAACAAGATTTGGATTACTATATTTGTTGCAATTCTAAACTGTATTATTATATTACTGAATTAACTGCTTACCATCTCATCTGTATAGAGTTTCTTTTACGTGTCTCCCAGAATCCTAGTTACATTGGAAAGCTCTGCCTATCCTAATTACCTAAATTAAACCTACATAACCTATTTTGTGCCTATATTGGGAATTGCCTCTACTAACTATTATACATTTTGTGCCAGACTTATTTTGTTGTAATTATGTCTTGCTGAATTTCTCATTCGTATACTATGTCCTTTCTTTTCTGTATTCACAGGTTTTCATCAATAGAAAGAGTTTCTGGTAAGTATAACATAAGACTGTATTCGTAAATTCGTAAATTGAACTTCAACCTTTTCTCTGATGCACAATTTAGTATAGCCGATATCAATTATAACATGCGAATTGACTTATCTCTCTTTTCTTTCTTCTCTTCTCAGGAACGCTGCAGACGTTGGAGGCCTTGTGCCGATATTGCTGAAACAACTGAGCGAGACTGAAGAACTCTATTTCACCAAGTCAGAGACTCGGCGTCAGGAACTGGTTATTCCTAACCGTCGTAATTTCTATGCGCGGTATAAATTTTGCTTTAGAATTATCTTTAAACAAGAATTTACCGGAGCACCAAAATACAAGACCTTCTCCGGGATTCTCCTCAGTGAAGTGCGCATTAGAATTACATTGCGTGCTTCACCTGAACTCCTGCACCTGTAGAAGACTGAAACACTAGACCGCAACTTCTTCCTTAAAGCCGGCGGCCATCTTAGAGTTCCGCTTGTGATTCCAATATCTCCATCCATTAAGTAATGGGCATCTTTCTGTATTGAACCAGCGGGATTTACTTGACAAGATGGATGCTACTTGCATAACTTGTTGAGGAGTCCTGACACTGGAGTGGGAGTGTAAGGGAGGGCTCCTCTTCGTAGCGGGCCCCCGGGAAACTGCCATCATTAGCGAGTGGGCTTATCTCGCCTCTCCAGTGGCGGTCGCCATTTTGTCCAGCTCCTCTGTGGGGGGGCACAGCTCCCCCCTTCCTGCACGCTGAGCTGTGCTCCCTGTGTTATATTTCCTTGGTTTAGGGAGTAGGGTAAGCTTCCCTATCCTTGTTGTACTGCCCCTGGGAGCCGCACGCGGCGGTCGCCATCTTGCGCAGCTCCCTCGCCACGCTCACAGGCTCCGACACAGCTTATCAGGGTACCGCAGCCACGCCTCACCACCTCTGTTACTGCTCTACATGTCCCCCATAGGTGAGGTATTTGGAAAACCCACCAATCCCATGGGGCGGGGAGACTGCTGCTCCGTGAGTAATCAGAATCCCCTTCAAAGCCTCAGGGAAGCAGATCCAGCAGTCCAATCTTCAGAGGAATTCAGCTACAACTATCACCAGATACTCATTCCTTTGATAATTTTATGGAAATTCAGGACGGCATTTTAAACTTGAAAACTTTTCTCCAACCTCGGGAGCCTCCGCGACCGCGTACTAACCAGCTGTCATGTTTTCCCAGTCAACACCACATCTTGTTCTTGTCAGATGCAGCACTTTAAACTCCCTTCAAATGGCCCTGGACTGGATTGGCACCACTAGGCAGAACAAAAATTACAGTCCGTAAAGTCCAGGTGCTGGGGTGAAGATGAAAGGTGAAGTCTTTGATATCCCTGAGACGGCAGCAACAGGAGTCAAACCAACAAGCCCTTGGAGAAACTTAGGTTCAAGGAAATAGAGAGCAGGTCCAGTCCTTCTCACTTCCAGGAAAGAGCAGCAGGCCAAAACAGCAAAGTAATTTAGCAAAGTGGCAGTCCCTCCAACAGCACAGCAATCAGCAGGCAGCAGTCCAACACAGCCAAGCAAATTAGCAGAGTGGAAGTCCCTCCTACAGCACAACAGCTGTTCTTCCTGGCAGAATGTCCTTAGTTTCAGCAGTCTTCTGAGTTGGTGGGGTCAGACGCCCAGAACTTATACCCATTTGGCTTGTAAAGTAGGGAGACTTCAAGGAGATGCTTTGAAGTGCAAAAGGCCCTGCCTTTCCTGCCCTGGGCGCAGACTCACTCCAGAGAAGTATGCAATACTTCGGGAAGGGAGAGGACACAACACTTTCAGGTGCAGAGTGTCATCTCCTCCCTCCCTTCCTACTCAGGATAACCCAACAATATGCAGATGACTAGGCAGTCACATTTACCCTTCCTTTGTGTGCGGCTGTCTAGAGGGAATGCAGAAAGCCATCTGCCACCCACCCCAGGTGTGTATTCCAGAGACAGGCAGAAAACCACACAATGGTTTAAGCACAAAAATGAAAACTTTCTAAAAGTGCCATTTTCAGATCTACAATTTAAAAACCAACATAAGTTGTATTTTCAAATTGTGATTCCAGTGACACTAAATTTGGTTTTCCTACATTTTCCAAACTCGAAACTGCACTTATAAAATGTAATATGTCAGTCCCCATGTTATCATTTGGCAGAGAAAGGTCTTGCAGTGGTGAAAAACACATATATGAGTATTTCACTACCAGGACAAGTAAAATTTAAAAGTGCATATCTCACTTTTTAAATATGCTGCACCCTTCTTCAGTATTTACGAAGCTTTAGAGAAGTGTATTGGATGCCCTGAGACAGTGCTCAGAGTCGATCACCAAAAGGGGCATGATATGGTAGAGGACGTGATGTGAGTTGCCGCTGGACCATGCTTGCTACAGGCCCCTAGGGGCTGAGGGCTGACTGAGGCACAGAAGGCCAGGCAGGATACAGAGACCTTCTGCAGTTGGTCATCTGATGACCGGTACAGGCCACAATCTGCAGTGTGAAGCAGAGCCGGGCTGGCATGAGTCCTACACTAATGGGCTGGGTGCTGAGGCCCATTGAAGGCCCATGGAAGGTGAGCAGAGGCATTGCTAGAGTGTGCCACAGAAAGAACGTGGAGTCCACAGTGATGACAAGGCCTCAAGTGCCACTGTTGTTGTACCTGCTGTGTCTGGCCATGAACATACCACCTGCCCCATGCTCTGCTATGAGTTCTGAGGGACTCTGAGAAGTTTCTGAGGAGTTCTGCGGCCCTGCTCTGCCTGCAGTGTGTGGTGGAGGTAATAGGAGCCTCCTGTGGTGAGGCCCAGAATGGGTAAGGCCACGGTTACCATGGGCAGTGTCCAGTGCATCTCGCCAAGCCCTCAAGTTCCTGGAAAAAGCCCTAAGGGTTTCCAAGAAGCCCTGTAAGCCTAAGGTAGCTGGGCTGCTCCAAGTGAGTAATTTACACTTCATCATAAAAGAGACCGTGCGTACTCGTACCCTCCTTACTATGCTGCAAGCAAACAGCTTCAGGGACGGGAGTGGCAGTGCATTTTGACAGTTGAAAGCCAGAACTATCATCAGATACCAGGAGGAGGCAAAGGTGCTGTGGTATAAGGTCACCTTGGAGCCTCTCTATCAGCCCATCAGCCTACCCATAACCCACTATTGGAGCTTCTCAGAAAGCAAGTAGTCTATGGTGGAGATATGTGAAAGACCCTAAGTGGTAGTTGTCTGCGGTCAAGAAACAAATTGCAAAGGGCCACAGAGAGAGGGCACCATGCCCAGGTGGAATTCCACCAGCCACTTATGTGGCAGACACAAGATTCTGGGCTGCACACCTAACACCCCTTTTCTCCACCATCTTGCAGCTGAATCGCATTTCTCCCTCATGGCATGGCTAGATTCTCGCACCAGTATTCAAGGGCGGAGACAAGGTGGTTCCTGGGAACAGTCGCTTCGTATCTCTAACTTACAATGATGTCAAATATTTCACAAGGGTGTTACTAGTTGAGCTACAGATTTGGGCGAAGGCTAATAACATAATTTCACCAAACCAAACCCAGTTCACCAAGCATACAGGGACCTCAGTCACCTTATGGCACTCTCCCTATTATCTGTCAAGGCAAAATCTAATAGCCAACCAGTCTACTTCGGCTTTATCGACTACAAGACTGCATTCGATAGAGTCGACCGGGGGGGGGGTCTTTGGCATGAATTAGCCCTTCTTAACATACCGGATGGCTTACTAATGGCCCTGGAATCACTGAACAAACACACATTAGTTAGAATAAAACATTTGTGATGCCTCTCGCTTCTCCAGGCCAAATAAAACCATGCACGGTCTCAAGCAGAGCTGCATCCTTGCACCAATATTATTCTACCTGTTCTTATCAGATCTGACTCCAACAATAAACTCTGTCAATTACCATCCACCCAAATTGAAGCTCTCGAATCTGCTGTACTCGGATGATCTAGTCCTGATTAGTAGAACCAAGGTCGGCCTGCAGCCCCTTCTTGATGCAACCTCGTCCTTTTCAACTAGGAATGGCTTGACAAAAAAAAAGAAAACTAAAATCCTGGCTATTCCAGGGACTAGGGGCCCGATGTAGGAGCCCTAATACCGGTCGGAAACGGCCGATTTCAGCCGTTTCCGACCGGTATTAGGGTTTTCTAATGTAGGAGCATGCTTTACAGAATCGGTATTTTACCGAATCTGAATTTACAGATTCGGTAAAATTACCGAATCGGTAAATACAGAATCGGTAAAAATACAGATTCTGTAAAAGCACATGTAGGTAGCACATCTTTGAGTGCCGCAGGCCTTTCAGATTCGGTATTTTACCACCCAATCCAATTGGGTGGTAAAATACCGAATCCAGGTGTGCATGCACATGTGTGCATGCACACCTATGCCATGTGACAGACAGACATGCCCTTAGGGCATGTATGTGTGCCACATGGCACACATGCCTGTATTTGGGGTGCTAGAGGGTGTCGAAGTGACACCCCCTGCACCCTTGCAGGAATCAGTAATTACCGAATCGGTAAATACCGAATCGGTATTCACCATTGATTCCTATGGGCTTCAAGGCCCATAGGAATCAATGGGGGATACCGATTCTGTATTTACCGAATCAGTAAATACCGAATTTTACAGATTCGGTATTTACCGATTTTGAAATACCTACATGTGCCCCCTTCTATTTTACCACTTCTTAAATACCGAATCGGTAAAATTCGGTATTTTAGAAGTGGTAAAATAGAATTACCTACATCTAGCCCTAGATCACAAAAAAACAATGTTTTTTCTGGACCAAGAAATGTTAGGGTCAACTACAAGTTTTAAGTGCCTTGGAGACTACTTCAACGAGAACAGGAGATACAGCGATCAATGTGCAGGTAGGGATACCTTCCTGCACATAAACAATCACAAGAGGTGATTTCCTCATTCAATGTGTGCTTCAGAATGCAGCAGGCATAGAAAGAGGAAAGAAATGAGGAGAAAGAAAAACATTTCTCCTCATTGCGCCTCCCTACACCTCCCCTGGGGAGGCATGGCATTCTGATGCATTTCCAGGTGTACGAATTCTCGTAAATCTGGAAATGTGACAGAAACCATGGGTATTGCATGGGAAGACCCACATCAGCACCCATGGCACGCAAAGTGTTGTGTGTAAATGGGCCATATTTACAAGGAGATGAATAGCCACGCAGGGCTGCTTTATGTGTCCTTGTAAATATGGGACAGTAAGTTGCGCCACTGGTGCGTCACACAAAGTGACGCACCAGCGGCACAAGGGGCCTATAAATAAGCCCCTGTATTTCTTGTAACCATATTTAATGCTATGAAATAAACCAAAGGTTCCATCCAGCACTATTTAAAACGTTTAAATAAATAAAAATTTGGAAATTCTGTCATATGAAATATATCCTTGATCGCGCCTCGTCGTCTTTTAAATTGCATTTCTATCTGACAGTTTCCCTACTCTTCTTACAAATGAAAAGTTCTTATTTAAAAAAGAAAACCTGTTGCAGCAACATTTTAACCACATGAAAGTAGTAGTTTTTTTCTAAGGTGAAGGCGACTAAAGAGTTTATACTTACATAATACCACTGAGTCAATGCCTTAATTAGTATGCAAACAAACGTATATATATCACTCCTGAGACATTAAAATGTCAGAAAGTAACATCTGCTACAGCTAAGATTTTTGACTCTACAATATCATAATTTCTTTAGAACCACGAAGTAAACTGTATTTTCATTAACTTTTTGGCTCACATTTGACTTTAACAAGCCAAGTCGTTTCTGTAAGTGCAGAGCCAGAAAACCTCTTGCCAGGGGGCTTAGGCCAGGTGAAATGCCTCTCTATACATGTGGATCTGGAGCTCAGGCAATTGGCCTTGGGTTCTCTTCGTTTCTGGGCCTGTGATCAAAGTGAATCAATTAAGAACATTAAACAATCAGGACATTGTTTTTTTCAAAACTGTCGATTTAATGGCAGGCCCAGTATTTTCCCTAATAGAGAATAAAATACAACTGCGGTTCACAGAGGATAGCGACACTTACTGGCAATGAATGCTGCTGCTACTATTTCCACCGACAGGTATGAACTTAACAAGCCTGGCCAGCTACTTTACATCAAGGTCGTATTGGTAAGGCAGGCACTTGGGCAAATGCTGAAGGGCCAGTATCCCAGTTTCAGGGCTGGGCTGCTTTCCTGTGCAGCCTGGGGGTGATTTGGGTTGTGTCTGATATGGTCACATGCCGCCAGTAGCCCAGTGGGTGCCTAAGTGGCCTTTCTGGAGGTAGATAGGCATCCATTACCTCCCATTTATCAATGGGCAGAGGTATTACTCCCTTTCTCTCGCTGTGCTGGCCCATTAATGTATGCATATTGCGTGGGGGCCGGGGGTCTGAGAAAAAGAGGCCTCACTTGTTTTCAGGTGTGTTTCACCACTTTGAACTAATCCGTGCATTTTTTTAAATCTTATTAAAGTTAAAAAAAATGACTCTGTCAGAACCCCCCCATCTTTTTATAAAACTTAACTGAAGCAGTGTTTTGAGGAAAGGCAATATGCAAATGTGGGCCACGTTTTTTAGCGTGCCCAGCCCGACTTTGAATCCCAATCCAACCCTGCTTTTCAAACTCATTTAAACTGTACGACCACAAAAGTACTCTGTGCCGCTTTCTGCTTCCTCTGCTGTTTGTGAAATGTTATCACCTTCAACATATGATATAAAATTAGATTAACATCACAATCTATCTGAGATGCATTGCTGTGTGTCCAGTAAACACTGAGGGCCCGATTCACAAAGGTAAAGTTGGACGAAAGTGGATGCCTTTCATGATCGTGGCGGTGTCCTCGATCATGATTGGTCGGCTGGCTGGTGTCTCCGGGGGGCGGGGCCCGTTGTGGCTTCTTGTGGGTGGTCGACAAAGTTGTCGTAGAGTGTTCTGATCGTGAATTGGAAGTAGTCTCCAAGCTTGTCGCAGAGTTCTTGGGATGGAGTGATGTCTGTGGCTTTTCTGCATGGGCTGGTGAATTCCTGAATGACACTGAAGAGTTCCTTGGAGTTGGTGGAGTTGACAAGGATTTTGTTGTGAGTGAAGTTCCTCTTCGTTGTTCTGATTTGGTTGTAGTAGTTTGTCATGGTGTCCTTGTAGGTGGAGTAGTTATCGGTTGTCTTGGTGTTCCTCCAGTTCTTCTCCAGGTGTCTGCAGGTGCACCTGGCTTCTTGGAGATCGGTTGTGAACCAGGAGGCTTTCCTGGGGGTCTGTTAGCCGGGGTTGCATAGCGGGACAAGCTCATCTGCGCAGTTGGAGATCCAAGTGTGGAGTCCTCTGGCTGCTATGTTTTCATCAAATGCCCAGTTGGGGTTGTCTCGGGGGGAGGGTGGAGTTCAGTAGCTCATCGGTAACCTTGCTCCAGTTCTTTCATGGTGGGCGGGGGTGGTTTTGAAGCCTTGGGTTTGTCGACAGTGCAGTGGAAGCAGTGGTGGTCGGTCCATGGTGATTGCGTTGTGTGGCTAAAGTGAACGCTGTTACCTGCAGCGAAGATGTGGTTGAGGCTGTATCCCGCTCTGTGTGTCGATGTGGTGACGAGTTGTTGAGTCTGGTGTTGGCGAGGTTGTCACGGAGGATAGTGGAGTTGGGGTCACTGGGGTTGTCGAGGTGGAAGTTAAGGTCTCCAATAAGTATATGGTTCATTGACGCAATGGCATGGGATGCGATGAAGTCGTTGATGGTGGTTGCAAAGGGTGTCCGGGGGCAAGGAGGTCTGTAGATGATGGTTCCTTGGAGTGTGGTGTTAGGTCTGGTCTGGATCTGGAAGTGCAGGTGTTCAGTGGACGAGAAGGTTTCGCTGGAGGGGATGAGGCAGAGGGTGCTCTTGTGGGTGAGGCCCCCTCCTGGGTAGTTAGGCGGTTCTTCCACTGGATCTTTTATATGTCCAGGATGACAGTGTTTATGTCCGGGGTGGAGGTGGTGTTGGTCCAGGTCTCCGTGAAGAAGGCAATGTTGAACTACAGAGAGTCAAGTAGGTTCCAGATTTCTATGGCGTGTTGTGTACGAAGCGCACGTTGAGGAGGATGCATCTTAGGGTGTTGTCGGCAAATGTGTCTGCGATGTCAGAGGCCGGGTTGGTGGTGACGATCTGATGGCAGTGGAGGCAGGAGAACTGGCCGTGGATCGAGTTTGGCTATGCCTGTTGGCAGTCTCTGAGTCTTCCGTGGTTTAGTGCAAGGAGGGCGACGGAGTCGTAGCGGTGGAAGGTTGTGGATCCAGGGTTCCAGGCGCTGGTCGTGGTCGGGTCTTGCACGTGCGCAGACGGACTTGCGATAGGCACGCCAGTGGCGCGAGCACTGCGTGCGGCCACCATTAACTAGGGAGGGGGCGGGACTAGAGGTAGTGATGCGGGAGCGGAGAGGCTGTGTCGGGGGAGGGGCTGCAGGGGCAGCAGCAGCGGGAAACCGGCAGGGTGCCGATTGAACTAAATAAAATAATAACCAGAGGAATAAGGCAGCTACCGGGCAACAAGGAATATGCAGAAGTAAAAAGCTGAGGGTGAAGGAAACACCAGGCAGGCTAGGATGGAAGCACTTCTGAGGCAGGAATCGGGCTGCCAGCATGAACCCTTCTCAGGGGAAGACTCTGCACTGCGACAATGCAGCAGTGATGCAGAGCTGCTAGGGAGAGTGCTGGCCTAGACCGTAGGTCAAGGTCTCACACGCGCTCCCCGCAGCGCCCGCCATTAGGTAGGAGAGGGGGCAGAGCTGGAGGTAGGAAGGCGGGAGCAGGGCTGTGTCGGTGGGGCCGCAGGGGGCAGCAATGGTGGGAAACCGGCGGGTGCCGGTTGAACTAAATAAAATAATAACCAGAGGAATAATGCAGCTAGCGGGCAACAAGGAATATGCAGAATCAAAAAGCAGAGGGCAAGGGGAACACCAGGCAGGCTAGGATGGGAGCACCTCTGAGGCTGTAATCGGGCTGCCGGTGCGAACCCTTCTCAGGGGAGGACTTTGCACTGTGGTGATGCGGCGGTGATGCGGAGCTGCTGGGGAGAGTGCTGGCCTAGACCGGATGCTATTCGTTGGACATTGTAGGTTTAAAGTTGACCTCCATATTATGATACCGGCAGTCAGAGTTTAAACAGGCCCGGCAATCTGACGTGGGTCTGATAGGCTCAAGGAGCCTGTTGGCCAATCAGAAAGCCCTCATAATCCCTTAAGGACGGCAGAATATGATGTTGGTTTCTGACAGCCACTCCATGTCGGCCTTTTCGACATGGATTGGCTTTTGGAAACGGACTTCGGGGGCCCATAGCAGTGCCCCTTTAACCCCTTACTCTCCACATTTGGCCCTAAACATCCCTGCACCGTGTGATACATCCCTGCACCATGTGGCAGGCACATTTTTCACTGGGAGCTTGTGCTGCGGGCAGTTTCATTCCGCTGCACATGTTCCCACTGTAAAATGGAAGTTTCCGACCACACCATGTGAGGTCGCATCTAAATAATCTAGTTGGAATCACCTGCCTGAGGTCGGTCGGTTCCCAATCCAGAACGGTGACAGTCGGAGGCAACTCTGACCGACATCGTATTGAGGGCCAATGCATCAATAATTGCGAAGCTGACAGATACGGAGAGAGACTCCTAATTTGAAATCATGCATGTCCTCATCTCTATGAACAATGTAGGTTAACCCTGGGTGTAGTTTGCATAGTCGCGCTACGCGTAGCTAAGCGAAGTTGCACATGCGCCTCGCGAGCTACGGGAGCGCGCGTTTTTGCTTGTCCCATCCGTGCGCGATGCATTTTTCTTGCTCGCGAATGCATATTGCGTGGTTGGGAGTCTGTTTGCGTGCTCGGGGGATAGTATCTCGCTAACTTACCCATGTGGTCGCCTATGGGCACGGCCATCTTGTTTTTTACTTATCCCGCCCATTCTTGATGCCTTATTTCCTGTTGCGGGTCGCGTATAGCGTGTTCGGGATGCGTATGTCATGTTCGGGAATGCGTTTTACGTGTTTGCGATGCTGTTTGCGTGCTCATGGTAAAAGATGGCACAAACGTACCCACGCGATCGCGCTAGGTGCGGCCATCTTGTTTTTTCACTCTATGCTATGTTTCTTAGGCCTGCCTTTCTATCCTCCCTCTATATTTTATTTCTACTTTTACTGTGTTTTTTTCACTTTTCTACTGTTTTATATTACTTCCTTCTTTAAGCTCCTACTCCTTCCCCTAACTTCCTTTTTCCCTTCTAAATGTTCTTTTGTGCCTCCAACTCACCCTAGAACCATGCCTAAGGGTACTAATGGGCGCTCCAAGAGCAAGGCGCCTGCGTCCAAGAGACGCCTGCCTTGCGGCAGACTGCGCCGTCCAGGGAGCATAACCTGCTGGACCTGCTAGGTGTCGAGGTCGTGGGGCTTGGTGAGTAGCTAATATACTAGTAGTTACTAGTAGTTTAAGTATTATGTATAATTTGTTCCCGAATGGCAAGAATACTGCTGCTTACATTGCAGGCAAATTACGTTTCAAAATCTTCTGTGATTCTAGGACACAGGTGCCCAGTGCTGCTCTTACTTGTTTGCAACTTTGCGCTTGCTTGGGCTGATTATGTAAGAGTTTACTTAGAGAACTTAAGTTAGGTAATGCTATTGCTATAGAGACTCTAGTCCTTCCTTTGTTCTCTTGTCACTAATAAGAGATAGTGGTGGATGGATTGATAGGTTTAGTTAGTAATTTTTTTGAGGTGTACGTGACCAATGTTCCCTCTAATTTTTTTCCTCTGGGTGCGGCAGAGTAAGGTCTCTGTGCGCTGCAGCCACGGCTATGTGCGCCAACAACCCGACCGCTCTTGTAGACCATGGCTTTAAGTGGGATGAAAAAACTGGGTGTCTCTCAAAGGGGAATGACCGATGCAATCAAGGGTGTGGCTTAAAAGCAATTAAGCTAAAAATCGTGCTTAGCATAGTGTGCCACCCGACTGATATTTTGCTTCTCCTGAGTTGGAACCTAAAGATATATCAGTTGGTCGTGAGAATTTTCGTAAAGGTGTTTTTGCTCTTTCAGATGCGGATGAATTTTTCCAACGTTTGACTTGGCTACGGGACGAGGCGACACGATTACGAGCGGCGAAAAAGGCATCGGATCCATCAGCGTCTGGATCGACGGAAAATTCCAGAGTGTGCCCTATCTATGGATCAGATAAGAGTGTTGCGATTAATGTTATGCCTATGCGAGAAGCTGCGCCTTTGTATGTCCCTCCTAAAGGGGCAGGCACGGACGATGATAAGACGTCTGTAGATGCGAAGGGTTACTTCATATATAATTGGGTTTATACGCCATGGAATAGAGCAGATGTTATGGCACTTAAGAATGCTTTGCCTGACCCCCGTAAAAATCCAGCAGCTTTCTATGAAGGTGTGGAGGGCGCTATTTCTTCATGTATTATGACGTTAGTTGATATTGATCTTTTCTTTGGATTGATATTGCCTCCTGATATGTGGAGGGTGATTCGTAAGTTTGATGATCGAACGATATTAGGTGCAGATTGGAAGGACATAGTGAGAGCTGATTTAGATAGGGAACCTGCATGTAAGCCGTGTCAGTTGATTTTAGAATTACCAACGGCTATCTTGAATAAATTAAAAACGCTTGTCCCCCCTAAGAAAATAGATTGGACAGTATTAGCATCTTGTAAGCAGAAGTCAGACAAATCGGTTTCTGATTTCTTTTCACGTTTTGAGGAAGCATTCCATGATTACAGTGGTCAATTATTAACAGAGGATACGGGCAGACATTTGTTCGTAGACAAGTATGTGGCTAATCTCCTACCGGAGATTGCAAAACGATTTAAGTCTAGTGAAAGTTCATGGACCACTGCAACGCCCGCTTCCTTATTAACTATGGCTCAGTATTATGAACGACAGGAACTAGAGGCTAAAGAAAGTAGTGATAAGAAAGCAAAGGACTTAAAGACGAAAGTGATGTTGGCACAGGTTCATGCTACGCAATCGAGAGGGAATGATAGGGGTAGACGAGGATCGTACGTTACGTCTCCCCCTTGTTCCGACATTTCTGAGGATCAGTGTGCATATTGTAAACAGTTTGGACATTGGGTTGCAGATTGTCCGGTACTTCGTGAGCAGCGTAGTCAGAAGGGTCGAGGAAGTGGAAGGTCACGGAATAGTTATTCAGGACCGAGAGGAGGAGCGAATGACCGTGGTAGGTTTGAAGAGAGGGGTCGTGGTCAGGTTGAACATAATACTTTTGATCGGCGGAATCAATATCAGATAGCTGAAGGAGAAAATACTGAGTCTCAGGATAATAGATATGCATAGGATTGCGTAGGATGGGGTGTGGAATCGGTTGAGGTACCAGTCGATCAAAGGGGTCCATATATATCAGCACACGTTTTGGGTTCTACTGATCAGTTTCTGGTTGACACAGGAGCTACTCGTAGCGCTTTGTCCAAACACTTGGTTCCAAGGGCTCCCCTGTCCGGCGAAACGATTACAGCAATAGGGTTCGATGGAACACCTTCTCTAAGCCCATTGTCTCAACCTCTTACGTTTCATGTTGACAAATTCACTGCCCCATGTCCGTTTCTATTATCCCCAAATACACCAGATAATATTATGGGACTGTGATGGTGGGCGGTCGGCTGGCTGGAAAAGCAGGCAAGGAGGCCGGATATAGCGTGCAATTGTGTGGTTTATTGATACACTGAGAATCCGTGCAACAGAGTCCAAGGGGTGTGAGGGAGATCAGAAGTGGGATTCGAATTTTGCGAAGAAGGGACGGATCTTGGGATGTAACTCCGGGTCCTCAGATGCAGTGCCAGGTCTCGGGAGTAGTGCCGGGTCTTGGGTGTAGTGCCGGGTCTTGGGTGTAGATCCGGGTCTTCCTCGGGGAGTCCACCGGAGGGCAATGAGAAAACAGGAAAAAGGAGCCGTTAGTCCCACTGCATCGGACTATAAGCACCTCCACCAACACCGGGTCGTGAGGAGTGGAAATAGTATCGTGAGGGAAAAAGGGTATGGGGCTTCAAGACACAGATACAGAGGCTAGGGACTTAGTGTGAGACGTGTTGGGGGGGGTTGATTAGTAATCGAGGGCTATCTATATCAAAAGTGCTTTATATGTATATACAGTGACCCACTTGTGGGACACCCCCGCGCCGCACGGCCACCAGCTGCTGCGTGTGCCCCCTGCCGCCCTCTGCCTCGCTGCTGACTCGTTGCCGGCTCCCGCCGCTGCGAGTGGTTTTTGTATTGTTTTGACGGATATTTGCGCTTGTCTGTGTTAACCTTGTTTTTTCCTACTGTTGCGTTCATTTGTGCCTGTTTTGACGGATATTTGTGCTTGTCTGTGTTAACCTTGTTTTTTCCTACTGTTGCGTTCATTTGTGCCTGTATTTTTATTGCATTGTACTTCCTCCGTGTCGCCCTCCTTCCTTGTTGCCCGCCTACCGCCTACCTCGACGCCCCCCGCCCTCCCTTTCCCGCCACCGCCGCTTGGCCCCGCCCCTTTCTGCCTTCTGTAACCCTCCCCGCTCCCGCCTCCCAGCTGCTCCGCCCACCCGCGCACTTGGCCTTAAATGGCGACCGTGCGACGCAGGTGAGTGTGACCCACTTGTGGGACACCCCCGCGCCGCACGGCCACCAGCTGCTGCGTGTGCCCCCTGCCGCCCTCTGCCTCGCTGCTGACTCGTTGCCGGCTCCCGCCGCTGCGAGTGGTTTTTGTATTGTTTTGACGGATATTTGCGCTTGTCTGTGTTAACCTTGTTTTTTCCTACTGTTGCGTTCATTTGTGCCTGTTTTGACGGATATTTGTGCTTGTCTGTGTTAACCTTGTTTTTTCCTACTGTTGCGTTCATTTGTGCCTGTATTTTTATTGCATTGTACTTCCTCCGTGTCGCCCTCCTTCCTTGTTGCCCGCCTACCGCCGACCTCGACGCCCCCCGCCCTCCCTTTCCCGCCACCGCCGCTTGGCCCCGCCCCTTTCTGCCTTCTGTAACCCTCCCCGCTCCCGCCTCCCAGCTGCTCCGCCCACCCGCGCACTTCGCCTTAAATGGCGACCGTGCGAACGCGCAGCGGTCACGCGCAGCGGGTGCGCCGATTGTGCGCCGAAGGCGCGCCAAAGGTAAGCCCGTCTGCGCCCGTCCGCGCCTGGACCGCGCCCAGTGCCAGGACCCCCGGCCCCCGAGGAGCCCGACCGCGACCGACCCGCCTGACGTACTCCGCCGCTACCCTCATCGCACTCAACACCGGCCGACTTCCCGACTGCCACCAGGCCACTCCACGACGTACCCACGGACCTTTCAGCTGCCACGCCTGCAAGTTCACCTGCATCCGGACCTGCCTCGCACCAGCACCCGCCAAGTCGAACACCAGCAGCACCCACCTCAAGTGCATCCTGCTCAACACCCGCTCCGTCCACAGACACGCCATCGAACTCTGGAGCCTCCTAGACGCCACAGCCCCTGACGTTGCCTTCCTCACGGAGACCTGGATGAACGCCTCCTCAGCCCCCGACATCGCCATCGCCATCCCGGAGGGCTACAAGATCGTCCGGAGGGACCGCAACGCCAACCAGATGGGAGGAGGCATCGCCATCATCCACAGGAGCACCATCCGGCTCACGACCAGCACCGACAACACTCCGACCAGCGCCGAACACCTGCATTTCCAGATCCACACCAACCCGAACACCACCCTCAGAGGCACCCTGATCTACCGACCCCCTGGACCACGCACGCAATTCAGCGAGGACATCGCCGACTTCGTCAGCCCGCACGCCCTCCCCTCCGATGACTACATCCTCCTGGGAGACCTCAACTTCCATCTGGAGAACAACAACGACCGCAACACCAGCACCCTGCTCGACAACCTCGCCAATCTTGGACTCAAGCAGCTGGTATCCACCCCCACCCACCTCGCCGGACACACACTCGACGCCGTCTTCTCATCCAGCAAAGACGTCACCTTCAGCCACACCACAGAGCTTCAATGGACGGACCACAGCTGCGTCCACTTCACCTTCAAAAGAACAACGACCCACCAACACCAGCAACAGGCCGCCCGCAGAAGCTGGAACAAGATCACGGCAGACCAGCTCGCCACCTCCCTGGGCCAGCACCCTCCTGCCAGCTCAGCGAACCCCAGCCAGGCCGCCGACAACCTCACGAAGTGGATCAGCAACTGCGCCGACGAACTCGCCCCACTGAGGACCCCGCCTAGCAGACCCGGCAGCAAGAAGGCCCCATGGTTCACCGACGAACTCAAGAGCTCCAAGAAGAACTGCCGAGCCCTCGAGAAAGTCTGGAGAAGGGAACCGACACCAGACAACAGGACCTCCTTCAAACTTGCCACCCGGAAACACCACCAGCTGATCCGCGCCGCCAAGAAAACAGCATTCAAGGACCGGTTGGACAACAACGCACACAACTGCAAGGAACTCTTCAACATCGTGAAAGAGCTTTCCAACCCCAGCGCAGGTAACAACGACATCACCCCATCGCAAGACCTCTGCAACTCCCTCGCTTCATACTTCCACAACAAGATCGCGGACATACACAACAGCTTCAACAACCAACCTGCGCACACCAGGACCGAACAACCACCCCCCACCACCACCCTCCACGCCTGGACCCCGATCAGCACCGAAGACACCATCCGCACGATGAACTCCATCCACTCCGGATCACCGACCGACCCCTGCCCTCACCACGTCTTCAACAAGGCCGACGCTGTCATCGCACCCCACCTGCGAGACATCATCAACACATCCTTCGACACCACCATCTTCCCGGAGAGCTGGAAACACGCCGAACTCAGCGCTCTACTCAAGAAACCAACAGCGGACCCCACCGACCTCAAGAATTACCGACCCATCTCGCTCCTCCCGTTTCCAGCCAAGGTCATCGAGAAGACCGTCAACAAGCAGATGGCCGCCTTCCTCGAGACGAACGGATCCCTCGACCCCTCACAGTCAGGCTTCCGTGCCAATCACAGCACCGAGACCGCCCTCATCGCCGCCACCGATGACATCCGAGCCCTGATGGACAAGGGAGAAACAGCGGCCCTCATCCTCCTAGACCTCTCCGCGGCTTTCGACACGGTCTGCCACCGCACCCTAGTACAGCGTCTCAACAACGCCGGAATCCAGGGGAAGGCACTGGAATGGATCATCTCCTTCCTCGACGGAAGAACACAGAGAGTTCGCCTACCACCGTACAAGTCAGAGGCCTCCGAAGTCATCTGCGGCGTCCCCCAAGGATCATCTCTGAGCCCCACCCTCTTCAACGTCTACATGAGCCCCCTCGCGGCCATCGTACGCAAACACAACCTCAGCATAATCTCCTACGCCGACGATACCCAGCTGATCCTCTCCCTGACCAACGACCCCGCCGCCGCCAGAACCAACCTGCACGAAGGGATGAAAGAGGTAGCCGAGTGGATGACGACCAGCCGCCTGAAACTGAACTCGGACAAGACGGAGGTCCTCATCCTGGGCTCCTCGCCCTCCGCCTGGGACAACTCCTGGTGGCCCCCCGCCCTGGGCACCGCACCCAAACCAACAGACCATGCACGCAACCTGGGCTTCATCCTGGACGCCTCCCTCTCCATGACCAGGCAAGTCAACAGCGTCTCCTCGGCGTGCTTCAACATCCTACGCATGCTACGGAAGATCTTCTGGTGGATCCCCACCGAGACCAGGAAGACCGTCACCCAGGCCCTCGTCACCAGCCGACTGGACTACGGCAACGCCCTCTACGCCGGTACCACCGCCAAGCTCCAGAAGAGACTCCAGCGGATCCAGAACGCCTCGGCCAGACT
The DNA here is from genome assembly GCF_964261635.1 of Lissotriton helveticus. NCBI lineage: Eukaryota > Metazoa > Chordata > Amphibia > Caudata > Salamandridae > Lissotriton > Lissotriton helveticus. The sequence continues at coordinate 664,194,663 of NC_136063.1, forward strand.
CATCCTCGACGTCCCACGTACCAGCCACATCTCCGGACACCTGAGAGACCTTCACTGGCTCCCCGTCAACAAAAGAATCACCTTCCGCCTCCTCACCCACGCACACAAAGCCCTACACGACCAAGGCCCGAGCTACCTCAACAGCCGAGTCAACTTCTACGCTCCCAAACGCCACCTCCGATCAGCCAACCACGCCCTCGCCGCCGTCCCCCGCATCCGAAGAGCGACTACAGGAGGAAGGTCCTTCTCCTACCTGGCCGCCAAGACCTGGAACTCCCTCCCGACCGACCTGCGCCTGACCCAAGACCACCTCTCCTTCAGGAAGAAGCTGAAGACCTGGCTGTTCGAGCAGTAGCGGCTCCCCCCCCCCCCCAGCGCCTTGAGACCCTACGGGTAGGTAGCGCGCTTTATAAGTGTCAATGATTGATTGATTGACAGTGACCTGACAGGGTTAGCGTGCCTAAGTCGTGCTAAGCCTAAAGAAACAATACTCTATACTATATACAGGCACCTAATGTGCAATAGAGAGGCGAGGGGTTACTCACGGGCTCCGCCGCAACTCTCCAGGTGAGTTGCGGCCGCTCTTCAGCTTCCTCGTTATGGGCTACTTCCGATACTGATGTGGGTCAAATGATTATTCCTCCTGTGCGCATTACTGTGAAGGAGGGAGCGATTTTACCTCGGGTTCCTCAATACAAGATCTCTAGAGAAGGCGAAATAGCTTTGACACATATTGTGAGTGACTTGATAACGGCAGGGGTGGTGGAGGAAGTTCCCTACAATGTTTGCAACAGTCCCATTCTTCCGATCCTAAAGAAAAGAAAAATCCTAAAGAAAGATACAGATTCTAAGATCTATCGCTTTATTATTGATTTGAGGGAAGGATAGTTGTACCCCAGTATCCAGTAGTGTCCGATATTACCACATTACTTACTTTGGTTCCACCCACAGCTACTACATTTACGGTGATCGATTTGAAAAACGCATTTTTTTCGATCCCCATTCATCCTGATAGCCGATATTTGTTCGGTTTTACACTAAATAATAAATCTTATAGATTTTGTCGAGTTCCTCAAGGTTACACAGAAAGTCCTAGCATTTACAGCCAGGCTTTGAAAAGACAGCTTGATTCCTTTGATTTGCAGTCTGGGGTGGCACTTATCCAATATGTTGACGACATTTTGCTTGTGGCAGACACACAGGAGCAATGTGAGGAGAGTACACTTTCCCTGCTTTCTTTCCTTGCTGAACACAATCACAAGGTTTCACGAAAGAAGCTACAATATTGTAGACCAAAGGTGACATACATCGGTCATCTTTTGTCTAAGGAGGGACGTGCATTAACATCAGATCGAATTCAAGCAATTTTAGATACACCAGTCCCTTGCACGCAGAAGGATGTTCGCGCCTTTATAGGTTTGACGTCCTTTTGTAGGCAATGGATACTAGGATTTTCGTACATTGTAAAACCTTTGTTAGCATTGCTGTCCAAAACTGCGGCAACCCCTCTTGAATGGACGGATGAATGCCAGAATGCTTTTGAACAATTGAGACAAGCTCTTTGTTCTGCACCAGTGTTAGGTACACCAGATTATACAAAACTCTTTACACTGTATATACACGAGAAGGATGGGTGCGCATTGTCAGTTTTAGTACAATTACACGGAGATAAACAGAGACCTTGTGCATATTTTTCAGCGGTACTCGATCCTGTGGCTCGAGGACTGCCTGGATGCCTCCGAGCAGTTGCAGCAACAGCAGTAGCTATACAGCAGAGTGAGGGAATAGTTTTGTCACACAAATTGCTGGTGTTAGTTCCCCATGCAGTAGATGCGCTATTGAATCAAACGAAAACGCAGCATCTAACCAGTGCCCGTTTAACAGGATACGAGTTAACACTGTTGGCGCCACACATTACATTGAAGAGGTGCGCCACTTTGAACCCCGCTACTTTATTGCCATATCCTGTTACTGAGACTCAGGAAGAAGAACAACATGATTGTGTTTTTCTGACTCACGAACAAACAAAGGGTCGTGTCGATTTACAGGACACGCCACTTCCTGAAGTAGATGGGGAACTGTGGGTTGATGGATCGTGTGTGAGATTGCCAGATGGTACGGCTTCCGCGGCCTATGCGATCACGACACTTAAGACAGTGGTAGAAACAGCACGAATACCGCAAAAATCTGCCCAAGCAGCTGAGTTGATAGCCTTACCGAAAGCATGTGAGTTAAGTGCTGGTCTATGTGTGAATATATACACTGATAGTCGTTACGCCTTTGGAGTAGCGCATGATTTTGGCCTACTCTGGAGGGAACGAGGGTTTATGACTTCACACGGAACACACATCATGTAGGGAGAATTGGTATGCGACCTCCTGAATGCACTATTATGTCCAAAGAAGGTGGCGATAATAAAATGTAGTGCACATAAGAAAGTGACAGACAAAATAGGGCAAGGAAATGCTTTTGCAGATCGCATAGCGAGAGAGACTGCTATGTTGCAAAATGACTCCTCTATGTATGTGGTGAGATCACAAGCCGAGCGATGGCATGATGCTAGAGAAGAAATTCTAGACATTCAGAAGTCAGCATCTGAAGTAGAACTCGCAACATGGGCAACAGAGGGAGTATTGGATGATGAGGGTTGTTGGAGAAGCAAAGACATGAAGAGATGGAAATTACCTGCTGCTTACTTGCAGGCAATGGTTCAAATGACGCATGGGCTGGCACATATTTGAGCTCTTGCAATTACTAAATTGCTTACACGAGTTTGGGAGCATCCTGAGATTACCAGCACGGCTAGGAGAGTAGTGCAGACCTGTCTGATATGCCTGCAGTACAATCCTGCTAAAGGGACCTCTACTCCTAAAGGAGGGTTCGTTCCACCTACTGCACCATTCGAAGTATTGCAAATGGATTACATCCAGCTGGAGCGCTGTAATAACCTCAAGTACGTCCTAGTGGTGGTGTGTGCTTTCAGTAAATGGGTTGAAGCCTACCCCACGAAGGATAATACAGCATTAACAACAGCTAAGGTGTTACTCAAAGAGTACTTCCCACGTTATGGTGTCTGTAAATTTTTGTGGAATGATAATGGTCCTCATTTCGTTGGGAAGATAGTGGAGCATGTCCTGAAAGGATTGGGAATTAAACAAAAATTCCACGCTGTATTCCACCTGCAGTCAGCAGGTCTAGTAGAAAGGTATAATGCGACTCTGAAGCTGAAGCTAGCAAAGATCGTGGCATCCACGTCTTTGAAATGGCCGGACGCTTTGCCATTGGCATTATTGTCTATTAGATCAGTGACACACTCTCGAACTGGCCTCACACCCTATGAGGTGGTGTTTGGAAGGCCCATGAATATCTGGGGAGTTCCAAAGCCTCGTTCGATACATGATGTGCCTTGTATAATGATGAACGATTATTTGGCACGATTAACAAATGATTTACTTTCTATTCATCAACAGGTTCGAGAAGCGCTCCCCGACAATTCCATTGGAGAGGCTCACAATCTTCATCCTGGCGATTTTGTGATGATCCGGGTGTTTGCGAGATCCAGCAGTTTGGAGCCGAGGTGGCGTGGCCCTGAACAAGTGCTGCTGGCAACGCGAACGGCTGTGCGCGTTACGAATAAGAAGCGATGGATACATTCAACGCACTGCCGACGTGTCTCTCCGGATCTGGTGAACCCTACTGTGCTGTCTGACTACAGAGACATCTTGGACGCGGAGAAGAGCCCAGCTGTTATGCCCAACGAGTCGGAGGGAGCCTTCTCGGACCACACTGTTTCTGGTGGAGTGAAGTACAATCTGCGGCCAAGGAAATAATATTTTTGTATTTTTCGTGACTGGTTAGTAACCGTTCCGAGGTTTGTGAAAACGGAAGCCGGGAATATCAAGGGGGGGGGATCAGTTCTGTCCAGTGTAGCGACACCCGTCTTGAATCTCGGAGAAGAAATCAGCGGCAGCCTCGGTTCTCAGCACTATATTTTTTATTTTTTAGTTTGTTTCTTGAGACTTCGTTCATTGTACTATGGCACCTATGACATTGAGAAACAGAAGAAATCTGGGTGCGGTTCTTTTTGTTACGACAATAGTGGTAATAGAAGTAATAGCTTGGACTATAGAAAGACTGTTTCCTGCACGGAACTATTTACTGCCTACCACTCCAATTCCATCCGAACATTTTCATTTTACTTTGCCCTATCATGAGGAGAGACATAGACAGACTTATTTGAATAACAGTTACATACAGATTTTACACCACACACATAATATGACAAACACCACTAATTGTTGGGTATGTGGTATGTTGCCTGGACATCAGAAGAAAGGAGGAACCCCACTTACTCCTCTTCTTTTTTCTCACAATGGTTCGTGTAATGCTTGGTACACACTTCTCTTTACATTAAGATGGCCAACAAAGGGTGGACTGCTTTTCCGATTGAACAAGGTCTGTTACAATGATCGAGATGGATATCCACAAGCAGAAGGAACTAAATTTGAATGGGAAGAATATCGACCGGACAATGTATCTGCGCCTCGTATCTTCACCAATCAGAGACTTACAAATATGTCCAGTTTACATAAAATTACAGTTATTGATACAAAAGCAGATCTTTGTATTAGGAATAAAGGAACAATTCTGGTGGGGAGAAGTGACTGCAATATTGCTCTCGCCTTTGATACTCCCAATGGTATTTCATTTGTGGCCTCACGAAACACTTACTTTATTTGCGGTAATAAAGGTTATCATCGTCTTCCTCTTGGATGGTTAGGCACATGTTATATACCTTTTGTGTTACCCCCTGTGTTTATTGCCCCGCCTATATACCATAATGATTTTGTATTGTATCACGATTTTATATTGAATAGAGTTAAGAGAACGTTGGACATTGATGATATCGACCAAACTGACACCTCACTACAACAATATGTGGATTTTAATTTAGGGTTATTCTCTTTTGTTGGTGCTGCTCTAAACAGCAGGAAAATTAGACGGCTAACGCGTGTTGTGGAGGCAGTTGCTAATGAAACTGCCTCTGCTTTAGGAAATATAACTGAAGAGCTCCAGATTACTAGAATTGTTACGCTTCAGAACCGGATGGTTCTGGACGTAGTGTTAGCTGATCGCGGGGGTGCATGCCGCATCATCGGAAGTAGTTGTTGTGTTTACGTCCCAGATAATTCGCCATCTGTGTATGATGCTATCTCTAAATTGCACAAAATTTCTGCTGAAATTCATACTGACAATGGTACTTGGACTTTTTCTGGCTGGTTTTGGACTCTGCTTAGTACATGGGGTTGGAAACTGTTAACAGTTCTATGCGTGATTATAGGGATATTTTTCTTTTGTTGCCTATGTATTCAATGTGGTCCTACTTTATATTCTGTATGTATTACAGCCTGTATCCCATCCAAACGAGCTATTGCTAAAAATGTACAGATGAGTAATGCTGAAGTAAAGCAAATTATGATGATCGATATTGAAGATGAACATCCGGATTACTTCCATTATGAGGTAGCTACAGCTAAACGCTAAAAGGGCCGTCTGTCGTAATTTGGCAGTACCTGACTTAGTGTTTAGCTCAGCTACACAAGCTTTTCTGTTAACTTGACCTAAAACGTACGGGGGCCATTTTGTATTTGGTGGCTTCCATTTTGTATGAACATGCGGCCTCGTGGTCAGCGTGCCCTTTCGTCCTTCCTCCATGCCAATGAACTTTTACCTTGCCCGGCAACAGGCTATTTTGAGCGATGGTCAGTTTCACGCATGCGCACACACGATCTTTGGACTAGTGAGTGGCCACTCCTTAGGAATGTTCCCCCAACTGACCAGTGGTATTAAGCTACTCCCACATGCTGGCTGTGCTCCAAAAATGTCCTTATATGTACCTAAAACTGTTCAAATGTATACCGCCTACCTTTTTATTGCTGTCAAACTGTATAAAAGAGGTCGCGCACCGATGTTCGGTGTGATACTTCTTGCATTGCCGAAGGGTGCTGTAGGAATGTACCACCACCCCATGGGGTCCTAATAAACTTGTCTCTTTGCATTTTCAGTTTCCGTGCCAACTTCTGTTTATGGTGTTCGAGTGTTTTTGCAGAGTATGTAGGCCTGACAGAACCCGATACCACACTAGCATTGACAATGTAGCTCAGATCAGGGGTCAATGCACCATTGTTCGCTGTCCGGGATGCCTTCGCATTAGGATATGGCTTGGGGAAGTAATCAGACAGCTTGCCTGGCCGGCTAAACCTATCTCCATTTTCATCAGGGTCGTCTATCACTTCACACTCCTCTGCTAAAGCCTTTGCTTCCTCTTCTGTGTGACTGACTTCCACCAGATTTCGGAAGGCCAAGTATTCCATGCTGTGGCAGGCAGCACACACCTGTTTGTATACCTGATAACCACGACAAACACTGCTGTGATCCAAGGCAGAAAAAAAGGACCGCTGTGGCTCCAAGATACTTTGGAGGATGCAGCTCTAAATCAATGGCTTTTAACGATCTGTGTAGAGCCAGGGCTAAGCCAGCCCCTCCAGCAACAAGCACGCCCAGCTTGGACAGGGCCACCTTTCGGCCTCTGGAGAGACTGGAAAATGACATGGAAGCCCGGGGCTGCGAAGACCAGGCCACCTCGTCCCCAGTGACCCTCTGCACTGAGCTCCGCGCTGCTAGGCTGACCGCCACCACCCTCATCTTTGGCTTTCCCGGGATGTAAGGACTCTCACCTTGTATTTCTTTTCTTAATGGAGTGCATCTGCGGGGCTGATTGCAGGCCTTTTGAAAGTATTTATGTTAATCACAGCGCCCATCAAGGGCTGCATTTAACAAATACTTTCAAAAGGCAAACAATCCGCCCCGCAGCTGCGCTTTCTTTAGAAAAGAAATGCTGCAAGTTTAAAAGCGCGAACTTGTGCTTTCAGATGATTGTTTGTAGACTTGCTGCATTTCTTTTCTAAAGAGGGCGCAGCTGTGGGGCTGATTGTTTGCTGGTTGAAAGTATTTATGTTAAATGCAGCCCTTGATAGGCGCTGTGATTAACATAAATACTTTCAAAGGTACCACAATCTGCCCGGCAGCACTGCTTTAATTAGAATAGAAATGCCACGGGATTAGCATTTTCTTCCTTTCGGTGCAGAAATGCTCTTCCGGGATGTGCTGTGTGTGTGCGCACTTCACACACAGCACTGCGCGCTCGGGAGAACAGATGTGCGCGGCCGACCAGCCGCGCACCTTGCTGGGAACAATGTACGTGACTCATCCTCTCTGTCACTGAGTGCTGCTTACCCCAGTCTTTAGTAGAACCTTTTGTAGTTTGTTTAGCCAGTGGTAAGGCTTAGCAGTGTCACTAGCATAACATCAGATGCAGCCAACCAACAATTCGGTGTATGCACAAATTTATGCTTGTATCCTACACCTATGCATTTTTGAGTGCTAAAATTTAAATGAAGACTTATTGAACAATTGGCCCGTCTGGAATATGTGGGCTAGGTCAGGTGGTACATAGTCAGAATGGAACAGTGGATTAGTGTTCATAAATAATAAGTAGATGGTCTGTGAGTCCCGCAATAATACTACTAGTCGATCTGATGAGATAGGTCAATTTCCTTGCAACTATTGTTTCCTAAAACGTTTATTGAGAATTTTTTTAAATACTGTATTTGTTTCACAGTATACCAATCATTAATGTTTGTCTCTTTCTTTGTTATATCTGACATGATCAGCACCCAGGGGCAAGACGACGCGGTCACAGGCGGCGATGGGACAAGAACATCAAGATGCCTCTCAGGGTCAGGACCGCTCCTCTACCAAGGACTCTGCTGCTGGCCCCAGTAAGTCCTCCAGTGGTTAGATTAATAATTATATTTCCCTAACTATTACTGCACCTCATTTTTTCCGAACTATTATTTCAGTTTCCTATTTGTATTTTTTTCCAAATCTTCTTCAAACTAGACTGTTTCTAAATTCTTGTCGTTATCCGTGTCTCCAACAGCCTCTGCTTTGAGCCTATGACTCTCTGTACTACTACTATTAGTCTGTCTGTAGCTAAACTTGCCCAGTTGGCCACTCTTTATTTAAAAGGTTCTAAATAAAACTCCGATTCACCAATCGCTCTAGCAATGGAGTCCAGTCCTTTGGGTTGTCCTCTTCTGGTCTTCTTAATCTTTCTTGAGGCTTTTCAACAATTCCCAGCAACAAATTGCCCAACCAGATATTTGACTATTTTTGATAGGACATACTACTACTGTTGTGGGGATTCTGCACAGCCATATACATAACTATGCACAAGAAAATAGGATATTGGTGATGGGAGGTTAGACCTTCCTCACACCTCAGTCAACGCCCTATCCCCTGACTGACTAGCTATACTCTCTCATTAGGTCCCTGAACCCCTCCTGAAGATACCCAATGATTAGACAACCCAGAACATAATAACACCCTTTTGCTCACTCACTCGTGTAAGTCCACCACACCAAATACCACAGACTCTTTGTGTAAGTTGAAGTTCAAAAGGTTTATTTTCAACTGACAAGCTCTGTAGTTTTTTTTTAAAATTAAAATCATTATACTTTATGAGCCAGCTACAAAAGCAAAATGCAGAAGATTAAAACAATAAACATTGTTACAAGTCCACCGAAAAGTCAAACAAATGAGCGCTGTGCAAATTCTGGGGGACCCCTCAGCTTAGAATGTAGAAGTACTGGTTACATCAAAAGCTCTGCAAAGCTCTGGTTTGTTAGTAGAAGGGAATCTTCCACCTGTTATGATAAAAATGGTGCACGTTCAATAGTATAATGCAAGTATTTCTCAGTCATGCCAAAAAGTGTAGCATTATGGCTAAGCAATACGGACTGACCAGAACTCCATAACAAAGTGGCTTGTTTTTTTACTTCTTTTACGCAACGCTCAGACAGTAGCTGTATGAGCTCATGTGGCCTTATAGGCGTCTTACACAACAAGCTGCTAGGTAACGTGCTCAAAAGACATGAAGCTAAAATGGTGTATGGCTCAAGCTAACTTTGCAAAGAGTAGAGTAGACTAGAATGACCCTAGGGACCATAACACTACTAATGTCAACTCTACTCTAGTACCCGATTTGGACTAGTGATGTATGTTGTATATGTATGTATTAACTTTTTTTTCAGTCTTGCTAGTGAAAAAGAATGAATAGGGGGAGGTGTATATGGCATCTAAAAATGTGCAATGTTTTTTCTACTGTACTACCGACCACCACCAATGCCTGGGCCAGCGGCCATGCAGCCATTCCGGAGGGAGCAGGAGATGTTGCAGCGGAACCTGCAGGAGCTACTACAGGGGGTGAGCCAGTAGCAGCGGCGGGCAGTGGTAAGTTATGTTCCTTACTTATTGACATTACACTAGCGGGAAGGGTGTACCGTACACTCACTGTACTGTTGAGACTTAGTAAGTATGAAGTTGCAGTGAACATTAGACAACGGTTGAAGAAGACACCCTTTAATTAGCAATAGCATTAGCAGCAGTAGCATTAGCAGCGTGAGTTGAGTAACCAATGGCCTCTTCTATCTGACTCCAACTCAGCTGTGAGTTTTATGAAGAAGACTAAAAGTCAGATCAGATCAGATTACTTGATGGATGTATTGAACAAAAAGGGAAAGAACGATGGAAGGAGGAAGGAAGGGCGAGATGTAATATGACTGGCAGAGAAGGATACTTTGGAAGCATGCATAGGTAGCTGATAGGAATCAGATGCATGGGTTATTGAAGGATGGGTTGAAGGTCAAAGAAAATATGCCTGCATGGTTGCCCACACCGTATGAGTGGATAGGACAGCAAGAAACGTCAGCGGTGTTTGGGTCAAACTCAAAGCCAAGGCAAGCAACGAAGGACACATGGGTGGCTGTTGGTGAAACAAACTAAGGTTTGTTGAGAGATTAAGAAGAATGTTAGACGTTTACTTTGAATGGATGGATGCCTGTATGTATAGATTGCATTGACTGTCACTGGTTGCTGAACAGAGTCTTTGAAGAGAATGTAAAAAAAAACGCGCCACCGTAGCAAAGCCGAGGGGAATATAAGTTGCATTTTCGGAATACTCCCTTGACTCACAGTAGTTTTCAAGCACATCCTATATATATATATTGTGTATGTATGTAGTTATCAGCGCCTTCCTCCGACTCAGAGGACCACTCCGTACCTACGTTACTTTTATTGTCAGCCAGCCTGCTACGGGGGTGGCCTATCTGTTGGTTAAACAATCAATCAAAATTAAGTACCTCATGTCGTCCCATATATAAGCAATGATCATTGGATCGGATAAATAATCTGCCTTTTTGTAGTAGTCAGGGCATGGTGAAAGTGAAATTGAGCAATTGCCCTGAATGTAACAGAAAAACTATATCCAAATGCCACCCGTAATAAAAAATTACGAGCTTCCCCACTGGCAGACAGTAGAAATAGAACTAACTTGAGTCTGCGTCATGAGTCAGACTTGAGTATGTTTGTCTTGGGCGCAAGCTGACTGAGCTGGCCCGCCGGCTACAACAATGTTATGTAATTTTGCTAAACTAAAGAGAAAAAGAAGACTGGTGTACTGTGCCATAGTGCTAGTATAATGCCTGCAACTCCCACAAATGTTAGAGGCTGAGGAAATGGGAGGATAGATATTTACCACAGATGTTTTGTACTGTGCTTGCTAGTGCTACAGCTACTATGCCACTATGTGTTGAAATAAGTTTGTGTTACTGTTTTGCTAAGGGTATTGGTAAAATATTGGGTTTTTTCTTGATATAGATCCTCAAAAAACCAACGAAGAAGGAGTTGGCAGCCATGGCCCAGTGCTGGAAGCTGGAGGCCATCTGCGCCGAGTACCGATGGCTGGTGGCTCTGGCGGAGGAGACGGCAGCAGCTGCAGCATCCTCCAATGCCCTGTGCCCCAGCCAGGCCCCTCCAGTTGTTCGGTGCCACGGTCAGGCAGCCTCCCGTCGCCGCCCACCAGCAACATCCAGCACTACTGCTACTCCCCTGTGGATGCAACTGCAGGGCATATGCGCGCCACATGCTCCCCTGGAAAGCGCGACTGGAGGAGGAGCCAGAGGAGGTCAAGAAAAGGCTCAAGGTCATGGAGAGCAACATCCGAAGACTAAGAGCCCGTTGTTGTGGGATTTTTTACATAATTTATTTTTGTTAGGGGATTAAATTATTTATAGTTATACTTTACATACAATGTGGTTAATGTTTTGTGGGTGGGGATACTGTTTTACGTCAAACTGTTTCCTTGCTGCTGCAGGGCCACAGCCTGTGTTTGATTAAAATATTTATTTATTTAAGAAGTTTTATATAGTGCTGGAATGACCCTAGGGTATTGGAGCGCTTTACATCAGATACATTGCAGAGATTCACAAAATACAAAAACAAAAGAGCGACACGATGACGGTACTGGACAGTCTTTAACTTCGGAGTCCTTCGTAGTCTTAAAGTTGCAGTGGTGCGGGTTGTCTGATTTCCTACTCCGAATGATCCTATGAATTCCCTAGGGAGCAGTTGAAGAACAGGATTTTGAGTTGGCTTTTTAATTTTACAAAAGAGGGAGTGGTTCTGATGTATGGGGGATAGAGTTCCAGATTTTGGACCGCTTCCGGCGAAGGATCGATCCGTAGTTTTTTGTTTTCGGGTTTTTGGTGGGATGAGTAGGAGGGAGTTTGAGCTTCTGAGGTTCCTGGCCTGACCAGCTTTTTTGAGTTTTTTTGCCAGATATTCAGGTTTGCCTGTATGTAGGGCTTTATGCGTGGGGCCGGCTGTTCTGAAGCTGATCCACATTTCAACTGGAAGCCACTTGAGTTCCCTGAGTGCAGGAGAAATGTGGTTGAATTTCTTGATACCAGTGATCATTCTGGCTGCCGCATGCAGCGTTGTTTTGATGGGAGCCAGATGAGATTTTGGTATTCATGAGAGGACTGCATTACCCTAGTCCAGTCTTGACAATACCAGGGTTTGGGTTGCCCGTTTGAGGTCATTGAGCGGAATGAAAGGTTTTATCTTGTTCAAAAGTTTGAGATTAAGGAAGGCGCTCTTGGCCAAGTTCTTGATGTGTCTGGTCATGCTCAGTTTCGGGTCCAGAATGATGCCTAATGATTTGACAGAGTCTGCCAGTGTGAAAATCCCATTGAGCGCATCGACTGCCTTTAGCCATTCTGCAATTTGAGGGTTTTCTTCCTTATTCAAAATGAGGGGAGTTTTGGTCTTGTCAGGGTTTAGTTTAAGGTGGTTGCATGACAGCCAGTGTTGAACATCTCTCAATACTTCATTGAGTCTTTGAATGTCTCTGAGGGAGGTGATTTCCAGATATATCTGAGTGTCGTCAGCATAGACATGGAAACGGATGTTGGCTGTTTTGAGTAATTTTGTGAGAGGTTCCATGTAGATGTTAAAGAGTTGCGGGGATAGCACTGAGCCTTGAGGTACTCCCTAGTTGACTGGATGGAGGTCAGAAGCGATGTTTTTTATTTTTATTTTTTGAATGCGATTGTGCATGAAGGACGAAAACCATTTGAGGACCGCTTCGCCAAAACTGGCTCTTTCTTGGAGCACCCTAAGGAGAAGATTGTGATCTACCGTATTGAATGCTGCTGAGAGGTCGAGGAGAATGAGGAGGCAGCATTGGTCAGAGTCAAGTGATTTATGGATATCGTCAATGATGTTGAGGATCACGGTTTCTGTGCTACAGCCTTTTCTGAAGCCTTATTGATGGGAGTCCAGGAAGTTGATGTTGTCCAGGTGTTGGGTTAGTTGTTGGAGTACGCATTTTTCTAGGATTTTGGACAGAAGTGGAGGTTAGAAACAGGTCTGAAGGTATTCAGCTCCGTAGTGTCGAAGACGGGTTTTTTCAGCAAGGGGAGTGACTTGTCCCACTTTAAAGCAGTCTAGAACGACTCCATTTTTCAAGGAGCTATTTATGATCGTGCACCAAAGCGGTACTAGGGAGAGCTTCAGTTTTTTAGTCAGTAGGGGTGGAATGGGATCTAGGATATGAGTTGAGGGTATGGAGGTGGCGATCATTGTGATCATCTCAGATTCTTGAATGGGGAGGAAGCTTAGCCATGAGTTGGTAAAGGTACAGGGAGAGATATCGAGCGTCCCGCATGTGATGATCTTAGTGGGGCGCATATTGATGACGTCAAGTGAGAGTTCGATTTTCGTGATCTTGTCATTGAAGAAGTTGGCGAATTTGTCGCATAGTACTTAGGATGCCTGTATAGAAGAATTCGCAGGCTTGGAGTTTTTTTTCCTTATGATGTTATGATGTTATAGAGCTCTTTGGGTCTCTTTTTTGCGCTGTCCAGCGCAGAGCGGAAGAAAGAGGATTTCTTGTTTTTTATGGGATTATTGTACTTTCTGCGAGCTGTTTTGAGTTGTTCGCAGAGGATGGTGGTGGGGTTATTCCTCCAGCTTCTTTCTTTGCTCTTAGTTTTCTCCTTTCAGTATTGAGGTCAGAGTTGAACCGTGACCTGGATGGGATGGCTCGGGTTTTTTTTCAGCTTTAGAGGCGCTCGCTGGTCAAGCATAGCCACAAGATTTGCGTTGTAATGCTCGGTGAGTTCGCTTGTGGAGAGGTGGTCGTTGGAGCTCGGAAGTAGCAGGCTTATTCTTTCTTTAACCCCTTCGGTGCTGGTGACGGAACCGCTCCGTCACCAGCGTCGGTTGAGCTGTGCTGGTGACGGAGCTGTTCCGTCATGGCCCGCCCAGCTCGATAGAACGCTCATGCGCGGCACGAATTCCGCGCCTGCGCTGAGCGTTCTATTGAGCTGGGCGGGCCGTGACGGAACCGCTCCGTCACGAGCACAGCTCAACCGACGCTCGTGACGGAGCGGCTCCGTCACGAGCATGCGGCCGCAAAAATTCGTTAGCACTGCGGCGGAATAGCCGCCGCAGTGAAGTGGTTAAGGACTACCATGGGAACCTGGGAGAGGTTTCTGGTCCATTTGAGGGGGTTTTGCGTAGGTGTTTGAGATAGAATTTGTTGGTTGATATGAAATAAAATCATGTGGTGGTCTGACCAGTCCACGGGAAGTATGTGGTTGATTGTAATTGTGTCTCTTTGAGCGACGATGGCATCCAGGATCGCTCCTTTGTAGTGCGTCTCCTCCATGCTATGTTGGGTTAAATTGTTGTCACAGAGGAGATTGGATAGCGTTGGAATTAATGGGTTGTTAGTTTCATTCCACCGTCGGTTAAGGTCACCAAGAATTAGATTGCTGGCATCTCCGAGTGCACAGTGAGCGATCAGGTCAGATAAATGTTCCTCAAATGTGGATGTGTTGCCGGATGAATAATAAAGAAGGTGACATAGCAAAGTTCCATTATCTTTGGTCTTCATGTTGGCTGTAAGGCATTCAAAAGAGTTGTATTTACATAATTTTTATCTTTATGAACGATAGCTACCCCTCCCCCATGTGTTTTTTCTATTTTTGTTTTTAATGGAAAAGCCTGGGCAAGGAGAGGAGAGTTTGTTGAGCCAGGTCTCCGTGATGAACGCTATGTCAATGTTTTGCAAGAGTATGGCTTCTGCTAATTCAGTTGCATGCATAGACACCAACCTGCAGTTGATGAGCAAACAGTTGGTGGAGAGCTCTGTGGTGCTCTCCACAGGTAGGGAGGTGAGGAAGGGCAGTCTATGGGGTTTGTGCAAGGAAGGTCTTTCCGGAAGCCAGTGATCACTTGGATCTTGGATTTAGGGGAATCAGTGGGAGGTGCATCATATCAGGAGGCTAGATTGGCCGCTTCTTTGTCAGACATTGCTGCTGTGTATCTAGAGGGTCTTGAGGACAGAGGCTTGATATTGGTATTTGAGCGTCTCTGGACCCTAGTGGGTAGGGCTGTGTTTCCTTGGGAATTTAGAGTCCGGGCTTCCACATCCGTTATTGAGAGTCTCTGTACCTGGGTCACAGGGGATGCTATGGGCCAGGTAGGGCACTTATGGTGGTTGGTTTTGGGGGGGGAGGGTATCCAGGTGGGGATTGTTGGGGCCTGTGGGTCTTATCTAGGTTGGAGAAGATTTTGGTCAAGCCCCAGGCAATCAAATCTATCTGGCTTTCTAGTGAAGCGAGACGCTGCACCATGGAGTCATGAGTAAGGGTGGAGGCATCTTGGGAGGAGTCGCCCTGAGTGGTACAAGTCGAGTTTATGGCATTTTGTCTAGTACTCTATGTGAGGGACCTGTGATCACCTTTTGTGATCTGGGGTGTGCATTGGGACATGAAATGAATTCGGATTTCTGAGATCTAGGTGAGAGCTAGTGTGATTAAAAGTCGGCAGAGTTTGGTCATGGGGATGAGGTGGGTGGCTCCAATTAGGACGTGGATTTAAGCTTTCCTTAGAGAGATGGAGGGCTTGCTTTGTGGAGGTGCTATAGTGAGAGGTGACTTGGGGGAGGGGAAAGGCGGGGGCGATGGGTGGGATGGAGATAGTTTGTGTTTCCTGTTGGGACCGGTTGGCTGTCGGTGGGAGGTGGGTTGGGTCAGGATGAGGCAGGTGGGGGAGAGCAGAACGGAGTGTGGGGAAGAGGGAGTCGAAAGCCTAAAGGTTCTCGGTGTTAGCCTGTTAGACTCGTCTGCTTCTGAGAGTCCCCTCACCACTATGATTTCTTTTGTTCCCCTGTACCTCCCAAAATTTGTCGCTTTTCTTTGTCTACCAGGACTTTTTATGTGTTGTTTCATGGGGTTAGATGTTCCTTGACGCCCAGTTGCTCACAAGGTTTGTGGCACCTATTTACAAGGCGCCTGGCCAAACCTGTGGCATTACAAACTGGGATTGTCAACCTGTATAAATGGCCCTAAAATGGTGGACACCCTTTTTCCTCATGTGAGTGACTCCCATTGGAGCCTTCATGAACCCTGGCCTTTTGAGGTTTTGGCGCCCTTTGTTTGGCGCGCATTCCTGACAGGAATTCCTTTATTTTCCTCAGGTACACAAAATGGCTGCTCTAGAACACCAGTACGGTGGCTGTTAGTGTCCTAAATACCCCTCAAGAGTGCCATGTCATTGTCACAGCCAGAGAAGGATCTAGAACCTTCTGGCTCGTGCCAGTACCCCAGGGCACTGGCTATATAAGGCCAAGACCCTGGCGGCCATTTTGGATGATTAAGATCAGAAGATGATGATGGTGATTAGATGAGAAGAGATTCCAGACTTGACACCAGATTGACACCTGCCCTGTTGACCCCTGAGGTGGCTGGTAGCGCAGGCAGTAGAGCAGCAAAGGGTTGCTGGCGTTGTGTCTGACTGGCGTTCCAGTCAGCTGCGTGAGAAGTGACCTAGCGCCTACAGCGCCTGCCCAGCGAGTGCCTCATTGCCCCCAAAGACTGTGGCCAGATTTGTGTGCCTCCCCGCCCCCCCCGGTGGTGAATTGTGACCGATTTCGCGAGTCGCCAGGCGAGAGCAAGTTCGCCGCGACCGCGATCGTCAGCTGTGCCCCCTTCGCGACAGGCGCCTCTAGAGGGGAGCTCGGACATCTCCGAGCCCCACCAGCGTAGAGCGCTTCCTGCGCAGATTGAAGGTGAGGTGGTGCGCCGGGGCGCAGAAAGGCCGGCCTTCGTTGGGCGAGACTAGCGTCTCTGCCACTTCCCAGTGACCCGGGAGCTGTAGCTGTGGGCGGGAACCACCCTGTATGCGGAAGTCGGAGGGAGGTCCGTGCAGCACCTGAGAACCCCGTCGCTGACGAGAGAAGTGCTGTGCCCGACTGAATCGTATTCCGATTGCAGCCGATGTGAGGTCGGCCCGTTTCTTCATAGTGAATGCAGCGTTGTGAAGGAACTGTGAACCGGCATTTATTTGACTGTGCGTGAAGGTTGTGTGACCTCTCCGGCAGCCCGTTCGTCAGTCTATAGACTTTGAACTGGTGCCGCCTGTGTTCTAGTGGTGCTAAAGCCCGTAGGCGCGCACAGACTTCACCTGCAAAAGCAGAGATCCTATCCTGGTGACAGCCGAGTGCAAATGATGTATTCACTGTGTTTCCTTGCCTTTTAGATATACGCGCATACGCCCTGATTAAAGAGTCCTAAACCTTATTTTGTGCTCAGAGAAGCCATATACATGGTCATTGAAATCAACACAAACTGTAAGAGTTATCTTTCCCATTTGAAACGTATTGCAAATGTGATGATCCTAAAGTATTTAATTGGTGGCAGCGATACCAGAAGAAACATGTGGTTGCTTATTTAAATGAACCAGTATTTATTCTGATATTTATTCTAATATTTATTCTGATATTTATTCTGATATTTATTCTGATATTCATTCCTGAAGTTATTCTATTTATTAATACTATTTATTACCAGAACTGTATGACCAAAAGAAATGTGTCAGTGCTTTCCCAGTCAACCCTATTTACAACAAAGAACTTTTATATAAAGGAATCGTATTTTTCTACAGCAGTGGTGTGGTGTCCTTCTTTTTGGTGTGGATGTGCAAGGAGTTATTATTAAGTCAGAGCCGGCTTAACACTACAGCCTTCACTTGCCTTGTCACTTGAGCCAAGCTACCCGCTTTGTGCTGGGCTTGCCCATCGCAGGTCCAACATAAAATTGGTGCTCAGCGGGTGGGATTGCGAGAAGAGCTTGTTTTGTACCCCATAATAATTCAGTGTGCACCACAGGTACACACCCGGAGTTTTCTCCTAGCGGCCCTCAAATTCAACGTTTTGCTTTTTCCAAATTCTTTCCTGGAGGTGGGTGGAAGTGACCCTCAAAATTCTTATCCTGGTCACCTACTTCGGGGTGGTTGTCCACACTTTTCACTGACAAGATGGAATTCGAAATGTCAGAGCTGGAGACCTATACAGTGGCACAGCTCAAGGATTTCTGTCAGGAGAGGGGAGTGTTTGTCAGGCGAGGGGCCAAAAGAGAGGAGCTCCGTACTAGTCTGCGAGCATGGGTGGAAGCACACACGGAGGGAACGGTGGAGGAGGAGGAATCGGACAGAGGTACTGTCATTGATAGGACTGCGGAATGTCTCCCGGGGGTGGGTGAGATGTCAATCAGCCCCAAGGTAACCTCACGGGAGGGCAGCAGTGTGTCATCGAGAGGGTTGTCAGAGACCGAGTTAGCTGACAGGAGAGAGGAAAGACTGTTAAGGTGGGAAATAGCAAAAATGGAGTTTGAAGAAAGGAGGGAGGGGAGGAGGTTGGAACATGAGTCCAAGCTGGAGATGGAAGGGAAAAGGATGGAACACGAGTTCCAGCTACGAGAACTCGACTTCCAGGCCCATAACATCACTCCGAAGGGTGTTGAGTCAAAGGAATTTGCCAGGGAGCCCAGGCTCCATTTACCCAAGGACGTAGTCGCCAGTTATACCGCTGGAGACGACATAGCCAAGTGGCTGGCAGCCTATGAGGTCTCCTTAAGAGCCCATGGGATCCATGAGAAGCATTGGGGTGGTGGATTATACCGGTACATGCCTCCGACAGGTAGGGATGCCCTATTGGCCCTAGACCGGGAGGAACAGGTAAATTAACCCGCCATGAAGGTGGCGCTCATCAGGAAGTTTGGGTTGACCCCCGAGAAATACCGACAAAGGTTTAGGGGCAGCCACAAACTGAGCTCACAGAATTGGGTTGACTTCCTGGATTTTGCCAAGAAAGCCCTGGATGGGTGGGTCCAAGGTAATGAGGTGGAGGACTATCGAGGGTTGTACGACCTAATACTCAAGGAACATCTACTCGAGAAATGTCTTCCCGAACTGAGGCAACACCTGGTAGACAGCAAACTTACTTGCCCCCGTAAGCTTGCTGAGGAGGCGGACATTTGGGCAAGTACCCGAGTGTCCACGAAGGGGACGGGAGGAGATTCTCAGAAGTCCGGACAGGGCGCTTCCCAGAAGAAAGAGGGGGGAGATAACAAGAAACAGGAGTTCTCCAAAGGCCCCCAAAATACCTTTAAGGGGAAAAGTTTCTTCTCCACTTCTAAGGCTAACCCGCAGAAGAACCCTAATCCTGGCCAGAGTCAGCAGCCAAGGGTTATCCATTGCTTTGAGTGCGGTGGTATTGGACATTATAAGGGAGACGTGAAATGCCCAAAGAGACCACCCCCTCCCACTGGAGGAAAGGCCCTGGGAGTCGCTAGTGTAGCGCTCGGGGAGGAGATGCCCTTAGTTAAGGGGGGGGGGAGTGGGCGGGTGTCACCTTAGTGTCCCTGGGTGATCGGGAGATGGTTCCAAAGATCCAGGTGCCCTCAAATACTACCAAGTATGGGCAATGGGTCACCATCAATGGCCATAGAGGGGAAGCTCTGAGAGATACAGGAGCCAGTATGACTATGGTAAGGAGTCATCTGGTGTCCTCAGAGCAGGTGATTCCAGGCGTACTTCATCCAGCCGCGATGGCTGACGGCAGAATGGGCCACTATCCTGTGGCCGAGGTTCCCTTTGAGTGGGGAGGGGTTGCAGGTTCACTTCGAGTTGCCGTAAGCCCCGCCGTGCCAGTTGATTGTCTGCTGGGCAATGAGATGGAGCACAATGCTTGGAAGGAGGTGGAATACCGGACTCATACGAGTATGCTGGGTACACCTGATTGGGCCTGTGTGAGTACCAGGTCTGCGGCTGCTCGGGAGGAGAAGTCGCGTGGGTTGGAGCCTGGAACAATGGCCAGTTGCTGATGAGGGAACATCTCGAGGACAGGAAGAGCCTGCCTCGATGTCCGTGCCCCGTGAGACGGATAGGCCACTGCGGAGGTGGACCCGGAGTCCGCGGAGGAGGACATGGTTCCGTTGGAGGACTTGCCTATCCCCGCTGAGTGGCGAGTGGAGGGAGGACCATCCAGGGAGGAACTGAGCAAGGGACAAAGGGAATGTCCCACCCTCAAGGATCTGAGGCAACAGGCTGAAGCCCAGGCAGCAGGTAACGAGTCTGGGAACTATCGTGTTTACCGGGAGGATGGTCTCCTCTACAGTGAGCCCAGGGCGCCAGTGCACGGATTGTCACGGGCCCTGGTAGTCCCACAGTGTTACCGAGCCTTCCTATTAGAGTTGGCTCATGAGATTCCCTTGGCAGGACACTTGGGTCAGGACAAGACCTTTGCCCGGCTTGTCCCCCACTTTTATTGGCCTCGAATGAGGGTGGCATCCGACACATATTGTCGGTCGTGCGTGTCATGCCAAGCCAGTGGGAAAACAGGGACGAAGCTGAAGGCTCCCCTGGAACCACTTCCCGTCGTTGGCACCCCCTTTGAAAGGGTGGGCATCGACATTGCTGGGCCCCTAGATCTACCTACATCATCCGGTCACAGGTTTATCCTGGTCCTGGTGGATCACGTCACAAGGTATCCAGAGGCAGTTCCTCTGAGAACCATTACTGCACCAGTAGTGGCAAAGGCCCTGATGGGGATCTTTACCCGAGTGGGATTCCCCAAGGAAGTTGTGTCTGACAGGGGGACCAACTTCCTGTCAGCATATATGCGGGCCATGTGGAAGGAGTGTGGAGTGACTTACAGGTTCACCACTCCTTATCACCCACAGACCAATGGTCTTGTGGAAAGATTCAACCAAACCTTGAAGGGTATGATCAGAAGTCTACCCGAAAGCCTGCGGAGGAAATGGGACGTCCTCCTACCCTGTTTGCTCTTTTCCTACAGGGAAGTGCCGCAAAAGGGAGTGGGTTTCAGCCCCTTCGAGCTTTTGTACGGGCACCCTGTACGTGGACCTCTCAGCCTGGTGAGGGACTCCTGGGAAAAGTCTCCCCGGAAAGTTCCCCAGGATGTGGTGAGCTACATGCTGGCCTTCCGAAGCCAAATGGCTAAGTTGTGGAAGCAAGCTTCTGACAACTTGGAAGCCAGTCAGGCAGTTATGAAAGCGTGGTATGACCACAACGCTCACCCAGTGGAGTTGGAGCCTGGCCAGAAGGTGTGGGTGATGGAGCCTGGAGAGCTGAGTTCCCTCCAGGACTGTTGGACAGGCCCCTATGAGGTATTGGAGAAGAAGGGCAAGTCTACCTATCTGGTGGACGTAAAGACCCCTCGGCATCCACATCGGGTGTTACATGCCAATCGCCTCAAGCCCCACTACGAGAGGCCCGAAGTCATGTTGGTTATGGTGACTGACGGATCGGAGGAAGAGGACACGGAGCCTCTCCCCGACCTTTTTGCGTCTCAAGAAAAGGATGGGTCAGTGGAGGGAGTGAAACTCTCGCCAACCCTGACTCCTGAGCAGCAGGAGGAATGTCGCCAGGTCTTGGGGTCATTCGCTCCTCTGTTCTCCCTTGTCCCGGGTAAGACCCACCTGTGTACCCATGATGTGGACACAGGGGACAGCCCACCTGTGAAGTCAAAGTCTTACCGGCTGTCTGACAAGGTGAAGGCCAGTATCCAAAGCGAAGTAGCTAAGATGCTGGAGCTAGGAGTCATCGAACCTTCAAGTAGCCCTTGGTCTAGCCCGGTCGTTTTGGTTCCCAAAGCTACCCCACCTGGCACCACACCAGAATTGCAATTCTGTGTGGACTACCAAGGACTAAATTCGGTAACCAAAACGGATGCTCATCCGATCCCTCGGGCGGATGAATTGATTGACCGGTTGGGAGCTGCTCAATATCTTAGTACCATTGACCTCACTGCAGCGTACTGGCAGATTCCCATGTCTGATGGAGCCAAGGAAAGGTCAGCCTTCTCCACGCCTGATGGACACTACCAGTTTTGCGTCATGCCCTTTGGGCTCAAGAACGCTCCTGCCACTTTTCAGCGGCTGGTGAACACGATCCTCACCGGGATGAAGTCATTCTCTGCTGCTTACTTGGATGACATAGCTGTCTTCAGTAGCAGTTGGGAGGATCACTTGCAGCACTTGCAAGTCGTTCTCCAGGCCCTGGAACGGGCTGGCTTGACGATCAAGGCCAGCAAATGTCAGATTGGACAGGGGTCGGTAGTGTACTTAGGACACTTGGTGGGCCGGGGAACGGTGCAGCCCCTTCAGGCGAAGATTGAGGCAATCATGGCCTGGAAACCCCCCAAGACCCAGACTGCGGTCCGAGCCTTCCTGGGCCTCACAGGTTACTACAGACGATTCGTGAAGGCGTATGGCACTATCGTGGCACCCCTTACAGAACTCACGGCCAAGAAGCAACCCAGGAGAGTCATTTGGACGGAGGCTTGCCAGCGAGCCTTCGACACTCTGAAACAAGCATTGTGTAAAGCTCCACTCCTGAAGGCTCCAGATTTTTCAAAAGAGTTCATTGTCCAGACAGATGCATCCGACATTAGCATTGGGGCGGTGATATCGCAACTCAATGAAGAGGGTCTGGATCAACCCGTGGTCTTTCTGTCACGAAGACTGCTTCCCCGGGAACAGAGGTGGAGTACCATCGAGCGGGAAGCCTTTGCGGTGGTCTAGGCACTGAAGAAGCTGCAACCATATTTGTTTGGTTCACACTTCCTTGTTCAGATAGACCACCGACCCCTTCGTTGGCTCATGCAAATGAAGGGGGAAAATCCCAAACTGTTGAGGTGGTCTATCTCCCTACAGGGAATGGACTTTCGGGTGGAACACCGGCCCGGAGTTGACCACGCCAATGCAGACGGTCTCTCCAGGTATTTCCGCCTTAGTGTTGAGGACTCCCAAGGGGTTGGGTAGCTCTCCCCACTGTCAGCTGGGGGGGACGCGTGTTAGACCCGTCTGCTTCTGAGAGTCCCCTCACCACTATGATTTCTTTTGTTCCCTTGTACCTCCCAAAATTTGTCGCTTTTCTTTGTCTACCAGGACTTTTTATGTGTTGTTTCATGGGGTTAGATGTTCCTTGACGCCCAGTTGCTCACAAGGTTTGTGGCACCTATTTACAAGGCGCCTGGCCAAACCTGTGGCATTACAAACTGGGATTGTCAACCTGTATAAATGGCCCTAAAATGGTGGACACCCTTTTTCCTCATGTGAGTGACTCCCATTGGAGCCTTCGTGAACCCTGGCCTTTTGAGGTTTTGGCGCCCTTTGTTTGGCACGCATTCCTGACAGGAATTCCTTTATTTTCCTCAGGTACACAAAATGGCTGCTCTAGAACCCCAGTACGGTGGCTGTTAGTGTCCTAAATACCCCTCAAGAGTGCCATGTCATTGTCACAGCCAGAGAAGGTTCTAGAACCTTCTGGCTCGTGCCAGTACCCCAGGGCACTGGCTATATAAGGCCCAGTCCCTGGTGGCCATTTTGGATGATTAAGATCAGAAGATGATGATGTTGATTAGATGAGAAGAGATTCCAGACTTGACACCAGATTGACACCTGCCCTGTTGACCCCTGAGGTGGCTGGTAGCGCAGGCAGTAGAGCAGCAAAGGGTTGCTGGCGTTGTGTCTGACTGGGGTTCCATTCAGCTGCGTGAGAAGTGACCTAGCGCCTACAGCGCCTGCCCAGCGAGTGCCTCATTGCCCCCAAAGACTGTGGCCAGATTCGTGTGCCTCCCCGCCCCCCCCCTGGTGGTGAATTGTGACCGATTTCGCGAGTCGCGAGGCAAGAGCAAGTTTGCCGCGACCGCGATCGTCAGCTGTGCCCCCTTCGCGACAGGCGCCTCTAGAGGGGAGCTCGGACGTCTCCGAGCCCCACCAGCGTAGAGCGCTTCCTGCGCAGATTGAAGGTGAGGTGGTGCGCTGGGGCGGGGAAAGGCCGGCCTTCGTTGGGCGAGACTAGCATCTCTGCCACTCCCCAGTGACCCGGGAGCTGTAGCTGTGGGTGGGAACCACCCTGTATGCGGAAGTCGGAGGGAGGTCCGTGGAGCCCCTGAGAACCCCGTCGCTGACGAGAGAAGTGCTGTGCCCGACTGAATCGTATTCCGATTGCAGCCGATGTGAGGTGGGCCCGTTTCTTCATAGTGAATGCAGCGTTGTGAAGGAACTGTGAACCGGCATTCATTTGACTGTGCGTGAAGGTTGTGTGACCTCTCCGGCAGCCCGTTCGTCAGTCTATAGACTTTGAACTGGTGCCGCCTGTGTTCTAGTGGTGCTAAAGCCCGTAGGCACGCATAGACTTCACCGCCAAAAGCAGAGAGCCTATCCTGGTGACAGCCGAGTGCAAATGATGTATTCACTGTGTTTCCTTGCCTTTTAGATATACGCGCATACGCCCTGATTAAAGAGTCCCAAACCTTATTTTGTGTTCAGAGAAGCCGTATACATGGTCATTGAAATCAACACAAACTGTAAGAGTTATCTTTCCCATTTGAAACGTATTGCAAATGTGATGATCCTAAAGTATTTAATTGGTGGCAGCGATACCAGAAGAAACATGTGGTTGCTTATTTAAATGAACCAGTATTTATTCTGATATTTATTCTAATATTTATTCTGATATTATTCTGATATTTATTGTGATATTCATTCCTGAAGTTATTCTATTTATTAATACTATTTATTACCAGAACTGTATGACCGAAAGAAATGTGTATGTGCTTTCCCAGTCAACCCTGTTTACAACAAAGAACTTTTATATAAAGGAATCATATTTTTCTACAGCAGTGGTGTGGTGTCCTTCTTTTTGGTGTCGATGTGCAAGGAGTTATTATTGGGTCAGAGCCGGCTTAACACTACAGCCTTCACTTGCCTTGTCACTTGAGCCAAGCTACCCCCTTTGTGCTGGGCTTGCACATCGCAGGTCCAACATAGCCTGAATAAGGATAGTGCCGTTTGTGTAGATGGTTACGGATGTGATCCCTCTCGTTGACGAACGATTAGGGAGCGAGGATGTTAGTTTACAGCTATGTGGGGTAGTTGAGGTTTTAGAGATGTAGAGTTGTGATCTGAGAGTGGTGATCCAGTCTTCTGGTCTCTCAGTGTGAAAGATTAAGTCCATCTTAATCGGACCTTTGGAAAGAAATGGTGTATGTCCGTAAATAGGGTTTCTCTGTGCTGTCTGATCAGTTTCTGCTTGAAATTTTGTCTCGCTTTGGGAGAAAGGTTGTGGGGGAAGTTGATAGTGCATGCGTTTGCGCTGTGAGGTTTCATATGTGTCGGTAGAGTTTGGTTGGGTGGAGCTGGCGTGTCTTGAGCCATTGTGAGAATTCAACAGGGAGGGGGACTGTGCAACTGGAGGAAAGTTAAGGAAGTTTCTGACTTTGTAAGCACAAACAGATAGATGCGATACCCCTCACTGAGTGACTTGTCCTACTAGTATGGTCAGTCTCTCCTCCTAGTCCATTATTATACCTCCCCCAAACATCTTTTCTTTTCTTACCTGTGATTGATGTTTAAGTTAGGCACAGCGATGGCTGCATGACGATGCAGGTTGGGTTTCCGAAGAGAATGCAGATTCAGATGCCATGGTTGTGGTGGTAGTATTACTAGACACTGGTAGTAGCATTTACAAAAAAAGAAAATGAGACAGTCAGTTGCCTGAGAGAGAGTCTTGGAGGAGTAGTAAAGCGAAGTAAATAAAACACAATGGTGGAGGGGATAGCCTAGTACAACAAGTTACAAACTGTAGTAGTTTTTGAGTAACTCAACTAGGCCTACACTAGACACAAGTGTAAACTTTAGTGCTGTGTGTAATAGGTAGGATGACAAGCGATGCTGGCAATTAATGATGATGGATTAGGTTCCTTTGTTCAAAAAGTTAACTCACAAATATACTCATTATCATGGGTAGGCAAGCAGAAGAAGATCCTCCCCCTGCCTTGAAATTGAATTAGTGTTTCTTTTGCCATGTCCACCCCAGCAAGCGTGTGATCAATTATTGCTGTACATTTAATTTAGTCACACCTCAATAAATCACAAAGCCGGAGGAAGAGGGTTAGGGTTTGATGAATGGTTGGGGAGGGGGGTTTGGGGAAAGGTTTGAAAAAGAAAAAACAGTATGCATGGACAAACAACAAAAGAAAACACATTCTTTGTAGACTACCATATCCATAGATCTGTTAAGGGTAAAAAAGGAAATGCATGCATGATGATGATTGATAACTTGATGGTTAATGATAAGTACAACTTACTTACTACTACTAGACAATTAGACAGTACAGGGCATCAGTATATCAATATTATGCAATGTCTGTTGTACCGGGCTTACATTTAAAAATAGCTGTAGGGATGAATTATAACTAAGCAAAGAGCAAACATAATTAATAATAACGAAAACAAACGGTAGTAATTATTGAAGACAAAAAATGAATCAAATTGTTAAAAAAATTATGAAAGTTGATACTGTTACTGTGTTATCCTTGTCAAAATGGGGAGTTGCATCTCGGCTTTCCTCTTTGTCCTCAGTCCCTTCTATGGATGCTCCGTCCATCATTCTTGGCTGATGCCACTGCCTGTCTGGCAGATGGAGATTCATTGGTAAGGTAAGTGTGCGTTGTTTTTCCAAGTATAGCACAGGGTAAAATCCGGCCTGTAAGTTTAAATGGAAAAACAAATGGGATATTGAAAAATCAATGAATAAAAAATGCATCAATTATGGTGGAGTGCAACAGGAGAAGAGAACACTTTCAAGACTGAGGCGACATGTATACATCATGTTTCTGTTCACAGCATTTTAAGTTACAACAACAGGACAGAGCAGGCCTACGGCACCGGGCGGTGATGACCAAACGTCTATTTAGCTTACATTTTGACAGAGCCAGACAAAGCACATATACAGCAACCTAGCATTTTCTAAATTAAGTGACTAAATCAATGCACCACTGTCAGTCATACCACTGCACTCAACTCCACCACTACACGGACAGTTAGGTCTGGTGTGGTTCTTGTTGACTTATGTTTACCTTTTATGCCACTTCATGAAACACAGTTATTCCATCAACCTTCTCCGATCCTACTGACTGACTGCGAAGATAGCATGGTCATCTTCATGGTGTTGTACCGGTGTTGTTGTCCAAGTCCAACTCAGTCTGTAGTGTACCAAGTACAACTCCGACTAAGTCCATATTCCATATTAAAAAATGCAACGGATATTGGCCTGCAGTAGTAGGAGTACAATTTGGTTATTAAACAAAAAGGGAAACATAACGTTGACTGTCACTTTAGTCTCTTTGAGTTTGTAGACTAATTACTAGTACAGTTCGACTTCATGCACAAAGTCATCAACACAAAAAACAGCAATCACTCTGAGTCTGCATCCAATGCATGCATAGTCCTTCTGACAGGTGAGTGTTTTTTTACTGAGGCAGTGGCCTCATTATTAATCCACATATATTTTCAGTTTTTGGTCGTTGTTTCGGTTTTTATATTCATCGGTGGCACCTTGTCGCAGTTGAAGTTGGTTCACATGGTCAGTGCTGTGAGATAGGCCGCGGCCTGGGTAGCGGTCATTGGGCAATTGAGTTTGCAGAAATGTGACATGTCAGGCGTCAGCAAGTTTCTTTGAAGAGTCTTGTCTTTCTCTGCCAAGTACCCTGTGTTCTGACATTGATGAGCTTTTAAATGCCTGCCGACTCCGAGGCGGTAGCCTAGTTCTGACAGTGATGAGTTTCGGCTCTGAATCAAAAGGCGGATAGCTATAGTCACATTCCACTTGTTCTGGAGGGACTGTTAGATGCAACATTTCTTGTACTATTCTCCATTCAATGTCTGGCTTGAGGCAAAAATGTATTTAGGGAAAGTCAGGAAGATGAAGCAGGACTCTTAGGAGTGGACAGTGAAATGCACAGAGGTGCAACTCCAATATGGAAATCAAAAAACAAGAGAAGACGGTGGTGATGGGTTTGTTGTAGTTTGAACCAGAAAGACAGAGACACACACAAATAAAGTAAGGAAGAAAGAAACAATTTGAAAGCCTAGTTTTCAGGGAAGACGAGCTCATCCTCAAACTCTGGTGGTTCAACCAGAAGTAGCAGTTCATCTGAAAACACTACTTCCATCACTTAAGTCGCTCTCCTCTTCATGCTGGGACTCAGGTATTTTGTACTCCAGTGGTATAAAGTGCTGATTCATTTTGATCATGGTTAACCTCTCCATGCTTTTGGGAGAGAGACAAGTCCTTTTCACAGTTACAATGGCACCAGCAGCACTGAAAACATGCTCAGAAGAGACACTTGCGACCGGGCAAGCCAGATACTTTATCGCCAGCCTGCTGAGCACTGGCCATTGGCTTCTTTTCCCATACCAATACATCAATGGGCTTTGATCCATGAAGAGCAGATAGGGCTGGACCTTCTGCTCAATGTTCAGGGGTGCTCTGATTTGCTTGGCCTCTTTTGCCTTTGCATCAGCAATGGGCCTACCCTTTCCGTAGAAACCATTCAGTTGCCGATTTTGATGTGGCTGATGATCCTGTTGTTGCTGTTGTTGATGTTATTGGTAGTGTTGGTGACTACTGGTGGCCAAAAGCACTGCTCTCAGGCTCTGAAGTAGAACTTGACTCTGGATGCCCTGTAGTACTTTTTCTGGCCTGGAGTGGCGGGCCTCTAATTACGAGCCGTTCGTTTTCGAAGTCATTGGCTTCCTAAGGCTATCAAAGTTTTGTACTTGGCAACATCCACTTCTGAAAAAGGAATTACTGCATTAGTGTTCAGAAATACTTTGTACGGTGGATCCAAAATTGTGGGAGTAATGTAACGTGGATGTGACCAATGTTATTTTGAATCCTTGTATTTTCGGATAAGCAAACGGCTAAGGTGTCCGCCAAATAATATGCATCTACTTTGTCATCCACACCTGCGTATGTTTCAGACACCTCCTTCAGCTGTTGCTCTAGCATGTGCAACAATAGGATAGCTTGGCCCATAGTACAGTCCTCCCTGCTGACTACATGTGTGAAGACCTCAAAAGGAAGTAGCATCTCTGTCAGGCCGTTAACAAGGTCCCATTGGCCCAGCTCAACGGTCATGCCTCTCACAGTAGAATCCCCTAATCTTATCATGATATAAGGATTGAGTTGTATGTACTGCTCAAACAGACGATCAAGCATGTAATAAGTTGAGTTCCAACGTGTTGGCACCGCCTGGATGAGTGCTTTGACTGGCATTTTAAGCTCATGTTGAATGACCCTCAGCTGCTTCCGGGCTTTAAAGGAATGGTTGAAATGTGGTCATATTCTTCTGCAATGGTGGTCAGTAAGTTGCTGACTTTGTATTCACTTTTCAGAAAGTCTTGAACAACAATGTTAATGCAGTGTGCCAAACACGGGACCCTGACATAGCCACCATCTATCACGGCCCTAACTACATTACTGCTATTGTCCGTGGCAACAAAACCAATGTTAGGCCCTCTTGAGAGCAGCCACTCAAATACCTTGCAGTTAAAGTCATCCAAAATGTTTGCAGCAGTATGAAATTTCTCCATAGCAAAGATGGCTACAGTTGCAAGCTTGCGAGTGTCATTAAAAATCTCAGCAGTGTCAACACCTGCAGATATCTTTTCTCTAACCCCCCAAAAAGAGATCCAGTGTGCAGTGATGCACATGTAATCAGTGGCTTGGCAACTGGTTCACATGTCTGTTGTCAGGTGGATACTCTGAACAGCACTCTGCTTTAAGGCTTTTCCAAGCAATTCCAGCATGTCATGATGTAGTGCTGGAACAACAAATCTGGCGAAATAGTAGCAGCTGGGAACCTTCCATTTTGGGCAGATGGTTGTCACAAATTCCAGAAAACCCACCCCTTCAACAAAAGAAAAAGAGAGAAGGTCCAGTGCTAACATTTTAGCCAGCTTCACTTTGTACAAAGGTGCTATTGGGTGGTTGCGTTTGTACTGCCCCTCCGGCCTAGTAAACATGCTAATAATGGTAGGCTGCATGGTGTTACTTTCTGTTAAGCTCAGCGCCACACTTTTATTCAATGCAGTACTCCTTAGTGTCTCAGGCTGACTCTTACTCTTGTGCCACAGAGATGTTGCTGAGGATATGGGCGGTACCACTGCAGTGCTGGGGACAGGGCTACTTTGTGTACCACTACCAGAGAGAATGTCTCCCTCTTCTTCCTGTTCCACCGTGATCGCATCTTCTGCTCGTTTATCCCCACCAACAGCAATGGTTCCAGTTTTAATGTGGCAAAGGTGGTCCTCCCAGTTGATCAAGTGGTGTTTTTTCAGATGGATCATTTGGCCTCCGGTACCATAGTTTGAACCAAGATTACCCCAACTAACAGAGGTATTAAAAAGGGATCATATAGCAATGTTCTCCTCTTTTTTGCTAACTGTAAAGAAGTCCCACACTGGGGAGCTTAAGTTTTGTCTCCTGCTGGAGGTGCCACTTCCGATGCCGGATGAACTGGAGGGTGTGCATTGAATTTGACTCTGTGCAGTACCACTACCTACTTCTACTGAGGTGGTGCTTGTGCTGGACGTAGGATGCTGCCAGGCCTTTGCTAATGTAAATATAGAAGCTGGAGGTCGTGTTGGTGTTACCTGTGTTGGAGGTAAGCATGTTACATCCCTCGCAGCCATTTTGGATAGGGTAATAATGTTAGTCTCCATCTACTCGGGGCCGGGAGTGATGTTCGTGATGACTGGCTCATCATCATCATCCTGCTGTTCTGCATCAACCTCCATAAGTGTAAGGCTTTCTGGAACCCTCCTTTTCCCTAGCCTGGTCTTGGGACATGTCTCCCTCTCATGCTCAGGTTGTTGTGGCTCCCAAGTGGCATCTAGATCATCAGAAGGAATGCTTGGCGAAGAACTCAATTGACTAACCCTCCTTTTCCTTGCTGGGGATTTGGAAGACAATGGATCTCCTGAATGAGTGGCTTCCTCTTCTTCTTCCTCTGCATGAGGCTCAATTTCCTGAACTGCCCCTACTTCGGGAGGAACAAGAACTACTATTGCGGGTGGTGGTTGCAGCTGTTGTTGTTGACCACTTATCTGCTGTGTTTCCTCCTGTGTTGATTGGGTACTACTTTGAGATAGCGATAGGTTTAGCTCAGGCTTAGCATCACTGGTTTCTACCATTAGGTTGGCTACCTCTTCCACACTCATCTGCTTGGGTTGGTGGGTTGGGCCCACTGATGTGGAGGTGCTGCCCCCAGTTTGCCCCCCGGACACCGCTGCTGGAGGCGTCATTTTTGGTTTCCCAAAAAAGGATTTGGGCGGCACACCAGACTTAAGTGATACTTCCTTCTTCTGTTCCTTCTTCTCAATAGCAACGTTCTTGGTACTGGAGGACCTGGTACCTGCTTTCCTTGGGACCATCTTCTTCAGATGTCAGCAGCACTCAGTTGCACAAGTTGCGGAGATGTCTGGTCAGGTCACTCACACGTCACGTCGTGTACAGCAGCAGGACGTCTGTCTGGCACCACAATGTGCGATGATGACACACCTCCTCCTCAGTCTTCTGCGCACCTAAAAGCAAAAAAGCCAGAAGAACATCAGTCAAACAATAGTACAATCAAACTAATATAATACATAACTTCTTATTGTGTGGTTGCCACAATTATTACATTTTAGTAACTCAGTGAACAACAACAGTGTAGCCAGTGATGAGACTTTGACAACAAGGCCAGGGCTTTCCTGGTGTACTGTACTGTGTACACTCAGGAACAATAAGAATAGCAAAGAACAAAAACATAAATGTAGTGGAGCCTGTTTGCCCTAAATTTGTGCATCACGTGGGATGAATGCAGCATCAGGGAGCAACAACAACACATACACATGCAAAAAAAGGCATTTATTTAACACACCCAAAAACGAAATATACCCCAGAAAAAAACCACCTTTTGCAATTCAGTCCAATGCCATCCATGCCATAAATTATGTTAAAATTCAACAAACAACACAAAAACAGTTGTTTAACTTCCATGCACCCATGATGATTGATGAGTACCTCCGGGCCTACTGGCAGACTAGGCCACAAGCTTGGAGGCCTACCGCAAAAGCACAGTGGCTGGTCTCACAAAATGGCCGTCCACCACATGGCCAGGCACCCACAAAAACAAGAAAAGGAAGACAAGACAGACAATGCAGGCCTATGGCAAAAGCACAATGCCTGACTTCACAAAATGGCCACCACCCACATGGCCAGGCCGTCCACAATGACAAGAAAGTGAATACAAAGGACAGGAACAGGAAATTGGAGTCTCTGGGGAACTTCCTTCCTCTTTTAAGAAATTGTAAAAAAAAAGAAAAATGACTCTGTGCTCAAAAAACTACAGCCAAATAACAACCTAAGGAGTTTTGTTTGGCAAAATAAACAAAATCATCATTTTTGAGGTTTTATGCCGCTCAAGAGATTTTCTTTGCCAGATTGCAAGTTCTGCGTGTTCGGCATCGCGGTCTTTACAAAAAGTCGTTATCGCGAGCGCGAAAACGCATATTGAGCGCGCGAAGAAGACAAAAAGTGTAAGTCAGCGTTGTTGCACTGTGCAGAGTTGCCAAAACTACGCGAGCTGAACACCTAGGGTTACCTACTGGCTGAAAAGCCCTATTTATTTAACACACACCAAAAAACTCAAATTCCACCCCAAAAAACACATTTTGCAATTCAATCCAATGACATCCATGCCATACATGATGTTAAAATTCAACAGACAACACAGAAACAGTTTTTATGCACCCATGAAGATGACTACCTCTGGGCCTACTGGCAGACTAGGCCACAAGTGTGGAACTGAAGCCTATGGCAAAAGCAAGCACACTGCCTGGATGACTCCACAAAATGGCCGCCAGCCACCCAAAAAAAAAAGAAAATGGAAGACAGACAATGCAAGCTTATGGCAATAGCACACTGCCTGCCTTCACAAAATGGCTGCCACCCACATGGCCAGGCCACAACAACAACAAGAATAAGCCAAGGGGAAAAAAGAAAAGACATGCAGGCCTATATGGAAAAAGCAGCACACTACTAAACTACCACAACAAATGGCCCCAAGCCACATGGTTAATCACAGTCACAACAGGCCATGGAAAACAATGAACTGAAGCTGGCCTACATATGACCAGACAAAGGAGGCCTGCTAAACAACACAGCTTTAATACAAAAATTCAAAAGCGAAAATCAACAGGGCTGCGAAAGGCTGGAAGGTTACACATCAAGCACCCACACACACATCCAACAAAGGTATTTCACACACACCCAAAAAAGTAAAATGCACCAAAACCACATTTAGCAATTCAATCCTATGCCATCCATGCCCTACATGATGTTTATATTCAACAGACACCACAGAAACATGCACCCATGGGTACCTCTTGGCCTACTGGTTGAAATTTCAAAGAAAAACAACTAGGCCCCTACTGAAACTACATACCACCCACAACAATACATTTTAAATACGATGAAATCCCCAACAAATGTAGGTACAAACAAGCCCCAATCAAACAAACATGTACACCAATTATCCAACTTACTTGTAAAATGAAATCTCAAATCCATAAGTCCTCAAATCCAATCTAATGATATGATGCAGAGACCGACACAAAAAGAGATCCTTCTAGCTCCAAATCCAAATGAAAGTGAACAGCACATGGACAAAGCACTGGGAGGAGCCTGCTGGACAGGAACCGGAAGTTGGAGACTCAGGGACACTTTCTTCCTCTTGAAAAAAAGAGTAAAAACAGAAAAAGGACTCCTTGCACAAAAAACTACAGCCAAATCACAATCTGAGGAGTTTTTTTAAGCAAAATGCTCATTTTCTAAAAGGTTTTATGATGCTCGAGAGATATTCTTTGCAAGATTGTAGTTTCTGCGAACGCAGAATCACGGTAAGTCGTTACCACGCCTGCGAGACCGCATATTGAGCGTGCGAAGAAGAAAAACAGCTATGCTACGTTGTAGATTGCGTAGTATTCGGTAACTCACGTTCTACGCGAACCGCAAAGTTACCAAAACTCCACAAACTCCGCGAGCGGAGCGTAGTTCACCGCCCAGGATTAATGTAGGTGAAGGGATACAGGTGATACTAAAAGCATGTGTGATGCGTGGCCTGGATCCCTTTGACTGAATGAGTGTCGACATCATTTTATATGCCTTCCAATGTATGTAACTTGGCCATATTTTTGCTGTCGTTTAATAATGCCTGTTTTTCTACAAAATAGTTCAACAGGTAAACTGGTTGAGTCTTTGAGGCTGACTGGTATTACGAAGGGGCTTCTGCAAAAAATATTTGGGAATTCAGAAAAAATAACATTGGAGAGTCTTTGCCTAGGATTGTGATTCACAAACATTCCCATTAGTACACCTGAATAGCTGTGCCAGAGGCAGGTTTCAAAAGTACTACTATGAAAGTCATGTGACATGTATCATGAGCTCCTATTACTAGATTTAAGTATAGGAGGATTACAGCCTGATGTGCAAACACTCATTTTTTTCTTTGCAGTGGATTTTTTTCCCTTGGGGAAAGCCCTTCCCCTACACCCTCATCAAATCTGGGTGTTATCCTCAGGCTAGAAAAAAATTCCAACCATTTTAAGGGTGGGAAGTTGTCAGATTGGAAAGTGTGAATACTCTCTGTAAGAAATTGGGTTGTTAGTTGAGAGGGTTGAGAGCCCCACTCAACTAATAAACACAATCCTTGTAATGTTGAACTACATAAGTCACTAAATGAAGCTGTGCTTAACCCTCTGGTAGATTGCCACAGAAACAGTCAGGCATAACATAGAGGCAATGTGTAAATTATTTATGTAGCATTCAAACAGTAATACAATGAAAATGCAACCCAAAAATGCTCTCAAACTAATTTAGAAAAACAGAGTAAAATGTGTTAAATAGAATTACACCAAAATGACAAACATCCAATAAGATGACCTGGAGTTAAGAATTTCTAAAGTTTATGATAAAAATTGCACCAAGAAGCACAAAGCTCTGCTCAAAGGTATCTGGTCATGCTGGATTGGGGCAAAGTCACTAGTCCAGGCTGGTTGTGATGGAGTGCAGGTTGGATACAGAGACCTGGTTCTGCCGGTGAAGAGTTTACCTTCTCAGAGTCCAAGTCCACGCAAGAAACCTCGGCTGGAGCTTCCCGTTGCTGGGAGCTGCAAGGAGGTTGTTGTTGACATGAGGAGCAAGGTGTCACTGGAACTTTGTGTTGGTGGGAGAAGCGGGCAGTCACTATTTGGCACAAAGAGCAGGTTGCTTTGGAATTTAGCACTGGTGAGAGATGCAGTGGTCTTGTGTTTTGAAGCAGGAGAAGTACACACTTATGCCAGCCAAGGGTATAGGACCTAGGGAGGTGCCTCTTGGAGATCAGGACTCACTCCAGGTGAGGCCAGCAACAGGGTTCAGTCAAGTCCAGTTGGTGCTGGTCAACTGGGCAGTTATAAGGGAGGCCTTTGGAAGCTTGTTGTGTCCCTGCAGCTCAAACAGGTCATCCAACTGACCATTGGAGTCACTTCTCTTTTCCTGGTTTCAAAGCAAGCAGGTCTAGTCTTCCTTCCTCAGACAGCAAGTCAGTACTTCTTTTAAATCTTCCACACATACAGGAGTGTTCTGATGAGAGATTCTGAGAGTGCCATTCTCATACGCAGTGTCAGGTTGTGGGTGGGCATGCCACTATGTCTAACATTCTCACTTTTCTGATTCTAGCTCCAAACTGTCTTATGTAACAAAGGGTAGGCAGGCCTAGATGTGAGCTGCATTTGTGATTGGCAGGGCAGGCAGCATTAGAAGCCAGGGAGAGGTAGGCCATAGCTCTCAGGCTATCCCTTTGAAGCTCAGAAAGGGCTGACCATACACCCCAAGGCATCTGCTCAAGAGAGGAAACACTTATCCCTATCCCAAAGCCATTTATTCCCTATGTATGAAAGAAATACACAACATACTACAGCAGGAGAGATATTCATAGTCTTGTGATATTGGCCACTGGCAGAAAGGCGCATTTTGGTTAGACAGAACAATGCCAGCTTTCTGAAAGTGGCATTTTCAGAAAAAGTACCATTAAATAGGATTTAAGATTACAATTAAAATGAGTGGAAGAAACATTTTTTCTGTTTCCAAACTGAAGGTATGAGTAATTTAGTGCAATTAGGTATCCTGTTAGTCTATGGTAGAGATAGCCTTACAACAGTGAAAAGTGACATTAGGAGTTTTTCACATCTATGTCCTTTAGGCTAGTCCTGTCATATATGCCCTTTTTACATACAGTTTCCCATCCTCACAACAATAATGGTTCTGAACAGGTGACATTTTACCTAGTAGCTCGCTCCTTTCTCTACGGCACCAGGCTCTTAGTATGCTATCATAATCCTTGTACCTGACGTACATTAACATGTCCTCAGGCATTACATGATTATTCTGTATACGGGCACCACTTTTTTTCCATCCTTGGCTGACAGGACAGCTGTGCATGATTGCATTTGTTTTAGAAAAACATTTATGATTGTTTTCAAAACATTTATCTTTGTTTTCAAAACATCGATTCTAGAAGAAACCCTGGAGTGACCACTCTAGTATATAAGACCCTTATTCCCCCTGTAAATTAGAAGAGAATTCCTTCCACGCTGACATGGGATCCTGCACGCTGAATCTTTGACACGCAGCGGTCTGACATCCCTAGCGGGCTGTGATCCTCAGAGCAGAGACGGGGTGCTTAATTCTCTACCATCAGGTGATGGAGTTGGTTCTTCCCTAGGGGATATTTGGCTATATACATATATCCGTATATACAAATACATGCTACACCTACATAACTAGGCTAGGTACATTTAGGCGAATTACTTAGGGCGCGCATTATAGGAGTATGCAAATCCTACTGTTTTATCTGAACTGTATATGTTCATCTTCTTAACACTATGGTAGAACTGTATCTACTGTTTACTATATTAGTACTTGTGATTTCTTTAGTATGCTTCTGTCTCCTGGTTGTCACAGCAAATACGTTTTACACAAGATTAACGCTGGACCAATAAATACTTCTTGAAACGTCCTAATCGCCATCCTGTGTTTTTTCTGAAAATAAGTAAGTAGGAGTGACTGAGTGAAAAGTGCTGTACTGTTTTCCACGATCCCTGAGGAGTTAGGGTTGTCATGTTCAGTGGTTGCCAGAAAGTACTTACAGCACTGTAAGATACAGTTTTTTTTGTCTGGAATCGGTTTGAACACCAAGCCCTTAGTGTATGTGGAAAGGAAGATCCACCTCAGCTGAGCAGATATACCCTGTGTATTTGTTGAAGTTTTAAAACAAGCTTGTAAGGATAAAAGGTTCCCACATTGTTCAAAACCCTTAATTACTAAAAACTTTTATTCTTCTTCTTTTGAGAATGCCTGACAACGTGAGTGGGTTGGGCTGAGGGGAAGACAAATTTGCAAGCTCTCAACATTTCAGAAAATTTCAGACATGCAGTAACTATAAAGTTGTTAGAACATGGCGTACCCGCAACAGATGGCTGTGTTACCTTTGTGATTGGGGCACATGAGGTGTTCGTATCAGAGGTAGGTATTCTATTATGGGGTTCAGTTCCCACCTGCAGATCCACAGACTAAATTGTTTCACACATACATTGTAGTTGAACCACCGGAAGAATACATTTCGTGTGAAGACATTGAAGTCCCGTTAACTTGCCAGCAACACAAAAACTGGTTTAGAGGGGCCCTCCCACACACAACATCTGTCGAGAGACTCTGTCCACTCAGCATTGAAGGAGCAACCTGGCCGGTCTTAGTGACAAACACTCCACATCCTGAGATAGATACACTACCAGTGGATGAAGTCTGTACCAGATACAGAAATTTAGCTCGGCTATACAGATACATTGTTCAGTTTGTCATGCGAACATTAACAGTCCAACCTGCGAGTCCACATCACACCACACCTACAATTAGCCCACAGACATTAAAATCAGTAATGGGGACAATTCTATTCAAACGGGAGCAAATTAGGTTCTGGATAGCACAAAGAATTGCACATCTGGAAGCAGTATTTCACCATATGGGACGACAGGAAAAACATAGAATGCTAAACCATTTGCTTGCCAAAGGGGATGGTTCCCTTGTTTGAGGATTGTACCACTTGGGGAAAAATCTTTGCTGCCGTTTACATCAGAATACATGGTACCCCTTCCATGACCATAATTCCAGAGGTATTGAAACAATTACAGAATGAGTATAGGGCAGGACCTGCCCTGGAGTTGGGGATGAAACTGATGGGTAATTTGCCCAAGTCTCTGCAATCATGCTGAGAAACATAAAATGGGAGGCAGCAGTAGTGGCTATACGCCACCGTTGAAGTGAAGTAGCTCCTATAAATAAAGAGCAATAGTTATAAAAAATTATTGAAGAATCCTGTGCCCCATTAGGGAGAGATAGTTTGGGAGCCAGACCAAGGAAACCACAAATGACGTGTAGTCCCAACAAGGACAACTCAAAGCAAGCAACCTCTTCTTCTAAAAAGAAATGGGATAACAAACAATCTAAAAATAACAATACAAAAAAGAATTCACGATTAAGGGGTGGGTCTCCCCACCAGGAGTTCTCTGAAAAGAGGTATCACCTTAGGAATCGTGATAACATTAGGAAACCTGACAGGTATCAGGACACTGATACATGTTCCTTACCTTCCTTTCAGGGTCCATCAAAAAACTCAGAGAGGGACAGGCGATCGGAACAAAAGAGTGAAGATTGACCAAAGACAAAAAGGGAAACACATTGTAATTCAGATTACATTATCAGGCAGGAGGAACAACCTAATTCAAAGCCTCAATTAAGAAAGAAGGAAGTAGCTGGCTTGAAAATGAGACATGGACAGGTTACTGAGTACTCAGCTTCAGACCAGGGAATGGGCTCTGACGATGCTAGACAGTGCGGCAGAAGTAACAATAGCTCGCTAGAACCTGAAGGATTTTTGGGTGACAGCAGTATTGAATGAACATATCACGGTGGAAACAGCTGATACAAGAGTAAGTGTCTCACATAGACATACAAAAGTATGCTCCAAATAGAGGGGGACATCTCAAGAAAAGTGAAAGATCTCTTTAGGGAGAACTTAACATTTGGATATGATATCCAGTTAGCAGAAAAAGATTGACCGCCAGAATTTGTGATGGATTGCCCAAAAGGGGAAAGAGCCCTATTGTCTGCTTGCTCCAACCTCGTTCCAGAATCGTTAAAACATTCATACAAGCAGGAGTGGGCGCTAGCGCTAGTTCCGGCATTATACTGCTACCATGTAGGGTGGGATGTGGAGTCTACTCACCATGAAATCCCGTTAAAATCTACTCCAAATCCACAGAGACAGTACCCTATTAAAAATTATGCAAAAAGACAGGTCAAATAAATCTAAGACCAACTTGAATACTAAGGTGTGATTGAGACTTGCACCTCTCCAATGAACAATACTTGGTTTCCCATAATGAAACCTGAAAACTCCTTTCGTCTAGTTTTGGATTACCAACATTTAAACACATGCACACAAACATTTGCAGTTCAAAACACACATAGTGCAGCATTAATGAGTAACATTGTGCGGAAGAAATACAACATGACATTAGATATCTCGAATGGATTCTTCTGCCAAAATATAGCTCCAGATAGCAGATATTTGACAGCATTGTCTGCCCTCGACATTCAGCGTCACTTCTGTTGTTTGCCCCAGGAGTATAGGAACCGCCCAGGCTATTTTCGGCAAGAGTGTCAGAATTATTGCAAACATGTGACGAGGAGGCAGTATCCTATGTAGATGATATCTATCTGATGGATGATGAATTATTGAACACTTTAGCAGGGTGAACAATATAATTGTGGGATTTGCCAAATTGGGTTAAAAATTTAATTTCAAGGAATCAAAATTTGTCCATCTCAATGTCCTATTTTTGGGATATGATATATCAAGTAAATGCAAGAGCATGGCAGCCAACTTTTCAGGAAAGTGTGTGCTGCTCCAAACTCCGAAGACTCTGAAGGGTTTGCAATCCATTTCTGGATTGCAAAATTTTGGCAGGACATACATCCTGGATTATCCAGAAAGAGTAACATCTTTCTATGGCCTACTCAGACCTGATTTCACAACCAGCACATAAGTGGACACAGGAACATAGATATACTCTCTGTTTGGTTCAAGCTGACATGATAACATCAAAACGTGC
The DNA here is from genome assembly GCF_964261635.1 of Lissotriton helveticus. Classification (NCBI taxonomy): domain Eukaryota; kingdom Metazoa; phylum Chordata; class Amphibia; order Caudata; family Salamandridae; genus Lissotriton; species Lissotriton helveticus. Next base: position 664,234,541 of record NC_136063.1, read on the forward strand.
ACACACGTGTGAATTCTACCAACTTGGTGATCTGGGTGGTCCCAGGTTTATCAGGATATACATACATCACTTTCAATAAAGGTGAGACAGTCCCAATTGCATACAAATCAAATTTATACACAAATTTTGAAATGTGATTTGCCGCCCCAGAAAAAACTACTGACAGCAGTACAGACTGCTGTAGTGAGAGAGAGAGCACTAGCACAGGATAAACGCATAATAGTTGTGTAACCCTGGTACCAACTTTAGAAGCTGTTACTAAAGCGAGCATTCCAAATGCAAAAGCACTGCATCCATGATGGACACAAAGGGCTAATTCCCTCACTGCAAAAGACGTAGATTACAAATATGATCCTACACTGAAAACACAAGCATTCCTGCAGTACGAACAAGAATACCCACTCCCGAATAAAAATTTGCCTCTAATAAAATATGAATACAACATTTATACTGATGGTTCTGCTCAGCCTGCCATTGGAAGTAAACAGCAGTATAGCGCAGCATGTACTATAGTGAAGGGACGTATGCAGGATGGTAAGTTTCATCCCAGCAACACAACTACACAATCTCTAGGAGATTTTACAGCTCAGCTAGCAGAACTGAAAGCCCTAATGCTAGCGCTACAATATATGGATTGGGAATTTCCCACACTGATAGTGTGCAATGTGTCCTACTGTGTACAGTCTTACAATGAATATCTTCATTACTGGGGCCAGAATGGGTTTAGAGATTCCAAGGGTTGCACAATTAAGCATAAATTGTTATGGGAACAGGTGACAAAGCTGAAGGAATGCTTGCCACGGGCTCAAAATATTAACACCTTGAATCATCAGTGTGTTGGCGTACACATTGAAGGGAATTTATTGGCTGATGAAGCCGCCAAGGCGACAGTGCTAACTTCTGCTGTTGCTGCAATCAATCATTCTAGCACGAGGATAGACGATGACATACTGATAGCTGTCAATGCCTCAAAAATGTCTCTGCAGTGCCAAAGGGCTATCCACTCCAGTACCCCTATAAATTAGATGTGCACAATACACCGTATGCTCAAGTTCCAGGAGTGGGGGATAGAAGTATTCCAAACATGTATTGCAGATTAGGTTTGATGCTAGCTCCACACGAGGGTCTGAGCTCAGCACACGCTGGAGTCACTGCTACAATTTCATTACTGAAGCGGCGAACTGGTGGCCAGGTTTGTCTAAACAAACCAAGGGTTATGTCCTAAAGTGCAACATCTGTCAGCAGGTGAAAGGTTCCACTGTAGCACGGCCACCAAAAACACCATTACTCATTTCAGACAGACCTCTCGCATGTGTCTATTTGAAACACTGCTGGCTTTAAATTCAGATGGGGCCCGCAAGGATATCTTGGTGGCAGTGGATTCATGTGCTAGGTTCCTATGTGTTTGGCCCCAACGCTTGGCTCATGCCCGAACTGTTATAAGGTATTTACAAGTGTTAATCGGGACATACGCATTTGGCACGATACTTTCCAACCGTGGCCCTGCGTTTAGCTCACAGGCTTACATGGAAGCCATGGAAAATGTGTGGGCGTGGCCTTACTGTACTCCTCCCCCTACCATCCCAAGGGAAATTCTGTGGTGGAGAGGAAAGACTGGGACCTAAAGCAGTCCTTGACAGCAAGGGTATTAGGTGCAGATGGTGGTTGGGTCAATTACATGTATGGGGTCCAGAGGGCACTTAAAAACATGCCAAGAAAGTCCTTGGGAGGACGTGCCCCCTTTGTGATCCTGTTTAAGCTAAGAATGTGGGTACCTGACCTTGATTGTTGCAGCACAGTGGCGGATGTAAAATCATTTATATTGAATGATCGTTTGGCTGGTTTACAGGAACTCAATGAATTCCAGGCATTACAAAGCAACATCCAAGTAAAACGCACCACCGCTGGGAAAGTGAAACTGGTTCCGGCAAGACCTGCCTGGTCCTGAAGATTGGGGTTCTGGTCAGAGAAAAGATTGTGGACAAAAAGAAGTTTGTGCCATCTTACAGAGCACCTGTACCTGTCCTGGCAGTCGAAGGAACAAGAACAGTACGTATTCCTCCTCTTGCTGGCAAAAAAGAAAGAAGATTAGTCTCCATGGATCTGGTCAAACTGCACTATGTGGCCGATTCTCAACAGTAGGCAGCATGGAATCCTAGGTAGCCGCAGATATCCTCTCTCTACTATACAGGAAGTTCAGAAGGAAAGTCTAATAACGTTTCAAGACTCCCCTGCGCAAAATGCAGGAGGATCGAACAACGAAGTATGAATTACACCAATTGAAATAGAACTAAGGGTGGGCGTAGTTGGCGGAGTACTACTACTCAGAACTCCAGGATGTTGGACAAAAACTCAGTGAATTCGCAACTTCGCTCCGCCAGCAGAGACCCCATATATTTTTGGTAAAATAACAAGTCTGTCTGTCTCTAAATGCTAAAATGCAAATAGTCATTTCACAAAAGTGAAAGTGGTAATTTAGCAAGCAGTTAGGTAAGAAGGTTAATTCTTCCCTAGGGGATTCTTGGCCATATACATATATACCTATAAACCTATACATGCTACACCTACATATCTAGACTAGGTACATTTAGGTAAATGACGTAGGGTGCGCATTATAGGCGTATGCAAATGCTACTGTTTTATCTGAACTGTATATGTCGATCTTCTTAGCACTATGGTTGAAATGTATCTACTATTTACTATATTAGTACTTGCAATTTCTTTCGTATGCTTCTGTCTCCTGATTGGCACAGCAAATATGTTTTACACAAGATTGTCGCTGGACCAATAAATACTTATTGAAACGTCCTAATCGCCATCCTGTGAATTTTCTGAGAATAAGTAAGCATGAGTGACTAAGAGAAAAGTGCTGTACTTTTTTCCATGATCGCGGAGGAATCAGGGTTGTTATGTTCAGTGGTTGCCAGAAAGTACCTACACCTCTGTAAGAAACAGGGGGTGGTAGTGCCACTGTAGAGCTAGCTGGTCTAATGGCTGACGTATCCTGTGGGGGGGTCCGGATTCGGTTTGGACACAAAGTCCTCAGTTTATGTCATCCAAAACGTGCAGGTCCTGGGGATTCCTAGGAACTACACAGCATCACTGTCAGGACATATAACCTACATACACATGTTCTACTTTTTAAATTCCATGTACCCTGCCCTATGAGCATGTAGGGTCTACCTTAGAGGTACATGTAGTAATAAAAGGGAAGGCTTAGGACTGGCAAAAGAACTTTCGCCAGGCCAAAATGTCAGTTTAAATCTGCACTACAGGCTGAAGGCACGCCTGAGACGTTTCACAGGGCTACTTTAGTGGTGAGTGGCACAATGACCACTTCAGCCCATTTATAGCATTTGATTTACAGGCTTTGGATACAGGTAGTACCATATACTAGGGATTTACATGTAAATGAAATGTGCCAACCATGTTTAAGGGAGAGAGCACAAGCATTGCACCACTGGTTAGCAGTTGTAAAGTGCTCAGAGGCCTAAAGCCAAAAAGCACGAGTTAAGCAAAAATATGGAAGTAAAGGCTGAAAGTCTGGGGGAATACCAAAAGAATGTCAGATCCCACACTCAAACATTTGTGGAATTTTTCAAACTTATCATTTGTAACATTTCTCAACCCATTTTTTGTACTCGTGGCAAAGAAATTCTCAGTGGCAAATCCAATTCGACCTGCCAGGAAAACTTTGTTGAATTCCTGACAGACATGACTGGAGGCAATCTCAGCCGCAAACCTGTGTGTACAGCCGAAAATATCCTTTTTAATCAGTTCAAGGGGAATAACAGGAATTGAAAGTCGAAATCATTCAAAGTCCACTTTTAAAATATTCCTAACACTATTCTAAAACCAGCGGAGCTAGATTGTACATGATAAACACAACTACTATAGACGTTTTACTAATTGCCATTTTTGTACCAGCGCCTGCTCCTTTCTGACCTAAAAACAGCAACAAATTGCTGGTGTTTTCACTTTTGAAGATGATACTTACTTGTAAAATGAAATCTCAAATCCAAAAGTCCTCAAATCCAATCTAATGATATGATGCAGAGACCGACACAAAAAGAGATCCTTCTAGCTCCAAATCCAAATGAAAGTGAACAGCACATGGACAAAGCACTGGGAGGAGCCTGCTGGACAGGAGCCGGAAGTTGGAGACTCAGGGACACTTTCTTCCTCTTGAAAAAAAGAGTAAAAACAGAAAAAGGACTCCTTGCACAAAAAACTACAGCCAAATCACAATCTGAGGAGTTTTTTTTAAGCAAAATGCTCATTTTCGAAAAGGTTTTAGGATGCTCGAGAGATATTCTTTTCCAGATTGTAGTTTCTGCGAACGCAGAATCACGGTAAGTCGTTACCACGCCTGCGAGAACGCATATTGAGCGTGCGAAGAAGAAAAACAGCTATGCTACGTTGTAGATTGCGTAGTATTCGGTAACTCACGTTCTACGCGAACCGCAAAGTTACCAAAACTCCGCAAACTCCGCAAGCGGAGCGTAGTTCAACGCCCAGGGTTAATGTAGGTGAAGGGATACAGGTGATACTAAAAGCATGTGTGATGCGTGGCTTGGATCCCTTTGACTGAATGAGTGTCGACATCATTTTATATGCCTTCCAATGTATGTAACTTGGCCATATTTTTGCTGTCGTTTAATAATGCCTGTTTTTCTACAAAATAGTTCAACAGGTAAACTGGTTGAGTCTTTGAGGCTGACTGGTATTACGAAGGGGCTTCTGCAAAAAATATTTGGGAATTCAGAAAAAATAACATTGGAGAGTCTTTGCCTAGGATTGTGATTCACAAACATTCCCATTAGTACACCTGAATAGCTGTGCCAGAGGCAGATTTAAAAAGTACTACTATAAAAGTCATGTGACATGTATCATGAGCTCCTATTACTTCAAATGCGGAAAACTGCATAATATAGATTTAAGTATAGGAGGATTACAGCCTGATGTGCAAACACTCATTTTTTCTTTGCAGTGGATTTTTTTTCCCTTTGGGGAAAGCCCTTCCCCTACACCCTCATCAAATCTGGGTGTTATCCTCAGGCTAGAAAAAAATTCCAACCATTTTAAGGGTGGGAAGTTGTCAGATTGGAAAGTGTGAATACTCTCTGTAAGAAATTGGGTTGTTAGTTGAGAGGGATGAGAGCCCCACTCAACTAATAAACACAATCCTTGTAATGTTGAACAACATAAGTCACTAAATGAAGCTGTGCTTAACCCTCTGGTAGATTGCCACAGAAACAGTCAGGCATAACATAGAGGCAATGTGTAAATTATTTATGTAGCATTCAAACAGTAATACAATGAAAATGCGACCCAAAAATGCTCTCAAACTAATTTAGAAAAACAGAGTAAAATGTGTAAAATAGAATTACACCAAAATGACAAACATCCAATAAGATGACCTGGAGTTAAGAATTTCTAAAGTTTATGATAAAAATTGCACCAAGAAGCACAAAGCGCTGCTCAAAGGTATCTGGTCATGCTGGATTGGGGCAAAGTCACTAGTCCAGGCTGGTTGTGATGGAGTGCAGGTTGGATACAGAGACCTGGTTCTGCCGGTGAAGAGTTTACCTTCTCAGAGTCCAAGTCCACGCAAGAAACCTCGGCTGGAGCTTCCCGTTGCTGGGGGCTGCAAGGAGGTTGTTGTTGACATGAGGAGCAAGGTGTCACTGGAACTTTGTGTTGGTGGGAGAAGCGGGCAGTCACTATTTGGCACAAAGAGCAGTTTGCTTTGGAATTTAGCACTGGTGAGAGATGCAGTGGTCTTGTGTTTTGAAGCAGGAGGAGTACACACTTATGCCAGCCAAGGGTATAGGACCTAGGGAGGTGCCTCTTGGAGATCAGGACTCACTCCAGGTGAGGCCAGCAGCAGGGTTCAGTCAAGTCCAGTTGGTGCTGGTCAACTGGGCAGTTATAAGGGAGGCCTTTGGAAGCTTGTTGTGTCCCTGCAGCTCAAACAGGTCATCCAACTGACCATTGGAGTCACTTCTCTTTTCCTGGTTTCAAAGCAAGCAGGTCTAGTCTTCCTTCCTCAGACAGCAAGTCAGTACTTCTTTTAAATCTTCCACACATACAGGAGTGTTCTGATGAGAGATTCTGAGAGTGCCATTCTCATACGCAGTTTCAGGTTGTGGGTGGGCATGCCACTATGTCTAACATTCTCACTTTTCTGATTCTAGCTCCAAACTGACTTATGTAACAAAGGGTAGGCAGGCCTAGGTGTGAGCTGCATTTGTGATTGGCAGGGCAGGCAGCATTAGAAGCCAGGGAGAGGTAGGCCATAGCTCTCAGGCTATCCCTTTGAAGCTCAGAAAGGGCTGACCATACACCCCAAGGCATCTGCTCAAGAGAGGAAACACTTATCCCTCTCCCAAAGCCATTTATTCCCTATGTATGAAAGAAATACACAACATACTACAGCAGGAGAGATATTCATAGTCTTGTGATATTGGCCCCTGGCAGAAAGGCGCATTTTGGTTAGACAGAACAATGCCAGCTTTCTGAAAGTGGCATTTTCAGAAAAAGTACCATTAAATAGGATTTAAGATTACAATTAAAATGAGTGGAAGAAACATTTTTTCTGTTTCCAAACTGAAGGTATGAGTAATTTAGTGCAATTAGGTATCCTGTTAGTCTATGGTAGAGATAGCCTTACAACAGTGAAAAGTGACATTAGGAGTTTTTCACATCTATGTCCTTTAGGCTAGTCCTGTCATATATGCCCTTTTTACATACAGTTTCCCATCCTCACAACAATAATGGTTCTGAACAGGTGACATTTTACCTAGTAGCTCGCTCCTTTCTCTACGGCACCAGGCTCTTAGTATGCTATCATAATCCTTGTACCTGACGTACATTAACATGTCCTCAGGCATTACATGATTATTCTGTATACGGGCACCACTTTTTTTCCATCCTTGGCTGACAGGACAGCTGTGCATGATTGCATTTGTTTTAGAAAAACATTTATGATTGTTTTCAAAACATTTATCTTTGTTTTCAAAACAACGATTCTAGAAGAAACCCTGGAGTGACCACTCTAGTATATAAGACCCTTATTCCCCCTGTAAATTAGAGGAGAATTCCTTCCACGCTGACATGGGATCCTGCACGCTGAATCTTTGACACGCAGCGGTCTGACATCCCTAGCGGGCTGTGATCCTCAGAGCAGAGACGGGGTGCTTAATTCTCTACCATCAGGTGATGGAGTTGGTTCTTCCCTAGGGGATATTTGGCTATATACATATATCCGTATATACAAATACATGCTACACCTACATAACTAGGCTAGGTACATTTAGGCGAATTACTTAGGGCGCGCATTATAGGAGTATGCAAATCCTACTGTTTTATCTGAACTGTATATGTTCATCTTCTTAACACTATGGTAGAACTGTATCTACTGTTTACTATATTAGTACTTGTGATTTCTTTAGTATGCTTCTGTCTCCTGGTTGTCACAGCAAATACGTTTTACACAAGATTAACGCTGGACCAATAAATACTTCTTGAAACGTCCTAATCGCCATCCTGTGTTTTTTCTGAAAATAAGTAAGTAGGAGTGACTGAGTGAAAAGTGCTGTACTGTTTTCCACGATCCCTGAGGAGTTAGGGTTGTCATGTTCATTGGTTGCCAGAAAGTACTTACAGCACTGTAAGATACAGTTTTTTTTGTCTGGAATCGGTTTGAACACCAAGCCCTTAGTGTATGTGGAAAGGAAGATCCACCTCAGCTGAGCAGATATACCCTGTGTATTTGTTGAAGTTTTAAAACAAGCTTGTAAGGATAAAAGGTTCCCACATTGTTCAAAACCCTTAATTACTAAAAACTTTTATTCTTCTTCTTTTGAGAATGCCTGACAACGTGAGTGGGTTGGGCTGAGGGGAAGACAAATTTGCAAGCTCTCAACATTTCAGAAAATTTCAGACATGCAGTAACTATAAAGTTGTTAGAACATGGCGTACCCGCAACAGATGGCTGTGTTACCTTTGTGATTGGGGCACATGAGGTGTTCGTATCAGAGGTAGGTATTCTATTATGGGGTTCAGTTCCCACCTGCAGATCCACAGACTAAATTGTTTCACACATACATTGTAGTTGAACCACCGGAAGAATACATTTCGTGTGAAGACATTAAAGTCCCGTTAACTTAGCAGCAACACAAAAACTGGTTTAAAGGTGCCCTCCCACACACAACATCTGTCGAGAGACTCTGTCCACTCAGCATTGAAGGAGCAACCTGGCCGTTCTTAGTGACAAACACTCCACATCCTGAGATAGATACACTACCAGTGGATGAAGTCTGTACCAGATACAGAAATTTAGCTCGGCTATACAGATACATTGTTCAGTTTGTCATGCGAAAATTAACAGTCCAACCTGCGAGTCCACATCACACCACACCTACAATTAGCCCACAGACATTAAAATCAGTAATGGGGACAATTCTATTCAAACGGGAGCAAATTAGGTTCTGGATAGCACAAAAAATTGCACATCTGGAAGCAGTATTTCACCATATGGGACCACAGGAAAAACATAGAATGCTAAACCATTTGCTTGCCAAAGGGGATGGTTCCCTTGTTTGAGGATTGTACCACTTGGGGAAAAAACTTTGCTGCCGTTTACATCAGAATACATGGTACCCCTTCCATGACCATAATTCCAGAGGTATTGAAACAATTACAGAATGAGTATAGGGCAGGACCTGCCCTGGAGTTGGGGATGAAACTGATGGGTAATTTGCCCAAGTCTCTGCAATCATGCTGAGAAACATAAAATGGGAGGCAGCAGTAGTGGCTATACGCCACCGTTGAAGTGAAATAGCTCCTATAAATAAAGAGCAAGAGTTATCAAAAATTATTGAAGAATCCTGTGCCCCATTAGGGAGAGATAGTTTGGGAGCCAGACCAAGGAAACCACAAATGACGTGTAGTCCCAACAAGGACAACTCAAAGCAAGCAACCTCTTCTTCTAAAAAGAAAGGGGATAACAAACAATCTAACAATAACAATACAAAAAAGAATTCATGATTAAGGGGTGGGTCTCCCCACCAGGAGTTCTCTGAAAAGAGGTATCACCTTAGGAATCGTGATAACATTAGGAAACCTGACAGGTATCAGGACACTGATACATGTTCCTTACCTTCCTTTCAGGGTTCATCAAAAAACTCAGAGAGGGACAGGCGATCAGAACAAAAGAGTGAAGATTGACCAAAGACAAAAAGGGAAACACATTGTAATTCTGATTACATTATCAAGCAGGAGGAACAACCTAATTCAAAGCCTCAATTAATAAAGAAGGAAGTAGCTGGCTTGAAAATGAGACATGGACAGGTTACTGAGTACTCAGCTTCAGACCAGGGAATGGGCTCTGACGATGCTAGACAGTGCGGCAGAAGTAACAATAGCTCGCTAGAGCCTGAGGGATTTTTTGGTGACAGCAGTATTGAATGAACATATCACGGTGGAAACAGCTGATACAAGAGTAAGTGTCTCACATAGACATACACAAGTATGCTCCAAATAGAGGGGGACATCTCAAGGAAAGTGAAAGATCTCTTTAGGGAGAACTTAACATTTGGATATGATATCCAGTTAGCAGAAAAAGATTGACCGCCAGAATTTGTGATGGATTGCCCAAAAGGGGAAAGAGCCCTATTGCCTGCTTGCTCCAACCTCGTTCCAGAATCGTTAAAACATTCATACAAGCAGGAGTGGGCGCTAGCGCTAGTTCCGGCATTATACCGCTACCATGTAGGGTGGGATGTGGAGTCTACTCACCACGAAATACCGTTAAAATCTACTCCAAATCCAAAGAGACAGTACCCTATTAAAAATTATGCAAAAAGACAGGTCAAATAAATCTAAGACCAACTTGAATACCAAGGTGTGATTGAGACTTGCACCTCTCCAATGAACAATACTTGGTTTCCCATAATGAAACCTGAAAACTCCTTTCGTCTAGTTTTGGATTACCAACATTTAAACACATGCACACAAACATTTGCAGTTCAAAACACACATAGTGCAGCATTAATGAGTAACATTGTGCGGAAGAAATACAACATGACATTAGATATCTCGAATGGATTCTTCTGCCAAAATATAGCTCCAGATAGCAGATATTTGACAGCATTGTCTGCCCTCGACATTCAGCGTCACTTCTGTTGTTTGCCCCAGGGGTATAAGAACCGCCCAGGCTATTTTCGGCAAGAGTGTCAGAATTATTACAAACATGTGACGAGGAAGCAGTATCCTATGTAGATGATATCTATCTGATGGATGATGAATTACTTGAACACTTTAGCAGGGTGAACAATATAATTGTGGGATTTGCCAAATTGGGTTAAAAATTTAATTTCAAGGAATCAAAAATTGTCCATCTCAATGTCCTATTTTTGGGATATGAGCTATCAAGTGAATGCAAGAGCATGGCAGCCAACTTTTCAGGAAAGTGTGTGCTGCTCCAAACTCCGAAGACTCTGAAGGGTTTGCAATCCATTTCTGGATTGCAAAATTTTGGCAGGACATACATCCTGGATTATCCAGAAAGAGTAACATCTTTCTATGGCCTACTCAGACCTGATTTCACAACCAGCACATAAGTGGACACAGGAACATAGATTTACTCTCTGTTTGGTTCAAGCTGACATGATAACATCAAAACGTGCACACACGTGTGAATTCTACCAACTTGGTGATCTGGGTGGTCCCAGGTTTATCAGGATATACATACATCACTTTCAATGAAGGTGAGACAGTCCCAATTGCATACAAATCAAATTTATACACAAATTTTGAAATGTGATTTGCCGCCCCTGAAAAAACTACAGACAGCAGTACAGACTGCTGTAGTGAGAGAGAGCGCACTAGCACAGGATAAACGCATAATAGTTGTGTAACCCTGGTACCAACTTTAGAAGCTGTTACTAAAGCGAGCATTCTAAATGGAAAAGCACTGCATCCATGATGGATACAAAGGGCTAATTCCCTCACTGCAAAAGACGTAGATTACAAATATGATCCCACACTGAAAACACAAGCATTCCTGCAGTGCGAACAAGAACACCCACTCCCGAATAAAAATTTGCCTCTAGAAAAATATGAATACAACATTTATACTGATGGTTCTGCTCAGCCTGCCATTGGAAGTAAACAGCAGTATAGCGCAGCATGTACTATAGTGAAGGGACGTATGCAGGATGGTAAGTTTCATCCCAGCAACACAACTACACAATCTCTAAGAGATTTTACAGCTCAGCTAGCAGAACTGAAAGCCCTAATGCTAGCGTTACAATATATGGATTGGGAATTTCCCACACTGATAGTGTGCAATGTGTCCTACTGTGTACAGTCTTACAATGAATATCTTCATTACTGGGGCCAGAATGGGTTTAGAGATTCCAAGGGTTGCACAATTAAGCATAAATTGTTATGGGAACAGGTGACAAAGCTGAAGGAATGCTTGCCACGGGCTCTAAATATTAACACCTTGAATCATCAGTGTGTTGGCGTACACATTGAAGGGAATTCATTGGCTGATGAAGCCGCCAAGGCGACAGTGCTAACTTCTGCCGTTGCTGCAATCAATCATTCTAGCACGAGGATAGACGGAGACATACTGATAGCTGTCAATGCCTCAAAAATGTCTCTGCAGTGCCAAAGGGCTATCCACTCCAGTACCCCTATAAATTAGATGTGCACAATACACCGTATGCTCAAGTTCCAGGAGTGGGGGATAGAAGTATTCCAAACATGTTTTGGAGATTAGGTTTGATGCTAGTTCCACACGAGGGTCTGACCTCAGCACACGCTGGAGTCACTGCTACAATTTCATTACTGAAGCGGCGAACTGGTGGCCAGGTTTGTCTAAACAAACCAAGGGTTATGTCCTAAAGTGCAACATCTGTCAGCAGGTGAAAGGTTCCACTGTAGCACGGCCACCAAAAACACCATTACTCATTTCAGACAGACCTCTCGCATGTGTCTATTTGGAACACTGCTGGCTTTAAATTCAGATGGGGCCCGCAAGGATATCTTGGTGGCAGTGGATTCATGTGCTAGGTTCCTATGTGTTTGGCCCCAACGCTTGGCTCATGCCCGAACTGTTATAAGGTATTTACAAGTGTTAATCGGGACATACGCATTTGGCACGATACTTTCCAACCGTGGCCCTGCGTTTAGCTCACAGGCTTACAAGGAAGCCATGGAAAATGTGTGGGCGTGGCCTTACTGTACTCCTCCCCCTACCATCCCAAGGGAAATTCTGTGGTGGAGAGGAAAGACTGGGACCTAAAGCAGTCCTTGACAGCAAGGGTATTAGGTGCGGATGGTGGTTGGGTCAATTACATGTATGGGGTCCAGAGGGCACTTAAAAACATGCCAAGAAAGTCCTTGGTATGACGTGCCCCCTTTGTGATCCTGTTTGAGCCATGAATGTGGGTACCTGACCTTCATTGTTGCAGCACAGTGGCGGATGTAAAATCATTTATATTGAATGATCGTTTGGCTGGTTTACAGGAACTCAATGAATTCCAGGCATTACAAGGCAACATCCAAGTAAAACGCACCACCGCTGGGAAAGTGAAACTGGTTCCGGCAAGACCTGCCTGGTCCTGAAGATTGGGGTTCTGGTCAGAGAAAAGATTGTGGACAAAAAGAAGTTTGTGCCATCTTACAGAGCACCTGTACCTGTCCTGGCAGTCGAAGGAGCAAGAACAGTACGTATTCCTCCTCTTGCTGGCAAAAAAGAAAGAAGATTAGTCTCCATGGATCTGGTCAAACTGCACTATGTGGCCGATTCTCAACAGTAGTCAGCATGGATTCCTAGGTAGCCGCAGATATCCTCTCTCTACTATACAGGAAGTTCAGACTGAAAGTCTAATAACGTTTCAAGACTCCCCTGCGCAAAATGCAGGAGGATCGAACAACAAAGTATGAATTACACCAATTGAAATTGAACTAAGGGTGGGCGTAGTTGGCGGAGTACTACTACTCAGAACTCCAGGATGTTGGACAAAAACTCAGTGAATTCGCAACTTTGCTCCGCCAGCAGAGACCCCATATATTTTTGGTAAAATAACAAGTCTGTCTGTCTCTAAATGCTAAAATGCAAATAGTCATTTCACAAAAGTGAAAGTGGTAATTTAGCAAGCAGTTAGGTAAGAAGGTTAATTCTTCCCTAGGGGATTCTTGGCCATATACATATATACCTATAAACCTATACATGCTACACCTACATATCTAGACTAGGTACATTTAGGTAAATGACGTAGGGTGCGCATTATAGGCGTATGCAAATGCTACTGTTTTATCTGAACTGTATATGTCCATCTTCCTAGCACTATGGTTGAAATGTATCTACTATTTACTATATTAGTACTTGCAACTTCTTTCGTATGCTTCTGTCTCCTGATTGGCACAGCAAATATGTTTTACACAAGATTGTCGCTGGACCAATAAATACTTATTGAAACGTCCTAATCGCCATCCTGTGCATTTTCGAGAATAAGTAAGCATGAGTGACTGAGAGAAAAGTGCTGTACTTTTTTCCATGATCGCGGAGGAATCAGGGTTGTTATGTTCAGTGGTTGCCAGAAAGTACCTACACCTCTGTAAGAAACAGGGGGTGGTAGTGCCACTGTAGAGCTAGCTGGTCTAATGGCTGACGTATCCTGTGGGGGGGTCCGGATTCGGTTTGGACACAAAGTCCTCAGTTTATGTCATCCAAAACGTGCAGGTCCTGGGGATTCCTAGGAACTACACAACATCACTGTCAGGACATATAACCTAAATACACATGTTCTACTTTTTAAATTCCATGTACCCTGCCCTATGAGCATGTAGGGTCTACCTTAGAGGTACATGTAGTAATAAAAGGGAAGGCTTAGGACTGGCAAAAGAACTTTCGCCAGGCCAAAATGTCAGTTTAAATCTGCACTACAGGCTGAAGGCACGCCTGAGACGTTTCACAGGGCTACTTTAGTGGTGAGTGGCACAATGACCACTTCAGCCCATTTATAGCATTTAATTTACAGGCTTTGGATACAGGTAGTACCATATACTAGGGATTTACATGTAAATGAAATGTGCCAACCATGTTTAAGAGAGAGAGCACAAGCATTGCACCACTGGTTAGCAGTTGTAAAGTGCTCAGAGGCCTAAAGCCAAAAAGCACGAGTGAAGCAAAAATATGGAAGTAATGGCAGAAAGTCTGGGGGAATACCACAAGAATGTCAGATCCCACGCTCAAACGTTTGTGGAATTTTTCAAATGTATAATTTGTAACATTTCTCAACCCATTTTCTGTACTCGTGGAAAAGAAATTCTCAGTGGCAAATCCAATTCGACCTGCCAGGAAAACTTTGTTGAATTCCTTCCTGACAGACATGACCGGAGGCAATCTCAGCCGCAAACCTGTGTTTACGGCCGAAAATATCCTTTTTAATCAGTTCAAGGGCAATAACAGGAATTACAAGTAGAAATCATTCAAAGTCCACTTTTAAAATATTCCTAACACTATTCTAAAACCAGCAGAGCTAGATTCCACATGATAAACACAACTACTATATACGTTTTACTAATCGCCATTTTTGTACCAACGCCTGCACCTTTCTGATCTAAAAACAGCAACAATTTGCTGGTGTTCTCACTTTTAAAGGTGACAAGTCTAAAAACGGTGGCACTGCAAAAGTGCACGTTTTTGCTACGTAGTACATTCGGGATTTAAAAGCCTGCTATTGTACACGATGTATTCATATAAATCGCACTAATATTTTTCTTGCAAATTTAATTTTGAGACATCAGTAATAATACAAAAACCGTTGAATCCATGTTCATCCACTCGATACAATAACAGAGTAATTACCGGCTATATTTAAAGTCCTACTGATGGAGCGAGATTCAGAAATGTTTTTCATTTCAACTCGTGAAGTCACACTTTCATAAATAAAATATTACAATTAACAGTTGTACTGTGTATGTATTAATTTAACCTAGTTTAAGTTGCATCTACACCTGACAAACGCGGGATACTAACATCTGTGCTCATAAATGTGCATTATGTTGCATTTCCTTGTATGTGAAAATAATAAATTAATCGTGTCTATTGTCATGTCAAAAATTAACTGCAGCTGTTTAGAATAAATGGCATGTGCTTATTTTGCTTCCCTGTCTATGTGGTGTCACTCTATTCTCTATAGGTGCATAAAGGACATTGCTGGATAATAAGAAGAATGGTAGATATAAAATGCTGCTTTATTTGTTTGCTTCTGCTAGGTAACTTAGACTAATCGGTTAATTATTAGCAATAAAGGGTGGCAACAGAGCAAATTTTTTTTCTTGCATTATTTATTTTCTTGTGTTTGTTTATACATTAGTTAATAAAGAGGCTTTGGGCCTAGTGAAAACTTTCCGTGCTTGCAAAAATCTGCTTGGAGCCAGAATAAGTCCGTGATGGCTACAGTTTTCTCTGTCTGAAAAGTTTGTTATGTTGAGATGACATTCTCTTTGCCGAACAAGGCCAAGGCCAGGAACCGGCGAAAGGCTTATAACATTCATGCATCCGAGGAAGCTAAAAACTTCATTTTGTTGCTAATGTAGCGAACTGGAGGAAACTGCGTTTTTCGAAAACCGGAGACAATGGTCTCTAAGAATGATGACGGAACTGTAATTCTGAAATCTGGTGACATGTCGCTTGTCACTTTTGAGCCAATGGGACTTCATTTCAGCAGAGAAAAATATACAATTTTAGATTAGCTTAGCGTAGAAAGGTATAAAAACTCTTACCCCGTGGAAGAGTTATGCTTCTCTTTGCAGACCTTTTGATGAGGGCGTTATGCTGTTGGACTTCTCTTGGAACACGTAAGAGCCCTCAAAGACTTTACTCTTTAATTTTCCTTATAGCTAGCATTAGTTAGGGACTTAGGTTTTGAAAAATGCCAAGCTGATAATTCTCATTTGCAATAATAATTTTGATTCATAATAAAATTGTCATAACTATTTGCAATGATTCAAATAAAAATGCTTTAATAAAATTTCTAATACATTTTCCAAATGAGTAGCTAATAAAAATCTTACTTTGGAAATCAAGCTGGTCTTGTTATTTTCATATGTATAGGTTATTCATAGCTAGATCTTATCCCCACAGTGGCTTAATTAGCTTGTAGGTTTGTATAGTACGATGAATTCATTTACCATGGTTGTATATAAATGTATATAATTTGTGAATAGGTTAATTAGGTCACATGATCCAGTTGGTTATATTATGTCATGTTAGATTTATGGGCCTTATGAGAGTTTATTGATTGATGGTGTATATAGTAGAGTTGGGTAGCGTTACTTATGACATATTTCCAAAAGCCCGATGGATCAATTTTTCTGGTAGCAGATTTGGATGGTTGCTATGGTAACCGATATGTTATATGGTAGTTGCATAGGATCGATGATTAACATATGTTGAGTTTGTTCAATTGTGTTATGTGTAGTCGAAAGGGTTTTTCCGACGTGGAAAACCCTAGTTGTACCGGTACAGAGTAGTGTGGCCAGAGTGTAAAGTCACAAGTCACACAGTGCATTTGATCTGTTTCAGAGTTGTGATATCGTCGTGCATCACAAGTGTTGTCGTCGCGCAGCACGTGTTAGGGATATAGGTGTATAAGATAGAATGCATGAATAGTGAGGATTGTCTAAGAAATCGAAACATTGAGTATAAGGACATTGTGTCCATTGTAAACCTCTCTGTGGGGAAAGTAATAGAATTTATTCAACTTGAGTGAAGGGTAGGATAACGTCGCTTATTTTACTGACGATTCATGTTATCAGTGGGGGGTTAGAGTCTCGCCAGGATTTCATGTGTGTGTGGTTAGGGATACTTTCCGTTTGAAAGTGCGTAAATGAACTTGTAATTCTGTTCGAGTCAAACTTTGAATTGCTACTTTATGTGCATTCAGAGGGAAGCGAGTTCGTTATTGCGTGTGTGAAGGGTAGAGTAAAAGTTTACTTTATCGGCAAATGCATATTCTGTGAGAATAGCGTCGTCTATTCCATGCAAAGAATTTCTCGTGTGCCTGTAAAAACTATCATCTTATTTAGAGAAACAGACAAATGGTTTGTTCTTTTTGTTGTCGATTAATCGAATTTCATTAAGAAAAGCGTCTTTAAAATGGCGCTGTGAAAAGTTTTGTGAAGGAGGGGTGAGCGCTGAGAGTGAGACGCGAGAAACTGCAGCGGCTGTGTACGTCACAGGGTCCACGCAGGAATTGGGTACTGTACGTCACAGGCTGTGCTCTGATTGGCTCATGTGATTTTATCGAGCTGAACGCTGATTGGCTTTAGTGGAAAGCTCTGTTTTTACTGGTTGAGCAAGGTGGTGACGTAGCTCGAACCTGATTGGCTTGTTGGTGTGTTTCGCGCACGGATTGGCTGGTGTTACGGAACAACCAGGAAAACATTTACGATCATTTCTGATTAAGTGGATTTGATTTAAAAATGACTTATTACTTTAAACATGTCGAGAAAAAGACTTCGATACTTCAAAAATTTAAGAATTTATTTTCACCGGACAAGAAAATTCAAACGCGAGGTGGTAAATTACTTCATAAGTACAAGACACCTGCACCGTATATGGAAGGTGAATATGGTTACCATACTGTCCTGTGGTTTGATGTTTGGAAACATTATACAAAGGACGATGGCTTATTGGCTTGGCCGGATGATGGTTCATTTAATGTTAAGGTTTTGAGAAATCTGAGAGAGAAAATGTCAGCTCTAGTACCACGGCCTAGACCGACACAATTTGAAGCTTTAGTTGAATGGGAGGATGAGATGTTTCAACTTCAGAGAGAAGCAAATGGGATTAAGAGACCTCCAAAAACACCGAGTTACAGACGAGAAACGCATGAAGATAGAATGCGTATGTGGAGACAGGGAGATATGTGCGATGGTCTCTATTTAATTAGGGAAATGGTTCTAGGGTCTCCAGGTGAAAAGAGAACTGAAAAGAAAAATAATGTTGTTATAGATAACGAAACAGAGGATCCAGTCTTAGAAGAAATTTATACAACGAATAATAAAAATGCCCCTTTGAGACAGCCTCGTTCATGGTCCACTCCAACGGTTTCTGCTGGAACCACTCCTAGTGCACCCCCAGTAAATGACTCTCCAAAATTGTACCCAAATAATTGTGAATCCTTTGGAACTCCAGAACAGTTTGATACAAGAACCAATTCTAGTGTTTATAATGAAAACAGAAGTTTTCCAATAGAAAGGGAAGCCCCTAGAAATCTGATGAGAACTGACAGGATTGAGGAAGTTGCAAATACTTCAGAATACCTGCGATCGAAAGAAAATTTAATTCAGCAAATAACCAAGAACATGGAAGCAGTGGCAGTTCCAGTAACGATTGGTCCTGTTCAGCCTGTTTTCGATCAAAAGGAAATTAAACAGCCAGGTTTAACAATTCCATTAAACGCAGAAATTCAAAAGGTAGCTGAAAAATTTTATTCAGATTTATCTGAAATTAATCGTGAAAAATCATGGATGCCTGACTTGACTTTTAATCAAGGTTCTTTTAATCAGACACCAATAGGTGCAGAGTCAGATGCTGAGTCTCCTGAAAAAAGAGAAGCAAATTCAAAACTTGATGTTGCTAAATTAAAAGCAGATTTAGAAGAACTAATAATTGGCACAATTGGTCCGGATAGTTTAAAATTTTACAGAGATGATGAACTCCTGTTCATCAGCAAAAGCATGCATTGGATAATAAAGAATAAATATGATCAGCTGGAGGAACTGGCAGAAGAATTAGAAATTGATTTGAACAAACAGAAAAACTTGGGAAAACATTACAGATTAAATTTTACAGAAAAAGACATTGAAAATTTCAACACGGGAGGAAGAATTATGCACATAAAAGAGTTGATTGTTTATATCAAGAAATTGGGTGACTTGAGTAAATGGAGAGTGAAATGGACTAAAAAGAAGGAAGACGAAAGGTTGGATAGGTTGGATAATCTGTCTAAACAGTTTCCAATGAGAGAAATCGCAGGTGGAGGGTATGTACATGTTCCCTGGTCAAGACAGGACATTTTGCTTTTCACTAATGATTTTCCTCGGCTGAGGGAAAAACCTGTGGAATGGTACCGACAAGTAGATAGGTTTATTAAAGTTTCAAAAGTTCTGTGGATTGATCTGGATGGCTTTTTCGACATAGTTGTCCCATCAGATCTATGGACAGAATGCAAAATTGCTGTGGGTTGGCCAAAAGCTGAACCAGATCGAGTTAAGGAGACAGGTGCTCCAGCACCCGAGGTCATGGAATTCTATGAAAAAGTGATTTACTGGTTAAAACAAAAAATCGCCCCAAAAGAAGTAGATTGGGTTAAAATTGACAGAACAAACCAGGAGCCGAAAGAATCAGTCCATTCATTCTATGAGAGATTATTATTGGTTTTCAAACAATACAGTGGTTATGAAAAATTAGAGGAGAAAGATATGAGCCATTTTATTTACAGGTTCGTATATGGTCTTAGACCAGAAATTGGAGAAATGATCAGGAATAATATTGTCGGATGGCAATCAAATTCGGTTGATGATATTTTGAGGAAAGCAAAATACTGCAGTGATGAGTTGGAGGCCAAACAAAAGAAGCTAAAGGAAAAAGCAATGTGGGCACAGGTAAAAGTAGCTGAACAACAGATAGCAAACCTTGAAAATAAAAATGGGAATTTTGTACAACATGGAAATTTCGTACAAAATCAGAATCAGGGTCAAGGAAAGTTTAAAAATAATTTTATTAATTCTATTAAGCCAAAGTTTAATCCAGAAATTGAAAAATTAAAACAAACGATGCCTTGCTTTAATTGCGGGGAGATTGGACATTGGAGAAACGAGTGTAAAAACCCACCCAGAAAGTTTTAAAATGCATCATTTAACCCACAGATGCAGAATGATGTTGATCTGCAGCAACAGTTGCAGCTGCAGCGTCAAATGAGTGAACTGAATCTTCAGCGACAGCTACAACAGCAGTTAACCCAGCAGCAGAGTCAGATCCCGTTGCCCCCTTTCCCAAATTGTGGGGGAAGTCAAAAATTCAATCCAGAAATTGGGTTCAGCGGATGTGATCAGGTAATAAGAAATCAAAGACCAAATTTGTAAAGTGCATCAGGACAATTTTTGTTAACAGGAAACAAAGAAAGTGATTCTGATGACTGCTTCTCACGGTGCCCGAGAGAGGGGGAAGAGTGTGTAATTGGAGCCACTCTTGAGGTTGACCAGTCTGGTCCATTTGTAAATGGAAAGGTGAACGATGTAGAGATCACTGGTGCGACTCGTTCTACTGTTAGATCAGTGGAAATTGAAAACCTACCTCTCTCTGGGGATACCATCCAAGTAGTTGGAGTTAGCAATCAACAACTGAAAACTGATCTTACTGATCCTGTGAATGTGGAAATAGGAAATTTCAAAGACAAACACAGATTTGTAGTTTGTAATAGTAGTCCAGTGAATTTACTAGGTAGAGATATATTGTGCAAAATGAATTGTAGGATATATTGCTCACCTGGTGGAATTGAATTACAAACCATGGAGGAAGATGGGTTATACAGACTGACTATGTTAATGATTGAGGCAGAAGAAGAGAAATTGTTTCCTACCTTTGATAAAGAAAATTTACCAGAGGAATTGAAAGAAACAGTTAAATCTGAGATTTGGGATTTGACTGGAAATGAGATGGGTCTGATGAAACATGTCGATCCAGTCAAAATCACAGTAAAGCAGGGAATAGACTTTCCAAACATTCCTCAATATAAAATGAAGGCAGAAACGATTGAGGGTGTTATTCCCGTAATTGAAAAATTCATCAAACAAGGTGTTTTGAAAGAAATTGAGAGCAGTCCTTGTAACTCACCGATTATGGGGATCAAAAAGCCAAATGGAACGTACAGAATAGTTCAGGATTTGAGAAAAATTAATCAGATTGTCGTTCCTTGTTGCCCAGTTGTTCCAAACCCTGCTGTCATTCTTTACCAGATTCGGCATGATGCAGAATGGTATACTGTCATTGATCTTTGCAATGCCTTCTTTACTGTCCCACTGCATCCAGAAAGCCAGGAAATCTTCGCTTTTCGGTTCCAGAGTAGGACCCTCGCATGGTGCAGAATCCCTCAAGGGTATACAGAAAGTCCTTCTATCTTTAATGAACTGTTAAAGAGATCTTTGGAAGATTTGAGTTTGCCAGGCAGATCGACATTAGTGCAATATATTGACGATCTGTTGATCGCAGCAAAGACGAGAGATAATTGTGTGACAGACACGATTACAATTTTGAATCATTTAGCAGATGAGGGACACAAAGGGGTCCATTAGGATGTCGGGCGGATTGCCCCCGCCAGGGTGGCGGTGGCCACCGCCACCCTGGCGGGGGCAATCCGCCCGACATCCGCATTCTAATTCCCCCCCGCCATATTAGGATGGCGGGGGGGACCGCGGCGGACGAAAACACCGTCCGTCGCTTTTCCGCCCCGGTCGCATTGCGGCCGGGGCGGTAATGGAACCATATGGTGGCGGTGTCTATCAGACACCGCCATCCATATTAGGGTGCCTGTCTGCAGCTGCTTTTCCGCGGCGGCAATGCCGCCACGGAAAGGCAGGCGGGGATTGCTGCGGGGGCCCCCTGCAGGGGCCCCAGGTTCACGACACTGTCAGGGGGCACATGGGGGAACCCCACATTTGCATATGCAAAGCGGCAGGCACCGCGCGGTGCCTGCCGCTTTGCATATGCAAATGCAAAAAAGCATTTTTAGCATCGTGGCGGGCGGTGCAGAGTGCACCGCCCGCCACAATGCTAAAACTACAGGATGTGCCCGCCACAAAGTCCGCCCGTCATCATAATGACCCCCATAGTGTCTCCTGCAAAGTTGCAGTTTTGTAAACAAGAAGTAAAATACCTTGGTCATAGAATTGCAAAAGGAATGAGACAGGTGATAATCGAGAGAATAAAAATGATTCAGGGAATGCAACCTCCAAAAACACAAAGACAGGTGAGAATGTTCCTGGTTGGTTACTGTCGGCAATGGATTAGTGGATTTTCGGTAATTGCGAAGCCACTACAAAGATTGACAAAATCAGATGTAAAAGATCCAATTGTTCTTACTGATATTGAATTAGAAGCTTTTGAGAAACTAAAAAGAAGCTTATGTGAAGCTCCAGCTCTGGGCATGCAAGATTATGAAAAAGGTTTTGAACTGTATTGCAGTGAAAGAGAAGGATGTGCTTTGTCTGTGTTAATTCAGAGACATGGTAACATGAGAAAGCCTATTGCTTACTTCTCAGCAGTTCTTGATCCGGTTGCAAAGGCATTGCCAGGTTGCTTAAAAGCAGTTGCAGCAACAAGTGTTAGCCTGGAACAAAGTGAGGGAATAATAATGGGATTTCCTGTAAAAGTTTATGTTCCTCACTCAGTTGAAATTCTCCTTACAAGGAGTAAAACGCAGCACATGACAAGTAGCAGACTAACCAAATATGAGAAAATTATTCTGGGATCTGATAATGTGTCAATTGCAAGGTGTGTGAATTTAAATCCTTCCACACTGTTACCTGATACTGAAAATATTGACGAAAATGACGTGGAGCATGAATGCTTGGATGTCATGGAATTCTGTACCAAGCCAAGGCAGGACATTAAAGATGTACCATTGCCTGAATCAGATCTTGTTTTCTTTGTGGATGGTTCCTGTTTGAGATCAGAAGGAGGTGTTTTAAAAGCAGCATAC
The DNA here is from genome assembly GCF_964261635.1 of Lissotriton helveticus. NCBI lineage: Eukaryota > Metazoa > Chordata > Amphibia > Caudata > Salamandridae > Lissotriton > Lissotriton helveticus. Next base: position 664,257,331 of record NC_136063.1, read on the forward strand.
TCGGTCTGCACAGTTGCAGATGTTGAAGAAGCTTCATGTCTAGAAGGAATTCGTTCAGCACAGGTGGCTGAATTAATTGCTTTGATTCGTGCTTGTGAAATAGCAAAAGATTTGAGAGTTACTATAATAACAGATAGCCAGTACGGATTCGGAGTTGTGCATGATTATGGACAGCTCTGGTCTCAGAGAGGCTACATGACATCAGCAGGTTCTCCAATCAAAAATGCAGTGTTAATTAAAAGATTAATTGATGGAATTCAATTGCCAAAGGAAATTGCTGTGGTAAAATGCGTAGCACGTCAAAAAGGTGAAGATTTTATCACCAGAGGCAATAATTTTGCAGACGAAATGGCAAAATTCTGTGCAAAAAATGAATATGGACTTAATCGGGGAAAAAACAAAGACTTTGGTTCAATTTCAGTAATGCTAACATCTGTTGTTGAGACATGGGAAGAAATTAGGGACTTACAAAATGAAGCTGATGATGATGAGAAAAACTCATGGTTGAGAGCAGAATGTAGACCACGAGATGAGGATGGTGTTTGGACCTACAAAGATGGCAGAGTAGTCTTACCAAATTGCATGATTGCTGACATGGCCAGAATGTATCATGGTCCTGGTCATATTGGAAGAGACTCTATGATCAAGCTTTTCAAAGAGACATGGTTTAATACAAAGTTTAGGACAATTGCAGAGTCTCTTTGTCAGAGGTGTTTGACTTGCCAACAAATGAACCCAAACAGGAAATCAGTTGTGGGAACGGGAGTCATAGGTCGGGAGGGTGGTCCTTTTACCAGATTACAAATGGATTTCATTGAAATGCCAATACACAACTGTTTGAAATATGTTTTGGTGATTGTGTGCTTGTTTTCAAGATGGGTGGAAGCATTTCCAACACGTCATTGTGATTCGATTACAGTGGCAAAGTTGCTTCTTAGAGAGATAATACCGAGGTACGGTTTCCCAGTCACTCTTGAGAGTGATGGAGGGGGACATTTTGATAACAAACTGATGAAATTGATCTGTGAAGCATTACACATTGAGCAGAAAATACATTGTGCATACAGACCAGAGGCATCTGGAGTAGTAGAGCAGATTAATGGAACAATAAAAAATAGAATTGGGAAAATGTGTCTTGATACAGGTGTAAAGTGGACAGATGCTCTTCCACTTGTTCTGATGACTTTGAGAAGTACACCAGATAAAAAGACAGGTCTGTGTCCTCATGAGATCCTTATGGGGAGAGTGATGAGGCAAGCTTATGTACCTGTAGGGAAACTGTTAAGCATTAATGACAGTGCGATTTTGGAGTATTGCAAGCGTCTGTCTGACGTAGTGACTTCTGTGTCTAATCAGGTGGGAACTGAAGCACAATCAAAAGACAAAGTGCAGACACATGATCTGAGACCTGGAGATTGGGTCAGAACGAAAGTTCACCGAAGAAGGAACTGTTTGATCCCGAGGTGGCAGAAACCGAGGCAGGTGATCCTTGTTACAACGAATGCAGTGAAGTGTAGAGGATTGAAAAGGTGGATACATCCAAGTCACACTATTCCAATACCTACACCTGAAAACTCTGATGAGGAGAGTGATACGACAGATGATTCAGACTCTGAAGAAGAAGTAGAAAGAAATCCAGATATTGAAGATCGACAGAGTGGTCGACATCTGGAGAAACCATCTGTGAATGGAGATTTGATTGGAAAAGAATTGAAGATCATTGAAATAGATTCTGGAGATGAAAATAATCTGTTAGATAAAGAATCAACAGAAGAAACAGAAAAGGAAACAGGTGAAGGGAGAGAACCTGATAAAGAATCGAGAAAAGAAAAAGAAACAACAGAAGAGTCTGATCAAGTTCAGAAGAAAGACCAGGAGGGCATCGAAAGGCAGATAACGAGCTCTGAAAGCAGGAACAAGAATTCCGGATCTGGGAAGTTAAAGGTGATTGAAGAATTGGACGAAGACGAATTACCGAGTACCAGTGATGGGAGAAGGAGTGCTGTTCCTAACGGAGTAAGGCTGCCGATTAGAAAAGATCCTGGGATAACGATTGAAATTTCTGACAGTGACTCTGGAGAAAGTGATGAAGAATGTCAGAAAGGAGGAGTGAAGAAAAGATCATGGAAAACAGAATCTAATGAGTCTGAGCCAAAAAGAAAAATCCTGAGGAAAGGTGAGACCTGGCCATCTGAAAACGGAGGGTTGAGAGTCAGGTTAGTGAAAAGATCAAAGGAGCAGGTGAATGAGATAAGTAGTCAAGGGGATCCTGAAAAGAAAGCTGAAAAGGGAAAGAAAATAGAAGTGATTTCTAGAAAGACAAAGAGAGTTTTGAGACCGAATCAGAAATATAAGTCTCCTGAATGGGCTTATATACTAATACCACCTGTAATTGAAATAAATAGCAGTAGTCAGGAAGAAGAAGTGGAAGAAATTAGTGACAATGATTGAAGTACTAACCTGTTAGAATTTAGAATTAAGTTTAGGTTTCTGAATTTTGGCGTATGGCTGAAGAAATTGTGTTAGGTGACACAAGGTCGAAGAAATTGTATTTAGTTGGAGAATAACTTGTGACGCAAGGTCGAAGAAAAATTGTTAGAGGTTTTAAAAAAATAAAAAAAATAAAAAAAATTTAAAAGGGGGGTGTGAGGTTTTAGAAAAATTAGAAATTTTGAAAATGTTTGATTTCTTTTTGTTGTAAATAAGTTTAAAAAAAAAAAGATGCCTTATGTAATGTCGCGTAGTACTTCAAAATGTTCCATTTTAAAGAAATGCTGTAAGATGACTCTGGTGTGTGTGCTCATATTAATTCTGCTCTGGTTAGTTTTAGCTGTCATCTTTCCTTTCGGGATCGATAAGGAGAGGTACAAGGTCAATATGACAAGCAAAGCTTCAGTTAGTCAAGACAAACATAGTGCAACACACAAAGCTAACAAGGTTATTGATCTCAGACCAGATGTTCATCAGGACAGGTCTGTTGATGATTTTTCTAGCAATACTTTTTCAAGGCTTTTGGGAGAGTACGTTAAGGTCATGGGTGTCAAAGATTGTTATATCTGTGTGAAGTTGCCTTTTTCTGTCTCTGAGGGAGTGACATACAATATGCTTCCTCTTACTTATGGCATAACATGCAGTGTGATAGCTTGTTTATTTTACCAGACTGGTCGGTTGGAGTATTATTATTCCAACTATGATGAGATCTTTGCTAATCTGAAAATAGAGAATGCTTTAAATAAACATAAACAAGCTAAACAGATGAGGGATTTATTTTTAGTAACTAATGAACTGACTTACGAGTATGCTTATAGAAACAATTTAACTTGCAAATTGAGAGCTGAGGAAAAGACTTTCCTGAACCTTATTGAGGAGAGAAGGGCAATTTATAAAAGAAATGAGATGGTCAAACAGACCAAATCGAAGTTTTGGCAGAAGGAGGATGCTAAGCTTAATGGTAAATCTTTTGATAATGTTGCAATTCACATAGACAAACCAATTAGTGGCAAGCTTTGCATTAGGAGAGACAATACACTGTTTGATAATTATTTTGTAGGAGCTAGCAACTGTGAGGACACTTACCAAATCATGGGGGGTTGGGGATTCAAAGGTGGCAGAGATCCAATTTTTCCTGGGATCTATTTTGTTTGTGGAGATAAGGCTTATTATAATCTCCCAGACCATTGGTGTGGGACATGTTTTGTTGGTCTTGTGTTCCCCAAGATTTTTCATGTTGACAGAAATGCAGAAGGTTCTTTTGAAATCAGTGGCCTTGCAAACAGATATAGAAGAGAAAGTTTCTCAGAAATTTTGGGAGACATCTTTAAGGCAGTGATACCCTTAGTAGGTATAACCCTGAATGCAGGAAGAATCAGAAAATTGTCCACAATTGTTGACAGATTGTCCACTGACACAGCAGGTGGTTTTCAGTTAGTGGATGTGGAGCTCGTTGCGGTCAGATCAATGGCGATGCAAAATCGTCTTGCTTTAGACATACTCCTGGCAAAAGAGGGAGGAGTCTGTGGCATTTTACATGTACAGCATTGCTGTACCTACATTCCAGATGAGAGTAAGAATATTGAAATGTACATTAGAAACATCACAGAGATACACTCAGAAATAGTCTCCTTAGAAGAAAATGATTTTTCAGAACGACTTTCAAAAAGATTCCAAGCAATCAAAACCTGGTTTCAAGAGATTGGTGGATCAGTTCTTGGCAAGATTCTAACACCTTTGTTTGTGATAATTTTTGTGATAGTTTTGACAAAGATCAGTTGTATGTTACACAAGAGAAAGAAACACATGAGGGAAAAGAGAGGGATTTACAAAATGAAAAAGGAGCAAGAGAAAGAAATAGAGCTTGAGGAGTTGCGAAGAGCTCAATATGAGAGTTGTAAAGATTGTGCTGAAACTAGTCTTTAGAAAATACTAACAGAATGAAATCGAACCATTTTCTTTTGAGATAAAAATTTTACCAAATTTTTGGGTGTGGTGTGGTGATTGGTTAATCACCAGATGAGGGAGTTGATGGAGCGAGATTCAGAAATGTTTTTCATTTCAACTCGTGAAGTCACACTTCCATAAATAAAATAATAAAATTAACAGTTGTACTGTGTATGTATTAATTTAACCTAGTTTAAGTTGCATCAACACCTGACAAACGCGGGATACTAACATCTGTGCTCATAAATGTGCATTATGTTGCATTTCCTTGTATGTGAAAATAATAAATTAATCGTGTCTATTGTCATGTCAAAAATTAACTGCAGCTGTTTAGAATAAATGGCATGTGCTTATTTTGCTTCCCTGTCTATGTGGTGTCACTCTATTCTCTATAGGTGCATAAAGGACATTGCTGGATAATAAGAAGAATGGTAGATATAAAATGCTGCTTTATTTGTTTGCTTCTGCTAGGTAACTTAGACTAATGGGTTAATTATTAGCAATAAAGGGTGGCAACAGAACAAATGATTTTTCTCGCATTAATTATTTTCTTGTGTTTGTTTATACATTAGTTAATAAAGAGGCTTTGGGCCTAGTGAAAACTTTCCGTGCTTGCAAAAATCTGCTTGGAGCCAGAATAAGTCCGTGATGGCTACAGTTTTCTCCGTCTGAAAAGTTTGTTATGTTGAGATGACATTCTCTTTGCCGAACAAGGCCAAGGCCAGGAACCGGCGAAAGGCTTATAACATTCATGCATCCGAGGAAGCTAAAAACTTCATTTTGTTGCTAATGTAGCGAACTGGAGGAAACTGCGTTTTTCGAAAACCGGAGACAATGGTCTCTAAGAATGATGACGGAACTGTAATTCTGAAATCTGGTGACATGTCGCTTGTCACTTTTTAGCCAATGGGACTTCATTTCAGCAGAGAAAAATATACAATTTTAGATTAGCTTAGCGTAGAAAGGTATAAAAACTCTTACCCCGTGGAAGAGTTATGCTTCTCTTTGCAGACCTTTTGATGAGGGCGTTATGCTGTTGGACTTCTCTTGGAACACGTAAGAGCCCTCAAAGACTTTACTCTTTAATTTTCCTTATAGCTAGCATTAGTTAGGGACTTAGGTTTTGAAAAATGCCAAGCTGATAATTCTCATTTGCAATAATAATTTTGATTCATAATAAAATTGTCATAACTATTTGCAATGATTCAAATAAAAATGCTTTAATAACATTTCTAATACATTTTCCAAATGAGTAGCTAATAAAAATCTTACTTTGGAAATCAAGCTGGTCTTGTTATTTTCATATGTATAGGTTATTCATAGCTAGATCTTATCGCCACAGTGGCTTAATTAGCTTGTAGGGATTGTATAGTACGATGAATTCATTTACCATGGTTGCATATAAATGTATATAATTTGTGAATAGGTTAATTAGGTCACATGATCCAGTTGGTTATAATATGTCATGTTAGATTTATGGGCCTTATGAGAGTTTATTGATTGATGGTGTATATAGTAGAGTTGGGTAGCGTTACTTATGACATATTTCCAAAAGCCCGCTGGATCACTACGATCTGTTTTTCTGCATGGCAACAAAACCGAACAACCATGGTTGCTGCATACATTATTGCTATTTTTTGTCAGTGCACACTAATGTATATTTAATCGAATTACAACCCTATATCCCAAATGTCTCAAAGTCATTTACTTCCGGCTGCGCGCAAAAAGATTTGCATATTTCAATCATAAAACACATACGTTTCATGGGCAAGAATTAGAAAAAGCTTGTATAGTAGGGTGCACTTTTCAAGAACAAGGATGAAGAGAACGACCTACGCATTGAAATCATTTAGCTATTGTAAGGAAAAAAAGCGAAACGGCGAGAAAAGCATTGTTGTTGATATATCACGTGAGTAAATGTGTGAACGCAGGAGAGCTGAAATGCCATTATGAGACACATGAGAGGATCAGCGGGAAATCATACGTGTTACTTAAGTTGGGAGCAGAAAGGAAAGAGCAGCGCAAGATGTGACGCCCATAGAAGAAGGTAATAGTTGAGGAGTGGTGGAGGGCTACTGTAAGAAATCATTACAAGAAAGAAGGGAGGGCAATATTCTGACAAGGGAGTGCTGACGCACAGTCGGGCACATAAAAAACTATTGAGTAAACGCATTCATAGTGAAATGTTAAACGTATTTATATTGACATTAATTATACACATTTTCTTCCATATAGATGAAAAGCAGAGCTCGTTGGCTTTGTTATAGCGTCTGTGTTGCATTACGTTGTTTTGCTTAGAAAGCATACAGAAAAGCGCTAGTAAAAGGTGTGTCGAATCTGGCCTCTGTGTAGGTAGACCAAGCAGCTCTTCTGACCAGTGGTTTATGACTTACACCTGGTTCTCTTTCAGAGCATTGCGGACTTGTTTCAGGTCTGTTGAGAGGGGCTCCTTGTCTGCCACAGAGGATTACATCAGACGTTTTCACAATTACCTTTTCTCATAACATCATTGGAGTTTTTTATTTTACTAATTTGTGGTATAATTTTTTTTTACTAATATGAATGATAGTCGCCTTCCATTATTTTCGTACCCAATGCTTATAGAAATGAAAAACCAATTGGTGATCTTGGAAAACATATAAATAGGCAATTCATTGTAAATTGTGTCCCAACAACCCAATTTCCCGTCCTTATAACCACACATGTATGTACACAATTACGACTTAACTTTACACATCTGCAGCAATTTTAGCTATATATCGCCTCATTGGAGTAGGGTGAGATGTAGAGAAAGGACGCGAAGGTGGTGAAAGAAAGAGACTGAAGTAGCATCAAGACTAGAAGCCTTCGTTTTTAGCATTCAGCAGCACTGGTGGTCGGTTCCAGAAAAGGACCTTGGGCCTCCACACTATTTTCAAATGAAACATTTTAAATTGACGCGCATGCATTTCAACTAGTAGCCCAGCATGAGGTAATAAATGTAGGCCGAATATTCTTTGCAATACTTAATTTTGCTCTTACATTTTTTTTTCATTTATTTTAGAATTCCCCATAGTATCACAATGTCAGCTTAGTGCACTGCCAACTTAATGCGCCTAAGCCTGTTCCAAGTTGAATCAGACTCAGAGAATTTAAGGCTGAGACGTTGTGAAGTTAGGTGTGTACCGCTCACATGAGCTCTTGGTCGTATCCAGTTATGCTTCATTTACATGAGAATGTACATTGTGCATCTCACACGAGAGCCCCTCCTGTTCACAACCTTGGTCTACACAGTGTCCCCGCCAGTGCACAGCACTTTCACAAGCGGTTTAAATGACAACCCAGGTATACATATTCCTGAGTTTTCTATTCAGCCATCGGACGTGCTGCTGCGGTTTGCACCCTTAATGTACATTACTCACATCAGCCTTCGATGGTGCTGGACCAGCGCATCCTGTTGCCTCACTGGACCCTCCTCTTCTTCATTGTCGTTTTACTCTCCTTCCTTCACCATAAATGCTGTTACTTCTTCCTCCTCCTCTCCCATGTCAGGAAGCAGGGCCACTCCATGTCGCTTACTTCGTGGACATTCGCCCTTCCTGCGGTGATAGACAGAGTCCTCAGGAGGAGACAGGGGAAGCTGACTCTTGCCCCGCCATGGCACCGTGCAGTGCCCCCTACCCGTCTCTTCCACCAGCAAAACCTCCTTTCTCTGCCAGACTCTTTGCCAGACTGTGTACCTCGCTGTGACCGCAGTTGCACCACCTCCGTCACCCCTGTGCCCCCAACATCCTCCCAAAATGGTAACCAGCAACACCACAGCATGGAAGGGTGTGCATTTAAATGTAAATGTAAATTGATACTTGTATAGCGCACTACTCACCCGCAAGGGTCTCAAGGCGCTTGTACGAATAACGCTGTGGAACCCATCCTGGCTTTCCCTGTGAGGTGTCCACTCCTGGGCACCCCCAAGGTGGAGGCCAGGCATCCTTAGTGTTGTGGGGGCCGTTGTGGAGATTAGGCAAGCTATTGCCCAGAGTTGCAGAGTGGGACCCCATGATTGGAATTTTGAGCCCAAGACCCGCCGAGGCGCGGAATTGAACCCTGGTCCTGGGCTAGACCTCTGCATCAGGGTCTGCCGTTCTAACCATTGAGCCTCACTTCTCCCTGCATGACACCACACGCAGTTCAGTGATGTCAGCTAGCCTATCAGCACCTTGTGTAGTTACTGGGATCCATCTGTGAGCAAGCTAAGTCTACAAGCTTCAAAGATGGAGTTCATAAGCAAGGAGAAGGGTTCGCCAGGGGTCAGTCTAGTGGTCCAAGTGAGTGTATACAGAGGGATCTAACAGAGTTTAGCATGGTGTAGAACTGAAAAGTGCCTCTGCACTAGAGGGTCATTGTCCATATATTATCACCTGAGCAAGGAAGCCCATCAAGGTATTGATTAGTCTACCCTGGCTTTAGGCTGGAGTGGGGTGAAGTTGGACCTGGCCCTCTCAGTAGCATAACCCAAAAACGTTTTGTCTACATCCCTCCTGTTATGCTGAATTATTATTTTTTGGCTTTAAGACTCTGCGCACACTACGACTGCCATCCAATGGTAAAGTGCTTGTGCTCTCACCTTTAATCATGGTAGAATTGGCTCACATCCAATTGGCACATGTAAATTACTTATAAGTCACTGGTAAAGTGGTACTTCAGGTACCCAGATCCTGTAAATTACATTTCTACTGGTAGGCCAGCTGGACTGATTGTGCAACGCACCTAAGAAGACCTTTAAAACCTGTTTCAGACCTGCCATTGCAGCCAGGTTGTGCAGTTTTAAACTGCCATTTTGACCTGACAAAATAAACCTTTTGACAGGTCTAAACTTTTCTTTTTAGATAATATTATTCGAACCTAGTTTAAGCCCTAAACAGCCCAGAAGGCAAGGTGCATTGCATTTCGAAAATTGGACATGTACTTTTAACTGTTTTTCACACTTGCAAGCCCCACCTCTCCTGTAGGATAACATTGGGGTTCCTTATTACAATTAATAACATTTCATTGGGTACATGTAGGAATGTCATGTCTGGTGTCTGAGGAATTGTAATTTAAAACTCTTTCTAGTGGTAAAGTTGGATTTTAAGTAACAATCCTGTAAATGCCACTTTAAAAATTTGCCATTTTCTTCACCTAACCATTTGGTGCCTGTCATACTATACTTATAATGGTAAGTACACACATATTGGGAAAAAATATCAATGCAATAAATATCATTGTATTAAATATCGTTTTTTAAATATATATAAATTAAAATAATACATATGAAATATATTAAATAGTAACATTAATTTAAAAAATACAATAGAAGTAAAATATATTTGAACAAATATAACAAATAAACATAATTTAAAAAAGTTAAAAACGCATATATAATAATTAATATATATATATTTACATATCAATAGAACAGTTTTTGTCACTCTGACCCAAGCCGCTTCACAACGGCGGTCTGCGGTGGGGTGGCGAGCCCCTATATGTCCAGAAATAGCATTGTTTCTTCCTCCAGTAAAACAACACACAGCGGCCCAAATTGCTCACAAAGCCTGTTTATTTTCGGCAAGACAACTCTACGCTTTTCAGAGCACGAAGCTCCTTGGCCACGAGTAACTTTGTCGCAACCACAAACATCGTTTAAATAATACACTATGTGACAGTACCTTAACAGTGAACATCGAAAACAGACTTTAGTTTCAATTAATGCATACTTCATGCAAACATGCTTGTTTTAACATTGTCTTTCATTCATACAAATTCATGTAATTTACAAGTGGGGCAGAATAATAAATTATAGCTGCTTGTTTGAATTAAACTTATAGACAAATTAAATAAACTGAAAGGCCACTCCACCTTGTCCGAGATGTGTGTCTCAATAAAGTTTTGAACTTATGAGAAAAACTTTACACACAGCAGATTCAGTGCTCAAACCTCATTATTAATTCATGGATTGTAACTCAGGGACTTACATTAATTTATTATCATTACCGCTTTCCTGTGCAATTTTATCAAAATATTAAAATGAAACATTGTATTTCACTAATGATTAGTTCGTCCGACCCTCTTATCGTATTTTCCGATCTTATTCTTGAGATCTGATTAGATCTTAACTCAAAGTTCAGACTTAAATCTTCCGCAGTGTGGGCCTGGCTAACTTGTGTCAACAGTCCATAGTGTACTTCACATTATCCCCTTGTGGGCTCATAATCTTTGGTATGGTAGATCTTGCTACCTAACAACTTTGTGTGTAATCTTGAATAGAGTGGCTTTTAGATATCTTTCGATCATTTGCCTTCCACTTGTATCAAATAATCATGGGGAAAACTGAAAAACATATACAGAAAATAAAGGTTAATTATTACATGTGAACCATCATGTTTTACCTTGTTTTGCAACAAATAAGTTTTACCTAACAGTAGTGAGAATAACATTTTCATTAAAATCAAAAGGATATTAATTTGCAGCATATTTCATTTTTGGGTTTGGGCTGTCTCTTCACCCTAGGTGTACAGCCAATTCCTCATCTCCATTGTGGCCAGTAGGGTACATGTGTTAAGACACACATCGGAGCACCGTAGAGGAGGAAACAGAACAAGGAACCACAAGACCCAGAACCACACCAGCCAAGAACTACAATTCCCAGAGGGCATAGCGCGGTAACACACGAGGAGGGCGTCGCCTTAAATACAACCGGGAAGCCAGCAGTCGGCGTCGGATATTTTGAATCATAGACGCGAAGCCGCGCAGCCGACGCTTCAAGGAAGGTGAGCTCTGTGTTGAGTGTGAAAGTGCGGAAGAGCAGGACGCTATTGCCGGAAGACGGCTGCACACAGACAGGACCCTGTATCTCATGGGCGTTTGTGAACCGCCCTACCCGTTGAACTTTACCTGTCCCCGCTCGAGGGTATCGAGCGCCTGGGACTCCGTCCCCTACAGACCATTGCCAGTCCCCGCTCGAGGGTATCGAGTGCTTTGGACTCCGTCCCCTGACCGACCGTTGCCAGTCCCCGCTCGAGGGTTATCGAGCGCTTGGGACTAAGGTCCTTCACAGACCCTTACCAGTCCCCGCTTGAGGGTTATCGAGCGCGTGGGACGCAGTCCCATCACAGACCCTTTCCAGTCCCCGATCGAGGGTTATCGAGCGCGTGGGACACAGACTCTTCACAGACCTTGCCAGTCCCCGCTCGAGGGTTATCGAGCACGTGGGACACAGTTCCCTCACAAACCTTGCCAGTCCCGGCTCGAGGGTTATCGAGTGCGTGGGGCTCTGTACCCTTATTGACTCTGCCAGTCCTCACTCGAGGGTTTCGAGTGAAAGGAACTATACTGGAATTCCGTTCATTTTTGTATTTGTTTGCCCTCCGTTGGAGCGTGTCAGGACTGACACGAGTGCGCAGGACGAAAGTAACAACGCTAAACAGCTTACTCCATAATCGATTGGCATTGTCGGCCATTCCTTAGCACGGTGTCCTCTGTTGGGGGATGCTAGGACTGGCATCCGTGCAGAGGACGGTTGGACATCTACCGTAGCACTGCCTTGTAGAGTATCTTATACTGTTACAATTGGTGGGAGCAAGCTGTAATAAAGAGCTGGTTTGCGTACCAAGATACGTCTGTTCTACATTCTTGGTGTACGAGAGAGGTGGTAGTTACCCAATCCCGAGGAATACCGGATTACATAATATCCGACCTCACATAAAACAATCAACCTCCTGGTTGGGTAACAGGCCATGGCCACCATGGAGGACGTATTGGCGGCTTTGTTTGACGTACAAAATGAACTAGCGACTTCACGCCAGGAGACGGCGGACTTAAGAGCTAGGGTGGACAACCAACAGAGGAACACATTTAACGCAGGGCCTTCTACCACGGGGACGCCTGCTGCCGTGGTAGTGGAGATGCCTGTGGCAATACCTCTTGCCACACCGGAAAGGTACAGCGGGGATCCCACCACAGTCCAGGTCTTCATAACGCAGGTGGCACTGCACTTCTCCTGTAAGCCGAAGTCGTTTCCCACCAACCAGGCGAGAGTCGCCTTCATGATCTCTTATTTGGCGGGGAACGCAGCTCAGTGGGCAGTCCCGTTGGTGAGCAGGGACGATCCGCTGTTGTACGATTGGGAGCAGTTCCAGGAGGAGTTCATAAAGGTGTTCGACCGGAGAGCGGATTCGTACACAGCGGACAGGGAATTACTGGAGCTGACACAAGGCACAACCGGGCTTGTCCAGTAACTGAACACATTCGGACGCCTGGTGGCAAAATCCAAATGGCCCCCTGCCAAACAAACGGCGCTTTTTCAGCAGGGTCTGAGCGAGGACTTGAAGGATGTGATCGCACAGATAGACCCACAACCTGTGCACTGCGAAGACCTGATCAGCCTGGCCCTTCGCCTCGACCACCGCCTTAGCGAAAGGCGTGGGGGTGTTCATAAGAAGGACAAAGCCCCGCTCGCTGTGGGCCATCCGGCTAACTCCGAGACGACACCCGCAGCACGTGCCAAATCCATGGACATCGGGGGAGTCAGAGCCAGCCTTACGGCAACCGAGAAGGAGTCACGTAGAAAACAAGGTCTTTGTTTATACTGTTGCAAGAAGGGACATTACGTCCGCGAATGTCCTGTTAAACCAAAGACAGGACGTCCTCGCCCCGGTCGCATGTCCACCGCAACTGTGGACAAGACGGCGGAAAACTAACGAGCTCCTGGAACAACGAAGGGGATTCCCGGAGTCATGGCTTTATCCCTTCAGCACAGCTGCAACCATCGGCGTGCAACCAACACCTGAACATCCCTCTACAGTTGCTGGTACGGAGCGCATGGGTTTCGGTCTCAGCCATGGTCGACTCAGGGGCCACAGGGCTCTTCATGGACGAAAAGGAGGCAAAACTGATCGGTTTGGCACTGCAGAGGTGCAAGGTCCCGGAGGAAGTATTTGCTGTGGATGGGCGCAGGCTGGTTTCTGGACCCATCAGCCACCACACCGGTGACGTTGAGGTGGTATATGGGACCCAACACAGGGAGGTGGTGGACTTCAAGATCATCTGTGCTCCACAGTATGGGATCATTTTGGGATTGCCGTGGCTGAAAAAACACAACCCCTCAATCAACTGGGAAACCCAAGAGCTGCAAATGGACTCCCCTTTCTGTTCTCGCTCTTGCATATGGCCAAAGGGGTCTCACAGGAAAGCGGATACCACAGGGTGGGTGGTGGCCACCGCTGCGGAAAAGGAGGTGGTACTCCCTGAGGCGTATCTAGCCTACAGAGACGTGTTCGATGACGACCAAGCGGAGACGCTCCCCCCACATAGAGTCTATGACTGCCAAATCGACCTGGTCCCTGGGGCTGCGATACCTGGCGGCCGGCTGTACGCATTGTCCGAGCCTGAAAACATCCACCTCCGTGCCTACCTGGATAAGATGCTAAAACTCGGGTTCATTAGGCCTTCAAGATCACCCGCGGCATCACCGCTGTTTTTCATCTCTAAAGAAAATGGGGAACTTCGCGCCTGTGTGGACTTTAGGGCGCTCAACACCATCACATTAAAGAACAGGTACCCCCTGCCGCTCATCAACGTGCTCCTGGAACAAGTGAAGAAGGCCCGTGTGTATACCAAGCTCGATCTGAAAGGGGCTTACCATCTAGTGCGCATGCGGGGCGGGGACGAGTGGAAAACGGCCTTCAAGACGCGGTTCGGCCTTTTCGAGTACAGAGTCATGCCGTTCGGGCTCTGTAACACTCCTGCAGCATTTCAGTTCTTTCTGAACGATGTGCTAAGAGACATCCTGGATGTATACGTCGTCGTATACATAGATGACATATTGATCTACTCGGACAACACAGAAGACCATGTGTGGCATGTGGCTGCGGTACTACGGATCCTGCGAGAGAACTCGCTTTACTGTAAGCTCAGTAAGTGCGATTTCCACGTGACAACGGTGGAATTCCTCGGGGTCATGTTAAGCACCGAAGGACAAACAATGGCGGAGAGGAAAGTGAAAGCCGTGGCAGATTGGCCAGCGCCTAAGAACATAAAGGAAGTACAGAGCTTTCTTGGCTTTGCCAATTTTTACCGCAGGTTCATTGAGGGGTTCTCAGGACTAGTGACTCCCATCACGCATCTTTTGAGGAAGTCAGTGACGTTTCTATGGTCAGAAGAAGCAGAGAGAGCGTTCCGTGCGTTGAAGCTAGCCTTTGTGTCCGCTCCTATCCTTGCCCACCCTGACCCGGAACAGCAGTACTTGGTGGAGGCGGCCGCCTCGGATCTGGCGGTGGGGGCGATTCTGTCCCAAAAGAACCCAGCGACTGGGTTGCTGCATCCCGTTGCGTTCATGTCCAGGAAACTGAACATGGCAGAACGTAACTACCATGTAGCCGAAAAGGAGCTTCTGGCCATCAAGGATGCCTTTGCCGAGTGGAGACATCTGCTGATGGGGGCCAAACACGTGGTGTTGGTATACACCGACCACAGGAACCTCCAGTTCATGACGGCTGCCAGGCAGCTGTCTCCTTGTCAACTAAGATGGATGCTGTTCTTCTCCGGTTTCCACTTCACCATCACATATAGGCCGGGAACCGAAAACAGGTAAGCAGACGCGCTTTCGAGGCAAACCACCGAGGCGGAGCGTCCTCTACCAACCTTTGAGTCCATAATTCGCCCGGGGGCGGTTGTGGGTGCAATCCAGCCGGGGGCTTTCTTACAAGGCGTACAGCGAGGAGTCAACACCTTCCGGTGGAGGACATGGCTGCGGAGGCACGAGGACTGGCATGTTCATGACGGCATTCCAGTAAGGGGTCGTTGTGTGTTGGTTCCTACCGCACGGCTGCAGAAACAGGCCTTCAAGTGGTGTCACGAGTTGCCCAGCGCGGGACACTTCGGATGGGAGAAGACGGTCGACTACGTATTGTGGCAGTTTTGGTGGCCGTCTGTGAGGGTGGATGTTCGGAGCTGGATCGCCGCCTGCGCTACCTGCGCAGCCATGAAATCAGATCACAGATGCCCTCAGGGCCTTCTACAACCGCTGCCTACTCCCGCCAGGCCATGGGACCGCATCTCCCTGGATTTCGTGGTTGGGTTGCCCGTGGACAAGGGGTATACCGCCATTCTAGTGGTCATCGACTACTTGACCAAGATGGGTCGCTTTATTGCCTGTAAAGGAGTGCCCACGGCCGGACAGCTGGCGGTCACACTTCTGAAGGAGGTGGTGAGGGCTCACGGCCTCCCAGTGTAATTGTTTCGGACCGGGGGTCGCAGTTCACGGCGAGGTTCTGGAAAACCTGGTGTTCGGCGCTACAAGTCACATCCGCTTTGTCCACCAGCTACCATCCGCAAACGGACGGCCAAACAGAGCGCCTCAACCAAACGTTGAAGCAATACCTCCGATGTTTCATCGATCAGGGGAAGGAAGAGTGGGTGGATAAGCTGTGGCTTGCTGAAGTCGGGTATAACAACGCCACGCACTCATCAACGAAGGTGTCTCCGTTTTATAGCAACTAAGGGCATCATTCCAGGTTCCTCCCTTTGTTGCACCCCTCGACAACGGCAGGAATTCCTGAAACAGCCAGACGAGTAGCTCACATCAGGGACACAACGATGAGCGCTAGGAGGTGTTTAGAGGAGGCCAAGAGGAAATACAAAGCGTCGGCGGATAAATGACGGAGGCAGGGCCCCCTGTACCAGGCAGGGGATTACATATGGGTGTCTTCGAGGAATTTGAGGTTCCGCAAACACAGTGTGTTCCATCCTCGGTTCAATGGGCCGTACCGCATAAAGGAATGCCTCAGTCCCGTGAACATGAGACTGGAGTTGCTGGACAGCATGCGCATCCACCCGGTGTTCCACGTCTCCCTGCTCAAACCGTCTTTTGCACCACGACCACCCGCACCTCCACCTGTTGGGGTGGACGGTGAGCGTGACTACGAAGTCAAGGGCATCAGAGATTCCCGCTGGCGCAGGGGTAGGTTGTGGTACCTTGTGGCGTGGAAGGGCTATGGGCCGGAGGAGGAGTCATGGGAACCTGTTGCCGGAATCTGTGCACCGCGGCTGGTGTCCGCTTTCCATCGGAAATTCCCGTCTAAGCCGGGCCCGACTGGGGCCTCTGACGGAGGGGGAATGTACTGTTAAGACACACATCGGAGCACCGTAGAGGAGGAAACAGAACAAGGAACCACAAGACCCAGAACCACACCAGCCAAGAACTACAATTCCCAGAGGGCATAACGTGGTAACACACGAGGAGGGCGTCGCCTTAAATACAACCGGGAAGCCAGCAGTCGGCGGCGGATATTTTGAATCATAGACGCGAAGCCGCGCAGCCGACGCTTCAAGGAAGGTGAGCTCTGTGTTGAGTGTGAAAGTGCGGAAGAGCGGGACGCTATTGCCGGAAGACGGCTGCACACAGACAGGACCCTGTATCTCACGGGCGTTTGTGAACCGCCCTACCCGTTGAACTTTACCTGTCCACGCTCGAGGGTATCGAGCGCCTGGGACTCCGTCCCCCACAGACCATTGCCAGTCCCCGCTCGAGGGTATCGAGCGCTTTGGACTCCGTCCCCTCACCGACTGTTGCCAGTCCCCGCTCGAGGGTTATCGAGCGCTTGGGACTAAGGTCCCTCACAGACCCTTACCAGTCCCCGTTCGAGGGTTATCGAGCGTGTGGGACGCAGTCCCATCACAGACCCTTCCCAGTCCCCGCTCGAGGGTTATCGAGCGCGTGGGACACAGACTCTTCACAGACCTTGCCAGTCTCCGCTCGAGGGTTATCGAGCGAGTGGGACACAGTTCCCTTACAAACCTTGCCAGTACCCGCTCGAGGGTTATCGAGTGCGTGGGGCTCTGTACCCTTATTGACTCTGCCAGTCCTCACTCGAGGGTTTCGAGTGAAAGGAACTATACTGGAATTCCGTTCGTTTTTGTATTTGTTTGCCCTCCGTTGGAGCGTGTCAGGACTGACACGAGTGCGGAGGACGAAAGTAACAACGCTAAACAGCTTACTCCATAATCGATTGGCATTGTCGGCCATTCCTTAGCACGGTGTCCTCTGTTGGGGGATGCTAGGACTGGCATCCGTGCAGAGGACGGTTGGACATCTACCGTAGCACTTGCCTTGTAGAGTATCTTATACTGTTACAATTGGTGGGAGCAAGCTGTAATAAAGAGCTGGTTTGCGTACCAAGATACGTCTGTTCTACATTCTTGGAGTACGAGAGAGGTGGTAGTTACCCAATCCCGAGGAATACCGGATTACAACATGGTATGGTACTGTATTATGATTCTGGATTCAAGGAGTCTAAGTTCCTGAACCCAATCTACACCACTTTCCCTTACAGGAATTGTATCTAATAGACAAAAGGATAGAAGATTACTGTTTTGGTTGTAGTGTGATCTAAAGTGTCTGGCTATGGGATATTGTTTGTGATCACTCCTGATCGCTCTGAGATGTTCCAAAATGTGTTTTTTTGCCTTGTTTATTATACTTCCTACATCTCAGAGCATAAACCACATGGTCCTTAGTGCATGATACATGTTTGGTTATTTTTAGGGGTTTGCAATCCGGTGGCAGTTTCACCTCTTTGCAATTGTGGCTGTACTTGCAAGCTTTGCAGTACCTACAAGTATACAATCCGTGGATGCTTGTTCTTTGTGCTCAGAAGTTGTGAGGGTTCGACAAATAATGTCTTTCAACATTTAGCTTTTCTGAAGGGTATTTGAGGATAGTCCTCAATATGTGTTGTCAAATCTGTGTTTGTCTTAAGCACATGCCAGAATTTATTTAGGCCTTTCCTTAGTTGTTTTGACTGTCTATGGAATGTTGTGATGAATCTTATTTTGTTACCGGAGTCACCAACCAATGTCTCCTTTTGTTTCAGAAATACTTTTCTCTCTCGTTTATCAGCCTCAACACAGGCCTTATCTATTGTAGTGCATGTGAATACTTTCTTCAAAAACCTTTCAGTCAGTATGTTTTTTTCTTTTTCATACACCCTCATTCAAACTGCAGTTACGTTTGGCAATTTAATAAATATACATTACAATATTAAATATTAAATGTGATAAATATTAACATTAATTGAAAAAATAAGAGATTTAATATACATTTTAACAAATATAACAAATAAACTTAATTTAAAAAAGTTAAACACACATATAATAGTTAATATATCTACTTAACAAACAATTATTTAACTAATAATTTTAATTTATATTTTAATTTCTACTTTTTAACAGATATAGAAATATAACAAATATATATATATATTTGTATATATATATATATATATATATATATATATTACCTACTGGCGGTCGCCAGTAGGTATATATAGTTAGGATTTTTTCCCTATGGGATTTTTGAAAATTCTATGTCTAATAACTTTGGTGTTTGTGGACGGAATTGGCTGAAATTTTCTGGAAAATTGAACATTTTGTTTCTGAGCAACCCTTGAAAATTTGGGGGGGTTCGTCAAGGGGGGGCCGAGAAAAAAGGGGGGTCCCAAAACGTGTTTTTAACATTGAGTTTTCCATAGGGCGGTTGGCCTCACTTTTAGCCCGAACGGCTGAATGGATTTGCACGAAACTTGGCAAAATTGTAGGGACTGGTAGCCCGATGTGCCTTTTGTAGGTCTCAATATATGTGCTCCAGTGGATTTTGAGAAATTAACGTTTAAAAAAAGATATATATCTGTAAGCGCGCTCCGGTCCGCGCCCCGGTTCGCGGACCGGGGCGCGTACCGGAACTTCGCGTAGCGAAGCTGATTGGCTCTCCGGTGTCTGTCAACATTCTAAACAGTCCGTAGCGGCCGCCATCTTGTCTCTCGGTAGGATTGAGAGACAAGAGGAGGCCAAAACAAAGGGGGAAATGACCATAAGGGGGCATAGTAGATCCTCCCTGACCCCCTAGGTTTAATGTGGAGGCTTTAAAAGGGCCCCGCGGGGCAAAAAAAATAAATTTTTTTTTTGTTTTTTTTGCGTGGGTAGCGCCCGGTACGCGAACCGGGAAGCATTCTGGGCAGCGTACTACAATGAAAAAAGAATGAGAGACTTTTCAAATGCAGTATGTTAATTGATTGTTGGTTTTGTTGATTATTTTTTATTTTCTTTATTTTTTAAGCATTTTTTTTTATTGTGATTGTGTTTCATAATTTATTAAACTTTCTAACATTTCATTGTCAGAAATTTCATAATTATCATGGAATATACATTGTAGTCTCTGAGGGTGTAAAATGTCCTCATTTGCAAGGAGGTTATCTACTGCTTGTACACATTGCAGTAGTTCATTGTCCCAAGTTTCATCGAAAAATTCAATGTCAATTTGATCAATTGTATCAATCAATTCTTGGCTGCTCTCTTGCAGGTCCATTTCAAAAGAAACTTGGTTTTCGCCTTCCATTTTGCCTGAAATTTGGATTAAAAAAATATATATTAGTAGAGATAGGGCAATGTTGGGAATAATTTTAGATAGGCATTTTTTATCAGTGAATTTATCTTTGGGCAGTGTATAGTATCAGAGTGGAAGTAGGAATTTAAAAAAGTGTATGTGATTTAACGTAAGTAAATTCATAATTATACAAGAGAAGCCTAACTCCATCCATAACTATAACAGAGAAGTCTCTCTAAATCTATAACTACTACAGAGGGATAGTATATATCTATCAGAAAAAGTTTACCATATTAACTTATAGTGCACAATATACTTCAGTTTTAAAAATAAAAACTTACCTTTAGAAAGAAGTTGAAGGAATTAGTGAAAATACTATTGAAATGTACAGCAAGAAGTAGTAGTCAAAATGGCTGTGTTTTCTTCTCTTCCTTTATATATATTCAGGTATATAACCAATGAAATGTCAGGTAAAAAAAGTAGAAAATTAAAGTAACATTTTCATTGGTTGTCAATTCCAACACTTCAGATGTGTTTTGTGAAGTAATTTACCTCAGGGTATTTAGAGAGGTCTACAGGCTAAATGACTAAATGGAATTCCAATCAAATTTGTGAAAATGGTAGGGATTGGTATGTAGTATGAGCTAATCTATATTTGGTGAAATTGTCTCCAGTGGCTTTTCTGTGAACTACTTTCCCACCTTTTTTGATGGTGCGCTTCCCAGGGAGCGACCCGGTACGCGAACCGGTGAGCGCCCCGGTACGCGAACCTTAAGCGTTACGGGAGTCCACCATTTTGTGTTTCGGTCGAATTAAGATACAAAATGGAGGGCAAATAATGTTCAGAATGGGTAGAAGGGGGCACGGTAGACTTATCTTGACACCCTAGGTTTTGTGAGGGTGGCTGAGGAGGCTTATATGTGCGGAAAAAAACAATTTTTTTAAAAAATTTCGCGAGGTTAGCTCCCGGTTCGCGTACTGGGTAGCGCCCCGGGGAGCGTACTTTGTTGAAAATTTGTGAAAAATGTTAGAGTAAAATAATAATTGTGAGTGATTAGATGTAGGGTAGCTCTGAGAAGAGCTTTTGGGTTTATGGTACATTTAGGTACTTATAAGTAGGTACCAATGCACATTCTTAAATTCAGAGTGAAAACTCTGTTGCCCTCATCTGAGAAGTGAACTCCATCTCCTCTGTAGATATCTTGCATGTAGTAACGCAAGTTATTGTTGTACAGGGAGCCCATTCCATGGTCTCTCATGTAAGCTGAAACAGATTTGTTTACATGCTTCCTCGACTTCTCAATTTGTGGACAAAATTGGTTTGACCACCTCCATTTCTGTCTTTGGCATATATTTGAATATACCAAGGCAGTCTGAGGAAAAAGTGCCATCAATTGCTCAAAGGTGTCCTTTAAAAGCATTTCCAGACCTACCCCAGTCAAAGTGCCCAAGTCATTACCTCCACAGTGCACAATTAACAGGTCAGGTTTGGGCAAATGCATAAAGGTTTTCACCAATGGTATCAATTGGTGACATTTTAATCCTCTGTGGCCAAACCACTTAATTTCCACATCTTGTAAATTGAGGTTAGGTAAATTCCTGTTTTCAACGTACCTTTGAGCCCAGTGAATATAACTATGTCCAACAATCCAGACAGAAAACATGGTGAGAGAAGGTTCTCCTGCAGTCAGATGAAGTGTGGCAATGAAATGGCAGTTGAAAAAATGAGAGTTTAAAATGAAAAAAACTGTGGAGTTTCTGTGTTCATGAAGCAGTAACAGTGATTGGTGGATTTTGATTGCTGAAAACAGAAAGTTAGGGTGCACGGATGTGTTCTTTGAAAGATGTATTTTGAATGGTCAATAAAAAATCATTAAATGAAAGAATGCACTGGATATGCAGGTGCACTGAGAGTTCAGAGTTCAATTGCAACAAAGTTGTGTGAACTTGCAAACACCAGAAGTCTTCCAATGAGGTGGTTGCCATGCAGAAAAGGCATGAAATGGCAGAGGGGGGAAGGGTTTTCATTTGAAAAAAAGTGAGGGAAGAGTTTTGATTGGGTGACATGAGAGATATGTGTGAAGATTTACAGCATTTCTGTGCTTTTGATAGCTGCAGACTCTGGAGTGCATACCTTTTGCTCTGCTGAAGACAAATTGGTGTGTTTCTGAGACTGTTTTCAAACTCAAAGTATTTGCTAAGGTGAGAAAATATTTCTTTAATTTAGATAGAGAATAGTGTGCTTTAAGGAGAAAATTATGAATTATGTGGCGCAAATTGCTTGTAAATATGATCCCACATGTGCATGGAAAATTTAGATTTTGAATGTTTGTGTTACATAGCCATGTTAAAAGTGATACAAACATGCTGCAAAGGCAATCAAAAAACGCTTTTATGTGTCTTAAGGACATTTTAAGTAATTTTCCCATGTGCAGTGTTTTGAAATTATGATTTGAAAATCGTTTTTGGGGAAAAGGAATTGTTTTTAAATTTATGACAAGGACATAATGGTGTATGCTTCTTTATACGGCAATTGACTGTCCCTGATGTTATTTTTCCCATTTTAATGTAAGACCTTTCTCTGTGGCGCAAGTTGCTTGTAAATATGCTCCGACCTGTGCATGGGAAATTTAGATTTTAAATGTTTGTGTTACATAGCCATGTTAAAAGTGACCCAACCATGCTGGAAAGGCAATAAAAAAACACTTTCATGTGTCTTAAGGACATTTTAAGTAATTTCCCTGTGGGCAGTGTTTTCAAATTATGAATTGAAAATCGTTTTTGAGGTAAAGGAATGTTGTTAAAATTTATGTGCGCCATATGCCCACAAATTTCGTTTTCAGGGGTGCAGCAGGGTGTTCTTGAGACACCCCTGCACCTTTGGAAAAATTCCTAATTTGCGATGAGCTAATTGCTAATCGCAAATTGCACCTTCATTCCTATGGGCCTCCTGCTCCATGGAAATGAATGGGTAATTTGCAATTAGCAATTTGCTCATCGCAAATTAGGAATGGTAAAGAATCGCTATTTATTCCTTAAAATTCGCTATTTTGGAAATGCAAAATAGTTATATGATACATATGGCGGTTAATGTCTAACAAGATAAGAAGCTTAGGGATACATTTATGATGACTGGCGCAATGAAGTGGACATCACTTACTTCATTGGTAGAGCTTTACATGTATTATGTCCTCTGTATTCTTCATCAAGCGTAACTTTAATCTGCAATCCTGAGTAGGCCTCACCTTAAACAAACCTCTGGATAGGCCACACCTTATCGTCATCCTGAATTAATCATTTAAAATGCTAGGGACAGATTTATGATAGGTGTATGCCTCTTTTGTGCCACTTACAAAACACTGTCCACGGGGAAATGACTTAAAATGTCCTTAAGACACATGAATGTGTTTTTTTAAAGCGTTTGCAATTTTTTGGGGTGACTTTTAACATGGCTATGTGACTCAAACAGTCAAAATCTAAATTCACCATGCACAGGTGGGAGCATATTTACAAGGAATGTGCTCTATGGGGAAAGGTCTTATAATGTAATATGGGAAAAATGACATCAGAGACACTGAAATGCCTTATAGAGAAGCATACACCATTATGTCCTTGTCATAAATTTTTAACCATTACTTTTCCCCAAAAACGATTTTCAAATCATAATTTGAAAACACTGCACATGTGGAAATTACTTAAAATGTCCTTAATTCAAAATTTGCTATTCCTTATTTTGCGATTGCACTGAAGGATTTGCAAATTTTGCGATTCCTTAAATGCAATGTATCAAACAAAAAATATGTAAAAAATGATATTAAGGATTTGGAAACTACCACCAACTTCTAGTTTGTGGTAATTTGCGAATTCTTTTCAAAAAGCATTTTTTTCCAAAAAACAAAAGGTGCCATATGACGCCTATACATGTCCTTAGGGCATGTATGTGTGCCATATGCCCCCAAATTTCTTTTTCAGGGGTGTAGCAGGGTGTTCTTGAGATACCCCTGCACGCTTGAAAAATTTCCTATTTTGTGATGAGCTAATTGCTAATCGCAAATTGCAACCTTCATTCCTATGAGCCTCCTAGCCCATGGAAATAAATGGGTAACTTGCAATTAGCAATTTGCTCATTGCAAATTAGGAATGGTAAAGAATTGCTATTTATTCCTTAAAATTTGCTATTTAGGAAATGCAAAATAGTTTGATGGTACATATGGTGGTTCATCTGTAACAAGATAAGAAGCTTAGGGATACATTTATGATGACTGGCGCAATAAAGTGGACATTACTTACTTCATTGGTAGGCCTTTACATGTATTATCTCCTCTGTATTCTTCATCAAGCGTAACTTTAATCTGCAATCCTGAGTAGGCCTCACCTTAAACAAACCTCTGGATAGGCCACACCTTATCGTCATCCTGGATTAATCATTTAAAATGCTAGGGACAGATTTATGATAGGTGTATGCCTCTTTTGTGCCACTGTGCGTCACTTTTATGATGCAGCGGCGGTGCTAATTTGCAATTAGCAATTTGCTCATTGCAAATTAGGAATGGTAAAGAATTGCTATTTATTCCTTAAAATTTGCTATTTAGGAAATGCAAAATAGTTTGATGGTACATATGGTGGTTCATCTGTAACAAGATAAGAAGCTTAGGGATACATTTATGATGACGGGCGCAATGAAGTGGACATCACTTACTTCATTGGTAGAGCTTTACATGTATTATGTCCTCTGTATTCTTCATCAAGCGTAACTTTAATCTGCAATCCTGAGTAGGCCTCACCTTAAACAAACCTCTGGATAGGCCACACCTTATCGTCATCCTGAATTAATCATTTAAAATGGTAGAGACAGATTTATGATAGGTGTATGCCTCTTTTGCGCCACTGTGCGTCACTTTTATGATGCAGCGGCGGTGCAAAAGATTTGCTATGAGGCGACAACATTACAAATTGATGCATTTAGGCAGATATGTCATGGTGTAAAAAAAACGTACCACATGAAACCGATGCAGCAGTGATGCAAAAGATGCACCATGTCGCAAGACAGGCCTCACTTGGGGCCATATGTATCAAGCTAATTAGCATTCGCAAAGATCAAAATTCTACGAATTTCGGCCTTTGCGAATGTTAATTAGACAAATGGTATGTATCAAACAAGTTTGATGCAAAATAAGGAGTAGCAAAATTTGCTATACCTTATTTTGCAATTGCACTGAAGGATTTGCAAATTTTGTGACTACTTAAATGCAATGTATCAAACAAAAAATATGTAAAAAATGACATTAAGGATTTGGAAACTATTGTGGTAAATTGGTGGTAATTTGTGAATTCTTTTCAAAAAGCTTTTTTTCAAAAAAACAAAAGGTGCCATATGACGCCAACACATGCCCTTAGGGCATGTATGTGTGCCATATGCCCCCAAATTTCTTTTTCAGGGGTGCAGCAGGGTGTTCTTGAGACACCCCTGCACCCTTGGAAAAATTCCTAATTTGTGATGAGCAAATTGCTAATCGCAAATTAAACCTTCATTCCTATGAGCCTCCTAGCCCATGGAAATGAATGGGTAACTTGCAATTAGCAATTTGCTCATTGCAAATTAGGAATGGTAAAGAATTGCTATTTATTCCTTAAAATTCGCTATTTAGGAAATGCAAAATAGTTTCATGCTACATATGGCGGTTCATCTGTAACAAGATAAGAAGCTTAGGGATAGATTTATGATGACTGGTGCATCACCAGGGATGTGTCAGTCATCCTGCGCCGCTGTTCCGCCACCCATGGTGTGCTGCATTTAGA
This sequence comes from Lissotriton helveticus, assembly GCF_964261635.1. Taxonomy (NCBI): domain Eukaryota; kingdom Metazoa; phylum Chordata; class Amphibia; order Caudata; family Salamandridae; genus Lissotriton; species Lissotriton helveticus. Next base: position 664,282,961 of record NC_136063.1, read on the forward strand.
ATGCGGGGCATCATGGGGCAAAAATGGCACAGATGCGTGACGTATCTGTGATGTAAAGGTAGTGATTGCTGGAGTTGTATCGCAAGTGCGATGCAGCTCAAGCAAGGCTCAGGGGTGCCCCATCTCCACAATGTTGCGTCAAGACCTATGCCTGCTTAAAGCAGGCGCAGGGTTTTGACGAAGCTTTCTCCTATCTGATTGTAAATACGGCACACCATGGGTGGCAGAGTAGTGGTGCACGTTAACTGGTGCATGCCTGGGGATGTGCCATTTAACATAAATCTGCCCCTTTACATTTAAGTATGTGCAGGACACACAGAGTCGGTGAGGCTTATCCAAGGTTAAGAAGAGATGAGTCCTGTTCACTGAAAATTTAGACATAGTCTTCACCTGCTCAGCATTGATGGACATGGCTAAATAATAGCTGCAAAATATTACTCTTGTTAAACAATTTTACTATTATAATCTCTGAGATTTGTCTCTTACTCTGCAACATCTCATTGTTGTTATCTTTCTTTAAAGATAAAGACAACCTCAACATGAGCGACAATCTGCAATCAGTTGATTTTGACCTCATCATTGAACTTGTAATTGAAACATCAGTGGATGTTGATCCCTTGGATGATTTAAATCCTGAGGATGAAGAAGAGCGTGATGAGGATGCAGATTTGTCCGAATTATATGACATAGGATGGGAAGCTGACCTGCTTGAGCCTATGGAAATATAAACATTTATTTTTAAAATTTATAATTAATAAAAAGTAAAAAGGTAAACCGTTTAATTTAAAAATAAAGACACCTTCAAAAGCAGGTTATGTGTAGTGTCTTCAATAAAATATTAAAATATGCTCATAAAATTAGATCAGATTCACATATAAAATAGCACAGGTAACATAAATATAAATGTCATTTCTTTTCTGCTATTTCTGTATTGTAAATTTGCAAGGACTAAAAAATCTTCTATTTAAAATGTCAAGTAGTGTGTTAAGTTTTTGATCACTGTTATTGTTTTACTGTTTGGTAATAATGGTTAATAACATTTTTTATTATATTTTACCACAGATTCAACTGCAGATCATTTCAAGATTTCACCATGCCAACAATAGAAAGACAGAGAAAGGCTGCAAAACGTCAAAGACAGCAGGTGAAAGAAAATAAGCAGCAGTCCTCTAACAAAAAGATTTGTCAAGTCACGAAGAAAGCACCGGGTAAGAGCACAAAATATTTCATAAGAAATATGTGTAGTAAAAAAAATATTACTACAGAAAATGTTTCAGTCCATAAAACGAGAAGGAATTCAAATGGAAAGGAAAGGCCAATGAAAAATGTTACTGCTAGAGCAAGAGATAACTCTGTGCATGATAGTAGAAGGAAACAACAGTTTAGGGAGATTCGTAAACGAATGTTCCGCAACAGGATAATTGGCAATTTGTTAAAAAATATTAAGAAAGGTCAACAGAAACTGGTTTTTTATAAGAGAAAAAAAAAAGTTGAGAAAGTTATTGATCAGGCATTTGAAATTAAACGTAAGTTATTTATTTTGATAATCAATAGAATTAGGAAGCTAAACAAGGCAATTTATGATTTCAAAAGAAATAGTAGATGGAAGAGAATAGTTAATCGTAGAAATTTTTGTGAAGTTTTTTCTGGAGAATGGATGCATAGTTCAAGCTGTGAGGCATTTTTTAATGAGGAGAGTTATTTCCAGGATAATGATTTGGTGCATGCAGTTGACACCAGTGGTCGTGCTTATGAAGTGAAAGATGGTTGTCCAGTTGAAAAAGAAAAACTTGTGACAACAGAGGCAGAAGAGGTGTTAGGTAATGAGGTTTTAGGAAGACGTGCTAAGGGTCCTGTGTACACCTGGAAGTGTAGTAGTATTTGCAGTGTGCGACAGGATTCCATCAATTTGCTTTGTGATTTTGTACGGTCATTTAATAAGAAAAGTTTGTAGCAGAAAATAAGGTTGTTGCAAGAATTAGATCCTTGCAGAGTAAGAGAAGTGACAGGTTTGCATGGTCATTCACTGGCTTGTCTTTCCAGGAGAGTATGCCAGAGTGTTTTTCATCATTTCAGGATGCTAGCAGTGCATCATAATAAAGTGAGGAAATTAGTTAGAATGTTGTATTATGCTAAGAGTCCAGCAATTATGCTTAAACAATTATGCGCTGCTCTTTTGCATGGTTCTGAAATAGATGTGAAGAATATATGTGAAGAAATTGAGTTTTGTTACTTTGGAAGTAAAGAGGAGAATGTTGAAATTGAGCAAGAAGAAGAGGGTCATGTGGAAGATAGTGTACAGGTTTCCAGTACAGATAATTTCCAGAGGGAAATTGCGACGTTTGAGGTGAAATCAAGTGAGAGGCCTAATTTCACTTGTGTGTGTTGTCGACGCACTTATTATAAGAATCAGACTAAGTTAGTGGATTTATATGCAAAAAGTGAAAGGGAAAATAATAGTGAATGGAAGGATTTCGCAACATACTTGATGGTAGAAAATTGTTTTGATTTGGGATTGGATCAACGTGTGTGTAGTTATTGTTGTTGCAAATTAAATCAAAACCAGATGCCTGCTAGAGCAGTTCATAAAAATCTGGAATTGGTTGAGATTCCTTCTGAATTGAAGGATTTAAATACTTATGAATCTATTTTGATTCAAAGTATCCATCCCTTTCAGGCTATTGTAAGAATGGAGCCAAAGACAGGGAAATTGCCTCCATCAGATTTACAGAGAGGATTAAAGGGAAGAGTTGTTTATTTGCCTCTAGATTTGAAGAAAAACATTAACACAATTGGAGTAGAAAAAGTGGAAGAGGAACCTCTGGTTATCTTAGTTAATGGGGTTCCGACAAAGAATAAGAAAATATGGCAAGATTTAGTAGATGTTAGGAAAGTTAAAAAGGCAACATTGTATTTGAAAAAAAATAATAAATACTATAAGAATGTATATGTTGCAGAAGAGGAAGTAAGTGAGGAAGAGGATAGCGATTTGTGTGCTGGTCAAATTGAGAAAGTAGAACCCTCTACTAGTGAAGAAATATATGAACATTATAGTGTTCATCCTTTGCATTCCAAGGAAGTCATGGGGAATGCTATTGAGTTGTTTCAAATGAAACAAGCCAAAGGGAGTCCCATTAGTGTTTGGGAGGAAAGTTTGGAAGCTCGGTGTTTCCCACAGCTTTTTCCAACAGGTCAGGGAGGAAGATATGATGAGCGACCTCATCAAATTCCTGCTTCTGAATACCGGACTTTGCGATTGTATGCAGGAGATGCTAGGTTTCGACAATGCATTCCTTATTTGTTTCATCTCCTGTTTGAAAGCGATCTGTCTGGACTGTCATATGCAGTGAACCACATCTTGAAAAGTGGTATACACATGCAAAACATCTCGGCAAGTGACTTTATGGATAAAGTCAATGTCCAAGACAGTATTTTGGATTCTCACCTGATTAATCTCATGGCGTGTCAGCGTGGTACTAATGAGTACTGGTACCGTCGTCATGGTGATTTAAAATGTATATTGAGGAACTTAGGTACTCCCACATGGTTCCTCACTCTGAGCTGTGCCGAGTATGGCTGGGAAGACTTACTTGAATTTCTACGAGAGGCAAATGCTAATGTAGATAACATCGAATTCAAGACACCCGGAGAACTGTGCTCTTTGGATCCAGTCAATGTATGTAGGTACTTCAATCATAGATTTGAAGCTATGATGTCTTTCATCATGAATAAGAAGAATCCACCTCTTGGAGAGGTGTTGGATTTCTTCTGGAGAAAGGAGTACCAAGCAAGAGGTGCTCCTCATATACATATGTTGCTGTGGATCAAGGATGCACCTAAATTTGGAACGGATCCAGAAGACTCAGTGATGAGTTTCATCCAACAGTATTCTACGTGTGCTGTTCCAAACGCAAAGGAGAAGAAAAGCCTAAGAGAAAAAGTTCTGCGTTTCCAAAGCCATCGATGTGGAAAGTACTGCCGTCGTAAATTCCGAAACAAGGACAAGTTCTACACTAAATGTCGTTTCGGCTTTCCACGACCGGTGATTTCTAAAGGAAGAGTAAACAGTTTGATGTCTTCGCTGCGACACAATGTCATGAAGAAATCACCTAAAAACACTTACAATTTGAAGAGGAACGAAGAGTCCAAGTACATCAACGACTACAACCCGGTGATTTTGTCCATGTGGAATGCTAACATGGATATACAGTTTGTGGCTGATAACTGTATGGCTGTGGCTCGGTATGTGACGTCTTACATCACCAAAAAAGAGAAGACAGAATTGAAGGATATGTGGGAGGACATTTCCCATGAAAAGAGCCTCAGCAAGAAGTTGTACAGTTTCAGTCTGAAGATGTTGTCGCATCGAGAAATCGGAGCGTACGAATGTTCTGACCGGTTGTCTTCAGCAAGTCTCTATGCCAAGTCCAGGAGTATCGTTTGGGCGAGTCTTGGTCTTGCAGCAACGCGTAATCGTGTTCTCAAACCTGTGCGGGAAATTGAGTATTTGGCGGAAAAGGAGCCAAACAGTACCGACATTTTGAAGACAAACATGTTGGATACATATTATCCAAATCGAAGCAGTCACCTCGAGAATGTTTGTCTGTATGAGGTTCTGCAAAATTACATATTCAAGAGGAACATCAAAGAAGATACTGAGAAAGGAGTGTATGCTGTAATAGGAAGTGAGGGATGTCTGGTCAAGCAAAGAAAATGCCACTTGGTAAACCATCGAAAATTGAGTGGCGAATCTCCTGAAAAAAAGGAGTTTTTCTATTTAGCACTTTTGCAACTTTTCAAGCCTTGGCGTGCAGAAGAGGAACTGCTTGGAGATTTCCTCTGTTACGAAGACTCTTTCAATGCCGCCAAGGAGACCATAGAATGTCCTGCTTTTCCCAAATATGTAGAAATGTTGAATGCGGAAATTGAGCAGGAAGCAACGATTGCAGCCGAGATTGCCAGAGACAGTTCTCAGGACAGTCAGAGTTCTGCTTCATTGAGTCAGGATCCACTAGGAGGACCTGTTATTGAAAATGAAGCTGCCACTGCTATGAATGAAGTGGAAAGAGCCATGGCACATGCTCAAGAGGATGCGGTTAACTTAGAAGAGTTGGAAAGACAACTCAACGTTGAGCAGAGGAAAATATATGACGAAGTTACCATGCAAATTGATCATGGATTAAGTCATGATAAGAAAGAGTGCTCATGTACGTCGTTGAAGCCTGTCCGACTGTACGTGAGTGGAGAAGCGGGAACTGGAAAAAGTTTCCTCATTAAAGCAATTTCATGCTATTTGCAGGAAAGGACAGAGTCATCGCTGTCTTGTGTTGTCACTGCTCCAACTGGACTGGCAGCACATAATATTAAAGGGATTACTTTACATCGTTTACTGATGCTGCCAGTGGAGCATGACAACAAATTACAATATCACAAGCTATCTGGAGATGCTTGTTTTGAAGTTTCAAGAATCTTGAGGAAAATGAAACTTCTTATCATTGACGAAGTAAGCATGGTTTCCAATGTCATGCTTGCCTTTGTGCATTTGAGGATGCAAGAAGTTCTCAAAACAGAGTATGATGTGTTATTTGGTGGCAAACACATCATTGTTTTCGGAGATCTTCTGCAGCTGACACCAGTGAAAGGGCAACCTGTGTTCAAAATGCTCACGCATGAAGATACCAGGAAGTGCCTAGGCAGCATTGGCAACGTCAATATATGGTTAAACTTCAATTATGCTGAACTGCATGAAAATATGCGTCAGGCGAAGGATGAAGTTTACAAGACTATTCTACAAGATGTTAGAATTGGAAAAGTGACCGAGCATGGGAAAGAAGCTTTACATGCACGATTACTGTCAAATTTATATCCAGAACAAGATGTTGTGCCTGAGAATATTTTTCAGAAAATTACTGAGAAGAAATCTGGAATATGTTTGATGCCAACTCTTGCAGAATGTGCCAAATTTAACAACAAAATGTTGCATTTAGAAAAGCAAGAGATTGTGAAACTGGAAGCTATTGATAGAGTAGAGCATATGGGATCAACAATTATTTTGTCTGAGAATCTGAAAACAAAATTGGATTCATTAGAGAAGAGTATATCTAAAACTGCAGGTTTTGAAAAGACTCTGAATGTGTGCTTGAACTGCCGTATAATTTTAAGAAGGAATTTACATGTTGAAAGAGGTCTGGTAAATGGATCAATGGGTAATGTTGTTGATTTTGTGAAATACAGAAATAGAGATGGAATTGAATTTTTAAAAATTAAATTTGATGGCATTGAGGAAGTACAGCTAATTGCTCGTTGTTCTGCTAGATTTTTGCTTGTAAAAGACTTATATGTTCGCCGTAAGCAGTTTCCTGTTTGCTTGGCATATGCGGTGACAATTCATAAATCGCAAGGTTTAAGTGTAGACAGTGCATTGGTGAATATTGGCAGTTCTGTGTTCAAGGAGGGTATGGCATATGTGGCATTGTCACGAGTTAGAACTTTATCGGGATTGTACTTGATTGAGTGTGATGTCACAAACATTTGTGCGGATCTAGATTGTGTTAAGGAATACAATAGGTTAAGAAGAGAGTATGCGCCACATTTGCCTCAGTATCCTTTGTTTGAGAAACGTGTGGTAGGCCGGAAACGAAGAAATGAGAACAATACTGGGGAGGTTGTAGCAAAAAGACAAAAAGTCAATGAACCTAAAATTACAAGCAGAAACAAAAAGGATTCTGTTGAAGATGTTGTTGGTTTTCAGTTTGAAAACAGTTCTGGTGTCAACTGCTATGCTAATGTAGTGGTTAATGTTTTGTTTTCTCTAAAAAATGTAAAAGAAGAGATTGTGGTCAATTCTGATCAAAGATTTTGCAGTTTGTTAAATTCTGTGTTAGAGAAATGTAGCACTGATAGAAGAAACATAGAAAGTGTGTCTGAAATTCGAAATCTGTTAGACAGATGTTCAGGCCAAACACAATTCTCTCAAAATATTCAGCAAGATTGTCAGGAGTTTTTAATGTATATGCTTGATGTATTACATGCTGAAGGTGTAGATGTAGATCAGCTGCTTGGGCTTTCTTATCAATGGCAGCATGACTGCGAGAACTGTATGGTATCAAGTACTACTAGTGTAGACTCAGAAAGATTTATATATTTAACTTTGCCAGACAGTAAATCAGTCTCCTTTAATAAGCTAGTAAAAGCAGCTGATCACAACATGGAGTGTAGCCAATGTAAATCTGAAATGATGTCCACATTATTTATACGAACATATGGCCAGTATGTCATTTTAATGTTCCAACGATGTAGGCCTGATGGAACAAAATTGACAACTTTAATTAAAAATTTTGTAGCTTCGCAGTTGTCAATATCAGGAAGGACTTTTGTAACTGCAGCAATTATATATCATGACGGCCCTTCAATAACATCAGGACATTACACAGCTTATTTAAAGTCTAGAAATGGCTGGTCATTCTGCAATGATTCTGTTTTAATTTTCAAAAAAAAATTGCCGTATGACCTTAAAAACTCTTACCTGGTGTTTTTAAAACCAAAATTTTAGGGAAATAATCTCGGGATGTGCTCTGTGGAATTTCAAGAAGTTCTAATGGCTCCTACACAATTTGGCCTTGAGGATAAGTGTAGTTCAGAGACATAACTTCTAACCATAGGACTGGACGTCATGGAGAAATACGTGCACTTTCAATGAGTTCAGAAAAACTGTTTCTTTTTATAAGCTAATTGAAGCAGCCAATCAAAACATAGAGTAGAGGGAATGTAAGTCTGCAATGCTGTCTACTGTTTTACATTGCTTTGTGATTAAAAGTGATGTAGAGAATTAAATAATTGTAGTAGTCATAGAGGTAGTGTAAGTCTGCTTCATAGTAAGCAGTATCAGTGTCATAGGAAATGTAGAACATGACTGAGCAAGAAGGGGAAGATATTACTATTCCAGGATTGTGAAAATGATCTTCAACATTTTAATTCTGAAAGTTGCGGAAATGCCAAATGACGGGATTGGCTTACAAGAAATCCAAGAGTTATAAATGGCTCTGACCAGATTTGGCCTTGTGGAAAATTGTGGTAGAGAGCAAGAAGTCATTTATTGCATGTAACGTGTTTTTAAAAACGATGGAGATTTTCTTTCAGAAAGTGGCGGCTGAAAGTAATAACAGCACAAAAGAGTGTAAGCTGTTCATAGGACATCCTTGGACGTCATGGAAAGTAAGTTAACTTTAAGGAGTTCTGAATTTTGATTTCTGATGTTGTATGGGTTTTTTAAACACAATCATTTTGATTGTGTTTTTTTTTCCCCGCTGTTACATGATGAATACCTTCAAGTCACTGTTTTTAGTGAAATTTGATACATTCTGAGAACAGCAAAAATAAACCATTTAACATGTATAATTAATTCTGTACTGTTTGCATTTATGATGTATATGTAGAACTGTGTAGGAGGCATGGAGAAGGTGAGGCTTCTGTAAGTGTCAAAGTTGTTGCATGCAGTGCTGCACTTCTGCGTATTCTTTCATATGCTAGACTACATCTGCACAATGAGATACCTAAGCAAAGGAAACACAAGTGATGTGATTGTGAAATGAGCAAAATAAATTGCACGTATTTCAATTACATCACCTGTGTTTCCTATCATTACGAATCACATTGTGCAGATCAAGTTTAGGTCTGTCCAGGGAAACATAGGAGATTTGGACTTTGTTGAAGAGTGCAGTGGACATGACTCACTTCATTGGTAGACCTTCACATGTATTATCTCCTCTGTACTCTTCAACAAGTGTAAATCTCATCTGCAACCCTGAGTAGGCCTCACCTGAAACAAACCTCTGGATAGTAGACATCTTATTGGCATCCTGAAGCAATTATTTAAAATTTTAGTGTCTTGCGACACTTTTCTGAAACAACAGCAATGCAAAAGATGCACCATGTTTTAAGATAGGCCTCACTTCATCTGCATCAAGATACTGTTAGTTTAAAATGTATATCTTTAGGACTGTGTAGGGGGCCTGGAGAAGCAGAAGCTTCTGTAAGTGTCAAAGTTGTTGAAAAACTGTTTGTCCTTCAATCTTTTCCCTTGTCTTTTCTAATTTTTAAATACATTTTTTAATATTTTTCAAATGTTTGTTCTCTCTTTCACAGATTGAAAGTATAAAAACAAAAAGTGAGTAATTTAACGACAATTATAAGGTAAATATTTTGTACTGTTTTCGTTACATTTCTACCACATTTAACTACTATTAGTTCCACTGCTTCATTTCTTTAACCCTCAGTTTCCTGCCTTTGCTACTTCCCTCATTCCTTTCTCTATTACCTACTTACTCAACTCCTTCCACTCTTTTTCTCAGTCCCTCTCTTCTCATAGTTCCTCACTCTTGTTCACTCACTGCGTCTCTATTACTCTTAGTGTCTTTGACTGATCACTCTATCACTACTTGTTCATAATGCTTTCTCTGTGTAGTTGAAGCACACTAAGGGGAATATTATGAACACAGCCAATAAAATTATTGCTCTTTTTATTGGCAGAAAACTGGTGCAAAAGTGGTTTTAGTGGCAGTTTTCTGCCACAAAAGCAGCTTTAGCGACACATTTCTGCCAATAAAAGCTGCAAAACTTTTATTGCCTATGTTGATGATATGGCTCTATGTTAATTACATTTCTTTGCTGTTTCAATTAATCTTTTTCTGTTATTTTTTGTTTTCTGTTTTCTATTTTTTCTCTCTGTTATTCCTCATGTTTTAATCTTATTTTGAACATTCACTCACATTCTCCAAGAAACTCTTCTTTGTTAATGTTATACTCTCTTTTTTTTTCTTTCACTTCGTTATCTATTTTGTTTTTCACAATTATACCCTCTTCTGTCTTTTCTTCGGTAAATAGATCTATTAAACAGTATCTCTTCTTTACTCCCTATAGCTGTCTTTCTTTTAACATCACTCTCTGTTTCCTTTCCTTATACTTACACTTTTTTTTTTGTTGTAATTTTTTTGGTTAGCTCCCGGTCCGCGTACCGGGAAGCTAACCCGGAAGCGAACCAAAAGAAATAGAGCTTGCCAGAGTGCTAAACATTCTAGCAATTTTTTTGGAAAGGGAAGGTAGTTCTGAAAAGAACTTTTTTTTAAATATTTTTGTTGTTTTATATTTTTTTTTTATTTTTTGAACATTTTTTGTTTTTTTTGTATTTTTTGAACGATTTTATATTTTTTTTGGTTTTTTTTGGGGGGGGGGAAACAACAAAAAACAGGCGTTGAAAAGGGCTCAACAGGAGCAAAAAAAAATTACTGGGGGCGGTTAGGGCAATCATGGTGTTCATACGCCAGGTTGAGTGCATTGATGCTCATGTTGCCACAAGCTAATAATGCACAACAGTGCATACATAAGTGAATCATGTGCCCAAAATTTTCTTGAATATTTGGCACAGTTTCCCGTGCCTCTTCTGGTGTTAGAGAAACCGGTATTGTTGGTCTGGCCACAGGAGTTGGTCTTGGATTGTCGTGCATATCCCTTAATTCCGCCCGGCTGTAATTTAGGGGATGTTTCCTTGTCATGTGCCTGTGCATTGTGTGATTTCCAAAGCTATATTTTTTGTCCGTCCCTCTGGACAATTGTTCCTTGCATATCAGGCAGGTGACATACCTCGCGTTGACTTTTTTTTGGCCACGAGGTATTGAAAAAAACTGCCAGATGAAACTGGCTTTCTTTCTGGAAACCCGGGGCAACTCTTCTAAAAATTGTGGTTCTTCTCCCTCCTCATCCATTTCTTCCTCTTCCTCCTCAGTGTTGGTAAGGACCTGGGGAGGTGGTCCTCTCTTCCCATGAGGAGGTGGTGGTGGTGGTGGGGGTCCACCAGCTGAAGCTACCAATGAAGCCATTTTCCAACAAGCAAAATAGGTCTTCCTCTCACAATGATGAAAGTCAGAGTGAGGAAAGAAGGAGGGGTTTTCATCATTTGGGAAAAAACAATACTTCTCAACCAATGAAAAGTGTTATTTTTAAGTCACCTGACCTAGCCTTCCATCATTATGAAACCAAAAGTGAAATGAACCAATGAAAAGTTTTATTAACAAGTCACATGACCTCTCACGCTCATGTTACGCGCTGCGGAACGCGCCCCGGTTAGCTTCCGGGTCGCTAAGCTTCGAGCCCCGGTCTGCGCCCCGGGACACTTCCGGGTGCGCTAACGCGGTACGTCACAAGACGCATTACGCGGCAACGCGATACGTCGCGCTTTCGCGACGCGCCCCGGTTAGCTTCCGGGTCGCTGAGCTTCGCGCCTCGGTCCGCGCCCCGGGGCACTTCCGGGTGCGCTAACGCAGTACGTCATAAGACGCATTACGCGGCAACGCGATACCGTCACTAAGTTGATTTTTTACCGGTTCGCGGACCGGGTCGCGGCATCAAATTGAGCTAACGGGAAGCTTCCCGGTTCGCGGACCGGGAGCGAAACAAAAAAAATATTTAAAAAAAATTATTAATAAACATATAAAATATATTTTTGGATTTAAATAAGAATACATTTTATAGCTATAGATATTTGCTATTAAAAAACCATTGAAATTCACTGAAAAAACCATAGGTTATAAACCATATATAGTTAGGAATTAGCATTTAAAAAACCTTGAAAATTCACTGAAAAAACCATAGGTTATAGACCATATATAGTTAGGAATTAGCATTTAAAAAAACTTATTTTACTCACACAAAACCAATGAAATTCCATATATAGTTAGTTGTACTAACTATATATCACGCACCCGCAATCCACTGCTGATGATGTCACATATTACATCATTCATGACATGGTCAGTGACATCACTGATGACATCACTGATGACATCTCAAATGACATCACTGATGACATCACTGATGACATCTCAAATGACATCACTGATGACATCATTGATGACATCATACAGTGACTGTATTTTTCTGTAAAGTTAAAATATGTCTTACATATTTAAGAATGAGTGGATGTATAAGTGTCTGGATGAAGGATTTAGTAGGTGCATGACTGACTGTATGAGTGAGTGGTTAAATGTGTCTTACTGAGTGCATGGGTTAGTGACTAAACTGTCTTAATTTGTGCATCATTATGTCTGTTGTTCTGTAAACTGCTGCATGTGTTGATCAGTAGCTATATGAGTAACTATATGGGTTATTGATTGGTTGCCCAAGCATTTGTATGGGAGACTGAGTGTGTGTGTGGGTGGCTGGGAGGTGTATGACTCTGTGCATAGATGTATGGGTTCAAAAGTGCATGTGGAAACAGCTGTATGGGCGGTTGACTGTGTGCATGACTGTATTGGTGAGTGAATGGATATCTCAGTGCTACATGTCAAAGTAAGTACATATGTAAAATACAGTACATGTGAGAGTTGACATATATAAATAACTGTGCATAAGAGCCAGTGAATGTGTGAGTGGCTGTATGGATCATTGTGCTCTTGTATCCAGGATTGTATAAGTGAGTAAATATGTTTTAGTATATGTTTGAATAAGTAAGATGTGTATAACTGTATAGTTGTGAAAATGGAGGTGTGATTGATTCTTTGCATGACTGACTAGGTGTGTAAGTAACTCCATGGATGAGTGACAGTCTGTGAGTGTCTGTTTACACTGAGTGTATCTAAGGTTATATTAGAGTCTGAAGAGGTTCATCGTATTATCACATGAGTGATGTCATCAGTGATGTGATCAGTAATGTCAAATGAGATGTCATCAGTGATGTCATCAGTGATGTCATTTGAGATGTCATCAGTGATGTCATCAGTGATGTCATTTGAGATGTCATCAGTGATGTCATCAGTGATGTCATTTGAGATGTCATCAGTGATGTCATCAGTGATGTCATTTGAGATGTCATCAGTGATGTCATCAGTGATGTCATTTGAGATGTCATCAGTGATGTCATCAGTGATGTCACTGACCATGTCATGAATGATGTAATATGTGACATCATCAGCAGTGGATTGCGGGTGCGTGATATATAGTTAGTACAACTAACTATATATGGAATTTCATTGGTTTTGTGTGAGTAAAATAAGGTTTTTTAAATGCTAATTCCTAACTATATATGGTCTATAACCTATGGTTTTTTCAGTGAATATATATATACATATATATATATGTGTGTGTACATATATATATATGATGGAAATCTTACTTCTAAATTACACAGGAAAGACACAGCAGGCAACACATTACTCCATGCCCTCAGTGCTCACCCGCATCCTCTCAAATGGAGCATACCATTCGGGGAGCTACTGAGGGCCAAGAGAAATTGTAGTGATGAGGTCAGTTTTGCCAATGAACAGAATACCATGTTGAAAAGGTTCAGGGAAAGAGGTTACCCGGAGGGGGTCCTCAAGAGAGCAGTTCAAAAGGTGTCAAATGTTAATCGCCATGACGCACTCAATCCTGAAGCTCCCGTGACCAAACAAGACCTTGAGAATTGTCCACGTGTTATAACCACATTTAATCATAGATCTGATAAAATACGTAAAATTCTCACAAAGAATTGGAACATTCTCAAGACAGATAATATAGTAGCTCCCTTTCTAAAAGACAGACCCCAAATCACCTATAGAAGAGGCAGAAACCTTAGGGATATGTTGATCAAAGGTGACATAACTGAGAAGAAACAACATGCACAAGGTCTGAAAGGGTTTTACCCCTGCGGGCACTGTAAAGCCTGTGTCACCAGTACTATGGTCAAATACATTGACATACCAGGGAAAAAGGAACCTAAAATAATCAAACAATTTCTGACCTGTACTACCACATATGTCATTTACGTACTGGAATGCCAGTGCAAGAAGAGGTATGTGGGCAGCACCACATGCATGGCTAAAAAGAGGATACAAGAACACCTCAGGGCCATTACACATGAAGACAACCATTACCCCATAGCCAGACATTTCCGAGAACAGCACCAGTCTGATAACTCCCTGCTTAGATACTTTGTAGTTGAGCAGATCAATATTGGGAGAAGAGGAGGGAACCGTGAGCTAGCGTTGAGGAAGAAAGAATCACGCTGGATCATGGAACTCGAAACTAAGTTCCCTGGAGGGCACAATTGGGACGAGGAGCTTGCAACTCATCTGCACGAGGATTAGACACAAGTTGAGCTTCTTTAGGCTATCTTGTATCTGTTTGATCACATATATCATTTAAGTGAAGAATCTGTGTGTTTCGAATAAGTTGAAATATTCATTAAATAACATTTAATTTGATTTTAATGATGTTTTTAACTGTTTGTATTATGTCTTTTTTGTAGGAGGAATGGAAGATTTTCACTCCTGTCACATCTATAGTCACGGTCTTTGGCCCACCTGAAATCTGGATGAAAGACACTTGCACCTGTATGAAAGTAGAATTGTCACTTTTAGTAATTTTCTGCACCGTTCCCTGAAGGACAGCTAGATATGCGCTCAGTACTGTAAGTCTCTAAAATGATTCGTAATTTTGTTCATGACCTTAGGTTGGCCGATTGTTGTAGGGCACTAGTCCTAAAAAACACTTGTGTATCAGTGGGTCACTTGATGTTGGTAGAATATATATGTTCCAGTCCGTGTAAGGATGGATCATTATTTCTCTATAGATATTGTTTCTAGCCAGTTAGACAACCCACCACTATGGGCAAATAGTTACATGTGTGTGGCACTAGACCAAATGTAATTACGAATGTCCTGGCAAGGTTTTCATTATAATTGCAATGTTTGCCTAGTTGGGGTCAAGTATGAAAGTAATACTTTGTCTTATAATTATTTAATATTTGTTTTGTACCATATTACTGCTCCGGTGTGGGTTTGAATAAGTACTTTCATTGATATGTACTCTTTTTGAACTTTCTAATTCAGAGCACACCACTTCAAAATGGCGTGAAATTGCACAGTGAAATCACAACAGGACTGATTTGAAAAAATCCTTCTTTTATGTTCATGAACTTGACACAAAGTGTATATCTCTATGTTACCTGCAGGGGTTTAATCACGTGTGAACAAGACAAGAGTTATTGTCGAAACGCGTAGCGTGTTGTTGGACAAATAAACCCTTATGCTGCAACTTTCCGAGTGCGTCTCATGCTTGTAGGCAAACTTGTGGAGTATATATATATATAGTGCAATGTCCCAGATGTACCTGATCACATTCCACACCATTGGCCATACTTCAAGTCCCATAATGCATCCTGTTGAGACAGTAAACAATTGGTGTGTGATCTCCATGATGTTATTACTTTTCTGTCTCACAATATCAAAAACAGTCGGTAAGTGTGGCCCAATGTGGGGAAAAAGCTGGTGTACTTATGTTGCACGTTGTTGCCCCTCAATCTCCATTAGCGCTGGGTCCAGGACCTGCCAAGGGAAGGCATCTGCCCTTCCCGGCTCCCTTTTTCAAGCGCTAATGGAGATTGAGGGGCAACAACGTGCAACATTAGTACACCAGCCGACGGCAGCACTGATAGGGTTAATACATTTGAAAATTATCATTTAAAAAACCTTTGAAATTCCCTGAAAAAACCATAGGTTTCAGCCACGTTATAGTTAGGAATTAGCATTTAAAAAACCTTAGAAATTCACTGAAAAAACCATAGGTTTCACACATGTTATAGTTAGCTGGACATTTCACTCATGCAAAAACATTGAAATTCCCCCGTTATAGTTAGTTCAGCTAACTATAACTCGGGCGCCCGCAATGCACTGCTGATGATGTCACATATTACATCACTCATGACATGGTCAGTGACATCACTCATGATATCACTGATGGCATCTCAAATGACATCACTGATGACATCCAGTATGGCATGGACATCCACGTCCATACCGTGCTGGAACTTTTGTGATGTTCCCATTGCGGTACCTGTAACACAAGTTCAACTTGTGATACAGTCGTGGTCCTTGCGTGGGTTTGGCACTGCGGAGCCGGTGCCACTGCACCAGACTCGTAATTGGGCACTATAACCACTCCAGTCAATACATCAGTAGGGAAACAGTTGGATCGCGGAGGTGTAAAATTTACTATTCCCACTACAATCAGTACAACAGTAGGGAAACTGCTGAAAAGTGGAACGATATTTGAAACAACTATATTTTTGCAAACAATATTAATAACTTTGATATTTAAAAAAAAATGTTACTCACCTTAAATAAATTATCTTTATATCGATATTCTTGCTGACGATATTTCCATAACACAATATTTTAGGCTCGATATTTTGGTATGCGATATTTTGTACTCAATACCCTAATAAAATTTGCATTGGGGAAGAAGGGGGAAAGAATGTTATGTCAATCCAGGGTCTGAATTGCACAATGTCAAATCAGGAAACCTGGGTTCAAACCGAGCTTGTGAGCTCAACTAAATAGTGTGACCCTAAGCAATTATATTACTTTAGTGGGCCTCCTTTCCATCATCACCACATTTTAGGGCACCTCGAAATTGTTTAGGAAGCAAACTGTGCAGCAACCTCTCTTGTGTATGGTTCATTAGGCCATAATGTTGTCACATCTATAAAAATAAACGGCTTATGTAGGAGGAAAGAAGACAATAGACTTGCCTCTTCAGTAATTAAAAATATTGTCACAACAGAAAGGGTGTTGACTAATTTGAATAAAGACCACTCAGAGCAGTGATATCATTTTAGCTGCTAAAATGAAATATTCCGAAACATACTTTTTTATGTAAAAGCTCATAGCTCAGCTATCAATAAAGTGGTAGTCACCAGGGAGGTCCAGGCTGAGCCAAGAGCTGTTCCCTCAAGCCTCTACTGCACTGTTTTTCCAGGCAAGATGCAACACAGATGGGGCTGTGAAGAATTTTGGGACCCTGTGATAACTGTCTCACTGTTCCTGCCCAATTGGTGCTTGGCCTTGGCCTATCCACACCCAATGCCTAAACTCAGTTATGAGTGTGGATTAGCAGCATGGACATGGTCTATTTCATAGTGCAGACTCCAATTACAATGACTCGCCAGTGGAACATACTGCATACTGACAACCTTGCCAATCGAATGATGTGAGGCCTACCACATTGCCCCTACCCCCTTCTGAGACTGGTGAGCATAACCTATGAGGCAGGGATTGTTTCACAATATTTGATGTGAGATACCATTATTCTTAGGGGATACGCCTGAGCCCAAAGGGCAATATACAAGCACCAACACATTTTGATGCAAAAGAGAAGTAAGATTAGATGCTAAGCCCTCCTGTTTTTAAACATGTGGTAACAGGCCCACAGTAAAATCAATTCTAGCTCATTCTCATAAAATTGTAATATAGGACTGACAGTTTATTAAATGGAGTACATAAATGTCAACATAATTGATATACCCCTGCCCAAACTTCGGAACTCATAACTTGGAGACTTTACCAAGTGGACATCAGTACTCTGGAATGCTTTCCAGTGCAAGATATGAAACCTACTGATAGAGCATTCCTCATTAAGTATGTGTGCTTTCTTGACCCTATATAAGCACATGAACGCATGGTAATTCTATTACAGGTTTAGCTATTTATTGCAGAAATGTTGTGCTTCCTGTTTGTCTATGTCTGTTTACAAAAATTATACAACCGTGCTTTAACACATTTCACTCACTCTTCAGAACATTTCCTACCTGGGTTGTACTAGTCCTGTATATGTGAGAGAATCATGTGATGTTCTTTCTGCTGCTGCTGATCCAGCGGGCTATAGGAAATATGTCATAAGCTACGCTACCCAACTCCACAGTATACACTATTAATCACTAATCAATCATAAGGCCCATAAATCTAACATGACATATTTTGACCAACTGGACCATGTGACCTAATTAGCCTATTCACAAATTATATACATTTACATACAACCGCGGTAAATGAATTCATCACACTTTAAAAACCCTACAAACTAATTAAGCCACTGTGGCGATAAATCTAGCTAATGGTAACCTAAACTTATGAAATGACAAGACCAGCTTGTTTCCAAAGTAAGATTTTTATTAGCTACTCATTTGGAAATTGTATTAGAGATTTTATTAAAGCATTTTTGTTTGAATCATTGCAAATGGTTATGACAGTTTTATTATGAATCAAAATATTATCGCAAATTGGAAAATATCAGTTTGGCATTTTCAAAACCTAAGTCCCTAACTAATGCTAACTATAATGAAGAATTAAAGAATAAAGTCTTTGAAGGCCCTTACGTGCTCCAAGGAATGTCCGACAGCACAAGGCCCTCATCAAAAGGTCCGCAAGAAGAAGCGTAACTCTTCCACGGGGCAAGAGTTTTTATACCTTTCTACGCTAAGCTAATCTAAGAAAATGTATTTTTCTCTGCTGAAATCGGAGTCTCATTGGTCCAAAAGTGACAGGCGACGTGTCACCACATTTTAGAATCACAGTTCCGTCACGTTCTTAGAGACCATTGTCTCCAGTTTTCGAACAACGCAGCTTCCTCCAGTTCGCAACATTCTATACAAGTAAAGTTTTTGGCTTCCTCGGATACGTGGTTGTTTCAAGCCTTTTTGCCGGTTCCTGGCCATGGCCTTGCTCGACCAAGAGACTGTCAGCTCAGCACAACAAATTTGCTTCAGGACAGGAGGAAAACGCTGCCAACATGGACTCACTCTGGCTCCAAGCAGATTTTTGCAAGCACGGAAATTTACTAGGCCCAAAACCTTTTTCATTAACTATCATATAAACAAACACAAAAGAATAATTAATGCAAATAATATAGTTTGTTCTGTTGCCACCCTCCATTGCTAATGATTAACACATTAGTCTAAATTACCGAGCTGTAATGCACAAAGAAAGCAGCATTTTATATCTACCATTCTTCATTTAATCCAGCAGGGTTCTTTATGCACCTATAGAGAATAGAGTGACACCACATAGACAGGGAAGCAAATAAGCACATGCCATTTATTCCAAACAGCTGCAGTTAATTTTTAACATGACAATAGACACAATTAATTTATTATTTTTAACGAACAAGGAAATGCAACATAATGCACATCTATAAGCACACATATTAGTTTCCCGCCTGTTCTGTGTAGATGCAACTTTAAACTAGGTTGAATTAATACACATACAGCACAATTGTTAGCCTTATTATTTTTTATTTATGGAAGTGTAACTTCACGAGTTGAAATGAAAAACATTTCTGAATCTCGCTCCATCAACTCCCTCATCTGGTGATTCCCAAATCACCACACCACACCCAAAAATTTAGCAAATTTTATCTTAAACGAAAATGGTTCAATTTCACTATGTTAGTATTTTCTAAAGACTTGTTTCAGCAAAATCCTTGCAACTGTCATATTGAGCTCTGCGTAACTCCTCAAGCTCTACCTCCCTCTCTTGCTCCTTCTTGATTTTGTAAATTCTCTTCTTTTCCCTCATGTGCTTCTTTCTCTTGTGTAACATGCAACTGATCTTTGTCAAAACTATCACAGAAAATATCAGAAACAAAGGTGTTAGAATCTTGCCAAGAACTGAACCACCAATTTCTTGAAACCAGGTTTTGATAGCTTGGAATCTTTTTGAAAGACGTTCTGAAAAATCATCCTCTTCTAAGGGAACTATTTCTGAGTGCATCTCTGTGATGTTTCTAATATACATTTCAATATTCTTACTCTCATCTGGAATGTAGGTACAGCAATGCTGTACATGTAAAATGCCACAGACTCCTCCCTCTTTTGCTAGGACTATGTCTAAAGCAAGGCTATTTTGCATCACCATCGATCTGACCACAATGACCTCCACATCCACTAACTGGAAACCACCTGCTGTGTCAGTGGACAATTTGTCAACAATTGTGGACAATTTTCTGATTCTTCCTGCATTCAGGGTTATACCTACTAAAGGTATCACTGCTTCAAAGATGTCTCCCAAAATTTCTGAGAAACTTTCTCTTTTAAACCTGTTTGCATGACTACTAATTTCAAATGAACCTTCTGCCTTTCTGTCAACATGAAAAATCTTTGGAAAAACGAGACCAACAAAACATGTCCCGTACCAATGGTCCGGGAGATTATAATAAGCTTTGTCTCCACAGACAAAATAGATCCCAGGAAAAATTGGATCTTTACCACCTTTGAATCCCCAACCCCCCATAATTTGGTAAGTGTCCTCACAATTGCTAGCTCCTACAAAATAATTATCGAAAAGGGTATTGTCTCTTCTAATGCAAAGCTTGCCACTAATTGGTTTGTCTATGTGAATTGCAACATTGTCAAAAGACTTGCCATTAAGCTTATCATCCTCCTTCTGCCAAAACTTCGATTTGGTCTGTTTGACCATCTCATTTCTTTTATAAATTGCCCTTCTCTCCTCAACAAGATTCAGGAAAGTCTTTTCCTCAGCTCTCAATTTGCAGGTTAAGTTATTTCTGTATGCGTACTCATAAGTAAGTTCATTAGTAACTAAAAAGAATTCCCTCATCTGTTTAGCTTTTTTATGTTTATTTAAAGCATTCTCTATTTTCAAGTTAGCAAAAATCTCGTCATAATTTGAATAATAGTACTCCAAGCGACCAGTTTGATAAAATAGACTAGCTATCACACTACAGGTTATGCCATAAGTAAGAGGAAGCATATTGTATGTCACTCCCTCAGAGACAGAAGCAGGCAACTTTACACAAATGTAGCAATCTTTGACACTCATGACCGTAACATATTCTCCCAAAAGCCTCGAAAATGTATTGCTTGAAAAATCACCAACAGACCTATCCTGATGAACATCTGGTCTGTGATCAATTTCCTTGTTAGCTTTGTGTGTTGCACTATGTTTGTCTTGACTAACTGAAGCTTTGCTGGTCATGTTGACCTTATACCTCTCCTTATCGATCCCGAAAGGAAAGATGACAGCTAAAACTAACCAGAGCAGAATTAATATGAGCATACATACCAGAGTCATCTTACAGCATTTTTTGAAAATGGAACATTTTGAAGTACCACGCGTCAAAACAAAAGGCTTTTTTTTTTTAGCCTTATTTACAAAAAGAGAAAACTAAAATGTTCAAAATTTTCTAAAACCTCACACCCCCCTTTTAAATTTTTTTTTTTTTAAAACTCTCTAACAATTTTTCTTCGACCTTGCGTCACAAGTTATTCTCCAACTAAATACAATTTCTTCGACCTTGTGTCACCTAACACAATTTCTTCAGCCTTACGCCAAGAACAGAAACCTAAACTTAATCCTAAATTCTAACAGGTTAGTTCTTCAATCGTTGTCACTATTGTCCTCAATTTCTTCCTGACTGCTAATGTTTATCTCAATTACAGGTGGGATTATTAAATGTGCCCACTCAGGAGACTTGTATTTTTGATTCGGTTTTAAAACTCTCTTTGTCTTTCTAGAAATTACTTCTATTTTCTTTCCTTTCTCCGCTTTCCTTTCAGGATCCTCCTGACTCGTTATCTCATTCATCTGCTCTTTCGACCTCTTTACTAACCTGACCCTCAACCTTCCATTTTCAGTTGGCCAGGTTTCTTCTTTTCTCAATATTTTTCTTTTTGGCTCAGACACATTAGATTCTGTTTTCCACGATCTTTTCTTCACTCTTTCCCTCTGACACTCTTCATCACTCTCTCCAGAGTCACTGTCAGAAATTTCAATTGTTATCCCAGGATCTTTTCTAATCGGCAGTCTCACTCCGTTAGGAACAGCACTCTTTCTCCCATCACTAGTACTCGGTAATTCGCCTTCCTCCAATTCTTCAATCACCTTTAACTTCCCAGATCCTGACTTCTTGTTCCTGCTTTCAGAGCTTGTTTTCTGCTTTTCGATACTCTCCTAGTCTTGCTTCTGAACTTGATCAGATTCTTCTGATGTTTCTTTTTCTTTTCTTTTATCTTGATCAGGTTCTTTTACTTCACCTGTTTCCTTGTTTGATTCTTCTGCTGATTCTTTGTCTAGCAGACCATCTTCATCTTCAGATTCTATTTCAATAATCCTCAAGTCTTTTCCGATCAAATCTCCATTCACAGATGGTTTTTCCAGATGTCGACCTCTCTGTCGATCTTCAGAATCTGGATTTCTTTCAGCTTCTTCTTCTTCAGAATCTGAATCATCTGTTGTCTCACTTTCTTCGTCAGAGTTTTCAGGTGTAGGTATCGGAATAGTGTGACTGGGATGGATCCACCTCTTCAATCCTCTACACTTCACTGCATTCGTTGTCACGAGAATCACCTGCCTTGGTTTCTGCCACCTCGGGACCAAGCAGTTTCTTCTTCGATGAACATTTGTTCTGACCCAGTCTCCAGGCCTCAAATCATGTGTCTGCACTTTGTCTTTTGATTGTATTTCAGTTCCCACCTGATTAGACACAGAAGTCACTACATCAGACAGCCGTTTGCAATACTCCAAAATCGCACAGTCATTAATGCTTAACAGTTTTCCTACTGGTACAAAAGCTTGTCTCATGACTCTGCCCATAAGAATTTCATGAGGACTCAGACCTGTCTTTTTATCTGGTGTACTTCTTAAAGTCATCAGAACAAGTGGAAGAGCATCTGTCCATTTTATGCCTGTATCAAGACACATTTTTCCAATCCTATTTTTGATAGTTCCATTAATCTGCTCAACTACCCCAGATGCCTCTGGTCTGTATGCACAATGTATATTCTGCTCAATGTGTAATGCTTCACAGATCAATTTCATCAGTTTGTTATCAAAATGTCCTCCTCCATCACTCTCAATAGTGACAGGGAAACCGTACCTAGGTATTATTTCTCGCAGAAGCAACTTTGCCACTGTAATTGAATCACTGTGACGTGCAGGAAATGCTTCTACCCACCTTGAAAACAAACACACAACCACCAGAACATATTTCAAACAGTTGTGTCTCGGCATTTCAATGAAATCCATCTGAAGTCTGGTGAAAGGACCACCCTCCCGACCTATGATTCCTGTTCCCACAACTGATTTCCTGTTTGGGTTCATTTGCTGGCAAGTCAAACACCTTTGGCAAAGAGACTCTGCAATCGTTCTAAACTTAGTATTGAACCATGTCTCTTTGAAAAGCCTAATCATAGAATCTCTTCCAATATGGCCAGGGCCATGATACATTCTGGCCATGTCAGCAATCATGCAATTTGGTAAAACTACCCTGCCATCTTTGTAAGTCCAAACTCCATCCTCATCTCGCTGTCTACATTCTGCTTTTAACCATGTGTCTTTCTCCTCATCATCAGCTTCATTTTGCAAATCCCTGATTTCCTGCCATGTCTCTACAACAGATGTTAGCATCAGCGAACTTGAACCAAAATCTTTGTTTTTCCCCCGATTAAGTGCATAATTATTCCTTGCACAATACTTTGCGATCTCATCCGCATAAGCATGGCCTCTGGTGATAAAATCTTCACCTTTTCTGTGAGCTGCACACTTTACTACAGCAATCTCTTTTGGCAACTGTATGCCATCAATTAATCTTTTAATGAACACTGCATTTCTGATTGGTGAACCTGCTGATGTCATGTAGCCTCTCTGAGACCAGAGCTGTCCATAATCATGCACAACTCCGTACCCATACTGGCTATCTGTAATTATGGTAACTCTCAAATCTTTTCCCAATTCACATGCACGAATTAAAGCAATCAATTCAGCCACCTGTGCTGAACGAATTCCTTCAAGACATGATGCTTCTTCAACATCTGCTACTGTGCAGACTGAGTATGCTGCTCTCAAAACACCTCCTTCTGATCTTAAACAGGAGCCATCTACAAAGTAGACATAATCTGATTCAGGCAACGGTACATCTTTAATGTCCTGCCTTGGCTTGGTACAGTATTCCATGACATCCAAGCACTCATGCTCCACATCATTTTCATCAATATTCTCAGTGTCAGGTAACAGTGTGAAAGGATTTAAATTCACACACCTTGCTATTGACACATTGTCTGATCCCAGAATGATTTTCTCATACTTTGTCAACCTGTTACTTGTAAGGTGTTGCGTTTTACTTCTTGTAAGAAGAATTTCAACTGAATGGGGAACATAGACTTTTACAGGAAATCCCATTATGATTCCCTCACTCTGCTCAAGGCTAACACTTGTTGCTGCAACTGCTTTTAAGCAACCTGGTAAGGCTTTTGCAACTGGATCAAGAACCGCTGAGAAGTATGCAATAGGTTTTCTCATGTTTCCATGTCTCTGAATTAACACAGACAAGGCACATCCCTCTCTTTCACTGCAATACAGTTCAAAACCCTTTTCGTAATCTGGCATGCCCAGAGCTGGAGCTTCACACAGGCTTCTTTTTAGTTTTTCAAAAGCTTCCAACTCAGATTCAGTAAGGACAATTGGATCTTTTACATCTGATTTCGTCAATCTTTGCAGTGGTTTCGCAATTACTGAAAATCCACTAATCCATTGACGACAGTAACCAACCATTCCCAGAAACATTCTGACCTGTCTCTGTGTTTTTGGAGGAAGCATTCCCTGAATCATTTTGATTCTCTCAATTGCCACTTGTCTCATTCCTTTTGCAATTCTATGACCAAGGTATTTTACTTCCTGTTTACAAAACTGCAATTTTGCAGGAGACACTGTATGTCCCTCATCTGCCAGATGATTCAAAAGAGTTATTGTATCTGTTACACAATTTTCTCTTGTTTTTGCTGCCCCCAGCAGATCATCAATGTACTGGACTAATGTCGATCTTCCAGGTAGATTCAAATCTTCCAATGATCTTTTCAATAACTCATTAAAGATAGAAGGACTCTCTGTATACCCTTGAGGGATTCTTCACCATGCGAGGGTCCTACTCTGGAACCGGAAAGCAAAGATTTCCTGGCTCTCTGGATGCAATGGAACAGTAAAGAACGCATTGCAAAGATCAATGACCGTATACCATTCTGCATCATGCGGAATCTGGTAAAGAATGACTGCTGGGTTTGGAACAACTGGGCAACAAGGAACAACAATTTGGTTAATCTTTCTCAAATCCTGAACAATCCTATATGTTCCGTTTGGCTTTTTGATCCCCATAATCGGTGAGTTACAAGGACTGCTCACAATTTCTTTTAAAACACCTTGCTTAATGAATTTTTCAATTACAGGAATAACACCCTCAATTGTTTCTGCCTTCATCTTGTACTGAGGAATGTTTGGAAATTCTATTCCCTACTTTACTGTGATTTTGACTGGATCGACATGTTTCATCAGACCCATTCCGTTTCCAGTCAAATCCCAAATTTCATTTTTTACTGTCTTTTTCAGTTCCTCTGGTAAATTTTCTTTGTCAAAAGAAGGAAACAATCTCGTTTCTTCTGCCTCAACCATTAGCATAGTCATTCTGTATAACCCATCTTCCTCCATGGTTTGTAATTCAATTCCATCAGGTGAGCAATATATTCTGCAATTCATTTTGCACAATATATCTCTCCCTAGCAAATTAACAGGACTGCTGTTGCAAACTACAAATCTGTGTTTGTCTTTAAAACCACCTATTTCCACATTCACAGGCTCAGTAAGGTCCGTTTTCATTTGCTGATTACTTACTCCAACTACTTGGATGGTATCCCCAGAGAGAGGTAGGTTTTCAATTTCCACTGATCTAACAGTAGAACGGGTAGCACCAGTGTCCACAAGAAAAGTGATTTCTACATTATTCACCTTTCCATTTACAAATGGACCAGACTGGTCAACCTCAAGAGTGGCTCCAATCACACACTCTTCCCCCTCTCTCGGGCACCGTCAGAAGCAGTCATCAGAATCGCTTCCTTGATTTCCTGTTAACAAAAATTGTCCTGTTGCATTTTGCAAATTTTGCCTTTGTGCTCTTATTACCTGATCACCTCCGCTGAATCCAGTATCTGGATTGAATTTCTGACCTCCCCCACAACTAGGAAAAGGAGCCAGTGGAATCTGATTCTGCTGCTGTTGTGTCAACTGCTGTTGTAGCCGTCGCTGAAGACTCATATCATTTAGCTGTCGCTGTAGCTGCAGCTGTTGTTGCAGATCAACGTCATTCTGCATCTGTGGGTTTAATGATGTATTTTTAAAATTTCGGGGTGGATTTTTACACTCGTTCTTCCAATGGCCTATCTTGCCGCAATTAAAACAAGGTAACTTTTGTTTCAACTCCTCAATTTTTGGATTAAACTTTGGCTTAAAATTATTCAAATTATTTTTAAACTTTCCCTGACCCTGATTCTGGTTCTGTGCGAAGTTTCCATTTTTATTGTCAAGGCTTGCAATCTGTTGCTTAGCCACCTTCACCTGTGCCCACATTGCCTTTTCCTTTAGCTTCTTCTGCTTGGCCTCCAATTCATCACTGCAGTATTTTGCTTTTCTCAAAATATCATCAACTGAGTTTGATTGCCATCCGACAATATTATTCCTGATCATTTCTCCAATTTCTGGTCTGAGACCATAGACAAATCTGTAAATAAAATGGCTCATGTCCTTTTCATCTAATTCTTCATAGCCACTATATTGTTTAAAAACCAGTAATAACCTTTCATAAAATGAATGAACTGATTCCTTTGGTTCCTGATTTGTTTTGTCTATTTTAACCCAATCAACTTCCTTCGGTGCAATTTTCTTTTTCAACCAGTAAATTACTTTGTTATAAAAATCCATGACCTCCGGTGCTGGAGCACCTGTTTCTTTAATTCGATCTGGTTCAGCTTTTGGCCAACTCACAGCAATTTTGCATTCTGTCCAAAGATCTGATGGGACGACAATGTCGAAAAATCCATCCAAATCAATCCACAGAACTTTTGAAACTTTAATAAACCTGTCTACCTGTCGGTACCATTCCACAGGATTTTCTCTCAGACGAGGAAAGTCATTAGTAAAGAGCACAATATCTTGTCTTGTCCATGGGACATGTACGTACCCTCCACCTGCAATTTCCCTCATTGGAAACTGTTTGGATAGTTGATCCAACTTATCCAACCTTTCATCTTCCCTCTTTTTGGTCCATTTCACTCTCCATTTACTCAAATCACCCAATTTTCTGATGTAGACAATGAATTCTTTTATGTGTGTAATTCTCCCTCCTGTATTTAAATTCCCAATGTCTTTCTCTGTAAAGTCTAATCTGTAGTGCTTTCCCAGGTTTTTCTGTTTGCTCAAATCAATTTCTAATTCTGCTGCCAGTTCTTCCAATTGATCGTATTTATTCTTTGTTTTCCATTGAATGCTTTTACTGATGAACAGTAGTTCATCATCTCGATAGAATTTTAAACTATCAGGACCAATTGTGCCAATTATTAATTCTTCCAAGTCTGCTTTTAATTTTGCAACATCCAGTTTAGGATTTGACTCAGTTTTCTCAAGAGAATCAGCATCTGACTCTGCACCCATTGGTGTCTGGTTAAAAGAACCTTGATTAAAAGTCAAGTCAGGCATCCTTGATTTTTCACAATTAATTTCAGATAAATCTGAATAAAATTTTTCAGCTACTTTTTGAATTTCTGCATTTAATGGAATTGTTAAACCTGGCTGTTTAATTTCCTTTTGATCAAAAACAGGCTGAACAGGACCAATTGTTACTGGAACTGTCACTGCTTCCATGCTTTTAGTAATCTGCCGAATTAATTCTTCTTTTGATCGCAGGTATTCTGAAGTATTTGCAACTTCCTCATTTCTGTCAGTTCTCATTAAATTTCTAGGGGCTTCCCTTTCCATTGGAAAACTTCCATTTTCAATAAAAGCACTAGAATTCGTTCTTGTCTCAAACTGTTCTGGAGTTCCAAAAGATTCAGAATTATTTGGGTACAATTTTGAAGTGTCATTTAAAAGAGGTGCACTTGGAGTGGTTCCGGTAGAAACCATCGGAGTAGACCATGAACGAGGCTGTCTTAACGGGGCATTCTTATTATTTGTAGTGTAAATTTCTTCTAAGACTGCATCTTCAGATTCGTTTTCTACAACAGTGTTATTTTTCTTTTCAGTTCTCTTTTCACCTGGAGACCCTAAAACCATTTCTCTAATTACATAGAGACCATCGCACATGTTTCCCTGTCTCCACATACGCATCCTATCCTCATGCCTTTCTCGTCTATAACTCGGTGTTTTTGGAGGTCTTTTTATCCCACTTGCTTCTCTCTGAAGTTGAAACATCTCATCCTCCCATTCCACTAAAGCTTCAAATTGTGTTGGTCTGGGCTTCGGTACAAGAGCTAACATCTTTTCTCTTAAATTTCTTAAAACCTTTACATTAAATGAACCATCATCCGGCCAAGCCAATACGCCGTCATCTTTAGTATAATTCTTCCAAGTATAAAACCACAGAACAGTATGGTAACCATATTCACCTTCCATATACGCTGCAGGTGTCTTGTACTTATGAAGTAATTTACCACCTCGCGTCTGTATTTTCTTGTCAGGTGAAATACAATTTTTACATTTCTGAAGCATTGAAGTCTTTTTCTCTACATGTTTATAATAATAAGTCATTTTTAAATCAAATCCGCTTAATCAGAAATGATCGTAAATATTTCCTGGTTGTTCCGAAACACCAACCAATCCGTGCGCGAAACACACCAACAAGTCAATCAGGTTCGAGCTACGTCACCACCTTGCTCGACCAGTAAAAACAGAGCTTCTCACAAAAGCCAATCAGTGTTCAGCTCGACAAAGTCACGTGAGCCAATCAGAGTACAGCCTGTGACGTACAGTACCCAATCACTGCGCGGACCGTGTGACGTACACAGCCGCTGCGGTTTCTCGTGTCTCACTCTCAGCGCTCACCCCTCCTTCACAAAAACTTTTCACAGCGCCATTTTAAAGACGCTTTTCTCAATGAAATTCGATTAACAACAACAAAAAGAACAAATCATTTGTCTGTTTCTCTAAATAAGGTGATAGTTTTTACAGACACACAAGAAATTCTTTGTGTGGAATAGACAATGCTATTCTCACAGAATATACATTTGCCGATAAAGTAAACTTTTACTCTACCCTTCAAACAGGTAATAGTGAACGCGCTTCCCTCTGAATGCACATAAAGTAGCAATTCAAAGTTTGACTCAAACGAAATTACAGAATCATTTACGCACTTTCAATCGGAAAGTATCCCTAACCATACACACATGAAATCTTGGCGGGACTCTAACCCACCATAGATAACATGAACCGTTAGTAAAATAATCGACGTTACTTTACCCTTCACTCAAGCTTGAATATATTCTATTACTTTCTTCACAGTGAGTTTTAGAACGGGCACATTGTCCCTATACTCAAAGCTTCGATTTCATAGTCAATCCTCACTATGCATATACTCCATCTAACACACCTATATCCCTAACACGTGCTGCACAACGATAACACTTGTGATACACAACGATACCACGACTCTGAAACAGATCAAATGCACTGTGTGACTTCACACTTGCCACACTACTCTGTACCGGTACTATTAAGATTTTTCACACTGCAGGAAAAAACCCTTTCGACTACACGTGAAAAAAGTGAACGAACTCAACATATGTTAAACATCGATCCTATGCAACTACCATGTAGCATGTCGGTTACCATAGCAACCATCAAGTCTGCTACCAGGAAATTGATCCAGCGGGCTATAGGAAGTATGTCATAAGCTACGCTACCCAACTCCACAGTATACACTATTAATCACTAATCAATCATAAAGCCCATAAATCTAACATGACATATTTTGACCAACTGGACCATGTGACCTAATTAGCCTATTCACAAATTATATACATTTATATACAACTGCGGTAAATGAATTCATCACACTTTAAAAACCCTACAAACTAATTAAGCCACTGTGGCGATAAATCTAGCTAATGGTAACCTAAACTTATGAAATGACAAGACCAGCTTGTTTCCAAAGTAAGATTTTTATTAGCTACTCATTTGGAAATTGTATTAGAGATTTTATTAAAGCATTTTTATTTGAATCATTGCAAATGGTTATGACAGTTTTATTATGAATCAAAATATTATCACAAATTGGAAAATATCAGTTTGGCATTTTCAAAACCTAAGTCCCTAACTAATGCTAACTATAATAAAGAATTAAAGAATAAAGTCTTTGAAGGCCCTTACGTGCTCCAAGGAAATGTCCGACAGCACAACGCCCTCATCAAAAGGTCCGCAAGAAGAAGCGTAACTCTTCCACGGGGCAAGAGTTTTTATACCTTTCTACGCTAAGCTAATCTAAGAAAATGTATTTTTCTCTGCTGAAATCGGAGTCTCATTGGTCCAAAAGTGACAGGCGATGTGTCACCACATTTTAGAATCACAGTTCCGTCACGTTCTTAGAGACCAATGTCTCTAGTTTTCGAACAACGCAGCTTCCTCCAGTTCGCAACATTCTATACAAGTAAAGTTTTTGGCTTCCTCGGATACGTGGTTGTTTCAAGCCTTTTTGCCGGTTCCTGGCCTTGGCCTTGCTCGACCAAGAGACTGTCAGCTCAGCACGACAAATTTGCTTCAGGACAGGAGGAAAACGCTGCCAACATGGACTCACTCTGGCTCCAAGCAGATTTTTGCAAGCACGGAAATTCACTAGGCCCAAAACCTTTTTCATTAACTATCATATAAACAAACACAAAAGAATAATTAATGCAAGTAATATAGTTTGTTCTGTTGCCACCCTCCATTGCTAATGATTAACCCATTAGTCTAAATTACCCAGCTGTAATGCACAAATAAAGCAGCATTTTATATCTACCATTCTTCATTTAATCCAGCAGGGTTCTTTATGCACCTATAGAGAATAGAGTGACACCACATAGACAGGGAAGCAAATAAGCACATGCCATTTATTCCAAACAGTTGCAGTTAATTTTTAACATGACAATAGACACAATTAATTTATTATTTTTCACGAACAAGGAAATACAACATAATGCACATCTATAAGCACACATATTAGTTTCCCGCGTGTTCTGTGTAGATGCAACTTTAAACTAGGTTGAATTAATACACATACAGCACAATTGTTAGCCTTATTATTTTTTATTTATGGAAGTGTGACTTCACGAGTTGAAATGAAAAACATTTCTGAATCTCGCTCCATCACTGCTACCTGTCTTTAACTTAATATTTGTGTTAGGGAAAATTGCGCTGAAGCTGTCCTTGTTGTAGCTGTATTGTTTTGTATACAACTTTCCCCCCCACAGAAGAATGTTCCTTTTAATGCATTATGTGAGTCAAACAGTGAACCATCACAACATATGTGAGAAGAGTAACTATTGATTTTACATGCGAACATGCAGCAGCGGAAATGGAGTAGGAGACCTTGTAACATTTTTAAACCTGGCTTACAGTGGCTCTTCATCATGTATAACACCACCAGCCAATTCTGGCATTTTATTGAACAGCACTTTGCATGCTGGGGTTTTAAACGTATAATGAAATTGTTGAAATCAAAACTACAAACCCCACAATGTAACATGCTATTGGCTGCAAAACATACATGTTGGTAGTCTGTGTCAGCTGTAAAATGAAAAATAAAATTCAGTTCCTGGCTTTCTGCCTTTTATTCTTATAGGCAATCAGGTGTTAAACTGCCCAGTGGGTGAGAGGGCAGAGCTAGTCTTTCAGATGCAAATACCAGCATCTGCTACTAATCGACTAACATTAATGCTCCATGGAAAACCAGCTTGCAAATATTAGTTGTTTACCTTGACAATGTGAGCATTGTCAAGTTACCTGTTTCTTGAGACAGAGAGAAAAGAAATATAATAACCTTATGCCACCTCTTCTCCAGTCTATCCTCCAGGGTTTTCATGACTTAGTTGGTGAGCTGTATACAAAATGAGGGAGAGGAGATCTAGTTGATCTAGAGGGCAAGATTACCACTCGGAACAAGTGGAAGGTGCAGCCGCAGCATAAGCCCCCAGGTAATATCTGTTACAAACGAAAGGACTGGGCTGTTCATGGGGGAAAGGTGCAAGTCACTGGGGCGTGGATATAGAACGGTGGTTAAATGGTAACCTACCAGTGGGTATCCATTTTGTTGGATATGCTGGCCTCACACACCTTTGCAGGTGTCATGCTTCATCATAGGCAATGCTCCTCGTTGGGTGGGCGGTGCAATTCCCAACGGGCAACACCTCAAAGAGGGGCTCTTTGGCGGAGATCTTTTTATCCAACTGCCCATGGGTGAAGTGTGGGTGAGGGGCCAGAGAGTTGTAGACGGAAATGTGAATTAAAATGACGCCAGGGTACCGGAGGTAACTTTATTCGGGTGGTCCCACGTGCCAACTAAAAACAGTAGTTAGTCTGGGAGGTCTGGAAAGTCATGTTTTCCGCGCTCAAGACTATACTAACAAGTGTAGATAGTGGTCGACATGTTTCTCGCTAAGGGCGCATTCACCAGCGATTCATCAGGACTTATCAAAGAAAGTACTCGCAGTCTACAATATAGCTGATCTATCTAAGTATCAGTGCTTATATTCATAATTGGGAATGAAGTACCTGCATATACATTGTTCCATGCCTAGAGGTCAATTTTTAAATGTAACAGCAGTGCCTGGCGGGATGAACATCGGTGAGTCAAGCCTCTGTAGCTAAGGTTCGTGCTCCCATGTCCGCGTTTGTCCGCCTACCCCTCTCCGCCAGGCCCGGATAGAAAGTTAGTTGGTGAGCTCACAACACCTCTGTGATGCACCCAGCTTCAAACAAGTGCAGCACAGCCTGCAGGTACTAACCCGTAAGGGCTGCTGATTTTATGAATCATGGCAATAACTTTTCAAACAATATTTCTGGGAACCCTGCATTACAGGGCTCTTCAACATATGAAAATACAGCAGATCACATCATGATAATGCAGAAAATAGCCATGGAGTTAAGGTGGTGTTGGAGCACCCGAAACATGGAACTGCAAGACCATATTTTGTTGCCAGGTGTAGATAGTGATAGAGTAGGATGCAAGCAGATGAGGCTTGGGAGCACCAAGCATTGCAGTATCAACAGGGAGTAGCTGACCCACAGAGGATCTGGCCCTACACAGGTGTTCTCTGGAGTTATTAGCAGTTTCCTTTACCATAAGATATTTCCCAAGTGTGGGTTGAATGTACTCATTAACAAAATTCATTGGCTTCTCCAACCCTCTCAAATCTAGATATTGACATATCCATTTCTGGAGCTCGTTCTGCTCGAGGGGTGATGGATTCCAAAGCATTTACTCTAGGTTCCAGTGTAGAAGGTATCATGAGATCAGTGCATTGGTCTTATGAGCCTGCATTTAAAATGTCTTATTATTAACCTACCGCTGCTGTAACTTCTGTGATTGTGGAACAGCTTTGAAAAAGCATAATCAGAGCCTCTGGTCCTTCTAAGTCAGAAGGTAACCTTTCCACTGGAACAAACCTGGTTGCTGTACTCGACCGGCGATCTATCTTTGACTTTGAACAGGTTCTGTGCAATTAGCTGTCCAGGGTTGGTACTTTGTGTCTTTTGATGCAAACCTCAATTCAAAACTTAATAATTCATATCTCTGCTTCTTCTCACTGAATTTTATTAGTTTAGTTGCAAATATTGAAATATTCTTTATTTTCTAAATTGGATCGGTATTTAATTTTTGTTGTGTGTTTACTTTATTATTGTTTGAGTACTGCATAAATACCTTACTCATTGCCTCTAAGTTAAATCTGACTGCTGTGTGCCAGCTACCAGAGGGTTAAGCACAGGTTAATTTAGTGACGTTTGTGACTCACAGTGATCAAGATTGGGATTTTTATATGAGGCGGGTTTTCATCCCCCCACCCCACAGCAAATCCTCCAATTTCTTACAATATGTAAAGTGTAGAATAATCCTTGCCTCCTTGGGCTTCTAGGAAAGAAAATTCTTGACACGTAATCTCTCTGCCCCTTTCTTTATCTTTCTGTCCCTCTCTCTATCTCACTTTCTCTCTCACTCTCTGTCTCTCTAAGTATGTTAGAAAGGTGGCCTTTGTCTGTATTTGGAGAGAAGTACATTGTTGTTGTTGCTATTTTTCTCTGTTGTTATGGTTGTCTTCTACCCTGTACAGTGTCTGGCTGCCTTCTGGCTAAGTTTTTGCTAATGAAGTATCACATACATAGAAATATATTGCAATGCATATGGTTTAACAGTGCCATCCGAACACTTTTTGAGGTTCCCTTTTTGGAACAATTTTAAATATATTACCTTTTTAATTCATTATTTAATGTAACAGTATTTGTATTTGTATTGCTATGCTTTTATAGATTTTTGATCCAAAATAAATGAATTTCAAGTCAAGTAAATGTATTACCTGTTGTCCGCTAATTCAAGCATTCATGCGGTTAAACAGTATTGAATTATTTATGACAGTCAGAATCAGGAACACACTAAAACAGCTGAAATCTCAACCTTTCCAGTGCCTGCTTGCCAAATAGTGCCAAAAGAAAGCTTGAACACTCTTTGATAAAGCCATTTATTTTTGTACTTGAATCTAGATTTTGTTTGTCTTTAAAAAATAGTATTTTGCATGAAATTTTGGGCCTTGTTTCGATGTCAGAAAGCCTCTGAGCACTGGCCTGCTCTGCTGTGAGGACACAACTTGCCAGGAAACTTTTAAACTTTTCCCCAAAAAGACGAGACATCAAAGCACCATTCTTCCTACTTCCCCTAGATGGCTTCAACCCACTCCCCTTCAATTCCAATATGACAGACCTTTCTATATAATGATAAATACTTTCTCTCCCTTCTTTGTTCTTCATCACTTGTTATTTCAAATAGAGCTATTCTCTAAATCAGAGCCCAAGAATATACCAGCGTTTGCCTTGGACCAGCGTGCTTCGCTCAGCAGGGGCGGCTGGTGACTTCTCAGAGTGGTCAGGCATAGCTTTAAATAAATTAAAATAGCATTTGCTTTCTACATAGGCGCTAGACGGTATAGAAACTGGTGACTTCTCCCACTCACCAATTAGCTTTTAAATGTAATGTATTATTGGGACCGTTCACAGATGTGACAGTGCAACTATTATTTTACTTAACATTTTTTTAAATCACTTGCCAAAACCTCTCTGCTGCAAAGTTTGAAAAGGATACCAGGCCTTGACTTTCTCTCTCGAGCAGATCCTACAACCTTGCACTCTGCCGACTGTCGCCGAGGGAGACAATGTGCCTGCTCTCTTCCTTTACCCTTGGGTATGGCCATTTTCTGCATTTCTCCCACACCTGTGCTGAGTTTTTAGCCTGGGGACAGGCCACCAGTTTGAACCAATCCAGAGTTTACTCTCATACTGTTTTATAATAGTAGCAGCACCAGGAGCAGTGCCAGGATTGGCTGGTACAGGGAACACTGCACTCTAGATGAGATTAGGGGCTGTGCTGAGCTCTCCTTGGCTCTCTTAATACAGTGCAGGTTCGACAAACCTGAAGTGCACATGTAGGGATGGCCATAATAAGAGACTGATCCAACCCAATATGCACACTCGATTCACATCATACCACAAGTCACTAATAAGTCCTGCTTTCTGACTGTTGCCGCCCCAGAAACATGAACAACATAGTTCCGAGACGTGGGCAGATATGAAAATAAGTAATAATTTTAAATGAAATATGTGGTCCCTCATTCTGGTTCAAGAAAGTAGGAGGGCAACGCTCCGATGCTCTAGTGGAGAAACTGCTGCTGCTGTGCTGTTCCCCGTGACGACATTGGTCCTACCATTTAACCCACTCATCAAGTTAATAGGCCTTCCAGGACTGGCCCAGAAGTGTCATTCCAGACAAAGCTTCCATCCTGCTGGGGAGGACAAAAACACCGTAATTGAGGTTGCATGTGCCTCTCACTCCTGTTGTTTTTGGTGTCACTGCACGAGCTGCACAAACGATATAAAAACCCCTGTAGTGGGTTATTGATAACATTATCATCTTACATGTGAAAAACCTCTAATAAATATATGTAAGTCGTAGAGCTAGATAACTATTTTTATCAACCGTTCCAAGCTTCACATAAAACAGTCTGAAACATTTTTTTATTGTTGTGAGAAAATGCCCTCTTTTGTGCTGTCCCCCCCCCCATTTCTTTGCTGGACTGTATTGCTGATTTGAATACTCTGCACACTGAGGCAGTGCTGTTCAGTGTTTATTGTATGTTCTCTGATCCCTAAAACGTGTAACAAATTGCTAATCCCTTAATGGCACATTTAACTCTCCTGTAAAGTCATAGCATGGGGTGATGAATCTGCACCCATGCCATGGAGAGTTAAAAGCTGCCTTTAGACTGAGGCACTTATTGTGCCATCACTAGTGTGACAAAGAAAAACATTACTGTAGGCATACCATTATAGCCTGACTACTGAAGTGTAAAAACCAACAGTGAGACCTGGTGAAATATCCCTATTTGTCAGGTAACACCCTTTCTTTTAAATATTAGTAACGCACCCATATGCAGGCCTTGTAGCCGACAATGTAGGGAGGATAGTATTTTGAAATGGGACATGTAGTAAATTAGTTACCATGCCCCTACAGTGACAAGGACCTAAAGGTATTTTCACCGTGGCAGCCCTCGCTGTCTTATGTAGCAAATCAGAGTACAGACTAAAAGGCTAATACGGTATCACAAAATTAAATAAACCACAATGTTAACAGTTTAAAAAAAACTATTCAATGGAGAAGTTGGATTTTTTAAAAAAAATTAAGAAAAAATAACCTTTTACAACATTATCCTTTCTCTTAGCTAAAGTTCCTGGAGGCTAATTTGCATTAAGTCCCCAGCAACTCCCAGCCTGTGAAGATTGGAGGCCTGCGTCCTGTTGCAAACACCATGTCAAATGCTGCCTGACAGGTCCGTTTACTGTATTTATTTATTTATTGAAAGTTTTATATAGCGTGAACATGACCCAAGGGTATTAGAGCGCTTAACAAGTACATAATGGTAAACAAAAAAAAAGCAAGATTACGACACAAAGTGATAAACAATAAATGAAGCATTGGAGACAGCAGGAAGACAGGAGTAAAACAGGGTCAAAGCAGAGTAATTGATTTAGACAATGTTACTTTCAGGATGTTATGGGCAAACAGAAAAACAAGTGTACAATAAATCAAAGATCTCAGGTAGTAAGCACTTGCTGTAATACAGCAAATCATAAACATAATTGTTCTGATAGAACTAGATGGAGAAAGCAGTCATAGCTAATGGAAAAGATAAGAATGGACTAGGTGGCATTGTAAGATGAGGGGTGAAGAAGACTGAGTTCAGTTGACAGCTTATGGTAAGAATTTGATCATAAGGAAGATCTTAGCCTCCTTCTTGAAGGCAAAAGTAGAACTCATTCTTCTGATGTAAGGGGGAAGCAAGTTCTAAATTCTAGGGGCCGCTCCAGAGAAGCCTCTGTCCTATGTTTTCTTCTTATGAAAAAGCGTGGATTCAGGACCAAATCCATGGTGCTCTGTGAGGGTATTCCTCCCCCTGAGATCTTGATTTTTTTAGCAAGATACATTGGTGTTTGTGGTGGATGGCTTTGTGAGTAATGCAAGCCAGTTTAAGTTGAATTCTGGCTTCGAATGGAAGGCAATTCAAAGCCTTCAGATCCATTGACCTGATCTCCTCCAGAGATGAGATCTTCATTTAAATCTGGGTATCATCTGCATACATGTTAGGAGGTGTTAGTATGCTAGAGAGTTTCAGTGAGTGGTTCGACATAAAGTGTAAACAGTGAAGGGGAGAGAGTAGAGCCTTGCGGAACACCAATCGAGATAGAGGAAGGTAAAGATAATCAATGGTTGACCAGAAATCTTTGGGTTCTGTTCTGCAAGAAGGATTTAAACCAGTCCAGCGCTGTACCTGAAAGCCCCATCCTGTTTTCGAGTCTGGCTAGCAGTATTTCGTGGTTCACAGTGTCAAATGTGAAAGACAAGTCAAGAAGAACTTGTAGGCAGGTTTTGTTATGATCAAGAGCCAAAAGAGCGTCATCCATTATATGAAGAACTGCAGATTCGTATTCTGGCTAGGTCTAAACCCAGATTGACAGTCATCAAGCAAATTGAATTTCTGGATGTTTTGGTTCAACTGTTGTTGCACACATTTTTCTAGAACTTTGGCTAAAAGAGGAATGTTGGTCAAAGGCCTAAAATTGTTCGGGTCGGCAGGGTTGCCTGTAAGTTTTTTATGAGGGGAAGGACTTGACCAGTCTTGAGGCAGTCTGGTAAGGAACCTTGAGATAAGGAAGCAATGATTATGTTGGTCCTGCTGGGGACGATGCATTGGTGGAGTAACGGAAGGCATTTGGAAGGAAGGGGATTATTGTAGTAATTATTGAGATTAATTGACAATATGGTTTTGGAAATGTCATTGTGGTCATAGAGCTTGAAGTCCGACCATTGTGCTTTGTTTTTTGGAATTTGGGAGAGTTCATTTGCCAGGTTGACATGGCAGTTACAAACTGCATGCGCAGACACTGCAGTGGCATTTTCTTAGACACATTTGTAAGGCTACTTGTGTGTGGGTGGCACATTCAGTGCATCAGGCTTACTAGGAGCATTTGATCTACAGCTACTGGGAACACACAGTGCACCTTACTAGGGACTTACTAGTAAATCAGATATGCCAATCATGGCTAACCAATCAGAATCACAATTTACACATTTACACAGAGAACATATGAGCTTTAGCATTGATCAGCAGTGGTAAAGTGCCCAGAGTCCTATAGCCAACAGAAAAGAGGGCAGAAAATAGTAGGCAAAAGGCCAAATATTTGGGAATAAACCTACAGAAAGGGCCAGGTCTAACACTCCTCTTTATACTACAATGAAGTGAACTCCAAGGGTCAGTTAACTGCCCTCCTTTGTAGCTACATGGAGCTGCAAGAGGTCTTTTCTTGGAAGTTTCCAAATGGCTGTGGCAGTTGGAACTTGAACTGCAGTTTGCTGGTGGCCACTACCTGACACGCTGAGGGTCTCTAGGTGCCCACTTGATGGATTTGGGGACTAGGAAGTGCGCTTCTATGGTTTTATCTGTAATATGTTTCTTATTATAAAGACTAAGCCAATAACCAGCTAGCACATTATCTAACCCATCACTTTCATAATGTATAAGTATAGTGTCACACATGAAACATCATTATTATGCATAGCAGGCAACAATGTTCATGCAATCTTGTATAGCATATTCACAAAATGTTCCCAGCCCAAATCTGTATCATCTCCTTTGATCATTGCTGACATACCAAACCAACCATTCAGGGGCGGCTCCTCCACTAAGGTCGAGGAACGTCGCCCCACTGCTTTCCAGCACTGCAAAAAAGGAAAAACAAAATGATAATAGCCCAATGTTATTATCATTGTATTTTTCCGTGCTAAGGCAGTTTTGCAGGGCAGGCGGGACTGAGCTGGGGAGAGGAAGGGAAGAATGGTGGCACTCTCTCAGTGCGCATGACAGTTTGGGGCTGGCTAAATGGTTATGAGCACTTTGCATGTTCTCCATGTTAAACCTTGGTAGAGAACAAGCCCAGGCTCCAAGTCCCTGTCTGAGCACTGAACCATGGCAGTCAGTCCAATCACCACACTGCTGTCATGGTGACAGCAGCGTCGTGACTGGCTTAGGGGAGCCTGGATGCTCCCTGCTTCCTGTTCACATAGAAGGGAGAGGACGGAGGAGAGGTGGTGCCCAGCTGGTTGGCAGGTAAGTGATTTATTTTAAAACCACATCCCCGCCCCACAACTTGTGCCTTGGAGCAACCACCACTGCAATCAATGGCAACATATAGATAATTCAATCGTTACTGTCCACAGGGGCCATTGTGTAGTCGACTAAGCAGTCATTCTGCAGTTATGTGAGGTAAGATTACAATAGTACTCAAATTTCTATGGGTTGCATGTAACAGGCACCATATTGACATAAACTTGGTTTATGGTGAGGAATGCGGATGCGCAGGCTCCCGCGCATGCACTGTTCCAAGAAGAAGGCTATACAGACAAGGAAGATGACCCCGCGCAATAAGGTACGTTTTTTAAATCGTTATTTTAGGCTTCAATAATATTAATATGCGGCCGGGAGGCGGCGGGTGGCCAGCGGACGGGCAGCGTGCCGGTGCTGCTTAACGGAAATATGAGGAGGGGCACGGAGATTGGTTCAATCTCCATGCCTCTCCGTGAAAGTCCCTTACGCGACTTCCGCACACCGCTAGTCTCAAGGCACTGGGGGTAGCTCTGTTGAGTGCTGGGGTCATCCGAAGAGTCAGGTCTTGAGGTCCTACCTAAACTGGGGCAGTGTAGGTGCTTGCCGGAGTTGGGGGTCGTTCAAGGCCTTGGCTGCGAGGTAGGAGAATGACTTTCCTCTCGTTCTGGTCTCGTGGATGTCTGGGATGGTGGCCAGAGAGAGGTCATCTGATCGGATGTGTCTCTAGGGTGCGTGGAAGGAGAGGAGGATGTTTAGGTATGCCGGTCTGATGCTGTGGAGGCCCTAGTATGCGTGGGTGAGGAACTTGAAGCGTATTCTTCTTTCGATGGGGAGCCAGTGGAGATCGCGGAGGTGTTAGGTGATATGGGTGTGACGGGGATTTCTAGAATCAGTCTTTCTGCAGCGTTCCGGATGGTCTAGTGTTTTCAGAGAAGTTTCTCGTTGAGTCCGGCATAGAGGGCGCTGCCGTAGTCTAATCTGCTAGTGATGAGGGTGTGTGTGACCGTTTTTCTGGATTTGGGTGGGATCCATTTGAACATGTTTTGGAGTATGTGGAGGGTGGTAAAGCAGGTTGAGGATACGGCGTTGATCTGGTGGTTCATCTTGAATGATGAGTCAAGTATGATGCCGAGGTTCCGTGTGTGGTCTGTCGGGGTTTGGGGGTTCCCGAGGGTGGGGGCCACCAGGTGCCATCCCATGTGGAGGGGTTGGAGCGGTGTTGAGTTTCAGGCAACACTTCTACATCCAGGTAGGGACGGCTTTCATCACTTTTTGGAAGTTGTGCCTGGTGATGATGGGTTTTTTGGTGAAGGAGAGGATGAGCTAGGTGTCATCAGCACAGAAGACAATATTGATCCCTGGGGCACTCCACACATGGTCTCTGTAGGTGCCGAGAGGTAGGGTGGGAGTCTGACTTACTGAGTTCTGCCTGTGACAAATGATCCTACCCAGTCCAGGGCTTTTCCGCAGATGCTGGCGTCGTGGAGTCAAGTGGCTAGTGTGAGGTGGGAGATGGTGTTGAAGACAGCTGAGAAGTCCAGGAGGATGAGTGCTGCTGTTTGGTCTTGGTCAATGAAGAAGCTGTTGGCGGGGAGTAGAGCAGTCTCAGTGCTATGTTACGGCAGAATCCAGATGGGGAGATCTTCATGACGTTGCTGGGTTCAGTGAAGTTTGCTAGCTGGGTGTTGATGGCCTTTTCAATGACCTTGGCTGTG
The DNA here is from genome assembly GCF_964261635.1 of Lissotriton helveticus. Taxonomy (NCBI): domain Eukaryota; kingdom Metazoa; phylum Chordata; class Amphibia; order Caudata; family Salamandridae; genus Lissotriton; species Lissotriton helveticus. Next base: position 664,324,214 of record NC_136063.1, read on the forward strand.
AATGGAGGCAAAGAAATGGGATTGATGTTCTTGAGGTCCGTCGGGTCTGCGGAGGGTTTCTTCAGGAAGGGGTTAATTTCGGTATGTTTACAGTCATCGGGGAAAGTGGCAGTTTCTAGGGAGAAGTTGATCGTTCAGCATAGTTCAGGTGCAATGTCTGTTCTGGCTTTGTGGAAAATGTGGAGTGGGCAGGAGTCTGAGGGTGCTCCGGAGTCAGTGCTCTTCATGGTCTTTAGGGTGTCTTCTGTAGTGAGTGGGGTCCAGGTGAGCAGGGTCTTTTGGGTGGCATCGCTGGGGGTGGGATCTGGAGAAGTGCAGATGTCTTGGTTGTCGAAGTTGTCATAGATCATCTTAATCTTGAGGTGAGTTGCAGAGGTCTTGGGACAGTGGGATGTCCGTTGTTTCGCTGTTGGGTTTGGCGAATTCCTTGATGATGGAGAAGAGTTCTTTGGTGTTGTGGGCATTGGTGATGATTCTGTTTTGGAGGAACTTCTTCTTTGTGGATTTGATGAGTTGGTGGTGTGCTGTGGTGGCTACTCTGTAGGCAGTGCATGTTTCTGGGGTTCTGGTGTTCCTCCATGTTTTTTTAAGTCATCAGCGGGATTCAATCAATGTAATCTCGCAGGATTGGAGTACAGTCTGTGCATGAACTTAAAATGTAACAGATTGTGTGTGGGAAAATCATTGAGATTGCTGAGCACAGCAAAAGGCCCATGTATCACCCAAATCTCTCTCCCACAGCTACATGGCCAGCACTCAGCCTATTGGTTGCTCTCCCAGTGCATGTTAGTAGTTTTGTGAGACCCAGCCCCTTGTAAATGCAAATGCAGGAGCTTGGTGAGGAGAATCCATATCTTGTGTTTATGAGGCAACTCCAGGAAATAATCCTTGAACACATGCCGAAATCTGTGATGTATGAAAATATCTAGTGTGGTTGTTGGTGCTATATCACCATATTGCTTTAGAGTCATACATATTCCCAGGTATCTCAACTCGTGCATATTGTGTCTTTCAAGTGCTTATTTCCCTAATTCCTCAGAAGTAGTATGTATAAAAAGATCATCAGTTACCCAAGCTCTAGGGATGTATAAGAAGAGAAAGCCCACAAAAGCACCCAATCTATGCCATCTGTCAATAGTTGGCATTAGTGTCCAACAACAACCCTCCGATATGACAACCTTTGAAAGAGGCAGACACGTAGTGCACCCTGAGCCACAGTCTCTGATTCAACAACTATATGAGGTTTGGGGGTTGTGGTAGATACCAATAAATCACAAAAAATACCTAGGCACCTAAATTATATATATCAGGATCAGGTATAGGTAGACTGCCTTTCACTAATGGCAGCATCATCAATTCTCAGTGCAGCCTTGGTTGTCTCACTATCCAAATGAGCATGCTGAGCTCCAAACGTAGCATGTTAAAGAAGGTACACGTTGGAGGTATAGGTATATTTATGAATAAATATGAAAAACTAGGCATCACCACCATTACGATGATTAGGACTCTACCAGCAATAGAAAAACGCAGGTTAACTTATCAGTCCACTTGGGTATGCAGCTTTGACATCACTGGGCCATAGTTATCAAGCATCCGCGCCTCTTCCTGCCTGTGAATTTTAATGTCCAAGCAAAGAATGGATTTCTCTTGCCACACAATCAGGTAGTCCGAGGCAACCACTCGGTTGAAGGGTGTCAATAAGTAGTTAATTGATATGTCAAAGTGGACACCTAGAGCCCATACATTTCTGGCATTGGGCAGCTCAGCAAGGCACCTTGCTGTGCTGCCCTACGCCAACATGAAAGGGCAGGAATGCACCATATTTAAGCAACAGGGTGTATTCCTGTCCTTTCTCCCTGCACTGGCACCCTCTTGGCAGCAGAACACCAATGTATGCACCCTTGCACCATGGTGCAAGGGTGCATACGTTCACCTCTGCAGGCACATGTATTTGGCTGCTCCCTTGGTTTACAAGACTTTGTAAATCTGGGGCAACATCAAATTCCATGGGTGTTGCATGAGAAAGCCCATGGCAACATCCATTGAATGCTTCCCAGGTACGAGTAAGGCCACGCAGTGAATTGTGCTGCATCTCCTTACTCATGATTTATAAGACCACTCAAAGCCAAGCAGGGTGGATTTGCATGGCTTCATAAATTGAATTGAGAGCCCTGCATCATGTACCACTTTACTCGGTGCAAAAGTGACACAGGGTTGTCATAAATAAGCCCATAATTTGGTGATTTATTGGAAAGCTGGAACCCAATTCTCCACATATGTTTGAGAAACAGCATAATATCATCTATGTGCATCAATAGTATCAATTTGCATGCCAAGGGTACCATGGCTACTTCTGTGGTTGTTTGAGCACTAAAAGAAGCTTGGAAACCTTTGAAACTCTTTTGCTTCAGAGGTGGTGAGCTTTAACCCCTTCGACGCTCATGACGAGCTGGGCTCGTCATGAGGTAGCCTCCTCGCACGCTCATGACGAGCCCAGCTCGTCATGAATAATGGGTTTTTTAAAAAGTCAGCGCAGCAGCAGAATATCGACCGCACGCATGCGGTTAAAGGACTTGCTGTGAAACATATCCGAACTGCAGTTCCATGGCATTGGATTGAATTTCAGGTTTGTCCCACCGAAAGATCTCTGCACTTCCAAACAAAACAGAAAAAGGGCCTGATCGTGGTGATAGGGTCACCAAGGCGATGAACATCCCGACCACCAAATATAATGAGATTTATATTTCAATGCATGGGATATCCGTCACCGTTGAAAATGGAGTAATCAGTATGCCTATATCTATATGAAGCCAAAAGTCTCTTTCTGCATTGGGACTTCTTACCAACAAAAAACTTCAAAAGCTCCCGAACTCCAGTGGACCCACCCAGTTTTGCATATCTGACCTTTGGTTCCATGGTGGCTGCTACAATTTCAGCTCTGTCTCATTTCTGGTTTAGGGCCTGGACATTTTTATGAAATGTTCTACTCCTAGGTTTCAGGGGGACCACTCTACTTGGTTTATCTTGCCCACACTCCATTACAGTCAGTCTCAAATCGGGCCTATATCCCGGTCTACAGGGATCATTTATTACAATTGTTAATTTACTATTTCCTCTTAACATGTTCAAAATGTATATCTATGGTCCCTTTGTTGGATTTAATTTTGTGTTATTTTCTTCATTCAAGTTTCCTTCATTTTTCTTGAATTAGGATGAGATTTCTATTCTATTGTGTTGTTGACTTTATAATTGTTTTGGTAAATCTTTACACATTTTTGCTAAATTAAGCCAAACTGCTCTGTGCCATAGCTACCAGGGATTGAGATCAGGTTTAAATTTCTGAAAACCTTGACTGGAAATTCAGAATAGTGTCTTTATTATTCTGGTGCACACCCATCCACCCCATCTAATAAACCACTTTCTCACAATTATCTTTTTTCTGACATTATTATTGCACCCATGACAAACACGACATTTAGAGAGAATTATATACACAGACACAGAGTATGACTAGCTCTTTCAAAATCAATTCAATCCCTTGATTTAGAGCAAAGTTTTCATTATGCATTTGTAACCATAGCTAACTAATTACATTGAATGACTAAGTGTCACGTATATATTGAACTCACAAGATATTCACTCTATCACAGCACAGTTGTGATGAAAGCTTCGAGCTGTAATTAAGCCAGGTCACTATTGCTGACATTTAATCAAACACAGTTACACTACACATGTGGCATTATAATCGCTTACTCACTGCTGTGACAAAGATCTGTTTCCAACTTTCACACGTTTCTCGAAAGCACCTCCAGGGGTTCCCACGGTTTTCATTTACAAGCTTGCATTGTGAGATCAGGCCATCACAACTTGACAAGAGCCTGAAACAGAATAAAACAGCGTTCATAAATTGCAAAATAAATAAGTAATCAACTAAAGGTAAGCATTAACAATTATCTAGAAGCTATGCATGCTATGAAGATTTTCACAGAAATGTATGAAAAGGCTGTTCATAATTACATGCATCTTTGCAAACTCTAAAGAAAAATCAAATCTAGTTTTTAATTTACAAAATATTGTGTGAAACCTCACTTGACATGATACTTTTATGATTAATCATAGAGTGGCATAAATGTCGCGACAGCAAAGGTGTTCTTACTTGAAATGTATTACTTGTTTATTCCCATTTCAAGTTTTTGCCAATCCGGAAAAACTTAAACGCATATATTCTGTTGTCCACACCAATGAATATTGTGTGAGGGTCCTTGTAAAATCAATTGTTTCGTACCAATAGAAATTGACTGGACTAGTCTGCGTCATACTGCGCTGGTCTGAACTAATTATGCCACTCACAGCTGCTCCAAAATCAATAGACAACAAGCAAAAGAAAAAAGATTTAGCAAAACAGACAAAACATATAAATGCGCCATTACTCCCGCAGGGCTCCAGACTTATTTATTTAGTATTGATAAAAACCTCTCAAAGAGATCACCAAACGATTTACATTCTGATATTACAATTATATTCAAAACACATTATTACCATAATAAAAAATAGTTTAAAATATCAATTAAGATAATTCATCATACAGTTGTATGAACTGTTGAGTGGCATATATCCTGGGCAAGGAGCAGCGGCAGTTGGGACAACTTGAAAGTGGTGAGACATGAGACCAAATGACAAATTCAGCGAACTCTACCTTTCTCTGGAAGTTTCTAGGGAGTTTCCCAATGAATTAGTGTATATTGGAGCAATTTCCAGCATTTCTCCTTTGATAAATGAACCAAAATTGTAGTCCTTACAACCATTTATAAAGGAAATCTCCGAAAATATTTAATAGAATTTCTGGATTACCAAGGTAATGCGACTTCCGAAAGGACTTTGCGTACCAGGTAAGACAGTTTGGTATCTCCCCTTTACAATATAAAACACATAACATAGTATCATAAACATCCACAAGGAGACACACTTGTACTTTTGTCCCTACCAGTAATGCATGTCAGATACATCGTAGGGTAGCACCCTGTCATTTACTGACAGTACACCTCCACTGAAAAGGCAGCTACATTTTCACAGGCATACAGTTTTACAAGTGATAATGTGTGGAAATGAGTGGAAATCGGGTTTCAGATAATATGTAGGGGCCGAGTACAATGTGACCCGGAAAGGCTCCGATCAGTAGGAGGCTGGTCCGTAATCCCAAAGGGTTTAGCAGTAGCATCCAGGAGAGATAACTGTTGATATTTTTGGGCTTGCTCCCCATATCATTTTTAGGTCTCTCCTTGGCAGCGCATGCGCTGCCTGCGCTGTCTCAGCGAGACTTAAAGTAATCTGTTTATTGGCTTCCACTCATGTAATTTCTCCTGCCCCTTGCGGTTGGTTTAAGTCTGGCATTGCTGTTGTTTTCTTGATTTCTGTTGGCTGTTGATCCTATGGTAACTTCCTTGTAGTCCCAAAGCAGCGGCACCTAACTACTGTTTTCGTCCGCCTCGCTTGCACTTAATTGCGTGCAGTGTGCCATCTGTTTTTTACTCCTCCCTGACGGACGTGTCAGACCCTGCCGACAAATGTAAGCGCCGGTCGTGGTTGGGGGCGTGGCCCCCCTTCCTCCTCACCTTGTTAACCTTGGTTTACATTCGCGTAATGGCGCTAAGGACATTACTAAGGATGAATTTGGAGATGCTTAAATTGCTTCCTTTTTCAATTTAAAGCGCATGTTCTAACTACGGAATTTAGCGGCGCGCAGGGGTGGGGAGTGTTTTGAGCCTGTGTGGCACTGCTTGACCCGGACATCTTTGTCTCTGCGGGGCTAAGAGGTTCTGGCAGCTAGTCTCAGGCAGATTAAGGCTAAGGACAGTGGGTTTATTAAAAGAGTACTTTGTGTTAGCCTCTTACTGGTATCCAAAGTGGAACAGTCAGCCTGCCAAGGTGTTCATTTGCCAGGCTCCCGCCTGACTCTGGGCTGAAGTGTTCGACCAGCTTTCCTTCTCTTAAAACACTAGAGTTTTATAACCTCATGGCTTTAAATATTAGAGAAGAAATCACGGCATTTTGGAATAACAGAGCTTGGGTAATAAATAGGTAGACAACAAAAGAAGATAGTGACATGATTAACATATATATCGACAATAAGGGTTTTTAGGCTCCATGCAGATGCCGCTGTTGTGCTGGAGAAGACAGGTCTGCACGTGAAGAGTGATAGCAAACAAACATTATCCAAATAGCGGTCACTTTTATTATTTCAATTCTTTGGTACTGGATGGGCAGTGTTTCTCTTGGCATTACATATTAGAGGGTAGCACAAGAAACATGCATTAAAACATCGTAAACAATAGAAACTAAAAAATACAAAATATAAGTGTTGCGGGAAGTGTAAAAATTGTTTTCAAGTCTCTGTTCCGAGCTAAATATTTCACATGGGCTGTACTGCAAGGAAAACTGGTCTACCCAATGAGAACGAATTAACCCAGGTTTCGATCCATAATACATCATTTTGCAACAGTTGATACTGTGTACTCTGGGTTCCTCACGGATTCTTGGAGCTACGAATGAGGCCACTTCCCCAGACAGGATTTTTGCAAATAAAGTCGATTTGTAAAGATAAACCAATTTAGAGGGTTTATTAATAACTTGATACGTTTCACAATATGTAAAAATAATACACATCTCATACGTAAAGTGACTCCTGGGTCAGGTGAAATGACAATAAACTGGTCTTATCAGGTGTGCACCATGGTCAATTCTGCTTGGAGTGTACTATAATAAGCTACTAACATTTGACTTTGCATTATTTACCAATTATGATACATTTATTGCCTAGCGATAAAGTGTAGATCCAATATTACGTGTATACTCTTGACAAGCCTTGCTGACGTAACAACGTCTGCACTACTGGTGCCCCATGCACACACAATGAATGGTTCAGCCACAACAGCAGTGGCGCCTAACTACAGTTTTCGTCTGCCTCACTCGCACTTAATTGTGTGCAGTGTGCCATCTGTTTTTTACCCCTCCCTGACGGACTTGTCAGACCATGCTGACAAATGTAAGTGCTGGTTTACATTCGTGCAATGGCGACAGCTTGTTGGGTGTTTCGGTTTCGCGGTGCTGCAACCTTCACTGGACTTGATCTCATTGCGAAGAAAGCTTGCACCACGGTACACAAGTGAAACCACTGCTGCGTTCTACTGCCACTGTCCTGCATCTCGAGAGGAAGCCTGCACTGCCGGCATTGGCTGTTGGCCATGAGATAAAAGGTTGTTTCATTTGGCTTTGGGAAAGGCAGAAGTGTGTTAATTTTTGCATCGCGCATTCACTTAAATTGAAAGCAAAATGCAAATATAAACAAGCGGCTGCCTTTGTCACTGGGCTTTAGCAATCACAGCTGCTGGTTTATTTTTGCATCGCGCTTCAAAGCGCCGACAGTCCCCATTCCCCACTGATGTGCAATGGTCGTGGGAGGAGTGCATTAGCGACGGCTTTTCAACCCATGCTCAGGAGCCCAACATATTTTGTTAATCTTAAAAATAAGGTATGTCAATCAATCAATCATATCATTTGTAAAGCGCACTACTCACCCGTGAGGGTCTCAAGGCGCTGGGGTGGAGAATTCTGCTACTGCTCGAAAAGCCAGGTCTTGAGGAGTTTTCTGAAGGTCAGCAGGTCTTGGGTCTGCCGTAGGTGGATGGGGAGGGTGTTCCAGGTCTTGGCGACAAGGTGGGAGAATGATCTGCCATGGGAGGTTGCTCTTTGGAAGCGGGGGACTGTGGCGAGGGTGAGGTCGGCGGAGTGGAGCTGGTGTGTGGGGGTGTAGAAGCTGAGTCGTCTGTTGAGGTACGTTGGTCCGGTTTTGTGGAGTGCCTTGTGTTCGTGGGTGAGGAGCTTGAAGGTTATCCTCTTGTTGACCAGGAGCCAGTGCAGGTCTCTCAGGTGGGGTGTGATGTGGCTGCGGTGAGGGATGTCGAGGATCAGGCATGCAGAGGCGTTCTGGATGTGTTGGAGCCGTCTCAGGAGTTTGGCTGAGGCTCCTGCGTAGAGGGCATTTCCGTAGTCCAACCTGCTGCTGACGAGGGCCTGGGTGACCGTTCTTCTCGTTTCAGTGGGGATCCACTTGTAGATCCTGCGGAGCATGTGGAGGGTGTTGAAGCAGGAGGAGGAGACGGCATTGACCTGTTTAGTCATGGAGAGGGTGGAGTTGAGGATGACCCCTAGGTCATCTCGGTGATCTCGGTGGCTTTAGAGCGGAAAGGGGGAAGGTGGACGCTCTGTGTTCTGCCAGAGAGGAAGGAGGCAGTCCAGTCCAGGGCCTTCTCTTGGATCCCGGCGTTCTGTAGGCGTGTTCGTAGTGTGTGGTGGCAGACCGTGTCGAAGGTGGCTGACAGGTCCAGGAGGATGAGGGCTGCCGTTTCTCCTTGGCGCGATCAACTTTGCCGTGCTCAGGGACCTTAGGTAACGTGCGGGTTTATAGGCTGTAAGAAAGGGGAGCAAAAACCTAGGACGGCAAGCGCCGCTTGTTTGGGGATCCAGGTTGCGTCCATTTTCCGTTTAAGGATAATAGACCATTGTGCAGGAACAATGCTCGGTCCAGCAAGGAGGTGTGCATGGTACGGTAAAGCAGGAAGGAACACATATTCTAGCCCTGCACAAGGTCTGCATGGTACAGTATCCACTGCATCCACTTCTCCTTCCAGAAACCCACCACACACCACCACACCCAACAGGTCCCTCGCTGCTGCTGGAGAAAAATCACCAAAGACTACACGCAAACCTCGCTCTCAGCCCACCCACCAAAACCTCCAAAACCGACAACGCTGCCCACAGCCTCAGACGCTGGGCCAACACCCTCGCCCCACTGAAGAAACCGCCCCACAGAGACACCAGCAAGAGGGCCAGCTGGTTCACCCCAGAACTCCTAGCCTCCAAGCGAGACTGCCAGAAACTAGAGAAGAAATGGCACAGCAATCAGACTCCGGACAGCCAGGCAGCCCACAAGGATGCCGCCCGCAACCACCATCACCTCATCAGGACTGCCAAGAGGACCTCCTTCATAGACCGCCTCGACAACAATGCACACAATAGCAAGAAGCTCTTCAACATCGTGAAGGAACTCTTCAACACCAGCTCCAACACCAACGACATCCCGCCGTCGCAAGTCCCGTGCGACTCCATCGCCATCTTCTTCCACCGCAAGATAGAAGACATCCACAACAGCTTCAACACCCAGGCAGCCCCAACAGACAGCAACACCACGGACTCTCAGCACACCATCGACCACAACCCCCTGCTAGCCTGGACCTGCGTGAGCATCGAGGACACCATCAAGACCATGAGCACAATCCACTCCGGCTCCCCATCAGACCCATTTCTGCACCACATCTTCAACAAAACCAGCTGCTCCATCACACCCCACCTGTGCAACGTAATCAATCTCTCCCTGGAGACTGCATCCTTCCCTGAGAGCTGAAAACACTCAGAGATCAACGCCCTACTCAAAATACCTAAGGCAGACCCCAAAGACCTCAAGAACTTCTGGCCCATCTTGCTGCTCCCACTCCTGGCCAAGGTCATCGAGAAGATCGTTAACAGACAGCTAACCCAATACCTCGAAGAAAACAGAATCCTGGACCCTTCCCAGTCAGGGTTCAGCCGTAACCACAGCACCGAGACCGCCCTTATTGCCGCCACCGAATACATCAGGAGCCTGCTGTACAACGTGGAGACCTCAGCCCTCATCCTCCTGGACCTCTTCGCCACCTTCGACACCATCTGCCACCTCACACTACGCGTACGCCTCCATGCCATAGGGATCTAAAGCAAAGCCCTAGAATGGACCACCTCCTTCCTCTCCGGCAGAACCCAGAGCATCCGCCTCCCACCATTCATATCCGAAGCCTCTGAGATCATCTGTGGCGTACCCCAAAGATTCTCTCTCATCCCGACACAGTTCAACATTTACATGGCCCCGCTTGAACACATCGCCCGACAGCGCAACTCAACAATCTCCTACAACGACAACACTCAATTGATCCTCTCCCTCACCAAGAACCCCATAACCGCCAAAGCCAACGTCCACTAAGTAATGAAGGTCGTTGCCGACTGGATGAAGACCAGCTGACTGAAGCTGAACACAGACAAAATGGAGGTCCTCATCCTCGGCTCCAACCCTTCAGCCTGGGGTGACTCCTGGTGGCCCACGGCTCTGGGGGCAGCCCTGACACCCACCGACCACGCATGCAACCTGGGAATCATCCTCGACTCAACGCTCTCCATGACCAAGCAAGTCAACGCCGTTTCCTCCTCCTGCTTCAACACCCTCTGCATGCTACGCAAGATCTACAAGTGGATCCTGACTGATACAAGAAGAACGTCATCCAGGCCCTCGTCAGCAGTAGACTCAACTACGGAAATGCCCTTTACGCAGGAGCCCTGACCAAGCTCATCAAACGGCTGCAACGCATCCAAAACGCCTTGGCACGACTGATCCTAGATGTACCATGCCATGGCCACATAACACCCCACCTGAGAGACCTACACTGGCTGCCCGTCAACAAGAGGATATCCTCATCTACGCACACAAGGCACTCCACAAGACCGGCCCAGCCTACCTCAACAAACAACTGTTCTTCTACATCCCCAATCGCCAGCTCCGCTCCGCCGACCTCGCACTCGCCACCGTCCCTTGCATCCGAAGAACGACGACCGGCGGGAGATCCTTCTCCCACCTCACTGCCAAGACCTGGAACACCCTCCCACTGAGCCTATGACAGACCCAAGACCTGCTGACCTTCAGGAGGCTACTCAAGAGCTTGCTGTTCGCACAGTAGCGCCCCCCCAGTGCCTTGAGACCCTCACGGGTATGTCGTGTGCTCTACAAATGTGTATATTGCTTGATTGAGTATAGCAGTGCCCGCACTCTCTCCCTGAAGGAGATGTGCATAGTACAGTAAAGCAAGGCCATGTATTCTTACCCTGTAGGAGGTGTGCGCGGAGTACAGCCAGGTACCAGGCGTCATACTTTCAATCCAACTTTTCGCTGCTGTACTGTCCCTCAGCTAAATATGTGCGCATGCGCCGCCTTTGTGTGCCTATGAGCGCGCCACCCATTTTTTTCCCACATTATGCAGGAGGTGTGCATAGTACAGTAAAGCAAGACCATGTATTCTAACCCTGTAGGAGGTGTGCCCGGAGTACAGCCAGGTACCAGGCGTCATACTTTCAATCCAACTTTTCGCTGCTGTACTGTCCCTCAGCTAAATATGTGCACATGTGCCGCCTTTGTGTGCCCATGAGCGCGCCACCCATTGCTTTCCCACATTATTATTATTTTTTTGGGCTATCTATCCTTACAATCCTTCACCGTCAGCCAGCCAAGCAAGCCAGCCATGCTACCTCATTCCCCCGCTCCAAGGTCGGCAGCTCTGAGCACAGGACACCCTCGCTCCCCCTCATACCCCGCCAGCCACAGCTCATGTCCCACCCAAAAACCCTTCGCTCCTGCGTCCCACCACAAATACCCACCTACCAAGTCAAGGCTCCCTCAGCAGCCTCCCCCTCGCTGCTCAACCTTGCGTGTCCTTGTCCACCCTTCAACCCAACTTCACATTGAAACCCTCCTGCCAAACCTCCCAACCTCCCTCCTGGCCGAAATACCAGTCTGGGGCACTCCAAGAAGACCAAATCATCTGCGCAGGATCTCAATACTTACCAAACTAATACAATACCAATAGCTCAAACTCGTCTAAATGCAATGCAATAGGTCTGGAATTTACAAAAGTTTAAGCTGTTGGCATTGTAAATGACAATGCCTATTATTTATGTTTTAAAAAACAAACAAAAAAAACCATTGTCATGTACAATGTCAATCAGACCCTCCAGGATTTAGCAATTTTGTGATTTTGCGGTTTGGTGCGAAATCGGCACTTTTGCAAAAATGCCGCGTTTTTTACAAAAGTGCCCTCGAAATCGGCACCTTTGTAAAAAAAATCCGCGATTTTTACAAAAGTGCCTGCAAAATCAGCACTTTTGTAAAAATTCCACGATTTTTACAAAAGTGCCCGGTGAAATTGAGGAATGCCAATGACAAAACCAAACACCCCTTTAGTACTCCTGCTTTTAGTGGAAAAACAGTGCGCGGGGGTTTTAAGCCATGTATGATGAATTAGGAACCTAAAATCTTTAGGAGGCTGTTCTCTCTGTACTTGTTATGACGGGAATGCCATGGGCTAGGCTAGAGATGTGAGCTATAAACATGTGCAGAGAAGGTTTTTTGTTCACTCGTGTTGATCTGTAAAACCTGCTTTCAGCAAGTTCAACAAGTGGATGGCAATGCTACGGTATAAGTCGAATATAACACCCACGTGGGGGGGTAGGAATAAGGGCTTGTGCAACAGAGGCAAGAGAAGGGGCTCCAGGGCCCGTGATAGGTCATGAGGCCGAGGGTGGAGGGTGGAGGGGAGAGAGCGAGCCTGTAGCGCAGGGAGGGACAAGGAAAGGGGGAGACAGAGAGCCTGCGGTGAGTGGAGGGCCAGAGAGAGGCAGACACAAAGCCTGCGGTGAGTAGAAGGGCGGCGCTATGAACATAGGGACCGACAGAGAGGAGAGGTAGAAAGCCTGTGCTTACTAGCGGCGATGGGCGTGATAAGGAGGGTCTGTTATGAATGCAGGGACAGAGACAGAGGAGAGACAGAAATAACAGAACGGCTGTGAGAGGGAAGGAGGGTGTGTTATGGAGAGAGAGAGAGAGAGAGAGAGAGAGAGAGAGAGAGACAGAAAAGAGGGCATGTTATGACTTCAGAGAAAGAGAAAGGCGAAACAGCCTGTGATGTATAGAGAGGCTGTCAGCAGGGACACTGGAATTATGCGATGGAAGAGGCTCAAATTATGTGGCAGGCTTGAGTAAATTAAGTGCCAGGAAAAGACAAAGTATGTGGCATAGTACGGCCTCTTTTTGTGATCTTGTTACCTCAGTATTTAGTCAGTATCACACATATTAACTCTATCTTATCAAAGGTTTCATCCACATTTTAACTCTATCTTTTCAAAGGTTTCAGCTCGTCAGCACCAATTAGAAATCCAGATACAGCAATAAGCAACAGAGGGCCGACCAGTCAGACGCAGAGGGGCATCATGAGAACAGAGTTAAAGGGTCCAACAAAGGCCCTGGACTGGGCTTCCTGACCTTGGCTTTCCAAGCTGGCTGTAACATGGCACATTGTGTGATCTTAGGCAAATATTTAATTTCACTAAGGTAGCTTTTGGAATGCCATTTCCGATGGAATGCTACCAGGCCATCTTTGTTGGGCTTCTCAGAACCTATACTAAACCAAATGAGGGTTGCATTTCCAAGGGATAACAGCCTTCACCTGTGGGCTGCTTCCTCTGTTCCCTATCCCAGGTTGCCTATTTCAAAGCGGACTACTCTGCTAAAACAGTTTCCATTGATTTAAGGCTGAAAATGAAAGATTATGAGTAAAATAAAGTCCTGCAAAAATGCCGCTAAATCTCCATATTTGTGCGGCTAAACTTCCATATTTGTGCAGCTAAATTTGCTAATCTATGCCGCTATGTCCTGGGGGGTCTGGGACGCTCAAAATAATGTAAATGCGAGACCTATTGCATTGCAAATGCTTGTTATGAATCGGTAGTAATATACTACTCTTCCATGGTCTCGGGAGCTGTCCTGTACTGAAGCACTCCCTAACAAGAGGAGGAAGGATTAATCCACAACCATCACCCTTCTTATGATAGAGATTAGTAATTCATAAGGCAGTATTCCACTGGAGCTTCTGGCCAGTAACTTCAGTTAGAATCCAATTGGACCATTTTTTAAATTTGGCAGCTGGTTTAAACCATCACAATCATGACAGATGTTATGCCTGCCATATTAAAAGTGCATTATAGCCAAGGGCATATGTTTTTCAACATACGGGATATCTGTTACACTTTTATGGAGTATCCCATCCGCAGAACTCTAAATAAAGTCCTAAATTGTTTGTACATTGTCAGTTCAGACCATTTTGGAAATGGCTACTCTGGGGCAAAAAAACGTAGTGTCTCTTTTATGGCTTTCAGATGCCAGAATTATTTGAGCGATTTTTTTATAGAGTCATGTTTCGCTTATCAGAACCTATTTTCATCAGCGTCTTGATTATCTTACTTGACCCACATGTATTCATTTCTTTTCACAAATATCAGGACTTACATTCTGTTGTCTAACTGATTTATATATTCTCCTTTTTAAGTATTATTCTGCATCTGAAGTGCTCTTTTACCAGTCTACATGCAATTCACTGTCAGATTTCTGAATGTAATAAATGTTAGATTTCTGAATGTATTATGTTATGATATGCACCTGTCATTCAAAAAATGGGAGGGGATTGATAATTTAGCGACCAGATGATTTGTCTGTAGTTGAGCTGGTAGACACTCGAATATGCACAAACGACAATGAGACCGATTGAGTTAGTATCCAATAGAAGCTCACTGAGTGATTCCATTGTAGCAAAAACCCTCTCCTCAAACAGATTAAAACTGCACTCTAAATGTGCATGATCACTTAAATTGGTAGGTAATACTATTACTGGCCCCTATAATCTGATAAAGCATGAACGAGCAAATCATATAATGTAAAAAATAACTGCTCCACCATTAAGGATGACCGTAAGGAGTGGTCAACAGTTTCCTCCCCGAGTTTTAATTTCTGGTTATTGGGTTGTGGGTGCAGAATATTTCAAAAGTCTTATTGATCCACACTTCTAATATTGAAAGAGGCTCTGATTTGATTTTAGTTTCAACATTGTCTACTATTAGAAAGTGGGCTGCATCCTCCTTTAGCCACATGGCCTTGATAAACAGCATAGCCTCAAATAACTCCCAAGCACCTTGGTGGCATATGGAGATTAAATGAAAGCAATTTGCTGTTTTCTGATCAGTTGGAGAATCATCTGTATGAAATAAATGAATTCATTTTTGTAATTGTGTGATTGATGAAAATGATTGCAATATTGTTCTCAATAAATACAGTATAAGGGTGAACAGAATACAGTTATGTAAGCAATGTGCAACAGTATATTCTCACAAACTCTGTTCCCGTTATGTTATGCCCAAACAATATTTAGGATTTTTTTTTTTTTCAGTTTAAGAAATTTTTATTTTGTTTAAATAAAGTTCAATACAAAGGTAATACAATAGTACAGTAGAACCAAGATACACATGTGAGGCAAAGAAAAAGCTATGGAATAACGGTTCATTCGTAAAAGAGGAAATGAAAAGATAGAGAGATAAAAGAGATAGAAGGAGAGTAAGAAAAGAGAGGAGAAAGAGAGAAAAGGAAAGAAGAAAGGAGAAGAAAGAAGAAGGGAGGAAGAAAAACAGTGGATATACAGGCCCAGCAATCAGAGAGAAGGGGGTGATGAAAGATAGTTGGAGAAGGGGAGCCAAAGAAGATCAGATTTAACTTTAGAGGAGATAGAAGAGGAGGAAGCAATAGCAATCCTATGTTCATCACATACAAAGTTCCACCAAGTAAGAACAGATAATTTAGAATTATCCTTCCAACAAGATAAAATTACTTTAAACGCAATAGCAATAAAAAGATCCAGTAATCTAACACTAGAAGGAGCAATATCAATATCGACTGAAGCAGATCCTAAAAACACATTCATGAGTGATAAGGGAACAGAACAATGAAATATACGCATGCAAATATCCCAAACAGAGTTCCAAAAAACTAAAACAGAGGGACATTCATAAAGTTGATGTTTGAGTGTACCAGTGAGTGAAGAACATGACCAACATAGAGTAGTAGGAGAAGGTGAGAACTTGGCAATACTAAGAGGGGTGAGAATGGATCTATGATAAATAAAATATAATGATTGAGTAATGTGGGCTGCAACAGAAGTCTTAAACAATTTGCTCCATATACAATTCCATTCATCAACAGATAGAGATACAGACAAATCAGATTCCCAAGCAAGCTCAGTAGCTGACTTAGACCGTTCCACAACATTTGAAGACAATATTTTATAGACAAGGGCAGCCTTGGGTTGTTGTAGGGAAAATAGAGGATAAAGGGGGGAGGAAGGAGAGAATGAAGGTAGAGTATCAGAGGAAGGAAAGGTTGATAAGTATGAAGTTATAGCATTAGTAATAATCATATATTCCTTGAGAAAAGACATGGGTAGATTCTACAAAACTTGCAGTTCGGAAAAAGAAATAATGGCATTATTAGCGAAGAACTGATGTACAAAGACAATATCCTTTTCTTTCCAGTATTTGTAATAGAATGATCTGCCCTTATATTTGAGGAATTTGTTGTACCAGACAGAAGAAGACAAAAACATTGGAGTGGAGATAAATCTTTAGCAAATATATCATGCAATAGAGTTTGTGAGTATTTTAAAACTGTATGCTTAGATAAAAACGAGCAGTTAGACATGAAAACAGTATGTTGAAATGAAAAACCTTGTAACAATGATCGTTCGAAGGGAATCCATTTAGGAATCGGGGAGTTATGAAAGTCAAAAGCTAAAGAAAAGGATTGCTTAATGAGGAAGGCCGAGTGATAGAGCTTGAAATGAGGGAAACGAACCCCGCCTTCCAATTTAGGACGTATGAGCTTATGTAAGGCAAGGCGAGGGTGCTTGTTGTTCCACAGGAATTTGGAAAAAATGGAGTTTAAACGAGTAAAATAAATGTTTGGAATTTTCATGGGGAGCATTGATACAGTATATAATATATGAGGCGTAATCATCATTTTGATGGTATCAAGTCTACCCCACCAAGATAAAAATAAAGGGGACCAACTTTGAAGGAGGGATTGAACTTTCTGAGTGAGGGACGTGAATGTGGCTTTAAGAGTGTCAATAAGGGATGATGAGAACCAAATGCCCAGATATTTTATTTTGGAGGGACACCATGCAAAGTCAGTGGAGGAAAACATGTATTGGTAACAAGTAGAGTTTAAAGGTAATACTTCAGTTTTAGATAAGTTGAGTTTATACCCAGAGACTGAGGAGTAAAGGAGGACTTCGTCCAGAAAAGGGGGAAGTGACGTAACAGGATTAGACATGTAGACTAAAATGTCATCAGCATTGGCAGACAATTTAGTTTCAACAGAGGAAAGTTTAAAGCCAGTTATTTGGGGATTAGAACGAATTCGTTCAAGAAAGGGTTCAAGGCAAAGTATGAACAGTAACGGGGATAAGGGACACCCTTGTTGTCGTTCCTCTACATAAGGGAAAGAATCTAGAAAATTGGTTATTAACAAAAATACTGGCACGGGGAGCTGAGTATAGGAGTTTGACCAAGGAAATAAAAGAGGGACCAAAACCAAACCATTGCAAGGTGCGAAACATAAATTGCCAGTTAATGCGGCCAAAAGCCTTTTCCGCATCTAGGGATAAGGCAGCTAGAGGGGCTTTGACGTGTTTGCTATGGGAAATGACATTAGCGAACATACGAGCATTGTCAGCAGCAAGTCTTCCTTTAACAAAGCCAACTTGGTCCGTTTTAATTAAAAGTGGGATGATGGAATCAAGACGGGATGCGAGGATTTTGGCAAAAATTTTACAGTCATAATTGATCAAGGAAATAGGGCGATAATTTTTACAGTGGGAGTGATCTTTGTCAGGTTTGGGAATTATGACAATGAGTGCATCCAAGAAAGATCCTGAGGCCTTAGCATCAGCAATGAAGGAATTAAACAATTGTAGTAATTTAGGCACAAAAATAGCATGGAGGGCAGAGTAAAACTCAATTGGCAATCCATCTGGGCCAGGGGCCTTTGATTTTTTGAGGGAGTTGATGGCCAGAAGAATCTCTTGAGAGGTAATATCCTTTTCTAATTGAACAAATTCATCAGGGAGTGTAGGAGGAGAGGGGAGACTCTCAAAAAAAGAAGATAAATTTTGATCTGTGGGGTGAGTATCATCAGTATAAAGATTGTGATAGTAGGTGTGAAAAACCTCTGCAATATCTTCATCGGAGGTAACTAGTGTATTTGTAGATTCATTTAGGATAGGACCCACAGTTTTACGCTCAGATTAGATTTTTAGGTAATTTGCCAACATTTTACCAGCCTTATTCTGACCTCCATGAAACTTAGATTTAATTTTCAATAAAGTGTTACATGCTTCAGCTGTAGCTATTTTATTCAGTTCAGATTTCGCTTTAACAAGATTATGGAGGGCATCAGAGTCTTTAGATGAGAAATACAAATGTTCCAGCTTCTTAATGGAAGAGAGTTGTTCCGAATATTTAGATGTATTAAGTTTCTTCTTTTTAGAGACATACAAGATTGTAAAAGCTCTCAGGGCAGCCTTGAAGGCATCCCATTTATTAGGAACTGATGTGTCCGCAGGAACATTAAAAGTGACAAATTCGGCTATAAAATTCTGGACCTCCTTCATATAGACAGCATCTGACAAAAGGAAGGTGTTGAATTTCCAGCGACTGAATTTGGAAGAGGTAAGGGTAAGGTCAAGAGTTGCAAAGACGGGGGCATGGTCCGAGATAAAAATAGAACCAATTTCAGATTTATGCAATGTGGGGAGGAGAGACTTACTAACTAAAATATAATCAATCCTAGATCTAGTATGATGTACATTTGAATAAAACGTGTATTCCAAAGTATCAGGATTACAAGTTTTCCATACATCATAAAGGGGATGGGAAGAGATAGCAGATTGGAAACATTTATGTGTTTTGTCAGGACGAAATTTAGTGGAAGAAAGTCTATCAGAAAAAGGATCCAACCATTGGTTAAAATCACCAGAAATAACAATATTGGGACAGTCAATAGAGGAAATAGGAACTTTAACCTCATTCCAAAATTCAGGAGAAGGGCGGGTAGGACCATAAATGTTAAAAAAAACAGCGTTTTGTTTTGGATAACAACTTTAGCCATAACCCATTGACCTTCGGTATCAGCTTTGGAGGAGAGAATTTGGACACATAAACCTTTGTGAAATAAAATTGCAACACCTCCCTTGTTGTTGACAGCAGGAGAATATACAATTTGACCCACCCATTGTCACTTGTGCTTAGAAGATTCCGAATCAGTACAGTGGGTCTCTTGAAGAAAGGCGAATCTATGACATAATATCGACAGACAGAATATCTACATACAAAAATATCGACACAAAAATATCGAAATCAAAAATATCGAAGTTATATCTACATAATGGTAAGTACAAAAATATCGAAAAAATAATATCGTTGTACAAAAATATCGAAATTAAAAATACTGTTTTTTTTAAATGTATTAATAATAATTTAAAGTTAATTTAAAAATACATATAATTTTACAAATATTAAATAAAAACATAAAAACATATTTAAAATATTATAACTAATACCTATACATTTAAAATAAATTTAAAATTCTACATATCCATTTAAAAATATACTTACTCCACATATTACAACAGTAGAAAAAGCGTTGGATAGCGTAAGGGTTTAAATTACTATTCCCACTCCAGAGGGTGCAACAGTAGGGAAAGCGTTGGATAGCGTAGGGGTTTAAATTACTATTCCCACTTCAGAGGGTGCAACAGTAGGGAAAGCGTTGGATAGCGTAGGGATTTAAATTACTATTCCCACTCCAGAGGGTGCAACAGTAGGGAAAGCGTTGGATAGGGTAGGGGTTTAAATTACTATTCCCACTCCAGAGAGTGCAACAGTAGGGAAAGCGTTGGATAGCGTAGGGGTTTAAATTACTATTCCCACTCCAGACGGTGCAACAGTATGGAAAGCGTTGGATAGCGTAGGGGTAAAAATTACTATTCCCACTCCAGAGGGTGCAACAGTAGGGAAAGCGTTGGATAGCGTAGGGGTTTAAATTACTATTCCAACTCCAGAGAGTGCAACAGTAGGGAAAGCGTTGGATAGCGTAGGGGTTTAAATTACTATTCCCACTCCAGAGGGTGCAACAGTAGGGAAAGCGTTGGATAGCGTAGAGATAAAAATTACTATTCCCACTCCAGAGGGTGCAACAGTAGGGAAAGCGTTGGATAGCGTAGGGGTTTAAATTACTATTCCCACTCCAGACCGTGCAACAGTATGGAAAGCGTTGGATAGCGTAGGGGTTTAAATTACTATTCCAACTCCAGAGAGTGCAACAGTAGGGAAAGCGTTGGATAGCGTAGGGGTTTAAATTACTATTCCCACTCCAGAGGGTGCAACAGTAGGGAAAGCGTTGGATAGCGTAGAGATAAAAATTACTTTTCCCACTCCAGAGGGTGCAACAGTAGGGAAAGCGTTGGATAGCGTAGGGGTCAAAATTACTATTCCCACTCCAGAGGGTGCAACAGTAGGGAAAGCGTTGGATAACGTAGGGGTAAAAATTACTATTCCCACTCCAGAGGGTGCAACAGTAGGGAAAGCGTTGGATAGCGTAGGGCTAAAAATTACTATTCCCACTCCAGAGGGTGCAACAGTAGGGAAAACGTTGGATAGCGTAGGGGTAAAAATAAGTATTCCCACTCCAGAGGGTGCAACAGTAGGGAAAGCGTTGGATAGCGTAGGGGTAAAAATTACTATTCCCACTCCAGAGGGTGCAAAAGTAGGGAAAGCGTTGGATTGCATAGGGTTTAAATTACTTCCCACACTACTCCCCCTGTAACACACAACACACTAAACATTATAAAAAAACACAATTAAAAAAGTTTCAATTAATCAATTAATAACAATAAATATTATTAAATTAATGTAAGTATAAATGAACTAATTAACACTTATTAATTACCAATTAATTAACAATAAATACCAATAAATAAATACAATCTCTTTAATTAATTACATGTAATTATATAACACCCTACTCCCCCATAAACACACAACCCACTACACATAAATAAATGAAATCATTTAATCACTTAATAATTATTAATTACCAATTAATTATTAATTACCAATATCAAAAAATTATAAATTAAAAATATTAACACATTAACTCTAATTAATTTAATTTACTACTTAATATTATTTAATTACATATTAATTATTAATTAACAATAACACTAAATTAAATATATTAGCACAATAAATCTCATTAATGTAATTAACTAATTAATATTAATTAATGACCAATTAATAATTAATTAACAATAACAATAAATTAAATATCTTAGCACATTAAATCTAATTAATTTAATTAACTAATTAAAAACAATTAATTACCAATTAATTATTAATTAACAATAACACTAAATTAAATATATTAGCACATTAAATCTAATTAATGTAATTAACTAATTAGTCTTAATTAATTACCAATTAATTATTAATTAAAAATATTTAAAAATATATATTAATTAGTCAGTTATTATTAAATTACTTCCCACCCTATTCCCCTATAAACCCACAACCCGCTCTAATACTAAAACGCAAAATGTTAACCAAATTACTAATTTTCAAACATACATTTCTAAACATATTTAGCAAACATATAAACAACATAATAAAATACATAACACTAAACAACAAAATTTCGATATTACTAACATACATACCTTAATCTCGATATTCTGTCTGTCGATATTATGGCACATCGATATACTATACCATCGATATTAAAACATCGATATTATTGTATATCGATATTTTAATTTCGATTTTTTGTCTGACTACCAAGAAAGGCAACCTGTGAATTAAGCTTGGATAAATGTGACAATACCTTTTGACGCTTGACGGGGTGACCCAGACCACGAACGTTCCACGTGACAAGATTACACATGATGGGAGGTGAGGAAGGGGACAAACATCTGTGGCGAACACATTGCAGGAGAATGACTAAAATAAAAGGGATAAGCAACACAAGCATTAGAGATACAAATAATATCCGAGAGAAGTACATTAATTCGAAAAAATATGCCAAAAAGTTCCAAAGACGAACTAACAAGGAACAGAAAACAAAAATCAAGGAATAGAACAGTCAAAAAAGAAAGAAAAGGGAAAGAGATGTTGAACAAAAATACATAGTGGTAGTAGAAGAAAAAAGAGACTAGGAGGAGGAAAGAAAAGAGATAGAAGAAGGAAGAGGAAAAAGTAGACAGATCAAGGCAAGAATGCCAGATCTGAGAAGAAAGAAAACACCAAGACATCTGGAGCGAGGAGACGCCAAAGGAGAAGCAGACCCCCGCAGGACATCAGGAGAGAAGTAGAGAAAAACCAAGAACAGCACGACATATAGAAGGGAAACATGTTGAGGCTAGAAACAGTACAACAATTCAGCAGAAGGCCGGCAGAAAAGGAGAAAGAAAAGATGCCTAAAAAAGGTATCAGGTATTAATATCCATGTTAGGTGAAGAGGCAAATTGCAGGTATTCGTGCAGCTTCTGAGGATCATCAAATGTGCGAGTGCGACCATTATGGGTGATTTTGCAGAGGCAAGGGTGCAGAATTCCATATTGAATATTTAACTGTCTCATCTGAGGGCGTAGGTTCAGAAATTCCTTACGTCGGGCATTGGTGGCATTTGACAAGTCTTGAGAGATAAAGATGTTATGACCTGACCACACAAGGCGACGTTTGAGCCTGGCAGCTTTGAGAACAGTCATTAATTCAGTAAACTCGAGGAAAAGGAGGATGATACCCCGAGGTTTTGAGGAGTTAGAAGTAGGACGTCCGAGACGGTGAGCTCTCTGGATATTTAGGGGATGAGCGTTCGGTTGAAGGTCTAACAGCTGATGCAGGAGTCCACGAATGAAAGACACCATGTCAGACCCCTCAAGATTCTCTGGAACTCCGTAAATACGTAGGTTGTTCCTACGATTGCGATTTTCAAGGTCCTCTGTGTGTAGCTTGAGCTGGTGAATTTCCTTTTCCAGCAGGGGTATCTTAGTAGAGATATCTTGAATATCACTAACACACTGTTCCAGATTCAAGACCTTGCCTTCCATAACAACCCACCTCTCTTCAATCTGCTTGAGTTTCTCATTGGTGACCACTGCGCCTTTACCAGGCCGGGTCACCCCCTCGCCTCCCACGCCTGCCGCTGCCTGACTACTGCCTGCTGCTAGGACGACCCAGCCGCCGCTGGGCCGCCCGGATCTCCCCCTGCCTCCCACGCTTGACCAGGGACAGACCCGCCGCCGCCGCCGGACGCCCAGAGGTTCCCGCCGCTGCCCCCCTGCGGCCCCGCCCACCACCAGCCTATTGGCCGCCCCGCTCCCGCCACCCAGCTGACCCGCCCACCCGGCTCCTACTTATGACGCCCCCAGAGCGACCGCGCAGCGGACGCGCGCAGCGGGAGCACCGATTGAGCGCCGAAGGTGCGCCAAAGGTAAGCCCGTCTACGCCCGTCCGCGCCTGGACCGCGCCCAGCACCGGGACCCCTGGCCCCCGCAGACCCCAGCCCACCCGCCGGACATACGACGCCGCCACCCTCAACGCACTCAACGCCGGCCGAACTCCTGGATGCTACCGAGCCACCCCGAGACGCACCCACGGACCCTTCATCTGCCAGTCCTGCAAGTTCTCCTGCATCCGGACCTGCACTGCACCAGCGCCCACCAAGCAGAACACCAGCAGCAACCACCTGAAGTGCATCCTGCTCAACACCCGCTCCGTCCACAGACACGCCGTCGAGCTCTGGAACCTGCTCGACACCACAGACCCAGACGTCGCCTTCCTCACGGAAACCTGGATGAACGCCTCCTCAGCGCCCGACATCGCCATCGCCATCCCGGACGGCTACAAGATCATCCGGAGAGACCGCGTCAACCAGACAGGAGGAGGCATCGCCATCATCCACAGGAACACCATCCGCATCACGACCAACACCGACGACACCATCGCACCCGCCGAACACCTGCACTTCCAGATCCACGTCAACCCCAAGACCACCCTCAGAGGCACCCTCATCTACAGACCCCCGGGACCACGAACACAATTCAGCGAGGACATCGCCGACTTCATCAGCCCGCTCGCCCTCCCCTCAGCCGACTACATCCTCCTCGGGGACCTCAACTTCCACCTGGAGAACAACGACGACCGCAACACCACCACCCTGCTGGAAAACCTCGCAAACCTGGGACTCAAGCAGCTGGTGACCACCCCCACCCACTACGCCGGACACACTCTCGACCCCGTCTTCTCCTCCAGCAAGGACATCGCCTTCAGCCACACCACGGGACTCCAATGGACGGACCACAGCTGCGTCCACTTCAGCTTCAGAAGGACCACGCTCCACCATCACCAGCAACAGGCTCCCCGCAGAAGCTGGAACAAGATCACGGCAGACCAGCTCACTACGTCCTTGAGCAAGAACCCTCCCACCAGCACAACGAACCCCAGTCAAGCAGCCACCAACCTCACGAAATGGATCAGCGACTGCGCAGACGAACTCGCCCCGCTGAAGACCCCGCCGAGCAGACCCGGCAGCAAGAAAGCCCCATGGTTTAACGACGAACTCAAGAGCTCCAAGAAGAACTGCAGAGCCCTCGAGAGAACCTGGCGCACAGACCCAACACCAGACAACATGACTGCCCTCAAGCTCGCCACCCAAAAACACCACCAGCTGATCCGCGCCACCAAGAAAACCGCATTCAAGGAACGACTGGACAACAACGCACACAACAGCAAGGAACTCTTCAACATCGTGAAAGAGCTCTCCAACCCCAACGCTGGAAACAACGACATCACCCCTTCGCAAGACCTCTGCAACTCCCTCGCCTCCTACTTCCACAACAAGATCGCGGACATACACAACAGCTTCAGCACTCAACCAACGCACGCCACGACCGAACCACCGCCCCCCACCACCACCCTCTGCGCCTGGACCCCGATCAGCACCGAAGACACCATCCGCACGATGAACTCCATCCACTCCGGATCTCCGACAGACCCCTGCCCTCACCACGTCTTCAACAAGGCCGACGCTGTCATCGCACCCCACCTGCGGGACATCATCAACACCTCCTTCGACATCGCCACCTTCCCGGAGAGCTGGAAGCACGCCGAACTCAGCGCTCTACTCAAGAAACCATCAGCAGACCCCACCGACCTCAAGAACTACCGCCCCATCTCGCTGCTCCCGTTTCCGGCCAAAGTCATCGAGAAGACCGTCAACAAGCAACTGGCCGCCTTCCTCGAGACGAACGGATCCCTCGACCTCTCGCAGTCTGGCTTCCGGGCCAACCACAGCACCGAGACCGCCCTGATCGCAGCCACAGACGACATCCGAGCCCTGCTCGACAACGGAGAAACAGCGGCCCTCATCCTCCTGGACCTCTCCGCGGCCTTCGACACTGTCTGCCACCGCACCCTAGTGCAGCGCCTCAGCAACGTCGGAATCCAGGAGAAGGCACTGGAGTGGATCACCTCCTTCCTCACCGGAAGGACACAGAGAGTCCGCCTCCCCCCGTTCAGATCCGAGGCCACCGAAGTCATCTGCGGCGTTCCTCAAGGCTCCTCGCTCAGCCCAACTCTCTTCAACGTCTACATGAGCCCCCTCGCAGCCATCGCACGCCAGCACAACCTGAACATCATCTCCTACGCCGACGACACCCAGCTGATCCTCTCCCTCACTAACGACCCCGCCACCGCCAGAGCCAACCTGCACGAAGGGATGACAGAAGTAGCCAAATGGATGTCGAACAGCCGCCTGAAACTGAACTCAGACAAGACGGAAGTCCTCATCCTGGGATCCTCACCCTCCGCCTGGGACGACTCCTGGTGGCCCCCCGCCCTGGGCAGCGCACCCAAACCAACTGACCACGCACGCAACCTGGGCTTCATCCTGGACTCCTCCCTCTCCATGACCAGACAAGTCAACGCCGTCTCCTCGTCGTGCTTCCACATCCTGCGAATGCTACGCAAGATCTTCCGATGGATCCCCACCGAGACCAGGAAGACGGTCACCCAGGCCCTCGTTACCAGCCGTCTGGACTACGGCAACTCCCTCTACGCTGGAACCACCGCCAAACTCCAGAAGAGACTCCAGCGGATCCAGAACACCTCAGCACGACTCATCCTGGACATCCCCCGCCGAAGCCACATCTCCGGACACCTGAGAGACCTGCACTGGCTCCCGGTCAACAAGAGAATCACCTTCCGGCTCCTCACCCACGCACACAAAGCCCTACACAACCAAGGACCAGGATACCTCAACAGCCGCCTCAACTTCTACGCTCCCACGCGCCAGCTTCGATCGACCAGCCACGCCCTCGCCGCCGTCCCCCGCATCCGAAGAGCCACCACAGGAGGAAGGTCCTTCTCCTACCTGGCCGCCAAGACTTGGAACTCCCTTCCGACCCACCTCCGCCTGACCCAGGACCACCTCGCCTTCAGGAAGCAGCTCAAGACCTGGCTACTCGAGCAGTAGCGGACCCCCCCCCCCAGCGCCTTGAGACCCTCCGGGTGAGTAGTGCGCTATACAAATGCTCTGATTGATTGATTGATTGATTGATTGATTGACATAAAGGGTTGGAGACCCCTAAGCTCCTTTAAGATGGAGTCCAAAATAGGATTCTGGGAGGTGCGAATCGGAGAAGGGGGGTCATTCTTAAGGCGTTTGGGCGTGGTTCCTGTGTTCGACGACTTTAAGCTGCCTGTGACATGCGTCATTATTCCAGTAAATTTTTGGTCGTCACCTCGCGTGTGGATTCTTTATTAGCCCCGAGTAGTATACACGTGCACACGTGGGAACTAATGCGGAGTGTGTCTTGTTTATTTTCTCCACCCCGCTCCACAGGTAGTCCGTTGACCGTTTTGAGGGTATATGAAAAACCCAGGTGTGCGTTTCAATACACACCTTTGAAATAATCTACCCCCGTCACCGACATTTGATAATTGTGAAGGTAGACTGGACCTTCGCATGTGGCATGACTGGCTTCCACTATTGTCGGAACTGTGTAATTTATATGTGGGATAGATTTGAATTTGGCTCTCTCTGTATATATCTTTCAGGAGAGCTTGAACTGATTGGCCCACAGGAAGAGGTTGTTTGCATCCCTCAGGGTGGTGCCCCCGCACTTCCCCCGGGGGGGGGGGGGGCACTTTTACTTCATTTCCCAGGTACTTAGACCTCGTGGCGGCTGCCTTTGCTTAGTTGGATTGGTTGACATATTTCTGATTGCATGCCCCCAGATAATTGACTGTAGGCACTTGGTGTATGGAAGAATGTGTTTTTGGTGATTGGGTTTTTATAATCTCTATATTCTTTTATCACCCGTTTGAAGATTCTGTGTCTTTGTTTCGCTTCTTTGCTTTTCGGTTTATAAATGATAAAATGCCTCTGGATGCTTGGGATTGATTCCTTGACTTTCACGTTTCCAACTTTCTGGTGGTCATTGCATCGTTACAAATGGGTTAGTTTATTCTTGCAGCATAGTGTGTTGTTTAGGAATTGTATAAATTGTATTATGTGTATATATCTTTTCAGTACCCTTGTCCTGATGAAGCCACAAGATACTACTGGCGGAAACGCGACCGCGACTGCGTCGACAGATAACTAATTGTGTTTTCTTTAACCCCCCTGTTTTTCTTTTTGTTTAGGGTACATAGTTGTATATTTTGTATATATTGTAATTACTAGTTTCGATTACTGTATATAGTCTGGTCACTCCCCTTTTTTGTGATTCAATACCTTGTCCTTCGTTAAAAATCATATCATTCATTGTTGATAAAAAGATTGTAAAAAACAGGTTAATAAATGGTCTCCTGTTTTGAAGTAGCGTTTGCTTAATTCGTCCCTTAGTACCTTTTGTTCTACTTCTTCATCTATGTGATGCTCCTTGCCCAGGTATGAGAGGGTAATTTGGGCCTGTTCATTGCGTAGTATTATGTACACTTTTTCAAGTGTGAGGGTCTCTTGTTTAAAGAGACAGCATTTGAATCGTCTTTAAGTACTGTATATATTGGTAGGGCATCTTTTGAGTCACGAGAGTGGGTTGTGTGGTTTTATTTATCACTGTATGATTGTTCTATATTTTTGTGATGTGATTATATGTTAGATCCTGCACTGTTACCTATGCTGCATATATAATTTTTAGGTTAATTGTATTGTTTTCCCCTTTACCATTTTCTGGATCGATATTCCATTGTTTATGACTTGTAGAACTCAAGTAGGGATATCGTTATGCTTGGATGTCCTGGCCGGCTTGATTGCTGTTTATGATTAATAAGTGTTACATTAAAACATGTCAGAACCACACTTGGTAAGCTATACAGAAGAAGAGATCAATAGGTTGAAACAAACACCCTCGTTGTTAGGAGCTGATTTAAGTGGGAATAGACCACCAAGCTCCGATAAAGGAGAAAGATTAACTCAACTAAAAAAGAAAAATACACGGACACAGCTACATGCTGAAGTCCTATTGGGGTATTTAAAAACAAATACTATCCCCGTTGGACTACAAGTCAAAAATATTCCCGTTATCTTCCTCCAAGACAAACCGTATCTGTTGGACTTTAGTGGGGTTGGAACAAAGTGCTCCCAGGATTGGATTTTTCTATCAATTAACGCTGCATTACAAATTAGTGAGGAGGAGCTAAAGGAAATAGAAAGGTTAGAGGAAGAAATATTAGGAGATTCCACCATTGCCGATGCGAAAGGCCTACTGGAAAGTATTGGTAAAATATTAGCTGACTTTAAAACCAATACCTTCAATCTCAAGACCACAAAACTGAGTAGAGACATAAAAAACTTTAACGCAGAGCAAGTGTATCCCTATTTGAAAGAGGATTTCTTTAAAAACACTAATCCAGGGGCGTTGAACCCCCAATATAAGGGAAGATCACGGACAAGGTTTCTCACATTCTCTGACTCCTCGTCTGATTCAGATCAAAGCGGAGGAGCATATTATCAACCATACCAACAATATCCACCCTTCTTGCAATACCCCCAAGGCCCGCAACCTTTTTTAGGCAGAGGGGGACGTCGAGGCAGGGGTTTCAGAAGAAGATGGGGGCCTCCCCAATTCCAACAATTTCAGCCCTTTCCACAACCTCCACCGACACAGGACCAGAACCTGTTTCGAACAAGACAACGGGTTTACATGCGGTAGAAAGAACAGATAGCCTAGGGAACGAGCTATTGATGTCTCCTACATTGAGTGATACAGAGATTATTCTAATTTATAACCTGTCTAAAGAACCTTTATCACCTATAGAGCTGAAAGTCCTACAGAAAGGTCTTTCCTTTGTTCCATTACTAGTTCAAGACCCTGTTGATACAAAGACTGAAGTCTTACAGTTTTTAAGAAAGATCAGACTGAAAGTATTTTTTTCAGAAAAAGAGGAGAATGTTGAGTACAATGTAAGTGGTTTGAAAGTCAAATCGACCTTTTGTCCTGATAGTGCAAGTATGCCTGACGAAATTGTGTTGTTTGAAAATCAGGTCCTCAAGGAAATAGATAATTTGAATGCCAAGAAAATTTCCTTTAAGTCCAATTTTAGCAAGGAAGAACGTTTAGCATTGGAGAAACTAGCTAACAATCCCCTCACAGTAATAAAACCAGCTGATAAAGGTGGGGGGATTGTTGTATGGGACTGTAATGATTACGACAAAGAAGTATTAAGACAGCTGGGTAATTGTGCACATTATCGCCAAATATCAGATAGCCCAGCTGGCAGCCTAAGGGCTAGAATCTTACATCTTACCACTTAAGCCTTAGATGCCGGCTTTCTGAGCAAAAAGGAATATGAATACTTAAATACCTCCATGTTGAAAACTCCCAATTTGTATGTATTACCCAAAATACATAAGGATGTTGTTAACCCCCCTGGTCGACCGATTATTGCGGCATGTGGATCAATGCTTGAGCCCCTAGCCAAATACATTGATACGTTTCTTAAACCTTTTGTTTGTAAAACACAGGCCTATATCAGAGACACCATGGATTTTATCCACAAGGTGGAGGGCTCGGTGTTCGATAGAGACCAACAATTGTTGGTCTCTTTCGACATCGAGAGCCTCTACACCAACATCCCTCAAGATGAAGCACTCCTTGTGATGGAACGGGTACTTGATAAAAGGAATAGACCCCATCAGGTGGCAACCAAATTCATTATTGAACTAGCTAAAATCTGTTTGAAAAACAGCTTCTTTTCCTTTAAAGGGGTCCTCTACCTGCAATTAAAAGGAGTAGCAATGGGGTGCTGCTTCGCCCCCGAAATTGCTAACCTTGTGATGGACCAATTTGAGAATAGATATGTCCTTGGTGGAGCAAACCCATTCCTACATTGTTTGTCGAGGTGGGTTCGCTTCATCGACGATATTTTCTTGATATGGAATGGGAAGAAAGAAGACCTAGACCGATTCCATGAATGGCTAAACGTTTGTACCCCGGACCTTAAATTCACAATGAACTGCAGCAATGATAAAATTAACTTTCTAGATGTATGGATTCTCGATAATAGCGGTACACTAGAGGTTAGCCTTTTTACTAAGCCCACGGATAGAAACACCTTATTAGAGTTCTCCAGTGGACACCCCAGGAGTGTCAAAGAGAATTTGCCATATGGGCAATTTTTGCGTATCAGGCGCAATTGCTCCAATAAGAAGGATTATTTTGACAATGCGGAAATCCTTGTGAATAAATTATGTTCCAGAGGGTACCCGAGGAAATTAGTGAAAGCCGCCCTTAAAAGGGCGTGGTATACACCTCGGGAGACTTTACTGACCCCCAAAGAAGGAAAAAGCGAGAAAACTGTCATGACCTGTGTCCTTACATTCAATGCTAAGGCGAATAAAATCAAACAAATTATTTCAAGAAACTGGAGAATCATTGACCATCTTGAAATCCCTCCACCTCTGTTCTCCTTCCGTAAAGGAAAGAATATTAAACAACATCTTGTCAGAGCCAGTAGAGAGCCCAAGATTAAGAAAGATACGAGGAACCTGTTAGGCCTGCCGGCCGTAATAGGACACTTTCGCTGTATGAATTGCGCTATGTGCCCCAATTCTAAAGACTTAAAAAGTATTGATGTGAATGGCCAGAACCACACCATGCGTTCGTTTTCCAACTGTAACACAAAGAACGTTGTGTATGTGGTTTTCTGTCCTTGTAATTTAGCTTACATAGGACAGACCACACAAGCCATTAAAATGCGAATTGGCCAACACAAATCGCGAATTAGATGTAAGACTAGTGGGGCTCCACTAGTGCAACACTACATAGAATGTGGACATAATGAGGAGGACCTCACTTGGG
This sequence comes from Lissotriton helveticus, assembly GCF_964261635.1. Lineage (NCBI taxonomy): Eukaryota > Metazoa > Chordata > Amphibia > Caudata > Salamandridae > Lissotriton > Lissotriton helveticus. The sequence continues at coordinate 664,355,365 of NC_136063.1, forward strand.
CCGTACTTGTGGTGGTGACAGTAAAAAACAGAGGAGAGCTAGAACGGAAGCTAAATTGTATAGAAGCTAGATTAATCGAAAGATACCACACCGCGACCAGGGGTCTGAATGACCGTGATGAACTATGGGCATTAATTTGAGGTTGGTCATTTACTTTGATTGGATCCGTGGATGAGTGCCCCTGATGATATTTCCTTTTGTCGGAGGTACTCTCTTAGGGCCCAGTCTGTGAGGAGTAACTGCAGAAATGGAACAACAGATGTAATGAGTATTCTTGCATGTAATATAGATTCTTGTTCGACCATGCACGTTTGTAATTGTATTTTTTGCTTTTTTTGTGAAATCATGGTGCTATTTGTACCATGTTTTATTTCTTGCTTTATGCACCGTGAATCCTATTCATTGTGGAGATTGTTAACCCAGATGTGTTGATGCAATGCCCCATATTTAAAAACATGCACAATTTTTGGTGGTGGTATTTTATATATATATTTTTTATTTTCCACCATTATTTCCTCCTTGTTTTTTCTATTTTCGAGGGGAAGTGTGTGTAAACATATGGTATAGAGGAGTCCCTTAAAGATCTGATGCTCCTCTTTAGCCCCTTGCCCCTTCCTACGTGATGGCCTCTAGTCCAGTTTCTTTGTCTGTGATCCCCGCGCGCAGAACAGAACGTCCTCCTACACGCCCCTTTTAATGACGCGGCGCGTCATGACCGCGAGGTTGTTTCCTGACTCCCGGACAGCGGACCGTTCTTACGAACGCTGAATGCCCTTCTAGAGTTCGTGTGAGCTGGGGATTTGTGGCCACAGAGGTAGGCATGTTTGGTCGTCACCTCGCGTGTGGATTCTTTATTAGCCCCGAGTAGTATACACGTGCACACGTGGGAACTAATGCGGAGTGTGTCTTGTTTATTTTCTCCACCCCGCTCCACAGGTAGTCCCGTTGACCGTTTTGAGGGTATATGAAAAACCCAGGTGTGCGTTTCAATACACACCTTTGAAATAATCTACCCCTGTCACCGACATTTGATAATTGTGAAGGTAGGCTGGACCTTCGCATGTGGCATGACTGGCTTCCACTATTGTCGGAACTGTGTAATTTATATGTGGGATAGATTTGAATTTGGCTCTCTCTGTATATATCTTTCAGGAGAGCTTGAACTGATTGGCCCACAGGAAGAGGTTGTTTGCATCCCTCAGGGTGGTGCCCCCGCACTTCCCCCGGGGGGGGCCACTTTTACTTCATTTCCCAGGTACTTAGACCTCTTGGCGGCTGCCTTTGCTTAGTTGGATTGGTTGACATATTTCTGATTGCATGCCCCCAGATAATTGACTGTAGGCACTTGGTGTATAGAAGAATGTGTTTTTGGTGATTGGGTTTTTATAATCTCTATATTCTTTTATCACCCGTTTGAAGATTCTGTGTCTTTGTTTCGCTTCTTTGCTTTTCGTTTATAAATGATAAAATGCCTCTGGATGCTTGGGATTGATTCCTTGACTTTCACGTTTCCAACTTTCTGGTGGTCATTGCATCGTTACAAATGGGTGAGTTTATTCTTGCAGCATAGTGTGTTGTTTAGGAATTGTATAAATTGTATTATGTGTATATATCTTTTCAGTACCCTTGTCCTGATGAAGCCACAAGATACTACTGGCGGAAACGCGACCGCGACTGCGTCGACAGATAACTAATTGTGTTTTCTTTAACCCCCCTGTTTTTCTTTTTGTTTAGGGTACATAGTTGTATATTTTGTATATATTGTAACTACTAGTTTCGATTACTGTATATAGTCTGGTCACTCCCCTTTTTTGTGATTCAATACCTTGTCCTTCGTTAAAAATCATATCATTCATTGTTGATAAAAAGATTGTAAATAACAGGTTAATAAATGGTCTCCTGTTTTGAAGTAGCGTTTGCTTAATTCGTCCCTTAGTACCTTTTGTTCTACTTCTTCATCTATGTGATGCTCCTTGCCCAGGTATGGGAGGGTAATTTGGGCAGAACCCCTGTTCATTGCGTAGCATTATTCCAGTAAAGGGACACACCAGGAACACAGAAGAAAAATAAAGAAAAAGAATGATGGTTGCGAAGAAGTAGCACAAAAAAGTCACCAAGCGTGAAGAAAAATCCTCAAAAAGGACGTGTAGAATGACTCAGACAACCTGCTCCAGAACCCCGAGGCACACCTCGTACAAATGTAGTGAGAGAGAGTAGGTCAGTCAGATTCCGCAAACTAGCAAGGTGAAGAAAGCCACAGGAGGTGATGAAAAGAGTATATTAGCAAAGTGTTCATGAAAAACATGAGGGGTAAGAGCTAGCATTAAAGCACCACATTACGGCAGTTGAGAGAAGTAGGTACCCAGCACACCTTTGCAGCAAAATTGGGAAAATGGCGGTCGTCACTTATTACTGCAAAAAAGTCATGATAAGAAAAAGTGAGTCACATAAGGAGGAGCCATTGATGCAAGTACGCCATACCTTACAAAGGGCTGCAAGGTAGGTGAAGTATGGAGCAAGAATAGCTCAGAAGACAGCCTGAGGCGACGGTAAATTCTTGAGGAGAGACTCGGGCTCGGCAGCTCAAAATGGCGGCCGCCCGCGTCCCGATACCGTTGCAGGAGGAAAGGCTCGCAGGACTTCAAAAATGGCGTTAGGAGCTTCAGGACTGAATACCATCAGCGCCGCACATGTTCCGCCGCACGAATATGCGAAATTCCGGCCTCAAACATGAAGAAACGAGGCTAGAAAATCATTGGGAGCCCGTATCTCTCCAGAGCTCACGGGAGAGCCGCCATCTCACGTCGGCGCGTAAGCCACGCCCCCCCAAACAATATTTAAGCCTACAAATAATGATAAAATCCTCCATAGCATATGGAGAAGGAAATACAAATTTCATTTACATCTACATAAAACCAACCATGCTTACAAACACAAATTAGACAGTCTGAGTGTCCCCACTTAGCCACATGTCCACTCCTCTAAAGTGCTTGATTCAATAACTTTTAATGGCACATTGCACAGTAGTAAATTTCTATTAGTAAATAACTAGGCCAATAGACATCTAATCTGGATGAGTGACCCCACCCTGCCAGATATCTCCCTGCACAATAAACCTATCTAAGCGGAGTGGAAGTGCATCTCTGTAATACCTTAACATTTGCCCACGTGTGCAAAAACGCGCATGGAATTAACGTGCAAAGACAAGTCGGAACTGGGCTAGAGAGGTAGAGGGTAAAGTGCAATGCTGGTGTCAGATTTAATTGACGCTTTCGCTTTGTTCCATCAACGGCTGCTTCTTTGGGAATCAGTAAAGCTGTGTGTGGCTAGCTTCAATGTTGCCATTTTATTTCCTCAGTGTGTGTACTCACATTAGAGTTGGACGACAGTGACGTTGCCCAAGTTAGGAGGCAGAGTTTTTGTTGACAGTGAGACCTTGTTTCTTTTAGGGCCGTTCTTACCACCTGCATGAATTTGCTGAATCTTGCTAGTTCCGATGGAACAGTGCATAGAAATAGCACCTCTACTGCTTCTACACGTGTGTGTCCCCTTTGTCTGGAAAATAGTTTTTAATAATTTCTGTCAAGGCTCTAATAATGCCATACAAATGCATGCTAGATGCAATAAGGACTCTTTTTTGTAATCTGCATCTAATGATGCTTAATAATGTTTTCCAGGTGGGATTTATTTGTTTCTTTTGCAGGGCTACCAGTCTTAGTATAAGAATTTATTTCAATCATTTTCTCCCCTGTTTCTGGCTTAGATAAGGCTGTGTATTTTGGGCCTCGTAGGATGAAGTTAAGGCTGTCTGCCATTGCTTTTCATGAATGCTAGCAATATCTGATTCTCGCGATATCTTACAAATTTGCTTACTATTGTGTAGCTTATTGCTTCCATAGACCAAGTCTCTGTTGCCAACTTCAAAGTCTCCACTGCTCTATTTAAGTGAGTCCTCCAGGATGACTGCTGGTCACTATAGATAATTTTTAACACTTTCTTCAAAGAGCTTGCTGGAGCCTTTAAAATTCGATAGAGTTATTTTGCAGGTGTACCCAAGCATTCATATTTTTGACCAAACTCCTGTCACATTAGGATGTTAAGAGTGTATTTTGGAAGTTGAAAGATACGCTTGTATCCTTGGCATTGGAGTTTCTCTAATATTACATCACATTTTCCAGGGAAATCTTGCTGTGCATAGCCTGTTGTGGGTATCAGTTTTTCAGTGATAACCTTCCTGATTGCTGCTGTCGTCAGAAAATGTAGTTTACCATGCAGTTTACATGGGGCATATATGGCTTCTTGTCCTTTTGACTTCATTCTGTTCTGATGTATGGTCCCATTTCCTGCGACATAAGGAGATGATGGACGGAGTGATGAAACTTTTCAGGCACTCACCCCCAGTCACAGATCTGGGTTGAATCCATCATCGATTTTTATCTCACTTCGCTACCTCAGTTCAGACCAACTATATGCAAATCAGTCTTGACCCTGTGCCCCATGGGAACAGTCCAGCTGAACTGCCAAGCCAGGTCTTCCCTGAAATGGAATCAAGCATTTTGGGACTGGTTTTGGGGTGACACCCCTCATCAGCCGGGCTGGCTTGTAACCAGTGGCAAAGTGAGCAAGGGACCCACGTCTGGGCATCCCTGCCAACTTGGGGCGAACAAAGCAAACACAAGAAGAGGATTGATGGAGTGATGAAACTTTTCAGACAGTCACCCTCAGTCACAGATCTGGGTTGAATCCATCATCGTTCTTTAGCTTACTTCACCACCTCAGTTCGGAGTCAGCTATATGCAAATCAGTCTTGACCCTGTGCCGCATGGGAACAGTCCAGCTGAACTGCCAAGCCAGGTCTTCCCTGAAATGGAATCAAGCATTTTGGGACTGGTTTTGGGGTGACACCCCTTATCAGCCGGGCTAGCTTCAAACCAGTGGCAAAGTGAGCAAGGGACCCAAGTCTGGGCATCTCCTGCCAACTTAGGACGAACAAAGCAAATTACAAGGAGATGAGGGATGGAGTGATGAAACCTTTCAGACACCCACCCCTTGTCACAAATCTGGGTTAAATCTATCATCGTTCTTTAGCTTACTTCACCACCTCAGTTCAGACCCAGCTATATGCAAATCAGTCTTGACTCTGTGCCTCATGGGAACAGTCCAGCCTGAACTGCCAAGCCAGGTCTTCCCTGAACTGAAATCAAGCATCCTGGGACCGGTTTCTGGGTAATACCCCTCATCACCCAGGCTAGCTTGAAAACGGTGGCAAAGTGAGCAATGACCCACGTCTGGGCATACCCTGACAACTTTGTTGCAACTTCTTGTAGATGTTATCCTCAGAGGGCCCAGCCTCCATTTTTGCAATGTTTTCCTTGTGTTGTGGCCAAATATCAGCACTTTTGTTTTACTTTGATTAGCCACCAGTTCGTTATGCTCGCTGAATGTATATAAGGCGGCTAATGCCTTCTGGAGACCTATCTTAGTGCAGTTGAAGATTAGAAAGTCATCTGTGTACTGTTGCAGGTTGGCTCTCTTTTGACCATTCTTTGGAGTGGCTAGATTAGCGTCTTGAAGCTCCTTACCTAGGTCTTCTGTATGTTATGTTATGTTATAAAAGTTTTATTGAGCGCTCAGCTACTCGGACCGAGTGTCCCGGCGCTATCAGACCCAACACAACACAACCATCACGGCCGAGGGGAGTTAATTGCAGAACAACCACGTCTTCAACTCCTTCCTAAAGGACGAAAGGGTCACGCATTTCCTAAGTGACAATGGCAGTGCATTCCAGGCTCGGGGAGCAAGGTATCCAAAAGAGCGACCCCCGATGCGAGCGCGCCTGACTGCCGGGACAGTAGCCAGTGAAAGGGACGCCGAGCGAAGTGCTCTGGATGGGATGTGAAATCCCAACCGCTTCCTTAGGTAACCTGCACCAGAGCCATGGAGTGCCTTAAATGCCAAGGTCAGCGTCTTGAACTCGATGTGTTTCCGTATCGGAAGCCAGTGGAGAGATTTCAGAAGGCCCGCAACGTGAGACCTCCGGCCGAGGCCGAAGATGGCACGAGTGGCCGAGTTCTGCACCACCTGCAGGCGTGAGAGAAGATAATCAGGGAGGCCAAGGTAGAGTACGTTAGCGTAGTCAAGCCTGGAATCTACCAAAGCCTGCACTGTGCTTTTCCTGTGGGCAATGGATAGAAGAGGAAGGAATTTCCTGAGCATTCTCAGTATCCCAAAGCATTGTCCTACCAGGCCCAGGATCTGTGGTTTAAGGGACAGACCGGTGTCCAACTTGACTCCCAGATTCTTTGCCATCCCTGTCTCCGCAGAAGGGGGATGAATATCGGCCGGCCACCAGGATCTCCAACAGGGATCAGGAGGACACCCAAAAAAAAGGACCTCAGATTTATCTGGGTTGCATTTCAGCTGGTTTATATGAAACCAGCCGAACACCGCACCCAAGCAGTTCTTAATAAGCTCTCCATCAAAGTCCCTGTTCTTATCACAGGTGAAGAGAAGCTGGGTGTCATCGGCGTAAGAGACAATCTGGGCACCACAGGCCTCCGCCAGCACCGCCAAAGGGGACATATAGATGTTAAAGAGGGTGGGACTGAGAATCGACCCCTGGGGGACTCCAACCTCCAATGGGGGTACTGCGGCGGAGAAAGGCGGGGCCCAGACTGTCTGTTGTCGATTCGAAAGAAAGGACTCGAACCAACTGAACACCGTTCCCCTTAACCCAATCTCCAAGAGTCTAGCCAAGAGGCGGCCATGAGGAACGGTGTCAAAGGCCGCCGACAGATCTAATAACACCAGCAGTGCCTTTCCTCCCTTAACCTGGACCTCCTTAATCGCTTCCGACACCTCAAGCAGTGCCGTCTCCGTGCTCATGTTAGCACGAAAACCGGACTGGGTAGAATGGAGGATGCCGTGAGATTCCACAAAATCCGCCAGGACCGCCTGTACATGCTTCTCGGTCACCTTAGCCAGAACCGGAAGCAGCGAAATAGGACGGTAGTTGGCATGGATGGCTGGATCTAATGCCGGCTTCTTTAAAGGGGAAGGCTTCCTTCCACGATGGGGGCACGACTCCTGTCTCAAGAGAGAGATTTAAGATTGGATTGACCATAGGGTTAATTACATGTGCCAATTTAGCAAGATGCTTGGCCGGACAGGGATCAAGAGGTGATCCCGATCGCATCTTGGATAGAATCTCGAACGAGTCTTGTAGAGCAATAGGAGGGAAATTAGCAAGCATGGGCTGCCCCGACACAGGTTGGGGGACGGGTAGAGCCAGGATGGAAGATGCTGCCCCAGCAACTGGAGAGAAAGTTGCCTGGATACTGATGATCTTATTAGCTAAAAAGCTTGCCAATTGAGTAACCCAGGTCTTCGAAAAGGAACGTTTAGGAGTGATAGAGGCTGGAGAGGTAAATTCTTTTACAATCAGAAAGATCTCTTTGCTGGTATTAGAGGCCTCCTCAATCCTCCTGGCGAAGTACGATTTCCTTTCCACAAAAATTGCCTTGTGGTAGTCCTTAACACACTGCCTATAAGCCTCCTTGAGGGGCTCGTCATAATTTAAGCGCCAAGCTCGTTCGGCCTTCTTACAAAGCCTACGACTAGCATTAAGCATGGGCGTGAACCAAGGTGCCGAGGCGCGCTGAGAGTTCCTGAGCTTCCGCTGAGGAGGGGCCAGCTCCTTAAGCCACTGCGCTAACCACGTATGAAAGAAGTCCAGGTCCTGTTCCAAGTCGCCAGTAGACTGGCACGGATGGGACAGTAGATACTGCGCGACCATATCAGGAGAGACTTTGTGAAAAGCACACAAAGGCGGGGAGATAGGACCAGTCCCTCTGGATGAAAGGCTTGATTTAAATTGTATATCAAAATTGACCAAGAAATGGTCAGACCACAGTACAGGTCGCGGAAGCGCAACTGTGATGGTAGATGTGGAGAAGATCTGATCAAGCATATGCCCCTTGTTGTGAGTAGGGGAGGCCACATAAGGTAGCAAGCCAAGAGGTTTGGTGGTGTCTAGCAACTTTATGGTGTCGGGTGCGCATGGCAAGTCCATGTGGATATTGAAATCACCTAGAAGTATGCAGTGCTTAAACTGCACACTCATAGCCGATATCACAGTGTGAAGCCCCTCGTGAAAGGACCCAATAGGCCCAGGGGGCCTGTACACTAACAAGCCAGCGCAGGATTGGGCTGGTGAAATCGTCAGGCAGAAACCCAGAGTTTCGGCCCCAGGGATGTCATCTGTGGGGACAATAGAGCACTCGAAGCGACGGTCAATCACCAGAGCCACACCCCCCCCTTTGCCCGAGCCCCCATCCTTCCGCAGCATGAAGTAATCAGGGGACAGAGCATTGGCGATATCCGGGCCGGATATCTCGCCCAACCATGTTTCCGTTAGGAAAAGACAGGCAGGTTTAGAGTCCGAAAGAAGGTCAAAAAGGTCCTGCGCATGTTTGCTTACGGATCTCGTATTCAGAAGAGCACAGGAAAAGTTACACACAGGCGAACCCTGACCCAACCTGGGTGTACACAAGTTTCCTACATTTTCCGGGGCCCGCTCACCCCGGGCCTCAAGCAGAGACCATCCACACCCTTTGCAGAGAAAATGCCCTCTAAAACCACGGCCCTGCACCGAACAGGCGCAATTTCTACCCCCTCTCAAACTCAACAGCTGCAATGCAGAATACCTAATTGACTGTAGCTGACAGTTGTCCCCCCGTCCGCCCCCGGCCACCTCCGGGACGCTGACGGGCGCAGACAGGCGCTCCTTAGGCGCTCCTTTGGTGCGGGACAGGCGCGCCCGCTGCACGCGTCCGCTGCGCGCGTCCGCTGCGCGGAGCCATCCCCGTCTAGATTTATAGTCCCGCCCGTGAGGCAGCAAGCCTAGTCAGCCACTTGCAAGCCTGCCTCACCCAAGATGGCCGCCGGACCAATGCACAGCCTCCCCATCCCACCGTGCCCCTCAGCTCGTAATCAGCTGAATAGGGGGCGCCCAGATCTTAGGACGGCGAAAGGGAGACAGGGGAGAGCAGCGCGAAACAAGGGCGAGAGGAGGATGCTCGACTGCCCCCGAGGTAAGGATATATAAGTATATAAGTCAAACAGTGTTGGTGCAAGTATGCATCCTTGCTTCAGACCTAGATCTGTTTAAAGTTTCAGAGTACCATATCTCCTGCCATTTCACTCTTGCCCAGGTTTTGCTGTAAATCGAGGTGATTGCAAAAAGAGCAATTGATGGACAGAATGCAGAATAATGTCACACATTCATCCCAGTACAGAGATCTGGGCCTAAATAAATCATTTTTTTGCTCACATGCCATAACATTCCAGTTTGGACCCATATGCAAATCAGTCTTGACCCTGCGCCCAATGGGAACAGTCCAGCCCGAACTGTCAGGCCAGGTCCTCCCTGAACTGGAAACAAGCATCCGAGGACCGTTTTTAGGCTGTCAGCCCTTATCAGCCAGGATAGCTTGACTCCAGTGGCATGGAGAGCACAATGGCATTTAAGAGATTGTCCGGGATATTCCAATTTCCAAGTTTTTCCCATAGTTTGTTCCATACTGCCTTGTCAAATGCAGCTAAGTAGTCTACGAAGCAAGCAGGCACTGGCAAGTTGTTCTTATCATTAGGTTGTTGTGCAATATAGGATAAGGCAACAACATTGTCGATGGTGGAGCCGCCTTTTCGAAAACTGGTTTGGTACAAGGGGGAATCACAGAATCATCTGTATAATCGGGAAACATCCTTTACAACGCAACTTTTACCACGCAGTGCTTTTACATCGCAACTTTTACAACGCAAACCATTACAACGCATTGCACTGGGGGGCGCTCTAGGATAGGGAATAGATTTAATTTACTATCCAACACCTTCCCTAGTGTCCACGGGGACTGGAGTTGGAATAGTAAATTAAACTATTCACTATCCAGCACCCCAAAGCGCTATGCGTTGTAATGGTATGCGTTGTAAAAACCGCGTTGTAAAAGCATGCGATGTAAAAGCATGCGTTGTAATGTCATACATCCGTATATTCTCATGTTATTAAATACTGACTAAAATGTCCAGAATTTCATATTTTTAGGGCATATCTATTGTTAGCAGTACAGATAAGCCCCCTATAGCATGTCATAATGCAATTAAAATCAAAGACACAATCTAAATTAAACTTGCCTATGCAAACAAAGAATTGGTTTTCTTTTTGATCTTGCAAAAGGTTCATTTAATGTTATCTAGAGCCAAGCTTGCAAAGTTCTATCTTCCAACTATAAGCTGCTTCCTGCATAGAGGTAAAATTATCTTTAAGTGAGCACACACCACCCAACATTGCCTGTAACCACTGCAAGGTATCATCTTTGTTTTCTATTCTCTGGTGGATCTTCGCTCTGTTGGGACATTTCACAAATGTGAATTCAACTCATGACAAGGGTAATTTATTATTTTTTCACTCTCTATTGTAGACTGGAAAGGTGATATACCATGCTTCACAGTAGTGCCAGTACCAATAATATTTAGAGTATTAAAAATAAGATTTCAAATTAATTCTAATGCTTTAGGTCTGGGAGGTCTTTGAGATTTTTCTATAATGTTCTATCCGAAGAATTTGAGCACGAGACTTTGAGTATTACTGGATTTTCAATTTTTTGCTGGTTTCAACATTTGTGTTACAATTCCCTTGATTCTCAGTTTCAGCCCTCCATTTTTTGCAATACATCTAGTTTTCTTCACAACAGTCTTTCCTTTTCTCATATGGGTTTTTGTTATGGTCTGAGCATGCTTTATAAACTTGATAGAGTCAAATATATGATAAGGTTACCCTAAGTCCGGCTTTTTGATTTTAGTGTGAAGAGAACTGTAATAAACCATCTCTGATTCTTTAAATAATCACAAAAGAGAGAATACATTGTCGTCTGTGTTCGATGAACTCTTCTAATGCTTGCCCTTTCAAGATAGGGTCCTCTTAATGTCTGCCACTAACTGTAGGCCTTCAGTAAGCACATTTGCTTGATGAAGAGTTGTTATTTGCTGACCTTTAGATTGTGTCTAGGAAGGGACTAAGTAAGCTCCCAGAGAATAAGGAAAACTTGGAGAGCTTAAAACAATTCGTTTTTTGTTGCACGTGGCACAGGTTGCCTTGCTATTGTGGAGTGAATACAGGATTTCTCCTGCTTATGCTTTGGGGTTAGGAAGTTCAGTGATGGCATGTTTGAGTCCTGTTGGAAGAATAACACTTTGCAAAAGAGGAGGGGGATGTCCCTTTCTGTATATTTGTGTCAGTCTACATAGTTGTTGAAAAACATTTGCTCTGCTGAAAAAGTTCTGATTATTCTTTTAATTCATTTAAATGTTTAAATGAAGAAGTCACAATTTGTGTTAGAAGATTTAATATATAGTTTCTTTCATTACAGATTTCTCCTCTTAATGTTATTAAAAGCATCAGGTGTTGTGATATTATCATTGACACATTATTGTTGATCTTTTGATAATTTATTACACCTGGTATTATAAAATCTTCAAGTATTTATAGGAGATTACTCTTTCCTAGACTCAGGCCTTATTGCGACTTTGGTGGTCTTACAGTGGTGACTCCAACAAGCCATCTGCTGCAGGACTGCCAAAGCTGTGGTGCGCCCCAACCAGATTAGATGATGAATACTGGTCTAGCGGGCAATGCTGCAGCGTTCTGAAGGTGGGGCTCATAGAGGAGCCTAACATGCAGACTGCCGCTGTCAGAGCGCCAGCTGCACCTTCCTGCACGATGTGGCATACATGCCACACCATGCAGGAACTAGGGTTACAAATCCAGGAGAAGACTGCATTTGTCCCCCACATTCATCCCCAGGTCCAGTAGTGGCAGGGCCCTGTGTTGCCTCTCTGCCACCCTTTATTATGGCGAGCTCACTGTTCTGAAAAGGGCGGTGGACAGCCAACTTGTCAGCAGCAGGCTGGACTAAAGCAACGCACTCTACGCCGGAATCCCAGCCAAACACCTACGACGACTCCAGCGCATCCAAAATGCCTACGCCCGACTGATCGTCAACACACCCTGCCACTGCCACATCACCCCGCACCTGAGGAACCTGCACTGGCTCCCCGTCGACAAGAGGATCACCTTCAAACTCCTCACCCACGCACACAAAGCACTCCACAACGCTGGACCTTCCTACCTGAATAGCCGATCAACTTCCACACCCCCACCCGCCAGCTCCGCTCCGCCAGCCCCGCCCTCGCCACCGTCCCCCGCATCCAACAAACTACCACCGGCGGCAGATCCTTCTCCTACCTCGCCGCCAAGACCTGGAACACCCTTCCTACCCACCTACGTCAGACCGAAGACCTACTCGCCTTCAGAAAGCTCCTCAAGACCTGGCTCTTCGAACAGTAGCCTCGCCCGCCCCACCCTCAGTGCCTTGAGACTCACACGGTTAAGTAGCACACTTTACAAATCCCGCTGATTGATTGATTGATTGAATATGGTCCGTGGTACTGCATTGGCACCACCAGAATCTTACAGCTCCCGGTTTCTGTTCGACTGTGGTGTGATCCCTGGATCCCCAGCAGATGCAGCGGTCCTGTGGTGGTTCGACTACCACACTTGTAATACTGTGGGTGAGCCTGCGTGCTGATGGTGGTCGGTCTGCAACAGCAAATACATCAAAAACAACAGTTGATGGACAGATGCAAATCAGCCTTGACCCTGTGCCTCATGGGAACAGTCCAGCCCGAACTGCCTAGCCATGTCTTTCCTTAACCAGAATCAAGCATCCTAGGACCGGTTTCTGGCTATCAGCCGTCTTCAGCCAGGATAGCTTGACTCCAGTGGTGTGGAGAGCATGGGACTCACGTCTGAGCATACCCATCCCACTCGGGTTGACAAATGCAAAAACAACAGTTGATGGACAGAATGCAGAACAATGTCATACATTCACCCCAGTACAGAGATCTGGGCCTAAATCCATCGTTTTTTTGCACTCCACACCACCCCAGTTCAGACATGGCCATATGCAAATCAGCCTTGACCCTGTGCCTCATGGGAACAGTCCAGCCCGAACTGCCCAGCCATGTCTTTCCTGGACCGTAATCAAGCATCCTAGGACCAGTTTCTGGCTATCAGCCGTCTTCAGCCAGGATAGCTTGACTCCAGTGGTGTGGAGAGCATGGGACTCACGTCTGAGCATACCCATCACACTCGGGGTGACAAATGCAAAAACAACAGTTAATGGACAGAATGCAGAACAATGTCATACATTTACCCCAGTACAGAGATCTGGGCCTAAATCTATCGTTTTTTTGCACTCCACACCACCCCAGTTCAGACATGGCCATATGCAAATCAGCCTTGACCCTTTGCCTCATGGGAACAGTCCAGCCCGAACTGCCAAGCCATGTCTTTCCTGGACCGGAATCAAGCATCCTAGGACCGGTTTCTGGCTATCAGCCGTCTTCAGCCAGGATAGCTTGACTGCAGTGGTGTGAAGAGCATGGGACTCACGTCTGAGCATACCCATCCCACTCGGGGTGACAAATACAAAAACAACAGTTGATGGACAGAATGCAGAACAATGTCATACATTCACCCCAGTATAGAGATCTTGGCCTAAATCCATTGTTTTTTTGCACTCCACACCACCCCAGTTCAGACATGGCCATATGCAAATCAGCCTTGACCCTGTGCCTCATGGGAACAGTCCAGCCCGAACTGCCAAGCCATGTCTTTCCTGGACCGGTTTCTGGCTATCAGCCGTCTTCAGCCAGGATAGCTTGACTCCAGTGGTGTGGAGAGCATGGGACTCACGTCTGAGCATACCCATCCCACTCGGGGTGACAAATGCAAAAACAACAGTTGATGGACAGAATGCAGAACAATGTCATACATTCACCCCAGTACAGAGATCTGGGCCTAAATCCATCGTTTTTTGCACTCCACACCACCCCTGTTCAGACATGGCCATATGCAAATCAGCCTTGACCCTTTGCCTCATGGGAACAGTCCAGCCCGAACTTCCAAGCCATGTCTTTCCTGGACCGGAATCAAGCATCCTAGGACCGGTTTCTGGCTATCAGCCGTCTTCAGCCAGGTTAGCTTGACTCCAGTGGTGTGTTTTGCAACAGAAAATACAGCAGTCCTATGGACCGCCATCCTCGTAGTAAGGCCCCTAATGTTTTTGTTAATCAGTCTATGACGTTTATTTGAGAGGAACAAGGTTCATATGGTTGCTAAGAGTGTTATCGTTATCCAAGATTTTATCTGCATATTTATTATTTATTCTTGTCAAAATCACCACCTGGTGAATGTTGCCATGTTTCTAACTTGATTTACAAATGATTTTCTCCTGATATGAAGAGACAGCCATGGTGAATATTCCTGACGTTTAAGAAAATGAGTGTGGTGTTTGAACCTGTAATGACTACTTATGGCTTGATTTCCGAATAAATGTTAATTAGGATTGTCTGCCTTTGGGGGCGTGGCTTGAGCGCCGCACAAGATGGCGGCTTAACTGCGGAGCTCCGGACGTCGAGCGCCGACACCAGCGGCTCTCTCCTCTCCTGCTGCACCATTCTGGACGCCGACTGCATTTCCACACGTCGGAGCATGAGGTGAGCAGACTGATACCGCCTGCGACCCTCTGCTCCGCTTAAATGCAATTTCTGCGTGAATAACGCGGCGCGCTTCCCAGCGGCCGCCATTTTCTATCGACTCTGCCACGTCTTTGATTCTGTCAGCGGAAAACCAGCGCCAAAGTGCGACGCTCTACAGGTGAACCGCGCTCAAAACAGCAATGATGAAATTTATGCTGTTCCTGCTCCTCAGTGGCTAATTCTTCATGTTGGCGCTTTTCAGCCTTTGATACATTCTTTTCTTCAGGATTTCTCCACACTAATGCTATTTTCGAGCTTTTTTCCTCATTTGGACGCCGCTCTTCAATGACAGTCATTAAACAGGACACCGTTTGTTTCTGGCTACCCCCAATAATTTCTATCAACTCTTCTACATGATGCAAACGGTTTCCCCTGTATTATGCACCATATGCAGTGTAATTCCAGCTGTGTTATTTTATTGATGTCCTTGTGTGACGCATTTTTCTTCACATGTGTACACGGCCCTGACATCACTGTCTTTGAGCTCTACCTTCCAAACACTGCTATTTTCTCAGTTTAAGAGCGCCGTCTTCACATAACCTATTTCTACGCAGTCCACAGGCACATTATTATTTATTTCCCATATCATTTATGGGGAAACTGCGCACTCTCAAGCCCACGGCTTCCAAAACCAAATTGCCTCTTTCCTCTGACTCTGACTCAGCGTCACCCGTCATGGAGGACACTATTCCTTCTAAAACGGATATCACTCGTGGGGCAATACCTAAGGCTACTGTCACCAGTAAACTTCCACAACCTGGCTCCACGAAGCGTCACAAGAAAGATCCTCCATCTCCAGGTTCTGACCCATCTTCCGCATCCATGGATCTCATTCTGGAAGAACTCCGAGCTCTTAAACCCTTTATGGCTGAAACAACCAAAACATTGCAATTTCTTCACGATAAATGGTCCACTCTCGAATCCAGAGTCCTGTTAGTGGAACAATCAACGGAGGCTCTTCAATCTTCTTGTTCTAGAATTTCTACTTTGGAGAAGGATGTCTCTCTCTTAAGGCGACAGACAGAAGAGTTGGAAAATAGAAATCGTCGCAATAACCTACGCCTTTACAATCTTCCAGAGCTCACCGAAGGGTCTAATCCAACCTCCTTCTTCCAAACCTTTTTACCGAAAATTCTAGACCTTCCATCTTCTGTCACTCTTAATATTCAACGTGCACATAGACTGGGTCCGAGAGTTTCCTCCAAACCACGTGGAGTCATCATGCTCTTCCTACAATATACCGATTTACTTCAAGTTCTTTCGGCAGCCAAGGCAAAGAAACAGATTATTTGGGAAGGTCATCGTCTGTATTTATCTCAAGATGTAGCCAAAGTGACAGCTGACCGAAGGAAACAATTTCTTGATCTGCGACCACGACTGCGCGACCTTGGTGCCAGATTCGGTCTCCTACATCCTTGCCTCTTCAAGGTTACGTATAAAGAAAAGACGACGACTTTTGAAGATCCACAAGTCCTTGAAGAATTCCTTCGTCATCATGAAACCATCAACATGGACACTGCCAGACCAGTTTAATAATTCATGAGTCTTCTTGATTGATTGAGTATTTATCCTTTTATTTCCCTACTGTGCCTAGTATCGACTTCCCATATCCTATTGTTCACATATTTTCCTTGTTTATTATGTTATAATGTTGCGTAGTCCCTACAGTTAGCGTGCTTATGTATTCCTAACGTCTCTCCTCCATTTTTTGTCTCATCACAGATTTTCTCCTTTTGTTCCCCATCCCGGTGTAGTTTTCTGCTTCCTTCAATTGATCCTAAGCTGGTTCCTCCGGTGTTCGATGACGTGAGTTTCTGTTGTTGATGTCGTCCTCTTCTGGCGTCGTCACACCCCAGTTCTCATTTGTATTTGTTGTAATGTCTCTTCTCTTGCCTTGCTCTCTTCTCTTCTTTTATACTCTTTTCTATCTCTCATATTTTTCTTACTCTCACCTTTTCTCTCTATCTCTCTCGTACATCTGTTCTTGTAATCTTACTATTTTCCTCAACACTTCTCATCTACCTTTTTATCCTACCTTATCTTTTCCTTTATATCATTCTCATGCTAATCTACATTCCGCGTAGTCACCTGGAATGTTAAGGGGTTAAATAACCCCATTAAACGTCAACGAGTTTTAACGCATTTAACCAGACTTAAAACAGATGTAGCCCTTCTTCAAGAGTCCCACCTCACAGATTCAGAGGCTACTAAACTTAAAAGATGTTGGGTGGGTCATGTTCTCTATTCACCTGCTGTAGGTAAGAAAAATGGTACTGTTATACTCTGTCACAAAAAGTTAAATGTTTCAATTGTATCTCAAGAGTGTGACGATGATGGTCGTTGGGTAATTGTTAATCTTCTTATAGATAAAATACCTCTAGTTATTTTCAATGTTTATGCCCCAACTGGTGTTGATAAAATGTTCTGGCCTGCTATTTCGGACAAACTTGTTACCCTCAATGACCAATACGTTATTCTTGGTGGTGACTGTAACCAAGTTTTTGACCCCTTTATTGATAGAAATTCAAAAGTTAAATTTGTTCCTTCCAAGATGCACACCCAGTTTATCTCATCTATACAGAATAATGCATTAGTTGACATTTGGAGGCTTTGTAACCCTGACCTCAGAGAATATTCTTTTTATTCCCCCACACATCACTCCCAATCGCGTATTGATTATCTTTTTCTTAGCAAACCACTGGCCCAACTCGCCCTTCATTCAGATATAGGCTCCATCCTAATTTCCGACCATGCCCCCGTTTTTGTAGACATTGATCTTCTTCCCTACTCCCCTCATTCAGGCCGTTGGAGATTTAATAATTCCCTACTTCTTGATTCTAAGTTTTGCACCCAATTTAAACAATTTTCCACTGAATTTTTTACACATAACCATCTTCCTGATTCCCCCTTTGTCATGATTTGGGACTCGTACAAAGCAGCTGCACGAGGTTTTATTATTAATTTCGTTTCCCAAAAGAAAAAACAATCAATCTCTAAGTCAACTCAACTCTTGGATAAAATTAAGAAATTGGAGTATGCATACTATAACTCAAACTCTGAAGCTTCTTTACGTGAATTAATCGCAGCCAAATTTGAATTCAATAAATTCACCACCAACGCCGCCTCTAACTCTCTTCTAAAATGCAATTCCCGCTACTACGGCGGACAAAACAAGATGGGCAAACTTCTAGCTAACTACCTTAAAATACGTAAAGAACGTACAAAAATTGAATCCTTGCAAAACCCAAATGGAGTATCTTTCTTCAAAGATAAAGACATACTTGCTCAATTTGTTTCCTTTTACCAGAATCTATATACCCCAGAATCTATTCCTGACCCTCAAGATCTTACTTCGTATTTTCAAAACATCCCTCCTCCAGAATCTTCCCATCTTGACTTTCACTCATTGGACCTGGACATCACCAAATCGGAAATTTCTCATGCAATTTCTATTCTCCGTCGAGGTAAAGCCCCAGGGCCCGATGGTTTTACCATTGAATTTTATAACCATTTCTCCTCTCTTCTTCTCCCAAAATTGCATTCCCTATTCCAATCCTTTGCGGCCTCCGGATCCTCTCAAGGAACTTTCCAAGAAGCATTGATTTGTTTAATACCTAAACCAGATAAAGATCATACCCTTTGTAAGAATTACCGCCCCATATCACTAGTAAACACTGAT
This sequence comes from Lissotriton helveticus, assembly GCF_964261635.1. Classification (NCBI taxonomy): domain Eukaryota; kingdom Metazoa; phylum Chordata; class Amphibia; order Caudata; family Salamandridae; genus Lissotriton; species Lissotriton helveticus. Next base: position 664,373,702 of record NC_136063.1, read on the forward strand.
TATAAAATTTTCGCCAAAATTATGGCTCTCCGACTTGACCCCTTATTACCTGATCTTATAGGTCCTGAACAATCCGGCTTCGTCAAGGGTCGCCTATCATCAGATAATTCTCGTGTCTTTTTTAATATCCTGAGTAAAGCTCCATCCCTTTCCTCCCCCCTTGCGGCTATCTCCCTTGACGCTGAAAAAGCATTCGATAGAATTGGATGGGACTTTATGTTCCAAGCTCTCCATTGGTTTGGCTTCCCCCCTAAATTTATTTCTCTAATTTCTCTACTATACTCCAGCCCCCATGCTTCAATCTTCGCAAATGGTATGATTTCCGATTACTTTCCTCTCCAAAGAGGGGTTCGTCAAGGATGTCCACTGTCTCCTTTATTATTTATTATAGCCCTAGAACCCTTTCTAACTAAGATTAGACTTGATGACACGATTACTGGTTTCCAATATGGTACTCAACAACAAGCTAAACTGTCTGTATACGCTGACGACATTTTATTTTACTGCTCAAATCCTCAAACAACTCTACCTTCCTTCCTTGGCCAAGTTTCTTCTTTCTCTACAGTATCAGGATATCGTCTTAACATTGATAAATGTGAAATTTTGCCTTTAAACCCCCTTTGCCAAAAACATCTCTTTGATTCTTCTGGTTTTTCATGGCAACCCACAAAGATTAAATACTTGGGTATCTGGTTTGCCCCCCGTATTCCAGACACTATTAAATTTAATTTCGAATCTCTTTCTCACAAAATCAATACATCAATAACACGTTGGAATCCTCTGTTCCTTTCTTGGTGGGGCCGGCTAGATTCCATCAAAATGATGTTAGCACCCCTAGCCCTCTATTCTGTTTCCATGATTCCCATCCGTATTCCAGATCATTACTTCAAATCGATAGACTCCCTTCTATTAAAATTTTTATGGAAAGGCAAAAAATCTCGGATTGCACTCTCTTCCCTGAAAAAAGACAAATCCCTTGGTGGTGTCAAGTTCCCCCACTTTAAGTCATATCATAACGCATTTTCATTAAAACAATCTATGAGATGGCTCTCTTCAGATCTTCCTCGCATTCCTCCCCTTTGGCTCACATTAGAATCTTCTCTTCTGCATCCTTACGATTTTCGAGAAGTCCTATCCTTTACCTCTAAGGTGTCATCCTTATGTTCCCCCATCATTTCTCACTCTTGCTCTCTTCTTCGTCCATACTTAGTATCCACCTACCCATCTGCCTCCTCCACCCACGCTCAACCTATCTGGCATAATAAATTCCTCAAAATTCGCAACCGTTCCTTATATTGGAAATCCTGGCATTCCCTTGGTCTAAAATGGATCTCACAACTTCTCTCAGATAATCAGCCTCTTTCTTTCCAAGATCTTCAAACTCAATTCTCGTTACCTGCCTCATCCCGTAAACAATATTTATCGATACTCCCATCCCTTACTCAATATCTTTCTTCTCTCCCAACCTCTAACTCTATCCCTACCACTTATCTATCGATTTCTAATGCTATTGATCAATCTCTTTCTGCATCATTTATTTATAAATCTCTACAATCCTCTGTTGATCGTTCAAAATCTAAGGTTGAGTTGGCTTGGGAAGAAGATTTCTCTCACACGTGGTCCACCATTTTATGGGACAAAATTTGGTCCAAGATTCACAGTACATCCAGGGCTGCAAATACCACACAAACCTTATTCTTTATTTATAATCGTTTATTATTCACCCCGTTGCTCCTGTCTTCCTTTTCCCCAGACACTCCATCTACTTGTTGGTCCTGCACGTCCATTTCAGCTGATTTGAAACACATGCTATTTGAATGTCCCCCTATATTACGTTTCTGGCACTTAGTTTGGTCCCAGCTACAAAAAATTTTTAAATTTACGGTTTCATTCTCCATTTCACACATTTTCTTAGGTTCCCTATCCCCCACCTTTGTTGAGTCCAACTCCAACCACAAATTACTTGACTTATGCATAGCCATTGCTTTCCACCATATTACATCGCATTGGAAACAAGCTAGGGATGTTTCTTTTACTGCATGGTGGAATGCAGTGTGCTTTAATCACCGACTTGACACTAATTTTGTCTCTCCTATCTCCTTAGCAATCAAACGTGATCTCTTATGGCTTCCCCTCACTGACTATCTATCCTCAGTTGCTAAACCTCCTCCTCCACTTCCAATACGTACGGTTGAAGTTTGCAAACCTCCATAAATGCATTACCTTAATTTATTCGATTATCATATTGTTATTTACAGCAAATGTTTTATCATATTTTTAATCTATTTTCATATTTTTAAAGATGTCTCCTCACCCTCCTATGTTCCTCATTCTCATTGCTTATTTATTCATATTTTATGCTTCAGTTTCCAAAATGTACTGCGTTCATATGTAGGATTACTCTCATTTTCTCATAACCTTTGATTGTTTCTTCATTTTCTGTCTTTGTTTCTTTATATTTCAATAAACTTCAAACTTAAAAAAAAAAAGGATTGTCTGCCTTTTAATTATGACAAAGAAGCAACTACTGATTTGTAACATATTTTATTCCGTCATTATCAGTTGATAATAAACACTATCAGAGAGACAATAAGAACATTGAGTAGTCAGCGATTTTACTAGGATCAATTTTATTAGCATCTGGCAGCAGAAATATATTTCAGTTAATGGAACTTTTAGGAGATTTTTTTATAACTTTGAGGACATCAATTAAGGTTGTCAACTATGTTGCCACAAGATTAACTCACTGTAGAGCTCATGTAAATGCTTGCAAAGAGCCCTCACCATCAAATATCCTGTACAGAGATATACGACTGCTGTCAGGTCCATAGAAACACACGTGCTATCAAATGTTTTATTACCGGAGCTGGCGGGTGGATAAAAAAAGTTAACACAAGATAATAAGTGTACTTCTGTGAGCTTTAGCATGCCAAAACTTTAAAACTCAGGTGCTCTTTATGCTCTCATTGCTGCCAATACATTGATAAGATAGATACAAATGTCACAGGCACAATCAAACAGGAGGGGCTGTAAATAACACAAACAAACTCAACACTGGTCCTAGCATGGGTGCACAGGCACATGCACCTCAGCTTTCTGCTCCTACACCCTGCACCTGCAACCACTTCTGATAACACAGAATGATGCTGGCATAGGTGGGAGCCGGGTATCAAAAAGGGGGTTAAACATTTACTCTGTCACCGAGCCCCAGCCTCCACTGAGCAGGTGCTGGCAGCTGTCACTGTGACACAGAACTCCAGGCTGAGGGACACAAGCGCTGCCACGAGCACACCTAGTCGCAAATGTGGCCAAGCAGTAAACAGCTGCAGTATGCCAGTATGTCCCCAAATCTCCTACCTCCATAACTGCCATTAACTTCTCCTAATTAGGATGCAGGCAACACTTCCAACAAAGTTGTAGACGTGAAGTTGTGCGACTCGGCATACAAGATGTGCTGATATTTACTATACAAGTCTTTAGAACTCTGATTGCCTGTGTTCATTCAACTGCTTATTTATTAGTTTTTACTGTCATGTGAAACAGGAAAGTGATATTAACCTTTGACATCCACGTTAATTATAATTCCCTGGGAAGAAAAATTAACTTCAAAACTTTATTTGACAAGGAAACATTTCAAAAATCTAAATTTTAATTAATGTAACATCAGCCGTTGGCAAAACAGTTGCAGGACGTTAATTCATTTATTAAGCAATATTTGTAGAGGAAGTCTCATAGATTGAAGATGAATTTGTTTCTATTGTGTACAGTTACCTTTATAATCCAGTTATGCAAATTGAAGATCATTAATTGAATGAAAATACTGTAAGGACAGAAAAAGGTAGTGCTACAGGCAACAGAGGTTCTTATGTTCATGTATGTCCATGTATTGGCAAAATGTTATATAGTCCATAATAATACAATCTGCATAACAGTTTTCTTTAGGCAGGGCCATCTTTCAGTTAGATATAAATAATCTTCAAGTACATGAGTAGACGTTAAATATCCGAGATAATACCTATTTTTTTGAACATCCGAGGTTCAAATTTGAAGATGTCTGATTCCACAAATTCCACAAACAACATTATAGTTTTCTTCTATTTGTAATTAAAGTTCACGTTTCTGAAAGCACAGATCATGCCAAAGATAAATATACAACAATATTTTTTAACAATGCTCGATTCAAATGTGTTGTGCTATTTTCAATGCTCACACAGAATTAAAATAGTGCCTAGCATCCTGGTTCAATACCCTTTTGTGAAAAAAGGCAATTATCCTTTGGACCCTATAAAACTTTCAAGTATACCATTCATCAATAGCTCACATACAATCAGATATGGTTTTATTCACAGACCACATCCATGTTAACGAGAACTATGCCATATATCTTCCACAAAGAATCGTTAAAAAGGCATAAAATTAGCAAAAATATAAATCGATTTATTTTAATTCAGTCAGTCAGTCAGTCAGTCAGTTCAACTTTATTTCGGCTGATAGCCATAAAAGCAGGAAGTACACAAAAATTTTTTATTTAATTAAAAAATGACAGGTGTTACAATAATAAAACAAATAAAAGCCTTATATCTAATAGACATAAGGTATCATATTATTAAATCAACAGAATTCACAAATACTAAAAAAAGCAATCACAAATTAATTTTCATTTCATTAAAATCACAATGCAATGACAAAAGAGATTATATTACAGACAAAACTCAATGTGTCCTTTACTTTTTTATACATCTGTTTGGCAGTAATGGTTTAGGCATAAATCATGGTGTCAATTACTCTGTGACCTACGCCTCTGTCACAGATTGTGTACTACAGTGGGCGCCAACGTGTTTCAATGGATATTTTTTTTTTACCATCTTTTTCAAGACAACGATAAATACTCTCTGCAGTTAGAAACTATTATTAGAGCAATGTTGCTTTAACACACACCTCTTATTGGCGATACTATTTGTTGTGATAAAACTAGTTCAAACAGTCCTGGAAATAAAATCTCAGCACCACATCCACTGATGTGTTAGTTAAAACTGTATCTTTGTTATGCAATATGGTGCGCTAAATGGTCGCCCTGTATATTGGCCAAGTAATTTGTCGCATTTCCCTTAATGCGAGGAATCTTCTAAGTATCCTCCGTGCCAAGTCAGTCCTTGTGTTCTATAGGGTCCCAAGATTTCCTATCACGCAGAACTGTTGCACCACTGCTCACGGGCGAGTTGATGAGACCAATCGTCCTCAGTAATTCCCTTTTCCGAATTTAGGGTCTGAAGTAAAAAGACTCGTGGACTGACACTTTTACCTCATATAATCCTTTCAGTGATAGGGTCCGAACATCTCTTGCCTATATCTCGGACCCTCTTTTTTAACTCCTAACTCATTCCAGGAATATCTTTCCTTTACCTGGAAGCCACAAAAGCTCTCTACTCCCATAATTAAGCAATCAGGTAAACTATTATCCACTGCGCCTCATTTAGCTATACACAACGCAGAAACTTTTCTCAATTCCACAATTTGGCATAACAAACTGATCCTTTTTAAAGGAAAACCTATATATTGGAAGGTTTGGCGGAAAAAAGGTATGCTTTGGGTTCACCAACTTTTTAACCAAGGCTCACCCATTCCACTTACACAATTATAAACTCTTTATCACTTACCTCCTTCCTTTAAGCCTACATTTCTGACTTTGCAGAACTTAATAATTGAGGCACACACTAAATTTACAAATTTACTCCCCTCAAAACCTCAGCCCCTCTTCCCATGGCACAATCTCTTGCTCATACACCCCAAGGCCTCTCATATTTATTCTCATCTACTGGCACCTTCTGAAAATAGACACAAAACCAAAGTAGAACTTTCATGGAAATCTGATCTGGAAACAAACTGGCCCATTACTCTTTGGAACAGAATTTGGATGAAACTCAGATAATCCTCTAGAGCAGCCAGCACATCACAAACATTTTTCTTTATTTATAATCGGTTATTTTTTATCCCAGCCTACCTAAATAAGATACATAACAAAAATCACACCACATGTTTGACATGCTCCCAAGGTGACGCTGACTTCAAACATATGCTATTTCACATGCACATGTTTTTAAATTTTGGGAACAAGTTTGGCACCAAATCAACATCATTTTTCATACCACAACACCCCTATCCCTTACCAACATTTTCTTGGGTAGCTTAGCACCGGAATGGGGGGAAAATCAATCCCAACTAAAACTCCTTGATCTGCTATTGGCTGTGGCGTTCCAACATATTTCAAAGAATTGGAAAGACTCTTCTAAATTGTTCTATTTAGCATGGTGGTATGCTGTATGCCATAATCATCGTCTAGATACGGCCCTCGTTCACCCTATCTCTCTAGCCACAGAAAGATTTGACCTCTGGGCCCCCCTCACATACTTTCTAAATACAACAGCAAAGAACACATCTTCCCTTGCTCCTTCAATGCAAGAGGTTTCCATGCCTCCCTGACTTCCTGCTGTTTGTTTTTATATAATTCCGTTCAACTTGTCATTCCTTATAATACCCTTTCAACTGTATGTTTTTTTACATGTGGTACTATTTGTAGTATCTGTGAACCTTTGAAAGTATTCATATCATTTCCTAAGTTATACCTTTATTACCATGAAGATTTCTGTACATCAATAGAATTTTTAAGTATCCTCTTCTGTCTTTATGCATTGGTACATGATTGTCTGTATGAAGTATTGTTTTCATCACCACTCTAATTTTCAATAAACCTTTACTTGAACTTAAAAAAGAAAATTATGTCTACACTTTCAAGATGGGCGCCCCATTCTATGATAAAACATGGCAAGAGGCAGGGTGATGCCATATTGAAAATAGTATGAACACATCATTTTCCACAGTTTCACAATGGAGGTTGCATTGTGTCACATCACATTGTGTCACGCAACATGGCAGTTATCTTGAAATTATGAAAACATTATTTTCTATTTTTCTTTTTTATGACAGAAATGTTGTATCACAGTACATTAAGCCACATTGCGTCATGCAAAGTAGTGGCTATCCTGAAAGCATTACAGGCATACTTTCAAGATGTTGCTTTCAGCTTCACAATGCATTTTAAAAGCATCCGGCATTGGAAAGCCAATAATGGCAACCACAAAGTGCTGACGAAGGGAGAAGTGATTGCTCTGATAGTGTTGGCTGTTCTTGTTCTTAGATTAGATTGCAACAATCCAAGTTGGGTACTTTGTCATGCCAATTAACCTTTAACCGCTAAAAGTTGGAAGTTGTAGAAAAAAGTCCACCTCATTAGAGCTTATTAAGGGCTGTAGGTTAGCGGTAAGGTTTTCATTATATTTCTCAATGTGCACATAGGGTAACTAAGCTAACTGTGGTGAAACGTTTGAAATCAAGTTAAAACAGACAGTTTACATGTTGAGCCACATGTAGTAGTCAGAAAGTCAAGTCATGAATACAAGCAGATAATCATTAATATGTGGTAAAATTGAAAATACGAATTCAACCCTCAATCACAGGCATACATGAATTCAGTTTAAGGAGTTTAAGGGAAGTTCAATATGTTAACTAAAATCATTAAAAATGCAAATGATTTCAAACCTTTGCAAATCCCCTCGCGTATCTAGAATTAGAGACAATTCATAGCATAAGCAGCATTCAGGATCATGGTTAGGGAAATGCTATGTCTTTGTTCCACTTTTCAGTTTTCATGTCCCTTGCTCCGTATTTATTTAGTTATGTATGCAATTTTCTACGATGATACTGCACGTGGAAGGTCAGCTCGGGAATGAATTTTCACATGTGATTAGTTCCAAGTGAGCGTTAATTGCTCCACCTGTGTGCTGCCACTCATGTGATCACTTATTTTGATTGGGCAAGATCTTAAATAATTTTATTTCCAAGAATTTAAAGGATGGAGAAATTGGCAACAGAATGGTGATGCCAAACTCAAGATTATTATAAAATGTGCTGCAGTTTTCCATTGATTCAAACTGTGAAGGTGGAGAATTGCAGCCTCAGATAACCCATTTATTCAGTGAATGGGGGAAAGAAAGGCTTCAGGTGAAAAAACCAGAGATGTTACTGTTGAGAGATTCTTAAGAGAAAGATCTTCTACTATGAGTTCATCTAGCAAAGGAAGATCACACTTATTTTTGTGTTTGGGTTAAGAAAGTGTAAGGTATAGTTTTAGGGTTTAACATTCAGTAGTTGTATTGCAGACATTGTTGTTGTATTGATAGAGGAGGCCTCTAAAGTAGCATTTAAGAACAGTAATGATGAATGCCGGCTCCCTGGCTCAAAATATAAGTTGAACAAAGTTAGCACAAGTAAGGACCTTGAAAAATGCCATTTGATATTTCCACCTGTGATAAATCAGGTTATTGGTTGAGTAGGGTTTTAACACTGGGCAAGCAACAGCCACAACCCCTGTCAGGGTGAACCACTAAAGTCACTAAATAATCAGGCTTAACTTAGAGGCAATGTGTAAACTATTTATGCAGCACACAAACAGTAATAGATGGAATACACAACACAAAGAAAATAGAGTTCGCTTTCACAAATTACTTGACTTCAAAATGACAATAGTCTAATGCACAGCTTTCCAAACTTTGTGACACACTTTTTGGAGATGCATCATTTTGGGACACAGTAAGGCAGTGTAGCGAGCGATCGTACTGAGCGAGCCCAAACCACCTAAGGAGGTTCGGGCGGGGGGGTTCTCACTCACTCTGTCTGTCTCCCTCTCTCTCTCTATAACTGTCTCCCTCTCTCTGTCTCCCTCCCTCTGTCTCCCTCCCTGTCTCTCCCTCTGTCTCCCTCTGTCTGTCTACCTCCCTCTGTCTCTCTCTGTCTGTCTCGCTCCTTCTGTCTTGCTCCCTGTCGCCCTCCTCCCTCTGTTTGTCTCACTCTGTCTCCCTCTGTTTCCGTCCCTCTGTATCTCTCCCTCTGTCTCCATTCCTCTGTCTCCATTCCTCTGTCTCCCTCCCTCTACCTCTCTCTCTCCCTCTCCGTCTATCTCCCTCTCCCTCTGTCTCCCTCTCCCGCTGTCTCCCTCTCTCTGTCTCCCTCTGTCTCCTTCCCTCTGTCTCCCTCTGTCTCCTGTCTCCTTCGCCTGTCTCCGTCTGTCTGTCTCCACCTGTCTCCCTCTGTCTACCGCCCTCTGTCTCCCTCCCTCTGTCTGTCTCCCTCTGTCTGTCACCCTCTATCTCTCACCCTCTGTCTCCCTTCCTCTGTCTCCCTCCCTCTCTCTGTCTCCCTCCCTCTCCTTCCCTCTGTCTCCCGCTGACTGTCTCCCACTGCCTCCCTTCCTCTGTCTCCCTCTCTCTCTGTCTCCCTCTGTCTCCTTCCCTCTGTCTCCCTCTGTCTGTCTACCTCCCTCTGTCTCTTTCTGTCTGTCTTGCTCCCTCTGTCTCCCTCCCTCTGTCGCCCTCCTCCCTCTGTTGCCCTCCTCCCTCTGTTGCCCTCCTCCCTCTGTCTCCCTCCCTCTGTCCCCCTCTCTCTCTCCCTCAGTCCCCCTCTCCCTCCGTCTCCCTCCGTCTGACCTCTCCCTCTGTCTGTCTCCCTCTGTCTGTCTCCTTCAGTCTCCCTTCCTCTATTTCCCTCCCTCTGTCTCCCTCTCCCTCTGTCTCTTTCTCTCTCTGTCTCCCTCTGTCTTTCTCCCTCTCCTTCCCTCTGTCTCCCCCTGACTGTCTCCCTCTCTCTCTGTCTCCCTCCCTCTCCCTCCCTCAGTCACCCTCTGTTTCCCTCTCTTTCCCTCTCTCTCCCTCTCTGTCTCCCTCTCTGTCTCTCTGCCTCTCTGTCTCAGTCTCTGTATCTGTCTGTCCCTGTCTCTGCCTCTATCTTTTTGTCTGTCCCTGTCTCTGTCTCCCTCTCTGTCTGTCTGTCTCTGCCTCCATCTGTCTGTCCCTGTCTCTGTCTGTCTCTGTTTCTGTCTCTGTCTCTCTCTCTCTCTGTCTCCCTCTGTCTGTGTCCCTCTCCTTCCCTTTGTCTCTCCCTGACTGTCTCCCTCTGTCTCCCTCCTTCTGTATCCCTCTCTGTCTCCGTTTGTCTCCCTCTGTCTATCTCCCTTCCTCTCTCTGTCTCTCTCTGTCTGTCTTGCTCCCTCTGTCTCCCTCCCTCTGTTGTCCTCCTCCATCTGTCCCCCTCCCTCTGTCTGTCTCCCTCTGTCTGTCTCCTTCTATCTCTCTCCCTCTGTTTCCCTCCTTCTGTCTCCGTTCCTTTGTCTCCCTCCCTCTGTCTCCCTCTGTCTCCCTCTCCCTCGGTCTGTCTATCCCTCTGTCTCCCCTACTCTATCTCCCTCCCTCTGTCTCTCTCTCTCGACCTGTCTGTCTCCCTCTCGTTCCCTCTGTCTCACCCTGACTGTCTCCCCCTGTCTCCCTCTGTCTTCCTCCCTCTGTCTTTCTCCCTCTCCTTCCCTCTGTCTCCCCCTGACTGTCTCCATCTCTCTCTGTCTCCCTCCCTCTCCCTCCCTCAGTCACCTTCTGTCTCCCTCTCTTTCCCTCTGTCTCCCTCTCCGTCTCCCTCTCTGTCTCTCTGCCTCTCTGTCTGTGTCTCTGTATCTGTCTGTCCCTGTCTCTGCCTCTTCTGTCTGTCTGTCCCTGTCTCTGTCTCCCTCTCTGTCTGTCTGCCTCTGCCTCCATCTGTCTGTCCCTGTCTCTGTCTGTCTCTGTTTCTGTCTCTGCCTCTCTCTGTCTCCCTCTGTCTGTGTCCCTCTCCTTCCCTTTGTCTCTCCCTGACTGTCTCCCTCTGTCTCCCTCCCTCTGTATCCCTCTCTGTCTCCGTTTGTCTCCCTCTGTCTGTCTCCCTCCCTCTGTCTCTCTCTGTCTGACTCGCTCCCTCTGTCTCTCTCCCTCTGTCACCCTCCTACCTCTGTCCTCCGCCCTCTGTCTGTCTCCCTCTGTCTGTCTCCTTCTATCTCTCTCCCTTTGTTTCCCTCCTTCTGTCTCCGTTCCTCTGTCTCCCTCCCTCTTTCTCCCTCTCTCGCCCTCTCTCTCCCTCTCCCTTTGTCTCCCTCTCCCTCTGTCTCCCTCTCCCTCTGTCTGTCTATCTCTCTGTCTCCCTTTCTCTATCTCCCTCCCTCTGCTCTCTCTCTCTGTCTGTCTCCCTCTCCTTCCCTCTGTCTCCCCCTGACTGTCTCCCCCTGTCTCCCTCTGTCTTTCTCCCTCTGTCTCTCTCTCTCTATGTCTATCGCACTCTGTCTCTCTCTCTGTCTCTCTCTGTCTCCCTCGCTCTGTCTCCCTACCTCCCTCCCTCTCTCTCTCCCTCTCTGTCTCCCTCCCTCTGTCTCCCTCCCTCTATCTCCCTCTGTCTGTCTCTCTCTGTCTGTCACCCTCTGTCCCCTCACCCCGTGTTTGTTTCACCCTGGGCAGAGACAGCTTCCTGGACACACACACAGCCGCACCCCAGAGTACTTCGCAGGTCTTTAAAAGACCATTTACTGCTTTGTTATTAATCTCCCGGCCCAAATAGAGCAGAGTGTCAGGGGGTCTGTACTGCTGCTGCGGTGTTTGCTGACACTCTTTCAAAGGAATGCCTCTTAATTAGCAGCAGTTATGTGCTAAGTGCCCATTAATACTGGTATCATTCTGTCACACACCCACCCTTTGCAGGCAACACAGTACTGTGTCGGGACACACAGTTTGAAGAGCTCTGGTCTAATGAGTAGAATGGAAGTAATGAATTTTTAGATCTTAAGGTAAAAAATGGCATCCTAAAAATCAATGCGCCAACAGTGGATATGTAGTCGTGCAGGACCGGGTCAAAGTTGAAAAATTTCTCTGACTGCAATAAAGTGCGATGTTGATACAAAAATTGAATTGCGCCCAGTCAGCACATACCTCTGAATTTAGAAAAAAATTGAAAAAAATGTTTTAGCAGGGTAAGTCTGCATGTGGCATCCTTGAGGAGAAGTCATTGCTGGGGAGCTGCTGGACAAAGCCACAGTGAAGATTTCTACAGTTGGGCTTAGATTCTTTTTTGGAAGCCGAAAATCTCCAGCGGGACAAAGCTGGAGTGTGTAGCCAATGAGAGTTCCACGAGACCAGATACCCCTGTGGCTGAGAATCACTGAACAGGATTTACTGCTACGGAGAAGAACATAACAGAAGCTGCCGCAAAGTAAGTCTAACGGGCGATGCACCTTGGGCGGATAGACGAGCAGGTTGGCCTGGTCTCCTCTTTGTACCCAGAGAAGTTTTTAGCTAAAAAAATTCTACGCCCCTAGCTTTAGATTTTGGCTCTCTGATCCTTTAGAACACCACCACTGAGGGTCCAGAACTGGAGGGGGATGACTTGAGGGGTTAGGATTCACTCAGGTGTGGGCTCAAGTTGGTTGGAGTCTTTTCTGTCCCTGAGGCTCTGATCAGGAGACCCTTAGAGTCACTCTAGTATTCCTGGGTTCAAGAAATATAAGAGGGCTTAAGCAGCAGGACAAGCCTCTCAGGGTTCAAGTTAGGTACTGGCAGCAAAGCAGGCCTTTAAGGTGTAGCAATGCAGCCTTCTGTCGGAATGGGTAAATACGATGTCAATGAGTACCATGATATGTGGAGGCCTGACAACGGCAATACCAATAAACGTGTGATGTCAACTTATGCCACAACCTCTGCCCATATAACAATGCCACTGCCCACAACGACAGTGTCAATGTATGCCATAAGTTATGCCTACACAACAGCAATGATTCCAGCAGTAGCAATAGCAATGTATGCCATAATCTTTGCCTGAATGACAATCTTGTTGCCAGTAAAAGTGATATCAATGCACGCTATGATTTAGGAATGCATAACTGTGGTGTAGCACATTCCTATTATCCTTTATTTTACTGTATTTGTATTGTGTTCCCTTTAAGTGCTCGTGGGCTGAGCGTGGCATAGAACATTCCTTAGTGTCTTACGGATTCCAATCCAGGGCATCGGTTGGTGTCGCTGTCCTAGAGTGGAAGCTGTGCTGCCTGGCGCTCGCATGTTTTCATATGTACCTTCTTTATTTGGAATAAAGCATTTAGAGTATCACTGCATCCTCGCATCATTACAATAACTATGTCAATATCAGTAAAGACAATATCAGTGTACGCTATGAAAACTGTATACGCAAAGTTGAGAATGTTGATTGAAATTATACTAATGATTCCCATATTATTTTTAGGAATTCCAGTGAACTCACGTCATTGCTTTTGAATTTACCCAAGGTGACTTACTTTGCAATCCTGAGCCAGAGATACTAGGTCAGACAGGTTCTGTGAAGCGCACCCTTGCCTTTCGAATGACAGGTCACAGTTGGGGCCTTCTGAACCCAAAGACAATGAACCCTGGTAAACCCTGATCAATCACAGAGATAGATAGTGCACTAAAAACAGAACGGAGGCAATTGGCCCCAATAAAACATGTTTCATCAAAGGTTCCCATTCCCCAAAAATATCATAAAGCTAAATACCACATGTAGATAAAAACACTCAGCCAATCAGAACACAACATGCACACCACATGTAGTGATCATGCGCTTCTCATACCGGACATCTGGACACAGACACCCTGGCCCACGCAAGCTCCCTCCGAGGTCGAGAGCTATCTAAGACCAAGCTTTTTAATTTACAACTGAGATGCTTTTACTTAAGGATGCAAAAATTGTTTTATTGTACCTCACAAGATATATTTATAATACCAGCCAAAACTTTGTACACTGAGAAACTTTCCTCAAACTCATTCTGTCCAGGCTCTCCTGGCAGCTGTGTTTAATCTAACCAACTTCTGGAGTATTCAGTAGGCCACAGCAGCAGGCAGTCCTCTCAGGGCCCTTCCACAGGTCCAGACATTGACGTGCAGAGTGCATCTGAGGGTTCTATTTGTATATCCGATGCCCTCTCCAAAGTAGGAGACGTTCCTAGAGAATTCTCTTTGAAGTGTTTGAAGTTTCCTGCCTCTTCTGCTTCGGCTTCAAGCTGGCTGCATGAACAATGCAGTGATGACAAGTCCTTTGTGTGAAGGCAGTGCTCAGCCGATTGATATGATATGCAAGTAGAGGTCTACCTAGTTCATCCCCATCCTGTCAGTGATAGCCCATCCAGGCAGACCTAATCCCTATATTGTGTGGTCATCTGGGAGGAATAACCAATGCCCAACTGCCAACTCCAGCCAGTCATGTGGCCCATAAACAGGCTGCAGGCACCAAATAGGGCACAAACGTGTGCGCTTTCTAAAAGTGGCATTTTTAAAACTTTAACTTAAAATCTGACTTAACCATTAAAGAAGGTTTTACATTACCATCTCTCAGATATCAGACATTAAATGTTTCCCTGTTCTCAATAAATCGCTAGCCCTTAATATGTGTGATAAGGCAACCCAATGTTTTTCTATGGGAGAGGTAGGCCGCACAGTAAGCAAAACAAATTTAGGGGCTTTTCACTACCAGAATATGGAAAACTTAAAGGTACATGCCCACACTTTTATTACAATACACCCTGCCCTTTGGGCTACCTAAGGCCTACCTTAGGTGTGACTTATATGCAATAAAAAGGGAGTTTAAGACTTGGCAAGGGGTTTATTTAGCCTAGTCAAATTTTCAGTTTAAAACTGCCTTCAGGCTGCAATATCAAACCTGGGATATGATTCAAGGGGCTACCTAAGTAGGTGGTACAATAACTGCTGCAGGTCCACAAGTGGCTTTGAATTTACAGGCCCTAGATATATATATATATGGCATGCCACCTTACTAGGAACTTATAAGTACATTAATCATACCAATCAGTTGCAAGCCAATTTTACCATGTTTACCATTCCTAAGGCCAAAAAAAACGAATTCAGCAAAAAGTGAAGGGGTGGAGGCAAAAAGGTTGGGGTTGACCCTGCAGAGAGGCAATTTAAGGAAATCAAGCTGTCTATAAATAATGTAACATGTGCCCATTAAGGTCACTTAATAATCAACAAAACTGCACAAAGGATTTATAAGGCGGTGAATGCAAATAAAAATCTTCATCTAAATCAATTTGGACTAGTGTTCTGTGTTATGAAAAAGGAATTACCCTGTTGACTACACCAGATCTTTTGGAAGGGAGGAAAACATGCTCACACCTCTTCCATCCCTAAAACAGGTATTTAGAATAGAGCGCACTGGTTGAGACAGTGTGAGAAGATGATGAGACACTGAAGTCAGATAGTTGTAATCCACACACTCTTTGCCTCTTGAGGTTCAGGAAGGGGACTTACAAAGCTTGGGAGACACTTTTGTGACTTAGATTTGCACTGAATCTCAGTCCAACCCCTACAGCGGACTCTCTCTAGTGAAGTATGTGGAAGAGTCAGAAAGTGTTACAACCCCCCAAAAATATTAAAATTATCTTATCTTAAATATTATTGTAAAATTAACATATTTATTTTAAGTGTAGAACAAAAGAAGTCAAAATGCTACAACACTTTTACCTTCATTTTGAATTAATTCTTTAATGAACTTCATATATATTAAATTGAATGAAAATTATTTTTCTGAGGTTTAATTTTAATAATAAATAACCTGGAAAGAAAAAAATGAATGTGCTTTATAGATGTTATTATAAATGAGTTAATTATATCTAATATTACTTTTTACCTTCAGAAGTGTCTAGAATTATTTAGAATTAATGTAGTCATATTTTATCAACAAATGTTGTTACAATGTTTAAAATCAAAATAGGGTATTCAAATATTCTATAATTAAGTAACATATACGTAATATTTGTACATATTTTTTAACAGTAAGTGATATATTTTTTGTATTTTTAACTCATTTTCATTTCATTTCCAATCTTTATTTCGGCCATTTGGCCATAAAAGATGAACAGTACACATATACATCACAGATAAATCAGTTCATACAAGGATAAAACCATTGGAATGTGTATACAAGAACACTTTAAAAACTATACATCTGAAATTTTAAGAATGACCCAACGTCTTTAAAATACGGTTACGCGTGTACCAAACCTTAATAAAAAATTTTGTTAATGCAAAAACTGTTGGGCCAGAGACATCAGATTTTAAAATCCTATACATTGGTGCATATTCCCTACAGCCCATATTCCTTATCAGTGGGAGGAGCCAGTATTTTCTAGCTGCCTTATAGGCTGGGCAGAAGAAAGCCACATGTAGATCGGTTTCCTCCATGGCATCACAAGCCGGACACTGCTTTGTGATGGAGCATGGTGCCCAAGTGCTTGTAAAAGACCGGAAGGGCAGCGTGCCGTATCTCCATTGGAGAAACAGCTTCCTGGCGAGTACAGGGGAGATAGGATCCAATACCTTCTCAAACCTATAAAGGTCCTTGCTTTGCAAAAACACAGAAGATAAGGACCCTTCGGCCTGCATTACTCGGGCCCTAGCTAATTTTTGTTCGTGATATTTGTTGGCCAAGAACCTTTTGGAAATGTTTGATGCGGCATTCGCCGGATCCGTCCATAGGTCAGGGAGCCCTAGTTCCATACAAGTGGCTTGTATGTTTTTGACCCAGGGGATGTGAAGCGCTTTTGGGTGGTTCAGTAATTCGACCCATTCCGCCCTATATTCTGCAAGATCGTTACTGCTCCACAGCCTACGCCAGAAAGCTATGGGTCTCAGACTTATTTCATCAGCTAGCGGTCGTAGGCCCAAATCAAGCCTCAAGGGGAGGAGCGGAGTACTGGGCGGTAGTGCGGCTATCCGTCTTATGAACTTATTTTCCGTTAGGGACAGACTCCGGCAAGGGATATGACCCCACAATTCCGCCCCGTACATGATTGCTCCCCTAGCCTGGGCCTTGTATATCTGGATTAGTGCCCCCAATGGGCGGTATGATGAACCAGTCATCATCCGGGCGATACCCCCAGTTGTTTGTATGAGCTTAAGGTTTGCCCTAGTCTGATGGGGTCCCCAAGACATGGTTTCGTTAAGAGTCACACCAAGATATTCAAAGGTGGATACTCTCTCAAGTCGTACAGCTCCCAATTGCGGATTTGGCCGCAATTTTTGACTCGGATTCAAAACCATGAATTTGGTTTTTGTCGCATTAATTTCTAACCCCCTGTCAGTGCAGAAGGCTACAAAAGAATCAAGGACCCTCTGTATCCCCATTGGGGTTTTGGATAGCAGCAGGGTGTCGTCCGCAAACATAATTGCGGGCACCCTGCTGCCATTCAATTTGGGGGCATCAGTGTAATTGGTGGCATTTAGGTGAGCGATTACCCCGTTGACGAAGAGGCAAAACAGGGTCGGTGCCAACACACAACCCTGTCTTACCTCCCGGCCAACGGGGAATCTATCGGTCAGTTCCCCCGAACGCCCACACCTCACTCGGGCATAATTATTGTGGTGGAGCCTCTGTAAGATTAATAGGATATCCGGGGGGACGCCTATCTCTGCCAGGACGCTCCAGAGTTTCCCCCTAGGCACTAGATCGAAGGCGGCCCGTAAGTCCACAAAAATTGTGTACAGGCTACCGCCCTCGAATTTTGCTGCCCTCCAATAGATGAGGTTCAATCTGAAAACCTGGTCCACTGTGGATACCCCCCTCCTAAATCCCGCCTGATAGGGGCTAAGGGCACCCACCTCCTCCATCCAATCCTGTAGCCGATTCAGCAGAACCCTACCAAACAGCTTCTGTGCTACGTCTATTAAACTGATGGGTCTGTAGTTGGCTGGGAGCAGAGGCGAGCCCTTTTTGAAGATGGGGACCACCTCCGCCCCCAGCCAAGTACTAGGGATTTCCATACCGTCAAGGACTCCATTGAAAAGGGCAGTGAGGTAGGGCAGCCAGACAGTGGGCTCTTGCTTAAACATATCCCCAGGTAAGCCATCCAGTCCCGGCGCCTTTCCCGAAGCAAGAGCTGAGATGGCAGCAGTGACCTCACCCAGTGTTATTGGCTCCCCCTCGTAACCCGGCCAGCCCGCCTCAGTTACAGCAAGAGATTCTCCCGGCTCAGAGCTGTATAAAGACTGGAAGTGTGCCTGCCACACCTCTGGAGCAATGTTGGGCTCTAATGCCGATTGTAAGTTCCCCGACCCCCCGCTCACTATCCTCCAAAACAGACGAGGGTTTTGGATCGCTAGTGCCTTGGTGAGTTCTTCCCACTGATGTTCCTCCCATTCGGCCTTAGCGTGGGCAACAAGTTTCTTGTAGGCGCGCCTACTATGTTTTAAGCTATCCCCCCCTAACCCCTCTTTAATTAGTCTGAGGAGTTCTGCTTTTGCCCTTCTACATGCTGGGTTATACCATGATAGTTTGCCTTTCCGCCCCTCTCTTGGCTTTCGTAAACTGCAGGAGAGATGGGGGGCCGCAGCTTTTATAAGGTCCTCATGAGCCTTAAACAATTTGTCCTGGGAGTCTTTGTTTTTTGCCTCGGTAACCAAACTCCCCACAGTTTCCAAGATGGGAATTATCCCATCATAGAGCATGGGGAGTTTGTTCTTGCTTGTAACCAAGTGCTCCCACCTGATCCTTCTCCTGCTATTATCCAGGAGAAGAGGAGGTTTGTTCCCTTCCGCGTTGATCCCGAGAGCTTGGGGGCCAGGATGGATGAGATCAAGCTCAAGCGGATTGTGGTCACTATCGGACCTCTCCATCCCCCTAAAGTCCTGGACTGATGGCCACTTCACTATTTGGGCCAGGACATAATCCAGGCGAGACTCCCTTCCCAGTCTATTATAGGTGGTTTTACTGGGTGTGTCAGATTTCAATCGCCCATTGCAGGCTCTGATTCCAAACTTTAGGGTAAGGGCTGTGATTTGTAGTGCTAGTGGGGTCCAAGCCTTCGGGGGGTGACCTTCCACTGGGGGCACTGCCCATCTGACCTCTTCTTCCAATGAAAACCCCTCCAGAAGACCGGGTAGTGGCTCAAAGTGGGAATTAAAATCCCCTCCTACCACATAGAATGAATCACTCGGTAGTTCAGATATATAGTTCGAGAGTTCATCTATGGTCGGTGATTCCTTTGCAATTCCCACTGGCCTAGAATAAATGTTAATTAAAATAAGTTTGACTTGGTTAGGCCAGGATAATGAAACCACAAGAATGTCTTCAGAGTTAGCCAACAGCCGTGTTGCCACACAGCCCAAATGAGATGCAACCCAGGTCGTAAGCCCCCCTGATGGACGACCTTTGCCTTCCCACCTAGCTGGAATGAAAAATGACATGTAGCCTTGGTGACCATAATCCTCTCTGGCCCAGGTTTCCTGGAACATACATATGTCTCCAGTCTCGATGTAATTTGCCCAGTCCGGGTCACCCAGTTTATTGGCCAGTCCAGCAACATTCCAGCAAATTAACCTCAAATGTTCGGGGGTGTTAGTTGCCGTGCCAGTAGAGTTAAAGGGGATAGTTTCAGACACCGTATCAATCAAGGGTTCTGACACATTACCAACAGCAGGGGCAGGTGGCTCAAGAAGTCTAGAGGGGCCGTTTCCCACAAGCACTGGCCCATTCAGTATTCCAGATGCAATGTCAACATTATGGCCGGATGTATCAAAAAGTCCTGTGGTGCCATTATCCGGAGTCACTGGGCCCTTTGATGATCCAAGAATTTGTCCAACTATCGGAGAAAGTTGCTCAGAAAATGTGCAAGAGCCGTTATCCCGGGGCACTGAGTTATGTACGGAGAGTCAATCAACCCCATCCAAGCTATTCAAGCAATTAAAACGGTTGAAGTGGAAATAAGGTGTGTCTGGCAATTGAGGATTAGGGCGTTGTGCAAAATCCTTGGGTCTGCGCCTATGTTCCACCCTTATCCAGTCATCATGCAATGGAGCATTGTGCATGCGAATTGGAGGGAAGAAAAAGGATACTGGAAGGGACTGTATGGTAGAATCCAGTGAACGATTAACACCTTCACAAATATGAAAGACAGTGCCCGGATCTTTAAAAGTTACCAAAATACAGTCCCCAATTATTGTTTTTTTGGTCCTCCCTAGCCAAAGGACCCTTCTAACCATAATGATCTCATTGTTAAAATGTGATGGTAGGGGTCGGTTCCAATTCAGCCATTTAATCACCTTTTTTTTTAAGGATTGGTAATCTTCATATTCTCCTGTTCTTAGGTGGGGGGCGCCTGCTAGTACCACCGTTAAACTATTAGCTTCTGGCGGAAGATCTGGTCTCCGTGGTCTTGGGACTGGCCGACCAGGGGAAGGTGCAAGGGCGCTGCCAGCTTCTTGGTGGCCATCATTAGTCCCTATCTGGGAGCTTTGAGGGGCAGCGACTGTAGGTTGTGAGGGCCTATTGGCTAGAATATTGCGCGGTGCCTCGACTGGAATAGCCATTAGTGGCTGCAAGGGGGGGGCAATAGATGCGCTCAAAGGGGGGAGTTTGTTAGCACCCTGTGAGGCTCCTGGTTTAGGAGGGTTTCCAACAGGGGGATAAGGTCCCACATTTTTGGATTGGTTACTAACTAAGGTGTTCAAGGTAGTAAGAGATGTCTCTAGTAGAGTAAGCCTAATCTCTACTTTTTTCAGGCTATCGCTGATGGGCTGGAGAAGGGAACGGAATAGGAATTCTATACTCCCCATTGATATGGACGGGGGATTTGTATTGGATGTATTGGCCACTGGATCACTGTTAATACAAGCTATGTTAGGACTTGGGACCTTAGAGGGGACAACAGTAGGCGCGGTCTCATTATCCTTCCCACATTGGAGTGCATTAGTATGTTTTTTCCCAAAATCTAGATGAGAAAGTTTAGTTTTCCCCCGCCCTCCCATTGACTTCCTACAGCGTTTGCTAGGTGGGGGCCTATGCAACTCTACCACAACACTTGGTTTTGGCTTACTCTTCTTAGAAACGGGAGTTTGAGTAACCAGATTCACTGGGGTAGTGCCTGTCGTGGAAGGAGTTGTATCTGTAATCTTTATAGGCTCCATACCGGGAGTGCTTGGAATTTCCCGGAGTAAAAGGGGGAAATCCTCAAGGGGCGGGGGATTTAAGCTATTGGGAGGCGTACCTTCCTCCTGAGAGATAGGATACGGGGTGATTTCTGTCAAGGATCTACTCTTAATTGATTCAATGGAACGCCGTCGCTCCGCCCTACGTCTCTCTAGGGAGTTTTCTTTGGCCCCATCTCCTTTGGCAGATTTAAAATAATTGTCCAGCGTCCCTGTGTTGCTGCCCCCCTCCCTTGATGGAGTTTCACATGGTGCCGGCGAGGGCATCACCTTGGACAGAATGGGATGTGCAAATAAAATGTTGGGGGTGTGGCCCTGCCCGGCCTCCTTCGGCCCCGGACGGCCACAGACGGTCCCGCCCTTGTCCCGGGCTTCTCCCGGGACGCTCCCGCTAGCGGGAACTGGCCTTCCCTTTTGTAGATAGACCGTAGGTTTGTAGGCGGGGCGTGGTGGACAGGGAGAGCGGCCAGGTGTTGGTGGGCGGGCGCGGTATGCAGAGGCTTCTGGTCCTTGAAGTCCTGCTCCGCGCGCTCGCAGCCCTGGTCCGGTCCACGCGTTCACAAACCTGCACCCTGGTGGCACTGGTGCGCAGCGGGACCCGCGAAGCGGGTTCCGCAAGTTGTAGATGGAAAATAGGGATCCAGAAGTGCCCTCAAGCCTCGGCAGCAAACAGCAACAGTCTCCGGTGAAAAGCGTCCCACAACGGCTTCTTTACTCAGCCCTTTAATAGAAATGCAGGCGGGGCGTGGTGGACAGGGAGAGCGGCCAGGTGTTGGTGGGCGGGCGCGGTATGCAGAGGCTTCTGGTCCTTGAAGTCCTGCTCCGCGCGCTCGCAGCCCTGGTCCGGTCCACGCGTTCACAAACCTGCACCCTGGTGGCACTGGTGCGCAGCGGGACCCGCGAAGCGGGTTCCGCAAGTTGTAGATGGAAAATAGGGATCCAGAAGTGCCCTCAAGCCTCGGCAGCAAACAGCAACAGTCTCCGGTGAAAAGCGTCCCACAACGGCTTCTTTACTCAGCCCTTTAATAGAAATGCAGGCGGGGCGTGGTGGACAGGGAGAGCGGCCAGGTGTTGGTGGGCGGGCGCGGTATGCAGAGGCTTCTGGTTCTTGAAGTCCTGCTCCGCGCGCTCGCAGCCCTGGTCCGGTCCACGCGTTCACAAACCTGCACCCTGGTGGCACTGGTGCGCAGCGGGACCCGCGAAGCGGGTTCCGCAAGTTGTAGATGGAAAATAGGGATCCAGAAGTGCCCTCAAGCCTCGGCAGCAAACAGCAACAGTCTCCGGTGAAAAGCGTCCCACAACGGCTTCTTTACTCAGCCCTTTAATAGGAATGCAGGCGGGGCGTGGTGGACAGGGAGAGCGGCCAGGTGTTGGTGGGCGGGCGCGGTATGCAGAGGCTTCTGGTCCTTGAAGTCCTGCTCCGCGCGCTCGCAGCCCTGGTCCGGTCCACGCGTTCACAAACCTGCACCCTGGTGGCACTGGTGCGCAGCGGGACCCGCGAAGCGGGTTCCGCAAGTTGTAGATGGAAAATAGGGATCCAGAAGTGCCCTCAAGCCTCGGCAGCAAACAGCAACAGTCTCCGGTGAAAAACTCATTTAAATAATGTCATTTAATTTAACAATTGCTCCTATGGGGTTTTAATTTCCCTACCTCCAGTATTTTTTATGGTAAGGTGTGCGCCATGCGTGGCGTTGGACTTAGTACTGTTTTTTCAATTGTAATTAACAATCAGAATCTGTGAATAGCCAAAAGTAGTAAACTGAATCAAAAGTGTAATTCACTCAAAAGTGTAAGTTACCGTTCTGAATCATATCTCAGGTTTTAGTAGTGAATGTGTAAATGTAGTAAAGGTAGACACAGAGAAGTGGATGGAAAAAGGGGCTTACTTACTACAAACGGGGAGGGAATTATGGAGGAGTAAGGGGAGGTTTAGGGAGGATTGGGGTGGGTAGGTAGGGACGTCTCCTAAAAGAGTAGGTTTATTGCTACTCACAAACTACATTTCCAAATCTACTGGTGGTAAAAACAGAAGTGAGCCCAACACCACTCATGGTCAACCACAGGTACTGGAACACCATCCCATGGAAAGTAATGAAGATAGGTACGTTAAATAAAACACCAAAGGAAATAATGGTGCAAAAAATAAAATAAATTTAAACAGTTAAAAATATAAAATAATGAATTCAAATGTTTAAAAATATATATAAAATAAGGATATATTTGTTATTTAATTTATTTACTTTAATAACCACTTTTAATAATTATGTACAATAAAAAAAACTTTTTTTCTTTATATTGCAACTTTTTTAATTTAAACTTTTACCAAAATCATTTTAGTTCTATGAAAAAATGTCCATTAGTTAAAGATGCCGATATTTATTTCCAAATTATGTATATAGTTCTCTAGCATTTTAAGTAATTTTTTTTCAACATTTAAAAAACGTATAAAACTGAATTTAGATGCTTATTTAATATTTAAAAAATATTTTTTTTTGTTAATTGCTTGTTTCTATTATTTTCATTCTTTATTATAGGGAGGTTCCAAAATCGGGGCAGCGATCTCTGCATAATAAAGTATGTAGAAAAATAAACTCAAAAGTTTACTTCACAAACAAAATTTTCTTTAGAAATGTTAATGTACATTTATTTTCAAATGATCTCTTATCATGCATTAATGATTATTAAAACTGATGTATAGATTTAATTAAAATTTATTTAGAACTATTTTAATCAAAAATATTGTTACATTAATATCTATTTATACTTTAAAATATTTAAATGTAACATTATTTCCTACCTAAGCCCATTATTTTCAATGGTAGAGTGTTTTAGCATCAATGGTTGGCCATGAGTTGTCCTGAACTTACAACTGATTTTTTTTGTTGTAAATTACATTCAGATTTTGTAAAAAAACAAAAGTCGTAAACTTCCTTAAAAGTGTAAATTACTCAAAAGTGTGAGCTACTTTTTGTTTACATCTCTGTGTTGAGCATTAAATATTTTGCTGCCTCTGACTTAGGGTCCGAATATGGCTTTGGTGGTGTGGGAGTGGGGCCACCGTCCCGGGCTCCCACACCGCCTAAGCTGTGTGAGCATCACACACCAGATCATGAGCTTTCTTGTATCTGGTGGGTGTTTCTTTGACGGTCCTATGAGGTGCCTCTGGAAATGGGCACTGCAATGGGAGCGGCAAAGGCAGTTCCTACACGAGGAAACTCGTAATATGTTTGCTGGTGCCTCAGCTGTACCGCCAAACATATTGCAGCCTAAAGCCTGCCAGGAATCTATGATCAATGGCAGATGCAGCTGTCCCATAGCAGTCCCTCCGCCCAACTTGTAATACAGCAGGCGTACTGCCGGTGCCTGCACTGCGACCATGGCTACGGCGGTCCATCACTCTGCCATATTCATAAGAATATGAATAGAATTCTATTTGAAGTAATTTGCAAAAATTGTTGGAATATCTATAATTGTCTGCAAGATAAGAAAATGCTAATTAAAAAACAAAATTCCATTCTACTAGACTATTATATTTCCCTTCTCAGAGTCCAAAGAGCATATTTGTGTAGGGCAGAAACAGAAATTGCACAGACTTTTTGGCACACTTTCTTCCTGTAGAAGAAGTACAATCCAGGCTAGATAGCATAAGACATAACAGGTTGTGATGGGGCTAGGGACAGGTGGATGAGAACATGCAGCCAGGACACTGCTAAATAGTACACTACAGATTGCAGCAACAAAATCAGAACATTTCTAGGTGCAAAGTCAATGCTAGCCTTTTAAAACAGTTGTTAAGGTGTTAGACAAAATTGCACATTAAATAGGAATTTTAAGTATGTAAATCTGGCAGTGCTGTATGGAAAGATTGTTGATAAAGCAATCAATTCATAAACCTACTCATGGCGGAAGGTCATATTCTTGATCTGATAATTTTTTTACCTCTCCACCACTATATTCAAGCGAACTTTTCAACCTTTAGGGTCGGATTTAGATTTTGATGGATGGATACATCATCAAACGTCTGATGAATATCCCATCTACCTTGTTACAAATTCATTACATACTACAGAACTTGTCATAAGGTGGACAGACTTTTGGCACATTTGTGATGGGTAATCAATCAGACAGACTCTAAATCAGACAGACCATCTTCTCAGAAAATTTGTCATCATACTACCTTATGTTAGTTATCTTCTACAACCTATTCCTGTGATTGATTTCTACAGAAAATAGCACAATTTAGATGGGAGCAACTTTCAATAATTTCTCATGCTGCACCCAGAAATGAGCTGCTTATCTAGTTCTCCTTAACACATTTTGGCTGTAGAATATGTAGTAGCATCAACACCTCTTTTGCCGCAAGTATGGCCCCTGAAGATTTTAAGAGAAGTGTTATTACTCTGCTAATCAAAATATCTTGAATTGATCATAATCATCATATGACCATGTACCTAAATCCCTGGCCGCTTGGAGTCCAGCATGTTTTGAGATGAATAATAAGTAGGTTTTCAGGATTAACACCTAGCAGAATTGAGTGTGGTTGCAGTACTTGATGAACTGCAGATCCTAAGAGATCAAGGAGAAAGGTTGGTCTGCCTTTTTTTTGCTTGTCCATAACAATTATGAGTATTGATCAATCTAGCCCAATTAACCATTCTGCTAGGCAGGCTTAGAGTGTGTGACACTTTGCTTATCTATGCGGAATGTATTTCCCTCTCAATTTTGGTTATCTGCAATGGCATTGAGTTCCGTATTTTTCATAAAGCGCGAACTACTCACCCCTACGGATCTCAAGGCACTGGGGGCTTTTTCTCAGAGTCACATGATGCTGGGCTGAGCTGCCAGCGGAGTCGGGGATCGGACCGTGAACCCTGTCCTCCGAAGTCAGCTGCCCTGTCTTCTGCACCACACCTCTCCACAGATGTGATGTCCCCCAGGCCTCAGCCCCAAGATTCATAATATTTTGATTTATAAGTTCAGCCTTTAGGTTGGAATGTGATTATGATCATGTTCTTTGGCCTGTTGCTATTTTACTAGCTCCCTTTAAAGCAAAGTATCTCATTTAAGGCTTTATGCCTTGCACGCCATGCCTTTCACCAAACGATTCCCTTTCTATCTCTCATTGATTCACTGCCTAGGTTACACCAAGATTCCGCTTGGACGCTGTTCTGATGTTGTGAATGCAATGATTTAAATGAGCATGCTGTGGGACAGACCTTTTGAATTTCAAAGGCCTCTATTGTGGAACTCTGTTACTCCGTAAATTCATTGTCTGGCCTATTTTTACCAATTGTAGATGAAACTAAAGATTTACTTATTTTGCTAGATTAAGATGTCTAGTAAATGAATGCTAGTGATTTTTACAATATTTGATTTATTATCTGATAGTAAAAATTGTTATCTTTTGTACACAATTAGTTTAACTTTGACACTTTCACTCATATGTGTGTGATTCATACTAAAGGCAAGTTGTCCTTAACTGAATATGAAATACTTTTAGCTTACTGAAATAACTAGTGCCATTACTAGTTTTGCTATTGCTATAAATAAACTGAATTTTCTCCAGCTAAAATCTGCATAATTCAGAAATGTACTCTATATCTGTTATATTAGTATAACCGCCCCCGACCTGCAGTAACCTTAACTCAGAATTTGTTGTTTGTTACCAGGTTTAGTCAGGAAGGGACCATTATTTCTATAAATATATTATTTAGATCATTCAACCTCACGTATGGCAATCTCAAGTTCAGGTGATGTGTTCTAGGCAATATTAACACTTGTTTCTGTGAAATCCATTTTGTCATGGTTAATATTTCATATAACTATTGGAACAAACAATGGCATTGCTCAGTTCTTCCTTGATCAACTCCTATGGAGAGTAAAAATGCACATGGATGCTTTCTTACTTTTCACCTGACAAATAACTTCAAAATGAACTAATTAAAAAATAGTCAGAAGTGGTGAATCTGGACATGTGTGACCATTTAGTCTTCAAAGTCTGTGTTCGATACCTATTTCTGGTTTGGACCTGGAAGCTTTTGGTTAGGTGCTTGATTGAGCTAGAAATCTATTACACTCTGTCCACTATGGCAAGTTCTCATTTTATATTCTCATTTTCTTTCATGAAGTAACTCATTATTACTTACATTATCATGGCAAATCTAGGTTCAACTGAAATAGTCGAATTGTTTCAAAAAGTGATTAAGGGTGGTTAGCATTTCAATATTACCTTTGTTCAAGTTATTGTAAAAGCTAACAATATATAATTTACTTACTTCTTTGTTGATATTATTACTACAAAAATATTATTTGAGGTAATGGGGGCCTCAGGCCATGGAAGCTATTTGGGGGTAGTCAGTCGCTCCTGTGACATCTAGCTTGCTATGTGCTATTCCCGGCACTTCCTTGGGACCCCTGGCCTCATAGGGGGCAAAACGTTTGCCTCCACTGAAGCCTAATGTCACAAAGGAAGGGACAGGCATAGCAGGGAGCGAGCTAAAGGTCACAGCTGTGACTCCTGATTACCCCAAAAGATGTCCATGCCTCAGGCAGCTACAAATCTAGAGTGAGCAATAATGTATTCTCCTTTCCCTCTGTTGTTTTGTTGCTAAATTTTCCAGTGGTACAAATCTTGGTCTGAATTACATGCAGAGTATTTTGCAGCTCACCCCAGCTCTCTTTACAAGAATACCTGGTTGCTAAAATATTTGCTCATCATTACCATAAGAATTCTCTACATTTATTTTCTACATTTTAATTCAGTAATTTATTCATTACAGCAATCTTAATCTTGATATGTGAAGATACAGTTGATAAGTTCGAGCAATTATGGTCAATAGAATTTGTTGTGTAATTAAAGTGTTATATACCAACTCCATAGTCATTTTACCTCACTTTAAACCACTGCTGCTTGGAAGTAAAGTCAACCTACTTGTCTCCTTTCCCTGTATCTCAAATAACCAATTAATTCTGTATTGATGGCAGAAAAAAAGAAAATTGATCAATAAAACATCATCTTTTTTTTTTAATCTTTAGGCACTGTGCCTTTGAAGAAGGACCATCTGGTCATTTGTGACATTTCTACTGATATCCCAGATTCTGTCAAAATGGAGGGCGACAGTGAAGAGTCGTCGGGGGCCATTAGCAGTGATGCTTCTGGAGTAATACCCAAAAAGGTGTAGGTGTGGTCAAGAGAGTTAAAAATGTGCAACTGCTAAACACTTACTTAACACTTTGAAATACTTTCAGCATATTTTTATGCCTCCAAAAGAAAGTGCCTCTATAATTTAATTTCAGCACACATTGAGTGTATTAAAAAATCTTTAGAGAATGCTTTGGTTTTCTGTTAAAAGTGAATACTAGTTTTCATGGTGGCAAAAATAAAGCCAGGTCTCTGTTGGCCAATTATCTTAAGATTCGAAAAAGAAAGGTCTCATGTTAATTGTGTCATCAATGACATATAAACATTGGTAGAGCTTATGATATTATTAATTGCTTTGCTGTATATTATACTCCTGGAATTTCCCCATCTGAAGGAATTCTGAAAGATGATTTTATTATTTTGCATGGTGCAAACGTTAATAATATTGAGTTGACCTTATAGAAAAAGGTGGAGAAGATTTATGCAGCCCTTGACAAGTTATCTAAAGTGAAGCTCTGTGATCTGAAAGTTTCACAGTCAAACTAATAATTCATTTTCCAAGGTTTTAATCCCTAAACTTTTTGTTCTTTACACTTATTACAAATCTATTTAAGGATCATGGATGCCATCCTTTGCCTTATTCCGGAAAATGTACAGGATCATACCTTTCACCTGCCCTGATAGTTTTGGAACAACCTGATTTCATTAATGGCTGAGTCATTTGTTATATGTCTAAAACGTTCCTTAACATCATACTCAGAAAGTCAGGAGCACAGTAATCTATTGAAGCTATTTTGTAGATGCTAAGAAAGCTTTTGATTTGGTTGGTTGGGAATTTTGAATGAAATCTCATTTGTGGCATGGATTTGTTCCAAATATTTTAAAATATATCTCTTTACTAAATTTCTCCTCAAAACATTAGCTCTGTTAATGGTGCTCATTTCTAAGGGTGGGCGTAGCGCTACTCTCCATCCACGGAGTGTGCGTAGTGTTGCCTACTTCGCGATTCGCAAAGTAGACGTAGTAGACAACACTACGCACACGCGATGGCAGAGTGAAGTTGCCTGCCACCCGTCTCCCGCCCGCCCTTTTCTAAATGCCCAAAATCATTTACCACATTGTAAAACTAATTAAAACGACTTTCCTGAGATGCGGCGTCCCGGGGCTCCCTCTTCCTGGTTTCTCGACGACTTCTTCCTGACAAATGCGCATGTGAGGGTGCCCGCGCATGCGCATTTCTTCCGAGAAATGCACATGCACGGGCGACCGCACATATTGATCTGTGCTGTGCTGTGTGTGCTGCGTGTGCCCCCCTTGGTGCCCCCCCTCTCCCCCACCCCGTCCCTATCCCACCCCTCTCCAAGCCCCCCTTAATACCACCCCTTTACGGGCAAATAGGTCAACCATGAACTATGTGTGGCCACAAAAGCTCGCAGCCGTCGCAGCCCCTCCCACCCGATGCTCTACTGTGTCTCAGCGGTGCACCCCTCACCTACCCCATTATAAACTAATACTTGAATTGCCCTTTGCCAATTTATCGCCGGTTGGATCTTGAGGAAGATAACTGGGTTATCTGCAATTTCAGCAGTCATGCCCTATCCCTCAAACCCTCTCCGGCCCTTTCAATTCCTCCATGTACTGTTGTGCTTTCACCTCAGAGAAAACAAATTTAACCTGACCCTTTGTTATCACCTTGAGTCTTGCAGGTACCAACAAATAAGCCTCAGAACCAAGGCTCTGAAATGGAGCTATCATCTGTCTGAATCTCCACCTCCGTTCCATGGTGGCATGCCAAAAGTCTGGGCGGGCAAGGAACGTGACCTGATGTTCGCTTTGACTCAGGCTTTGCCTTATCCATGATCTCCTGCCTCAACAGATAGTTTGTGTGTGTTTGTATTTTATATAGTGCACTTCTACCCAGAGGACTCGTAGCGCTGTATTCATACCGCTGTGGAACCCATCCTGGCTTTCCTGTAAAATATCCACTCCTGGGCACCCCCAAGGTGAAGCCAGGCATCCAAGCGCTGCTGGGGCCGTTGTGGAGATTAAGCAAGCTATTGCCCAGAGTCACAGAGTGGGACCCCTGATTAGACTAGGCACCGAGGCGAGAATGATCAGGTCTGGGGAAATTGAGTCCAAGAGCCGCCGAGGCAGGAATTGAACCCTGGTCCCGGGCCAGACCTCTGCATCAGGGTCTGCCACTCTAACCATTGAGCCACACTTCTCCACTGTTGCCCACATATACCAAAATTGCTGTAGGCCTATCTGACTGGGGTGCCCCAAGCCCTTTCCTTAGAGTCAGGGGATATCGGTGCACTCTCTGCACTTTGGTCTCCCAGTTCCAACAGGTCATCTCAGGAAATGCACCCTTAAACAGATTAATCACAAACATCCTGCCCCTCCATCCCTTCAGCCACACCCAACAGTCTTATGTTGTTCCGTCTCTGATAATTCTCGAAGTCCTCCAGCTTCCACTGGACGTCCTCTGTAACCTTCTCTTGAGCTTGCTTAAAAGACTGCCACCTACTAACATCGTCCTCGAGCCTTCCTGTCCTTTCCTCCACTTCGGTCACCCTCTCTGCCAGCCGTGCACTCATACATTTTGTTCATTTTCCTAAGGGAGGTTTGGAATTTTTTTTTGTTGCTTGTTTAGCCCTACGACTTTCAAGCCTTGCCTACCCTTGCATCTGCTTCAGAGTAGACAACAGAAGGTCCAGTGAGGCTGCCTGTGGCTGAATCTGAGGAGGGGATGTAGCTTGCCCTGCTTGCACATTCTCAGTTCCTCCATCTTGGTACATCTGGGATGTGGCAGAATAGTCCCCAACTAGCTTCCTGGCAGTACTGGCAGGCTTTACTCTATCCTTAACTTTAGATCGCCTTTTTTGTTGTGTGCTTTCCTGAGCAGATGACGTACTTGCTGAGCCTGAATCTGAGTCTGCGTCTTCCAGTGAGCCCACTTCACTTGACATCAATGACTCCGAGTCTTCATTCAGGGAATAGAAGCAGTCCCCTTCTCTTGAGCCTGCCTCCCTTTCATGTACAGCCCGGTCTGAGTCTGCCAGTAAAGTACTCACAGTACCTTTTGCTGCGGTCAGATCACTGCCACCAGAGGGTCGCCCTCCTCGAGCACTGTAGAACCTCCATTATGTCTGGGCTGCTCACTGTGCCTCTCATCCCGCTGCTCTGTATCCCCGCTCACATACCTCTGGCCAGCGCTCCTAGGCGGCGTTGACTTCACGGCGTTGCCCGGCAACTGAAGCCTCAGCGTCCTCGCGGTGAGCTCCAGAATCGCTCTCTTCCACGTCCAACGCGTTCTCGATTCTCGCCGGAGTCAGTTCCTGCCCTTTGCTTGAGAAAGCCTCATACAAGGTGGGTTGACGGAGTGTAGAGTCTCTGGTTTTGACAGCATCCTTACTTTCTTTCGATGTGTGGGTTTTCTGAGCGCGATCGCCCATTCCCTTGATCTGAGCGATTTGTGTGCTTTTACTGCCTGGATTCCCGATGTTACAGCTGGCGCCACAGCCTGTTTGTTGCTCGGCGACCTTTTTTGGCAGTATCGTGGGGGCCTTCTTGCTCCCCCCGTGGACCGGAGCAGTGCGCTTGCAGATTGTGTGGGCTTGTTGTTATCCATAGCGCCCTTGGAGGATCCAGAAGGAACCTTAGCATCTTTAGTGTCTTTAATGTCTGTGGCTGACTTAGGCCCCTGAGGTGCCATCCTTACTTGTCTCGATGTTGGCTTTATCAGTAAGGCCACAATCTACATACAGCCATGTCTGATAAGAGAAAACAATGTCTCTGCCGGGTGTAGAATCCACCATACCGAACCCCAATCCTGCTGCCTTTCCAATGCACTAAAATCCGGGCGCAACAGGGTCCACCGCATCCTTCCCAGTGCATCTTGTTATATCGGGTCGGGAGGAGGAGAGCCTGCGACTAGGTGCTACGGACCGTCCGCGGCCATCTTGCCTCCCACTCTGTAATGCTTGATGTTATGTAATTTAAAAAAAACTTTACATAAGACAAGATTTAAGTTGCACTCCATTATCTGTCACAGGTACTTCTGGAAAACCTTCCCTCGCAAAAATGTCCCCAGAAAATTCAATAATAACTTGGTTGGTAGCATGGTGAACATACTTAACCTCTGGCCACTTTGAGTGGTAATCAACAATTACCAATGCAAAATGACTGTCTTGAGGTAAAGAATTAAATGGCCCAGAAACATCAAAAGCTATTTTCTGCCAAGGATACTTTGGCCAGGGAACAGGCTTGAGAGGAGCAGGAAAGGTTTTGTCCAAACCTGGCCATCAAAAACTAGATCTAACTAATCTTTTCATGGATGACATCACAGGATGTCCTTC
Source organism: Lissotriton helveticus (assembly GCF_964261635.1). Classification (NCBI taxonomy): domain Eukaryota; kingdom Metazoa; phylum Chordata; class Amphibia; order Caudata; family Salamandridae; genus Lissotriton; species Lissotriton helveticus. Next base: position 664,406,071 of record NC_136063.1, read on the forward strand.
AAGCGCAAGTTTAAAGATAACATCACGCATGAACTCTGGAGGAACACATTTTCCATTCTTTGAAATTAAATCATTTTCTACAGTCAATTCTGAAGAAACTTGCAAAAACGATCTTAGCTCAAAAAAAAAACTCTTGTTATCAGGCCATCCACATAGAATGAAACTTTTAGGAACACCCCAAGTCTTTTCAGAAATCATGCTCTTGTTCCACTCTTCTTCAGAAATTGTAGAGAAGTATTGGGAAGCAAGGTCAGACACAGAAGCAATCATTTCAATATCTTGTGAAACTTATATTTCTTCCGTCTGAGGACTGGGTAGCCGAGAAAGGCAATCTGCGGTTGCATTATGTTTTCCTGAAACATACTCAATTGAAAAATTGTACTCCTGCAACCTGGACATAAGTCTACTAATTCTTGCTGTGGCATTCCATCCATCCCCAGGGGATATACAAATTAATAAATAATATAAATAATAATAATAAAATTCCGGAAGTACTCAATGCTCCAAACACATCCCAGTAATTTCTTCTCAATTACGGACTACCTCCTCTCAGTCTCATTAAGTGTGTGGGAGGCAAACGCCACACACCACTCATCCTTTCCAGCTTTCTGAGAGAGAACTCCTCCTAACCCATACATGCTGGCATCCTCTGTGAAATGCAAGTCTTATTGATACAACGCGGTTTTAGGCTTGGAGCTTTAACAATTTCATCCTTGATGAGCTGAAATGCATCTTCCTGTTTCTGTGTCCAACAAACTTCTACTTTGTGCCTTGTGAGCTCTCTCAAAGGCTCCATTTTAGTAGCAAAATCCTTGATAAACTTACTATAGTATTCACAAAGTCCTGAAAAAGACAAGAGTTTCTCTTTGTTGTCAGGAGCAGGAACATTAACAATTGCTTATATCAAGGATACACCATTTCCAGATAGAGTATGTCCTAAATACTCAACACTCTCATGAAACATTTTGCACTTTTCTCATTTCAAAGTCAAACCATTTTGTTCTAAACGATTACACACTTCTTTTATGTGTTCAGCATGTTTTTCAGGGTTAGGTTAGAAAACAAGAATATCATCTTGAAAACATCTTACAAATCCATCTAAGCCTTTAAATATGTGGACATAGCTCTCTGAAAAACTGATGCCGCAGAGGCTAACCCAAAGGGCATTCTTTTATATTGAAATAACCCCTGAGATGTCAAGAGATGTCAAGAAGGCAGTTCAATTTTTTGAATCTTCTGTAAGAACAATCTGGTGATAAGCAGAGCGCAAATCAAACGTAGAAAAAACTTTAGCTACCTCAAGCATTGAAACCACCTCATTTATATTAGGTAAAGGATGACAATCCACTATTATATTGCATTAATGTTGACTCATTAGAAATTAATCTAGTCCAATACGTGATGATTCGGTAGTAGCATGTGGTGGTTCTCCCTTGACAGCACAAACTTAATCGCCTGTACCATTGCTCTCCTTATTTAAACACTTGACCCATTTTTCTGATTGTTCCATGGCCTTAGTAGTATTTATAACATCACTCAAATTGGGGTCTCCCAAAATCCAAAGTTGATCTTGGATTTTTTATTTCTAATATGTACAATGATTTGATCACCGATCATCTCATCCGTCATGGGACCAAAATTACAATGTATAGATAAAATATGTAAACCAGTAAGAAAATCATCAAATATCTCACTCTCCTCTTGAGCCCTAGTATAAAATTTCTATCTGTTTAACGCAACACTGAAGGTCGGATTCAATCTAATTTCTATCCTGTGTAAAGTGTCTTCAAAAACATTTCTATCTCCACCTCCATCAACCTGCGGAAGAGTTCTAAACACAAGCTGCCCTTCAGATCCTAAACAGTGTAGGAAAATATTTTTTTTTCTTTCAGCAGAAAGTCTCTCTCCATAAATGGCCTTAGGAAAAGTTAAAAACTCTTCCTTGCACCTCAACCAAGGAATGGGAGGATCTCCTTTAACTTGAAGAAACTTTGCATATTGAAATAGTGGAAAATTACAAAGGCAAAAAAAAACCAAGTAATGAAAACTGACAACTTAAAATAGAATAGAATATTATAACTTGTAAATGTAAAGTCACAAAGGTGTGCACATCACCGTGTGCAAAATGTATTAAAAAGAAATTTGTCTCTGAAAATGCAATCCTCTGATGGTGTGCACATCACAGTGCACTGAACTGTCTCAACAAAAAAATGTGTGGTAACAAATTGTGAGTAAATACCTCCAATGTACACTTCAAATGATTCCTCTTCGTGATTCTACCATTGTGTAAATCCTTTGCTCTGCGTACGTTTTTTGGAGTGCCCTTGTCATATAGCTACTGTATATCTTTATAATGCGTTAAGTTAGCATAGGCTCATTACATGTTTAAACGCCATTTTTCCTTTTGCTGCTTCTGCACACAACACTTAATTGTTGATTTAGCTTTCAACCTACTAGTTCGTTGTGGTTTACATGAGAATAATATGTTATTGCTCTGATATCAGCTTTGCTTAATAAACTATGTCTGTACAGAGAGTGCTGAAGCTTTAGGAATAACACGATACAGAATTGTTATGAGGTCTGATCTTCGCGCCTTCATAGACATAACATAAGTGCAGCTTCTGCCAACTTTGGGCTTTAGGCGGGTTTTATATTGCTTTGCTTGAAGCATAAAAACACACTTGATGCTGTTTGCATGCAGAGAGAGCTGGTGTATGCTGATGTGATCTCTTCACCGACGAACTCAAGAGCTCCAAGAAGAACTGCCGAGCCCTCGAGAAAGCCTGGAGAAGGGAACCAACACCGGACAACATGACCACCTTCAAGCTTGCCACCCGGAAGCACCACCAGCTGATCCGCGCCGCCAAGAAAACTGCATTCAAGGACCGGCTGGACAACAACGCACACAACTGCAAGGAACTCTTCAACATCGTGAAAGAGCTTTCCAACCCCAGCGCAGGAAACAACGACATCACCCCATCGCAAGACCTCTGCAACTCCCTCGCCTCATACTTCCACAACAAGATCGCGGACATACACAACAGCTTCAACAACCAACCAACGCACACCAAGACCGAACAACCACCCCCCACCACCAGCCTCCACGCCTGGACTCCGATCAGCACCGAAGACACCATCCGCACGATGAACTCCATCCACTCCGGTTCGCCGACCGACCCCTGCCCTCACCACGTCTTCAACAAGGCCGACGCTGTCATCGCACCCCACCTGCGAGACATCATCAACACATCCTTCGACACCGCCACCTTCCCTGAGAGCTGGAAGCACGCCGAACTCAGCGCTCTACTCAAGAAACCCACAGCGGACCCCACCGAACTCAAGAATTACCGCCCCATCTCGCTCCTCCCGTTTCCAGCCAAAGTCATCGAGAAGACCGTCAACAAGCAGCTGGCCGCCTTCCTGGAGACGAATGGATCCCTCGACCCCTCACAGTCTGGCTTCCGGGCAACCACAGCACCGAGACCGCCCTCATCGCCGCCACCGATGACATCCGAGCCCTGATGGACAAAGGAGAAACAGCGGCCCTCATCCTCCTAGACCTCTCCGCGGCATTCGACACTGTCTGCCACCGCACCCTAGTACAGCGCCTCAGCAACGTCGGAATCCAGGAGAAGGCTCTGGAATGGATCATCTCCTTCCTCGACTGAAGAACACAGAGAGTCCGCCTACCACCGTACAAGTCAGAGGCCACCGAAGTAATCTGCGGCGTCCCTCAAGGATCCTCGCTGAGCCCCACCCTCTTCAACGTCTACATGAACCCCCTCGCGGCCATCGCACGACAACACAACCTCAGCATAATCTCCTACGCCGACGACACCCAGCTGATCCTCTCCCTGACCAACGACCCCGCCGCCGCCAGAGCCAACCTACACGAAGGGATGAAAGAGGTAGCCGAGTGGATGACGACCAGCCGCCTGAAACTGAACTCGGACAAGACGGAGGTCCTCATCCTGGGCTCCTCACCCTCCACCTGGGACGACTCCTGGTGGCCTCCCGCCCTGGGCACCGCACCCAAACCAACAGACCACGCACGAAACCTGGGCTTCATCCTGGACTCCTCCCTCTCCATGACCAGACAAGTCAACAATGTCTCCTCGGCGTGCTTCAACATCCTACGCATGCTACGGAAGATCTTCTGGTGGATCCCCACCGAGACCAGGAAGACCGTCACCCAGGCCCTCGTCACCAGTCGACTGGACTACGGCAACGCCCTCTACGCCGGTACCACCGCCAAGCTCCAGAAGAGACTCCAGCGGATCCAGAACGCCTCAGCCAGACTCATCCTCGACATCCCACGAACCAGCCACATCTCCGGACATCTGAGAGACCTGCATTGGCTCCCCGTCAACAAAAGAATCACCTTCCGCCTCCTCACCCACGCACACAAAGCCCTACACGACCAGGGCCCGAGCTACCTCAACAACCGAGTCAACTTCTACGCTCCCAAACGCCACCTCCGATCAGCCAACCACGCCCTCGCCGCCGTCCCCCACGTCCGAAGAGCGACTACAGGAGGAAGGTCCTTCTCCTACCTGGCCGCCAAGACCTGGAACTCCCTCCCGACCGACCTGCGCCTGACCCAGGACCACCTCTCCTTCAGGAAGAAGCTGAAGACATGGCTGTTCGAGCAGTAGCGGCACCCCCCCCCCCCCCCAGCGCCTTGAGACCCTACGGGTAAGTAGTGCGCTCTATAAATGTCCTTGATTGATTGATTGATTCATTCTAGGATCCTGAGGTATGGGCCCGCCCTAATTCAACCCAAAGAGACCTTCTTAGCTATTAATATAATATGTGAGTTAGGGAGGGTGAGAAATAAGTGTTGTTAACCCTTATTCATTACAGCATGTTAGCATGCTGTCACCATTTGCTTTCTATGGACTAGTAACTATGCTGATAACTTTGCTTCTGATAATATGTCTCCTTGTATTATCTAAGATACTGCACCTGAGAAGACGGCATTAGTAAATAAATATTTCAAATGTGCACGTGTCCTCATTTACTCCAAGTTCTGGTTTGAAATGATTGTATAACGAAAGAGTGCTCATGTGTTCCACGTAACCTGAGGTATTGTAAGCTCATGCTCTGGTTTGTCTAAACATTGGGAGTTTGTTATGACCAATGAGACACTGTAGCTAGCTCGGTAAGGGGTTTGTTGGGTACTAAGGTGAGTTTTGGGTCACCCTAATTCGCTGAGGTTCCAATCCTCTGTGCACAGTTCTGTGGGAGAACAGAAACCCTGCTGCATAGCGCCCATACGTTGGTGGTCTTATATCATGACACTCGAGTAGTATATCATTCAAACCTTAACCCCTTCACTGTCGTTTCCGGAAAACGGTGGTGTCGGTGAAACCTGCCTATTTTTTGAAATAGGTCTTTTTCAAGCTTGAATCTATCTAAAGCGGTTTCTTTGAATTACTACCCAGTTGTGCTACAAAGTTTCCTTTGTTCTTCAGTAGTTCCGGTGCAATCATGGCGCAGGCTGTGGCTATCCCGCAGCATAGTCGCATTGCGGTGCGCAACCATTTACAGGCTATTCAAGTTCCATTGGAGGGCTTGGCTGTGATTTTAGTGGTGTGTGCAGATCCGGCATACCCTTTCGAGTTGTTTTATTCGTGGGTAACGTTTCCGGAAGTGGGCGCTAATTCTAACGTGTTCCACACCTACACACCCTCACCTGTACTGGCTGAATATACACCGCACAGGGCACTGGAAATACCTATTGATCATTGGCAGCATCGCGTTTGGTTTGATGGCGCCCTACCCCACTCTTTGTCCGCTGCGAGGTTAGGTCCTTTGTCCATTCCAGGCACCAATTGGCCTGCATTGGGTGGATTCACCCCGCACCCGAATCACGGTGCATGTCGCCTAGCGGATATTCGCAGACTATATGTTGTCTCGATTGCCGTGATTCGTGCATTAGTGCAATACATAGGTCGTCATCTCCCGGGTGGTCCCCCGGGGGGTCCGGCCGTTCAAACAGAACATGGTGGTTTAAGGCTCAATCCAGTTATGGTCAATTCGGTTTTTGGTAAGCGCCCCGATGATAAAGATGAATTCCCTTTCTGGCTTGCCGAGAAATTTGACCAGCTGGAGGCTGTGTTTCCGAATTCTACTCCTGCTGATAAACATAGAATGTTGACGATTACCTTGCCTAAGGATTTAACTCCTGAACTCGTTGACTGTGAAAGTTGGGGAAAAACTTTTGCGGCCGTTTGTACGAGGTGTTTCGGCACCCCGTCTATGTCCGTACTGTCTACGATCGTTAAGCGTGTTCAGGATGATCACGGACCGGAAGCAGCGGTTGAATTGGGTATGCGCCTGTGTGGTTCTTTTGAGATTGTTAGCGATCTCATACTCTCCAATATTAAGGGAGATGCAGTGAACTTTCAGGTGTCGAATGCTTTGGCTGCTCTGCCCGATGCCGATAAACCCCGACAGTTAGCGAAGATTGTTGTGGCCGCTTATAAAACTATTGGTCGCACAAGTAAAGGTCTGAAATATTTTCCTGTCAAGGAGAAGAAACAACCACAAGTACAGTCTGCTGCGGCAGATGTCCAGCCCAAGTCCAAAAAACAGAATTGGCCTAAAAAACAGAATCATGGGAAGCAACAACAGCAGACTCAGGAATCATATCCTGCGCCGCAAGTTCCTGCGCCGACAGAGAGAGTTTATGATTTGCGCGATCGCGCGATGATTAAATCACCTGATCGATTTCAGGTTTCTGATCAACGCTCTCCTCGTTCCTTTCAGGACTCATCGGCACCGAAGACCGGTGGAGGAGGAGGCGGGAGGGGACGTGGTGGCCAACAAGGACGTGGCCAGCTCCGCCAGACAGAAGGCGCAGGGAAGCAGGAGGATTCTACGCCAAAGAGACCGCAGTTTGCGAAAAAGAAAGTCGCAGCCTTAACAGCGCATCGATATGCCACAGATATTGAGAACGCGGCTTCGGAATCTGACGTGGGCTCTGACCTTGCTGGACAGCGCGGCGGAGATTACCATAGTGAGAGAGGCGCTGCGTCCACTACTGAGGGTGACAGCGACTGATGTCTACGTTGTAATAGAAACAGCCGATACAAGACTTGCTCCCCCTGAAAGACTTTATGAAATTGTCCTGTTAATTGAAGGTGACATACAACGTACCATCAAAGGGGTATTTTGGGAAAATCTTTCTTCTACATTTGACATTTTGCTTTCAGGGGCTGACTGGCCCCCACCTTTTGTGCTTGCGGCGCCGCGAGGGGAGGAGGTAATCCTGCCCAGTTTTGCGAACACTGTCTCGAAAGAGCATGCGCAGCATTTTGCAGAAGAGTGGGCTCGGGCTCTCGCACCGGCTCTGTACCGTAATCAATGTGGTTGGGATAAATTGTCCCCGAGCCACGAAATACCCTTACGGACTCAGACGCAGCCTCAACCTCAATATCCCATCCGGCGTGAAGCAAAAGCTTCCGTCGCGGAAATCCTTGACCAATTGGAATATCAGGGAGTTATTGAAACGTGTGTGTCACCAATGAATAATCCTCTTTTTACTGTGACCAAGCCTGACGGATCGTATCGTTTGGTATTGGATTACCGGCATTTGAACTCGCATTGCCGTAACTGTGCAGTACAGAATACTCACGGCTCTGCCCTAGTGGATAGTCTTGTGCGTAAGCGTTTTAAAACAACGCTTGACATTTCCAACGGTTTTTATGCCCACAGATTGGATAGCTTAAGCTCCCAATGGACCAGTTTTACGTGCGCTGGGGTCCAAAAACAATTCCGGCGTCTCCCAATGGGCTAAAGAATAGTCCTGGTATATTTACCGCACGCATAGTCTCTCTTTTAGAGAGAATCGACCCAGATGCTTGCTCGTACGTGGATGACATATATCTCACAGACGACGAAATTTGGGAGCATCTGTGTCGTGTAAATTCGATTATTTGTACCTTTGCAGATATGGGTTACAAATTTAACTTTGCAAAATCGCACATTGCTGAGTACACAGTGTTGTTCCTGGGCTATGAGCTCAACAATGAAGGTAGAGGTTTGGCTCCTCACTTCTTGGAGAAATGCGCCCAGTTGCGTGCTCCAACAACTCTGAAAAAATTACAGTCATTACTGGGCTTTTTAAATTTCGGGAGGACATACATTCCGGAATATGCCCAGCGTATCAAGCCTTTGTATGCTTTGATACAACCAACTTTTTCTAAATCATGCTGGCTGCCTGAGCACTCGGCCATCTTGCAATCTTTGCAGGCTGATCTGCTCGCTTCTAAATTTTTATTGACTCGTGATAACCACACCAACCTGGTGATAAGAATTATTCCTGGGACGGTGGGTTTCACGTACTTGACTTTTAATGAAGGAGACACAGTACCTATTGCTTACAAGTCACACTTGTACACTTCGGCTGAGATGCGATTTCCCACTGTGGAAAAGGTTTTAACAGCTGTGCAGATGGCGATTCTTAAGGAACGAGCTCTGACACAGGGGAAACGCATGTTGGTTGTTACACCATGTCCTCATTTGGAGGCAGTCACGAAAGCCAGTGTACCTAATTCAAAAGCTTTGCACCCTCGGTGGATTCAATGGGCTGCGTCCTTGACGTCCTCGGATGTCACGTTTATTTTTGACGCCTCATTGCGGTCTCAAGAGTACTTGCAGTATGAATTTGTTCATCCTGCTCCTCTAGCTATGCGACCTTTGGAGGACTTCCATTGCATCATTTACACTGATGGTTCGGCGCAGGTTGCGAATGCTCTAAACACGCCTACGTTTCCGCATGCGCCATTGTGATCGGTGCTATGTTGAACGATGAGTTCATATCCAGGGAGGTGCACACGCTGCCTCTGGGAGATTGCACCGCACAATTGGCAGAGCTTTGTGCTCTCTTACTAGCGTTGGAGTACGCTGATCCTAGTGTGACTACTCTTATAGTGAGTGATTCTTACTACTGTGTCCAGTCTTACAATGAAAACTTGTTCTTTTGGATTCAAAATGATTTTCGTGATTCCAAGGGAAGCACAATAAAACATAAGATGATCTGGGTTCGAGTGGCAGAACTTAAGGCTAAGTTGCCGCTCGTTTTTGTGATTCATACTCTCGGCCACCAGCGTGTTGGAGTCCACGCTGTCGGTAACTCGCTTGCTGATGAAGCAGCGAAATCAGTGGTATCTACATACTTAGTTGCGGCAGTTACTAGGTCCAAAAGTAAGATTGATAGTGACATCTTGGCGGCTGTTGCTGCCACTGAGAAGGGAGGTAAACATTCTGCGGGGTTCCCTTCGAAGTACACATATCACTTAAGTCCCGAAAAGGTTCCTTTTGTGAAAATTCCTGATGTTGGGGAACGTTTGAATGCCAACTCGGATCGCAGGGCTGACTTGATTACAGCGGCACATGAAGGTGTGGCGTCTGCGCATGCGGGCGTCTCGGCCACTGTATCTCAATTACAACAACGTTTCTGGTGGCGGGGACTGTACAAACAAATGCGTGATTATGTCCTTCTTTGTGACATTTGGCAGCAGATTAAACCTTCGACTGCTGCGCGTCCGCCACAGACACAGTTGTACATTTCTAATAAACCACTAGGTTGTGTTTATTTAGATCACTGCGGTCCTTTTTCCTCTGATACTGCGTATAAGTACATCTTAGTATCAGTTGATTCATGCACACGCTTTGTGTGGGTCTGGCCCCATCGCAGCGCTGATTCACGGACTGTCATTAGAGATTTGCGCGTCTTTGTAGGGATTTTATGCCTGTGGTACCTTCCATTCGGATCAGGGTCCGGCTTTCGCCTCTAAGGCGTATAAGGATGCCATGACTTCGATGGGGGTCCAAGTCAAGTTTTCGTCTCCATACAGACCTGAGGGTAATAGTGTAGTGGAGCGAATGAACCGTGATTTAAAGCAATCTTTGACAGCTCGAGTTATAGGCACTGGCAGGAACTGGCTGGCCCACCTCAACGGCATGCAGCGTGCTCTTAATAATCTCCCTAGAAGGTCTCTGGGTGGGCGGACCCCATACGAAATGCTCTTTGGCATCAAGATGTACATCCCTGACCTTGACGGTCTAGACTGCGTTGCTCGCGCCACAACCTTTGACGTAGATGAACATTGTACTGTTTTACAGAATCTACAAAAGACCAGAGACAGTCTTGCAAAGGAACATTTGCCCTCCACATCGGATGTTGCATTGCAGATCCCGGTAGTCGGCTGGCTACCCCAAGCTGGAGAACTGGTTCGTGAGAAGATCGATAACAAGAAAGAATTTGGTCCTTCCTATCGAGCTCCGGTTCCAGTGCTTGGAGTGAAGGGCACAAGAACAGTCATTTTACCACCACTTCCTGGTCGTAAGGAAAACAGGTTTATCTCAATTGACAATGTCAAGATACACAGAGTGGCCAATTCTTCTTAGCACGACACCGGCTGTTTCCTGTCCTTCCATTGTGAGAAATTCAGTTTTGCCCACTGCTTCTAATCATGAAAATGAAGTGGCCATCGAATTACCTGCAATTTCCAGTCCTTTATTAAGTACTTTGCCCGGTACAGATCATGATGAATTAGACTATACCTACCCCACTGACTTATCCATGCCTGACCTGCAAGCACGTTTGGCCACAGAATCCAGATTTTCATTTGACTCTGTTTCCAATGCCTCGAAGAAACCCTCACGTTTTGCAGTTTATGCCAGCTTATTTAAAGAACATTTTTTAATTCCCCCTTGGACATATATTTGGCTGGTGCTTTTTTCATTTGACCTTTTTATGTCAATAGGGTTTGTGTTTTATTTTTTCCGCTTGGTAAATGGACACTATGTCGAGGAAAGAACATGCATTCGGCATCTCAATGGAACTTTGGCTCCCCTTTCCTCATCGCATTCTGCACACAGCCTGAGAAGAGACTTGACATTTGTCAACATCACTGCTTGGCCTGTCCTTGATGGGATTGTGTGGGATGCCGTTAGATTTCAAATTCATGGCCCTACGGAGGTTGTTAATGTCCCTAATGTGCTTAGAGTTAATATGGGGAATCTGGTGAAACAAAACATACGTTCTGATGATTGGGATGTTCAGGCCGTAGAGTCTTTATTTTCTGATTTGAAATACTATGCTGCCTTTGATGCTGAAGATTTGTACTTAGAGTCTGCTAATTATGGTGATTTGTTTTGCTTTCAACATTTTGGCAACCACTTCTTGCATAAAACAACATCCAGAAGGAGTACTGTAAATTATACACAATGGGAGCATTGCCCAGCTCCTAAACAGGGCAGTTCGAATACTTTTTTGAAGAAGTACACTTATTTTACTGACTTCAATCAGTCTAATCCCGAGTCCTTTTATTTCAAAATGACACAGAAGCCTATGTCCAAGGTTAGACTTACCGATACCAAATTATTGTACTCGAAGTCCTTTCTAGATCAACTGGCTGTTGGCGGCTATGAGTTATGGAAGGAAACTATTGACCTAAAATCTGTTTGGGGTTCAAAAAACTGGCAGGTACAAGGCACTGAGGCTTTGCACCGTGCATGTCTCATCCCGAATCAAATGTTGTTTTTGAATTCCACTATTTCACAGACAACGTGCTTTGGATTGGCTACTTCTAAAAAAATAAATTTTCCATCTATGCCAGAGTTAGAAGAATATTCTGGCTGGAGTAATTATACTCAGTTTTCGATTAGGGACTTACAGACCCTATTGCTGAATTCGTCCTTTAACATATCCAGTATGGACCATAAGGGTTGGCTGGTGGGGCACGAAAGTGCTGATACATGCCAGCACCTGTTTTCTGGGTTTGTCTGATGGCTTTACACAGGTCAGACCTGATCCACGTTTTGAAACTGAACATTCTGTCACAACTTACTCTGTGGGTAAATTGTGTCAGAGTTGGCTGAAACATTCTAAATTGTCTGCAGTTAAATTACATCTTGCAAAGCTGAATGATGATGTTGATTTAAATGATTTCATTAAAGGCCTGGATAGTGGTAGATCAAAAAGATGGATATATGCTATTTACAATGAAATCTGGAAGACCTCACAGATTGAAGCAGCGACACGACTTAGAGCTATAGATCAAGCAAATCTAGAGAAAGTGCTGGCAGTAGTTGACAATAGTATTAACATGCTTTCTTCCCGCATTTACACTTTAGATAACATTGTGTCTTCTGTAGTGGATATTGTGCATGATGAAGTTTCTGTGTTGTACCATGGTCAGAATCAATTACGTTCTATCATGCAATTTGCATGGACCCTTCAAACGCTTAAATCTGGCAAGGTGCCATGGACCTACATGAATGTTTCTTCTCTCTTTGCACCCTTTAATTTAACTGACAAGCAGCGCTTGCTTTCTATGCGAGATGCTTCTTTTTCTATGTTACATAATGAGAGATTAGAGTCCTTACCTTTTTCTGTGGCAGAGGCCTCCGCTGCAACGTGGCTTATCCACGGTTTGATAACATTACCTTTTGCTTTGTACAACTTTACAGATTGTATGAAATATGTTGCCATAGGTCGCTATGAGCCTTTAGGTAGTGCATTTCTCCATGAAGTGTGGTCCCTTCCTTTCACTTATAGATGTTTGAAAGACGGCCAGGAAGTTTATCTAAATGGGGAGGAATGTACAGAAACTCCAGATCACTCGTTAATGTGTAGGCACATACAATTACACGGCTCTTGCAACCAGGACCGACCAAACTTAGCCTGTGTTTTGAAAGGGACACCTGTACCAGCAATCACCCCGACTTTTACCTTACTGGGGAACGGAAGTTATTTACTTTTAAATAATGAAGATTGTTGCGGGTTAATTAAAGGTGTAGCTTATGTGGTAACCGTAACTGAACGTGTCGTTTGCTGCAGAAAGGTACTGTACCCACCCACACATGAAAATAGGGAGGTTTCCATTTGGCCACGCATCCCAACCTTGAAAGCAGAGTTCAACGGCATGAGCAGACTGAGGGCTCTATTGTCCCAGAAAGAAGTGGCCTTCAGTTCGGCTCGGGAAACTTTCGTGCTTCACATAGCTAACACCCGGACTGAGGTTCAGGCCCTTTTAAATACTGATTTACCGTTGCATTTTGGCGAAATGATACATTCTATCTTTAACGCGTCCTCCACAACTGGGCCTGCGCATTTTTTTAAAACGGTTAGCAGCGGTCTTGTAACTTCATTTGAAAAGATATTTGGAGTGATCCCTGCTTTCTTCCATTCCATTTTTTCGAGTTTGTTTGGAGGATTCCCGGTTTTACTGGCACTGGCGGCAGGCGTTCTAGTGGTCCTTTGCTTCCTTAAATATGGATGCCCCACATGTGGAAGGAGCCGCCCAGCCCCTTCTGGTGCTGTTTCGCAACCAGATGCTTGAATATTATGGCACGCTGCCGCTTGCGATTTTAAGCACGGCATATGGATCATCGTTTCGATTTTCCTACTTCACCTGTGTCCAGCCTGTGTTTCATTGCCTAAGCTGTGATTTTGACTGGGCCATTGATTTGTGTCTCTGCCGACCGGTTTCTCCTGAAGTCGACTTTAATCAGCTGATGAGTCCCATCGTTACTCACGAGTTGGTTTGTACTGGCGACAGGATTATGGCCTTAGCAGCGATGCATGGACTAATGGGTCCTTGGAACATTCTTACAGCAGCGCAAGATTTCTTGGCACTGAGCTTTCTTGAAAACCCACCGAGTTGTCCTCTGATGGTAATAGAGGCTCCAGTATTGGGAGATCACGTTTGTTCTTTTCCCCTTCTGAATTGGATGGCTGAACTGTTTTCGGATGAAGACGGTGATTTCCTGTTGGAGGCTGTTGCTGCATATTTTGCATATTCGGTCTTGCCTTGAGGAACCTTATTGGTTTATGATGATGCCCCATTTTTTGCATTTTTTCACCTCCCAGTCCTATTGGCTTGAGTGCTGTTGATTTCTGAAATTTACATTTTTTATATTTTTTGTTTTGATTATTGTACTTTTCATGATTATAAGGTTGTTCATAGTTCTTGAACTCTACTTTCATGAAGTTGCCCTTATCTTATCTTATCTTATCCGTCCTCGGATCATGGGGGGGTGTCATATAGCTACTGTATATCTTTATAATGCGTTAGGTTAGCATAGGCTCATTACATGTTTAAACGCCATTTTTCCTTTTGCTGCTTCTGCACACGACACTTAATTGTTGATTTAGCTTTCAACCTACTAGTTCGTTGTGGTTTACATGAGAATAATATGTTATTGCTCTGATATCAGCTTTGCTTAATAAACTATGTCTGTACAGAGAGTGCTGAAGCTTCAGGAATAACACGATACAGAATTGTTATGAGGTCTGATCTTCGCGCCTTCATAGACATAACATAAGTGCAGCTTCTGCCAACTTTGGGCTTTAGGCGGGTTTTATATTGCTTTGCTTGAAGCACAAAAACACACTTGATGCTGTTCGCATGCAGAGAGAGCTGGTGTATGCTGATGTGATCTCTTCATTCTAGGATCCTGAGGTATGGGCCCGCCCTAATTCAACCCAAAGAGACCTTCTTAGCTATAAATATAATATGTGAGTTAGGGAGGGTGAGAAATAAGTGTTGTTAACCCTTATTCATTACAGCATGTTAGCATGCTGTCACCATTTGCTTTCTATGGACTAGTAACTATGCTGATAACTTTGCTTCTGATAATATGTCTCCTTGCATTATCTAAGATACTGCGCCTGAGAAGACGGCATTAGTAAATAAATATTTCAAATGTGCACGTGTCCTCATTTACTCCAAGTTCTGGTTTGAAATGATTGTATAACGAAAGAGTGCTCATGTGTTCCACGTAACCTGAGGTATTGTAAGCTCATGTTCTGGTTTGTCTAAACATTGGGAGTTTGTTATGACCAATGAGACACTGTAGCTAGCTCGGTAAGAGGTTTGTTGGGTACTAAGGTGAGTTTTGGGTCACCCTAATTCGCTGAGGTTCCAATCCTCTGTGCACAGTTCTGTGGGAGAACAGAAACCCTGCTACACCCTCCACTCTGTGTAAAATGTTCTCCAACGTTTCCTTGGTTTGCTAAAATGCGCATGAAACACTTCCTTCCGTCCGCTTTAGACAGTGGTAACCAGGCAATGATAAGAGTTACAAAATGGCTTCCTTACGCAATGTGACGCCGCTGGATGGCTCCCGGTGTAGCGCTGCTCAAAACATCCAAGATAAAGCTGAAAGTGTATGAGGATATGTAGACATAAATGTAGGCAAGGAGAGAATGAGGCAGGGCACAAGAGCGAGGCAACACACGATGGCTGAAGAATTAAAAAATGCTCAATGCACACATGATACAGTAAGTCATCACAGAAAAAACGAGAAGGTAGAATCAATACAAATTTTAGTCACGAAGGTCCGAATCATGATGGAAATTAAGTAAATACTTGGAATTATTGTTTCTGAAAATCCAGTAGCAGTAGATAGTAAAAAACAGGAGTAAACAGCATTACACGATTCTCTCATCCACAAAGACACTAGCTCATGTGCTGGATAAGTAGATAGATGTGACAGAAGTGTCTTCAATCGTCGCCAAAATGTTGAATACAAACAGCAGGCAAGAATATTAAAAAATTGTAGCTTTAATTGTAGAAGTTCAGCACAGCACAGCTTGTAGGTAACAGCCTCAAGAGGTAAACGTCGTTTACAACGCGGTGTTTACACCGCACAACCTTTACCACGCTGCCATTACAACGCAAGTCATTACTACCACTTGCGCTGGATGGCGCTGTTGGTTAAGGAATATTGTAATTTTATATTCCAACACCTTCCCTACTGTTACGTGGACTGGTGTTGGAATATAAAATTATAATATTTCTCAATCTGGGCCCTCCAACGTAAGTCATTGTAACGACTTGCGTTGTAATAACCGCGTTGTTAAGTACCGTGATCTAAAAGATCGCGTTGTACTGGCATACATTCCCTCAAGAAGAACTGAAGTGGAATTTAGAATACTACACATAACACAACAAGGCAAACCATACTTAGTGTTCTAAACAGAATGGGGAAAATGAAGGAGCATTTAAAGGGAAAGCATGCCAAATTAAGAGAATATAACAGCTATACCTCTCCGAAGAGCTCGAATGAGAGCGAAACACATGTCAGGGGTTGCTTTTATTCATTTCAGGTTGGCTTGGTTGGTATTTTACCAATTCAAAGCTATAATACTGTGCCTGGAGTGCAATACATAGGTGGTCATCTCCCGGGTGGTCCCCCGGGGGGTCCGGCCGTTCAAACAGAACATGGCGGTTTAAGGCTCAATCCAGTTATGGTCAATTCGGTTTTTGGTAAGCGCCCCGATGATAAAGATGAATTCCCTTTCTGGCTTGCCGAGAAATTTGACCAGCTGGAGGCTGTGTTTCCGAATTCTACTCCTGCTGATAAACATAGAATGTTGACGATTACCTTGCCTAAGGATTTAACTCCTGAACTCGTTGACTGTGAAAGTTGGGGAAAAACTTTTGCGGCCGTTTGTACGAGGTGTTTCGGCACCCCGTCTATGTCCGTACTGTCTACGATCGTTAAGCGTGTTCAGGATGATCCCGGACCGGAAGCAGCGGTTGAATTGGGTATGCGCCTGTGTGGTTCTTTTGAGATTGTTAGCGATCTCATACTCTCCAATATTAAGGGAGATGCAGTGAACTTTCAGGTGTCGAATGCTTTGGCTGCTCTGCCCGATGCCGATAAACCCCGACAGTTAGCGAAGATTGTTGTGGCCGCTTATAAAACTATTGGTCGCACAAGTAAAGGTCTGAAATATTTTCCTGTCAAGGAGAAGAAACAACCACAAGTACAGTCTGCTGCGGCAGATGTCCAGCCCAAGTCCAAAAAACAGAATTGGCCTAAAAAACAGAATCATGGGAAGCAACAACAGCAGACTCAGGAATCATATCCTGCGCCGCAAGTTCCTGCGCCGACAGAGAGAGTTTATGATTTGCGCGATCGCGCGATGATTAAATCACCTGATCGATTTCAGGTTTCTGATCAACGCTCTCCTCGTTCCTTTCAGGACTCATCGGCACCGAAGACCGGTGGAGGAGGAGGCGGGAGGGGAAGTGGTGGCCAACAAGGACGTGGCCAGCTCCGCCAGACAGAAGGCGCAGGGAAGCAGGAGGATTCTATGCCAAAGAGACCGCAGTTTGCGAAAAAGAAAGTCGCAGCCTTAACAGCGCATCGATATGCCACAGATATTGAGAACGCGGCTTCGGAATCTGACGTGGGCTCTGACCTTGCTGGACAGCGCGGCGGAGATTACCATAGTGAGAGAGGCGCTGCGTCCACTACTGAGGGTGACAGCGACTGATGTCTACGTTGTAATAGAAACAGCCGATACAAGACTTGCTCCCCCTGAAAGACTTTATGAAATTGTCCTGTTAATTGAAGGTGACATACAACGTACCATCAAAGGGGTATTTTGGGAAAATCTTTCTTCTACGTATGACATTTTGCTTTCAGGGGCTGACTGGCCCCCACCTTTTGTGCTTGCGGCGCCGCGAGGGGAGGAGGTAATCCTGCCCAGTTTTGCAAACACTGTCTCGAAAGAGCATGCGCAGCATTTTGCAGAAGAGTGGGCTCGGGCTCTCGCACCAGCTCTGTACCGTAATCAATGTGGTTGGGATAAATTGTCCCCGAGCCACGAAATACCCTTACGGACTCAGCCGCAGCCTCAACCTCAATATCCCATCCGGCGTGAAGCAAAAGCTTCCGTCGCGGAAATCCTTGACCAATTGGAATATCAGGGAGTTATTGAAACGTGTGTGTCACCAATGAATAATCCTCTTTTTACTGTGACCAAGCCTGACGGATCGTATCGTTTGGTATTGGATTACCGGCATTTGAACTCGCATTGCCGTAACTGTGCAGTACAGAATACTCACGGCTCTGCCCTAGTGGATAGTCTTGTGCGTAAGCGTTTTAAAACAACGCTTGACATTTCCAACGGTTTTTATGCCCACAGATTGGATAGCTTAAGCTCCCAATGGACCAGTTTTACGTGCGCTGGGGTCCAAAAACAATTCCGGCGTCTCCCAATGGGCTAAAGAATAGTCCTGGTATATTTACCGCACGCATAGTCTCTCTTTTAGAGAGAATCGACCCAGATGCTTGCTCGTACGTGGATGACATATATCTCACAGACGACGAAATTTGGGAGCATCTGTGTCGTGTAAATTCGATTATTTGTACCTTTGCAGATATGGGTTACAAATTTAACTTTGCAAAATCGCACATTGCTGAGTACACAGTGTTGTTCCTGGGCTATGAGCTCAACAATGAAGGTAGAGGTTTGGCTCCTCACTTCTTGGAGAAATGCGCCCAGTTGCGTGCTCCAACAACTCTGAAAAAATTACAGTCATTACTGGGCTTTTTAAATTTCGGGAGGACATACATTCCGGAATATGCCCAGCGTATCAAGCCTTTGTATGCTTTGATACAACCAACTTTTTCTAAATCATGCTGGCTGCCTGAGCACTCGGCCATCTTGCAATCTTTGCAGGCTGATCTGCTCGCTTCTAAATTTTTATTGACTCGTGATAACCACACCAACCTGGTGATAAGAATTATTCCTGGGACGGTGGGTTTCACGTACTTGACTTTTAATGAAGGAGACACAGTACCTATTGCTTACAAGTCACACTTGTACACTTCGGCTGAGATGCGATTTCCCACTGTGGAAAAGGTTTTAACAGCTGTGCAGATGGCGATTCTTAAGGAACGAGCTCTGACACAGGGGAAACGCATGTTGGTTGTTACACCATGTCCTCATTTGGAGGCAGTCACGAAAGCCAGTGTACCTAATTCAAAAGCTTTGCACCCTCGGTGGATTCAATGGGCTGCGTCCTTGACGTCCTCGGATGTCACGTTTATTTTTGACGCCTCATTGCGGTCTCAAGAGTACTTGCAGTATGAATTTGTTCATCCTGCTCCTCTAGCTATGCGACCTTTGGAGGACTTCCATTGCATCATTTACACTGATGGTTCGGCGCAGGTTGCGCATGGCTCTAAACACGCCTACGTTTCCGCATGCGCCATTGTGATCGGTGCTATGTTGAACGATGAGTTCATATCCAGGGAGGTGCACACGCTGCCTCTGGGAGATTGCACCGCACAATTGGCAGAGCTTTGTGCTCTCTTACTAGCGTTGGAGTACGCTGATCCTAGTGTGACTACTCTTATAGTGAGTGATTCTTACTACTGTGTCCAGTCTTACAATGAAAACTTGTTCTTTTGGATTCAAAATGATTTTCGTGATTCCAAGGGAAGCACAATAAAACATAAGATGATCTGGGTTCGAGTGGCAGAACTTAAGGCTAAGTTGCCGCTCGTTTTTGTGATTCATACTCTCGGCCACCAGCGTGTTGGAGTCCACGCTGTCGGTAACTCGCTTGCTGATGAAGCAGCGAAATCAGTGGTATCTACATACTTAGTTGCGGCAGTTACTAGGTCCAAAAGTAAGATTGATAGTGACATCTTGGCGGCTGTTGCTGCCACTGAGAAGGGAGGTAAACATTCTGCGGGGTTCCCTTCGAAGTACACATATCACTTAAGTCCCGAAAAGGTTCCTTTTGTGAAAATTCCTGATGTTGGGGAACGTTTGAATGCCAACTCGGATCGCAGGGCTGACTTGATTACAGCGGCACATGAAGGTGTGGCGTCTGCGCATGCGGGCGTCTCGGCCACTGTATCTCAATTACAACAACGTTTCTGGTGGCGGGGACTGTACAAACAAATGCGTGATTATGTCCTTCTTTGTGACATTTGGCAGCAGATTAAACCTTCGACTGCTGCGCGTCCGCCACAGACACAGTTGTACATTTCTAATAAACCACTAGGTTGTGTTTATTTAGATCACTGCGGTCCTTTTTCCTCTGATACTGCGTATAAGTACATCTTAGTATCAGTTGATTCATGCACACGCTTTGTGTGGGTCTGGCCCCATCGCAGCGCTGATTCACGGACTGTCATTAGAGATTTGCGCGTCTTTGTAGGGATTTTATGCCTGTGGTACCTTCCATTCGGATCAGGGTCCGGCTTTCGCCTCTAAGGCGTATAAGGATGCCATGACTTCGATGGGGGTCCAAGTCAAGTTTTCGTCTCCATACAGACCTGAGGGTAATAGTGTAGTGGAGCGAATGAACCGTGATTTAAAGCAATCTTTGACAGCTCGAGTTATAGGCACTGGCAGGAACTGGCTGGCCCACCTCAACCGCATGCAGCGTGCTCTTAATAATCTCCCTAGAAGGTCTCTGGGTGGGCGGACCCCATACGAAATGCTCTTTGGCATCAAGATGTACATCCCTGACCTTGACGGTCTAGACTGCGTTGCTCGCGCCACAACCTTTGACGTAGATGAACATTGTACTGTTTTACAGAATCTACAAAAGACCAGAGACAGTCTTGCAAAGGAACATTTGCCCTCCACATCGGATGTTGCATTGCAGATCCCGGTAGTCGGCTGGCTACCCCAAGCTGGAGAACTGGTTCGTGAGAAGATCGATAACAAGAAAGAATTTGGTCCTTCCTATCGAGCTCCGGTTCCAGTGCTTGGAGTGAAGGGCACAAGAACAGTCATTTTACCACCACTTCCTGGTCGTAAGGAAAACAGGTTTATCTCAATTGACAATGTCAAGATACACAGAGTGGCCAATTCTTCTTAGCACGACACCGGCTGTTTCCTGTCCTTCCATTGTGAGAAATTCAGTTTTGCCTACTGCTTCTAATCATGAAAATGAAGTGGCCATCGAATTACCTGCAATTTCCAGTCCTTTATTAAGTACTTTGCCCGGTACAGATCATGATGAATTAGACTATACCTACCCCACTGACTTATCCATGCCTGACCTGCAAGCACGTTTGGCCACAGAATCCAGATTTTCATTTGACTCTGTTTCCAATGCCTCGAAGAAACCCTCACGTTTTGCAGTTTATGCCAGCTTATTTAAAGAAAATTTTTTAATTCCCCCTTGGACATATATTTGGCTGGTGCTTTTTTCATTTGACCTTTTTATGTCAATAGGGTTTGTGTTTTATTTTTTCCGCTTGGTAAATGGACACTATGTCGAGGAAAGAACATGCATTCGGCATCTCAATGGAACTTTGGCTCCCCTTTCCTCATCGCATTCTGCACACAGCCTGAGAAGAGACTTGACATTTGTCAACATCACTGCTTGGCCTGTCCTTGATGGGATTGTGTGGGATGCCGTTAGATTTCAAATCCATGGCCCTACGGAGGTTGTTAATGTCCCTAATGTGCTTAGAGTTAATATGGGGGATCTGGTGAAACAAAACATACGTTCTGATGATTGGGATGTTCAGGCCGTAGAGTCTTTATTTTCTGATTTGAAATACTATGCTGCCTTTGATGCTGAAGATTTGTACTTAGAGTCTGCTAATTATGGTGATTTGTTTTGCTTTCAACATTTTGGCAACCACTTCTTGCATAAAACAACATCCAGAAGGAGTACTGTAAATTATACACAATGGGAGCATTGCCCAGCTCCTAAACAGGGCAGTTCGAATACTTTTTTGAAGAAGTACACTTATTTTACTGACTTCAATCAGTCTAATCCCGAGTCCTTTTATTTCAAAATGACACAGAAGCCTATGTCCAAGGTTAGACTTACCGATACCAAATTATTGTACTCGAAGTCCTTTCTAGATCAACTGGCTGTTGGCGGCTATGAGTTATGGAAGGAAACTATTGACCTAAAATCTGTTTGGGGTTCAAAAAACTGGCAGGTACAAGGCACTGAGGCTTTGCACCGTGCATGTCTCATCCCGAATCAAATGTTGTTTTTGAATTCCACTATTTCACAGACAACGTGCTTTGGATTGGCTACTTCTAAAAAAATAAATTTTCCATCTATCCCAGAGTTAGAAGAATATTCTGGCTGGAGTAATTATACTCTGTTTTCGATTAGGGACTTACAGACCCTATTGCTGAATTCGTCCTTTAACATATCCAGTATGGACCATAAGGGTTGGCTGGTGGGGCACGAAAGTGCTGATACATGCCAGCACCTGTTTTCTGGGTTTGTCTGATGGCTTTACACAGGTCAGACCTGATCCACGTTTTGAAACTGAACATTCTGTCACAACTTACTCTGTGGGTAAATAGTGTCAGAGTTGGCTGAAACATTCTAAATTGTCTGCAGTTAAATTACATCTTGCAAAGCTGAATGATGATGTTGATTTAAATGATTTCATTAAAAGCCTGGATAGTGGTAGATCAAAAAGATGGATATATGCTATTTACAATGAAATCTGGAAGACCTCACAGATTGAAGCAGCGACACGACTTAGAGCTATAGATCAAGCAAATCTAGAGAAAGTGCTGGCAGTAGTTGACAATAGTATTAACATGCTTTCTTCCCGCATTTACACTTTAGATAACATTGTGTCTTCTGTAGTGGATATTGTGCATGATGAAGTTTCTGTGTTGTACCATGGTCAGAATCAATTACGTTCTATCATGCAATTTGCATGGACCCTTCAAACGCTTAAATCTGGCAAGGTGCCATGGACCTACATGAATGTTTCTTCTCTCTTTGCACCCTTTAATTTAACTGACAAGCAGCGCTTGCTTTCTATGCGAGATGCTTCTTTTTCTATGTTACATATTGAGAGATTAGAGTCCTTACCTTTTTCTGTGGCAGAGGCCTCCGCTGCAACGTGGCTTATCCACGGTTTGATAACATTACCTTTTGCTTTGTACAACTTTACAAATTGTATGAAATATGTTGCCATAGGTCGCTATGAGCCTTTAGGTAGTGCATTTCTCCATGAAGTGTGGTCCCTTCCTTTCACTTATAGATGTTTGAAAGACGGCCAGGAAGTTTATCTAAATGGGGAGGAATGTACAGAAACTCCAGATCACTCGTTAATGTGTAGGCACATACAATTACACGGCTCTTGCAACCAGGACCGACCAAACTTAGCCTGTGTTTTGAAAGGGACACCTGTACCAGCAATCACCCCGACTTTTACCTTACTGGGGAACGGAAGTTATTTACTTTTAAATAATGAAGATTGTTGCGGGTTAATTAAAGGTGTAGCTTATGTGGTAACCGTAACTGAACGTGTCGTTTGCTGCAGAAATGTCCTGTACCCACCCACACATGAAAATAGGGAGGTTTCCATTTGGCCACGCATCCCAACCTTGAAAGCAGAGTTCAACGGCATGAGCAGACTGAGGGCTCTATTGTCCCAGAAAGAAGTGGCCTTCAGTTCGGCTCGGGAAACTTTCGTGCTTCACATAGCTAACACCCGGACTGAGGTTCAGGCCCTTTTAAATACTGATTTACCGTTGCATTTTGGCGAAATGATACATTCTATCTTTAACGCGTCCTCCACAACTGGGCCTGCGCATTTTTTTAAAACGGTTAGCAGCGGTCTTGTAACTTCATTTGAAAAGATATTTGGAGTGATCCCTGCTTTCTTCCATTCCATTTTTTCGAGTTTGTTTGGAGGATTCCCGGTTTTACTGGCACTGGCGGCAGGCGTTCTAGTGGTCCTTTGCTTCCTTAAATATGGATGCCCCACATGTGGAAGGAGCCGCCCAGCCCCTTCTGGTGCTGTTTCGCAACCAGATGCTTGAATATTATGGCACGCTGCCGCTTGCGATTTTAAGCACGGCATATGGATCATCGTTTCGATTTTCCTACTTCACCTGTGTCCAGCCTGTGTTTCATTGCCTAAGCTGTGATTTTGACTGGGCCATTGATTTGTGTCTCTGCCGACCGGTTTCTCCTGAAGTCGACTTTAATCAGCTGATGAGTCCCATCGTTACTCACGAGTTGGTTTGTACTGGCGACAGGATTATGGCCTTAGCAGCGATGCATGGACTAATGGGTCCTTGAAACATTCTTACAGCAGCGCAAGATTTCTTGGCACTGAGCTTTCTTGAAAACCCACCGAGTTGTCCTCTGATGGTAATAGAGGCTCCAGTATTGGGAGATCACGTTTGTTCTTTTCCCCTTCTGAATTGGATGGCTGAACTGTTTTCGGATGAAGACGGTGATTTCCTGTTGGAGGCTGTTGCTGCATATTTTGCATATTCGGTCTTGCCTTGAGGAACCTTATTGGTTTATGATGATGCCCCATTTTTTGCATTTTTTCACCTCCCAGTCCTATTGGCTTGAGTGCTGTTGATTTCTGAAATTTACATTTTTTATATTTTTTGTTTTGATTATTGTACTTTTCATGATTATAAGGTTGTTCATAGTTCTTGAACTCTACTTTCATGAAGTTGCCCTTATCTTATCTTATCTTATCCGTCCTCGGATCATGGGGGGGTGTCATATAGCTACTGTATATCTTTATAATGTGTTAGGTTAGCATAGGCTCATTACATGTTTAAACGCCATTTTTCCTTTTGCTGCTTCTGCACACGACACTTAATTGTTGATTTAGCTTTCAACCTACTAGTTCGTTGTGGTTTACATGAGAATAATATGTTATTGCTCTGATATCAGCTTTGCTTAATAAACTATGTCTGTACAGAGAGTGCTGAAGCTTCAGGAATAACACGATACAGAATTGTTATGAGGTCTGATCTTCGCGCCTTCATAGACATAACATAAGTGCAGCTTCTGCCAACTTTGGGCTTTAGGCGGGTTTTATATTGCTTTGCTTGAAGCACAAAAACACACTTGATGCTGTTCGCATGCAGAGAGAGCTGGTGTATGCTGATGTGATCTCTTCATTCTAGGATCCTGAGGTATGGGCCCGCCCTAATTCAACCCAAAGAGACCTTCTTAGCTATAAATATAATATGTGAGTTAGGGAGGGTGAGAAATAAGTGTTGTTAACCCTTATTCATTACAGCATGTTAGCATGCTGTCACCATTTGCTTTCTATGGACTAGTAACTATGCTGATAACTTTGCTTCTGATAATATGTCTCCTTGCATTATCTAAGATACTGCGGCTGAGAAGACGGCATTAGTAAATAAATATTTCAAATGTGCACGTGTCCTCATTTACTCCAAGTTCTGGTTTGAAATGATTGTATAACAAAAGAGTGCTCATGTGTTCCACGTAACCTGAGGTATTGTAAGCTCATGTTCTGGTTTGTCTAAACATTGGGAGTTTGTTATGACCAATGAGACACTGTAGCTAGCTCGGTAAGAGGTTTGTTGGGTACTAAGGTGAGTTTTGGGTCACCCTAATTCGCTGAGGTTCCAATCCTCTGTGCACAGTTCTGTGGGAGAACAGAAACCCTGCTACACCCTCCACTCTGTGTAAAATGTTCTCCAACGTTTCCTTGGTTTGCTAAAATGCGCATGAAACACTTCCTTCCGTCCGCTTTAGACAGTGGTAACCAGGCAATGATAAGAGTTACAAAATGGCTTCCTTACGCAATGTGACGCCGCCGGATGGCTCCCGGTGTAGCGCTGCTCAAAACATCCAAGATAAAGCTGAAAGTGTATGAGGATATGTAGACATAAATGTAGGCAAGGAGAGAATGAGGCAGGGCATAAGAGCGAGGCAACACACGATGGCTGAAGAATTAAAAAATGCTCAATGCACACATGATACAGTAAGTCATCACAGAAAAAACGAGAAGGTAGAATCAATACAAATTTTAGTCACGAAGGTCCGAATCATGATGGAAATTAAGTAAATACTTGGAATTATTGTTTCTGAAAATCCAGTAGCAGTAGATAGTAAAAAACAGGAGTAAACAGCATTACACGATTCTCTCATCCACAAAGACACTAGCTCATGTGCTGGATAAGTAGATAGATGTGACAGAAGTGTCTTCAATCGTCGCCAAAATGTTGAATACAAACAGCAGGCAAGAATATTAAAAAATTGTAGCTTTAATTGTAGAAGTTCAGCACAGCACAGCTTGTAGGTAACAGCCTCAAGAGGTAAACGTCGTTTACAACGCGGTGTTTACACCGCACAACCTTTACCACGCTGCCATTACAACGCAAGTCATTACTACGACTTGCGATGGATGGCGCTGTTGGTTAAGGAATATTGTAATTTTATATTCCAACACCTTCCCTACTGTTACGTGGACTGGTGTTGGAATATATAATTATAATATTTCTCAATCCGCGCCCTCCAACGTAAGTCATTGTAACGACTTGCGTTGTAATAACCGCGTTGTTAAGTACCGTGATCTAAAAGATCGCGTTGTACTGGCATACATTCCCTCAAGAAGAACTGAAGTGGAATTTAGAATACTACACATAACACAACAAGGCAAACCATACTTAGTGTTCTAAACAGAATGGGGAAAATGAAGGAGCATTTAAAGGGAAAGCATGCCAAATTAAGAGAATATAACAGCTATACCTCTCCGAAGAGCTCGAATGAGAGCGAAACACATGTCAGGGGTTGCTTTTATTCATTTCAGGTTGGCTTGGTTGGTATTTTACCAATTCAAAGCTATAATACTGTGCCTGGAGTGGTAAAAGGCTTTTGTCATTTTATAGCTCAGCATGGACAGCACTGTGCTAGTCCTATGCTTAAAGACTTTGCTATAGAAATGGCAAAAGACATTGTATCTTTCTACCTCGGCATGGATGGCACTGTGCTAATCCTATGCTTAAAGAATTTTGTGGAAAAGCAGACATTTAAAGTGAGCAGATCTAAAGTGTTGCAGGTGTTGAGGGTGTTCTGTACAGGAGCTGCTTTCCACCTAAATTTGAGAACTACCTCGAGTTCTCTCCTACTTTTTTGCATATATATATATATATATATATATATATATATATATATATATATATATATATATATATATATACATATATTACCTACTGGCGATAGCCAGTAGGTATATATAGTTAGGATTGTTTTCCATAGGGAAATCGCAACATTCTATTGGGAATAACTTTGGCGCCGGTTGAGGAATCTTCCTGAAATTTTCCTTAACTTTGCCTCGCGGCGCTCCGGTCCTTCCCTGAAAGTTTGGGGGGGATTCGTCAAGCGGGGGCCGAGATAAAAGGGGGTCCCAAAACATGTTTTCCCCATGTTAATTTCCATAGGGCGGTTGGACTCACTTTTAGCCCGAACGGCTGAATGGTTTTCCACCAAACTTGGCAAAATTGTAGGGACTGGTAGCCCGATGTGCCTTTGCTATGTCTCAAGATATGTGCTCCAGTGGTTTTTACGAAAATTAACTTTGAAAAAATATATATTGGGCTACATTGGGCTATATATATGTTAGAGCCCAAATGTAGCCCGATGTAGCCCAATGTAGCCCAATGTAGCCCAAAGATGGTCACCAGAGACCAAAAAAAAACAAATGTAGCCAAAATATCAGCCAGATATAGCCCAACTATAGCCCAATGACAGAATGTCCCAGAGTGTTCTAAAGAACAACTAGAGCGCTAACAGTCTTACTTATGACAAAAGTATAGCACATCTGAAGTCATCTTGATTGGAATAAAGTGTTAACACTTAAAACATTTAATTTACAAAGGAACAAAATGAGGGGGTTCATTTTGCCATAGAAATTATGATTAGTGCTGAAGAAAGAAAAATTAGGGCACATTTTGAGTGACTTCTCAAATCCTCTCATATTTCATTAAAAAAATTCTGATATGCAGTCTCCCAAGATGGCCCCCAGAGACAAAAGAGCCTGTGCTTAAAAACTCTGTTAGCAAAGCAGGCATTTGAGATTTAAAAAACGTTTTAATATATAAAAATGTTATCCGCTAATAGAATTAGCATTTAAAAATCCTTGCGACTTCAATGAAAAAACCATAGGTTTCAGGCATTATATAGTTAGGAATTAGCATTTAAAAAACCTTGCGAATTCACTGAAAAAACCATAGGTTTCAGGCCTTATATAGTTAGGAATTAGCATTTAAAAAACCTTTGAAATTCACTGAAAAAACCATAGGTTTCAGGCCTTCTATAGTTAGGAATTAACATTTAAAAAAACCTTGCAAATTCACTGAAAAAACCATAGGTTTCAGGCCTTTTATAGTTAGGAATTAGCATTTAAAAAACCTTTGAAATTCACTGAAAAAACCATAGGTTTCAGGCCTTATATAGTTAGGAATTAGCATTTAAAAAACCTTGAAAATTCACTGAAAAAACCATAGGTTTCAGGCCTTATATAGTTAGGAATTAGCATTTAAAAAACCTTTGAAATTCACTGAAAAAACCATAGGTTTCAGGAGTTATATAGTTAGGAATTAGCTTTTAAAAAACCTTTGAAATTCACTCAAAAAACTATAAGTTTTAGTGGTGTTATAGTTAGCTGGACATTTTACTTATACAAAACCATTGAAATTGCTCCTATATAGTTAGTTGTACTAACTATATTTTGCGCACCTGCAATCCACTGCTGATGATGTCACATATTAGATCATTCATGACATGGTCAGTGACATCACTGATAACATCTCAAATGACATCACTGATGACATCACTGATGACATCATCCACGTGACAATCACATACACCTTTTCATACACCATTACAATTTTTCATCACTCTTTGGAAAATACAGAGTATCATATTTAAATCCATTGTCACAGCAATACAAGTATCTAAAAATCCACTCAGTGATTCATAGATGTATACACACATCTAATCGCTTACCTATGGATTCACTCATACATGCTGTCAATGAACAATAGAACACTATCAAAAATACTTATACATCTATATTAAACAACAGCACGCATCCTATTCACATATGAAGTCATCCTACTCACTTATGCAAACAATGGATCATACTTACATATTTACTTAGCAAAACACTTATACAAACACCACTTCTTCTATTCATTTAGATAGTAAGTCATACTTAGTGAATTATAAAATCATTATTACAAGTATACAGTTATCCATACAGTCACTCACACAATCATTGTGTCTTATGTATACTTATTTATATACAACAACTGACACATACACTGCCTTTTATTTTTCTAGTTTGTTGGACCTGTACCATTGAGAAATATATTTGCTCATCACCACACCCATAAAGATATTCACTCACCCAAACAACTGTTAGAACATGTAGTTTTAACTACATATATCTACTGAATCAACTATTCACACATCTTTGGACAGTCACACCCCCCCACTGAACCACACACACTTTCAAACTCCCATACAAATACTCAGTTAACTAATCAATAACTAATATAGAGTTTCACATAGCTAGTAACCAACTGTAGAATCAGTTTACACAACAACTGACAAAGTGATACAGATATTCACACAGTTTAGTCACTATCCACTATATTTAGTGAGACATTATAAATTGGTCAAGTAAACAGTCAATTACACTGCTACTAAATCCTCCATCCAAATATTTATTTATATATATACACTTATTCTTCAATGCAAATTGCTATATATATAATGCATATTTAAATAACGAAGCAAACCACATTCACTGGATGATGTCATCAGTGATGTCATCAGTGATGTCATTTGAGATGTCATCAGTGATGTCACTGACCATGTCATGAATGATCTAATATGTGACATCATCAGCAGTGGATTGCGGGTGCGCGAAATATAGTTAGTACAACTAACTATATAGGAGCAATTTCAATGGTTTTGTATGAGTGAAATGTCCAGCTAACCATAACACCCCTAAAAGTTATAGTTTTTAGAGTGAATTTCAAAGGTTTTTTAAAAGCTTATTCCTAACTATATAAGGCCTGAAACCTATGGTTTTTTTCAGTGAATTTGCAAGGTTTTTTAAAAGCTTATTCCTAACTATATAAGGCCCGAAACCTATGGTTTTTTCAGTGAATTTGCAAGGTTTTTTAAATGCTAATTCCTAACTATATAAGGCCTGAAACCTATTTTTTTTTCATTGAATTTCGAAGGTTTTTTAAATGACAATTTTTAAATGTATTAATTGTTATTTTTTTATACTGATTTACTACATTTTTGCAGGCAGGTGTTCAGAGGGCATGCCCCCTTTTTACAACGTTCTGCAGCGCCACCCCTGGCGCGTTTGCAGAGGAGGAACTAATTCCCCTTGCATACTGGGGGTCGCTGGGGGGCAACTAGCCCACCGGGAGCCTCCAGTATAAGCCAGGGAGCTGCATTACATAGAGGTGTAATGAGGCAACACCCTTTTTTACACCTCTCTGCAACGCAGCCCCCGGGCGTGTTTGCAGAGGGGGAACTAATTCCCCTTGCATACTGCGGGTCCCTGGGGGCCAACTAGCCCACCTGGAACATGCAGTATGCGCCAGGGGGTTGCATTGCAGAGAGGTGTAATGAGGCCATACCCTTTTTTACACCTCTCTGCAGCGCAACCCCTGGCGTGTTTGCAGAATTGGAACTAATTCCCCTTGCATACTGGGGGTCCCTGGGGACCAAGTAGCCCACCAGGAGCCTCCAGTATGCGCCAAGGGGCTGCGTTGCTTTGCCCCGGAGGCGGTGGTCTCCGGGGCAGTGTGGGGGCATTGTGGACCCCCCCCACACTTCTTTATCACTATGCTGCCGCGATTTGGTCCCCCCGGGGGGTAATTTTTTAAAAAACAAACCAGGTTTTAAAAAAAAAAAATGTGGGCCTTTTTTGTCCTTGTGGGACCACCTGGTCAGGCCTAGGGGTCAGGGTGTATCTACCCTGCCCCCTTTTTGTGTTCTTCACGTTTTTTTTCTGTTTTCTTGTGCCTCGGGCTATCTACACGCACACATATACACATATATATGCATATATATGCATTTATATATATGTATGTATATATATTACCTACTGGCGGTCACCAGTAGGTATATATAGTTAGGATTTTTTCTCTATGGGATTTTTGAAAATTCTATGTCTAATAACTTTGGCGTTTGTGGACGGAATTGGCTGAAATTTTCTGGAAAATGGAACATTTTGTTTCTGAGCAGCCCCTGGAAATTTGGGGGGGGGTTCGTCAAGGGGGGGCCGAGAAAAAAGGGGGGTCCCAAAACGTGTTTTTAACATTGAGTTTTCCATAGAGCGGTTGGCCTCACTTTTAGCCCGAACGGCTGAATGGATTTCCACAAAACTTGGCAAAATTGTAGGGACTGGTAGCCCGATGTGCCTTTGCTAGGTCTCAATATATGTGCTTCAGTGGATTTTGAGAAATTAACGTTCAAAAAAAGATATATATCTGTAACAGCGGACCGGGCAGCGCTCGGGCTCGCGGACTTTTCGCGGTACGGAGCTTTGTGAAGCGAAGCTGATTGGTTCTCCGGCGTCTGTGAACATTCCAAACAGTCCGTAGCGGCCGCCATCTTGTCTCTCGGTAGGATCGAGAGACAAGAGGAGGCCAAAGCGAAGGGGCAAATGACCATAAGGGGGCATAGTAGATCCTCGCTGACCCCCTAGGTTTGATGTGGAGGTTTTAAAAGGGCCCCGCGGGGCAAAAAAAAAAAATAATAATAATAATCGAACGGCTGAATGGATTTGCACGAAACTTGGCAAAATATTAGGGACTGGTAGCCCGATGTGCCTTTGCTAGGTCTCAATATATGTGCTCCAGTGGATTTTGAGAAATTAACGTTCAAAAAAAGATATATATCTGTAACAGCGCTCCGCTTCGCGTACTTTTCGCGTTACGGAGCTTTGCGAAGCTGATTGGTTCTCCGGCGTCTGTAAACATTCCAAACAGTCCGTAGCGGCCGCCATCTTGTCTCTCGGTAGGATCGAGAGACAAGAGGAGGCCAAAGCGAAGGGGCAAATGACCATAAGGGGGCATAGTAGATCCTCCCTGACCTCTTAGGTTTGATGTACCATTTTGCCAAGTTTGGTGTAATTCCGTTCAGCCATTCAGGCTGTAGACGTATGTAAATGTCCTATGGAAAATTGCATGGGGAAAACACATTTGAAAGTGTTGAAATTTAGAACCAATTAAAATGTTACTTTGGTTTTGTATTTGTGTGTGATGAAAGTTAATTGGTTATGTATATATCTCAAATGAGAGGAAACCACAGCCATTTTGTGATACTACTGTCTGAGGTACATTTGTGAGGAATTTTTGGTGGTCAATTTTTGGTGTTTGATTTACAC
Organism: Lissotriton helveticus; assembly: GCF_964261635.1. Classification (NCBI taxonomy): domain Eukaryota; kingdom Metazoa; phylum Chordata; class Amphibia; order Caudata; family Salamandridae; genus Lissotriton; species Lissotriton helveticus. The sequence goes on from NC_136063.1 coordinate 664,438,045, forward strand.
AGTACTAACACTTCTCCTACTTTTAAAAAGGTGAGTTGTTAATTTGTAAGGGGAACTATGTTGTACACTTGAAGATAATTTGAAAAATGTTTTCTGTTATTTATTTGCAGTCCTTCTGTTATACTAAATACTTGATAAAGTTAGTTTTATATTATGTATTACTAAAAACGATAAATGAAAGTGATTATTTTTTTCTGCAATTTACAGCAAGCAATTTCAAAATAAAATGGCTCACAATGAAGAGACCGTGGCAATTTCTTTTGAATTATCCACTACATTGATTGAAATTGACAGCACCAATAATGAAATATTGTCACAAGGAGGAGATGATATGAATGATTTTTTTGATCAATCTGTTGATGGCGAATTTATCGAATGTTTGGAGACCATAGAGTTACAAGAATCATCATTGCAGACTTTTAATGAGGAGATTCCAGATGAGATGATTGAAGAGGAAATTCCTGATGAGGACATGTTACTAGTTCTTTCAAATTTAGAAAATTCAGAAGAATAAATTTATATTTAGAAATCAAAAATTGTTTGAGACATTATTCATTTTTATTTTTAATTTATGAGGTTGTAGCGAAGTGATTGTAGTATAAAATGAGACTTATAGTATAGAGTGCAACATTTTTATGTTACATGGTAAGTTTACTCATATTTACTTCCCTTCTACCACTATATTATCTCCAATGTGTATTTGACATCTCTTCTTCATCTCCGGCCTCCTTTCTCTCACTGTGTGTCTCTGATGCATCTTATCGCTGCTATTTTGTGTAATTACAGAAGAGAGTAAAATAAAATAGTTCGGAACGTGAAAAGGGGGCAAAGTAGAGTACCCCTCACCCCCTAGGCCTTCTCAGGCGGTCCCAAAAGGATCAGTTTCTGCTTTCCTGAGATATTATGGTATGAGTTCCATATACCACAATAACTTGCATTACAACATGCAAGATATATATCTCCTATTACCAACTTTTGGAGATATTCGCGCTAAGCCCGAATATCTCCAAAAACTAACACCTGCCCTGAGCAGTTCTTAGCCATGTTATCCAATGGGAGGTGGATAACATGGCTAAGAGCATTAGCTCGGTAATGCATGAATATCGCTGACTTTTTAGCGATATTCATGCATTGTGGCCGTTTTTTATCGCATTTGCGATAAACCTTGATAATAGCAAGGTTTATCTTCGATAATTTCTGACGATGCTTAGCGGTAAAAAATTCGTTGGTAAGCATCGTTAGCGATAAATATCGCTTAACTTTGGTAATATGCACCAACGTCTGTTAACGTTCGATTCGAAGGAAATGAGGAAGTGTTGAAAAACATTGTTTGCGCCATCTTGCCTTTTTTGAAATGCCACACTTTTGTCGTGCACGGCAGCCATTTTAGATGCCTTGACCAGACCCACTCTCTGCACGCTGTCGATTCGTAGCATGGGTCCCCACCCTCGCAAGCATCTTCCCCAGGCACTGGTCACCCCCGCTCTCTGTCTTATGCATGGGCAATAAACCTCCCCCCATCTGCTCTGCTCTTCCCTGAGAATCACACTCTGTGCCCGCCCGACACCTCCCTTTCGCCCTATTCACTACCGCACCCTCTGACACTCCTCTTCCTCTGTGTCCGATTGTCCAGGCTATCAGCTAGCCCTGCAGATGTAGTTTATGGCCCCAGCTGTAAAGAATCACCCCTCTTCAAAGGAGTTATAGTAGATCAAGGCCCACACCCGATGAGATCCGTCACACCACACGTGTTCCTACTATCTGAAAACCATCCTGTATTGTGATTGGGGAGGGGACCGAGCCTGAAGCGGAAGATTCCAGGGATGACTCTTTGTACATCAAAGTTTTTACATTTATGTGTCACATTAAAAATATATAGCACTCCAACAAAGTAGTAGGATTATAAAACTTTAATAACTTATAAATATATACAACAAAACAAAAACAGTAAAAACATTTAAACAACGAAGAGACCGTGGCAATTTCTTTTGAATTATCCAATACATTTATTGAAATTGACAGCACCAATAACTAAATATTCTCACAAGGAGGAGATGACTTGAATGATTTTTTTGATCAATCTCTTGATGGCGAATTTATCGAATGTTTGGAGACCATAGAGTTACAAGAATCATCATTGCAGACTTTTCATGAGGAAATTCCTGATGAGGACATGTTACTAGTTCTTTCAAATTATGAAAATTCAGAAGATGTTGCCTGGGTGCCGCACTGATTTGGGTATCCGGCGTGGGGCGTCCCGGGGGGTGGATTGTCAGTAGCGGTCTGTTGTGCGAATAGTTCCAAGGCAGCAGAAAGCGCTGAAATCTGGATGTCATGAAGGTGATGTCTAGTAAGTTGCCGCCCAGCAAATAACGGCGTGGGGCGCCGCGGGGGTGAGTGAGTCCAGTAGGCACCACAGCTATTCTTACCGGCATTGCAGAATTACTGCTGGGGACAATGCCTGTGCTGTAGCAGGGTCACAGCAGAAACAAAAAGGATTCTGTTGAAGATGTTGTTGGTTTTCAATTTGAAAACAGTTCTGGTGTCAACTGCTATGCTAATGTAGTGGTTAATGTTTTGTTTTCTCTAGAAAATGTAAAAGAGGGGGAGGCAGTCCAAAGTTCTGTTAAAAGGGCAAAGGAAAGGATCGGTGGTTTGAACTATCAGTCAAAAAGGGGAGGGGGTGCAACAATTTTTCCTACCGGGTCACAGTGTGCTTTCACCGGAACTGAGGTCTGCAGGATTCTAGTCATTCAAAGTGAGGCTGGCGCCAGCATGGGAGCGCCGACGTCCCGCGGATACAATTTCGTCACTCCACGGGCGATCATGGCAGTCATTCCCCATCGGGGGTGTCTGCGGGGGTCGGAGACTCCCGCGGCTCCTCTAGAATCTTCAAGGTCGTGGAGGACTACGGTGGTGGAGTCAACCAGTGACCGGGCCATTTCTTTATGCTGGGCCCGCTCTTGCCAGGTCGACCGCCATTTTGAGAGTTTGGTAGCTACTGGCGATCGCGGGGTCAAATGAGCGGACGGGCTCCACCCTGCCGGGCGAGACGTTGCAGCATCGCCACAGTGGAAGAACCCTTTTCCGGGCGCCTGGAGCGCTGAGGGTGCAGGTGGGAAGCCTCCACTGGGGAGGCGGGAGAGGCCTGTTCGCACCGTCTCTCCCTCCCAGTGCACCCCACAGCGTCTCGCTTGAGATTTGTTATGGCCGGACCAGGCGATGAGGACGAGGGGGGGGGGGTCGGAGGCATGTGCAAGACATCCCCCCCAGTGTTGTCAAAGCCATTGTTGAAGAAAGAAGAAATGTCCCGTCCGTCTTCGGGCCGGGCTTCCGGTGGATGTCGGCCGGACGCCCCTTGCTCTGGGCCCATGAACGGGTTCCTTGGTTTATCGGCTGCAGCCGGATCCCATCGGCCCCGGCCGTTGGTGGCCGGACCGGTAGAGAATGTGGCGGGACTACCTGCAACTGTCAAGGGCCACCGCGGCCGGACTGGGAGAGAGAGGGGAGGGTCGAGGACACGGACATTCCCCCCCCTGCAACTCTCCAGCGTTGTCAATCCCCCTGGCCGGGTCCCGCTGGCCTCGGCCTCTCCTCCGGCTACACCCCACGTGATGATCTCCTGGCCGAGGCGTGGCAGCAGGACCCGCCTTATATGTGTTGCTTCCGGCTGGGCGTAGCCGAAAACCTGTTGCCCTTTGGAAGTTTCTAGAATGGGGCGGATGTCTGCTGACTTCTATCTTTCCCAGTTTGCCGTTATTTGGCCGTGGCAGGCGGTGGGACAGACAGGTTTTGGGGCAGTGAGGGGCGATGTTTTCAGGTTTCTTATTACAGGCTTACTTCTAACGTTTCTTGTTTCTAGGACAATAATAGGTTTTATCATTACGTATTGTTATCGTTTCTTTGTTTGTTATTTAATAAAAAGTTCATCAGTGTCCTACTGATTTTCGTTTTCCTATTCTTTTCTTTCCAGGTTGTTTCATGCTAAAGTTTCTGTTAACAGGATACAGTGATCACTTCGTTATTATTGCATATGTCCTTTTCACTAGGGGTGCTCTCTGGTCGGGCCAGATGACGTATTTCTAGTAAATGGTCCGGGTGAAACAGGTGCATCAATCAGTGGGGAGTAGATAGGCATGACAGATTACAACGGGGGAGAAAGGTCCGCATTACCTACCCTTTCACTACTTGCAAAGATTTTCCTACGTATATTTGCAAACAGGGAATACCTCCAAAAAGAACCAATTCCCAAACAGTCAATGTTTGGGCAAACAATCAATCAATGAGGAACGAAATAGGCACGACGTGTTAAAGGTTTGCGTTACCTACCCTTCACTATCTGCAAAGGGAGAGAGAATATTCCTATTCTTCCTCGTTTGCAGGCAGAGAAGATCCTTAAGAGAACCAACTTCGAACAATTCAATGCTCGATTCAAACAATCAACAAGGGGTACTGTGAACACAAATGGACGCCGCTTATGTACATACACATTGCTATTTTCAACAGGTTGTTCTTAATGTTTCTATTTTAGCGAGGTCAAAAAGAGATCCCATTAGTGGCCTACTGATTTTGCTTGATTCCTTTTGTTTTTTTACACGATTTTTCGCTATCTGCAAAGACTAAACAAAGTATTGCGACTCTGTGCTTGTTTGTAAATAGAGAATGAACCAAAGAGAACAATCAATCAAATGGAGAGAGAAGCAGGCACGACGGATTACAACGGGGGCAAAGGCCTGCGTTAACTACCCTTCACTATCTGCAAAGAGAGAGTACTCCTAATAGAAATGAGGGGTGGGGGGCAGCATTCAAAGCAGATCAGTGTGCATAAACACGAAAATGTTTTTACTTACCACGTACTTGACATTCGACAGCTTATGATATTTGCTATTAAAAAACCATTGAAATTCACTGAAAAAACCATAGGTTATAGACTATATATAGTTAGGAATTAGCATTTACAAAACCTTGAAAATTCACTGAAAAAACCATAGGTTATAGACCATATATCGTTAGGAATTAGCATTTACAAAACCTTATTTTACTCACACAAAACCATTGAAATTCCATATATAGTTAGTTGCACTAACTATATATCGCGCACCCGCAATCCACTGCTGATGATGTCACATATTACATCATTCATGACATGGTCAGTGACATCACTGATGACATCACTGATGACATCTCAAATGACATCACTGATGACATCACTGATGATATATCATTTGACATCAATGGTCACATCAATGATGATATCATTAATGTGACAATACAATGCATCTCCTCACACTTTAATATGACCTCTGTTACACCCAGTGTTAAATACAGAGTATAATTTTTGAAACCATTGACACACCAATACTAGTTACTACATACGCACTCACTGATTCCTACGTCTACACACACATTCACTCATTCACCCATACAATCATTCATACATACAATCACTCATCTTTACAACACTATCATATGCACTCATACACCTATACAGACACTCACACTCTGCCACTCATCCATGGAGTTACTCACACACCTAGTCAGTCCTGTAAAGAATCAATCACACTTCCATTTTCTTATCTATACAGTTAAACATAGAGTACCTTACATTTTCAAACATATACTAACACATACTTACTCTCTTATACAATCATTGATACAAGTACACATTGATCTACACAGAGTCACACATCTCCCAGCCAGCCACACATACACTCAGTCTCCCATACTAATACTTGGACAATCAATTAATAACCCATATAGTTACTCATATAGCTACTGATCAACACATGCAGCAGTTTACAGAACAACAGACATAATAATGCACAAATTAAGACAGTTTAGTCACTAACCCATGCACTCAGTGAGACACATTTAATCACTCACTCATACAGTCAATCACCCACCTACTAAATGCTTCATCCAGACACTTATACATCTACTCATTCTTCAATATGTAAAACATATTTAAACTTTACAGAAACACACAGTCACTGGATGATGTCATCAGTGATGTCATCAGTGATGTCATTTGAGATGTCATCAGTGATGTCATCAGTGATGTCACTGACCATGTCATGAATGATGTAATATGTGACATCATCAGCAGTGGATTGCGGGTGCGCGATATATAGTTAGTGCAACTAACTATATATGGACTTTCAATGGTTTTGTGTGAGTAAAATAAGGTTTTGTAAATGCTAATTCCTAACGATATATGGTCTATAACCTATGGTTTTTTCAGTGAATTTTCAAGGTTTTGTAAATGCTAATTCCTAACTATATATAGTCTATAACCTATGGTTTTTTCAGTGAATATATATATATATATATACATACATATATAAACATATATAATCTGCATATCTATATAAATACAAATATAAATGCATGCATACATATACATATATGCATACATATGTATGTAATTTACATGAAAGTTTGAAAAACACTATTAAAAGCAAAGCTAAAAAGCCACCTCATTACAAACAGAATGGCTTTAACTTAAACGAGGGCGAGATCTATTGCATTTTCAATGCTTGTTTACTTTGGTTCCATCAAGAAGGCATTCAGATGTGTCACATATTTGCCATGAATTCTGAATTTTAGCACGCTAGTTGCTCATTATATCACTGCAGTAAAGCTACTGCTCACCAGGGAAGTCTGCTGCTGGTATTCAAAGTGCATGTTTCAGTCTGCATGTCAGAATTTTTTTAATGAAATAGAAGAGGATTTGAGAAGGCCCTCAAAATGTGCCCTCATTTTTCTTTCTGACGCATTAATCATACTTTCTATGGCAAAATGAACCCCCTCATTTTGTTCCTTTTTAAATTAAATGTTTTCAGACTTACCACGTCATTCCAATCAAGATGGCTTCTGGTGTGCCATACTTTTGTCATAAGTAAGACTGTTAGCACTCTAGTTGTTCTTTAGAACACTCTGGGACATTCTTTCATTGGGTTATACTTGGGCTACATCTGGGTGCTATTTGGGCTACATTTGGGCTCTTTTGTCTCTGGTGGGCATCTTGGGAGACGGCATGTCAGAATTTCTTAATGAAATAGAATAGGATTTGAGAAGTCACTCAAAATGTGCCCTAATTTTTCTTTCTGAAGCACTAATCATACTTTCTATGGCAAAATGAACCCCCTCATTGTGTTCCTTTTTAAATTAAATGTTTTCAGACTTACCACTTCCTTCCAATCAAGATGGCTTCTGTTGTGCCATACTTTTGTCATAAGTAAGACTGTTAGCGCTCTAGTTGTTCTTTAGAACACTCTGGGACATTCTGTCATTGGACTATACTGGGGCAACATCTGGGTGATATTTGGGCTACATTTGGGCTCTTTTGTCTCTGGTGGCCATCTTGGGAGACTGCATGTCAGAGTTTTTTTATGAAATAGAATAGGATTTAAGAAGTCACTCAAAATGTGCCCTAATTTTTCTTTCTGCAGCACTAATCATACTTTCTATGGCAAAATATATCCTCATATTGTTCCTTTTTAAGTTAAATGTTTTAAGAGTTACCACTTCATTTCAATCAAGATGGCTTCTGGTGTGCCATACTTTTGTCATAAGTAAGACTGTTAGCACTCTAGTTGTTCTTTAGAACACTCTGGGACATTCTGTCATTGGGCTATACCTGGGCTACATCTCGGTGCTATTTGGGCTACATTTGGGCTCTTTTGTCTCTGGTGGCCATCTTGGGAGATTGCATGTCAGAATTTTTTAATGAAATAGAATAGGATTTGAGATGTCACTCAAAATGTGCCCTAATTTTTCTTTCTGCAGCACTAATCATACTTTCTATGGCAAAATATATCCTCATATTGTTCCTTTTTAAATTAAATGTTTTCAGACTTACCACTTCATTCCAATCAAGATGGCTTCATGTGTGCCATACTTTTGTCATAAGTAAGACTGTTAGCGCTCTAGTTGTTCTTTAGAACACTCTGGGAAGCTGCAGTAGAACACAAAGGAATCAACTGACAGTCTCTGTCCTTGTTGGATGTACATGTTTTACTGAGAATGTCAGACTTCATTCTCACCTGACTGAGAAAGATAATGTGAATTTACAGAATTAAATATGCTTTCAGTTTAGCTTATAGATCCCCTTCCAAACCACTGTGGGAAAAGCATGAGATAATAGTTTTCTTTCAAACATGATTCATGATATCCCAGCAGAAGGCTTTTTCACATGGTAAAATCACCTTAGAACACAGCACAATTCCTAAAATGAGTATGGTATCATCAACAAATGATTTATAATGTAACTAAAGTCCTTAAACCTTCTATTAACTGCAATGCTTTTTAAAGAGGTGCTATCATGTATATTGGTCCCAAGATGGCTGCCAACACTTCTTGGATGAAGAATTTGAATTTTGAAAACAAATTTCTTTTTTGCCTTGGGGGTCCTTGTGGGACCCCCTGAGCAGGCCTAGGGGGTCAGGGTGCTTCTACCCTGCCCCCTTTTTGAGTTCTACACGTTTGTTTTTCTGCTTTCCTGTGCCTCAGTCTACCGAGGCACAAGATGGCTGCCAACACTTTCTGGTTTGGAGTGTTGACAGACATTGGCAGCCAATCAGAATGCAGCTCGTGCTCGGAAAGGTAAGCATACAGTAAGCTTACACGTAAGCTGCTATAGATATATATATTTTTTCTCTTTTGATTTTCTCAAGAACTACTGGAGGGATTTTCACCAAATATAGCAAAGGCACATCTGCGTACCAGTCCCTACAATTTTGCAAAGGTTGGCGTAATTCCGTTCAGCGGTTCGGGCTGTAGCCGTGTCAGAACGTCCTGAGGAAATTAACATGGGGAAAACAAGTTTTGGGACCCCCCTTTTTTCTCGGCCCCCGCGTGATGAATCCCCCCAAAACTTTCAGGGAAGGAGCAGAACTGAGCTGGCCAAAGTTTTGGAAAATTGCACACAATTTCCTCAATCGACGCCAAAGTTATTCCCAATAGAATGTTGCGGATTTCCTATGGTAACTAGGTCCTAACTATATATACCTACTGGCGACCGCCAGTAGGTAATATATATATATATATATATATAATATATATAGGGTGTTTCGAAATACATTTTCTGTGGCACAAGGAACTTTGGGTCCGCAATTCATCTTTCCGACTGGATTGGAATGCCTTCTTGATGATATACTACAATTTCTAAGGTGTCGAGTTGCTTCAGCGACATTACGCGGTAACCCCTCCTCTATTCTGGGCGTTGTGGATGGAAGCAGCTGGTTTAATTTTTCGAGGCGTAATCATTGTGCTCTGGTGAAGAGCGTACTGCACGGCAGCCCCTGGATGCTAGTTATTCGTTTCTACCTGAGTTTCTGGAATCGAGGCAACCGGAGATCGAAAACTGGACTGCCTGATAAAATGGGAAATCCAAAATCAGGGTCATTCTTACATATAACTAACAGCACAAAGCTATCAGGGGTATTTTAAAACGTAATTGAAACCTGATACTCAAAGACCCAGTAATAGGTGCAGATCTGGCACAACATAGTCGTATACCTCAATTGACTTTTAGAAAAACCAGATCTATGGGCAATTGCCTTGTGAAAAATAGTCCTGAAATCAAATTACCATCTAACTGGCTATCCACACAAAAAGGTTTTTTTAAGTGCATGCAAATTTGCTAAAAATAGGAAAGATTACACTACCCCTTTTTTGCCCCAACCAAAATGTATCAATAAAAGAATCAATTGTAAAACGGATTATGTTGTGTACGTGTTGGAATGTTCGTGTGCGCTACGATATGTAGGCAGCACCAAACTGCCGGTGCACAAAAGAATTCTCCAACATATACGTGCAATCTCCAACAAAGATCAGGCATATCCGGTGGCGAGGCACTTTGAGATAGCCCATGCAAGTACCCCAATACATCTTAGTTACTATGCAATTGACTGTGTACCTCCATCACGCAGAGGTGGCATCCGTGAAGGTGCCCTTCGCCTTTTGGAAACACAATACATATTAGAATTAAATACCAAGTCCCCGTCAGGATTGAATGTAACTGAGGACTTACACACATGTCTCTAAAAGGGTATTCACATACTGATCTCTCATTTTAAGTGTTTGACATATCATCTATATCTGAAATCCACACCATATTAGCTGCTATGATGACCTTGAGTGTATCCAGAAAGTTTATCTTTATCTTTTAAAGTTACTGAATAATGAATATTGAACAATCACGTGCTTCACTTTATTTTGTCTATTTGTACGATTTATCTCACTTTCACTTAAATTCTTTACACACCTATATATTCTCTTTATCGGCTGGTCAAGAGATTATTGGGTTAGTTCGGCTTTCTTTGGAAAGATCAGCAGTACATGAAATGTGTACATGCCCACTTGGGATTTATTGTTAAGGATGAATCGTGGTATCCACCTCCTACATTAGACAGACTTTGTATTTGCAGAATATTTGCTAGTTTGCACAATACGATAATGAACCATTCAGGACACGGTGGGCATAAGAATTGGATGCATATTACTATAGCATCCTCCATGGCATTTTTTAGCATGTTTACATTTTATTTTATGTACTTGTGATTTTTAAAAGCCATTATTTTGCCTTGCCTTTACTCATATTGCACTTTATATCCTATTTTATAAATGATGTATATATATTGTTCTCTATTTTATATATTTATATATGATTCATGTCCGTGTTGCGAATAGTTTTTGCATTTATGCAGTTAGTTACACACTATTTTGCAGGACATAATCGATTGCACTCTTGGCATTTAGGCCTATATTGAAATTACGATAGTCTGTCTTCATTGTCTATCAATGTACAGATCAGCTGACTCTAATTGATTGCACTGGCACTTTAAAAATCTCTTTCCACTAACGCAACGTGTCATGTGATCAAGGCCCAGGTGGGGCTGAAACGCATCATGGCGGCGATGCAGGGTGTTTCGAAATAAATTTTATTTGGCACAAGGAACTTTGGGTCCGCAATTCATCTTTCCGACTGGATTGCAATGCCTTCTTGATGAAATACTACAATATATATATATATATATATATATATATATATATATATATATACATATATATTCTTCCACCCTTCTCTCACAAGAAGAAAACGGAGTCGCACTCACGGGCACTTTCCAAGTGTTATATTTATTTTCAAGATTTCAGAATCCTTCGCACAACCAACGCGTTTCGGTGTCCACTGACCTTTAATATACATATCATGACAAGACATTATCTAAGCTAATCGTAAAAATAATATACTTTTACTTTAAATAAACTTATATTACTTTTAAATCCAATTTCGCGAAGTCGCGTTGGGTGTGTGCTGCCTGTGCGCACGGTACACGGACCCCTTGTGACCTGGAAAAAAAAAGGTTTGATTGATTCATAACATTTCCTATTGTAACTATTGAAGGACCCCACCTATTGCATTCTTCTTAGACCTTCTTTGGAGGAACAACTCTCAACTGAGAAGAACCGTTTTTGATTGCATTCTTTTGTGCTATATTTTCAAAAGTGCAAAAAATGGCTCAGGACAGCAGCCATCATCAGACTCCGACCACTCTTCGGATCATGAATTTCTTCCTGAGCCTCCACGTCCAGAAAAAAATACATCAGTTGTCTGGAAATATTTTTCAATCCCAGAAGTCCAGAAAAAAGTTAATGCAACTAAAGTACCTGCAGGATTTGTGAGAGGGTGCTTTCAAGAGGAGATCCTACCAAAAAATACTCCGGTGGAACAGCCAGCATGATTAAGCACCTTAAGACACTGCACCCGGTGAACCTGGCTTTAGTGCAGAAGAATCGGTGAAAACCCTCCACCTGCAGTGCCAAGCACTTGACCACAACATCTGGACATACGTCCACAATTTGACCACCTGAAGGTGCACTGCATTAAGTGCAACAAATTACTGTGTTATGGAGAACAGTCTGTAGATCTGATCTGCAGGGCACAAGAGAATCATCGGTGCTAGACTTTTTTTTTTCCTGAAGTTCATTGTTTTATTCCTCCAGTTCTCTTTTTTCATTTTGAAAAACACCCAAGAAATCACAAAATTGTTGAAAAAAGCACCCAAAAAAAGTTCTTTTCAGAACTAACTTCTTTGGGTAAAAAAAGAGCTATATTTGTATGATAGTATGTGAAAGTTTGGTTGAATGTACGCGTAGTGTATAATTGACGGAAAGAATGCATTAGTAGTGTATGGTGAGTGTATAAGTGCAGAGCTATAAGAAAGTGCTGCAGCATGACACTGTAACCTCTTTAGCTGCAGTGTGGTGTGGTACTTGCGAAGCACAGGGATGCAACATATGTCCATAAATATGTTGCAAGTCTATGCTTCCCTCTGCACTGCTGCTTAAACTGCAGCCATGTGGTGACACAGGTACCCTTGCACCATGGTGCAAGGATATCTGTGTCGTGTGGAGTTTGTTTTTGTGCAGGAAGACACACCTTCTTGCACAAAAACAATCAGTGAAGGCATTTTTCTCCTTCAATGTAAGATGTGCAATGCAGCATATATTTAAAGAGAAAAAATGAGGAGAAATAAAAACAATTCTCCTTGTTGAGCCATGCTACACCAATTGGAGAATGGTGCAACATTTACACACATGTCCAGATTTATGATTTATGATAAATCTGAAGATCTGTGTTGTTATATGAGAGTTCTGTGCACACACAGCAACTTCTATAGAACGCCCCTTCAACTCAAAGTGGTGTGTATGATGAGGTTGTATTTACATGGAGAAGAAAAGGTACACTCAGGGGTCGATTCCGATCCGGTAAAAAGCGCTCCGAATAGCCATTCGGAGCGTTTTTCCCGTACGAATCGTACCCTGCAACGTCCCCCATACATACAATGAAGTACGATTCGTACCAGGAGTCGTACGAATCGTACAGAGACCGTACGACTCAAATCCCCGTACGAGTCTCCGTCAGAACCCACTGTACGCGACATCTGTACGGCTCGCTGCTTGTTTTTACGACCCAGCAAGTACGATACGTGTCGGGTACGCATCGTACAAACCCTTTTTTTACGGGAGCTGACAACAGCTGTAAATGCAGAGTTCACGCCGAAACAGGTATGGAACGCCCCCCCCGGGTACGGTGGGTACCCCCCATGATCGCAGGGGTACGGTGCGTACCCCTGCGATCATGGGGTGTACGCACCGTACCCTATGTATGCTGGGTGTATGCACCATACCCCATGTACGCTGGGTGTACGGTGCGTACACCCTGCGATCGCATGGGGTGTACGGACCGTACGGCGTGTATGTGATTGTGTGCTTTTCCGTACAAATCACCCTTACCTGACGTGGACCGTACGAATCGCGTCCTGATACCCCGGTCCGGATTGTACTTGTCAGGTCGTACGGCGTGTGTACGAGTCGTACGGAGTGGGCTCCGGATGCGAATCGTACGGACGGTAATTTTACCGGATCGGAATCGACCCCAGAGTGTCTTATCCTCTCTTTGTAAATATGAAAGTGTCTTGCGCTATCACTATGTTACAAAAAGTGACATATTGTTGGCACAGGATGCTTCTAAATTTGCCCCATAAGTGATTAGGTATTGGCAGACTGTTACAATAAGAACATATTGCTAGTTCATTGTCTGAAAAATTGCATGAGAATGACAGGAGGTAAGCACAGAGGTATCTCTCCAAAGATGCTCAAAGAAGAATGATTAAAATGATTGCAGTCCTTCAATAGGTACAGTAGGAAATATTATGAACCAATCAAATCTTTTTTTTTCAGGTCACATGACAGGGAGATTCCAAAACTACATATGTATAAACTGGGTGTTTTGGAGAATGTATTAATACTTTGTACCTTCTTGCAGATGTACTTGCATAATATATAAAGAAATTAACTTGTACTAGGGTTAATGGCTCGGCAAATCCTTAACTATATGACTAATAAGTAGAGTAATTTCAGTACAGCAAAGAGAGAACAAGATAAATGTATAAGTACTTAGATGTTGGCACAGTAATAGGACATGTTTATAGAGTGGTGAAGAGAAGGGATGGGGCCTGATGTGTCATGTGCAAACACACTCTGTGACATGTTTTAAGTTGAGGAAATTAGGGGCCCATTAGGATGACGGGTGGACTTTGTCCGCCCGCCATCCCATCGTAGAAAGGGACCGCCCGCCATAAGGGCAGGGGTCCCGTGGGGGAAATTAGGATGCTCCCGCCACAGTGGCGGGCGCATCCTGTATTTTTACCATTGCGGCGGGGGGTGCTGAAAGCACCGCCCGCCGCAATGCTAAAAATACATGTTGTGCATTTCAAAGCACAATGTGACAGGCACCGCACGGTGCCTGCCATGTTGTTCTTTGAAATGCAGGGGGGTACCATACCTCAGTATTCAGGGCAACTTTATCCCGTAATTTAAAACGCCCATAGAGCATCTTTCCACACATATCTACTCTGTCCATCCCCCCTTTCTTCTCCAGTGTTGACACACAGTCCATTGTGCATATTAATACTTAGTTCATCTTGCCTTCACAGTAATAGAAATAAAAAATGCTACACATTTTTCCAGTTGTTTTTTACCATTTAAATTTCTGAAAATATCATATTTTAGAATTAGGATCTGTGAAAGAGAAGAAAATTACAGTTATAATATATAATATTATATTTTTTACAACACAACATAATTTTAACTTTTTATGAATTATATTCTTTGCCTTTAATGTTGTTCTCAGAATATATTGAATTTCACTACTAACAGTGATTTCAATCGTACTCATCACATAACAGCAGGCAAACAAAAAACAATCATTAAGATAGTTAAAGAAATAACTATGTGTAACATATTTATAATATACCCAACTATTTTTGAACATTCCACAAAAACTACATCCTCAATAACAAACCATATAATACAAATCACACGTAAATAAAATGCTTTTTTCTAAGAGAAATGTATTACTTGAATATGAAAGAACTCAAATAATAATACGATGAACAGTTATTTTTAATTTTCGTACACTGTAAATAGTTTTGTTTAAAAATATATGCTGACATAATGTGCAAGAAAAAGTCCTTAATTCAAATATATACTTTTCCTCTAGGCAAAATAGTGTTCTTGAAATCCTTTATACTGAAATTGTCCAATAGTAATTGTATTAATACATATTAATAAATTCCTCAGAGGCCGAATTATGTTCCTAAAACTTTGGCTTTAAAAATATTAGGTAGGAATTTGGTAATTCGCTAGGCAAACCTTGTTTAAAAACCAATTGAGCATCATTAGAATACGTCCATCCTTTATCACATTTTAAATAGGCAGTGTAATGTCTAGATGTTGTAGAAGGACCATCATGGAAAATTATTGCTACTGCTACAAAAGTCCTTCCTGATATTGATATTTGACTTTCATACAAAATGTTTTATTAAGGTTTCCAATTTTCTTCCATCAGCTATACAACCTTGCATCAATAAAATTATATATTGTCCACAGTTTGCATCTGCAGTAACCTTTGCGTCGTCAAAATCAATCAAAAACAAACCAGATAAAGTCCTGACTCTGAACAAGGCAACATATGCCATACCCACTTTAAACACGGTACTTCCAATGTTCACCAAAGCACTGTCTACACTTAAACCTTGAGTTTTATGAATAGTCACTGCATATGCCAGAGAAAGTGAAAACTGGTTTCTACAGACATATAAATCTTTAGCAGGCAAAATATGAACAGAATGTAAATGTAAATGTATTTGAGCTTGTAAAGCGCACTGCTACCCGTCCGTAGGTTTCCTGGCGCTGTATAACTCTGGGGAACCCGTCCTGGCTTTCCCTGTGGGATGGTCCCTGCTGGGAGTCCCCAAGGTGGAGCCAGGCATCCCCGGAATTGATAGGGCCGTTGTGGAGATTAGACAAGTGTTATAACGGTAAATGAAGCGATGACAAGTCGTGTAGAATAGGATCACAGCTTTATTAGATGTTAGTCAGATCCATTGTAAAGCCCCACCAGGAGCAGGCTCTCCACAGCTCAGCCCTTCCACACTAACTGACATACTCTTCTAAACCAAACACTATCAACATTCCATTTGACATCATCAGTGGTTGAGCAGCAGGGAGAGAACTTCTGCAGGGAGGGTGTATTAAGTAAAGGTACATTATAACAACAAGCTAATGCCCAGAGTTGCCGAGTGGAACCCCTGATTAGAGTAAGCACCGAAGTGAGAATTATCGAGTCCGCTGACCCAAGTCCACGACCCTGCCGCGTCGGGAATTGAACCCTGGTCCCGGGCCGACTTATGCTCCCGGGTCTGCCACCTCTAACCAGTGAGACACACTACTACTAGAACAACGACCAATTTGTTTTACTTCTTCAATCTGATTAAATTTAATTTTTAAAAATTAAATTCTATCTTTATTTTGATAATTAACAAAATCAACAACTTTACCCATTGCTCCATTAACTAAACTTTTCTACATCGAAATACGCCTTAAAATTACCCAACAGTTTATACATGCATACAGATTCTTTTCTAAACCAGCAGTTTTAGATATCGATTTTTCTAAAGAATCCAATTTTGTTTTCAATTTTTCTGTCAAAATAATAGTGATTTCTTCATTCTCTATTTTATCAATGGCTCAATTTTTATTATTTCTTCATTTTCTAGCTTCAAAAGTTGTTAATTGAATATAGAACACGTGCGCAGTGTTGGCATTAAGCAGATTATAGATTTATTTTCTGCAATTTTCATATATATTTTCTCAGGAACTATATTTTCATTTGGAAACACATAGGAAAGTATTCGACTTTGCAAAGCTTGTTTGCCATGTTCTGTCAGTCCTCCAATTCTTATATCTTGAAGAATAGTTCCATAATCAACATAATTTGCCTGTCGCATATTTGTACTGAGTTCTTTGTATTCAAAATATGACCAAATATTAACGTTTCCAACACTACCCAAAGACTTTCTTGTGTCTTCATGCGCAAGTGTTTTAAATACTGGTTGTGCTTTTACGGGAGTAAGTTGCAGTAGATCTCCAAAAACTATGACATGTTCTCCTCCAAATAAGACATCGTACTCTGTTTTAAAAATGTGCTGCATTCTTCAATGCACAAAAGCAAGCATTAAGTTTGAGACCATGCTTACCTCATCAATAATCAGAAGTTTCATTTTCTTTAGCACTCTTAAAACTTCATAACAAGCTTCTCCAGATAGATTGTGATGTTCCAATTTGTTTTCATGCTCCACAGGTAGCATAAGTATAAGTAAACAATGTAATTCCTTTAATGTTGTGTGCTGCCAACCCAGTTGGAGCAGTTACAACACAAGACAAATGTGAGTCAGTTGTTTCCTGTATATAACTGGTCAATACTTTAATTAAGAAACTTTTTCCTGTTCCAGCTTGACCACCACACATACATTCGGATAGGTTGAAATGATGTGCATGTGCATTCTTTCTTTTCATGAAGAAATCCAGGGTCAGTCTGCTGTCTCACTTTGTGATATATTTCTTACTGTTCAACATTTAGTTGTTCTTCCAAGTTTGCTAAGTCCATAATATCTTCTTGATCTGGATGCATTGCCGTTTCCACTTCATTCATGGCAATGGCTGCTTAACTTTCAAGAATTGGTTGTTCTAGTGGATCTTGACTCAATGGAGCAGAACTTTGACTGTCATGAGAACTGTCTCTAGCAATCTCAGCTGCAATATTAGCTTCTTAATCAATTTCATGGTTTAACATTTTGATATAATTTTCAAAACAGTTCATTCTATGGTATCTATACAAGCATTGAAGGAATCTTCATCGCTCTGAAAATCTCCAATTAATTCCAATTCTGTATGCCAAGGTTTGAAGAGTTGCAAAAGTGTTAAATACTAAAATGCCCTTTTATCAGGAGTATCACAACTCAGTTTTCTGTGATCATTCAAATTTCCTTTCCTTTGATTCACCAAACACCCTTTGGAACCAATCACTGCATATTTTCCATAATTTATGTTTTCTGTAGTATTCCGTTTAAAAGTGTAACATTGCAGCACTTCTTAAAGACATATGTTCTCAAGATGATGACTTCTATTTGGATAATATGTGTCCAACATGTTTGTTTTCACAATGTCTGTACTTTCCAGATCTTTTGCTGCTAAATATTCGATTTCTTGAACAGATTTAAGTACTCGATTTCGCGTCGCAGCAAGGCCTAGATTCACCCAAATGATTCTTCTAGATTTTTAGTATAAACTTGCAGATGATAACCGATCTGAGCATTCATGCGCTCCAATTTCTGGATGGGATAACATCTTCAAACTGAAACTGTATAATTTCTTACTTAGACTCTTCTCATGAAAAATCGCTTCCCACATTTCTTTCAATTCCGACTTTTCTGATTTTGTAATGTAGGATGTTAGACACCGGACGACAGCAATGGAATTATCCGCTACATATTGAATATCCATGTTAGCATTCCGCATTGAGAGAATAACCGGATTGTAATCATTTATGTATTTTGATTCTTCTCTTCTTCTCAAATTGTAGGTATTTTTGGGAGACTTTCCAGTGATGGTATGTCTCATAGCTGACATAAAACTGTTTACTCTTCCTTTGGATATTACAGGACGTGGAAATCCAAAACAACATTTGGTATAAAACTTTTCCTTAGACTTGTACTTTTGTCGACAGTATTTTCCATATAGATGGCTTTGGAATCATAAGACTTGTTGTCTTAAGTTGTTTTCTTCTGTTCTTTTGGGTATAGCACATGTGGCATATTCTTCAATAAACGACAAAACAGTATCATCGGAATCAGTTGCGAATTTGGGGGCATCCTTGATCCATATCAGCATATGTATATGAGGAGCAGCTCTAGCTTGATACTCCTATCTCCAAAAGAAATCCACAACTTCTCCAAGAGGAGGATTCTTTTTATTGCGGATAAAAAACATCATAGCTTCAAATCTATGATTGAAATACCTGCATATATTAACAGGATCCAAAGAGCACAATTCTCCAGGTGTCTTGTATTCAATATTTTTTATATTCGAATTTGCCTCTCGAAGAAATTCAAGTAAATCATCCCAAGTGTATTCAGCACAGCTTAGGGTAAGGAACCATGTAGGAGTTCCTAAGTTCCTTAGCATACATTTAAGTTCTCCATGACGACGGTACCAATACTCGCTAGTGCCACGCTGACATGCCATCAAATTAATCAGCTGAGATTCTAAATGATCATCTCTCTGATGTACTTTATTCATAAATTAATTTGCAGAAACATTTGGAAGATGTACTCCTGTTTTCAATATGTGATTGACTGCTTATGAAAGTCCAGACAAGTCACTATCAAAAAAAGATGAAATACATATGGGATACTTTGTTGAAATCTTGGATCTTCTGCATACAATCTTGTTGTCCGATATTCAGATGCAGGAATCTGCAGAGGTCGTTCATCATATTTTCTACCTTTTCCTGTTGGGAACAACTGTGGAAAACAACGAGCTTCCAAACTTTTTTCCCATATACTTATGGGACTTCCATTTGCTTTTTTCATTTGGAATAACTCAATAGTATTCCCCATCACTTCTTTTGAATGAAGTATATGTACACTATAATGTTCGTAGATTTCTTCACTTTTAGACATGTCCACTTTTTCAATTTGTCCACCTGATGTTTCTGTATATTTTGCTAAAAGTATTTCTTCTTCTCCCTCATACACATTTTAATAGTACTCATTGAGTTTTATCAGATACAATGTTGCCTTTTGCACTTTCCTAACATCCACTAATTCTTGCCAGATTTTCTTACTCTAAGTAGGAACGCCATTAACTAGAATAACAAGTGGTTCATTTTCTACATTCTCTACACCAATAGTTTCAATATTTTTCTTTAAATCTAGAGGTAAATATACAACTCTTCCTTTTAATCATCTCTGTTATTCTGAAGGAGGCAATTTACCTGTTTTAGATGTATGGATGGATACTGACTGGGGAATTGTAGACCTGAAACACAAGTGTGTAGGTGGTTAGAGGACTACATGCATAGTGCATAGGAGTTTTAAGCAGTCCATGTGCTAAGGCCCTGGATCGCTGCATGAGTAGTTGGATACTGATTGAATGATTAGAGTAGTACAAGGAGACATGAAGTTACCAAATGCTTCTCTCACAATGGTTTCCCAAATGCACACAGACTCACAGTGTGATTCACTAGTCTGGAAGGGGTAAGGTGACTGCACACAATCTACATATTTTAGAACTACACTCTAGTGTGAAAGCCTCTACTCTGTCCATCCCCCCTTTCTTCACCAGTGTTGACACACAGTCCATTGTGCATATTAATACTTAGTTAATCTTGCCTTCACAGTAATAGAAATAAAAAATGCTACACATTTTTTCAGTTGTTTTTTACCATTTACATTTCTGAAAATATCATATTTTAGAATTAGGATCTGTGAAAGAGAAGACAAATTACAGTTATAATATATAATATTATATTTTTTACAACACAACATAATTTTAACTTTTTATGAATTATATTCTTTGCCTTTAATGTTGTTCTCAGAATATATGGAATTTCACTACAAACAGTGATTTCAATCGTACTCATCGCATAACAGCAGGCAAACAAAAAACAATCATTAAGATAGTTACAGAAATAACTATGTGTAACATATTTATAATATACCCAACTATTTTTGAACATTCCACATAAACTACATCCTCAATAACAAACCATATAATACAAATCACACGTATATAAAATGATTTTTTCTAAGAGAAATGTATTACTTGAATATGAAAGAACTCAAATAATAATACGATGAACAGTTATTTTTAATTTTCGTACACTGTAAATAGTTTTGTTTAAAAATATATATGCTGACATAATGTGCAAGAAAAAGTCCTTAATTCAAATATATACTTTTCCTCTAGGCAAAATAGTGTTCTTGAAATCCTTTATACTGAAATTGTCCAATAGTAATTGTATTAATACATATTAATAAATTCCTCAGAGGCCGAATTATGTTCCTAAAACTTTGGCTTTAAAAATATTAGGTAGGAATTTGGTAATTCGCTAGGCAAACCTTGTTTAAAAACCAATTGAGCATCATTAGAATATGACCATCCTTTATCACATTTCAAATAGGCGTTGTAATGTCTACCTGTTGTAGAAGGACCATCATGGAAAATTATTGCTACTGCTACAAAAGTCCTTCCTGATATTGATATTTGACTTTCATACAAAATGTTTTATTACGGTTTCCAATTTTCTTCCATCAGCTACACAACCTTGCATCAATACAATTATATATTGTCCATATCTTTGTATAAATAATGTTAATAACATTTCTGATTTGCATTGGCTACACTCCATGTTTTGATTTTCTGCTTTAACTAGTTTGTTGAACGACACTGATTTACAGTCTGGTAATGTCAAATATATAAATCTTTGAGTGTCTATGTTAGTGCTACATGTAAACATACAATTTTCACATTGATATTCCCATTTATGACAAAGGCCAATAAGATTTTCAAATTCTATGCCTTCATTTTCCAATACGGTAAGCATATACATTAGAAATTCCTGAGCATCTTGTTGGATGCTCTGTGTAAATTGTGTAGAACCTGAACATATATCCAAAAGATTACGAATATCAGAAACGCTTTGCATTTTACTTTTATCAGTTCTCAATTTTTCATAAAGAGAATGCAACAAGGAACAACATCTTTTTTCCCGATTCTCCATAATTTGCTGTTGCAAACTTTCAAGAAAAAAACAACATTGACCACACTACATTAGCATAGCAGTTTGTAATGTTTCGCTCTAGTCTTTACAGAATCCTTCCTATGTGTTCTAATGTATGTTCTATTTAGAATGTATTTTCGAATTGGTGTCATTGGCTTTTGAAGCGTTGTGAGCTGAGCTGCTGCGCTGCACCAGACTATGAATAAAGCTACCTACAATCTCCTACTGATTACGACCGAATTACTACAGAAAAATGTGGCGACGATCGTTCAACAGGTGTATGCTACCCACGCATTTATGATGCTGTTTATGAAGAATTAACTCAACTACAACACAACGTGAACCTTTACCTTGAACACCTCGAACTCAAATTCCTCCGTCTGTTTCCCCTTTAACTTACGAGGATTTACAGGATCACAACATTGTCAAAGTTGCAAGGTACTCTACATTATTTTACTCAAAATTTACGGCGGCAGCTATTTTTCTTTTCATGGTGCCAGTTGGTGTGACGTATAACTTGCGTACGTAATAACGTACCAGTTAATCCTAGTGGGCCATGTTAACGCTTTCAACGTATTGCTAAACATGAAACGCAACGTTCGCCCTTGAAACGCAACGTCGAATTCGAAACGTGGGCGCCATTTTGTTTTTTATTGAAATGCACCAATCCTATTGAAACGCAACGCTACATGAGTGGCCATCTTGAACAGTAGATCAACGCTAACTACGAGCAAAGAGAAAACGTTAAGTACGTATCATAGAGGAACGACATTAGTCTTCACATTGAGGGGAGAAACAATATTGACAATATTACCGAGAAACAATTTTTATCTCCGAAGAAATCGCAAAATCGGAACATGTTACCACATTGAAGGATACGGTATCTGAATACGTTGTTATTTCAATTTGCGTGTCTCCTTCCCTTTTAATCACGGTGACACGCACACCCTGTAACTGTTCTTACTCGTTAAAACTCTGACCTTGTCTTCGCAGTTACAGCCACTATTGT
Source organism: Lissotriton helveticus (assembly GCF_964261635.1). Taxonomy (NCBI): domain Eukaryota; kingdom Metazoa; phylum Chordata; class Amphibia; order Caudata; family Salamandridae; genus Lissotriton; species Lissotriton helveticus. Next base: position 664,460,745 of record NC_136063.1, read on the forward strand.
TCATCAAGACCACCAAGGAGTAATATTTTCCTGTACAAAATTTATCTAATTTTTTTAGCATAGTTACATCCACTTTTGAGAGGAAACTAACTTTGTAATTGTGTACATTTATTTTAACATTGTGTTCATTTATAAATGACATTTGCAATTTATAGCAACTTATAATTACTAAATATTATTTTTTGATTTCATCTAAAAAATAAGTTTACAGTCAGTTTCACCTCCACCTCCTTTCCTTGATCTTCCAGGTGAACCACCTATTGTCTGGAAGAAGTGGTTTGATGCTTTCACTACTTATCTAGGAGCTATAGGTGCGTCCAGATACAGAGCAGAAAGGAAAAAGTACCTGTTATTAAATAGTCTTGGGTTTGAAGGTCGATCAATTTTCAAACATTTACCTCCTTTAGTACTAAATCCTCCTGAAGAGGAGGATTTAGATGATTATACTGAAACGGTCAAATTATTAGAATTGCGTTTTGACATTAAACCTAGTTTAGTTGTACTCAGACACAAATTCTATAAACGTGAACAGAGACAAGGAGAAAAGGTTGAATATTTCATTTCTGCACTAAGAATACTTAGTGCAGAATGTGAATTCGAGAATTTTAGAGATCAAATGATCAGAGATCAATACATTTGTAAGTGTGTAGACAAAGGGATCCAACAGAAATTACTATCTTTAGGTAATCCCTCACTTGAAGAAACTGTACGTGTGGCAAAAAGTATTGAATTTTCCAAACTTTCTGGTAAGGAGCTTGATGGAAGATGTTCTTCCTCACTTACTAAAGAAGAAGCTGTTAATGTTGTGAAAGTGCAAGAGACTAAAGTAAATTCAGGAGGTCGCACAGATAACAAATTTTTTAAACAAAGTAACATTTGTTTTAAATGTGGGAATTTTCCACATTTCAAGTCTGGGCGTCCCTGCCCGGCTAGAAATGTCACCTGCAGGTTGTGTGGAAGGTTGGGTCATTTTGCTAAAGTTTGTCAAAGTACTAAGTGTAATGTGTCTCAAGTACAGTCTAACAAACAGTGGAGCAATTCTAATAATAATTCTTCAGTCGCTTATGTTTCTGACTACAACCAAGATGACACCTCTAATATTCAAGATGATTTAAGGGATATGGTTGCTGTTGTTGGGAACAGCGTGGATGATTCTGAGAGTGAATGTGTTGACCCTTACACCAATATTGGTATTGGTGATAAGGTAGTTTGCTTGTTAGTAGACTCTGGTGCCAGGATAACCATGTTGACTCAAGAACTCTTTGAAGAAGTGTGGGTCGATCGCAAACTTTTTCCTCCTGACAGATCTCCAGTCAACTATGAAGGAAGAAGGATTGAGCTCAAAGGTTATTTTGAAGACTCTCTTGAGTTTAGAGGTAGAAACATTTTGGGTAAAATTTAGGTTTCTATCAAAGGATTAAACATCCTCGGATGGTTTCATCAGGGCTTGTTTAAAATGGTTCTCCGTCCTGGCACTAAAGATCCCATTTCCGTTGTACAAGCTGATGGTTTTGTCAGCACTAAAGACTCTATCTCTGTTGTGCAACCTGATGATTTTATTGACAAATTAGTTGTGGACTTTCCCACTGTTTTTAGCAATAAGTTGGGAGAAGTAAAGGGGTTCAAACACACCATTCGAGTTAAAGACAATGCCATTCCCATTAAGCATAAGTTGAGAAATGTCCCATTTAGTGTGAGAGAACAGCTAGAAACGGAATTGATTTGCCTTTGCAGTAAAGGGATAATAGAACCCATTGAATCTTCTCTTTGGCTTTCTCCTTTAGTTGTCGCTAAAAAGAAGAATGGCGAACTTCGCGTCTGTGTTGATTTACGCAGTCTGAATAAGAACATTTGGGTAGTTTCTTTTCCTCTCCCTAAAATTCCTGATATGTTGTCACTCATTAATGGGTCTAAGTGGTTTAGCAAGCTGGATTTGGCATCTGCGTACCACCAGGTTGTCTTAGATCCTGCTTCATGACATTTCACAGCCTTTGTGTCCCCTGTGGGCTCTTTCCAGTACTGCTGTATGCCCTTTGGATTGGCCTCTGCGGCAGCAGTCTTCCAGAGGATCATGTCTAATATATTGAAAGGAATCAATGGAGTTGTCATCTTTCAAGATGACGTGTTGATTCACGGAGTCACCTGTGATGTACATGATGAGGTTTTGAGAAGAGTGTTACAAGCGTTGTGTAATGCTGGAGTAGTTTTGAAGAAAGAAAAATGTGTATTCAGGGCATGAACGGTGGAGTATCTTGGTCATGTGTTGTCTGAAAATGGTGTGGAACCTAGGCCGGGTTTAGTAAAAGCTATAGTTGATAGTTCACCACCTAAGGACAAAAGTGGATTAAAGTCATTCATTGGACTATGCGAATTTTACTCTCGTTTTATACCAGACTATGCTACTAAGGTACAGCCTTTGACCAATATGCTCAAAAGAGATGTTCACTTTGCTTGGGATGTTCGCTGTGAGGTAGTCTTTACCTGGATTAAACAACAATTGGTGTTTTCTAAAGTTTTGAAGCCTTTCAATCCCAATGCTATGTGTACCATTACCGTAGATGCAAGTGGGTTAGGTTTGGGTGCCGTTCTAACTCAGGAAGTGGGTGGTGTGGAACATACCCTGGGTTATGCCTCTAGGGTTCTTCGTGGTTCAGAGTAAAATTTTGCTGTAATTGAAAAATAACTTTTGGCTTGCTGGTGGGCGATAAGAAAGTTCAACCCTTATATCTGGGGAAAATATTTCCGATTAAGGACTGATCACAGTCCTCTAGTCTCAATTCTTTCAGGTATTAGAGTAAAGGAGCACCCTCCAAGAATAGCTAGACTTTCAACCAAGATACTCCAGTATGACTTTGAAGTAACCTATAGCCCTGGTAGCAAAAACACAAGAGCAGATTATTTTTCAAGAAATCCCATCGAAGTTGATTGTGAGGATGATTTGGAGGAGGATTATGATGAGGAGGATTGTTTTGTTGCTTCTGTTGGTTTGGATGATATGTTTTCTATTAGTGAAGCTGAATGGAGGGAGCAATTATCCAACGATGTCATTCTTAATGAATTTGTGAGATGTGTAAAAGAGGGTTGGCCTAGAGAGAAAAATGTTCACGTTTCTCTACAAACTTTTGTAAAAGTTTCTAATGAACTCTCTATTGAAGGAGGGTTACTTATGCGTGGTGATAGGCTTATTCCTCCTTGTGAAACAGAATCGTCAAGGGTGCACATGAAGGTCATCTTGGCAAGACTTTGACCAAGAGGAGGGTTAGGGAACATTACTGGTGGCCCCAAATAGATCAGGAAATTGATACTGTTGTTGAAGAATGTGTCGTTTGTTCGAATGCTGAAAAGTGTTTGAAGGTACGTTCTCCTCCTTTACAATCCATTGTCCTTCCTGACAGACCTTGGGAGAAGATAGGTAATGATGTAGTTGGCCCTTTCTATTTACTTCCTTCCTCTTCAAGGTTTGCCATTGTAGCTGTTGACTACTATTCAAAATGGCCGGAAGTTTGTTTCGTTGGTGAGCCCAATTCCAAGAACGTGATAGATTTTTTAAAAGACCTTTTCTTACGGAAGGGTTTTCCTTCCACAATTGTGAGCGATAACGGCGTTCAATTCATTAGTCAAGAGTTTAACTCTTTCTTGTGCCAGAGTGGGATTAACCATTTAAGGAGTGCTCTTTATCACCCTCAAACGAATGGTTCAGTCGAGCGCATGAACAGAGTTCTGAATAATTGTGTTCAATGGGCTATTGCTCAACGTTGCCATGTACCCAATGCGGTCAGATCAATGTTGTGGTTCTATCGTACCACACCCCATTCCTCTACTAAAGTGTCTCCTTTTGAGTTGTTACGTGGGAGAAAACCTTGTTCTAAGATTTGTCCTGGGCGGATGTCACGTTGGGTGAAGTTAAATTCTCTGAGCAATGTGGATGAGGTCGTGACTCGTTAGGGCTAATGTTACGTATGCTCAGTCCAAACAGAAACTTGATTTTGATTCCAGGAAGAAAGTTGTTATTCAACAGTTCTCTGTTGGTGACAGGATACGTATAAAGTTGCCTGTGCACACCACCAAAGGCAATGCCAACTTCTCTGAGCCTCTTGTTATCGATAAGGTCTGTGGAAATGCTGTGAGAGTGAATATGAAGAACTGGTGGAACATTGCCAGAGTTGTCAGAGCTAATGATAGTACCAAGAACAAGTGTTCAGATTCTGATGCCACTTCTAGTGGAAGTGCTTCCTTACCCTCTGATTCTGTGTGTGCTGACAGCTTGTCTTCTCCTCGTCCTCCTCTCCTTGAGGAACCTCGAAGGAGTGGGCGTGTTCGTTCTGTTCCTGCTAGGTATCGTTAATGTTTCCTAGACATGCAATGTTTTCTTTTTCTTATGGACATGCTATGTTACATGCAATGTTTTCTTTAGTTTTTTTTTCTTTTTCTTTTCCTTTTGTTTTTTTTTCTTTTTGTTATTGAAGAAGAGAGGATAATGTAATGTTTCGCTCTAGTCTTTACAGAATCATTCCTATGTATTCTAATGTATGTTCTATTTAGAATGTAATTTCGAATCGGTGTCACTGGCTTTTGAAGCGTTGTGAGCTGAGCTGCTGCGCTGCACCTGTCTATGAATAAAGCTACCTACAACCTCCTACTGATTACGACCGAATTACCACACAGTTGATACCTGAACTATTTTCAAACTGATAACCAGCAATCACTTCAACAATGTCCTTTTTCTTTTTGCTTGCAATCACAACATTATCTTGTTTTTTTTCCTTCTCTATAATTTTACTACAGATATTCTCATATCTTTTTTTTTACCTACCACACGCTTTTCAAATGCAGGATATTGACCTAAATTGGGAGCATACGCTCTTCTAAACCTATTATACTCTTTTACACAGTTTGCATCTGCAGTAACCTTTGTGTCGTCAAAATCAATCAAAAACAAACCAGATAAAGTTCTGACTCTGAACAAGGCAACATATGCCATACCCACTTTAAACACGATACTTCCAATGTTCACCAAAGCACTGTCTACACTTAAACCTTGAGTTTTATGAATAGTCACTGCATATGCCAGAGAAAGTGAAAACTGGTTTCTACAGACATATAAATCTTTAGCAAGCAAAATATGAACAGAACAATGAACAATTTGTTTTACTTCTTCAATCTGATTAAATTAAATGTTTAAAAATTCAATTCTATCTTTATTCTGATAATTAACAAAATCAACAACTTTACCCATTGCTCCATTAACTAAACTTTTCTACATCCAAATACGCCTTAAAATTACCCCATAGTTTATGCATGCATATAGATTCTTTTCTAAACCAGCAGTTTTAGATATCGATTTTTCTAAAGAATCCAATTTTGTTTTCAATTTTTCTGTCAAAATAATAGTGATTTCTTCATTCTCTATTTTATCAACGGCTCCATTTTTATTATTTCTTCATTTTCTAGCTTCAAAAGTTGTTAATTGAATATAGAACACGTGCGCAGTGTTGGCATTAAGCAGATTATAGATTTATTTTCTGCAATTTTCATATATATTTTATCAGGAACTATATTTTCATTTGGAAACACATTGGAAAGTATTCGACTTTGCAAAGCTTGTTTGCCATGTTCTGTCAGTCCTCCAATTCTTATATCTTGAAGAATAGTTCCATAATCAACATAATTTGCCTGTCGCATATTTGTAATGAGTTCTTTGTATTCAAAATATGACCAAATATTAACGTTTCCAACACTACCCAAAGACTTTCTTGTGTCTTCATGCGCAAGTGTTTTAAATACTGGTGGTCCTTTTACGGGAGTAAGTTGCAGTAGATCTCCAAAATCTATGACAAGTTCTCCTCCAAATAAGACATCGTACTCTGTTTTAAAAATGTGCTGCATTCTTCAATGCACAAAAGCAAGCATTAAGTTTGAGACCATGCTTACCTCATCAATAATCAGAAGTTTCATTTTCTTAAGCACTCTTAAAACTTCATAACAAGCTTCTCCAGATAGCTTGTGATGTTCCAATTTGTTTTCATGCTCCACAGGTAGCATAAGTATAAGTAAACAATGTAATTCCTTTAATGTTGTGTGCTGCCAAACCAGTTGGAGCAGTTACAACACAAGACAAATGTGAGTCAGTTGTTTCCTGTATATAACTGGTCAATACTTTAATTAAGAAACTTTTTCCTGTTCCAGCTTGACCACCACACATACATTCGGATAGGTTGAAATGATGTGCATGTGCATTCTTTCTTTTCATGAAGAAATCCAGGGTCAGTCTGCTGTCTCACTTTGTGATATATTTCTTACTGTTCAACATTTAGTTGTTCTTCCAAGTTTGCTAAGTCCATAATATCTTCTTGAGCTGGATGCATTGCCGTTTCCACTTCATTCATGGCAATTGCTGCTTCATTTTCAAGAATTGGTTGTTCTAGTGGATCTTGACTCAATGGAGCAGAACTTTGACTGTCATGAGAACTGTCTCTAGCAATCTCAGCTGCAAGAATAGCTTCTTAATCAATTTCAAGGTTTTACATTTTGATATAATTTTCAAAAACAGTTCATTCTATGGTATCTATACAAGCATTGAAGGAATCTTCATCGCTCTGAAAATCTCCAATTAATTACTATTCTGTATGCCAAGGTTTGAAGAGTTGCAAAAGTGTTAAACAGTAAAATGCCCTTTTATCAGGAGTATCACAACTCAGTTTTCTGTGATCATTCAAATTTCCTTTCCTTTGATTCACCAAACACCCTTTGGAACCAATCACTGCATATTTTCCATAATTTATGTTTTCTGTAGTATTCCGTTTAAAAGTGTAACATTGCAGCACTTCTTAAAGACATATGTTCTCAAGATGATGACTTCTATTTGGATAATATATGTCCAACATGTTTGTTTTCACAATGTCTGTACTTTCCAGATCTTTTGCTGCTAAATATTCGATTTCTTGAACAGATTTAAGTACTCAATTTCGCGTCGCAGCAAGGCCTAGATTCACCCAAATGATTCTTCCAGATTTTTAGTATAAACTTGCAGATGATAACAGATCTGAGCATTCATGCGCTCCAATTTCTGGATGGGATAACATCTTCAAACTGAAACTGTATAATTTCTTACTTAGACTCTTCTCAAATCGCTTCCCACATTTCTTTCAATTCGGACTTTTCTGATTTTGTAATGTAGGATGTTAGACACTGGACGACAGCAATGGAATTATCCGCTACATATTGAATATCCATGTTAGCATTCCGCATTGAGAGAATAACCGGATTGTAATCATTTATGTATTTTGATTCTTCTCTTCTTCTCAAATTTTAGGTATTTTTGGGAGACTTTCTAGTGATGGTATGTCTCATATCTGACATAAAACTGTTTACTCTTCCTTTGGATATTACAGGACGTGGAAATCCAAAACAACATTTGGTATAAAACTTTTCCTTAGACTTGTACTTTTGTCGACAGTATTTTCCACATAGATGGCTTTGGAATCATAAGACTTGTTGTCTTAAGTTGTTTTCTTCTGTTCTTTTTGGTATAGCACGTGTGGCATATTCTTCAATAAAAGACAAAACAGTATCATCGGAATCAGTTGCGAATTTGGGGGCATCCTTGATACATATCAGCATATGTATATGAGGAGCACCTCTAGCTTGATACTCCTATCTCCAAAAGAAATCCACAACTTCTCCAAGAGGAGGATTCTTTTTATTGCGGATACAAGACATCATAGCTTCAAATCTATGATTGAAATACCTGCATATATTAACAGGTTCCAAAGAGCACAATTCTCCAGGTGTCTTGTATTCAATATTTTTTATATTCAAATTTGCCTCTCGAAGAAATTCAAGTAAATCATCCCAAGTGTATTCAGCACAGCTTAGGGTAAGGAACCACGTAGGAGTTCCTAAGTTCCTTAGCATACATTTAAGTTCTCCATGACGACGGTACCAATACTCGTTAGTGCAACGCTGACATGCCATCAAATTAATCAGCTGAGATTCTAAATGATCATCTCTCTGATGTACTTTATTCATACATTAATTTGCAGAAACATTTGGAAGATGTACTCCTGTTTTCAATATGTGATTGACTGCATATGAAAGTCCAGACAAGTCACTATCAAAAAAAAGATGAAATATATATGGGATACTTTGTTGAAATCTTGGATCTTCTGCATACAATCTTGTTGTCCGATATTCCGATGCAGGAATCTGCACAGGTCGTTCATCATATTGTCTACCTTTTCCTGTTGGGAACAACTGTGGAAAACAACGAGCTTCAAAACTTTTTTCCCATATACTTATGGGACTTCCATTTGCTTTTTTCATTTGGAATAACTCAATAGTATTCCCCATCACTTCTTTTGAATGAAGTATATGTACACTATAATGTTCGTAGATTTCTTCACTTTTAGACATGTCCACTTTTTCAATTTGTCCACCTGATGTTTCTGTATCTTTTGCTAAAAGTATTTCTTCTTCTCCCTCATACACATTTTAATAGTACTCATTGAGTTTTATCAGATACAATGTTGCCTTTTGCACTTTCCTAACATCCACTAATTCTTGCCAGATTTTCTTACTCTAAGTAGGAACGCCATTAACTAGAAAAACAAGTGGTTCATTTTCTACATTCTCTACACCAATAGTTTGAATATTTTTCTTTAAATCTAGAGGTAAATATACAACTCTTCCTTTTAATCATCTCTGTTAATCTGAAGGAGGCAATTTACCTGTTTTAGGCTCCATACGAACAATACCTTGAAATGGGTGCACACATTGAATGAGAATAGACTCATAGGTATTTAATCTATTCTGGAGGAATAGTTACCAACTCTAGATTATTATTGACAGCTATAGCGGGCATTTTATTCTCATCTAATTTATTAGAACAATATTTATAAATACACTGATCAGAACATAATTAAAATAATTCTCTACCAACAAATACGTTGCAAATTCCTTCCACTTATCATTATTTTCTCTTTCACTCTTTAAATACAGATCAACAGTCCTAGTCTGATTTTTATAGTGAGTTCACCAACTACAAATAAAATAATAATTTGGCCTTTCACCTGAAATCCCCTTAAACTTTGTAATATGTTCTTCAACATTTTTTGTAGAACTATGTTGCACATTCTCTTTAAAATTATCTTCTATTAATGTGTCACTTGCTGCACTCTCTTGTTCAGAACCAAAGTAACAAAACTCAATTTAATCACAAACTTTCTTCACATCTGATTCTGATCCACGCAAAAGAGCACTGTTCAACTCATTTAACATTAGTGCTGGACTTTTTAAAATATAAAATCTTCTGACTAACTTCTTCATTTGAGAATAATGTACTGCTAACAAGCCAGAGAATAACCTTGCAAACCAGTATTTTTTCTCAGTTCAAGGGTCTAGTCCTTGCAATATCTTAATCTTTTGTTTAACACTTTTTTTTACTATATTCTCGTAAGAAATTGCGTAAAATATCAATAGATTCTTGTCGTACACTACAAATACTACTGCAATCCCAAGTGTACATTGGGGCTTTAGGACGTCTCCCTAGAACTTCATCAGCTAACACTTCTGGGAACCATCTTCTCTTTCTCAATTGGACAACCATTTCTAACCTCATAAGCTCGGTCACTGGTATCAACTGCATGCAATAAATTATTGGTCTGAAACTAACCCTCTTCATTAAAGAAAGGCTCTAAACTTGAACTGTGTTTCCATTCTTGAAAATAATTTTTTTATTTTTTTCCTTTCCTGTTATTCCTATTCTTTTTTCTGGTCGAACCATTCTCAATAGTTTGCACATTCTGCACACTGTTTCTAGGCTTTGAAAGTTTTTTTAATGAATTCCTTTGTTGTCATACCGGAAGACTTTTTCTTTTTACCCACAGGATGTTTGTCATCCAATACTTGTTGTTGAATTTTCTTCAAATTATTGTCCTTTTTCTATCCTTTTCTCTTTCTTGATTTTTCAGGCATGATAACTGTATTTTAATGATGATAAACAATATCTGTAAAAAATAAACATAAATACATGTATTTTAATAAATGCATTAATTATACTTTTCTAAATCTATACAAACACATTCTATATCAAAACCATTTAACCACTATCTTTTGTAATCACTAATTAAAATTGTAATTCAAGGTGTATACATAACTGTTTAGGTGATCGGGTTTTGGCGCAGTGAATGGATTAGTACATGGTGCTGAAAGGGTCACTAGAGGAGCGTAAGGGGAGTAAGAGGGTATTTGCAGCAGTATATGGATACTAGGGAATTGTAGGCCTGAAGGTGGTTAGAAGACTACATGCATAGTGCATAGGAGTCTGTAGCAGTCCATGTGCGACCCTGGATCACTGCATGAGTACCTACTTGATGATTACATTATTACAGTATTACAAGGAGAGGCACTGGGTGAATTTATAATTGGTTGTATTTTACTGCAGTAAATGGATTAGTACATGGTGTTGAATGGGTCACTAAAGGAGTGCAAGAGGAGAAAGAGGGTGTTTGCAAGAGTGCATGGATGCTGACTGGGGATATATAGGCCTGAAACACAAGTGTGTAGGTGGTTAGAGGACTACATGCATAGTACATAGGAGTTTGAAGCAGTCCATGTCCTAAGGCCTGGCTCGCTGCATGAGTACTTGGATACTGACTGAATGATTAGAGTGCTACAAGGAGAGACACTGGGAGAATTTATAATTGGTTGTGTTTTACTGCAGTGAATGGATTAGTACATGTGCTAAAAGGGTCACTAGAGGAGTGCAAGGGGAGTAACAGGTTGTTTGCAGCAGTGTACGGATACTGACTGGGGAATTCTAGGCCTGAAACGCAAGTGTGTAGGTGGTTAGAAGACTACATGCATACTGCATAGGAGTTTGTAGCAGTCCATGCGCTAAGGCCCTGAATCACTGCATGAGTACTTAGGTATTGATTAAATTATTACAGTACTTCAAGGAGAGACACTGGGTGAATTTATAATTGGTTGTATTTTACTGCAGTGTATGGATTAGTACATGGTGCTGAAAGGGTTAATAAAGGAATGCAATAGGAGTAACAGGGTGTTTGCAGGAGTGTATGGATACTGACTGGGGAATTGTAGACCTGAAACACAAGTGTGTAGGTGGTTAAAGGACTACATGCATAGTGCATAGGAGTTTGAAGCAGTCCATGTGCTAAGGCCCTGGATCGCTGCATGAGTACTTGGATACTGATTGAATGATTAGAGTAGTACAAGGAGACATGAAGTTACCAAATGCTTCTCTCACAATGGTTTCCCAAATGCACACAGACTCACAGTGTGATTCACTAGTCTGGAAGGGGTAAGGTGACTGCACACAATCTACATATTTTAGAACTACTCTCTAGTGTGAAAGCCTTACTCATTTTGCAAATGCATAAGCAATGACTGGCTTCTAATTCTACCAAAACCTGAGAACATGATAGGTTTGTAAACAGTTATGTCTCTGCAAAGGCATGAAGTACCCAAATGCTTCTCTCACACTGATTGCCCAAATGCACACAGACTCACAGTGTGATTCTAGACAAGCAACACTATCCCTTGGATTTTACCAAAACACATTCACTAGTCTGGAAGGGGTAAGGTGACTGCACACATTCTACATATTTCTGTACTGCACTTTAGTGTGAAAGCCTGACTCATTTTGCAAATGCATAAGCAATGACTGGTGTCCAATTCTACCAAAACATGCGAATAGATAGGATTTTAAGCAGGTATGTGTCTGCAAAGACATGAAGTACCCAATTGCTTCTCTCACAATGGTTGCCCAAATGCACACAGACTCACAGTGTGATTCTAGACAAGCAACACTATCCCTTGGACTTTACCAAAACACATTCACTAGTCTGGAAGGGGTAAGGTGACTGCACATAATTCTACATATTTCAGTACTGTACTTTAGTGTGAAAGCCTGACTTATTTTGCGAATGCATAGGCAATGACTGGCTTCTAATTGTACCAAAACTTGAGAACAGGATAGGTTTTTAAGCAGTTATGTGTCTGCAAAGACATGAAGTGCCCAAATGCTTCTCTCACAATGGTTCCCAAATGCACACAGACTCGCAGTGTGATTCCAGGCAAGCAACACTATCGCTTGAACTTTACCAAAACACATTCACTAGTCTGGAAGGAGTAAGGTGACTGCACACATTCTACATATTTAAGTACTGCACTTTAGTGTGAAAGCCTGCCTCATTTCACAAATACATAAGCAATGACTAGCTTCTAATTCTTCCAAAACTTGACAACAGGACAGGTTTTTAGTCAGTTATGTGTCTGCAAAGACATGAAGTACCCAAATTCTTCTCTCACAATGCTTCCCAAATGCACACAGACTCACAGTGTGATTCTAGACAATCAACACTATCCCTTGGACTTTACCAAAACACATTCACTAGTCTGGATAGGGTAAGGTGACTGCACACATTCTACATATTTCAGTACTGCACTTTAGTGTGACAGCCTAACTCATTTTGCGAATGCATAAGCAATGACTGGCTTCTAATACTACTAAAACCTGACAACATGACAGGTTTGAAAGTAGTTATCTGTCAGCAAACACATGAAGTTACCAAATGTTTCTCTCACAATGGTTGCCCAAATGCAGACAGACTCACAATGTGATTCTAGACAAGCAAGACTACTCCCTGGACTTTAGCAGGGGAAACACATTACTCTTATTAAAAACAAAGGCGCCACATACAACCCTTCACATATTAATAACTCACCTTTCAAATTGATTTGTAGCTTAAGAAATATGTCAGTCACACACCAGATTTTCCTATACAGGATGTCTGCACTGGACTGCTGTTAGCAAAACCAAAACATGGCAAACTTTCCCTCTCATTCTGCACACATATACATGTAAAAATCACATTGCTTCCCACATGAATTCAAAAGCTAATACACATTTCTATTGGTTACACATTTCAACCCTTTCCAACTGACATAAGTTTGAACCCTACCCCCAATCTGCTTACTGCCTGTTAAAAATGTAAAAGTTCATGAAACACTGAACTGAGCACATAGGTCACAAGTTCAGCAAACAATGTTGCTAGGCCAAACAGCAAGTGTACTTGACTTTTCAAAATATCAGCTTATCCTATGCAATGTTCCTTTCAAACAGTTTTTGTTAACCTATAAAAAACATGCTTTTAAAAAACAGAAACATGCACCCTACTTTTCAGTCTAGAATGTTCTCAAACAGCCAATCATTTCTTTTCTTTTTTCAAAACTGCATCTTATCCACCATTTTAGAAAAATCCTAGTTGGCACACTGCCATTTCACATACAGACACATTTGAGTGCATCCAGACCTCCCTTCAAGATGCTTAGAGTGTGGATTGTGGGACACAGCTATATTTTCTGGAGCCACAGGTATGCAGAAAACAGACGACTTGACAAAGACCTAGCTTTGCCAAATGTAGACATTAAATGGATTAGACAGAGCGGATTAAAGTGGCACCAGTTGATGCCATTGGTTAAATCCTTTTTGCATCTCCAACACCCTGACCTCATAACTGTGCACTGTGGTGGAAATGACCTAGGCACTTTGACTGGGGTAGGTCTGGAAATGCTTATGAAGGACACATTTGAAGAATTGATGTCACTTTTCCCCCAAACTGCCTTTGTCTATTCTAACATATGCCAAAGATAGAAATGGAACTGGTCCAATCAATTTTGTCCACAGATTGAGAAAGCTGGGAAACATGTCAATAAAGCTGTTTCTGCTTATCTCTGAGATTATAGGATGGGGTCCATTTACCACAACAATCTGCGTTTCAATATGGATGGCATCTATACGAGAGATAGTGTACATTTTACAGATGAGGGTAACAGAGTCTTCCTCATCAACTTTAGACTCTGCATAGGTACTTACTTATAAGTACCAACATCTCTCAATAAACACAATGGCTCTTTTTAGAGCCACCCAAGATCTAAACACATAAGCTTGATGTATATCTGAAAAATATTACATTTTTTTTGCTTGGAGTCGAGCACCCAACACTTTAGGAGTCGCGCACCCAACGCGTTAGGAGTCGTGCACCCAATGCGATAGGTGTCGCGCATCCACATTGTGTGCGTACCAGGGGGTCACGCTGAGCACCGCAATGGGTGCGTGCCTCCTAATTTGATCTTAATTTTTTTTCAGCACCTATCACTAATTTCTATTCTCCCCGGGGAACCTATCCCCCGGGGCCTATATACAATGTTGATGACCGTGGGGGGAGCCCCAATGCCCCCACGGTCCCGGCCGGCTCCCTGCGTCCTTTTGGAGCCGGAATTGCTTTTCCACATGGGGATCTGCTAACATGCAGCTCCCCGTTTGGAAAAGCAATATGGTTTGCAACCAAGTTTGCTATGACAGGGTGGGAGTCTCGGCTCCTGCCCTGCCATAGCAAACAGCAGTGTCCCGGGGTGGGCACCCTGAGACACTTGCAGGAGCCGGCCCTGGGGGGTGGTGGTCCCCAGGGCCCTCAATGTCTCCAGGAGGGGGGCCACGTGGCCTCCCCTCCCAAAATATACAAAGCTCTGGGGGTGGTGGTCCCCAGGGCTTGGGGGGGCCTTTGAGCTGAAAAGCCCCGGGGATAGCGGTCCGTGAGGCTGGGGGGGCCTTTGAGCCCCCATCCATGTATTTTTCTGGGGGTGGCCTTTGAGGCCCCTACCCATTTATTTTGTAGCCAGGGGGTGGCAGTCCCCGTGGCTGGGTGGCCCCTCTGGGCCCCCCATCAAATTTATTATGTTTGCCCCCGGGATTTGGCCCAGGCAATTTATTAAAGAAGCGCAGGCTTTGTTTTAATTTTTTTTTTACGGCAGGATCCGCGCACCCTGCTTGCATTTTGCTGGGGGTCCTTGTGCGACCACCTAAGCAGGTCTATATGGTCAGGGTATTTCTACCTTGCCTCCTTTACACGTTTTGCACACTTGTTCCACTGATTTCTTGAGCCTCGCTTCTACCGAGGCACAAAATGGCTGCCAACACTTCCTGGTTTGGAGTGTTGATAGCCAGTTGAGCCAGTTGACAGCCAATTAGCATGCAGCTCGTGATCCGAAGGGTGCGCATAGGGTGCGCGGATCCATCGCGGCCATTGATATATATGTGCTTTTACTTTTGATTTTCTCTGCAACTACTGAATGGATTTACACCATTTAACCAAAAGGCACGAGTGTGAACCAGGAGCTACCTCTTTGCCAAATTTGGTGTAATTCCGTTCAGCAGTTCAAACTATAGCTGCGGCTAAAGGTTCCTATGAAAAATTGAATGGGGAAAACATGTTTTGGAACCCCCCTTTTTTCTTGGCCCCGCTTGACGAACCACCCCCAAACTTTCTGAATAGATGCGGACCGGAGCACCCCACCAGTTTTGAAACTTTCGCTAAGATTCACCAATCTGTGCCATAGATATTGGGAATGGAATGTTGTGGATTTCCTATGGATAATAGGTCCTACCTATAACTACCTACTGGCGACCGCCAGTAGGTAATATATACACACACACGCAGACAGACAGATAGATAGATAGATAGATAGATAGATAGATAGATAGATAGATAGATAGATAGATAGATAGATAGATAGATAGATAGATAGATAGATAGATCACAGATGACTTCATCCAATGAGTGTGTTAGTTTGTTTTATAGTTTACATAGTGGTGGATAGCTATCATATTACTTTTGTGCCTAATTGTGAATAGCCTGTGTTCAGCTAATGGCAGTGCTTAATTTGTGCCTGCACCTATTTCTCAGGGCCGGGTCTATTGATTTTTTCTCCCATGCAGAGCCAGAACTGTACACAAGACATTAAAATCCCCCAACCTTAGGGCGAGGCATGTGCAGCTGCACGTTCAGATTTGGTGCATGCTGGTAGTGTGCTTG
The DNA here is from genome assembly GCF_964261635.1 of Lissotriton helveticus. Lineage (NCBI taxonomy): Eukaryota > Metazoa > Chordata > Amphibia > Caudata > Salamandridae > Lissotriton > Lissotriton helveticus. The sequence goes on from NC_136063.1 coordinate 664,476,641, forward strand.
CTTTGGCGGGTGCCAGTGCCTGGTCTTCAGGGTGGGTGAAGGGAGGGTGTGTTGTGTCATGCACAGTGTAAACTGCTCGCACAATGAACTGGAAGCATAATTTCATCTGCACCAGCCAGCATTCTGCGCTTTCCAGTGTAGCTGAAGCTGCAAGGTTAGGTGAGTTGTGCATGTGTTGTTTTAGACACAACTGTTATCCTACAGGTAACAGGGTGACAGAATAGTGCTTGGCTGTGGGACACCATCGATAATTTTCTGCACAGCGGCACCAGCAAAACTGGCCAGTAACTGCCTGCGTTAGTAGCACAGACAAGGCCTTGCAGTGTAACAAAATACAGGAAGGAGCTGAGGGTGATCCGAAAGTGAAAACCTTTCTTCCTGCCAGTCAGTTTATTAGTACCTAGATTATGCGCTATTGGTGGCATTTCAATAAGCATTAGAGTGAAACCTAGTTTTACTGAGATTTGTTTGATACAAAGAAAGCTTTATTTTAAATAATCATGATAGGTGGGAAGTTTGCGAACAGTACACTGCATGTTACTGAGTGATTAATAAAGCATTCTGTCAAGAGGGGCAGTGTAATGAGGCTGCACAGTCGAAGGATTTGCTCTCACTTGCAGGGTGCATGGGGTTTCAGGGCTTCTACGACACTGAATCCACAGGCTTGTGGGGAAAGTGTTTGTGTACTCATACTAGCTCCTACATGTCCCAGTACTGTCTCGTCCCTATCACACCCATACTTTCCCATCTGTACTAGGCACTGTTGCAGCCACAAGCACCTTGAAGAACACCTCCCAGCCCTGCCACTGTGACTGTGCCCCACCGCTACCTCCGACAGTGGTCCTCTCTCCACAGTGGCCTTCTCCCACTAACACAGTGCCCCTCGCGCCACAGTGCCTTTCTCACCTATATCTCAGTGCCCCTCTGTGTACAGTCCCCTTCCACACAATGCCCCTCCCTGCCACAACACTCTCTCACTACTGTTACAGTGCCCCTTGGCTCCCGCCCTCACTCTCACAGCACTCATCACTTTGTATTAAAGCCTACACTGGGCCCTAAGTATCCATACTTTTAGAGCTTGCACGTGAGACCGCAAAGCCCTTCTCAGTCATGGCCACTCGAACCAGGAGACTTTCCCAATTCCCCCCTAACCAGAGAGAGGATACCAGAGAGAGGATACACATGGAATTTCTCAGCTTCGACCTGGAGAAGAATAGAATTGATTCAAAATGTGCTATCTGAGGGGCTACGCTGTGTTGGGCGCTCAGTACCAATCCCCCCACCCCCACGAGCCTGCTGAGATCTGTCGCCCCACACTGTCTCTTCACCTCCAAAGACACATGTCCTGTAAACCCCTGCTGCATACTTACAGCCTTATGTCCCTGTTGGAGAGAGATCAGAGTGTTATCTAGTTGTAGTTTTGACTGTAGTGCAGAGGGGAAATGTAGAACATGTACCATGAAGATGACAGAACTCTATCTATGTGGACAGCTCAGTGGGTTTCTGTTTTTTGTCACAGACATTCTTTTGTTACTTGCTGATCATAAATTACAATCCTAATATAGCACAGGTGGTAGACTCAGTTGAATGTTGTGCTTTATTAGTTAAAAAGTGTTTGTGGAAGCCTCTCTGAATGGAGTTGAATGTTTAACTTCATTTAAAAATAGGTGGCAGTGGGATTTTGCGACTTATAGCCTGATCATGTAATAGATGGATAGCGTGGTTCTCCATCAAAGCGTAATCCCAATAGTATAACCAACACTTAATTATGTTTTATGTGGAATACCTATTGTGATGGCACAAAACATCTTTTGATGGCATAAAACTCAACATAATTAAAAAAAATCGCTATTGTGTGTCTTGGACAACACTGCTATGCATTGATGAGACAGGCCAAGAATGATACACTCCTGTCACCCCTCAACTTTACATAATTAATTACTCTATATTTAATAAAGCAGAAGTGTACTCTTTTCCTGCTCTCCCTGAGTATGTGCTTTTCTTCCTCCCCTTCACCCCTCACTCCTTCCCTTCTCTCCAATCTTCCTTCACTTTCTGCCCTTCATATGCATTTTAGTCTTAATCACCCCCGCCCCTCATTAAATCCTTTTCATTGTTCACCTTTCCATCTTTCCCTTCCACTCTACTGTCACACGCTGCCCTCTCTTCTTCCCATGCCTTTCTCCTCTTTTCACTTTTCCTTCTCATCACGTTCCATTCCAATCTTGCAATCCCAATCTCTGCTTTCCACATTTCTCTTCACATTCTTTGTCGACAGTATCTATCTTTGCCTTCAGACCTCTCCTCCTTTCTCACTCTCCCTTTTAATTTTTCCTTCTTGCACATATGTTTATATCCACTCCAGGAATCTGTGTTCTATCTCAGGGGCATAAATTTAAATCTTGGTGTGGCCACTCAGTCTTTCATCTTTAGATACAATTAGTGCAATTAAGCTGGATAACATTTTTAATTTGGTGTCAAGCCCCCTCTGGTAAATATGTACTTTACAAACATACAAGGTGTGTTTCTCCCTCTATCCCTTCATTTCTTCCTTTCACATTATTTTTCTATTTCCTCCTTCTTTCATCCATTACTTAGTTATTTCCTTACTCCAGTGCTCCTCTTCCTGCCTGCATTTGTACAAGCCCATTTTCTTTCATTTGCAAAGCTGCCTCAAATCCTCAAATTACCGTTTCTAAAGCTCTATTTTTTAGATTTACACACATTCTCTAATTTGAGTTTACTTTTAAATTGTTGTCATAGGCTTCCTATATGTTATAACATGCTAGATTGATTTGTATAGCGCATTAATCACCCATGAGGGTATCCAGGGGGCTGGGCAGGTTTGTAGGTGTGAGGTGTCTGAGGTGCTTTTGTGAAGAGCCAGGCCTTCAGCTTCTTGCAGAACTCAAGAAGGGAGGAGGTGGCTCTGATGTGTTGAAACTTGTGGATGTGGATGGAGCCAATAAAGGAAGTGGATGGAGCCACTTGAGGAAGTGGGCGGAGCTGGGGAAGTGGGTGTGGCTCTTTGAAAAGTGTGAGCACCTGCACATCATATTTTACAAATTAAGCACTGGCTAATGGGTGTAAGTATTTACAAAACGCAGGTGCTTCCACTACATATTTGGTGTGTCGAGGTCCTTACCACATTATAAATCTTTATATTGAAGAGTAACTCTGTGCGGAGATGACAGTTGATGACTTGTGTCCAGTATGTCCCACATACGTTTTTGGGTTCTGGAGAAAAAGTTTCCAGTAGGGCAAGGATTCTATGTAGTAGATACTACACATTTTCAACTGCCATGATTATACAGAATCATCTCAGCATAGCAATTTCTACATAACATATAAGACTGTGTGTACCAGTTACTAACCTATGTACATGTGCTTCTTTTGCTTCAGAAAAGGGTTATCTGTAAAGTGCTCACCGCAGCATGAAGGCTGCATGTAGTTTTGTTGTATGAGATTTAGAAGCTTTAGGCCTTGGTTATTTTAAGTAAAAATCTCTCGTTGGACAAGTTTTGCAAAGAGTGTACATTGATCTTATTAGATACTTTTCTAAAACTCTGTGGTATACTTTTCAAAGTAGGGTCAGTGACTGTGGTGTACTTTTCAAAGTAGGGTCAGTGAATTTGAGGGGTTTGATACAGATAAAAGCTGTCCATAATAGAGTATTCATTTTGTAACAGACGTTGAGTATCTTGAGGAACTTAGCTTTCTCTGAACAGTTGTATACATACTGAACACCATGTGCAATGAGACTTTCCATATATCTATGGTTGATTGTTAATGTCAACTAGGCTACTCGTGAAGTGTATGTACAGGATCAATGTTGCACATAACAGATGCTTGCTACACTTGAGGGATATGTATCTGTGATGGCATTAATGATGCTTCATATTACGCTATTTCGTACTTACTTTCAGGCCTCTAATGCAATGTTAGTTTATAGTGTAATGTGTACAAAAGAAGCTTGTGTGATGTCATCTGTGATGTCATCAATGATGTCATTTGAGATGTCATCAGTCATGTCATTAACTCATAGAACATGTCATGAGAGATGCAATAAATCAGGTCCTAAGCAGTGCATGGGAGGGGCGTATCAGTGGGGGCAGAGATACAGATCACAAGATTGTCCCAGCCAGCGGGGGCATTTTTAAATCTGTGGCCCGCTGAGGGCAGACTTTGTATTTGCACCCGTTTGGTGGGAGATTCGAAAATGTTCCTACCAGGCAGGCGCAAACATGTTTCCCTGCCCACCCAGATGTCAGATTTTTGACAATATCATAAACGTTTTCAAAATTATGATCTTTACAACATATACATCACTATGATTTCTTTTACAGACAGACGCCACAAGGCTGCTTTTCTGACCTGTTCAAGTCAAGGACATGTCTGATTAAATGAACTTGGAACAAGTCCTCATCTAAGATGAATCATGATTAGATATTGAAGAAAAATATAGGAGGAGTTTGATTTATGTACACAGGAGGTGAATACCCTCAGCACAAATTGTATTGGTGAGATGGCCATGAAAAAGTGGCTTTTGGATGAGAAGACTGCATGTCTATAGGCAGAATGGATTTTTCTGTGGAAGTAATAATGATCTACAATATATACAATTGCAATCAATGATGCAGTTTATGGTTAAATATCTTGTCCTCTCCACTCAGTTTTGAAATGTTGTTGTTGACAATATACTCACCATAGGGGTAATTAGGGAAGAAGACAAGTAACACTGGGCAATTTTCTTGGTTTTGTGTATATATTACCTACTGGCGGTCACCAGTGAGTAGTTATAGTCAGGATGTAGTGTCCATAGGAAGTGTTTTTCATTTGCCAATAACTTTGGTATCAGTTAACAAAACCTTGCAAATTCTTCAAAACTAGTTTCCCACTCACTTAAACTGCTGTCTTGAAAATGTCAGGGTGATCTGTCAAAGGGGGGAGGGCAAGAAAGAGGGGGTGCCTAAAACGTTTTTCCCTGATAGGAACTTTAGACATGTCTACAGCCTGCTGAAAGGAATGACATCATGTTAGAAATGGGGGTCTCTAGTTGACAGGGGTAGGTACCTTTGTCGCATCAGGAACCCTTCTTCCTATTCAGGGTAAGGGGGATACACTTCTAAAATAAACCCAACTCACCCCCTTGGTAGCTTGGCATGATCAGACAGGCTTATCTCAGAGGCAGTGTGTAAAGCATTTGGGTATGGATACAGTAATCAATCAATCAATCAGGGGTTTGTTAAAGCGCGACTACTCACCCGTAAGGGTCTCAAGGCGCTAGGGGTGGGGGGGGGTGCAGGTTCCATTCCATCAAGGAGGGGGGCTGTCGAAGAGCCAGGTTTTGAGGTTTCTTGCGAAGGTGGGGAGCGATGTTGTCTGTCTGAGGTAGAGTGGAATGGCGTTCCATGCTTTGGCAGCGAGGAAGGAGAAGGAGCGGCCTCCCGATCTGGTCTTTCTGGTGCGGGGGACCACGGCGTAGGAGAGCTGGGCTGATCGTAGGGTCCTTTGGGGTGCGTGGAATTTGAGTCCACTGTTCAGGTATGCTGGTCCGGTGCCGTGGAGGGCCTTGTGTGCGTGGGTGAGCATCTTAAAGGTGATTCTTGCCTCGACGGGGAGCCAGTGGAGTGTGCGCAGGTGCTGGGAGATGTGGCAGTGTTTTGGCAGGTCGAGGACCAGTCTTGCGGCGGCGTTCTGGATGTTCTGTAGCTTGCGGATGAGGTTTTTGTTTATTCCGGCGTAGAGTGCGTTGCCGTAGTCGAGTCTGCTGGTGACCAGGGCGTGAGTGACTGTCTTTCGGTGTTCGAGGGGGATCCATTTGAAGGTCTTACAAAGGAGGCGGAGGGTGTGGAAGCAGGAAGATGAGGTCAGTGGGGTCCGCTGAGGGTTTCTTTAGGAGGGGGTTCACCTCGGCGTGTTTCCAGTCGTCGGGGAACTAGGCAGTCGCCAGGGAGCGGTTGATGGTGTGGCGGAGCATGGGTGCGATGGTGTCGGCGGCTCTGTTGAAGATGTGGTGGGGGCAGGGGTCCGTGGGGGCCCCTGAGTGGATTGACTTCATTGTCTTCAGTGTGTCTTCGGTGGTGAGGGCTGTCCAGTCATCAATCGCTGGTTTCCCGGTGTCGGGGGCGGTTGGTGAGGGTTCAGTGTGTTGGTTGTCTTCGTCGAAGTTGTCGTAGATTCTCTTGATTTTGTGGTGGAAAAAGGTGCTGAGTTTGTCGCAGAGGTCTTGTGAGGGAGGAATGTCGGTAGACTCGCTGGTGGGTTGGGCGAACTCCTTGATGATGCTGAAGAGTTCCTTACTGTTGTGTGCGTGGGTGGAGATTCTGTCTTCAATCGCTTTTTTCCTGGTTTCTCTGATGAGTTGATGGTGGGCGTTGGTGGCGGCTCTGAAGTTGTTGTGGGCTTCTGTGGATTTGGTGTTTCTCCAGGCCTTTTCGAGGTGGCGGCATGTGCGCCTGGATTCTCGAAGTTCGGTGGTAAACCATCTGGCTTTCTTGGCACGGGTATTGTTGTTTTTCTTGAGGGGGGCTATGGTGTTGGTGCTGTCCGAGATCCATCTATGCAGGGTTCGGGCTGTGGTGTTGGGGTCGTCGTTTTCCGCAATGGTTGGGGTTGAGTTGTTGAGTGAGGAGGTGAGCTGGTTGTCTGTGATTTTGGTCCAGTTTCTTTGTTGAAGCAGGTGCTGGTGTCTGTGGATGGGGGGTGTTCTGAAGGTGAAGTGGACGCAACGATGGTCGGTCCATGGGAGTTCGGTGGTGTGGCTGAAGGTGATGGAGTTTCCTGTAGTGAAGAGGGGGTCGAGGGTGTGTCCTGCTGAGTGCGTGGGCTCGGTCACGATCTGGCGGAGTCCAATGTTGTGGAGGTTGTCCAGGAGGCATGTGGTGTTGGGGTCCAGTTGATTGTCGAGGTGGAAGTTGAGGTCTCCCAGCAGGGTGTAGTTGGTGGATGTGATGGCCTGCGGGGAGATAATGTCCGTGATGGAGTTGGCGAAGGGTCCGCGGGGTCCAGGGGGTCGGTAGATGAAGGTTCCTCGGGGGGCGGCGGTGGGGCTGGCCAGTATCTTGAAGTGAAGGTGTTCCATCAGTTCTGTGGACTCGTCAGGGAGTGTGCTCAGGCGGAGGCTGGATTTGTAGACGATGACGATTCCTCCTCCTGGGTGGGTGGGGCGGTCCTTCCTGGAGATCTTGTATCCTTGGGGGATGGCGATGGCGATGTCCGGTCCCGAGGTGGTGTTGGTCCAGGTTTCGGTGAAGAATGCTACGTCCGGGGTGGTGCTGTCAAGTAGGTCCCAGATTTCTGTGGCGTGTTTGTGGAGGGATCGGACGTTGAGGAGGATGCATTGCAGGGTCTTCGGTTCGGTTGTGTTCTTGTGGGCGGGTTGTGCTGGATCCATGTTCTTGGCGGTGCTGCAAGTGTGCCGGCAGCGGTGACAGCTGAAGGGTCCATGGGTGTCAGCTGGTGATGCTAGCTTGCAGTTGTTGTTGCAGCCTGGGTTGAGTGCGTGGAGTGCTGCTGGGTCGTAGCGTTGGCGGGGCGGAGGTCCAGGGTTCCTGGTGCTGGTCGCGGACGGGTCGCAGACGGGCGCAGACGTGCTTGCCTTTGACGCGCCTTCGGTGCACCAGCGGCGAGGGCTGGACAGCTGGGAGGCGGGAGCGGGGAGGGGAACTGGATTGGGCCGGTCGCGCTGGGGGGAGGGGCCGCGGGGGCAGCAGCAGCGGGGAAAGGTAAAGGGAGGGAAGAAGGGATAGAGAAAAAGGGAAAATAAGCAGAAATAAGGCACAAAAGAGCAGAGATGCAGAAAAGAGCAGAAAGGTGAAAGATAGAAAGAGTAGAAAAACGAGTGAAGGAGCAGAGGGAGAGAAAGGGAAAATGGGCAGAAATAAGGCACAAAGGAGCAGAGGTGCAGAAAGGTGAAAGATAGAAAGGGTAGAAAAATGAGAGAAAACGAGTGAAAGAGCAGAGGGAGAGAAAGGGAAAATGGCCAGAAATAAGGCACAAAAGAGCAGAGATGCAGAAAGGTGCAGAAAGGTGAAAGATAGAAAGAGTAGAAAACCGAGTGAAGGAGCAGAGTGAGAGAAAGGAGACAGAGGTCCACTGGACCACCATGGATGAGGCGCAGGGAAACCTGCGGGTGGAGGAGGGCCTCGATCACCAACACTCAAGAGTGCAGGGGCAGGGGCACCTCACTTAATGGTGGCGCTGCGAGGGTGGGAGAGCAATTTCACTGATAATGAGTCAGTGCTCTTGCTCGCCTGTCCCCGCAGTGGCCGCCATTAAGTAGGGGTCGGGGAGGGCTGGATAGCTGGGAGGCGGGAGCTGTGAGGGGAGCTGGATTGGGCCGGTCGCGCTGGGGGGGGAGGGGCCGCGGGGGCAGCAGCGGCGTCGAAAGGTAAAGGGAGGAAAGAAGGGATAGAGAAAAAGGGAAAATAAGCAGAAATAAGGCACAAAAGAGCAGAGATGCAGAAAAGAGCAGAAAGGTGAAAGATAGAAAGAGTAGAAAAACGAGTGAAGGAGCAGAGGGAGAGAAAGGGAAAATGGGCAGAAATAAGGCACAAAGGAGCAGAGGTGCAGAAAGGTGAAAGATAGAAAGGGTAGAAAAACGAGAGAAAACGAGTGAAGGAGCAGAGGGAGAGAAAGGGAAAATGGGCAGAAATAAGGCACAAAAGAGCAGAGATGCAGAAAGGTGCAGAAAGATGAAAGATAGAAAGAGTAGAAAAACCGAGTGAAGGAGCAGAGTGAGAGAAAGGAGACAGAGGTCCACTGGACCACCATGGATGAGGCGCAGGGAAACCTGCGGGTGGAGGAGGGCCTCGATCACCAACACTCAAGAGTGCAGGGTCAGTGGTCTTGCTTGTAACAAAGTGAAAACATGACAAATGGACACCACACCAGTTTAGAAAAAACAAATACAACAAAAATCCACAATACAATACTGTTAAAATAGTTACTTTGCAAGATAACCTGTAAATTGTAGAAATAACTGAAAAACATTGTTCGTCCGAGTTGGTAGCTCTGTTAAGAGCTACCCTGTGCTGGAAACAACAGAGTCTAATAAATCCAGCTGACCGCATTGGTGCGGGGTCAGCTACAGTGAAGACACACTCAAAAACAGTACCTTTATTCAATGCAACAGACACAATGGTACGAGCCAGTCAGGGGCAAGCGTCGCTGTTGTGAGGTGAGATGGAAGCGTTGCAGTGTGTGGTGCCTTCATGGCTCGGTGCAGGCAGTGGCTCATTAATGGAGTTAGTGAGATCAAGGCTTGCACAGAAAGAGGCAAGAGAAGTGTAGAAAGGAGCAAGTGAGGTGCAGAAGGAGCCACCAGAGGTGCAAAAACAGGCAAGGGAGGTGCAGAAACAGGCAAGAGAAGTGGACAAACAGGCAAGAGAATTGCTGAAAGAAGCAACAGAGGTGTAGAAAGAAGCAAGAAAAGTGCAGAAAGAGGCAAGTGAGTTGCAAAAACAGGCAGGAAAGGTACAGAAAGAGGGAAGATGAGTGCAGAAAGAGCAACAGGGGTGCAGAAAGAAGCAAAGGAGGTGCAGAAAGAGGCAACAGACGAGCAGAAAGAGCGAAGAGAGGTGCAGAAAAAGGCAAGAAAATGCAGAAAGAGGCAAAAGAAGTACATAAAGAGACAACAGGCGTGCAGAAAGAAGCAAGACAGGTGTGGAAAGAAACATGGAAAGTGTAGAATGAAGCAATAGGGGTGCAGAAAGAAGCAAAAGAAGCAAGAGAAGGGAAGAAACAGGCAAGAGAAGTGCACAAAGAGGCAAGAGAATTGCTGAAAGAAGCAACAGAGGTGTAGAAAGAAGCAAGAAAAGTGTAGAAAAAGGCAAGTGAGATGCAAAAACAGGCAGGAGCTGTTCAGAAAGAGGAAACGTACAGAAAGAGGGAAGATAAGTGTAGGAAGAGACAAAAGGGGTGCAGAAAGAAGCAAATGAGGTGCAGAAAGAGGCAACAGAAGAGCAGAAAGAGGGAAGAGAGGTACAGAAAAAGGCAAGAAAGGTTCAGAAAGAGGCGGCAAAAGAGGTACATAGAGACAACAGAGGTGCAGAAAGAAGCATGACAGGTGCATAAAGAAGCATGGAAAGTGCAGAATGAAGCAACAGGGGTGCATTAAGAGTCAAGAGAAGTGTAGAAAGGAGCAGGTGAGGTACAGGAAGAGCCAACAGAGGTGCAAAAAGAGGCAAGAGAGGTGCAGAAACAGGCAAGAGAAGTGCACAAAGAGGCAAGAGAATTGCTGAAAGAAGCAACAGAGGTGTATAAAGAAGCAAGGAAAGTGCAGAAAGGGGCAAGTGAGATGCAAAAACAGGCAGGAAAGGTATAGAAAGAGGGAAGACGAGTGCAGAAAGAGACAACAGAGGTACAGAAAGAAGCAAATGAAGTGCAGAAAGAGGCAACAGACGTGAAGAAAGGTTCAGAAAGTAGAAGAGATTTGCAGAATATGGTCAAGAGAAGTGCAGAAAAAGACAGAAACATGCTGAAGAAGCAACAGAAATGCAGAAAGAGGCAAGAGAGGCGTAGAGGGAAGCAATGGCTTGTACATCATTAGTACCAATTTAACACCCACATTTAACAATAAGTAACAGGTTACCATTCTAGGTTTGCAAAGGGTCTTCCACCACACTGTAACACTTGTTGCTGCATTTTTGGTAATGTTTGACTTGCTTCAGCTAGAAAATAGGTTTTTTTGTTCAAATCTGCAGATTATGGTGCAGATGATGAATTATTTGGCTAATTCGGTGCAGCCAAACAGTCACATAATTCCAATGGCCCTGCTCATACCTCTGACTAGTTCCACAAGTGCTCCTCAGTGATTGCATCTTTTTTTGTCTCACTGAGTTCATAGTTGAGCATCGATAGAAATGAGGAAGACTAATTCTGAGGTTACCACTCCACAACACAGACTACCATACCACATAATTACTCTCCATAACACAGAATCCTACTCTACATAATTCCTATACACTAAATACCACATAATTTCTATCCACAAAATTTCACTGCATAACATATCACATAATTCCAATATACACAACGTACCTCCACTCCACTCCACTCCACTCCAAAAAACATTAGTAACAAACTTTTGCATTTACAATGCCAAAAGCTCTAATTCTTGCAAATGCAAAACCTATTACACTGCAAACACTTCTTAAACTAGTAGTCACGTTTGCAGAGTGGTGGAGAAAGGGTGCTGGGCCTGCGACCAGCGCTCAGGAATTCCGGTGCGTAGGGCTTACAGGAGGTACCATTAGGGCTTCTTGGCCCCCTCAGGAGTAAAGTGGACTTCATCCCCCATCCCGTAGCCTGCCAGAAGGTGCATTTGCAGAATGGTAGAGAAAGGGGAGCATGGCCTTCAAAGACCTCTTAGTAATCCCACTGTGTGGGACTTAATTGAGGTAACAAGATGGGTAGTTGGCCCCCAAGGACATCCTTGGGGACCAACTACCCCTTCTATTACCTCCAGTAAGTGCCACACAGCAGCATTGCTAAGTTTGAAGAGCAGGCCAAGCCTTCTTTTTGCACCACTCTACAAATAGGCTCCCTGGCGCGCTCTTGGATGGGGATTATAGTCTCCTTCGCTGCTGGGGGTCCTTTAGGGGTCAACTACCCTACCTCTTACCTCCAGTAAGGCCCACACAGTGGGATTGTAGAGAGGTGGACAAAGGCCACGCCCCCTTTCTCCGCCACTCCGCAAATGCACCCCCTGGTGCGTTCTAATTTGGGGGATTAAGTCCCCTTGAATACTGAGGGTCCCTGGGGCCAACTAGCCCACCAGGCACCTCCAGTAAGTGCCAGACAGCTGGATTGCAGAGACGTGGTCTGAGGCCACGCCCCTTTCTACTCCACTCTGCAAACGCAGCTTCTGGCACACTGCTGCTCGGAGGATGAAGTCCACTTGTGTCCTGAGGTCATTATCGTGAAATTTTCAAAACTGATGGCATGTTCGGGTCAGCTGCTGTATCCAAAGTTTTGGGGTGATTCGTCAAGCAGGGGCTGAGAAAAAGGGCAGGTCCCAAAACACGTTTTCTCCATGTTAATTTCTATAGGAAACTTTATACACGGCTACAGCCTTAACTGCTGAACGGAATTACACCAAATTTGGCAAAAGGATAGCTCTTGGTTCAGAGAGCACTTTTTCTGTTAAATGGTGTAAATCTGTTCAGTAGTTCCTGACAAATTTAAATATTTCTCAGATATACAACTGGGGACGTGGAGGATCTGCAAACCCTCCCGATCTTGTGCCTGCAATCTGATTGGTTGCAAACACTTCAAACCAAGAAGTGTTGGAAGCCATCTTGTAAATCCGTTGATCCAAGTCACAAGATGACCCCCCCTGAAAAAGCATTTTTTTAAAAAAGAAAATTCAGCAGGATTTCCATTGGTTCCGCGAATCCAGCTGAAAATTACAAAATCATAGCCACCCACGTGGGCAGGTCCTGGGTGCAATGATAAAAATAGATGTGGGGGCTCAAAAGGGTCCCCACATACTCCAGGGACACCTCCTCTCCGGGGCTTATTCATTGAATGCAGGGGAGCTAAGAGGCCCCCACCTCCCAGTGGCTATAGTAATAAAAAAAATATGCGTGGGTTGTTCCTGCCCCCCACACCGCACCAGGGACCACTACCTCCCTGGGGCTATGTTACAAATAATGTGTTGGGGGGCTAAAACAGGATTGCTGGGATGTCATCAGAGGCCATTCCCACTTTCTCTACCACTCTGCAAACGCGCCTCCTGGCGTACTACTATTTGGGGGATGAAGTCCCCTTACCTCTTGAGGGTCCCTGAGGGCCAACTAGCCCTCCTGTTTCCCCCAGTAAGCCCCACACTGCTGGATTGCTGAGAGGTGGTCAGCGGCCACACCCCCTTACTCCACCACTCTGCAATGCATCTCCTGGCCCACTGCTGCTTGGGAGATGAAGTGCAATTTAGTCATTAGGCCCACAGGACACAAGGGGACGGCATCATCCCCATGAGTAGTGAGCCGAGCTGCGTGTTTGCACAGTGGTCACAAAAGGGGCGTGGCCTCTGACCACCTCTCAGCAATCCCACTGTGTGGGGCTTACTGGAGGTATTAGGTGGGCTGGTTGGCCCCTAAGGACCCTCAGGAGCAAAGGGCACTTCATCCCCAATCATGAATGCACACAGAGCAGTGAAGAAAGGGGGCGGGGCCTCCTGCAAGTTGCCGTCTTTGTTTATTTATTTATATATATATATATATTACCTACTATAGTTAGGACCAAGTTTCCATAGGAATATTTTTTTTTTATTTTGCCTATAACTTTGGCGTCATTTGATGAATCTTCATGGCATTTTCTACACTAATTCTTTGCTCATATCAGCTCCTATGTTGGAAGTTTGGGGGTGATTCGTCAAGGGGGGCCGAGAAATAAGAGGGGTACCAACACATGTTTTCTCCATGCAATTTCCATTGGAAACTTTAGACAAGGGTACAGGTCGAATGGGTGAACGGAATTACCCCAAATTAGGCAGGGAGAAGTGTCTTGGTGTAGAAAGCACGCCTTTGTTTATTTGGTGTAAATCCGTTCAGTAGTTTTGGAGAAATGTCGAAATTTACAGATATCAGTATATGGGAATTCTGCCATCTGATTTGCTGAGGCATTACGAGCAAGAGCTTGCTGCATATTAGCTGCGAGTGGTGCAAGGGTTGCAACTAGGAAGTGTTGGCAGCCATTTTGTGATTCCGTTGAAGCGAGTAAGGGGGAAAAGGGGGAAAAAAGTAGGAAAGAGGAGGGTAGGAGCACCGGAAAAGTCTGTGGGGTGTTTAGGGTGTGCTTTACAGGCAGTGTGAAGCGAAGTATTTACCCCTACTGGTGTGAAAGTGCTGTTTTGCCCAGAGTGAGATGGTGCTGAGGTGAACTGCCGGTACACTTGGGGATGAAAGCGCGTGTCTTAACCGTGAGCTGAGTGCTGTAAACTGATGTGCTCAAGTATTTACCCCTACCGGTATGAAAGTGCTGTTCTGCCCAGGGTGAGATGATGCTGAGGTGAGGTGCCGGTACACTTAGGGAGAAAAGTGTGCGCCTAAACCTTGAGCTCAGTGCTGTAAACTGATGTGCTCTGAGCGGTAGCATACTGATCGCTGTAGCATAGCTGTGCAGGTGGTATTAGTATGCATTTAGACTACAGCAGGAGTGGGAAGCAAACTACTCACTGGTACCGGTCTGAAGACTCGGGGATGAAACCGCGAGCCTAAGCCATGAGCTGATTGCTGTAAAGTGATGTGCTGTGGGCGCTGTAGGATACTGGCCACTGTAGTATACCTGTGTAAATAGTGTTGGTATATGTTTATACTATACAGGGAGTGGGAAACAAACTACTCACCCCTACCGGTCTGAAGACTCGAATGCAGTGTTTTAGAAAGCAGGAATAAAGATATAATTGTGAAGAATATAATGCAGAATGTTGCAATGCCACAGAAGAGAAATGGTGAAATCAGGTGTGTCTAAGAAAGTGGCTGTATGTAATAAAGCGATGGAGTCTGAAAGTTATATAAAAAGTTTCTTTATTTAAGTGCCATAAATGGATCCACTGGTGGAATAGCTAAGGCATCAAGCTGAGGCAAACTCCGACCGCTTCTGCTGTATTCAAACGTAAGCTCCTGCATCAGTGAATTCCACATTACATGTTACAGTTCCATGTGACGTAAACAATACCTATTAGACTTGAATGACTCTAAATTCTATAATGAAAATAAAGGTAGGATACGATTACCACATGTATTCTTTAAGAAAATAAACCCCCAAAAAATTGCAAAATGTAATCATCAAACTTCTTAGATTCAATCTGGTGCGTGTCAGAATTAGTGATAGTTTTACCCACATCAGAACTTTGAGGAGGATCGCAAACATTGCGCTTCTGAGAAACACATTCGGTACCTTTCTTGACAAACCATACATTATTTTCTTCAGCTATTTAAAAAAAACATTCTTGTGCAAAGAGCTAAGGCATGGAGCTGAGTCAAACTCCAACTCATTCTGTTGTATTCAAACTAAAGCTACTGCATCCTTGAATTCCACATTACATGTTACAGTTGCATGTGACATAAACTATAGATATTAGACAAGAATGACTAAATTCTATAATGAAAATAAAGGTAGGATACGATTACCACACTGTGCCAACCAGTTTCTAAACAATGTTGTGTTTTTTTATCTTGGTTGCCAGCTCGTAAGCAGAGTCTGAGGATGAGTACATTTGTCTAAAAGGGCTTCGTGGATAACAGGCAGGCCGAGAGACGGTGCACAAAGAATATACATGGTTTCAAAATGGATGTCAGGTTTAGGCTAATTTGGCAAGTAAATAGCGTATTTGCATAGGCCATACATCATCCATCCCTGGTTAGACTGGAGACGTAGGGGGCAATAATGAAAACACAGTTCAAATGCCTGAGCATACTTAAAAAGTTAATATATGAAAATAGTTCAATTGTTGGGTATTAAAAAATGTAAGGGAAAAAGTCAAAAAAGTTAGAAAAAATTAATCCAAGAATAACTTGAATTTCTTACAAGTCTTGGAGATTGCAGTCCGGAAGTTCTTCAGTGGCTTGAGATGCGTAATGTTCCAAAATGTCATTGTTGCCATCTTGTGGGAAAAGTGAAGCGATCCAATTCATGTCCTCGAAGGGACAGTAATGTTCCTGGATTGTTGGAGCAGCAATTCGAATTGGCAGGCAATCTGCGATGTTGTCAAAGGTCACACGTTGCAGGAGATCTTTCACGTCTGCGCATATCCACAAATCCGCCAATAAAATGGCGTTGCATCCACCATTTCTCCACTGCCTGAACAATCAAGTTAATGGTTTTCAAGATACTCCATTATCTGCTGGATATCGGGAGCGAATGTTGGGATGTTGGCAAGGCATAGATCCATTCGCCAGTCATGGGCAAGTTTTGCATTTAAAAGATGGTTGCACGTAGATTGCATATTTGTAAATAAATGTCATGTTGTAGCTGGCTCTGATAATAGAGGCAGGCAGCCGAAAAGTTGTTCCATTTTTTTTACAGTATTGATGTAGCTTCGCGTAGAGGCGTATTCTGTCTAACATGGTTGTTACCAGCGGGAGCGCAGCCATTTTTTACAAGCAAACACAGTAGTAGGTTGGCCGCAAAGAGAGCAAGAATTATGGGCATTGTTCCTGTTATTCCAGAGATGATCAAATAAATGAAGTCTGGTATTATACCAAAAACAGTTTGAAAGCCTGTGACAAGGGCGGAGGAGACAGTGTTAAAAAAGTGTGCCAGACCTTGAGTGTGAGATGTGTTGAAAATTGTGTAACAATTCACAAAGTGTGATGGGAGATTCATATTTAAAAGGGACTATATTTTACTTGAAGTTTGTACTATATGCAGTCGATAAATTTCTATTGTAGAAGTGAGAGACACTGCTGTTTTAAACAAAAGCGCTTTCAGGTTGGTTATTTTAATGAAATCTGTTTTCAAGGTAGGTATTGAAGGCCAAGTTGAAGTTTGGAAGTTACTTTGTGTGGGTGTGAATAGACATTGCCACAGGAAGTTACTCGGTTTGAAACAGTAAGGGCATACGGTATGCCAGCTCACATTCCGTTGGAGTGCATGTTATTGAAAAGCAGATAACTGCTGTTAGAAAGCTGTGTGAATGTTGGTCTGATTGTGGGAGTTGGCATGCTTTTAAAAAAGCACGCAAGATTGGGGGCTGCAAGCTTAGAAGCGTTGTGCAGTTGGACATTCTTGGATATTAATTAATGACTGCCATTGTGGTCGCACTTTTCACCTGTGAGAAAAAGTTCTGTATCCTCTTTAAGACAGTGATATATAAATGGGAGAAACCACTCCTCGTGAATAAACCTGCTACCTTGTATAATCACATGCAACATGACAAACAACATGTACACCTAGCAGACACAACAACACTACGTACTGTGGGAACCGTGGCTAGCCATGTACACAAACCAAACATGGCATGGCACCTCTGCCACATAATGCAGAATGCAAGGAGAGATGGGAGCAAAGTATGTGCGAAGGTGGCAAGTGATTCTCAATTATAAAGGTATACAATGCAAAGTGTTGAGGGGATGTGCCGGACAGACGTGAGTATGCAGAGCACAGACATGTACATGTCTACATACACTAATGGTCTATTGAGTGAAGTAGACACTCAATAGCTAGTACAGTCAGTAGGGAATATTACGAAAACATTGCGCGTACGTGCCCCCTACACCCCCCCCAAATCTTTAGCGTAGAGGTCCGGCTCAGGGTACGGAAGGCTAGCATAGGGGTATGAATAAAAGGCACATTTCTCTGAGTGTGATTTTGTTGTTGTTCCGGAATGGCGAACGTGTCTGCCAGGTCTACGCAGCTTACACCGCCTCGAAGTTGACCCCGTGAGCAAAGGTGGCTGCGTGAATGATGCTCTCAGCTTGCTGGTACTCAGAAACCGTCATGGCCGCTGCGATGCACATATGCCCCATAGTTCACCTTTCAACACTACCGTTTGTGAAAGAGGGCCCACCACGTGCCGGCGGAAGCTCCTTGGCCGAGGTCTGCGAGGTCGGAAGGCTACTGAGATTACCGCTGGCTACCACGACACAGGCACACATCGCCCAGCCTGAGGCCCAGCAGCGTGGAGTGCTCTGTTTACTATTAACACAGTAGTCCAACACGTTCCAACAGTGGAACGGTGTCTTGATCCCACAATGCACAATGTTAGAACTGCATTTGAGAGTGGAGATGAAGGTACTCCCTTCGACCAGGTGCAAGCAACTCTAGGTCCCAACAGTGGAACTGTGTCTTGATCCCACAATGGACAATGTCCGATATTACCTGATGCTTGGTTTCAATAAAACTCCCTCTGTTGAGGTGAATCTGACTCTGTGCTTCTGTATCTAGCTGCTGCACATGATTATTGGGCTTGATTGAGTGTAGTCACTGGACTACAACGCGGTACAGCCGGTCCGAACAGTGAAATGGGGTCTTGATTCTATGATTGAGGATGTCAGAAGTTAAAGTCTGTGATGATTTCTGTGTACCCCCTCCGACCAGGTGCAACCAACTGTAGGTGCCAACAGTGGAACGGTGTCTTGCTCATGTAATGGATGATGTTAGAACTGCATCTGAAAGTGGAGATGAAGGTACTCCCTTCGACCAGGTGCAACCTACTCTAGGTCCCAACAGTGAAACGATGTCTTGATCCCACAATGGACGATGTCCGATATTACTTGCTGCTTGGTTTTACACATCTCCCTCAGTTGAGGTGTATCATACTTTGTGCTTCCGTAGCTAACTGCTGCACATGATTATTGTGCTTGGTTGACACCAGTCGGTGGAGTACACTACGGTAGAGCAGGTCCGAACAGTGAAACGGATTCTTGATTCTAGGATTGAGGATGTCAGAAAGTAAAGTATGTGATGATTTTTGTGTATCCCCTCCGATCAGATGCAACCAAATCCGTGCTTCCGAATCCAATGGCACATGGCTGTGAGGCGTTAATGACCACTGCCCCTGGCCTACACTGGGGTCAGCAGGGCTCACAATTCAGATCGAGTGGTGATTGGTTAATTACAGAATCCAGTAATCAAGTAACTACAACATCTATTGAAACATACACAATATCCTTTTAGTATACTTGCTTGTAGAACTTTTTTTAGATGAGTTATAGGTTTAGTACAATGACCAAATTCTTCTTGGTGCTGAAAAAGAATACTGAATAACAATCTACACTGTGGACCACAGAGATCGCAATTCGAATAGTTTCGATTTCTTTATTGCTGAGTTTTCTGTAATTTATGTTGTTGTATTTTGTGAAGAGGAAGTGAGAAAAAATATTCATGGATGTCTGTGTGACTACTGCCTCAAATTTAAACTGCAGACAGCAGTCTTCACAACTCAGATTGAGTCGCTATGCAGGCAAAATACATTGCTCCAGTGCGCTCTATCCGCACCACGCATACGCATCATTGCAGGCTCCGCACATGCTTTTTGGTGCTTCTTGTATGACAAACTGGGCAGCTCAAGTCCTCGTTACTTGGCTGTGAGCCCTAGCTGACCGCTCTCTCTGGCCTAAACTGCAGACAGCAGTGTTCACAATTCAGATCGAGTCGCTATTGCAGATGATGCAGTGTTGATGGCAACAGACATTGCTGCTAGTACGGCCAGCCCGCAGCAAGCATCATTGCTGGCTGTGCACCTGCTGAATGCTTTTGATGTGGCTATCTGAGTGCACTAGAACTGATGGACCCTTTATGTTACAATCTTTTTCTGTATTTTTTCAGATTTATTGTCTGTGTCTCAGTATACCACAAGTTGTGGTTCTTTTACAATAGAATTTTTTCTGTATTATTTCACATCTACTGTCCGTACCTTACTGCAGCACAAACTATTGACCCTTTTATTATTGAATCTCTGTGTGTGATCCAATGATTTACTGTTGTAGTTGATGCTAGCAGCAACCATTCCCTGAGGGCTGGTGTACACTCACCCCACACGCATCCAGCACAGACATCACTGGATATGTGACCCTAGTAATAAAAAGGTGTCAAGCGCACATGCCCGTACCCACTTCCACTATCTATCTGTGTCTGTGTGTTCAATATCTATGCACGATACTGCCCCTGGGGCGTACCACATTACATTGTACTGTGGACAGCGTATGCAACCATGTTACCTCTGGCAGTGGGGAAAACTTAGGTTATGTAACTTTTAGGTGCATGGCTATCACAGGAGGAAGGCTACTTTACAGACCATGAATATTGATGAAGATGATGGTTGCATGTTGTGTTGTGTGTAGTGTAAGATATGTGTACATAGCAGAAGAGGTGTGTCTCATCAAATGCTGTAGTGAGAATTACTAAAATGGGTGGCGTTTTCCAACTGCTACAATGAGAAATGTTATGAACTAATCAAATGCTGTTTTTTAAGATCACATGGCCATCATGCACTCAGAACGCAAGGAAACTGCACCCGAAGCGATTTTGAGAAAATATATTTACTATAATATATGTTTATTACAGTTAGAAATATATAAATGTTTAAAATATTTTATATTGTCGCTTGCTCTCATATACACTTTAAAGTTATTTAGATATAGTTTTGAGACATAAAAAATAAGGCAATGGCGTACCTGGCTCGACACCATACATATGACGTAACACAGGGCCTGACAGCGTGCACTCATCACATACGCAACGTGCAGTGGGACGTACATGGCGTAACGTGTGGCTTGGTACTGTGTACCCGTTGCACACCAAAGTAGCAGCTGGCACAAACTACTATGTATATGTTGTTATGCGGGACGCGGTGCCACAAACCCGTCCGATTCGAAATGCGCATCATTTACGAGTTTAGCAATATAGTGGTTAGGATTGGCGTGCTGATGGAGCTTGTTGAACTATCGGTAGGGGACTCTAGTTTTCTAAAAATATATATATATTTACATATTTTTATTATAGATATAAAACATTACATAATTTCTAAAGTAAAAAAAAGGATATTAGAGTTCCAAAATTTTATTTAAAAAAATTAGAAAAAATATAGATTTTATAAATATTAAAGTATGAAATTAACATTTAAAAAACCTTCAAAATTCACTGAAAAAAACATAGGTTTTACAGACATTATAGTTAGAAATTAGCATTTAAAAAACCTTTAAAATTCACTAAAAAACCATAGGTTTCAGGGATGTTATAGTTAGTTGGACATTTGACTTATATAAAACCAGAGAAATTCGCCTGTTATAGTTAGTTTAACTAACCATAACTCGCGCGCTCGCAATGCACTGCTGATGATGTCACATATTACATCACTCATGACGCCACAGCTTTATTAATCAAGTATTTCTGTGTGTGGTCTGTTGAATTTAGACATCATTTAGGGAATGGATGGCACTGGCTTCAGGTGGGAAGTGTGGTTTTTTGGAGTGGGCTTTCTGATGTTGTTGGGCCTGGCCATGTGGCTGGTGGCCATTTTGAAGCCTAGGCCTGCAAGCTTGTCTGGCCTTGTCTGCCAACAGGCCTGCTTTCATGCAGTAGGCTCGGAGCAGGTAGCCACAGCTTTATTATTCAACTGTTTCTGTGTGTGGTCTGTTGAATTTAGACATCATTTGGGGCATGGGTGGCACTTGATTGAGGTGGGAAGTGTGTTTGTTTGGGGTGGGCTTTCTGATGTTGTTGGGCCTGGCCATGTGGCTGGTGGCCATTCTGAAGCCTAGGCCTGCAAGCTTGTCTGGCCTTGTCTGCCAACAGGCCTACTTTTATCCAGTAGGCTCAGAGCAGGTAGCCACAGCTTTCTTAATCAAGTGTTTCTGTGTGTGTTCTGTTGAATTTAGACATCATTTAGGGCATGGATGGTACTGGATTGAGGTGGGAAGTGTGTTTTTTTGGGGTGGCCTTTCTTTGTGTTGGGAGTTAGTAGTGTTCTGCTTTTGGCATATAGGCCTGCATGGTTTTCCTATTGGCTTACTGCTTCCATCCATCCACCCCCTTTGCCAGCAGCAGTTCCATGAATGATGTAATGCTCTTATAATTTAATGGCAAATAGGGTCCACCCCATTTCCATTACATTTTTAATTTAGTTGTTCTTATTCTCTTTCCTATCCTTCCTGAGAGTGTAGTATTTATTTATTTATTTTTGACACTTGTAAAGCGCTACTTATACCCGTGGGCGTCAAGGCGCTGAAACCATTATAGAAGACAGTGGGGAAAGAGAGAGTAAACAGGTTTGACGGAAGAGGAGGTTACTGAGAAAAAAGCCAGGTTTTCAGGAGTTTGCGGAACTGGAACAGAGTAGCACTTTGTCTGATGTTCAGAGGCAGGGTGTTCCAGAGTCTGGGAGCCGCCACCAAAAAGCGCCGGTCACCCCAGGACACTGTTTTGGTGCGAGGGACGACCAGTTGGCTAAGAGTGGCTGAACGCAAAGCTCTTGTCGGTTTGTACAATTGGAGTTTGTCTCGTAGAAAATATGGTCCTTGATTATTGACTGATTTGAAGACTATACAGAGGGCTTTAAAATGAATTCTCTTTTGTACAGTCAGCCAATGGAGATCTTTTATGTTTTTGGCAATAGGTTCGAACTTTGTTTTGCCGGTAATGAGACGGGCTGCTGCATTTTGTATAGTTTGAAGTTTTGTGGTTACTCGGGTTTGTGCATTGAGAAATAAACCATTACAATAATCCAGAGATGAGAGGACAAGAGCAGAAACCAGTGTCTTGATAGCAGAGTCGGGAAGAAAAGGGCGTATTTTACGAATCATTTTCAGCTTTAAGTGCGCTGTGGAGACTGTCTTGTTGGCATGATCCATGAAGTTAAGTCCATCATCGAAAATAACCCCCAGATTCCTGACCTTCGAGGTCGGCATGGGAGGAGTACCGAAGGCCTCTGGCCACCAACTGGTGGGCCAGGCTGGGGATAATGGACCAAAAACGAGTACCTCAGTTTTTTCGGAGTTTAGCTTTAAGCAGTTAGTCGCCATCCAATCTCCTATGTCTAGGAACCCTTTCTTAAATTTTTCAGCTACTTGCTCTCCATCACCTTTGATCGCCAACACTAGTTGGGTGTCGTCGGCGTACGAGGTAAGGCTCATCCCATGTGCTTTGATGGTCTTAGCTAGGTCCGACACATAGATGTTAAAGAGTGTCGGACTAAGGGATGAGCCTTGAGGAACTCCGCAAGGGGAGGAGAGTTGTGCTGATTGAAAGGGTCCTAGGATGACCGCCTGCTTTCTATTGGCAAGGAAAGAGGCTATTAGGTTTTTGGCCGTATGACAGATGCCAAATCCTTGGACACGGTCGACCAAGATGTTGTGGTCGACCGTGTCGAAAGCCGCTGATAGGTCTAGCAGAACCAGTATGGCGGTGCCACCCTGGTCCCTAATGACCCTGATGTCATCAGCGGCTTTGATCAAGGCTGTCTCGGTCCCGTGATATTTCCGGAACCCAAACTGCGTATTGTCAAGGAGCTGGTAAGCTTCGATAAACTCAGAAATTTGGGTGTTCATGATCTTTTCAATTGTCTTTGCGATGAAAGGTAGACTGGCAATTGGTCGATAGTTTTTTAGCTCACTTTTGTCAAGCGATGGTTTTTTTAACAGAGGTTTTAGCAGGGTATTTTTGAGCAAATTAGGGTAATGGCCTGACTGCAATATCAGATTGCAGACCTGTGTAAGTGCCGGTATGATAACGTCCAGGACTGGTCTGAGGACAGATAGTGGGCAAGGGTCTAGGGGTGAGCCTGATTTGATGGTCATTAGTGTGTTTTTTATTTGATCCTGGGTAACTGGTTGAAAGCACAGGAAGGCATTAGCTGGGGAGGGGGTGACGGATAATGTGAAAACCGGAGGTGATTTGGAGGAAAATGCTTGATAAATGTCATCTACTTTGGTGTAGAAAAAAGATGCAAGAGAGTCACACAAAAATTGTGAGGGGGGGGGGCGTAAGGTCTGTGGAGTTGCCTGATAATGCTTTGGTGATGGAAAATAGTTGTTTACTGGAGTTCCTGGCTTGCTCGATTTGGTCAGTGTAGTATTCTCTTTTAGCTTGTGCTATCATATTTTTGTATAGGGCTAAGGATTCCCTATAGGCAGACTTACTACCGGCATCGTAGTTTTTTCTCCAGGTTCTTTCCTTGCTGCGGTTTATCTGTTTTTGTGTCCTAAGTTTATCGTTATACCAAGGAGCGGTGGGTTTAGCTCTGTTACTGGAGTGTTCCTTAGAAGGGGCTGATTGGTGAGATGCCTGACCTATCCAGTCATATAATTGCTGGAGAGCTGAATTGGGGTCTGCAGCGAACTCTGGGCAGGTTTGTATAAGTGTGAGCTTAAAGTTTTCTTGATTTATATTTTTCCAGTCTGTAAACGGTAATTTGGGTACAGATTGGGGATTGATGTTACGGTGATTGCTAGAGGCAATATTGGCAAAGATTGCAAAATGATCTGTCCACGGCATGGGCAAAATATTAGTAATTTGGAGTCCTTCTAGATTGGAAAAAATGGGGTCCAAAATGTGGCCTGCTTGGTGGGTAGCAGACGTGACAAGCTGTTTTAGCCCTAAATTGCCTAAGTCAGCGGTAAGGGCAACAGAGTCGGCTAGGTGATCCAAATCTAAATGAAAGTTCAGGTCGCCGAGAACCGTGAAACTGCTTTCTGTGGCTACAGATACCATAATGGTGTTTATGTTGGACAAAAAAGTAGTTTTTGATCCCGGGGGCCGATATATTAATATACCCTTAAAATTGGAGGAAGGGGAGATATTAATAGAAAATTGCATGGCCTCACAGGCAGTGGAAGGAATAGAGGTTGTTCTAACAGGGTATTCATCTCTGGCGATTATGGCCAGCCCACCCCCTCTTTGTTTAGGCCTGTCCTGACAATATGCCTTGAATCCTGGTGGCACAGCGATAACCAGATCTGGCTGTGAGGAATCATCTGTCCAGGTTTCGGTAGTGAACAATATATCCAGAGCATAGACAGTAATCAGATCAGAAATTTCCTGCCTGTGCTTACCAAGAGAGCGCGCATTTATGAGGGCTATAAAAGTGGTAGCCCCTGCATCATGGTTAATTGAAGTGCTAATGGTTTGTTGGGGACAAAGAAGAGGGATAATGTGAAAACAGTGCGGACAAGTGGTTGCCATGTCTTTATGGATTTCTGAGGGATTAATTTTTGGACATTTGGACGTGTCAGGTGGACGTAAGGCAAGTAAGTTGTGGCTGGAGTAAGTAGTAGTGCTTCCTAATAAATTTTTGGCAGGATTTATGGCCCTGAGCCCGGTCCCGGCGCGGACGGGCGCAGACGGGCTTGCCTCTGGCGCGCCTCCGGCGCGCCGCCGGCGCGCCCGCTGCGCCCGCCCGCTGCGCCCGCCCGCTGCGTGGACGGGAAATGCCTTTGCTTTTATGCGTGTATGTGTGTATACACAGTGATATAACAGAGCCCTTGATGACAAAGTCTCAGAAATGGCTAGACTATATCTATTGAACAGTAGTAAATAACTTAACCACACAAGAACAATTGCAACATTTCACTGATGTTTTTCTCCTTGCTTATTTGTGTTTAGGTGCACAAAAAGACATAGGAGGA
Organism: Lissotriton helveticus; assembly: GCF_964261635.1. NCBI lineage: Eukaryota > Metazoa > Chordata > Amphibia > Caudata > Salamandridae > Lissotriton > Lissotriton helveticus. The sequence continues at coordinate 664,501,711 of NC_136063.1, forward strand.
GGTATAATCATCATCACCCGTTGCACTGCCAGCCAGCCAGAAGTCCTGCTGCGCATCACGTCCACTAGTGAACACAATTTGTTGTGCATCTGCTTCCTGCCTGACATCTGAAGAAGATGGCCCCAAAGAAAGGTACCAGGTCCAGTACCAAGACAGTTGCCGGTGAGAAGAAGGAACAGAAAAAGGAAGTGCCATTAACCACGGCTGGTGTGCCGGCCAATTTTTATTTGGGAGCAAAAAAGTTACGCCTGCAGCAGCGTTGTCCGGGTCTCAAGCTGGGAGCAGCACCTCTGCACCAGCGGTCCAACCCCACCAACCTAGGCCCAAACCCTTGAGTGTCGCAGAGGTAGCCAGTCTACTAACAAGCAGTGATGTTGAAATGTCATCATCACAAAGTAGTACACAATCAACGCAGGCAACTCAGAAGATAAGTGTGCAGCAGCAGCCACAGCAGCAGCAGCAGCCGCAAGAACAACAGCAGCAGCCGCAAGAACAACAGCAGCAGCAGCCGCAAGAACAGCAGCAGCAGCAGCCTAAGAACAACAGAAGCAGCAGCCGCAAGAACAACAGCAGCAGCAGCCTCAAGAACAACAACAGCAGCAGCCGCAAGAACAGCCCACAATAGTAGTTGTTGCTCCTGACGTAGGGGCATTTCAGGAAATCGAGCTTCCTGCAGACAAAATGGAGCAAACCATTATTTCGTAAGATATATTTTCTTCCAGACCACCCGCAAGGAACAGGAGGCTTAGTCCATCATGTAATGTAATGTAAGCACACATTTATATAGCGCTACTATCGCTCCAAAGAGCATCTTGGCGCTCAGCTCCCAACCCTGCTGGAAAAGGTTGGTGGACAAAAGGCAATTTTCTGCAGCATAGGCCTTTACACTAGTGCTCTACAGGCCGCATCGGAGAGTGAGAAGATCCATGTCTTCAAAGACTTCCTGAAATCACTCTCCTTAGCTATACGCCGAAGCTGAGCTGGCAGTTTATTCCAGGCTCTTGATCCTAACACAAAAAGAGATTTCCCCCCTTAATGGCCAATCTAAATCTGGGGATCACCAAGAGGTTTTGATTGGCAGACCTCAAGCAGCGTACTGGCGCATAGCGTTTAAAGCCATTCAGCAGATATTTCGAGCCTTGAGACTGAAAGGCTCTAAAGGTGATGACAAGAACTTTAAATAGGACCCGCTTATGAATGGGCAGCCAGTGTAAGATCTGGAGCGCCGCCGAGGCAGATGATCTTCTCGGCCAGCGGAGTACCAGGCGAGCAGCAGCATGCTGTACCATCTGCAGTCTATGCAGCACCGCTTTATTGGTGCCTGCATGAAGACTGTTGCAGTAGTCCAGTCTAGATGTTATAAGAGCTACTGCAACAGAGGAAGGAGATCAAAAAACTTCCTTAGTGATTTGATAATCTGAAAACAGGAGCCAGCTACGCCCACTGCTTGGTGGTTGAATGAAAGTTGGTCGTCAAATTTAATCCCAAGATTTCGCGCGGAAGCGATAGTATTAGGGGGAGCTTCTGCATCCTCGGGCCACCATTGTTTGGGGGAGAACAGATTTTGAGGCCCAAAAGGTAATATTGCTGTCTTCCCCGAGTTATACTTGAGGTGATTGTTATTCATCCACTCAAATGTAGCCTTGAGACAGTTCCTCAGGTTTTCTTCGGCCCCGGGCAGCTCCCTATCCAGCACTAAAATCAGCTGGGTATCGTCAGCGTACGATATGACTGCAATCTGATAGGACGCAATCAGCTCAATCAAGGGGACCATATAAAGATTAAAAAGGACAGGACTCAAACTAGCGCCCTGTGGGACCCCTGAGCTGACAGCCTTTTCCTCAGATTTGCAGTTACCTAGCACTATGACCTGACATCTCTGAGAAAGGAAATTAATGAGCCATGCCAGCACCATTCCTCCTATGCCTGCGTTTTCCAAACGGTCAATCAAGATTGAATGTGCGACCGTATCGAAGGCCGCCGATAGATCGAGTAAAATCAAGACGGCCTTCTTCCCTTGGTCCAGTGCCATTCGTAGAGTCTCTGCTGAAAACAGATGAGCTGACTCAGTCGAATGTTTGGAACGAAACCCTGATTGATTGGAGTGCAGGATGTTATTCTCCTCCAAAAAACTCGTCAGTTGATGATTAACGAATTTCTCCGTCAGTTTAAACACCGCCGGGAGTAGGAAAATAGGACGCAGGTTGGACAGAGTAGTTGGGTCTGGCAGGGCTTTTTTCTGCAGCGGCATAACCGCTGCACATTTCCAGTATCCTGGGATGGCTGCTGTGGTCAGCGAGGAATTGATGATACTATTAATAGTTGGGTTTAACTCCTCACCCAAAGTTCGCAGGACCATAGGCGGGCAAGGATCGAATGGGGACCCAGATTTTATGGCCAAAATAGCCTGATATGAGTCCTCCAGAGAGATATGCGTAAATGAATCCAAGCGGGGGGTGTTGGTTGTCATAACGTCTGTCCTCATTGTTTCCGAAGGTGGCGAGATGGAAGGTATAGATGGGAAATCCTTAACAATATCATGGATTTTCTTTTCAAAATAGTCAGCTATTGCATTGCAAAGCGAGAGGGAAGGTGGAAGCTCCTGAGAGAGTGCGGTGGGATTAATAAAACTCTTAACTATCTTGAAAATCTCCTTCTGTCCCTTATCCGAAGAAGAAATAGCCTCCGAGTAGTATGTTTTTTTTGCCAGCTTAATGGCGGCATGGTAGTTCTTACGTGCCGATTTATAAAAATCACGGGCAGCTGGCTCATAACTCCTTCGCCACCTACGCTCCAAGGATCTTACTGCACTCAATTCTGTTTTTAGAGCTAATGTAAACCATGGAGCGCTCTTTTTATTTGTGGGGCCACGTAAGTTTCTTTGCTTCTTCCTCACGTCCAGAGACTAACCGAATGTTGCTAACCAATCACAATATTGCTGGTTATCTATTAGAGTGCAACCTGTTAAGACAGGTTTGCTAGCACTCAGCTTCTGCAATAGATCAGGGCGTGAGAGAGCAGCTATCCAGTCTGACTTACAGCTAACAGCGTTCAGATTTGCATTTGGCACCGAAGCCTTCTGATTCACCCGAAGATGAAATGGAATAAGTTTGTGGTCTGTCCAGGTTAGAATGTGTGGAGCTTTTACTAACAAACCATCAACATTGGAACAAATACAGTCAAGAACATGGCCTGCTGTGTGGGTGGGTTCCAAAGTCAACAGGGTAAGGCCAAGTATATCAATAATATCGATAAACTCAATAGTGCCTTGTTCCTTAGGGGAGTCTATACGTGCAAACCTGAGAGTAAGCTCACTCAGAGCATCTCCAATGCTTTCCAAAAAATCAGTCAATGGACCTGGTGGACGATAGATCAAAGCACCGGAAAAGGAGAAGGAGTCATGGATGGTAAGACAAAAAGCCATAGCTTCCGCTCCTTTAATGTCTGGCAACTCAAACGTTGTGCATTTAAAAGCAGTACGATAAATGATTGCCAGCCCACCTCCCCGCTGCAGTGGTCTATCTAGTCGTTGGATTGAAAAGGCGTGTGGGAGAGCCACGGCTAGGTCCGGGTTACACCATGGACGGTGCCAGGTTTCCGTGATGAATAGCCAGTCTAGGTCCATTTCAGTGATCAGGTCGTGAATATGTTGAGCATTTTTGCACAGTGACCTGGCGTTAATAAGCCCCCCCGAAGTAAGGTTGAGTAGGAATTGACAAGGGGGCTCAGCACGGGAGTAAATTTCATCTTGCAATGCAAGCATGAGACTGTGCCCTTCCATGTGTCTGGGGATAAGAAATTGTGGCAGGAAGGGAAACCGTTGTTAAAGAAACCTAACCACTCCCTGGAGTTAACTACCGGTGTAGCCCTGGGGATGACATCCCTTGCCTCCTCCGCAGCCTCGACGCGGACGAGCGCGGACGGGCAGGACTCTGACTGGACTCCGGCGTGAGTCTGGCATTCCCGCTGCGCGTCATCAGGGGAGGATTAAATAGGGCCAAGGTCAGCCCAGCAGAAGACTAGAGCGCTCACAAAAATGGCGCTGCGTTTTTGTCCCTGCCTACCACCAAAATGGCTGGAGGCGTGAGTGTGTGGGGATAAGTGACCCGCCCAACAGCGGTGAGAGATACTGATTAAAATGCGGGTAAGCGCTATGTGTGCTTTATTTCCAAAAGTACAGGCAGTTTACTATTTATTAAAAACGACGATTTTAAAACGCGCACTAGCGCAATATAGTTAGGCTTGAAAGCGCGTCATGTAGGGCCAGCGCAGCGCTACAATACCTTTGTCCGGGGCCGAGCAGACGGATACTACCGTCTTAAATAGGGCCAAGGTCAGCCCAGCAGAAGACTAGAGTGCTCACAAAAATGGCGCCGCGTTTTTGTCCCTGCCTACCACCAAAATGGCTGGAGGCGTGAGTGTGTGGGGATAAGTGACCCGCCCAACAGTGGTGAGAGATACTGATTAAAATGCGGGTAAGCGCTATGTGTGCTTTATTTCCAAAAGTACAGGCAGTTTACTATTTATTAAAAACGACGATTTTAAAACGCGCACTAGCGCAATATAGTTAGGCTTGAAAGCGCGTCATGTAGGGCCAGCGCAGCGCTACAATACCTTTGTCCAGGGCCGAGCAGACGGATATTACCATCTTAAATAGGGCCAAGGTCAGCCCAGCAGAAGACTAGAGCGCTCACAAAAATGGCGCCGCGTTTTTGTCCCTGCCTACCACCAAAATGGCTGGAGGCGTGAGTGTGTGGGGATAAGTGACCCGCCCAACAGCGGTGAGAGATACTGACTTCAAGCCCGCTTCTGAAGACCGTGATGCCACTTGGCAGCCACCAGCTCAGTCTGAGAGTGATGCACGCCACAAGACAAGGCTTCTGAAAAGGAAGGTTCCCGAAAAACATACAGTTATGGAAGTAGCTGTAGAAGAGGGGGGTGATGTTGTTGATGAAGTGGATTAGCCAGTCATCACGCACATCTCTCGCGCCCCAAAGTGGATGGAGACCAACATTCTCACCCTATCCAGAAAGGCTGCTGCTGAGCGCGATGTAGCATGGATACCACCAACGCAGGTTACACCACCACGACCTCCATCTGCCATATTTTCCAAGGCCTGGCAGGGACTTACATCCAGGTCAACCATCTCAGAAGGTAGTAGTAGTAAAAGTCACAGTGTAGCTGCACAGAGTCACATTCCAAGCACACCCTCCAGTTCATCTGGTATTGAAAGTGGCACATCCATCAATGCCAGAAAGTTCTCCTCCCCAGTTTGGGACTTCTTTTCTGTTAGCACCAAGGAGGAGAACATTGCAATATGCTCAATTTGTCGCTCAGGTGTTCAGCGCGGTAAGCTTGGTACAAACTATGGTACCGGAGGCAAAAGAAAGTCATCTCAGAATACACCACACTAATGTGTCAACAGCAATCACAGCAGACCCAAATATCTGTGTAGAAGTGGGGTCGAGTGTAGCGGTGGGATGACTGAGGTGCTTTTAATTAACTAACTTAAATTATAAAATGCTATGTTTGGAATGGATATGTGCTTTGCCTTTGTCTAACTCTTTAAAAAAAAAATACTCAAAACGAAGGATGCGCTAAGCAACGTGCCGTCAGGCCTGTCACTGTGGGCCAGCTCGGTCCTGTTGTTGTTGAAGGTCAATGCTGGAAACATAAAAGAGTAGAAATGATGCATACATGCCGCCTCGGAAAGTGTTCTTGTGTTGTACTATGAATATACCATAACTTGTGCATTTGTTTCAACTTTGTTTCTCAATATCCCCTCTGTGTTTCCATCTACAATTACAGGCCAGGCCTTGCCCTATACTTGGGAAAACATTACAATGCACACTTACCTTACCAATAAATCTACATTTTTTTCTAGGTGGGAAGTGGTGACTGGCGAGTGGCGACACCCAAGATTGATGGACGAGAGGACCAAGAGGAATACAGAGATGCAAATCCAGTCTACATTTTTGACCAGGATAAAACAGCAACAGTATCAACTTTCACCTTCTGTTAAATAATTTGATTCATTTTTTTGTCTACAATCTTTACAACAGTGTGTTCTTCTTGTTGTTGTTATTATCATTAGGTTTGCTCTCTGTTTATGATTTATCCCTACCAATATTTAAAAATTATATTTGCTATCTGTAAAAGTATTAAGCCCAGAACAACAGAACAAGAAGTGTATGTAATCCGGGTCTTATTATCAATCATCATCATGCATGCATTTCCTTTCTCTCCCCTCAACATATTGATATGGATATGGTATTCTTCAAAGATTGTGATTTGTTTGTCCATGCATACTGTTTTTCACTGTCAAACCTTCCTCTAAACCCCCTTCCCATCCATTCAACAAACCGTAACCCTCTTCCCCCGGGCTGTGTGACTTATTGAGGTGTGACTAAATTAAATGTACACCAATAATTAATCACACGCTTGCTTCAATTTCAAGGCAGATCGATGATTCTTCTGCTTGCCCACCCATGACCAGTATATTTTAGAGGTGATTTTTATTTAACAAAGGAACATATACCTCAGCATTGATTGGATTTGTTGGCATTCCAACTATAGTTTTTGTAACTCTGTCTAGTAGGCTATTCCCACCACCATTAGGTTTTGTTGTAAAACATTTAGCATATTATTGTTGCTCTGTAAGTTCTGTACTGTACTTCCTTCTACTACTCCTCGAACAGTCTCTCAAAGGCGACTAACTGTCTCATTTTCTGTTTTTGCAAATGCTGCTGCCCTGCCAGTGTCTACTACTACTACTACTACCACCACCACCCCAATCATGGCATGTTAGAAAAGAAAAAGGAAACCATCTTCACCATGCAGCCATCGCTGTGCCTAAGTTAAACATCAAGCAAAGGTAATAGAAGTTTGGGGGAGGCATAATTAATAATGGACATGTTTTAAATGAATTCACACACCCCTTTGAGTCCAGATAAAGAATGCATAAACTAGAAGGGAGAGACAAAGTACTGGTAGGACAACTCAATCAGTGAGGGTTGTCGCATCTATCTGTTTGTGTCTTACACAGTCAGCCAATTATTTAAATCAAACACTGGCTATGGGCGGACCTGCACCAGCAAGGAAACAGTGTGATGTAAAACAGTATCCCCACCTACAAAACATTAACAACATTGCATGTATAGTATAAATATAGATTTAATTAACCCTAACAAAAATAAACTATTTAAAACGGAAACCCACAAAAGCTGACCCACCCCCCTCCCTAACCCCAACCAATGTCCGTTAGAAAGTGAAGTCCAAAATTCAAATGTCCAAAAATTACCAACGCCCAATTCCCACCCACCCAAAGAAGAATTAAAAAAGGGGCAGAACTAAGACAGGGACTGGCGGCGGGATTGGAGGACGACACGCATTTGCTCCTCTAACCGGAGGACACGGCGCTTGAGAGTGTGGAAGCAGGAGCAACAGTGGAGGGGGGCACCAGAGATGGTGTTGCGGCTAGGGCAGCGGGCGGGTACCAGACGGTGGCGCCATACCCTTGGAGGGCGGTGGCTGGGGCCCGGGGCACTGCAGGAGGCTTCAAGTGTTACAGCAGTCTCCTCCTCCTCCTCTGCCAAGACCACCAGCCGAATGTATTCTTGCTGTATTGCCTCAAGTTTCCGGCGCCGTGCCTTGGCGGCCAACTCCTTCCTATCAAACTTTGGAAGGAGTAGCTGTATATCAAAAAGAAACAAGACAATTGTAAAATATACTCCTAGAAAAACAGTAAGACAAGTTATATTTATACACATAGTGGCATGGTAGCACTATAAAGCACAGTACATAACATTTATTAAATCTCGCCCGTTCTTCCTTCCACCCGTCTTTCACTTTTTAGTTGAGCACCAGGTGATCTGATCTGACTTTTAGTCTTCTCTATAAAATTTTCAAATCACAGATAGATGAGGCCATTGGTTACTCAATACTCCCGCCTCTATGCCAATTAAATGGTGTCTTCTTCACTCTTCAAACGTTCACAACAACTCTTACTTACTTAGGACATCGGATGGCGAGCTGACAAAGTCCGCTCGCCATCCTCACGCTAAAAGGGACCACCCGCCATAAGGGCGGGGTTGCCATGGGGACAATTAGGATGCGCCCGCCATAGTGGCGGGCGCATCTCGTATTTTTAACATTGTGGTGGGTGTTGCCGAAAGCACCACCCGCAGCAATGTTAAAAATACATGTTGTGCTTTTCCAAGCACAACATGACAGGCCCCGCGCGGAGCCTGCCACGTTGTGCTTTGAAAGGCAGGGGGTACCATAGCATAGGTAGATACCCTCAATGGGGGCCCGCAACGGGCACCCCAAGCATAGTCCGCATGCCTTTCCACGGCAGCAATGCCGCCACCGAAAGGCATTCCAAAATGCAGATTATATGGCTGGCGGTGTGTTCAGACACCGCCACCATATTGAAACCTTTTCCGCCCGGTCGACACGACATGTCAACTGTGGAAAATCGGTGGACGGTTTCTATCCGCCGCAGACCCCCCAGCCGTTGTAATATGGCGGGGGTCTTTTCTACAGGGATGGCGGGAGGTTTGCCCCTGCGGGGTCGGTGGTGACTACCGTCGGCCCGGCGGGGCAACCCTTGCAGTCAGTGTAATCTCAACAATAGTTAAGGCTTATGAATCTAACTTACCACCGCCCACCACTGGTGCTGGCACTCCCCCTACCGCTCCATCGGTATCCTCGGCAACTGCTGCATCCTCTCCCTCCGTGTCGCCTTGGCTGGCCCCAGCAATGGTGGTCATGGGTAGTGCGCCTAGAAAACATTACACATTTTTTAGGCGTGATATACACTTCCCCCTATTGGTCAGTAGCAAGATTGAAAAATGAGTTAATATTATATAACATACATCACTAGTACAAATCAGGTAGTAGTCGAGTAGACACTAGTCGTTATAAATGGTCCCTAGGGTCATTCTAGCCTTTGCTTAGTTAGCCCGAGCCATGCAACCATTTTACCTTTGTGTCTTTTATTTTTGCACATGTGATGTTACCTTGCAGCTTGTTGTATAAGACACCTTTGAGCCCACATGACATCACACTGCTACTGTCTAAGCGTTGCGTACAAGCGGTCAACCAAAACATTAACACGCCAATTTTTTATGAAGTTCTGGTGTACTGTTAGTCCATATTGCTGATCCATAAATGCTATACTTTTTGGTACGGCTGAGAAATTCTTGCCATATACTAACACGCACCATTTCATTTTTTGCATTACAGATGGAAGATTCCCTTCTATGAACCAGAGATTAGCAGAGCTTATGATGCAACAACTACCAGAACTAGGTTCTTCTAAGGTGGGGGGGTCCCTTTGCTCAGAGATCTTCAGTTATACATTTATATAAACTAAATTCCTACCTAGGGGATGGTGCTGCTTCCACCACTGTTCAGTTATTATGATTTAATTAACAACTGTTAGTAAGTGTAACAATATTTATGTTAATGTACAGAGCTTGTCAATAAACATTTTGAACTTACATAGACTTGATAGTATTTGGTGTGGACTTACACGAGTGAGCAAATTAACGGAAGCATGTGCATTGCTTCCACGACTGAGAGGTTGGGTGTGTTATGTTCTGGGTTGTCTACTTGTTGGGTATCTTGGGGAGAGGGTTCGGAGAGCTAATAGTTATGACAAGACCCTACTATAACTAGTCGGGCAGGGGATTGTGGTGGGTTCTGAACTTCTCATTGAGGTGTGTGAGGAAGGTCCAACCTACCATCACCAACATCCTATTTTCTTGTGCAAATGTCTGTATGTGCAAAATCCCTACAACAATATTAGTATGTCCTATCATATAAAAATAGTAATAAATCTGCATAGGCATTTGTTGGTGTGAATTGTCTAGGCCTCAAGATTAGCAAAGACTCAAGATCAATAAAACTAGAAGTAGTACAAGAGGACGACCCAAAGGACTGGACTCAATGGCAAGAGCTACTGGTGAATCTGAGTTTTATTTACAACTTTTTAAATAAAGAGTGGCCAACTGGGCAAGCTTAGCTACTACATTACAGACAGACTAATAGTAGTAGTAGTACAGAGAGTTATCATAGCAGAGGCAGGGATAACAAGATTTTCGAAACAGTACAGATTGAAGGATAATTGTTGGTAAAAAATAGCATTAGGAAACTGAAACAATAGTTCGGGAAAAATATGGTGTGGTAAAAGTTAAGGAATAAGAATTATTATTAAAAACATGAAGACTTACTAGGGCCAGAAGAGGAGGCCTCATTGGTGTGGTCCTGGTGTTGTGGTTCTCCCGCCGACTGAGTCCCACTCCCTGTCTGTGTCTGCCTGCCCCTGGTGCTGAACAGGAAAGATATAAGAAAGAGACAAACATTGATGGATGGTGTCAAACAAATAAAATATTTTTAAAGAACGGTAAAAAAACACTTATGTAAACAACAATTGCAATAACTAAATTGACCGATCTCATCTGGTCAACAAATAGTATCGGGGGATTCGCGGATCGACTATTTCCTATTTATCAACACTAATCCAGTTTTCCATTCTGATTCCAGAATACTAACTAAGCATAAGTATGACGTACCACCCGACCTAGCCCACCTATTCCAGGCATGCCAATTGTACAATAAGTATGCATTTCCACTTCTTTTAGTCCTCAACAATGCATATGGTCAAATGGAGGACACATGACTACATTTTTTTTATACACCAAATTCTGGGTTGATTGATTGATGCTGATGTTATGCTAGTGCTAAGCCTATTACCACCACTCAATGAACAAACTAAAAAAGGTTCTAATAAAGACTGGGGTAATAGCAGCACGTGACGTAACTGAGGGGGCATCACGCATACCACTATAAAAATTACAAACTCATACAAAGTAACTAAACCTAAATATCAATCCGCCCCTATCTCTTAGTGACAGGACAAAGTAAGGACTAGAGTCACTAAAGAATTACGTAACTTAATTTCTCTAAAATAAACTTACATAATCACGCTAAGCGAGCGCAAATGCAAAGTTGCAAACAAGTAAGATTAGTAGTAGCGCAGAGGAGCACCTGCGTCATACCAATCACAGAAGACTTGTAAACCTAATTAACCTGGAATGTAAGGAGCAACATTCTAGCTGGTTGGAAGAAAAAAAGACATTCGCAATATATAACACAGAGCAGAAGAACAGACACAAAGTAGTAATAATTAAATAGTTACACACCAAGACCCGGGACCTCCACTCCTAGCAGGTCCAGCAGGTCCTGCTCACGGTCAAGGATGTTGGACCACCGGTGCGTCAACTGCGCCTGGGAGCGCCGGACCCAAGAGCAGCAGAACACTGCCTGCCGCACCTTCCCCCAGCTCTGTCGACGCTCCCAGAGCCCGTACCCTGACCCAGGCCAGCCACCTGCTGCGAGGGTAGAGGGGAGGTGGCGCTGCACAAAGAAGATAAGTGCAGCCAACTCCACCTCTCCAAATAAGGCCCGTGCCTGCACCCCTTGTGGGTGCCGCCTTCCGCAAGGAAGGCGGTGCCAGCTCTGGCTGCGGCGAGCCCTACTCTTTGGCATGGTTCTGGGGAGAGAGAGACGGGGCAGGAAAGAAAAGGTAATACAATCAAAAAAGTAATTAAAGGAAATAGCAGGAAATAGAAAAAGAGTGAAAAAGTAGCTAACAAACTCAAAAAAGTAGACAAAAACCAAAAATATAGAAGCAGGAAAAAATTTAGAGAGATAATAAATAAAAAAGATTTTAAAAAGTGGCTGGAAACAAAGGATTGCGAAGATACAGGGAGGATTCAAAATCAGGCCTCAGAACCATGCAATAGAGTGAAAAACAAGATGGCCGTGCCCTTTGCGACCACGTGCGCAAGTTTGCGCGATATTTTCCCCCCGAGCACGCAAAAAGCGGCGCGAACAAGTAAAAGCTTTCCCGAACAGGAAATACAAGCATGCATTGCGCGACCCGGAACAGGAAGTAAGCATCGCGGGCGGGTGGGACAAGTGAAAACAAGATGGCCACGCCGGTGAGCAACCGCATGGGTAATTTGGTGAGCCGCTGTCACGCAGAAAATATCGCGAACGGGCGGGAAAAAAACTTCTGCGTCTTCACGATATTTCCGCGTGATCGCAGAGATTTTTGACATTTTTGCGATAGTTCGCTAAAGCGAATTTCGCTAATTCTGCCCACCCCTACATTGATACACCCACTGTAAAATACAGACTACTATTTTTGAAACCATACACACAACAATGCCAGATACTACATACCACCCACTATTTCCTAGGTCTATACACATATCCAGTGACTTATACATGCAGTTACTGATTAATACAGTACTATAATATGCACTCATACACCTATACATACAGTCACTCTATAGGTATGGACATGATCATTCGTACAGTGCTATGATGTGTGTTCTTAATTAACACCTTAACTGAAATATTACAGTATATCAAGACTTTTTTATGTGTTTTAGTTGTGACTCAATGTAATATTGCTGTTTATTGAATACTTTATTTTTGTATTTGGTAAATATCAATAATCACTTTAATGTAACACTTGCTACAGAGAATGTGACCCTTTATGGAACACTATAAATATGAAGTATTTTCCTTAGTGAACTCTATGATCGTCTTTTCATCAATATCAGAAAAATGAACAGTTGACTTGGTCCTGCTGGGAGTCTAACCTGTCTGCTGCATTATACGTTGCTTCAGGAAGGCGCACAATTGCAAGTATATTCACAGACATAAACATGCACATTGTGTGAATTGTTAAGAATGGTGACAGCAAGGTCGGTATGCAACATTTATTTTGTTTAGTTTCGATTTAATTAATATTCTTTAATGCACAACACAGCAGAGCTGGCTTTTGGCATGGGTTAGCTGGGCGCAGGCCTAGCACCCCAATCTTCTTCTGATTTATTTATTTATTTATTTATTTAAAGATTTCTAAAGCGCGTAGTCACCCAGGGGGTATCCCAGCGCTGAACCTATTACCACCAGTGGAAGATAGTCGGGAGTGGGAGGGATGGCTCAGGGAAAAAGTAGGGTTTTGAGGGCCTTCCTAAACCTTAGAAGGTTTGGTTCTGATCTGAGGCTCAGGGGGAGTGTGTTCCATTTTTTTCCCGTATTGACCGAAAAGCGACGGCCACCGAACCGGGCCTTCCTCACCTTGGGGATCGTGATGAAGTTCCCATGTTCGGAACGGAGCGCTCTTGTGGGTCTGGCCCTCTCATCCTGATCCAGGCTTGCCCATGTCCCACGTCCTTGTTTTGTTGTCAGATTTGCCAGTTTAAAGTTGTCCTTCATTATCATACCACAGGCAATGTTTTTCACAGCTCATTAGCACCCTTCTTTGCCCTCCCTTCTCCTTCTCACATCTGCTGACACACATCAACAACACCTTCATCAGCCTGAGGCAGCAAAGCTATGGGCGTTTTAGGTGAGCTGTGGAAGTCTAGAAAGCTTTAGGTTCAGGGACCATTCACTGCTCAGCCAGTGAATGAGCAGTGAACATAATAAGGACCCCCTGATGCCTTGTCATATCCACTAGCATCAGCAAGGGCTCTAAATGTTTCTCCACCCAGGAGGCTATTTTAGCAAGTGCCAGTTCTGCCTCACAGCACTGAAAACAGAATAGAGCTATTAAGATTTTGTTTTAATTTTATAAACATTTTATTGTGTTGTTATTTTTTTTCCTTTAAAATAAAAAGGCTGTTTACAAGAAATTGTCATACATGTAGAAGAGTTTGGCAGTGGAAGTGGGAACCATTCCAAAAGAACCAAAGAATGGAAGTATGCCCTGGTCTAAATGGTCCATGGGTGGTCCTTTGGAGAATCTGTCCTAGCTGACCTTCACACTGGATCCTGAGGTGCTGTATGTAACCTGTGTGGATAACCAGACATGTTAATCAAATGTTGTACTATGTATTGATTGGGTAGAATAGATCGCTTTTGTACTCTAAAAGGCATTGAGTGGGGGAAACTTTGATGAGGAAACTTTGATGCGGTTCAAAGCATTTCTTCTTCCCGCATTCTCTGCAAACAGCTTTATGTGGGAACAATGCCTTATAGTAGGTTTGTGGTTGATATGAGTGAAACACATTGACAATAAACAATTATTTGTGATGTTATCTATCACTTTTTTTGTCTATGGAAACACAGATAAACAAGTTATCATTTTCTGTCTATTGTGGATAAAACTATTCAATGGTTAGGCTCTTTGAATGGTTAATGTTGGAAAACTACAACTTTAGTGGGATTGTGATTACCTCAAGCAAAGTTCTAACGTGAAATGTCACAAAAAAATGCCAATACCAGGCATTCACTCTGATGCATTGATATATCATACCATTGAGCCATATATGTAAGTAGTGTTGGACTTTGCCCTTACTGCATGGTCATCCCTAAACATTTTGCCTTCACCCTCCTGTTTTCTGAAAGCGTTTATGTTGGCTTTTAGGACTTTACCACTGCTAACCAGTGCTTAAGTGCTTTAAATTTGGTAAAATTGGCTTTCTCCCAATTGTCACATTCAATTTACTTGTAACTCTCTGATAAAAGGTTTCACTACATGTACCCAGGGCCTATAAATTAAATGTTACCAGTAGGTCTGCAGCACTGATTGTGCCACACACTTAAGTAGCTTTTTAAATATTTCACAGGCCTGCTGTTATTCTGTGCGTGCAGCTTAAACTGCCATTTTGACATGGCACAAAAAACCTTTTTCCAGGCATAAACCTTGTGGTTTAATGCATGTAAGCCACTCCTTGGGTAGGCCCTAAACAGCCCATAGCAGGGTGAAGTATATTTAAAAAGTTGGACATGTACTTTTCACTGTTACCTGTTCCGACAGTGAAAATATCCTGAATTCATTTTTCACTACTTTGAGGCATACATCTCGGATACAATAACATTGAGATACCTTATTACTTTTAATAAGTGCTAACATTTTATTCTGAATAATTAAACATTTCATGTTTGGTGTCTGAGGAACCATAATTACAAAATACTCCTTATTGGTTAAGTTGCATTTTATGTTGCTATTGAGTGTATTTTAGCAGTACATACTGATCCTGGATATTGTGGAACACGGTGGGGTATTTACAGCACTGGATAAATACTGATGTCCTGCTTTATGTCATTTATTGGGTGTAGTGAATACCTCCTATTCCAAGCTACCCACTACAAAAGGAGGCATAATATGAAGATTTAGTTCTTTTGTCTCCAAAATATGCACGTGTTTCCTTCTTGCCAATCCTTTACTATTGATAATCTTTGCCTGGTTTTACCTTGCATGGTCTGTTATGGGAAACAATGAAATTTGAAAATAATCTCACAACTCGAAATTTTGATTCCTGTTAACACTCTTGTCTGTTCAGTTTTCACCCCTGAACCTCAGAATTGGGGCCTTAATCTTCTAGCCAAGGTTAAAAAAGGGCAAATTTGAATTAGCAATGCAGGATTATGGGCCAGATGTACTGAGGGACAAAGAGGCCGAAACTCTGTGATTAGCAAAATCAAAAGTTGTGCGACAGCAAAATCCTATTTTCCCAATGTATCAATAGCCTGTTAGACCCAAAGGTTTCTGGCTGGGACGCATTGAAGCTAGACAAAATCTACCGTCCTAGAAAGGATGAGTACAATACACTTGCCCGGTAACCATGCTCACCCTTGGGTAATTTGGCACAGAGCAGTCACGCTTATCCTCTAGATCAAATTTTAAAGTATTGGCACAACACCACCATCACAACACACACATTACACTACAAAAAGACTCCACACTGTATTTATAAAGCAGTGGTCTTTGTATTACATACACATTGAAATCAAAATGACATATGTACCAGTCATAGATATTCACCTGCCCTGTAATCCCTTCGGCCTTGTGAGACACATAAGAGCATGTGCTTACTTCCCCGAGATGTTCCGGATCCAAGATATCCCTCCCACATCAAAAGAGACAGAAGCATATATGCAGGCTTTTCCAAGGTATTCCACTTTCCTGCTAACACGTTAGCATAAACCACAACATTCCCAATATCGCATACCCCGTACAGTTGTAATGTCCAACCGAGGAAAATGTGAGTTATAAGCCCTTGGTATACGTCTTACCCCTAGACAAGGGACTTACAACTAACTCGAATCAGCTAAATGTATACACCAATCACCAGTATGCATATGACAAGCACAACACTGAATTGCAGTGTCAAATGCGCTCAAAGTATTAAGGCTAGCACATACATGAGCGGAAAACCAGGAAAGACAAAAGCAAAAAGTAGAGGGAAAACATCATAAAAAGGGCCATTTCCAACACCAACCACTCCCAGCAGAAAGCCAGTGTAGTTCAATAAATTCCTGTGCCAGTCGATAGATCCTGGACAATGGCCCTCCTCATTCAGTGGTACGCGCCAGTCCTATGCCCATCAGAACCTCATTGGATCCGTTTCACCTACTCTCAGGGCTCACTAAGCCTCCCTAGAAACCCACCTCATGCTCCACCCAGTGCCCCCAATGGCCTTGGGGATCTGACTCCTGTCCTCGCCCCCGGACAACCCTACTTCACTCATGCATAACGCAGCAAAGGGCACTGATAGCTGTCAGTGTCCAGAACAAGGTATCTTTCCACCCCCAGCCCTTCATCCTGGGTGGTTTCCCAGGGGGTGGCTTGATAATCCTGGGTGCACTGCACCCATTATCTGCTCCCCCTCTCACCAGCTCAGGGATGGTATCTTGAGCCTGGACCTCCAGCTTAGGGTCCAGACCATAAGGCTGGATAAGGACCAGGGGTGAGTTATTTTGCCCCTTGCTCCCCTACAGAAATTCCACACACCACATTGAGGAGAGGTACCCACCAATTCCTGAACAGTAGGAATTCATGTGTCAGCTACCCCAACGTTCTCTCTCCTCCAGGGAAGTCCCTTCAGTGGATGACATCCTGGTCCATCCCTGGCTCCTCCCCGGTGCTCCCCCCGAGAATACACCACACCCTGGAGCTGAGCAGGAGGCATCCTGGACCTATGTCCACAGCTACCCTTCCTTCTCCTCTGAGGAGGGAAAGGGGACCACCCAACACCACTGAAAATTACCCACACTTATCGGCACCTCTCCCACTCTTGGTAATAGACCAACAGAGCCACTCTAATTAGGTTCCTTCCCTAGTGCCTACCTAGCCACAGCGCAGGACCAAGTTGACATGCTGCCACCACCTGGGCCAGACCTACCCCTCTTGGCTTGTGAGTCAGACTCTGCTGCACTCAGCCCTGTAGCCAACATCCATTTCTTCACCCGTATACCCTGCCTTGTCTCTGCCCTTGCCAGTCTACGTTCCCATTGGAATTTACCAGGCTCCACCTCGAGCCCTCTCTCTCCACGCCTTTTCCCAGTTCCTTGGAGTACCAACACCTAGAAGCGTTACTGCTTCCTGGCTGAGTGGTCACCTGGACAGCATCTAGAGGCAGACCCTGTCCCTCATCATCCACAACATCACTCTCCTCTGAATCCTCAATGGCACTCCTGGACTCCAACCAGGCCCTCAAAGACTTTTGCAGTGCCCTCTTTCTCCGGCAGCCTTCAAAAGTCCATTTCAGGTCTCTGCAGAAACCCTGAGGTGGGATACGGTATAGGTTTCCAACTGGAATGACAACCCACAGAGAAAAAACCTTGGCCCAGAGTAGTCAGATTTATCCTCAGGGTCAAAGTGTAAAGTATTGGCACAACACCACTCTCGCAACACACTGAGTACACTAACAAAAGACACCTCACTGTATGTATAAAGCACTGGTCTTTGTACTATACACACATTGAAATCAAGATTATATACACATTGCATATATGCTGTACAGTAATATGCAATTGTTGAACTCTCCCATTAGCAGCAAAATGACATGAACATATAAGTACTAGTCAAATGTATTCACTTGCCTCGTTATTCCCTCCACCTCATAAGCAACAGAAACCCATGTGCATACTTCCCTGAGGTGATCCAAGCAATCCCTCCCACATCAAAGGTGACAGAATAATATATGCAGGCTGTTCAGAGACATTCCACTTTCCCCTCTAACACAATAGCATATAGCGCAACATTTCCATTATTGCATACCTCATACAGTTGTATTGGTCCAGAAATCACAGGCTTTGACTTTGCCTCATGACTCAGCCCCTCATCCACTCAAACTACACCTACAAATAATACACATTGCAACCGCTGGAGACACTTTGATTAGATTGTCGGACCACCTAAAGTCGAGGGAAACAGTTACTTGGTTTTGTCCCTCCAGATTAGGACTTCAGGCACCCTGCAGCACCTTTACAAGTGTGGGATCACTACCATCCCCGTAGTCAAAAGACAGTGACATTGGAAGCTGATACTCTTCCAAATTGGAAAAATGTTTCCCCTTAGGCAGAGGTGTGCACTGCATTTGCTCCACAAAGGCCAGCCCTGGGTGCACACAAGGCACAGGAGACCCCTTGTGTCCAGTCACGTTGTTCTCAACACCAGAATACCTTGTGGCTTGGGTCCGTGGAGAAGGAGCCGGCAACATTGGGCAGAGGATGCGATGTCAGCCACTTTTGTCCTCCCGATCTGGAGGTCATGGACAGTCTAGGCTTCCAGCTGGGGTCCTGTAGACTCAGCAAACATCCCCCAACAACCCTCGAACACCACACATATAGGCCTCTTTCACGCCTTACTCTGTGTAAAAGGGGCATTTCATGGCTGTTACTGTGGGTGTTACCACGCAAACTCCATTGAACCTGAGGCGCATGAGTGGCGCAACAAGGAGAAATACTTTTTTTCAACTCGTTTTTATGTTCTTTCTATGTGTGCTGCATTCTGCAGCACACATAGAAATAGCAAATCATACTTAATGATTGTTTATGTGCAGGATTTCTTCCTCCATTACTTCCTGCATATAAACAATTATCCCTGCAACACAGGCACCATTGCACCATGGCGCAAGGGTGTCTGCATTGGCACATAGCTGCTGCTTGTGCGCCGGCACAGGGGAGAAGGACAGGAATGCGCTATATCTTGCAGATAAAGCACATTCCTGCCCCTTTATTTTGAGGCATGGCATAGCAGCAGGAACGGTTGCATTGCTGCAGTTGGTCGTCAAAATATAGTAAATGAGAACTATAGAAAGACCAAAAAACAAGGTGAAATAAAAGTATTTCTCCTCATTGCGCATTCCCAGGTCTAGGACACTTTGAATATCTGAGAATGCGTTATGTTCCATGGATGTTGTATAGGAACACCCACAGCAGCACCCATGCAATGCCCTTTTCCTACAGCGCACTGAGTGAAAGGGTCCCATATTTACAAGGTAATGAAAAGTCACGCTGGTTGACTTTACCTGGCCTTGTAAATATGGACAGGCACATTGCGCCGCTGCCATGTGTCAAAAAGCGCAATCGGCTTGTAAATGAGGCCCTAGATTTCTCCTTTTTTAATGTCTTATGATACTGGGTAAGATGTTAGAAAAATGGAATCTTGTAAATCAACCTCAACTCGTCTGACAGGAAACTTTCGAAAAATTATGCAGAAGATAAAATTAAAATGGATGCATCAGAGCATCTGTATGAAAATCGGAAGTTAATGTGCAGTTACTTCAGCAGCAGCCGCCATGGTCAGAGAACATTGAATAAAAGTCAAAACGAAAACACAATTAGGCCTGCGCTAGCTATTGCATTTTTCAATTTCAAAATGTACCCAGTCAGCAGTTGCCTGTATTTATGCAACTGTCATTCCAATCGCTAAGCAGCAGAAACATTACTAAAACATTGTTCAGAGCAGGACCGGCAATATATTTTCACAAAGAAAGCGCCTATCAGTTTTGTGTTAATAAATGCAAAATGCATCAGGTTTTGCAGAGCAAGCAAAATACTGCTCTCAAAATATCAATGCAAAATGAGCTTTGCAATGAAATAATAGCTTTTAAAAATATGCAGTTGAAAGTATTTTTATCAAGCACACACGATATGTTGTTCAGTAACATGAAATTCACACGAACCTCCGTTGAAGAAAATTAGTCAACTTGTCGTTTTATATAGTGAATATTATTTCTGTGCAGCATTAGTATAGCGCAAATGTACTAAAATCATAGGGGCAGATTTACAAGCCCCTTACGACAACTTTATGCCGCAGTTGCGTCACTTCTTTGACACATCGGCGTTGTAAACAATGCGCCACCTGGCGACATATTTACAACGTGACGCATCTAGTGAGATGTGTCACGTTGTAAAGCCCTGCCCTATATTATACCTGCATCAGGTATAATGTATGCGGGGTGGGCATTCCGATGGAAGAAAGCCTTGTAAAAGTGACGCAGTGAAATCGATTTCACTGAGTCACTTTTACGATGCCACTGCGTCAAAACCTTACGCCTGCCTGAATAAGGCGTAAGGAGTGACTCAGTATAATGGAAATGGGCATTCCGAAGTATTGCTGAAGTTGCGTCGTGCTTGCGACACAACTCCAGCAATGCGTTGCCTTCACGCCAATAGATGTGTTGCGCATCTATCAATCCTTGCGCCACGGTCTGCTACATTGTATATGCGACACATCCATGGTGGCATAAGGGATTTTTTGCATAAAGCAAATGAACACGTGCATCTCTGCTGATTTGCAGAGATGCGCCAAGTCTTGTAAATCTGCCCCGAAGTTATCAGTGGTTCCATACTATTGTCTGCTCAAATACGATGAGTTGTCTTATGCCGCCATTACGGAAACTGCACAAGGCGCATACCACATCTTGAAATGCATATCAAAACTTGGAATCACGAGTGGTGAATATATTTTAATGCCAAATTATGAAAGTTACTTTGAACAATAGCGTGAACTGTTTAGCAAATAATGACCACAAAGACAGAATCGGGTCTTTATTGGAAAGTGTGCCGCTACTTAGACTTAAAAGTGATTCCAAATACAGTTGCGGTGAAGCAGTAGGAGACGGTAGTAATGGGTATCATATTGTTGTGAAACGCACAAAAGACACTCGGAATCTAGAAGAAAATGAATGGGAAGTTGTACTAATGAGGAGAAATGGAGACTCCAGGTATGAATATATGTACTTTATTTAGTACAAGTTGTAGCGAGCTGTCCCGTCAGTGAAGTCCAAACTTAACTGTCACCAAGTTCTTGAGCATGGAATCATCGTGCTCACGCTCTGATTCCATGCACAGCACGAGGTGGCATTCTATAATCATTCTATTTTTGGCAACACCATTGAAACGCATCAACGCCTTAAAGTCATAATCCATGTTGGTGGCTGGTACAATAGATATTTAACGATTGTCAATATATTGAGTTCCAAAATTATCTAACTGGAGTAGGTAGAGAGACACAAGCTGTGCGAGTCATCGTACGAGTTTCCTGAAACTTGTGAGACCCATGCTAGACTTTTTCCTTGACCCTTAAGATGGCCACCAGGTACGTACGTCAACGCATGGCGTTTAACAGAGCCGTATGCGTTTCAAGAAGAGAAAAAAACCTTGCGCTCTATGGGGCATATTAAGAAAGAACTATTCGACGTTGGTCTTATAGGAATGACACGGAAGAGACGCTTCCGCGTCTTCAAATTCGTTTGTTAATACAACCAAATTCAGCATGGTCAGCGACTAGCTGCCGCCTCCCCCCCAGACCGGCACCCAACACCCAGAAACGTGGACACGAGACGTTTTTACTTTTTGGAAGGCGAGCGCTAGTCGCCCGGCCGTATTTATTAAAGTATGAAATTAAAAAAGGTTTTTAATTGCATGATCAACAATTCATACAAAAATCAGCAGGACATTATATACAAAATTATTGTCAACAAGTTTGAGAGCCTGACCTTAACAAAACTCTAATACATGTTGTTTCCTAACCGAGTCTAAACATCCTCATCTTGATTTTTGTACATTTCTGGCCATATGGCTAGGTCACTACCGGTGTCAGGTCCTACAAGCTGCGCCTCCCCATGAGACGTGCGCATGCGCAGTGTTACCCCGGGAATTGCCCGGTCTACGCCCTGAACTCCATTTACCCACTGAAGGAGGGCCCTTACTCTGCGCCAGCCGGTGACGTCATGAGTATACGCGCGCGGGGTGGCTACCAGCCTAAGGAAAGCGTGAACTACTCCTACCCGCGCTCCTTTGCAGCATGAATTACCTTGCCCCTGGAGTTCTAGGAGTGGCCCGCAGGCCCCTCCCCCTGGGCGGGAACCTCCATAGGATGATGCCCGCCCCCTCAGACCTCAAATATGTGCTCACCGATAATGACCTTACCGCATGCCCCATACCTAATAAATACGACGACCTATGGGGAAAAATTCTAAAGGACAGCTACACTGGCTAATAAATAATAGTATCACAGTACAGCTACAAAGGGAAAAAAGGCCTAAAGACACTTGGCATCACAGAAAAATTACTTCACACACAGTTTGCTAAAAGGGAAAAAATTCCTAAACAAAAGCATCATCACAATATACCGACAGACCATTTCTCCTACCATGTAAGACATGTGAAGAGTACCTTCGAAAAACGTACCATTATACCAGGCATAAAGCATGCCACAAGACTTTTGTTCCAAGGGATGGTGGGTGGGAAAACAAAGAAGCCCCGAGCGCGGGGCACACCGTAATGCGGGGGAGCGTCCAGGGACAAGGGGGTCTCCTGGGCGCTCCCCGCCTCTTTATTCCCGAGGGGCCAGGCGGGGGGGGCACGCCCCCCCGGCCCGCCCCTCCTGTAGCCCGCCCCCCCTGACCCGGACCTTCTACCTTGCATCCGGGTCAGGGAGGCCGCCGGCCAATCGGTGGTGGGTCGCGCCCCCAGGGCCCGCCCCCACCACCGAGAGACACACTGGAGTAAGGGGGGGCGACGGTCGCCGCGCCGCCATGCGTGCGGGGGGGCTGAGGGCCCCCCCTTTTCACATGGTCAGCGACTAGCTGCCGCCTCCCCCCCAGACCGGCACCCAACACCCAGAAACGTGGACACGAGACGTTTTTACTTTTTGGAAGGCGGGCGCTAGTCGCCCGGCCGTATTTATTAAAGTATGAAATTAAAAAAGGTTTTTAATTGCATGATCAACAATTTATACAAAAATCAGCAGGACATTATATACAAAATTATTGTCAACAAGTTTGAGAGCCTGACCTTAACAAAACTCTAATACATGTTGTTTCCTAACCGATTCTAAACATCCTCATCTTGATTTTTGTACATTTCTGGCCATATGGCTAGGTCACTACCGGTGTCAGGTCCTACAAGCTGCGCCTCCCCATGAGACGTGCACATGCGCAGTGTTACCCCGGGAATTGCCCGGTCTACGCCCTGAATTCCATTTACCCACTGAAGGAGGGCCCTTACTCTGCGCCAGCCGGTGACGTCATGAGTATACGCGCGCGGGGTGGCTACCAGCCTAAGGAAAGCGTGAACTACTCCTACCCGCGCTCCTTTGCAGCATGAATTACCTTGCCCCTGGAGTTCTAGGAGTGGCCCGCAGGCCCCTCCCCCTGGGCGGGAACCTCCATAGGATGATGCCCGCCCCCTCAGACCTCAAATATGTGCTCACCGATAATGACCTTACCGCCACAGGCCAGCATTGTTAACCGACGATCTGGCCTCCCCCCTCTAGCCCCTACCTAAGGAACCCTCCTACTTGCAAATCCCTCTAGCCAGGCCCAGATATTGTCAGACCACAAGACATTCCCCTCCTCAGTTAAGTGAACTCCGTCCCTCAAGTAATACTTGTCGCCCCAGATACACCCATGAGGTATTGACTGTAACAAGGGGGCTCGAAACAACCTATCCAACCGTGTGTGGGATCCTCTTTACCGAGTGATTCAACGCCCTGACCGAATGTCCCCCCCGCCACTGTAATCGGGGTATGAGTTGTGACCATACTAGTGTGCCACCCGGGCAGGTCCTGGCCATCCAACCCGCTGTTGAGATAATCTCCTCGATCAGAATGCGCCTTCCCAGTGTTGCCAAATCATTCTCCCCAAGGTGGAGTATCACCACTGACGGGGGAGATTGCCGGCGCGCTAAAAGCCCCTGGAAGAATCCCCTAAACTCGTTCAGACACAACCCCCCTCTCCCGAAGAACGTGATGTCCAACCCCAGTTGTGCCGCCCTTTTCCCCCTGTCACCTGACATAAAGACACATTCTGCTCGTCTTACATAGGAGTGACCCACAATCCAAACGCTTTTCTTCATTGTTTCCTGCTGGCTGCAGCTCCGTGCTGATGTATGTTGTTGGTGCCCGACGACAAATTCCTCCCCTGCGTAACAGGTCTGAGAAACTGTAAGAGAGCGGAAACAAACCCAAGCGTGAGCGCCATGTAATCACAGCATGTCAATTCGTACATAACGTTTGTAGCATTCTGAGGACCATCTCCCAATTGTCTTCACTCTCTCCACTGGGAGGCCCCCCGCCACCGCCTCAGTTGCTGCCCCAATCCTAAAGGAATGAGAGCCAAACTCTTTAGGGTCAAGACCTGCTTTCCTGACCACCATCTCCAATACCCTCCTGAATTGATACCTGGTCAAGGGGTTCCCGTCGGCATGACAGAGCAGTGCCCTGCCCGCTGTGCCCACCAGCAGCCCGTGCAATAATTCCACGTGCCTCACTGGGCAGCAAGGGTTGGCGGGGGCCCGTTGGAGGACTATGGTGTGGCCCCTAGACTCCTGGTCGGTCTTTGACTTCTGAATAGTCACCCACATGGTGTCCTCCCTTATCGTCACACTAGCCCTTTGCAAGCCGCCCAGTAGGTCTGACTTGGAACCTGCCACAAGTTCGCTAATTCTCAGCGCCCCATAGAATGCCAAGGAGAATGCTGCCTTAAAAAGAAGCACCTCCCACTCCGAGCTACAAACAGTGTCCAGCGCGCCCAGTAAAGCTGTCAGCCGCGCTAATCCTATGGGCTTTCTCTTATCTTTATGATGGCCCTGAATACGGCGCCAACCCCTCAAAGCCTTACGCACCATAAAGGTATTAGTGGGATCACGCAAGCCCCTAGCTTGAGCGTAGAATGACACCGCTGCCCTATGTCTGTTTGCCGCTGCCACCGAGCGCCCCTCCTTATGCATCCATTCTAAATAGGCCGCAAAGCCATCCTCCTGCGCCCAGAGCACCTCCCATTGTTGCCCCAAAAAAGAACAGTAAGACAAAAACGCCCCTTCGTAAGCCGTCTTGGTCCTGGGGGCTAGGCTAGCGACCACGAGGTCCTGTAATCTGGGGCACCAATCTGCCAAAGTACTGCTGGGAAGTGCGCTGGCGAGGGGTCTGCTGTAGGAAGATGCTCCCTGAAAACCTGCATTTTGAAGCGAGAGAGGGAGTCAGCTGCATTGTTCAGAACACCAGGGACATGTTTGGCCTTAAAAACGACATTCAATTTAAGGCACTGCAAAACAATTTCTTTGATCAGACGAAGTATGAAAGGACACCGTCCTCCCTGCTGGTTGATACATTCCACAACCGTCATGTTGTCTGACCAAAACACCACTGATTGATTACATAGGTGTTCGGGCCAGACCATCAATGCCACCCATATTGGGAAGAGTTCCAGGAAGCCAATATTGGTGGTCAGACCCCATGTTTTCCATACCTCTGGCCACTGTTGAGCGACCCACCTGTTCCCTAGGATGGCGCCAAAGCCCACACTACCGGCAGCGTCAGTCCACAGGCCCAACTCCGCTGATGTTGTGAGCGGGCCGGGCCAGACCACCCTGCCGTTAAAATCCTCCAGGAATGCCATCCATATCAGCATATCCTGGCGAATTTCAGACGATAGCCGAGTGCGGTGGTGCTTCTCCCTCAGCCCCTTCATTGCTTGAGCAATGGAGCGAGAGAAAGGGCGAGCCATGGGGATGATCCTCAGTGCAAAGTTCAATTGGCCTACCACCTCCTGTAGTCGCTGCAGGGTGACCTTATCTTTCCGTAGGCATAAATGTAGCGCTGTTTTGAATTTGTCCACCTTGTCCCTAGGCAATATACAACATCCCTCCACTGAATCAATCTCAATGCCGAGGAATTCTAAGCAGGTGGTCGGGCCAACAGTCTTCCCGGGCGCAAGCGGGACACCAAAAGCCCGCATGAGCACGCAAAATTCCTGCAATGCCAGTGCACACTCCTGCGATCCCGCTGTACCCAGGAAGAGGAAATCATCCAAATAATGCATGACCTGCTGATGGCCCGTCACCTGTCTCATGGCCCATTCAAGAAAAGAGCTAATCATCTCAAAGTAGGCACAAGATATAGAACAACCCATGGGCATGCATTTATCCATGTAGAACATATCCCCAAAGGTGAAGCCCAAGAGATGTTGATCCGCTGGGTGTACCGGGAGGAGGCGAAAGGCTGATTCTATGTCTGATTTCACCATTAGCGCCCCGGGCCCCGTGGCCTGTAATAAGTTAATAGCCTGATCAAAAGAGGCGTACTTAACGCTACAGATACGCTCGTCAATGGCATCATTCAGTGACGCCCCCCTAGGTGCTGACAGGTTGTGGATCAATCTGAATTGCCCTTTCTCCTTTTTGGGGACAACTCCTAATGGGGAACACACAAAATTAGGTACTGGCACTTCAGTGAAAGGGCCCGCTATCCTGCCTAAAGATAGCTCCTTGTCAATTTTGGCGGCCACCACCGCTGGATTGTGTTTTACCGACAACTGGTTTTTACAGTGCGTGCTGCCTGTGTATCCCGCTGCCGGGATCCTAAAGCCTTTAGAAAAACCTTCTTGGAGTAGGGTGGCCGATGTGTGGTCCGGGTATCTGTTCAACCATGGAATCATTGCGACCACATCCACTGGAGTGGGGGGGCCTAACCGGTTTGTCTTACAATGGCTTTCCCCTACCCCTCTGTCCCGTGTTTCCCTGCTTGGACCTACAGGCAGTTTCTGGATGAGAGGGGTGACCACAGGAGGAACATGAATGTCTAAACTTACACGCGCCCCTCGTGCAGGTGCGCCTATTAAAATCCCAGCACACCCCTTTTTTCTCTGCCCCACTGGCCCTAAACTTCCCAGGCACCTCACTCGTTTGGGGGGGCCGAAAGGGCTGTTGAGGTCTAGCAGAGAACACCTTGACTGCACCGGAGAACTGAGGGGGGGGTGCAGTATCCGAGAACTGTTTATGCCAAGACATGGAGTCCACCGTGTCCCATGACAATGTTCTATTAAATTCCAATGCTTTCCTGAAATTCACGTCATACCCTTTCCATGCCTCCCCAGAATACTGTTCACTCCACCCCACAATCCTGCTCGAGTAGCACGCCAATGGCGCCTGTAAATCTGGAGGTCGTTCAGCTTTAATAGCAGTGAATACAGCCCAAGCCTTCATCCAGTTGATCAGAGTTTCCTCTACCCTAAATCTAGCACACTGCACCCTCCATTCGCTTGGATGCATCCACTCCTTCAGTGTTTTCGCATGCTCCATTTCCCTATTATCTAACAACAAAGAATAAATATATACATATTTATCTGTCCAAACCATCTCCTTCACCGCTAACGACACATGCTGAGCCAAATTCTCACTCCTGGAAGGTAGAACACCGTCCCCCAAGAGAGGCAATGCCACCTCCTTACCAAGTGCGGGCACCGGGGCCGGCTGCCCATTAGCTCCGTCTGGCTGGGGAAGACTTGGACCTGCAAGGGGAGAAGACACTGGCAATGCAACACTGTCGGCGACCGCAGCCGATTTGATTTTTTCCACAAACCTCGCCGCCTCTGCTGCATGATCTGCAGAATTTGGGAAAGCTCCCCCTTTTTGGAGCCATGGCATCAAGGCCGTTATCTGGGACAACAATTCAGGATGCATTGAATCCAAATTCCCACCCGGGACAACAGGTACCACTGGGGTTATGCCCAGTGGTACCGGCGCAGCAGGCAAGGCGGGTGCCGGTTGCGGCAAGCCCGCAGCCGGGGTTGGGGCCACCGGTGGGGGTGCGGATCCTCCGTCACCTGGCGGTGCGACAGGCACCTGTGTCACAGGGGCTGGGGGCATAGGCATAGGTGTAAGTGGTGGTGGGATGACCGCCAGTGGCACGGCAGGTACCGGCTCTACTGGCCCTGGGGCGGGTGCAGCATACCTGGGTCTCTTGGGCTTAGACTTCCTAGGTGGGGTAATAAAATCCCCCCTTGGCAATGGTGCCACCCTCTGGCGGATAGGCCTACCCGATGGGCCAGGGGCATCATCATGCCTTGCATTAAAACGTGCTTCCAGCTCATCTACTTTCCCTAGCTGCTGTTTAATTTCACCCATCTCACGCATCATGGCCCGCATCATCGCCTCCATGTTGGACCCACCTTTACCACCCCGCGGCCCTGGCATGATAAGAAACCCAACAACCAGCTGCCTACTCTCCTAATATCTCTACAGGCCAACTTATGTACCTTTTAGATGGAGGGTCACCAGGGGGCTTTCAGCACCATGCAACGGCGACCGCAACACTAGCGGCTTGTCCGCTTATGTAAGGGGTGAGTAAACCTAATGTAGACCCACCCGGCGGCCACCAGGAGCGATGAATGCCAGCCCCCCGTACCCCTCGTACCGACCAGTCCTGCGTCCTCGCCGGCGCTAATGATCAGCGGTCCCGGTCCACACCACGTTGCGTGCTGAATGCCCTTAGGTCGCTGTCTGCTAGTGAATCGCACCCAAAATGTCGTTAAATTGCCTGGAATTGAGAAATGTATTAGCACCGTGTAATGAAACAGGGGCAGATTTAGGGAAACCAAGTTTGAATACAAGGAGACAATTGAACCCCCCTGTTAACCTCTCTGTAGCTGTGCGCCACAAAACAAATTATATCAGCACAATTCACAATATCCCTCCTAAAAAAGACCAGGCAAATACTGCACCTGTAACTGCACTGTACTGTACACTTTGTGTAATGATATGAACAACAAATCACTCAGTTACTTACATCCCCTTTTTCTATACAATTGTACACTTTGTTTCTAATCATGAACCTCAATTATTTATTTATAAATGCAGTGCAGCCGTGGAAATCGTATTTTCTTAACAATTGTGCAATATTTACATAGGGTCTCCCATCCAGGCGCGGCCCTGGTGGACCCTGCTTTACTTCGCTTAGGCGCGAGTGAGAATGCGCGAGACTGCGCGCCCAAACAATTGCCTATTCAAAAACACAGCTGTCTCTCCGCAACACGTAATGCCACAGAATGCGAGAATGCGCGTGAATGCGCGCCAAACAATTAGGAAAGCGCGCCAAATATTTTGACTATTCCGAGTTCTTTGTTATACTGGCTTTCCCAACACGTAGGGCAACAGAATGCTACGGCAATTGCCCGCTCCAGATCCCTCTTTACCAACCGGCGCGCTCACCGCCGGCTACCCCCCGTCCCCACACGATACCTTACAGGCCTCTACAACGGGCCGCACCACGCTTCCTCGGCCGCTCCCGGCGCCTGCGGCGTGGATTCCTCGGTGGCTCCTCACCCGCTTCAGCAACCCGCGTGGCGATGTTCCTCGTCTTGCCCCCCGCTCCACAACGCTAAAGAGAAGCGAAAGTAATTAAACACAGACAAAGACGCTCTCCGCCCGTATGACGCGGCTGGCCCAACGCGGCGGCTCCGGAGGTTGGTGCTCGATAATTCTGCTCTGCTCCACACTATTCACCTCACACCTGAAAAATAAACGAGAGAAATTACTAAAACAAAGAAGCCCCGAGCGCGGGGCACACCGTAATGCGGGGGAGCGTCCAGGGACAAGGGGGTCTCCTGGGCGCTCCCCGCCTCTTTATTCCCGAGGGGCCAGGCGGGGGGGGCATGCCCCCCCGGCCCGCCCCTCCTGTAGCCCGCCCCCCCTGACCCGGACCTTCTACCTTGCATCCGGGTCAGGGAGGCCGCCGGCCAATCGGTGGTGGGTCGCGCCCCCAGGGCCCGCCCCCACCACCGAGAGACACACTGGAGTAAGGGGGGGCGATGGTCGCCGCGCCGCCATGCGTGCGGGGGGGCCGAGGGCCCCCCCTTTTCATACGATACATAGAACAACACTTTCATGGTCCCCGAAGAAGAGCGTTGAGGCCCGAAATGCTTTGGACTAAGGGATATGTTGTTCTTTGAACTTGTAAAAGTCTAAACAAATGAGTCACAGTGATATACAGACATACTTATGAATAAAATAAGAATGATCAAGATGAAATACGCATAAGATTTATGATTTACAATCGAGGAATTCTGGATGTTTCCAGAAAATCTAGAGTGGAGCGCCAGGGGATGCTTCCATTGTTTCATTGGAATCACAATTAAGACTATTTCTATGGGCGCCACTGACAAGAGACGCCACCCGGGCGGCACCCTCAAATGTTAAAAAACTTTTTAAACTTTTTTCCGCAACTTGTTCGCAAACTAACTTAAGCTGTGCACTTCTCCCTCTCATGGCATACTATCAAGGACCAGTGTTAAAATTATCGCCGTTTTATCGGCAGGAAACTGCCGATAAAATGGCGATAATGGGCTTCATAATACGCCCTTGTTAATTCCCATCGAAGCCCATGTTCTGGTGTTAACATGGGCTTTTATGGGAATTAACAAGGGCGTATTATCAAGCACATTTTCGCCGTTTTATCGGCGGTTTCCTGCCGATAAAACAGCGATAATTTTAACACCGGTCCTTGATAATATGCCCCTATATCCTTTCCTTGTACCAGCGTACCGCTTCACTCTTTCACAAGCTTTCTCACAAACCAATTATTTTGTGTCCAGTCACAATCCACAGCTCCATTGCTCTTCACCTCGAGAACAACACCGCTTGTAGGTACCGTGGTCACGCAGCTCTCGTTACCATCAATTAATGTGCAATGAGTCCGTGTGGACAGCTCGCTCGCTCATTGCTATCAAAATGTGTAGTAATGAGGAGAAATGGAGACTCCAGGCATGACCATATGTACTTCATTTAGTACAAGATGTAGCGAGCTGTCCCGGCAGCGAAGTCCAAACTCAACTGCCACCAACGTCCTGAGCATGGAATCATCACGTTCACACTCTGATTTCATGCAAAGCATGAGGGAGCATTCTATAATCACCACAGAAGTGTATGCTGGAGATTCCTGAGTGCCATCCATATGATGCCAGCTTGATTCCACTTAACTGACATACTTCAGTGAGCTACCTCGGAAACCGTGAACAAACATTCCAGAATATAATAAAACATAAAGCATGCAGCACTAATGCGCCGCCGGAACGTCACTTTTTTTACGTTCCGGTGGTGCAATGTGGTAATGAGATATTTATAAGGCCACGTAAAGCCACATAACATGGCTTTTCATGGCCTTAGAAATATGTGCCCCTTTTACGCAGAAAACTTGTGTTGTGCGGGTGTTCCCAGCAACATCCATAGCTTTTATACTGCCCCAGATTTACGAGAAATGGTAAGTCCGAGACTGCGCCCAAAAACTCACAATGAGGAGAAATATCTTTATTTCTCCTCGTTTATCCTCTTTCTATGTGTGCAGCATTCTGCAGCATACATGGAAAGAGGAAAAGCCTCTTGTGATTGTTTTTTGGCGCAGAGTAAAAGGGCGTCTTGATACAGTGCATTCCCGCCCTTTTCTTTTGCCATAGGGCAGCGCAGTAACAAGGCCTGCTGTGCTGCCCTACGGCAAAAACCCATAACTGTGGCCTTGAATACTTACAAGAACTTACATTCAAGCTTCAGAACAAGTTGTAAATTGAATATGTTGAGCTGACTTTGGAAAGGTGTGTTGTACTACTGATCACATCCAAGCAGAGCCGGCTTTAGCGCCGGTGGCGCCTGGTGCAACAGTGTTTGTTGGCGCCCCAAAATTATCACTTTCGCCATGGATGCCCTAATAACCACCCTTTAACAGAGCCTCTCAAGTCTCCTTCATCACTTTATCTCAGATACATTTAATGAGTTGTATAGTGCCACTCATACCAGTGCAGGATCTAAGAGCACTTTACAAACTTATTACACAGAGACAACCAATCATACTGTGTAAATCAGTGTATAGGAAATGTTACATAAGCCAGAGGACTACAAAGTGACATCCACACTGGTAGGCAGTATAATTTAAGAGTGCTTGGTCTGGAGAAGTACAAACTCAGAAATTAAAATGTTGCACCATCTTTGCGGATTCTATTTAATAATAATAATTGATTTCAACCTAAATGAACTCATTTTGTAACATTATGATAATGAAAGACTGGTGAAAAATCATAGCACTCTAACCTTTGTCATGCAGTTTTCATGCAGCTCTTTCATGCAGTTAATTGCTCCCTGTTCTACATTAGGATTTTAACTTATAAACTGCAAGTAAAAATAGGATCTCTCTGACAACAGCAGTAACCCACTGACCTATATACATTTTATACACTTTGTGATGTGCATGGTACATGTTCCTAGCAGCAGGCATATTAGCTTTCTGTACTCCCTTACAATGAGTCAAAACTTCCAATAGACAAAACTTCATCTCTCTTCAGGAATACCATTAATTATCAGCGTGATCTTGACATTTTTATTGTTGCCGGAAACTTGCTGGAGGCAAGGAGTGCAACAGCAGGTGCTTTTAAAACCATAATATATGGTGGCCCCAACCGAAGTCCGTGCCCAGTGCCCTTACACTAGTCGCACCGTCCTAGAGCTGGCCCTGCACCCGAGAAGATGAATTAAAAAATCAACCATCAGCTCGACTGGACTCAGTCTATGACCAACACGTTGTTTACCACCTAGGTGCAGGTGGCTATTTATTTCCAAACTTCCTTTTACTATAAATGTGACTGAGATACCACTGAAAGGTAATATTAAACCGCGCTGCTTCTTGACAACAGTTTGTGCTGTATGAGCCGGAAGCAAATACTGTAGATGGGAAGGAATATATGCAGTCTCCATTCAAATAGTATCTTAAGAAAAGCACAGCCGATTCAGGGACAGATTGCATCCTCAAAAGTTAAAGATGTCTAGCATACCAAAACACGTAAGATCGTACTATCAAGAAATCAGTGGCGTAACATAAAATGAGGGCCCCGCCGTGCAGAATTTGAAGAGTTGTCCCTGAGTCCCCCATGTCTTTACAGATATTCATTGGACTTGGGTGGAATGGGGCTCCTATAAAGGCTTGTGGGGCCCTTGAAGGGCTGTGGGTGGCCATTCGCTTTAGGGGCTTCATGCCCTTGAATAGTTTGTGATTCTGGGCAAATCACTCAATCTAAAGGTGCCTAATTAATGAATGTGACCCTGTGTAATGTAAAGGGCTCTAATACCTTCAGGTCGAGTTTACACCATATACAACTGCAAAAAATAAATTCAAATCAGGGCATGCTATACTGTAAACACCTTGGGGCAAATCGATTGTTCATTGGACATAGGGTCCCATTGTCTAACTGAAGGGGCCTTTTGTAAATTTCCCCAAAATGTTTGTTCTTGTTTTTTGTCATTTTGTCATTTTTTAAACAACTGCACAAATCCAGACTATTAAACAGAGAGTGTAGAACAGCTAAGCAAACACAAGCCGAGGCTGAGAGGCCCCCCTCAAGATTGTGAAGCATGGGTGACTCCCCGAACCTCGGGGCCTGTCGGGTGTCTGTTACGTTCCTGCAAGAAATAAGGGAAGCCTCAAGCGAGTAAAAAATAACCCCTCAGCACTGATCAAATCTTTGGCAGATCCAGTCGCACCTACTATACAGAAATTAGCCACCTACCAGTTTTTTTTGGAAGTTCTGAATGAAAAAAGCCATGCGATTTGTGAGAAGTGGTTGGTTATCAGTCTCCAAGAGCACAATGTTTGATAGATAAACACATCATTCTGAGAAGAACAATATGAATGTCTGATAAAATATCGAAACTCAAAAATATCGGAGCATTAATATCAATGTCAACAATAACGACATCCTATCTACAGCAAGGTAAGTACAAAAATATCGAGAAAGAAAATATCGATGTCAAAAATATCGTTAAAAAAAATATTGTTTTTTTAAATTAAAACACATGTAAAATTAATTTAAACATATTTAAAAATATAATAAACATAGTAAAACATATTTTATATTATTTAAAATTAATAAGTAATACACATAATGTAATAAAACATTAATTTAACATATACATATAATATATATTATACTTAATAATCAGTTTTATTATTTATTTTAATTACTTATAAATAATTAAAAATATTATAACTTACAAATTCATCTATACACATAAAATAATAACATTAAAAAATTAAATAATTATGCAAAACAAATTAAAAAATGTACTTTTAATATTTTTAAAATTAATTATATTCTGCATTAACTAAAACAATACAAAAAATATTAAGTAACCGAGGGAATAAAATACTATTCCAACTCCCCAAAAAAACAACAGTAAGAAAAAAGGTTGGAGGAAGAAGAGGAACATGGCGGCGGCAGGCTAGCAGCCGCGATACCTCGCTCTGGGCTCGAGCAGGACGTTTATGCTCTACTCTCTATATCGAGGGCCGAAAATTTATGTTTTTACACGCTGGAGCACGGTGCTGATTTCTTTCACCTTGAACTGTCAGCGAAGCATTTTTGTTTCTGCTGGTTACGTTTTTTGCGGGGGCGTTCGGTGAATTCGGAGCATGCCGGTAACACGCCCACTCCCCATGCTTGGACCTGCAGGGGGCGTGCTCTCTCCGCACTCGCTGCCGGCGTCTGCACACACCCTGCCGAGCCTGTCAGTTCTGGCGGCATTGGGGACACCGGTCAATCCCACACCGGCACCTTGGAGGTGGGACCAAGCCGCCCTGGAGCACCGCCGAGGGAGGCAGGCTCGCTCCTTACGCAGAGACCTTTTTCCGACGGTCTTAACAGCGGCAGACACAGAGAGGCAGCAAGCAGCAGCGAGTGGAGGCAGAGGCAGCGAAGACTCTGGGCATTCCGGTGCACTGATTACAGTGCCTCCCAAGGGGTCTGGTGGCCACGAGCAGCTGGATTATTATTCTACAAAGAAGGTGAAGGGGTTACAAAGGGCGAGGGAGGAGGTGAAGGTTGCAAAGTTCAGTGTGTCAAATGCAGCTACGCTTGTGGATCAGCTTGAGACCCCCTCAGTTGTACACTCTGACCCCCAGGATAGCATAAGCTCAATGCTTGAGGTCGTAGACCAGGCTGTTTGTTTAGTAAAAAATCCTTACTTTCTAAGAAGTGGAGCTATCACCCAGACTGAAGTAAGAATAAAATCAGTCTTAGAATCACGCAGAAAAGGTCGTAGAGCTGGAAAACCAACTAAAGCAGGAAGTGTACTGAGTAACAGAGGGGGATCAGCCTTAAGAAAATCTAACTGTTTACCTGCCCCAATACTGGAGTCTTCATAGTCTACTGTGCAGGAGGTCCAGGTTAGCGCTACTGAGAACCCTAAAGTAATAGTCCCAGCTAGCTTAGCTAGTCTAACACCCATCACGTTTTCTAGTATTAGTGACGGTACAAAAAATACGCTTTCCAAGTCCTCCTCGTACCTCTCAGTAGAAGCCAAGCCCAAAAGATCTAGGAGGTCTAAATTAAAGAAAACGGTTTTGGACCCGGACACAAAGATAACACCTTCTTTGCGCTCATACTTTAAGGCAATCCCACAGGTCCTGAGTCTCGCACATGCCAGCCATTTCTCCACTGAAACCTTTTCTGAGGCAAGCCTAAGCCCTAGCTCACCACAAGTTGGCTATATGGCCGCGGTCTCTGTGCTTCCAAATATGGAAAATAGGCAACCAACTGCTACACTAGAAAACTCTGTAAACTCTAAGGAGGATAATGACGCACCCCAGTCCAACATAAAAATGGCTGTCTCACTCAATACCACAGAACCGGCAGACTTTGGCCTCCCCGACAATGGTAACAATCATGAAACAAATGACTATCAGGGAGTAGTACTTGAAGATTTGCCAACTTCAGCTGATAGCTCTCAGACTTCTCAGAGTACTATACAGCAAGTAAATCAAATATCTCAACCTCTCAGTCCTGTAGTCGCTATCTCTACCCCACCCTCAGACCTCTCTGCAGTACTAACCATGATTTCGAAGTTAGCAGTTGATGTTAAATGGGGGTTTGGGGAGTCATCCAAAATCCAGAGAGAGATTAGGTCCTACTGCGAATCGTTAGACAGCAACATTGATGGCCTATATTCAAGGACAGGGGCCTTGGAAGAGACAACAGCAGTGATGTCCATAGAACTAGACAACGCTAAGGAGGAGATACTGAAGCTTAAAAGAGAAGACACAGCGCTGGCAGAAAGAATAGAACACTTGGAAAAAAATGTGAGGCGATGCAATATTCGCATCCTGAATGTCCCAGAAGCTAACGAAGGCGCCGACATAAAGGCTTACATTATCCAACTCCTAATTAAAAGTCTAAATTTAAAACACACAGAGGAGGAACTTAATCTTGACATTCAGCGAATTCACATGGATCCATTCAGGCGTAATCAACAACGTACAAAGCCCCGCAAGATTCTAGTGAATTTCCACACATATCAACCTAAGGATCATATCTTAAATTTAGCATTAAAACAAAAATCCCTGACAGGTGATGGTTTTTCCTTCCAAGTGCGCTCTGACTTGTCAAGGGCGACCCTTGACAGACAGTGAGAGCTAGGCCGAAGGATGGAGGCATTCAGAAATCTGGGAGCATCAGTTCAGTTAAGCTTTCCTGCAGCTCTCAAAATCATGCTAAACAACAAAATGTTCAACGTCCGAACAGTCCTAGCAGCAGATGAATTATTACTAAGTTTGGGCGCCTCAAAAAAGTAATTCTAATTCTTGGTGGCTCTCCTTATAAACCAGTTCAAAGAGTTTACAGTGTTTGATTCTGACCGAACAGTATACGGCCAGTATACGGCTAAAAATGACTTTGTATAATGAAGCAAATAGAAGGAAAACAGAATAGTCAACTTGAGAAGAAATCAAAAAAAAGAAAACACTATTATATACTTTAAAACCTTGGAAGGCTCTATTAAAAAAATGAAGGAAAAAAAAGGG
Source organism: Lissotriton helveticus (assembly GCF_964261635.1). Classification (NCBI taxonomy): domain Eukaryota; kingdom Metazoa; phylum Chordata; class Amphibia; order Caudata; family Salamandridae; genus Lissotriton; species Lissotriton helveticus. Next base: position 664,538,645 of record NC_136063.1, read on the forward strand.
GGAAAAATAAATAAATACACACACCACCTAATAGGAAATTCTAAAGAGCACTAGTGTAAGATCTCTTTTCTCCCCCTATAAGACTGTATAGTTACCACTTTAAGCTATTTAGTCAAATTTTCACACCGTGACTTCCCAATAAAAGGCTCAACAGATTTAGATACATTCAGCCCTAAATGTTAAATAAGTCTCGCCCGAGCCCGGATAGAGTATCAGGGGTATCATAAACCGGATTTCTTCCGGTTGGATAATTAGGGGTTCCTCAGGGGTGGGGGGCAGGTTTTCACGGGGGGAAGGGGTTAGGCAATTAAAAAATAAAATGTTTCTCACTTCTAAAATGGCGATCGATAATTTTGTAAATAAACATTGGACTAATTTTCCTTATTTTTGTAATATCAAACTGAATGCATCGATTGGACCCTTATTCAATACCAATAGACCCACCAATTATAAATACCATTAAGATTCTCTCCTGGAATGTTAATGGCCTGCGCACCAAACCTAGAGCTAATACAATTATACAATACATTCGGGATTTTGATGCTCAGGTCATTATTCTCCAGGAGACACATCTGGTTGAAGCAGAAATACTGGACTTGGTAAAAAAGAACAGATGGATAGATCTGTCAGTTTCTACTTCCCAGACAGTTAATACAAGAGGGGTTGCTATTTTATTTAAAAAAACTATCACAACAAAGCTCTTGAAAGCAAGGGTCAATCCTCACGGTAGATGGGCTATCGCGGCAGTAACGATAGGGGGGTCAAATATTACATTGGTAGGCTATTATGGGCCTAACTGCGATGACCCTTCGTTCCTGGCCACGTTGTTCTCTGAGTTGCTACATTTCGCAGAACCCATGATAATAGCGGGCAATTTTAATATTGTGCTCGACCCGAAATTGGATAAATCTACTTCCAGCTGCCAACAGCCACATTCTAAATCTAGAGATCTATTAATTAAAAATATGCAGCAATACGGTTTTATTGATATTTGGAGGGCAAGGTCGGGTCAGAAGTCCGGCTTTTCTTTTAGAAACTATAAGTACCGCCACAGATCAAGGATCGATTTTATATTGGTCAACAAAAGCTCGGGCAAGCTAGTGAAGGATATAACATATTTACCATCACACCTGTCCGACCACTCGGCCGTACTCATAAATCTCGAACTACAGTCTCAAACCGCGACAAGATCGTGGACAATTGACAGATCTTTTCTTACATCTTCTGAGGATCTGGAATATTTTAAGGTGGAGACGCGAGAATTCTTTAAATCAACATTGGGTCGGCGTGCTCTAGTGTAGTATGGGACGCTTATAAATGCTCTCTGAGAGGGATCGTTAAAAATAAAACTTACAATACACCAAAGAGGTTACACTAATAGAGGCCAACATATTAAAAGCTCAATCAGATTTAGAAAACTTAAATCATTGCCCAGATCATGTTATACATGCAAAACAGGAGCAGTTAACAAAACTTAAAGGGCAAATGGCTTCTGTATTGAATCAGCGCATATTGCAGAAGTGGGAAGCTAGTAAACTAGCCAATTTTGAATTTGGGGAAGGTGCAGGCAAATTATTAGCCTGGAAATCTAGAACAGACCAAACACGCAATAACATCAGCTCTATAATCTCTGATTCTGGTACAGCATCTTCGGACGCAGAAATAAGGTCAGTTTTCAAAGATTTTTTTCAGGCTATTTATAGAGAGGATAACAACATTACCTCTATTGATGTAGCAAATTGGCTCAACAAAATTTCCCTACCAGTACTCTCTAAAGAACAGGCAACCACATTGGATACTCCAATCCTGGTAGAGGAGGTAGCATTTGCTATATTAAATAGTAAATCTGGCAAGGCGGCGGGCCCGGATGGCCTTCCAGCTGAGTTATATAAATATATTGCAGCAGATATTGCGCCTTTTCTCACCACGCTATTTAACCAAATACTGGTAGAAGGAGATTTACCTCCCTCATCATGGAGCAAAGCTTCCATTACGTTAATATTGAAACCAGGTAAAGATGCCACCGCCTGTGGATCATATCGCCCAATTTCAGTCTTAAACGCTGATTATAAAATCTTTGCATCGATACTAGCCAAACGTTTGGGACAAGTAGCTCCTTCAGTATTACATCCAAACCAAAAGGGCTTCGTTAAGGGCCGCCAACTCTACGAGTTAATTTATGACTTGATAGGCACAATTGACATGGCAACTAATTCATCACAGCCCTTAGCTATTCTTACCTTAGATGCCGCCAAGGCTTTCGACAGGGTTAATTGGAAATACCTGTCGGGGGCCTTGGAAAAGTTTGGGGTGGGGCGAGCTTTTTGCCGGGCTGTGGAAATATTATATCATGAACCTTCAGCCTCGGTTTTGGTTAACGGCGGACTATCTGAGCCTTTTACCATCACAAGAGGCACCCGACAGGGCTGTCCGCTTTCACCCCTACTTTTTGATATTTATATGGAGCCTTTCGCCCAATCGATCCGCGAAGATATCAACATTGCTCTATTTAGATATAGAGATTGGGAAAAAAAAGTAGCCTTATATGCTGATGATCTCATGATTTTAACATCGGACATTAACACAACGTTCCCATCAGTTATTAATTTGGCACAAAAATTCGGCAATATCTCAGGCTACGAAATTAATGCTACAAAGACTGAGATCATGGCATGGAATAGTATAAATGCGCCACCCCCAGTACAAACTCGGGACAACATGAAATATTTAGGTATAAAAATCTTACAAGATATCAACCAGATTGCCCACACAAATTTTACATTAGCAGCCAAAGACTGTAGGAACTTAATGAACTCTTGGAGACATCTTCCATTGACGCTCCTAGGCCGATCTAATCTGGTCAAGATGTCCATTTTGCCTAAATTGACCTTTGTTTTCAATAGTTTGCCACTATATTTTGAAAACAAAATGATAACAAAAATGCAGAGTGACATCACCTCATTCATATGGAGGAACAAGACAGCAAGAATTTCTTAGAATAAGTTGAGGCATCGTAGGGAGAAGGGGGGTTTGGCCGGCCCTGATATTCAAATTTATGCCTGGGCATTTCAGCTGACACATGCCCGAATATTATTTAAAACTCCATCAGATCAGGGAGTCGGCCATATGTTTTCAACACTGCTAAAATGTGAAGGTTTAAATCAGACTGGTTTCTTATTTAAGTTTGGAGACCCAAAATTCTTTAAGAAAATTAAGTTGAAGACATTGCAAGGCCTGGCAAAAACTTGGTATAACATTAGAACCATTACCAAAATAGGCTATTACTCTAACGGCTCTCCCATATGGGATCTTCCGGCTCCACCGGAGTGGACTAAAGATGCTCTGACAAGCCCGCTAAAAGATGCTGGGATCTTAACTTGGGGAGATTTGTTTTTTGAGGGGGAAATACTCTCCTGGGAACATCTAGTGAGTAAGGTAGGCCCCAATCTCTCTAGACTTAAATATCTGCAGATCTCTAGCTGGGCGACTGCACAAACATCCGGCTCCACTCGCCATCCACAACAATTATTGGGAGACAATAGTCAACTAGAATCTTCCTTACTGGATATTTCCTTAACAACAAAACAGGTTTCTCATTTTTATAACCTAATTTTAGAGGAAATAGACGGAGTGTTACATCTTCCCGACCAATTATGGCGATCATTGTTGCCGGCGGTAAATCTAAAAGAATTATGGAAGTCATCCTTCACTGTATTATGGGACATTATTAAACCAGCCTGGCTGCGAAGAAACCATCTCTTCACTCTCCACAGGGCTTATTATTCTCCTCAGAGGTTGTCCAAATTTTCATCAGGCATTCCAGTAGTTTGCCCCCGTTGTGGTCAGGTGGCAGCCTCTGATGCTCATATGTTTTACGATTGCCCACATTTAACATCTTATTGGTAATCAATAAGCAACAAACTAACATCTTCAACAGGCACTACTGTGAATATTGATCTAAGCCTGGTAATTTTCGGAGTGACAGACAAAAAACGCAGCGCAAATAACAACCTCTTGTTCTACTCAATCCTGGTGGCTCGACGGGAGATTTGTAGGCGTTGGAAAGAGGCATCCCCCCGACACTACAAGACTGGAGTTCCTCCATACTTTCTATATCGAAATTAGATCTTTCTAGAGGTGGCAAACCAGAAAAAAGAGCTTTCTGGCTTAAATTTGATTGGTCTCAATAGTCAAGACGGGTTTTTTTTTCTTTCTTTTTTTTTCCCCAGTTCCAATGATTTCGAAGCCATGTCGCACCCCTTTTGCTCACTCATGCTTGTCCTTTACAATTAAGGTCAATTTGTGGTATGAGTAGATGGTGGAATTTGGCTAATGGCAAGCATCATTCCAGGAGTATAAAAGGGCCTGTGATATACTGTGAAACTGACTTTGCTGTGGGTCCTGGCGTATCCCCGTAAAGATTGACCCCTACCAGTCCTGCACTGAGACAGCATGTCTACTTCTCAAGTCACACTTTTCCTGGTCCGCTGTACTGAAGGACCTGCCATGGTTGAGATGAGGAACAAAAAAAAAAAAAAAAAAAAAAAGAAAAGAAAAAAGGTTGGATAGCGTGGGGGTAAAAATTACTATTCCCACTCCAGACAGTGCAACAGTAGGGAAAGTGTTGGATAGCGTAGGGGTAAAAACTACTATTCCAACTCCAGAGAGTGCCACAGTAGGGAAAGTGTTGGATAGAGTAGGGGTAAAAATTGCTATTCCCACTCCAGGCATTGCAACAGTAGGGAAAGTGTTGGATAGCGTAGGGGTAAAAATTACTATTCCAACTCCAGAGAGTGCAACAGTAGGGAAAGTGTTGGTTAGCGTAGGGGTAAAAATAACTATTCCCACTCCAGAGAGTGCAAGTGTAGGGAAAGGGTTTGATAGCGTAGAAGTTAAAAATAACATACTTATAAATAAATTAATATTTAAAAATACTAAAAAAAATTATTCAATTTATCTAAACTATTTACAAATACCAATAAATAATTATTAAAAAATAATTACCAATTAATAATTAATATCCCAAAAATTATTTATCAATGCCCCAACTATAATTGTAATAACTACTTAATTACATATCAATTACTTTACACACTATTCCCCTATCAACACATAACAAACGCCAATAATAAAATAATACACTTAACACAATTAATCAGTTAATAAAAACTTAATTACCAACTAATAAAAATGAATTACCAATTAATAATTAATTACCAATAAAAAATTAGCAAAAACAATTAATGAAAATAAATTAATACTTAATTACATTTAAATTACTTCCCACCCTTTTCCCCGATAAACCCATAACCCGCTACAGAACATAATTATCAATTAATCAAATAATTAAAATAAATTAACAATTAATAAAAATTATTTACCACTTAAATAAAATTCATTTATAATTCCTAAAAAATTAATAATTAATTTAGTATAATTAAATTACTTCCCACCCTATTCCCCTGTGAACCCATAACCCGCTACATAAAATAATTATCAATTAATCAATTAATTAAAATAAATTACCAATTAATAAAAATTAATTACCACTTAATTAAAATTAATTTATAATACCTAAAAAATTAATAATGAATTAGTATAATTAAATTACTTTCCACCCTTGTCCCTATAAACTCACAACCCGCTACAGAACATAATTATCAATTAATCAATTAATTAAAATAACTTACCAATTAATAAAAATTAATTACCAATTAATTAAAATTAATTTATAATTCCTAAAAAAATAATAATTAATTTAGTATATCTAAATTACTTCCCATTCTATTCCCCTATAAGCCCACAACCCGCTACGGTACTAAAATACAAAATTTACTTAAATGACATTAAAAAATATTAAATACATAATAATATACAAAATAGATATTAGTAACATCGATATTACTAACATCGATATTAGTAACATCGATATTACTTACATCGATATTAACAAAATCTATATTACTTACCTCCGAAATTGTGTCCCTTCGATATTAAAAAAATCAATATTACTTACCTTCTATATTCTGTCTCTTCGATATTAAAAAAATCAATATTACTTACCTTCTATATTATGTCTCTTCGATATTAAAACATCAATATTATGGTAGGTCAATATTAAAAAATCGATATTTTGTCTGCCTACCGAACAATATACTAGGATGGTGCATGGTGTTCTTCCTGAACCATACCCTGTTAATTGAGGTGATCATGTCTGTGAAAGAGGAAAATCAGATGTCATGCTTTTGGCCCGGCCACACATTATTCTTGAGCAAAACATAATGAAACCAACGTATATCATCATACATACTAGATATGCTTACTCTTTTACTGCTCATCATTAAAGATTTCCGCATCTTTGAGAACCGTACACTCATAGGTGTCATCCAACCATTTGGTAAGGGTAAATTGTTAGAATTTTCAAGAAAATTATTACTGGTATGCCCCAGAAGGCCTTGAAGCACAGCTGTCCTCAAGGTTACAACTCTCTCCACAAGTTTCTGCTCAAATGTTTTTCTTCTATTATCTTTGGAATCTTTAGAAACCGTTTTTGCTGCCCAATGTAGGCGGCATTGTATTCCATAGTTTGTGGTGTACTTTTGACTCTTTCATTGGATAGCTCTCTTGTCAGTTTTATGTGGGGCTTTTGATTGCTGCTTTCATTTCTACTCTATGTTTGTACAACCTCTGAAGCAACGGCCTCTCACCATACATTATGACTGGCTTTCTTGGGTGATCTTCTACTGCTAACGACATTGAAATGTTTTTTTTTTAAATGGCTTTATGTGATAATAACAAGTATAACAAATGTGAAAGCATATCATAGAATATAAGAAGGCAATGCTGAGTTACTAAGAGGAAAAAGGAACAGGAAAAAAGAGAGGGGAATGGGTGGACCATATATTATCAATTTAAACTCAGTAGTAATAAATAAATGTTCATAATACATTAGGATAACATGTAACAATAGAATAAAATTAATTAAACAACATTAATTTTAAAAGTCAAGGAGGTTTGGGTACTTCTTCAGTGTAGGGGTTATGGAAAGTTTTCTTTTTAGGTGATACATTTAAAAAATCTGTGACAGGTACCCAAAGTAGATATATTTTAATGGCAAGTGGGAAGGGGTACACATAAGCTCTATCCAACCTATGGTTATAGCAGACACCAAACCACCATGCCTGAAAATATAGAGCAAACACATCCTTCCAAGCCTTAGTAATCTGTTTAAAAGCAACAGCAAGGAGTAAATCTATGATATGTACTTCAGTGGATTGGAACAACCAAACCTCAGAGATGCGTCCCATAAAAATATGGATAAGAGTGAAAGGAACATGTGTGTGAAAAATAGCGTTGATTTGTTGCCAGAATTGGACCCAAACAGTATGAATAAGTGGGCATTTGAATAACATATGTTTAAGGTCTGCTGGTGAATCCGTACAAGACCATCAAGTAGAAGGAATGTCGGGATTAATCTTGTGTAGTTTGGCTGGGGTGATAGGAGTTTGTTATAAATGAAAAACAAGGTTTGAGTTGTATTCGCTGCTCTAGAAGGCCTCCTTATTTTAAACCTGATTTTATTCCATATTGGAATAGGGAAAGATTTACCCAGATCAGTTTCCCAACTACATTCTATTTCTGATTTATCTCGAGCAAGAGGAATATCTATTAAGTGCTTTCAAATTTGAGAGGCAGAGGGGTTGTTACATAAAACCGATTTTATATTAGGGGGAGACGGAGCAAGCGCACAATTAGAGAATAAAGCATTATAAGAGGTTTGAGCCAAAGCAGTCAAACATATGTACTTCGACTGATATGAAGAATAAAGCTAAAAGCTAGATTGAATTGTTGAAAAGGGAACACAGATGCCATCATGGAAAAGTTGATGAGTTCATATAAGGCCGTAAGCTAACCAATCTTTCCAAAAGATACATTTATTATTAAGTTTAATGCGTTTATAATACTAAATTGCTGAGTTTAAGAACTGTGCACGTTCATTCTGGGGAGACAACAAAAGTGGTTGGAAAACTTTACGAGCATTTTTAAGCATAGAAAGAGACAATGATGAGGGGATATGAGAGAGAGAGATATATATTCTTCAAAAGAAAACGGATGGTAAAAAGATTTTTTAACCTCTACTCATAAGGGATAGAGTATAGAATCATTACTATTGTCCGATAACAGAAAAGAAGATTGTTTAAGGAAAAATGCAGTGTGATAGGAGTGAAAATCTGGAAAATTGACTCTTCCCAAATGTTTAGGTATTTTAAGTTTACAAAGTGATATCTAGCATTATTATTATGCTGCAAAAAACTTTGCTAGAATAATATATAACTTTTTATAGTAAGATTTGGGAATATTAATCGGAATATTGGATAAATGAAACAATATTACAGGGACTGACATAATTTTTATAGTATCTTGTCGGCCTCACCATGATAAAAATAGGGGGTGCCATTGCGATGTAGACAAGGATAATATTGATTGTAACTCTTTATAAGATTTAAAGCAACAGTGTCTTTAACAGATGCATTGAACCATATCCCAAGATATTTAATTTTATTTGTATTCCAATGAAAAAAAGAAGATGAAAAATCTGCATGAAAGCATAATTTATTCAAAGGAAGAATTTCGAATTGATCAGCACTTAATTTATAACCAGAGACGAGGGCAAAGTCGTCCACTTCTAACAGAAAAGCTGGTAAGGAAGTCAAGGGGGTTCGAAATAAATAATAAGATGTCATCCGCATATACTGAAAGTTTTAAATGTTTGTCACCATACGGGAATCCTTTAATAACTTTATTCAATCTGATTTTTATTAAAAATGGTTCTATGGCAAGAATAAATAATAACGGAGATAGCGGGCAGCCTTCCCGGACTCCTCTATGAAGAGGGAATGATGGGGATACAAGTCAATTAGCTAAAATAAAGGATCTCGGAGAGGAATATAATTGAGAAAGATAATTAATACATTTTGGACCAAAACCAAACCAAGCATGCATAGGAAAAATTAAGGGCCAACTGAGTCTATCAAATGCTTTTTCAGCATCTAATGAAATTGCTGCTAATTAATTTTAATATGATTTAGATTTGCTTAAGACATTAAAAACAATTGAGTGTTACCAGATAAATGTCGTCCTTTAATGAAACCGCATTGTTCCTTCCCAATCAAGTGGAGCAGTAGAGAATCCAAACAAAGAGCAAGTATTTTCGCAAATATTTTATAATTTAAATTGATAAAGGAAATGAGCCTATAATGTTTGCACATTGTATAGTCTTTGTTTTCTTTAGGGAGTAGACATATTAAAGCCTCCTAAAAAGATCCTCCCGATTTCCAGATAGATAAATATTTAAATAATTGAAACAATTTAGGAAGAAGAATCTTGGAGAAATGCATGTAGGATTTCAATAGTGAAACCATCAGGCCCTGGAACTTTACCTTTTTTCCTAGTCTGAATAGCAGTTGGATTGCCGTTCTTGCCAGCGTGGACTGCGCCGTTGGACCCCCGCCCTGAGACCTTGCTTGCTGCTGACTTCTAACCCACTCCTCACACGACCCGCTGCGCGGGTCCTGCTTCGTTGGCGAGGTGAGCTGGGCTTGACGGAGATCAGCATTTGGTGATTGCTGTTAAACGGGGAAGAGCTGCAGGGCTGCGAGCGACTGCAGGGACTCCAATTACCAGGAGTCCCTGCCCGGCCAACACTCTACACCTGGCCCGCTCTCCCTGCAAGCCCCGCCCCCAACGAACGGACCTTCAAAACCCTGGCTGTACTGTGTGTCGGTGGGACACCCTGTCACTTTGGATTGCCGTTCTTGCCAGCGTGGACTGCGCCGTTGGACCCCCGCCCTGAGACCTTGCTTGCTGCTGACTTCTAACCCACTCCTCGCAGGACCCGCTGCGCGGGTCCCGCTTCGTGGGCGAGGTGAGCTGGGCTTGATGGAGATCAGCATTTGGTGATTGCTGTTAAACGGGGAAGAGCTGCAGGGCTGCGAGCAACTGCAGGGACTCCAATTACCAGGAGTCCCTGCCCGGCCAACACTCTAAACCTGGCCCGCCCTCCCTGCAAGCCCCGCCCCCAACGAGTCACTCCTTCTATAAATTTAATACCGTTACCGCTACGCGGGAGCGCGCGGGAGCGCCCGGGGCGAAGACCGGGCAAAGAGCGGGCCCTCTGAGGCCCTCCGAGAACCGCAGAGACCGGACCGAACATAACCCTTGGTACTTTGTTGTTCCCTATTCCTTCATCAGATTGGCTTGTTGGACAACCTTGAACTGTTGTCCTGTAATCTTGTACATTGCTTAGCTTGAGTTCATCATGACCGACAAACAGGGAGGGTTACTAGGCAAAACGCTTGATGACTATTTCACCAAGGCCTCCCCCGATATTCCTTTGGAAACTGCTTTGGCAGAGCGGCGAGCAGAACGCCGTCGCTCTGTGGAAAGCATGAAAAATCAGGCAATGTCGCCATTACTCTTATCTACTGCCCCCACCAGCGAGAATACCCAGATCGCCAATGTAATTGTTCATATACCGGACACTCAGTCTCCAGAAGCGAACAATATTACACCCTCACTAACCACTCCCTCCGATTTGGCAATGAAAGGTGCCTCTCCAATTATTCATAAGAGTATTTCTAACTTATCAAAGGCACCTGTCCATATATTAGCCAAAACCACGCGAAATAGGGTAAAACATCCCTTGTCTGTATCCAGGGTACATGGCCCTCCTCCCTGTAAGAAACGCCGAAAAAGGACGGATTCGCAACAACCGAAGTTAATGCATTCTGACTTTGGGAAAAAGACGAAGACACTTGCTAACAACTCTGTCAACCTATTAGTAGACACAGAATGGTCTAATATTACACCATTGGTTTCACCCAAAATGCATATAGACGAAGAGGGCAGTATGGATGATATTACGGTTGATAAAGTACCCGAGGTAAATCGAGACCTTGTTATACTAGGCACCCTAGAAAGCTTGTTTAAAACCTACTCTGTGCCAATTCTAGAGAGACTGATCGAAGTGGAACTTAGACTAAGCAAAATTGAGCATGCACTGGGAAGTAAGGGTGTTGATTCCATCCCAACCCCTAGCAATGTACCGCACAACACCACGATACAACCTGAATTTATCCCAGTTGTACCAGTCTCTGCCCCAATTTCCAATTCATTGACGATTCCGTCTACTTCTAAGCATACAGGGAACAAAACAACTTCCCAGTCTATTCCACCACCAAATCAACCACAAAATAAACTAGATTCAATACCAGCAATGTTAGTTAGTAAATCCTCCAATGCTACGGCAAACACATCCCAGGAAAGATCATCAATAGAGGCGGGGGGCCCTAAGTCCACCTGGGGGAGATCTAAACAGGCTCCTCTACCTGAACTACCACCAGAGGCAGTGCCCTTTGTGGTAATTCTAACAGGGGTCCCTGTGTTGTAAACAAACAAGCGGGAGAGTTTTGTCCAATTAAAGAATAAGACTATGCACTGGCTAAGACTATATAGGCCAATAGCAAATCACATCAATGGCGAAATTGTCCACGTTCGCCGTCTTCAATGGCTGGGGGGCAGACCCAAAGAGATCGAGGGTGATGTGGTGGTTGTGAACTTCAGGGATCCTAACGCTGTCCAATTTATATTAAATTGGCCGTCAGATACTACTAACAACTGTATTAAACCAAGACCACTGACGTATTTTTATCCTAGGTCAGTGGTATTTCCCTCCCAGCACCAACCACCCCAGCAGATAACACCTCTAACCCACCCTAGTTGCCATCCATCGATTATACAGAATGCTGGGAACACCCAATACACTCTGTTCCCGCCAACTAGACAGAACGCAAGGGACTCGCATCACCTACCCCATCTGGCGCCAGTATCTGATTCCTATGGGTGGAATCATATTCCAGCGAGAGCCTTTAATGTTAATAATAGAAGAATGAATCACTTAATTCCATTCACACCTCTAGAGACCACTAACAGATTCGATATATTTAGTGGACTAGATGATTGTGACTGATGCCATAAGACATTGGGGGGGAGGGAAAAGGAACAAGAACTGTCAATGTTGGGGGGGGCGGGGGATGTGGAAAGTAGACCAAGTATTCTGTGTGTTGGAGATAATGCTAATGAAACTAAGAAAAGTGGAATGACTAACTTGAGTACGGGGGTATTGTTAATGTAACTATGGAAAGTGGAACAAATACCTTGAGTGCTGGGGGTATTGCCAATGAACCTGATAACCAGGAGAACACACTGTTCCTACCTGTGACTGTATTAACAACTAGGGACAGATTTACATTAGATGAGAGTGACATACACTTAAATGTCTTGGTGTCACCTCAGGACAATCTGAGTTGCATAGAAGGTTCCTCGATTGCTCAACTCGAGGTTCAGCCAAGTTGCAGGGAGGTGGAAGAGGCATTCCCGGAATCGACAGCTGCACTAAGGCAGCCGCTTAAACTGGTCTCCTGGAACATAGCCGGAGTCACAAAAAATCTGAGGGACCCAGACTGGGCTAACTATATCGATTCCTTCGACTACTGCATGATATAGGAGACCTGGACAGTTAGCACTCCTCATAGATTGGGTTATAAGACTTATGGAAATGGTGCTATTCCGTCTAGGAGTGGAAGGCCCTCGGGTGGATTATTAATCTGGGTGAAAGTATATCTTAGGGCGAAAGTCAAGGTGGTGGATGTAAATTCCCCAGATATACTAGTATTAAAAATCTCTGCACGAGAAGGGAAAAACCTATTTTTAATAAACATTTATAATAGGCCATCACCCGCAACAAGAGAATCACCAATACTATCTAAATTAGATTACTTCCTAAGTAATCTGGATGTTAGGGAGGATCTTATTATTGTGGCCGGCGATATAAATTGTAATTACGAGCCAGTCATGGGTCTTGGTGATATCTTTGAAGAAGAAGACCAGGCAAATAGAATCCCCGCCTTGGACAATGTTAAATCAGTTAAATGTACAACTCTGGTTCTCCAAATGACTAAAATATGTACAGAATACTGCCTTAGGGCTTGTAATGGAAGGCTACCGTCTGACAGTGTGAAGAAGCCTACCTTTTGTAGGAAGGAGTACAAAAGTAATATAGATTTTGTTATTGCTTCCATGCCAACCTGGGCATACCTCCTTGATATTGAGGTAATAGAGAGACTAGAAAGTGACCATTTTCCCTTAGAACTTAAAATGGAAGCCTCATTGTTGGAGGCTACAGTTCTTTCTATGCCCTTAGAAGAAAGCAATGGTGATACCAACGAGATCCATATTAGCAATAACAGGCGATCACTAAAATGGCCATTTATATTGGACCACGGCGAAATTGTTGCAGAAATATATACACTTTTCGCATGTATATTTGGCCCATATCTAGATCGTATATCAGATGAGGAAAACAACATCTACTTTAAGACCTTACATCAAAAATTTTATGATGCTCTCAAACTTTTAGTCACCAAATTGCCTAAAAAAAGTAAGCAAAAGATACACAATCTATCCCATAGCAAACCCTGGTATGACAGAGCTTGCAGGGAGTCTAAAAGGCTTCTTTTTAACAGCGATTAAATCCAAGGTACCCTCAGATATTAAAACAGCTAGGAGCAATTATAAATTAGTACAAAAGGCTTCAAAAATAGCTTGGGAAGAGGAAAAATGGGCTGATATGCTGCTGGCCGCCAAATCTCGTGATAACGTAGCATTTTGGAGGCTAGTAGCTAATGGAAACCACGTAGGGAGAGTGGTTAAGGACGTCTATTTAGACGAACAAACTTGGGTCACCCATTTTTCTAGCTTGTACAAAAAATATGATGAGCTCCCCACTGATACGATTGCCACGAGTGTGGTACTTTGTACAAATTTTCTGGATTTCACTTTAGGTGAAACAGAGCTGGCAATAACCCAAATAAAATCTGGTAAAGCCCCTGGGCTAGACAAGATTCCCGGAGACTTATATAAACATGATCTAAAAGTATGGGTACCTTATATTAATCACCTGTGCAATAAGTTTTCCCGTAACCCAGACTTTCCAGAAAGTTGGAAGGGAGCCGAAATAGTCCTAACTTTTAAAAAAGGAGACAGGGCGGACCCCTCTAACTATCGTCCAATCAGCTTAATGGATATACTCCAGAAAATCTATGCACGACACATTCTACTTCGTGTTAACGATTGGCTGGATGAAAATGCAATTTTAACTAGATATCAAGCTGGATTTAGATCCAAAGTCAGTACAATAGATCAAATCTTCCGATTTTGTTGCCTTTACTGGAAATATGTTAAGATTAAAAAGGGTCAACTATATGTCGCATTCGTTGACTTAAGGGCAGCATTCGATTTAGTGCCTCGCAAGTTATTATGGGACGTTTTGAGTGCAGTAGGGATGCCCAACAACCTAATATTTCAAATCAAGGAGCTTCATAGAGGCAACTTTGCGAGAATCCGTTGGGGCCCTAACGGAGAACTAACCCCAAAAATTCCTATTGAGCGTGGTGTCCGCCAAGGGTGCGTTTTGGCACCTACACTCTTTTCCCTTTTCGTGAATGATATCCCCTCATATCTTGAGGGATGCGAAAATGATTCTCCTAAACTGAATGGCGAAAAGGTAACTTCCCTATTATTTGCAGACGACACCATTTTGATTTCCCAAACCAAAAGAGGTCTCCAGGCTCTACTGAATTCTTTCAGCGAATATTGCACCAAGAAGGGACTGGAGATAAATGGTAAAAAGACTAAATGTATGGCCCTAAATCCTACCAAATTAGATAAAGGCTGCTTAACTCTTAAAGGAGTAAAACTAGAATCAGTTCCCCATTTTGCATATCTAGGGGTGACACTGGACTCCAAATTTTCCTGGAAGGCCCAATTGGAAAGAAGTAAAATGACATTTTCCCAGAACGTTAAACCCATTCTCAGGGAACAAAGTCTGAGTACTAGTAAAGCCGTGTCACCGGCGGTTGAACTTTTTAAATTTAAAGTACAGCCAGCAGTGCTCTATGGTGCAGAAATTTGGGGCCCTGGGTCCAAGGGCACTTTCAGTGTCCTGGACAATAATTTTATGAGAAGTTTGGTAAGGGTTCCGAGAGGCACACCCCTTGTGCCCCTTCAATTAGACTTAAACCTAAAAAGAACAGACCACCACACCATAATACGCCCATTGTTCCTGTGGGTTAGGCTGTGGCAGGTTCCCGAATTACAAGATTACAGGGATGGGCTAAAAGAAATTATGGAACTTGATAACCTTAAAGTTATCCCGTGGTTCAAGCATGTTAAAACTTGGTTCATTAACTTAGGTTTGAAACACTTTTGGGAGAACCCAGACCAACTACCAGCTGACTCGAAACAAATATTAAAAAGGGCCTTCTGGACCTATATTGCTAACATGATTAAGAGTGCTTCAACTGGCGGTACCTTAGTGACAAGGTTTCTTACTTTTAAGGACGAATCATTATTTGAGACGTTCTTGGATGAAATAGAGCCTCCACTCGCTAAAACCTTGTTTTTAAAATTCAGATATGGTAATCTTAAAATAAGTTCAACCTTGGCAAGATGGGCCAGTGGCCCTAATGGTTCAAATTCAATGATAGATGAACCTTGCCCTATGTGTGGTAGCCACCAGAAAGAAAATGAGCAACATATCCTCTTTTTCTGCCCTGTATACGCAAAGGCGAGGAAAAGATGGATAAAACCAATTTGCCTAGCGTTAGGCGTGAGATCATGCATACAGGCCTTGAGAATTTTTTCAACCAACACAACTCAACCTATAGTATTCAGTGTAAGTAAATGTCTACATTGTATTTTTTTCCGAAGGAAAAAACTGGGATACCAATTGTAAATGGGATCAACTCCAGAGATAGAACTGATAAACTTTTTAGCTATTAGTGGGGGGCCCACTGTTGAACTCTATGGCTGTTTTTGTATCGATTGCTTCTAATATGAAATGTATTGTTTTTGTTTGTTTTGTTGTTGTTTTTATTGTTTTTAGTGAATGGTTTTTAGTTCTATGTTGAACAGTTTATTTTGTTCCTTTTATTGTATGCATATGCACTGTTCTTTTATGGCAACAAAGCCGAAATAAAGAATTTTGACTTGACTTGACTTGAATGTCGTTAGCTTGAATATCCTCCTCTAAGGAAGAGAAATCTACAGTAGGAGAAGAAGGAGGGGTAATAGAGGATAAGTAATGAAGAATATCATATTGTTGAGAAGGAGATTCAGGGGTATAAAGGGATTGATAGAGATTGGTAAATTCCATAAGAATATCTTCATTTTTATGAACCATAGTGTTAGTTGAAGTTAAGATTGAATCAATTTTAGTACATTCTTTTTTAATTTTAAGATAATTGGCAAGAAGTTTCCCAGCCCTATTTTGAGCACCATAGTACTTAGCACTGGATTTAAGCAAAAATACATTTTCAGATTCAGTTGAGAGTTTAGTAAATGTAAATCATCCAAAACAGATTGAGATTTCGTAGAATAAAAGGAATGTTCTAGTTGCCTAATATGTGAACTAAGTGATTGAATATTTTTATAAGAGGATTTGCGTTTCTGGGCCACAAATGAAATAATGAAGTCTCTAGAGGCAGCTTCGAAAGTGTCCCAAATAAGTTGTGGGGTGGCATTTGGGGACTCATTTTCTAGAAAACAAATATCAGCAAATTTCTGAAAAGCTGGAGAAAACTTAGGGTCCAATAAAAGGGAGTTATTGAATCTCCATCTTTTAGTTCCTTCAAAAGGGGGGAATACGTCTAAATCTAAAGAGACAGGAGCATGATCTGAGATTAATATAGATCATATATTAGAATAGGAAATATGTTGTGTAAGGGCTTTAGAGATAAACAGATAGTCTATGCGGGATTAGGAAGAATGAGCAGGGGAGAAAAAGGTATATTCTTGAAGAGTGGGGTGACATATTCTCCAAGCATCAACAAGGGATCTTTGAGTTACAATAGATGTGAATTGTGAGTGAGCATAAGAGGGATAATATTCAGAGTGAGAATGCCTATAAATAAAGGGGTCAACAACCATATTACCATCTCCACCAACTTTCCGATAATCATCACTGTAAGCCATTAATTTAGATAAAATCTGGGGCCAAAAACGTTTATCAGGGTTAGTAGGTGCATATAAATTAAATATAGTCAAAGGAATCTTGTTGACTACTGAAGAAACTACGACCCATCTACCTTCAGTATCCATCTCTTGATTTACAACTTGGATGTCCAAACGTTTATGACAAAGAACTTCTACACCATTATGTTTCCCGGAAACAGAGGAAACAAAGACATGACCCACCCATTGTCGCTGAAGCTTAGATATCTCTTTATGAGTTAAATTAATTTCTTGTAATGGAACAATATCACCTTTCAGCAATATGTGATAAAACTCTTTGGCATTTTGACCCCAAACCTTTAACACTCCAAGATATAACTCTTAACGGCATTTAAATGTGTAAAGCATTTTAAAAATATTTGACTTGAATAACTGCATTCCACAAAATTGTAGTTATAAAATAAAATACATTTTCCAGTAAGAGAAAAACAATAGAGTAGTATAAACAATCATGATATGAAAGAGGAACATGACTAGAAAAGATCAGGAAATAACTAGTGGGAGAAGGAAGAAGGAAAGGCCAGGCAGGAGTAAAGGAAGAGGGAGAGGGGAAGGAAGAAAAATGTAGCTTATACCTGAAAAGATAAGAGAAAATAAACCAGAGAGGAACAGAACAGAAAGAGAATAAACAAAAGGACATACCACAAACATACAATGAACACTGGGGTGGAGCCACATAAGGAAGACGGCACAGCGAACCTGGAAACTCCAGGGCGAAGAAAGGAAAAGGAGACAACATCCAGGCTGAATGAAAATTATATATAAGGGAACCACAAAAACTATACCTGACATTACGAAAAAGAGAATGTGTTATATAGGGATACAACAGAGCAATTGTAAAACATGACAAAGTAAGAAGAATAAATAAATACCAACAACTTTAACTAAACAGTTAAATCATCAGTGAACGGGCAATTTCCATGTCTTTTTCTTTACAGGTATCCAAGAATTGCTGTAAAAAAACAAGATCCTCATAGTCATTGGTTTTATTGTTATAAGTCACCTTGAAGAGGCACGGATTAAACAAATCATGTCTGGCGTTCAAACTTCGAAGCGCAGGTCTCATGTCCAGAAACTTCTTTCGTCGATCCGCTGTTGCTTTTGCATAATGTTGCACAAAGAAAAGAGTACCACCTTGCCAAGAAATTTCTCCTTTAAGTTTGGCAGCTTGTAAGACCTTAAGTAAATCAGTATACTCTAAGAAATATAAAATAACACCTCTTGGTTTAGTTAATAGGAAAATTGCTTGTGGACTATGCCCTAAATGATGTGCTCATTGGATATTCAATGGTGTAGATTCAGAAAAACCAAGAAGATTTGGGAGAAAGGTTTGAAAGAAAGTAGGGGGTAAGAGCCTTCAATCCCCTCTGCAAGGCCATAAATGCATAGATTGCTTTGCCTATTGCGGTTTTCAAAGTTTTCCACTTGTTGTTTTATGTGTGAAATCTCCATGTGCATAGAAGGCACCTGGTTGATAACGGCTTGAAAAGAGTCTACACGATTGTCCAAGTGAATAACTTTTCGTTCTGTATGTGACCAATTATCCTCAAAACTTTGGAGGCGAATATTTCTTTCTGCCATGTAAGTTTTCAGAGCACGCAATTCTTCAAGGATTAACTCCATAGATATTGGTGATGGAGACCTGGGTCCTTCTTAACTTTCTTACCAGATGCGGATGCAGAAGCAGAGGGTAATTTTGATGCTGGTTTAGGCACATTTCGAGAGGTGTGGAGTGGTGCACCCCCTGTGACAGATGAAGAAGAGAGCCCAGATTGTAAGTACTCCATGGTGTCTTGTAGAGTACTGAAAAGATTGTAATCCACTAATGGAGTATGATCAGGAGTTTTAATGTTGCTACGTGTAGATCGTGATTTTGCCATAAACCATGTGTTACCCTTGTAGATAAATTAGATGGAACAGCATGTACCGGCACAGGTAAATTCCTGTGAGTCAGTTAATAAAGAGAAAAACACTTATTTCAGAAAGCCTTCATAAAGGTAAGCAAGGAGCATTTAGATTTAAACAATGAAACCAAAAGGTTTTAATTAGAGCGCCGCATTGAGGCGCTTATATAGGCAAATGAGCAGAGGAACAATTGAGGCGACTAAGCATTAAATGCTCAAAATGGTGGCTGGTAAAATCTGACGATCTGACGGGGAAATGCGCCGGCAGGGGAGAGGATAAAAAGCTCACCCCAGACGCTTGCAGACCTTGCAAAATGTGCGGTGAGACTTCATCTCCACTCGCTGACAATTTGGAGGTCAAACAACGGGTGGTGCTGCCTGGATGTCTTCCGTTCCTGGACACCTCCGCTGAGCCTCACGTGAAAGCGGCCATCTTCTTTGGCATGGAAGCCATGGCCCCGTTCTTTTACTTTTTTAAAGCTTTCTCTCCCTCCTTTGAAAATCCACCGGCAATGCAAAACCAACAGAACCGGCCATGTCAAAAGTTTTAAAAACAAAGAGTGTTTTCAATACTTTCAAGATGGCCATTGCATTGTGTTACAGAGAGTCACTGCATCATCATGTCACAAAATGCAACAGGGAAGCCATCTAGAGCAATATTTCCTATACTTTCAAAATGATCCCTGAGGTGTGTAATGCAACCTGACGATACAACAAATATTGTGTCATATATCTGGGATGTATAGAAAACTGTTTGCTATACTTTTAAAATAGCCAGTTAGGTAAGGGCAAAGTCAATCACATCTAAAGCTCATTATTTGCAAAGCGAGACTGTTTGGTTTTGCAATGCTTCTTGTTATTGCCTTCCCCCCACCTATTTCTCATTCAAGCTATGATGCAGACCTTATTTAGGAAATGCAGCACTTTTTTCAGTTAAAATATGCTAAAATAAAATCTCTCCCAAGGATTGTGATGCACTCAATCCAGGATTTGAAAACCTGTATACAAACAGTCAGGCTGAAGATTACCATTAGTAATGTAGTAATGGAGCACTGGCCCTGTTTTACCATTGGCCCTGAGATGTTTGCCTGAAAGGTAAAGGAGAGTTAACATCAATCTAACAATTTATTTGACTGGAGCGTGTTGAAAATGCTGCCAAGATGTCCATCGGACTTTGAGCCGTTGGTTGGCTCTGGTATTTATTCGGAGGCTCTGCGCTGTATTTTCATGCACATGTATCCTGCATCCCGAATATGTGATCGGTAGGTTGGTTCCACCCTTCAGGTCCATTTTCATGAAATATATGTGACATGCCGGCATGTTTCTCTTCATTCAACGTGGGTCACATAATGAGGAGTCGTGTTTTGGGGCATTCCAACTCTCTGCTGAGTAGATGATTTGAGGAGACACCAAATACTTTGTCACAAATTGCACCTGTTATACACTCGACCTTCCCTGATGCCCCATTTATTACTAAAGGTACTTTTTGGTCTCTGGTACATTCCTCTGCATCTTTCAATTTCAGATTTCAGGCTGCGATGTGCACAGTGGGGGGCCTTCCAGCTCTGAAAGTGTTTCAAGCCTGGCAGTACTCCTGAACTACGCCTGCTCATTCCTAATGTCACCGTCATGCTGCTTATTTAATGGAGCCATATTTGTTGCAGTTAGTGCCATCATCAATTAGATTGTGCATATCATTCAGCTTCAAGGGATATTGTTTGTGTGATATCATAATTCTGCGGCAGTGCTTGTAAATTCCTCTCAAGAAGGCATATTTTATGGTGGAAGTAATGATGTTGTGTTTCTATCTAGGACCCTAATTCGATATTCCCGATTTATGCCCTTGTATGGCTATAATAAATAATATCCTTATAAAGGCATAAGAATCATATCCATATTTAGTAATAGCCCATGCAGTCCAAATACGGCAAGGCTACTCCCCTAGACTCCTAGAAAGTACAACGCGTTCTTTAAACAAATCAAGCCTCCAGCAGCCCGGGAAATCCCCCTGCTCTTGTTTTGATTTGCACAAGAACTCCTAGAGTCAGAAAGAACTGTTAGTTCTTGGTGACGTCTTATGTCCAACCTTACGTCAAACCCGGCACCTTTCAGGTATAAATATACCAACGTTGCCTTAAGCAAACACACAGTGGTTTGGAGCAGAGCGGCTATCTACTTGCCCGAGAGCCCAGCTGATGCGAGGAGCCGAAGGAAGCCGCCCCTCCCTTTTGACGCACTGAGAAAGACGCTGTCTTTTCTCCAGCCGAGAAAATCCAGCTCCGGTGTTTCCAGCCACCCTTGCGGGTTGCTGGGATATCGAGTCCTGAGAGAGAGATACAAGACCTCCTACATTCTATTACCAAGGTACGGAGCTGACTAAACCCTTAAGAGAATTCTTGATTCAGATTCTTGGCAAAAACCAACTTAACTTAAACTGCAACTTACTTACTCCTTCCCACGTATTAGGCTTAGGTCAGGTACACCGGGGTAGGCGTAGATTAGAAGCACCAGTTGAGTACGTTAGTCAATGTTTTTATGTATGTATATATTTTATCCATTTTAAAGTATCATATGGCTAAGAAACCATATCAATGCTTTTACAGTATTATTTCATAATACTCCTTTTACTGTACACACTTTACTTCATGATAAGTATTGCAATTGTGGCAATTCAATTCTCTTGCATGAGAAAGAAGACTGCTCAATATATAACACCATTTATTGAAAACGCCCGTCTCTCTATTTCACTGCAATCTGGTGAAACTAAGTATGCACGATTGACTGAGTGAAATAGTTGTCTATTGTTTTCACACGACTCTAGAGATACACTCTTTATTCTGAGGGCGCAAAGTTGTCATGTTATATGGTTGTCAGAAGCTAATCCTTTCTTGTCTATCCAGGGAAGTTAAACTCCTCCTTGTTTACTTGAGAAAGTTTCTAGTGACCTCTGAGCTAGCTGGCAAAACTAATTAGGTCTAATATAGTCAGTAGAGACCTAGTCGACCTCAGGCCTACGTCTACACTGCTGTTTATATTATTCCAATGCGCAGAGCCTATTGGGAATATAGGAACTACACTACAATGAGATTGCTACCTGCCATTTTTTCACTTCACATTTGAGCGGCTATGACTTTAGCGTTGACCACACCTCATTGCGCCCTCTCCATTGGAAGTCTCAGCATATCAGCCTACACATCCTTATTAATTTAAAGAATGTATTCTTGGTCTCTTTGTACACCCTTCCTTTATGGGTAGAACTACAAAGCAGCTGGACAAATCGTCATCTTTTCCATCTTCTGCACAGTTCATTACCTGTCCTAAAATCTGTCAATGGGACCTGGTCCTTAAAAGTTTCTCTGCCTTTATGGAGAGGTCTGGGACCTCGTGTTGCAGTGTTCTACTTCAGCCCGGGGCGCTACCCAGAAAAAAGTCCTCTACTTCAATTAGGAGACCAAAGAAGGTTTCCGACTCTCCATCCAAAACACCTTCTCCTTTCACCCTTGAGGATATCATGATGGAAATCAGGGGCTTTAAACTCTTTGTTGTGGAGACCAATGCTACCATGATAAGCATAGAGGAGAAATGGTCTACGCATGATCAATGTATCACTGCTATTGAGCCCAAGATTAGTGATGTAGAGGATTTATTCCCAGTGGTTTCTAGGCTGACAAAGGAAGTGGAGTTACTAAAACGGATTAGCAAGACTTGGAAAACAGAAATCATAGAAACAAATTACGTCTTTATGGAATAATTGAGAAATCTGAAGGGCCAATATGATTTCCTTTCTGCAAAACGTTATCCAGTCCATCATTCATTTACCCGACCACAGTTTACTTAACATTCAAAGAGTCTACTGTCTTGACCTGAAACCACATGCTATACCTTCCCATCAGAGACCCAGAGGTATTATTATTTTTTTTTCTTACAGTACATCAATTTAATGCATATCTTGTCTCTGCCAGAAAGGTGGGCCCAATCCAATGGGCCAGAAAAGGACTACTTTGCGGAGGATGTTCCCAATTCCACAGCAGCCAGAAGATAACATTTACTGGATCTCCGTCCTCAACTAAAATCCATGAATATCAGGAATGGTTTGGTTCACCCATGCTTTTTAAAACTATTTACAAAGAGAACACTTACATTTTTGAGGACCCTGCTAAACTACAGGACTTTTTTGACAATATCATCTTGAAGACATGGGAATTGGTGCTACAGCAAAGACATGATTGTTATTTTTGCCTTCTTTAGTATTCTCTTTTGTTTTATAATGTTCTCTCCTATTTAGGTATTGTTAACTTTCGAGTTGCACTTTACGTATAACCTATATCTTTTCCATTGTCTTTCAGCCCCATTGTAATATTTGGATTATGTGTTCTGTTGAGTGTGTACTACGCCCTCTTTGTGCATGCTGTTCCCAGAGCCTTTCATCTTTGTGATATATGGTAAGTGTAATGGTATGTCCTTTCTTCCTCCTCCACTTACCATGTTATACAGTGTTTTGCGTCATACAGCCCCAGTCTGCCTTTGTCTCACTCTACACTATTGTAAATTCTCATTTTTGGTACACCGTGTTTCCTCTCTTGTTTGCCGGGGCTGAGTCAAGTTCTATCTTCTTTAAGCACTCCACACTCTCCTCATCCCTAGGTATGTTTTTTCATGTAAGGTATCTTCTGCAACTAGGGGTTCTTCACCCTGTGTTGCCTTTATATGTCCTCTGTCTTTTAGAGGGTTTCACACCTCTTCTCCATTTTTCTGTTCTTCTTCCTTCTCACTTTCCTCTTTCCTTTATTTCTTTATACTCTCTGTAGAAACGTATTGTATTCAATATGCACATACATCTATCCTCCCCTAATGTCTAAGTATGAATTCATCTCTTACATCTCTTAGAGACATAAAAACAGAGTGGCCATCCCTTGAAATAAATGCTTAAATATGTCCCTTATTTCCCAGGAATACGACAAGGAGGGTAGATGGGTCTTGGTACGCCTTTATATCGATGGTATCCTTTTCACAATTCTCAATGTCTATGGTCATTTTGTTAGCTAACTACCTTAAGAGCATGAAAGAAAAATCCTCTATTGCCTCTATTACTACTCAATCTGGCACGAAACTGTTTCTTGATTCAGAATTTGCTAGTTGTTTTATTGACTATTACCAAACACTATACACCCCTGAATCCACACCTTCTGAGGACTTTCTCTCCTCACTCATTTCTTATTCTTCCATTCGTAAATCTTCTTAAAAACTGATCTGCTCCACTTGAGGATCCGCTTTGAGTGGAAAAATTGTTTTCTGCTGTGAAACGTCTTCCAATTTGTAATGCACCGGGAGCATATGGATTCACGATTGAATTTTATCTTCGATTTTCAAAATGACTTGCTCTTAAACTTTTAAAATTATTTAACCATTTTCTCTCACTGAACAAATAATCTGATTCTTTTACTGGAGCTTTGATCTGTCTTATTCATTGAAAAAACAGGGATTTCTCTCAATGCAAGTACTATCACCCTATATCGCTGATAAATACAAACTGTAAAATTTTTGCTTAGGCACTGGCCATTCTCCTTAACAATTTTATGCCTCATAGTGTTGATGTGGAACAGTCTGGCTTTGTTAAAAATGGAAATATAATGGACAATTTGTGGGTTTAAAAAAAATCCTTAGTAAAGCGGCCAAACGTAACCTTTCCCTGACAGCAGTGGCCATAGAGGCTGAAAAGGTGCTGAATCAAGTTGATTGGAAATGACTAATGTGTAAACTACAGTGGCATGGATTTGTCCCTCGTTTCCTTCAATTTATTTGATTGTTGTATACTTTCTCCTGCTCATCTGTTTTTGTCAACAGTATCCATTTCTCCTACTTCCCACTCCACAGAGGCACTCAGCAGGGATGTCCTCTTTCACCATGCTTTTTATTCTTGCACTTTAACCCTTTCTATTTAGGTTAAAACATTATGATGCATTCACTGGCTTTCAGTTAAATAAGGCACACATTACATTTACAGCATACGCAGACGATATCCTTCTCTACATCCCCAAACTGGAATCATCACTTCCATACTTTTTTGAAGTAATACGTACATATTCAGATGTATTGTGTAACAAACATAACATATAAACATCTGAAATGATTCCTTTAAGCATGTTCTACTATAAAGCACCTTTTGCTGGGACGGGTCTTGCCTCGAACTCTGATAAGATTTATATTTCGGTATCTTATGCTGTAAAAATCTCAGAAATACTTTGCAATCGTTTATGAAAGCACTTTTGGCACACGTTTTAAAATTAACATAAGGTTAGTCTCCTTTATTCTTGTCATGGTGGAGTCCTTTTAACACTATTAAAATGATGATACTCTCTATTAAAATGTTTACCGTATGATGTGGCCTATTAAGGTCCCATTGAAATACTTTACTGCTATTGATAGACTATTATCTAAATTCTTATGGAACGGAATATTCTTCTCATATTTCTTTACACCACTTGAAGATACCAAAATAAGCTGGAGGGGTCAATTTACCTGACTTCCCTTTCAATCTCAAAGCCTTTGGTATTAAAAATGTTCAAAGCTGTTTTTTTGACTCCTCAGACCCTCAACAATAGTAATGGGTTTAGTTCGAATTGTCCTCCATCTTTCCTTTCTCTCGCAATCATATTATGCACACGCCACATATCTCTAAATACTGTTGACCTGCAGTTACATCTCCCTCTGGTATTCTTTTCAAGCCTTACTTGGTAATTCATCTCCCCTCGCATGATCAATTCTTTCAGACTCCTGTTTGGTATAATAAAAAGCTACTCGTAAAAGGTAAACCATTGTATTGGAGGTCTTGGTTAAATAAGGGTATATTCACTGTTTATATATTCCATTATTCCTATTACAACTCTCTCCTCTTACTTTAATCTTTCCCCAAAATTTCTCAAATAATATCAGATCTTAAAATCTTTGTTATAACCTATATTGGTGTCCCTTTCTTCAGCTTCCTTTCAGGGAAATTCTCTTCAAACCCGCCACATACTATTATTCATACATCCAAGGCCTCATTAATATATAATTATCTGATAACTCCTTTTCTAGATAGGACTAAATCTAAATTGGAGCTTTCATGGGAATCAGATTTACACTCTAGTTGACCTATTCCACTTTGGCAGAAAATATAGGACAACATTCATTGCATAGCACCTCCTGCCAAGCCCTACCCAAATGTTTTAATATTTCTACAACAGGTTATACCATAAACCAGGACACCTGTTTACTTCAAACTTCTTGAGAGAAATGTATGCTGGGGGTATAATTTGAATCCTGGTACTTACCTTCATGTGTTCTTTCTATGTCCTAAGCTGTCAATGTTTTGGGGGCAGTTATGGACAATATTAGGACATATAACCGAAGTTCACTCCCCGTTTTCCATTGACATTTGATTTTTAGGTGGCTCAAGTAGTATCTGGCTTCAGAAAAAACTTCTCTGTAACTTTGTTGATCTACTGATTGCTATTGAATTCCAGGTAATTACCACCAATTGCAAATCTGGAGGAATATGGGATGTCATAACCACCGTTTGGATAGTTATAATTTACATTCTTCATTTTTATCTGCAAAGCAAGATAATCTTTGGGAAACATTGACTAGAAATGTGTCCATGCGTATTTGTACTATAACCAAATTACATCTTGCATTTCTGCATTTTATAGTGGGTTGTCCAGAAAGCATTTTTCTATTACTTATATTGCTCTTGGTTATCATATCATGTATTATCTCATGATTTTTTATGAATTTGGTTACATATTAAGGAGCCGGAATCGATAAGTAACATTAAAGGAGTTTAACACAATTTAAGGGGCAAACTAATGTACATAAATCTCAAAAACATGTTGTAAAGATTCAAAATCACCACGGATATGCCAAAGAGTCAAATGAAATTTAGTCTAGGTAGCATAGATCATACAAGAAGTTCAGTTGCAGCAATACAGAAGATAAGAAATAGAATTTGGTGGTCATTGTACAGGTTTGATCCTCCTGTCTATGCATGACTAAATCTAAAGTCGCATAAATTAGCTCTATACTAAAGTTGAAAAAACTAAGTAATGCTAGTATAATCAGTGGAAACAGGAAGGTGTCAGCCTAGTAGAGACTTCAGTAAAAGTTCTTCGAAATGAGGAAAAGTATAGCATAAAGTCACACTCTAGTAATATGACTAGATGGGTCTAAACCTCTTAGAGTCCAAAGGGTTTCTGCTCTCTAGACCAAAATGTGAACACCAATTAAACCTGCAGAATTTTTGAGAATTCACACCATCAACTCTGGTAGTTTTCCACCGTCACACATTAGAATATGGCAAGTCCATTCAATTTTCCCATCCTATGGTTTGAACATTAGGTCAAGCTTGGATGCCTCTCTGCTCCTAATAGAATGTTAATAGGAGTCTATGTCTTAGTTCATTAGCACCTCTCATTCTCACCTAGAATTCTACTCCAGTACCTCACTATTTCTAATATACAAAATGCCTCCACTGGCTAGGAGAGAATGTGAACGCTCCTGTAAAAGATAGAACATTGAAGCACAAGCAAAAACGTTCACGTTGAAGGTTAAACATTGAAGATCAAAGGGATTATGTAAAAGCCCCTTGTGCCGCAGGTGTGTCAATTTTTATGATGCTCCGGTGGTGCAAGGTGCAGACCCATATCTACGAGGCCACACAAAGCCGCTTTGCATGGCTTTTTATGGCCTTTTAGATATGGTGTAAGGTAACACGGTGCATGTCACTGCGTTGCCTGGGAGCTGTTCCATGGGCATTGCTGTAGATGTTTACACGCAACATCAATGGGTTTTGACAAATTCCCAGAGTTCCTAGGATCTGTGGACCCAGGAATGCTTCAAAGCTGTATGCCTCCCCATGGAAGGCGTAATGAGGAGAAATATGTTTAGTTCTCCTCGTGTGTTCTTCTTTCTATGTGTGTTGCCTTGTGAAGCGCACATTGAAAGAGGAAAATGCCTCCATGGATTGTATTTGTGCAGGAAGGTGTCCCTTCCTGCACAAATCAATTCATCTAACTACGCAAACACCCTTGCACCATGGTACAAGGGTGCCTGCGTTGGCGCTAAGCACCATATTGAGATCTGGCTGAAAGGACAGGAATGCACTGTATTTTGTAAATTTATTTGTCATAGGGCAGCACAGCAAAAACAATTGTGGCGCTGCCCTATGCCAAATCATTGTAAATGAAGCCCCAAATGCTTAAGGCCTTTGGTTAAGCTGGCTCAAAGGACCAGTCAGTGTACACAGTAAATATGATTAGATATGCACCTATGATTATCGAATAAATGCAAACATTATTAAACGAACAAATGACTACACAAAATGGAATTTCAATAAAAGCAATATATCTCGAAATGCAACAAGTGTAAATGTGAACAAGAACTATAAATTGTAATGGTATAATGAATGTATTAGAACACACACTTATATAAATGACAACTTTCTACAGTGAATAAACCCCAGCAGTATGTTTAATGTTTAATTCTACATTAATAGAATTAAGGCACACAATATATGAAGTGCTCAGTGCACGTAAATATTACACTTCTTTGACCTGTGAGGATGGAGATAAAATTACGCTGCTGCATTAGTAAGAAACAAACTTCTCACATTTGCAAAATGATTAGTCAACATCTTTTCCTCTGTGGGACACGTGTTTGGATGTCATTTTATATTATAACGCAATGACAAATAAAATACTATTAAGCTAGATGTATTCTTGTCGAGAAAGAAAGTAGAAAATAACCATGTATTCTTAAATATATGAACCCTGAATTTGGAATAAAAGCATACTTATTACTTTTCAAAATACGATCCCAATAGTGGGTGGTGATTATAATCAAACTTCCGCAGGTTCTCATAAGAACATGATTTTCTTTGTCTCCGAGTTCTTCTTGCATGTTCTTTGTCTTACTCAGGTCAGGAACCCTGGAATGAAATGGCATTTAGGATAAAATTATGTAGCAGATTTGAATAAATTACGGGAAAAGCACATTATTTGATTAAAGGCAAATTATGCAGCGCAGTGAGAGGCATTATTACCCAGTTGTTGTTACAATTTAGCACACATAATTATTTAGATGAAAAGGATCCACATGATGCAAAGAAATAGAGACTTCTTACGAATAGAAATTACAGGTATTCAGAAAAACCTATTTAAATTGTTATTCAACCCAAAAAAAAATATTCTCCTCATGGAGTGCAGATATGCCATGCCCACATCGAAGAGTAAACTTGCTTGTGTAAAACGCGTAACACGCGTCTACATGTACACACTACTTTTAATAAATTGTTTGCCTATTTAAATCTGCACAGTCACTCTGTGTTTTAAGCTTTGCCTTTAGAGTTCAGTTTCAGGCCAGTTCTGTGATCACTCTATGGGGGATCTGAAATCGCCTACTCCCATTCGAAACAAAACTAACATTGAGTATTTGTAAAGCGCGCATATCACCCAGAGTATCAAGGCACTGAATAACATATGTTTATTGTTTCCCATCTCAGTGATCTCAGAAGGTTGAAAGGCTGAATGGACCTGCCGGGATTTGAACTTGTGACACTGAGGTCAAACACAGGCCCCTATAGTGGATGCATTACTACAGTAAGCCCCCAGACCTTTCCTACACATCATTGCTATAACTAACATATTTGGGTGGAATTGCTTCTTTAAAAGACACTCAGACTCAAAAAGAAATGCATTTTTAATTTTTTTTAATCTAAGGTACTCTTGTAATAACGGCAACGTTTACATCACAGCAGCGTAATTACAACTTTTGCCTGAATATTGAAATAAAGGATTTTTATGACACCAAAGGAATCATCCTTCCCATCCTGGTTGAATTACAAAGGCATATGGAGGGGGGTTCATTCTACTGCTGGAGGCAAAAGCCTTTCATTCAATCTGTTGGAAATGTGATCCCCACCTGGGAGAAATTCTGAAAAACATTGACATAGCAGAATTAAGCAATCAAAAGGTAAAACAAAAGTATTTACCTGTTACAAGTTAACGATGATTATATTGCATCCCAAGTAGAGTGCTTTTGTAAATGGCCACCGTTTGCATGATAGTCCCCCAGATTTTCACCTTCTTTACCTGATCCTGCTTTTGTTTTTGTAGGACATAGAACTCTGGGCGCCTTACTCCTGCTAACTACAGCCTTCCCCCATACTGCCTCTCCCATGGCCCCACTTGGCACCCCATGGCCCACCAATCCTATGACGAATCAGGCACATCGACCTAGCCAAGCTCTCCACCCCATTTCAGAACGAGAAGCAGATTATATCAATGACTCTTATCTCACACTAAGCCAGAACACGGCCCCTTTTGCAATCCCAGTTTTAGTGAGAACTAATAGAGTCCTAGACCTGCCCTCTCGCCCATCCCCCTACTCAATACACTTCTATTCATACAGCACACACCAATACTGAGGCTCCCCGTCCTCTAGCGTACATGCTCCTCAACTGTAGACCAGCAGTACAACATACCACAGATATTCTTGAAGCTATACTCGTGGAAGAAATAGACATCGCATTCCTCACAGAATCCTGCCTCACGCACCATTCAACACCCATCCTAAACCTTCTCACCCCCCCCCCCAGGCTACAACATCTTCAGACACGACAGACGGATCAAAGCAGGTGGCGGCCTAGCTATAATTCACAAAGAAGAAATACAGTTTACCAGATTAAACTCCACAGAATACCTGACTCTTGAGTACCTAGGTGTTAAATTTACAGTCAAAGGCACCGTGCCCATCAAATTTCACACCATCTACCTTCCTCCTGTTGAAAGTACCCTCTTCACTGAAGAACTAACCAACCTAATAACTTGTTTCTCCGTAACAGACACGGAAGACGTGTTCCTGGGTGACTTCAATATACACTGGAACAACCCAGAAGACACTACAACCCAGAAACTCCCAACCTGCTTGTAATTACCAACCTCAAACAACTCTGCATTGAAGTAACACACATCAAAGGAGCAACGCTTGATACGTTCATCACCAAAAACGAGCTGGTCTCTTTGAGATCGATTTCCCTCATTGACTGGTCTGACCACCACCTCATACTGTTTAATATTGACTCACATGTCAGAAGCCAACCAATACGACCTGACAAACCTAAGCACTGGACCAGGAACATCAATGGAGTCCCAATAACCAAACTGGAATCCAGGATTCATGCCCATCTACATCCCCAGCCCTCCACTATGACAGCCTATGACCTCACAGCCCAATTTAATTCAACAATGACAGAGGTCATGGGGGAGGAGCTACGCTAGCAACCAAGATGGCCGCATAAGCTCCCGGCTCCGCTGACCTCCGCCGGATGCTCATGAATCCTGACTTCCATCCTGATTTCCCACCGGACTCCCGTGCAGCTGAAGTGCGCCTGACTCTAAAGGTGCAATCACGGAATTTCCAGCTGGTCAAATGATGAAGATACGCCGTGCGCCATTCTCGGCCTAACCCAGAGCTGAAGCCGGGGCCTTGAGTTCTAACCCAGCCGGGTTGGAATTGAACAACATCGGCCGCGGGACGTGGGTGGCTCCGGTCTCCCGAAGTGGCGTCTTTCTTTTAGTTTTGGATGGTGAACAGGTGGCAGCTTTATCCCGCAACTGCGACGGCTTGACATACCGACTGCTTTGGTCGGGGATCCGCTGCCCGGAGGCCCCGTTGACCTCCCGGGGTCGATGGCCTTGGTTCCTCGCTGGCGGCGACGGTGCTGAGATCATGCTTTTGAAGTGCCCGCAGTCGTCATCTGCACTGCCTTTGCCTGGTGTCCCGGAGAAGTCGACCTCCGGGACTCAGATACCCGCTCACTGAGGGGCGATGGCGCGGGCTGAAAGTACACCGTCGCTGCACACTATAATGGCCGCCATTGGGGAGCTCCACATACGAGTCACCGCCACCATCCAGAGGATGGTTGTAACGGTTGATAACATCTGCCGGAGACCGGACTCCGACCCTTTGTTGGTGGTGAACCAAGATGCCTCACCCGCGGAGCAAGCTCGAGGACCCTGTGCGGAAGTCGGACTTTGAAATTGTTTGCGACCCCCAGATGGCAGCGAGCGAGCCCGGAACTATCGGATGTGTGTTTTGCCCTATATCGATATCGCCCGAGATAAATGCGACTATTCCTGTACTCCAGTGTGAGTTTTCCAATGAATGTCGGATTCCTACCTCGCCCCTTTTCACTCAGAGTGATCAAAAACGCTTTACTGACTTATTGCCGGTGGGCAGTGAACTTTGTTTGACTTTTGGACTTCGTAAACGTCTATCCTGGTATCACTCCTTTCGTGTGAACTTTGAAACTTTTCTATTTCTGGATATCCATTCTGTGATGGCGGTTCGAATGGACAGGGCTCGCATGAAGGATCGTAGCGGCCAGGGTTGACTTTGACCGTATGGGTTTGGAAAAAGACTCCATTTGACACGGGACTGTGCCTCATGATTGCACGGGAGGGGGGTGGGTTTTTTACACGCTTCCCCCCTGTTGGATTTTACTTGTTGCGTTTTCTTATCCTGGAAACTTATGGGGTGGGTTGTGGCTGGCGGGGGGCAAGAGGGTCCGGGGGGCATGTACGTATTCCCTCCTCCACTTTCTTCTTTCCTTCTTTTAGGTACAAGTTCCGGGGCGACAGGCACGCTGCTAGTGGGGATGGGCCGTAGCCATTGCAGAGGTGCAGGGTGGGGGGGATCGGGGAGGGGTTTATTGTTTTATATTAGTTTAGTTCTATGGCCTTTTTTTTTCTTCTTTCTTTCTTCCTTCACAAGGGACGGGTTAATCATCCTGGGTCGATTTTCCTATTGGTCGGGTGTCTGCTTTGGCTCTTAATATCCTGTGTCATGGGTGGGCAGGCTTTGTGGAATACTGTTTTGTCAGATTGCTGTTAATTTTTCCCTTGACGTACATATCGTTGCCGTAATTGCATCCGTCTGTAAAATTGTTTTCTACGCATTGTGTCCTTGCTCACCTATTGCTGTATCGTTTTATAAATATGGCACCCGAAAAAAAAATTCAAAAAGAAAAAAACAATGACAGAGGTGTTAGATCAAGTAGCACCACTCAAACTCAAACACTTGAGATCTATCAAATCTAAATCTTGGTTCAACGTGGATCTTAACTAGGGGTGGGCGTAGTACACGTAGTCGAGCTACGCAAAGTTACGTGAAGACGTTCTCGCACTACGCGAGCTTCGCGAGCTGCGTAGTAGATTGTTGGACCCGTTCGCGAGCCATTTTTCTTGCTCGGGAGCACGTTGTGCATGTTCGGGGCGCTGTCTGTGTGCTCGGGGGATTGTAGCACGCGAACTTATCCATGCGGTGGGCTATGGGCACGGCCATCTTGTTTTTTCAATTGTCCCACCCGCTCGCTTTGCCTTTGTTGGACCTGGGCCTCTTGGCAGGGTCATCCCTAAACTTTTTGCCTTCCTCCAATACTCTCTCTGACCTGTTTTTGTTGGTTTAATGACTCTGGGCACTTTTACCACTGCTGACCAGTGCTAAAGTGCATATGCTCTCCCTGTGAAAAGTATACATGTGATTGATATACCTGATTGGTTCATTGGATTTACTGTCAGTCCCCAGTAAAGTGCACCAGGGGTGCCAGGGCTTGTGAATGCCAATACTGCTAGTGGGCCTGCAGCGCTGGTTGCGCCACCCACAGAAGCAGCCTTAAAACGTGTCTAGGGTCTGCCATTGCAGAACCTGCGTACAGTCTGGTACTGTCATGCTGGCTGGGCAAGTGCACACACTTGCCAGCCCCTAAACCTTCCCTTAACTTCATATTAGTCACCCCTATGGTAGGCCTGAGGGCAGGGTGCATTGTAAGTATAAGGTAGAACATGCCCAGATGTGAGTGGCATGTTCTAATAGTGAATTACTGCCAAATTCGTTTTTCACTATTGTAAGGCTACCAGTTCCCTTCTAGGCCAGATGGGCTGCTGGAATTGTTACACTCTATAATCCCAGCAGGCTCAGGGAACATGGTAGAAATTAATGTTTAGTATGCCTGAACTCAGAATAATAGAATACTTCTTTTAGTAAAGTTTATTTTAATATCCTGTGTTTGCAAATGCTACTTTTAGAAAGTTAGCATTTGCTTGCCTAACCATTTCAGCCCGCCTCTGCTTGGATGTGGATCTGACTGTCTGGTGTGTGTGAGTGACAGGGCTGGGAGTTGACAGGTAGTGAATAGCCAGATGACACCTTAGTGGGTGGTGGGAGTTTCCCCTGAATGATGCATCAGGCTGTGCTCTGCCACCACAATGCTGGCTCCGCCCTCCTGGGGAGCGACTGATGACTCAGCCTGCACCTGGCCCAGGAAAGACCGAAGCTTGTCAACAGAGTGCTCAGGCTGCCCCTGTCTTCACAATGCCGGCTCCGCCCCCCTGGGGAGCGGCTGATGTGCCTGCCCTCACACTGAATACAGAAGTCATAAGTACCCACAACAAGTACTCAGAGACTGAAGCAGTTATGCAGAGGCCCCCCTGGCCAGTGAGAACAAAAGAAACTGTGTATAAAAGTAGGAGCCCTGCTCCTTGTAAATTAGAATCCTGTTTCACCACGAAGGACCTCTGCCCGACTAGAAGGAGAAGAGACGCTGGGAGAACTGGCCTGCTGCTTGCCTTGCTGAGAAAGGAGAGGAAAAGACTTGATGAGAAAAGACTTTGCTGCTTTGTGCTTAAACATTCTCCAAGGGCTTGACTGAGCTTGCCCCCTGACCTGAGCCACAGGACCATCTGGCTCAACCTGCCTCTGCTCGTCTGCCGGTAATTAACCGGGATATCTACTACTGCCGGAGCTGTGACCTTGGTGCCCCCCAGCCCCTCTCTGAGGCCGTGACCGACTGTGTCTCCTCGTCCCCGCCGAGGAAGAGCTCCGCTCCGTTGAGCCGCTCTCCCCCCGCTGAGGAGATCGCTGTGTTGACCGCCTGGAAGACTCGCTGCTGTGGTGCCCCCCAGCCCCTCCCTGAGGCCGTGACCGACTGTGTCTCCTCGTCCCCGCCGAGGAAGAGCTCCGCTCCGTTGAGCCGCTCTTCCCCCGCTGAGGGGATCGCTGTGTCGACCGCCTAAGAGGGCCCGCTGCGGTGCCTCACCCTCCCGCCAGAAATCCCCACCGGACGCAAACAGACCCAGGGGACAGACCTCCGAACTGGACGGACGCCTCGGGTGCCAGCCTCGCTCTGCCTGAGCCGCTGGGCACCTTGCCTTTGTCCCCGGAGGAAAGCCGCCACCGAGACCGTCAACGGGCTCGGGGCCCGCAACGTTTGTTTTTCCCCTTGCTGACTGCTCCTGCCTTCAAGTGACCAAGGTACTGGACTTGTCCCCCCGCGGTGCGAGCCGTTCCTTTCACCAGACTCGCACCGCTCTGCTCTGTGTGCCTGCCTGCAGCGCCTCTCCGCGAGCGCGCTCCAGCCCCTCCCGCTGGAATCCTCTGAGCGTCGGGAAGCTGCAGGCTGCAAGCCGAGCCCCTGTCAGAAGCGCCGCGAAGTGCTACAAGGTGCAGGACCGGGTCCCTAAGGTCCTAGAGGGGTAACAAAGTGCACAATCTGGTCAGAAACGACCAAAGAACTAGGAGAACTGTGCAGAAGGAGAAAGAACTATTGTGGAATACAACTTAAGAGAAGAACAGTGTATTTTTGAACTATAACTAAAAGCGAGCTTGCCTATTTACAACCTGTGGGCATACAGAACCGTTATTTGATCTTGTGATAAGTCTGACCTAAGAGATATATATATTTTACATAAAGAAGCGTATTTTTATATACTCACAGCCTGGTGTCCATTTGTGGGGGGATTGGTATATTTTACTGTGTGTGTGTCTACAAATGCTTAACTGACTAACGCCTGGAGAATCGCCTTGGCTGCTCACGCCACGCACCTAGAGGGTGAGCAAGGGTAATTCTGAAGGGTCATCCTTTGCCCTGACTTAGAGGAGAGGGTCCCTGCTTGTCACAAGTACCTACTTGCGCCAACCAGAGACCCCCAATTCTAACATTGGTCGCAGCGGTGAGGATTTGCGAATTTGCATTTGTAGTTGACATACAGTGAATTGCTGATCACCACATAGTGAGAGCAGATCTATAACGTAGCCACAGGTTTCCATTTTTTATTTTTGCTGGGAGATCTCCATGTGCTTGTGAAACGTCATGCCTGGTTCAGTGAGGATGGAAAAGGCAGCAACCAGATGCTTGTCACCAGAGGAGTTGGCAGACAAGGCAGCAACCAGGGCGCATGAAATAGAGATGGCGAAATTAAAAGGACAAATGGAAATGGACAAGCATAAATTGGCAATGGAAAGCCAAAAATTAGCCATGGAGGCGCTAAAACGCCAAAGAGATCACTACTTTAGGATGAAAGAACTTGATTTG
Source organism: Lissotriton helveticus (assembly GCF_964261635.1). Classification (NCBI taxonomy): domain Eukaryota; kingdom Metazoa; phylum Chordata; class Amphibia; order Caudata; family Salamandridae; genus Lissotriton; species Lissotriton helveticus. The sequence continues at coordinate 664,575,086 of NC_136063.1, forward strand.
GAGCTTGAAGCCAGGAGGGCTTCCGCCCAACATCCAGAGATTTGTGTAGCTCGCAGATTGAGCTTTGCTGAGTTGGAGGTGGAGTCCAGCTCAGATGGTGGCAGCAACATTCAGGTATCTAGTGCTGACAGCATAGCGCGCGCACCTAGAGATATGGCACCTGACTTGGAGGGGGTTAACATACACCAGGAGGTTCAAGGGCATGAGGTAGCTCCAGTAGTGCGCAGCGTCCCTGAAGGGAATAGGGTGGCTGGCGTAGGAGTTCATGGTCCTAGTGGTGGGAGGGATTCCCCCATGGTTGAGGTCCTGGTGGGTGAGTGTAAGGACCGCCCAGAAGAGTGTGGGTTGCGTGACAGAGACAGTCCGCTACTGTCTGGCCAGTCTCAGAAGAATGGTGTGGAGTATGTGTGTGAGGCGCTGGATGGTGAGGTGAAGGATAGTTTGGTTAACCCTGCTAGGGGGCTGTGTAATCCAATTGTGGGAGAGCATACTTTAAGTCCCAGTTTTCCAGAGCTATGCCAACACCTGTTTGAGAGTGAGTTCTCTGACCCCAGGGAGCTCACATTGGAGGCAGACCTTGTGGTGGATTCCAGAGGGTCTGGAGAGGCATTGGGGTGTGATCCTGTGGGGAGTGGCTCAGGTATCTTCCAGCCCAGAGTGGTGGAAGTGGCGCAGAGTAGCCCAGCTAGGTCCTGTAATAGTGAGAGGGGTGTAGGGCCTCACGTCCTGTCCTTAAGGGGAAGGAGTGAGAGTGGGTTTTGTCCCGGTAGTGCCCAACCTCAGTCTCAGAGCCTGGATGGTTCTTTAAGGGAACACCAGGAGGGGAGCCTAGGCTGTCCGGATGAGTCACCCTTTAAGGGGGATCCCCCAATGGCTAGAGAACGTGGAGGCTCTGTAAACAGGGCTCCAGTAGTTCTGGTGTCTGGCAGTACCGCTCCAGTTGGGAGGGTGCAGAAGTCCAGAAAGAGGGGCGAGAGGGGGAAAGAGTCCCCAGTGGAAGAACCAGTGGGTCAGGGGCCAGCCAGCAGGGCTGCGTCCCCAGTGAATGACCAGGGGGACACCACTTCTGTCCTGGGGGATCTTCCCGCACTGTCAGAGGGACAGGGGTTGGGAGATCTGCGCCAGGCAGACTGTTGCACGGCACAGGAGCTATATGCCACCCTCAGGGGGGGCATGTGTGCTCCCCGAGAAGTCCTGGTGCGCCAGGCAATTGTTCAACTGCAGGGTTGGGTCCCTGAGTTGGAGAGCCAGGTTCAGGTGTTGTCTGACCTGGAGGGTGGGACCACTGTAATCAGTGTCCTGACCCATGTCACTTCTAGGGGTACCACTCCAGTTGGGAGTGGGCCGGACCCTGGAAGGGGGTGCAGAGGGAGGGAGTCCTCGCCTCTGACCCCGGTGCGACTTGAGGGTTTAGACCATAGGTTTAAGGGCCAGGTGCAGGGTGTCCCCCCTGACCTGGTGCCCCAGTTGCAGGATAGCACCCCTGAACTGGTGGGAGAATTGTGCAGGTCACCTGCCACAGGTGCCCTGACAATTCTGGAAGGGGGTACCACTCCAGGTGGGAGGGTACAGAGCCCCAAGGAAGCGGACCGGGTGTGGGAGAGGCCACCCCAGTGTTTGGCCCAGCAGCCAGGTACAGGCCTGGGGCTGGTGGGTCAGTGCCAGGATAGCATACCTGGACTAACAGAAGAGAGAAGGGACAAAGGGTGCCAAGCACCTGGGGCTACTGCCCCCCGCTCTCTGAGGCCACAGAGGTTTGAGAGCCCTGAGAGGCATGAGGCCTGGGTCTCAGCCCTGACTACCATCAGTGGCCACTGTGATTTGATGACTGCCTGTTGGGACACACCTGTGAGCCAGTTAAGGTTAGAGGCTGCACAGGTGGTGTCCACAGAGGAAGAAAAGGGTGCCCCAGGGATTGGCTTGGTGGACCCTGAGAGTATGGACAGAGGATTTGAAATAGGTTCAGATTGGCGTAGAACTGGAATGTGCCCCTGCTGTTGCGGGCCAGGTCCAGGTTCTATCGCCCAAAGCAGGGAAGCCCATCACAGTGGTGATTGGTCTACCCTGCGTTTTGGCTGGAAGGGGGTTGTGTTGGACCTGGGCCTCTTGGCAGGGTCATCCCTAAACTTTTTGCCTTCCTCCAATACTCTCTCTGACCTGTTTTTGTTGGTTTAATGACTCTGGGCACTTTTACCACTGCTGACCAGTGCTAAAGTGCATATGCTCTCCCTGTGAAAAGTATACATGTGATTGATATACCTGATTGGTTCATTGGATTTACTGTCAGTCCCCAGTAAAGTGCACCAGGAGTGCCAGGGCTTGTGAATGCCAATACTGCTAGTGGGCCTGCAGCGCTGGTTGCGCCACCCACAGAAGCAGCCTTAAAACGTGTCTAGGGTCTGCCATTGCAGAACCTGCGTACAGTCTGGTACTGTCATGCTGGCTGGGCAAGTGCACACACTTGCCAGCCCCTAAACCTTCCCTTAACTTCATATTAGTCACCCCTATGGTAGGCCTGAGGGCAGGGTGCATTGTAAGTATAAGGTAGAACATGCCCAGATGTGAGTGGCATGTTCTAATAGTGAATTACTGCCAAATTCGTTTTTCACTATTGTAAGGCTACCAGTTCCCTTCTAGGCCAGATGGGCTGCTGGAATTGTTACACTCTATAATCCCAGCAGGCTCAGGGAACATGGTAGAAATTAATGTTTAGTATGCCTGAACTCAGAATAATAGAATACTTCTTTTAGTAAAGTTTATTTTAATATCCTGTGTTTGCAAATGCTACTTTTAGAAAGTTAGCATTTGCTTGCCTAACCATTTCAGCCCGCCTCTGCTTGGATGTGGATCTGACTGTCTGGTGTGTGTGAGTGACAGGGCTGGGAGTTGACAGGTAGTGAATAGCCAGATGACACCTTAGTGGGTGGTGGGAGTTTCCCCTGAATGATGCATCAGGCTGTGCTCTGCCACCACAATGCTGGCTCCGCCCTCCTGGGGAGCGACTGATGACTCAGCCTGCACCTGGCCCAGGAAAGACCGAAGCTTGTCAACAGAGTGCTCAGGCTGCCCCTGTCTTCACAATGCCGGCTCCGCCCCCCTGGGGAGCGGCTGATGTGCCTGCCCTCACACTGAATACAGAAGTCATAAGTACCCACAACAAGTACTCAGAGACTGAAGCAGTTATGCAGAGGCCCCCCTGGCCAGTGAGAACAAAAGAAACTGTGTATAAAAGTAGGAGCCCTGCTCCTTGTAAATTAGAATCCTGTTTCACCACGAAGGACCTCTGCCCGACTAGAAGGAGAAGAGACGCTGGGAGAACTGGCCTGCTGCTTGCCTTGCTGAGAAAGGAGAGGAAAAGACTTGATGAGAAAAGACTTTGCTGCTTTGTGCTTAAACATTCTCCAAGGGCTTGACTGAGCTTGCCCCCTGACCTGAGCCACAGGACCATCTGGCTCAACCTGCCTCTGCTCGTCTGCCGGTAATTAACCGGGATATCTACTACTGCCGGAGCTGTGACCTTGGTGCCCCCCAGCCCCTCTCTGAGGCCGTGACCGACTGTGTCTCCTCGTCCCCGCCGAGGAAGAGCTCCGCTCCGTTGAGCCGCTCTCCCCCCGCTGAGGAGATCGCTGTGTTGACCGCCTGGAAGACTCGCTGCTGTGGTGCCCCCCAGCCCCTCCCTGAGGCCGTGACCGACTGTGTCTCCTCGTCCCCGCCGAGGAAGAGCTCCGCTCCGTTGAGCCGCTCTTCCCCCGCTGAGGGGATCGCTGTGTCGACCGCCTAAGAGGGCCCGCTGCGGTGCCTCACCCTCCCGCCAGAAATCCCCACCGGACGCAAACAGACCCAGGGGACAGACCTCCGAACTGGACGGACGCCTCGGGTGCCAGCCTCGCTCTGCCTGAGCCGCTGGGCACCTTGCCTTTGTCCCCGGAGGAAAGCCGCCACCGAGACCGTCAACGGGCTCGGGGCCCGCAACGTTTGTTTTTCCCCTTGCTGACTGCTCCTGCCTTCAAGTGACCAAGGTACTGGACTTGTCCCCCCGCGGTGCGAGCCGTTCCTTTCACCAGACTCGCACCGCTCTGCTCTGTGTGCCTGCCTGCAGCGCCTCTCCGCGAGCGCGCTCCAGCCCCTCCCGCTGGAATCCTCTGAGCGTCGGGAAGCTGCAGGCTGCAAGCCGAGCCCCTGTCAGAAGCGCCGCGAAGTGCTACAAGGTGCAGGACCGGGTCCCTAAGGTCCTAGAGGGGTAACAAAGTGCACAATCTGGTCAGAAACGACCAAAGAACTAGGAGAACTGTGCAGAAGGAGAAAGAACTATTGTGGAATACAACTTAAGAGAAGAACAGTGTATTTTTGAACTATAACTAAAAGCGAGCTTGCCTATTTACAACCTGTGGGCATACAGAACCGTTATTTGATCTTGTGATAAGTCTGACCTAAGAGATATATATATTTTACATAAAGAAGCGTATTTTTATATACTCACAGCCTGGTGTCCATTTGTGGGGGGATTGGTATATTTTACTGTGTGTGTGTCTACAAATGCTTAACTGACTAACGCCTGGAGAATCGCCTTGGCTGCTCACGCCACGCACCTAGAGGGTGAGCAAGGGTAATTCTGAAGGGTCATCCTTTGCCCTGACTTAGAGGAGAGGGTCCCTGCTTGTCACAAGTACCTACTTGCGCCAACCAGAGACCCCCAATTCTAACAGCCTTATTTCCTGTTCCGGGTCGCGCATAACGTGTTTGCGTTGTGCAAGTCATGTTCGGGAACGCATCAACTTGTTCGCGCCAACAAAGTGGGTGTTAACGAGAAATATCGCGCAAACTTACCCACGTGGTCGCGATGGGCGCAGCCATCTTGTTTTTCACACTCTATGCTATGGTTCTGGGCCTAGTTTTTTATCTTTGCACTCTTTACTTATTATCACAGTTTTTCTGACTTTTTTTACTTATCATCTATCTCTCTCTATCCCTAAGTTTACATTTTGCATTTTATTTCTACTTTTACAACTTTTTTTTAACTTTTCTACTGTTTTATTTTACTTCTTTCTTTAAGCTCCTACTTCTTCCCCCTAACTTTTTTCCTTTTGTTCTAACTTTTCTTTTCCACCTCCACCCCAGAACCATGGCAAATGGCAGCAGCAGTACCGGCTCGAAGGACAAGGCACCTGCACCCAAGAGCCGGCTGCCTTGCAGCAGAATGCGACCTGCAGGGGTGCAGGCCCGGCAACTTTTCAGGGAGGCAGAGGTGGCTGCCCTGGTTTTTTTATCCAGCGCCGCCTCTCCTTGACCTTGGCAGCAGGCGGCAGGCCAGGCTCCGGTTACCTTACAGAGGAGCGTCACCGCCGGTGGGCGAAGGTGCGCCGAGCAATCTTCCGCTGCTCGGGTATCCGGCGTACCCACCAGCAGCTAGCCCACCGATGGGAAGACAATCTGGACTGGGAGCAGGACCTGGTGTTGGAGGACCTGCTAGGTGTCGAGGTCGTGGGGTTTGGTGATTAGCTAGTAATATATATATAGTAGTATAAGCATTGTGTATAATTCTTGGACGAATAAGTAACACAATTACTGGTGCGCTTAGTTACATTGCAGATCAATTCCGTTTCAAAATCTTCTGTGATTGTATGACAAAGGTGCTGCTCGGCACTTCTCTTACTTGTTTGTAACTTTGCGCAAGCTTGGGCTGATTATTGATGTTAGAGTTTACTTTAGAGAACTGAAGTTAATTAATGCTATTGCTAGAGTCTAGTTCTTCCATTGTCCTTCAGTGAAATAGTGGTGGATGGATATAGGTTTACTTAGTATTAGTTCATATTTTATTTACAGTCTGCATGACGCCTCCTCTGTCACTGAATGCTTAGTTCTTACCCCAGACCTCCATAGAACCTTTTAGTAGTTTGTTTAGTGAGTGGTAGGCTTAGCAGCAATAGCATTGTCAGTCCGTAGCAGAACAACATATGACACAACCAACCAACAATTTGGTGTATGCACAAATTTATGCATGTGTCCTCCATCTCATCTATGCATTTTTGCTGGCAAAAAGAAAATGGAAATGCCAACTTACTGAACAATTGGCCCGTCTGGAATAGGTGGTGTAGGTCAGGTAGTACTGGCTTCGTTAGTTAGTATTATGCAATCAGAATGATTATTGAACATTTGATTAGTGTTCTATAAGTAGACGGTCCGTGAATCCTGCAAGCCAGTAGTCATTTAGATAGGTCAATTTTATTGCAATTGTTGTTTCCTAAAATGTTCGAGTATTTTTTTAATGATGTATTTGTTTCACAGCACTCAATGTTTTTCTCTTTCTTTATTATTTCTTACATGAGCAGCACCCAGGGGCAAGAAGACGGGGTCCGAGTCGGCGGGACAACCACCAGAGCGCTCCTCTACCGAGGATCCTGCTGCTGGCCCCAGTAAGTCCTACAGTGCTTATATTATTAACAATTATATTTCCCAAACTTTTTAACGCACCTTATTTGTTCCATCCTATTCATTAAGCTTCCTTCCTAATTCAATTTTAACAAAAGCTTCTTTGATCTTCATTGTGTTTTCCAAATTTTGGGTACACATCCCTGCCTTTCAGTTCCTTCAAACTGCCTCTGCTATGACTTTCTGTGCTGCTACTATTAGACTGTCTGTAGCTAAGCTTGCCCTGTTGGCCACTTTTCAGGTATGGTATTCTTTTAAATAAAGCTGTGATAGAATAGCTGTAGCCACTGGGTCCCCTCCTGTCTTTTGCGTTGTCCTCTGTAATCTCTAGGCTTTGTCAATTCCCACCAACAAAATGCGCAACCAGATGTTTGTCTAGTATTTTTTGTTAGGTTAGTATACTACTACTACTCTTGTGGATATTCTCTGCACAGCCACATACAGAACTATGCACAAGAAAATAGGATGTTGGTCATAGGGAGGTTGGACCTTACTTATACCTCAGTCACAGATCTCAAAAGAACCCACAATTCACTGACCGACTACCTATAGTGTCTCAGTCATTAGTCATTTGTCCCTCTCCCGACCCCCCACACGAAGATACCCAATGATTTTATTACACAACCCAGAACATAAGAAACACCCTTTCACTCACTTGTGTAAGTCCACAACACCACAGACACTCAAAATATACCACAGAGTCTATGTGCAAGTTCAAAAACGTTATTTTTTTAATATCAAGCTTTGTAAGTTGTTCCATGAAATACATCCAGCTCCATCATGCAAAATAAAGAAGATTAAATACTATACGTTTGTACAACTAGTACACGATAGAGAACTGTGGGAATTGTGGGAGACCCCTCACCGTTGAACGTATACCGGTTACCCATGCATCATTCGAAAGCTCTGCAAATCTCTGGTTCGTAGAAGGCAATCTTCTCATCTGCCTATTATGAGAAAAATGGTGCACGTTAGACAGTATGAAATACAATTATGCAAGCTTTTTGCAGTCATGCCAAAAAGTGTAACATTATGGATAAGCAATAGGGACTAACCAAACTCCAGTCCATACAAAAACGTGCCTTTCTTTTCAACCTCTTCAGTTGTATGCAACACTCATTTGGCCTCAAAGGCATCTTACTGCGCAACAAGCTGCGAGGTAACATGCGCAAAACAATAGACATGGATCTAAAATGGTTACATGGCTCAGGCTAACCTTCCAAAGACTAGAGTAGGAGTAGAGATGAGATGACCCTAGGGACCATATAGTAAATAATACTAATGTCTGTCTACTGACTCTGCTGTAGTACACAATTTGGACTAGTTACGATTTATGTTGTACTTAACTGTTTTTTCAATCTTCCTTCCTGGTGAAAAAACTAGTAAAATAGGGGGAGGTGTGCAGGCATCTAAAAAGGTGTACTTGTTTTTATAGGTGCACAACCACTACCAACCACCAGTACCGACGGGGCCAGCGGCGATGCTAATGCTGCCATCCAGGAGGGGACAGGAGCTGCGGCACCTGCAGGAGCACCAGTGGGGGAGGAAACATCAGCGGTGGTAAGTTATATTAATTATTTATTCGCATTAGTAGGTGAAAGGGGAACATTTCCCTCACTGTACTCTGACACTTATTAAGTAAGTATGAACTTGAAGTTTTACTGAACGATATACAACGGTTGAAGGAGACACACTTTACTTGGCATTATCAATGCATTAGCAATAGCATAACCAGCGTGAGTTGAGTAAACAAGGCCTCTTCTATCAGACTCTAACTCAGCTGGGAACGTTATTTAGAAGACTAAAAGTCAGATCAGATGACCTTGATGGATGTGTTGAACAAAAAGGGAAAGAAGTGAACTAGGGTGGAAGGAGGAAGGGAGAAAGAGATGTAATAAGAATACCATAGAAGGTAACTTTGGAAGGTGCATGCAGGTGGCTGATAGGAATCCGATGCATGGGTTGTTGAAGTGTGGGTGGAAGGTGACAGAAGATGCCTGCCTGTGTGGGCTACACAATATGGGTGGATGGATGTAGTGGATAGCAAAAATCATCAGCGGTGTTTGTGTCAAACCCAAAGCCAAGGCAAGGAAGGAGTGGACGCATGGGTGGTTGTTGGTGAAAGTGAAACCAGCTAAGGCGATAATAAAGAATGATAGACATTTACTTTTAATGGATGGATGCCCCCTGGATGTATTGTATTCATCATAGGTGGAAACTGTCACTGGAAGCAGAGCCTTACTTTGAAAATATAAAAGGAGATATGAAAAAGACTGGTGTTCTTCTGTGTACTGAAGTCCACCCATAGTACTAGGGCAAGCATAATGCCAGAAAAAAACTTCACCAAATGTTACAGGCCAGGGAAGCAGGAGGATAGATACTTAAAGTGACCGTCCTGAGCTCCTCAGAAGCGGTCGCTACCCACGCTGCTCCCTGCTCTGACCCAGAAGCTGGTATCGTAGCGCTAGACTGCCAGATTGCTCTTTGCTTGTAATCAATAGCGCATAGCTCGCATTACTTCTGCTTTAATTTGTGCCTGATTGATGAATAAATTATTGTAGCGCTATATTGCTGAATAATTCTATCATAGCGCTATACTGCTAAAGTGCACAATAATCATTAATCAATTTGCTGCCTTTGACTGTGTAATCGATTTGTGCCCGATTGTGCTGGTGCCATTGCCCTTTGCCATTTCCATTGCCATTGTGCCCCAATCTCGTCGTGTTAGGCTTTTGTCTTGCTGCCATTTTGCTGTTTGTTGTTGTGACTCCCAGCCCAGCTCTCCACCCCGTTCCCGCCTCCCAGCTGCTCCTCCCTCCCACTGAAGTTAGACTCTACCGTCCTGTCCTAGCGCTGTGACCGTCCTGAGCTCCTCAGAAGCGGTCGCTCCCCACGCTGCTCCCTGCTCTGACCCAGAAGCTGGTATCGTAGCGCTAGACTGCCAGATTGCTCTTTGCTTGTAATCAATAGCGCATAGCTCGCTTTACTTCTGCTTTAATTTGTGCCTGATTGATGAATAAATTATCGTAGCGCTATATTGCTGAATAATTCTATCATAGCGCTATACTGCTAAAGTGTGCAATAATCATTAATCAATTTGCTGCCTTTGACTGTGTAATCGATTCGTGCCTGATTGTGCTGGTGCCATTGCCCTTTGCCATTTCCATTGCCATTGTGCCCCAATCTCGTGTGTTATGCTTTTGTCTTGCTGCCATTTTGTTGTTTGTTGTTGTGACTCCCAGCCCAGCTCTTCTCCCCGCTCCCGCCTCCCAGCTGCTCCTCCCTCCCACTGAAGTTAGGCTCTAACGTCCTGTCCTAGCGCTGTGACCGGCCTGAGCTCCTCAGAAGCGGTCGCTCCCCACGCTGCTCCCTGCTCTGACCCAGAAGCTGGTATCGTAGCGCTAGACTGCCAGATTGCTCTTTGCTTGTAATCAATAGCGCATAGCTCGCATTACTTCTGCTTTAATTTGTGCCTGATTGATGAATAAAGTATCATAGCGCTATATTGCTGAATAATTCTATCATAGCGCTATACTGCTAAAGTGCGCAATAATCATTAATCAATTTGCTGCCTTTGACTGTGTTTCTCCATTTGTGCCTGATTGTGCTGGTGCCATTGCCCTTTGCCATTTCCATTGCCATTGTGCCCCAATCTCGTCGTGTTAGGCTTTTGTCTTGCTGCCATTTTGTTGTTTGTTGTTGTGACTCCCAGCCCAGCTCTCCACCCCGCTCCCGCCTTCCAGCTGCTCCTCCCTCCCACTGAAGTTAGGCTCTACCGTCCTGTCCTAGCGCTGTGACCGTCCTAAGCTCCTCAGAAGCGGTCGCTCCCCACGCTGCTCCCTGCTCTGACCCAGGAGCTGGTATCGTAGTGCTAGACTGCCAGATTGCTCTTCGCTCGTAATCAATAGCGCATAGCTCGCTTTACTTCTGCTTTAATTTGTGCCTGATTGATGAATAAATTATCGTAGTGCTATATTGCTGAATAATTCTATCATAGCGCTATACTGCTAAAGTGCGCAATAATCATTAATCAATTTGCTGCCTTTGACTGTGTAATCGATTTGTGCTTGATTGTGCTGGTGCCATTGCCCTTTGCCATTTCCATTGCCATTGTGCCCCAATCTCGTCGTGCTAGGCTTTTGTCTTGCTGCCATTTTGTTGTTTGTTGTTGTGACTCCCATCCCAGCTCTCCACCCCGCTCCCGCCTCCCAGCTGCTCCTCCATCCCACTGAAGTTAGGCTCTACCGTCCTGTCCTAGCGCTGTGACCGTCCTGAGCTCCTCAGAAGCGGTCGCTCCCCACGCTGCTCCCTGCTCTGACCCAGAAGTTGATATCGTAGCGCTAGACTGCCAGATTGCTCTTTGCTTGTAATCAATAGCGCATAGCTCGCTTTACTTCTGCTTTAATTTGTGCCTGATTGATGAATAAATTATCGTAGCGCTATATTGCTGAATAATTCTATCATAGCGCTATACTGCTAAAGTGCGCAATAATCAATAATCAATTTGCTGCCTTTGACTGTGTAATCGATTTGTGCCTGATTGTGCTGGTGCCATTGCCCTTTGCCATTTCCATTGCCATTGTGCCCCAATCTCGTCGTGTTAGGCTTTTGGCTTGCTGCCATTTTGTTGTTTGTTGTTGTGACTCCCAGCCCAGCTCTCCACCCCGCTCCCGCCTCCCAGCTGCTCCTCCCTCCCACTGAAGTTAGGCTCTACCGTCCTGTCCTAGCGATGTGACCGTCCTGAGCTCCTCAGAAGCGGTCGCTCCCCACGCTGCTGCCTGCTCTGACCCAGAAGCTGGTATCGTAGCACTAGACTGCCAGATTGCTCTTTGCTTGTAATCAATAGCGCATAGCTCGCTTTACTTCTGCTTTAATTAGTGCCTGATTGATGAATAAATTATCGTAGCGCTATATTGCTGAATAATTCTATCATAGAGCTATACTGCTAAAGTGCGCAATAATCATTAATCAATATGCTGCCTTTGACTGTGTAATCGATTTGTGCCTGATTGTGCTGGTGCCATTGCCCTTTGCCATTTCCATTGCCATTGTGCCCCAATCTCGTCGTGTTAGGCTTTTGGCTTGCTGCCATTTTGTTGTTTGTTGTTGTGACTCCCAGCCCAGCTCTCCACCCCGCTCCCGCCTCCCAGCTGCTCCTCCCTCCCACTGAAGTTAGGCTCTACCGTCCTGTCCTAGTGCTGTGACCGTCCTGAGCTCCTCAGAAGCGGTCGCTCCCCACGCTGCTCCCTGCTCTGACCCAGAAGCTGGTATCGTAGCGCTAGACTGCCAGATTGCTCTTTGCTTGTAATCAGTAGCGCATAGCTCGCATTACTTCTGCTTTAATTTGTGCCTGATTGATGAATAAATTATCGTAGCGCTATATTGCTGAATAATTCTATCATAGCGCTATACTGCTAAAGTGCGCAATAATCATTAATCAATTTGCTGCCTTTGACTGTGTAATCAATTTGTGCCTGATTGTGCTGGTGCCATTGCCCTTTGCCATCTCCATTGCCATTGTGCCCCAATCTCGTTGTGTTAGGCTTTTGGCTTGCTGCCATTTTGTTGTTTGTTGTTGTGACTCCCAGCCCAGCTCTCCTCCCCGCTCCCGCCTCCCAGCTGCTCCTCCCTCCCACTGAAGTTAGGCTCTACCGTCCTGTCCTAGCGCTGTGACCGGCCTGAGCTCCTCAGAAGCGGTCGCTCCCCACGCTGCTCCCTGCTCTGACCCAGAAGCTGGTATCGTAGCGCTAGACTGCCAGATTGCTCTTTGCTTGTAATCAATAGCGCATAGCTCGCATTACTTCTGCTTTAATTTGTGCCTGATTGATGAATAAAGTATCGTAGCGCTATATTGCTGAATAATTCTATCATAGCGCTATACTGCTAAAGTGCGCAATAATCATTAATCAATTTGCTGCCTTTGACTGTGTTTCTCCATTTGTGCCTGATTGTGCTGGTGCCATTGCCCTTTGCCATTTCCATTGCCATTGTGCCCCAATCTCGTCGTGTTAGGCTTTTGTCTTGCTGCCATTTTGTTGTTTGTTGTTGTGACTCCCATCCCAGCTCTCCACCCCGCTCCCGCCTCCCAGCTGCTCCTCCCTCCCACTGAAGTTAGGCTCTACCGTCCTGTCCTAGCGCTGTGACCGTCCTGAGCTCCTCAGAAGTGGTCGCTCCCCACGCTGCTCCCTGCTCTGACCCAGAAGCTGGTAGCGTAGCGCTAGACTGTCAGATTGCTCTTTGCTTGTAATCAATAGCGCATAGCTCGCATTACTTCTGCTTTAATTTGTGCCTGATTGATGAATAAATTATCGTAGCACTATATTGCTGAATAATTCTATCATAGCGCTATACTGCTAAAGTGCGCAATAATCATTAATCAATTTGCTGCCTTTGACTCTGTAATAGATTTGTGCCTGATTGTGCTGGTGCCATTGCCCTTTGCCATCTCCATTGCCATTGTGCCCCAATCTCGTCGTGTTAGGCTTTTGGCTTGCTGCCATTTTGCTGTTTGTTGTTGTGACTCCCAGCCCAGCTCTCCACCCCGCTCCCGCCTCCCAGCTGCTCCTCCCTCCCACTGAAGTTAGGCTCTACCGTCCTGTCCTAGCGCTGTGACCGTCCTGAGCTCCTCAGAAGCGGTCGCTCCCCACGCTGCACCCTGCTCTGACCCAGAAGCTGGTATCGTAGCGCTAGACTGCCAGATTGCTCTTTGCTTGTAATCAATAGCGCATAGCTCGCATTACTTCTGCTTTAATTTGTGCCTGATTGATGAATAAATTATCGTAGCGCTATATTGCTGAATAATTCTATCATAGCGCTATACTGCTAAAGTGCGCAATAATCATTATTCAATTTGCTGCCTTTGACTCTGTAATAGATTTGTGCCTGATTGTGCTGGTGCCATTGCCCTTTGCCATCTCCATTGCCATTGTGCCCCAATCTCGTCGTGTTTAGGCATAAGCGTAAAATCCGTTACGCTCGCGGATTTTGTGAATTTTCGGTAAATTTGCGATCCGTGAACTCCTGCGAATTTACCGCGAATTCGCAAATCCGCGAGCGGGGGATTCAGGGGGCAACAGTTCAAGCCTTGCTGGCCTGTTGTAACTATTTTACGATGGCGCCGGCAAGCTGCCAGCGCCATCCTAAAATAGTTACTAAGTTAGCTTCAACAGGAGGCTCTAATAGATAAAATAAAGCAGGTGCTCGAGCACCTGCTTTATTTTATCTATTAGAGCTTCCTGTTGAAGCTAATTTAGTAACTATTTTAGGATGGCGCTGGCAGCTTACCGGCGCCATCGTAAAATAGTTACAACAGGCCAGGCAGGTGTGCCTTCTTCCCAAATATACCATCGAAAATCAGCTGTGATGCTGGACAGAGGCCTTTGCATCCTTGACTTTCACGAGCGCAATCCTCATGCTGTTCCTGTGGCCAGGAGCTTCTGTATCTTCATCTGCTGCTCTGATCGGTCTCTGACCTTTTATACACACAAGAGGCATGTGCACTCGCATGGAAGCCCGCCCCAAATCCGCGGATCCGCAAATCCGCAAAATCCGCGGATTTTGCGGATCCACGATCCGTGAATACGCAAATCCGCGAATCGTGGATCCGCAAAATCCGCCCATGCCTAGGACGTGTTAGGCTTTTGGCTTGCTGCCATTTTGTTGTTTGTTGTTGTGACTCCCAGCCCAGCTCTCCACCCCGCTCGCGCCTCCCAGCTGCTCCTCCCTCGCCCCTCCCCACTCCACTATCCACATATGACAGATGCTTTAGCGCGCAGCGTTCACCGCCAGCGGTCGCGCCCCATGCGCGCCAAAGGTAAGCCCGTCTATGCCCGTCCGCGCCTGGACCGCGCCCAGCGCCAGACCCCCTGGCCCCCACAAGACCCACTCCGCCCGCCTTACATACGACGCAGCTACCCTCTCAGCACTTAACCCCGGCCGACTCCCAACATGCTACCAAGCCGCCCCAGGTCACACCCATGGACACTTCACCTGCCGTTCCTGCAAGTTCGACTGCATCAGGACCCACAACAAATCCACAAACTCCAAACAGAGCTCTGACACTAACCACCTGAAGTGCATCCTGCTCAACACCCGCTCGATCCACAGACACGCCATAGAACTTTGGAACCTACTCAACACCACATCGCCGGATGTCGCCTTTCTTACAGAAACCTGGATGAACACCTCATCAGCTCCCGACATCGCCATAGCCATCCCGGACGGCTACAAGATCATTCGAAAGGACCGCACCAACCAAAAAGGAGGAGGCATCGCCATCGTTCACAAGAACACCATCCGCATCACGACCTGCTCAGACGATAACCTCGCTACCGCTGAACACCTTCACTTCCAGATCCACACCGACCCCAAGATGACACTCAGAGGCCCCCTCATCTACAGACCACCAGGACCCCGCACACAATTCAGTGAAGACATCTCTGACTTCATCAGCCCACACGCCCTCCCCTCCGAGGACTACATTCTACTGGGAGACCTCAACTTCCACCTGGAAAAGAACAACGACAGCAACACCACCACTCTCCTGGACAACCTCGCCAATCTCGGACTCAAACAACTTGTCGACACCCCCACACACTATGCCGGGCACACGCTCAACCCAATCTTCACCTCCAGTAAGAACATCTCCTTCAATCACACCACAGCTCTCCATTGGACAGACCACAGCTGCGTTCACTTCAACCACAAAAAGACTATAACCCACAACCACCCACAACCAATACCCCGCAGAAACTGGAACAAAATTACCACCGACCAGCTCTTTACATCACTTCACCAAAACGCACCTGCCAAATCATCAGACCCTAACCAAGCAGCCACCAACCTCACACAATGGATCACCCACAACGCTAACGAATTAGCACCCTTGAAAAAACAGCAAATCAAGCAAAATAGCAAAAAATCCCCCTGGTTCAACGATGACCTTAAGAAATCCAAAAAGTTCTGTCGCACCCTCGAGAAAGCTTGGAGAAAAAACCCTACCACTGACACCATGACCGCCCTCAAGGACGCCACCCGCAAACACCACCAACTGATCTGATCCACCAAGAAATCAGCATTCAAGGATCGACTCGACAACAACGCCCACAACAGCAAGGAACTATTCAACATCGTCAAAGAATTTACCAACCCCACCGCCGGCACCAACGACATCACTCCCTCCCAAGACCTCTGCTACTCCCTAGCCTCATTCTTCCACAAAAAAATTGCCGACATACATAACAGCTTTGAAAACCAGCCCGGAGACCAGTCCACTACACCCTCTGCTGAAACAAAACAACCCTCCAACAACCTCTGCGCCTGGAAAATAATCACCACTGAAGACACCATCCGCCTGATGAACTCCATCCACTCAGGATCGCCAACCGACCCATGTCCCCACCACATTTTCAACAAAGCAGACTCCATTATTGCACCCCATCTCCGAGACGTCATCAACTGCTCCCTCAACTCCGCTACCTTCCCGGAAAGCTGCAAACATGCCGAACTCAGCGCCCTCCTGAAGAAACCCACAGCAGACCCCACTGAACTTAAGAACTACCACCCCATCTCGCTCCTCCCGTTCCCTGCCAAAGTCATTGAGAAAACCGTCAACAGTCAACTCGCCGCCTTCCTCGAATCCAACAAAGCCCTCGACCCCTCTCAGTCCGGCTTCTGAGCCAAACACAGCACCGAGACCGCCCTCATCGCAGCAACAGACGACATTCGAACATTACTGGACAATGGAGAAACAGTTGCCCTCATCCTACTTGACCTCTCCTCAGCCTTTGACACAGTCTGTCATAGCAACCTCTAACAACGCCTCAGCAACAGCGGAATCCAAGGAAAAGCATTGGACTGGATCATCTCGTTCCTCGCCGGAAGAACCCAGAGAGTCCGACTCCCCCCTTTTAGACCAGAGGCCACCAAAGTCATCTGCGGCGTCCCGCAAGGATCATCACTCAGTCCCAACCTCTTCAACGTATACATGAGTCCCCTCGCATCCATCGCGCGCCAACACAACCTCAACATCATCTCCTACGCAGACGATACCCAGCTGGTCCTCTCCCTCACCAAAGACCCAAACACCGCCAAAAGCAACTTACACGAAGGAATGAAAGATGTAGCCGAGTGGATGAAAAACAGCCGTTTAAAACTGAACTCGGACAAAACGGAAGTCCTCATCTTAGGCTCTTCCCTCTCCACCTGGGACGACTCCTGGTGGCCCCCAGCCCTGGGCATCGCACCCAAACCAACGGACTACGCACGTAACCTAGGCTTCATCCTGGACTCCTCCCTCTCGATGTCCAGACAGGTCAACGCCGTCTCGTCATCATGCTTCAACATCCTACGCATGCTCAAAAAAATCTTCCGTTGGATCCCCACTGAAACAAGAAAAACTGTCACCCACGCACTGGTCACAAGCAGACTGGATTATGGAAACACCCTTTACGCCGGAACCACAGCCAAACTACAGAAAAAACTCCAACGCATCCAAAACGCTTCAGCCAGACTCATACTGGACATCCCCCGCCAAGCTCACATTTCCAGCCACCTGAAAGACCTCCACTGGCTCCCCGTCAACAAGAGAATAACTTTCCGTCTCCTCACCCACGCACACAAAGCCCTCTACGACCTAGGACCCGAATGCCTCAACACGCGCCAGTCCTTTTACACCCCCACCCGCCAATTACAATCATCCAATCAAGCCCTCGCCGCAATCCCGCGCATCCATAGATCCACCATGGGGGGAAGATCCTTCTCCTACTTAGCGGCCAAAACCTGGAACTCTCTCCCCACCTACCTCCACCTTACACACCCCCTCCCTCAAGCGCCTTGAGACCCTCTGGGTGAGTAGCGCGCTATACAAATTTCCGAACTTGAACTTAAAGTTACCACCAAGTACTGCGCTTGCTAGTGCTACTATGCCACTATGTGTTAAATTAATTTTGTGTTACTGATTTGCTAAGAGTTTTGGTTACAATTCTGTTTCTTTCTTTATAGATACTCCTTCCCAAAAACCATCCCGGAAGGAGTTGGCAGCCAGGGCCCGGCAAAGGAAACTGCAGGCCAATGTGGAAGAATTCCACCGGCTGGTGGCTCAGGCCGAGGAGGATGAGGCCGCAGCAGCAACTGCTGCCTCTTCCAATGCCCCCGGGCCCCAGCCAGGCCCCGCCTGCAGGAGTACGGCGCCGTGGTCAGGCAGCCGCCGTCATTTCTCAACATCTGCCGCCCCCCCACAACATGGATGCAAATGTAGGTGCCGTGCATTTCGGCAACAACTTCTCCTCCGGGTGGCAAAGCTGGAGGACCAATTAGAGGAGCACATGAAAATAATAATGGACAAACACCTCAAAGCCTGACGATTATAATTGACCCTGTTCATTTGCCCTTTTTTTAATACTTTTGTTGGTGGGTGGGAATTGGGTGTTGGGGGTTTTCTGGGACATTCTTTGGACTTGGACATTGATTGGGGTTAGGGAGAGGGGTGGGTGAGGTGTGGGATAGGATATTTTTTATGACATGAATAAATATTTTAAACGTACACATATGATGTTAATGTTTTGTGGTGGGGTTACTGTTTCACAAATTAATGTACGTCACAAGGTTTACTTGCAGATGCAGGGCAGTAGCCAGTGTTTGATTTAAATAATGTATTAATTGGCCACCTTTGTAACATGCAAACAGATACATGCAGTACCCCTCACTGAGTTATATTTGTCCTATTAGTACTACCAGTCTCTCCTCGATTATACCTCCCGGCAAATTTATCTTACCTGTGATTGATGATGATTAAGTTCGGCACCGCAAGGGCTGCATGGTTTCCAAAGACAATGGAGCAGATGCTGTGGTTGTGTGATGGTAGTAGTAGACACTGGCGCTAGCATTTACAAACAAAAACAAAGAGACTGTCATTTGCCTGAGAGACAATGTGGGAGTAGTAGAAAAGTACAGTACATAACATGACTGACAAAAAACAATATTGCAACTGCTAAACTAAAAGAAAACAATGGTGTCAGGGACTGCCAAGTACAAGAAGATAAGAAGTTCAACTGTTGTGTTGTGTTGAAGGAGTCACTTAAACACAATCCTAATTCGTAAATTTTAATGCTGTAAAATTAAATCCAAACAATGCCGGCAATTAATTAGATGTATGTATTCAGTGGGTCCCTTTGGAAAACTAATTGGCTTGTACATACACAGAGCTTGGGTGGGCAAGCAGAAGAAGATCCTGGCCCTGCCTCGTTGACATTTAATTAGTGTTGCTTTCACCACATCTGCCCCAGCAAGCGTGTGATCAATTGTTGGTGTAGATTTAATGTAGTCACATCACACCTCAATATAAAACCACAAATCCCGGGTTAAGAGGGTTAGGGTTTGATAAATGGATGGAAACGGGTGTTTGGGGAAAGGTTTGACAAAGAAAAACAGTACGCATGGAGACAACAAAAAAAACCCAATGAAGACGATGATTGATGATCCACTACCCAATATATCTAAAGTAAAGGTAGAAAAAAGAAATGCATGCCTGATGAAGATAAGTTATAACTTGATGGTTAATAATAATGAGTGGTACTTAACTACTACTACATAATTTGACAGTACAAGAAAGTATTTCTTATATATGACATTTGCCTAGGTTGTATGCCCTCAGAGAAACCCTAATACCTGCTGTAGCAGGCTGAAAGCTAGCAAAGAAAATTAAGAAATAGTTTTAGGGAGCAATTACCAAACAAAGTCACACAAGCGTAAAATAAATGAAGAGGAAAAAGGAATCAAATAAAATACGAAAATGATACTAAAGTTACTGTATTATCCAGGTCCAAATGTGTAGTTGTATCTTGTCATTCATCTTGGTCCTCCCTTCCATGGACACTCTGAATATCATTCTTGGGTGCCACTGGCTGGATGATGAGAATTGCTAAGGTAAGTGTGAGTTGTTGCTCCAAGTATAATAGAAATGGGTAAAAGGCCGCCTGTAAGTGTTGATGGAAAAAGAAAAGGGGTATTACAAAATAACTGAATGAAAAAATTAAAATCAATTACGGTGTCGTGCAAAAAGACAAGACTCGTGAGCGAGAAGACTTTCAGACTGAGGCGGCTTGGATGCATTGTGTCTATTTCTACTCTACTAGTTGCACAGCATTAATCTAGAAGGACAACAAGATAGGAGCCTGCATAGAACAGGCCCATAACACCGGGCCGTAAGTCCGTGACCCAAACTCCATTTACCTTAATTTTTCACAGAGCCAGACAAAAGGCATATACAGCAACCTAGCATTTTCCAAATCAAGTGACTAGATCAATGCACCATTGTCAGTCATTAATCATACCACTATTCTACTCCACCACTGCACACACATGTAGCCTAGGTCTGCTGTGGTTCTTGTTGATTGGTTGTGTTTACCTTTTATTCCACGTCCTGAAACGTATTCCATCAATCATCTCAGATCCAACTGACTGACAGCGTCCAAAGATAGTATGGCGGTCATCCTCATCAGGTGTGGCACGTGTATGTGTTGTCCAACAGACCAACAGCAACTCAGTCTGTAGTGAGTGACTACGATTAAGTAAGTCCAGACTGCACCTGCAGTAGTAGGAGTACAATTGGTTAATATTATTAAACAACATGGAAACATTGACTATCACTTGAGTCACAAGTACTTGGTTATTATTAAACTACTAGTATAGTTCTACTTCATGCACATGTGCTCAGAGTCAGCAAGCATCCAATGCAATGCATGGCATCATTCATTTCATATACCTGTCTTGCTCTTCTCTTTGGCTGTCAGATCACAGATGCTGCCGAGCCTTCTGAAAGTGATGATGAGTTTACTTTAGTTTTGGATGCCTGCTCAAGTTCTTACAGTGAAGAGTTGCGTATGCCTGCAGACAGAGGTGGTAGCCTTAAGACAGTGATGAGTTTCAGATTGGAAACAAAACAGAAGATGGCTATAGTCACGTACGTTTCACTTGTTATGGAGGAACTGTTAGAGGCTACATTATTGTACTATTCTCTATCTCCATCCAATGTATGGCAAGATGGAAATGTATTTAGGGCAAGTCAGGAAGACGGAGCAGGACTCTGAGGAGTAGAGTGGACAGTTAAGTGCACAAACGTGCAAGTCCAATAGGTAAATAAAAATAAGAGACAGTGGTGATGGATTTGTTGTGGTTTGATTTGAACCAGAAAGACAGATATACACCCAAATAAAGGAAAGGAAAAAGTAACAATTTGAAAGCCTAGTTGTCAGGGAAGAGGAGCTCGTCCTCAAACACTGGTGGTTCGGACAGAAGTAGGTCATGTAACCCACTAGTTATGTCTTCGGACGCGCTCTCCTCTTCCTGCTGTGATTCACGTATTTTGTAGTCTGGTGGTATGAAGTGCTAATTCATTTTTTTCATGGTTAACCTCTCCACGCTTTTGGGCAAGAGACTGCTCCTTTTCACAGTTACAATGGCACCAGCAGCACTGAAAACAGGCTCAGAAGAGACACTTGCCACAGGGCAATCCAGATACGTTATCGCCAGCCTGCTGAGCACTGGCCATTGGCTTCTTTTCCCATACCAATACACCAATGGGCTTTGCTCCATGAACACCTCTGTTGTGTCATCCAGATAGGCCTGGATATCCGCTCAATGTTCAGTGGTGCTCCGATTTGCTTGGCCTCTTTTGGCTTTGCGACAGCAACGGACTTACCCATCCCTTTCTGTAGAAACCAAACAGCTATTTATTTAGTTGTGTCTGATGAATCAGATCCTGTTGGTGCTGTTGTTGGTATTGGTAGTGTTGGTGACTGCTGGGAAGCAAACGCACGGCTCTCATGCTGTGAAGAAGAAGTTGACTCTGGAGGATGCCCTGTAGAACTTGAACTGTCCTGGGCTGACACAGGTAGGCCTCTAATTGAGAGCTGTTTGTTTTTCTAAATCAGTGGCTTCCTCAGCTATTAAAGTTTTGTAATTGGCAACATCCCCTTCTGAAAAAGTAATTACTGCGTTACTGTTCAGAAACAATTTGTACAGTGGATCCAAAATTGTGACAGTAATGTAATGTCGATGTGACACAATCTTATTTTGAATCCTTGTATTGTCAGATAAGTGGGCGGCTAAGGTGTTCGCCAAACAACATGCGTCAAGTTTTTCTTCCACACCTTCGTATGTTTCAGACACCTCCTACAGCTCTTGCTCTAGCATGTACAACAATGGGATAGGTTGGCCCATAGTACAGTCCTCCCTGCTGACTGCACGTGGAAAGACCTCAAAAGGAAGTAGCATCTCTGTCAGGCATTTAATGAGGTCCCATTGCCACATCTCAACGGTCATGGCTTTAACAGTAGGATCCCCTAATCTTCTTGGCATGACATAAGCTTTAAGTGGTATATACTGCTCAAACAGACGATCAAGCATGTAATAAGTTGAGTTCCAATGTGTTGGGACCTCCTGGATGGGTGCTTTGACTAGCATTTTATGCTCACGTTGAATGA
Organism: Lissotriton helveticus; assembly: GCF_964261635.1. Taxonomy (NCBI): domain Eukaryota; kingdom Metazoa; phylum Chordata; class Amphibia; order Caudata; family Salamandridae; genus Lissotriton; species Lissotriton helveticus. The sequence goes on from NC_136063.1 coordinate 664,596,997, forward strand.
CCCCTAGCTGCTTCCGGGCTTTAAAAGAATGGTTGAAAAGCGTACTATAAGTTGCTGACTTTGCTTTCATTTTTCAGAAAGTCTTGAACGACAATGTTAATGCAGTGTGCCAAACATGAGACTCTGAAGTAGGCACCATCTTTCATGGCCCTAACTACATTACTGCCATTGTCGGTGGCAACAAAACCAATGTTAAGGTCTCTTGGTCGCAGCCATTCAAAGACCTAGCTGTTAAACTCAGCCAAAATGTTTGCAGCAGTATGAGATTTCTCCATAGCAAACATGGATACAATTGCATGTCTGCAAGTCTCATTAAAAATCTCAACAGTGTCAACGCCTGCAGATGGCTTGTCTATAACACCTGAAAAAGAGATACAGTGTGCAGTGATGCACATGTAATCAGTGGCTTGGCAACTGTTCCACATGTCTGTTTTCAGGTGGATACTATGATCAGCACTCTGACTTAAGGCTTTTCCAAACAATTCCAGCACGTCGTGGTGTAGTGCTGGAACAACAACTCTGGCAAAATAGTAGCAGCTGGGAACGTGCCATTTTGGGTAGATGGCTGTCACAAATTCCAGAAAACCCACCCCTTCAACAAAAGAAAAAGGGAGAAGGTCCAATGCTAACATTTTAACAAGCTTAGCATTGTACAAACGTGCTATTGGGTGGTTGCGCTCGTACTTTCCCTCCTGCCTAAACATGCTAAGAAACGTACGCTGATTGGTATTTCTTTCGGTTATGCTCAACGCAGCACTTTGCATCGCGGACTTCGCAGCAGTACTCCTTGGTGTTTCCGGCTGACTCTTACTCTGGTGCCACTGAGACGTTGCTGATGCGGAGGATGTGGGCTGTACCACTGCAGTGCTGGGGACAGGGGTACTTTGTGTACCACTACCAGATAGAATGTCTCCCTCTTCTTCTTCCTGTTCGACCGTGAGTGGAACTTCTACTGCTTCCCCACCAACATTAATGGTTCCTGCTTTTATGCTACGAAGGTGGTCCTCCCACTTGATTGCGTGCTGTTTTTTCAAATGGGTCATTTGGCCTCCCGTACCATAGTTTGTACCAAGCTTACCATGACTAACAGAGGAATGGAAAATGGAGCATATAAAATGTTGGCCTCATTTGCGCTAACCGTAAAGAAGTCCCACACTGGGGAGCTTAACTTTTGTCTCCTGCTAGAGGTGCCACTTCCAATGCCGGATGAACTGGAGGGTGTGTGTTGAATTTCACTATGTGGCTGCGCAGTAGTACCACTACCTACTTCTGCTGAGGTGGAGCTTGTGCTGGATGTAGGACTTTGCCGGCCCTTTGCTAATGTAAAAATGGAAGCTGGAGGTCGTTTTGGTGTTGCCTGTGTTGGAGGTATGCGTGCTACATCCCTACTAGTCTCAGCCAATAGGGATAGGGTGAAAATGTTGATCTCCATGTCCTCGGGGTCAGGAGTAATGCTTGTGATGACTGGGTCTGACTCATCATCATCATCATTGTCCTGCTGTTCTACATCGACCTCCATTAGTGTAAGGCTTGCTGGAACCTTCCTTTTCTCTAGCCTGGTCTTGGGATGTCTCCCCCTCTCATGCTCAGATTGTTGTGGTTCCCAATTGAGATCTAGATCATCAGAAGGGATGCTTGGCGAAGAACTCGATGGACTAACCCTCCTTTTCCTTGGTGGGGATTTGGAAGACAATAGATATCCTGCATGAGTGGCTTCCTCTTCTTCTTGCTCTGCATGAGGCTCAATTTCCTGAACTGCCCCGACTTTGGGTGGAACAACAACTACTATTGCGGGCGGTGGTTATGGTTGTTGTTGTTGAACAACTACTATTGCGGGCGGAGGTTGTGGTTGTTGTTGTTGAACGTCTACTATTGCGGGCGGTGGTTGTGGTTGTTGTTGTTGAACGTCTACTATTGCGGGCGGTGGTTGTGGTTGTTGTTGTTGAACATCTACTATTGCGGGCGGTGGTGTTGTATAGCGTTTTAGGACCCTAGTGTAATTTTCCCGATTCATGCCCTTATATAGGTATAAAATACCGTATCCTTCCGTTTCTTGGAAAAACCCGCCTTCAGCAGTCAGGGACTTCCCCCTGCATGAATATTAAGTTATCCAAGAAATCATGGAGTTTTCAGAGAATTAAGTCTCTGATGACGTTATTCTGTCCAATCTTACGTCAAACTCGGCACCTTCAAGGTATAAATATGCCCACACTTGTCCAAACAAACACACGGTGGTTTGGAGCAGTTCGACTATCTACTTGCCCGACGTGCCCTGCTGCAGCAAGTGCCGAAGGAAGCCGACCCTCCAGATGACGCACTGAGAGACGCTGCACTTTCTCCTGCCGAGAAATCCAGCTCCAGTATTTCCATGCTACCCTTGCGGGTTGCTGGGAAATCGAGTCCTGAGAGAAAGATACAAGACCTCCTACATTCTAAAACCAAGGTACGAAGCTGATTAGACCCAAGAGAATTCTAGGAATAGATTCTTGGCAAATACTACTAAAACTAGGCTACACCCTACTTACTTCTTCCTTGTACTAGACCTAGGTTAGGTACACCGGGGTAGGCTTATTTTAGAATCACCAGTTGAGTACTTTTAGCCATTATTTATCACTGTATGCATTTTATGCATTTTAGGTATCTTATGGCTTAGAAACCATATCATGCTTTTACAGTATTATTTTATAATTCTTTTCGTATTATATGCTCTGTACTTTACAGCAAGTATTACGATTGCAGCAGTTCATTTCTTATACTTGAGAAGGAAGACTGTTCAATTATTACCTTTTTATTGAAAACGCCCGTCTCTCTATTTCTCTGCACCTCTGGTGAAACCAAGCATGCACAATTGACTGAGTGAAATAACTATCTATTGTTTCCGCGACTCCAGAGATATATTTCTTATTCTTGGGGAACAAAGTTGTCATGTTTTGAGTGGTTGTCAGAAACTAATCCCTTCTTGTTTGTTCGAGAAAGTTTCTAGTGACCTCTGAGCTAGCTGGCACACACACAATTAAGATTAGTATATTCGGTAAAGACCTAGTTTACTTCAGTTCTACGTCTAAACTGCAGGATACACTATTCCAATGCACAGAGCCTATTGGGAATAAAGGAACTACACTACAATGGTTGTTGTTCACCACTTTTTTGCTGTGTTCCCTCTTGCGTTGATTATGTACTACTTTGAGATAGCGATAAGTTTAGGTCAGGCTCAGTATCACTGCTTTCCACCATTAGGCTGGCTACGTCTTCCATACTCATCTTCTTGGGCCTGGGTTGGTGGCTTGGGCCCAGTGATGCGGAGGTGCTGGCCCCAGCTTCCACCCCGGACACCGCTGCTGCAGGCGTACTTTTTTTTCCCAAAAAAGGTTTTGGGGTCAACAGCAGACTTAAGTGTCACTTCCTTCTTCTGTTCTTCCTTCTTCTTCTTCTCAGCAACTTTCTTGGTCTTGGAGGACCTGGTACCTGCTTTCTTTGGGCCCGTCTTCTTCAGATGTCAGCAGCAGCACTCAGTTGCACAAGTTGCAGAGATGTCTGGTCAGGTGAGTCACACCACACGTGACGTAGAACAGAAGGACGTCCGTCTGGTAGTACAACGGGCGATAAATGATGATAGCCACCACCTCCTCCTCAGTCTTTTGTGCACCTACAAGCAAAGAAGGCAGAAAAGCATCAGTCAAATGTGGAATTTTTTTAGGTTTAATTTTAATTACTAGTATTATTAGTACAGTCAGTAAGAGTAAGAGTAGCAAAGAACTAAAATACAAATGTAGTTGAAGTGGAACTTGTTTATCCTTAATTTGTGCATCATGTCGGATGGATGCAGCATCAGTGACCTGCAGCAGATAGCAATGGGAATGTAAACAACAGTAAGCCAACAGGAACAATGGAAAGGCACAAAGACCTATGTGGCAAAAAACAAAACAGCACACTACTACTACCACCACCACAGCTCCCACATGGGCACTCATCACAGGCACATGGGTAAAGCCCAGAAAACAATAAACTCAAGCAGGCCTATATATCCCTATATGGCCAGAAAAAGGAGGATGCCTGTTACACATCACAGCTTAATGCAAAAAAGAAAATCCCCAAGGCTAAAAGGTTGGAAAGTTACACAACAACTACACATACAAAGGCATTTATTAACACACACCCACAAAGTTAACTACACCCCAAACACCACATTTGGAAATTCAATCCAATGCCATCCATGCCCTAAATGATGTTAAATTCAATAGACAAAATGGAAACAGCTACATCAAGCACCCCCGCTGACTTCCTCTGGGACTCCTGGCAGAATAGACCACAAGTTTGGAGGCCTATGGCAAAAGCACGATGGAAGGTCACACAAAATGGCCGTCACCACATGGCCTGGCCACCCCAACAACATGAAAAGAAAGAGAAGACAGACAATACATGCCTATGGCAAAAGGACAATGCTTGGATTCACACAATGGCCGCCCCTCAAACTCATGGTCAGCCCACCCTCAAACAACAAAGTACATAGAGGACAGAAACAGGAAGTGGTCCATGCTCCAAAAACTACAACCAAATGACAACCTGAGGAGTTTTGTTTAGCAAAATGAACAGAATCAACATTTTTAAGAAGGTTTTATGCAACTCGAGACATATTGCTGCCGAGATTGCAAATTCGGCAGCGCGAATAGTACAATACGTCGTTATCGCGTGCCTGAGCATGGAAATTGAGCACGCGAAGAAGACAAAAACTGTAAGGTCGCGTTGTCGCACTGTGCAAAGTTACAAAACTACGCGAGCTGAATTCCTAGGGTTACCTACTGGCAGAAAGTGCCATATTATTTAACACACACACAAAACCTGAAAAACAAAACATCAAAATTCACATTTTGAAAATCAATCCAAAGCCATCCATGCCATACATGATGTTACAGATTAAAGATACACCACAGAAACAGTTGATTAACTTTCATGCACCCATGAGGAATCCAGTAGTACCTCTGGGCTACTGGCAGAGTAGGCCACAAACTTGGAGGCCTATGGCAAAAGCACAGTGGCTGGAAACACAAAATGGCCACCACCACATGGCCAGGCCACCAACAGAAAGTAAATACAATGTACTCAAGCAGGCCTACACTAACTACATGAACTACTAGGGTTACCTATTGGCTGAAAAAAGCCAACATTTAATTACACACAAAAACTGAAATTCCACTACAACAGAGTTTGAAATTGAATCCAATGCCATCCATGATGTTTAAAAACTTGAAATTTAACAGACACCACAGAAACATGGTTGGACCCATGGGTACCTTCAGGCCTACTGGATGAAATTTCAAAGAAATGCAACTTGGCCCCTCATGAAAGTACAGGCCTCCCTCAATAATAATTTTTAACAAGGATTGAAAAGCCCAGAAAACTGTAGTTAAACAAAAAAGCCCATGTTCACCAATTCTCCAACTTACTTGTACAAAAAAATTCAAATCCAAAAGTCCTCAATACATCCAATCAAATGCTATGATGCTGCAGACATACACAAAAAGGGCTCCTTCCAGCTCCAAATCCAAATGAAAGTGAACAGCACATGGACAAAGCACTGGGAGGAGCCTGGTGGACAGGAACAGGAAGTTGGAGACTCAGGGGCACTTCCTTACTCTTGAGAAAAAGAGTAGAAACAAAAAGAGGACTCCTTGCACAAAAAAAATACAGCCAAATCACAATCTGAGGGGTTTTCCTGAGCAAAATGATCATTTATGAGAAGGTTTTTTCATGCTCGAGAGATATTCTGTGCCAGATTGCAGTTTCTGCGTGTTCCGAAACGCGATCTTACCAACATGGCGCCTCAAGGAAGATCGCACGTCCTAATGACGTGATCGCACGTCCAAATGACGTGAGCACGTTTGCACAGTCCTGCCGGATTGTGCGGCCGGATTCCAAACATCGTGGCGCACGCAACTGGGAGAGAAAATCGAGAAGGCGAACGCAGAACCACGGTAAGTCATTACCGCGCACGCGAGAACGCTATTGAGCACACGAGGAAGAAAAACTACTACGCTATGCTGTAGATTGCGAAGTAGTCGACAACTTCGCGTTCACTGCGAAGTTGTCGCTACTTCGCTGACTCCGCAAACGGAGCGTAGTACAACTCCCAGGGTTAATCTTCGTAGTGCTGTGCACGACCTTTGGCCGATGCGGCCCCACCCACTCCGCTAAACCGCCGCACCGCAGCAGAATTGCCGCAGCGGTTAAGCGGTTAATAGCAAAAGACGACAACTCAAACAATCGAAAAGGACTTGGAGACTAAACTCTTCGACTCTGCACCTAGCGCAACTTAGATCAACCCGTTTGGCATATAAAAAGCAAATTTTTAGAGAAAAGGCCTCTTTCTTCGGCAGCCAACTAGACCAGGCGAAGAATAGACCTAGAGAACTCTTCAACATTGTAAAAAGTCCAACAAACAGCTCACCCCAACAAGAAAAAAAAGCACAATGGATTGATGCGAAGAGATTGCCAGCTTCTTCACACAAGAAAGTCACAAAAATTGAGCAATCCTTCATCCAGTCCTCAAATCCTCCCTACCTCACAACCTGCCCCCCTTTAACCACCCCATACCAAACAGATTGAAATCATACCACAGACAAACAGGCCCGCTTTCCACAGAAAAATTATGCTAATTGGTCAAACTTCGAACTCATGTCGGAAACTGAAGTCTTCAATATAATTGCAAGCTTAAAGCCTATTTCCCACACTCTGGACCCTCTCCCATCCACAATAGTAAAAAAAAACCTCAACCACATTATTCCAGTACGGGTTGATATTCCTCACCTATTAATAGCTAATTGTTGGTTTAGCAATAGCCCTGAAGAACAAACAAGCTTAGTACAAGCTGCAGCAAAGCATTAGCATGTGAGATTTAATGCACCCATTTCTGGCACTAATGCGTAGAAGCAAAGATTTCCCACCAAGCAAAGAGGTCCGTCATGCCACGTAGATGTGACAGACGCATGCGCAGAATGTTTCCCGCGTTTTTGGTGGCCATTTTAATGCATTAGAGTTACTGTTAGTAAAAGCACATAGGCAAGCTTCCCCTAGATGCTAGAAATGTCGTGTAGTGCAAATATTAGTAAACAAAACATGTTGGTTAATATATTACACGTTATTTAGAGAGGGCTGAATACAAGCAAGTTTCGGTATATGTGAAACCTTGCTCCGCCAGATGATTCTCATAATGTGGCATGTTCCCTGTCTAATCACTCTTTTCTACTTCTACAGTCATAACATTTTACATTTGCCTTTGCTTTTCCCTTAAGGTTCAGAAAGTCAGAGAGCCAAGTCAGCAATTGCAGCTTCAGAGAAACTCTCACTGGATTTCAGAATTGAGTCGGATCAGGCATATTGTCAAAGAACCCTTGATTTTTGTTTTTAATATGTGTCAAATATGGTCATCGTGATGCCAATAAAATGTTCTGAGATTTGGTAAATTCACTATGATTATTCACACTTTAATGATTGCAAATTTAACATTGGCGCTATACAGCTGAAATATGCATATCAGGTTATCAAGGGAGTTTATTATTAATTATTTTTCACACAAAAAAAAGTTTCAGCTGAAAAAAATCAAACATGTACTTCGGTAAAATGTAGCATATACACACAACACCCATAAATCAAAGTGTTCCACAGGACCCTATTATAGAGAAAACACAATATAACTACAAATCAACAGAATGCCATTGTGGCTGGCTGTTTAAAGGTAAAGAAAAACAATTTGGGGATCAAAACAATGAAGAGAGTGCATGTGTAGATATTTAACAACATTTTTGTACTTCCGAGCAGTCCACTACAGCCGGAAATTGATGTTTAATCTCATTGTTTGATAGCAAGTATCACTAACAAATGCTAACTCACTGGGCAAGGGCATAATATTGAAGGAGCCGGAACCATCAACTCAAAATCTAAAACAAGGATTAGCAACAGGCTCAATTGTCTTGACGTTACATTCAATATTTCCCTTTTCTGCCATCATTCCACTTTGAATACTGTAAAAAAAATCGTCATTTCTACGTGATCATCCCTATGTATTTGCCTACTGGTATTGCTGTTTTGTTTACATACTCTGGACACTTGGATACTGCTGTCCAGTCCCCAGAGTGTGTACTCTGACCCCTAAACATAGCAAATGGGTTAATGCCCAATTGCCATTTTTAACTTTCCAGTAAGGCCATAGGATATGGTGCACAAAAATACACCAATGTCATGGAAAGTTAAATGTCCCCTGGGACTGTTGTGCCATCGACTAGACGTACAAGAAAACCATGGGTTTAAGCCTCCATCTGTAGCCTGACTGCTTCAGCTTTTACATCTGCAGGCTAACTTGTCAAAATAAACCTTTGTGACAAGAAGTATGCCTCCTTGAAAATATTAAATAAGTCAGCCCGTAGTAGGCCTTGTAGTCCACAAGCTAGCACTTAAGAGTGGAATAATTTCATGTTGTCATGTTCCTACAGTGACTAGTCCCCAAAAGCTAATTTCATTGTATAGGTCTGTAGCTGTTCATTTGAGAAAAACACAAGTACAATTAAAAAACTTTTAAAAATAATTTAAGTTTACAATAAGGTACAGAATCCATTCAACTAATGTTTAAATGATTTACTAATAATCCAGTTCAATCAATCAATTAATCATATCATTTATAAAGTGCACTACATACCCATGAGGGTCTCAAGGCACTAGGAGGGGGGACGCTGCTACAGTTCGAAGAGCCAGGTCTTGAGGAGTCTCCTGAAGGTAAGGAGGTCTTCGGTCCACAGCAGGCGGATGGAGAGGGTGTTTCATGTCTTGGCGGCGAGGTGGGAGAATGATCTGCCACTGGCTGTCACTCTTTGGATGCGGGGGACGGTGGTGAGAGCGCTGTCTGCTGAGCGGAGCTGGCAGGTGAAGGTGTAGAGGCTGAGTTGGCTGTTGAGGTACGCTGGTCAGGTGCTGTGGAGTGCCTTGTGTGCAGGACCGGACTGGCAACCAAAACCCGCCCTGGCAAAGTGCTCGGCTGCCTCCCTCACTCCCCACGGGGGTTTGGGGGTGCCCCCGAGCCCTTGGACAGGGCCGGTTTTTGGAGGATTTTGTTACAGGGCCGATTTTGTAGCTATGCTTCAAAAACGGCCCCGTAACAAAATCGGCTCCCAGGGGCCCAAAACCCACCGCCACCCTAGCGGCGCACCGGGGGATTGCCCGGTGCCCACTATTGTCAGTCCGGCCCTGCTTGTGTGCTTGGGTGAGAACTTTGAAGGTTATCCTCTTGCTGATGGGGTGCCAGTGCAGGTCTCTCAGGTGGGGTGAGATGTGGCAGCGGCGAGGGATGTCGAGGATCCGGCGTGCAAAGGCGTTCTGGATTTTTTGGAGCCGTTTCAGGAGTTTGCCGGGGCTCCTGCATAGAGTGCGTTGCCGTAGTCCAGTCTACTGCTGATGAGGGCCTGGGTGACCGTCCTTCTAGTCTCGGTGGGGATCGACTTGAAGATCCTGCGAAGCATGCAGAGGGTGTTGAAGCAGGAGGATGAGGCGGCATTGACCTGCTTTGTCATGGAGAGGGTGGAGAGGGTGAAGTCAAGGATGACCCCTAGGTTGCGTGCATGGTCGGTGGGTGTAGGGGGCTCTCCCAGTGTGGTCGGCCACCAGGAATTGTCCCAGGCCGAGGGGGTGGATCCGAGGATGCTGACCTCCGTCCTATCTAAGTTCAGCTTCAGTCGGCTGTTTCTCATCCAGTCGGCTATGCACTTCATTCCTTTGTGGAGGTTGGTTTTGGCGGTATGAGGGTCTTTGATGAGGGAGAGGATCAGCTGGGTGCCGTCGGCGTAGGAGATGATTTTGAAGATGTGCCGCTGTGCGACGTGGGCGAGCGGTGCCATGTAGACGTTGAACAACTTGGGCTGAGGGGTGAGCCTTGGGATATGCCGCAGATGATCTTGGTGGCTTCGGAACAGACGCTCTGTGTTCTGCCGGAGAGGAAGAAGGTGGTCCAGTCCAGGGCCTTCTCTTGGATTCCAGCGTCCTGGAGGCTTGTTCGTAGTGTGTGGTGGCATACCGCGTCGAAGGCGGCTGACAGGTCAGGAGGATGAGGGCCACAGTTTCTCCGTTGTCAAGCAGGGTCCTGATGTCGTCAGTGGCGGTGATGAGGGCCCTTTCGGTGCTGTGGTTGCTGTGGAATCCGGATGGGGACAGATTCAGGATGCTGTTCTCCTCGAGAAAGCTGGTCAGTTGTTTGTTGACGGTCTTTTCGATGACCTTCGCCGGGAACGGGAGCAGGGAGATGGGTCGGAAGTTCTTGAGGTCCTTGGGGTCTGCCTTGGGTTTCTTAAGTAAGGCGATGATCTATGAGTGCTTCCAGCTCTCCGGAAAGGTCGCTGTCTGAAAGGAGATGTTGATGGTTTTCCGGAGATAGGGGGCGATGGTGCTGCTGGCTATGTTGAAGATGTGGTGTGGGCAGGGGTCTTCTGGGGATCCGGAGTGGATGGTGTTCATGATCTTGATGGTGTCGTCGTCATTGATGTTGGTCCATTCGAGCAGGTGGTTGGTGCGGGTGGTGGTGGTGGGAGCCTTAGCGGTTGCCGGGATGGTGACGGCATCGATGCTGTCGTGGATGTCTGCGATCTTGCGATTGAAGAAGGTGGCCAGTGAGTTGCACAGGTCTTGTGACGGTGGGATGTTGTTGGTGTTGGAGCTGGGGTTGGAGAGTTCATTTACGATGTTGAAGAGCTCTTTGCTGTTGTGTGCGTTGTTGTCTAGGCGGTTTTTGAAGGAGGTCATTTTGGCGGATCGGATGAGCTGGTGGTGTCGGTGTGTGGCGTTCTTAGGGGCTGTGTAGCTTTCCGATGTTCGTTCACGGATCCATTTTTTGTTTTTGGCAGGTTCGCTTGGAGGCCTGGAGGTCTTCGGTGAACCAGTTGGCTCTCTTGCTGGTGTGGGTGTTGGGGGGCTTCTTGAGAGGGGCAAGGGTACTGGCACAGTCATCGATCCATTGTCTGAGGCTGCAGGCTGCGGCGGCAGGGTCAGTTGGGCCTGCGGGTGGACTCTGGGCGAGGGCGATGATTAGCTGGTCCACGGTGACCTTGCTCCAGTGGCGGCGAGCCATCTGCTGGGTGCCATGGTGTGTGGTGGGTTTCCGGAAGGAGAAGTGGATGCAGCGTTGGTCGGTCCAGTGGAGCTTGGTGGTGCGGTTGAAGAAGACATGGGAGCTTGCTGAGAAGATGAGGTCAACCGTGTGGCCGGCGGAGTGGGTGGGTGATGTGACGAGTTGTCTGAGTCCGAGGTTGGCGATTAGGGTGGAAGAGTTGGAGTTGGTATTGTTCTCGAGGTGGAAATTCAGGTCCCCGAGGAGGATGTAGTCCGTGGAGGCGAGGGTGTGTGTGCGGATTAAGTCGACGATGGAGTCGCAGAACTGCGGTCGGGGGGTCTGTAGATGAGGGTTTCTCTGAGGGTGGTGTTGGGATCGGTGTGGATCTAGAAGTGCAGGTGTTCGGAGGTGCTGAGGGTGTCATCGGTGTCTGTTGAGATTTTGAGGGTGTTTCTGTGGGCGATGGCAATTCCTTCACCTACTCTATTGGTGCGGTCCTTGCGGGTGATCTTGTAGCCTTCCAGGATGGCAATGGCGATGTCGGGTCCCGAGGAGGGGTTCAGCCAGGTCTCTGTCAGGAAGGGGACGTCTGGGGCATTGGTGTAGAGTAGGTTCCAGAGTTCGACGGCGTGTTTGCAGGCGGAGCGTGTGTTGAGAAGGATGCATCTGAGGAAGTTGGGTTCTTTGGTAGGTGGGTTGGTGGGCCTGATGCTGGTGAAGCTGCAGTTCTGGCAGGAAAAGGGTCCTTGGGTGTGCTTCGGGGCGGCCAGGCAGCAGGTACGTGATCGTCTGGCGTTGAGTGTGTAGAGGGTGCTGGAGTCGTAGCAGAGGCGGGCACAGTGGCATTCGCGGGGGGCCAAGGGTCCTGGCGCTGGGCGCGGTTCAAGACGTGGATGGGCGCAGACGGGCTTACCTTAGGCGTGCCAGCGGCACACCCGCTGCGCGCGTTCACTGCACGTGGCAACTGAGCAACCTTTGTGCGGCCTCCATATAAGGGGAGGTGGGAGGGTGGAGCAGCTGGGAGGGGGGAGCGGGGTGGCGAGTGGGCGAGTGAGGAAGCAGTGGCAGGAATGGAGGGAAGGGCGAGATACGGCGGCAAAAAAGGGGGATCAGCAACCACACAGAACACGTGAGAAAACAATAGAACAAGGGACACAGACTAAAAATAAAACAGTGGGCAACAATAGCAAAAGGGGCACAGAAGGAAAAATGGGCAACAATTACGGAGTCACAGGAGCAACAGGCACAGCATACAGAGGAGGATTGGCGAACCTACAGCAGCAGCGGGGGAGAGGCATGGGCAATGCGGAGGTGCTGTGTGGCGATGGGAGCGTCCTGACCTGCAAGCAGTTAAACGGTTAAATTGAAGGTTTCCTAAATATACAGGAATAGTAACTTTTAAAAAGTTAGACTTTGCCTGTCTTAAGCTCCGGACGGCAATTGTGTATTAGCCTGCCTTCAACTGCCCCCTTGATGAGGTGATACAGATGCTCTCAGAGCAGAAACAAGGCCTTTTGACTAGGGGTGGGAGTAAGTCATAATTTCGTTTAGCGTAATCATGTGGAACTGACTGAACATTCAGCAAGATTACAAGGAATGACTAAAGAAGAGTAATGCTGCAAAACTGTCCCTTCAGATCCAAAATGGATCGGAGGATGCATTTTGCAATAAGAAATAGCACTAAATGTAACAGAAAACTAATACAAGCGAGAGAAGCCGCTTGCTGTTGCTAAATGTGCACCTTGGGTTGGATTTTCTGCGAATTATTCCCAGCATTTAGTGCTAGTTTCAATAGCTTATGTTACACCCTTGCTCCCAAATCGAACCCTCACTCCCAAAATGAACCCTCAATCCTAAAATGAATGCAAGACAATAGCATTAAATACAACAGAACATAAACAGAATTTTTTTTTGTCCTCATATATGCCACCAGAATTCTTATGCTCTAGATGAGTCTCGCTGTTACCTCTTATACTGTAGTTTTCGTATCCGCCCCGGAAACAGTATCATGGCAAACAGGGATGTCCCAGAGGTAGGCTGTTTTCCTTATCCCACTCCTCAGAGCCTATTTTGGGCGCCCTAGGCAAAGTGGAGGACAGGACCGACACAACCTCTGGCATAATCATAGGACCGCTCACCTGTTCATCCAGATCACCAGTTTAGACCAAACATTTTCAGTGCTCTCGTTACAACCAGCTAAGTCCATTTTACAAACTTCCATTATATATTTCAAGCATATTACAAATCTAGGGGGAGACGCTGACTTCCACTCCATACAAATTTGTCTCCTTGCAATAACTATTATATAAAAAATAAACTTAGTGTCTAGAATATTAATATTATAATCGTCTGTTAAGCCAAAAAATACAAGTCTACGAGAGCAAGTAATAGTTATAGAAAGTACGTCACTCAAAAAATCCGTTATCGCTTTCCAATAATCTTGAATAGCTGGACAATCAAGGAAAATATGGACATCATCAGCGGTACAATGATTACATCGAGGACAGTAGTAATTATTACGAATAATCTTATGCAGTTTGGCAGGGGTCCAATAGACTCTATAAGCCGTAAACAAATGATTACGTCTTAAATTGGCTGGTTTAATTAGCCTCTGTGAAAGCGTAAAAGAGTCTGACCAAACTTTACAGATTTCCTCAGGAGGGTCGGGTATACAGTTTCCCCATAATTTTTTCAGCTCCAAGTGCAAAGTACTATTCTCTTCTCTGATCATTAAATTATACCAAAATGAAAGTTCTTTTAACCATTTCCCCCCCTGCCAATTGCATCAAGAATGTCTGTATTTTTCTCCCTTTGCATATTTTGACTAGACCACCAGGCAGATAATTGATAATATTTGAACCTAGTCAGCTGGCCGTTAGTTAGTTGTGCTAAAGAGTTCCAGTTTACTAAGCCTGAATCTCCCCAGAAATCACCCCAATTTTTTAACCCAGCTGTTTTCAAAGGTTGTGAAAGGCGATCTTGAAGACATTGAGGTGTACCAGGAGAATCCCATATTGGAGTGTGTGAATGATAATAAGGGATATCGAATGTCTTCCTGATAAACCCCCAGTTTCTTAATGCAGTCTGTAAGATTCTGAGGCGAATTTAAAAAAAAAAATTCTGGTCTCCAAACTTAAATAAAAAGAAATCATGGTCATAAGGTAGATCGTTTAATAAGGCTTGAAACAGGCGGCCCTGCGATGATGCATCTAACTTGTTTGCAAGGAGCCTAAAATTTTTAAAGTGGAAGGCATGGCAGTATAACATTAAATCCGGGAGGGCTAACCCTCCAATTTTTAAGCCCCTTCTCAGCTTCTTCCATGCAATTCTGGTAGACTTGCAGGCCCATATGAATGATCCGATTTTGCCCTGTAAAGTATTAATGTCTTTAGGTGAAAATGATAGAGGGATGCAGTTAAATAAGAAAGTCAATTTTGGAAGAATTATCATCTTAATAAGATTGACACGACCATATATATTCAAAGGCAGGCTCCCCCATCTGATTAAAGTTTTATTGATGTCTTTAGCCACCTTTTGCCAGCTGAGTAATGTAATGTCTTTTACAGATTGGGTTAGGTGAATTCCCAGGTACCTCATTGTCTGTTTTGCACCCGATATGTGTATGTTATTATTCCATCCCATAATCTCTGTTTTCTCCTTATTTATCTGGTAGCCTGACAGATTCCCAAATTCTTCCGATAAGAAAAACAACCTTGGTATTGCTGCTGAGTGATCAGAGGTATATAAGAGAAGATCATCTGCATACAATGCCACTTTCAGAGACAGATTACCGAGCTGGAATGGTTGAATTATATTGTCCTCTCTGATGCCACACACAAAAGGCTCCATATACACATCAAACAGAAGGGGAGACAAGGGGCAGCCCTGCCTGGTTCCACGAGATATATCAAACCACTCGGATAGGATTCCATTAACTAGAACCTTCGCCTTTGGATTATGATATAATGATCTGACCGCCTCTATAAAAATAAGAGGGAACCCAAATGCCTCCATTGTGGCCCATAAATACTTCCAATTGACCTGATCAAAGGCCTTAGCCGCGTCTATGGCGATCAGAGCAAGCGGAAGATTTTTAGTGCTGGCATAGTCTATGGCTCCTATTGCTTGAAATGTTAATTCATTTAACTGTCTCCCTGGTATAAAGCCTCTCTGGTCAGGGTGAATTATGGATTTTATAACCTTCGATAGTCTAGTGGCTAGAATTCCAGAATAGATCTTCATATCGGTGTTTAACAATGAAATGGGTCTATAGGACTCTATTTGTTTAGAATCTTTGTTGGGTTTTAGTATGAGCGTTATAATGGCTTCAGCCCATGAGGGGGGAGTAGAGTGACCGTGGATTAATAATGAGTTAAAAAGATCCCTTAGCGGAGGTATTAGTTGATCTTTATTATCTAAATAAATCTCCACTGGCAACCCGTCTGAGCCTGCAGCTTTCCCTCTTTTCATTTTCTTTAGTTGTCCCAGAATTTCCCCTTCTGTGATCTCACTTCCCAAATAAGCTCTATCTGTTTCAGACATTAGCGATAAATGTTTTGTTGCCAGCCAGGATTCTAAATCCTCCCCCTTAGGATCTTTGACTTCCGTGTAGAGACTACTCATAAAGGACCTTGCTTCTCCTCTGATCTCTGCATCCGTTTCCATCAAATCTCCTGTCTGCCGTTGTACTAAGGCTTTAATGTTATTTCTTGTTCTCTCTTCTCTAGCTTTCCAGGCTAGGAGGGCTCCACACTTTTCCCCGTATTCAAAATTTTTTAGTCTACTAGACTCCCATTTTTCTTTAAGAATTCTCTCATCTGAAATTTTTAACTGAAGTTGTAACTCTGTAAGTTCCTTCTCTAGCGAATGTACTCTACTAGAGTTCGTTAGGACTGCATTTTGTAATTCAAGATCCTTTCTTGTTATTGCAGTCAAGTCTTCCTTTCTTATTTTTTTCCTACTCTTTCTCTTATGATTCATTAATGAACTTAAGACTCCCCTCAGATAGGCCTTGTAAGTTTCCCATACGACTTGAAGGGAGGAAGTTCCTGAATTTATTATGAAGAATTCTAATGTTTTGTCATCAATATCTACTTTTATTTGTTCATCTAATAAAAGTGATCTCTCCAGTGTCCACCTAAGTTTTAGGGGAGTTGTATTCAGTTCAATTACCATCTCCAAGACAGCGTGGTCCGATAGTCCTGTAGGTGTGAAGGAGAGGTAATTGATATCTTTGAGAAGGTGTTGATCGACTAAAAAATGATCTATTCTTGAATGGTTCTTATATTTCTTACTATAAAAAGTAAAGCCTAGTTGAGTTCTATATTTTTTCCTCCAAACATCAACTAGAGTAAAATCTTTCATTAGGACGTCCAGGATGGCAAGTGATTTTAAGGGAGCATGGTATTTAGCTTTAGAGGTTCTATCCAACTTTTGGTCAAAGACCAGGTTAAAATCACCGCCTAGTATTAAAGGGCCAGTTGTCGTGAGTAATGCTGTTTCGAGTTTGGACAGAGGGCTCGAATTATCCTCATTTGGACCGTAATACACAGCGATGGAGTAAGGGATATTTTGAATATATATTTCAGCGACTAACCATCTTCCCGATTGGTCTGTCTCAAAATTTCTTAGAGTTATCCCTCTGTTTGCTCGAATTATGATAGAAACTCCCCTTGTGGCACCTGCTTGCCTGGAGCTAATTATCTCTTGGACCCACCGAAGCTTTTTAAAGAGAGAATTACACACTGCGGCCTCTCGGTGTGTTTCTTGAAGCATTATGATTTGAGCATCAGAATTTTTTAGGAATTCACAAATTCTGTTCTGTTTTATTTTTTCCGCTAAACCGTTAATGTTCCAGGACAGGACCTTTAACTTATATGAATTGATCATGAATCTAATATCCACTCATACCCATCCATGCCTCTATACAGAATAAGTTTGTTTATATATGAGGATTTTTTTTCTTTTAATTTCCCCCTGACCCCCCCCACCCATACAGCCCCTCCCCCCTGAGGAACCCCCTCTGCATACCTGGCAATGACTTCGCCTTTTCGGCGCAGCCGGGTGGTGTCCGCGACCAATAATACGTTTTAGCGAGATGAACTGAATCAGAAATAAATCATATCCCCAGTTTTATCATGCAACATTTTATGCAATAATTTGCTTTCTCGTGTGCCCCCAATACTAAGTTTTAGCGAGACCAACTGAATCAGAAATAAATCATATCCCCAGTTTTATCATGCAACATTTTATGCCATAATTTGCTTTCTCGTATGCCCCCAACCGCTTTTTTTTTTTTTTTTTTCTCCACCCTCTTTTTTTTTTTTTTTTTTGCAGTTTCTACCATCCTTAAGGTGAACGCCAGGCTTTCCAGTACTACTCCTCCTGCTCGCTTCTCATTCGGTCCAATAGGTTATCAACCTCTTCTGGCTGTGTGAAACTGTAGGTCTTATTCTTCCACATAATCCTGAGCATAGCCGGAAATCTCATTTGTACCTGGGCTCCCAGCGACCTCAGATCCGGCATTCTAGTGCCCAGTTCCCATTGTCTTTGTGCAGTTCTTGCTCCAATATCCGACCTAATAAGATAAGAACTAGACTTGTAGAGGAGGTCTGTTTTTAAAAGAGATCTCCTCAAAATAAGCTCCTTGACATTATACGTTTGGAAGTTTACTAGTATTTTTCTAGGTTGTTTCCTGTCTGTACGTCTCTTATAGGGGTCTCTGTGCACCCTTTGAATTTCTGCCTCCAAATCTATGTCCGGGCGATCTTTTAGGACACCTTCTCTCAGAAGTTTACAGACAAATACCTTTATGTCCTCCAGCTCGTCCCCCTCCGATAATTTCAAGATCCTTAGGTTGTTCCTACGTGCTTGAGTCTCCAACCGCTCAATATCCATAACCAGAGATCTATTCTGGACTTTTAAATGCTCTATATCTTTTTGGTTGCCATGCACTGTTTTGTTCAAAGCAGCTGTTTCTGTTTCAAGGTTCCCTGTACGAAGAGTGACCTGCTCCAGCCTAGATTCTAATGCATCAAATCTATCTTGTATGGTTTTTTGGTTGGTCTCTGAGATCTCAAATTTCAACATCATATCGCCTCTAAGAGATTGAAAGAGATCCCCTAACCTGTCGCTCTCCCGCTCCCGCTCACCAAGGTCCACAGAACTTCTCCTCGTTCCGGAAATTATTTGAACAGTTTGGTTATCTTTACTTATTTCCTTTCTCCTCGCCCCACCTATTGAATCTTTGGAGCTACTTTGTACAGGTTTTACTGCTCCAGACTGACTCTTGAGGTTCGTAGGGTTCTTATCCTGGTTTCCTTGGGCCTCGTCTACTGGGTTTACTTTATTTACATTTGCCGGAGTACCTATTGCTGTTGCATTTTCAGTCTCAGTCTCAGTCTCAGTCTCAGTCTCAGTCTCAGGGAGATTTAACTGTCCTAAGCTCTCTAAACTCGACATATGAGTTCCCTTAACATTTTCCATGTTTTCCAGGTTTTCTAGGACCTCGTAGCGGTTTTTTAAGGGTACGATGACAGTATTGACCTCCGACTGCACAGATGAAAGCCTAGCTTGATCTAAGACCTTAAAGAAAGATTTAAGGGATGGGGTGCTTTTGACCGCCTGACATTCAAGGGGTGCCCCTTTAAGTTTCTTAACTAAAGTAGACTTTTTCTTTCTACTTTTACAGGGAGTTAGTGGCATGGGCCGCTCTCTCTCTTCAAATTCAAATTCCAAAGCACCTTTTTCCTTTAATTCAACCCTAGATCTCAGCTGATACCTATTTCTTCTTTTTGGGAGAATATTCCCCTTTTTTACGGGATTGGAGCTTGCCTCCACTGCGATAGGCTCCACTGTCACAGATAACGCAGCTTCCGTTGACTTGTGTCCCACCGGCTTGGTACCTTTCAAAAATGCAGGCTCTTGTGCTGAGACTTTCCCTAAAATAGCATAGCCATCCTTGTAAATAGAGACATCAGACTGCATTAGATCCATACAGCAACCCGACCTCCCAGTGATGTGAGTGGGAGAAATCTCTACCGCTTTAGTCCCATTCCCCCCATATCTTACAAAAGAGTAAAGCTTCTTTCTCACAGGCTGTATTTTGCAGGATTGCTGCTCAGAGGTGTATGCTACCAAACCTCCAAGTTTTAGTCTAAACAGCACGGAGCGACATCTGCTCCATAGGCACCGTCGGCGTTCTTCCAGTATGAAAAAACGGGTAAGCGCTGGTCCGTTAAGGCCCTCGCGCCGTTTTTTTTAAATTTCCTTTTACCTGCTGAGAGGCTAAGCCGGTGTAGATACGGCCTTTTGACTAGGGGTGGGAGTAAGTCATAATTTCGTTTAGCGTAATCATGTGGAACTGACTGAACATTCAGCAAGATTACAAGGAATGACTAAAGAAGAGTAATGCTGCAAAACTGTCCCTTCAGATCCAAAATGGATCGGAGGATGCATTTTGCAATAAGAAATAGCACTAAATGTAACAGAAAACTAATACAAGCGAGAGAAGCTGCTTGCTGTTGCTAAATGTGCACCTTGGGTTGGATTTTCTCCGAATTATTCCCAGCATTTAGTGCTAGTTTCAATAGCTTATGTTACACCCTTGCTCCCAAATCGAACCCTCACTCCCAAAAGGAACCCTCAATCCTAAAATGAATGCAAGACAATAGCATTAAATACAACAGAACATAAACAGAATTGATAACTAAATGCACTCCTGCAGTAAGATTATTATGCCCCTAATTTGCTCCAAGTTAAGTAAGTGGGTGTAATCATGTTATCATCTCAAATTCCATGTTCCATGTTCCATAATTGATGATCACACCTTAGCGTCAGTCAGATTACTTTAAGACTTTGAGGGGTACAGACCTCTTTCTCATTTGTGTGGCTTTATTCTAGGCAACATCTTTGATACGAGAGAATTTTTACAGAAGCTCTCCACAATGCTGACAACTTTCTGCTTCATTGGATCATCTTAGGGTTTCCCCAGTCATACTAATTAGGTTAGGTAATCTGACTTTACTCATGTATAGGCAAGGGGAACGTAAATCATATTCTGATCATCAAATTCTGTTTCTGCGTTGCTATTACTGAATTTCTTGATTTTTTCATGTTGTTTTGGCCTAAATGTGTTAGACTTTGGCCTGCCAGCAGTGAATATACATTTTTACAATGTATTCTTATAGATGGTGTATATCAGCTTGGCTCTGAAGTCGTAATAAATCTATACTTAATCTAATATACCAACTTTGAGTCCTAACTGTATGGCCAAATAGATTACACTGTAAATTGAATTTGTGGATGATGCTAACTCCTCTTTATTTTTCAGGCATCTAGAAAGTTCTGTTGCAGGCAGATTTGGACAAAGGGCCCAAGTGTTAAAGCACCAGTTTATCCTCTCATATGATGTGTACACCTTCTCAGTCTGGAAAGAAGGCAGCTTTTATAACTGTTGACACATGGCTAGAAATATTTGGAAATACTTAAAAAAAATACATCTTAGTTATTGGGCAAGTGAATTGTAACTCAGCAAAGCAAACTAAACCACACTTCTCAGCCAGATCACCTAGGACGACATGTCTAGTTATTCTCATTATCTCAAATTCTGATGATTAGGGATCATCAGGAAGTCATAGTCAAACCAAACAGATATACATGTAATGGAGTCTGTTTGTGCTCAGTAGCATCTAGAAAGAACAATGCTTTGTTTGTTTCACAGGTGTTCTTACTGGGGACGACCAGAATCTGTTCACCACAAACGAAGATTGTTAAAGTGGAGTCATGTCATTTGCCAAAACATTAGCATGTACCTTAATGCTGATGATGAGCAATGAAAAGGGGCAGTGAAACGCCTGGTCCATTGAGGTTTCAGTTTCTCATGGAACACCCCAAAGAAAAGCTGCTGCCTCCCTTAAAAGCATTCTTTTCAACCTCCAAGAGTCACCCTAAAAGTCTGATGGTTTATTGTTTAAGAGTGTTTCAACAACAGATGCAATTCCTTCTAATGTAATGTTTAAAAACAGTTCTTGCCCTTTTCTATTCTAGGGGAGTCAAGAAGAGGAGGAATAATGTACTGTTCCATTTCCTTCAAATTGATAACATCTTTATTACTCTAATAGATATTTTCATAAAAGTCCATAAGAGCTTTCAAAAATAGGCAATCACCCGCCACTAATTTATTTCAATAGTCTTAGATGTATTGAATATTGAAATCGACTTTCTGTTCTTCATTTGAATGAGGATGCACCCAGTATACTGCTTTCCTTCGTAAGACTGTGCTATATAATAGTGGAAATTGCCAATGGCATTCTTAACCGAATTCTCGTAGGGGGCACAGGGTCAAGACTGATTTGCATATGGCTGGGTTCAAACTGGAATGACATGGTGAGCAAAAAAACTATCGATTTAGGTCCAGATCTCTGTACTGGGGTGAATGTAGGGCATTGTTCTGCATTCTGTCCATCAACTGTTGTTTTTGCATTTGTCACCCCGAGTGGGACGGGTATGCTCAGACGTGATTCCTGTGCTCTCCATGCCACTGGAATTAAGCTATCCTGGCTGATGAGAGCTGAAAGCCCAAAACTGGTCCTATGATGCTTGTTTACAGTCCAGAGAGGACCTGGCTTGGCAGTTCGGGCTGGACTGTTCCTATGGGGCACAGGGTCAAGACTGATTTGAAAATGGCTGGGTTCAAACTGGAATGGCATGGTGAGCAAAAAAACGATGGATTTAGGCCCAGATCTCTGTACTGGGGTGAATGTATGACATTGTTCTGCATTCTGTTCATCAGCTGTTTTTTTTGTATTTGTCACCCGAGTAGGACGGGTATGCTCAGACGTGAGTGTCGTGCTCTCCATGCCACTGGAATCAAGCTATCCTGGCTGATGAGGGCTGGAAGTCAGAAACCGGTCCTAGGATGCTTGTTTCCGGTCCAGGAAGGACCTGCTTGGCAGTTCGGGCTACACTGTTCCCATGGGGCACAGGGTCAAGACTGATTTGCATATGGCTGGGTTCAAACTGGAATGGCATGGTGAGCAACAACACAATGGATTTAGGCCCAGATCTCTGTAGGATGCTGCTATATAAGTTGTTCTGAGATAAAGTGCAGATAGCAATATGTACTTACTTTTAGGTGAAACAAGGGTCTGTGAAAGGGATGGCTGCCCAGTTAGAGACCTTTAAAGTGGTGATCAGGGAACAGTGCATGTTGGATTTTAAGTCACAATTCTGAAAATGCCACTTTTAAAAAGTGGTTATTTTCTTTTTCCAACCATTTGGTGTCAGCTGTCTGTATATTGGGCCACTTGACTGGGTGGTCTGTATATTGCACCAGACAGTGGAAAAAGGGACATAGGTGTTGGCAGGATGGGCAATCTCTGACTTGATGAGAGGGAGGAGCAGTCACCTACCCCACTTGCACATTACAAAGGCTCTGTCTGAGCACAATCACAAAGGGTTTGACACTAGTCTGTTGTGACCCCAACAATCTGGGACAAATGCAGGGAGGCAGAAAATTCCTAAAACCTCTGGGGGTGGGACCTCCTGAACTTTGTCCTACTTAAATGTGGGCACTGTAGTGCCTTGTAAATATGTATGGTGGGACCCTTCTGGTCCTTGATGGACTCCGTCGAAGGATTACATAATCGTTTGGGTATGGATAATGCATTTCATGATGCAATGTGTACAGTTAGTTAACGGTTACAATCTGAAGATGTGCACTACAGAGCTCCTTGTGTGGCATGGTCCTTTGTATGCTATTGGGCTGGGGAGGAGGCTACAACTGGTGACAATTTAGGGGATCTGCAACCCAAAGTAATTAGAGTCCTCTCCCTGGGTGTTTGCCGATGTCCATCATACTTGCTTGTACATGCCATGAGCACCTCAGTCGAAGTGAAGCAGTCATGGGTTGGCACATGTGAAGTCAAGTACCATTCCAGCCAGTGCAAGGCTTTCAAAGAAGGCAAAGGACCAACAGAATGTTCAGTTGCAGTCGACACAGAACCTGCTGGTAAGGTAGAAAAAAGAGGTACTGCGCTGCAACACAGAGACAGCATACGTACTGTACAATCACGCTAAAAGCAGCGACAACCAGGTACAGAGAAGCACAGAAGAACGCGATAGCCAGGTGCTGCAAGTGCTCCACAAGCAGATTCATCTAGGCACCACGAAATGCTAAAAGCTGTGACATCATTGTATGATGCAGAAGGGTGAGAATGAAAGTGAATCTATGAACGATACAAAACTGTCACTCACCGATAAAGACGAAAAAGGAGCCATGCGACATCATGGTGGTCACTACAACACTGATGCAAGCCTGTCGCTGGGGCTTAGAAATGGTATGAATGGAGCAATTCCAAGAGGGCAGCCAATGGACCAAGAACAAGCCCTGCTCTCAACTGCAGGAAGTTCCACACGTTTTTATGATGCCACTATGTTTATAAAACCACAGCAAAAAACAATATTGGAGCAAGATGGACTGGCTGGATTGAGAAGTTTGATGATTTAATTGACACAATTGAAGAACTGATTGTCAAAAAGATCACTAAATACTTAAAGAGACTTGCAGTTTATGGTGTGAAAGGAGCAATGAAGAAAATACCACAAACTGATGAAATATCTTACCGTCAGATTAAGGCGGCATTAGGAATCAAGTTGAGTTCAATGCTGAATATTGACTATGAAAGATGCATCTTCAACCAAGCCAGAAAGCAAGCTGGAGAAATGATGGGTGAGTTTGCTGAAAGACTTATGGTCCTCTTCAAATATTGGAAGTTCAATGAATTCATTGATAAAGAAGCCATCCGTCTCAGAGTCATCGATGGTTGCCTATCCGACTCATTTATTGTTATTGTAATTGTGATTTATAGAGCGCTTAATACCTGCAGGTCTCTTTAGATGGCGTATGCTGCATGAGACACGCAGTCTGGAGAGTGTGTTCATGGCTGTGAGAGCCGAAGAACGTGCAGATCAACAAGCTGCTGCCATGTAAGCTGGAGTAGCCCAGAGTAAATCAGCATTGAACATGAAACGTGAGCATAGGCACAAGGCTGAAGGCCACATAGTGATATCTCGAAGAAAAAATAAATTGTGTTTCCGATGCGGATTCTCCTTTCTTCACGAAGGTAAATGTTCCGCCATTGGACAAACTTGCAAGGGTTGCAGGTAAGAAAACCATTTTGTAACTGTTTGCAAAGCAAAAGGGAAAATGACTGTGTCGCTTCGAGAAGAGAACATGGAGGGCCATAGGTTTGCAGAAAGAAGTGAGAACTAAACAAAGCTGATCGTCATCAATTTATCATTCAAAGGTTCTTCAACGTCATTGTTGAGCAACAGTGAAGAAGATGGCTGTGCGATGATGGTGTGGAATGGCACCATCGTGGGTTTGCCTTCAAGTGGAGAAGAGCCCAAGTCCAAGCGAGATCGCCAGGTGAAACAACCCCTTTCCTTTGTACATTGCCCCAAGATCACATTAAAAGTGTATGGTTGATCCATACCTTTTATCATCAATAGTGGTGCATTGAGAAACATGATGCTGGCAGAGAAGTACGATGAACTATTACCGGTACACCATCTTACACCTTCAAAGACAAAGGTGTACATGTGGGCTGCCTCCTTGTTATTGCAGAGTCAAGGATCATTTGTAGCAACCATGCGAGACAAGAAGATGAAGGTACAAGCACTGATTCATGTTTCATGGACTAGGAAACCTTAAGACCATGAAAGTGCATCTTTACATCAATGAGGACATTCACCCTGTTGCTCAATGACATTGTAAAATTGCAAAGCTGTTGGGAAAGAGCCGCAAGTGCTGTTAAAACATGATATCATTGAAAGCTCTGCTGGTCCAACACCATGAGTTTCACCCTTAGTGGCAGTGCCCAAAAAGGACAAGGGAGGTGCCGTGCACATTTGCATTAACATGCGCCGAGCTAACAAGGCCATTGAGAGAGAATGACATCCCACTCCGCACATTGCAGATATGCTCACCCAGCTGATAGCTTAAGGTTGATATTAACAAATGATATTGATTTAGTTCTCCCAATACGATCTATAAACGGGCAAAGAACAAGGGTAAAGTTTTACTCGAAAATAATTTCTAACTTAGTCCTTCAGCAAGCCGAAGCCTTTCAATGTAGAGGAATTGACGTGTTACCCATTCTTAATAACAGTCTATGTTTATCCACTATTGAAACAAACACAAAGTTGCCTTCTGGACACGATGATTTTTCATTGGGAAAAAATGATCTAAAGATTTGGCTCTCCAGGGGTAAACGAATGGTTTCACAGGTACTTCCATTACCTGATAACACTGATAATACTCTAAAGGAAGACAATCTGCTGTGGAACTGGTTACCTGGAGTTCTTTCAAACTCCTCCTCGGTAAACCAACAAACAGTTTCGCATCTTTAACATCGGCTTAAAAATTGTCTCTTGGAATGCCGCTGGTTTGTCTAATTGCCCTGAGAAATTTGATTTTCTTCTCTCCTTGAATGCAGATGTGGTATGTATACAGGAAACATGGTGCAAAACTCTCCCATATGGAGGGAATGATTACTTCGTCCTAGAGGCCCCTGCAACTCCATCTAAAAAAGGCCATGCTAAAGGTGGAATAGCCTGTTTGCTCTCAAATGCACTACAATGGCAATTCTCACATTATAAAGACGAGAGTAATCTATTCCAAACCATAACTATATCTAACTTGGACCCTATCGTTCACCGGTCCTCGTTTGTAATATTAAATGCCTATATTCCCCCAGAAGATAAATTCACGATAGTTTTAAAACGTATGTTTTCCCATGTAAAGAAACTAATAGAGGTGGATCACCCCCCATACTTACTCCTGGTGGGGGACTTAAATTGTAAGGTGTCTAATACCTCATTAGACATGTTTAGAAATAAAGTAAAGGAAGAAGCTTATAATATACCTCAAGCTCTCCTGCCTATTAAAATAAAAACGAATAAAAGAGGCAGGACTTTACTTGGGGAACTTAGTTCCGTGGAGGGAATTATTATAAATGGCAGAATGCCTTCCGATTCCCCGGCTAATTATAC
Source organism: Lissotriton helveticus (assembly GCF_964261635.1). NCBI lineage: Eukaryota > Metazoa > Chordata > Amphibia > Caudata > Salamandridae > Lissotriton > Lissotriton helveticus. The sequence goes on from NC_136063.1 coordinate 664,623,137, forward strand.
ACATGGCTCCACTAGGGGAGAATCTATATTAGACTATGTAATAACAGACTTCGATATGTTCACTTTTGTTAAAGATTTAGTAATCTTACATACTCCCTTGAGCGATCATAAACTCATTAATTTAACTGTCTCATTAACTCCCCCTGAAACTAGCCTCTGGTCCCTAAAACATAGAGGTTTTTCTATTAACCATAATAAAGATAGATGTTATTGGGGAGTTATTAACATTAAGAATGTACAAAACACTCTTACCCAATTACTAATGGAGCTCGAATACTGGCAAGGTAGGGAATTTTTGTTTCTTGATCGTCTCATAAAAAAAGTTACTGCTTTGGCTAGAATTAGTGGAAATCATAAAAAGAAATATTTTTCTCCTAGTCCATTATTGAGATTAAACAATGAGATTAATAAACTTGTCAGGGAGCAATACTTGAATAGATCAAGGGAAAATGAGGCTCAGTTAGCTTTACTAAAAAGAAGGAGGGTAAGATTGAAATCCAAGTTAAAAAGAGGAAAAGAAGACAGGTTATGGACCAAGTTAAGAGAGGCATCAACTCGTAAAGATTCTAGAGAGTTTTGGTCCATAATAAGGCGAGGTTGTGGATCTATAATAACGTCCACCCCTATAGTTATTACTGAAGATGCCTGGTCCCAATTTGTATTCACCTTATATGCGCCAAATGGGGCAGGAGAGGACGCATGGAATCCAGGGCTTAACAGTTATTGTAAGATGGAACTCCCCACCGCGGATTCCATAGCTTCCGTAATAAAGAGCATGCGCTCTTCCGGGGCTATGGGACCTGATGAATTACCCATGTCTTTAATTAAGCAAGATGTAATTTCTTGGAGTAGGATTCTCCTTCCAATATTTCTGGCGTGTTTTAGGACACAAACAGTCCCCGAATCTTGGCGGGGAAGTATCCTAATCCCAATTTTTAAGAAAGGTGACCGCGATAATCCCTCTAATTATCGTCTAATTGCTTTATTAGACTCAATTGGGAAAATTTTTGCTAAACTTTTATTATTGTCGATAACAGATTGGGCAAATCTAAATAATATTATACCCATGGAACAGACAGGATTTCGAAAAGGGCATGGAACGTTAGATAATTTAACATCATTACAGGTAATTACGGATAAATATGCTCGTGTGCGGGGTGGTGGCGTATACGTAGCTTTTATAGATTTCTCCACAGCGTTTGACAAGGTGGATCGCCCAACGCTGTGGAGAAAGTTGTCGGCATTGGGTATGCCGGGACATTTATTGAATTTAATTAAGTCATTACACGTGAATACATGGTGTAAGGTGTTACAAGGCGGTGAAAGGGGTCTTTCCCAATCGATCCCTTCCCGGAACGGACTAAAACAAGGCTGTATTTTGGCACCTACATTGTTCTCCTTGTATATGGCTGATTTACCAACTACTGTTGCAGCTTGTGAGGGAATAGCCCCGAAAATTGGAGGGACAGCCATATCGATTCTAATGTATGCGGACGACATACTGGTTCTAGATCTGACCCCGAAAGGTCTCTCTAACCGTCTTCATGCATTGAATCAATTCGCTGATGCACATTTTATGAAAATTAATAGCTCCAAAAGTAAAATCATGTGCATCTTTGGAAAGAAGAAGTGCAGGTCTAGTAGCTATAACTGGTCACTTAGCGGAGAAAAACTCGAGGTTGTTAAATCCTACATGTTTTTAGGTAAACTAATCTCTGCTAATCTCAGTGAGAAACCACACATTGAACATAGCTCACGTAAAGCAATGGCACATGGAAGGGGACTATGTTCTTTGTATAGAGCTACAGGGAAGAGGCACTTCGCTTTATGCTTGGAGGTATTTAGAGCAAAAATTCCTGCAACCCTCCTTTATGGAATAGAACTGGTGGACATGAAACAATGGGGTTTCATGCAGAAAATGGAAGGAAAGGTACTAAGGAAAATTTCCTCATTCAATTCTGCCTGCTCTACAGTTTCATGCAGGCTGGAATTCGGACTCCGAAGCTGTTGGGCTCAGGGTTTGGCTGCCCTAGTAAGATGGGTAGCCTGTTTGGCCAGAGGTAAACCGGGCACCTTACGAGCAATTTTAAAAAAGGAATTATTGGGCAACTTTAATGAGTTCTCGCAGCTTGTAAAGAATTTTAGAAAAGCGGTTTTGTTGCTTGAACTGGATGAAAGCACGTTATTTCTACTTTCTCCATTAGAGTTAAAGTTACAGTTAAAAAGTATGTCCTGGGAACCTTGTTATAAATCGGATATACTTGCCCAACAGAAGTATAAAGAAAAAGAAGCCCTGGTTAAAACCTATACACCAAAATTAGGCCAGCAATATCTGAGCTGGAATATACCTCACGGAGTTCGTAGATTTTGGTACCTTTTACGTCATAATTTGCTTCCACTTAATCCACTTTTAGCAAAATGGTATGGAGTTTCTCCTCTATGCAATTTATGTAATAATGCTATTCAAGATCTTAATCATGTTTTGTTTATATGTCCGGTATTACGCGCTATGCGGCAAAAATGGATAAAACCAATTTGTTTACAATTGGGAATTGTGAATGTAAAAATGTTTTTCCATGCTCTTTATTGTCCCCCTAACGAAATGTTCTGTTTCAGAATTTTTAAATATTTTAAAGAGTTTTTAGATATTTATTAATGAATTTACGAGAGATATTGATGCTTGCACTACTTGCAGATAATTTGTATCTGATCCTGTTATCGTCTGACATTTTTATGTTTATTGTCATGTTAATATATATGTACTTTTATGTGGCCCTCATCGAGAGCCAAATCATAATAAACTTTTTGACTTTTTGATAACAGGATAAAAAAGAGCTCACCCAGCTGAATGGTGCCAAAGTATTTTCTCATCTTGATCTCTATGAAGGGTATCATCAAACTGAACTGGAGGAAAACTGCAGGTACATTACCACCTTTTCATCCCTCATTGGCGTATTTTGATATAAAAGACTACGTTTTGGGGTGTCATCAGCTGCAGAACTTTTTCAGGATGTCATTCACCTTTAATACAGCCTGTTACACATGCTTTTAATTATAGTGATGATAAAATGGTATTTGGGGGCACTCAAAAAGAACATGACAAACCCCTTACACAAGTATGCAGCTTGCTAGCTGATGCTAGTCTCACTTTGAACAAAGAAAAGTGTGAATTTCACAAAACAAAATTCAAATTATTTGGACATATTTTTTATGAAAAAGGGGCGACACCAGATCCTAATAAGTGCACACCTTGTCGTCCACTACTCCACCACAAGATGTGACAATGCTACAATCCTTCCTTGGCATAGCCAGTTACTCTTCCAGGAATATTCCTGATTTTGCAATGGTCAGTGCCCTTATAAGAGACTTGACAAAAAATAATGCGATGTTCAAGTGGTAACCTGAATGCGACCGAAGCCTTTAGAAAATCATACATGCAATTGAGAACGCTATTGAAATTGACTTGTTTATCCAAAACTCCATACTGAGATTGTAGTGGATGCCAGCCCAGTGGGATTGGGTGCGATCCTTGTCCACCACAGTGGACACAACAATGCTCAGAGGCACATTGTGGCTTATGCAAGCCGTAGTCTTTTACAGACCAAGCCTGCTTATTTCCAAACTGAAAAAAGAAAATCTAGCTGTGGTTTGAGCTTATGGACACTTGCATGTGTTTCTATATAGAAAACACTTCACCCTTGTCACTGTCCACCAAGTTTTACTTACCCTTTTTGGGAATCCAAAAGAGAAGATCCCCCCTCACATTGAAAGGTGCTTGTTGCAATTGCAAGAGTAGTATTACACTATTGTGCACGGGCCAAGTAAAAATAAAAATCCAGCTGATTACTTTTCACGAGTACCAGTACAGTGTCACAGTGCAATGTGTAATGCTACTGAGACCTGTGTCAACTTAATAGTCAAGTCAAGCATACCTGCAGCTCTTTCAGTGGAGCAATTCTTGCTGCTACGAATACAGATTGAGATCTGTGTGTTCTGAAGGACATTATTGCCCAGCAATCCTGGAAGAAACACAATCAACCTCTTACGGATGACTTTGAATACCAAATGTTTAAAAATGTGAGCAAGGAACTTTCTATCACACAAGAAGGTATCATATAAAAAGGTCCTAGAATTGTCATTCCGGAGAGCATGTGACAACAAGTCATTGAGCTAACCCATGAGGGTCATCATGGCGTTGTCATCACCAAGAAAGCTTTTCAAGACCACGTGTTCTTTCCTCGCCTTGATGAAAGAGTTGAAAGAGAATTAAAGGTCTGCCATTTGGGCAACTGCTTGTCTCCTAAGATAATGCAACATCAATTAGTTATGTCAGATCTCCCAAAGCATGTGTGGTAAAGAATTGTAAGGGATTTCTTTGAACCCCTTAACAATGGACATCATCCAATGGTAGTTGTTGATGAGTGCTCATGATTTCCCCTGGGGAAAAGCCTGTCGTCACCCACACATGAACAAGTAATCTAGGGTATTAAATGACATTTTTGCAACATGTGGGGTACCCTCCATTCTTAAGTCCAACAATGGCCCACCGTTCAACAGCCCAGAGCTTAAAGATTTTCTCACTAACATAAATATCAAACATCAGAAAAGCACTCCTTTTTTTTCTTTTCTTTTTTTTTAATTGGGGTACCAAACACAGAGAAATAAACAGTACCATTCAGAAAAAAAGAGTCCAAAACAATGGTTTGTAACCCCAATGTGTTTTTCACATTTCCAACCCCCCCCCCAACACGGGTGGATCCATCCTATCCCTTCCAAAACAAAAGAAAGAGAAAAGTTCAAGGGGAGTCTAAGGAAGAAAAGAAAAAACCAAGAAAGAGCTATGATGACATAATATGCTGAGGCAATAACTGAAGCCCATAAAAAAAACACAGAGATATAGGTAAATCTGTCTTTACCTAGCGATTGAGCCAATTAAGCATTGGGAGCCAAAGCTTCTCTCCCGCCACTCTAGCCCGCCTACCTCTCCTCCTCACTACGGCCATCTACCAATTATATACATACATAAATTTACTAAGCCAGACATATTCTGTCGGCGGTGTGATGTCCAACCAAACTGTGGCTATACATATACGATAGACGGCTATAGCTACAAACACAAATTTCTTACAGTTTTCATCCATCCCTTGCTCAGAGATCCCCAACATAACAGTCAGTGGGGTAAGTGACAGAGTTTGCCCCAGCATAACTCTTAGCCTACATTCAATTTGGGATAGTAATAGAAAGAGTTCGGGGCATGTGGCAAACATATGAGTGCTGTCTGCAGCTACTTCTCCACAGCGCGGGCAACAAACACCAGTAAGGCCGCCCCACCTATGTATTCAAGCAGGGGTAACATAAATTACACCAGGTTTTAAAGCATTGTATTTGAAGGTTAGCAGATATGCACGTTGTTTGGCTATAAAACAAGGAATCTTCACAGTCCCCTTGCCCGGCCTGAACCTGCGATTGCCACCGTTCAAAGTGTTTGGATAAATCATCCCCCTTCCCTGCCATGATGAGTTTATAGACACTAGGTGTTTGTGGGGCCCTATTATTACTAAGTATTTCTAGCAAGGGGAATTGGACCAGATTATGACATTTTTTAGCTATAACATCCCGAACTTGCAGATATTTAAAAAAATCCTTTTTACCCATCCCTAACCGATCTTTAAGAGTGTCAAGAGAAATTATAATGTCCCCGACTAAAAAATCCCCAATACAATAAATCCCTTTCTCCTTCCACCTGCGAAAGTAGCTGTCCATAAATATATCCAAACAGAGGAGGGTATTACTAGCCAGAGGGGAATACCGATGCAGCCGTGGAATGCCCATCTTTTTCCTAATTGTAGTCCAAACCTTATATACATTAAGTAAAACCTTAAACTTTACCCTCTTGAAATATGTGTAATCTATATGTCATAGCAAGAGGCCCCGGGCCTCTGCCCCACACAAAATTTGGAAAATTGAACATCCAGAATCATCTAAGCTGTGAACTTCCGCTGAGTATTTCAGAGTGGTTGCCCAATAATATGCCTGAAAGTTAGGGACGGACCAACATCCCTATCTCTGGAGAGGGTCATAAATCGTAAAGCCCTTCTTGGACGCTGCCCCGCCCAGATGAACCAAGAAATAAGTTGGTCAAATTTCCGAAGCCAGTCTTTTCTAAATTCCAGGGGAATCGCCCTAAAATAATACAAGATTTTCGAAAGAAACATCATTTTTATAACGTTAGCCCGCCCCATAAGTGTTAGGTGTAGATTGTTCATTCTCTTAGAATCACTTTTCATTTTCTCTAAAAGGGGCCTAAGATTTATATCAACGATTGTAGCTGGATCGGAGCTGATCTCAACCCCAAGATACCTTGCGTGGGAAACTATCCGCGAATCAACCATATCGACCTTCCGATTTATGACTATTTGTGTCTTCCGTTCATTCATATGATATCCAGAAATTTCCCCAAATCTAGCTGTAATAGCTCCTAGCGACACCAAGGCATCCTGTGGTGTTGGAGTAACCACTGCTAAATCATCCGCATACCCAAAGATTTTTACCTCCCCTCCTATAGCCAAAATGGATGGAATTTCCTGACTTGCTTGTATCAATCTAATGAGGGGATCAATATAGATTGCGAATAGCAAGGGAGAGCAGGGGCAGCCTTGTCTGGTACCCCGCTCAATCCTAATCTCTCCAGAATAGCAGCCCTTTACAGCTATTTTAGCCACAGGCTCTATGTACATATCTTTGATAGCCCTGATGTACCCATCTCCAATCCCGTAGTGTTTCATGACTGCCCATAAAAAAGGCCAGGAGACCCTAACAAAAGCTTTTTCAGCATCCAATAAAATTAGTGCCATAGGGTCTCCTGTCACCTGAGTATAGTCAAAGAGAGTTATGACTCTGCAAATATGATCAATGGTTTCCCGGCCGGGAACAAAGCTGTGTTGATTGTGTGAAACAATTTCTTTGATAACAGAGGCTACTCTATTGGCAAAGATCTTGGAGTAGATTTTAACATCAGTGTTGATTAAAGTAATAGGACGGTATGCCCCTAAATCTGTTGGTGACTTCCCTTTCTTTAAAAAAAACGCAATTTTGGCATATCTCCAAGAGTCAGGTGGTGATTCACCAGCCTGAATCAGGCTAAAGCGTTCAAAAAGAATTGGAGCAAGCTGTATTGCAAATTTTTTAAAGAACTCTCCAGGCAAAAAATCAAGACCCACCGCTTTCCCAGAAGGGATTGACACAAGAGCTTTGACAACCTCAGCTAAAGTTATGGGAGCTTCAAGCATGGCGATATCTAAGGGGGGCAGAGATTCTATTGAGACTTGCTCTAAAAATCCCGCTATCTCCTGCTGCAGGGTTAAATTATGCCTCCTATTTTCCGAATATAATCTCTGATAGAACTTCTCAAAGGCTAAAAGAATTGCATCAGAATCTTTTACCAGTCCAATATCTGGATCAATGATCCCCAGAATTTGAGTCTGAGCATCCTTTTCTCTTATGCGTAAAGCGAGGCTATGTCCCGTTTTCTCACTGCTCTCATACATTTGAGTACGCCAGGCTACATATCTGGCGGCTGCCTTACTGGTAGAAATTTCCACTATAGCAGCTCTAGCGATTCCAATCTGTGTTTGATCGGCCTCGATGTTACTCTTATCCAGTATGGCCTGGCCCAAGTTTGATTCAGCTCTGCTCAGTGCGGCATATAGCCTCTTCATTTTATCCTTTTCCTGCCTTTGCGCCCGCCAACCAAACTGTGTGGTCTCACCCCTCACTCCGGCTTTAAGTGCGTCCCACACAGTTTTGAGGCGAGTGCTCCCCTGATTTTTGAGAAAAAAACCTAGTGATCCATACCACCAATGATCCACATATTATTTATCAGTCAATAATGTTCGATTAAAAGTCCAGCTTTATCTGTTATGAACACACTTTAGTGACAATTCCAGGACCAGCGGATTATGATCGGACATGACTTTGGGAAATTTCTGCATATCACACCCTGCCACCAAATTTTGTGAAACAAAAAAAGAATCTAGCCTAGAATACGATTGAAGCGTGGTCGAATAATATGTGGACCCATCTTCCCCACTTCTTTTTGCAACCCAGACATCAGTTAAACCATGAAGCTCCCTCATATAGTGCAAGGAGCTGAAAACCTTTGGTTTGTGACCCTTGTAGCCAGCTATGGGTGGATTCAGGACAGCCCAACCCAGATTGATGTTAAAGTCGCCACAGATGATCAATGGGAGTGGCCACCCCACCAACTCAATATTTAGCCAATCATAAATCTCAGTTGCATCCAATACCGGGCCATAGATAGAACAAAGGGTAAAAACATTACTGCCCATAACACATTGAGTTATGGCCCATCTACCATATCTATCAGAAATCGAGCGTGGAAAAATAGCCACCCCCCTACATGCAAAGATGGCAACCCCCCTTGTCTTAGTTTCCTGTTTGGTAGAAATCACCAACTGATACCCCTCTAGTTTCAAAAGTTGGATTTGGCTAACTTGAATATGAGTCTCCTGAAGACAAATTATATCGGCCCTGAGAAATCGGATATCCTCTTTGATCCTACTCCGTTTTGCCGGATCATTCAAACCACATATATTATTTGTGGCTATCGGCAAACCCCCCATCGCTTACCAGTTTGATGCCTACAATAAGTCCGGAAAAAAACCCTCGAAAAGAAACACTTAAATTCTAATCGCTATTTTACCCACGCCATTACCTTGGTACACTCGAACAGGATCCGTCCACCCCCACCCCGATCCCCCCCACCACTTCAGCAAAAAAGGTTGCCAGACCCTTGTGATGCATCCCATGTTGTGCGCCCCCGTTGCCCAGCGTACAGAGTGAAAAACATAAGAAAAAAAATCACATTATGTCCTGACCAAGTAACTTTAAGCCTTCAAGAGAAAGTTTCCTCTCCCCCAGGGTTCAAACTATATACAAAGAGCTTCCGATCCAGAGAACATACATAAGCTGCATCACTAGAGTGAAAATAGAATGGAAATAAAGAGAATTCATGTAAATAGAAAAAAGAAACCCATATTCATAACTTCCACGGAGTCTGGTCTACACAAAAACAATCTATCCTGCCGTAGAGAGAGAAGAAAGCCCTTGGCCTATTCACCAGACAGCTCTTTCAGATAGTCCCCCGCTTGTATTTCGGACGTGAAAACCCTTGTCCAACCCTTACATATCACTTTCAAGCGGGCAGGGTTCATCAAATATACCTCACAGCCCAGAGTCTGAAATGAGGGGATCATCTGCCTCAGACGCCATCGTCGTTTACCGTGGTATGGCAGAAGTCTGGCCGTACAAAGAAAGTTTGTCCTTCTGCGGATTTCTTGGCGTCTGGTCTGGCATTTTCAAAAAGTGCCTGTCGCAAAAGAAAATTTACAAAGAAAATGAGGATAGCTCGTGGTCTCTGGTCCTGGCCGGCATTTTTTTTTTAAGCATAAGGGGAAAGCGATGCACCCGCTGAATCACAGCTTCCCAGTTCCAGGATGATAGTTCAGGGAAAGCAGCTTTAAAGAGTTTAATTGCAAAGTAACGTATGTCCCCCCTCGGCATTCTCTTCAATACCCAAGAGGCGAAAGTTATTACGACGCTGTCTATTCTCTGACTCCTCTAGTTTCCATAACACATCCTGCATTCTTGCTTCATTTGCAGATGTCTTCTGTTCGGCTATCTCAAAACCAGTTTCCAGGCTCTCAACCCGCTCCTCCAACACAGTTGTACGGGCCATAGCTTCCATACATGCTTTGGTGTTCTTTCTAATGGCCCCATGGATTTTTTTTGTTGCTAATTGGGCTCTTTTGTGTTCTTGGCGAGCCTCCAGTTGCATAGCTTTCAGTGTAGAATAGATAAGGGTCATTGAGGGTCTCACACTATCTTTAGACCCAGATGCCTGAGAGCACTCTAGAGGCGTACCACCATCCTCTATTCCACCTTGACCCAGATTAATATTAGAGTAGTCCCATTGTAGGTGTTGGTCCAGATCTGACAGTGCATGGGTACCTTTTTGCCGCCCGCTCCCCCGCCTGGGGTGGGCACGCGCTTGTCTAAGTGTCTCAGCAGTATTAGGTGCGCTGTCCGTGTCACTACTTTTGGCTGAGCCTACACTGTCTACCTCCGAAGATTCTTGGTCCAACTCGCTACCGGCAGCTGAGACACAATCCTCAGCTATGGAGAAAAAAATTTCACCATCCGGGGTGCCTGGTAGTGGCCGTCCTTCATCAGGTTCCTCTACTAGAGAATTCGACTCAAGATCTAGAGAGCCTGAGACAGGGGCAGCATTTTTTCCTATCAGATTAGGGAGATGGGGGGAGAAAGTGGCCGTCCCAGCGCTATTTTCGTCCAGCCCGGGAGCAACAGCTACCCCAATTGCTGCAAAAGGTAAGGACAGCACGGATTTGTCGATCTCAGTAAGGGGGCCTGTGCTGGGGTGATGTACCTGTGCGTTAGATACCAACATTAGGTCAGGTCCAGAATCAGTTCCCCCTGTTTCATTAATGCCTTCTACCCCCCAGTCACTTTAAGCGTAGAAGCAGGCACATTGGTTGTTGTCTTCTTGCTCCTCAATAGGATAGGTGTGCGCTCTGTTGTACCCTTAGCCTGTGCTTGGGTATTACAGTTCACCGATTTAGCTGAAAACATATCAGGAACCGTCGGAGTTTTTTTCCTAACTCCGGAATCCGGAGTATGATCCGACCCGAGTTTTCCAACAGCCGTTTTACTAATACCCTTGCTGGCTGGGGGCCCGTCCCTACCTCCTTGTTTTGCGGCGTCCTTGAGCCCATCTTTGCGGGGGGCCATTTGTAGCAGTTTGCGAAAACTGGAGTAACAGACTGCGCCAGCACACCTCCAACTGGCCCCGCTGAAAAAAACCCGCAAGCGGAACTGGGCTAGCTGAGCCCCAGCGTTAAACACAATCCCAACTGCCACCATTCAGCGGTGCAACACGAAACTCTCAAGCCCACAAAAATGAAGATGGAGGGGGGGGGGCGTCTTGGTGAAGTGAGCCTGCAAATTCCAATATAAAAACTCCAATGAACAAACAACAAAGCAAAAAAAAGAAAAAGTCCAGCCCCACTTCAGTCTTTCCCGTAACTAAGGTACCTGAGCAGAGTCCCTCGCAGATGTGTAATAATAATTAGGCAGCAAGAAAACCAAAAGAATGCAGGGGTACCCCAGTCAGACAGGGGATTAAGCAAGCACTTCTTTCTCCACTCCCGTAGCAGGTCAGAATATGAAGAAAATCAAGTCAGGCAGATTAGAATCCGCTGCCGTCCGCCGGCTTCCATTGCCCCTGGAGCCATGCACGAGGAGCACTCTACACCGGGGAGAAGAGAGGGAGCCGTCCAAAGCCAGTAGCCAGAACCGCAGCAGACAGCCGCCCGGAAGCCACTGGATCAAAAGAAAAGAGCCGGCAAAGGGTTGCAGCAGACCGCGGGTGGACCGCGAATGGACCCGCAGTAAGCACGATGAAAACCGGATCACTGCAGCGTTTCTGAAGTTGTTCTCTATCGGCGGACAAAAGCAGGTCAGGGCAACAGCCGAAGGATCGGGGGAGCAACTTAATCACGCTACCTCACGTGGCCGCCATCTTGCCAAAAAAAGAAAAGCACTCCACTCAGGTCTCAGGCCAACGGCGTTGTTGTTTGCTTCGTAGGAACCCTGAAGAGAGTAGTTCAGCACGCTGCACTTGGAGGGAGTGATCTCAAATTTGCCATATGTTTGTCCCTTCAAGTTTGCTGATCAACTCCCCATTCCACTGCAGGTGAAAGCCCTGACACCTTGATATTTAAAGAGGCATGGGAATCAAATTTCCGCAATGGACCACTCCTTTTTTGACAGGTGCAGATGAGATCCGTACTACAGAGTCCATACACAAGTCCTGAATGAAGACGTATGCTGATAAAAGTCAATGTGCTTAGGACACAGTTTTCCAGGAAGTAGACCAGGTCCTGGTCAAGCAGAAACAGAAATGTAAGCACCTGGACTCTGTCTGTTGTGAGTACTAGCCTCCCAAGTGTGGTCACCCCAGCCCTGGACCCTTGGGAGTGGGACTCAAAGTGCTCTGCCAGTCCAGGTGTGGTTCCATCAGAACTATGTCATACAAGCACCTCTCAAAATTCTGCCTCAGAACTGCTGCAAGATGCATCTCTGATGCAGCCTCATCAGAAGCATTGTAGTATCACACATTCTCAAAGCAAGCCCTTGTATTGCAAGCCCCTCATTGAATATTTTTTTAACAACGAAGCAGGACTCTGCATATCAAGCCCAGCAACCTCCTTGGAAGTGAGGGCGCAACACAGTACTTTGCATAGCCAGCCCCTCTGCAGCCTCGATGTGACCACTTATTAAAGCCTTGCTGCTTCCTGCAACCACCGCTGTGTGGCGCATCTCCACATCAGGACATCACATAGCCTGCGCTGCATGATGGACCCTGGATGCCGGATCTTGCAATGCTTCTCAACCAGCATTTAAGGAACTATTGTTCAGCGACCCTAACTGGGCCGATGTATCAGACTTGTCAGCCTGAACTGCGCCGTCAGCCCGAACTTGTGACTTTGTCCCGGTCCGGCACTACCAGATATCCACAGTTGGTGCTTAACACTTCTAGGCACTGTTTTTACTTAAAAGTTTACAGTTTAATATCCCCGGTTCTACTGGTTGGATGTTTGTCTTTTTGGTCTCAAATAATTTATTACATTCTACCCTATTTTTCTGAATTGGTGTGGGATATTTCTTGTGTTGTGTTTTTGCTTTATTACTGTTTGAAATGCTGCATGAATATTTTACATATTGCCTTTAAGTTAAGCCTGACTAATTTGTGCCAAGCTACCAGAGGTTTGAGCACAGGTTAATATGGTGTCTGCTTATAACTTCACCCAAACAGAAATTGAGGCTGCTGCTTGAGTAGGGACCCACCCCCAACCCCTCAAAAATTAACCCAGTTTCCAACAGTGGTGCTCAATGGTGAGATTAAGAATAACCCTGGGCGGTGAACTCCGCTCCGCTCACGGAGTTTTCCTCACTCGCATTCACCAATGTCAAGATGGCAAGTGCGAGTGAGGAAAATCCACCTCCCAGCAAGATTTTTCCTAGTTCGCGATCCCCAACATCAAGTTGGCGAGTGCGAGCGTGGAAAATAAACCTCCTGGTGAGATTTCTCAATGCGGGGGTCAGGTTTCTCATTGCAAGTGGTCGCGTATGTTCGTGGCCGCTTGCATTGAGAAACTGCCCGTTTGCATTGAGAAAGCTGGTACTCGAGTAAAAATCTACTCGAGCGGTAGAAAAGGTACGCTTGCGCTGTGCATGGTGCTGTTCGCAATGATTGCACAGTGCGGACAAGCATCGGGCACTGTGCAATCACCACGAACAGCATTTTCCTAGTGTACTACATGGCTTGTGGAGCTCCGCGTAGTGTGACAGAATTTTTTTTGTACTTCGCGTAGTGCAAATCTGCGAACTCCCCCCAGGGTTAATTAGGACTTGCGTTATCACAGTGCCAAACAGTACTTTTGTGTTGGTTTTTCCAAATTTACTCTCATTGTTGCTTGACTGTTGTTGGACTTGGCCCTTTTTGCAGGGTCATGCCTGACCTTTTTTACTTCCTCCTGTATTTTGTCTGACCCGTTTTGTTAGTTTTATGACTCTGGGCACTTTACCACTGCTGATCAGTGCTAAAGTGCATATGCTCTCCTTATTATAAATTGATGTATGGATTAGTGACTCCATGATTGGGTTATTTGATTTACTGTCAGACCCTAGTACAGTGCACTGCGGATGCCCAGGGCTGGTAAATCAAATGCTGCTGGTGGGCTTGCAGCACTGGTTGTGCCACACACAGAAGCAGCTTGTAAGGTGTGTCTCAGATCTGCCATTGCCGAGCCAGTATGCTGTCTGGTATCGCCATGTTGACTGGGCAAGTGCACCCACTCGCCAGTCCCTAAACCTTCCCTTTTCTGCATATTAGTCACCCCTATGGTAGGCCCAAGGGCAGGGTGCATTGTTGGTAAAAGGTAGGGCATGCCCTGGTGTGTGTAGCATGTCCTAATAGTGCATTACAGCCCTTTTAGTTTTTCACTATTGCAAGGTACCTGTTCCCCATAGGCCAGCATGGGCAGTTTGATTATAACATCTTATAATCCTATCTGACTCAGGGAACATGGTAGAAATTCGAGTTTAGTAAGCCTGAACATTCTGTGTTTGAAAATACCACTTTTAAAAAGTAGGTATTCTCTTGCCTAACTATCCAAGCCTGCCTCTGCTAGGTTGTGTATTCCTTGTCTGGAGTTTCAGTGACAGGGCCTGGGGGATTCCGGGAGACAGGGTGAGTCAGCACAGGGCTGAATAGAGCTATCTGCATGTATATGGGTGGGAGGAGTTGCATCTGGGACCTGAATAGAGCTCTGCCTGACTTCCACAATGCTGGCTCCACCTCCTTTGGTGTGTCTGATGTCCCTGGCCCACATTTTCAAAGGAAAGAAGGAGTCTTGTCAACAAAGTGATTTTGGACTGGGTACAGGACCCTCTGCCTTCAGAGGACAAAGGATTTGCTAGTATAAATATTGGGACCCAGACCCAAGAACTTTAGATCACTTTTGGGAAAGAAGAAGAACCTTTGCTGAGGAGAGGAACCAGAGAAACTGAGGAGGAGACTATCCCTAAGCTGAGTGCTGTTTGGGGAATTTGCCTGCAGTGGTTGCGTGACTACCAAAGAAAGGAGAAAGGACTTTGTGCTACTTTCAAATCAACTTGTAAAGGTTCTCCAAGGGATTGAGATAGAGCTTGTCTCCTACTGAAGTCTCAGGTACAACAGACTTCACCAACCAGCCCCCCTGCCTTCCCTTGATGGGAATTGAACTGCCTATTGTTGAGCTAAGTCTTCTGAGAGACTGCGTGTAACTGGGAGCTGGAAGCGTGACTCAAGACGAAGAAGCGTGTCGCCACTACAGCCATTGTTGTCGCATCACCAGAGAAGAGTGTCACCGTCGAGCAGACGCAATCGCATCACAGGAGAAGTATGCTGCCGCTGTCGCCATCACATCACCCGAAGTGCCTCGCATCACTGGAGAAGAGTGTCACCATTGCAGCAGATGCCGTTGCATCACCGGAGAAGAGTGTCGCAGGGCCTGTCGCGGCTCAGAAGAATTGTTGAGTCGCCGCACCTCAGTTGGGCGTGCACGCAACGTTGTTGCATCAAGAAGAAGACGCCATTTTGTTTCATTGCACCTGATCTTCATTCCATCACGGCGCTGCTGGTCACATCGCCATGGAAGCGCAGTAAGAAACGGACGCATCACCTCACCACGCGGAGAAGAACCAACGCATCCCCTACGTAGCAGTAGGGACCCGACGCATCACCATTCTTGCGTGTAAGGAACCGACGTATCACCTTACCTGCAACAATTTTGTTCTATAGCATTACGTATCCAAAGGTACATTGAACTTAAAGTGTCGCATTTTACATCTAAAGAGAACTAAGCCTTTTCTACCATTTTTGAAGTACAGTATTGTTGATTTTTGTCGTTTGTGGTCTTGTGTTAAGTCTATATAAAAATACTTATTTTTATACTACAACTTGTGTGGTGTCCATCTGTAGTGTTGTCACTGGGTTACTGTATGTGTTCACAAATGCTTTACACACTGCCTCTGAGATAAGCCTGCCTGCTCATGCCAAGCTACCAAGGGGGTGAGCAGGGGTTATTTTAGGAGTGTACCCCCTTACCCTGACTACACGTAAGGGTCCCTATTTGGACAAAGGTACCTACCTCTTCCAACTAGAGACCCCATAAAATAACAACTCTCTTTAACCATACATGCAGTGATGGAATTTGAGCTGGCCAACCTGCAAAGTTACACTGTGGTTGAGGTCAAACAGTTCTGTAAGGAAAGGGGCATGCAAACCAAGAAGTCCACCAAGGGATTGGAGCTACAGAAAGCTCTAAGGGCTGGGACGGAGGTCCACCAGTTACTGAAGGTTACATAGAATTGGTATGAGGAAGATTATATGGATGTGCAGGAGCAGGTCCTGCATACCAGTTCTGAGATACAGCACTCAGCAGTAGGGATGACTCATCTCCTGAGTTGGAACTTCCTGCCAGAGCTGGAAGTAGTGTATCTTCGCATGATCTGTTCCCTGAGGAGCTGGCGGACAGGATGGCAGAGAGAGGGAGTTTCAGTTGCAAATAGCCAAGCTCCAGATGGAGAGGAGACTAGCCTCAGAGTGATTGGCTCATGAAAGTAGCCTCAAATACCTGGAACTTCAAGTTAAACAAGCAGAGTTGAACAACAACAGTGGTAGAGGTTTACCCGCAGTATCTGTAAGGAGCAATAAGGTTCACATACCCAAAGACTTGGTGCCCAACTATGTTGTAGGGGATGACTTAAATAAGCGGTTTTCTGCCCATGAGTTGGCCCTTATGATGAGCAGAGTACCAGAAGAGTTTTCAGGGGCCTCACTCTTGGAGCACAAATTCTCCAGTAGGGAGGGATACAGTGCTTACACTAGAGGTGGGGGACATAAAGAAGTACATTCCAATAAAAGAAAATCCTTGTAAACAAGTTTGGACTACCCCAGACAAATACTGCATCTGGTTCAGGGATAGCCAAATGTGACATAACCAGTCTTGATTGGAATTTATTGATTAAGCCAGCAAGCCACTGAATGGTTGGGTCAGGGGCAGCAAAGTTGATGATTTTACGGGTTTGTTCAAGCTGAGAGTAAGAGAGCACATGTTCAATATTTGTTTTACAGAGCTGTGCCAGCACCAAATCAATAGCAATCCCACTGATCCCAATGAGCTTGCTAAGGAGGGGGACCTCTGGGTTTGCACAAGGGTGTCCAAAAAGGTATCTGGAGGGATCATCAGAAGGGTGGTCCCACCAGAAGAAAGAGGGGGGATTAAAACTAAACTAAAGTAAGGAGTTCTTTAAAGCCCCCCACCAAACAAATTCCCAAGGGAACCATAGTAATCAGTCCAAACCTGTTCAGAAGAAGAAGGGGTCCTTTGATCAGAAGACAGAACAGTTCCTCCCCTATGTACTGAGTGCTCCAAGTATGGACACCCAGTATGGCTCCAAGAGATACACCAAATGTCCCAGGAGGGCCCAGCCCCCCCGCCCCCACTGGTGGGCAGACACATGGGTTGGCAAGTATAGCAGTTAGGGAGAAGGTGGTCCCATTTTGTTTGGGGGAGAGGACAGAGGTTAACTTAGCACCCCAAGGGATAGAGAGATGGTGCCATAAGGCCAAATGCCATCTAATACTACAGTGTATAGGCAGTGGGTCTCTCAAAATGAGATGAGGAAAAAGTGGAGGCTCTGAGACGTAAGAGCCAGCATGACTCTGGTGAGTTGTAAGCTAGTGTCTTCAGAGCAAGTCCTCCCTAATACATTCTACCAGGTCATAGTCATAGACAACGATGAGAGCCACTACCCAATGGCTCTGGGTCCCTTTGAGTGGCAGGGTGGTCTCAGATTTTCTAAAGGTAGCTGTGGGCACTGTCAAGCCTGTAGATTGTCTGTAAGGCAACAACCTAGAGCACACTCTCTGGAAGGAAGTGGAGCTCAGGTCACACTTGTAGATTTTAGGCTTGCCTTAATTGGTCTATATGACCACAAGGATGCCTCAAATCAGGAACAATGTCTGAGGCAGCTGCCAAAAAGAGGAAGGGCAGGTGTCATGGAAAACCCACTCCAGAAATCCCCACTGTTCAGATTGACAGAGCACCATAATATGCCACCCCTGAGCCTACTGGGGAGGACATTGCCACCCGGGTACACCTGCCTGAGCTTGCTGGATGGCAAGCAGAGGCTGGACCCACCAGCGAGGAGTTCTGCAAGGCACAGAAAGAGTGCCCAACTCTAGAAGACTTGAGGCAGTAAGCTAAGGCCCAGGTAGCAGGTGATACCTCTTGAGCTTCCGTTATCTATTGGGAGAATGACTAGCTATACAGTAAGCCTAAGATTCCTAGACCTGGGGCCGCCCATGTGCTGGTGTTGCCTCAATGTTACAGAGCCTTCCTACTGGGATTAGCTCATGATAAACCCTTGCCAAGCTTTTCCCCCAAATCTATGGGCCCCGGATGAAGTCTGACTCAGACACGTCCTGCAGGTCCTGTCTCACATGCCAGGCTAGGGAGAAAGCAGGGCAAAAGCTTAAGGCTCCCCTGAGTCCCTTGCCTGTCATTGTCATTCCCATTGAGAGGGTTGGCATTGGCATTGTTGGTCCCTGGACCCCAAGACAGCCTTGGAGAACAGATTTATCCTGGTATTGGTGGAATATGCCACATGGTACCCAGAGACCATCTCTCTGAGGTTTTTGACTGCACCTGCAGTGGCTAGGGCCCTGATGGGGATATCTACCTACTTGGGGTTCCCCAAGCAACTAGTGTTTGACAGAGGCACTAACTTCATGTCAGCGTACATGAAGTCTATGTGGGCTGAGTGTGTGGTAATCCATGTTCTCCACACCCTATCACCCTCAAACTAACAGGCTTGTTGAGAGATTCAACAGGACCCTGAAAAGCATTATTATGGACCTGCTCATGGGGCGGAAGTGGGATGCCCTCTGACCATGCTTGCTGTTCGCCTACAGGCAAATGTCACAGAAGGGGGTTGGGTTTAGCCCATTTGAACCCCTCTATTAACACACTGTTAGGGAACCTCTAAGCTTTGTGAGAGAGGATTGGAAGCAAGCTCTCAGGAAACAATTTCAGATGCAGTCAGGTACATGCTAACATTTCTTCTGGAGAAAAGCAAAAGATAATCTTGAGGCCAGTCAAGAAAAATGTAAACTCTGGTACGAAAAGAAGGCCACTCTGATTGAGTTTCAGCCTAGCCAGAAGGTTTGGGTCATGGAGCGTATGGATTCCAATGCTCTCCACTATTGCTGGACAGGCACATATGAGACAATAGAGCAAAAGGGGGATGCCATCTACCTGATGGATCTCAAAGTAGAAAGTCTTTGACTTCCTCAAGGATGCTATATGTCCGGCACTTATACATCCTCAAAGCTCCTGACTTTTCCAAGTAGTTCATTGTACAGATAGATGCTTCAGTGCACTAAGACTTAGTACAGTTAAATAAGGAGGTCGTACACCAACCTGAAACCTTCAGTAACAAGAGGTTACTTCCCAAGGAATAGAGGTGGAGTACTATTGAGAGGGAATCATTGAGGGGATAAGTGTAACAGGTGTTGACTGCATGCTGCAGATTCGGCTACTATGTGTTTTTTCTTGCCCTGGTTTAGGTGTGTCTCTTCACGAGATTGAATATTTTTTGTCCAATACTTTAGGAATGTCAATTAGTATTACTGCAGACATGGCAATTTTGGGAGTAGGAGTTGATGGGGCAGGTCTTACCAGGTCGCGGTCCATGAATGCAATTTTGTTTATTGCTGTGGCCCTGGCCTGTCTTTGTATAACAAGCGAGTGGATTAGCCCTGATCCCCCTACGTTCATTAGTTGGAGGTCCAGATTGTTAGCTAGTTATCATTTAGAAATGGCAATCTATAAAACCAAAGGCAGGAAAAAAGGGGCCGTTGGATTTAACATATGGGCTCCTCTAACCGATTTGATACAACAAATGTAAATGGGGTTAAAAAGGCAAAAGAAGTAATGTATGATGCTTATTTTTTGTGTATAATTATGATGAAAAAATAAGCAGCAGTATATTGGAATATGAATGTTTATGTGTAACTTGGCCGATTGAGATATTTCATATTTGTATATGCTGTTTTTGCTTATTTTGTGGTGTTTTTTTCTTCTTGTTATGATTTTGGTGTTAAATGTGCCATAACCGACAATTGTATGTGCCTTGGTTAAAATGGGGTGAAAATCAATAAAAACATTAAAAAAAATAGAGAGGGAAGCCTTTGATGTGGTCTGGGCACTGAAGATGCTGGAACCATCCTTGTTTGGAACTCACTGCTGCCGGGTTCAGACTTATCATAGGCCCCACAGATGGTTCATGCAAACGAGGGGTGAAAATCTCAAGTACAGGGAATGGACTTTACGGTGGAACATCTTCCTAGATTAAACTACGCCAATGCTGTCATTTTAAGGCTTCTTTAATGGTAAACTCAGATTCTATGTCATAATTCTAAAAATGCCAAGTTTATGCAGTGAATTCATGAAAAATGATAGCCCGCACCTTGCAAGTCATCGAGCGAGTTGCACAGCCCCGAAGATACAATTGAGAACACAAACAGGCTACATGAAGGTCACGCCAAAGACTGTTCACCAAGTCATCGGCATTGAGGATTGTTAAATTAAGAATGAGTCACTTTATTAAATAACCAACGGGACATCAGTACATGAGTTTGAAGTTTCACAATATGCATACACTTTTACATGGAAGGGGGAGTGTTTATGTATCAAATTGTTTTAATGCTTTAAATGCTGGGAGGGGTTATTAAGACACGTGATGGATTGCTCTAGGGATTCACAGGTGGGTGGGTTACGTAGCTTTAAAAAGAGCGGGTTTAAGCTGGTTGGAGAAACGGATGTTTGATACAGAGATGGAGGTCGTTATCAGGTTGGGTATACAAAGCCAGGGCTCTTGCAAACATGTTGTTTGAAATTAAAAGAAGGGGTGACACAGGGCAGCAGCAAAGTTATGTGATTGGGTAGGTTACAGTGTGTGGGAGCTTTAGTAGGATGTAGGTTCACAGCCTAAGGTGCACAAAAGATTTGTTCGATGACATACATTTATATGATGGATTTAATTGTGTTATGATATTAGGGTGTAATTAGCATAGGTATATGTTTCATGTGGGGACTGCAAATTATTTGTCACTTGGGTGTATTTTTCTAATTAAAAGAGGGTTTTTCATTTATCAGTAATTTTCAATCATGTCTAGCGCTAATTAATTTAAAAAGTGATTGACACATGTATATTTTTACATCATTGATACCACTGACAAAGGTTGTTGCCGAAATGCATTGGGTGTGATCTTGTCATTGCATAATTAGGAGGACTTGAGATTAGGAAAATGCTCATGTTTAGGCCTGGATGGGCAATCATGAAGCAATTAAATGCATACGTTAAAGGAATTTCGCTGCTTTGGCGTGATAATGACACTTGGGTAAAATATGGAATAAAATGGACAAAATTTTGAGTAATCTTGGTTAAAGTGTATTATTAGAATACTAAAGTTCATGCGGCTGTGTAACTTGCTCGATGACCTGCAAGGTGCGGGCCATCATTTTTCATAAATTTACATGTGGTGTGCAAATGTAATGGAGCACACACAAGTGCGGCACGCTAAACCTGATAAAAAGTAACAAGGAACCTTAAGCATTAAACATGGGTGTCCGCCAGGATTATGTCTGCTGACTTTTATAAAGTAGGCATTTTCTTGTAACAATCAATTAGTGTGTTCTGCTTGCATCCTGGTTTACAAGACTGGGTGCTACTGGCAATTGGTCTTTGGGTATTTCTCCCAGAGAGTGAAACTTCCGGCCATAGGTGTTAGCAGGATGTGCCATCTCTGACTTAATATGAGGAAGAAGTTATTACCTTTCACATTTGCACATCACAACGACTCTGCCTGAGCACATTCACAAAGGGCTTGACACTTGTCTATTGTGACCCTAGACAACCTGGTGTCAGGGCAGGAGGGCAGGAAATTCCATAACCTTCTCTTACTTCAAGGTGGACACCAGGTATACATATCGGGCACTTAGGCCCACATCTTCAGTACACCTTGCACCAGTAGAAGACTCAGAAGGACTTCTGTACTGCTTTGCCAAAAGTACTGCTGCTCTGTTGCCCTGCTGCTTGAGTGAAAGACTACACCTGCATCTTGAACTCAAAACCACCCAAGAGACTTCAAGGGCTAGTTGACTGGCCTCTTGACTAGAGCCTCAAAGACAGAAGGCGCCAACCACCTTGAACTCAGCACCTCAACTCTGTCTGCTGTGAGTCATACACTCTCAAGTGGTGCCACCCCAGGTCAGGGCCCTAGGAAGTGGGCCTGAAGGTGCTCTGTCAGCCCAGCTGTAGTCCCAGCAGAACTGACACAGTGCAATCCAAGCGCCTCATAAAACTCAGTATCGGACCCGCAACGTATCTTAGATGCAGGGCTGCACATCAAAGCCAGCAGGCTTCATTGGAGTCATCACCTTCAGACGTATCGTTGAAGCAGTCCTTCACAAACTAAGCCCCTCATCAACAGCATCCTTGACACTAAAGCAGAACTCTATAACAAGCACTGCAGGCCCACATATACAGCTGGTGCATGATGCATCTCAGACGCAGGGCTTTGCACTGGAAGCCGCTAATCGCAGGACCTCACATCGCAAGCCTCCCTGAACTGCTGCTACGCGACACATCCAGACACCAGGACTTCGGATCCCCTACTCGATGCATCCTTGATGAGGGATCTTGCAATACTGCTCAACCAGGATTTTCAGGCAGTCTTGTTTAGTGGACCTAACCTGGTTTCTGTGTCCGGCACACGTTCCATCATTGTCAAACTGAGGGCCTTATTTATGAGCCCTTGCGTCACTTTTGCACCACCGTTGTGTCACTTTTTGTGACGCACCAGCGGTGTAATAAATGTGCCTTGTTGCACCATATTTACAAAGTGACGCATCTAGGTTGATGCGTCGCTTTGTAAACCCCTGCACCTTATTATACCTGCGCCAGGAATAATGTATGCAGGGTGGGCGTTCGGACGCAAGTAAGGGTCATAGAAGTGACGCAGTGAAATCTATAACATTTCATTGCGTCACCTTTAGGAGGGAAATGCGTCAATATCTTACGCCTGCCTCATGGCAGGCGTAAGACTGACGCAGGCACATTTCACATGGGACTTGCCCATGTGTAATGACCCATTGCTAGAGTTGCGTCACTTTTGTGACACACTCCAGCAATGCGTCGTTTGTGCACCTACAGATACGTCAGAAATACTGACGTATCTGTAACACCTTGCGACATGATGCGTCATACTGTAAATATGACACATCATTAGTATCGCAAGAAGGGCACAATGAAAAGTGACGCATTGGTGTTTTCACGCAACGATGCGTCACTTTTCATAAATGAGGCCCTGAGTTTCTGACAGATGACCAAGTTGGAACGTAGTGCTTCTACGCATTGTTTTTAATTATGTCTTTAGAATTGCATACTTTCAGTTCTACTGATTTATTTTTGTCATTTTGGTTATAAATAATGTATTAAATTATACTCTATTTTTCTCAATTGGTGTGGTATTTGTCTTGTCTTGTGTTTTCACTTTATTACTGTTTGAAGTGCTCAATAAATACTTTACACATTTCCTTTAAGTTAAGCCTGACTGCTCTGTGCCAAGATACCAGAGAGTTGAGCACAGGTTAATTTGGGGGTTGCTTGTGGATTCATCCATGCATAAACTGTGGCTGCTACTTGAGAAGGATTGCCCCCCCCTTAACCTGTAACCCAATTTCCAGAAAATACTTTGTATGAGCACGAAATGGAATTGCTTCAAGATTTTTAGTTCAATTTGTTTTATTTTCCTAAACCTTACAATTTCTGAATAAAAAGAAAATCAGAGAAATAAGTCGGTTGGAACCAAGGCAGAATTTGAAGACATAAACTGACTATGTGAATGTGTTGTAGTTAGGTTTCATGTAAATTATTTATATTAAGATTGTATCAGAATCTGCCAAGGATCATGCCCTCTCACACCTACGAGTGCCGCTCGAGGTTAGAGACGCTTTGTTGCCGTTATTCTGGGTCGCGTGCCACATTGGAGATAACGCCGACTTGGGGCTCATCATCGGACCGGACATCGGGACTGCGAGGACCAGGTTGCTTAGCGGCAGAGTCACCGGCCGCACCTGGGTCCTCTTCCCACCCCGCCTCCCAGCACTTGATAGCACCTCGCGGCCCCCGCTACGCGGGAGCCGCTCGAGGGTAGAGACACTTTGTTGCGCCATTCCGGGTCCCCTGCCACATTGGAGAAAACGCCGACTTGGGGCTCCTCATCGGACCGGACATCGGGACTGCGAGGACCAGTTTGCTTAGCGGCAGAGTCACCGGCCGCACCTTGGTCCTCTTCCCGCCCCGCCTCCCATCACTTGATAGCGCCTCGTGGCCCCCGCTATGCGGGAGCCGCTCGAGGTTAGGGACACTTTGTTGCCGCCATTCCGGGTCGCCTGCCACATTGGAAATAACGCCGACTTGGGGCTCCTCATCGGACCGGACATTGGGACTGCGAGGACCAGGTTGCTTAACGGCAGAGTCACCTGCCGCACCTGGGTCCTCTTCCCGCCCGCCTCCTTATTTAGTCATGCTCAAACACGAGGGACGCGCGCGGGTGTGCGCCGGGCGAAGCCCGGGCCAAGGGGGGGCCCGTTGAAGCCCGTTCAAGACTGATCAAGACCGGACCAGGCCCCCCTCTTTCCCCTGCTATAGTGTGAACTGTATGTATGTCCTTGTATTAATATATTATATTTCAGAGTAGATCTGTTTGTGGATACATATATTGTTCGCATTTTAATATGACTACACGAGGAAGTAGGAGTAAAACTGCTGCGAGGGGGGCTCAGTTAACAGGCACTCTAGACAACTTTACAACAAGGGCTAATTCAGTCATAGATCAAGGAATTAGCCTAATGGAACGTAGAGTGTCCCAAGACCTAGCGCTTGCAAAAAGATCATCTATGGGGCACTTTGATGTAAATGTGGTTTTGGACACTAGTAGTATTGAGCTTATAGTTAGCATAGATGGGGAAAGCAAGGACGAACCTGAGCGTCAACTTCTAGCAAGAATGGGGAAGTTGCTTAAATCTTTTCTGGCACCACTAGAAACTAGATTAATGCATATTGAAAAGCAGCTTGCTGAACTTGACAAATTCACTAGGAATCTACCATGCAACGGGGCAAAAAAGGCAGCATGCAATAAATCTCCAAATACTGTACAAACAGTCTTACCAACTAAAAAGGCCTCGACATTAGCGCAAAAAGAAAACTCTAACCCTACAATTGTATTGGAGAAGACATCTGTCGTTAGACCCGCAGGCCCAACCCAGCAACCTAGGCAAGAGGAGATTTTACCCAAGGCCCCTGTCCCGCACCCTAAAGGGAATTGGACAAGAGCTGGTACAGAGGGTAGACTTGCTGTTAGTTTGCCCCCAGAGGCGAGCCCTTATGTAGTCGTCTTGACTGGGTTCCGGAACTGGAAGAATCCATTGAGGAGCCAAGTTGGTCATTAAAGAATAAAGTTTCTTACTGGTTCAATACTAACCGACCCCTACCACCTCACATGTTAAGTAAGATTTTAATGGTACTTAGGGTGCCATGGGTAGGGCACGATAGGAAGACAACTCAAGGGGACTGTGTTTTGGTTCACTTTGAGGATCCACGTAAGGTCAAATATATCTGCTCATGGAGAACACAAAATAGTAGTTGAGGTATAGAAACTATACGGCTTTCATATTTTTATCCACAAAGGAACCATTTCGGCCTCGACCGTGGAGGGAATTGGGGCAGAGTAGGACATCAAGATTGGGGAGGAAATCCCAACAGGGATCAAGTGTACATGGATAACTGGAGGGGAATCCCTACTGCTAATAGGTACAGTTGTCTAGAGATGGTAGATTGACTGGCAACGACTGCAGGGACCCTGAATGAGTATAGGGAGGGTCAAGCCAAGTTTAAAACGATTGATAATCTGATTGTCCATCATAACAAAAATATACTATCTGAGAAAAGGGGTAATGATGGTGCAGACAATTCTATGACGGACTGCCCACTAAATAAGGGGATAGATGAAAATAACACTACCGAGATCATAACTGCCCATGTAGGTGTAGACAGTAAGGCCTATCAGCCTATGGCCATAAGCGTTGTGATGGAGGATTTTGGAGAGTGTCTAGAGCCCGTACTACAGGATAATGGTACACCTGATTATACTTCAATAGATCCACTGTGTGTAAGGGCTGAACCAAGGGGAAATCTTGCCCTCTTATCCTGGAACGTAGCGGGTCAGTCAAACAAAATTAAGGACCCTACATTCCTGGCATTCATAGATAATTTTAATGTGATTTGTTTACAGGAGTGTTGGGATCAGTGTGAGACACATATAAATGGTTATCGCACCTTTTTTCCGCAGCCAAGCATACTAGTAGGGGCAGGAGTTCAGGCGGACTTTGTACCTTCATATCAAATATGGTTAAAAAGTTAAACACAGGGGGGAATTATTATCAGCTACTTTTACTCAAGGTAGGAGGAAATCAGCAAGTTCTCCTGATCAATTTTTATAACAATATTCCAAAGGCTGAATTAATTAAGGTTGTGGAGGATTTAAATAATATCCTTCATACCCAACCGGAATCTGGGCAAACAGAGAGATGTGTTATATTGACGGGTGACTATAATTGTCACCTACGCCCCCACTGTGACTCTGGCATGTGTGGGCTGGTTAACCTTAAGGGAGATCCCTGTACTCACTTTGAGCATACCATGATTGGGAATTTACTTAATAATTTACTACACAAGTGGGATTTAGGATTCACAAATGAGTTTTGTAACCCACAGGTTGCCTTTCAACCTAGCTTTAATGGTCGGGGCTTCAGGTCAGTGATCGATTTTACACTAGTTACCACAAGTTATCATCGCAGAGTTCTGCGTTTTAATACTGAGGACATTGCAATGAGCGACCATTTTCTGATTAGCTCAACCTTTAATTTCGGCCAGAGTTGTACCCGGAACATCGATGTGGCTGAAAACGTATATCGCCATGGGATCACCCTGGCCAGAGTTAATGGTTATTCAATAAAATGGAACAGGGTGGACCCCACAAATTTCCTGCACACCTTAATAACAGATCACTTAAATGATTTTATGACCTGTCTCTCTGAGAATTCTAACCCATCTTTGGTCATAACAGCTTTCCAAAAGATTACAGGAGAAATCTGTAGTAAACTAACAGGTACGATAAGGGAAAGCGATAGAAATAAAGCCAAAGGCTGGTTTGACGCCGAATGCAGCAAAGCACACTCCTTTTTAAAGTCAATTCTCAAAAAAACACCCAAAAATCTCCAAGAAATAAGGTCTGCTAGAGCACTTTATAAA
Source organism: Lissotriton helveticus (assembly GCF_964261635.1). NCBI lineage: Eukaryota > Metazoa > Chordata > Amphibia > Caudata > Salamandridae > Lissotriton > Lissotriton helveticus. The sequence continues at coordinate 664,650,221 of NC_136063.1, forward strand.
CTTGCAATAAAAAAGAGGAAAATGGAATGGAAAGAGGCTGCATGGGAAGCTCTCCATAAGGCGTGTTCTCTGAGAGACAACACTGCCTTTTGGAAGCCCGTGAGTGCCCCTTTCTTTGTAGAAAGGAAATCGGACTCGATAGAGATTGCCATAGAGGAAACTGCATGGGTTAATTACTTTACTGACCTATATAAGAAGGATGACTCAGTCAGTTGTCTAGGTCATTTGATAAACGTGGAGTCTAACACTCTGGGACTGTTTCCCTTGGACATTATTTTTTCCTTACCCGAAGTGGAACTAGCAATCTCAGAAAGTTCTATTAGCAAAGCTCCAGGTCCGGACAGAGTCCTGATAGATGTTTATAAGGCTAACTCCTCCTTATGGGCTCCGCTCCTGACCAATGTACTAAATAGTTGTAATAATAACGGATTTCCGTCAACCTGGCAGGAAGCGATTGTAGTGCCAATATTTAAAAAGGGAGATCGAAACGACCCCAAATGTTATAGGCCTATATCGCTACTAGACTCTCTGATGAAAGTTGCGGGTAGAATTATATTAAATAGACTACAGACATGGGCTAAGGAAGCAGGTATTCTCTCTAAATTCCAATATGGCTTCATGGCAGGTCTAGGTACTGTGGAACAAGGACTGAATTTGGCCATGATAACGGGAAAGTATGTGGTAATAATAATAATAATAATAATAAAACCACTTTTAGAGCGCCTGGTTACACTCAAGACAGTGTGTCCCCGCGCTTAGAAATACTACTGCTCCCTGAAGAGGCCGAGGTCCGGGACTGGTCTGGATCCTAGGCTATAAAGAAGCATTTATTTGCATGGGAAAAGGTGGGTTGTTAATTTTAGTCTGAATCTCATTTCGGAGGGCTCCATGCGTAAGTCAAGGGGGAGATTGTTCCAGTGTTTACTCACTAGAAAGCGAAAGGAGCTACCTCCCATCCTAGTCTTGCAAACGTGAGGAAGTTGAAACAACATCGCTCCGGCAGATCTGAGGTTCCGGGTGGGGCGATGAATAGTGAGAAGGTTTCGCAGATAACCTGGGCCTTTTCCCTGGGCAATGCGGTGGGCAAAACAGAGTGCTTTAAACTTGATGCGCTCCTCAATAGGGAGCCAGTGCAGTTTTCGTAGTGCCATTTTTCCAGATGCCCTGCCCGGAAGGTTGAGTACCAGGCGGGCGGCAGCATTTTGGACGCACTGCAGTTGGTGTATGCCTTTTTTGCTTAGGCCTAGGAGTAGAGCGTTGCCGTAGTCCAAATGTGGTGTGACTAGGGCATGAATAAGTGTTTTCCTGGCACTGATGGGGAGCAGGTCGAGGACTTTTCGGAGTGTTTTTAGTATTCTGAAACATTTTCCCGTAATTTTGCTGATCTGTTGCTTGAAGGAAAGCTCCGCGTCCAGCATGATTCCTAGATTTCTAACAGAATCCGCCGGGCGGGGGATCGCCCCTAATTCTGTTGGCCACCAGGCCTGCGACCAGGCAGAGGAGGGCTTTCCAACCACCAACAGCTCGGTTTTGTCGCCATTAAGGCGTAGGCAGTTGTTGTTCATCCACCCTGCCACAGACCGCATGCAGTTGGAAAAGTTAGTGGCGTCCTCTGCCTGATTATGGGTAAGTCTAATTATTAGTTGGGTATCGTCAGCATATGTGATGATATCCACACCAAAGGATTCCACAATATGAGCTAGGGGCTCCATATAAAGATTAAACAACGTAGGGCTCAGACTTGAGCCCTGCCGAACCCCATGTCTCAGCTTGCGAAGAGACGATTTGTGAGGAGGGCAGTGCACCTGAAAACTCCTGTTTTCTAGAAAGGATTTTATCCATTCCAGGGCTGATCCTTCTACTCCCAAGTCAGAGAGGCGAGACAGCAGCGTCGAGTGCAGCACGGTGTCAAAAGCTGCACTGAGATCTAATAAAACCAACGCTGCCGTCTGCCCCTCGTCTACAAGTTGTCTCAGACATTCTGTGGAGAAGAGAACCGCCGACTCTGTTGAGTGGCCTGCTCTAAACCCTGTCTGTGTGGAATGGAGAAGAGAGTTCTCCTCAACAAATTTCATGAATTGACTGTTCACTACCTTCTCCACAACTTTCCCGCAGAAGGGGAGGAGGGAGATAGGGCGGAGATTTTGTAGCTGGGAGATATGAATGTTGGCTTTTTTTTCAGGGGTATAACCTGTGCCGTTTTCCAGACGTCAGGCACGTGGCACTCCTGAAAAGATAGTGTGATCAGGTGTTCAATCTGCTCAATCATGCAATCAAGGACTCCCTTACAGCGATTGGGAGAGATCACATCAAGGGGAGAGCCGAACTGGATGCCGTTTACGATGGTAAGCAGGTCTAGCCTCTCAGGAACTATAAAGCATGTCAGATGGGATTTGGTAGCAGAATCACTTCTCACTACCGAGTGTTTAGTCAGCATGCTACCTGTAAAAGTGGCGTGTATTAAATCCACTTTTTTTTACGAAAAAATCTGCGATGTCCTCACATAACTCATTAGAGTAGGTATCTTGGGCCTCAAGTCTGGTTGGGACCGTAAGCTCTTTATAAATCGAGAAGAGTTCCTTGGTAGGATTTTTAGCAGATTCAATGCGTTCCTTAAAATGAGCGCCTTTGGCTGCTCTTACGAGTTTGTGATATGTTTTTAATTCTCTCTTATAGTTCAGCTTGTCCTCTGGATTGTAATTTTTCCTCCAGCGATGTTCAATATTTTTACATTTGGCTTTAGCTTCTTTAAGTTCTTTGGAGAACCATGGAGCAGTTTTAGTTTTCCTGGCGGGGGACTTGAGTGTCCATGGTGCTACTGTGTCCAGAGCCCTGGACATCCATTTTTCATATTCATCCCATGCCTTGAGCAGGGTGTCGCTAGGAAGAGGGGATTCTTTAAGTAGGGCGGATCTAAAGTTTTCCTGCATGAACTTCTTCCAGTCTCTACGTTTCTGAGGCCTGAGTTTGGTCACACTGCAATCCAGGGGGGCAATTTCAACCTCGAATGGAATGACGAAATGATCTGACCATGTAATTTGCAACGGTGTGGCAATTTTGATACCCTCCCAGTTTGCGAAAACGGGGTCTAAGAGGTGGCCCAGTTGATGCGACGGGGATGTAGATTGTAGTTTGAGCGACCGGGATTTCAAAGCATCCACCACAGCCTGTGCCTCCTTGCAATTAGGATCCTCAAAGTGGAGATTAAGGTCTCCTAAAATTAGAAATTTCCTATACCGAAGTGCATGCTGAGTTATCAGTTCTGTCAGTTGATTGCAGAACTGTGAAGTCTTGCCTGGAGGCCGGTATAAGAGGAGTCCATTGATAATATTTTTTGGATTGGCTTTTATCGTAAAAAAACCACCTTCACTGTTGGGCAATGTAGCCTTCTCTAAGGTACAATGTAGGTCGCTTTTGTGGATCATTGCCAATCCCCCACCTTTCTGCCTTTCTCTGTCAATTCTGAGCAGGCTGTATCCTGCGGGGACAGCTTCCAGAGTTTCGAGAGTTGAGGCTTCATCTAACCATGTCTCTGTTAAGAAGAGCACATCGAGATCACCCTCTAGCACCAAGTCATGTATCTCTAATCTGTGCTTTTTGAGGGATCTACAATTTAGTAATGTCAGCTTCATATTTATCAGCATCAACTCATCGTTCCTCCCCCCACAAGTGGTAAAGCGGCAGATCGCACAATGCGGCGTTGGTGAGTCCACTGACATGGTATGGCGGCAACTGTCTTCAACATTGGGGCGGAGGGCAAGTAGGTCACTTGTAGTATACCTGATTTGTATTTTACTATTTCTGGCATTGGAGATGAAAGGGGCAGGGGTTCTGGCCCCGTGCCCCGGTCGGCCGCGGACGGGCGCAGACGGGAAGGCGTCATCTTTTTATCCAGTGGGAGGCGGGCGAGAAGTGTCCAACTACTGGACCGCTACCCTATTCCTTCCCCCAAGATGCCATCCCTCCTAGCCTACCGGCGTCAGCACCTGAATCGGCTGCACCGGTCATGAAATGGCATCGAGGGGCCTCGGAGCAACGTTATTCTTACACCGAGGGGTCAGTAGTGCAAGCAGATAAAAATTAGCTATTTAAAATATTTTACAGTTTTTTTAAATGATTCTGCAAACAATCGAGTAAGTGCCAGTGGGCAGAAGGGATAGCAAAAGAAAGCCCCCGGCTTCCCCCTCAGGGCTGAGCAAAAGCAAATCTGAGCCTTGACTGAAAGAACGAGTCTAAATACCTGGTCGGGCGGGAAGCGTCCAACTACTGGCCCGCTACCCTATTCCTTCCCCCAAGATGGCGTCCCTCCTAGCCTACCGGCGTCAGCACCTGAATCGGCTGCACCGGTCAGGAAATGGCATCGAGGGGCCTCGGAGCAACGTTATTCTTACACCGAGCGGTCAGTAGTGCAAGCAGATAAAAATGAGCTATTTTAAATATTTTACAGTTTTTTAAAATGATTCTGCAAACAATCGAGTAAGTGCCAGTGGGCAGAAGGGATAGCAAAAGAAAGCCCCCGGCTTCCCCCTCAGGGGTGAGCAAAAGCAAATCTGAGCCTTGACTGAAAGAACGAGTCTAAATACCTGGTCGGGCGGGAAGCGTCCAACTACTGGACCGCTTCCCTATTCATTCCCCCAAGATGGCGTCCCTCCTAGCTTACCGGCGTCAGCACCTGAATCGGCTGCACCGGTCAGGAAATGGCATCGAGGGGCCTCGGAGCAACGTTATTCTTACACCGAGGGGTCAGTAGTGCAAGCAGATAAAAATGAGCTATTTAAAATATTTTACAGTTTTTTAAAATGATTCTTCAAACAATTGAGTAAGTGCCAGTGGGCAGAAGGGATAGCAAAAGAAAGCCCCCGGCTTCCGCCTCCTGGGTGAGCAAAAGCAAATCTGAGCCTTGACTGAAAGAACGAGTCTAAATACCTGGTCGGGCGGGAAGCGTCCAACTACTGGACCGCTACCCTATTTCTTCCCCCAAGATGGCGTCCCTACTTTCCTGGTGGCCAAAAAAGGCAACCTCTTTATGACCTTTGTTGACCTGAGCTCAGCATTTGACTGCTTGAGCCACGAAGGTATGTGGGATACCCTAGCAGACCTTGGCATTGACCTTAATATTCTTAATTTTGTTAAAGAATTGTATAGAGGGGCAGGGGCAAAGGTTCGATTTGGGAAAAAGGGGGAATGTACAACTAAATTTCCAATACTGAAAGGTGTTCGTCAGGGTTGCATCCTGGCACCCTTTCTATTTAATTTATATATCAACAGTGTTGCAGCTTTTTTAACTGAACAAGACCTGGATTATCCCCAAATAGAAGGTGTGTCAGTGCCCATACTGTTGTACGCAGATGATGCGGTTATAATGACGAGAACCCAAGTAGGCCTTCAGAAGGCGTTAACTAGATTCTCAGAATACATGGGATCTAGGGGCCTAAAGATCAATATTAGGAAAACATTCACCATGTGCTGCTCATCTAAAATAAATGTATCCTGTAACACCTTTTTAGAACAGTCAAAGATAGGATTAACTAGCACGTTTTCATACTTAGGGATCGTTTTTAATAAAAAAAAGGTACATGGACTACAGCAGTAACTACAAGAAAGCTAGTATTCTCCCGTGCTATTGCCGCAGTTAAACAGTTCGCTAATAAGCTGGGGGGCAGACCGGTACATATTCTGCTTGATATTTATAAGGCTAAATGCGTGTCGACTGCCACATACGGGGCTGGCATCTGAAGGGTTGCAGATTGCCAGGAAATCCAAACAAGTGAAAATGCTTTCCTGCGATACTTGTTAGCTGTCCCAAAATCTACTTCTACCCATGTTTGTCATAAGGAGCTTTCCTTGGCCTACATTTCAGATTTAGTCAAGGGAAGCCCAGTACTGTTATGGCACAAGGTGTGGGCTTCTGCTGCAACTGAGTTTAATAGGGCCACCATTCAGGACTGTGTTAAACATCAGGGGGTGAAATACATCCACTGGCTTTCTTACGTAAAGGCTTTTTTAATAGATATAGGCCACCCTGAGTTCTATAACTCTCCATCTTCACTGTCCTCCATTACTAGAAAAGCACTCAAGGATCTTTGCCTTGTGCTCTTGGAAGATCTACGTTGGCAACTAGAGGGGAAGAAGGTATCTGTCATTGAGCACCATCTTCTATTACAGGGTCCTGATATTCATATTTTCTGTCCTCTAACCAGTCCAGTTATAGTAGGATGTTATTAGCACGATTGAGAACAGGCACTTTTTTTTAGGCTGATTACCTTTCCAGGTACACATGACTGGTCAAAAAACTTAATACAATGTCCATGTGATGATTCCTCTTTGCAATCAACAATACATTGTATTTTATTTTGTAAATTTTATTCATGGGACAGGAAGAGATACTTGTTACCCCTGTTAAAGGTTTGGGGCCTGAGACAGTGTAGACCCGCTTTTTTTAAGATCCAATTATTGCAAGATGAAATGTCTATTACTGCGGTCTCATTGTTTCTAAACAGCATTATTAGATGTAGATCTACCATGCTGAAAGCCCCTACTTCAAATGAACTGTGTTGGGGACAGTATTATTCTAGCATTTTAATGTGCTTTTATGATTTCTTATTTGATTCGAATAAAGCTATCTTTGACTTGACTTGACCTATATTAAACATCCCTAATGGTGACTACTTTAGCCATGCATATAATACGCCCCACAAATTAAATGCCCTTTTGGTACTTTAGTACCAGTGTTAACCCAACAGAACATGTCATCAATTTCTGAAGAGTAAAAGACTGATTACCTTCTACCAACGATTCTAACCTTTAACCACCAGTGGAGGTGAAAGAAATACCTCCTTCTCCGAGAAGTGAATGAATGGAGGGATCCGAAAGGACCCTCTTTCAGGCATCAGTAGTTCACTCAGTCCTGTTTTCTCTTTGCCTTCTGCATAGAAGTAATTGATGTATCAGTGAAAAAGAAACAACAAGTAATGGAATGGTGAGAATAAAAAGGGACAAGTAAGGCTGACGAAGATACTAACATCAAACAAGAGGCAACTATACCGTAGGAGGTTTTCAGAGTACCAAGACTTCCTTTCAGCACAAACTGCCCCGAATTCCTCATAATACTCAATAGGAAGCTACTTTACTGCTGGAAGTATTTGCATGAAAAGATAAGAATTTGAAGGATCACGTTTTTACTGAATATATTACATCAGAGATTGCAAGGTTCGAGAATGCTTAGTATAATAAAAGAACATGACATAATTCAGCACCATAACCAATTTGATTGTTTGTCAAGAAAACTCTACAATGTGAATCCCTTAAACTCCATGAATCCGTATCTAGTCAAAACACAATAATTTAATACGATTTATACCTGCCAATTGGTATTGTTTAAGGAATTAAACATGTACCATATGATCGGCAAGCTGGGTGCAAGAAAAGAGAAATAGAAAGAACAGATGAAAATAAATGTTAAGGGAATCTTAGAGTCCCAATGCTGTCTGGTTCTAGTGTCTGGAATTGTAGTTTTGCATTAAAAAAAGCAAAATAACAAATCTCATAAGGCAAAACTGGATAAGCTGCTCATGCCTCTCAAGAAAACATTGAAAGTCCGGACAGTTGTGAGGCGAGGATACGTTTTCCATCACACATACATTGGATCAAATTCAAAAATAACTTTATTCGGACGTAGTTTCGGCCATAAAAGTGACGTAAATAAATCGGATAAAAGAAACATTTCCTAAAACATTTAAAAATTGCACAATTTCAAAAGGTTCGAGGGAGGCAACAAAGACAGACAGTATTAGCAGCATAAATTATAACAGCATAGTACCTCGAGACCTTACGGCATATTTTAAAAAGGAAGCAACATGTTAACTAACTTCTTCATCTGATAATTGCAGAGCTCATGTGAATGAAGCTCTAGACTGTGATTTTATAACATTTCATTTTAATAAATAGGATTAAAAACAGCCTGGTTGACATTTCATAAATTGTACAAACAAAACAGAAAGTGCATCATCGTTTGGCCTGTTTTTTTCTATCATATGGAATAGCAACTAGATTTGGCTTTATTAAAGCCAACAGGGAAGCACAGCAAATATTTAACACTATCAGCTCCTAGTCGAAATAATAATGAGCATTCCCAATGCACCGTGGCTGCCAAAGATATGGGGGGGCAGTTTGGAGCTGTCAAAGACAGTTATGCCATGGTCTATGTTTTCCCGTCCTTTCTAATTAAACGATTTGCCTTCTCACAATCATAAAGTTCTAATGCATCTTCTTTTGTATTAAGATTAGAACATATATATATATATATATATATATATATATATATATATATATATATATATATATATATATATATATATATATATATCTGGCTCCTACAAAAGCCCTCTGCATGCCAATTATTCCCAATTTGGGTTTAACATATGCCAGACACAGGATTGGGAGACCATTATCAGAAGAGAGGCATCAAGTATGATATTTCTAGTCAGAGCCGCCTCCTCATTCTTTCAAATTGACAGCTGTAGAATTAGGCTTTAATATAGCCAGTTATATAAGGCACATTCAGTTCTTCATGGCAGATAAAATGTGAAGTTCGAAATTAGAACTGCAAGCAGCCCGTCCATTAAGGCAGCTGTTCTTATAAGGAATAACAGTATCAGCCAATCTCCTGCACATGTGGACTGCATGTGTGAGACTCCAATTGTGCAAAGGCTGGTGTAAGGATTTCCCCTTTACCTTCACACTGCTGCTGGGTGCGGGTTCAACGGTAACCTCCTTGTGGGTGCTGCCCAGTACTTTGTACACTTCTCAGACGATGCAGTGTCCTAATGGACCATCTCCATTTTTCCTTGTGCGTGGGCTCGAATAATGCCATTTTGGGCATTCTGGGGGTGATTTCTCTCCTGCATGCAGGCCTTCCTGAAATGACGAAGAGTTTATACAATCAGAACAGAACAACCGTGTCCTTGAAAATGCTGGACGTTCTTCATTTTTTAATAATTATAGTCCCTGAAATGAAATTATAATCTGCTTATGTAATGTCAACCATTTTTTGATGTTTTTCTTTCCCAATCCAAGATGGCTGAACTATTTCCTGAAATATGTAATTCATGGTCTTCATTATGTTGCGGAAGTCCACTTGAGTCTAGTTGCATCCCCGTTTTTCTCACTAGATTGCTTGCTCCTGTATTTCTGGAATCATCGCCTTCTCCATATTTGCCATGATTTCTTCTTGTTCTGCACCTCACTGATTGACCTGAACAGTTTTCGTTTCCTGCTGTTAATTACTTTCTGGAGCAATCCAAGACACCAAGTTTAACTGTGGCATCTGGGTTTGTTTCAGGATATAATAGGCGTGGAGCAGAAGGGACTCTTCAAGCATTGATGCTGACCTCGAGTAGGTCTTTTAATACGAGTGGCCATTCATAGGGTTGGTATGTAGGGCGTACTTGAAAATCTGTAGTGCTTTAAATGTCTATAGGTATAGGTGAAATCTGCCCTAAAGTACAGTTGTGCTCCATTTAGTCCTACAAGGTCCAACCAGGTATCAAAACATGCATGTGGAGTTTGTGAATTTGCAGATCCCAACACACTCAACCACATTTATTGGACTACAGAATTGTCACATTTCTCAGTCTTACCTCATAATCAGCTTCCAGGTCTTTGTCCATCCTCTACTGGACCACGTTAATTGCGTTGCTGCCCAATAGAGGAACAAAAGTGTCTCCACACAAAAGGAACAATTATGGGTGACTGACACAATTCCTGTGAGAGGAAAGCGTCTGGGAGAAATCTGCATCTGGTAATTAGCTTGTTATACTGTACATAGGGGCCTATTATGATTGCGGTTTTTCCGCATCCTCCGGGCCGGCGGAAGCCACCGCCGGCCCGGAGGATGCGGAAAAACCGCAGCGGACCCACCAAAGACCCACCGCCACATTAGGATGGCTGGTGGGTCCTGGTTACCGTCCGCAGCTTTTCCGCCGCGGTTGGCTTACAACCGCGGCGGAAAAGCTCTAATATGGTGGCGGTGTCTCTCAGACACGTCCGCCATATTAGGAAGGGCTTTAAAACATGCTGTTCCTCTGCTGGTTTTCTGCCGCGGAAAAGCATGTGTAACTTCACTGCGGGGGCCCGTTGCGGGGCCCCTAGGTGAAGGGGGGTGGGGGGTGCCCATGGGGGGTACCTATGGTACCCCCTGCATTTGTATGCAGAAATTCGCAGGCACCGCACGGTGCCTGCCGCTTTCTGCATACAAATGCAATGTATGCATTTTTACCATTGCGGCGGATGCAGCTTGAAGCCGCACCCGCCGCAATGGTAAAAATAGAGGATGTGACCGCCAGGGTGGCGGTCACATCCTAATTGCACAGGAGGGAACTCCGCAGGCAATGCGGAGGTTCCCTCCTGCTTTATGGTGGCGGACGGACTCAGGTCCGTCCGCCATCATAATCGGCCCCATAGTCTGGGACAGCGGAGTCCAATTAGATAAAAGGGGAGGGCTGGACCTCTGAAGTCAATACAGGAGGGACTCATGTTGGAGGTTTTCGTGTGAAGGGTTAAGACAATGATGTCAGCTAGGGTGGAATGCCCTAGATTTCTGTTTTGGGACAGTGGTGGTTAGATGATGTGATATCATGAGATTGACCAGAATTGCCTGGCATCTATAACCTTCCATAGCTACTTAAAGCCTCTGCACAAGGGAGAGACAGTTGAGAAGACCCTGGAACTGGGAGAACATGGTGTCAGAAAGGAGGCCCAGCTGTAAAGAGAAGTCACCTGATGCCATGCAAAGTTGGACTAAGGATTGTGTCATCAGCAGAACCACGGGAATAGGATGAGTCTCTGTAGGGCCAGTGGTGCTGGCCTCCTTATGCTACCAGAGGAGCAGTTATGGGAAAGACTTGAGTTACACTGCTCCCTCCCCCACAGGTGCTCTGCAAATGAATCCTTTATTGACAAAATTGCTGGAGAACACCGCAATGCTTTTAATTCTAATGATTGCTTTTGAATAGGGTTATTGTCCCTATTATTTTAATGGTGATACACTGGTTAATCATAACATGTAGTTATTGTTATTAAGGTGGTGACATGCTGAAGAAAATGAGTGTTCCTCCCTTATACATATTAATGTGGTGATCCTTTTGACAAAGCCAGTAGGCTGCCTTCTATATGATAACATCCCTTATAGTGTGAGATTGACTCCGCTATAGGTGTGGGATATTGTGATTGGTGAGTTCAGTATCCTCAAGGCTGAAATGTGATGTGAGGGTGTCACCAAATGTAATTCCATCTAAATGATATAGATGTGTAATTTAATGTGTAGTATTTAGCAGTGTGTGTGAAATAAAACTACTTTTTCTTTTTCTAAAGAAAAACCTGTGTGGACAATAATGTGTTGAGTGTTGTTGATGTGTGTCGGCGAAATTAAGATTACTAACCCGCACCACCTCCCCTGAGTAGGCTTTGGGCTTCTCTGCCTTGCTACCCTGAAAAAAGTTTGGGGGTAAATGGTGACAAGCAGACAGCACACATAATGCTACCATTCTTTTTACAGTATCTCCCTGTGCCCAAAAAGCATAACCTTAGAAAAGAAACTCAGTCAATGTATGTAAAACATGACAGGTGAAAGTGTGTGATACTGCATTATGGACATCATCAGTTAGTGATTAGTTTTACCCTGCCTGGCTCACTCCCAGTAGAGAGTTACCTGGACCCCAAAAAATAGTTTTTCTTAATTTCTACATTAAATATTTCCAATATGCTACAAGAGCCCTGGTAGAGATATTCATTCCAGCTTTATCTTGGATCTCAGGGACTACAATACTTCCTCAGAGCTAGTTGTGCCTGCTTTTTGCTGAGCACTAGGCACACAGATCCTACCAGCAAAGCCTGCTTGACTAAAAGAATATCTATTCTATGCTAGAGAGAAGGGTAGAAACATGTAGCTGAAGCCCCCTGTACGAAAACCAATTGATCAGTTGGAATGGGACATTTCTCATGCCTATCCATTTAAGCCTCCCATGGGGCCAAGGGAGTGCAACATCTTTTGAACAAAGAGAAGCGATACTGGGTCCTAAAGATCCCTACCACCAATGTAAATGTACAGGAATTTATATAGCGCAAATCACCAAGCGGTTTCTAAGCGCTTGCTTAGGGAACCCGTCCTGGTATTCCCTTGTGAGATAACCCCGGCAGGGTATCCGCAAGGTGAAAGCCAGGCATCCCGCCGCGAGGGGCCGTTGTGGAGATTAAGCAAGCTATTGCCCAGAGTTGCAGAGTGTGAACCCGTGAATCGAGTAGGCACCGGAGCGAGAATTGTCGAGTCCATGGACATTTTAGGACTCAAGACCCCGCCGAGCTGGGAATTGAACCCTGGTCCCAGGCTGACCTCTGCTTCCAGGTCTGCCTCCTCTAACCAGTGAGCCACACTTCTCCACCAATTGTAACAGGACATTCTGCTCTTGTCCCTATCTTTAGTTGTGCGATGCCATGAAGTCAGCAAAGTGCACGGCAGCCATGCTCAAGGCACCCGACTTCTCCAAGAAATTTGTCATGTAGAAAGTAGCTTCAGAGCATGGTGTGTGAAAGGTGCTCTCACAACTGAACGAATAGTGCCAAGACCGACCTGTAGTCTTCCTTAGCAGGAGACTACTCCCCAGGGGACAAAGGGGGAGTGGAATTGAGCATGAATCTTTTGCTGTGGTCTGTGCGCTGAAGAAGCTAGGACCCTACCTGTATAGGACTCACTTCTGAGTTCAGACAGACCACAGGACCCTCAGATGGTTAATGCAAATGAGGGGTTAGAACCCAAAACTGTTGAAGTGGTCCTTCTCCCTACCTGAAATGGCCTTTAGAGTTGAACATCGCCCGTGCACAGAACACACAAATGCTGATGGTCTGTCCAGGTTCTTTCGCCTTTATGAAGAGAACTACCAGGTGGGTGGGTAGTTCTTCCTTCCTTCAGCTGGAGGGGACATGTGTTAGACCTGGCATCTTTTGGCATGTTTTCCCAGTGTTTTTTTGATTCCTGACCTTCTGTTTTGATGGTACACTGGACTTTGTTTTTGCTGATTTAGTGTCTCAGTGCACTTTCTCATTGCTATTCAGTGCTGAAAGTGCAAGTGCTCCTAGGGTAACTGGTGTTATGATTGGCTTTCCTTGATTGGTATTTGATTTACTAGTAAGTTCCTAGTACCATGCACTGTGTGTGTCTAGAGTCTGTAAATCAAATGCTATTAGTGGGCCTGCAGCACTGGTTGTGCCACCCAATCAAGTAGCCTTTGGAAGGTGTCTCCCACTTGCCTGGACCTAACCTTCCCTTTTCCAACATGTAAGTCATCCCTAATGTAGATCCAAGGTATCCCCATGGGCAGGGTGCAGTGTATGTTAAAAGTAGTACATGCAGTAGTGCGTTTTTCATATCCTGATATTGAAGTACTGTGCATTTCATTTTCATTATTGAAAGGCTCTCTTTCCCGTAGGTGATCATTGGAGCTGCCTTGTAACAGTTTACAAGCGCAAATTTCTATTGGAACACGATGCAGAAATGGAGTTTAGGCTATCTGAACTCAGTATTTAATAACACATCTTTTAGTAAAGGTCATTTTTAAAATGTGTGTTTGTAAATGCCACTTTTAGAACGTACTTAACTACCCTGTGGGTTTCTGCCTGTTTGTGTATTCACTGTCTGATTTTAGAGTGACAGGATCTGGGGATGTGCATTCACACTAGACAGTCACAAGGGGGTTTGAGGTGTGTCCTGCCTTTCTCGGGTGACTTTGAGCCAAGCTAAATAGACCCTTCTGCATTAGAGTGGTGCAAGGAGTTTTTACTAGCACCTGAATAGGCTGTGTCTTCTCTGCATAATGCTGTCTCCACCTCATGTAGTAAAGCTGGACCAGGGCGTACAAAACTGGTTTTTACTTTCTGCCTAAAGCTTCAAAGGAAAAAGTAGCATAAATATTGGGGCCCTGACCCTAGAACTTTACAACTTGTTTGGACTAAGGAACCTGCCAAGAAGAAGAGCTACAGAATCGGTGAGGAGGGACTACCACTTTGCTGTGTGCTTTGTTGTGTTGGCCTGCAGTGGATGCTTCTGTGTTGGGCAGTGAAAGGAGTGAGCTGAACGTTCTGCAACTTATTTTCCTGAGTGTCTCCAAGGGCTTGAGGTAGAGCTTGCCCCCTGTTCAAAAAGTCTTAGGAACAGCAAAAACTTCAATCATCTGCTACCAGCACTGGAAAAAGTGTGTTTTGAGCGGCAACAAAAGAAAAAGCAACCCTGCACCATCAATGACGCTGCTGGTGGCTCTTTGACCTGTTCGCTTGACAGCAAGTTCTGCCCCACTTTGCTCCTCAACCCTGGTATCACCACCACCGATGTGCGATGCTGCAACTGAACTGGTGCTTGCACCGTGATCTGAGGGCACCACACTCAGCACTTCCTTGATTCACATCACCGCCGTGGTAGCCCAGATGATGCTGCTACACACCGACATGAATGCCACTGCTTGCAGCATGGCCTGGGGTCACCACTTATTAGTTACTTGATGCACCGCCCCATCCCACATCGCATCCTTGGCCTACCAACATCAGCGCCATGGACTCCAGATCATCTACCGACGACAGCGCTTCAGCAATGCTGACGCTGCTTCTTGCCCTGTGACCTGCCAGCACCGCGACTAGCACAACCCACTTCACACTGCATCACTGGTCTCCCCGACACTGCTGGATGCAGTCAATAAGATGCTGCCTGCACTGTGACCTGAGGGCACCTAACGTCGCATCACTCCACTTCGCACCGCAGCACTGACACCAGCCGATGATCCTGACTTCAACTTCAGGGAGGTCAATCTGCACCACATGTAATAGTAAGGGCCAAACAACTCCTGGATTGACCTTGGGATCTGATAACGATGTTGCTGCTATTCAGAGCTCATCGCAAGTTCCACGATGCCCTACATTTCCAAGGTACTGTTTGGTGGTCTTACCGACACCGCAGTTGGCACTTGACGCCATGGCTGGCCTGAATTGTTGCATTTGTTTGTTCATGATTCAGTGATAGACCCGGACAGAGCTATTGACTTCAAGAAACTGTAATTTAAGTCTATTATTTGCAATCTTTGTATTTTGATTATGTTGGATTTGTATCATTTTGATCTAGTTTCACACAGATATATATTGTCCATTCTTCTAAAACTGGTGTGGTGTCCTTTGGTAGTGTCTTCACTGTATTACTGTGGGTTAGGTGCCAATGCTGTACACATTGCCTCTGAGATAAGCCTGACTGCTAGTGCAAAGCTACCAAAGGGGTGAGCAGCGGTTATTTTAGAAGTGTAATCCCCTTATCCTGACTAGAAGGAAGGGTCCCTACTTAGACAAGGTGCATACCTCTGCCAACTAGAGACCCCATTTCTAACATTCCATAAGAGAAATCCATGGGCTGTAGTCTCAGCAAATGGTTCTCTGAATTGGATACTTTCCATAAATGTATTTTTTAACACAAACATGTGGCCTCCTAGGTGAACAGAACTGTCCGATAATGTTTTTGTTCCTTAAATGGGAGTTAGGGTCATTTATTTTGTTCAATTAAAAAAAAGCCATCAGTACTGCTGCCCTATGGAGGAAGTGGTACAATTTGACCAAGGTAATTTAAATTATTTTTTTGCTTTACCTGGTGATCCCCACATCAGTCTTTTCAGTTTTGTAGCATTCTTTTTATTCAAGTTGTATGTTTTGAACTAACTTTGATTTAGACCTTTTTCATACCTTGTGATACATATGACGCATGTAAATCTCTAAGCAAACACTTTCTGCTTGAGCCAATCTACCAAGGGCGAGCCAATAATTTTTCATGGAAGCCAATTGATCTTCTAAATGTGAGATCAATTTTGCTTTCATTCACAGCTCACATAAAGACTGTTATCCTAATGATTTCCTAAAACAATATTTGACTGTACACTTTTAAGTTTCAAACATAAGCTATGAGTGCACAAAATGGATGAAGGTGGGCATAGCACAAATGACAGCTTTCAGAGTTACAAAAGGAATAGAAGCACTGGTTGCTTCCTCTGATTTGAGCAAAGGTAAATGAACATACTGTGCACAGTCACCCCATGTGAAAAGGTATGTCAAAAGCCAAACATCTCCATGAATCTCAGTGGAGACATTGAAGGGTAATAAAAATGTAATATTCCAAACGTTTGTATTTTTTTTTCACCAAAATGAAAGCATTGTTATAGTCAAATATTGACATGAATGAATAGACATGAAGTATTGGAACTAAACATAAAGCGCACAAAAATAGTGGAGTGACAGTGACAAGGAATGTGACTGAACACTCTCCAAGCAAATATCAGGCTTGATTCACAATGGGTTTGATACACATTGGTCTGACTTATTCCTGTATTATACCTGGCTTTCAACTGAATTCCAGGTGTAAGGCATGAGTACTTGAGGACTTCTGGTTTACTCTTGGTTTACCCCTGCAAAGTAGGAGTAAACCAAGAGTACTTCAAGAGTAAGGGGCTTATTTAGGGTTTGGCAGGTGTCCTGCCATCTTGACAAAGTGTCATAACCTTTGGCACATTGGCGGGTGACCACTCGCAATATCTAGAGATTTCCGCTTTCCTGGGGCGATTTATGTGCTTCAGAGGAGCTGCCTTCCTGGCTCTCAATGCACTGTAGCTTTGCTGAGAGACCACCATCTTTAATGGGGCTGCTAGGTAAAACTTTTGGGGGGTGGCCTGAGGTATTTAGACTTAAAGCCCAAGTTCTGTGGGCCATTGGGCGTGATTATTTGTAAAGAAAATAGGTGCCAGGGCACTTGTCAGGAGTCCACTGCACCTTGCTCCAACCATTGCCCATGTAAGCACTGCCAATGACAGCACCATCACAACTACTAACAATCACTCTCCTACAAGTGTGACAATTCAGACTATTCCAGGCTACCCAGCATCAAAACAATAGCTCTGGTGGCATATAATATTTATTTTGCACCTTTTTCATTCGTCAGACGGCTGGCAAATCGGAAAGATGTTGTCAAGCCCATCTGTACCCAAGGGGGGCAGACGCCACTAGACAACAGGGTTTTTTAAATGTTGGTGAGCTGCCCCATGGTCAAGGGTCACTCCCCTTTATGGGGTGATTATTGTGGCAGTTTCTGCCCTCTTTGGGGGTAGATCAGTCATATGTTTTTATGGCAAACTGTCCCCAAGGGGGGGGGGGGGGCAGAAGCCACTCAACGGATGTATGACGTTACAGCGCATACTTTTACCACGACTACCTTTACCACGCAATTTTTACAACGCAGGATCCATTACAACAAAGTACCATTACAACGCATGTATTTACAACGCAGTACCTTTACCACACATACCATTACAACGTAAGTATTAGTAAGTATATAATATTTTTTGAAATGTAAATTAATTAAAATTAATTTAATTTAATTTAATTAATTTAATTTAATTTAATTTATTTTAATTAATTTAATTTAATTTAATTTAATATATTTAATTTAATTTAATGTAATTTAATTAAATGAATTTAATTTAATTTAATTTAAGTAATTTAATTTAATTTAATGTAATTTAATTTAATTAATTTAATTTATTGTAATTTAATTTAATTAATGTAATTTAATTTATTTTAATTTAATTAATTTAATTTAATTTAATTTAATTTAATTAATTTAATTTAATTTAATTTAATGTAATTTAATATAATCAATTTATTTTAATTGAATTTAATTATTTTATTATAATTTAATGTAATTTAATTAAATTAATTTAATTTAATTTAATGTAATTAATTTAATTTAATGTAATTTAATATAATTAATTTAATTTATTGTAATTTAATTTAATTAATGTAATTTAATTTATTTTAATTTAATTAATGTAATTTAATTTATTTTTATTTAATTTAATTTAATTATTTAATTTAATTAATTTATTTTTATTTAATTTAATTATTTAATTTAATTTATCCTGTACCCCTTTACCCCAAAAACCAAAAACTGACCCTGAACCCTAAAAATACCCCTTTATCCAAAAACTGAAAACTGACCCTGAACCCTAAAAATACCCCTTTACCCAAAAACTGAAAACTGACCCTGAACCCTAAAAATACCCCTTTACCCAAAAACCCAAAACTAACCCTGAACCCTAAAAATACCCCTTTACCCAAAAACTGAAAACTGACTCTGAACCCTAAAAATACCCCTTTACCCAAAAACTGAAAACTGACCCTGAACCCTAAAAATACCCCTTTACCCAAAAACTGAAAACTGACCCTGAACCCTAAAAATACCCCTTTACCCAAAAACTGAAAACTGACCCTGAACCCTAAAAATACCCCTTTACCCAAAAACCCAAAACTGACCCTGAACCCTAAAAGTACCCCTTTACCCAAAAAACAAAACTGACCCTAAACCCTAAAAATACCCCTTTACCCAAAAACCCAAACGTATAATATTTTTGATAAAATTATATACTTACCAATACTTACGTTGTAATGGTATGCGTGGTAAAGGTACTGCGTTGTAAATACATGCGTTGTAATGGTACTTCATTGTAATGGATCCTGCGTTGTAAAAATTGCGTGGTAAAGGTAGGTCGTGGTAAAAGTTGCGTGGTAAAGGTTGTATACCCACTCAACACCAGGGTTTTTCAAATGTTGGTGTTGGGGAGCGGCCTCTTGGGCAAGGGTCACTCCCCTTTTTCTTGTGTTTACTCTAAATGAGTATTTTTGTCTTGCATTACTGAATTTTTGGTAAGTGGTGTCATAGTAGCAGTGTTTTGAGCGTGAAACTTTTTTGATGTGTTTTGCGTTGTCTTATGTATAATTTTCTTTTCTTTTTCTTTTTAAGCGGGATATTGTTGCACCTTGCTGTGTCTGTTCAGAGTAGGTGGTGGTGTGTCTAGCTGCTTCCGGCAAGTGAATGGTATAGTTTTGGAGTATATAGGTCTTTGTGATAAAGGCACATTTTGTATATTACTTACTTTACAAAGTAATTGTTGTTGTTGACTTGTTTGACAAATTACCTTTATTAGTAAGAATTATGGCTATCTGCAGAATTACTGCTCAGCAGGTAGTTGGTATGTTTTAGAATCTTCCTCTGACCATTTTCTGATTTTCAGAGATCTATACTTCAGGGAAAGAAATAGCTGTTGATGAGTCTTTGGCCCTGTTCAAGGGCCGTAAGGTTTTTAGGTAGTACAATCCTAGCAAGAGGGCACGGTATGGAATTAAGATGTATATGTTGTCTGAGGGTAGGACAGGATATTTCTATAATTTTGGGGTATAAACTGGTAGGGATTCCACAATTGAACCCCCTGATTGTCCTTCTACTTTAGGAGTTCCAGAAAAAAAACTGTGTGGGAACTTGCTAGAAGACTGTTTAACAAAGGTCACAATTTGTACCTGGATAACTTCTATACTGCTGTGCAATTGTTTAGGTAATTGTTCAAAGTGGACACTCTTGCTTGTGGCCTAACCACACAAGTGAGGTAGGGATTTTATCGGGAGACTTAGAGGAACACAGAATAGTGGAACACGTGTTATTACCAATTGACTTACTTGCCATTTTGTCTTCCGAATGCAAGACAATTTGTAAAAAAATAAGTCAGTTTGAAAAATGACCTCTAATTCACATGGTTGGATGGGTATCCACAATTTTAGAGATGTACAAAAAAACACTGCTTTTAATCTCTATATTTTGTTCCCATTTCAGAAATAATTTGTTTTCCTTGATACCTATGTTTCACTCTTCATATTTTACCAAATGAATTGCCATATCCATGGTACACAATGAAAAAACATTAGATGGCGCAACTCAGTTATTGGCTCCGGGTTCCTCGGGTTCTTGGTGACCCTACGAGTCCTATATATCCCCACAAAATGAAGGGTCCAGCAGATGTAACAGTATATTGCTTTCAAAAGTATGTTATGCTTAGAAGAAGTTACAGGTGAAAACGTTGGCACAAATGACAGTTTTTTTCAACTCAATATCAAAATTGTCTATTTTCAGCTGTTACTTTCTATAGGAAAGGGTAAACAACCGTTACAACGCAACTTTTACAACGGACTACTTTTACAACACAACTTTTACAACGCAGGATCCATTACAACGAAGTACCATTACAACGCATTTTTTTACATCGCAGATACCTTTACAACGCATGCCATTACAACGTAAGTATTGGTAAGTATATAATTATAGTAAAAATGTTATAGGTTTGGGTTTTTGGGTAAATGGGTATTTTTAGCTTTCAGGGCTAGGTTTGGGTTTTTGGGTAAAGGGGTATTTTTAGGGTTCAGGGCTAGGTTTGGGTTTTTGGGTAAAGGGGTATTTTAAGGGTTCAGGCCTAGGTTTGGGTTTTTGGGTAAAGGGGTATTTTTAGGGTTCAGGGCGAGGTTTGGGTTTTTGGGTAAAGGGGTATTTTTAGGGTTCAGGCCTAGGTTTGGGGTTTTGGGTAAAGGGGTATTTTTAGGGTTCAGGGCTAGGTTTGGGTTTTTGGTAAAAGGGGTATTTTTAGGGTTCAGGGCTAGGTTTGGGTTTTTGGGTAAAGGGGTATTTTTAGGGTTCAGGGCTAGGTTTGGGTTTTTGGGTAAAGGGGTATTTTTAGGGTTCAGTGCTAGGTTTGGGTTTTTGGGTAAAGGGGTATTTTTAGGGTTCAGTGGTAGGTTTGGGTTTAAAAAAAATGTAAATTAAATTAAATTAAAATTAAATTAAATTAAATTATATTAAATGTAATAACTTACATTTTTAAAAATATTATATACTTACCAATACTTACGTTGTAATGGTATGTGTTGTAAAGGTATTTGCGTTGTAAAAAAATGCGTTGTAATGGTAGTTTGTTGTAATGGATCCTGCGTTGTAAAAATTGCGTTGTAAAGGTATGCGTGCTAAAAGTATGCGTGATAACGTCATACATCCATAGGAAAGCCTTGAAGGATCTACACAAAGGACCCCTTGCTGAATTCAGAATGTTATCAAGATTACAGAAATGTATAGCTTTCTGGGATCCATTATGGGTTTCACACCCATTTCCACCACTAACTAGGAGGTTGATACCACAAAAAATCTGAAAAATTGGCTATGTCCCAGTAAAATGACAAAGGAAAAAGTCTGTCTGTCCCTAAAAGCTGAGAAGATGGTGATTTCAGCACCACAAACCCTATGTTGATGCCATTTGGGAGGAAACAAACCAGACGCTTTCTCCTGCAGCAATTGTTTCCCATTTAAAAACTGAAAAAATCAGCTGCATTTTGGTTAAATTCTTGGTCCCCTCCAGGGGAATCCACAAACCGTGGGTACCTTTAGAATCTTCTGGGTTTTGGAAAAAAAGGGCGCAAATTTGACATTGATGTGGACAAAAATTTACAGGGGCCTAAGCGCGTACTACCCCAAATAGAAAACAAAATGCTTAGCACAGGGGGGAAAAGGCCTAGCAGAGCAGGGGTTCATGTATATTGAATTAATAAACAGCTGTTGTTGTGCTAATATCTAAATAAGACAAACAGTGCCACCAATCAGCAGACTGTCATAGGTGCTGATAATTAGGTGCTGGTGCCGAGCACTGGAAATCCCCGGCTCAAATTAAGCACTGGTTAGCTGCCTGAGTCAAAGGAAGCTCTGCCAGTGAAAACATCACGGTTTGCCCAGCCCTAAAGAGAGTGGGCAGGCAGAGAGTTTGGTGCAGTACACTGTCCATGAAACTCAAAATAAGGCCCTAAATCCCAACACAATCTTTATGACTCTGGCCCATTGCCCCTGCACCTCCTGAAGCAAAAATATATAAACGGTATAAAAATACCTAGTTATTATTTCCATATATTTGAAAATGCATGGAAACACAATTGAACATGTTTTATATGTGTAAATACATGAAACATGATTTAATGATTCATTTGAGATAGCATGTTTGAGTACTCTTCCTGCTTTTGCTGAAGAGGAGCATCTGTTCAACTATTAGGGCTTGGCTGATAAAGAGGGGATGGAACCGGTATGAATATATTCATTAACTTGATGGATGATAATTATTTGAAGATCATCCAAATCTCTAATTAGATTTTCTCGGAAGTAAGGTCTTTGCAACAGAAACCAATATTTACATTTAGACACTTAAACAAAATGCTTTTCTAATAAAACGAATACATTAAATAATCTGTCAGAAAACTGTGAGTCGACAGCACAGTAAAAAAGTAAAGCCCCACCAGGCATGTAACTGCAAGCCTTTCACTAGCACTTTCCTAATATTTCCACCTTTATTTATTAATGTGCCTAAAATTAATATCCGGTTGACAGTTTGATGGATGCTTCTTTTTTCAGTGCATGCTGGCGTGCAGGTTGATTTAAATACTTCGTTAAAATATTGGCTGGCCATGTGTCTCTCTATTTTTAAGTCCACCACAATATATTTGCAAGGCTTGTTTAAGGATACAAAGTTTGAAATCGTGTTTTTATTCAGCAAATATTTTAAGTTATTGCATATATACATTAGTATTGAAACTATGTGGACTACTCAATATTCTGATTGGAAGAGAACTTTTCTTGCTTAATGTTGGAAACGGAAAAGTCCTCTCAGTAGTAAGAGACTACTACCTCTGCCCAAAATGCTCTCTTGTACCATTGTCTGGATCCCTCCCCTCCCCCCACCTCACCCCTGCTATGCCACTGTTCGGTTCCTCCCATGAATCTTGTTGTGGGTTAATCAGCTTTGGAATCCTGTGTGCTGTGACAGACATCCTTCACGAGGAAGGAAAAAGAAGGGGATATATATCCATTTCAAAAAATCTGAACCCCAACAAAAAACTTTAAAGACTAGACAATAAATGTCATTTTTTATTTGGAAAAGGACTCTAAGTAGGGGGGTTTGAGACCCCAAAAGTTGTCATCTGCTGAGCAGCTGGATGGGCTGTGTGAGGAGAGAAAACTCTGCAAGACTTCTGCCTGTGGTCATTACTAGGAGCCCAGGCCTGTTAGTTTCCCTGCTGGGTGAGGTAACATCACCCAGGGAAACCATGACTACCTGTCCTGGAACCTCGACCACCAACACCTGCCTGCTCATCAAGCTAAGTGTGCCTTGTGAGGAAGAAGAGAGTGTTGGAAGGAGCAAGGTTAAGGTGTGAGGAATCCGCTCTTAAATCAATCAGTCAGTAGCCCGTGTGCTGGATTGATTCTGTGATTTGACTGGACATTGATTTATTGTTCACCCTTCTTGCTTGTTGAGTTATGACTCTTGTTGACTGACCTGTATCTGCGCTTCCCCTGAAGGAGCCTAGACTGCTCCTCTGACACTACCTAACTGAGAGTCAGGTGCAGAAGGGGTGCTTGGCCCAGTTAAGCAGGATCCATAGTATTTAGGGCTCAGGACACATCAGGAGTAAAAGGCTTCAGCCACTATGGGTGGGCCCAGTAATTCCTCCTGCCCTGTGACCAGCTGAAAGGGGTTCTGACACTTAATATTAATCCTTATTACATGACAAGAATCACACTCTTCTTCATCAACTTCCTAGCAGAAACAATAGTGACACACCTGGGATCTAGGCGACAAAGTAGCCTTTTAAATTGAACATTGAGCAAGGAAATAAAATATTTGACCGCTTACTTGTAATTCCTATTTGTAATACCCAAGTCCTATCACAAATCAAAATTAAATAGTTGTATGGAAACTAAAATAGGAATAAGGCACAGAAGAGCAGTACTCCCAAACTATATTCTAATATTATTATATAATGTGATGTTGGTGGGAGAGCGGGATAACTAGTGCAAGAGGTAATGGAATATTTGGGCATAAGCAGAAGTTTGTGTGTGGGATTCTTCGTATTCATGAACAATTACCCAGCCCATTCCCACTATGGAAATGTTTAGAGATTTGCTCTCATCAACGCCACTTGTAACTTTGTTTCCAGTGAAGGAATGGGCAGGAAACAGACACATAATATATGAGGGACAAGGTATTAGGAACAGTTGTTTCTTGTTTTTTTTACAAGGACTTGTGTTTTCATTATGGAGGAGACAGAAGGAAAAATGCACATAAGAAAATATTGCTTAGGCACTTATGAAATTAAGAAAATGGTTCCAATAGTATTCCTCATACACCTGTGTGAGCCACCACTTGCCAGAAGTTGATAGAGAACCCTTTGAGAAAACCAAAACAATCAGAATGTACTCTAAACATAGAAGGAAGCTAATGAGGTTCAATTTAAGACTGTTTTGTGAATTAGGCCCATGAGTTCCAAATATAAGGACAAAATGCCATTGGTGAAGGAGCTACATAAGCAGAGTGGATATTGACCAAACAATCTAATAAAAGAATTACAAGGTCATGCATGCACACATCTTCAAAGGAGAATAAACATTGCTCTCGAAGACTGTTTGCACCATATTCCCATGAGCTGCTGGCCACAGCAAGGGAATATGTTTACAAAAGTATGCAAAAGGAGAGACATTTCTGACATCAAACTGGACAGTGTGCAGGTCACCACCAGCAGCAGCATTGGGTCACATACCACAGCTTATCCCCAGTGCCTATATGAGGGACTATCGGAAAACAATCAAACGATGACTACTGTAAGGGACCAATCCCAATATCATAGCCTGTGAATGGCTGTAGAGGGTTTACAAGCCCTTCTCCACAAAAGCGAACCACCAGGGAGATAAGTAATGGAGATGAAGTTCCAAAGGAAGATTGTGGGGTGAAGGGTGTGCATGTAAGTATATATTCATGTATATGGTATTTCTGTAGCGCAAATCTAGCCAAAAGCTAGCCATGTGCTGTACGTGATCGGAGGTAATATTAAAGACAACAAATAATAAGAGAGGAAGCTGAGTTTTAGTTGGTTAATGCATTGTGATGGAAGGTACTTTGAGGAGGTGAGTCATCAACTATTTCCTAAATTGTAGAAGCATTGGATGACCCTGATAGATACGGGGATGCTGTTACAGATCCTGAGTACATGCATGAAAAAAGTGCTGTTGTCTTGCTTTTTCTTTTTTACAGTTCTTAGTCTGCAGTCTGATGGTGTGCTGACTGCAGGTAACCACTGTAAATGGTGAAGCTGTCTGCAAGATAAGCAGGGGTGAAGGTCATGATAGCTTTACAAATAATGCAGCTGGTTTTGAAGATGGTGCAGGCCGGCAAGGGGAGCTAATAGAATTCAATTAGGATGGGGGTGATGTTATCTTATTTCTTCAGGCTCTGGGTGAGATGTGATGAGGCATGTATGATGCCCTATGGGATACCAGTGGGGAGTCTGTGGTTTAGATTATTACCACCATCTCTATGTGAGAGAACAAGGGCTTGAAAAGTAGTTTTGAAGTCACCTTCTGGAAGAAAAGATTTGAGTTTATTCAGAAGAGATAGCTGGTACCAGGCAGTCTTCTGTTTTTTGGTACTTTATTCCTTCAGGAAGTCGTGAGTTGGAGTTCGGAGATGTCATGTTTCATGGCATTGAGCAAGGTTTGCACTGTATATTGTATGTTGTTTTTGGTAAATATTAGGAATTCTCTTTTGTTTGGGTTGAGCTTCAGGTAGGCTCTGGACATTCAGGTCTGGATGATGTTCAAGCACTGTTTGAAGCATTGGATGTCTAAAGCAGAGTGGACTTTCAAGTAGAGTTTTGTATCATTGGCATATTGGTAAATATTTACCCTGTTATCTGTGAGTGGCGCACCAAGTGACTCCATTATAAAGGCTGAAGATAACAGGAGACAGTGTGGAAGCCTGAGTTCACCACTTGTGGTCTCTTCTAGCGCCGGGACACTCCTCAGAGTAGCTGAGCGCTATATAAAACTCATAATAACATAACATAACATTTTGTGACTTGGAGGTGCCCACATGAACATTTGAGACTCTAGGAAGCATATGTGGGTGGGATGATCGACTGCTTATCTATCCATGGCTGCAATATGCTTGTAAAACAACAAAGAGAGTGGCAGTCGGATTATAACCCCCTGTACATGAAGCCATTAGCCAGAGAACATAAGATATTTCAGACAGAAAGCATTTTATAGCATTACTGCAGCTTTTAAGTCTAAAAGGCACTCTTCCATTATGGAGCAAGACTAAAACCACAGTGACTCATAAGCAATGAGGTTGCAAAACAACAAGAGAGCAAACAGAAGCCACGCAATAACACTACTCTTCTTTACCTTCATTTCTTTTGAGCACGCTATACAAAAATTGGATTCGATCTGTATATATACGTGTGTATCATAACAAAAAGAGATGCGTTTCCTTGTCATTTCCATGTTCTCAGGCAGTCGTTAAGCTCATGAAGATTCAGTGTGGTTGAATTTTCATGCAAAAGGGTTTTTGCAGTGATATTGTCCTATTTTTAGGTATCTTTTGAAAACTTCACACACTTATATGAAGTAAAAAAATTGCACATACCTCAGATGCTTGTGATTTGAAACAGCTGTAGACTTTTCACAATTTTGGTGGTCCAAATAACACTTTGCAAATACTTTATTCAGCTTCACCATCCATTCATGTGTCAGATCTAGTTCTGCACAGTAAAGCAACTTCTGACTTCCTGTAAATCATCTCATAATCTCAACCCAAGATACACATCAAAATATTAAATTCCTTCAACATAAAAATAAAATGCTAGAATTCATAATAATATGCTCAAAAATGTCTCTTTGAGATGACCACAGTAAGCCTTAAGTGACGATCAGGTACAACATTGCCCAGTATTACAGGTGAGTGGTGTTCCAAAGCCTGCAAAATACCTCCTAATTTATAACATTTTTTGTTGTTGCAGTTTTACATAGCGCTAGCTTGACCCGAAGGTATCAGAGGCTTACATGAGCACCAGTTGAATTAAAGGCGGTCACATTCATTTTCTTCAGGCACGGGGAGATTTGCGGCCACATGCATCAAACGATTTTGGAGTCGCAAACGGTGTTATCGGAAAATTCGTCCGTTTGCGATTCCAAAATCTCTTTTTGGTATGCATGAAACAATTGTTCTAAAACCGCAATTTTTTGCATTTCCTAAAAATGCGATTGCATTTAAGGAATCGCATTTGTGCGATTCCTTAAATGCAATGCATGAATGTTTTCAAAATTGCAAATTCTGAAATAGGAGGTGCAAATTAACACGAGGTTGACCCTCGTGTTAATTTGCGAAATCTTTCAAAAATGCTCAAATAAGCATTTTTGAAAGTGTCATGTTACACACACACACACACATGTCCTTTGGACATGTGTGTGTGAAACTTGCACTTAAAAAAACATGTCAAGGGTGCAGGGGGGGGTCCTTTGGACCCCCCTCAGCACCCTCTAAATGCATCAACAAATTGAGAACCGCAAAAAAAAAAAATGCAAAACGGCATTGATTCCTATGGGCCCCTAGGCCCATAGGAATCAATGTAATGCCATTCCTTAATTGCGATTCGTAATTAAGGAATCGCAAATACAGAAAATTAAGAAATCCCCAAAAATTTTAGGATTTGTTGATGCATAGGATTTTGCAATTCCTAAATTGCGATTCCTTAATTTTCCCAATTTAGGAAATGCAAAATCCTACAATGATACATGTGGCCGTTAGTGATTTGCCCAGAATCAAAGGATGCTTGAGTCTCCCGCCAGACTCAAACCTGGTAAAAGCTAAAACAGAGAGAACTAAGCCCTATTTTACAGTAGAAACATGCCCTTGGCAGGTAAGTCATAATGGCAGCACAGAATAAAGAGAGAAGCAGTGCACCACACTCCGTATCCGCGTCTTCTTTATCGCGGGACACAAAATTCAGTCACCCACAAAGCACCCGGCCCCAGGATTGCTTGCAGTTCATTCCCTTCTCCTGGAAGTCCCAAGACGGCAGTCCCTAGCTCGAAGTTCCAACAATCATGGACAGACATTTGGCTGCAGAGAATAGAGGGGCATATTACCAAGGAGGGTGATAGGCGAATATCGCTGCTTAGCGGACGTTTTCGGACGCTAAGTGGCGATAATTCAATCCCCCTATTCACAAGCAGTCGCTAACAGCGGTTAGCGACAGCTTGTAGGCGATAGCGAGCAGTTTGGTGCCCGATTTGCATGTCAGCAATATTTATCGCTAATGACATACAAAGTGGGCGTACCCAACCCGTTAGCGACTGAAAGCAGTCGATAACGACGCTATCGCCTATTAGCAAGGCAGGTGTAGCGATGTAAATATTTGCGCTAAGCGCGAATATCTCCAAATACTAACACCTGCATTGACCAGTTCTTAGCCATGTTATCCAATGGGAGATGGATAACATGGCTAAGAGCATTTTGTCGCTAATGCGTGAATATTGCTGTATTCTCAGCGATAATCACGCATTTCGCTGCTATCGCCTGGATTTTTATCGCTTTTGAGATAAACCTTGCTAATAGTAAGTTATCTCAGCTATAATAAACAATGATGCGTGGCGATAAAAGTATTGCTGCTAAGCCTACTTAGCGATAAATATTGCTATTTGTTGGTAATATGCCCCAGAGTTCTGTAAGCAAATAAACGGGAACGTTTTAATTTCACTTGCACTTGCCCATCACCTGTCCAGAAATATATGGGCAGGCGTACAGAAAAAAAGCTTAATTTGCTAAATGTGAATCATTTTATGAGACATGATGCATTAGGCCTGATTACAGGTGCACTGGTAAATAGCGACACCTCATCACAATTATTAGTAGTGAAATGTTTATTGAATCCCCGATTACCAAGTGCGATAAAGGTCGCACCCGATGTAAAATTTCGGCAGGTATTACCAGATGGAATTTTATAGGTGATAACTATCTGGGAAATGTCAGAATATACGGATTTTCATGTAGTAAGCAGCAAAATCCACATTTATTACATCATCTGCAGGACAAAACTCCAAATACATGATACGTTTTGCACCTGATAAATTCCAAACACCAGTGTGTCAAATAATATTGGGTGAAAAAATTAGCAAACCCGATAATATGGCACTTGTAATCAGCCCCATAAAGGCAGGACTTATCATGCCTAAGAAGAGGGATCTTGATAGTCACTATAGCAAAACACGCATTTACTATGCCAGGGACTACTGGTACATATTTGTTTGCATTCTAGAACCCAGTTAGGAGCCCAGGGGCAATAACCTCTCTCAAATCATAGAAGACATTGAGGTATTGTTGGACTTGGCTTTGTTGGCTAAAGTTCACTTAAACTTTTTGCTTTTCCCCTAGACCCTTTTCCTGACAGAGAGCTGTGAAGTTAAATGCTGTAAGTACTTGCCATTGCTATTCGGTGTAAGTACAGATGTTCCCTGTATAAACTGAAGAGTTGTTCGGTTGTCTCTGATTGGTATGTTTGCCGTACTAGCAAGATCTCTAAGTGATGTGTACTGTGTGTGCCAGAGCGAGTACTAAAGAAATGCGCCAAAAGGGAACACAGGTCTTCAGTGTAGGGCCTGCGCGCATTATGCTAAATTAGCATGTTGTCCTGACAAGTGCTACCACTTGTCAGGCCTTACTTTCCCTTTTGCATACACATGGGGCACCCCTGTAGGACGTCCGGCGTTAATCCTAGGCAGGGTACAGTGTAGGTAAAAGGAAGGACCTTTGCCAGTGTGGGTGCTAGGCCTTGACAGTGGAAAAGGCTCCATTTCATTTTCCATGGTGAAAGGCCATCCTGCCCGGAAGGACAGTATGGGGAGGCTGGGTATAGTATTGTTAACCTAGTTTCCCAAGAATTGGAGATGGAACAATGAAGTTCGGTATGTCTGAACTCACAGCATAATTATGCATCTTTTTGGGTAGATGGTTTTGTCGATGTGTGTCCAGAAAGTGCTGTTTGAGAAAATGGCAGAGTTGGTGCTTTAGACCTATTTGCGTGTCTCAGCAGAATGTGAATTGCCTGCCTGGATCTGGGAGAGGTGAGAAAGGCTGAGGGAGGTTGTGCTCCAGGCAAGGGGTGGAGATGGCGCCAGGCTGCCCTGCACCTGGAGTGAGCCAAAGGAGAGGCTCTGCGAGGTGAAGAGGCCTGGTTCAGAGCCATAAAGCAATAGACAAATCTCCCTCTGAGTGATTAAAGATTCAGACACCGGTATCAAAGAGAGGACAGTGACACTGGGGGGGGGGGGAGATATGCAAGACTGATTTAGGTAGGGGTCAGGGACCTCTGAGCACAAGAAAACGTCAAAGACAATGAGGGGTATAACAGGAAGAAATGGAGCCCCAAAACTTTGGTTATGTTTTGTCATGTGGACAATGTCGTCGAAAACGGTCTCAGTATCGTTCACAGAAGTGCTGGGCGTGCTTTGAAGATGCCGTGGCCTGGTTGAGCCTCTGGCTGCTTTGACCTGGCCGCGATCAGGAAGAAAACCTCTGCCTCAGGAAGAGTTGCTGAATCGGCTGCGGGAGACTCTTGACCCTTGCTTTGTGATCTGGGGCTTGTGGGCAGTTTGTAACTCTTGACCGAGGAGACACTGAAGGGGCGCTGCAGTGGGTCATGTCCCCCCTTCTTCCTGAGCAGGACTTTGCTGTGTGCTCTGTCCTGTTCCCCAAAGGCCCTAGGTGAGCTGGTTCCCTGTTCGGAAACACAAGAACATAAAAGTTTCCAGGAAGTCTCAAGTGGCACGGTGATGGGACAGTGTCATGGTAGCCTGAGACCTCCGAAGGGGTGCCTAAGGTGATCGTGGACAGCCCGGAATGAATCAAGACTGACGTGCAGGGTGCGTGTCTTTCTGCGGCTACAGGTGTTGGAGGGCCTGTAGATTGTGGGCATTGTGGAAGAGAGCCAAGATTCGGGACGCGCAGAGGGTACGTGTCGCAGTGCAGTACATGCACTAGTGAAGAGTGCTGGTACATCGTGGGCAATGAGAAGGAGTGAGTCTCCGACACGCGGAACAGCGTAGGGTGGAGGGGTGAGACTCAGACACACAGTGTGCGTGTCGTGGTGCGATCCTGGTGTAAGTAGAGAGCACCGGAAGGTTGTGTGCACCAGAAGACAGAGCGAGTCTTGGACGAGCAGGGGGTGTGTGCCGAAGGTGCCACCGTAGATGCTGGTGAGGGGTACTGGGGAGCGGTGAGCACCAGGGAGTGAAGAAATCCTAACAACGCTGGGGACGAAGGCCAAGTTATTGGGCCCTCGAAGTCAGCATGAAGTAGCACCAGCGTCGGGTGGAAGGCTTCGTGGAAGGAGTTTGTGCTGAACATTGGTGGTCCAGACTGGCAGCCCCGCAGGAGCTGAACTACCGGCACGAGCGAGCCTTGCCCGTGGTGACAAGGTTTTGGAGTAAGGACAAGCCACTGAGGCAGGAGAGGAGAATGGGGTCACGCCCCTCCAGGTAAAGTGGATCATCGCCTGGGGTAAGGTGCGGGCCCGGAGGGACACTCTCTCGGCCTATCGCTGTTGGCAGTTGTGTGTGCCTGTTGCTCCGGCCCAGATTTCAATCCATGCAGGTCCCGGATGGGGCAGTACAGGGGCCAGGGCCTGGAGTCGAACTTGGATGTCATCGTTGATCCGTGTTGGGGGCAACCGGGCACACACACAAAACACTTGTGTCTTGGTGCTGCTACAGGTGTTGGAGCGCCTGTGGATTATGGGCATCGTGGAAGAGAGAAGAGAGCTGAGATTTGGGACGCACAGAGGGTATCTGTCGCAGTGCAGTCCAGGCACTAGTGGAGAGTGCCGGGACATTGTAAGCACTGAGAAGGAGTGAGTCTTCGACACACCGATCAGCGTAGGGTGGAGAGTTGAGATTCAGACGTACAGTGTGCGTGTCGTGGTGCAATCTTGGGCATTAGTGGAGAACGCCGGAAGATTGTGTGCACCAGAAGACTGAGCGATTCTCGGACGCGCCAGGGGTGCCACCGTAGGTGCTGGTGAGGGGTACCAGGGAGCGGTGAGCACCAAGGAGTGAAGAAATCCTAACAGCGCTAGAGACGAGGGCCAAGTGATTGGGCCCTCAAAGGCAAAATGCAGTAGCACAAGAGTCGGGTGGAAGGCTTTGTGGAAGGAGGTTGTGCTGAACGTTGGCGGGCCGGACTGGCAGCCCTGCAGGAGCTGAACTACCAGCCAGAGCGTGCCTTGCCCGTGGTGACAAGGTTCTGGAGTAAGGCCAAGCCTCTACGGCAGAAGAGGAGAGTGGGGATGCGCCCCCCCAGGTAAAGTGGTTCAATGCATGGGGGGGTGCAGGCCTGGATGACACTCTCTCGGCCTCTCCCTGCTGGCAGCTCTGTGCGCCTGTTGCTCTGGCCCAGATTTCGGTCCGTGCTGGTCCCGGATGGGGCAGTACAGGGCCCGGAGTGGAACTTGGGTGTCATTGTTGATCCGTGTTGTGGACAACTGGTCACACACTTCTAAAAACAGTCATATAACACTTTGCATATTTGCTGCTACCAAACAATCAAACTATTGAACAACGTCTGACACTAGAGGTGCTTAACAAACTCAGGGGGTTAGTGTGATACGCACTACATTATGTTGCTCTTACAGGATACAGGATCATAGTGTAGCGCACTGCATTGATTGTTTACTGCACTGTACTGAATTGCACTGTGACGCATTGCTGTATTCCTCCCTTGAACAGGGCATGCTGATAGCGAACCAAGTTGCATTATCTTTTGTTGACTCAGTACCTTATCTTGACGCTATGCATTGCATTGGTTCACTGTGGCACTGTACAGGAACCCATTGTTAAGTAGTGCAGTATTCCTTGTATTTTGGAACGTGTGTGAATCTAGTGATATGATGTACCTAACCTGTTGAGAACGGTTAAAAGTCAGCGTAACTGTTGGTTAGAAGCAGTGGTTGGGAATTAGAACCGCCCAACCCACCGGAAACAATATTACCCATTGTATATGTGTGGAAGTTGTATTGCGTGGTCATTTCGTACATCTTTTTATATAAAGTATACTTGTTTTATACAAACTTGTGTGGAGTGGATTTGTGGTGACATCATTGGGGTTGCTGTGGGAGTGGTTGCACATACTGAACACTCCTGCCTTGGAGATAAACCTGGCTGCTCGTGTCAAGCTACTAAGGGAATGAGCAGGGCTGTCTCGGACAGTGTCCTATCTTGGCCTAAAGTGGAAGCAGGGGGGTCCGGGTCGCGCACTTGTCAACAATGATGCGCATGGGAACTCCGGCTTCTAACAGGTATATTTACAAGAAATGGCACTGTTAGATCTGGCACCAATGGCATAGGTCTCCCTTCCATTTTTTGCTGTTGCCTCCTGTGTTTTTGCTATGTTTTTGCTGGTCTAGATGCTTTGGGCACTTTGCCACTGCTGTTCAGTGCCAAAGTGCAAGTGCTCCCTATTGTAAATTGTTCTAATGGATTAGTGACTCCATAATTGGCTTATTTGATTTACTTATCAGACCCTACTACAGTGCACCATGTGTGCCCAAGCCCTGTAAATCCAAAACTGCTGGTGGGCTTGCAGCACTGGTTGTGCCACCCACAGAAGCAGCTTGTAAAGTGTGGCTCAGGCCTTCCATTGCAGAGCCTGTGTGCAGTCTGAGAGTGCCATGTCGACTTGGCAAGTGCACCCCCTTGCCAGTACCTAAACCTTCCCTTTTCTACACGTTACTCACCCCTATGGGCAGGGTGCAATGTATGTGAAAGGTAGGTCATGTCTTTATTTGTGTGGCATGTCCTGTCCCAGTGAATTACAGCCAATTTTGTTTTTCACTATTGCAAGTCTACCTGTTCCCATAGGCCAGAATGGGCAGTTTCATTATAACATCTTATAATCCTAACTGAGCTAGGGAACAAGGTAGAGAAACAAGTTTAGTGTGCCTGAACTTAGAATGTGAAATACATCTTTCAGTGTGGGTGGTTTTTACATTCTGTTTTTGAAAATACCACTTTTAGAAAGTAGGCATTTTCTTGCCTAACCATACAGTATGCCTCTGCCAGATTTGTGTATTGCATGTCTGGTTTGAGAGTGACAGGGGGCTGGAGAGGGCTTTGGCCCCAGCAGTCTGATGAGTCAGGGCTGGGCTGAATAGAACCTGCATTGAATAGAGAGTAGGGGGAGGAGATTTCCTTTCACTTGCCTGAGCCTACATAGAATAGCAAGTAGAGGGAGGGGATTTCCTTTCAGCTCCCTGGGCCAGGTATGCTTTCAACAATGTTGTCTCCACCTCCTGCCAGGAAGCTGCACCAGGGAGGACAGAACTGGTTTTGACTAGATACAGACACTCTCTGCCTTCAGAGAACAAAGGATTTAGTAGTATAAATATTGGGGTCCAGACCCCAGAACTTTAGATCAGTTCTGGGAATCAAGACAAACCTTTGCCAAAAAGAGAAACCAAGAAAGATGAAGGAGGAGACTGCCCCTGTTCTGTTTGGTGTTTGGGGTTGGCCTGCAGCGGTTACTTATTACCAAGCAAAGGAGAAGAGGACCTGTGTGTGTACTTTCTCATCTTGAGGAAGATCTCCAAGAGCTTGAAGCTGAGCTTGCTTCCTGTTCTGAAGTCTCAGGGACACAAAGACTTAACCACCAGCTCGCCCTGAATTTCCTTGCTGGGAATTCTACCTGCAGAGAGGTGCCTGCTGTTGTTTTGGGCCCTCTAGAGACTATGTGTTGCTTGGAGCCGTCGCATTGCATCAAAGATGCCATTTTGTCGCATCGCACCTGATCGTTGCATCGCATCGAGGCGCCATCTTGGCGCATTGTAACCGGAAAGCAGTAAAAAACCGACGCATCACCTCCTCTTCGGTAAGGTACCAACACATCACCTCCCCTGCGCTGCAGTGAGTAAAAGATGCATCACCTCCCCCGAAGCAAGGAACCGACGTCTCACCTTCCCAAAGACCCTTTTGTTTATATTGCGTTACGCATCCAAGGTACTTTGAGAGTAAAGTGTTGCATTTACCATCTCCATTGAACTAAGTTACTTCTACCATTTTAAAGTCATATTCTTGATACTGTATTGTGGATTTTTGTCGTTTTGGTCTTGTGTTAAGTCTCATAAAGATTACTTATTTTTCTAAACTGGTGTGGTGTCCATTTGTAGTGTTTTCACTGTTTTACTGTATGGGTTCACAAAGGCTGTACACACTGCCTCTGAGATAAGCCTGTCTGCTCGTGCCAAGCTACCAAGGGGATGAGCAGGGGTTATTTTAGGAGTGTATCCCCCTTTCCCTGACTAGAAACAAGGGTCCTTATTTGGACAAAGGTGCCAACTAGAGACCCCCTTTCTAACAGGCGCTCTGCTGTTTTGCTGCATGCTACTGCGGAAAAAGTGGCGCTAATGTGTGCGCAGTGTGCATACTAATGTGGAAAAAGTCATGTTTGGCCAATTAGCGGCCAGAAAAAAATAGACGCTAGCCATCCCAGCATCATTTTTGCGCACCTAGCCGGAAAAAAAATCCAAAAATGCAGCTGCATGAAAAAAAAAGATACACTTACCTGAAAGCAGCAATGGAGCAGAAAGAATTGAACACAGGGCTATTCAACAACCCCAGCAACCACACTACCAGCCAGGATGTCCAGCCCGAGTCCCAGGGGAAGACAAAGTGCAAGTTCAGTCAGGAGTAGAATTAGATCTTGATCACAAAGGTGACAGAGCACCAACCCCAGCTCTTCCTCAGCTCTACCATTGGGGAGGAAAAAGACAATACGGCAGACCATATCGAACAAGGTGAACCGCTTTTACGAAGTCAAGAGGACAGTGACTGAAAGTGGACTATTAGTAGTGGTAAATATCTATCTACCACTGGCAATAAATCCCCTACAGTCTACGGCTCAGAATAGGTCTCAGAAAATAATTCCAATGCTCAACTCTTGGTAGCTTGGCTGCGAGCAGGCAGGCTTAACTTCAGAGACAGGCATGTAAAGTATTTAAAAACACCAATTCCATAAATAATTAAGAGACAACACACAATAAAAATCCAACACCAATTTATAAAAATAGGAACTATTTTCATCTTTAAAATGACACCAAAACTAAAAAAATTCCAAGGATGGGACCTGCAGAATTTCTGAAGATTTAGCACTATATCCCACATAGAAACCTATAGTGCCTATTGGGACATCTGGTGCCGCTGGACCTGGACAAAGTCAAAGTTTCAGGCTGACCACAATAGACTCCTGCGTGGCTCCCTATCGCGGTAGGCCTCAGTCAAAGTTTTTATCTTCTGACTTAGAAACTTTTCTTGAGCTTTTTCTCCCTGGGTCCCTCAAAGCTCTCCACAGGTCCAGATTC
The DNA here is from genome assembly GCF_964261635.1 of Lissotriton helveticus. NCBI lineage: Eukaryota > Metazoa > Chordata > Amphibia > Caudata > Salamandridae > Lissotriton > Lissotriton helveticus. The sequence continues at coordinate 664,686,383 of NC_136063.1, forward strand.
TCTGAAGGTTCCCTGGCTTGCTTTGCGATGAGCTCCTGGTCAAACTTATGGAAGTCAGACCTCCGGAGCTTTCGAGTGGGCTGAACCAGAGATGCAGACCGGCTTGCTGTTTAAGGTGGGCAGCTTGATTCTAGCGCTTGGTCCCAGTCACCTCTTCTACCTTCAGACTTACAAACTTTTATTGAGCTTTTTCTCCTGGGGTCCCTCAATGCTCTTCACCAGGCCAGATTTGTTGAGGGTTCGCCGGCTTGGGTTTCAACCAGCTCCCGGTCAAACTCTCGAAGTCGGACCGCTGGAGTTTTTCAGTAGGAAGAACCTGGAGGGCCGGCCGCTCGCTATTGAGGGTCCCACCCGCCGGCTTGGCGGCCAGGTCGAGTCGAGTCGGTCCACTTATGGAGCTTTTTTGCAAAGTAGCTCCAAAATTCTCCAAACTTATGGACATTCTTCCTGAAGTTACCATGAGGACCCTAAAGTGTCCAAAACTTACTCCAAGGGTCTGTAAGCTCCAAGATGGTCCTTGAAAGTTTGGGACTTCAATTCCCACAATCCACTTGCACAAAACCCCTTACAAATCCACTGGAGTCACTCCAGGCTGGGGATTGTTGGTGGTGATGATCCAGGTGAGCTGTTAACCTGCAGCTTGCAAGGAGTCTACTCTTTAGTCCTTTTGAAGCAAGTTAGGTCCACATGGCTGTAGTTCCAGGTTGTGCAACAGGCACAGTCAGTCAGAGTGCAGGACCTGGTTTGTGCAAATCAAACTTCTCAGCATGGACCCTTCGTCTTCCTCTTGTTTCAAGCAGCATATCTGAGAGACACTGCTCTTCTCAGATACTTATTCGGTGCTCTCTGGTGTTACACAGGTGGGCTCTCCTGTCCAATGAGGTGCAGGGCAAAACCCCAGAGCCTGACCATTTCCTCCAACATGTGGCACAATGGTCTCCCAGAAAGCACTATTTCTCCAAAAATTAAATATGGCTGAAGTCTCAGCAGAGAGGCAAGAGCTGGCTAAGCCAACCTCTAGGATGGCTCATCTCCACAGTCTCCCTCCCCCTAGCATCTGCACATTGCTTCCTTAAGCCTTCCATCTGACTGGGTTCAGAGGGCATGGTCATAGATGGACCTGGATTTCTCTGATTGTACCTCTGGGCCTTTAAAGCTCATGGTTTAACAACCCCTCCCCCAGGCTCTGGCGTTCCTGTGCAGCAGAACCATCTCCGCCCAGAATGGCTCTTCTACCCAGGTGCCACTTATTAGTTCATCAAAGGAGCCTGGCTAATCCACAGAACTTTGACCAATCAGGGTGGATCACTTGAAGGCTTGCAGACAAGAAAGTCTTATAACTTCTTTTCTGTACATTTTAGGATACATGCAACAATAGCATATTGTTGGATTTATCAACATCATTCTACTAAGTCCTTGAATGAAGTGTTGCTGTAATTCCTAGCGGGAATTATTCATTAATAACTTCTTGCCATGTTAACCTATGTGGCTGGGGATCTGCAATGGGGAAAATTAACTGAGCAATTTCTCCAACACCGGGGCTAATAACACATCTTTATATGGACTCTGCCTATATCGACAAGACCCCCCAAACCAAGGAACACCTAGAGGAGACACCAGGGGTTCTTAATATGTACAAATATGGCAGATCCTTTCTACACAGTGCTCCTAGCACAAAAGTCGATGTTGGGAAGCACTTTACTACAATGGGGGCAGTGAAATGTGCAATTTCCATAGCCTAGGGCATATCAAACCTTTTTGTAAGAGTCCTTCTTATAAGTACCTGAGCCCCCCCATCCCTGGGACACCAAGGATGAGACCCCGGGGGTACATAAACTTAAAGGGAGTTTTAATCCCCCTGCTCTATTCTGTACTAGGTCCTTATAGGTGCAGTCATGCCAATCATATGGATACCCATATTGTTTAGTAGTGTATGTAGGTGTTTTCACTGTATTCTAATTTTGTTTTCAGAATAGCACTGGCCCTGGGACTGGCCAGGCAGAGCCCAGGGACATTCAGAGTCAGTTACCACCAGTAACACTCAGCAAAAATTTGGGGTGGCCAGGGCACAGGATGACTTTCCAACACTGACTGTAAGAAGCAGTGAAACAGTTGGAAGCACAAGACAAAGGCAAAACTAGCAACCAATCTCAATGCAGCATTATAGACCAGAGGTAGTAGTCTAGTGTCCTAGGAGGAGGTGGGTTCTTTGGAGAAGCAGGTGCCCGTTGTCATCTGTGAAAACTCTGTGGTTGGAGTTGCAGGACAGGGCAGTGCTGGCTGTGATGAACTACAACAGCAACAGAGTAAGTTGCAACAACGAGCAATGTGGGGAACTATGTAATGTCATGCAGTGAAGGCAGCTATGTCCCAGGGCTCTACGGCGCGTTCTGCAGGCCACAGGGTAGGATACTTGCTCATCTATGGTTAAACTTGACATCAATGGAGGGCATATGGGCATTTTGATAATATGTTGGCGTAGGGCAGTCCGCAAGACTTCTAGCTGTGCTAACCTATGTAAAAAGGAAAGGACAGGAATGCTCTGTACTCATAAGATATCAGTCATACCTGTTCTTTCTGCTAGTGCTCGTGCACAAAAAGCAGTTGTCTGCCAAAGCAGGCACCCTTGCACCATTGTGACAGCTGAATGTGCACCAGCACAGAGGAAAGCACAAGGATGCGTTGTATCTTTGTCACCACAGTGCAACCCTCCACTTTCCTAATCACACACCTTTGCGCAGCAAGGTGGTTTATAGTGCTGCGCTGCAACACATGTCTGTGAAACATGTCCCTCTGTCTCACCTGGGTCTTTACACACTAATTTAACCTGCAAATCCATCGCAAAGAATTAACAACACATCTGTGGGGCGGGGGATATGTGGGCCATGGGAAAGTACCTACACATGGCGACATCTACTAAATATGACTCATGGTCGGGTGAATGCAAGTGATGTGCACCAGAAGACTATGGGGCATATATACAGGAAAATGCAGCACTGCGTTAATGCAAACAAATCAGCTGCGCTGAGCTGCGTCAGTGTAAAACTAAATAGATGGGCTGTTTTTACAGGGATATGTGCCACACCTCTGCACATCCCTGCACTGGTGTAAGAAGGACAGCTGGGTGCCAACACAGGCACGCTTGTACCATGGTGCAAGGGTGTCAGTATTGGTGCCCAGCTGTTTTTTACAATGCCAGTGCACGGGGTAACACATGGAGGGTGCCATTTTCTTATGAATATAGTGCATATCTGTGTTTTTGAAATGACGCAGGGTAGTGAGTTGGGTAACAATAAACATCTGTTATTCAGTGCCAAGATGCCCCTTCAGGGGTGAACGTGCGCTTTACAAATGCACATGTTATGTTATATACTTCAGCTAAATTTCTTGCAACGCCGTGTTGTGCCATTTCTATGTGAATATGCCCCTGGGTAGAAACATGCTACCATTCATAGCAATACTACCATCTGGGGTGCTGCCTGACACATATCACTCTAAAATAGCCTGTCATGTCAGTCCATTGAATATGGTCATGCATGATGTAGGCGCCGTAGGCACATAAGAGTTAATATATAATCAGGCTGACATTGCTGTGTGGCAGTAAGTTGGTTGCATGGACCAACATTGCAACAGCCAGAAGAAGGCACATACACATACAAGGGCATGGATCTGATTAAAATGATGTGTGACACTCTGCATTTAACCATCCCTGTTCCTGATTAAATGGGTTGAACGTCACTGATTGGAATCTGACTAGTATGGCAGGGTCCATCCATGCAGAGTAGGTAGTAGTACACAGTGGTAGTGAGAACAATGCTGAGCTCCTGTCATCTGTTATGTTATGTTATAAAGTGCTCTTCTATAGCTCACAGCTACTCGATTGAGTGTCCCGGCGCTTTGGCAAAGAGAGATAGAAGAAAAGTACACAACACAGCGCCCTCCGTACGGCGGCACAGAATTACTGGGAGAAGAGCCAAGTCTTCAATTCCTTTCGAAAAACAAGCAAGTTGGAAGTAATTCTTAAGGCAAAGGGAAGCTCGTTCCAACAACGAGGTGCCAAGTACCGGAAGGAACGTCCTCGAGTACGAGCACGTCTGATGATGGAAACAACGGCTTTGGCCTGTACAGCAGACCTTAACGACCTTCTGGGAGCATAGAAGGCCAGCCGTTTCCTGAGGTAGTAAGGGCCAGTCGAGTGGAGAGCTTTAAAAGCCAGAGTCAAGATCTTAAAAGTGACTCTCTTGGCTATTGGAAGCCAATGAAGTCTTTCAAGCAACTCCGATGCTTGAGCCCTTCGCGGTAATCCAAAAATGGCTCTAGCAGCTGAATTCTGCACGACCTGTAGGCGTGCTAGGAGATACTTGGGCAGGCCTAGATAGAGCGCATTCGCGTAATCAAGACGCAAGCCTATCAAGGCCTGAACAATAATTTTTTTGTGATGCAGGGATATTAGGGGAAGAAACTTCCGCAACATTTTCAGAACGCCAAAGCACTTTCCTGTCAGCCCTACAATCTGGGGTTTGAAAGAGAGATTGACATCGCACAAGACTCCTAGATTTTTAGCTTTTAGCGAGGTATCCTCGGGCGGGGACATGTCACGAGGCCACCAAGTCTTCCAATCAGGATCCAAAGAAGAGCAGTTCCGATTTGTCTGAATTACACTTCAAGTTATGACTCTGGAACCAGTCAAACACGGCTTCCAGGCATTCCCTGATCCGTCCGCTGTCAAAATCTTCACCCTTGTTACACTTAAAGAGTAGCTGGGTGTCATCCGCATAGGATATGATCTGGGCACCAAAGGACTCCGCCACCGCCGCCAGGGAAATACAGTGTGATTTGCAATCTATACCCCTGTGTAACGGGTGTCCTACGCATCCATGAGAATCTAAGGGGCATATTTAAAGGGGGAAGCGCAACCTGAAAGTCACTTTTTCTGAAATTCTAGTGGCACAATGCCCTGCACCATATTAACAAAGTGGTGTTTAGCCACTCTGTGTGGATTAACACCACTTTGTAAATACGATACCCTTTCACACAGTCATCTGTGTCAGAGGGGCGTGCAATGGGTTTTGTTGTGGGTGTTTCACTGCAACACACATTGCTTTTTGATGCTGCCCCATATTTACAAGGATCTTTTAAATCTGAGATAGCGCCAAAAACGTACGCTGTGTAAAAACAGGTGATATATTGGTGCAATGATGAAAAATATTTATATTTCTTCCTGTTTTTGCTTTTTCAATGTGTAGAAAGTTTTGGCGTTTTAGTGGGACATAACCTATCTTTCCTATTTTTTGTGCTTTAATTTTCCTTCCAGTTGGTGGTAGAAATGTGTGTGAAACCAATAATGGGTCCTGTAAGGCTATAATTTACAAAAAGTAGACACAATTGTGAATTTAGCAAGAGGTCAGTTGTGTAGATCCTTTGAGATTTTCTTATAGACAATAACAGTTGAAAAAAAACTAAATTGAATTTGAGTTGAAACAAAATCTCGATTTGAGGCTATGTTTTCACCTGTAACTTCTGGCAGATCTTTTAAATCATAATACTTTGAGGTATGCTGGACCCTTCTGGTTGCTCGGATTTATAGGACTTGTAGGTTCACCAATAATCCGAGGTAACCAGAGCCAATAACTAAGCTGCAGCCTGCAATGGTTTTTCATTGTGTACCGGGTATAGAGCAATTAATTTGGCAAAATATAGAGAGTAAAAAATAGGTATCAAGGAAACCTATGTATTTTCAAAATGGGAATAATATATTGAGTTTAGAAGCAATGGTTAATTGCTCATCTCCAAATATGTGGGTACCCATAATAGCATGTATATTAGAGAGCATTTTTCAAAATGACTTCTTTTTTATACAATGTCTTACATTTGTAAAGCAGAAATGCATAGCGAGTCAATTGGTAATAACACTTGTTCTACTCTTCTGTGTTCCCCAAAGTCTCTCAATACAAATGGAACCTCACTTGTGTGGGTAGGACTAGTGCCCGCGACAGGAAATGGCCCAAAATACAACTTGGACTCCTAACATTTTTCCACTGAAAATGTATCCTTTTTTGTGATGTGCCTAGTTGTGGGTTTTGAACTCTAACACAGCCGACACCTAGGGAAACTTGCAAACCTGTTCCTTTTTCGAAGCTAGACACCCAGGAAAATCCAGAATGGGGTCACTTCTGCTGCTTAATCCAGGTTCTATAACCAAGAATCCCTTGCAAACCTTAAACGTTGTAAAACAAAACACATTTACTTACATTTCTACAATGGAAAGTTCTGGAATCTTCGGGGGCCACTAACTTCCACCTACCCAGCATTTCCCAAAGTTTCCCAATGTAAATGGTACCTCACTTGTGTGGGTAGGCCTAGTGGCTGCAACAGGAAAGTGCACAAAACACCACATTGACACATCTCATTTTTCCAATGAAAATGGACTCTTTTTAGCAATGGGCCTTGCTGTGGATTTCAGACCCTAGCTCTGCTGGCACCTTGGGAAACCTAGCAAACCTATACATTTTTAAAAACCAGATACCCAGGGAAATCAAAAATGGGGTGACTTGTGTGGCTCTCACCAGGTTCTGTTACCCAGAATCCATTGCAAATCTCAAACTTTGTATTCAAAACCCACACATTTTCCTCACATTTTAGCAATGGAAAGTTCTGGAATCTGCTAGGAGCCACAAACTTCCACCCACTTAGCATATCCCTAAGTCTCCTGATAAAAATGTTGCCTCACTTGTGTGGGTAGGCCCCCCCTTCCCTGCATACTCGTCAACACCCGCAAAAGCGGCCATGAACATATTATTTTTTAATTCCGAATTAATATTTTATGCAAGTATTTTCATTTTTTAGGTATTTGTTTTACCAACAGTTAATATTTTATGAAAACGTGTCATATTGGAGCTGGATTGATGTAAAGTAACTGAACGGCTTTCTGTGTAAGACTGTTATGTTTCATAAATATTGTAATGAAATAAATCCTAATTTCTCTCCTGCCATTTACTTCATAAGGCCTTTTTACAAGTCAGTGAGAACCGAATGCCTAAAGCTGGAATTGGCCGTTATGTCACTCAGAACCCAAGATGAAAACCATTCCCATTAATCACTTTTTACCCATCTTTAGTTTTATATTATGTGTAGCGCCTAAAATCGTCTTTCCCTATTTTTATCAATTGCACATGGAGCATATGAGTAATGAGGAGCAATACATAGAATGACTACTGAGAGACTAATGCTTCATCCTGCGTCCCTGTACAGGACTCGTGTATTATCCTGCCTATTGTATGACCCTGTTCTCTGTAAAATGCCCTGATGTATAGTTTTCCCCTATCCCTATTGCACTGTACCTTTGTGATATCCTGCCTTCCCCATGACCCATCGCTGATGTACAGGTCTTCTCCTTCTGTATTACTCAATGAATATGTAAAGCGCTCTGATACCCTCACGGGTCAAGTTCGCGCTCTATAAAACCTTAAAATAAATAAATAATAATAAATAAGTGGCAAACATAAAACAAGCATTGGTAAAGCCAATCAGTCTGGAATTGGTTGTCACCATTTTGGCTTTGTCAGTTCTTGTTTGGCCATGTTTTTTTATAAAATAGTGTTGTTGTGGTAGATACTGGGCTGCTAATACTAAACAAAAAGTCATTTGAGAAAAGACAATTTATTTGTTCTCACAAATTACACATTGACATAATACTCCTAGTGCACTGAATGTAAATACATTTTGTGCAGATATGCTCCTTGCGAATGAGCAGAATGCTGTCACTCACAGTGATGTTTGCCAAAAGATGAATTAGGTTCACCCATTGCTCCATGCTCAATGCTGTAGTGGGTGGGAGAAAAATATGTATTATACAACAACAGATCAACAAATGAGGAAGACTGGCTGAAGGCCCTTATAAGTATATTTTACGTACAATTGTAATAAAAACAAAGGTGTCGATTCCGATCCGGTAAAAAGCGCTCCGATTTGCAGTTCGGAGCGTTTTTCCCCGTACGAATCGCACCCGTAGGCGTCCCCGTACGATTCAGCAAGTACGATCACAAATAAATGCGTGACTCCGTACGACTCGTAAAAAACACTGTACAAATCGAAAATCCATACGAATTGCAGTCGGCTGACGCACCACGCTGCGTCCGTACGTAAATAGACCACGCCTTCCGACCCAGGAAGTACGATCCGTGTCGAACACACTCCGTACGGCTCTTTTGCTACGAGAGCTCAAAACTACCGTAAACCCACACTCCGGCAAACCCGGCACCCGGTACACGACAAGCAAGACATGAACGCCATCGTCCGTGTCATCCCTATCCTGTACGCCCACCACCTCGTATATAGAAACCGACGACGGCGCAGAAGGTGAGTACAACGAACTCCAACATACCTGTACGTGTTGCCATACGGGCACATCTCCATTGCACGACTGTCATGTCTGGGTACGTTGCACCACACACTCCCGCACAACACCAGTGTCATACGGAGACGTACCGCACCTACGTCATCGACTTCGGGGTACGGTACGTCACCGCACCCCACCAGTGTCATACGTGCCGCATGTACGTCATCCAGCTCGGGGTACGGTACGTCACCGCACAACACCAGTGTCATACGGAGACGTACCGCACCTACGTCATCGACTTTGGGGTACGGTACGTCACCGCACCCCACCAGTGTCATACGTGCCGCATGTACGTCATCCAGCTCGGGGTACGGTACGTCACCGCACAACACCAGTGTCATACGGAGACGTACCGCACCTACGTCATCGACTTCGGGGTACGGTACGTCACCGCACCCCACCAGTGTTATATGTGCCGCATGTACGTCATCCAGCTCGGGGTACGGTACGTCACCGCACAACACCAGTGTCATACGGAGACGTACCGCACCTACGTCATCGACTTCGGGGTACGGTACGTCACCGCACCCCACCAGTGTTATATGTGCCGCATGTACGTCATCCAGCTCGGGGTACGGTACGTCACCGCACAACACCAGTGTCATACGGAGACGTACCGCACCTACGTCATCGACTTCGGGGTACGGTACGTCACCGCACCCCACCAGTGTTATACGTGCCGCATGTACGTCATCCAGCTCGGGGTACGGTACGTCACCGCACAACACCAGTGTCATACGGAGACGTACCGCACCTACGTCATCGACTTCGGGGTACGGTACGTCACCGCACCCCACCAGTGTTATACGTGCCGCATGTACGTCATCCAGCTCGGGGTACGGTACGTCACCGCACAACACCAGTGTCATACGGAGACGTACCGCACCTACGTCATCGACTTCGGGGTACGGTACGTCACCGCACCCCACCAGTGTTATACGTGCCGCATGTACGTCATCCAGCTCGGGGTACGGTACGTCACCGCACAACACCAGTGTCATACGGAGACGTACCGCACCTACGTCATCGACTTCGGGGTACGGTACGTCACCGCACCCCACCAGTGTTATACGTGCCGCATGTACGTCATCCAGCTCGGGGTACGGTACGTCACCGCACAACACCAGTGTCATACGGAGACGTACCGCACCTACGTCATCGACTTCGGGGTACGGTACGTCACCGCACCCCACCAGTGTTATACGTGCCGCATGTACGTCATCCAGCTCGGGGTACGGTACGTCACCGCACAACACCAGTGTCATACGGAGACGTACCGCACCTACGTCATCGACTTCGGGGTACGGTACGTCACCGCACCCCACCAGTGTTATACGTGCCGCATGTACGTCATCCAGCTCGGGGTACGGTACGTCACCGCACAACACCAGTGTCATACGGAGACGTACCGCACCTACGTCATCGACTTCGGGGTACGGTACGTCACCGCACCCCACCAGTGTTATACGTGCCGCATGTACGTCATCCAGCTCGGGGTACGGTACGTCACCGCACAACACCAGTGTCATACGGAGACGTACCGCACCTACGTCATCGACTTCGGGGTACGGTACGTCACCGCACCCCACCAGTGTTATACGTGCCGCATGTACGTCATCCAGCTCGGGGTACGGTACGTCACCGCACAACACCAGTGTCATACGGAGACGTACCGCACCTACGTCATCGACTTCGGGGTACAGTACGTCACCGCACCCCACCAGTGTCATACGTGCCGCATGTACGTCATCCAGCTCGATGTACTCATCCAGCTCACCGCACAACACCAGTGCAATAGACGTGTGGGACATACGTCTGCCAAGTAATTGTATGTGTAAGTATGAGAGTGTGTGTCTGAGACCCCCCCCCTGGCCACCTGTGCCCAGCATCAGAGTGTGTGTATGGCTAAACCCCCCCCACTGCCCACCACTGCCCAGCATCAGAGTGCCCAGCATCAGAGTGCCCAGCATCAGAGTGCCCACCACTGCCCAGCATCAGAGTGCCCAGCATCAGAGTGCCCACCACTGCCCAGCATCAGAGTGCCCAGCATCAGAGTGCCCACCACTGCCCCGCATCAGAGTGCCCAGCATCAGAGTGCCCACCACTGCCCCGCATCAGAGTGCCCAGCATCAGAGTGCCCACCACTGCCCAGCATCAGAGTGCCCAGCATCAGAGTGCCCAGCATCAGAGTGCCCACCACTGCCCAGCATCAGAGTGCCCAGCATCAGAGTGCCCACCACTGCCCCGCATCAGAGTGCCCAGCATCAGAGTGCCCACCACTGCCCCGCATCAGAGTGCCCAGCATCAGAGTGCCCACCACTTCCCAGCATCAGAGTGCCCAGCATCAGAGTGCCCAGCATCAGAGTGCCCACCACTGCCCAGCATCAGAGTGCCCAGCATCAGAGTGCCCACCACTGCCCAGCATCAGAGTGCCCAGCATCAGAGTGCCCAGCATCAGAGTGCCCACCACTGCCCAGCATCAGAGTGCCCAGCATCAGAGTGCCCAGCATCAGAGTGCCCACCACTGCCCAGCATCAGAGTGCCCAGCATCAGAGTGCCCACCACTGCCCAGCATCAGAGTGCCCAGCATCAGAGTGCCCACCACTGCCCAGCATCAGAGTGCCCAGCATCAGAGTGCCCAGCATCAGAGTGCCCACCACTGCCCAGCATCAGAGTGCCCAGCATCAGAGTGCCCAGCATCAGAGTGCCCACCACTGCCCAGCATCAGAGTGCCCAGCATCAGAGTGCCCACCACTGCCCAGCATCAGAGTGCCCAGCATCAGAGTGCCCACCACTGCCCAGCATCAGAGAGCCCAGCATCAGAGTGCCCACCACTGCCCAGCTCGTACATCATAAACATACCATTGTCAACCTCATTACCCTCAGGAGATAGACACATTTTAGTATACCTAAATGTGAACATCACACCAGCTCCCAGGCACCCAGCAGTCACAGACATCATCACACAAACTACAAATCTGAAAAGCAAAAATTAGCTTTATTCAGCGGAATCACAAAATAAAAGCAAATGAGAGTCCTCGCTCATTAAAGGCCAATGGCCAGTCCAATAGAGTCTCAGCAATAGCTTGTGCCTCCATGGGTGTCATCTCACCCAAACCTGCCTGCACATGGCGTTTAATCAGCTGTGCTGACTACGGGGGCACCATCTGTGGAATCCTCCGGCACCGCATGGACAGGAGAGGGAAGGACAGGTGGAGTGGGTGCAGGTGTAGTGGATTCATCCACACTGGTTGGGGCATCGCCGAAAGTAGATTCAAAAACCTGGCTGCACACCTCAGCCAGGGCGGAAAAACTACCACCTGAACCCGGGGACACATTGGGGGTGGAGGTACAGGGCTGTGAGTCAGTCCTACTGGGTGTGTGGATGTGTGTGTGAGGTGTCTCCCCTCTCCCTGTGGGTGTGCCTACTTGCCCTTGAGACTGTGTGCGTGGAGCTTTGAGCTTCTTATGCTGTGTGTGTGCGCTGGGTGTGTCTGACCTGTGGCGTGTGCGTGTATGCTGCGTAGGTATGTGAGAGGCAGAGGTGGATGGCTCCGAAGGATGGGGGGGGGACAGATGCTGCTGGGTGTACATAGCTGCCGTCAGCGTTGATTCAATGGCAGCCACACTCCGACGCAGATCAGACATGGCTGATGACATGCCCTCCATGAACGACACCACCTGTGTAATCAGTTGTGTATGTCCATGGAGGACAGACAGCATGGATGCCTGACCTACTGCAATCTGCCGGAGTAGGTCCACTGTCTCAGCACTGAGGGCAGCAGGGGACACAGGGGCAGGGGCTGCGGTGCCGGGAACAAAGGAGACACGGGGGCTAGCACGGACCCTAGGCACACCAAGGAGTGGGAGGTTGGAGATGGGACTGGAGGAGGGGAGGGCAGCCAAAGATGTATGAGTGACCATTGCTGCATATTCCCCCCCCTCCTGAGAGTCTGTCTCGGATTCGTCGGCATGGTACGATGTGTCAGTCACATGTCGTGCGGCCTGTAGACTCTCCTCCCACTCTGTGCCACTGCCTCCCTCTGACACCTCCCAGCAGGTGGCACTGTCGGTGTGTCCCTCCGCCTGGTCCGCGCCTCTGTCTCCTCCAGATTCAGATGATGATGCTGTGAGCAAGGAGAAGAATGAAAACATATCAGTCACCTGTACACATCAGACATATCAGCTGCAAATCATATGGCCTCTTTCGTCAACATGGCATGCATCATGAGTCACATGACACATAACTCTTCATAATGACAATTCTACTTGTGGAGAAATGTCAGAGACACACAGCTCAATGTAAGGTAGGAGACAAGGTATAGGCAAGGAAAATACTTGTATGAGAGACACAATCATGATCCACTGCCTAACAACAGGATAGCTGATGATGCATAACAGTTCATTAGCCAACCCTGCCACCCAAATCAAGACCTGGTCATGTTTGATTCGCTTTGACTCTGTGCCACATTAGAAAAGTCCTGGGCAAACTGCCATGTGATGCCATCCTGGGACCTGAAACAAGTCTTCCATCACCTCACACTGCCATCACCGCTTAGTACATCCAAAGTCACATTGTGTGGCAAACCATCAATACTATGTACAAAGAACATGCCACAGATGTAGAGAATATGCACACACGCACTGCCCAGTGTGAGTATGCAGAAGTCCAAAATATAGCACATGTACATTGTGCACCTGCAGCTAACACAAGATAATTAGAAAGTGTACCATGGACAAAGGCCACTGAGGCTGACTTGTGCACAAAACACTTGTTGAGACTCAAGAACAGTGCCACAATATGAAGAAGGGCAGACATAGTGCACATGTGGTGCTACATTTAAGGTACGAACAGGTGTCACATACCCCCCTACAACATGAAGATGTGCAAAGGAAGATGCAACTTGAGACACTGCACCATAGGAGTACATGTCAAAAACAAGCATTAGCCAAAGCAAACCTCTACTGTGGAGTAGGGCAAGGCATGTAAAGAAGCAGCTGCTGACAGAGGGACAATCTAATTCCAATGCATGAACTGCCTGTCTGACTACACCACTCAAACTATGGGAGTGTGACCATGCTATAGAGCTCTTCAGGTACCATTTCTCACACACATGACTACAAACAGACATGTACCTACCCCCTTCGTGCTGCTGTCCCTCCTGCAACTGCCTATGGAGGTCTGGGAATACCACTTCCAGGACCCGGAGCATGTTGGGGGTGAGTTGGCGGCTGCCGCCATGCCGGCGTGGAGCTTCCAGCTTCAGCTGGACTCGGGCGATGCGGCGGCTCCAGCACCGGATGTCCTGCCACCTCTTCTTTATGTTTCGAAGCCTCCTGCGAGGCCCCCCCTCACTCCGGACAGCCCTGGCGATGTCCACCCAGATTTCAGCCTTCTCATAGGCAGATACCTGTCACAAATGTAAAGTTACAGAACATCAGTATACCTGGTGCATGTTCCCAAGACACCCATATGTCCACAAAATACATGATGACAATAGGGCAACGTATGGCACACACATTAGCATCTTTGTCCAGGAGTATGTGGCCTGTGTGCTAACAAAACTGCTTAGCATGACATAGTAAATCTACAGATTACATGAGGGCTGTAAAACACTCTTTGAGCATGACACTCACTGAACAAGATATGCTATATCTGGGTGCAATGCAGCACGTGACATGCTGTCACACACCACACTACAACAAATAACTCTCTTCTAACAACACTGTGCACCCTGGCACTCACTCACAACAACATTGCATCTATCCAGTATTACTACACAGTGGCTATGATGTCACACACACAACAGGTGCACACTCCAAGGTATTGCACACATCACTCACCTGATCCTCTGGTCTCCCATACAGCTTGCTGAAGTTTGGCAGGAGGGCATCCAGAAGGGCCTTGTTCTCACCATCAGTGAATGCAGGTGCCCTCTCCATGTTCAGCTAATCAGGGCCAGAGGATTCAGAGACAGCAGCTGTGGTTAGCACACCAATGTTGTGCAGGCAAGTGCCCTCCCACAGCCACATGCTGCCTTATATCTGTGCTGCAGAGGGTCTGTGAGTCCAAGGAGTAGTGTGTGATAGGCCACCATAATTTGCATCCTATGTTCCATCCAATAACATCACACCTAAGCCCATGACACACATATGCATGGTTTGAAAATAGAGCCAGAGCTGAACAACAACTTTTGCAACATTGTATACTTTTTCCTAACTGAATCTTCCAGGACACCTGTAGGAGTGGAAAAAACTCCGTATCCATGACAACCTGGTTGCATTTGGAACAGTACACTGTTCCCCTAGTTGTTCCCTATGCATTTTTTAAAATCCACACACAAGTACGGTGACATTGCCATTGCCAATGCTACACATTGAATGGTGTAACGATGCGTACACAGGCCCGTACCATTGGGGTACGCTCAGCTCGCGTAGAGCCTAAAGGCGATAGGGAAACGATGCGTACACACGCCCGTACCATTTGGGTACGCTCAGCTCGCGTAGAGCCTAAAGGCGATAGGGAAACGATGTGTACACACGCCCGTACCATTGGGGTACGCTCAGCTTGCGTAGAGCCTAAAGGCGATAGGGAAATGATGCGTACACACGCCCGTACCATTGGGGTACGCTCAGCTCGCGTAGAGCCTAAAGGCGATAGGGAAACGATGCGTACACAGGCCCGTACCATTGGGGTACGCTCAGCTCGCGTAGAGCCTAAAGGCGATAGGGAAACGATGCGTACACACGCCCGTACCATTGGGGTACACACACGCCCGTACCATTGGGGTACGCTCAGCTTGCGTAGAGCCTAAAGGCGATAGGGAAACGATGCGTACACACGCCCGTACCATTGGGGTACGCTCAGCTTGCGTAGAGCCTAAAGGCGATAGGGAAACGATGCGTACACAGGCCCGTACCATTGGGGTACGCTCAGCTCGCGTAGAGCCTAAAGGCGATAGGGAAACGATGCGTACACAGGCCCGTACCATTGGGGTACGCTCAGCTCGCGTAGAGCCTAAAGGCGATAGGGAAACGATGCGTACACGGGCCCGTACCATTGGGGTACGCTCAGCTTGCGTAGAGCCTAAAGGCGATAGGGAAACGATGCGTACACACGCCCGTACCATTGGGGTACGCTCAGCTCGCGTAGAGCCTAAAGGCGATAGGGAAACGATGCGTACACAGGCCCGTACCATTGGGGTACATTGAGTCAGACATGGTCAAGTGAACGATTGTGTAGGCTGCGTCCCTGTCCACCTTCATGTCACCATTGGCAGAGTCACACTAGGAAATCACACAGCAGGGATGTAGTCTACACTCATGTCAACCATGTGGATGCATACATCAGCATGGCACACATACATCAGTATGTGCCAGGTTTGGCAGACATTGAAGAAGCACAGGGATTGTGACCCTGTGCCTCAGTTGATGTGTAAATAGCTTGCACAACATGTCATCATTCATGATGCACATGTGCATCACATGCATTCAACAATTTCAACACGATTAACGTGTGCAACATGTAGCGAGGCACATGAACACTCGAATGGGCCACAATTCAGTACAGGGAACTGCCACATGATGACAGGAACATGCCCACTGTCACAGAGGTGTCATAGCCGCACAGTATGACCCTGTGTGACCACGTCATGTGTGTGCCTTGTGCTACATTGTGCATGCTGTTAGCATATGCATGAAGAGGTCAGTAAAGTATTACTCACCTCAGAATATCCACACATGTCATCCTGGACATGGCAATTTCCGTAATACCGTACACTTGTGTGTTGGTGTGTAATTCCTCTGGCTCTGCAAGTATCCTTGGCGTTGTGTCTGCCCTGATGACGTTATCTGAGTAGTCATATGTCACCTCTGCGTCCACACGTCAGGTCCTCTGTGTGTTTCTCAACACCAACGCAGGTCTGGTCTAAGTTAAAGCTTACACATTTTGTACCCTAAATCATTGTACTAACACTTCTGAACATTTACCTTTTATTGTCATACTCAAGACCGTGCCAATAGGGATGTCACTTACAAAGCCTGTGAGGAATGAAAAGGCCTCATGTTGGTGAGTGACCCTCACCGTCTGTGTCTCCACGGATTTCACGTCAGGCACAACAACAAGAGCTGCTCCAATTGCGGGGAGCTGACAAATGAATCCATGTGTGATATGTCCCACAAGCCACTTAGACTCCAGCAGTTGGCACAGCAGCACAATAGCTCATGGTTGGGATGTAGGACCAGTGCATGTGTGTGGGTGTGGAGACATGTGAGCCCCTCATTAGTACATCATTCCCCAGGCGAAACTCGTCAGGTAAACAACAAAAGTCAGAGATGTGTAATTGCATTGACAAATAACCATGATGCAAGTGCAATGCTGCATGGGATTAGGGTGACGGCGACCACACGGCTCCATCAGAATAGCAGCCATCGTAGCCAGCACCACGACCTACGGTCCCAGCCCTGCATGTGACACAGGAGGAGTAAGTGCACTTCCTCATGTCCATGATGTCCCTCACCCCGGCCAGTGACTCCGCATCAGCTTCTGGCCCACCGTACCCGTCAGGGGGCAGTTGCGCCTCAGTTGATATGCCCCTGACGCCATCATTCGCTGAGTGACGGACGCAGGCGGTGCATACGTCCCAGAACCGCTGTGACAGACATGATCGGAATGTTCATCCAGGTCCCCGCTGGTTCAACTCACAACCTCACTGCCAGATCTCCCCCAGGTGTCAGCCGTGGCGCCATTCTGGGGTGGTGCTGGCCCCGATAACACACACTGTACGGCTCCGCCGTGGTAACTGTGTGGCAGAACACCGCTCTTAATGCTGCATGGGAATGTAAACATCAATGAGCTGGCCACACCTCATTACAATTGGCGCAAATGAGTATTGGGAGGGTCAAGAAGACCCACTGGCACGTGAGTGTCAGTCCCAACACCACAGGACAGGTGGACTGGGGGATGCGAGTGTTGTGGACACCTAGCCAGACACAGGTGATGTCTCAACTCAAAATATGTATTTGGATGATTTGGCAACGTTCAGTGTAGTGTTTATTTGGGCGGTTGTAACCATGGCCCTTCATCTCCCTGTTGTTGCGGTGAGGACCAACTAGTCACTCAGGTCCTTCAACTACACTAACGCTACGCTGAGCCTCTGCAGGCCTATCTTGATGAGAGTACTGTATGTATATTTGCAAGCATGTACAGCCACGCAGCATGTTTGTCTGTACATAGGCACGTTGTCAGACCCCCACTGCCCTACCCGGACTGACCATGTTCCCTGTCCTACCACCCCATCCCAGGAAGCATCTGCATGCAGCCCTCAATACCACAGAACACATTCACGTTACCTACGCTGTAGAGGGTATCCAAGAGGTACAGGCACTACGCAAAGATGTCATCATCCTCCCTGACTCTGGGAGTGATGTTTAGCTACTTGACATGCATCTTTGCCTGCTACCCACACTCTCTGTGGGACATGTTTGTGTAACAGCTGCCAGTGTATGCGTTGTAGGTACGGCCAAAACGTGGCCACGCCCTTGTCGGATGCCAATCAACAACACTAGTTTTGTTCCGGTGTGGCCTGGATAGCCACCACTCACTGGTCAGATCGATGACACCCAGGGAGGCTAATTAGTCCTAAGCTATGTATGTATTGAAATGTGACACTTTGCTACTGCCTACTGTTCCTTACAGATATTGGTTCACAAAAGGTAAGTAACTAGTCCTTGAAAGTACTGTGCATCTGCTGTAGGAGCATCTATGTTGTGTCCTTGCTGTGATGGCAGGGTGACTAATGTACACACACCATGCCACCTGTGTAAATGACCCGTTCACATGTGTGATGGCATTACAGACCGTCAATGACAAATGTAATTATCATGCTGTATGATGATGGTCATGTAATTGTCACTGAAAGTACACACCGCGACATGACTAAGGCTGAACAGTGCAAAAGATTGCACATGTGGTGTGTGTGTATTGCAGTCTGCCCTCTGGGTGTGCAGACAACCTCCTACTGACATTGACATGACGTGTCTCACTGACATGATACATTGTCATGGTCACTTAGACCTGTACATCTGAAGGCTTGTATGCATGTCACATCCATTCCACACACTACAGGTATTTACCTTCGCCACGGAGGAGTGTGTAGGAGCTGTCATCTGTGTGTATCCCACACCACACTCCAAATTGTCTACATTATTTGAAGAGGTGTTGCTTGTGCCATGTACATTGTTATAGTCTTAGTCAGACAGTTGTAGACATTTCCTTCAAATTGTGTCTTGCAGGGCACCCCCTCTGGAAAGGCCGTTGCCTGACTTGGAAGCCATGAGGGAGCGCAACTGCATCCGTCGATATCGCTTCGGCCGACAGTTGATCAAGGACCTGACGGGCAGGCTTGAGGCTCACCTACAACCACGCCACAGGTATCCAAGTGCACTGACACCCAAGGTGAAGGTGATGGCAGCCCTCCATTTCTTTGCCACAGGTACCTTCCAATTTACCATAGCTGATGTGGGAGGGATGTCTCAGACCATGTTTAGCCGGGTATTGAGTGATGTTTTGGGAGCAATGTTGCTCCACCTTGATGATTTCATTACATTCCCTACTCCAGAAGAGTTGACAGATGTCAAGGGGCAATTCTATGGCCTGGGCCGTATGCCACATGTAATTGGTGCAATTGATGGTACACATGTTACTCTTGTCCCACCACAGGCTCAGGAGCAAGCGTATCGCAACAGGAAACACTACCACTCGATAAATGCCCTGGTGGTGTGTCTTGCCAACATGATTATCTCACATGTTTGTGCACGTTATCCAGGATCGTGCCACGATGCTTTCATCATGAGGCGTAGCAGGGTACCACAGATGATGCTGCAGCTGCACAACCACCGGGCATGTCTAGTTGGTGAGTATACACTGTGAGCTCTGTATGTCAGTATGTCACAACTTCATGATCTGCATCATATGATTCACTCTTGTACATGTTGTCAAATTGCAGGAGACGCTGGATATCCAAACATGCCGTGGCTAATGACTCCGCTACGCAACCCTAGGACAGCTGCAGACCAGCGTTACAACAATGCACATGTGAAGACCAGGCAGGTGATCGAACGGACCTTTGGACTCCTGAAGAGCCGCTTCAGGTGCCTGGACAAGACAGGCGGAGCCCTCCAATACAGCCCACGCAAGGTGTGTGACATCTTCACCGTGTGCTGCATGCTACACAACATGGCAGTGGAGAAGGCTGTGCCACTCTACCTGGATCCTGATGAGCTGGAACATCCGCCCGTTGAGGATGAAGGCCTTGGCCAGGATGCCAGTGATGAGGAGGGTGAAGATGATATCCGCGGTCACCTCATCCGCAACTTCTTTTCATGATGGTGAGTCCTTTCATCTTTTCAGTAAAAGATGGACTATAGAGTAGCATGGGTAGCATGCTATGTATGCAACAGACTGTAAGCAAGATCAATTGGATGTGTGTTGTGCTGTGTCACATGTTCAGTTGGAATGCTACACACATACGTGCTATGAGTGCACTCGGAATGTACAGGTGTCATACTACATCTGGCTATTCAACTGACATTGACAAAATGACATTATACCGACCGTGACCCCTTGTGTGCCACTCTCATCCACAGCTCGCCCTGCCTGTTGTCCGTTGGGGTACATCGTGGTCATCCTGCTACTGCTCATTATGATTGCAACGTCAGCCACATCAACGGAGCATGCTTGAACATGTGGAGGAGTCAATTTGGATAAGGACTCATATGAGGCTGTTTAGCATTGGTATGTGTAGAAATGTGTGGTACATGTTCATGTGCATGTGGTGTCATCTTGCATACATGCTACTCCATTATGTACCTCATGACATGTATGGCCACTCCCATGACAGGATAGTCACCCCTTCTGTCATCTGTTGTACTTTGATACTCTGGTGAATGCATCAATGTGTGTAGACATTGCCACAGCAACATTGCACATACCATGGCATGACATTGTGTCAGAGGTCACAACCACGGACTCTGTGGGGGATTGCAGCCTCCCTGTGTGCATTAGAATGTGACTGGATCCTCACCTCCAACTTGTGGGCCAGTCCAGTGTGATTACCATGAAACCATGTGGTGTTGCCCAGTGTATGTTCCACATCTTAAGACAACTGTCCCGTGAATCAGTTAACATGGATGCATTGCCCCTTGCAGCAGTATATCATGTCACTGTCATGTCGTTACCTCAGTGCAGGTTGAGAATACTGCTACGCCAGCCTTCACAGTGAGTAGCCGTGATGTTTAGATGCACATGATGCCATGTATGTTTAGCATGACAAAGTTAAAAGTGTGAAAGATGCATATGTGAATTTCTGTGTAGCACCAGTGGAGTGCGGTCATTCACATGAATCTCTGGTCGCCGGCACCATGACTGTGCTATGGTAGGGTCTGATTATGTAGCTTGGATGGACATCACTTGCCCTTCATATTTGTTGTACATGCATATCATGTTTAGCATTGTGATGCATACTTGCCACACCAAAACACTGGCTACAGAGTGCCTTCATTGCATGTCGATCATTAACTTCCTCATCATATGTGATACTAACAGCTGTAGTGGATTTGCTCAAGTTAGCTTACAGGGCCCTTATGGCTAACCAATATCACATACAGACTTTAGAGTTAGCGGTAGTTGGATTTCCATATGTTTCCATTTGTTACTGAGGTCTACCTCATCTGTGCCAGGGAATGTGTTTATACTACATAGATCTTTTTGCATGGGTGCTCACTTGTGAGCGTTACACATGACTCTAATGGATGACAGACTGTCCCAGTTTTTATGTGTCTGTGTCACAGCATTGAATCTGATGTGATGGCATGATTCATCATCATTATTTGTCACCAGACAGTACACTTCACAGGTGTGACTGGTACAGTGTAGCTAATGAGGTTTTTGAAGTGTCTGTGACATGAGAATGTTGTCCTAATGCTTAATTGCCTCTGTTTCAGGTCTCCCTCCCAGCAGTTCCCATCCTCTCCTTCCCTCGCCTGATCACCCTTTTGTGTCTGTTGTTTGTACTCAGACCAATGGGCTATTTGGAGGTGGAACCCTTAGAGCATCACACCAGTCTGATGAAGGAAGGTACGGCCACTCGTTGACAGCCTTGTAGGTATTCGTAAAGCGGCATTACAGGTGACATCATGATTAGTGTAATTTGGACTTATTGACAATGCACATGTATGATTGTGATAGCTCCATGGGCTCACAATGTAGATTATCATGTTGTGCATGACGTCTGACTCCTACAGAATATAGTGCCTGCTTGTGGCTCTACACACATGTCCGTCTAATGTGCACATATACTATTTTGAACTTAGTTACCTCATGCTTGTTAGGTGTGTAACTGTGTATTGTCCACTCGCATGGGGTGGGTGACGGCTAGAATACTATGTTGTGTGTGAGGTACATGTCTATGTCGGTGCAGTTTTCCTTTGAACATACTAGCTCTTGTATACACCTGCAGACGCTGTGTGTCTTGTGCCCCACTTGACCGTAAGGGCCCTGATCCACTGACTGTGATGTGTGGTGTTTACTGTGCCATTTAGTTGTCAGTGATCCTGAGTGAGGCAGACACTCCTGCCTTCACATCCACATGTCACTTTGTGCATTGCGGCTGCCCTTGTGTTATGTGTTTGTTTAGCAATTAGTCACACCCCTCCTGCCGTCATTTATTCACTCATTGCTGCAGCTGCATACACAGCCAACATGCAGCGCACACTATCCAGGAACACAGACACCTACAGGATGACCCTCCTTCCATCCATTAATAGAGCATGCTCCGGCCACCCTACACACAGACAACACCAGACATTCACCCTCGTGCTATGAAAATGCTGTGTACTCAGCCATAGCTGCTGCTATGCGTGTGTGTGCAACACATACTGGCACAACTATGCAGATTCACATGACATTGGGTCTACGTACCACCAGGTCATGTGGCGTGTCCAACACACACACACCTTACCTAGGCACACTATTGTACAGTGTTAGCTTGTCAACACCACTAGATCCAAAAACTGTTAGCTTACAGTCACGTGCCAGAACACAACATGCTCACACCACTTCAACATTGCTGTCACAGTCAGTCAAGTTGGCACATGGGACACACACCATGACCCTGTCTCTTGGGTGTGGTGTGATTTGGCCGTTCCGGGGTTGGTATTTGTCTGGTGTGTGTTGTTTTTCTGTATGCGTTGCTCCCATTACAGTAGTATAGTACTTGTAGCTCCATAGGGGTAGGTCACCTAATCAGGTGTGCTTGTGTAGAGTGCTCCAGCCCATTGCCCACAGTCTGTCCTGCCACCGTCATCCTGTGCGGCATTAATCACATACACAGTAATGCATCATGCTGATGGTAGCTCACATACCTGAGGACACAGTTGTAGGTACTCCCTACATGGACTACTACTTTTGTGACACTGACATGTACTCCTCAAAGTGACTCTCCTGGGCCTGCCTGTGCTAGCTGTTTGGGATTCAATCCCCCCTCCAGCATTGACTGTCCCACACAGGTGTGTCTTACCATCCATGTATGTAGTTTGTGGAAATGTCTGACCAATGTGTGTCCTCACTCAGATTCTGATCCTAGTGTGTGGATGACTGCTGTTTGTTGTATACCTTGCATTTATTACATTTGCTGACACATATACATGTATGCTGTTTCAAAGATTACTCACCAAATGTGTATGATGTTTACATTATTTATTGGGTGCTCTAGTGCATGAAACGTGAATAGGTGCTGTACAGAAAGGGGGGAAATCCAAAATTCACTGCTGGAGATGAGATGGCTTACTGTTTCAGTCAACAGAGTCCAGCCCACAGTGCCTGACATCATTGGGCAGACTATGACCAGCAAGTCCTTGTGGGAGAGTCTCATAGGGGATGCTGTTGCACCCAGGGGCTATATGCCAGGTCCAGTGTCCTGGGAGAAGTCCATGGGCCACAGGCCCTCAACGTCTTCGGCGTGGACGACCCGCCTTCCTTGGGGGACCCTCATGTGCAGGCATGGACGGTGCATGGGACGCTACGTCAGAGGGTTCATCCTCCTCCCTCTCCTCCCTCCCTGTGGCTGGTGTTGCACTTTGCCGTGATGTTGCTGGCCTTGTGACACAGGGAGGGGGCTGCATGTTGCCAGCCATCTGACGTAGCACATGGACAATGTCCCTATGCACCATCAAGAGCTGAGCCTGGTGTGCCTCCACCCGTCCATAATGCAGGTCTTGCTGCCTATTTGCTCTGCCTGCTGTTCTTTGAGCTGGTTGAGGGTCTCCGCAAGCTGGTTTACCTCACTGGTGTCCCGCCGGTATGCCTCAAGGATGTTACCGAGTTCAGCCATACCGGTCCCTGCAGCTGACTGCCCAGATTCTCGCCTCCGCCTTGCGCCACTCCCACCACCCTGACCCACATGAGCACGGCCTGCGCTTGTGGGCACATCCGATCGACGGGCCCCCCGAGTGCTGGGAGGGTGGAGGTTGTCACCAACCTCAGGGGCGCCCGACAAAGGGTGTCCCTCATTTTCAGACTGGCTCGATTGTGAATCATGGGCAGGGCTCTGACCTGTCTGCTGGGATGTGGTGGGAATAGGTCCGGTGGTTGGCAGAGATGTAGCTGGTATAGTTGCTGCAGGGGTTTGGGATCCAGAGGAGCCAGGTTGGTTGGGGTCATCCACAGTGCGTTGAGGGACGGCGCTGGCGGTGGGGTCTGGGTCCTGCTGAGCCTGGGACTGGGATCCTTGGCCCCCCTGGCTGGGGGGGCGATCCGCACGTTGCCCTGTGTGTGGGAGAGAGAGAGACACTGTTAGGGCTATATCAAGTGACATGTGGTTTGGTTATCCATTATCAGCATCACTGTTCCACAAGCTATACATAGTTGACATAGTACAGTTGTGTATTTAGTGGTAGAAAAAACAATAGTACGATGGGGTATATACATTCTTCCAATCTCTTGACAATGACTGACACACCCATTGCTGTGTCTTGTGTTGCCGGCACCACACGTGTAAAGCATTTGTAAGTTTCACACAACATCCTGGATGTGGTGAAAATTCGTATGTGTGCGTCAAGCATGCACAGAGTTTAGATGCAGCATGTTGATGTAAGAGACAGAGCATCATTATTTAGCATGTCAGCTACTACTTTGGATGTCTTTTGCTGTTCCATGCTGGCCAAACAATGCCAACACCGCTGGACCTGTACACCCACTTGGAGATCATGGCTTTAGAACTTGGCACTTCTCTGAGACGCATCACCTTGTCAATACCCATGTCCATGTTGGTACTTATGTACATCCACAAAGGTAATGAGATGGGGCACTAGCTTTTTTAGAGGGCCACAATGGACTGGAGCTTCTGTTATGTGCATGTAAGAGTTGTATGCATATTCATATGAGTACGTGTTTTGTTGTGGTACATGGCAATTGGGACAGTGTTGCAATACAACGCCTGTCCCCCGGGGATCAGTTTCTGTAAGGGGTGTGTACAACAGGCCATGCTATTACTTTGTTTGCGAATTGCAAGCGTCCATTGTTCATGTTTTGGCTGTCCCCTCATGTGGCATGCTGCCATTATGTTGGATTTGTGTTTGTGCACAGGATGTGTGACCTTGTCCTGATGTTTGTGTTGGCAATGAGCACAGGAGGGACTTGTGCTGCCTACACCTGTGCCCATTGTGTACTATAGAGCTTTCTGAGATGTGTGTCCTGACACAGTACAGTGTTGACAGCAAATGGTGGCTGTCTTACAGGCACATGGCAGATGCTTGCTGGTACTTGTGAGACATCCCTTAACATTCAGCTCTATGGAGTTTGTGAGGCCTGTGCAGTGCTTGTGTGCAACTGTGTGTGTGCCCCAGGGATGTGCGTTGAGGTGACCGAGGGACAAACACTGACTGATGGAGACAGAGGGAGAGGGCGACAGAGGGAGAGGGCGACAGAGGGAGGGGGAGGGAGAGGGAGACAGAGGGAGAGGGCGACAGAGGGAGACAGAGGGAGACAGAGGGAGAGGGCGACAGAGGGAGAGGGCGACAGAGGGCGACAGAGGGAGACAGAGGGAGGGGGAGACAGAGGGAGACAGAGGGAGAAGGAGACAGAGGGCGACAGAGGGAGACAGAGGGAGGGGGAGACAGAGGGAGACAGGGGGAGAGGGAGGGGGAGGGAGAGGGCGACAGAGGGAGACAGAGGGAGAGGGCGACAGAGGGAGGGGGAGGGAGAGGGCGACAGAGAGAGACAGAGGGAGACAGAGGGAGAGGGAGACAGAGGGAGAGGGCGACAGAGGGAGGGGGAGGGAGAGGGAGACAGAGGGAGAGGGCGACAGAGGGAGACAGAGGGAGACAGAGGGAGAGGGAGACAGAGGGAGAGGGCGACAGAGGGAGACAGAGGGAGAGGGAGACAGAGGGAGAGGGCGACAGAGGGAGGGGGAGGGAGAGGGAGACAGAGGGAGAGGGCGACAGAGGGAGACAGAGGGAGACAGAGGGAGAGGGAGACAGAGGGAGAGGGCGACAGAGGGAGGGGGAGGGAGAGGGAGACAGAGGGAGAGGGCGACAGGGCGACAGAGGGAGACAGAGGGAGAGGGCGACAGAGGGAGAGGGCGACAGAGGGCGACAGAGGGAGACAGAGGGAGGGGGAGACAGAGGGAGACAGAGGGAGAGGGCGACAGAGACAGAGGGCGAGACAGGGATGGAGACAGGTAGATTGTGCTTGCTCTCTTGCTACACTGCCTTACTTTGTCACAAAATGATGCATCTCTGAAAGGTGTGTCAGCAAAATGTTAATATTTAGCAGCTGTGGTCTAGTATCTTGTGTGATCTTTACCTATCCCTGTGCCTTGGGCATTATGCTTGTGTGTGTCCCTGGGACATATGGCATGAGAGCAGCCTCTTACCCTACACATTGCACCCTATGTGCCTCCCCCTTGCAACTACCACCATTTGGTTGTGTACTGCTTGGAGTCATGGCCACCCACCCCATGCTGCTGGGCAGTGTTGTTAGTCTACCCATGTAAGTTGTGTTTTTTGTACACTCACCAGACTCAATGGCTCCTTCTATTCCATGTACTCCCACCGCTGGCAGTAGGACCATGACCTTCTCCTCCCAGGGCTGGTATACAGGAGGTCTGCGGGGACCACCGCCTCCAGTGTGGTGTGCATTGGCGTAATCCTGTGCCATCTTCTTCTTCACCATCCTCCGCAGATCGTACCACCTGGCCTGGCATTCTTCCCTGGTGCGCCTGATGGGTGCAACAGCATTGACCCGGTCTACAATCCTCTCCCACAGGCGTGTTCTTTCTGCCATGCTGGTCTGTCTGACCAATGCGCCAAACAGCTGTGGGTCGACTCTGATGACTTCATCAGTAAGTATCTCCATCTCCGGGTTGGTGAATTTTGGATTCTTGGGTGTGTTCATGGTGTGAGGTGTATGTGATTGAGGGTGTGATGGTGTGTATGGATGAGGGTGTGTGTTTGTGATAGTGAAGGAGGTGGTGTTGGTGTAGATGTGATAGGGTGTATGTGTGAAGGTATGTGGCTGGAATTGTTGGTGTGCTCTGTGTTTCCTCGCAGGCATGGGTATGTTGCAAAGGATGATGGGTTGTATGTGTGGTCCCTTTTATTGGTCAAATGGTGGGTGTGGCTTAATTTGAATTTTTGGTGTGGGTGTTATATGGGGTGGGTGTTGGTTTTGTCCTCTGTTTGGCTGCTTGGCTGTGACCAGGACATTGATTGTCAAAGGTGTGTACACAGGAGACATGTTCAGTGTGGTAGTGCGACTTGTTAGCAAGGTCCTTGTGGTCGTTTTGGTGTTGGCGTTATGTGTGCTTGCAGTACTTGTGCGTGCGAGTGAGTAGTACGGGCCCTTGGCGGGTGGGGGTGTTCGCGTAGGCTTGGCCGAGGGGTGTGCGTGTCGTACTTGTGCGTGCAAGTGAGTGGTACGGGCCGTTGGCGGGTGGGGGTGTTCGCGTAGCCTTGTTGGGGGGGTGTGCGTGTCGTACTTGTGCGTGCGAGTGAGTGGTACGGGCCCTTGGCGGGTGGGGGTGTTCGCGTAGGCTTGTTGGGGGGGGTGCGTGTCGTACTTGTGCGTGCAAGTGAGTGGTACGGGCCGTTGGCGGGTGGGGGTGTTCGCGTAGCCTTGTTGGGGGGGTGTGCGTGTCGTACTTGTGCGTGCGAGTGAGTGGTACGGGCCGTTGGCGGGTGGGGGTGTTCGCGTGGGCTTGGCCGAGGGGGGTGCGTGTCGTACTTGTGCGTGCAAGTGAGTGGTACGGGCCGTTGGCGGGTGGGGGTGTTCGCGTAGCCTTGTTGGGGGGGTGTGCGTGTCGTACTTGTGCGTGCGAGTGAGTGGTACGGGCCGTTGGCGGGTGGGGGTGTTCGCGTGGGCTTGGCCAAGGGGTGTGCGTGTCGTACTTGTGCGTGCAAGTGAGTGGTACGGGCCGTTGGCGGGTGGGGGTGTTCGCGTAGCCTTGTTGGGGGGGTGTGCGTGTCGTACTTGTGCGTGCGAGTGAGTGGTACGGGCCGTTGGCGGGTGGGGGTGTTCGCGTAGCCTTGTTGGGGGTGTGTGCGTGTCGTACTTGTGCGTGCGAGTGAGTGGTACGGGCCCTTGGCGGGTGGGGGTGTTCGCGTAGGCTTGTTGGGGGGGGGGGTGCGTGTCGTACTTGTGCGTGCAAGTGAGTGGTACGGGCCGTTGGCGGGTGGGGGTGTTCGCGTAGCCTTGTTGGGGGGGTGTGCGTGTCATACTTGTGCGTGCGAGTGAGTGGTACGGGCCGTTGGCGGGTGGGGGTGTTCGCGTGGGCTTGGCCGAGGGGTGTGCGTGTCGTACTTGTGCGTGCAAGTGAGTGGTACGGGCCGTTGGCGGGTGGGGGTGTTCACGTAGCCTTGTTGGGGGGGTGTGCGTGTCGTACTTGTGCGTGCGAGTGAGTGGTACGGGCCGTTGGCGGGTGGGGGTGTTCGCGTGGGCTTGGCCGAGGGGTGTGCGTGTCGTACTTGTGCGTGCAAGTGAGTGGTACGGGCCGTTGGCGGGTGGGGGTGTTCGCGTAGCCTTGTTGGGGGGTGTGCGTGTCGTACTTGTGCGTGCGAGTGAGTGGTACGGGCCGTTGGCGGGTGGGGGTGTTCGCGTGGGCTTGGCCGAGGGGTGTGCGTGTCGTACTTGTGCGTGCAAGTGAGTGGTACGGGCCGTTGGCGGGTGGGGGTGTTCGCGTAGCCTTGTTGGGGGGGTGTGCGTGTCGTACTTGTGCGTGCGAGTGAGTGGTACGGGCCGTTGGCGGGTGGGGCTGTTCGCGTGGGCTTGGCCGAGGGGTGTGCGTGTCGTACTTGTGCGTGCAAGTGAGTGGTACGGGCCGTTGGCGGGTGGGGGTGTTCGCGTAGCCTTGTTGGGGGGGTGTGCGTGTCGTACTTGTGCGTGCGAGTGAGTGGTACGGGCCGTTGGCGGGTGGGGGTGTTCGCGTGGGCTTGGCCGAGGGGTGTGCGTGTCGTACTTGTGCGTGCAAGTGAGTGGTACGGGCCGTTGGCGGGTGGGGGTGTTCGCGTAGCCTTGTTGGGGGGGTGTGCGTGTCGTACTTGTGCGTGCGAGTGAGTGGTACGGGCCGTTGGCGGGTGGGGGTGTTCGCGTAGCCTTGTTGGGGGGGTGTGCGTGTCGTACTTGTGCGTGCGAGTGAGTGGTACGGGCCGTTGGCGGGTGGGGGTGTTCGCGTAGGCTTGGCCGAGGGGTGTGCGTGTAGTATGTATTGGTGGAGCTTGCAGTGAGGCGAATGTCCCATACGACTCAATGTTGAAGCGTGAATACTTTGGCCCGTACGTATCTCGCTCAGGCATGTCGTTCCGAATCGGAATAGTGAGTTTGTACGGACTGATTACGGATCGTACGGTGGTCTGCCCGAGGCTTATTCGTACGGGTATACGAATGTCAATTGTACGGATCGTAGCAAATCGTACGGAAATCAACGGTAACGGATCGGAATTCACTGGTCGGACGGTAGTTTCCCATTCGTACGGAATCGGCTACGAATACGAATCGTAAGCCGGATTTTTTTACCGGATCGGAATCGACCCCAAAGAGTCCCAATAATGACCGGCAAAAAAATAAATGAAGGTATTATAGCTCTGAAAATTTCAAAACGGCTTCTATAACATCTGGAAAGATGTATCCTCAGTTTTCACCATGTTCATAGCAAATGAACTAATAAAGAATGTTTCAATATGATGTCTTAGTGTCATACACTGCTTTTCACTGCTGATCTACTTCTTAGCCTACGTCAAACAATAAAACTTTTAAATCAAAAATAAATTTGCAGCAAGATTAATTATTTTTATATCAAAATTTATATTATTTCTTAAGTTAACAGGCAATGGCATTTTTGACTTTACCTGGAAATGAACAATGGCACCTGCTAATCAAAACAAGCAATGGCAAAGCCAATAGGTCTGGCCTTGAAAAGCAGGTACAGTGATCAAGTGTTTCTATTGCAAGCATGGTCCATAAAAAAAATAATTAAAAAATCATGATGCTTGCTAAATGTGATGTCATATGCTAGCAATAAAAAATAAATTAAAAAAAATCACTGATGCATTGTCTCTATTGTTTTTTTGTTTTTTAGCAAACATTTCCTTATTAATGTTTGTGAAGGACATGTGAAGAAATGACCACTTAACCAAGGACTTAAATCTCAGGCAGCTACAATGTTACAGTTTCACTTCAAGACGTTATAATAAGCAACATTAAAAAAGAGACAGACAATAAATAGCCATCTAGCTTAGTTGTGATTTAAAGTTATTTACATTTTTTTTTTAAAAGGCCAATGTTGAACCATATTTGTCACTGAAAAAATGAGTTTTAATTTGGTGGATGTGAACAATGTGCCCAGGCTTTGTAAACCATGTTTGCCTCTGAAAACAAAGGAGCTATTTTTTGGCAGATGTGAACAATGCTTACAGACTTTACCCAGTCACTCAACGTAAAGGGAGCCAAGTGGAAAACTCCTGGTGGCCTGCCGCATTAGGAACACCCCCCACACCATCGGACCACGCAAGAAACCTCAGCATCATACCGGAATCCTCGCTCACAATGAACCACCAAAACAACGCCATCGCCTCTTCATGCTTCCACACACTTTGCCTGCTTTGAAAGACCTTCAGATGGATCACCACTGAGGCCAGAAAGATGGTCAACCACGCACTAATCAGCAGCAGACTCAACTGTGGCAATGCACTCTACGCAGGTGTCACCCAGAAACTCCTCAGGAAACTACAGAACATTCAGAATGCTGCAACCAGACTGGCCCTCAACATTTCCCGCCGCAGCCACATCTCTGAACATCTATGAGAACTCCACTGGCTTCCAGTCAACAAAAGAGTCACGGTCAAGCTCCTCACACACACCTACAAAGCCCTCCACAACGCCAGACCAGCATACCAGAACCACTGCCTCTCATTCCATGTACCCACCAGACAGCTCTGCTCCACCAAATTGGCCCTTGCCACCGTCCGTCAGATCCACAAGACCAGGAATGGAGCAAGATACTTTTCCTACCTCTCGGACAAAACTTGGAACTCCCTGGCTCTCCACCTTAAACTATCCCAGTCTCTGACCCAATTCAGGGAGATCACAGGTTCTGGCTCGTTTGACTGAACCTCAACACTCAATAGGACCTGCAGCCCCCTTGAGACCCTTGGGGGTGAGTAGTCGCGCTTAACAAATACTGATTGATTGATTGATTGATTGATTGATTGGAAAAGTCAATCAATCAATCTACTTATAAAGCACACTACTTACCCGTGAGGGCCTCAAGGCGCTGAGGGAGGGGGTGCCGCTACTGCTCGAAGAGCCAGGTCTTGAGGAGTCTTCTGAAGGCGAGCAGGTCTTGGGTCTGCCCCAGGTGGGTGGGGAGGGTGTGTCAGGTCTTGGCGACGAGACAGGAGAAGGCTCTGCCGCTGGAGGTTGCTCGTTGGATGCAGGGGACAGTGGCAAGGGCGAGGCTGGTGGAGCGGAGGTGGCGGGTAGGGGTGTAGAAGCTGAGTCTGCTGTTAAGGTAGGCTGGTCCGGTGTTGTGGAGTGCTTTGTGAGCGTGGGTGAGGAGCTTGATGGTGATCCTCTTGTCAACGGGGAGCCAGTGTAGCTCTCTCAGGTGGGGGGTGATGTGGCTGCGACGGGGTATGTTGAGGATCAGCCGGGCGGAGGCGTTTTGGATGCGTTGTAGTTGTCGCAGGTGTTTGGCTGTGATTCCTGCATAGAGTGTCCAGTAGTGCCGTAGTCCAGCCTGATGCTGATGAGGGCCTGGGTCACCGTTCTTCTTGTTTTGGTGGGGATCCACTTGTAAAGGTATGTAACATTTACAACGAAACTTTTACAACGCACTACCATTACAACGCAGGCATTACCACGCATACCATTATAACGCATTGCGCTGGGGAGCGCTCTAGGATAGGGAATAAGTTTAATTTTCTATCCAACACCTTCCCTAGTGTCCACGGGGACTGGAGTTGGAATAGAAAATTATACTTACCACTATCCAACACCTCTAAGCGCTATGCGTTGTAATGATATGCGTGGTAAAAACCGCGTTGTAAAGGTATGTGTGGTAAAAGTATGCGTTGTAACGTCATACATCCCTTGTAAATCCTGCAGAGCATGCGGAGGGTGTTGTAGCAGGAGGAGGAGATGGCGTTGGCCTGTTTTGACAAGGAGAAGGGAGGAGTCGAGGATGAATCCTAGGTTGCGTGCGTGGTCGGTGGATGTAGGTGCCGGTCCCAGATGGTCCGCCACCATGAGTTGTCCCAGGTGGAGGGGGTGCATCCGAGGATGAGTACCTCCATCTTGTCCGAGTTCAGCTTTAGGCTGCTGCTCCTCATTCAATCAGCAACGGCCTTCATTCCCTCGTGGAGGTTGGTTTTGGCAGTGAGTGGGTCTTTGGTGAGGGAGAGGATGGGCTGGGTGTCGTCGGCGTAGGAGATGATGTTGAGGTCGTGTTGGTGGGTCACTTGTGCAAGGGGGGCCATGTAGATGTTGAACAGTGTCGGGCTGAAGGATGAGCCCTGGAGTGATGTCGGTGGCTTCAGAACGGAAGGGTGGGAGGCGGTTGCTCTGGGTTCTGCTGGAGAGGAACGACCTGGTCCAGTCGAGGGTCTTCTCTTGGATTCAGGCTTCATAGAGGCGAGTCTTAAGTGTGCGGAGGCAGACCGTGTCGAAGGCGGCTGACAGGTCCAGGAGGATAAGGGCTGATGTTTCACCCTTGTCTAGTTGGCGCCTGATGTCGTCTGAGGCGGTGATGAGGGCTGTGTCCGTGCTGTGGTTTTGTCTGAATCCGGACAGGGATGGGTCTAAGATGTTGTTGTCCTTAAGGTGGTGGGCTAGTTGCTTGTTGACGATTTTCTTGATGACCTTCGCTGGGAACGGGAGCAGAGAGATGGGCCGGAAGTTCTTCAGATCCTTCGGGTCCTCTATGGGCTTCTTGAGGAGGGCGCTGATGTCGGCGTGCTTCCAGGTTTCCGGGAATGTAGCTGTCTGGAAGGAGATGTTGATGACCTTCCATAGTTGGGGTGCGATGGCTGCGTCTGCTTTGTTAAATACGTGGTATGGGCAGGGGTCTGATGGTGAACCTGAGTGGATGGAGTTCATGACCTTGCGTGTCTCGTCGTCGTTGACGATGGTCCAGGAGGTCAGGTGGTTGGTGCGGGTGGAGTTCGCAGGGGGGGTGGAGTCTGGGTGGTCGGGGTAGACTTGGTGTTGAAGCTGTCATGGATGTTAGTGATC
Organism: Lissotriton helveticus; assembly: GCF_964261635.1. Taxonomy (NCBI): domain Eukaryota; kingdom Metazoa; phylum Chordata; class Amphibia; order Caudata; family Salamandridae; genus Lissotriton; species Lissotriton helveticus. The sequence goes on from NC_136063.1 coordinate 664,719,562, forward strand.
TTGCGGTTAGAAGAAGGTGGCCAGTGAGTCACACAGTTCTTATGATGGTGGGATGTCGTTGGCGCTGGGGTTGGAGAGTTCCTTCACGATGCTGAAGAACTCTTTGCTGTCATATGCATTGTTATCTAGGCGTGTTTTGAAGGAAGATCTTTTGGATAGTCTGATGAGATGGTGATGTCTGTGGGTGGCGTCCTTGTGTGCTGCGTGGCTGTCCGGTGTACGGTCGTGGAGCCATTTCTTCTCCAGATTTCGGCATGCATGTTTGGAAGTCTGGAGCTCTTTGGTGAACTAGGTGGCTTTCTTGCTGGTGCGGCTGTTGGAGGGTTTCTTGAGCGGGGCGAGGGTGTTGGCGCAGTCGTCGATCCACTGTTCGAGGTTGCGGGCTGCGGCGTCTGGGTCGGTGGGGTTGGTGGGTGGGTTCTGGGCGAGGGTGGTCATCAGCCGGTCTGCGGTGACTTTGTTCCAGCAGTGGCGTGATAGCTGTCGGGTGAGGTGGTGCACTGTGGGTTTCTTGAAGGTGAAATGGATGCAGTGGTGGTCCGTCCAGTGGAGTTCAGTGGTGTGGTTGAAGGCGACATGGGTGCTTGTGGAGAAGACGGGGTCAAGCGTGTGGCCTGCGGCGTGAGTGGGTGCGGTGACGAGTTGTCTGAGGCCGAGGTTGGTGAGGTTGTCGATAAGGGTGGTGGAGTTGGCGTTGTTGTTGTTCTCGAGGTGGAAGTTCAGGTCCCTGAGGAGGATGTAGTCCTTGGAGGCGAGTGCGTGTGTGCTGGCGAGGTTGGCGATGTGGTCGCTGAACTGTGACCGGGGACCAGGGGGTCTGTAGACGAGTGGTCCTCTGAGGGTGGTGTTGGGGTCCGTGTGGATCCGGAAGTGCAGGTGCTTGGCGGTGTTGAGGGTGTTGTCTGCGTCGGTGGAGACCTGGAGGGTGGATTTGTGGACTATGGCTATTCCTCCTCCGATCCCGTTGGTGCGAGCCCTGCGGGTGATCTTGTAGCCGTCTGGGATGGCTATGGCGATGTCGGGCGCCGAGGAGTCGTTCCACCAGGTCTCGGTCAGGAAGGAAGGAAGGCGACATCCAGGGCGGAGGTGTCAAGCAGGTCCCAGAGCTCGATGGCATGTTTGCGTGCGGAGCGGGTGTTCACGAGTATGCAGGGAAGGGGGTTGGGTCCGTTCTTTGGAGGTTAGGTGGCTCTGTTGCATGTGCGGCAGGAGAAAGGTCCGTGGGTGTGTTTCGGGGCGGCCTGGAAGCAGCGGTGATCTCGGTCGACGTTGAGTGCGTGGAAGGTGCTGGCATCGTAGCGGAGTCTGGTGTCGTGGCATTCGTGGGGTTCAGGGGTTCTGGCACTGGGCGAGGTCCAGGTGTGGACAGGCGCAGACGGGCTTGCCTCTGGCGCACCTCTGACGCACCAGCGGCACGCTAGCGGCGCACCCGCTGCGCGGCTACCATAAGTAGGGAAGGTGGGAGGGAGGGGCATCTGGGAGGCGGGGGGCGGACGGTGAATGGGAATGGGGGGCCACAGGGAACGCAGCTGCGGGAACGGCGAGGGACACAGAAATGAAAAGGGGGCTGGGCCGCAAGGGAGGCAGCGGCGGGACGACAGTAAAGAGGGAACAGAAGGCAAAATGGACAGAAGAGAACAGGGACAATACAGTGGAGCAGACGAGAAATACAGTGATACAGTAAGCACAATAAGCACACTGAGCACACTACAAAGAAAACCAAAGCAGGCAGTACCAAGGTGGCGATGGGAAGTACAGCTGCTCAGGGGGCTCGAACACACTTCAGCAGAGGCAGTGGGGAACGGGGGCAGTCAGGTGGAGCTGCGCGGCATAGGGAGCGACCTGCCTGCCAAAAGTGGGCTTGCTAATTGCCTTATGCGGCATGCTGAAGTGGCCGTAAGCAAAATTTGAACAGCAATTTAACACATCAATGGATCAAGCCCAGAAAACTGAAAAGAGCAACATGACCAATTTTAACATTTCAAATCTTTCAAACTTACCTGTAGTTTTCTGACAAAATTGTTTTTAGTAACATAAAATAAGCTACATGCTCAACATGCTCACAAACATCCCACCATAACAATTATGCCACGGTTCCCCATGCCTTCCTTAGATGTTATCAAACAGGCAATGAACCCGAAAGTTAAATTTCGATTAAAGCGAGAAACAAATCAGCAAAAAATAAATAGGCCTAACGAAGAGATGCCCAGTAAGCCATGTTTGGATGTTAGGGTCGGTAAAAGAAAACATCAGTGCACAATATTAACAGCCGCTTTCTTCTGGAATTAATGCACTGGCACATGCAATGGGGTATAGTTGGTAACACATTTGAGGGACAGTTGAATCACAAATGCTACCTTTGGCATAGTTAACAGTAGGTAGTCACAAACACCCTTGATTTTTACTGCATTAGATTGTTGACCCACAAGCATGGCGCTTTCCACTTTGTGGAGTGGGGAGTAGGGAGATGGGAGGCTGCTAAGTTGTAAAATATGAAGTCCAGGTGCCAATGTTTCTCTGCGCCACATCCAGCTTTCCCAGCTCCACCAACTTCCTCCACTGGCTACACCCACTTACTCTATTGGCTCCACCTACATCCTCAAGAGCTGTACTCAAACTTGTAAACTTGTAAACTTGGAGATTTATAAAGCGCAGTTGTTGCCCGAAGGCATCCAAGCGCTAGGATAATCGTGACCTACAGAGAACAGGGGAGGGGGAGAGAAGACAACGGTTTAGTAGGCAAATGTGAAAAGGTGGGTCTTCAGATGCTTGCGAAACGAAGTAAGGTTCTGGGTGGCTCTAAGATGACATGGTAGAGCATTCCAGGCCTTAGCTGCGTTGTACATGAACGTCCTTCCACCGGTTCTAGATCTTTTTATTCTTGGGACTACTGCTAAAAGAGTCTGGCTGGAGCGAAGACTGCGATTTGGGATATAGTGAGTGATCAGATCACGGGTAATGATAGGTCCCATGTCCCAGAAAGCTTGATGGGCTATACATAACGCTTTGAACCGAATCCTCTGCCGGATCGGTAACCAATGGAGGCTAGTCAGTCCGGTCCATACTGAGTGTCTGTGTGGGATTTTAAGTAGAAGGCGAGCTGCACTGTTCTGTACAGTTTGCAGCCTACGAAGGGTGTATTATGGTGCACCCAGATAAAGAACGTTATTAAAATCAAGACGGGAGTGAATGAGCCCTTGAATGGCAGCCTGTTTGGCTTCCAGGGGGAGGAGAGGGAAGATTTTATTTAGCACTCTCAGAATGCCAAAACATGTGGCTGATAGTTTTATGGCTTGGACATTGAAGGACAGTGAACTGTCCAGCCATACCCCAAGACTTTTGATGGTGTTTTTTGGGGTTGGAGGCGGTCCTAGGCATGAGGGCCATAGGGAGGGGAAAAATGCCGGCTCTGAAGGTCCTAGGAGCATCAGCTCAGTTTTATCTCCGTTTAATTTCAGGGATGATGACGCCATCCAGTTCCTCACTTCCTCCAGGCATTCTCTGAGCCCGCCTGGCGCAGTTCCAGATGCCTCCTGCGCCAGTGAGACCACCAGCTGCGTGTCGTCCGCGTATAAGATGATTTTAACTCCAAATGGGCGGACGACGCTGCCCAGTGGTCTCATGTATAGGTTGAATAAGGCAGGGCTCAGAGAGGAGCCCTGAGGAACTCCACAATTTAGAGGTCTGCTGGAGGAAACTGAGTCGCCATCAAAAACTCTGAAAGATCTATTCCTCAGAAAGGATTCAAACCATGCCCAAGCTTTATCCTTAATCCCCACATAGGACATGCGGCTTAGTAGGGTGTCATGACACACTGTGTCGAAGGCCGCACTTAGATCAAGGAGGATCACTGCCACTGATCCTCCCTGATCCAAGATTTTTCTCGCTTCCTCTACAACCATGAGGAGGGCGGTCTCTGTCCTGTGCTTAGGTCTGAAACCCGTCTGAGTGGGATCCAGTATGTGGTGGCCCTCTAGATAGTTCACTAACTGATGGTTTACGTATTTTTCCAACACCTTGCTCAACCAAGGGAGCAGAGAAATGGGGCGATAGTTGGCCAGATCAGACAGGTCCAGATTGGGTTTCTTGATCAGTGACCTAACCATGGCCTGCTTCCATACGGGTGGGACGGTGCCGGATGAGATGGAAGAGTTTAATACCTCTCTGATAACGAGCAAGATGGTATGTGATGCTGCCATTATGATGTCAGGAGGGGCAGGATCGGCCGGCGAACCTGATTTGACACTGAGGGCTAGTGATTCTAGAGTGGAGAGGTCTAGTGGGGGGAAGTGAGTTAAGCTGTAAGGAGTGGGGGAATGTGGCAGGCTGAGGAGGTTATTAGATTGAGTAGATAGGTCGGTGTTTGGGGGAGAAAAGGTTGAATAGATTTTGTCGATTTTCTGGTGGAAGAATTCGGCAATGTCATTACATTGGGTGACAGATTTCTCGACATGCACCACAGGGGATGGGGTCGTTAGCTTTTTAATGATCTGGAAGATCTCTTTAGGTTTAGATCTAGCAATCAGGATTTTTTCGGCGAAATACGTTGACTGAGCTGCTTTTATTTGAGTTTTGTACTAGTTGATGGATTCACGGTACCGGGTTTTGTTATCCGCCGATTTGTCTAAGCGCCAGCGTCTTTCCGCCCTTCTACAGAGATGCTTTTTTTCTCTGAGGGACTGGGTGTACCAAGGGGCGGTTTTTTGAGGCCGCTTCAGTACAGTCTTGCTCATTGGGAGAGTAGAGTCAAGAGTGTGGGAGATCCAATTGGCATATTCCTGGTTTGCTAGGGCGGGATCATCCGAAATGACTGGTTGTGAGCTAGCCAGTTTAGTGCACCATTTATCAACCTCAAGGCGCTTCCAGGCTCGCCTGAGCTTGGTGGTAGGAGCCGGAGAAGAATATTTAGGTGTGGTCCATTTGAAGGGGATTAAAAGGTGGTCAGTCCAGGGTAGGGTAATGCCTGGGTCCACTGTGATCTCAGAACAGTTTGAAAAGATTTGATCTAATAAATGGCCTTTTTTGTGAGTGGGAAAAGAAACACGTTGCGTGAGTTGTAGGGCCGCTAGATCATCTAATAGGGTAGCAGCTGAAAGGTCTGAGGGGGAGTCAAAGTGTAAATTCAAGTCACCTAACACGGTAAAGCTAGAAGAGGTGCTGACTCTGCTGGCCTCAATCGATGGCAGAGATAGAAGAAATTGCTTCGGGAGGCTGGGTGGGCGATAAATAAGGGTGCCTGAGAAGCAGATGTTAGGAGAGAGGTCTCGGAAGAGAGTCGACAATGATATTGTTCCTTATGGATGATAGCAAGGCCTCCGCCTCTCCCTTTTGGCCGGTCTTGCCGTGTTATTTGATAGCCTCTGGGGAGGGCCTCTACTATCGCCGGGTTGGACTCACTAGTGAGCCAGGTTTCCGTAAGGAACAGTAAATCCGGGGTATGCTCTTCTATCAATAAGGCCATTTCGGCACTATGCTTAGGCAGCGAGCGGCAGTTAAGTAGGAGCATTTGGAATTCCTGTGTGGTTGTTGTGCGCAAGTTAGGTTTAAGGAGCGCAGAACAGGTAGGACAGGTTGAGGGAAGGTCCATAGCTTGGAGAGAGGAACCGTTACGAAAACATTCAAACCCAAGAGCACCTTTTGTGCACCATACTCTCATAAAACCATAGAAATCTGTGAAAGACTCATTCTAACAGACATTCAAAAAATTAACTTCAATAAACCCACTAAAAGTAATTTGTCTAAAGCTGAATTAAGCACTCTCACATGTCTATCAAGAGATACTGAACTCACCTTCCAAAGAGCAGACAAAGGGGGAGCCCTTGTGATAATGGATACGGATTTTTATCAAGACAATGTCAACAAACATGTGAACAACACAAATACTTACATTCCACTGGATATTGATCCCACTGAAGAATACCAAAAAACCCTCAAACTAATTTTGGAACATGCATTAGAAATAAAATGGATCGATGAAAAAACTCAAAAATTTCTGGAAACCAAATACCCTAGGAGACCCAAAATATACATGTTACCAAAAATTCATAAAGACTTGAAGAAACCACCATTCAGACCCATAGTGTCCGCTTGTGGGTCCATATCAGACAGTATTGGTAAATATCTAGACTGTTTTCTGCAACCAATCGTTCAAAGAGGACAAACTTACATCAAAGACACGACTGCATTCTTGAATCTGTTAAGAAGCATAGAACTTGAACCTGATTCTGAGTATTGGCTATGTACAATTGATGTAGTATCACTATATACATCCATACCACATAATGAAGGTTTAGAAGCTTTTGAATGGAACTTGTTGAATGATCAAGAATGTGAGGCCAATAAGATTTTTCTAATGGAGCTAATGCATTTTGCATTATATCACAGTTACTTTGAATGGAACAACAAATTTTTCAATCAATGTAATGGAACCTCTATGGGTTTTGGGGGGGGCGCCCTCATACGCTAATATGTACATGTCTAAATTCGAACATGAACACATTTTGAACAAGACCAACTGGACAGACCATCTTGTAATGTTCAAAAGATTCATTGACGATCTGTTTATGATCTGGAAAGGAGACAAAGAAAAACTGTTATTGAATATAATGGAACTCAATCAAGTGAATCCCAGAATACAATTCACCCACAGCATACACAAAGAAACTATATCCTATCTAGATGTTCGAATAACCATCTCGAATCAAGATATACATACTGAAGTGTATAAAAAAAGCACAGACCGTAACTCAAGCCTACTGTTCCAAAGCTTCCATCCGGAAACACTGAAAAAACATCTGCCCACATCACAATTTATAAGACAAAAAAGAATTACATCTGATCAACAGATTCTAGAAAAAACGATTAAAGATCAAAAACAACAATATCTAGAACGAGGATATCCAAGAGAGATCTTAGAGCAGTCAATCAGTAAAGTAGCGACTCTTTCGAGAGAGAGTTTGTTAACACCAGAACCAAAGCCAACTGAACAGAAGACCGTATGTGTCTTAAAATTTTCCACAGCAGCCATGAAAATTAAGAAAATCATTAACCAACATTGGGCACTGATTAAAGATGAACCGGATTTAACCAATCTGTATAATGATCGACTAACCTTTGCTTTCAAAAGATCCAGAAATCTAAAGGAAATGTTAACATCTACCAAATCCACAAAAATTCAACACAAAGGAATGTCTAAATGTTTTAATTGCATACATTGCAACAATGTAATACTCGGTGACATTTTCATGCATCCCACTAAAGGCCACAAAATCAGCTTGCAATATACGGGTAATTGTGACACCAAGAATGTTATATATGCAATCAAATGCCCTTGTGGTAAGACATATGTCGGACAAACAGAAAGGAAAATCAAAACGAGAATTTCGGAACATAAAAGTAACATCAGAACGAAGCAACAGAAATCGGCTGTAGCCCAACATTGGGTAGAACACAATCATCAAATTGCACAATTGAAATTTACCATACTCGAGATACTCCCACAACGATATGACACAGACCCATTGAAACAACGTTTACAAGCAGAATTTTACTGGATTAAAAAATTGAACTCCCTACAACCAACGGGGATTAATGACAGAATTGAATATTCGTGTTTTTTGTAAATAATACACCACATTGGATTGAATGAGAGACTCTTGGCTCTAATTTGAGCAAAACGAACGTTACAGTAATATTTATGATGCTAACCTGTTATTCTTGATGTGAACCATAATATTGAGATTATGCACTTATTTTATGTATTGTTTAGTTTTTTTCGTTTAGTTGTACATTACAGCTTTCTTTCATGTCCATAGTGCTTTATTGCATTTTCCGAATGTTTTGTTTACTATTGGCATCGCGCACCTCGTGATCCACTAACATCCTATGAGACCGCGCCTCTCAACCGCTACTGAACCCGTCTCTCGTAGTATCACGTGACCATCACTCACCCTATCAGACTTCTGATTTCAATCACTACCCGGTCGATTTCGGACCGCGAGTTGTTAAATATTCCCATTATATAGACTGCAGTCTTTATTTATTTGATGATCCTTGTGATCATCCGACATATATCCATATTCTTTACAAAGCGTTGGTAAATATTATTGATCGTCAACTTGAACTTGCATGATCACGTGACTTCAGTCACCTGCTTATATGACAGAACCTCATTGGCTCTCTGAATTATCGGTACACTTCCGTGTTTTCGAACCTCGAGAACGCCGCGCATTATTCTCCCGGGTAAGTCGATGCACACCGCTATTCATGATCTGCACGTTAGGAACGCTAACCACTTATTTGAATTTATTTTACTCCATGTACTCTTTTTCTGGTAACCTTATTTATGCTCGAGGAAATGCTCACTTGACTGTAGATTATGCATGTTTATTGGTACATAAATACATGATATGTAAATGATGCAATGACTCTGTAAGTTCAGAGACTGAATACTAAGGTCCTGTATGTTTACTTTTTATAGGCCCCTGACGAAGGTTTATGCCGAAATGCATTGGGCAGAAAGGAAATAATGTATGGAAAAAATACAAAACAAAGAAAAATATTCATGAATGAAATGAATTACTTGATTTTGAAGAAATCCTTCTAATGGAATAAAACAGACTTTAAAGATTGACACAAGATTGAATTAAATCTTTTTATTTAAAAACTTGAAAGATGGTATAGAAACCAACCGGTTTCATGTATAACTAGCGCGCCTTACAGTGATGGTTAAATCACACATTGAGTTCATAATTCAAGACATCGCTGGCATGGTGTGACAAGGACACGCGCCAAGATAATCCTCTAATTTTTATTAAGCATAGTGTGCACGGAGATCCATTAATCTCATTATTGAACGACTGCCTACAGTATCCCCCAGTGCACCTACAAAGTCAGTAAAGATGCAACTAGATGAGATTGCCCAACTAACTTCCAAACAAGCTGAACTCTTAGCATTCACTCCAGAGGCAGCTGAGGAAATATATGGACTCATACAGGAGACCAGAGCCTTCAGTCCGAACGTGTCAACTACAGCACAATTAATCAGACAATTTGAATTCCTTAGCAAAAAGGAAATCAACCAAAGATTACACGCTACCACCCTTATTCACTACCATAAGAACAAGCGGATACCCAGAGGGCTAAGAATCGCTCTTAAACCAATGTTGTGTAAGAATAGCAAACAATTCGTCGACAAATGGTATCAAATTCTTAATAAATGCTCATTGGATTTAATTCTACTCATTATACAAGAATTATCTAAAGTACTAAAAGAAATTGAGACAGATCTCAATAACATGAAAAAAGAACTTGATAAATTTCCGGACCTACAAACGACTCTTGAAGATGTCAACAAGAAATTAGATAAATACGCTAAGGAAGTAAATGATAGAAAAGTGAGAAAATACAAAAGAGATACTATTGATTATAAATATGATGAAGTATACACCTGGGCAGAAATATATAATCAAAGAAAATGGCAACAACCCAAAACTAAACCCACAACTAATTCCTCACAAGAAAGTTTAGTCTCTGAATCAGATATTTCACAAACAAGACAACCTATGGATAAAACTCAGCAACCAAGTACATCCACCAAAACACAGGCTTTTTTAGACATCAGCCCAGCAGCCAACGCCCCCCCTGGAGGCGCAACAGGAGAGGTAGAAGAATCTCTAGAAGAAATAGCGAAACGAACAAGGAGCCAGAAAGCTCCAAAAACAACTTAGTGATTAACATTTCATTTAAAGAGTTGACGTCAGCACAGATGGCAGTACTTAATAAAGGAGTATCATTTGTACCTACCTATAAAACGAAGCTGGCTGAAACGGAAATAGCACTATTTAAATTTTTCAGGACACTGAAACTGAAATATTTCTTTAAAGATGTCATCTCCACTCCAGGAACCGTTACGAAAACATTCAAACCCAAGAGCACCTTTTGTGCACCATACTCTCATAAAACCATAGAAATCTGTGAAAGACTCATTCTAACAGACATTCAAAAAATTCACTTCAATAAACCCACTAAAAGTAATTTGTCTAAAGCTGAATTAAGCACTCTCACATGTCTATCAAGAGATACTGAACTCACCTTCCAAAGAGCAGACAAAGGGGGAGCCCTTGTGATAATGGATACGGATTTTTATCAAGACAATGTCAACAAACATGTGAACGACACAAATACTTACATTCCACTGGATATTGATCCCACTGAAGAATACCAAAAAACCCTCAAACTAATTTTGGAACATGCATTAGAAATGAAATGGATCGATGAAAAAACTCAAAAATTTCTGGAAACCAAATACCCTAGGAGACCCAAAATATACATGTTACCAAAAATTCATAAAGACTTGAAGAAACCACCATTCAGACCCATAGTGTCCGCTTGTGGGTCCATATCAGACAGTATTGGTAAATATCTAGACTGTTTTCTGCAACCAATCGTTCAAAGAGGACAAACTTACATCAAAGACACGACTGCATTCTTGAATCTGTTAAGAAGCATAGAACTTGAACCTGATTCTGAGTATTGGCTATGTACAATTGATGTAGTATCACTATATACATCCATACCACATAATGAAGGTTTAGAAGCTTTTGAATGGAACTTGTTGAATGATCAAGAATGCGAGGCCAATAAGATTTTTCTAATGGAGCTAATGCATTTTGCATTATATCACAGTTACTTTGAATGGAACAACACATTTTTCAATCAATGTAATGGAACCTCTATGGGTTTTGGGGGGGCGCCCTCATACGCTAATATGTACATGTCTAAATTCGAACATGAACACATTTTGAACAAGACCAACTGGACAGACCATCTTGTAATGTTCAAAAGATTCATTGACGATCTGTTTATGATCTGGAAAGGAGACAAAGAAAAACTGTTATTGAATATAATGGAACTCAATCAAGTGAATCCCAGAATACAATTCACCCACAGCATACACAAAGAAACTATATCCTATCTAGATGTTCGAATAACCATCTCGAATCAAGATATACATACTGAAGTGTATAAAAAAAGCACAGACCGTAACTCAAGCCTACTGTTCCAAAGCTTCCATCCGGAAACACTGAAAAAACATCTGCCCACATCACAATTTATAAGACAAAAAAGAATTACATCTGATCAACAGATTCTAGAAAAAACGATTAAAGATCAAAAACAACAATATCTAGAACGAGGATATCCAAGAGAGATCTTAGAGCAGTCAATCAGTAAAGTAGCGACTCTTTCGAGAGAGAGTTTGTTAACACCAGAACCAAAGCCAACTGAACAGAAGACCGTATGTGTCTTAAAATTTTCCACAGCAGCCATGAAAATTAAGAAAATCATTAACCAACATTGGGCACTGATTAAAGATGAACCGGATTTAACCAATCTGTATAATGATCGACTAACCTTTGCTTTCAAAAGATCCAGAAATCTAAAGGAAATGTTAACATCTACCAAATCCACAAAAATTCAACACAAAGGAATGTCTAAATGTTTTAATTGCATACATTGCAACAATGTAATACTCGGTGACATTTTCATGCATCCCACTAAAGGCCACAAAATCAGCTTGCAATATACGGGTAATTGTGACACCAAGAATGTTATATATGCAATCAAATGCCCTTGTGGTAAGACATATGTCGGACAAACAGAAAGGAAAATCAAAACGAGAATTTCGGAACATAAAAGTAACATCAGAACGAAGCAACAGAAATCGGCTGTAGTCCAACATTGGCTAGAACACAATCATCAAATTGCACAATTGAAATTTACCATACTCGAGATACTCCCACAACGATATGACACAGACCCATTGAAACAACGTTTACAAGCAGAATTTTACTGGATTAAAAAATTGAACTCCCTACAACCAACGGGGATTAATGACAGAATTGAATATTCGTGTTTTTTGTAAATAATACACCACATTGGATTGAATGAGAGACTCTTGGCTCTAATTTGAGCAAAACGAACGTTACAGTAATATTTATGATGCTAACCTGTTATTCTTGATGTGAACCATAATATTGAGATTATGCACTTATTTTATGTATTGTTTAGTTTTTTTCGTTTAGTTGTACATTACAGCTTTCTTTCATGTCCATAGTGCTTTATTGCATTTTTCGAATGTTTTGTTTACTATTGGCATCGCGCACCTCGTGATCCACTAACATCCTATGAGACCGCGCCTCTCAACCGCTACTGAACCCGTCTCTCGTAGTATCACGTGACCATCACTCACCCTATCAGACTTCTGATTTCAATCACTACCCGGTCGATTTCGGACCGCGAGTTGTTAAATATTCCCATTATATAGACTGCAGTCTTTATTTATTTGATGATCCTTGTGATCATCCGACATATATCCATATTCTTTACAAAGCGTTGGTAAATATTATTGATCGTCAACTTGAACTTGCATGATCACGTGACTTCAGTCACCTGCTTATATGACAGAACCTCATTGGCTCTCTGAATTATCGGTACACTTCCGTGTTTTCGAACCTCGAGAACGCCGCGCATTATTCTCCCGGGTAAGTCGATGCACACCGCTATTCATGATCTGCACGTTAGGAACGCTAACCACTTATTTGAATTTATTTTACTCTATGTACTCTTTTTCTGGTAACCTTATTTATGCTCGAGGAAATGCTCATTTGACTGTAGATTATGCATGTTTATTGGTACATAAATACATGATATGTAAATGATGCAATGACTCTGTAAGTTCAGAGACTGAATACTAAGGTCCTGTATGTTTACATTTTATAGGCCCCTGACGAAGGTTTATGCCGAAATGCATTGGGCAGAAAGGAAATAATGTATGGAAAAAATACAAAACAAAGAAAAATATTCATGAATGAAATGAATTACTTGATTTTGAAGAAATCCTTCTAATGGAATAAAACAGACTTTAAAGATTGACACAAGATTGAATTAAATCTTTTTATTTAAAAACTTGAAAGATGGTATAGAAACCAACCGGTTTCATGTATAACTAGCGCGCCTTACAGTGATGGTTAAATCACACATTGAGTTCATAGCTCCTGAAGCGCCTCATACTTGAGGCCAAGAATAGCAACAAACTGGATAGATGATAACCTCCATTCTAGGTCTGTGTATGTGTTGAACTGTAAAGGAAACCATCATCAGTTGCACTAGTAAAGTGCTTGTAGAGAGCAGCACAAGCATTCTAAATAGCCTCTACTGTTCTGAAGCTTGATGCAACCCAACGAGTATCTAACATGCTACCCATTCTGCAAAGCTGAATGTCAAGAGCTTCTGCAAATTGTTTTAGCTACAAACGGTTATGGTGGCAAATAGAGAATACAGTTTATCAAGAAAGTTTTTGAAATGATTTGTAGTGCCAATATCTGTCATGACATCATTAACTGCAAGTGTCAGGTGATGTACTGAGCAGTGCCAGCTTACAATATTGGGAGAGATTTTTTCTTGCAACGTCTTTACAACACCACTGGGGCGGCCAAACATCTCTGAAGCTCTATCACAGGCAACTACAACCAGGCATTTGGAGAGAAAGTCCTCAGCTGACAAATCACTCAGCTCAATGAGGTCTACAAAATATGACCTGGTTAGTCCATGCCAGGTAGCTGCGTTTGCATGTACACTATTAAAGAACTTTTCCTATTTAAAGTGGTGGCTTCATCTAGTAAAATATTTACTTTAGGTGAATGTTCATTTATTTTGGCAAATATCTTCCTCTATTTCTGGGGATATGTGGCATTGTATGTTTGTGCAAGGTACATTGGAGTGTGAAATGTGCCCCATATCCACTCCATTCAACTGGTGGCAATCTATCTTTGTTTCAAAACCATATGCTGGCCTGTTCCTCTTTGCTTCCTTATAAGCTGCATGGAATATTTCTGACTGTTGCTGAGATTTTTACAGATTAAGCTTTTTCAGTTACTTGCCATAAAGGATCTTTTTGTGCATGTTCTAAGATTTTTAAAGTTGCAACATGATCCTTGGTTTGTGCAAGTTCTGCAATGTGTTTCCTCAATGATTTCTGCTTTTGATCTATATTGGTGCAATATGCCTTCTCACTCAGTCCATTCATTGGATAATTAAATTTCCCTGGATTTGGCAACACATAGAACAGCCAAGGTTAGGGCCTTTAACAATTAACCACAGATGCTTGCATTAGAAATATTTTTTTGGCCAGGTTTCCAACCTTTAGGAAGAATGCCTTTCCTAAAAACTCTGTATGAATGAGGTTTCAGTGATAATTGTGTCAAACTATATTCTAGTGCTTGGTGTTTCCTCTGTCTCTATATCAATCTCCACAGCATAATGCTGCTCATCTCTAAGAGGACTATCTTGTGTCTTTCCTTCTGCAGGGGTCATATCGCTGCTGCTAGTAGTAGTGTTACTCTCGTCTAGTGCCTTCCTTGTTCCCTTCCTCCATTGTAGGTACATAGTTTTTTCTAGTTAGTAGTTTGCTAGCAGGTTCCTCATCAGCTCTGGGCTTAAATTCTGTGAAGTAGCTTGAAATCTTCTTTTGTCCAGGGTGTGACATTCTAGGGAAGCAAAGCGAAGGAAAACAGGTTACATGTGAGAAGTGTGATGGCAATACTTCTAACAGGCACAGTTCTGTACAAGCATAATATTTATTTGCACTAAAGACATTGCTGCACTTGCACATCTATTACCATGACTGAATACATGTATAACCCAAATGGATCCTACTTTGCCTAACCAAATTCAGGCCTTTTCGATTCATACCCCTGTCCTACAGTCCTCACTTGAAAGACACACAAAGTCTTTAACGTTTGGCTCACTTTTAAACGTTGGCTTCCAGTATTAATACCAAAGTAAAGTGAGGTGGCAGTGTGCAGCGTTAGTTATACACTTGGATTCACAACAATTAATAATAAATCAACACTCAGGGCCTGATTGGGAACCCAAATCAGCCTCCATATGATGCATAGCGAGCAAGTGTAGAGAGCCTAACGACTGCTAGAGGTGTTTAGGGGGATACTCCCCCCAAGAACATTTTGTAAAAAGGAAGACCAAAACGGTACACAATACATTTTTCATTACATATTTAACTATATTAACTTTCAAATCAAAGTAAATCTTAAAGATGACTTGCCATAAGGCCCCAGGCCAGAAAAGTCACACATAAGCACCCAGGCCATAAACCGTGGAAATGTCACACATAAGTCCTCACACCAGGAAACATGGAAGTGTCACACATAGGCACCCAAACCAGGAAGCACGGAAATGTCACACAAAGGCACCCGGGCCTGAAAGCATGAAAATGTCCAACAAAGGCACTCCGGCCAGTGGCACTGGAACAATTTTCAGAGTGTTGGTGCTATCCTCAATATTAAATCACTGAAGTATTAGGATTGTGAAAAATCCAAACATCACACTAAGAACAAACATTGCAAATGAGCCTTGTCCATTCTGGTAGAGGTGATGAGGGAGTGGTATGTTGCAGTGGAGCATTTTGAACACCACTGCTGAGTGGTGTTGGTGAACTATATGAACCAAATCTTTCCACAATCCTAAACTCACCTCACCAAGTGCCTCAACTTCCAGCTCTATCCAGTGCTGTGGTAGAATTTTTGTGTGTCGGCAGAGCTTTAGACAACAGAGTAACTACCTGACATTCCTAGTTGTTAATGGTATGTAGGCATAGCGCTACGAAGTAGCGGTAACGATTGAAGATGACTCGATATAAGACTCTGATGCAAATAAGTGAATAACATCTGTGCCTAGACAATTCACTTCATATAGTGTTATATAACTGGTTAAATATTAGAACCATCAAGCGTGATAACTTTTTTTTATAATGTTTGCTAACTGTGGGCTTTGTCACTTTAAAGCACTGTAAATACTTAGGGGTAATTAGGATGGTGGGCGGATCACCACTGCCGATATGGCGGTGGCTATCCGCCCTCCATAACCAAACCCACATTGAAATTTCCCCCACTACATTACTATGGCGAGGGGAACCCGGCGGATGGAAAGACTGTCCGCCGGTTTTCCGCCCGGTCGAAGATACGACCGGGTGGAAAAGCTGCTAACATGGTAGCAGTGTCTGGGAGACACCGCCATCCATGTTAGCATGTCTGCGGAGACATGCCTTTCAATGGTGGCAACACAGCCACGGAAAAGCAGGCGGTTCACGCAATTGGGGGCCTGTAGCGGGCCCCAGCGATTCTGGGGGCACATGGTTGGCTAAGAGCACCGCCCGCCGCAATGTCAAGAATGCAGGATGCACCTGCCAGTGTGGGGGGCACATCCTAATGTCACCAACCGCACCCGCGCCAATGGTGGGCGGTCCCATTCCATGAAAGGATGGCGGGCGGAAAAAAGTCTGCCCGCCATTCTAATGACCCCTAAGTGTTAATATTCAGTGGATCTACTTCAGAAGGATGAATTACTAAGTGTGAAGCTTTCAGATTACCCACACAGATGCACGCGCACACACAACACAAAAACAGATTCCACACAGAGTATGGGGAGGTTTTGTTTAATCATGAGGGCTATGCTGACTAGTTGACAAAAGGGAAGCACTTCTGGTTTCTACATTTTCATTTTGGCTTTAGTCACAATGAGTCAGTTGTGAAGCTCAAATGATGAAATAGGTGTTCAATTAATAATTCCACGTGTTTTGTTTTAGGGGCGCTTTCTACAAATATGCTTCGCAAAGCCACAGAAATGTTCATGATCACAGTTGTTGCTCGTTATGAATGTTTCAACATAGTTTCTATACAGTTTGTTAACAAATGTATTACAATCCGGAAATTAATAATTTGATACATAGACTTAATTTCTCAATGGAAAACCCCAGTGAGTAAAGTATTTGGTTTAGAGTTGCCCACATCACTGTACTTCTGGGACCCACTTTTTCAACACTTTAGATATAATTGAAATATAAACTATGACTACATGCTCAATCCAGTGTTTGGAGGTCAAGAGAAAGTAGGTTTACTTGTAATATTTATTGCAGTCATGCCTAGAACTACAAAAACACCCAGGATCTCCTTTTTGGGCTTTGAATTTGAATTTCAGGGTTAGTAATGATGAACAGTCAAGGCTTACTCCTGCACATTATTTGTGCAGGTGGAAACTCATACAGTAGGCCCCTAAATAGTACACAACAAAAGTGGTACTGTCCAGTAATTGTTGTTCCAATAAAGGATACAGATGTTATACGAGTAAGTAACTGATGGTTTGCTTTTAAAATCACCATGCCCCCCTATGTAGGGAGTTACTGTATTCTACTAACTTGAATAAAGCATGCTGGTAGTGACATGGGACAATTGTTGGCAAATATACACTGCAGGTTCTCAGAGTGCCCAATGCAATGTGTGTCTGCTTTAGGGTTTAGAATATTCAGCAATTCTGTAGTAGTAGATTCCCTTTAAGGGTCTGATCAGGTGCATCACACACCACAGTATGTCAGGCATACTTTGCAGTCACAAACAAGTATTTTTTCTGATCTCTTTGTTGAGTGCTCAGGTGTGTCTAATGTGACAGTGAAAGTTGTGAAGGGTAGGTAGGACAAAGAGCCCTGATTAGTAGAGGGAAAAACCCCATACTTGTCATTTGGAAGTGCAAGAGCCCATAGGAGGCTTGGTGCACTCCAATAATCTGTCTGTGAGAATCGTTGCTCTTGGAAAAAAAGCAAAACCTAGACTTCCAAATATTCCATGACTCAATATCGGCAATTTATATATTAGTACTGTTAATGGTATTTGTCTTACTGTGTGGTCACTATAAGAAAAGGTCTTAGCACATCCAGGAGCTGAATGTGACCCCAGGAAGTACTTCAACTCCTTGTTTGTTTTTAGGACTCACTACTGACATCATTAGCAGTCTGCTGAGAAAGCTTTTGTCATCAATACTTCAAAATGAAGTATAAAAAAGTACGAATAGATAGAGGGGTTTGGGTCTGCTCTCTTTAACCATTAAATTTCATGTTTGTCATGGTTTGCCATTGATTTTATGGACTGTTCATCAAGGTCATGGCATTTTGAGAATAGTTTTTGCAGTGGCGGGTGGTGATGGCTAATTGTGGTGGGCAGAAATTACATACACAACATTGCACCATGCAATTGAACGTAGCACGCAAACCTGATGACTGATTTTCTAGGAGAGTCTGGCTGGGACGAGAGGGTTCATTTTGACACAACTGAATAGTTTTCTTTTTATCGACCTTGACAGGATGAAAGGCTGAGTGAAGTGCCGGAGTTCACATCTTGGGGTCAAATATAGATCATCAGCCTTGTCAGAAGTCTTAGTGGTTGCATTAGCGCCTTCAATCCCAGCTGAGACTGACAACATTTCCTTCAAACCTTCAGCAATATTTCCAGTGTGTGTACAGCACAGTTTCTCACCAACTCGCATTTATCCATCCGTCCATACACACTCATTCCCCCACTGAGCTATATGCTCCCATCCAGACCCTCAACCATTCTGCTGTTCACCCACTCATACTCATTCACACACTCAATCATACATTCCCCTACTTACCTATCCCATACAAGAATTATTTCACTTTCTCCCACCTTACATCATTCACATACCCACTCATATTCACCCATTTGTATCTTGCTTCCCACTGTCATTAACCCAATTCATATGACCATCACATTTACCTATTTACACAGTCAATCCCCACTTTCAGTGATCACCCATTCCCACAAACACACCAAACATCACTTATTGAGTAACCAGCAATTTAATTAATAAAAAGTTACACCTTGTTACCGCTTGTTTTATTCTCCTTGCAGATTACCTCTGGATGCCTACTGTCACAACAATAAACACACATAATCTGCAATGGAGAAAAAACAACCACATGTAGTTGTGGCAGTAAAACGTTTTGAACTGACCCCATTGGTGCTACAGACAAAACAGCAGTTACAAAGGAAAAGAAAAAGAGACAAGAGAAGGAACTCAATTTTGCCTTTTGCTCCAAACTTACTTTTGAAGTTTTTTTTTATTGAAGCAGCTGATGATATGTTCCTTTTGTTTGTAAAGGTTAAGTTAGGTCACAGCTATCAGGATTTCTATTTTTACAGTTTTGCACAAACTTGACCTGTTCTTGGCATCTCGCAGTTCAGGATTAGATCTCGGCTTTTCATGCAGGCTGTGCTGAGTGGGAATGTGCTCGTAAATACACCAAATCTAGCACCACCTGATACCAAGTCAAGTCAAGTCAAGATTTGTATAGCGCACTACTCACCCGGAGGGTCTCAAGGTGCTTGAGGGGCGGGGGGGGGGTGGTTGTTACTTATCAAATAGCCAAGTTTTGAGTTGTTTTCTGAAGGAGAGGTGGTTCTGTGTAAGGCGGAGGTGGGTGGGGAGGGATTTCCAGGTTTTGGCCGCCAGGTAGGAGAAAGATCTTCCTCCCATGGTGGTTTTATGGATACGTGGAATCGTGGCGAGGGCTTGATTGGACGATCGTAGTTGGCGGGTGGGGGTGTAAAAGGTAAGGCGCGCGTTGAGGTATTTGGGTCCTAGGTCGTAGAGGGCTTTGTGTGCGTGGGTGAGAAGACGGAATGTTATTCTCTTGTTGACGGGGAGCCAATGAAGGACTCTCAGGTGATCGGAAATGTGGTCGTGGCGGGGTATGTCTAGGATGAGTCTGGCGGAGGCGTTCTGAATGCGTTGGAGTTTTTTCTGTAATTTGGCTGTGGTTTCAGCGTAGAGGGTGTTTCCGTAGTCCAGTCGGCTTGTGACAACTGCTTGAGTGACCGTCTTTCTTGTTTCGGTAGGGATCCATCGGAAGATCTTTTTGAGCATGCGTAGGATGTTAAAGCATGATGATGAGATGGCGTTGACTTGTCTGATCATCGAGAGGGAGGAGTCTAGAATGAATCCCAGGTTGCGAGCATGGTCCGTTGGTTTGGGCGCGCTGCCTAGGGCTGGTGGCCACCAATAGTCGTCCCAAGCGGTGGGTGATGATCCTAGGATGAGGACTTCCGTCTTGTCTGAATTTAGTTTTAAGCGGCTGTTCTTCATCCATTCGGCTACGTCTTTCATCCCTTCGTGTAGGTTGGTTTTGGCGGTGTTTGGGTCTTTGGTGAGGGAGAGGATTAGCTGTGTGTAGTCGGCGTAGGAGATGATGTTGAGGTTGTGTTGGCGTGCGATGGATGCAAGGGGGCTCATGTAGACGTTGAATAGAGTGGGGCTGAGCGAGGAGCCTTGGGGAACGCCGCAGATTACTTCGGTGGCCTCTGATCTGAAAGGGGGAGGCGGACTCTCTGGGTTCTTCCGGCGAGGAACGATATGATCCAATCCAATGCTTTTCCTTGTATTCCGATGTTGCTGAGGCGTTGTACAAGGGTGCTATGACAGACTGTGTCAAACGCTGCGGAGAGGTCCAGGAGGATGAGGGCAGCTGTTTCCCCATTGTCGTGTAGTGATCGGATGTCGTCTGTGGCTGGGATGAGGGCGGTCTCGGTGCTATGTTTGGCTCGGAAACCGGACTGTGAGGGGTCGAGGGAGCCGTTAGACTCGAGGAAGGCGGCGAGCTGATTGTTGACGGCCTTCTCTATGACTTTGGCAGGGAAAGGGAGGAGCGAGATGGGGCGGTAGTTCTTAAGTTCAGTGGGGTCTGCTCTAGGTTTCTTCAGGAGGGCATTGAGTTCGGCATGTTTCCAGCTTTCCGGGAAGGTAGCGGTGTTAAGGGAGCAGTTGATGATGTTCCGGAGGTGGGGTGCGATGATTGAGTCGGCCTTGTTGAAGATGTGGTGGGGGCATGGGTCGGTTGGTGATCCGGAGTGAATGGATTTCATCAAGCGGATGGTGTCTTCAGTGCTGATCGGGTTCCAGGCGTCCAGGGTGGTGGTGGGGGGCTTCAGTTCGGTGGTAGGGGGTTGGGCTGGTCCCGGAAGCTGTTATGTATGTTAGCGATTTTACTGTGGAAGAACGAGGCTAGAGAGTCGCAGAGGCCTTGAGAGGGAATGATGTCGTTGGTGTTGGCGCTGGAATTGGTAAGCTCTTTGACTATGCTGAAGAGTTCCTTGCTGTTGTGGGCGTTGTTGTTGAGTCGCTCCTTGGATGCTGATTTCTTGGTGGATCTGATCAGCTGGTGGTGTTTGCGGGTGGCCTCCTTGAGGGCGGTCATGTTGTCTGTGGTTGGGTTTCTTTGCCAGGCTTTCTCGAGGGTGCGGCAGTTCTTTTTGGAGTTCTTGAGGTCGTCATTGAACCAAGAGGCTTTTTTGCTACCTGGCTTGTTGTGTTTGATTTTTCAGGGGAGCTAATTCGTCAGCGCAGTGGGTGATCCATTGTGCGAGATTGATGGCTGCTTGATTTGGGTCCGATGATATGGCGAGAGGGTTTTGGTTTAGCGTTGTGGTGAGCTGGTCGGTGGTAAGTTTGTTCAAGTTTCTGCGGGGGATTTGTTGTGGGTGGTGGTGGATCGTGGTCTTTCTGAAGTTGAAGTGTACGCAGCTGTGGTCCATCCAGTGGAGTCCTGTGGCGTGATTGAAGGAGACGTGCTTGCTGGAGGAGAAGATCGGGTCGAGTGTGTGTCCGGCGTAGTGGGTGGGGGTATTCACCAGTTGTTTGAGTCCGAGATTGGAGAGGTTGTCAGGAAGGGTGATGGTATTGCTGTTGTTGTTCTTTTCCAGATGGAAGTTGAGGTCGCCTAGGAGAATGTAGACCTCGGAGGGGAGGGCGTGTGGGCTGATGAAGTCAGTGATGTCTTCGCAGAATTGTGTGCGGGGTCCTGGTGGTCTGTAGATGAGGGTGCCTCTAAGTGTGGGTTTGGGGTCGGTGTGTATCTGGAAGTGGAGGTGTTCCGCGGCTGTGAGGGTGTCGTCGGAGCTGGTCGTGATGCGGATGGTTTTCTTGTGGACGATGGCGATGCCTCCTCCTGTCTGGTTGATGCGGTCCTTTCGGATGATCTTGTAACTGTCCGGGATGGCTATGGCAATGTCGGGCGCTGATGAGGCGTTCATCCAAGTTTCTGTAAGAAAGGCGATGTCCGGCGTGGTGTTGTCTAGTAGGTTCCATAGTTCAATGGCGTGTCTGTGGATCGAACGGGTGTTGAGCAGGATGCACTTCAGGTGGTTGTTGTCGGAGCTCTGTTTGGCGTTTGTGGATGTAGTGTGGGTCTTGGAGCAGTCGAACTTGCAGGATTGGCAGGTGAAGGGTCCATGGGTGCGTCCTGGGGCGGCTTGGTGGCAGTCGGGGAGACGGCCGGTGTTGAGTGCAGAGAGGGTTGCGGCGTCGTACGTTAGGTGGGTGGGGTGGATTTTGCGGGGGGCAGGAGGTCTGGCGCTGGGCGCGGTCCAGGCGCGGACAGGCGTAGACGAGCTTACCTTTGGCGCACCTTCGGCGCGCATAGGGCGCGTCCGCTGCGCGTGAACGCTGCGCGCAAATGCGTCTGTCATATGTGGATAGTGGAGGGGGGTGGAGCGAGGGAGGAGCAGTTGGGAGTCGGGAGCGGGGTGGCGACCCGGGCTGGGAGGCACAACAACAAACAACAAAATGGCAGCAAGCCAAAAGCGAAACACGACGAGATTGGGGCACGACCTTATTAAACGCTATGAACTGGGCAGCACAATCAGGCAACAATAATCTGAGCAGGCAACACGAGCAATACACAATGGAACAGTAAATATCACAGAACGGTCTAGCAGTATAGCGCTACGATGACAGAATAATCGGCAATGAACAGAATATTCAAGCAGTGCGAGCAATGCGCAATAGAGGGCAATGAGCAGTCTGGCAGTAAGCGCTACGATACCAGATGAATGAGCAGGGAGCAGCGTGGGGAGCGACCGCTTCTGAGGAACTCAGGACGGTCACAGCACTTGCTCTGGAGGGTAGAGCCTAAACTTTCTGTGGGAGGGAGGAGCAGCTGGGAGGCGGGAGCGGGGTGGAGAGCCGGGCTGGGAGGCACAACAACAAACAACAAAATGGCAGCAAGCCAAAAGCGAAACAGGACGAGATTGGGGCACGACCTTATTAAACGCTATGAACTGGGCAGCACAATCAGGCGACAATAATCTCAGCAGGCAACACGAGCAATACACAATGGAACAGTAAATATCACAGAACGGTCTAGCAGTATAGCGCTATGCATACAGAATAATCTGCAATAAACAGAATATTCAAGCAGTGCGAGCAATGCGCAATAGATGGCAATGAGCAGTCTGGCAGTAAGCGCTACGATACCAGATGAATGAGCAGGGAGCAGCGTGGGGAGCGACTGCTTCTGAGGAACTCAGGACGGTCACCACAAACCGACAAAAACATTTTTATGTTCCGCAGCATCTTTTTTAAACTTCGTAAACCCACCCTTTCACATCTTGTCACAGGGTGGGGTTTGGTCAGTCAAGTTTGCTGGCTCCACCTCACCTTGTGATGATACAATAAAGGGTGGGATAACTGCTGCTGAGTGGCATCCAAACTTGTAGCGCTCAGACTTGACAGTTAAACGTCCTAGGCTGTTTTTAATGGGCACTCTGGAAGAGGGCCGGACTGGGGACAGAAACCAGCCCTGGTAAACTGCTCGGCCGCCCCCCTGTGGGGATGGGGGAGCGGCCAAGCTGTTAGCTATGGCCAGTTTTGGCCGGTTCTGTTACCTGGGGCCTATATTGCCGGCCCACAGTAATGTACACAGCCCCCCACCCTAGCGGCCCACCAAGGAAAGGCCCGTTGCCTGCTACGGCCAGTCAGGCCCTGCTACGGCCAGTCAGGCCCTGCTCAGGAAGAAGGTGCAGAAATTGAAGCAAAGTCACAGTGGTGTGAGGAAAAGAGCAGAGCTGTGAGTGGATAAGCCCAGCTAGTGCTGAATCAGGTCATGTAGGCTTGAGAAGTGGCACACCTTGCCAAAATGCCAAGTAACATAACCTTTGTTGTTTTTGTGTTTACTAAAGCTTTCTCTTCAAAGGAAGCTATGAAAGTAAAGGAGTCGTAGCCCCTGCACCCTTATAGAGGAGCTGCTGCTGTTCTATTGTCCGGCTTAAGATGCATTAGATTTTGATAACACGATCAAGTGGTCAGTGGGACGGGGCAGGTAGAGGGCAGGGTGGGGGATAGTAAACTCCGTCATACGGCGGAAAGGAGTTAAGTAAATAAATAAATAAAACAATGTACATTGCGCACGCTGCAACGCCAACTCAGCGATGCAGCGTGCGCAATGTAAATTGTTTTATTCATTTATATATTTACTACCCCCCACCCTGCCACTCCTTCGCCCACAGCACTCCCTTTGCAAGCTGCCACTGCAAGTGGTCCTTGCGTTAAGCTGCAGAGGCAACGTTACGAAAAGCTTTAACTTGTCTGTGTTTTTAATGTATTTACTTTCCTGAGGCAAAGGCATTTTAATTGTTGATTTATGGCTGTACAACTTGCTGTTTGGATATCAATTTGTGCCTGTCTTAAAAAATAAAATCACACTCCCTGTCACTAAACACCTAAGGACAGTCATGTCTTTTAGTTTGTATCTGTAGAGGACAGAGTACATTGCGGATGTGATAACATTGCTATGCATAGCATATAAAGCTTTGCTGATAAAAGACAGAAACTAGGGTTCAAGACAGGGGCATGCTGTGCTGGGAGCTTTGTGCAGCACTGTCACTGGCGGGTAGAACTGGAGACGCAAGCAGCGTTCACAGCACACCATCTCAGGCCTAATCCCATAATTAATTCTTAGTTTGAGGCGATTTATCAAAACAAGAGATTTATTAAACAGCAATTACTGGAAAGTGTCTGGGCCAGATGCAATGGACACTACTGGAACAATGTCTCATATGTGTAACAAGCTTAATCTGGCCCTACACCTCTAAGAGTACAGACACTTTGAGAGGGAGCTGCATGAGAATCAGCAATGCAGGGGGAAAATGGTATCCCATGACACTCCCATGACAAAAACACTGACCCACAGTCAGCCCAAGGTGGTGGATGGCACATTCGCAGGGTGCCGAAGCCAGCAGTATTCACACGGACTCACTCCACAGAACGGTCTCGCACCACATGTCTTTTGACCTGCAGCGCACGCATGAGTGTTTTTTTGGAACAGTGTGAATGAATATGGTATATGATTGCCATGGAGTGTGCCACCAAGCAAATACAACTAGAAGCCAGGGGTCTGTGTGTTTGGTTGTGCTCTCACTCCGGAGGTGGCCATGGGCTGACTAGAATGTGTAGCATCACTCCACTATCTACGGGTGTTACACTGGCAAAGTGTGCACCATACCCCACAACAGGAACTATTGCACAAAACTTAACCTGAGCCATGAGGCTTGGTGTAGGAAATAAACTTACATTTCAACAAGAGGCATCCAACTACACAACCGCCACACCCGGTCCCCGCCATATTGCACACCAGGGAGAACAGGTATTGAAATGTCAAAGAATAGCCGAAAGAAATGAGACAGGGCACATAAACACAGTACTTCAGATGAAAGTCAAAGTCAAGTCAACCAAAGAATAGACAGCAAGGGGTAAAGGGCAAGGCCCTGTCCTTTAAGCCTCCTGGCCCGGGGCACGTGTCATGGTGCCTGGTTCCGGGAGCATGATTGCCCGAACTCGGTTCACACCAAGTCTGTTTACGAACGGTGACCACGCTCAAGAAAAAGTAGCGTTGGGTTGTTTACTTACTGGGTTACTGGCACTGCCTTTATTAGGAAGAGGACTCCTGCTGCATTTTGATTTGCTGGCAGATGAGGGGCAGGATCTCCTGTTTCTTACTGAAACATGGCTATCCGAGTCCTCTAATCCCTCTATCGCTACGGCCATCCCTGAGAGCTAAAAAATCAAAAGGAAGGATTGCCCAAATGGGAACAGAGGCGGCGTGGCCATCGTTTTAAAAGTAGAATTAGACTGTGTCCCTCTCTGATTAGATTCGATTAAGGGAGCGGAGTGCCTTGGTTTCTGCTGTTTTCTATCCCCCCAACAAAGCTTAGCAGGGATATTGATGTGTAGGCCCCCAGGAGCTCTTGGTAACTTCCTGCCATCACTTAACAAAGTTGTCACTCCCCTCGCGATTAAGTATGATCAGTTCCTCTTTCCGGGTGATTTTAATTTACATATGGATAAGCCCACTGACCTTAATATAATCTCCCTGACTGAAATGATGGTGGTGTGCAATTTGACACCGTCCATCTCTGCTCCATAATTTGGGCCACATACTTGATCAGATAGCCTCTAGTACAGAATAAAAAATTGCCCTTCCAGCCCCCATCACTTGGTCCAACCATTTTCCCATCAATTTTAAGATATTTAACCTAGGCTCTGGATTTTCACCCATGTCTATTAGGACTGAACACATATACAGATCCTTCCACAAAATATCTCTTCCATCGCTGAGTGAGGCATTGGAATCCTCAGCTCCTTTGCTGGTCGGCGATCTTGAATGTGACACCACTGCACTGTAATGCTGGCTTGAGCCTAACTTGGTAGATGCCGCTCCCCTGTCCTCACGAACTTCAAGGAGGACTCACCTGTCCGCTCCTTGGTTTAACAAACTGCTAAGAGCAAGTAAAAGGACATGTAGGGATCTGGAAAGGAAATGGCGCAAACATTATTCACTGGATGATAGGAAAATCTATAAGAGTGCCCAGAAATCCTATTACCTTCTGGTAAAAGAGGCCAAAATGAATTATTTACAGGTGACGATTGATATGGCTCAAAATTAGGGAAAAGTAATTTTTAACAGAGTGAAATCCTTCACCTCCCCTTTGGCAATAAAGTAAGAATCCTCTCACTCAGCCGACTGGATTTAGCAGGTTGCTCTATCCTTTCACAATAAGATTGCCCTAATTCAAAAATCTTTTGCGGAAATCACTGAAAAGAATCTAGTGATATACCAATCTTTGTCCCAGAGGGCTGACTTCTCACCTACCCCTACGTTAGCAGAGTTCTCTAAAATATTATTGACTGACTCACTCCACTATCTTAAAGGTCTTTAGTCCGGCTCTCCAAGTGATGCCTGCCCTGCTAAATTACTTGCTTCTCTTGCACCTACGATTAATGTCACAGTAAGTATGTTACTGAATTGTTCCCTCTCTGCTGGTAAAGTGCCACTTATCTGCAAGCAGGCCAAAATCCTTCCACTTTTAAAAAAACCTTCGGCTGACCATAATGATCCAGCCAACTATAGGCCGATATATCTCCTTCCGGCTCTCTCAAAAGTTCTAGAAAAACATGTAAACAAAGTAATTCAAAAACATACAGAGAGCCACAATCAGTTGCACCCTTCTCAATCTGGTTTTAGGGCTAATCTTCGCACTGAGGCTGCCTTATTGGAAGTAACTGAGTACATTAGAGAAAATCTGGATCAGGGTGGAAGGGCTGTCCTGATATTACTCGATCTCCAGCAGCATTTGATACTGTCCCACACGAGAGACTCATTGGCAGATTGAGGAATTTGGGAATCGGCGGGACAGCATTGGCCTGGTTGGACTCTTATTTGCAGGACAGAGCCCAAGAGATATGGCTTCCCTCTTTTTCAGCCCCCATGCCTGGCATGAGGGTTGGAGTTCCTCAGTGCTCTATTCTTAGCCTACTCTTTTTAATCTGTATTTGCCCCACCTGGCATCCGTAGCAGAGGCAAACGGTGCAAAGGTCATATCCTACGTGGATGACACACAACTGATTTTCACCTGCAAAAAAGGATCTGTTTTCGATTGTGTTAATTTCAGAGCCTGTCGCTCTAAGGTGTTTCAGTGGCTTAAGGCGAATCAGCTCAAATGCAACTCAGATAAATCTGAGATTGTCTTCTTTGGCCAACCCGCAGTCAGTAACTGGAACACATGGTGGCCTGAAGAATACCTGCCACCACTCACCGAGCAGTCATCTGTGAGAAACCTTGGAGATTTTCTGGATAACGCCCTGTCTATGAGGTCTCAGGTCCAAACTTTGGTTGGCACCTGCTTCGGTATCTTGTGTATGTTGAAAAAATGTCTTCCACTCTTGACAATAGAGTGTAGGAAAATAGTGGTCCAGGCCTTGGTGACATCAAGACTGGACTCCGCAAATGTCTTGTATTTGGGCCTTCCCAGCTTCCTTGTACAGCACCTGCAAGTAGTACAAAATGCCACAGCCAGGGCGATCCTCCAACCTAAACCAAGGTCTCAAATGTTCCCCCTCCTTAAATCCCTCCGTTGGCTGCACCTAAAAGAAAGGATCAAATTCGAAGCCCTTGTTGTCTTTTTTAAGACCCTTCATGGATAAGGAGCAGGCTACCTTAGCAAACGAGTCAATCGCTACATCCCGGCTCGACCTCTAAGATCATCCTCCTCTGACCTTGCCTGTACTCAGAAAGTACGCTTGGCCCGGATGGTGGCAGATCATTTGGTTTCATGGAGACACAGGCTTGGAACAGGCCTCCAGCCACTCTACGATGCACTTCAGATATTTCAGTCCTCAAGAAACACCTGAAAATGTGGCTTTTTAAAACCTAGCAGTGTATTATAGCTAGATAACCGATTCCGTCAGCGCCGGGACACTCTTCTGAGTAGCTGTTGTGCTATAACAAATGAGTTTTCATTCATTCATTCATTGATGTGAGTTGGAAGTGGCACCCAGGTGTATACCCGGCCCTGATAAATATGTGCTGGTAGTAAGCACTGGAAACCAACAGCACAAATTAAGCACTGCACACAAATCCACTGAAGTAGCAAAGGGTTCAGGACAATGATGGATCCTAAGTCAATGAATGGAAACTAGGTCTTCCTATGGGGAACAACAGGGGGAACAACAGTTGGCAGTAGGAATTGTTATGTAATTTGTCCCCTGTGAAATAACCCAAGACAGCGACTAAAATGAATGTGTCTTTAAAAAGAACCTAGTGATACTGCCTTTATATTTCTGTTGAGGTGATCAGTATTCTACAATGCCGAAAATTACTCATTCACCTGGGCACAGTGATGGAAATGAATGATTACAAAACACCATTACAGGTTTTAATAGAAACCCCTTTCCTAGCCACCCTTTTTGGAAACAGGGCCGCTCTTCTGTTATGGTGGAGATGCACCCCCCCCCCTGCCAGCAGCTGCAAACATGAAAAATAAAATAATAATAAAACTATTTTCTTATAATTTAAATTTCTTCACAAGCCAAGTCTTTGTGGTGGGGCCATCATGACGAGAGTACTGAAGGAGGGGTTGTGGGCACTGCTCCATTTGTGCATGTCAATTTGGCTGGCCATCTTAGGATGGCCCAACCAACATGCGCAATGAGATCCCTCCAACCCGATCTGCATTGCCAGGTGGAAAGAACAGCAGGCATTGGCTCCCAGTCTCTCCGGGGGCACAAATTCAGCCCACTCAGGCCAATCATGGTGCTTGTCTCAGGCTGGCATACCAGCATGAGAGCAACTTCTGGATTGGCCATGTGGGAGTTTGGGAACCTGTGCATAGCAGCAGAAGAGCACTGAGGCAGTAAGTCAGCAAGTAGTGAGCAAAAGTGCATTTATATATATTTTTTAATTATATTATGTGTCCTCCCTGTGCTGTCCCACCACTTTCATGGCATAGCGAGCTTTGTTATATACTGATTGTGAATTGCAATACAACCCAAAGCCACAACCAATCTCTTACTACACCCTGCCCTTTGAATTTCAAGCCTTTTGAATTTTGGCCCCACCATATCAAGTGGTAACCATGTTATGTTGTCTTTCTTTGTTTAAACATGGCCTTCAAATTATAAAGAAGGGACTACTCAGCCTCATACCGAGTACTCCACCCTGAAGCCAATCAATGCTTCACTTTCCTAGTCTTACTAGCAGAGATCTGCAGTTTGCTACACTAGATGTAGCACATGCTGGGTGACATTTGTTCTGCACAGTCCTGAAGAGGGAACCAATTACAAGGTTGAAATCCATCAACCCACATTTCCCAGAAACTACGCTAAAGAAGAAGAAATAATAAAGATTTAAAATGTTGTTGTAGACCAATGTTGAAATCATAGCTGCATGTAATTGATTTGCGCAATATGTGAGTTGGTCTACTATGATTTTACACTCTTATCTGGAGATGGCATTTTTTTTGCCTTTTATAATGGTGTATTGCCTGTCACCAAGGAGGGAGTCACTGATAGAATCAGACCTGGGCACTTCAGGTTTGAGCTCTGAAGTAGCAAAGGCAGGCTGTCTATCAGTGATGTCACTTCACAGAATGGGATGGGGTCAACAACTCCCACTGTCTCCATCCCACTCAGTGATGTCTCAGTGCAGGTTGTTCTCTCATTGCCTGACCCATGGAAAAGTAAGCCAATGAGAGGAGGCTTCTTCTGTTGTCACTTTCTTCCCCATAGCCTCTAGGACCCACTGAGGTCTTTCTGCTGCTCCCTCCCATTGTCACCGCCATAGCCTGGTAAATGCTTTTCGAATGTGGTATGCATGTGTGTATGTATGAATCTTTGTGTATCAGTACATGTTGTGAATGGGTGTTTGTATATGTGCTTGTAAATGATGGGTGTATGTGTGCATGATTGGTAATGGATGGGTGAGAGTGAGTGTGCATATGGATGGGTGGGTGTGAGCATGTGTGCATGTGCTTGTAAGTGAATGGGAGGAAGTGAGTGTGTGTGCACCCACCCCACTGCTTCGCTACATTGCGGGCTGGCACTGGCACTGCGGTCTGCAAAGCATAGTGGATTGTCTAAAGGCAAGAGATATATTTAGTAACTGGCCACAACAGTCCTGCACCAAATTCCAACAAGGAATTAATATACTAGTACTGTCTCTGCATAACCAGCTTTCTGTACTTTAAGCATGCAAGTTAAGAGTATTTAAATATGTGCTAATCCATGTTTTTTCTATGCAATAAATAGTAAATAAATACTTCAAGCTTGGTGAGTATTCACTCTCTGTGAAAGATGAATTTACGTTTCGACTTCATGTGTACCCCTGTAAAGTAATTCACAAACTATACTACCATTTTGAAGATGATGTGTTACCATTGTCCATTATCAAAGCTCTCTCTGTGAATGCTCTCTTACCCCTACTTACTATTGTCAATTCCTCCCTCACTCAAGGCATCCTCCCAGAAGATATAAGGACTGGTCAGATTCTCCTACGCTTAAAGAAACCTAGGGTAGACCACAATGACCTCACCAATTACTAGCCCATTACTCAACTACAATTCATTAGCAAAATCATTGAAAAAGCCATCTATGTTGAATTGCAAGATCACATCAATGCTAACCATCCCCTGAATGAATACCAGCCTGGCTTCCAATAAGGCTGCAGCATTGAGTCCACAATTTTACACATCGTAGGCCATTCCCACTATCTCCTGAAATTGCTGTACCTCTCAACTGCCTTTTGCACAGTTGACCACCCTATCTTCATATGCACCTTTGAGTCACAAATGGGATTCACCTGAAATGTCCTTCAATGGTTCTCCTCCTACCTTTCCAACAAACATCAGTTTGTTCACCTGAGAATTCCATGTAACAAAATATTCCTATCATGTGCAAGGTCCCCCAGGGACATACCGTCTCTTGACATCCTCAAACTATACATGGAGCAACTTGGTGCTCTACTCGCAGATAACAGCATCAAGATTTACCAATATGCAGATGATACACAACTGAAAGTCTCCTCTGCTTCAGATATCTAATGCCTCAAACACCTCAATGGCATGAAATTTGATGGCTTCCAACCCAAACTCATAGTAAATGCCAAATCACTTGGATTCATCGTGAACACCAACCTCTCCCTCAAGGAACACATCCACCCCCCAAACAAAACATGGCTTGCTACCAGCTTTCACTTCTAAAGACTGTCAAACTGCTTCTTCCAGAAATCAACTTCAGAACTGCTGGTAATGCCCTTCTCCATGACCTTAAGACTCCACACTTGCACCACTTAGGGGAATTTACGTAACGCAGCATGTCTCATTCAGGGCCTTAAGAAATATGATCTCATCACCCCCCACCCTGGTTGAACTTCATTGGCTCCCCTTCCCAGCCCGCATCATCTTCAAAACCAACTTATCATTAATAAAGCAATCATAACCAGCACAACCCCTTATGTTTCAGACAAGCTGTCCACTGCTTGTGTTTCGCAGCACACCATGAGCCAGGACACCATCAGACTGCAGAGTAAGAGGTATTTAAAAAAAACAAGAAAATATGCCTTTTCCATCTATGCAACCAGAATCTGGAGCAACAACCCCATATCCATCAGGACTGCTCCAACGCTGCTCCAATTTCAGAAAGAGTTGAAGACTCACCTCTTTAAAGAACACTACATAACAATAAATTAACCATCGACAATACAGCTTTCTCTCCGATTACTCACTGAATTAAAGCTTGCCCCATACCATATACCATGCTCCATGGCCTTTTTTCTCGGTTTGTCCTATAGAAATTCCATAAACTTACATCCATAACCTATGATTCAAACTTGGCTACTCATATAAACTTTATTGGAGCTCTGAATAACCTTTGCTTAATCATACATGCATAACAATTGCAAAATTATTTCAGAAATCATTCCTGTTTAATCAAAAGATAACCTTGAGTGATAGTGATATTCCTACTGCCTTAGTTTATATTCAAAGCCCAAATTGTAATGGACTTTCAGAATGCTTTGTATTCCCAGTGGCATTTAAGATGTCCAACTGGGAGATACAGTTCTATACAAAGAAAATCCCAGAACAAAGTCCTGACTGAAGCAAAATAGTATCCTGATTGCCTAGCAAAGGCACAAGGGTCACAAAGAAAAGTATACCCAGAAATCCTAGATGACCGCATCATCAAACGTCATGGAAGGTTATGTCCTGCAGAGACATGTAGTTTATAGTTTGGGTGCATTTGTGCAATGCATTTGCAGCCCACACAAAGTCTGTATCCAGACAGCACCAGCACTTAGAAAGGACGGTGAACCTTTCCTTATCTGAGATAGACTCAGCATGAGTGCATTTGGCGTATTACTCTCCTTCGGTTACTGAGTCTAACATGATAAGCCATGTCTCAGCCATGCTTCCTGCCCACAAATGCACTAGACACAATCTCAAACATCCACTAAGGGTTATTTAGCATGTGCATGTTTCTGTTGATTGCCACATTTTGGTTTAACCCTAGGAAAGTAGTTCCTGGCGGTATTCTAGTATGCATTTGCACTGCGAAGGGTTGTGCTGGCTGTGTGCCATCTTTACCTACTCCCATGCCCTGAGAGCAGTGGTGTAACGAAACTTGAGGGGGGCCCACTGCAAAGTACAAAGAGGGTGCTCCCGTGCTCCAGACCCAGCCAAGAGCAGTCAGGCTGGAGCAACCTGCCGGTGCACAGTGCTGAAGGAGTCCCCTGGAGCACAGGCCACCCCCCGCACCGCAGGGCCTGCGAGGGCTAATGTGGCAGCTCTGCCTGAGGGCAAAATTCACATTTGTGCCGCTTTATGCACACTTTATGCACCCCTGGGGCACTATATACTACAGAAGGGGTTGCAAATGCTTGCTCAATCCCTTCTGTAACATGGATTGCAGTGTCTCTAATTGTACCCTGGTCTGATTCCAAGGAGTATGTCTGTATGCACATGATGGAATCGTTTGTGCCTGTGACATATTACAGATGTGGGGGAAGAGGCTAAGAGGTCACCAGTAGAAGCACTGACTGCGAGTTACATAAAAACAGGGCACAGCCAGTGTCACCCCGAAAATGGCCCTTGTGAGTGGGCTTCTGAGTTCCAGGGACCATCCCCAAGGTTGCCTTCTGCAGATGAGTGAGGTTAGTCATTGCACCCACCTGCAGAGGTATCTCTGACCCTCTTTATAAAGGAGGCTGGGTCACCACCTCCAGTGAAAAGCAGGTCGGCATCTTGAAGGAAGCAGCCTACACTAGGAACAGGGCATTTGTTGTAATATGGCGCATTGTCCCAGTCATTGTGATGCATACCCAGTTAAAGGTGCACAGCTGTGTACATCAGGATACTGCACTCTATGGCCAATGCGACCCTTGGACATCTTCAGTGCTTGTATAATTCTAAACAAGAACTAGAACATGTTTTTAAGGATAATAATATTTTGGTAAGAGCATTGCAGTTATTTTGGGAAGGCATTCAGAAGTGTGAACGTGCGGTTTGAGAG
The DNA here is from genome assembly GCF_964261635.1 of Lissotriton helveticus. NCBI lineage: Eukaryota > Metazoa > Chordata > Amphibia > Caudata > Salamandridae > Lissotriton > Lissotriton helveticus. The sequence continues at coordinate 664,753,600 of NC_136063.1, forward strand.
GTTAAGTCAACCAATCACATAATTCAGACTATGAAGCCAATAAAAATATAGTTATGACTAATGTCAGAAACTTTGAGCATTCGTGTGTTCCTGACATTCTCTACAGTAATCCTGTTAGCTGTGAAGACCTTATTAGAGAGCTTAAATTGCGTCAACATTAAAAATGTATCACAAGTACGTCTCATTTCATAGCCTAATGGTTGCCTCCTGAGTCCTAACCATCACCATGGCAGCAACATTTATCATGCATTTCATTACAAATGCGTGTTCGGCTGAAAGGGCCGCCATTGTATTTCAATTCCAATAGATTGTCATGTATATTTCAAATCAACTCCTGTCCTGTGAGCATTTATTTAGTACCTGCAAATGCATGACAGCCTTGAATTTTTTTTAATTTACTTCACCCTATGTGTGCTCTTGTGGAAAGTAACATTACTTTGTGTATAAGAATCAAATAAGAAAAGAGGCAGTCCAGTACTGCATTTCTTATCCAGTGTACCCCCCACACAGGACAATAGAACATCACATAACATATAAGCCAAAGTTCTCTGCTTGGATGATGAGTATGGGTATATGGGGTCTGTAGATGTTCAAAGATTGGACAGAAACCTTAATACTGTCTAGTTTACTTCAAGGGTTGTCTCAGCTTTTCTAACAGGAATTCGTATGCATTCTGGATATAAACTGTCTCTTGACAGATGGCAGGACATAACTCGAAGGAGTCAGAATAGAAAAACTGGGCTACAATTTAGAATTGACAAAGATTCAGGAAATGTTTGAAAAACCCCACAGATACGAACATTTAAATCTTACAAAAAGTCAGAACGGGCAGACAAATCTCAAAGTCTGTACTGGACAAAATGGAGGCACTTAATGAGGAAATACTATTGCTGCGAGCGGATCAATATCGCAGGTTCAGGAACGCCACAAGAAAAAAAAAACGGCATGATTCCACAATGGAAAGGCAAAGTGGTCACTGGACAAGAGACCCTCAGAGAGGGATAGTAAATAATGATAAAGGAGATAATACCAGTCTGACATAGGCATTTGACAAATTGCATACACTGACAGTAAGAAACAGAATCCACTGTTAATCCATAGGCAAAGGTACACGAATCTTAAGGGCAGGCCACTGTGCCATGGGTAATAAGCAGGGCCAGTCCGGCTACTCTGCCACTCTGCCATTTGCTTGGTAAACTTAAGCCCTTTTGAGTAGCTTTAAGACCTGGATGGGCAGCCATCAGAGGCACCCTAGTCACATCCTCATTTGAGGTTGGTTTTAAAAACTCGGACAAGAATGATTATGGTTTGCAGGACTGTTCTGGCTACAATAGAGTCTGTAAATGTGTCATGCCTTTTCTCCATGACTGACAGGATCCTTGAGGTCTGTTTGATCAAAAGAGTGCGTTGTAGAGTCTGTAATTTTCTTTCTCTGACTCTTGCCATAATTCTTCCATCAGAGTTTTGTTAAACAAGTTCCTCTTCTTTATTTTGAGTGAACTCACTGAATTACCTGCATGTGGTTGGGATTGTAGTAATAACGAGTGTGAGGACATATGACAGGAAATTTGATAAAGGTCCTCCTGTCCTCTTGCTACATTACTTATGCGGCATGTTTTTCAATAGGTAATCTTATGAATTTCTTCCTTATACCGTAAAACTTGGTGAAGCATGCTTACTTACATTTCATGCAACGCAGGTCAGTAAGCAGTCACTGTGCTGCGTTGCTTGAAAGGGAGATAGCAGAAATGCTCGATATTTGCAAAGACATGGAACATTTCTGCTCTCTCCTTGCATCAGCACACTGTGTGCTGCCTAGCTCCAACATAAGATCCTTTGCATCATGGTGCAAGTGTGTCTGTGTTACAAGCAGGATTGTTTTTGTGAAGGAAGTAATACCTTCCTGCACAAACTATGGGCCAGATGTAAGTAACTTCAATTTAGCGAGTCCTTAATAGCGATTTTTACCGAATCGCTATTAAGGACTCCCTAAATTCAACGTTGGTAGGAATCGCTAAAATATTAGTGATTCCTTAACAGTTCTTAATAACAAATTGGTAATTGAGATTCGTTATTAAGGAATACCTAGCCATTCATTCCTATGGGCTAGGAGGCCCATAGGAATGAATTTGAAGATATTCATTATTAGCGCTTCGGTATTACCGAATCGCTAATAGCGTGAGCTATTTCAAGGGTATCAGGGTGTCCTAAGGACACCCTGTTGCACCCCTGAAATGTGCATGTGTGCACATGTTGTGCACATACATGCCCTCAGTGCATGGATGTGTGCCACATGGCACATTTAAAAAAGCAAAAAAGTGCTTTTTTAAAGGAAATCGCTACTTACCACCAACTTGAAGTAATTAGCGATTCCTTAAGGCTGAAGTGCACAATTTTTAGTGCTACGTACATTGCATTTAAGGAATCGGTATTTCTGATTCCTCAAATGCAAGAGCAAAATAAGGAATCGCTATTTTGCAAGTAATTTTACGCTGTTGGGCGATTTAAACATGCATTTCGAAGATACTGCTGACCATGCTGCCCAAGAATTAATTGCCGGCCTATCTGCACTACAGCTGACTCAACTTGTCCCCTATCCAACACATATGAAAGGACATCTACTGGACCCGGTATTTAGTAATTGTCCAGGTCTAGTGATAGAGCCTTCTATTACCCTCCCGTGGACAGATCACCAACTTATCCCGCTAACTTGGTGTATCCCTAAACTGCCCGCTCTTTCAACAGGATCACGGGAGGCTCGAGACTGGCCTAAATTATCAACTGATGAGTGGGTTCGTGAACTTCAAGCCACAATCCCTCTGATCAATACAGATCCCACAGTAGCTAATGATATTTTCAATAGTTGGATAACGCAGTCACTTGACACTATTCTCCCAGCAAAAAAATCGCGGACTAAAAGATCCAGAACATCAGCCCCCTGGTACACTATGGAACTTAGGGAGATCAAACGCAAGTGCAAGAGGCTGGAAAGAAAATGGCGTTTGGGCTACACAGATCTGGACAAAGCCACTTATGAGAAATCCATTGGGGACTACAAGCTAGCGATTAAGAAAGCTCAATCCCAGCACTACACACAACGGATTAAGGACGCTAGGTCCAATTAGAAGGAAATATATAGGATAATAAAAAGTCTCACTGTCCTTCCCCAGCCTCCCGTAAACAGCGACGACTTACAAGTCCGCTGTAATGAGATGGCAGATTATTTTTTTAATAAAATAGACTGTATTTACTCTTCCTTTCCAGCCATTCAATCAAAGAATTTAATGGCTGTCCCTAGCCACCCCAAATATGATGTGATAGATAATAAATCACCAGTGCTGGAGAACTTTCCTCTGCTACAGTTGGACCTATTGTCCACTCTTATGACCCAGGTAAAATCGGGTTCCCCCGGCGACCCGGCCCCACCTCGCTTCTTAAGAACTGTTAGTGAGACTATCCTTCCGGTTATGCTGAAGGTACTCAATGCCTCAATTTCCACCAATATAGTCCCCTCTAAGTGGAAAAAAGCTAGGGTGAAAGCACTTGTTAAGAAGCCTAATATGAGCACCAATAACTTCAGTAACTATCGCCCAATCTCTTTGCTCCCCTGGGCCAGTAAGTTACTGGAAAAATATATCAACAGCCTTCTGACCACTTTCTTGGAGGATAACAATCTCCTTGATCCCTCGCAGACTGGCTTTCGCCCCAAGCATGGGACGGAGTCGGCTCTGTTGGCGGTCTTGGAGGAAACAAGAGGCATCTTGGATCGGGGAGGATCGGTGGCAGTCATCCTCCTCGATCTAAGTGCCGCCTTTGATACTGTAAGTCATACAATCTTGTTGCAGCGCCTCCGGGAGATTGGGATACAAGGAGGAGCGCTGGAATGGATCCGTTCATTTCTATCCAGCAGAAAATTCCAGGTCTTTGAGGGAGCAACTATCTCTACTAGTAGGCCCTTGGACTGTGGAGTCCCACAGGGATCTTCATTAAGCCCGACGTTATTTAACGTATACATGAGACCGCTGGCTGGGGTCGTCCGTCCATATGGCATTAAGATCGTGACCTACGCGGACGACACCCAGCTGGTGGTTTCTCTTACGCGGGCCGGAGACCCTGTGGGCACGGCAGACCTGATGGGATGCCTGAGTGAGGTCAACAGGTGGATGACCCTGTCTTGTCTCAAACTTAATGGGGACAAGACAGAGGTCATGATGTTGGGACATCTAGCTCCACCTACAATTGACCAGATCTGGCCAGCCTGCCTAGGCACCCCCCCAGTCCCCAAGGATGTTATCAAGAGCCTGGGTGTCTGGCTGGACAAGTCTCTGACATTCGACCACCAGGCTGTCGTGCTATCTGCAACATGTTTTGGCCTCATTAGAACGTTGAATAAGATCCTTCCGTTATTACCCTTTGAGGCAAGACAAATTGTGGTCCAAGGACTAATCCTCTCGAGGTTGGATTTGCTCTATCTTGGAGCTCCAGATTCTACATTAAAAAAGCTACAAGTAATTCAAAACTGTGCGGCTCGGACATTGCTTCAAATCCCTCGGAGGACCTCTGTAAAAGCTGGACTGACAAGACTACACTGGCTTCCGGTGAAGGACAGGATCAGTTTCAAATCTCTCTGTCTTGCCCACCAATCTTTTTGGGAAACCGGCCCATTAATCAGTCGCCCTTTAATTACTCCCTACTTACCCAGCAGACAGCTAAGGTCCACTAACGCTCTACTTGCTGCTGTGCCAAAGATCAAACGGTCCAGATCAGGTGGTCGGTCCTTTTCTCTAAATGCAGCCAAGTTGTGGAACAGCTTGCCTTTTTATTTAAGGTCCAACTCTGACCTTACCTCTTTCAGGAAGCAACTGAAGACTTTTTTGTTCAATAAATAGTGTGTTTTTTTCTTTCTGAACTTAAGTTCCACTGAGATTATTTGTTAGCAATTAGCGCTAGGACGCCCCCGTGCAACTATCTGCGCTTTAGAAAACCCATTTTCATTTCATTTCATTTCATTTCAGGTTTCAACTCACCTACATTGCACTCAGCCAAATACCGGTCGGTAACGCAGAATTTCTGCGAATTCTGCAATACCCCTCGGTATTTGGCCACCTACATCTGGCCCATAGCCCTTAGAGGCATATTCCTCTATCTATGTGTGCTGTAGAATGCAGCACTCGAGGAAAGAGGGAATAATAAGGAGAAAGAAAATAACGATATTTCTCCTTGTTACCCCTGCTTCAGGGAGGCGTAGCTTTTTGGCATGTTCCCAAGTTTGCTAGCTTTTGGTAAATCTGAGAAAGCACCAAAATCCATGGGTGGATGCATGGGAAGGCCCATGCTCCACTCATGGATATCTACCTATGACACACTAAAGCAAGGCAGTGCTAAGCATGCCTTGCGGTATTTTGTATTTACTAAACCGTGCAAAGTGTTAGTAAATACACAAAAGGATTTTGTGTTGGGGTTGCGCATAAAAGTGATGTGACACAATGCACAAACTTAGTAAATCTGCCCCCTACTGCGTTGTGTCAGTTTCTTGTAGCTCAATAGTGGGGTAAGTGACGAAAGCACAGTAATCTCCAAGGTATTCACCGCAAAAGCTTGTGCAGCATTATTTCCATCATCAGTAGGGCGTGCATTTGACCTGGGTAAAATCGTATTTTAATCAGTGAAATTCACATAATGTCAGAATTTTGTATTATGCAATTTTTGCAAAGTTTCACAATGCACCATTTTGAGTAATTGTTTGCATGCCATAGGCTCGCTTCCTAAGAAAATGTGTCACTGGGGTCGTGGCTTGGCTCCAGACAAGATGGCCGCAAGCTAGCGAGCTCCCGTGAGCCTGCCGCCAAAGACCTACCATTCCCACCAAGATCTGTTCTCATTGAAGTCACAATTTGCGTACGGTAATAGGGGACAAATCTGTGCCCCCAGATGGGCAAAAATCAGAGCCTCCCCCCCAGTATTGAGGGCTCGAATTGGGCCAACATGAGGCAGACCCACCAGAATTGGGCAGGCTGCGGGTGATTGCTAAGGGTGCCTAGTGGAGACATCCCAGAGTTGGTGCCCTGAGCTTGAGATCCTCCGGGGAGGTGGCAACCGGGGGGGCACTGGTGACTGACGACCCCGGTGTGGAAGAACCAGGGCCTCGGTCGCATTCAGGGGGGGAGTGATGTTGGGAGAATGGAATGGCCCACCTTTGATGGTGAGCCATGCAGAGATTGAAGAATGCACATCACAGCTGCAGGAGGGCAAGCAGCTGGGGCTGAAATTAACCGGGGGAATGCTTGGTCTCGGCAAGCAGTCCCACAACAAGCGGCGGTGACTCAGAACCCATTGGGTAGAGAAGCCGAGACCTGTCATGTGCCTGGCAGAATCGAGCAGAGACAGTGTGCAACTGCCCCCAGTGAAGTGAAGAGCGGGAAAGCCCAGGAAAGTGGACTGCCTGCGGGCACTGGGCCTGGATGTTAGGACCGGGTCTCTAGAGCGCCAGGAGACCTTGAGAGTGTGTGGAGGGCTGGGGCTGCTGAGCCGTCCTAGCAGACACTGCAGACTAAACAACCAGGCCGCAGGAGGACAAGCAGCAGGGGCTGAGTCTGAGAAGCAGAGAGGCCTGCCATCGACCACACCTGCGGTGGAGGGGGAGGAGGACTATTGTCGGAGCCTGGTTGGGAGGAGAGCTCTCTCTTCCCCACCACATCTTAAGGGACGGGGTTACCAGGGGTCGTCTTCACAGTAAGTCTCCCGGTTTCAGGAGGGCACGTTACTGGAGCAGTAGGAGTGACCTCTCTGGGAGAGTGGCTTGTGTATGGCCTGCTTCCCTGGTCACTGAAGGGCACGTGATCTGGCCACTTGTGTGGCCTGCCTGAACGGCAGCCCTGTGTTCCTTGATCGGACCCTTTTCCCCCACTCCCTCAGGGTGATGTGGGGGGCAACCAAAAAGTGCTGATTTACGGCTGGAGAGCGAGCACTGACCTCCATGGGTGCCAGTGTGACTGTTGTTTGAAGTACCGGGAGTTGCAGTGGGACCCCAATCTGCACATCAGACACTCAGTTGAAGGTGGCGAGGCCCTGTGATGGCCCATTAGCGGCAGACCTACTATGGTGTCCTAGCGCTTGGGGAGGTGGCCCCCTGATATTGAGGTTATTGGGGTGAGCCCTCACTCACGAGGGAGGAGGTGGGCGTAGCTTCGGAAGCAGCAGGACATTTGACTGGGATAGCATCGACAATGCTCCCGAATCTTGGATCTTGGCACCATTGAGGGGATCAGTGGCAAATGTAATCTTCCGCAGTAGCTATGAGTTCAAAGGATCCCTCCTCAGGCCAAGGGCAATCTTACTGTTGGCCCTTCCTTTTGGTCTAGCAGGTTAGAAGATGGCAAACAGGCCACACAAATATTTTGCCATCTTCTCTGGACATTATTTTCCTAGGGGTCTGTCTGTCTGAACAGCGCATTTGGGGGTAGTGGCAGACTATCCTCCTGCACATGGAAAGGTGCAATGTGACTCCTTCTGCATCTCAATTGTGTCTCTGTCAGGCTCTCTTGATTGCTTATTTCCTGACCTGCCCCTTGCCTACACAGACAGCCTGGTGAGGTCTCATGTTCCCTCTGGAGAGGGAACATTGTCCCCCCTCCCTTGCTTGGCTTCCCAGGTGAAAGCTCTCTCTCTTTCCATCCTTAATCGTTGCCTTTCCTCTACTTCCCACCTGGATTGTCTCCTGCTCGTGGTGCTAGGTGCTGTTTATATAGTCAATGTTTTGGCCTCAACTTCGCTCCCTGATGCTTCCTCTGTGTCATAGGTCTGCCCAGGCCGAGTGTAGCCTGCACCTCCCTCTTTGGAGTCAGATCGTGTGGGGCTGCAGTTCCTTTCTTCCCCTCCACTTATGGAATCTTCATCCAGGAGGGCCTCTAACCTCCCTCTGGCTTTATGGTGACCAGTGGGGTGATCAGGAGTATGTGCTCTCTGATCGGCACCGGCCCTATGGTTCATGGCTGATGGGTGAGGGGATGAACCTCGGAGGGGCTTGGTACGGGGTCGATCATTCTTAGGCTGATGAGACCTGGGAGCCTTTCCCCTTCCTGGTGACTTGCTGACTAGTGTGGGCTCCAGTGGCCTCCTTGATTGGTGGATTGGTGTAACCCAGCGCAGCGACGACTGGGATGGCCGGCATTACTAGGAGCTCATCCCTACCGGTATATGGTGGGGCAGTGCTGGGGCTACCTCAAAGATGGCCCATGGCTCTAACAGGGCCTCTTCTTTAGCCTTTTTATGTCCTGTGTAACTGGTCTGATTATGAGTCTTTGTATGCACTAAGGTGTTGGTGTTGAACGTTCTACCCTCGGGCCAGGGAAATGGCTGGGTTTTAGAATGCATGTGCCACTCTCTGCAGTGTTTGTCTCATTTCCTAGCCTGGGTGGGGAACCCCATTTTCATGTGGTCCAACGGAGCCTCCATGATAAATTGAAAAATGTGTTTATGTTAAAGATTTTCGGCTAATTGAGATTATCTGAAAATTAGGTACCAACTCTTCTCTTGGGGGAACTGTGTACTCAGGGGTGGTACCAAAAATTCAATTCACTGGTTTTGAGCTGAAAACAACCATCAACAAAAAATTTTAACATAAAAATAGAGACAATGATGCAATGAAGCAATAATGACCTGTAACAAAAGGGCAATTGTTAGTTCAGGGCAGTGCAGATTGCATTGCAACAGAAAACTAGCAATCATGAACTTCTGATTTGGAAAAACAGTTATTAACACCTAAAAGCATAGATTTATTATGAAGACATAATGATTTGTACAATTTCAACAGCACCACAACATCAATAAATGGAAAAAATGGAAAGTATATAAAAGAGACAAGAAAGGTTGACAGAAAAAAATGATTTTGTCCAAAATCTTAGCCCCTCCTAGGGCCTGTAGCTTGAGGAGAAGGAATGCTCTATGCCGTTTGCGGAGCCAGGTGAGCTTGATAGTCTGTCAATATCGCTCATCTGACAAAAAAAACAGCAATGATTTGATTGAAGAAAAAGGAATAACCTGATACTACACACCCTCTGCAGCCAGACACAAACTACACCTGGTTCACCCAGGTCCGAATTCTTTTTTCCCTAACATCGAAATTGCATACTATATCTCAACCAGGGGTTGTGAGTAACTGAATAACTCTCAATTCTTTCAGGTGCTATCAGTGTTGGAATCAATAACCCTAAGAACATTTGTAACAAACAAATCAAGTTTGAGATGTTAGCTCTATATCACAACCAGAGCCTATGTGCACCGACTTGCCACCATGCCCAGCGATCCAAGCTATCCCCTAGCGATACCTGGGGACTAAGCGTTCCTTTTACCATGGCCAATGGTAAAGAGATCCCTTACTCACACCCAGGGATGAGACTTAACTTGTGCTCTAGCATGCTTACTAGGGGAAAACAAAAGTGGTCTACGCGCTTGTCCTAGTTTGCCATATGACACGTTGGGAGTAAGGATCAGATGTAGTCTCTTATGGCATCTGTCTCTGGATTTACCTCCACCCCATGGATTCAGCAGAACTTCTAATCAATTATGGCATCTATTCACCAATCTTTTTTGTGCAGATTTGATTCCATTTGGGCCAGGGTCCTTCCTTCAAAAGCAGTCAGGCCCATTTCACCCATCTCTCCTGGCTGGCTTGCCAAAACGTTCCTCGGATATGAATTTACCTTAAATAAATGAAAAGATAAGAGGCATTTGTCAAAACAGGAACACGCTGGTTTAATTATACGCTGCGGCTGGGAGAGCCTGAACAGAGTGCGTCTGCTCAAAATATCTTGATGTGCAAAGTTTTGGCCATCAATTTATACAGTTTCTGCGTTACAAAAATATCTCTACATTCCTAAAGAGCATCTTAGCTGTAAGGACACAGATGGCTCTCGACCTAGGGGAGAGCTAATGTAGGCCAGTGTGCATGTGTCCGGATGTCCGGCATGAGGAGCGTGTGATCACTATGTGTGGTGTGCAAGTCATGTCCTGATTAGATGAGTATACCTATTTACATATGGTATCTAGCTTTGTGATTTTTCTGGGGAACAGGAGCCTTTGGCCAATAGTGTTTTATTTGGGCCAATTACCTTTGTCTTGTTTATGGTGCAATTATCTATCTGTGGAATCAATCAGGGTTTTATTATGGTATGTTTATGGTATTCACTCTGTTGAAGTGCCTGTCCAAGTCATTATCCGTTAGATAGATGTCATTGACATAAGATAATGCCTCATTATCATTCGTTTGTAGTAACTTTGTTACTCTGGCTGAAAATAACCCTGGACTATTCTTGAATCCCTGGGGGAGACGACAGAAGTGACGGTGTGTCCCCATAATTGAGAACGCGTTTAAGTACCTGCCTTCAGGTGCAATGTATTAACAGAAGAAACCATTATAAATATCTAATGTGGTTTTATATTTTTTGCGCACAATGTTATTCATCAGTGCTGCACTGTGTGCATTCTGTACTGCAAAGGTTTTGCAACAAGAATTTAAATGTCTGTAGTCCAAAACTAGACGATATGTATTGTCTGGTTTGGGGACAGGAAACAAAGGATTGTTAATTGGCGAGGTGCATGTTTCAATCACCCCTTGGTATTCAAGTTGATCTAATATCTCCCTGATGTGTTTCTTACCTTCTTGCCTAACTGGATACTGCCTCTGAGCAGTTGGTTGTATTTTTAACTGGATTTTATGGTGAGGAGAATCCTCATCCCAACCCACATGATTTTTACATAATGCTGGAGCCTGGGCTACAGACCATTTTCTGGCATAGGTGTATTTTAAGTGAATCGGAATATGATTGGAGAAGGCTGGCATAATGATGTCTTCGCTATGTGGGCACTCCCTGACAAATTTTGGTGGGCAGTCTTTTTTAGCTAGAAGAATGTCATAACCCTTAGAGAGCTTCTCCCAAAAGAGTGCTCTTCTCTTCCTAGTTATGTCCCCCCATCCGGAGTGTTACTTCATATAACTTATGGGGTACACTAACCCTGGTATCAGCTGTTTCAACTTGAATGTACTCATTCAAGTCCACTGTCTCCAGATGATCCTTCAGGATCTTGCGAGCTATGGTAACTTCTGCCGCGCTGTCCAGCATTGTCTGGGCCCACTCCCCGTTCTTGAGTTGTGTCCTCAAGATCCTCGGCATGTCTAATTTTTAGACCTGCTACCTTCTTTTTGGTGAATTGGGTTTTCTTATTTTTTGGAATGTGTTGATCATCTTTGGACTTCATGTGTTCTTCCTTGTGTTCTGACCGTCCTCTTCTTTCTGATTTCTGCGAGGAAGTCTGAAAGGTACGAGAGCAACGTGTATCAGTATCTTGATATCTATCAGGTTTTTTCAAATTATCCCTGTTCATGAGGTTATACCTCTTTTCAGAGGGCTCCTTTTGAGGAGACCTACCTCTGGATTAAGAATGCTTTTCTTTAGGAAGGGACTGTTTAGTATTTTCCCACTTCTTTTTAGGAGTGGTGAGAGTGTTTTTAATAAAGACCTTTTCAGGACTTTCTGTTAGTTGGGGTTTGACTGGTTTCTCACCCAAACTATCTCTACCTAGTTCTTTATAGGATTTTTCTATTATTCTGGCCACTTCATATGGTTGCTCAGATACATCAAATTCTCTTAATTTTTGGTGAATCGCCATGGATGCTGCTTCACCTTTAATATTAGCTAATATTATAGCTGAAACCTGTTTGAAATCTTTCAGTAATTTCATACCCAGATTCAAAGCAGGCTCTGCCCGTATTCATTTTGAATCTGTTTCAGGACGTCTGGTATCACCGCCATACACGGAACACCATGTGTTTTTGTGTAGATTGCAGCAAAGACTGTACCCCAAGTGTCACAGTCCTCCAGGTGTGGTGCGTTCCCCATTGGTAAACAGATTGTTAAAATCCGGTGTTTCTCATGAGGTTTACTATCAGGAAATACTGCCTCAATTTGAGTCATTTTTTGAGCTATCCAGAATGAAATTTGTTCCCTTTTTGCAAGCAATTTACCAATGACTGATTGTATAGTCTGTGGTGTAATTTTATTTGTGTTCCCCTGGTTAGGGGTTTGTTGTGGAATACTTATAGGAGGTTGTACTGTTAAGAGTCCGCATGACATATTGATCCAATTGGGTATGTATTTTGATTAGTTGTTTTAGTTGAACTAATAGTTCTGCACCTGACATTTCTTCAATGGCAGGATGTGGTGTATAGCTGGCTAAAGCTGGCCATGTTGCTCCTGGTCTACCTACTAGACCGAGCCTGATAATGTGATTTTGATGTTGTAGGACGCCTTTAAACCAGAGCGCATGCTCTTGGTATGTTAATGGAATTTCAACATCCTCAAAAGGAGTGTATTCCGCTGGAGGTTCCTCTACCTTGTAGAAGTGGAACACATGTGTTACTGAATTTGCTTCCGGGAAGATAATCCATGAATAGAATACCTCTGTCTGACGATATTCATGTGCCTCTATGACAAAAATTACCCTACCACCTCTCAATGATAGGCCATTTGTTTTAAGCTTTATAGTGATGGTTTTCCTTAAATTTTCCGGAATGATTATAGCATCCGCGTCGGTTTCTTGGAAACCTGTAACATCTAAACCCGGTCGGGCTGTAGTTACTGCAGCTCCACCGGTTTTTGTAGGTCTACCAATCTCGGTATCGCTATCCGACATTTTGTTGACTGAAAGTTTGCAGAGCAGGTTTCAATGAAACAAAGATAAGGTGCACAATATTTTGGAAAATCAAAGAAAGGGAGTCCCTATATTCCACAACTTGGGAGTATCATGCTAGTACGCCTCTTTAATAAACACATAAGCCCTTGAATTTGAAAACCACAATGTATATACAGATACTTTCAATTGACTGAATCATACAGACACAATGTTGGATAAAGTTAAAAACAATAGTACAATTTATTTGAACAGTAAAAAATTCATGTATTCATTAACACTTTCAGTGCCTACACATTATGATGTTTGAGAAAAGTTATAAAATAATTTTAAAATAACACAAGAAGAACAAAATTATTTAAAAAACAGTAGTTGTTGCAAAAATGTCGACGCAGTGTTTCGGTTTTATTGTTACACCTTCATCAGGACAAGTTCTGCAAGAATAGATCTATAAACCAGAGAATTCCCATGACACCAAGCTATCGCTAGTGAGATGATGAATGGTTTTAGTATGAAAGTCACCTCAAATTGAAAAAATAGGACTACTTTCCATTCTCTTGAAATATAAGAACTTTGTCCTGATGAAGGTGTAACAATAAAACCGAAACGCTGCGATTTTTGATATTTCTCCTTGTCCCTGATTGGATTCGTAAGGAGACCTCCTTTGTATTTTTGACTTGGCACAATATTTTGGAACACTGTATCCTTCAACGTTGAACAAACCAAAAACTAATACATAGTATATTCGTCCTACTCTGTTATGGCAGATATTCTATCCTTTTACCCACTCCAGACGTCTATTGGAGTATTTTACGGGAAAAAGGGTTCTCTGTGAAAATCACGACTGAGTTACTCTAGCATCTAGCATTAAATTAGTGCCTGCCAAACGTTGGGCGCCATGTAGTGTAGTTCCTATATTCCCAATAGGCTCTGCGCACATAAACATGATAACTTTGTTTCCCCAAGATAAAACGTATCTTCAGAGTCGTGGAAACAATAGATAGATATTTTACTGAGTCATTTGTGCATGCTTCATTTCATCAAAGGTGCAGAGAAATGGAGAAATGGGCGTTTTCAATAAAAGGATTTATTGAACAGTCTTCTTTCTCATGCAGAAAAAATGAACTGCTGCAATCGTAATACTGGCTGTAAAGTATAATGCGTACAGCAAGAAGGGTATTTTAAAATAATACTGTAAAAGCATGGTATGGTTTCTAAGCCATAAAATACATACATAAATAACAAAGCTAAAAAGTACTCAACTGGTGCTTCTAAAATACGCCTACCCCCATGTACCTAACCTAAGTCTAGTACGAGGGAGGAAGCAAGTGAGGTGTAGCTTAGGTTTAGTTTCTTTTCCAAAAATCTATCCAAGATTTCTCTTAGGATCTAATCAGGTCTGTACCTTGGTTTTAGAATGTCGGAGGTCTGGTATCTCTGGCTCGGGACTCAATTTCCCAACACCCCGCGAGGGGAGCTTGGAAACACTGGAGCTGGATTCTCAGCGAGAGAAAGGCAGCCTCTTGACCAGTGCGTCAGCTGGAGGGTCGGCTTCCTTCGGCACTTGCTGTAGCGAGCTGCGCCGGGCAAGTAGGTAGTCGAACTCCTCCAAACCACTGTGTGTTTGCTAGGGCAAGTGTAGGCATATTTATACCTTGAAGGTGCCTGGTTTGACGTAAAGTCTGACATAATAACGTCACCAAAGAACCCCAAGGGAATGTTAGTTCTTTGAAAACGCCATGATTTCTACGACAAATCAATATTCAAGAAAGGGGATGTCCCTGACTGCTGAAGCTGAGTTTTCCAAGAAAGCATTGTGGCTTTTTGGAACCACTGGAAGTAGCCATGCCTGTATTTGGAGTGCATGGGCTATGTCTAAATATGATTATGATTTCTATGCCTCTATAAGGGCAAGGTGAATTATACTTATATAAGGGCATGAACCGGTAAATTACGTTTGGATCCTAAAACCCTACACAACAGGGACCCACGTCTGGGCATACCCATCCCACTCGGGGTGACAAATGCAAAAAGAATAGTTGATGGACAGAATGTAGAACAATGTCAAACCTTCACCCCAGTACAGAGATCTGGGCCTAAATCCATTGTTTTTTTGCTCACCATGCCATTCCAATTTGAACCCAGACATATGAAAATCAGTCTTGACCCTGTGCCACATGGGAACAGTCCAGCCTAAACTGCCAAGCCAGGTCCTCACTGGACTGGAAACAAGCATCCTAGGACGGATTTCAGGGTTTCACCCCTCTTCAACCAGGATAGCTTTGATTCCAGTGGCATGAAGAGCACGGGACCCACGTCTGGGCATACCCGTCCCACTTGGGGTGACAAATGCAAAAAGAACAGTTGATGGACAGAATGCAAAACAATGTCATACATTCACCCCAGTACAGAGATCTCTGCCTAAATTCATTGTTTTTTTGCTCACCCTGCCATTCCAGTTGGAACCCAGCCATATGCAAATCAGTCTTGACCCTGTGCCTCATGGGAACAGTCCAGCCCGTACTGCCAAGCCAGGTCCTCACTAGACTGGAAACAAGCATCCTAGGACCATTTTCGGGGTTTCACCCCTCTTCAGCCAGGATAGCTTGATTCCAGTGGCATGGAGAGCACGGGACTCACGTCTGGGCTTACCCATCTCACTCGGGGTCAAAATGCAAAAAGAACACTTGATGGACAGAATACAGAACAATCTCATACATTCACCCCAGTGCAGAGATCTGGGCCTAAATCCATCATTTTTTCACTCACCATGCCATTCCAGTTTGAACCCAGCCATATGCAAATCATTCTTGACCCTGTGCCTTATGGGAACAGTCCACCCCGAACTGCCAAGCCAGGTCCTTACTGGACTGGAAACAAGCATCCTAGGACCGGTTTCGGGGTTTCACCCCTCTTCAGCCAGGATAGCTTGATTCCAGTGGCATGGAGAGCACAGGACCCACATCTGGGCATACCCGTCCCCCTCCGGGTGACAAATGCAAAAAGAACGGTTGATGGACAGAATGTTGAACAATGTCATACATTCACCCCAGTACAGAGATCTGGGCCTAAATCCATTTTTTTTATCTCCATGCCACTCCAGTTTGAACCCAGCCATATGCAAATTAGTCTTGACCCTGTGCCTCATGGGAATAGTCCAGCCCAAATTGCCAAGCCAGGTCCTCACTGGACTGGAAACAAGCATCCTAGGACCGGGTTTGGGGTTTCACCACTCTTCAGCCAGGATAGCTTGCATCCAGTGGCATGGGGAGCATGGGACCCATGTCTGGGTGTATCCATCTCACTCGAGGTGACAAATCCGAAAAGATCATTTGATGGACAGAATGCAGAACAATGTCATACATTAACCCCAGTAGAGATTTCTGGGCCTAAAGCCATCGTTTTTTTGCTCACCATGCCATTCCAGTTTGAACCCAGCCATATGCAAATCAGACTTGACCCAGATGATTTAAAGGCTGAGTGGACCGGCCAGGATTTGAACCTGTGACCATGAGGTTGAACAGAGGGCCCTGTAGTGGATGCATTAGTCCACTGAGCTACCAGACCAGAGTAGCGTCCAACCTAGCCTAGTAGTGGGGGGTTGTATGATCTTCTAATCTAATTGCTAACTCTGCCTTCCTTCATGCCCACTATCTGTGGATAAAGGTGTTACTGACTACAAATGGGACTTTTTTAATGAAGCTGTTATCCATGTAATAATGATACATGATACATGTGATACATGACACATGATCTAATTGAGAACTGACATTTTCAATTCATCATTATCACCGAGAGTTTGTTGCTTGATCTTTTGACCTGATTGTAATTGCATTCTGCATATAGACTTCTCAGGTAAGCAGGGTGCAATGAATACTGTTACTTTTCCCTAGGTATAAACAGATTTACCGTAGCAAGTTTTTTCTGACTTTTTTGTGCCCCATTTATAATGTTTTATTTGCAGATGAAATATCTCCAGCAAATACATTGTATGTCTTTTAGCAACTTTAGGATTTAGTCACTAAAAAGTATTTCTATGTAGGGTCAAGTAAATTGTTGGGAAAATATAACATCAACCTATATCACTTAAAGCTTGACATGATGTACATAGTCTTTCCATGTTTTTTACGACTCCGATGCATGTGAAACAGAGAATGCAAGAATGCGCAACTTTTTTTTAACATTTTCTAATATTTTATCACTCATTTTTAATTGTCCTATCTTTTTCTTATCTTTTAGAATTGAACACATCTGGGAGCAATCTAAATTTGCAGAGAAGATGTGAATCCAGTCCACTTTCAATCTGAGCATAATGAGCCATTGACAATCTTGATAATCATGAGCCCGCATCTTGACTCGACCTCTCAGTAAGCTGAAGTGTCAGAAAGTGTTTAGAATAGTTGAAAATTACATTGAATACACATATGAAACGCAGATCAATTGCAGACTGCGAGCTCAGCCTTAATTAACATTGAATAGAGTGAAAGAAAATTAACTGTGCCAACCGTTCTCTATGCCCTTACATGTTGCTGTCGCATCTATGCTTATGCATCAAAATCTAATCGGATTCAGGGGCAGCTACTCAATGTGGACACCTGGACACTGAAATAATTTGAAGGGAATTAAACTAAGAACAAATGATGAAGGCTTCAAATCTTCAGATCTTAAATAAATCAAGCAAGTCATCACTGACTAATTTGTCAATAAAATTCATGCAAATAATCTCCGCTCAGGCCACTATCCCACACCGCGCACTAAAATGTTTACTATTGGTGCATCATTTAAGATTGACAGTTGTACCCATTATATGACTAGGGAGTCCGAAATGGCACTTCTGTCACTCCAGCTGGAGCGAGCTTGACAGATTCAAAGATGTCTACAATGTCTGAGGACATTTTTCCATAAAGCAAGCGTTGTTAAGATCTTTAAGAACCACAGGCTCCCTGTGTTAGGCTTATAGTCCTACAGCAAATTATTCAGAAAACGATTTCTACGTCACAGTTATCTTTATTTTATTTCTCTAATGCTTTCTTTATTTATTTGTTCATATTAGATTTACATTCAATGAATTTCAGGATTTAGAGTGTTGCATCATTAGGTAAAGGCCGTATTTTGTCAATTGTCCATACATTTTCACAAGATCACAGTTTCCTGTGCTGATTTACAAGTCATGTTGTAGAAAGTACTTAAACTGTGATTCTCTGTCTATCACCTTGCAACTCAACATGCCATTCTGCCGTGCCTGCATTGCTAGACAGACAGTCATCATTCACAAAAAAAATCTCAAAGCCAGACTTCATTATGAGCACGTTAAATTAACCTGTCTGCCTTTGGTTCACATTTTGGATGGCATTATATTTCGCCGGACTACTGAAAGTGTCAATTCATGTAAACAGTAACTTTGCTATTACATAAGGTGACTTAAGTTTGCTAAAAGCTATGCAATATCTATGTCTCAAGGTTTGACAATATATGTGTAGAATAAACATGTAGTCTGAGTTGATGTATTTTCACTCAAGCTGGTGACCACTGCGCCTTTCAGTAGGCCGGGTCACCCTCCTTGTTCCAGCCGCTACCTGCTCCTGCCGATCCTGCTGGGACTCCCGCCCGCCTGCTCCTGCCGCCGCTGTCCTCCCTGCACCCGAGCGACCCAGCCTCAGCTGAGCCACACGGCCGCCAGTTTTTCCCGCCGCTGACCCCCTGCGGCCCGCCCACCACCAGCCCATTGGCCGCCCCGCTCCCGCCAACCCAGCTGACCCGCCCTCCAGTCCCCTTACTTATGACGCCCCCTGAGCGACCTCGCAGCGGACGCGTGCAGCGGGAGCACCGAATGAGCGCCGAAGGTGCGCCAAAGGTAAGCCCGTCTGCGCCCGTCCGCGCCTGGACCGCGCCCAGTGCCAGGACCCCTGTCTCCCGCAGACACCAGCCCACCCGCCGGACCTAGGACGCCACCGAGCTCTACGCACTCAAAGTCGGCCATATCCCGGGCTGCTATCGAGCCACCCCGAGACGCACCCACGGACCCTTCTGCTGCCACTCCTGCAAGTTCACCTGCATCCGGACCTGCACTACACCAGCACCGACCAAGCCGAGCACCAGCAGCAACCACCTCAAGTGCATCCTGCTCAACACCCGCTCCATCCACAGACACGCCGTCGAGCTCTGGAACCTGCTTGACACCACAGCCCCAGACGTCGCCTTCCTCAACGAAACCTGGATGAACGCCTCCTCAGCGCCCGACATTGCCATCGCCATCCCGGACGGCTACAAGATCATCCGGAGGGACCGCGTCAACCAGACAGGAGGAGGCATCGCCATCATCCACAGAAACACCATCCGCAACACGACCAACACCGACGACACCCTCGCACCCGCCGAACACCTGCACTTCCAGATCCACATCAACCCCAAGACCACCCTCAGAGGCACCCTCATCTACAGACCCCCAGGACCACGCACACAAATCAGCGAAGACATCGCCGACGTCATCAGCCCGCAGGCCCTCCTCTCCGCTGACTACATCCTCCTCGGGGACCTCAACTTCCACCTGGAGAACAACAGCGACCGCAACACCACCACCCTGCTGGACAACCTCGCCAACCTCGGTCTCAAGCAGCTGGTGACCAACCCCACCCACTACGCCGGACACACACTCGACCCCGTGTTCTCATCCAGCAAGGACATCACCTTCAGCCACGCCACCGGACTCCACTGGACGGACCACAGCTGCATCCACTTCAGCTTCATAAGGACCACGATCCACCACCACCAACAACAGGTTGCACGCAGAAGCTGGAACAAGATCACAGCCGACCAGCTCGCAACCTCCCTGAGCATGAACCCTCCCACCAGCGCAACTAACCCAAGCCAGGCGGCCACCAACCTCACGAAGTGGATCAGCAACTGCGCAGATGACCTCGCCCCTCTGAAGACCCCGCCTAGCAGACCCAGCAACAAGAAAGCCCCATGGTTCACCGACGAACTCAAGAGCTCCAAGAAGAACTGCCGAGCACTCGAGAAAGCCTGGCGCAGAGACCCAACACCGAACAACATGACTGCCCTCAAGCTCGCCACCCGAAAACACCACCAACTGATCCACGCCACCAAGAAAACTGCATTCAAGGAACGACTGGACAACAACGCACACAACAGCAAGGAACTCTTCAACATCGTTAAAGAGCTCTCCAACCCCAACGCCGGAAACAACGACATCACCCCTTCGCAAGACCTCTGCAACCCCCTAGCCTCCTACTTCCACAACAAGATCGCGGACATACACAACAGCTTCAGCACTCAACCGACGCACGCCACGACGGAACCACCGCCCCCCACCACCACCCTCCGCGCCTGGAGCCCGATCAGCACCGAAGACACCATCCGCACAATGAACTCCATCCACTCCGGATCTCCGACCGACCCCTGCCCTCACCACATCTTCAACAAGGCCGACGCTGTCATCGCACCCCACCTGCGGGACATCATCAACACCTCCTTCAACACCGCTACCTTCCCGGAGAGCTGGAAGCACGCCGAACTCAGCGCTCTACTAAAGAAGCCATCAGCCGACCCCACCGACCTCAAGAACTACCGCCCCATCTCGCTGCTCCTGTTTCCTGCAAAAGTCATCGAGAAGACCGTCAACAAGCAGCTGGCCGCCTTCCTCGAGACGAACTGATCCCTCGACTTCTCGCAGTTTGGCTTCCGGGCCAACCACAGCACCGAGACCGCCCTGATCGCAGCCACCGATGACATCCGAGCCCTGCTCGACAACGGAGAAACAGCGGCCCTCATCCTCCTAGACCTCTCCGCGGCCTTTGACACTGTCTGCCACCGTACCCTTGTGCGGCGCCTCAGCAACGTCGGAATCCAGGAGAAGGCACTGGAATGGATCATCTCGTTCCTCGCCGGAAGGACACAGAGAGCCCGCCTCCCCCCGTTCAGATCAGAAGCCACCAAAGTCATCTGCGGCGTTCCCCAAGGCTCCTCGCTCAGCCCAACCCTCTTCAACGTCTACATGAGCCCCCTCGCAGCCATCGCACGCCAACACAACCTCAACATCATCTCCTACGCCGACGACACCCAGCTGATCCTCTCCCTCACCAACGACCCCGCCACCGCCAGAGCCAACCTACACGAAGGGATGACAGACGTAGCCAAGTGGATGATGAACAGCCGCCTGAAACTGAATTTGGACAAGACGGAAGTCCTCATCCTGGGATCTTCACCCTCCGCCTGGGACAACTCCTGGTGGCCCCCCGCCCTGGGCAGCGCACCCAAACCAACAAACCACGCACACAACCTGGGCTTCATCCTGGACTCCTCCCTCTCCATGACCAGACAAGTCAACGCCGTCTCCTCGTCGTGCTTCAACATCCTGCGCATGCTACGTAAGATCTTCCGGTGGATCCCCACCGAGACCAGGAAAACAGTCACCCAGGCCCTCGTCACCAGCCGTCTGGACTACGGCAACTCCCTCTACGCCGGAACCACCGCCAAACTCCAGAAGAGACTCCAGCGGATTCAGAACGCCTCTGCACGACTCATCCTGGACATCCCCCGACGCAGCCACATCTCCGGACACCTGAGAGATCTGCACTGGCTCCCGGTCAACAAGAGAATCACCTTCCGTCTCCTCACCCACGCACACAAAGCCCTACACAACCAAGGCCCAGGATACCTCAACAGCCGCCTCAACTTCTACGCCCCCACACGCCAGCTTCGATCGACCGGCCACGCCCTCGCCTCCGTCCCCCGCATCCGAAGAGCCACCACAGGAGGAAGATCCTTCTCCTACCTGGCCACCAAGACTTGGAACTCCCTCCCGACCCACCTCCGCCTGACCCAGGACCACCTTGCCTTCAGGAAGCAGCTCAAGACCTGGCTGTTTGAGCAGTAGCGGACCCCCCCTCCCCTAGCGCCTTGAGACCCTCCGGGTGAGTAGTGCGCTATATAAATGCTTTAATTGATTGATTGATGGTTATGTCTCAGATTATTTGAAAGGTCCCCTGTTTAGATTAAACTCCAGTGGTCAACCTTAAATAATAAACCTTGTAAATTGACCACTGAATTTGAGTAGCCTGATGAAGCAAAGTGCAGAACAAGATTTTGTTCAAACTTGCGAAGTTAATCTCCCATAATAATAATTGAATTAATAAGCTTGTCGTGAAAATTACTAATCAACTTAGTTTAAGAATACATTTATCAATACACGCGGGGTAAACTAATGTGCTTTTTGTTGCAAACGCAAAAGAAAAATAATAAACTAACCTTGTCTATTGTCTTTGTCAGTATTAAATGCGGCTGTTTAACTAATGGCATGTGCTTATTTGTGTGCTTATGTTATGTCTTTCTGTGACAAAAGCTCGAGGAGTTCGTGCAGTTCCCAAAGGAGAAGTAAATATAATGCTGCTTGAATGTGCTTCTGCTAGGTAACATAATTAACAGGATTTATTAGTAAAGGGGGTGGGTAACAGAATGGGTTTTAATTCTTTAATTAATTGATGCCTTGTGTTTGTTTGATAATAGTTTCCAAAGTGAGGCCTAAAGGTGGTTCAGAAAACATGGCTGACAGAGTTGCAGACGAAAAAGCTTGTCCAGATTGATGCCTTGCACATGTGTAGCTGTGAAGACTTTTACTGCACAATCATCATTAATTGAAACAGCAGTTCTTTGACTGCGTTGAACGTGTTCGTGGAGAAAAGGCTCAAGGACAGGAACTTAATGTGTCTGCCAAGGCTAGGAAGTGAATTTTCGAAACTCGAGGAAAAGTAACTTTCTTGAGGAAGCAAAAAAGTTGTGGAAATGAAAGACAATAGGCCTTATGTGAAGCCTGGATTTGGTCAAGAAACGGAGATGACCTAGTGTACTTTATCATGGACTGACACAGGACAGCCACTGAAAAGCTTGGATTTTCATAAAAGAATGTAAAATGTAGAAAGTTTAGCTAGAAAGAAAGGTATAAAACCTGAAGCTCGGAGCAGGGAAAAAACTCTTGCTTTCCGATTCCTGATTGACGTGACATGCTGTTGGACTTTTGGCGCACGTAAGGACAGCAGACTTTAATGATTTTTCCTTTCTAGGTTAAGTGAGAAATAGACAGGGAAATAGATTTAGGGAATGGAAACTGTTATTCTGCTATTATTTCCTGTTTCTGAGCTTGCTTTGAAAATGACAGTTTATTAATTCATTTCCTTATTAAAATGTTACTTTATTGATTGCTTATAAAATAAAGATTTTTAAACATAAATGCTTTCCCTTATGAAAAATAAAGTTAATAAAATTAGATTTGAAATGACAAGCTGGTCTTGCTTATTCATGATCTAGTTACCATCAGTTGATTCAATCACCTTGGTGGTCTGATTAATAATTGATAAATGTTAAATCCATGGTAAGAATAGATATACAGCTGTTGTAAATATTTTTTGTAAATAATATGTGAGTAGATTAGTTAATCATATCACCTGATTCAGTCGCTCAGAAATTGTCTCATTGGTAGTATGGGCCTTTATAAGCGATTCATGATTAATGGTGAGTATTGAGGCGATAGGTAATGTTATTGAGACAGTTTTTCAATAGGAGCACTGGATCAATTTCTTGGTAGCAGAGTTCGGTTACTATGGTAACTGATATGTTACATGGTAATACATAGGATTGATGTCTAAAACATGTTAAGTTTGTTCAGTTGTTATATGTAGTCGAAAGGTTTTTTCCAGCAGTGTGAAAATTCCTGGTTTGTGCCGGCAAGAGAAGTGTGATAGGTGAAGTTACACAGTGCATTTGTTCTGTTTCAAAATAGTGGTATCGCCGTATATCACAAGTGTTGTGGACGTACAGCACAAGTTTAGGGATTTTAGGTGTGTAAGGTAAAATGCATAGTGAGGATTGTCTATGAAATCGTAGCTTTTGAGTATAGGGATTAGTGTCCTGTTTTAAAACTCACTGTGAAAAGAGTAGTAGAATTTATCCAAGCTTGAGTGAAGGGTAAGGAAGCGTCATCTATCTTACTGGCGTGTGAGGATTTCTATTGGTGGGTTAAAGTCCTACTAAAGATTTATGTATGCATGGTTAGGAATTTTTCTGTATGAATGTGCGTAAATGAATTTGTAATACACGATCGAGTGAAACTCTGAATTGTCTATGTGTATTTAGAGAGAAACTAGTACGTTATTACCTGCTAGAAGGGTAAAGTAGCCTTACTTTATCGACGAATTTAAATATTCTGTGAAAATAGCGTTGTCTATTTCACGTGAAAAAAATACTTGAATGATTGGGAAAGCTATTACTTTATTTTAGTGCAACAGACAAATGGTTTGTTTTTTGTGGAGTTATTAACAGAATTCAATTGAAAGTTTTGTAAATATGGCGCTTTGAAAAGTTTTTGTAAAGGAGGTGTCAGTTCAAGGAGCGGAGTGAGGGACAGAGAAGCTGCAGCGGCAGAATACGTCACAAGAGTAGCGCTGTGATTGGCTAACATACGTCACAGTGTTCGCGCACAGATTGGTTCACATGACTAAGGCAAGCTTACAGCTGATTAGCTCATCCTGAAAAACAGTAATTCTATTGGTTGAGCAAAATAGTGATGTAGCTTAACTTGATTGGTTCGTTGGTGAGTTTCGCGCACGGATTGGTTGGTGTTGCGGAATAACACGGAAGTTATTACGATCTTTTCCGAAGTAAGGGAAATTGTTTAAAAACATGGATTATTATTACATGAAGGAGAAAAAGAAGCTTTCATGGTTTCAGACATTGAAAAACAAACTTAAACCTGACAAGAAAATGTTAACGCGGGGTGGAAGATTAATTCATAAGTACAAAACACCTGCAGCGTATATGTTGGGAGAATATGGTTATCATACGTATCTTTGGATTGAGAATTGGATGAAGTATACTGAAAATGATGGTGTATTAGCATGGCCGGAAGATGGATCTTTTAACATGGCAGTTTTGAAAAACTTAAGAGAAAAAATGATGAAACTTGTACCAAAGCCAAGACCTACTCAATTCGAAGCACTAGTTGAATGGGAGGTTGACATGTTTGAATTACAACGAGAGAGTAGAGGATTATCAAGGAGAACAGGATTAGGTCTTAATAGAGAAACACATGAGGATAGAATGTGTCGATGGAGAAGTGGAGACATGTGTGATGGCTTTTACCCAGTGAGACTAATTGATGAGGTAACTGGACAAATGAGTGCCCAAAATAAGAATAATATTAGTGAAGAAAGTGATTCAGAAGATGCGGTATTAGAAGAAATTTATACTAGAAAACCGCCACCTTATCAACCAGTTTGGACATGGACATCTCCAAGTGCCCCTCCAAGAGAAATTATTGATGAATCGTCTCCTAAAACAAATCCGAATTATAGAAAAACACCTGAAGGAGTAGAAACAAGATGTAGTTCAAATATATCAGGAGAAAATAGAAATTATGCTGAAACTCCAGTCCATAGAAATGAAACCCCAGTACATAGAAATGAAACCCCAGTCCAGAGAAATGAAACCCCACATGGAAAAAGAAGAGAAAGATATGAGGAATTACCAAATATTTCAGAATATAATCGTTCTACGAATGAATTAATACAGCAGTTAACTAAAAGCATGGAAGCAGTAACAGTACCTGTAACGATTGGACCTGTTCTTCCAGTATTTGATCAAAAAGTAATTAGGAATTCAGCTTTAACTGTTCCATTAAATTCAGAAATACAGAAAGTGACTGAAATATTTTATTCAGACTTGTCTGAAATACATCGAGAGAAATTAATGAGGCCCGATTTAACTTTTAATCAAAGTTTGTCAAGTAAAACTCCATCTGGTGCAGACTCTGGAACTCCGGAAAAGAGTCTGAATAAAATAGATTTAACACAAACCCTATAATGTAAATTACTTGATGTTGCAAAATGGAAAGCAGATTTTGAGGAATTATAATTGGAACGATTGGAACTGATAGTTTGAAGGCATATCAGGATGATGAATTATTATTTATTTGCAAAAGCATAACATAGAAAACGAAAAACAAATATGATCAATTGGAGGAGATGGCTTCTGAATTAGAAGTAGATTTAAGCAAGAAGAAGAATTTGCAGAAAACTTATAGGGTAGATTTCTCTGAAAAAGATATTGAAAATTTGAATACCACAGGAAGAATAATTCATATAAAAGACTTAATTGTGATTTTGAGAAAATGGGGTGATTTAGGTAAATGGAGAGTAAAATGGACAAAGAAAAGAGATGAAGACAGAACAAGTTTAGCTTTTCCTATCAGAGAAAAGGAAGAGGTAGTTAATGAATTTCCAATGAGAGAAATACCGGGAGGAGGGTATGTCCATGTCCCACGGAGAAGACAGGACATTTTAATGTTTACAAATTACTTTCCTCGATTAAGAGAAAAACCTGTAGAATGGTATCGACAGGTGGACAGATTTGTGAAAGTTTCAAAAGTTTTGTGGATTGATCTTGATGGATTCTTTGACATAGTTGTCCCATCAGATCTTTGGGCAAATGTAAAATTACTATAAATTGGCCTAAAGAAGAATACCCTCGACATGAAGTAACAGGTGCTCCTTCACCAGAGGTAATGAGAAAGTATGAACAGGTAATTGTGTTTTTGAAAAACAAGATTCCCCAGAAAGAAATAGATTGGGTTAAAATAGATAGAACAACACAAGAGCCGAAGGAATCAGTACATTCATTTTATGAAAGATTACTGCTGGTTGTCAAACACTATAGTGGTTATAAAAATGTAAGTGAAAAAGACATGAGTCATTTTATATACAGATTTGTATATAAATGCCTTGCCTTGCCTTGTTGTGTTGTGTTGCTACCTGGCGGGCGCCAGGACGCTCCTTCGCTGGAGCATCTGTGCGCCTAATAAATTAGTTTAACATAACATAAAATAACATATATGGCTTGAGACCTGAAATTAGTGAAATGGTAAGAACTGGAATAGTTGGTTGGCAGTCAAACACAGTAGATGATATCTTGAGAAAAGCAAAATACTGTAGTGATGAAATAGATGCTAAACAAAAGAAGTTAAAAGAAAAAGCTATGTGGGCACAGGTAAAAGTGGCTGAAAAATAATTAGCAACTTTAGGAAATAAAAATGTTGATCAGAATCAAGGAAAATTTAAAGGTAATTATAATAAACCAAAATTGATGGGAAATATAGAAGAGTTAAAACAGAAACTCCCATGTTTTAATTGTGGTGAAATTGGACACTGGAAGCGTGAGTGTAAGAATCCGCCCAGAAATTATTTAAAAAATGCATCATTAAATCCACAGATGCAGAATGAGATAAATCAGCAGCAACAGCTACAGCGACAGGTAGTGATTCAGCGAAGTCAGTAACCACAACCGCCACTTCCAAACTGTGTTAATGTGCAGAGATACAGTGCAGAAACAGGATTCAGCGGAGGTGAACAGTTAAACAGATCACCAAGAGTGAATGTGTTGAATGTGTCTCAACAATATTGGTTGAAAGAAGATGGTGGGAGTGAATCTGATGATTACTTCTGACGGTGCCTGAGGGAGGAGGAAGAGTGTGTGCTTGGAGCCATTCTTGAGGTAGATCAATCTGGTCCATTTGTAAATGGTAAAGTGAATGATGTAGATATTACTTTCCTAGTGGATACAGGTGCTACCCGTTCTACTGTTAGATCAATGGAAATAGAAAACCTTCCTCTCTCTGGAGATAAAATCCAAGTAGTAGGTGTAGCTAATCAGCAAATAAAAACAGATCTAATGGAAAGGGGCGACCGCTCGGTCCCCCCGAACGTATGGATGGGGGCCCGAACCTCCCGGGAAGCCATTTTGGGCGGGGTGGGCGTGGCCCGGCTGGTATGCCCAAAGCGGCGCCTTCCCCCGCCCGAGAGGGGTTGTCCTAGACACCTCGAAGGAAGACCACGCCCAGTAGGCGTATCAGGGACGGGTACACGCCCTCCCGCAGAAGGATAAAGGAGCGGGAACCCAGAAGATCGTCCTCTTGTTCCTCGGATCGGAAGGCTGCACCCACTCGTTGCTCGTGAGCCCTTGACGGAACAAGCAGCAATTTTGAACGTGGTAATCCTGTTTTTATCTTTCAGTTTCGACACGGATTTCAGGACCTCGTGGATCGACCAAAGGCGGAGGACTCGCAACCATGCCTAGCAAGCAAGCAGGAAAGGGTTCCGAGATGGAGAAGATGTTACGCCTGTTGTCGAACCGGATGGCGTGTATGGACCGAAAGCTCGGTCAAGTCCAATCGCTCGGTAGAGGTTTGGCGGAGGTAAAGAAGCAATCGAGAGATGTCGCGAAAGCGAGTGTTCCTCTTGTTCCCCCACAGGTGGCGCTAGGAGTACCAGCAGCTGGTCAAGAGAAGGTGGCGGCAACAATGGCCGATCCGGGTAAGCTCGCATTGCCAATGGCGGGGGAGGGCTCGATACCCTCAAGGCGGGAAAAAGTTGCACAGCACGTTCCCTTGGCCACGAAAGAGTTAATATGGGGAGACAAGTATGTTAACATGTTTTCATTTGTTGACGGACCATCGTGAGATGGAGTATGCTAAAACGCAGAAAGATTTGTGGCACCCTAGTGTATGGCGCGCCAAGATGGCCGAGTTCAGGGTGGAAGAGACAGTGACGAACTGGGTTAAGGCCTTCTTTATATTTACCGCAGTTATGGGGGAACGTAAACCTGATGTTATGACTGAGTTGGTTTGCTACCAGAATTGCATTATGGATTTTTATTCAATGTATGAGGGGGAAGAATGGAAAGGTTATGACATGAAGTTCCGTAAAGCAAAGAAATATGATGCTTCTCTGTCTTGGGATTGTTTGGACTCGGTGTCATGGCACAAGCAACTCCTGCCAGGGGCGACAGGTACGTCCTCGCCAGGCGGGAGCGGGTCCGGAGTTGTCCGCCAAAAGCCCGGGGTGCCCTTTCGAGCAGGCACAGGTGGGGGCTATCAGCCTAGAGTTGGCGGGAAGGGCGGACAAGGGGGGGTCTGTTGGGGCTTCAATCGAGGCAATTGTAACAGACCGCAGGGGACATGCAAGTTTAAGCATGTGTGTGCCGGCTGTGGGAATTCCTCACACCCGGAAAGTGCATGTAGATCAAAGAATGGTGGGACGGGTGGAAAAGGAGGACCTAAGCAGGAGTAAGGTGGACCTTTGTAACCGATTGCCTACACCCGTTGATCTCATGGTTATGATTCCGTGGTTAAACAAATACCCTGATCATGTGTCCGCTGGGATGTTGAGGAAGGGATTCCTACATGGCTTCCACATCCCGGTGGGGGAAGTTCGGGGGAATTCTTTTTGTAGAAACCAGTTATCGGTACGGCACAACCCAAGCGTGGCAGAAAAGAAAATAGCAAAGGAAGTCAGTTTAGGACGAGTGGCTGGCCCCTTTTCCTGCCCACCGGTTGCCGATTTCATATGTTCCCCGTTAGGGGTTGTCCCGAAGAAAGATCCGGGGGAGTTTAGACTCATACATAACCTTTCTGCTCCTAGGGGTTCCTCGGTGAATGATGCCATAGACCCAGAAGTTTGTTTGGTACGATACGCATCGTTCGACGATGCCGTGGCCATATTGAACCACCTAGGCCCTGGGGCGCTGATGACGAAATGTGATATCGAATCAGCATTCCGGTTGCTTCCGGTGCACCCGCAGGATCAGCGCCTGCTAGGTTTTGCATTTCAGGGAAATTATTACATGGATAAATGCATGCCCATGGGTTGTTCCATTTCATGTGCATATTTTGAGATGTTTAGCTGTTTTTTGGAATGGGCATTTACAGAGGCCACAGGGCACAGACATGTTATGCATTATCTGGATGATTTTCTGTTTTTGGGGGCAGCCGGGGATATGAATTGCGCACAGGCGCTGTATGATTTCTGCATCCTCATGAATGAATTCGGTGTCCCATTGGCACCAGGTAAGACGGTCGGACCATCTACTTCACTGGAGTTTCTGGGTATTGAGCTCGATTCTGTGGAGGGGTGTTTCCGACTACCAGTAGACAAAGTGACCAAGTTCCGGGCTTCCTTGATGCAATGCCTGGGTGGGGAGAAAGTGACCCTGCACCAGTTACAACGAACAGTGGGTCAGCTTAATTTTGCCTTGAGGGTGATTCCTATGGCCCGCCCGTTTTCGCGCTCTATCGCGCAGGCTATGGGTGGTCTCAAAGAGGCTCTCCACCGTACGAGACTGTCTGGAGAGGTTCGCCAGGATATGCGTATTTGGTTGGCATTTCTGGCGGACTTCAACGGTCGAGTCGTTTGGAGCTCCCCGCCAGAGTCATCGGAGGAATTAGGTCTATGGACCGACTCGGCAGGGAGCGTGGGTTTTGGCGCCATCTTAGGTGATCGATGGTCGGCACAAACATGGCCAACATGGTGGCACTCCGACGGCCTCACAGGTAACATTGGGTTCCTGGAGTTATTTCCCATCTGGG
The DNA here is from genome assembly GCF_964261635.1 of Lissotriton helveticus. Classification (NCBI taxonomy): domain Eukaryota; kingdom Metazoa; phylum Chordata; class Amphibia; order Caudata; family Salamandridae; genus Lissotriton; species Lissotriton helveticus. The sequence continues at coordinate 664,783,715 of NC_136063.1, forward strand.
TTGCTCTGATGACATGGGCTGACGATTTCAGGGGCCGCTCAGTGGTGTTTTGGTCCGACAATATGACTGTCGTAGATTGCATTAACCAACAGGCAGCACGCTGCAAAATGATTTTGAGATTGTTGAAAGAGATTGTGCTGCTGTGCATGAGATTGAATGTACTGTTCAGGGCGAAACATGTGCCAGGTGTACTGAATCATGCGGCTGATGCACTCTCTCGTTCACATATGCAGGCATTCAGGGGTTTTCTGCCCACAGCAGACCTAGAGGCAGCACCATTCCCAGAAGCAATGTGGCTAATCGGTGCTTCGGATTACAAGACCTCGTGGCAGCGAGTCTAGCCCCCAGGACAAGGAAAGCATACGAAGGAGCGTTTCGTTCCTATTGCACGTATTTGGGTCCTGTAGGGAGTCTGCATTGGGGTCAGGAGGAATCCTTCCTGGGGTACCTGGTTGCACTACACAGGGAGGGCCGATCAGTGGCAACGGCCGGTAGGCATAGGGCGGCCATTTCTTTCATGGCCCAGGTACACGGCATAAAAGACCCTACAGGTTCTTTTTTGGTGAGGAAAGCCCTTTGCGGCTGGCAGCGCCTTGAGGGTTGCAAGAGAGATACGAGGCACCCGATTGGCTTAGACAGACTGTCTCTGCTTTTAGCAAAGCTGGACGAGACGTGTTCCTCCCATTATGAAGCAGTTCTGTTCCGGGCAGCGTTCACATTGGCATTCCATGGGGCAATGAGGGTGAGCGAGCTTGTCGCAAGGAACAAGAGAGAGATGGAGGGAGGTTTGTGCAGGGATCACGTCCAGATAAGGGGTGATTCGATGGTAATCATGATAGCCAGGTCCAAGACCGACCAGGGGGCTATGGGAGATAGTGTGGTCGTGCAGCGCAAGCGTGGGTCCCCCGTCTGCCCGTTGAAGTGTGTGGAAGACTATTTGGCGCTAAGAGTGGCCGCCTGGGGGGGGAGATTGCTCCGACACAAGGATGGCACCCCACTGACGAGATTTCAGTTTCAGAGGGTGCTGGCACTGGCAATCGCTGACGCGGGCATGGACCCGTGCGATTTTGGGACCCACTCCTTTAGGATAGGGGCTGCTACTGAGGCTACAGCCAGGGGTCAGAGTGCCGAGGAAGTGAAACAATTAGGCCGTTGGTCCTCGAATTGCTTCAAGAGGTATGTGCGATTGCACATGTTGTAAGTGATCAATTGACATGCACTCACGTTTTCTGTCTTTTGTTTACTTTGCAGTTTCGCGGGCCTGCCATGCAGGGCGGAATTGGAGGTCGACCCTACATCGAGAGACCAGCGGTCAGAGATCACTGACTGGGGAGAGGATGGTATGGGTCGTGGGCCACTCATACGTGAGGCGCGCCGGTGACGTATTCAAGGAAGGTGACGCGATTCACGCACCTGGGGAATACGGGTTCAGAGTGGCTTTCCATGGGAAAGGTGGGCTCGTTTTTGACCAATTTGAGTCATTTTTTGAGGGACTTTTAGGGCGGCATAGGTCACCGCCATCTGTAGTCATAGTACACCTGGGTGGCAACGATTTGGTGACACTGGGCAGACGAGTGTTACTTGAACGAATCTTGTCGGCTGTTAGCTGGTTGGCTAAAAGAGTCCCGGGGTGCACGATTGCCTGGTCCCACATGATTCCTAGAAGGAGGTGGCGAGGGGGCCTTTCGGTGTCAGCTCTGAACCATTCAGTTAAACGGGTCAATAATAAGATTAATAGACTGTTCCGTTCTGCACAGTTGCATGTCATTCCTCATGGGTGTATCCGGGGTGACCATATGTATCTGTACGATGGGGTTCACCTGTCCAGGGAGGGGAATGATTTACTAATAGGAGATTTGGTTGCATGGCTGAGAGGTTTGAGGAAGTATGACCTATAGGAGGAGTTGGGGGGACCGGATAGTCGGTCAACTATCCGGTCTGTGGCGGTAAGGTCATGATCGGTGAGCAGGAATTTAAAGGTCCCTAGAGTGGGGCGCCACCCACAATGGATGGGAGCGCCCGGGGGAAGACGGCCATTGGCCCCTTCCACGGGGAGGCGGCACCCACTAAGGATGGGGCGCCTAGGGGGAGATGGCCATGGGCCCATCCCAGGGGGGGAGGCGGTTAAATGCCCCTCCTGACTAATTTCCCGGGGGGCGGATATCTGCGACGGCGGATAGAGAGTATGGGGTGGGGGGGAGAGTCCACGCTGTCCTTCCTACAGAGACCTCATACGGGAACTCGGACGACCCTTAAGATGGCATCGAGTAGAAAGGGGGCCCCCACCACGACAAGGGAAGTTACAGTTGGCAATGAGGGTAGAGCCCTCTGCGCATGCGCCGCTCACACGGTGAGGGCGGGAGTTTGGTAGTAGGGATCTGACACCGGTTAAGACCTTGCCGTTGGCCCTTAATGCTAGGATGTACAATTTGAATTAGAGTGTATGCATTTTCAGGATGTTAGCCAAAAGTACATGACTGCATCGAAATGTAATAAATGTCAAATTGTACATAATGCATAATGATGAAACTTTTAATTGAATGTTTTAAATTTTGTTTCATATTTTAATAAATACGGCCGGGAGGGTGACTCCCTCCCGTCTTCCAAAAGTTCAACGATTGTCCAACTTCCCATCCTTGGGGATGTGTGTTGGGAGGGGGTGGCGGGCATCCCGGCCATACTGAACCAGTTGAAGTTGAAATAGGTACGTTTAACGATAAGCATAGATTTATAGTTTGTGATAGCAGTCCTGTAAATCTTTTAGGTAGGGATATCCTTTGCAAGATGAATTGCGCAATATAGTGCTCACCGGATGGTATTGAGCTACAAACTCCAGAGGAAGATGGGCTTTACAGATTAATAATGTCAATGATTGAGGCAGAAGAAAGTAAATTATTTCCTGTGTTTGATAAAAAGAATCTACCTGAAGAATTAAAAGACACCGTGAATGTAAAAATTTGGGATTTCACTGGTGATGAAATGGGTTTGATGAAAAATGTAGACTCAGTAAAAATATCAGTAAAACAAGGAGTAGATTACCCAAACATTCCTCAGTATAAAATGAAAGCTGAAGTGATTGAAGGAGTTACTCCTGTAATAGACAAATTCATTAAACAAGGTGTTTAAAAGGAAATTGAGAGTAGCCCATGTAATTCACCGATTATGGGAATTAAAAAGCCAAACGGAACTTTCAGGATTGTTCAAGACCTGAGAAAGGTTAATAAAATTGTTATTCCATGTTGCCCAGTTGTACCAAACCCAGCGGTAATTTTATATCAGATTCCGCATGATGCAGAATGGTACACGGTTATTGATTTGTGTAATGCATTCTTTACTGTTCCATTGCATCGAGAAAGCCAGCAAATTTTTGCGTTCAGGTTCAAAGAGCGTATTCTAGCATGGTGTAGAATCCCTCAAGGGTACACCGAAAGTCCATCTATTTTTAATCAATTGTTAAAGAAATTATTGGAAAATCTAGATTTACCTGGAAAATCTATGTTAGTGCAGTATATTGATGATCTCCTTGTGGCTGCAAAAACAAGAGATAATTGTGTAACAGATACCATTACTCTTTTAAATCATCTGGCAGATGAGGGGCATAAAGTGTCTCCTGCAAAATTACAGTTTTGCAAACAAGAAGTAAAATATCTTGGTCACAGAATTGTAAAGGGAGTCAGACAAGTGACAACAGAAAGAATAAAAATGATTCAAGCAATGCAACCACCAAAAACACAGAGAAAGGTTAGAATGTTTCTCGGAATGGTAGGTTATTGTCGACAATGGATTAGTGGATTTTCAGTAATTGCAAAGCCACTGCAGAGACTGACAAAAGCAGACACAAAAGACCTGATTAGCCTAACAGAAACTGAATTAGAAGCTTTTGAACAGTTGAAGAAAAGTTTGTGTGAAGCTCCAGCATTTGGAATGCCTGATTATGAAAAATAATTTGAGCTGTATTGCAGTGAAAGAGAAGGATGTGCATTATCAGTTTTGATTCAAAGACATGGAAGACTGAGAAAGCTAATAGCATATTTCTCAGCTGTTCTTGACCCAGTTGCAAAAGCATTACCAGGTTGCTTAAAAGCAGTAGCTGCAACAAGTGTAAGTTTGGAACAAAGTGAAGGAATAATAATGGGATTTCCTGTAAAAGTATATGTACCACATTCAGTTGATATTCTCCTCACAAGAAGCAGAACACAACATTTGACAAATAATAGGCTAACAAAATATGAAATGGTTATTCTTGGCTCAGACAATGTTTCAATTGCGAGATGTGTGAATTTAAATCCTTCCACATTATTACCTGACACTTCTGAAACAGAAATCAGGGATTAAGTTGATCATGAATGCCTGGATGTATTAGAATATTGCACTAAACCTAGACAAGACATAAAAGATGTCCCATTAGCTGAATCAGATTATGTTTTATTTGTTGATGGTCCATGCTTAAGAACAGATGAAGGTGTTCGGAGTGCAGCATATTCGGTATGTACAGGTACAGATGTAATTGAAGCTTCTTGTCTCAAAGGAATTCGTTCAGCTCAAGTAGCAGAATTGATTGCTTTGATTCGTGCATGTGAATTGGGAAAAGAGTTAAAAATTACCATAGTGACTGATAGTCAGTATGGGTATGGCGTAGTCCATGACTATGGCCAGCTCTGGTCTCAAAGAGGGTATTTAACTTCTGCGGGATCACCAATCAGAAATGCACAGTTGATTAAAAGACTAATGGAATTCAGTTGCCAGAAAAAATTGCAGTTGTAAAGTGCACTGCACATAAAAAGGGTGAGGATTACATAACAAAAGGAAATTCATATGCTGACACAATAGCAAAATTCTGTGCAAAAAATAATGTGTCAATTAATCGGGAAAAAGCAAATGAACATGTTTTGAACTCACTTATACTAACATCTGTAGTTGAGACTTGGCAGGGAGTAAAACAGTTGCAAGATGAGGCAGATGAGGAGGAGAAAAACACATGGTTAAAAGCGGGATGCAGACAGAGAGAAGAAGATGAGGTTTGGGTTTACAAAAATGACAGACCAGTAATGCCAGACAGTATGATTTCTGACATGGCACGCATGTACCATGGTCCAGGACATATTGGCAGAGATTCAATGATTAGATTATTTAGACAAACATGGTACAATCCAAAATTCAGAATAATTGCAGAATCCCTTTGTGAGAGGTGCCCATCTGTCAGCAGATCAACCCAAATAGAAAAACTGTTGTGAGCATGGGAACCATAGGACGGGAGGGTGGTCCATTTACCAGAATAAAGCTTGACTTCATTGAAATGCCATCTCACAACAAACTCAGATATGTCTTGGTGATAATCTGTTTGTTTTCAAGATGGGTAGAAGCATTCCCAACACGCCACAATGATTCAATTACTGTGGCAAAATTGCTTTTGAGAGAAATCTTACCAAGGTATGGATTTCCGGTGACGGTCGAGACAGATCGTGGCACACATTTTGAAAACAGATTGCTAAAATTGATTTGTGAAGCACTGGATATAAAGCAAAAACTGCATTGTGCTTACAGGCCAGAAGCATCAGGTGTAGTTGAGCAAGTGAATGGTACAATAAAAAACAAAATAGCAAAAATTTGCTTAGCTACAGGAATGCAGTAGACAGATGCACTTCCACTTGTTTTGATGTCTTTGAGAAGCATTCCAGATAGAAAAACAGGACTGAGCCCTCATGAGATTTTAATGGGTAGGGTCATGAGGCAGGCATTTGTTCCAGTTGATAAACTGTTGAGCATTAATGATAGCATTATGGATTACTGCAAAATTCTATCTGATGTGGTGACTTCTGTGTTCCATCAGGTGGGAACTGAAGTAATTACAAAAGAGAAAGAACAAGGTCATGATCTGTTACCAGGAGACAGGGTGAGGACAAAAGTACATCAAAGAAGAAACTGCCTAGTACCAAGGTGGCAGAAGGCAAGACAGGTGATATTAGTCACAACAAATGCAGTAAAGTGTAGGGAATTGAAGAGATGGATTCATGCTAGCCACACCATACGAGTGCCAGCACCTGAGAATCCCGACGAAGGTGAAACAGCAGCTGATTCAGATTCAGAAGAAGAACCTGAAAGAAATCCAAATCCAAATCCTGAAGATCGACAAGAAAGTCGACATCTGGAAAATTCAATTGCAAATGTGGCATTGAATGAAAAAAATTAGGAAATTGTGATACAAGATTCTGAAGAAAATGAAAATGATGAAGATTTGCTAGATCAAGAAGCAGGAAAAGAAGCTGAGCAAGAAGTGATTCAAGATCAGGAGAGTATTGAAAAGCAGATTGGAAGCTCTGGAAGAAGGAACGAAAATTCTGAAACTGGTGAATTGGAAGTAATCGAAGAAGAAGAAGAAGAAGTTCCAAGTACCAGCTATAAGGATGATGTTCCTAACAGAGTGAAACTGCCGAGTAAAGAAGCACCTGAATCTAAAGAAGAATCTGATGCAATAAAACTGATTATTAATGAATCAGCTGAAACACAGAAAGTGAAACAGATGAAAGTGGTGATGAGTCAAAGGTGAAAAAATCAAGGAAAAGAGCTTGGAGAGTGGAATATAATTTAGCGGAACCGAAAAGAAAATTATCAAGAAAAGGAGATAATTGGCCAAATGAAAACGAAGGCCTAAAATATAAATTAGTGAATAAAGCAAAAGATCAGGTTAATGAGATCACAAGTCAAAAAGAAGAAGACTAAAATAAGAGAAATCAAGCAGGAAAGAAAATAGAATTGATTAACAGAAAAACAAAAAGAGTAATACAGCCAAATCAGAAGTACAAGTCACCTGAGTGCACTTACATAATAATTCCACCAGTAGAAGAGGTAAATAGTAGTCAAAGAAATTCTGATGATGCAAGTGATAATGATCGATTTTATTCATTAGGTGACACAAGGTTGAAGAAATTGTGTTAGGTGACACAAGGTTGAAGAAATTGTGTTAGCTGGAAAACACATTGATGTATGACATAAGGTTGAAGAAAAGCTGTTAGAAAATAAAGTTATTTGTTAAAAAAAAAGAGGGGAGTATATTTAGTAATTTTTCATTTTTATTTTTATTTTTAAGGGCTCTTGTTTGAAAGTAAAGATGCATTCTTATAATAATAATTCGAGATGCTCAATTTTCAAAAGATGTTGCAAATTGTCTTCAATATGTGTAATCTTGATAATTTAAGTTTGGTTAATTTTAGCTGTCATTTTTCCTTTTGGAATAGATAAAGAGATGTATAAAACTAATATGACTATTAAAGTTGTGGTTAATCATGATAAAAATGATAAGTCTGATAAAATTATTGTACATAAACCAGAAATTCATCAAGATAGATCTGTGGGAGATTTTTCTAGTAATACCTTTTCAACACTGTTATCTGAATATGTTAAGGTGATGGATGTAAAAGATTGCTACGTTTGTGTAAAGTTACCTACTTCTGTGTCTGAAGGTGTTACATATAATATGCTTCCTTTTACTTATGGCATAACATGTAGTGTAATAGCCAGTTTGTTTTATCAGACTGGTCACTTGGAGTAATATTATTCAAATTATGATGAGATTTTTGCAAATTTAAAAGTTGTACATACCTTGAATAAAGTGAAATATGCTAAACAGATGAGGGAATTTTTCCTAGTAACCAGTGAACTCACTTATGAGTATGCTTTTAGAAATAATTTAACATGTAAATTGAGAACAGAAGAGAAAACATTCTTGAATATGGTGGAAGAGAGAAGGGCAATTTACAAGCGAAATGAGATGATGAAACATACTAAGTCTAAATTTTGGCAGATAGAAGATGAAAAGCTCAATGGTAGAAATGAAAATGTTGCAATTCATATAGATAAACCTGGTAGTGGAAAATGTTGTATAAGAAGAGATAATACTTTGTTTGATAATTATTTTGTTGGTGCAAGTCAATGTGAAGACACTTATCGTATTATAGGGGGTTGGGGATTTAAAGGAGGCAAAGATCGAATCTTTCCTGGAATTTATTTTGTGTGTGGGAATAAAGCTTATTACCATCTCCCAGATCACTGGTTAAGTAGGTTTAGTTTTTCCTAAAATTTTTCATGTAGATAGAAATGCAAAAGGTTCATTTTAAATTAGCAATCACCTGAATAGATTTAGAAGAGAAAGTGTTGCAGAAATAATGGGAGATATATTTGGTGCATTAAAACCTATGGTAGGAATAACCCTGAATGCAAATAAAATCAGAAGAATGTCTACAATTGTTGATAGATTGTCAACTGATACTGCAAGTGGTTTTCAATTAGTGAATACAGAGCTTATTGCTATGAGAACTATGGTGAGTCAAAATCGTCTTGGTTTAGACATTTTGCTAGCAAAAGAGGATGGAGTCTGTGGAATTTTGCATGTCCAACATTGTTGTACTTACATACCTGACAAAAGTCAGAATATAGAAATGTATATTAAGAACATAACTGAATTACATAATGAAGTTGAACCCTTAGAAGATGATAGTTTTTCAGAACGTTTAAGTAAAAGATTTTCAGCAATTAAACACTGGTTTCAAGAGATTGGTAGTTCAATTATAGGTAAAATATGTTTTCTTTAATAATCATAGCTATAGTGATACTTTTGTTAAAAATTAGTTGCATGATACACAAGAGAAGAAAATATGTAACAGAAAAGAAAAGAATTTGCAAACTTAGAAAGGAGAAAGAAAAAGAAATAGAATTAGAAGAGTTTTGGAGAACTCAATATGATAAATGCATAAAAACAGATGAATCTAAAGTTTAGAAATACTTATATTAAGAAAGTCTAAAACATGTTCAAGGGTTAAAATTGATACATTTTGGGTATTGTTTGGTGATTTAGAAATCGCCAGATGAGGGAGTTCAAGAAGCAAGGTGCAGAACAAGATTTTGTTCAAACTTGCGAAGTTAATCTCCCATAATAATAATTGAATTAATAAGCTTGTGGTGAAAATTACGAATCAACTTAGTTTAAGAATACATTTATCAATACACGCGGGGTAAACTAATGTGCTTTTTGTTGTAAAAGCAAAAGAAAAAATAATAAACTAACCTTGTCTATTGTCTTTGTCAGTATTAAATGCGGCTGTTTAACTAATGGCATGTGCTTATTTTGTGTGCTTATGTTATGTCTTTCTGTGACAAAAGCTCGAGGAGTTCGTGCAGTTCCCAAAGGAGAAGTAAATATAATGCTGCTTGAATGTGCTTCTGCTAGGTAACATAATTAACAGGATTTATTAGTAAAGGGGGTGGGTAACAGAATGAGTTTTAATTCTTTAATTATTGATGCCTTGTGTTTGTTTGATAATAGTTTCCAAAGTGAGGCCTAAAGGTGGTTCAGAAAACCTGGCTGACAGAGTTGCAGACGAAAAAGCTTGTCCAGAGTGATGCCTTGCACAGGCGTAGCTGTGAAGACTTTTACTGCACAATAATCATTAATTGAAACAGCAGTTCTTTGACTGCGTTGAACGTGTTCGTGGAGAAAAGGACAGGAACTTAATGTGTCTGCCAAGGCTAGGAAGTGAATTTTCGAAACTCGAGGAAAAGTAACTTTCTTGAGGAAGCAAAAAAGTTGTGGAAATGAAAGACAATAGGGCTTATGTGAAGCCTGGATTTGGTCAAGAAACGGAGATGACCTAGTGTACTTTATCATGGACTGACGCAGGACAGCCAATGAAAAGCTCGGATTTTCATAAAAGAATGTAAAATGTAGAAAGTTTAGCTAGAAAGAAAGGTATAAAACCTGACGCACGGAGCAGGGAAAAAACTCTTGCTTTCCGATTCCTGATTGACGTAACATGCTGTTGGACTTTTGGCGCACGTAAGGACAGTTGCATTATTGATTGCTTATAAAATAAAGATTTTTAAACATAAATGCGTTCCCTTATGAAAAATAAAGTTAATAAAATTAGATTTGAAATGACAAGCTGGTCTTGTTTATTCATGATTTGGTTACCATCAGTTCATTTAATCGCCTTGGTGGTCTGATTAATAATTGATAAATGTTAAATCCATGGTAAGAATAGATATACAGCTGTTGTAAATATTTTTTGTAAATATTATGTGAGTAGATTAGTTAATCATACCACCTGATTCAGTCGCTCAAAAATTGTCTCATTGGTAGTATGGGCCTTTATAAGCGATTCATGATTAATGGTGAGTATTGAGGTGATAGGTAATGTTATTGAGACAGTTTTTCAATAGGAGCGCTGGATCAGGCCCTTACGCCAAGTTATTGCAAGTGCCCCAGCCAGACTTCCGTAGCATCCATTCTTCTGCACATAGTCGTACAGAGACGAGAGATGCTGAGCCCAGCTGATCATGTGTTTCTCCTGGCTGAAGTCTGATAACAGATTATCCACTTTGAACAGGTATGCAATGCATTGGACCCCAGGAAACACCAGAGGCAAGTTACCTACTCCAAGCTTTCACAGCATAGTGGGTGAAGTAGTTTCAGGGTGGAAGGCTGCTAGGAATATTCTTATTATGTTACAACTGTTCTTTTTATTCTGACTGCGAGCAACATGCATAAGTGCTGCTTTAATTATATTCTGTGTGATTATTACTCATGAACTAAGCAACAAGATGTGACTAATGAAAAATATACTTTTAAAATATATTTAGTGTCTTTTCTAGGTTCAGTGGTTGAGTGTGCTATTCTAAAGACCAAAAATGAATTTGAATTACCACTGCAACCCTGAACCCTCTACTGGATTGTTAGTAGCTCAGAAAGTACATACACTACACCTACAGGTATGCGCCAGTGGCCTGTGTGGGGCTACAATAACCTGGAGTCCCCTGCTCCAGTGGTGGAGCATTCAACTTAGTCCATGCACTTATGATTAGGGAAGCCAAAACGTTACACCTGGACCAAAGTTCCAGAATATGCAACATGATTTCCAAACGTCAGCCTTCAATTTGTTTGTACCTTTGAGTAGTCCTTGAATCTGCACACTCAAAAGAACCATCGTTACAAGTACACAGAGATATCCATAATAATCATGGTTACCTTCTACAGGCAAAATAAGGCAGCACCTATGCAGTGTAATCAAGTGTTAGAAATGGGATCACTGTTTGGCTAAGGCTTGTGCCAAAAGCAAGGCAGAGACCACCACTCTCGTCAGGGCTTGGGAGTTACACGCCAAAGATAACCCCTGCTCACTCCCTTGGTAGCTTGGTACGAGCAGTCAGGCTTATCCCGGAGGCAATGTGTAAAGCATTTGCGCAATCACACAAGAAACAACATCCCAGGCACACTACAAAAGGAACTCCACTCAAGGTTATATCAAAAATAGCCTTTGTATTCTCACAACACATTAGAATAGTAAACACATACTGTACACTGTGCCAACTGGCACTGGGCAATATTTACTAGGATTATATACACAAGACAGGGCCACATGGACCACTGTCAGAACCATCAGAAAGTGAACTTATTAAAAGTAAACTAGATCATAAACTTACAACCAGTAAACACTGGTAATCACAGTACTTTGCATCAGTCTGTGACATAAACTACATTATGCACAGTATCACACAAGTCTAAATACATTAGACCCTAACCTCCTAAGTATAACTCACATTAGGGGCGTAAATCACACAGTGAAGCATAATCTCACTAATACAAACCGTGATATGCAGAAAAACCTCATAATCATAAAACTACATTTAGAGGTATAAAACTGGGTGCGTCACATTTCGCACATACATCACATTAGGGCCTGGTGCCCTATAAATGTAACAATTCCCCTGGCCAACTGGCCATCTCGGAAAGGGGCTCAAATGCCCTATGTCCAAAGAGTCAGGGTTCCTGCCTAGGCAGCGGTCAAGGGTGTGCCACCGCGCAAATCTAAACTTAGCAGATGGCACTAAGTGCTGCGCAGCTGTGCAGGCAAAGATGGGGGCGAAGGAGTGCATCTCACTCCTGGCTTAACCATGTCCCCTAAAAGAAAACAAGACCTAAACGGTGCAGCTGCCCACTACTTGCTGGACAGCTGGGAAGTAGGGAAAATGCAGCATGGGCTCTCAGGGGCCCTTTAAATAAATGTTTGAGCCACGGGGCTCTGGCAAACAATGAGCAAAACGTTGGAGCCACATAGGCCCTGAAAAGTAAATAATGCCCCCAAACACTGTGGTGCCACATGGGGCCCTTAAAATAATGGCCAAAGTGTTGGAGCCACTCAGGCTCTAGAAATAATGGTGGCCAGTATTGGGGCGGCCCTCTAGCTAGCGGGGCCACTCAGGGGACCAACAACACCGGTGGGAACCGACAATGTGCCCCGACACCACCCCCCCCTAAATAATAAAGCATGGGCCTCTCTGGGCCTGAGTAAACAATTAGGGCAAAACGTCAGAGCAGCCCTCTGCAAAGCGGGGCTGCTCTGGAGAGAGGCACCGGTGGGGTGCCTCGACTTCACTATCCCAAGCCGGCTTTACTCACCGGCTCTTCCTGACTCCACGGCAGACTCCACATGGAGGCGGGGTAGGCTCCTGGCTCTCCGCTACGGTGCGGCGGCACACGGGGCTCTCCCTACTCATGGGAGTAATACATGCCCAATTGGTTTGATCATGCGAAGAATGCAACTTACAGCCAATTTAATTCCTGACGACAGTTTTGTCTATAATTAGTTCCTAACGAGGCAAACACCTGGCTTTGTATCATACTTTCATGGTGTTGGAATCACAGAGGGGTGACAAAGGTGTTATTTAAGGTATAATCTACACCTATTGGTTACACTGAGTGTGGCAAAATTGGTCATCTGATCATGTTGTGTAATGAGATGCTATTTACATGTTGATTCTTTCTGTGCATTAACTTTATGTTTTGCAGATTCCGGGCCCTGGTAAATTTTGAGAGAGCCCACACGGGTAAAACCGTGAGTTTTTTACTTTCACACACACTTATCCCCACGGATAGGGTACGCCTTAGCGCGCGTGCACCACCAGGGCATACACTTTGATCCTGAGGAATGATGAGCTGAATTTGGCCTTGAACAGCAGAAACATGTCAACCTACACATTTTAGGACACAGTGGTTCAAGTTTATATACCACCAAGTGTCCGTTCCACTTGTTTTTATTGATACCAGCTGGCCCTTTATTAAAGTCAAGTATAGGGCATAGTTGTCTATCTTCTAACTCACTGACACTTTACTTTGAGCACTACCTCACAATCGCCATCACGAAAAAACCCAGCTCCACTGTAAATCAGCCGTTGAAGCACACTGGGGGGACATTCGGTCTCCCCAGTGGGAACCCTATGATGAAGCATGTCACCAACCAGGTTGGTGAATGAGGGTTCTTTTAGAAAATAGTTTTTTCCTCCCTTATCCACCTGCACTCACTCTTTTGTGTCTTTTGTTATCAGTCACTCTTACGTTGTTGTTATATAGTATACTTGAGGGGTATAGGAGTGACCTAGTGACCCTGACTCTCCTGTTGTTTATATACGTTAAATGAATGGTACAACTCCTGCAACAGGTGACCAGTATATTGTTGGTTACTATTTCCTTGTTGAGGAAGTCATGGATAATCATGTTGATGTGACGAGCTGATCTAAGCACTTAGAAGTATCTTCCATATCCTGTGGGTTTTATAACATTAGTGTCATTGTCAGCATTAACAAATCCAAAATAGAGACACGTTGGTTAAAGCAATTGATAAATTCTTTCAGGATGTTGGCAGCTGTTGCGCTTTCTCAGTGGGGACTTTGCATGGCAGCAGATGTCTTGAAAAGCAGCAGGACTGATGGTGCTTCGTGATGGCCTTTTATTTACCCTTTTTAATGAGACAAAGTGTGCAGTGATTTTTTTTTTTTTTTTTTTTTTTTTTTAATTAATCCTCATATTGCGAAAATTCTATGTATATGGAAAATTTGGTTTCTACCTCTGGGAATATTTTCCGTACCGTCACCGCCCGTTTCTCACTTGCCATATGATGTTCCTTCTCCTTGTTTTCTCAGAGGAGACCCCTTTACCATTACATATCCACAGGTCTGTAGGCGAGGGAGGAGGGAGCTAGCCACCTTGGCTACTCTTATGAGTATCATACTCATAGTCCAGACTGTGTATTCGCTTAATCATAGGACAGAATGTTATATCTTTTTTTTTTATTTTTTTTTTTTTATGGATTTACGTGTTTTTCCATAATTTCCCAATAATTAAACCTTTTACTCCTATGACCCCTTCTATCCAGTTTATTTGTATTAATGACCGAATTCATCCATTCCCCATGTGAGGGGGCTGTTGGAACAATCCACTTAATGCATATCTCTCTTCTTGCTATTACCATTAATACAAAAAGTAGCTTTCTTTCCATTACTGTCAGCCCTATTTGATCAGTTGTGTTGTCAATCCCAAAAAGAATAAGAAGTTCACTTACTTTTAGATGTTTTCTGAATATCTGATTTAGAGTCTTACCAACTTCTTCCCAGAATATTCTGATCCTTGGGCATCTCCAGAACATGTGGATATCATCTGCCCTTTCCTCTCCACACTTCGGGCATTTCTTAATTCCTGCATTTTTAAATTTTGAGAGTCTTTTCGGGGTCCAGTAAGCTCTATGCAGGGTGTACAAGTGATTTCTTTTCAGTCTTACAGATTTTATTGTTGACCAGCATTTCTCTACTGACTCTTCCCAAAGATTCTCTAGATCTTCCGTTTCCAAATCTTTTCCCCACGTTTGTTCTGCTATTTGGTAGCTTTCTTCTGCTAGAAATGTCCAGTACCATTTTGCTACCTCCTTTTTTATGGGTAATGTTTTTGTCATTTCTTTTTCCAAATTTTTGTTGTCTTTATCCTGTGATGGTATTGTTCTTGCCCAGCTATTCAACTGATAATATTTAAATTTGGATATTGTCCCATTAGTGATTTTATTAATTTCTTCCCAAGAGATCAATGTTGAGCCATTTAGTAGTTGGCCCCAATAATTGATGTTGTTTTGTCTTAGTGGATTTGCCATTACATCTTTCAGACAGATCGGGGTTCCCGGAGAATTCCATATTGGTGCCAACGCACTATAGTAGGGAATTTTTAAAGCCAGTCTAATCTGTGACCAAAGTTTTAGTGCTTCTTTAAGGACCTTTAGTTTGACTTTTTTGAAATATTTTTGATGTCCGAATTTGTACAAGTAATGATCCTCTGCCTCTGTAATTATTTGCAAATATTCTGGATAGTATTGGTGTATCCCCAGAAGACTCCTTACGTTTTTAAATTGGAAAGCTTTACAATATTCCATTAAATCCGGACTTGCAATACCTCCTTTCTCTTTTTTTCTTCTTAGCTTCCTCCATGATATTCTGATTCCCTTAGATGCCCATATAAAACTTGATAGTTCTCCCTGTAATTTTTTGAGTTCAGTTTTTTTAAATTGCAGTGGAATGTTATTGAACAAAAAAGTGAATTTTGGGAGGATGTTCATTTTTAAAATGTTTGACTTCCCTATAAAACTTAAGGGCAAACTAGACCATACTTTAAGAAGTTTCCTTACCTCTCGGGCTACTCTGTTTAGATTGTTTTGTGCTATTTTGTCTATGTTTTGATTTATCAAAATGCCCAAATATCTTATCTCTTTTTTTATGTTGGGGCAGTGAAAATTGGTATTCCATGTCATCACTTCTGTTTTAGTATGGTTTACCAAATAACCAGAAACTTTACCAAAATCAGACATTATTTTTTCTATGGCCGGTTTAGACTCCTCGTATTCCTCTGTAAATAGCATGAGATCATCTGCGTATAATGCTATTTTTTTCTCCCAATCCTGATATTTAAAGGGGATTATGTCATTACACTGTCTGATTTTATTAGCTAGGGGTTCTATATACAGATTAAAAAGCAAAGGGGAAAAGGGACACCCCTGTCTCGTACCTCTAGCGATTTTTATGTTATTTGTAAGATTTCCGTTTACCAAAATTCTGGATCTCGGGTTTTTGTATATTTCACCTATCATATGAAGAAAGGGTTCCCCTAGATTGTTATTAGCCATTATACTATTTAGGAAAGCCCAGTTCACTCTATCGAATGCTTTAGCAGCATCGACCGTTAGTATTGTTAGGGGGGTGTTATTGGATACAGCTAAATCTATGGTGCTTATGAGTTCATGTGACAATTCATGTAGTTGTCTTCCCTTCGTGAACCCTTTCTGATCTATATGTATAAGTTGAGGTATAATCTTTCCTAGTCTTGTTGACATGATTTTAGTGAAAATTTTATAATCTGCATTGAGCAGAGATATTGGTCGATATGATTCGCATTTTTTAGGGTCTTTTCCTGGTTTTAGTAGTATTGTTATTATTGCATCATTCCATGTATCTGGTAGTGTTTCCTTCTGTATTAGTATTAAATTTGTTAATTCTGTTAGTTGTGGGGCTAGTGTGTCTATTAACATCTGATATAATTCATTTGGCAATGCGTCCGGTCCCGCTGCTTTCCCTTTTTTCAATGATTTTATTATCTCTTTAACCTCCTTAGATGTGATTTCCTTATTCAGCTCCCTTTTCTCCTCCTCTGATAATTTCAATATGGGCAACTCTTGTAAGTATTTTCCTATTTGATCTTTAGATGGATTTGTATCTTCCGTGTACAACTCTGAAAAAAAAGTCTCAAACTCTTTTCTAATTTCCTCCTCTTTCGTAGTTTGTCCTGTTTGATCCTGTTTACTTATGATGTTTATTTTATTTCTTATACAGTCTGTCTTTAATTTCCATGCAAGCCACTTCCCGCATCCTTCTCCGAATTCATGTTTAGCCAATTTGCTTGCTTCCCATTTTGCTTTCATTCTGTCGTCGAGAATATCATTTAAACAATCCTTTTGTTTTTGTCTTTCTTTCTGCAGATTCTCTTTCCTTGTCGAATCCATTTCTGTGTGAATTTGCGTGTCTAAGCTGTTGATACATCTCTCTATGTCCAGTAATTCTTGTTTGAGCTTCTTATTTCTGTACGCTCCCAAACTAAGTAGTTTACCCCTAATTACTGCCTTATACGTGTCCCAGGCTATTTGTTTGGAAGTTCCTGTTTTATTGTTCTCAAAAAAAAATTCAGTTTCTTCTTTAAGGGATTGTACTACTACTTGTTCGGAGAACATAGCTCTTTCCACTGTAAATCTTTTCTGAATATATGTTGTTTTAATTTTTAATGTTAATTGTATAGCTGAGTGATCTGATAAGTGAGCTGGAATGTGTATAAGATTTGATATATTTGTTAGTAGATTCCTGCCTACTAGGAAAAAGTCTATTCTGGACCTATGTCCTAGCCTTTTATTATAAAATGTAAACGGTTGACTTTTGTCTCCCTTTTCTTTCCATACATCCATTAGGTCTAGATCCCTCTTATATATACTTAACCACTCTCTCATCTTCGGTAAATTAGATGAGTTTACATTCTTCCCTGGGGGAGACCTATCATTTTTAAGGTCCGGAATAAGATTAAAGTCTCCTCCTAGAATTACCGGGGTATCAGCTGTTAAAAGTTGTATATACAAGTTCTTTAAGGGCTCTGGGTCATCAAGATTGGGACCATAATATCCCGCTATTGTATATGTAGTATTTCCTAGTTTTATTTTTGCTACTACCCATCTTCCTTTCTTATCGACTTGTGATGATTCAATATTTGCCTTTAGGGATTTTTTTAGAATGATAATTACCCCTTTAACATTACAACTCTGATTTGTACATATATATGCGTCTACCCATCTTCTGTTTTTCAATTCCTGATCCCATTCTTCTTTCAGTAAATGTGTTTCTTGAAGTATGATGATTTCACATTCCGATGTTTTTAAATATTCCAAAATTTTGTTTCTTCTACTCTTTGTTCTCATACCATTAACATTCCAGCATAATGTTTTTATGGTTCTACTAGTCTCCCCCATTTTCTTTAATATTCATTTTTTTCCGACAGGTGCTCCGGTACGTTTCAGTAGCATTCGACTTTACTATTACACTCTTCTTTTTCCATTTCTTTTCCAATATCAAGGATTTATTTTTTAGTTTTTTTCCCCTATTTTGCTCCCCACCCTTTTTTTGATTTTTGTTTTTTATGCTTTTTGGTTTTAGTGATTTGTTTTTACCCTCCCCAGGGAAGCCTCCTTCTTCTTTTTTCTTAGGGGCTTTCATTTACCCCTTTTCCGCTCCCCTACTTGGACCTGGTAGATACACTCGAGAGTCTTTCGTTTTTTTTTTTTTTTAGGTGTTTTATTTTTGTCTATTATCTGTAACATTTGTTTTCCTTTATATCCTATTTTGCGGATAAAGCATTTTTTCCTTTTAAATTGTGGAATTTTCCATTTGGACAGTGTCTTTCATTTGACAAAGCAGATTTTTCCCTTCTTCTGGGTCTTTAACGTTCCTCATTTTATTTCTCCACATGATTCTTAAGGAGGGAGGAAACTTCATTTGTACAGTGGCCCCTAGAGATTGAAACTCTGGCATAAGTTTTCCTAGCTCCCATTGTCTGTCTTGAGACGCTTTGGACATGTCTGATCTAATTCGAAATGACCATGAGTCTTTTTTGAAGATTCCCTCTTTCAGAGCTTCGCCCAATATTCTCTCCTTTAAGGTATACGTTTTGAAATTTATAAGAATTTTTCTTGGGTTTTTTCTTTCTTTGGGCTTTCCATAAGGGTCTCTATGGACTCTTTGTATGTCTTCCTTTAATGTTTCTGCGTCACACCATGGGAAATGTTCCACGAGTAGTTCCACAATAAATTTCTTAATATCACTAACCTCTTTATTTTCTGGAACATTCAGAACTCTTATGTTATTTTTTCTAGCTTGGTTTTCCAGAGATTCCATTTTTTCATTTATGGATTTGCCCTCATGTCTCAGTGTGTGAATTTCCTTTCTGTTGCTTTCCACTCTATCGCTCAATTTGGCCACTTCTCCTTCTATAGCTGTTACTCTCTCCCCAAGTGCGTTTAGTTTACAATCCAATTTTTCACATACTTCTTGAATTTTGTCTTGGTTCGCCTCCGATATAGCGAATTTGTCCCTCATTTCATTCCATATTTTCTCAAGTATATCATTAGTTTGCCTCCTTGAACTTTTAGGGCTCATCAAACCTTCCTTCTCGGTTGCTTGTTCCTCTGCTACCTCATTATTCTCAGGCGGCGTGTCTTCTAAGTCTCCCTCTTCTTGAGTAGTGACTGAGGTAACCTTAGCTGTTGATACACCTCCTTCAGCCCTCTCTTGCTGCTCTGGCTGTTCTATTTGAGATGTAGTTGTATTCAGTTTTTTTACTTCTCTTCCAGCTTTAATATCCGAGTTAAAAGAAAGTTTTGTGTTCGGAGTTTTGCTTTGTGCTTTTAGGAGAGACTCTTTTTGTGAGACGCGATTCTCCTCCCCCTTTTCCTCCTGTGTTGAACTTTTTCTTTTCGATTTGTCCACTGCTGGTACCAATGTATTTATGTCCTCAGTCTCTCTTATCTTTTGTACCTGGACTTTAAAAAAGGTTCTCAAGGATGGAGTAATTTTTATTTTTTGATTTGTGTCAGCTTTATCTCCGGGTATTTTTAGGATCTTTTTTGTGCGTTCTAGAGATGATTTTTTTGTCTTCCTTTTTTTAACTTCCCTGGGGGTGGTATTCTTGGGGTATTGTTCTTGTTTAAGGAAGTTTCTGTTCCTAAGAGAATAGGTTGAGGTCACAACTACTTCACTTTTCTCTTCCAAAAAGTCTGGTTTCTTTGTACCATCTGTGCCTTTATCTCGGAGAATCTGTGTTTTAGCTTCTATTTCTTTCTCATTTCTCAAAGCCTTTATTTTATCCTCCTCCTGTACCTTCTTATTCATGTGAATATTAAAACTGAATACTGCTCTTTTTTTCTGACTTGAGACTATGTTTCTCCTCAAATTCACACTATCCAGCGTCTCATTAAACTCTCCTTTTACTTCAGTCTGACTTGGTTCTATTACCTGACTGATTATTTCATTTGCGCAAAACTCCTTTTGAGCCTCAATGCCACTTGATACTGCTCTCTGAGCCCTCTGTTTTACCTCGCTACAGCCGTTACCTGTGCTGATGCTGGTGCTGTCTCTGCCGCTGATCCCTCGGAACAGGAAGCCCAGTCTTCCACATGCCCTTCTGTGTGCCGCTTTCGCTTTCCCAGCCTCAGCCCAGACGCTAACGAGGCTCACGGAGTATTCTGGGGCATTTCCTCGTCCCCCTGCCGGAAGAACAGCATTTCCTTTGGGCTCCGCTGCCAACTCCTTCTCGAAAAGGTAACCGACCATTTAATTAATTGTTGTTTCTTCTCGAGTCTGCAAGGCTGCGAGATTGAGAGGCTATGAGGCTGTAACCAGCTGTGAACCGGCAATATGGCGTTCGTCCGTTTTCACTTTGGAGGGCTTATTTAGCTTTGTACTGCTTTGTATTGCTTGTGCTCCGCTTACATTCTCTCCGCTTCCCCGCGTCTATGATCCACAGTTTCGCATGCTTTTCCGCTTCTTACACTCATTTCGTAGGTTCTTTGTGCACTGTTACACCTTGTAACAAGTTTCCAGGTCTCTCTGTGAGGAGCGCTCCGACTGAGCGTCTCACTCAGCCGCCATCTTCCCCCCTCGAACAAAGAGTTATCCAAAAAGTGTGCAGACATATGCACCAATATTCAAGCTACAGAATTTTTGTAATCAAGTGTGCAGTGATTACAAAAATTCTGTAGCTTGAATATTGGTGCATATGTCTATAGTTATATTGATAGTCTGCACTGTTCTTTCCTTTACCCATCCACAACCAGTCCCAACACTTGACTGTACAACTGTGACGCAACAACAATTGGGAAATAAGTCCAGCTTGGAACTTTCCATTTTGGACAAAAGTCCTCAACCAATTCTTAGAACCACTCTCCTTCCCCTAACAAAGGGAAGGAGATCTATTGATAACATTTTGAGCATTTTCCCATCAAATAAATTAGGCTGTGGAACTCTCTTCCGCTTGCTCTCAGGAAGATATCCTCTCTACTTGAATTCAGGAAGCATCTCAAAACATGTTTTTTTAGAAACTAGTCTCCCTCTACAGTATGCAGTCCGTAAGCGCCTAGACACCTAAGGGTATTAGTGTGCTATAAAAATTGTTATAACATAGCATAAATAGACCAAATGATAGCTTAAATTGTGTGACAAATACTTGCTCAACGTAGCTTTAATAGCAGATTGCTATGTTGCTTTATTATTTTTTGATGATCCCATCTCAAGTGACTTCCAGGGAGGTTGGCTGCAAAAACACTTTGGTGTGTCCATGATATCCCTCTTTTCCTTGTGCCAAGCAGAGGTACCTGCTAGTTTTGAAAGCACACTGTGAGGGGCATGATCTGGTATTTATAGAAATATATCTCAATCATTCTAGTTATTATCCGCATAATCATCATCATCCTTATCTCCTTTTATCTCAGCAGCACCATGCATGATTGCATGTTTATATTTAACATGGACTGACAGGCTTTTGCAACAAGATATCCACAAGACCTACATCACATACGGGTTTGATGCAAATTCAAAAATCTCCTATGCCTTCCTCATTATACCTATATCTTTGGAAGTCCGAAAATGATCAGAAAAGTTTATTTATAGAGGTAAACCCAGAACTTATGGTAGCTTGAGACTGGGTTTTGTTTTTACTTAGGGTGGTCTACAGTCAGGGCCGGACTGGCCGTTGCGGGCACCGGGCAATCCCCCGGTGCGCCGCAAGGGTGGGGGCCGGTTTTGGGCCCTAAGGGGCCGTTTTTGTGCCCCTGGGGGCCGTTTTTGTTACAGGACCATTTTTGCAGCATAGTTGCAAAATCGGCCCTGCAACAAAAACGTCCAAAAACCGACCCCGGCAAAGAGCTCGGTCGCACCCCCAATGGCCCCCCCTGGGGGGGGCAGCCGGACACTTTGCCAGGGCCGGTTTTTGTCCCCAGTCTGGCCCTGTCTACAGTGGTGTTTCATAGTGTTGTTTTTTCAGCTTTTTAGAATTTGGTGACAAGTAGTGGTGGTACAGGAGCAGGCTGGATAGAGGTGATTTGTACTTAGTGCCACTCACAGCATGAGAAATGACTATTTCAGCTTCCTAGCTGCCATATATGCTTTCTGGAACCTTTATTTTGCCTTGTCTCTAACAGAGTTGTTCACAGGCAGTGGCCGTGCGTCCATTGGGGGCGTTGGAGTGTTGCCCCACTAGCCATGGACGACCGTCACGCTAACATTCAATTTAGGAGGATTCAAAATCAAAATAAATAATATGAGTGCACTCGCAGTCTGCGGCAATGCTCTAGCTCAGACAGCTCTACCGGGACAAGCCCGACATCGCGGAAGGGTGTGGGGGCGGGGCTGCATCAGTGATTGACAGCGCAGCAGAAATAGCTCACCAGCAGTGTGCGCATGTCAATTTTTGGGCCAGTCATTTTTATGACTGGCCTGAGCATGCGCACACGCAGTAGTACCTTCCCTCCTCCTCCCCTATAGCGACTCAGACTGGCGAGGGACCCATGCCCCCAGGTCTCATTATGGGCAGACAGTAACCCTGCTCTTAGCCAATCCTGGTGCAGCACCAGGATTGGCTAAGAGTAGACACCGGGTAGCCAGGCAGCCTGCAGGATGGTGCAGCGCGTGGGTGGTGGTACTGCCCAGTGCCGCACTTGTATGGCCAATCACACTGTGGCTTATGCGAGCCATGCAGTGGTGATTGGCCATTTCCTCTATGCTGTCGGCACGTCACCGCGCCTGGCGCGCCAGTGCCACACGACGAGTCAGAGTCACGAGAGTCGAGAGTGTAGACCTCGTGCCACTGGTGTGTCTTCTCTTGAGTCAGTCGAGTGAGTCAGTGACAGTCTAAACACTTCCTCAATGTGATAACGTAAGTTTTTAACACAGTCAGTTGTTTCTAACATGGCGCATCGTTTCTTCATACTTCGGCTCTTCTGCTATGAATAATTATTGCTCTGGGATATTCCCGACAGATTCTAAGTGTTGACATATTTCATAGGCTTCTCGTCGGAACTTAAGTGTCTGCGAATCCTACGAATTTTGGCCAGTGCAATACAAATACTGTGTGCAATTATGCAGCACGTGGATATTTTCATAAGAATGGGCCTCATCCTTTTTGTGCAATGGTCACATTCCCAGTTACATTCACAGAAACGTCCAGCATTGCAGCCCAGCACCGCTCAGGACCGCGTGACATTTTGAAAAGGCCATTTCCGTCACACATTGGTTGCTATGAATTCTTTAGAAATTGCAGGTTTACTCTGAGTGTGGCAGGAACTTTTTACGTTTAGAGTACTATCACCGACACTACAAAAAATGGGTGCACAGCACAATCTCTGGACATAGAGAGGTGGCATGTAACTTGTAACATAATCACTGCGCTCTTGCCGAACAGCACTGTTATCGTGTGCATATGGACCTGCATTAGTCCCTTGGAGATGGACTGTGTAATATTTTGTATATTTGAAAAATATTATCATTTATATTATAGCTATATTTGTTGAATAAATTAATTTTAAGCTATCTTTCCTCTACCTTGTTTAATTTTTGCAGTGTATGTGTTCGATTGCTAGTTCACAAAAGATCACACTTTGTCTAACACATACACCAGTGGGTGAGAGGGCGTGTGGCCTTTTGGCCTTGAGGTAGTCTACAACTGAGAACACTTTGGTTTGTTAAGATCGTTTTGATTTGACCAGAGTGCATGCTTCTATGTGTATTCATTTATTCATTCATTTATTGGCAGCAACTGTACAAATAGAGATTGTTTCATATTTCTTAAAGACCTTCCAAGATCACGGATGTTTATTACTACTAAAGTTCACACAGCAGTTGTTCCTAAAACAGAAGTTACACCATCACTGTACACATGTACACACCAGAAGTCCTAAACACAGCAATGATGTTAACCCTGTCCGCACATCTTTGCAGGCAGCACTGAAATGGTTGCAATTTTTTTTCTCCAAAAAGACTTCTAGGTTAGGCAGATAATAGCCTTGTGTTTATGACTGTCTGGCACGACTGATGACGATTTCAGGCACGAGGGCCTGGTTACGTGGACGCATATTCACGAAGGCACTGGCATAATAATTATGTAAGTTGCTGACAAAGCCAGGTCATACTTCAAGGGCCCTTGCAGTCAACATCCTAAAGCCAAGCCTAGCTCCTCGAGTGCGTCAGGAGGCGCACCCAGGGCTGCACTGAGTTTGTAGCTGACAGATCTTGTTTTGTGTGCTCGGCTCACCTGCTGAAACATGCTGTGCACAGCTTAGTAAAAAATGTAGGTAGGCACCATCACCAGTGATGACTACAGGAAGGGTATGATAGGGGGAGCAATGGCTATCCCATGTGTGTGCTTCCAAATCTCTTTGATACCTTGAATGCCAATCAACGCTTTGATTCAACAGGTCTGCCTGAAGCAACCAGAGCAGCGTGGTCTCATTTTGTGCCATGTGTTTTCATAGATGATTGTGGATTTGTTCATTTTCAGGGTCGTTTTTATCAAACGGTACTTTTAGGGTTTCATCGAGGCGTGGCAGGGCCTCCTTGTGCAGTAGTTAACAGTGGCATTGTATTGCCACCAGGGATTCAGCGTCATTAGGAAAGGGACAAGTTGGAGACTCATGGAAAATGAACTTTCCGAGGCTTCCGGTTAGCATGGTAGAAAGTCAGCTCGAGGCTCACGCGATGCATCAGGCTGGCTTGAGCTACCATCTTTTCAGAATTGTCATGACCAAGCGCTGTGCGCACGCGCGAAAGACGCACGTGCGGCATCCTGGCAATGTTTACAATGTACAGCCAAGCGCGTGCAGTTGTTTCTCAAAAGGGTGATGCTCGGAGCAGTAGGAGGCTGGTTACATTTAGGAAGCAACTGGATAGCCAGACATCCCCTGAACCCCAGCGAACGACATGTAGGCTCAAAGGGTCTTGTCTCCAACATTTACAAGGTTCTTCAGCTCAGCAAACCAGTCCAGTAATAATTATTGCCTTACCAGTGGTAAAGATAATGCTGGGAGAAAAAAACATTCTGTAAGAATAGGAGAGGGGGAGGAAAAGGACTAACGCTAGGAAAAGGACTAACGCTGATGTAATAATTGCTTGCTTTTAATGTACTGTAAATATCATTTGGTTATAATGTCTTTTTACCGGTTTTTAATTTGCAATGAGATATTCTGTAGCAACGGTTTTAAGTAACTATGCTAAATAAAATAAACTTGAAACTATAGGCAGACATCCTCAGATACTACTAAAGCATCTTCACAGAGAATTAGCATGCAATACAATGTAGCTACGTTAGACATGGTGTGAGGCGTTATCTTCTCCCACCCATCACCGGTTCACTGGATAGTGTTAGTTAGCACTTAATATAGCAAATATTAAATATGTAATTCAAGGACCATTGAGCTATATAGCCCGAATTATATTTATCAAAGGTTTGACTCTGTAGTATGTGTGCCTCCTATGAGATGTCTCTTTCTGTTCTAAGTCAATTGTATCTGTTTAGCCTGTGTTCTATTTATTGTCCAAACTAAAACGGAAAGGTAATGGGCATTGGGCAGAATGCTTGCAAATTTGTCAGTGTTTGCAAATTGCTCAGGTCATCTTCCAGTTCCTTGTTTTTTTCTCTACTTTTCAATTGCTTAGGAGCAGCAGCTCTATACAGAGCACACTTGTTTGTGCCCCTGTAGGAGCATTTCAGTTCAAACTACCAAAGAGGTGATGATTTAATGCTTGCCACTGCCCACTTCTAATCGCTCTGGGCCTCCTACCAGTCAATTATTTTTCCACTCACAGACAGTGCCTCGCTAGAGTGGGAAAAGTCAGATGCAAATGAGACTTGCTTCTTCTGCTCTTCTTAATATAGTAGAGTTGTTGTGCAGTCTTAGGACTGAGCATGGAAGATAGTTTTGCTGTTTCAAGTAGAGTTGTTGGACAGCTTTTAGGCCCGCCTGAGCATGGAAGATTGCTTAGCTGTTTCAAGATATGTGATAAGGCAGTGCATAATGTTTTAAGAAGAGATCATACGATAAACTGCAGATTAATGACTCTACTTGTAGAAAGGAGTACACTGGGATCCATACATTTTGTCATTTTCCCCTTGCTTGCTCTAAATGTACTAATTTGAAATGCTATCTGGTTGACTTGTTGAATATACAGAATACAACCCCTGCCTGCCCCCTCAGTGCGTTGTTGCGGTATTAGGATGATTCACTCCGACGTTCTAAAAAGGTGCAAATATTATTTTCTACCTTCCAGTCGTGATATCACAGCACACTTGTGTATATTATATGCAGTCGTAATGTGATGATAATTAAGGGCGATTTGCGAGAACTAGGGTACGACACTCACCCCTGGGATAGACCCGTCTGAACAGGTAGGAAATGGTAAACACCAGGAAAGCTCTGCCGTCACCCAAAGCCAGCAAATCTACATTGAGTGATGTTCTGTTCCTGCCCCTAATGCAGAGCTGAAGGCTTCATCCTGTGGTATAATTTGTTTCCTATGGCTTTCCTTTGATCGAGAACTCGCTCATTTAATGCTCTCTTTGATCTGGACTTGTAGCCGTGCTCCTGGGGGAGTTTAACTGTTCTTCCCGGTTGACTGAGCATGTAGGGCTCTAAACTGAAAGTCGGTATTTAAAATGGCTGCGCAGGGAGGAAGTCACCAACGGTACTGTAATGTAACGATCTAATAATGCATGCCAGTGGTTTTGGTTACTTGAAGAACGACCAGTGCTGTGTACAAAAATTACACTGTTTACCTCAGTAAAGTAAATAGAGCAGGTGGGTGATTTAGCTCCAAATGCTGTGTGCTTTTTAAGGCAAAACTTGGTCGAAAAGAGTTGACATGTTTAAGAAATGAGCAGAAGGTAGGCCAAGATGCCTGCAATCTGAGAAAAAATAAATATTATACTTTATTATTGTTTTGCACATGGAATGGATAATCACATCACAATGCCAGCTTGCTCAGCCATTCAGAGGAATATCAGGCGTTCCTCACAGTGAAATTTTGTGGAATGGAATGCTACAGGTACACACACGGCACGCACAGAAGTACACACACACTCATACAACACTCACACAAACACGGAAATAAAAACACACAGGCAGACACAATAGGACCCCCGTGGGACGCTCACAGCTCCATTAAAGAAATGGCCGGCCGCCATTAAACATTAACCAGCGTTAATGCCTAAATCCTGGCGTTGTGAGATTGTGAACAGATTACAATAGGAATAAGTCCCAATGTCGTGAGTCTTCCTTTTGCACGGGGATGCCACTGTAAACAGAACAAGGATTGGCATAGCCAATAGGTCTCACCTTTGGGACCTTATAAATGTTTAGCCATGCAACACTTGATGTTGTTGCACCAAGGATATTGTTAATGTTTTTCCTAGAGAGAGATCAGAGTTTTGTCTAATGGAAGTTTTGACTCATGGAAAGGTAGCGCAGAAGGTTAATGTGCCTGCTGCAAAGAACATGTACCTGATGCAGATCACAAACTGCACATGATGTAAATAGGTCAGTGAGTCACTACATTTGCTAGAGAGATCATTTTGTTACTTGCAGTTTGTAAGTAAAAATCCTAACATATAACAGTGAGCTATTAACTGTCATCTAAGAGCTGCATGCAAACTGCAAGGTGAAAATTGTAGCGTTATGTTTTTCCCCCCAGTCTTTGTTTTATTACCCTAATGTTTCAAAAATAAATTGGTATATTTTTATTTTCAGCACCTGGTAACGCCTGACACCTGTACCATTACCTAGTTTTTGGGCATTTTTTGGATGGAGAACAAGAGGCCCCAACCTCCTTTGCTGCTCTTCCATCCCGGCTACGACCCAGCAAACAACTGTGTTAAAGGTAAGGAAACTGATGATATTTTTTTTAGATTGGAGTTAGTGCTATGTTTGTGGTCACTCTACATGGTGGTTGGGGTGGGTGCACATTCTGAACACTGTACCCTCAGTGGATGGAATTTATTAATACTGAGCCTTAGCCCTGTGCTATGGGTAATAACGGTTGTTAAAGGCACTATCTATTCCTTGCCTTGTTCAAGGCCCTCAAACAGTGTCTGTTTCAGTGCCTTCAGCAACCACTATGGCACACAGAGGAAGCAGGCAGTAAGGCTGTATTTTTAGCAGTCCTGTTGTCCAAAAGGGAGCTGTATTGCAATAATGCACAAGATGTATGAAATTTGATATTATTGCACCAAATCTTATACGTTGTACTTTGACTATTGACAGGCTTCTTTCATATTGGGAAGGACAGCATCGGCATGATGAATACGGTAGAACAATTAATTACAAGGTCATTCCATGCACGGCCATTATAAGAGAAACTACATATAAAGAGATTAGGACCTGATCGGCCTGACCTACAACTGCAACAAGTAACCCAGGACAGAGGAAAATATTACAAACGTACATACTCCAACACTTGTTACACAAAAGCTGATTGGCTTACAGGGTGCCCGTCAAGAAACAAACTGTTCTGCTTCCACTGCTTGCTGTTTAATGGTGAATTTCCTTGGACAAGAGAAGGAGTGATAGACTTGAAGCATCTGTCTGAAAAAATAAAGAAGCATGCACACACAAGAAAGCATATGGAAAACCTGGCAAGACTGGGAATGTTGGGAGACGCACCGATTGAGCAGCACATAAACGATGCATACCACCAAACAATACAGAAACACAATGAAGCAGTTCATAGGAATAGACACATACTATCAAAAATAATTGATTGCATTAGTTTCTGTGGTGCTTTTCAACTGGCATTGCGAGGCCATGATGAATCAGAAGGTTCCACAAATCCTGGAATATTCTTAGGACTTGTGGATTTAATAGCAAGCATAGACAAGGAAATGGAAGCACATTTAGCAAGTGCTACAGTCTTTAAGGGCACCTCTAGAACTATACAAAATGAACTCCTTGAGTGTATGCTAGAAATTATGCGAAGCCATATTGTCCAAGAGTTGCAAAACACAAACTTTGTGGCTCTTCAGGCTGATAACACCACTGATGTGGCCACACAAACACAGTCCGTATTAGTCTTTTAGTACCTGGACAATGGCAATAATGTTGGGGAGAGGTTCTACGGTTTCACGCATTTAAGAGACTCTACTGCAGAAACCATTACTGCAGCTATACTGCGTTAACTGATCTTCATTTTTCCAGAGGTGCATAAAAAAAAAACTTATTGCACAAAGCTATGATGGTGCGTCCGTAATAAGTGGAAGCCTTGATGGAGTACAGAAAAGAATGAGAGATGTGTACCCCTATGCTCATTTTGTGCACTGTTACACCCACCAACTTAATCTTATTCGGCCACAGGCAGTATCAAAGATCTCTGAGACACGAACTATCTTTGGGATGTAGGAGGCATGGCAGCATCTTCTCATGTTCCCCAAAAAGAACGGAAGCACTTCAGGAGATTGTGGACAAAAGGGTTCCAAGTGGAGACTCAACTTGTTGGAACTATAACATACGTACAGTCCAACTAATATATCAATATAGGGAGGACCTTGTGAAATGTTTTGAAGCCATAGAAGCTAATGAAACCTTTGATTTCAAAACTCACATTGAAGCCCGTGGCTTTGCTAGAAAACTTAAAGATAGAGAGTTTCAGTTCTTTCAGTTTTTATATCAAAACATAATGTCAGCTGTCAAAAATTCATACAATCAGTTACAAGCACAAGAGATAGATACTGTCTCTGTGAAAAGATATACCGCTATGTTTGTCAAAAGCCTTAGCAAAGTGAGAGATAAGGTTGACAATGTAGACAGCCAACTGCCAGAGGCTTCTACTTTTTCAAACCACAGGAAAAACATCACCACTCTGGTTCGAAATGCAAAGGAGATATGTGACATTGTAATTGTGCATGCTCAAGAATGTTTTGCTTTCACAAAACATTTGGAGAGTGCCGCATTATTTGAAAGTAAATACTTTGCAAAATATGATGAATCCTTCCGTGGGCATGAGGCATTGGAAGCATATCCTATGCTCAACCAAGAGGACGTGAAAACTGAGTTGACTGTACTGAAGTTAATGCCTGTCTACCAGAAGGCCAAAGATGCCAGGTGTTTGCTAGCTTTAATTCATAAACGTAATATGAGAAAGACATTCACAGAGACAGTGGCTTTACTAAAAATTGTCATTACCACTCCTATGACAACATCAGAGGCAGAACAATCTTTTTACGCATTAAAGAGGATTAAGACATTCCTGAGGAACACCATGCTAGAGAAAAGACTCAATGCTTTGGCAATGCTCTCTATAGAGAGCAAGCTAGTTCAAAATATTGCAGACTTTAACATTAAAGTAATTGAAAAGTTTGCTGCTCTTAAAGACAGGCGTGCTGAATTTAGATACAAAAAGTAAACATATGTTAAATGGTGCTACTTTGCGACCTGTTTAGTTGTTTGTTAAGTAAAAAACATCTGCGAGGTACTCAGAAATGCATTATATCTCAAAGGCTGTTATGAACTCTGTGGTTATACTGAATAAGCAGCTACCTATGTTATATGACATCTTTTTAATAATGTAATAACTGCACTTTCACAATTGCTTTCTCAAATTTTCTGGAAAATGCACAATTTTTCCACTCTTTTTTCCAAATTTTCTCGGGGGGCGAACTCCCCGAACCTCCCGTAGGTTGTTTGGACTCGCTCACTGCGCTCAGTCGCTACGGTGAAGTATGACAATCATTTTACACCCACCACTTTCAAATGACACCGTCCGCCACTGTTCACAGGTTATGTCTATTTTATCTGAGGGGAGGCGGTTTGCGAAGATTGGAGAGTTGGCCTTTATTATTTTTGAAGGAGGAGATGGTGAAGACAATGAGTATAGCAAAAGAAAAGCCATAATAACATCCGACAGTGCAGCAATCCCAACTTTCAGGTATTTTCCTGTTTGGGAACGGATTGGTGTAGCAAACCTTTGTTCATGTCCTGATTGCTGAGAAGTTTCTTTTATGAAGGCCGATTCAAATGCTGGCTCACTCGTTTTAGCTATGACTGGAGTCACTACAGCACTGGTAACGTGGGCTTTGGTTTTGGGGGTGGTGCCATGGATCCAACGGTGATATGAAGGCACATGGAGACAGGCAAAAGTATAGTAAAAACCATGGCCCACCTACTGCAATCACTACAGTGGAAAATATAAAATTGGTATAATGACAGATCATGCCTGGTGTCCCTCCTGAATCTTTTTAACCTATATGAGAGTATGGAAGAAGTATGCAAAATTCAACTAAATTAATGAAAAATAATACCCATTGCCCAACAGGTTGAACCACCGTGGGAACAAATGTTGAAAGAAATTATATGATATTGAATAGCTTTATTTCGATATATAAACATATCATAAAAACATTACATTTACAGAATAAAAAGAGTAAAAACAGTTTGACAATAAATAATTAAATGATCAGGAATGACATCAAAAACATCAGAAAATGAGTTGGATTCAGACTATGAGACAAATTTAAACAGACTTTAGCAGGAGCACATTATTGGAGCAACAGTTTCTTGGCAGGTCTTAAACATCAAAAAATGAGTTTAGAATCAGACTTGAAACAAATTTAAACCGGCTTTAGCAGGAGCACATTATTGGAGCAACAGTTTCTTGGCAGATCTTATCCGCCAGGCCCAGCCCAAGAATTTTGCCAAGCAACAAGCGTAAAAGGGACGAGCATCTGATCGTAATAAGCGCAATGCTTCTACATGCGATCTGGTACCCAGGGACCCACATAGTGGCTTCAGCCATCTTGACCTGGGTGCTGCATAGGCATAGCACTCAAACAACAGATGTGCGATGGACTCGACCCTTGAATCACAGAAGGGGCAATCTGGGATAGTTTGTAAAGGTGGTTTCCAGGTAGATGTTAGCAGCCCCAAGGGAAGAACTCCTGCCCTAAATTTGAAGTACAAGGATCTGTCTCCCATATTGCAAATTAGATCCAAATAAGGTTCTCTATAGGGGAGTTCTTTAAACAAGAGAAACTCAACAGCAGATTTACAATGTTTAGGGTTGGACAGTCTCTCATTTGCCACCCAGGACCAGTAGATTTTCTTAAGCAACTGTTTGGGTGGGGCTGTCCTATTAACCCAATCGTCTCCCAGACCCAGATCATATAGGAGCTGCATGACCTCCCTAAGCCTGATTACCTTATGCCAGCCTGATAAGGATAGGAGATCTCTTAAGGCATCAGCATAGCTGTTCAGCTCTGGAACATTCCATATCCGGGCCCATAGTAGGAGGGGGCGTAACCTAGCTTGCTCACCTATTGGGCGTGTGCCTGCGTCAAGCAAGAGGAGGAGTGTCGGGGTACTGTGGGGTAACTTCATAAGATCTTTGTGGAAGTTATTTTCGAGGTAAGTTAAGGTGTTAACTCTCTGTGTACCCCACAGTTCCGCTCCATACAGCGCTGCACTCACCACTCTCGCTCTGTAAATATCCAATAATGCCCCAATAGGTTTGAGAGATGAGGCACGTTGTTCTTTTAGCAGGGCCCCAGTGACCCTCTTGTGGGTCAAATAGACCTTTTGGTGGTGGGCCTTCCAGTTCATGGTGTCACAGATACGAATGCCCAAGTAATCAAACTCCTTGACTCTTTCCAGTGGGGCTAGGTCGAGGGCAGGAGGGATGACAGATTTCCTAGGGGGATTGAGGACAAGGAATTTAGTTTTGCTTATATTTATCGAAAGGCCCTTGGTGTCACAAAAGACCTTAAAGCTGGAAAGCAACTTTTGGATGCCTGCTGGGGATTTTGAGATGAGGCGAGTGTCATCAGCAAACAGGAGCGTAGGAATTTTCCTACCAGCCAGGGTTGGTGCATCTGCTGGATGTTGAAGAAGGTGCTCCACCACTCCGTTAACATAGAGTGAAAACAGAGTGGGGGCTAGCACACAACCCTGGCGGACGCCCCTGTCTACAGGAATACGGGGTGTTTTCTCCCCCTGATCTCCCCACCTAATCTGGGCAAAGTTGTTCTCATGGAACTTAATTAGCAAGCACAACAGATAAGGGGGGATTCCCAACCCATCTAAGACATTCCACAATTGGGCTCGTGGCACCAGGTCAAAGGCAGTCCGCAAGTCTATGAAGACTAAATACAGACTGCCCCCACCCAGTACAACCACTTTCCAATACAGCATTAAAAGGCGAAATGTCTGCTCGATTGTACCTGTCCCCGCCCTAAATCCCGCCTGGAAATCCGACAAAACCTGTTTCTCTTTGGCCCATTGGAGAATTCTACCTAGAACTACTTTACCCGCCACCTTTTGTGTCGAGTCAAGCAGGCTAATTGGGCAGTAATTAGCTGGGTCGTCCCGACTGCCTTTCTTAAAAATCGGGACGACCTCAGCACCCCTCCAAGAATCAGGGAAAGAACCTCCCAACACGACCTCATTCAGGAGTGAGGCAATCAATCTGCTCCACAAGAATGGATTTACCTTAAGGAGATCACCCGGAATTCCATCTGGGCCAGCAGCCTTGTTAATAACTAGAGACCTGATCGCCCCCTCTACTTCCTTGATACTAAAGGGGCAGTCATTAATTGCAAGGACCTCTGGGGGTCTGGATAGAAGACCCATAGTTGGTTGTACTCCTGCTGGAACAGAATACAACTTAGAAAAATGGGCAATCCAGACCTCTCCAGGAATGTTACAAGTGAATTGTGAATCAATGGGTTTGTCCCTGGCTCTCATCAGATCCCAAAACACCTTAGAGTCTTTCCTAGCACTCGCCTCCATTAACTCATCCAAAAGTTGTGTTCGTGAGCCGCCTTTGCCATGGCGACAGTTTTTTTATAGAGTTTCCTGGCAAGACCAATACTGCCCGGGTCCTTTGACTTTACTGCAGATATCAGTTCACCTTTGGCAACCCGGCATTTTGAGGAATACCACTTATCTCTTGCTTTGGTAGCGCCTCTATATACAGTCCTCACCCTGTTTTGAGGAATAATAAATAGATCGCTTAGTGCCTCAATAGTATCTGTAAATGTTGATAAAACACCCTTTCCAGAGGTTCCCGGATCATCAAAGCTTGACCCCACAGCTGACATTATGGACCTTGCTTGCATCATCCTTCCCTCATCAGATGCTACTTTAGCCCATTTTAACCTCCTACCACAATTAGAAGGAACAAGTGCATGGGATGTTTTCCACGGGTAAACGGGCTTGGCTGGGATTCTATCATACCATGGTGCAGTGAGAGTTAAAGAAAGAGAATTATGGTCACTATCACAGGTCGATATGACTTCCAAGTCCTGATGAAATGGCCATAAATTATAATTCAGCATAATGTAATCTATTCTAGAGGTATGTCCCACCCTATTATAGGTGTGCACACCCCTAAGATCCGATTTGGAACGGCCATTAGTTGCTCTCAAATCATGTTCCATACAGAGTGCATTGATGTCTATTGCACTCTGTGACCATTTTTGGATCGGATCTAAAGACAGCGTGGGGATACCTCTCCTTGCCTCCTCATCCCAGGTGTCCAGAATGTCTTCCCTAGCCAGTGGCTCAAAACAGCAGTTGAAATCGCCAGCAAGGAGGACGTAGGAGTCAATACCACAGTTTTCAAGTTCGCGATTTAATCCTGTAGAAGGTAGCATTGACACCCCTCCCCTGGCCCCCCTTAGGTAGAGGTTAAACAATTCTAACTTCCTACCCCCCTCGCAATGTATGGATACCCTCTGGAGATCAGGAGATTGGGTAGCCTTATAGCTTATTTTTAGACCCAGTGCAATGCGGACCCATATAAGAAGGCCGCCAGACGGGCGACCTTTACTGCCAAGATGTTGGGAAGCTGGGGTGAAATAGGTTGTGAAACCTACTCTGTGCCTTGGTTCTGTGCACCACGTTTCTTGCAGGAGGCAAATATCAAAAGGGTTCACGAAAGCATTCCACTCCGGGATGTCAAAGTTACGGGTGAGCCCTGCCACATTCCAACTTATGATCTTTATCGAGGGTTTGTCCGGGGTTTCTCGACTCGGTGAACAGATAGGTATAGTAGAAGTAGATGAAGAAGGCTCCGGGCCTGCCTCCACAGCAACCACTCTATTAGACCTTTGGGGGGCACATACTGTGGATGGATAGGAGCCCTGGCTACACTAGTCCGCTTCTCCACTGCTGGGGGCTCCTGGAAGGGTGGCGGGGAAATCATGGGAGAAGCACCCCGATGTTGCGCTACAACTTGAGATTCTAAATAGCTTTGGGAGGGGATCGACTCCCCCTCTTTTAACAGAGCTTGCGGTGTTTCTTCTAAAGCTAGGATGTTGGTAGCGATTGATCCTGTACACTCTCTGATCCCTAAAGCTAGAGGTGATAGAATCTTCTTAATTGCTATAGGAGCGGATTGGCTTGGGAGTCAGTCTACATCTTCTAGGCCAGCATACCTATTCATTGTTGGAAGGCCGTGCCAGCGACCAGGGAGGGTTTGGTAGTTGTTCGAGTGGTTCCTCCATGTATGATGTCGTACCAATGACCAATCGCCCTCCTGAGTATGGATAGGGCGTGGTGGATAGAAGAAGGACAATGGCCTGGGAATGATAGGGGAACCTACGCCAAAGGGCCAAGAGCAGACGTGGTGAGCCGTAAGATTGTCATCGAAGGTCACCACTATACAGTCTCCTGGACTGGTTTTCTTCGAAGGTCCTACCCAGGGAACACGGCGAACCGTTAAAACTCTGCTTCTACGACCATTTGGTATTGGCCTGTTCGCATTGAGCCAGTGCATTATTTTGTTTTTCAGAGACCAATGATTCTCGTGCTGACCGTTTCTAATCTGAGGGACACCCGTCAGTACAACTACGTAGTCATTGGCCTCAGGTGGAAGATCGATGTAACCCCCTCTAAAATTGTTCTTAATGCATGGACCCTGGGTTCGCTGGCGAGCAGCTTCAGTGGCAGCGGGTCTTAAGGGAGCACTAGTGTTAGATGTTACAAAAGTTTGAGAGATGGAGGGGTTAGGAATCCCAGGTGTAAGTGCAGAAATATTTTGATTCACACCCACAGTCCGAGGTTTAGGGACAGGTCGAACTATAGCTGGTACTAGAGGGGGGTGATGTGGGGCTTGCGGTATTGGGTCTTCAACTCGGAGGCCTTGGTTTTCTAGACTTCTCAAGCCAAGAGTGGCTAAGGCAATAATGCTCTTTTCCATCTCTAGCAAATTGTTCTCGATACGCGAGAGTCTGAGATCAAGGGGAGAAAGGAGTTTCTTTAAGGTTTCCCAGACTATACCTATGAATTCCCTGTCCTTCCCTTCATGGTCCTCTAGATGCAAGCTCTCATCCTCTGTAATGATAGAAGAAGAAACAAGGGTTGGACCCCCTTCATCCCCCTCTTGTTGGGTCTGTGCTTGAAGTGTACACTCTCCTGATACATTGGGCACAGGTACGCTACCCAATTTCAACTGTTGTGCCACCGTAATCTTAGCCTTCTTACGGGAGTAAGCGGACTTATGGTTGCATTTCCTTTTAGGTAGTTTACCATTATTACATACGGGTGTAGTTGAAAACACCAGTGGGGGAGGAATAGGGTTGGCTTGCAGATTAGAAATGACCACAGGTATGGTCAAATCACCTGACTGCGTTAGTGGGCACATAGCCATGGAGGAGGTGGATTGGACCGGGGTACAATGGACATCTGCTTGTGTAAGTAAACACTGTGGAAGGGCCAAACGCTCAGGGGTAACGGCAGATGCTATGTTGCCCAAGGAAGATATTTTCGAGATAGCAATGTCCAGGGACAGCCTTCTAGCAGCTGCCAGCTCCAAGGAAACACGAGTCTGTAATTTGGAAATTTCATTATCTATGGCCAGGTTAGTGCGAGTAATAAAATCATCCATGGGGCCATTAATTGGTGGGTCACCCTTAACGGCCCTACTCCGGGTTAACCGGGAACACATACTTTAAGAGCTGGACACACCTCCTAGCCACTTGAATAAAGAAAGGCAAAGAAAGTTTAGAAATTGTAATAAGCAGTGATCCCAAACAGCAAGTGAAGGCCGAAAAGGGGTGGCCCAGTCCAGTCCTCTCTGTCCTCGAACGGCCTCAAACGGCCCGCTCTTAGCCCGGTCTTCGCCCCGAGCTGCGTCCCGCGCTGCGGGAGTTAGAGGGTGTGATATAGGGGGCGTACTGGGCGGGGGGCGGGCCAGCGGGGAGAGCGGACCGGATGCTGGTCTCCCTGGTCTCGCAGGGATTCCTGGTTGCTGGAGTCCCCGCACGCTCGCAGCCCCGCCGAGCCTCTCGCCCTAGCCGCCGCCTTGCTGCACCTCTTCCCTGGTGAACGAAGCTCCACGCACTCCTGTGCGAAGCGGCACCCGCGGAGCGGGTGCGGCGAGGAGTAGAGCTGATGTGCCTTGAAGGACGGTGAGTGCGCCTAGGAAGACAGCGCCTGGTCCGATGTGCCTCTAGCTGATGAGAACAGTTTCCCAAGGAAGTGGGGGTGGAGGGCACCTTAACAAGCCGCAGGTAGGCGGGGGGCGGGCCAGCGGGGAGAGCGGACCGGATGCTGGTCTCCCTGGTCTCGCAGGGACTCCTGGTTGCTGGAGTCCCCGCACGCTCGCAGCCCCGCCGAGCCTCTCGCCCTAGCCGCCGCCTTGCTGCACCTCTTCCCTGGTGAACAAAGCTCCACGCACTCCTGTGCGAAGCGGCACCCGCGGAGCGGGTGCGGCGAGGAGTAGAGCTGATGTGCCTTGAAGGACGGTGAGTGCGCCTAGGAAGACAGCGCCTGGTCCGATGTGCCTCTAGCTGGTGAGAACAGTTTCCCAAGGAAGTGGGGGTGGAGGGCGCCTTAACAAGCCGCAGGTAGGCGGGGGGCGGGCCAGCGGGGAGAGCGGACCGGATGCTGGTCTCCCTGGTCTCGCAGGGACTCCTGGTTGCTGGAGTCCCCGCACGCTCGCAGCCCCGCCGAGCCTCTCGCCCTAGCCGCCGCCTTGCTGCACCTCTTCCCTGGTGAACGAAGCTCCACGCACTCCTGTGCGAAGCGGCACCCGCGTAGCGGGTGCGGCGAGGAGTAGAGCTGATGTGCCTTGAAGGCGGTGAGTGTGCCTAGGAAGACAGCGCCTGGTCCGATGTGCCTCTAGCTGGTGAGAACAGTTTGAGAACAATATGAGAGGAAATATCTAGCTTCCTCCATTGGGTGAGGGACCCTCATGAAGCACCCTTCAAGACGGCAAAAATCAATCAACCTTTTTGAAAAAAGTAGTCATGGCATGCAGGCTACAACCAGTCCACAAGCACAAAAAAAACCTTTAAAAAAAAAAATCGATACAAATATTTGATGGCTCTAAAAGAGCCATAACCTTCAATGCTTCTAGCAGAAGGCTTTTCAAAGTGGATAGTAATCAACCGTCACACGCTCACAATGGCTTTACAAAATCATTTCTGAGCACATGGCTTGGCAAGGAAGGGCATGAAAACAGAGAGAAAATTGTCACTTAACACACATGCATACACACACACATGCAAGCATGCACACACACGCTGGTTTCGCAAAAATTAAGGAAAGCATATATCTTGCTAAAGAGGAGGAGACATAAGGGACTAATAGAAAACGTTTACCTGCCCTGGAGCCCTTCCCCACCCAACCAACCAACAAACTAATGCAGCAGCACTGAACAAATAAATACATCCACAGACCTCTACATCACCAGTGCAACAGTAGTAGGGATGTGAAAAAATACATTTGTATCAAAAGTGATGACATTTCTATGAAAACAGCCCTAATCAATACTCCTAGGCAAACAGATAAGGTTTCAAATACTACACTATAACGAACCAACACACACATATATACCCACATATAACCACACATTTTATAAAATGATGGACAACCCCATCACAAGGGAGATGAAGGCCGAGATCAAAACATAATGTCTGCCTGTTCGAACCTGGATTCCCTCCAAAACTATCAAAAGTACAGACAGACAAAAAAAACTCTACATTTATCAAACTGTAGTGTAGTTCCTATATTCCCAATAGGCTCTGCGCATTGGAATAATATAAACAGCAGTGTAGACGTAGGACTTAGGTCGACTAAGTCTCTACTGACTATATTAGACTTAATTAGTTTTGCCAGCTAGCTCAGAGGTCACTAGAAACTTTCTCGAGTAAACAAGGAGGAGTTTAACTTCCCTGGATAGACAAGAAGGGTTTAGCTTCTGACAACCATAAAACATGACAACTTTGCTCCCTCAGAATAAAGAGTTTATCTCTAGAGTCGTGTGAAAACAATAGACAACTATTTCACTCAGTCAATCGTGCATACTTAGTTTCACCAGAGTGCAGAGAAATAGAGAGACGGGTGTTTTCAATAAAAGGTGTTATTTATTGAGCAGTCTTCTTTCTCATGCAAGAGAAATGAATCGCCACAGTTGCAATACTTATCATGAAGTAAAGTGCGTACAGTAAAAGGAGTGTTATAAAATAACACTGTAAAAGCATTGATATAGTTTCTTAGCCATATGATACTTTAAAATGGATAAAATATATACATATATACATACATAAAAACATTGACTAACGTACTCAACTGGTGCTTCTAATCTACGCCTACCCCGGTGTACCTGACCTAAGCCTAATACGTGGGAAGGAGTAAGTAAGTTGCAGTTTAAGTTAAGTTAGGTTTTTGCTAAGAATCTGAATCAAGAATTCTCTAAAGGGTTTAGTCAGCTCCGTACCTTGGTAATAGAATGTAGGAGGTCTTGTATCTCTCTCTCAGGACTCGATATCCCAGCAACCCGCAAGGGTGATTGGAAACACCAGAGCTGGATTTTTTCGGCTGGAGAAAAAGACAGCCTCTCTCTCAGTGCGTCAAAAGGGAGGGGCGGCTTCCTTCGGCTCTCGCATCAGCTGGGTTTCCGGGCAAGTAGATGGCCGCTCTGCTCCAAACCACCGTGTTTTTGCTTAAGGCAAAGTTGGTATATTTATACCTGTAAGGTGCCGGGTTTGACGTAAGGTTGGACATAAGACGTCACCAGATCAGATCAGATCAGATTAGCTTTATTCGATTTTAGTTTAAACAACCATAAAAGCAACAACAATACATAAATAAATATCTCAACATTTCATTACGAGGTTAATATCAACTATTAAAACAGGATTAAATCAGTGTGACGAGTCAACTAATCAATATTCACGCATATTCAAGGCTAATTAGAGGCTAGAGGGTTAATGGCACAAGGTACACAAAATCCCCTTCTCCAGGAATTATAGTTCAATTGTCGTTGGTCTTGGTAATGGAAGCTCGGATAGAAATCAAACAAGTCCCGAATGCAAATGGGGCCATCTCCTTCTTTTGGCTTGCAAAATCGTAGGTAGGGGACAGTGTCCCTATTCTTAAATTTGATTAACACCAAGTCCCCCGGGATGTCTTTGGGCAACGTACCTAGCCACCCCACCCTCCTGACGCTCAGGATTCCACCATCTAGGTCAGGTGGCAAGGGTCTGTTGTGCTTTAGCCAGAAAATGACCTTATTTAGCAGGTCCTGGTGTGTTTCGAGTTTGCCCTGGCTAAGTGCAGGGAACCCAGAGAGGACAGTCACGTATGGGGCGGCTTCGGGAGGTAAATTGATGCGATGCCTTCTTTCTAAAGTGGTCCTGGCCGGTATATGAGGTATTAACACAGAATTTAATGTTAGTTTAGGGCCAGTTGGGATAGATGTAGTAAGAGGCAGTTCTAGAGTTTGGACGTTCCTACATACAGTGGACTTAGACTTTTCGTGGTTGATGGGAGGATTAGGGCAAATAGGTATAACTGATTTGTTGATTGGTTGAGAGTTCCTTTTAAGTGTTTTTTCAATACTGGTCAGCCTGTCCCCTAGATCGTTAATTTTTGTAACCAGGGGTGATATGGCTGATATTAACAATTGCTCAAACTGAGCCAGTAAGGGCAATTGGAGGGGCGATAAAGGATCATCTGTTCTATACACAGCCTTATCCACCATTGATGTGATTGGGTTAGAGGGAGATGGTGTAGAGCTGGTGCACGATTTTTGAACGTTAGATTGGTTCTCATTGTCTTTTTCCTCATCGTGCTTCCTTTTACAATTTGGACCCCGGGGCAGTGTATTGACTTAAGATTGGTCTTTATTAAAAGGTAGAGGTACATCCCGTGGAGTGCCGTTTAGATAGTCAGCGTCTCTACCCATAATAGGGGGGTTGATACGTCCGGGACATACTTGGAGCCACACAGGGCATTCAGCTCCTCCCAGATGGACATGGTTAATAGAAATAAAAACTCCAAAAGCGACAATAGGCAGTACAGTGCAAGACAGATAAGAAATTAAAATGTCTCTATACCTCCTCCTTGGAAAGAATCAAGTGGGGTGGCCCGTCCCGTCCTCCTCTGGCCTCTGAGGGCCGTAGAGGGCCCGCCCTTTGCCCGGGCTTAGCCCGGCGGTCCCGCGGGGACAGGAGGTGTTCCGCTGTTTGTAGGCGCCTCCTGGCGCTGGCAGTGACGTCCCAGGTGCGCCTCTGCCACCGGGGCACCTGGGGATTGTGGTCTGGGTGTGGGTTCTGCTTGCCGTTTCCCTCACGGCGCTCGGTGGTGGGCTCTGAGCTTCCAATGCAGTAAGGTGGTGTTGGACTCTGCCGGTCCCCCTCCCGTGCTGTGCTGGCCGAAAATAGCCCCCCGTCACCAAGAACTAACAGTTCTTTCTAACTCTAGGAGTTCTTGTGCAAATCAAAACAAGAGCAGGGGGAATTCCCGGGCTGCTGGAGGTTTGGTTTGTTTAAAGAACGCGTTGTACTTTCTAGGAGTCTAGGGGAGTAGCCTTGCCGTATTTGGACTGCATGGGCTATTACTAAATATGGATATGATTCTTATGCCTTTATAAGGATATTATTTATTCTAACTACATAGGGGCATAAATCGGGAATATCGAATTAGGGTCCTAGATAGAAACACAACACCCACTCCACGAATTAATGTCCATCATTACTAAAAACGAAGCAATATTTAAACATATCGATGCATGTGTGTTTTCCAACCCACCCTAAAATACATAATTCGCATTTGAAATGGTATATGGTAAATACACGAAAATGAGTATTGGTACTGTACGCTTTTTAAGCAGTGGTAATATTCAGGTAAATGCATATATATTTCAGCTGAATGAATTGCGAAAATTACACATGAAATGGCTCTGAATACAGAAAAGAAGGTCGAGACCATTCCATCACATATTTATACAAATGCTGTACATGTGCTAAAGGCTGAGTTAAAATATTGTCTCTAGAGTTCCTAAAATAGAAGCTCTGTTCTCTAAGAATAGTTCTACTTTAAGCAGAGTACTTTGTGCCAGAAAAAAGGGTAAATATTTTGGAAGTGAGAAAAAAAAAATATCGCTCTCAAGGGGAAAAATAGTTCCAATTGTTTTCAGTAGCTGTGTTTATCAAAAACTGAAGGCCGAATTCAGAGTTCAGGGAACGCTGTGTGCTCATTGTTTTAAAAAGTTATTCTTTCTGTTCAGGGGAAAACATCATTTCAGACAGGCTTGCAAAAAATTGGTCTACAACATCAGGTGAAAGTTCGACCAAGTTTGAAAATGCTGCAATTGTGCATATGTGAGAATGATTGCTATCATCGATGTCAGGATCAGCAATGCTCACAGAAGGTTGTACCTGTTTGGTGCTGCTTTCCTCTCGTACTTCACTGCCACCTACTCATAGTGGTGAAGTCTCAACGAATGCCGTCATCAGAATAGGTAACTGCTGGGGACAACACAATGCCGGACCTAACAAGGTATCTATATCCATTGGTACTGCTGATGGTATTGAAAGACAGACGTCTAACACGCATTCTTCTCCTCATAGCAGACATCGAAGCACAGGTAAGATGCAATCTTGCCAGATGCAATCTATGCCTTAGATAACTTTTGAACCCTCCTGAAGCACAGCCGGGAGTAGCAAGGAAAACTGAGCATAACTTTTGTTTTAAAAACTCTAAAATTTCACTTTGTTTTTTAAATCACTCACCTTCCCTGTCACACAACTACAGTGTGCAGGCACCCCTTCCTGCTGAAAAACGAGCACTAGTAAGGGCAAAATCGTCGTTTTCCCGCCAACTTCATTCCCCTCTCGCTGACTGGGACACGCCCACTCTGAGGCCACGCCCCCCCCTTCAAAGTTATAAAAGACGCGCTGACTACTAGTGCTTTAGATAACTTTTGAACCCTCCTGAGGCACAGCCGGGAGTAGCAAGGAAAACTGAGCATAACTTTTGTTTTAAAAACTATAAAATTTCACTTTGTTTTTTAAATCACTCACCTTCCCTGTCACACAACTATAGTGTGCAGGCACCCCTTCCTGCTGAAAAACGAGCACTGGTAAGGGCAAAATCGCAGTTTTCCCGCCAACTTCATTCCTCTCTCCCTCACTGGGACACGCCCACTTCGAGGCCACGCCCCCCTTCAAAGTTATAAAAGACGCGCTGACTACTAGTGCTTTAGATAACTTTTGAACCCTCCTGAGGCACAGCCGGGAGTAGCAAGGAAAACTGAGCATAACTGTCGTTTTAAAAACTGTAAAATTTCACTTTGTTTTTTAAATCACTCACCTTCCCTGTCACACAACTACAGTGTGCAGGCACCCCTTCCTGCTGAAAAACGAGCACTGGTAAGGGCAAAATCGCCGTTTTCCCGCCAACTTCATTCCCCTATCCCTGACTGGGACACGCCCACTTCGAGGCCACGCCCCCCCTTCAAAGTTATAAAAGACGCACTGACTACTAGTGCTTTAGATAACTTTTGAACCCTCCTGAGGCACAGCCGGGAGTAGCAAGGAAAACTGAGCATAACTTGTGTTTTAAAAACTGTAAAATTTCACTTTGTTTTTTAAATCACTCACCTTCCCTGTCACACAACTACAGTGT
The DNA here is from genome assembly GCF_964261635.1 of Lissotriton helveticus. Lineage (NCBI taxonomy): Eukaryota > Metazoa > Chordata > Amphibia > Caudata > Salamandridae > Lissotriton > Lissotriton helveticus. The sequence goes on from NC_136063.1 coordinate 664,827,553, forward strand.
GTAGGCACCCCTTCCTGCTGAAAAACGAGCACTGGTAAGGGCAAAATCGCAGTTTTCCCGCCAACTTCATTCCCTTCTCCCTGACTGGGACACGCCCACTTCGAGGCCACGCCCCCCCTTCAAAGTTATAAAAGACGCGCTGACTACTAGTGCTTTAGATAACTTTTGAACCCTCCTGAGGCACAGCCGGGAGTAGCAAGGAAAACTGAGCATAACTTTTGTTTTAAAAACTGTAAAATTTCACTTTGTGTTTTAAATCACTCACCTTCCCTGTCACACAACTACAGTGTGCAGGCACCCCTTCCTGCTGAAAAACGAGCACTGGTAAGGGCAAAATCGCCGTTTTCCCGCCAACTTCATTCCCCTCTCCCTGACTGGGACACGCCCACTTCGAGGCCACGCCTCTTGCATTGTTCCCTCCCTACAAATATGTGCATGTTCCGGAAGCGCAGCGGACGAGCGCAGCGGGCGCAACGATTGAGCGCCGAAGGCGCGCATAAGGCAAGCTCGTCTGTGCTCGTCCGTGCCGAGACCGGGCCAAGGGCCAGAACCCCTGATCAATCCCCGCGACTGGCTCACCACATCTACCCCAAATCCACATTGATGGCATTACGCACGCCTAACACCGACTGCGCTCAATACAATCCACACCTATGGTCAGATACCACAAAATTTACATGTCCTCACTGCAACGTTAAGTTACAGATAACTAATGAAAAAATCAAAACGCATTCTGTCACTGCATCTATGTCTACCGACATCACCGCTGCACTAATTAATGCACGATCCCTTGTCAAGCACCGGCAAGAAATACACGATCTTATTATCAATAACAACCTTGATTGTCTCTTCCTCACGGAGACATGGACGGATGGAGCATCCGATCCTGACATGGCAGTTGCGACCCCCCCAGCCTATAACGCCTATTGCCTAGATAGAGTGGGGCAGCGCGGAGGAGGACTAGCCATCATCGCCCGCGACCACATAATGGTCAGAATATCTCACATCCACCCCACCTCCTGCGAAGCCCTTCTTTTCGATCTCAAACTTACCCCAACGTTTCATTTTAAAGGCATCCTCCTATACCGACCACCAGGCCCTCGCACCAACTTTCTAGCAAATCTGGGTGCAATACTAGAAGCTCCATCGCTGGAAGACTCATTTACATTATTGGGCGACTTGAACTTCCATCTTGAGAATACATCTGACAAAGACACCTGTTCCTTGATATCAGACATGCACACCATGAGTCTTCGGCAACTGGTAACCACCCCCACCCATATAGCCGGTCACACGTTAGATGGCATCTTTACTAATATGCAAGGCATTAATATATTAGATACCTTACCAATGCCATGGACCGACCACTTCGCCATTTTAATAAAAATATCAGTCACATTAAATAGACTCAGACCCCACTCTGTACTGAAACCACAAACCATCAAAGTTTGGAAGGACATCGATCACGCTGAGCTAACGACCTTACTTGAAAAAACCCGTCATGATTCAACATTTGATCCAAACTTGGCCACCCGACAATTTCAGGAGTGGATAGGTACCGCCACCCACTCCTTAGCCCCAACTAAAAAACTCTCTAGAAATAGAGCAACGCCATCAGCCCCATGGTTTACAGAGGAGCTCCGTATTAAGAGGCAATTCTGTAGAAACAGGGAGAGACACTGGCGCAGATCCTACAGCGCTGAAAGCAAGACCAGTTATAAGGAAACACTCGGACAATACAAAGCCCTTATTGTCGAGACAAAAAAAAATCCTATTTCACCGAACAAATCAATTCTGCTAAAAACTCAAGTTAAAAACTTTTTGAGATAACTAAGGTCTTAACGGGAAACGCACCGGACCTGAATCCTCCACAATCCCAAGTCTTTTGTGATGCTCTGGCTGATTTCTTTTTCACAAAGGTGAATGATATATATCAAGCATTCTCCACAAAAACAGTAATCAGCTCCCCCACATCTAACAACGGGATCAATAATATCAAACTATCTCAGTTCTCAGACCTTGGAGAAACACAAATCAAGGAAATAACGGCCACAATCAAATCAGGCTCAGCATTAGATCCCTGTCCTCTAAAAGTCATTCGTCCGATCATGGACTATCTCTCCTCTGACATTGTATCAATCTGCAACACAATGTTCAGAACTGGGATATACCCAGACTCCCTTAAAAACACCTTGGTCAAACCCTTACTTAAGAAAGCTAATCTGGACAAGGACCAACCAAAAAACTACCGCCCCATAGCCAGTCTTCCCTTTTTAGCCAAGGTAGTGGAAAAGGCTATGAACTTACAACTCTCGGAGTTCATAGAAAAACATCAAAGATTGGACAACACTCAATTTGGTTTCCGCAAGTTCCATGGAACCGAAACTGCCTTAATTAAAGCTACAGAGGACATAAGAGTGATACGGGACCAAGGAGGTACAGCAATACTCGTATTGCTCGATCTGTCGGCAGCCTTCGACACGGTCGACCACAAGATCCTGGTCGACCACGCCGAAAACCTGGGCATCTGCCACATGGCAAGAAATCTGCTTTCCTCCTTCCTGGCCGGTAGATCACAGGTGGTCACACTGGGGCCCTTCCAATCGCACAAGCTGTCACTACCGTGTGGGGTTCCTCAAGGCTCATCCCTCAGTCCGACACTATTCAATATCTATGTGTCGGACCTGGCCTCTGTCATCAAGGCCTATGGGATGAGCCTTACCTCATATGCGGATGACACCCAGCTTGTGTTGGCCATCAACGGGAATGGAGACAAGGTAGCCGAAAACTTCCAAGAGGGCATGCGGGCGATCGGTGAGTGGATGGCCTCTAACTGCCTAAAGTTAAATGCTGAAAAAACGGAGGTCGTCATATTTGGACATCTCTCCCCCGGATGGTCAAACACCTGGTGGCCCCCTACGCACGGAACACCACCTACACCAGCCTTAACCGTCAGAAATCTGGGGGTGATTTTTGACGATAAATTAAATTTCATGGCCCACTCAAATAAAATAGCAGCAACAGCCCATCATAAACTCAGGCTGATCAAGAAAATCATGCCGTTTCTACCAACCTCAGCAGGTAAGACACTGGTAAGCGCCCTCGTGTTGTCATCTCTTGACTACTGTAACGGCTTACTCATCAACGCCCAAGCAAGAGTGACCAACAAAATGCAGACCATCCAGAATGCTGCAGCCCGTCTCCTGTCTGGAATCCCAAAGTTCTCACCAATCTCCGAGACCATAAGGGACCTGCATTGGCTTAAGATTCGAAACAGGATCAAGTTTAAAGCGCTGTGCATACTCTATAAAGAATTGCACAACTCTGGCCCACATTTCCTGAAATCCCAACTCAGATACCAGTCCTCCACAAGATCGCTCCGATCTAACAACCTTAAAATCCTACAAATACCACGAACAAAAACAGTTAACTGGGGCGATAGACGCTTCCTTGTGGCAGCTCCCAGATTATGGAATTCCCTGCCAGCTTCCATCAAAGACAGCCCATCCCTGATGCATTTCCGCAGAAAGATAAAGACCTGGCTGTTTGATCAAGAATAGTTACCGGCCTAACCTCGGGAATACATTCAAAGTTTCTAGCGCCGAGACGCCTACGGGCAATTGTACGCGCTGTATAAATCTCAAAAATAAATAAACAAATAAGTCTGAATGAAAGAAACCATGTTGCACTTAGATCTCTTAGCCGGGCTAATCCGAGGACTTTAGTGATGCGGTCCCGGTAGCGTATAGCTAGGATCGTTTCTCCCATCGTTGCTGGAGGCTTGGCTTGCCATATCAGAGCAGAAGGATCAAAAATAAAAATCCTGCTACGAGTCCCAAAAGAAGAGGCAGACCGTCTAAGACAGAATGGACAAAATTCAGAAAGATGCCCAGAACTGTTTCAAAGGGTGCTAACAGTCCCGGAAAAATTGTCTTAAATACATGTGCGATGCCACTGGTATCAGACATGTTTAAAATTTGACCTAACATTTCTACGAAATGCACGGGGCAATTTGTTGATAATAGGGAATGTATCTCTGCTGCTGTCCTTGCAACTTGCAGATCATACGTCTCTTTGGACGAGGTTAAAGGCACAGTTGTCTGTAAAAGAATGGATTTCATTCTGCTTAAAGTATCAATTCGAATAGAAGAGATATTCAAAGAAGGCCATATTGCCGCCTCCATGTCTGGATTGCTGTTTGGATACAATACTTGCATACAGCAAGTGACCATGGAACTAACGCTCACGAGATAGGCTTTTCCTGGCACCATGCCACAACAGCTGTGGTCACTTATTAGAACGTAGCTGCCGTTGGAAAGCTATCTAAAAAATGGCTCTATCTGTGCTGCAGGAATGCCGTGCAGGTGACATGAAAGGTTATTTGAAGACCCTTCGCAGGCTCCATGCAAGTTAATACCTTGACACAGAAGTGTACCACTTAGTGATTTTTTACAATTATTACCACTAAGAAATACCTCTTTTTTTCCTTCACTATAACATTTGTGTGTATAAGGTAATTTCCATGTTGACTTGATGTATCCTTTACCCAACCTTTCATACAGGCCTGCTGGTATATATTTTTGGCAATACTTAAACTGGAAAGTTGTTATTGGGATTGTAATTGTTCCATGTATTATCCATTCAATGACAGGTCTTTCTGACATTGTCAATGGTAATCTCTCAAGTTTTTCAATGCTCAGAATCGTATAGTCTGCTCCTTTTTGTGCCAAACTGATTTGTTTATCAGTAAGGTTAAAGATAGAGAATAATGACGTTGTGTTGATTAAACACCATGGCACGTAGCCTGAACGCAGATTTTGCAACGTCCAGTCAAGCTGTACAATAGAACGTAATTGGGACTGACCATGTTGTAACCTTAGTAAGTCCTGCTCTATTATATCAATAGCAGATGATACAATGCTGTCCAGTGAATATATTCTGGAGGACAGAGTCGTTAACCCATTGTCCACTACAGAAAGTGATTTTTCCAAATTAATACGATCAATTTCTCGTATTTTTTCAGCTGTTTCAAATTGTGTTACTTTCCAAGCCTCATTGTAAGCAGCGTATATACCGGCCTATATGAAACGTTTTTGACGCTGTTTGCCTGGTCCCAGTATGAAATCACGCAAGTCAGCACCGTCTTTATGTAAAGTCAAGTGTTGCTTAATTTCAGCCAGTGTGGATGTCTGTAGCCATTCAAGGCAGAGTTTCCCTACACTGTATGTTGTAACTATCCCTGGATGTTGTCTCTGGGAGTATCTAGGGTCTAGCCTGGTCTGTTTAAACCCCTGTGTTTTGTTCAGTAATCTATCTTGACAGTTATTTGTGTCTGTGGGCCAGATCAGTACCAGAGGGTCTGAGAAAGAGATGAGGGTTTGTAATGTGCAAAACTCAAACAGGCAACAAAAGGCCCCTATACTAACCTATAAAAACAGTATTCAATGACATCCAAGTGGATGGTCAGAGATCCCCATGAGTCACCACTCGGAACCGCCCTTCATCATCTGGGAGTCTTCCAAAACCATCCACATAGATGTGTTCTTTTCAAGCAGAAAGAGACCGAGATGTAGAATAGATCTCTTCTACTGAAAGAACAGTAGTATGGTATACCACTTCTCAAGACCAATAAGTGGTGGAGTGTGGTGTGACTGGAGGAGTGCAGTGCAAAAAAGATAATGTGCAAAAAATTATGTCAAAAAAGGTGTTTAAAATTGGATGAGGGAGTATAGAACATACTTTATTCAGGTGATGCTCACTCTACCAAAATTAAAAATATTTTGTTCAGACAGTTTGAGAAATGCGCTGTCTAGAGGTGGAACCAGGTCGACATGTTTCAGCAATATGTGGACAAAGGTGTCCTTGCTTTCTTCAGGACCTTACAACAAAGAAATGCTACTGCATATATTAAAAGAAATAATAATAAGTGAAAGCTAAGAAAATCAGTTCACAGACAAGTACTAAGGTCACCTGCAGTTCCTAGGTGAAGAGTCTTGTCTTGTTTCTTACAGCTATGTCGTTCACTAAAAAGAGGTTAGAACAAACAGAGTCAGATATTGGAATGCTGACCTTGCACAAACAAACACACACAATTGCTAGGTCTAATGCACATAGACCTTAGACTACGCCCGACTCTCAGTGCTGGCCACAGACACTCACATACGTAGTGTAAATATTTTACCATATCGGGATATAAAAATTATATGTCCCAATGAAGGGGATCTTACCATGGCTTGTAAGAAGTGAAGAACTCACCCCACCTGGCAGCGGCTCAGGAGAAGAGTGAAGCGCCGCTCTAGAGGACAAGTAAACAAAGCGAAAACATGTCTCTCATCTATATATGCACGACCCCACACCCAAAAAGTTCCCTTCCTAGACTTAATCATGTCCAGAATTTAAACCATGTTAGAACTGGCAAATGCGAGAACGATGGACTCACATCAATCAATACTGCATTTGCATCTTTAAACCAATTGTACACAGCTCAGGCTTCAGATAAGGCTCGTGTTGCTATACCGCATTACACGATAGTGTAGAGTCTCCAAAACTATCCCAAAGAATCCCACACTTAACGGTCAAACGCCGCTCGAGGCTTACCTATCCGTCGGTGCTTCGAAGCCGGCGTCTGAACCGACTTGGGAGGCACCGAAGGATCGTCTCGCCTCACATTTAAGCTCACTTCTGATTGGCCGTGAGTACCACGTGATGCTCGATGGCGGCCACTCGTTGGCTCACAGTTGTATAATATTGTTAGAACGTTTTCCATTGGTGGACTTCCGTTTGTCAATAGGAAGACCTCTGCTGTCTTGGAAACTAGAGTTTGTTTATATCTGTCCGCCGGGACTTTGTGCAAGCCTTCGCAGGCAAGTGTTATGAGTCATAAAATGTCGCATGTGTCTCTTGCGGAAGTCATTCACTACACCCACGTCTCCACAGCAGACCAGAGTATTATACCCTAAGTGTTTAACGCACTCACTAGGGAGTCAAATAAGATCCTGAAATCAATGGCATGTTCCGTGAGCCAACGGGCAATATTATATACAAAAAAAGGGGGGTCACAGGAGAGTGTGTCTAAACCTTGTTTTATCCCAAATGGCAATATGGATAATGAGTGATATAATCACGGAACCAGTGTAGAGATTGGAACCACTGTGGTTGAAGTGCTTGTAAATGGTACTAAATACAGTAAATGTAGAGATTAAAAACACTGTTGTTAAAGTGCTCATAGGAGATGATCCATGGGATTTTATTATTAGCCCCTTATAACTATATAGTTAAGTGGCATGTAGAATGATGAAAATATCAAATTCATATAGACAATTGCTCTCACAGCCATTCTTTAATGGAAAGTTATTACTTTCAGAAGCTGGACCATGGGATTTCGTCATTCAGCCCCCTATGGTGAGTGTCAAGCTTGAGATCCCATTTCTGTTCCTTCAAAAGGAGGAATTTTGCCACATCCACAATGTGTGAAGGAATGAATGGTTGTTCCAACACCGTCCATTGGACAACCATTCATTCCTTCACACATTGTGAGCAATTGTCTATATGAATTTGATATTTTCATCATTCTACATGGCACTTAACTATATAGTTATAAGGGGCTAACAATAAAATCCCACGGATCATCTCCTATGAGCACTTTAACAACAGTGTTTTTAATCTCTACATTTACTGCATTTAGTACCATTTACAAGCACTTCAACCACAGTGGTTCCAATCTCTACACTGGTTCCGTGAATATATCACTCATTATCCATATTGCCATTTGGGATAAAACAAGGTTTAGACACACTCTCCTGAGACCCCTCTTTTTTTGTATATAATATTGCCCGTTGGCTCACGGAACATGCCATTGATTTCAGGATCTTATTTGACTCCCTAGTGAGTGCGTTAAACACTTAGGATTTAATACTCTGGTCTGCTGTGGAGACGTGGGTGTAGTGAATGACTTCCGCCAGAGACACATGCGACATTTTATGACTCATAACACTTGCCTGCGAAGGCTTGCACAAAGTCCCGGCGGACAGATATAAACAAACTCTAGTTTCCAAGACAGCATAGGTCTTCCTATTGACAAACGGAAGTCCACCAATGGAAAACGTTCTAACAATATTATACAACAGTGAGCCAACGAGTGGCCGCCATCGAGCATCACGTGGTACTCACGGCCAATCAGAAGTGAGCTTAAATGTGAGGCGAGACGATCCTTCGGTGCCTCCCCAGTCGGTTCAGATGCCGGCTTCGAAGCACCGACGGATAGGTAAGCCTCGAGCGGCGTTTGGCCGTTAAGTGTGGGATTCTTTGGGATAGTTTTGGAGACTCTACACTATCGTGTAATACGGTATAGCAACACGAGCCTTATCTGAAGCCTGAGCCGTGTACAATTGGTTTAAAGATGCAAATGCAGTATTGATTGATGTGAGCCCATAGTTCTCGCATTTGCCAGTTCTAATGGTTTAAATTATGGACATGATTCAGTCTAGGAAGAGAACATTTTGGGTGTGGGGTTGTGCATATATAGATGAGAGACATGTTTTCGCTTTGTTTACTTGTCCTCTAGAGCGGCGCTTCACTCTTCTCCTGAGCCGCTGCCAGGTGGGGTGAGGTCTTCACTTCTTACAAGCCATGGTAAGATCCCCTTCATTGGGACATATAATTTTTATATCCCGATATGGTAAAATATTTACACTATGTATGTGAGTGTCTGTGGCCAGCACTGAGAGTCGGGCGTAGTCTAAGGTCTATGTGCATTAGACCTAGCAATTGTGTGTGTTTGTTTGTGCAAGGTCAGCATTCCAATATCTGACTCTGTTTGTTCTAACCTCTTTTTAGTGAACGACATAGCTGTAAGAAACAAGACAAGACTCTTCACCTAGGAACTGCAGGTGACCTTAGTACTTGTTTGTGAACTGATTTTCTTAGCTTTCACTTATTATTATTTCTTTTAATATATGCAGTAGCATTTCTTTGTTGTAAGGTCCTGAAGAAAGCAAGGACACCTTTGTCCACATATTGCTGAAACATGTCAACCTGGTTCCACCTCTAGACAGCGCATTTCTCAAACTGTCTGAACAAAATATTTGTAATATTGGTAGAGTGAGCATCACCTGAATAAAGTCTGTTCTATACTCCCTCATCCAATTTTAAACACCTTTTTTTGACATAATTTTTTGCACATTATCTTTTTTGCACTGCACTCCTCCAGTCACACCACACTCCACCACTTATTGGTCTTGAGAAGTGGTATACCATACTACTGTTCTTTCAGTAGAAGAGATCTATTCTACATCTTGGTTTCTTTCTGTTTGAAAAGAACACATCTATGTGGATGGTTTTGGAAGACTCCCAGATGATGAAGGGCAGTTCCGAGTGGTGACACCATCCACTTGGATGTCATTGAATACTGTTTCTATAGGTTAGTATAGGGGCCTTTTGTTGCCTGTTTGAGTTTTGCACATTACAAACCCTCATCTCTTTCTCAGACCCTCTGGTACTCTTTTGTTGTTCTGTATCTTTGGTGGCTGTTCCCAGAGTTTGGTCGTTAAATATTCCCCCGGGTCCTACCTTACAGTCGTGTTGTTGTTGTGGGCCAGATCAACCATTTTTTCCAATCAGAATTTGTTCTGTTTTGGTGTAAAATATGGGATACGTCTATCTCCACATCTGTAGTGCTGTTACCATCAGGTATGGGCTTTGGAATAGACGGTTTATTTAAGTCTTTTATCTTGGCTAAACCAAGACAAGTTGTTTGCTGAATTGTGTCATTCAGAAATATTATTTGTTCTGGGATCATGCAGACTCTAAATAATGCTTCTAAACCTTGGACCTGCCATTCTTTTGTACCCCAGATGGTTTTTGTTTCAATGTTGTTTTTCCAGAATTCAAAACCAAATGTAGTCATTTTTTCATAAAATGTTTCAGAATAAATCAATTTAGTATTTGTCAACACTGTTTTCATTCCTGTCTTATTTAACATTTCAAAATAAAATGTTTCTGCATCACTTGTGTTAAAACCTGAGAAGTATGGGAATTTCCCATAAAATGTTTTTGAGCTGCCTTTAGGCGGTGTTGCACAATGTTCCCATTGGTTATAATTAAAAACATTTCTAGGTTGAGCAGTTTTATGCAAATAGTGATGACCATAGTGATTATAACAGTATAACTCTTCATAATTTGATGAGCCCTGCAAATAATCATGTTCTGTAAATTTGGCTGACATTACTAAATCTGACATCATATTAATAATATTTTCAAAGTCCCAATCATCAGAAAAACTACTTGGTTTTACAAAGTCACTTAATGAAACCTTGAACTGGTGTGGATATTTCAAGAGCTCAATCGGGCCATAAATTTCATAATCCGTTTTGTCCCATGCTACCCCACCGGGTATTGGATTGGCTGTGATGTTTACTGATGACAGTTCTCTTTTCTCGATGTAAGATGACTTGTGAGGCTTTAGGACCAAGTTGATGTTCTGACTTGCTGTGTCCATTGTACTGTATTTTTCTTCAATTAATTTTCCCAAACAAAGAACCATGATGAGCCAAAGCAGGAGGAAAAGTACACCTAACACAATCCAAAATTCAATCCATGGAGAAATCAGATAGGTTTCTTTGAGTTGATGAAAGAGTTCAGTTACTTTGGCTTCCGGATTTTCTTTTGTCTTTGGATCTTTCTTTGAGACATTAGTAAACTCCGATGCTACATTGTGAGAAGTTGGCCTGGTATATGATGCTCACTAGCTCTAGTGATCACCTTGTACCATGCCAAGCAACCCTTATGGTGCAGGTTGTAAAGTCAACCTTATAGACAAGCTATCCTAGGGGTAGCATGGACTAAGCAGTCTTAGGCTAAACTCTGTAAAGGCATGTGAAGGAAGCTGTTTTACCATACACAATCCCTTGAATACCAAATGAAAGGACACCACACAGATCTATATTGAAAATATATATAGATTTATTTCTACAATTATCCCTGATACTCTTTATGAGCACAGAAGCAAATGCGTTAAAACAAAACACAGTCTAAATACACAAAAGTTGCACAATTATGGATGAGCCCTAGGGGCCACCTAAACCATATACTAAAATAGTGGTATAAGAACCACTATGGGGAAAGTGAAGAGGCCTAGGGCCTGGGGAATCGCTGGAGCTGTTCGGGACTAGCAGTGAAGAAGTCGGGAAAGGCCCGCGGGACTCGGGTGCAGTGCGGAAAGTGCATGCTTTACCAATGCAATGTCAATGGTGCGTAAAAGTTACAAAGTTAGTTAAAAAGGAACCTTCCGAGTGACCTAGAAGGATGAAACTTTAGACACAGACACTAGAGGTGTGTACCAGTGTGGGAACACCGGTGGAGCTGAGTTACCACACCCACAGGAAGCGGGTGCATAGGGTCGAAGTAGTGTCGGGTTTCGTCACGCAGGTCGATGGTGCTTGGAGCTGAAGATGCTGCAGGCGACTCGATGTGAAGAGTTCCGGTGGATCCAAGGGTGGATCTGAGGAGGTGAAGACCTGAAAGCAGAGGGGACAATGTTTAAAGTCACTAGCCAGTGACTACCGTGGAACCAGAGTGGAACCAGGCGATGTTGGGTGCAAACAGGCGTCGAGGTGTAGCTTCTCTCAGCAGCCACGTGGACACAAGGGGTCGAAGACGTCCAGGAGTCGGTCACGAGCTGTCCCACGCAGGTTTCTCGCGGTTGGCGGTGTCGGCAACCTGATTGGAGCAAACAGGCCTTGGCTAATGCAAGCCACACAGGAATCAAAAAAGGTTTGTTACTCGGACCAGCAAGGTCAGAGCAGGTGCTCCTTTTTACAGGAGCGAGGGCAAGTCTGGAGCAACCAGACCCGCAGTGTAAGTTGAAGGTTTCGTCGCCAAGATGGCCGCTAGCCACGTGGCAAGTGGACGGGATGGCGCGTCGAGTGGCACAGTGCAAAAGGGCCCCACGCAGATCGTGGAGATGCTGGGGGGCTGATCTTCGGTGCAAGGGCTGCTCGAGGTTGGGGCTTCTCAAACCCCAAAGCACAGCGTCGAGGGTGCCTCTGATGCTGCGCAGTCAGCGTTTCGGGGGTCTTCCAAGAGGTCCGGTCCCACGTCTCTCGGTGCCTCCACGGGTCCCTTCTTTGCAGGGACTGTGGATCGGGCGGTGAGAAGTCTGGGAGTCTGGGTCTTGTCAGGCTCTTGGCTCGGGCTCCGGCGGGAGGCGGCGGCAAAGCAGACGTTGAGTTGCTGGTTGGTGCCTGTGTTCACAGGGTGGTCACTCCTTGGCCACAAGGGAGATTCTCTTCCGTCTTCTGTGCAGAAGAATGTCGAAGTCCAGTCTTCTTCTGTATTTCAAGTTGATTCAGGATGATCTGAAGTCTCAGGACACAGCTCCCACTCTTATTCGAATCTGGGGGGCCGGATCACCTACTAGGTCCCTCCTCTGGGTGGAACCAGGAAGGGGGGTGGTTACACCCCCTTTCCTTTGTCCAGTTTCGCGCCAGGACTGGGGCTGGAAAGCCCCAGCACCGGTTTGAACTGGCCTATGCACAGGGACACCTTGTGTGCCCCAGGCATGTCTGATTCTATTCAGCCCTGTCCTACCCAATACACAAAATCCTGTCTGGAGTGGTGCTAGCACCTCCCCAGGCAGGAAACCCTTTGTCCAAGCTGCCCTCGCTGGAAGGACTCCCAGCAGCAGGAGGTCAGACTTGTGTCTGTGGTGGCAGCATCCATTTTGGGATGCTAAGGCTCTGTTTAACTTTAACCGGGGTTCAGGCTAGGTACATGTCGTGTCCCTCTAGAAGGGTGGAATGCTACCCCCGTCGCCAGTTCTGGTAGTATTCCAATTCGTATGACACCTTACTCGACATGTTTTGATAAAGCCAAACCCAAGATAGCATTTAACCGCGAGGTTCATAATGCACTTAAGAGTATATGGTATGGCAATATCATGAAGCAGCTAAAGGACATGGTTCCGAAAGCTGCAGACAGGCTCAGCTCATGCCAGAGCACCATCTCACATATTTCCAAGCACTCTGCCTCCAGGATTGATGAGGCCTTCCATAGGAGTGACTGATAGGAACATATGTGTCCATTTTAGGTTAGGTATTGGCATACTACACCTAAGTAAGGGGTGGTTACACCGACTTACCCCAGCTGAGTGATCAGCCAGTTGTGTCAAATATGGAGGCCAGGCCAGGGGTGGCACAATACATGCTGCAGCCCCTGGTAGGCCTTGGAAGCACCTATGCCCTGGGTACCTGGGTACACTGTTACAGGGGCCAATAAGGTGAACCAGTTCCAATTTCGTTATGCACCTAAAGTACATGGGTAACAATTTAGAGAGAGAACAGCAGGCTGTGGGTCTGATTAGCAGGCCCACAGCCACATTAAGTCATAAACCAGTGAAGCAAAAAGCAAAAATTTGGGGTGACCATAGGATAGCAGACCCTACTCTCCTACATACATCATTGTAGACAGGTGTTTCTTGACGAACTGTTGCAATTTGGGTTTCAAGAGGCACAAGTTCCATGGCTTTGTTGCATAGTCCTTTTTTATTCACTGCAGGTTTATCAAATGTGATTAGTCTCTCAGTTTGAACCTCTTGGATTGTAGCAAGATTTGGTCTTCTGCTATTTCTTGGGAGTCCACTGGGCCTACTACTTATTATTGGCCACATGATTGTGGTTTTACCAGGTCGATGGATACAACTCGGTTCTCCTTTTTACCAGCAAGGGGCGGTAGTACTACTGATCTTGTTCCGCTGACAGCTAAGACAGGTACTGTTTTTATGTAAGAAGGCCCAAATTCCTTCTTCACCGCGATCTTTTCTCTGACCAGATCCCCAATCTTTGGAATCCAGACAGGCCTTCCTGGGACAGGTGGTTTTTCTTCAGTGGCTGTTGGCTTTAACTTTATATTACTCAGACTTCTTCTTGTTTCATTTAAGTCCTGTAAAACAGCCAAACGGTCTTTGATATCAAAGGCTTTTTCTTCTACCACTGAACTGTGACTATCTAAGTCCTGGATATGCATTCTAGTACCGAACAATAGTTCGTAGGGAGTGAGTCCTTTTAGAGAATTTCTTGGCAGATTGTTAACGTTGGACACTTGTTAAATGTTTGACCCACCCATCACCCGAAACTAACACCCTTGCCGTTATAGATTGCTTTATATCCCGGTTTTTTCTTTCCACTACCGCATTTCCCTCAGGATGGAATGGAGAAGAGTACCGCAATGCAATGCCCATGCTGGCCATGGCCTCCTTGTAAGCCCTAGAGCTAAACGCAGGACCCTGGTCAGAATGTAGCATGCCAATTGCGTATGTGCCGATAAAGACTCACAAATCTTTATATAACAGTTCTGGCGTCAGCCGAGCGCTGGTGTCTGCATTTTAAGTGAATCTAGTCTTAATATTTATGGGATCGCATTTCTCCTGCTGGATTTTTGCGTATAGATAGCCTTATGCTTTCTAATAGAGGTATCCTGGCACTAGTCTGGTCCGGTTCGCGACTGCGATCTTGGTTGCAGTCTGGAAAATCCTTTGCAAGTTTGTAATTTTGCAAGCTCATCCCCGGCCACCAGTATTCTGATTGTAATTCTTTTAGAGATTTCACGATCTCTTGGTTCCTTGGACCCAATCCCATGTGTGCGTCTGCTATTAAAAAGACTCTCCTGTTCGTGTTTGGAATTACTCTATCCCCCACTCCAGGGATTTGAGCAAAAGGAACGGAGTTTGCATCAATTATGTAAGTATAATTGAGTGGATAGCCGAGAGGTAATGCTGCATAGTCGCGTTTTAATGAGGCTTTTAACCCTAGCATGGATTCTCCGTCTATGTGTTTTTTAGAACGCTTTTTTGTGGCAACGGAAGCCGGTAGGACCGCTTCCCCTGTGGCTCTGTGAGCCAATGAATTCCCTGCAACTTGAACACCAGCACGTTGATTACTCAGTGTATGTATCACGTGAGTCTTTTGTAGTTCTTTCTGCAAAAGAACTACCTGTTCCCAAAGCTTTTTATGCTTTATTGTGGCACCTGTGTCATCTTTGTAACCGTTTTGAATCCAGGTCTGCATGTCATTATTGTAAGACTTGACGCAGTAATGCGAATCGCACACTATCAGTGTGGGGAATTCGCGATCAGCATTTTCAAGCGCGATCTTTAAAGATCTTATTTCAGCTCGCTCAGCAATAACAGTTTCTCAGTGATTCAGTTTTGGTGATTATTGGTCTGAATTTACCAAAGCGCCAGCGACCTTTAACAATCGCGTTGTAGGATTTTTTGTCTACATCATAGTGTTGTGCAAATCTATCCATGTAGATGACACATGTGTACTGTTCGAGAGGCAGAATTTCGATTGGCAGAGGATATTCTTCTTCATATTCTAGATTTTCTAGTTTTTTCATTTTCGGGTCAAAATAGTATTTCACGTCTTCTGTAGCAAGAGAATTTTCCCATTTCCATTTCGGATCTAATGCCACAGCAGTCAAATTGCGTGGGCTTGTTAATGCCTCAAGGGCTGATTCTGCTGTTAAAACTGTTATTCTTCTGCCTTGGGCTTGGGCTCTTTCTTTTGCTACAGCACTTTGAACCGCTATTAGATTTTTTTCAGTAGAACTGAATTTCCTTTCAGCTTCTGTGTACAAGTGAGATTTGTAAGCTATTGGTACCGTTTCTGCCTCATTAGAGATTAGGTACGTGAATCCGCATCTTCCTGGGATGACTCGGATTACAATGTTGCGTACGTTTTCGCGAGTTTGCAATTTAGTTTTAGCTAACATGTCTGTTTGCAAGAATCTTAAAATTTCTGTGTGTTTCTGAGTCCAATTTATTGGTTTGAAATCAGGTTTTATTAATTCATAGAGAGCTTTAACCCTCTCTGCATAATTTAGAATATATGTTCTTCCGAAATTCAGGAAACCTAGTATTGATTGTAAGTTCTTCAGCATTTTAGGTGCTTGGAGTACAGCACATTTCTCTAAGAAATTGTCTGCTAGGCTTTTGCCTTCACTTGATCATTCATATCCTAAAAACAGGACAGTTAGATGGGCAATTCTTGACTTTTTAAAGTTGAATTTGTAACCCTCAGCTGCGAACCCAAGTATTATGGTGTTCACTCTTTTCAAGTGTGTCTCCAGGTCATCATCTGTGAGATAGATGTCATTGACATAGGATAATGCCTCATCATCATATATTTGTAGTAACTCTGTTACTCTTGCTGAGAATAATCCTGGGCTATTCTTGAATCCCTGTGGGAGTCGCCAGAAGTGTTTTTGCGAATCCAATATTGAGAAAGCGGTCAAATACTTGCTTTCAGGTGCAATGTTTTGACAAAGGAATCCATTAGAGATATCTCATGTCGTTATATACTTTTTACGCACGATGTTATTCATTAGTGCTGCACTGTGTGAGTTTTGTACTGCAAATGTTTTGCAGCAGGAGTTTAGGTGTCTGTAGTCCAAAACTAGACAATATGAATCGTCTGGCTTGGAGACAGGAAACAAAGGATTGTTCATTTGTGAGGTGCATGTTTCAGTCACCCCCTGATATTCAAGTTGATCTAAGATCTCCCTGACTTGAGTTTAACTGGGTACTGCCTTTGTGCAGTGGGTTGATTTTTTAAATGCAGGAGCTTGGGCTACTGCCAATTTTCTTGCAAGTGTATATTTTTTATGAATTGGAATATGATTTGGGAAGGCAGGCATAATCATTTCTTCGCCATGAGGGCACTCCCTGACAAACTCTGGTGGCCAGTCTTTTTCAGCTAACAGGATGTCATAGCCTTTTGAAAGGTTATCCCAAAAGAGACCCCTTACTTTCCTAATCTTGTCCCCCTCTATACGCAATGTTATTTCGTATAATTTATGGGGTTTGATAACTCTGGTGTCTGCAGTTTCCACTTGAATGTATTAATTCGTGTCCACTGTCTCCAGAAGATTCATCAAGATCTTGGAGCTATTGTTACTTCTGCTGTGCTGTCTAGCATTGTCTGGGCCCACTCTCAGTTTTTCAGTTGTGTCCTCAGTATCCTCGGCATGTTTTATTCTACTACTAGCTACCTTCTTCTTTGGAAATTGTAATGTTTTACTTTGATGAGCAGGTTCCTTGTCTTTGGACATGACGTGCTCTTCCTTGTGTTCTGACCGTCCTCTTTTATCCGATTTCTGTGAGGAAGTCTGAAAAGATCGAGAGGGAAGTGTATCAATATCTTGATATCTGTCAGGTTTTCTCAATTTATCCCTATCTCTAAGGTTGTATCTTTTCTCAGAGGGCTCCCTTTGGGGAGACTTGTGTCCTCGGTCCGGAGATCTTTCTCTCCGTTGAGGAGACCTTCCTCTGGACTGGAATCATTTTTTATTTGGGAGTGGATTGTTTATTTCCATCCCAATTCTTTTTAGGAGTGTTTAGATTATTTTTAATAAATGTTTTTTCAGGATTTTCAAGTAGTTGGGGTTTTACTGGTTTCCCACCCAAACTATCTCTATCTAGTTCTTCATAGGATTTTTCTATGATTCTGGC
This sequence comes from Lissotriton helveticus, assembly GCF_964261635.1. Taxonomy (NCBI): domain Eukaryota; kingdom Metazoa; phylum Chordata; class Amphibia; order Caudata; family Salamandridae; genus Lissotriton; species Lissotriton helveticus. The sequence goes on from NC_136063.1 coordinate 664,845,056, forward strand.
AAGTTCAAAAGGTTGTTCTGCTATATCTGTTTCTTTCAATTTCTGGCGGATCGCCACAGATGCTGCTTCTCCTTTTATGTTGGCTAATAATATAGCCGAGACCTGCTTGAAGTCTTTCAGTAATTTCATACCCAGAGTTAAAGCAGGTTCTGGACCGTATTCATTTTGAATCTGTCTTAGTACGTCTGGTATAACCGCCATGGACGGAACACCATGAGTTTTTGTGTAAATTGAAGCAAAGACTGTGCCCCAAGTGTCACAGTCTTCCACATGTGGTGCGATCCCCATTGGAAGACAGATAGTCAGAATTCTGTGCTTCTCAGTAGGCATAGTATCAGGAAATACTGCCTCTATTTGAGTGATTTTTTGTGCTAACCAGAATGGAATTTCTTCCAGTTTTGCGGGTATTTTGCCAATGGCTGATTGTATATTCTGTGGTGTGATTTTATTTGTGTTCCCCTGGTGAGGGGTGGTCTGTGGAATTTTTATTGCTGGTTGGACTGTTGAAGTCCGCATGACATATTGGACCAATTGTCTATGTATTTTAATTAGCAATTTTAGCTGAGCTAAAATTTCCTGGTTTGACATTGTTTCAATGTCTGGATGTGGTGTGTAGCTGGCTAGAACCGGCCACGTGGCTCCTGGTCTACCTAGTGGACCGAGCCTGGTGATGTGATTTTGATGTTTTAAGGCGCCATTAAACCAGAGCAGGTTAGTGGGATTTCAACGTCCTCGAAAGGAGTGTATTCATCCAGAGGTTCCCCTATTTTGCAATAGTGGAAGTCCTGTGTTACAGTGTTTGCTGCTGGAAAGTTTATCCATGAATAGAATACCTCTGTCTGCCGATATTCATTGGCCTCTACCACGAATATGACTGTACCACCTCTTGGTGATAGTCCGTTTGCTATAAGTTTAAGGGTTATAGTTGTCCTTACATTGACCGGAATGAGTGTTACATCTGGGTCATTCTGCTGGATGGTTGTGTCATCCGCTAAGAGCTGAGCTGCTATTCTAGCTCTCTCTGTTTCATCGTCACTTTCCACCATTTCTACTGACAGAAAGTTATTTTTTGTTGCAGATCAAGTTTCAAGGGAAACAAAGATTAGGTGCACAATGTTTTGGAACACTGTATCCTTCAACGTTGACTAAACCAAAAAACGATACATAGGAATCTCTTCCTACTAAGTTCCGGCGGATTTTAACCTTTTACCCACTCCAGACGTCTTTTGGAGTTTTTACGGGAAAAAGGGTCTGTGTGAAAAAGCAGGACTGCGTTACTCTAATGTTTTGCGTTAGATTATCGCCTTACCAAACGTTGGGCACCATGTAGTGTAGTTCCTATATTCCCAATAGGCTCTGCGCATTGGAATAATATAAACAGCAGTGTAGACGTAGGACTGAGGTCGACCAGGTCTCTACTGACTATATTAGACTTAATTAGTTTTGCCAGCTAGCTCAGAGGTCACTAGAAACTTTCTCGAGTAAACAAGGAGGAGTTTAACTTCCCTGGATAGACAAGAAGGGATTAGCTTCTGACAACCATAAAACATGACAACTTTGCTCCCTCAGAATAAGGAGTTTATCTCTAGAGTCGTGTGAAAACAATAGACAACTATTTCACTCAGTCAATCGTGAATACTTAGTTTCACCAGAGTGCAGAGAAATAGAGAGACGGGTGTTTTCAATAAAAGGTATTATTTATTGAGCAGTCTTCTTTCTCATGCAAGAGAAATGAATTGCCACAGTTGCAATACTTATCATGAAGTAAAGTGCGTACAGTAAAAGGAGTATTATAAAATAATACTGTAAAAGCATTGATATAGTTTCTTAGCCAAATGATACTTTAAAATGGATAAAATATATACATATATACATACATAAAAACATTGACTAACGTACTCAACTAGTGCTTCTAATCTACGCCTACCCCGGTGTACCTGACCTAAGCCTAATACGTGGGAAGGAGTAAGTAAGTTGCAGTTTAAGTTAAGTTAGGTTTTTGCCAAGGATCTGAATCAAGAATTCTCTTAAGGGTTTAGTCAGCTCCGTACCTTGGTAATAGAATGTAGGAGGTCTTGTATCTCTCTCTCAGGACTCAATATCCCAGCAACCCACAAGGGAGACTGGAAACACCGGAGCTGGATTTTCTCGGCTCAGTGCGTCAAAAGGGAGGGGCGGCTTCCTTCGGCTCTCGTATCAGCTGGGCTTCCGGGCAAGTAGATGGCCGCTCTGCTCCATACCACCGTGTCTTTGCTTAAGGCAACGTTGGTATATTTATACCTGAAAGGTGTCGGGTTTGACGTAAGGTTGGACATAAGACATCACCAAGAACTAACAGTTCTTTCTGACTCTAGGAGTTCTTGCGCAAATCAAAACAAGAGCAGGGGGAATTCCAGGGCTGCTGGAGGTTTGGTTTGTTTAAAGAACGCATTGTACTTTCTAGGAGTCTAGGGGAGTAGCCTTGCCGTATTTGGACTGCATGGGCTATTACTAAATATGGATATGATTCTTATGCCTTTATAAGGATATTATTTATTATAACCACATAAGGGCATACATCGGGAATATCGAATTAGGATCCTAGATAGAAACACAACAAAACCTTCCAGGCCATCTAGAGGCCCCTTGAATATTTCTAGCAAAGAGCAGCACAAATGAGAAAAACTACTAAATTACAGGAACTAGCAAATGTATGTATATGAAAGTTGTATGGCAAGCCTTAAGGAATCACAATAAGCATTTGTCAGGACCTATGAATTCACAGCAATCGGATATGTTTGATGTGAAATCTTGTCATGTGCCTTCTATCTCATATGCTTTTCTATTGTTAAATACCACTCTCACATATCCACATATCCACAATCCTCTGCTTGCATTATGTGAAAGAAGCTGACAATATGGGGTCTAGTCTCAAACAGAATGCTTGTTGCATTGGCAGTGAGTATATGTGAGGGCCTTTGAATCATCCTTTAGTGGGCAACATCCGTTTTAATCAGAAACCATCTGTACCACTGCTGCCCATGCACTGCCCAAGTCATACCCTGTCATGTACTATATGTTAGTATGGGTTTTTAACAGCATTCTCCTACTTAAAGCTCATGGACCAACAAGTGTCGGTCACTCACAGAACTGTGGAAACAGCAGCCAGTGAATGTTTTTACTGTCCCCCTCATGGCAGCATAAATCACAGAAAAGTAGGGGTTTGTAGGCCCCATGCAGGATGATCAAGCTACCATCATTCCAATGCAGGTCACCAGTCATCCTAATTTGACAAAGTTTAAGACTGAAAGTCCCACGTGCAAGAACCAAGGCCGTTGATGATAGTTCGAGCTAAGTGGAACTCAGCCACCCCCAGCATCCCTTCTGCAGGTAACCCAGATAAATCCTCAGACTAAACCTCTAGCACAGGTGCATCTTCATGTGTTCTCTCCAGCATCACACAGGCAGAAATTCTGCTATGCGCAATGGGCCCAAGCCATCCTACAATGACTACAATGCACCACTTCAAGTTAGCCCTTTAACTCATACCAAACAAGCTGTGGAGTGAGACGACCATGCATGTGAGATGGGCTGACTTCACCCACTCGGACTCCATGCAATGCAATATTTTCAAAATGGAGAGATCCTTGCGAATCATGACAATCTATCTTAGGACCCATTTCATCACAGTCATCTGAATGCCTGAACTTGCTTCTAAACGAACACACAGGAGCTGCACAGCAATCCTACCCACTCACCTGCTCCGAGTGATGAACTATATCCTGATGCCACCCTATGTCCTGTACTGCGTAGCCAGGGATGTTAACCTCCAAAACACCTTGAACACTTCCCAGAACAGTAGAGTTGACCAGGCTCACACACATCTTACCTCGTCTTATATGTTAACATTTTAACCATATGTAAATAAATTCCTGCACAAACTGTGGGCCGCCCACCATCTAAAAAGCAGTGGTGTGGATACATGCAGCTATGTGCAGCATGTGGGTCAAAATGTAAGAGCACTGGAAAACAGCAATGAATATAGCACAGTTACACCAGCATCAACAGAGATTCTGAGGCAATTTGCACATAAGAAACACCAAAATACGGTTCAAGTACCTTAAAAAATAATGTCTGAAACAAATGTTTAAACGTTTGAGGAGATAGAGACATGAAATGTAGATTATGGGGTGACTGGAGTCCAGGGTCTGTACAAACAAACAAATCCATAAAAAAAGCAAATATTATTGCTTGAATAAATGGAGATATAATCAACTCGAAGCAGGTGTTTCCAAAATACATGTCACCAACACAAAATCCAAGAATGATATCAAATGTAACTACTAAGAATAAATAAAGTCACTCTCTCAGACATAGGTGGTGATTAATTTGAACTGTTGGTTGCAGGAGGGTCCAACCAGTTCTTATTTTTGCTTTATGCAAATCCGGTCCTCGGATGCTTGATTCCGTTCTGAGAAGGACATGGCTTTTGTAGTTCGGACTGGACTGTTCCCATGGGGCAACAGGGTCAGAGCTGATTTGCATATCGCCATTGTCTAACCCAGGGTGGTGTGGAGTGCAAAAAAACGATGGATTTGGGCCCAGATCTTTTGACTGGGGGAGTGTGTGACATTGATCCACATTCAGTCCATCACTTGTTGTTTTTGCAATTGCCGCCCTAAGTGCGCTGGGGATGCCCAGACGTGGGTCCCAGGCACTCCACACCACTTGGAGTCAAGCTAGCCGGGCTGAAGAGAGGTGTTACCTCGAAACCGGTCCGGTCCTCGGATGCTTGATTCCGTTCTGGGAAGGACATGGCTTTTGTAGTTCGGACTGGACTGTTCCCATGGGGCAACAGGGTCAGAGCTGATTTGCATATCGCCATTGTCTAACCCAGGGTGGTGTGGAGTGCAAAAAAACGATGGATTTGGGCCCAGATCTTTTGACTGGGGGAGTGTGTGACATTGATCCACATTCAGTCCATCACTTGTTGTTTTTGCAATTGCCGCCCTAAGTGCGCTGGGGATGCCCAGACGTGGGTCCCAGGCACTCCACACCACTTGGAGTCAAGCTAGCCGGGCTGAAGAGAGGTGTTACCTCGAAACCGGTCCGGTCCTCGGATGCTTGATTCCGTTCTGGGAAGGACATGGCTTTTGTAGTTCGGACTGGACTGTTCCCATGGGGCAACAGGGTCAGAGCTGATTTGCATATCGCCATTGTCTAACCCAGGGTGGTGTGGAGTGCAAAAAAACGATGGATTTGGGCCCAGATCTTTTGACTGGGGGAGTGTGTGACATTGATCCACATTCAGTCCATCACTTGTTGTTTTTGCAATTGCCGCCCTAAGTGCGCTGGGGATGCCCAGACGTGGGTCCCAGGCACTCCACACCACTTGGAGTCAAGCTAGCCGGGCTGAAGAGAGGTGTTACCTCGAAACCGGTCCGGTCCTCGGATGCTTGATTCCGTTCTGGGAAGGACATGGCTTTTGTAGTTCGGACTGGACTGTTCCCATGGGGCAACAGGGTCATAGCTGATTTGCATATCGCCATTGTCTAACCCAGGGTGGTGTGGAGTGCAAAAAAACGATGGATTTGGGCCCAGATCTTTTGACTGGGGGAGTGTGTGACATTGATCCACATTCAGTCCATCACTTGTTGTTTTTGCAATTGCCGCCCTAAGTGCGCTGGGGATGCCCAGACGTGGGTCCCAGGCACTCCACACCACTTGGAGTCAAGCTAGCCGGGCTGAAGAGAGGTGTTACCTCGAAACCGGTCCGGTCCTCGGATGCTTGGTTCTGTTCTGGGAAGGACATGGCTTTTGTAGTTCGGACTGGACTGTTCCCATGGGGCAACAGGGTCAGAGCTGATTTGCATATCGCCATTGTCTAACCCAGGGTGGTGTGGAGTGCAAAAAAACGATGGATTTGGGCCCAGATCTTTTGACTGGGGGAGTGTGTGACATTGATCCACATTCAGTCCATCACTTGTTGTTTTTGCGATCACTAGTTACACCTGAGCAGAGGGAAGTGCATGCCCAATGTACTGTCCGTGTGACCTCCACGGTTATCATTAATGTTTTGGCAGTCATTTGCCATCATTCGATGCTGTAGTACACAGTCCTGTAGAGCCTCCTATATCGTCCTTGCTTTGACCTGCATCTCCAGACTAGGGTGTGTTGTAACAGACTGATACCCTTGGTAACCACTTTTGCCTTTCCATAAAAAGGCTGGTCATCAGCACCCACTTCTTTAAAAAAAAAAAAAAGCCAAGATAGGAACAAGCATTGCACACTGCTTTGCACACCAGTGGATTCCTCTTGATGCTTGCTCATGAAGAGAGATATGGATGATGGGTAGTTTTCCAGATGGTCCTCCTCAAGTATCACAAGAGTTATGCAGAGCACTCTCTGAGGGTTGCCTCTGGGGTGCACCTTGTCCTGTATACAACTACAATCTCTGAAATATGTTTAGATTAGGGTACCAGGATCACAAAAGTTCAGAATAGCTGGAAGCAACTTCATAAGTAAATGCGGATGCGAATTCTTCTGGTAGAGTCTGTTGGCTATAATGATGGTTTCAAACTATATTTAGAATATGTTCTATACGTTTTTTATTAGTGAACGCGGAATGCGTTATTTACGATGAACACCACTTGTAATATTTCAAAATTAGTTAAAAACAATAAAGTACTCCACATTTAACTAATTATAATTAAACCCAAAAATGACAACAGACTATATATTTCGGTTTTCATAGTAATGCATATGTAACATAGAGCCCTCCTTGTAAGTAGTGTAGGTCAAGGAAATGCAGTGATGTGGCCTTAGATGGATTCTCTGTGGATGTGCAATGATTCGTTGGATATGCCATTCCTAAATGATGGGGAAGCCAGACAATTGTAGCATCAATGAAGTACAGCCTTCTGATCAAAAGGTGTCATTTATAGAACTCTGACCAGATCAAATCAATTCCAAGTAAGCAAAAAGTTAAACCTCTGATTGTTTTTTGTGAAAGCTCTTTCACCATTTCCCTTTGAAATTACTGAAGTAATCAGACAAACTGCTGCAAGTTCGACTCCCAGTGTGTACCTACAGGATTGTTGCGAGCTGATTAAAAACTGGAATATTACAAAGTGCAAAATAATCAAAGGCAGATAATCCTTTCTGAAAATCCGTATCTAAAGATCGGAATGCCACCTGTTTTGTTTCTTGATATTTGCACTGCAAAGTAGACTATTGCAAGCTCTATTGTAATTCTCAAGGCGTGCGTGCCATTGGATTTCTGTCCCTCTGCTGACAAAAATTCAATAACGTGTGGGTACGAATTGAGAGATATTCTTCATTAACTCCGTGACATAATCCCCTAAGGGATTATTACATTTTCCCAGACAGTTCTTTAAAAATTACGGTACAAGTGGAATATTTTATACATTTTGTCACTGATCTAACAAGCTTTACATCTGTACTGGTCAGCGAGTGTGACAAAACTGGCTTAGAATATGCCAAATGTGCAGACAGCTGTATGATTACTGTTTGTTAACAGAGCGTACTGTGTGCCAGAGTCAAAATTAAATTTACAAAAAATTATGGACTAACTCTTAATGAATTTTAAATGATGTCTTAGCTTATAGTCTCAGGAATGATTCAGTTTCAAAACAGTTCAAGCATCACTGCACTGACCCAGGCAAAATACACAATTTCACATTAATGCATTTGCTGCCTGGACCCCAATGTAATTTATAATATTGCGTTTCTGCTTTCCTTTCTTTTAGTTTCTGTAAAGCAGAGACTTGTGTTTTTAGCAATAAAATGTTCCATTCCCTCCATGTAATTCAGCAGCGCATTATGATGAGGGGATACGTTTTGAGGTACGCCTTAGAGGCAGTTTTCTTCTTCTCGCACCCTCGTGTATTAAAAAAAGATATAAATACAACTACAATGGTATGTAGAGATGCTTTTGGTCAACCCTCTGTATTCATTGGTTAGTTCAAGTGTCTCACATTTTGCTTCCACCCCCCCCCGCAGCCAGGGGGGCCTGCATCAGCCATTGTCTCTCTTGCACTGTGAGTGATGCTTAGAGCACAGCCACCTAAAAAGGACAGTTCAGTGCTAGTGAGACATTACTTTACCAATGCCTTTAGTTTCCATTCACTAACCATTTTCATTTTTTTTCCTCATTGTGTGTTTAGATGTTTAAACTAAGAATTCAGGTTACAGTAATTCAAAGCTAATATATTTTCTATGAACTAATAACAATCACATTTTCCTTTGAAATGTGTTAAAATCTAAAGGGATTTCTATATTTGTTCTATGTATATCTACCTGCTAGATAACAGCCATAGTGTCTCATTAAGATTAGATGTTTCACGTATATGGCTGCCACGTTTGGGAGGTTAAAGGTTTCTTTTTTTTTTGTTTTCTATATTCTATTTGTGGAATATATAGATAAACAAGCATTTGCAATGCAATCGGTCTCGCCTTTGAGACCTTATATGTATTTATCTATGGAGCACATTAGCCTGGATGCTGAAACATCTACTGTTCTTTAACATGGAAGGAAAGTAAGCACCAAACTGCGTGACACACCGGGTATGAGAACACATGGAGAGAAAGTTTCCAATGAGTGACTTGACAGTGGGGCATAGACAGTCCTTCAGCGGCCCAGAACCAGCCCATTTCCAACCTCCTGAAGAAACAACCAAAGAGCTGCTCTATTGAAGGATGTGTGAGCCCGAGGTTGCCCCAAGGGAGTTTTCAGAATCGTGCAATGTGCCTGGGAGTCTCCTAGTCTTTCAAATGCAGCCTACGCAAATAAAGCACCTAGACGAATGCTATTATTAGTTGTACCAAAAGTTGTCTAACTCCATATTGCTCCTTGCCTGATGAAGGATTGGAACAGCTGGGGAAAGACCGAAGCCTGTCCTATGTATCTGCTTGTTGTAATTGTATTTATATTGCGTTTACTACCCCTAACGAGGCATTGACATTGAGACATGAAAAACTCCCTTTTAGAGTCCCCATGTTTCTATTGTTTTACCAGTTTAGACGGCTCAGACTCTGATCTGCTTTTTGGAGGTGTAGGTCACCAGAACATTTTGTCACCTTCACGCTCCATGAGGGCTGTCACTCACATCCATCCTCCAACCGTGTCACAGCACGTGATTAACCAATTAAGAGGGATTTGGAGGTGTGGTCTCTCCACACTCTCCACACTCCACACTAAGCATGGGCGGATTTTGCGAATCGGCAATCCGCGAAATTGCGTATTTACGGATTCGCAATCCGCAAAATCCGCAAACTCTCGTGAATTTTGCGGATTCCTTTTTTTTGTGTTCGCAAGTGTTTCTGCCATTTCGCAAGGGTTTTTTACCAGTTCGCAACCGCGAACTTACTTGTCGGGTAGCAACGGTCGCGACCATGTTGTTTCTACGTCTGGTTCATCACAGCACCCTCTGTTTCACCACTGCCACCCTCTGTTTCACCACTGCCACCCTCTGGCTCACCCATGCCACCCTCTGGTCTCACCCATCCACCCTCTAGTTCATCACTGTGTTTATGGGGGGAAAAGCACACCTGCCCTGCCTCAACTGACATGAATGAATTAGGGGCTGATTAATGTGTCACTGAATTTGAACTTCCAGGCTGGCACCTGCTTCCTTATCTGTAATTGCTTTCTGTTGAGGGTCAGAGCAGGGTCATAGAATAGTTGCAAGTAGGCAACTGAACCCTGAAAGGGCCACTCAGGAAGCACTACAGGGAATGGTTACTAATGATAAGATTGAACTTTTGCACCTGCTGAGTGCGTTCAGTTTTGTCTGTAATTGCTTTCTGTTGCAGTGTAATTTTTTTAACAGGACCTTTGTTGTATACTTGTAGCTATTCTCTGAGCCTGCTGTGAGGGTCAGAGCAGGGTCATAGAATAGTTGCAAGTAGGCAACTGAACTCTGAAGGGGCCCCTCAGGAAGCACTACAGGGAATGGTTACTAATGATAAGATTGAACTTTTGCACCTGCTGAGTGCTTTCAGTTTTGTAAAATTCCAAATATCCAGCAGCATCCACAAAAAGTAATCCTTCCAGGTCAAGATCCAAATCAAAGTGACCAGCACATGAAGAAAGCACTGGGAGGAGCCTGCTGGACAGGATCAGGAAGCTGGAGACTGTGGGGCAGTTCCTTCCCCCCCCCCCCCCCCAAATGGACTCCTTGCAAAAAAAAAGTGCAGGCAAATGTCAACCTGAGGAGTTATTCTGATAAAAATCATAATTTTAAAGGTTTATGCTGCTTGCTGGTGGATTTCTTGTGCGAAATTGCAAATGTGTTTACTCCCGCGAAATTGTATAGTATTCTAGTTGGCAAGTGCGACCAAGCAAAAAATGCGCTTCGCACGGATTTACGGATTTTCGGCAAGTCCGCGAGAGTTCGCGGATTGCGAATTTGCCGAAAATCCGCAAAATCCGCGAGCGGAACGGATTTTACGCCCATGCTTACTCCACACACCATCCAATTTGTGTGTCTGCGTCCTTCATGCTGCTGCACTGATGCACCACGCAACAAAACAAAAACCTCGACATCAACGTAAGTTAACATGTAATCACTGAGTTTTCTCCTCCCAGGTTGCTTTTTCCCTTCTCTCCATTCACAGCCTGTTCAAAACGATGACAAGAAGTGCTGCTTACTGTCTTTCAATATGGTTACCAACTAAATAACGATTTTACAAATGGAGTCACCCTTCTGAGTTGCAAATGTGCACAGTACCAGGACAATTACAAAGTTATCTACCTACTGATTTTTACATATGTTGGGGGCAGACATTCCTCTTTACTCGCAGGTTTACTTACGCACCTTATCTGATACCTGCTGGGACATTCCTCTCCTGTGTGCAATTGTATTTTCCGGGTAAGAAGTAAGAGCATGAGCTGTAGCTAAACAGCGGGTGAGCATCAGGAATCAGTCAGCCCGAGTCACTGCTCACTTCTGTGAGCTGTGGGGAGGGAGAGTGGTAAAATGATAATGATAGGGTGCTGTGTGTGGCCCCACTGTAAAAGTGAAAGCATGCATAGCGCGCGGCAAATAAACAAAAACAAGCATTTGCACTGCAATAGGACTCGCATTTACGCGAGACCGATTGCATTGCAAACAAGAGTGCGGACAGGCTGCCAGGCACGAAGGGGGGTGGGGGAGACGGGCGAGCGAGAAGGCATCGGATTGCGGGAGGGGGGCACGGGAAGAAAGTAGTCTGTGCAGTAAAGGGAAGGACACACATGACGACAAAGCCGTAAAAGGGAGGGACTAACAAGCCTACAACCAATTGGAAGGTACAATGCGAAATTGGTCCCAGTAGGCAACTATTCGACAACAAACACAACAAAGACAGTGAATAAAAAGCATAATCAAAACAACAATGTTGTGCACTTGGTGATACAGTGTTATTTAATCACACTGAACATACACTAGCTTTTGTGTCAATGATTGAATCCAACACTGTCAAAAACAAGTGCCCAGAGGGGGGAAAAAAGGAGACGGTGTTGGGAAAGTAGGGTGATTTGAGTGAGGATAAAAGGGTACAAAGAGAAAGAATATTGTGCAAATCGTATAATCTTTTACATGAAACAGTGGCTCATCCTTAAGCCAAAAGCATCGTATTAAAACCTGAATAGCCATGGTTATAAATGATATCACAGTGAAACAATCACTGTTGATTATGCTGGCAAGACATAAAGTGTCGACGTTTCGACCCCTAAGAAAATGTAGGGGTCTTTCTCAGGACTGGAGTGAAGGTGGAGAGGGGGCACCTGGAAATAAAGCATAAAAATAGCTTTACTCTCAAGAGACCAGAGCGGTTTCGAAAGTAAAAGAATGAATAAAAAAGGGGGGCAAGAGTCCCCTAAATTACCATAAAAACCCCTCACAGAGGGCTGATTGGAAATCGTAGGGCGCGCAGGTTCCAAACAAACGAAAGCAGAAAAACGGCACCTGCAGAAATAAGGTGCAGTTTGTAAAAAACACCCTAAAGCTTTAGAAGGGGTGGCAGGCTGAGGGTGGTAAGGAATAAAGCCACTTACTTTGAAAAGATGTCCCTTCCCAACTTTCGCCTGATCAAACCAGTTAACTTGGCTACACCACCCAGTTACAAAATCTGAAATACAGAGGACAGAAAGCAGATGCTAAATAGGACCCAGGAAAAACACAAAATGCACTTGTGAGGTTACAGCGCACAATTACAACAATTTGGTTCACAAAGGAAACCCCTGAAGGATTCCTCAAAATACAGAGGTGGCCCGTTTGGTGAACAGGCTAGAAATAAAGGAAAATGTAACGGTTATAAAAACCAAACTAACATTTTATGTCATAGGCTAAATCATCTATTGCCATGGGTTGCTAAGCGCAATATCAAGAAACTCACTGATACACACAGGGATGTCTAGGAACATGCAGGCGACCAAACGGTGCAAAATCTATAAATGAGGCAAAGAAAGAGCAGCGGTTGAAATGAACCGAAGGGAAGATCTTAGTCACAGCTTAGAAATCTATTTAGAAAAGGTGTGTGTGCCGCTGGATCAAGACACGCACCGCTACTCCAAGGGAAAGCTCTGTTTGCGGGAAGGGAGCCGGAGCTGTGCCTCGTCTCTTGCTTAAGTAGAGGGGCTCGTCTCCATGAGCAGGAGTATGACGTAACTCAGCAGACGATCAAAGCTTGTCAAATGTGACAGGGCATCGCGTCTCATCAAAACAGGGAAAAGTGACTAAGGGGAGGTCAAAAGTTACAAAAATTACAATCTCTGAAATAGAATGTGGTGGACCTCGAGTCATAAATGCAGAAAAAATGTAGAGAATTACTGTAGAAAATACGAATGTACCACTCTCACAGGAGGGTGTAAAGATGAAATTAAATGCAAAACTCTTACCTTATATATACATATACCACTCTTGCAGGAGGGTCTGATGTTAACATAGCAGACACAAAAAAAGGAGTATAAAAATTAGTAGATGGCTCGATGCAAAACATGGTGCCAGAGTAGGTCATATAAGAAATCGCAATGTGATCAAAACAGTGTAGGTTATTTCATTGCCCCTTAACATGGTAGTGAAGCAATCATCATATCCATTATTTCTAGGGAAACAATGGAAAGACTGCACATTTTAGGGGTAAAGGTTTTCACAATTCAAGCATAGTGTCCATCATTATGGAGGGAGAAAAGTTAGTGTTATTACAGAATGTGACACACGTGGCAATTCAAAAAATGAAATGAAATGTGGGTGCATCCTATACAATTGTGCAATACACCTGATGTTACAATCTCAAATTCTATACCAGTGCCAGATTCCATACAGACTATCTGTAGGCATACAGTATGTCAGATAGCATGTACATCACCATAATGGAGCCCACAGGTGTGGGTGGGGGTTTCACTCAGATACAAGGCAAGCTAGTTGGGCATGGCTAGCATCTAATTCGTTCGTACCATTCTGTATTGAGTCTAGAAGGGACATCCATATACACTCCCTCGTATTAAGGATTGCGCCAATGTTGTCACCTCTTGGGCCCAGGGTGGCTTTCTCAAGAACTGCCCACTGAAGGTCATCTGGGCAGTGTGCCTCAGCTATAAAGTGCTCGACAAGGGGTGCTCCTTGTATGCCACATCTTATCCGACTGCCATGCTGTAGTATGCAGGCTTTTACTTTTGCTGTGTTTGGCCCACATATATTTGGCCACAGGGGCAAACAATTCCATAAAGTACATTGTTGGTATTGCAATTAGTAAAGGATTTCAGATTGATCGTATGGTGTTTATAGAGGAACTTTTTGGTTTGGATCGTTGTCTGACAAGCCTTACACTGGCCGCACTTAAAATGTCCTAGTGTAGGTGGTAGATTCCAAAGGGATTGAAGTGACGGTACCTCAGGAGTTTCCAGAAAGGAGCGTACCATGTGATCTTTCACACTCTTCGCTTTTTTATAAGAGTGCATGGGTAGGTTACGTTGCTCTATACCATCAGATACCAGACCCCAGTGTTTATTGATCACCTTCTTGATGGCATTATTCTGTGTGGAGAAGGTAGTAACACAAATCATCCTCTGCATAGAATCATCTGTCTTAACTTTAGGTTTCAATAGGGTTTCTCGAGGACTAAACAACACCCTCTTCTGTGCTCTTCTGATCAGCCTTCTGGGGTACCCTCTCTCCAGTAGTCGCTTGCCTAAATCCTCTGATTCTGCCTTCTTGGAACAATTTCTACGTGTACGCAGAAACTGCCCAACGGGTAAGTTATCCCTGAGCCGTCTTGGATGGTAACTATTGTATCTGAGGAGAGAGTTATGTTCTGCTGGTTTGCGGTACAATGTAGTATACAGTTTGTTGTCCTCATTCTGGATGGTGATGTCTAGGAAGTTAATCTCGCTAGAATTGGATTGCATCGTAAACTGAATGTCCTGGCTCCTCTGGTTGAGCCAGTCGTGAAACAAACCTAACTCCGTTGGATCTCCAGTCCAGATCATAAGTATATCATCGATATACCTCCTCCACATCATCACCTGATTGATGTAGGGGTTAATGGTGCTAAAGAGAATGCTTTCTCGAAATAGTACATAATGATAATGGCCAGATCCTGGGCGAAGGCTGCCCAATCGCCACACCTTTCGTTTGTAAATATTAGTTGCCCTGAAAAAAGAAAAACTTCTTCATCATGACTATGGAAAGTAGTCCGATGATAAACTCGGTGGGTACCGTCGTAGGTGCAGGTCATTGATCCAATACATACCTCATTAATTCAAGAGCACACTGTTGGGGTATGCTCGTATAAAGCGACACAATGTCGCAGGTAACCAGGAGTTGCTCACTGGGGTCAAAAGGATTCTGGTCCACCAGGTTAATAGTTTGCATAGTATCTCTCGGGTAGGTCTGTGTGGTTTCTGCAATTGGTTTTAGAAAAAAATCTATATACCTGCACAATGGCTTAAGCATAGAACCATATACTGAAACAATAGGGCGTACTGGTGGGTTTTGCTTATTCTTGTGGAACTTGGGCAACGTATAGATGGTGGGGAGCCGAGCTTGTTTTTGGTTGAGATACTGGAATTCCAGGTTGCTCAGGAACCCCTGCTCAAGACCTTCCTTAGTAAGTGTTAGTATCTGTGCAGTAAAGGGAAGGACACAAATGACGACAGAGCTGTCATAAGGAGTGGGTAACAAGCCTACAACCAATCGGAAGGCAGCATTTAAGACACAAGCCAATGGAAATGATGGGCGGAGAGTGGCCAGAGCTTCCAAGAAGCTTCCATGGGAAACAACCCTAACAACGCGATCAAAACACTGCAGTACATTTAGATCGCTGCTTTTACAACGCAAGTTGTTACCACGACTTGCACTGGAGGGCGCTCTAGATTGAGGAATAGTGTGATTTACTATTCCAACACCTTCCCTACTGTACGTAGGCTGGAGTTGGAATAGTAAATCATACTATTCCTAAGTCCAGCGCCCTACAGCGCAAGTCGCTGTAACGACTTGCGTTGTAAAAACAGCGATGCAATGTACCGTGACCTAAATAATCGCATTGTTACATCATACATCCGCTTCCAAGCTATACTGTATACTGCATGCCTCCCAAAGCGAGCAGCGCATGCGCTGCAAAGCTAGGCTCGACCTAAAAAGTAACCAATGCAGCAGCTTGCCAAAGCTAGACCTATTGACACCGGCAATGTTTGTTATATTTGTGGTCAACCAGATTTATTTGTGTCTATGCTTAAGTAGCTTATAATCGAAGTGTATTTATTTATTGTATGAATGTTGAATCTTCATAGAGATCCACATACATTAAAACATTTTATCCAATTACAATTAGACATCATTAAAGAATAATACTTCAATTTAAATGTGGAAACTTTACATAAAAATCTAGAACAAGACTTTCAATTTTCCAGAAACGTTAAAAACTGTCGAATCTCACCCGCAGTTCGTATTCCCAATTTCAGAAAAAGAGGTGTCAAACATTGACAGCGTATAAAGTGCAATTCAGGACCATTAAAAACAACACGATCCATATCTTGATTAATCATATCTCATATATGATCTTTAGCAGCCAGTTGTTGTCAGGCCCCGGCAATAATCCTTAAAGGCAATATGTTCATTTGTAACACTAAAAAGGAACGTCGATACTATGGTACATATTCCATGTCAAGCAGGCCTGCGCTTTTCTTTCATTACAAGAAGCGTATATGCTACTAAAATTATCCCTATGCATACAATATTAATTTCAACTGAAACTGTACCATAGACTCTAAATTATTCTGCTGAAACGTATACAGTTCTAACACATAGAGAAAGCTACTATGAAATATACTGTCTTTCTTTTTTGATGAAATGTTTCATGGTGCAATAAATTACAGTAGAATATAAAACATCTGATATGCAAAAAAAGGAAATGTTTTACAGAAACAAAACCAAAAACTAATTTAGCTAACAGAACAATTCTTACAGAAAAGTCTACTAGACATGCATTTTCATTTCTAAACATTTATCATTTTTATTGGAACCAGTAAAGAATAGTCATGCCTCTGAATAAGAGTACTATTAGACAGCTCTTCAGCGATGTCTCAGAAAACCTGTGGGAGCTATTTCTGAAGTAGCAGCGGACATTAATTGTTTGGCAGCATTTCCTGTGCATTGCTTTTACTTCCATGTTTACCAAAGGGAATACTATATTATACATGCCCCTACTGCTTTCTATTAACAGATGAATACAGCAAGATGCTATGCAATGAATACTAAGTGAGAAAGCAAAGCCTAATCCAGTATATGTGAATCAAAAACGGTTTCACATTCACATTTATTGTGTTTTCATTATTATAAACTTGTAATATTTTGTTCTAAACCTTAGATGGTAAAGAGTACAATACCCAACTAATAGATACATAACGATATAAACTCCATAACCGACTGTACTTAAATAGACTTCAGCATGAGTTCCAGCTGTGGGTAAACACCAATATATCAAGAACCAGGGGGCGGTGATTGACCTCGATGAAGATGACTCGCTATGCCTGTACTGTATCCTCTACAGAGCTTAAAAAATAGAATGGGGGCCCCATCTTACTTCAATTGAACCATCTCATGTATGGCAGTCAGGGGTAAGGGATCTGGCCCGTTGAATACAGTGGAGACTCGACTGCACTACCAGAGGGGCACACGCACTCTAGACAATACACTCCGGTGGCCAACACAGAGCACGCACGGTGGACCTCAATGGGTGTAGGCCTTCAACTGCATACCCTGAGGGAAGACTCTGGAGAACGGCACAAAGGATTGCTGGTACTACGCTGGACCACTATCATGGTAAGCAACCCCTGAGGGGACAGCTTGCTATAGAGTGGGTGCGGATCCCAGTATGCAGAACCGAGAGCTGTGCTAAGCCCCGGCCGTACATCAGACAAAAATACATTTCCCAACCAGTTTCCACTTCATCTGCGCTCTCCAGATGTACCAAAGCTGCTTGCTTCACCATGCACTTACCGGCAGCTGCAGACCTCTGATGGTGGCCATCTTAGATTGGGAACCAGGCCAAACGCACCTCTCTGAGACCAGGAACGGAAGCGGCGGTCTTGGCACCCTCTTTGTTCATCAAAAACCTTGCCTCACCTTCAGCAGGGAGGTGCTGGTGCTGGTACGGGCTATGGCCATGGTAAGTCACCTACTGTGACTATCACTGTATAGTATACCTATATAGTCTCATCTAAATAGCAATTCAGTCTCAGCGCTTGGACGCCTCAGGGCAGCTATATGCGCTTTATAAAAACCATTTTCATTTCATTCATTCATTTCATTTCATTTCATCACTGCACACAGACTTACAACAGGCCTCTAGTTGACCCTTTGCTATTAGCCTGCGAGGTTCTGCACCTGATTAGGAGCGGGCCTACTCAATAGAGTCGTCAATGAACCATCAACCACTTTAGCATTTGTCTGGGAACGGGTGCAGTGCTTCAGCTAGTGTCTAGTATCTGAAACTATAATTTCATCGTTAGTAAAGTAGACCATATGATGGATCCTGTTCGACGACAGCTGGTTCCCGGGGCACCGATACTATTGCATAATCATCTGCAGCATCTATACTGTTAGATTTCGAAGGGCAAATCATCCCAGAAACAGACGTTCTCAGAGGTGTTAACTGGTACCAAGGGGAAACATCAATCACAAAACCATGGCGAAGGATCAAGCCATCACTTTGGAGACACTAATAAAGGAACTAAAGGACATCAAAAGCTGAATGCAAACAGTAGAGAATTTATTCACTGCCACCATGAGCGAAGTGAAAACTATCCATGACGAATTGTCCTTGTTTAAATCTAAACTCAATTTGGAAAGGCAATCGTGTCATTGCACAAGCTATACAATTCCCCAGCCTGAGGTTAGGCAATGCGGACCCTGGATCTGGAAGATCGCAGTAGGTGCAACAATTCAGCTACATGGCCCGACACTCAAACTCGAAACAATATACAAGGTTAACTCCATCTCGTATCTCTTGCACGTGGATTTTCTGATACCCCTGTAATTCGAGAGGGCCTACAGAATGAAATAGCACAGCTCAGGCACATTGGGCTCGATTCACAAAAGTAATCTGAGACAAAATCCTAACTTTACGATGTACGGTATTCACAAAAGGCATTTAGGAGTAGTAAAGTTAGGATTCTTAACTTTTCTACTCCTAAATGCCTTTTGTGAATACCGAAAGTCGTAAAGTTAGAATTTTGTCTCAGATTACTTTTGTGAATCGGGCCCATTGAGTTTGCCCCAGCAGGTACTCATGTGTCTCCTACACCACTCTCATGCAGGCAGATCCTATGACAGGCACTGGAACAAGGTCCCTTCACCTACACAAGGAACTCTCTTACTTACTCCTCTGACTTTCCATATGATAAACATATTTTGCTTATAAATTCCTTTTCCTTTGTCTTCTTTTAAAGCAAAAGGAGATCTGATATGGCCTTTTAGAACCAACCAGGATGATTCGGACCATCTATGAACTTAACCATAAATTCACGGACCCTCAACTGCTGGAAAACTTTCTTGACACATTAGAACATGCGCCAATGGAAACATCACTGCCCCCACCTAAAACCAGCCCATAAGGGTTGCAGCACACTCTGGACTTGGCCTGCTGGGAGGATACTAATCAGGAACTTAGCGGATCCAGACACCTACAAAAAAGCCACCTGCATCAGCCCAAACACCGCGCAGTTAGAGAGCGTGATGAATCAAGTTACCCTTTTAAGTTCTAAGGGTCATATTTATAAGTTCTGTGGCGCATACCGGACCAGCAAGTTACCTTGGTGCAGGCCGGACCAGCAAGTTACCTTGCTGCACTGCCCTGAATCATAGGGAAAGGGCAGGAACATGCCATATTTATCCAATACGGCACATTCCTGGCCTTTCCCCCTGAGCTGTTGTCATTTTGGCTGCCTAGCTCCAATGCAGTTACACTAGCACCATGGTGCAAAGGCAGGATTGTTTTTTTGTGCAGGAAGGGGCACCTTCCTGCACAAAAATAATCCTGAGAGGCTTTTTCCTCTTCATATGTATGCTGCAGAACGCAGCACAAATACAAAAAGGAAAAAAATGAGGAGAAATAAAGGTAGTTTCCTTGTTACGCCTCACTTGGAGAGACAAATCTTTTTGGCGCATTCCCAGGTTTACCAGGTTTAGTGAATCTGGGAATGTGTAAAAAACCATGGGAGTTGTGTTGCGTATTTTGCTTAACCAGTTCTTTAAAGTAAGAACATACTCGGGCAAGGATTTTCCTGTATCCCTTTCTTCTTCCCATTCTTCCTTGAGCATGTCTAGCAATGTACGAGGTTGCCTTCCATACAACAATTTAAAAGGGGAATATCCATACTTTTTTGCTGTTTGCAATGAATAGCAAAAAGGGCAAGTGGCAGCATATCTTCACAGTTACGTGATTCCAGATTCAACAGTTTTTTAAATGTTGATTTCAGTGTGGCATTATATCTCTCCACTAACCCGTTTGTCTGTGGGTGATAGGCAGATGTTCTTATTTGTTTGATATTCAGCTTCTGGCACACTTGTTATAGCAGTTTGGAAACAAAGGACGTACCCTGTTCAGTCACAATTTCTTGCGGGAACCCTAGACGAGAAATTATAGTAATCATCGCTTTAGCTATTTGGGTAGCATTTGGTTGTTGTAGGGCAACTGCTTCAGAGAACCGCGTTGCATAATAAACCAAGACAAGAGCATATCGACATCCGCTACTGGAAGGAAGAAGAGGACCAATTATGTCCAGGTCCACCCTTGAGAAGGGTTCTTCTATTATCGGGAGAGGATTTAAGGGGACTCTAGAAGGTAGGCTTCAGCTGTTTTTCTTAGAGATCGAGGATTCCTCACAGTACCTACGTACTTGTTCATGGATCCCTAGCCAATAGAATTTCCCTGGTATAGCCTTCTCTGTCTTTTCCCCTCCATAATGCCCCCCCAATAAGTGACTATGAGCAAAAAACAACACATTTTCCCTGTATGGGCTAGGTACTAACAGTTGTGGGCTAAAGTTCCTCCCCCTTTTCTGTACAGTAATCCCTTATCTATAAAGAATTGGGAACATACTTGGTCTGAGTTTTTTACGGGAGTGGCTTTACTCGAGGCTTCTCTCAAGGTTGAGTCTTCCCTTTGAGCTGTGCGAAATCCTTGATCTCTTTCCCACATATTGCCTTTATCAGTCCGGACTAGGCCCACCTGATTCCACTCTTTTTTTTCCTTCTTACTTTGTCTTCGGCTTTTCTTGGCCTTGCTTGTGAGCCATTCCCCCTCCTGCACCTGAGAAAAAGAGGCCGTCTTTCGCCTTTCCTCACCATCTTTCTAGGTGTCCTGCAATAAGCTGTCCATGTACGGATAATCCCTTCCCAGCACCAGAGGTTCGGGTAGCTTCGGCATTTGTCCTAGCTTCATGGGTACTGGTTTTATTAAAGACTTTTGTTGAACCTGCACTTCAGTGGTGGGATATCTCCTGTTGTCTCCATGAACACACTGAATGTTCACTGTATCGGTCATTGCCCGTGCTCCCCCAGGGATAGCCTGGGGTTGCATGACACTGTGTATACATCTGGTGTCTATTAAGGCCTCCCTAGTTTCTCCATTGACGGTGACTTGATGACGATAACAGGGGTTTGTTTCTTCCCGTGTGCCATGCAATACCTTTGTTAGGCCCACATCCCTTGGTTCCTCTATTTGTGGACACACGCGTGCAATATGTCCAAACAATCCGCAATGGAAGAATTGTGGTCCAGGAGGGGGTGGTGGGTGAAAATAGGGGGTTACAGGACCCAGCATCATGGTAACGGTCTCTGGCTTCCTCGATAGGAAGGTTTTTTTACTTTTTTTCGAGACTGCCACCAAAGGCTTCCAATTTGTCTCTTCCCTGCCTTTTTGTATCTCCTGGGCCCGATAAAATGTTCTGGCTATTTCAATTGCCCTTTCTAGGTTCAGCTGCACATGTTGCCATACCCACCTTTGTATGGGTGGGTGCAGGGAAGACAGATATTTTTCCAAATAAATCTTCTCCACTATCTCTTCCTTGGTTGCCCTCGAGGGATTCAACCATCTATGTGCTAAGTCCTTCACTCTGAAGTACAAGGCTCTGGGTGTTTCTTGGGATCCTTCTTTTATCTGCCGTAGCCTGATCCTATATATTTCATCGTCCCCTCCCATTCTTTCAAGAATGTTTTTCTTTACATCTTCGTAAGGTGTAAGGCCAAAGGGATTAGCAGCTTGATAGGCTGCTTGAAGGTCACTGGAAAAGAGTGGTCCGCGATATTGTCCCCATTTTTTGACAGGCCAGGTGGCTGACCTCGCCATCTGTTCAAATTCGCAAAAAAGAAATCCGGGTCTTCTCTGGCAACATATTTTTGCATCACTACTGAAGGGAATGCCCCACCTGCGGCCTCTGCTGGCAGAGTACTTCTGCTAATCTTCCCATTGTGGACTCCTGAGTTTGTCTTTGCTCCATCAGGGTCCTATGTAGTTTTTCAATGTTTTCTTCCGCAACAGCCAGAAATCGTTCCATGAATCCCTCTAAAATGTCCTGGCCTTCTGCCATTTTGTATACAATGGCCTCCATCCTTTTTGATCCCACTTCTGACACCAAGTTTGTGAGGGATGGGCAGAAAATAAAGCGGGGAGGCCATATATGTCTCTTAATTCTGGCGTTTTTATTGTGGGAAGACAATAATCCAAAATGAAACAGTGTGCACAAAACAATCTTTACTGTTCTATGTTTAGGAAAATTGGGTTTAGGTTCTTTGTCTGTCCAGATTTTACCATCCACTGATATTCTTCTCTTTTTCTTTTCTTCTCCTTGGTTTCAGGTTTTGTTTCCAGTGGCGTGACGTCCCCGGGTCGTCAAAGGAAAGAAAACAAGAAAAGCACAGTAAGAAAAATAACCTGTCTATTAGTTGTATGTGATAGAGACCATCACCACACCCGGTAGTGAATAGATATATTTGAACCTTTCGGTGTATGGGAACTTTCAGTTTTTAGTTTCAAAAAAGAAAAAAGAAAAAAGAAAAGGTGGGAGGTGGAATAAAATAAATGATAATAAAACATATCATGCAGTTCGTCTTTGCTGATATATTATATCACTTAGTTGCTTTTTGTTTTCCCTGGGAAACCCTTTCTAGTATTTTCTTTTGTACCGCCTTTCTAGACTCCCTCTCTTGAGAAATATATGGCCTTGATGCATATGCTGAGAACCCTTTGTTTTCCCTCACTAGATATGCTTCAGGCATTCCTATTTAGGGCTCACTTTGATCTCCTGGAATTTAATTTCTCTTCCTGGCTGGTCCTTCCTCCCCACTCCTTTTCCACTGTGAATAACCTTCTTTTTTTGAAAACTCCCTATCCCTCCCCTTCCACATAGCGTGAATGGCCGCAACTCTCCATAGTTGCAGCAGGTATTTCAAATTTCCTGGGGCGACCACTGAGGTGTCGGGTTTTTAGGAACCCGGTGGTGCCAGGGGATAACACCCGAAGACCTCTGAGTTCTCCCTGTTCCGGACCACAGAAACACAGAGTCTTCTAGTTGAAGTCAGAGATCGAGTTTTATTGGCTGCAACCAAGTAACATGTGTCCTAGGAGTACGACAACACGGGTCGTGTATCCTCAGGAGACTGTTCGTTTTTACAGAACCAGCCTTCTCCTTATATACAGAAATAGTAGCTGCAGGCAAGAAATCTTGAGTTTATGATATGGCTATACACATATTTCCACAATAATACAAAGAGCGAAGTCATGTAGGCCAACCCATAGTTTAGACGTCCAGTTCGTGATAGATTACCCGGCCAGGCCCGGAACTCCCATTAGATATCGATGAAACCCCAATAAAGCAGGGCACCTCCTAGTCATAAAACTGGCCATAAACAAGGAACATGGACAGGTGCGTGTGTGTAGAAAACATGGTCTGTGCGTAGTGAATGGTTTGTGGCGTGTTATGCATTGATGCTATCTTATTCGGCCACTGGGCGAGGAGCTGCCCAAACAGGTTCGGCTGGAGGCAATGGAGTCAGTTGGGACAGGTCAGGGGGAAGTCGGGGAAGGTGGACGTGTCCTTTTGGATCAAGCTCGACCTTACTCAATTGACTTATATGAGGGCAAGACACAAGATGGATGCTGTTCACAAAATGGAGTCTAAGGTTCGGAACGGAAACTATGATTTAAGGGTGTTGGCTTCCCCCAATCATGACGCAAATGCATAGGGATGATGTCCTAATCATTATCGGTCTGTCGACACCAAATTCGTCATGGTACGTTGATATTTTGTGGCACGGGTATTGGATCTCGATACCGGGATAACAGCAGGGTCCAAAATTTCAGAACCACAGACCCTCCTTTTGCCCTCATATTAGGCAATAACTCATGTTAATCTGAGTCCAAATCTGTATGAATGAATTTGTGGAGATGCTGCTGTAGCATCATTCTGTTGCTCAGTTCGTCCCTTGACACAGGCTTCCTTACACATGGAGTAGCACAGAGGCCACATAGTGCAGGAGCGCACTGTACACACAGGCAGAATATAAACAGAAGCGCTAAGATCATCCCAATGAAGATCAGTGTTTTCCATCCCCAGGCAGTGATCAGTTCCCAGAACCACCCTAGCAGGGACCAATCCCCTTTTTCCACGTGAAGGGAACCAGATATTTCGTGTAGTTTGGAGATGGCCTGGTACACTGTCGGTGCATTATCAGGGATGAAAATGCAGCAACTGGATTGGATCACTCTACATACACCACCACGGTCTGCAAGTATGATATCTAGGGCAACCCGGTTCTGAAGGGTCATAAGTCGATCCGACTGAAGCTCAGCTGTTAAGTTGCCAAGGGCTCCGGCCGTTTCGGTCACGGCGGATTCAACTATCCTTGATAACTGGCGAATGTTCCTGCTGTTCACCATAGGCCCCCAAAATGGCAGAAAACCTTTTGCGAAGTCTGCAAATTCCTGACCCGCAGTGTCGTCTTGACTCACGACACCCCTAGCTGTTCTTGTCCGATGGTAATCTGCCCTGGCCGTGTAGGTGGGTGGCAGCAGAAATGAGATAAAACACGTGCCCGAGAAGTCAGGGGGCAACCATGTATAGGCTTTGTCATGGCAGACGAAATAGGTGCCTTTAGCTGCCAAGAATAGAAGGGAAGTTCGGGAAGCGAATACATACGTTTCCGTGCATGCGCTCTTTCCTAATTGTGCTTTGGGATCCCTGCCGATACCTTGCAGACATAAGTGACCTCGGTGGGGCACTATCCATACTGGGCGGGATTTCTTTGCTGTCTGGCCCTTACTCAAGGAAACCCCATATTTAGTTACGTTCCAACGACTGTATGGAGTGAGTTCATCTTTAGGAATCGCTTGATAAGTGTCAATATCCCTACTCATATTTCTTATCCCTGCCACTAGTGCCTTGTTGCTGGAATCGCTCTCAGAGGAACGGGGCGGGTATGGTTCTAGGGCGAACAGGAACATGGTCTGGAAAGCCCACAGAGAACCATAATAACTGAATGGCAGGATGAAGTATGGGATACCCTTATCAGTTGTGTGCGGCATGAGTCCGCATATCCAACAGTTCGATGTGTTCATTATGGACTGGTGTTGGTGTAGGAGTTGGATGAATGAGTTATTTATAAATTCGAGTCTTCTGGCAGACTCGTGTTCAGGTAGAGGGTGAAAGGAGTGTGGAGAGATAGTAGGAGGAGGTGGGGGCCGAGTGTCATTTGCAAAGGTAACTTGAAATATGAATAGAGTATAGCCAATCAAGAACAGCGTTATGCTACACAACATTAAAATACATATTATCAGGAACCTTTTTCTGGCCAGTACTGTGCATAATTGCCCTTTAAAGTTCGTGAATCTGGCAGGTCTCTCTACCCTCGGAAACTCCATCCTCTAGTTGCTGCCCGCGGTGGGAGATTGGTTCTGCCAGGGAGTGCGCTCTGTTCAGTCCGGGGTAACTCCCTTGGACCAACCAGAACCGTTGACCTAAACGTCCCCAGCTGCACTCCCCAGACTTCAACCGCGACCCTAGCAGCAGAACCGGATGGCGGTTCGAAAATCAAAAATGAGCAAGTTCCCTGGGCGAGAGAGCTGAAAAATCAAAAATAGTTCTTGGGGGAAAGGAAAATCGCATTAATTTGCTTTTTTTTTTATTATTCTCTTTGTCTCGACCTTAGATTATATCGTTGTTTCCCAGGTACGGTGTGATCTTCAAACAATGTCCTAGGTTCTGTAGTGTCTAACTGCATTGACGGTGGCACAAGTCCTTGTAAAATATGATCACTCTCCTTTTCGGTACCAGTTCCTTTCAAACGTGCATCGCTGAAAGGGACGAAGCGAGGTATGGACTCTGTCTCGGAGTTGGCAATTCCTTCCTTGACCCACCGGTCGTATGGAAGGGGCAGAGGGACCCGTTTACAATGGGTCCCGTGGATCCAGTTCTTCTTTCCTTCCACCCGAACGGCTGATCTTGTGGAAAGAAGGACAAGGTATGGTCCGGTCCACCTGGGCTGTCCATTGTTTGTGCACTGAAAATTCCGCACCAGCACCCAGGTGCTGGGTTCGATGGAGTGACCTGGATCATCAGAGGCTGGTGGAGAGGAACTGTGAACCTGTTGGTGTAAAACACGCAATTTAGTTGTTAATTCGCACAAATAGTCAAGCAGTACAGGGTGCTCTATTTCGCTGAGTTTCTTCGGCCTTGGCACGCCTCAGACGTTGGCTGGGCGGCCAAACACTATTTCATGGGGGCTAAGTCCTAATCTGGAATGGACAGTCATTCTGGTAGACAGGAGTGCTAGAGGCAAGGCGTCAGGCCATTTAAGACCTGTACTGGCTTGGATCTTGGCTAGTTTGAGTTTTAACGTGCCATTGTAGCACTCCACTAATCCAGCTGATTGGGGGTGATTTGCAGCGTGGAATTTCTGGTGTATGCCTAGACACTCACACACTCTCCTCATCACTCGTCCCACGAATTCACTTCCATTATCACTCCAGACGATTCTAGGCATACCGAATCGAGGGAAGAACTCCTTGACAAGGGCTTTGGCAGTTGACAAGGCGGTGTTGTCCTTAAGGGGGTACGCTTCCACCCACCTGGAGAAGGCGCAAACAACAATGAGCACATATTTCAGATTGTTGCACCTCTCCATGTGGATGAAATCGAGCTGCAAAACCTCGAACGGATACGTTGGAGGCGCAAAATGACCAACTGGAGTTGGGGTTCCCCTACCAGGATTGTGCTTCAAACACACCATACAGTTTCTGACCACATTCTCTGCACATTTCGGGATATTACTATTCTGCCATACTGGGGCCAATAGTTTACAGATTCCTTTCGTACTGATGTGCGCAATTCCATGGGCCATTGTTACTACTGCAAGTACATATGCGTTAGGTAATAGCCATCGCTGGTGTTCTGACAATTCGACCCAACAGCCATTCGCATCTAATCTACCCTTGCTTTCTCTCTATTCATTCACCTCTTTCTCAGTGGCCTCAGCTTGCATAGTTTTCACGCTTTCGATAGTGTCCTCACACATACCCACATCAGTAATCCATCTAGCGGGACCTACAACATACATCCGACTCATTGTGTTCCTTGCAGTCTCTTTCGCAACCTCGTCTGCAAATGCATTCCCACGGCCAACATCATCTTGAATCTTTCTGTGTGCACTGCATTTCACAATTGCAACTTGTAGCGGCAAGGTCAGTGACTCGAGGAGCTCATTAACTAGCTGACCATGTTGTATCTTTGCACCACGCGACGTCAGGAACCCACGTTCACGCCACAATCTCCCAAAACTGTGAGCCACGCCAAAGGCGTATTGGCTGTCAGTGTACACATTCACTCGCTTTCCTTTCGCCAACACACATGCTCTTGTAAGTGCTATTAGCTCTGCGGCTTGCGCGGAATTGTGGGAAATGCGCGCGGTCTCTATAATGGTGTGTAATGTCGTTACGGCATATGCTGCAGTCGTATCATCATTCGGCAACTTGAAACATGAACCATCAACCCATAAAGTATCATTGCATTCAGGAAGGGGAGTGTCCTGTAAGTCTACTCTCCCTTTGGTGTCTTCTTCTGTCCTAAAGCAGCAGTCATGTCTTTCAACCTCGTCTGTCTCTGCCGGGATGGGTAGTAGCGTAGCGGGGTTGAGTGTATCACACCTCTTTATGTGAATGTGACTCGCTAACAGTGTTAGTTCGTAACTGGACAGTCGAGCGCTAGTAAGATGTTGTGTCTTCGTCCTGTTTAGCAAAATGTCTACTGCATGCGGGACCATAACGATCAGAGTATTATTCATGACTAATCCAGCGGACTGTCGAATGCAGACAGCCGCTGCGGCGGTTGCCCTCAGACAACTTGGTAGTGCCTTAGCCACAGGATCTAGAGTCGCTGAAAAATACGCGCATGGGCGCTGTTTGTCCCCAAAGTATTGTGTTAGGACTGATAATGCACAACCTTCCTTCTCATGGACATATAATGTAAAAGGCTTACTGTAGTTGGGGTTTCCCAACGCAGGAGCCGAGCACAATGCATCACGCAACTCGTGGAAACTTGTTTGACAATCTTCAGACCAGGGCATAGGATTGGGCGTGTCTTTACAGAGTAGTGCCAGCAAGGGTTTAGCCAGTAGTGAGAAATTTGGTATCCATTGTCTACAGTACGATGTAATGCCCAAGAAGGCCCGAACCTCTCTCTGTGTCCTCGGGGCACTCAGTTCTGCAATTGCCTGTATTCTTTCTGGTGTCAGTCTCCTTCCCTCCTTCGATAAGATGTGACCTAGGTAGGTCACTTCTTGTCGACAAAATTGCAGTTTTGAAAGAGAGACTTTGTGCTTCATGTCACATAAGTGGCGTAATAACGACAATGTAGCTCGCTTGCAAATTTCTTTAGTGTCTGCAGCGATCAGCAGATCGTCGACATACTGAATCAGAGTTGAACCATCAGGTAGAACAATTGTGTCTAGTTGTGTTTTCAGGGCCTGACTGAATATTGATGGGCTTTCGCAGTAGCCTTGAGGAGCGCGTTTGAAGCGGAAGCTTCGTCCTCCTAAATTGAAGCCAAAAATATCTCTACTCTCCTCAGCGATCGGGATGCTGAAGAAAGCGTTCTTCAGGTCAATCACTGAAAACCAAGTGGCTGAAGCTGGAACCATTGTCAATAAGGCAGTAATGTCGGGGACAACTGGAAACTGTGGGATAACCACCTTATTCACTTCTCTGAGGTCAATCACAAACCTGTACACAGGGGGCTGTGAAGGGTCAGTACGCTTTAAGACGGGCAAAACAGGACTGTTACAAACGTTGCCTGTTGTTTCTTCGATGACATCTTTCTCGATCAGATCATAAATAATCGTCAACAACGCCTTTCTGCATTCGCTAGATATTTTGTATTGGGGAATACGTGGCAACCTAACGTTGGCTTTCAATGTTATGGCATACGGTGCTATCTCCAAACGGCCTACATCATTGGAACCATTAGCCCAGAGTATATCCGGAAGAGATGACAATTCAGTTGGAACATTTTCCTTTGACAGATACATTGGGGAAATGACTTTCTTACCTAAGGTAAGTTGTACTCCCAAGGGAGAACAGTACAAAGTCGCATATAACCTCTTTAGTAAATCCAAACCTAACAAATTTTCACCGCAACCTGTTGTAAGAATGAGGGGTGCTTCTAATTCGCATGGGCCAATAGAAAGGGACATGGGACTAGAGATCGGGTTTCTAACAGGGGCGCCAGAGAAACCTACTGAAACATTCATTTCGCCGGACAAAGGTGCGCCAGGAAGTTTCGAGTGCATAAAAGAACTTTTTGTAGCACCAGTATCCAGCAGAAATGGCTCTGACACTCCTGAGGTAATCACCTCAATATAAGGTCCATTCTGATCTACTGGAACTGAAACGACTCCCTCTCTTTGTCCATGGCTGTCCTAGCAAATATTACCCTCATTCTCGTTTTCGGTGTAATAGTCGTCGGCATAGTACTGAGCTGACCTAGACGATGCATTATTCTGTTGGTCAAAGCTGTTCATGGAATTCTGAGGCGGAAAAGAAGTGGTATTCTGGGGGAAATTTCCACGGCCCCTACCCCTAGGAGCATGTTGAACACCTCTACCCCTTATACCTGAAACACCGTTTAAACGTCGCCCAAGAGCCGGACAATTATCTTTAAAGTGACCCTCTTCCTTGCAATATGCACATTGATTCGGGCCATACGGAAAACGCTGATGGGAAAACTCGTTTCCTTGCGTGTTTCTCGAATACTGCTGTGGTTGTTGATAATTGGGCTGACTAGCTGTACGAGGCGGATAGGCCTGCTGGAGAAGAATTTTAGTTTTTAAATCTTTCGTCTTTTTGTCTACCTTATCTAGCTCGTCTCTGCGCCTATTTTCATAGTACTGGGCTGTAGCTAAAATCTGTGCTGACGTAGAGACAGCCCAAGCACTCTCTGAATCTTTCAGTTTATTACTCAGTTCAGGAAGCAGATTATGTACAAATTTGTCTACAAACAATCTTTGACCACCCTCGGTAGCCATATCCTGACCACTATGATCGGTGAAAGTTTCCTCAAATCTAGTGAAAAAGTCGGACACATTCTCATCTTTCTTCTGCTTGCACGCAGACAGCTTGTCCCAATTTACGCGTAATTCAGGCATTAATGTTTTCATGTACGCGATAATCCTACCGGGAAGTTCGGCTATTAACGGCTCAGGTTTAGAACCACCGACTTGTCTAGCATCTGTAGCGGTAATATTAGCCCATGAGTCACCTAGTTCTTGATCATGATCTGTATGACGAATTTTACTCCATAAAGGATGCGGAACAACATTCCCAAACAACATGTCTACATCCGCTAAATTCATTATACATGAGCTGGCAGTCTGCGATAACTCCTTATAATACCCAGTCGGATTTTTACGGGGGTCAGGTAGTGTCTGCTTGAGTGCTAAAACTTCGGATCTTTTCCAGGGGACATGTACCCATACACGCTGAAAATGTGGCAAAACTGGTGGATTTACGTTCGCATTACCTTCCCTCCAAACTGGAGGAACCTCTCTCATGGGGTACTGTCTCGTTTTTTTCCTACCTGATACGTCGTCTTTGTACAATGATCTAGAGACGTTTCCCTTACTCCTATAAGATAACAATAAATCTATCGCTTTGTCAACATCGGCACCTATAATCATACCTTCATGGAACTTAAAACGCATACGCCATAATTCGTTCATTTTGCGTTTGGGATCATTTGTCTCCAAATCTTCACACAGATATACACACATCTCTTCGAATACGTATCTCTGAGTGGGTGCATCCCATTGACGAAAAACTTCCATAACAGACTGAACATCATATTTGGCAGTGTCCGTAATCCATTTGCGTGCTAGCTCATTCAGTACTTCTCTTTCCTCGTAATCAGGCAGCTGACTACGTAACTGTCTACGTTCTGTTTTAGGGGTCGTTTTAGGCGACCCAAAGAAAGGTGAAAACAGACCAGTGACACTACTTGCCACTCTTTGTCTAATAGAAGGAGAAGCTTGCGGAGGGGCAGATGCGTCAGAAAAGACAGGCTGATGCAAAGTAGAAGTCGAGGCAATAGCAGAGGAAGTTGAAGCAGTGGCAGACGTAGTATCATAGGGAACAGTTGGAGCTGTAGGCAAAGTGGTAGAAGTAGATGGAGTATGTAGCAAAGGCGGCGGCCCTTGAGAAGGCTGCGCCGGAGAAGTAGAAACCAGCTGAAGAGGAGCTGGCGCTTGTGCAAGAGCTGTGTTTCGTGCGCCGGGGCGCGGTATAATAAAACACTTTGGGGGTGCGGTAGCGTCTAACGCATACGGTGGTGGTGAGCTTAATAAGTGGGACATTAATGGATCTTTCTCGGATGTTCCCTTTTGACTTTCTCCCTTATGTGGTAACATTGGGTAGCATTTATCTACTGCTAGTTTCTTGCTCCTAAGCACTTGTTCGCTTTCTTGCTCTTCCTCGTTATCCCTGTATGCAATGGCAGCTTGCACCATCGACATCCCTTTTTTATTCCTTTTTGCTAATTTTATTTCTTTCTGTTTGGCTTCTTTGCGCCATAAGCGAAAAGAGTCAAACATCGCCGGCCGGGCTTTTTTCTTGAACAATTTGACCTCGAGGTTATCTAAGATTTCTGAGTCAAAACTACCATATTGGGGCCATTTTAAAACACCATCCTTGCGGGTGTATTTTATCCACACTTCATTATATGTGATAGGACCTACGCCATGTTTTACGTATAACTCATATGTTGGAGTTCCAATCGGAGGAACCGGACAAGAATCCTCTAATCGGGAGTCCTTACTACAACCAAGACAAAACAAGTTTCCAAGTCTGCTAAAACCAGGCATCTTTGCTCACTAGTCTAGCTTCAAACTTCAAAGGATTATCGATTACGATATTTCTCGTGAATACACGAGTCCTTCGGCTTTGGGGCTTGCAAGTACCAAATCAAAAGCGTATCTCAAGGATACCAAAAACTAAGAATCAAACTAAGGACTGGGAGACGCTCCACTTATACTTAACTGACGTATTTGAAGATCGATGACGTCACTAGAAGACTCGTCTATCGTTTCGCTCTACCAAGGATCACTGGGTCCAAAACAGGGCGATAGTCAGGGCAGCAGTCCTTCGTAGCCGTCGGGACGCGGGGAACCTCGCAGCAAAGACCTTCGGAACCACGTCGACATACAGGGGTCGCTGAAGTGGCTGGCCGTCCTCTGGAATTTTCACACGAAGCTCCTCACGAACATCTGGCTTGGACCGTCGCCGCTTGATACCGCCCCGAGTTGGGCGCCAACTGAGGTGTCTGGTTTTTAGGAACCCGGTGGTGCCAGGGGATAACACCCGAAGACCTCTGAGTTCTCCCTGTTCCGGACCACAGAAACACAGAGTCTTCTAGTTGAAGTCAGAGATCGAGTTTTATTGGCTGCAACCAAGTAACATGTGTCCTAGGAGTACGAGAACACGGGTCGTGTATCCTCAGGAGACTGTTCGTTTTTACAGAACCAGCCTTCTCCTTATATACAGAAATAGTAGCTGCAGGCAAGAATTCTTGAGTTTATGATATGGCTATACACATATTTCTACAATAATACAAAGAGCGAAGTCATGTAGGCCAACCCATAGTTTAGACGTCCAGTTCGTGATAGATTACCCGGCCAGGCCCGGAACTCCCATCAGATATCGATGAAACCCCAATAAAGCAGGGCACCTCCTAGTCATAAAACTGGCCATAAACAAGGAACATGGACAGGTGCGTGTGTGTAGAAAACATGGTCTGTGCGTAGTGAATGGTTTGTGGTGTGTTATGCATTGATGCTATCTTATTCGGCCACTGGGCGAGGAGCTGCCCAAACAGGTTCGGCTGGAGGCAATGGAGTCAGTTGGGACAGGTCAGGGGGAAGTCGGGGAAGGTGGACGTGTCCTTTTGGATCAAGCTCGACCTTACTCAATTGACTTATATGAGGGCAAGACACAAGATGGATGCTGTTCACAAAATGGAGTCTAAGGGTTCGGAACGGAAACTATGATTTAAGGGCGTTGGCATTCCCCAATCATGACGCAAATGCATAGGGATGATGTCCTAATCATTATCGGTCTGTCGACACCAAATTCGTCATGGTATGTTGATATTTTGTGGCACGGGTATTGGACCTCGATACCGGGATAACAGCAGGGTCCAGAATTTCAGAACCACACCACCACTTCTCGCTCCACATCTCAGGGGCTTCGTCATCCTCACGCATTGTGCCCTGTTCCTGGCTCCTGGAATCCACTGTCTGGCTCCACTGTCAGAATCGGCGTCTTTTTCCTCCTCACCTTCTTTGCGATGAACCTCTGCTCCGCCTTCACTTTTTGAGTCTTCCTGGTTCTGCCCTTTTACCTCCGCCTCCAACCTTAGCGTTCCTCCCTCTCGGACCGTGCTTCCTGGTGATTGTTCCTGCCCGACCACTTGTTCAACAGCTCTGGTTGTTGGGTCTTCTCTTCTGGTTTATTTACTTCCTTCCTCTTCTGGTTCACAGGAGTCGAGCCAACGGAGCGGTTCTTCAGGTTGGAGAGGAAAAGGTAAGTGAGGGTGTGTCATGTACGTCGGGTTGAGTTCCGAGGGAGGGTGGACTGGGCTGATTTCGAGGGGTATGCATGACCCTCCCTTACATGTAGTCTCTAGATTAGAGCTTTCCAAACTGTGTGTCCCGACACAGTACTGTATCGCCTGCGAATGGTGGGTGTGTCGCGGGCACTTAACACATAATTGCTGCTAATTAAGAGAGGCATGCCTGACACTCTGCTCTATGGTCTTTTAAAGACCTGTGAAGTGCCCGGGTGCGGCTGTGTGTGTGCTCGGGAAGCTGTGGTGAGGTGCAGATAAAATCCAGGAAGTTAAGTGCGGGACTTTACTTATTTACGTACAGTATGTAATGTTTGAGGTAGAATTGCTGTGCAGGATCGTGTTTTACTACCGGATAAGAAAAAAAATTCTAGTTCCACTGAGATGGCGTACTTTCGATGGGACACTGACAGCCCTGATGAAACTCACCGAGATAAAGATAGATCGAGATCACCCCTGTATCCCACCAAATGAAACGCTGCTAATGTGAAGCATACAGTAGAGGAAATATTTTTTTTGTTAACGTTGCCTGGGCTATCAATACATTCGAGAGACACCATTTCCACTTTCATACTGTCTACAGTAGAAATCGTGATAGAGGTCAAAAGTTGTGGATTGCAATTGCGATAAAAAAATGCCACTGCTGACTCGAGTATATACCCACCTGTATTCGCTCAAAGGTAGAACATTTGTTAATGAAAATTGCGTGTTATGAGAAATATGAGATAGAAGAAACACAAAGTAAGCGTCGTACATGCTTGTCAAAACAAAAAGGAAATGCCTTTCTCGTTCCTGTAATAATGATGGTGTAGTATCATCTCATTAAGGCAAGTGCAGCGATTTTGCCACCTTCATTGAAGGAGGTGCACTTGGCAGCGGATGGGCAGTGGATGGAGCCCCCTCACCCACCCCGGGGCCCCGGAGAACACTCTTCATCGGAGATGCCTGTCCCGCCACGGATCGGGGGGGCGCAGACATTCTCAACTGGTTCTTTTGTAAAGCGCTATGACACATTTGGGTAATGTTCGCGCTATATAAAATCGCATGAAATAAATAAATTAAAAGGAGACAGACAGAGGGAGACGGAAGGAGGAATACAGAGTGAAGGAGACAGAGAGAGGGAGACAGAGGGAGGGAAACAGAGAGAGAGAGAGACAGACAGAGGGAGTTGGGCGACAGAGGGAGGGAGACAGAGGGAGGAGGGCGACAGAGGGAGGGAGACAGAGGGAGGGAGACAGAGGGAGGAAGAGAGAGGGAGACAGGGAGAGGGAGACATAGAGAGGGAGACAGAGAGAGGGAGACAGAGAGAGGGAGATAGAGAGAGGGAGACAGAGAGAGGGAGACAGGGGGAGGGACACAAAGAGAGAGACGGGGAGGGAGACAGAGAGAGGGAGACAGAGAGAGGGAGACAGACAGAGGGAGGGAGACAGAGAGATGGAGACAGACAGAGGGAGGGAGACAGAGAGAGGGAGACTGAGGGCGGTAGACAGAGGGAGGCAGACAGAGGGAAGGAGACAGACAGACAGAGGGAGACAGACAGAGGGAGGAGGGTGACAGAGGGATAGAGACAGAGGGAGGGAGACGGACAGAAGGAAACCATTTGCCCACTTTTATTTCAGAATTTTCTTCCGGGGGGGGGGATCCCCCCCCCACCCCTCCGAACCCCGCTTAGGGGGTTCGGGCTCGCTTGCTCGCTACACTGCCTTACTGTGTCACAAAATGATGCATCTCCAAAATGTGTGTCACCAACATGAAAACTTTGGAAAGCTGTGCTCTAGATAGCAACTTGAAACTTTACCTCAAACCCTGGACATAATCTCTTTCGTACCTAAATACTATAGCTGACCATGTTCCCTGTGATTTGACATTGATGCTGGTATTCACTTTTTCTTATGCATACCCGTTTGTAAACCATTGATATGGACCCGGTACCGGATTCAGGTTTTGACTATTAAGTGGTATTAATTTATTGTATTGGACCATCTTCTGTATACTATTGTATGTGTACTATTCTGTGGTTACACTGTGTTTTCTTTATACTGTGATATTGTATATTCATATCATATATTTCGCAAACTCCAATAAAAATACTTTTAAAAAAACTATCAAGAACCACGGATATGTTAAAGACAGCAAGCAGGAAGCAAATAGTGTATTCAGTATGATTGTATTATCTTCTTATTTGTTATTGACAGTTATCCTATTGTATGTCAAATTGTGTATTTGTTTAGGCCTGTACAGAATTTCAATTACGTCAGAGTAATCAGAATAACTTCTGTGATTCCACCCTACTCTTTGAAGTAGAATTACCTATAAAAATGAGACTATGCCTGCTTGCATAATTAAGAGGAATTGGGGGGGGAGGAGTCCTATCACAAGAGCACTTTTAGTGAGTGTGATAGGCTGCTCCTCCTGCTATTTATATCTGTTGTATTTTGCGCTATTTTCTTAGCACAAAATGCTTCCCTCCTCCAATTTTGATGTGAGGGTGCATTTTGCAAAAAGAATTCAGAGCTAAATGTTGGGAATACGTTTTGGGGAAAATCCGACCCCAAGGAAACATTTAGCAAGTGTGAGAGGCTGTTTACACTTGCTATTCATGTTCTGTTGCATTTAGTACTATTTTTTACCAAAATATAAACTCATGTGTCAATTTTGGATGTAAGGGGACATTTTTGCCCTTAGAGAATATTGCAAAATAAAAAATACTCTTTGTGCGTAATTCTGTGTAATCGTGCTATATTTTTGCTTATTCCATGTGAATATACTACACAGAATTACGTGAGTTATGTCCACCCCTAATTGTTATGTCGTTTATTGTGTAAATGTTGATATTGATATAGTTTGAGTACATGTGCAATTTGTTTCCCAATGTGAATTTTGGTTTGGGTTGTG
Source organism: Lissotriton helveticus (assembly GCF_964261635.1). Taxonomy (NCBI): domain Eukaryota; kingdom Metazoa; phylum Chordata; class Amphibia; order Caudata; family Salamandridae; genus Lissotriton; species Lissotriton helveticus. The sequence goes on from NC_136063.1 coordinate 664,881,597, forward strand.
GCCCTTCATGCAGGGAATAAAGCTGGCCAACATAAGTTCCTACATGAAACCATCCTGTGGAGCAAGGATCCATTGGAGTTACATCCCCAAATTGTGCTATCTTGTCATATTATACCAAAGTGAATTGCTAGTTTTAAAATATTTAGCATAGCACAATCGTATTACAATCCATGGGTCTTAATGGCATTTCTAAAGTAACTGTAGAATTCAATTGCTAAGGTGTTCTTTGCACTGCCATTTGCGACTTATTGCTAATATAGCATCTGCATGAATGGTATATTGAAAAGGGAATGCCTGGGATTCCCTTTTCACCAGGGAGTGTTGGTGCACTGTGGAGAAGGCAATCCTTGGTATTTCCAGAGTGCCCTGAAGTGGAAAGGTGACAGATGCAATCTCCATGCAACTGGAGCTCTACATGGATTCCCTTAGCCATGGAAAGGTAATGGTTGCTATTACCAATTCTAAAGTAGCTGACCTAAACACCATTTCACTGCCATCGTAATGGCCTGCCACATCAAAAGAGAGTGACAAATGCTGCCAGTCATGGCGGTGGTTAGGGAGGCCAATTTGGAGGCAAGAAAAACACAAAACTCAAGAGTGTCCAGGGAATAGTTCTTAAAGGAAGTAATTTAAAAAATCTCAAGCCTAACTGAACTAAGTACTATGGTTTCTAAGAGAGCACTGGATGTTATGATTAAGTTGTACAAATGAAATATTTGAAATAATGCTGATAAATAACAAGATACAAATCCTGTGGCTGCAAGTTCAAAGGTTGAACACAGTTTCCATCATCGGTGGACCGCTATCTCCTCCCATACATGTTGAAGGGGCAGGAGGCAAACAATATTTTCCTGGCAAAGTGCTGCCTTTCTTAATGTCACTCTGGCATTTGGAAGGGGGCAATTGCCAGTGATTATTGTTCTACTTCCTTATGCCTCTTTTAGCACTTGAGTAAGTTCACTTGGTGCATATAATGTGGTTCTCTAGTGGCAATGACGTCAATCAAATATCTTACAGCATTGATCTTTCTTAGAACAGTGTAGGAACCAGTACAATTGTGCTTTGAAGCATGTGGCTTTATAGTTTCTTTGATCAGACCCTCCAAATCCTCTGAAAGTGGAGTTTTGATGGTGCCTTCTTTTGTCAGCTACTGACTCCCCTTATCCTTGCTCATGTATTAGGTTAATGGGCTAGGCCATCATCATTAAAAGTCCCAGCAGAGTCTCAACCACATCTCCTGTGGGAAACTTCAGACTGAATTTCCAACCCTTCATAAAAACGAGTGCATCCCAGACAGCATTGCTAAAACCAGTTTGAAAGGTCTGAGTCTCCCAACATTTGTGGCACCTTCCTGTACATAAAAAGCAGACATGGATGGTTGGAGTCCCCTTTTATTCTCAGTCTTGCCTCTGTGGAACCCATGATGCTTTTGAGTATGCTACCAATCCATTGTTTTGAGGGTGATAGAAGGAGAGAAATAAGCCACACCCACACTCTTCCCATTAACATTCCATTGAAGCTGGCACTTTTCGCTCCATCAATGGAAAACTTACTCTGATGGTCTGTCAAGGTGTCAGTCTTCAGCTTAAGGGCATCACACAACCCGCCGTGTCTAGGTCTTATTGTCTGATGTCCTTTTGTCTGTCCTTCACATGCAGGTAAAACCTGGCTGCGATGTAAGGAATAATTAAAATACCTCCACATGCAGGTAATGAACTTCTTGGGTATGTTCGTCATTTGTTACTCTTTCTTCAAAACCAATCTCCCTCTTTCGGGGTTTGTTTTTGAAAAAATAAAAGTTTGGTGGACAGCCAGAAAAACTGATGACAACCATCTACCAAGCGTTTAGTACTTTCAGAGAAATTGCCATGAAGGCAGTTCCCCTGAGTGTACGGAGATCACCACTGTGTTGTCTGTAATCTCTACATCTAGTATTACGGGGTGACCCAGTGCCCCTCAGAACCTGGGTGTACAAGAATATGGAGAAAGTTGATTCTGTCGGGTAACAGAATTGATTCTTGGTATGCTCAATATTAACCAGTGCAAAATAACAGTACTTAAACTTTTCAGAAATAATCAATGAAAATGGAGGAAAAAACTAATAACATGAATGAACGGCACACCAAATTTGAATCAATCACAGTCTGTATTTAAGGAAACATCCATATATTCTTTTACATTTTATGGTGTCAAACTGACATTACATGACTGTAAGAGTTCATGGACATACACTTTGTTCCAACTTGTATCGCCTTGTCCTGAGGAAGACCCACAGTGCTTATTAATGAATTACGCACCTTTGGGGTCGAAACGTCGACGTTCTTGAGATAATCCTAACCCTACTCTCTCCGCCACAAGTGTAATGGAAATTTAGGAACCCAGTGGCTCTGAGCTTCATGTACCTAGGGATAGATTTTCTCTGAATGATAATTTTAAACAATTTATACAGCACTGTATATATTCTGTTCACATTTAGCACCTTTCTTTGCACTTTTTTCACCATAACACTTGCACCAATGGAACAAAGTGTATGTTTATGAACTCTGACAGCCGTGTAATGTCATTTCGACGCCATAAAATGTAAAATAATATATGAATTTTTCCTTAAATACAGGCTGTGATTGATTCAAATTTGGTGTGTCGTTGATTCATGTTCTTTCGGGTTGATTCGGGTTCAGGGGAGGCCGCACTCAGACCAATGTCTTTTGTCTATTGAATTCTGCCTAGCTTCTGTTGAACAGGGTTAGAGGTACTACGTGTTGTGGCTCTTGTTGAACAGAGTTAGTGGCAGCACGTGTCGCGCCTTGTGTTGTACAGGGTTACTGGCATCACATGTCACCAACTTTTCATGTGGAAATATGCCTCACTGATCGAGGAAGTCTGGTGCTGTGGTCGGTGCCACGGATTTGGGGTCACTGCCATTCAGGACTTAGGACACAGTTGCACGTGTGGGATCTACTGTGCCGAAGATGCATCGTCTGGGCAGGTTGTACTGATAACAATGACTGTTGCCCACTGGACTGCGTCATCTGCAATTGCGACTTGATCTGAATTGTAAGCCCTACTCACCACAGTGGAGGCAGGAGGCAGTGGTGAGAAAGGGCCCACAGGCACATGGCGTTGACTTGAGCAATGTCTGTTGCTTACTGGACTGCGTCATTTGCAATCGCGGCTCGATCTGAATAGTGAGCCCTACTCACTGCAGTGTAGGCCGTAGTGGGGGGTGGTGGATGTTGTGGAGTTATTGAGTGTGGAAGCTGCTTGATCAGTAGGTCCATGACATGTGTTCGACTTCAAATATGGCTGTGGGCTGGGCTCCTTTTGATACTGTATGTAGTTGTTTGATATTTTAAAAACAAGAATACATTATATAGTTTAAATAATAAATAAAACAAATACAAAAACTATTTTTAGGATATTAAAGTTACAAAATATAACATTTATTTTTTTCAAAATTACTGAGACAATCATAGGTTTTTTTAACTTTATAATTAGAAATAAGTATTTAAATAACCTTTGAAATTCACAAACAAAGTAGGTCTCAGGAACATTAAAGTTTGAAATTAGTATTTAAAAAAAAAAAATGTACTGAAAAAATGATTGCCACATTTCACAACATTGAGCTATTATATGGCTGAGGGACCGTGCCGTTTTTGGAGGGTTCGCTGTCCTGCCTTGGTGGTAGTAGGGAGAGGGGTGGTACGGGGAGTGGTCCTGATAGTTGTGGCAGTGGGTGGTGTGTCCTTCCTGGGTGTCGGAAAAAATTTAAAGGTTAAATGAACATTATAATTAGAAGTTAGTATTAAAAAAACATTGAAATTTACTGAAAAAACACAGGTTTCAGGCACATTATAGATAGAAATTAGCATTTGAAAAACCTTTGAAATTCACTGAAAAAACCTTAGGTTTCAGGCATGTTATAGTTAGAAATTAGCATTTAAAAAACTTTGGGAATTCACTGAAAAAACCATAAGTTTCAGATATGTTATATTTAGTTGGATATATTACTCGTACAAAACCATAGAAATTCCCGTTATGGTTAGTTCAGCTTTATCTGTGTTTATAAATTATTAATTTGATTAATTTTTCATATATAGAAATTTTCTTTGGTTAAGTCTCTCTTTTATAAATATTATTGAAAGTAATCACCTCACTATATGTTATTATTTGTTATGTTTAGTTTCAGTGCAATAGACGGCTACCTGATGAAGGCATGTATGCCGAAACGCGCATAGTTTACACCTGCCGCACTGTCTCCATCATCTCTACGTCTATCGTAATCACTTATGGAATAAATTCATTTATGTTGATTTTTGTCAAATGTATCATGTGAAATTATTGAATTCGTTTTTATATATGAAAAAATACATATTTTCAGAACTAAAAGCAAATTTGACTATGAACTAATATAAAATAATAAAAACAAATATCTTTTTCTAGATCTGTTATTGTGTGTATGCTTGAGGAGTGGTTACAGCTTTGAGAGAGATGTAGAAATGTTGTTGTTCTGATCATAATTTAGCTATAGACCTTTATTTAATGCACAATTTATAACACATGACAGTTAAAATTAATAAAAATCGGCATACATGTTAAATGGACATACGATTTCTAGTTTACATTATACGTCGTACATTGCAACAGTTCTCTTAATGTAAACAATAAACACATAGCAGCTTTACATAGTTAGTGTAAAAATAACACTAGAGCTTCGCAAAGTGCAGTTTAAAGTGCATAGATTATAACATAACTCCAGATGTAAATAATGGACTCATAGCAGCATAACATGATTATAGTAACGAGGGATCGAATTACATGGGCTTTAGAACGTACAAAATCTAAAGTGCAAGGTGCATGATCGATAGAACTTCCCCAAACATAATGGGGGGTAAAATTAGCATTAGAACAGCATACTCTTTCTGGTCTTAATTGCACTTAGAATAAATGTGGCGGTATAAAAACAAATATCAGGTTCTTTGAGTGCAAAAAGCAGGGTCATAGCAGCATTAATGGTATTAGTTTCATACTTATTAAACAAAGGTTTGAGATATGCAATCCTAAAAGACAGAAACAGGTCACATAAAAACAAGAAGTGCAACGTGCTCTGTTTTGTAATCCCATCACAGGGACAAGGGGAGATGGGTCACTGATTCATCATAGGGAACGCAACCAGATGATGCACAAGGCCTAGCCTCAATCTTGTAAGTACATAACGATGGGAAGATCTTGCAACGAGAGAAAGATAGGCTTGAAAACCCATCGTATCTATGTATAGAGGGTAAAACTGGTACGTGGTTTGTACCTTTACTGTTTCCCTCCTACGTACATTCTTATGAGACAGGAAGGTACTCTTTAGCTCTTGTTTTGACATAGCTGAAGTTTCATTACGCATTCCCAAAATAGATTGATCAAAAATGCACCCAGTCATTCTTCAATACAGCTTGGTATATATATATATAAAACATATTTAAAGTTTAAAGAAAAACACATTCAATCGATGACGTCATCAGTGATGCCATTTGAGATGTCATCAGTGATGTCACTGACCATGTCATGAATGAGGTAATATGTGACATCATCATCAGTGCATTGCGGGGGCGCAAGTTATAGTTAGCTGAACTAACTATAAAAGGGGAATTTCTATAGTTTTGTACGAGTGAAATGTCCAACTAACTATAACATGTCTGAAACCTATGTTTTTTTCAGTGAATATGTATATATCAGTAGAGGCTCACCAAGGGAGGGCTGCGGGCTGTGGGGTGGCAGAGGGGCAGGGTGGGGGGTAGTGGAGTCCGACATACAATGGACAGGAGTTAGGTAAGTAATTAAATAAATAAAACAATTTACTCTGCTCGCACTGCAGCGGCACCTCGGCGATGCAGCGCTTGCAAGGTAAATATTACACTTCTTGTTAAGGGCACCATTTTTAGAGTGAAACACCCTACACCAGGACCGTCATTGTCAAGGAACCCATGCTGTGTATTTTTTCAAATACCTTCCACACACGGTAGCAACCAGGGCTCACAGCAATACTGAGCCCACGTGTGTTTTTGGTGCTTGCTACTGTATTTTAAGACAAAAGAACATTGCTGAAGTGAACATTTTTCCAGAGAAACATTTTTAAGTTAAGAGTGATTGTGTTTGTGATTTTTATGACATTTTGATCTGCCTAATTGAGATGAAGTGATTTATATTTTTTATTAATAACTTGTGTAGCCTCCTTTTGTGGTGTTTCACTATATTACTGTGAGTGTTGGTACAAATACTTTACACATTGCCTTGTTGATAAGCCTTTCTGCTCGTGCCAAGCTACCAAGGGGGTGAGCAGGGGTTATCAACAGTGTGTTTTCCCCTTACCCTAACTAGAAGCAAGGATCCCTATTTGGACAAGGTACTTACCTCTGCCAACTAGAGACCCCCAGTTCTAACATCCCGGGGCCGAACCGCTCCGTAAGCGTAAGCAAACCGTACCGTGCAATGGAGGCAATTTCCGACCGTGTCACTACGAGGCACGATTCGCACAGCCGGATCGAGTCGGAGCCTCCGACACAAATGCTCTGGGAAGGGGACTTCGGGGGTCTGCGCTGGATCCCCCTTTACCAGTAGTCGTATGAATTGATCACAGAGGGGGAGCCAAGGGGCCCCCTACACATGCATGTACAGTGCGGGTGGCACAGATGCGTCCCCACTACAGGGGGTGCCCTTGAGCGCAACGTACCTTTTTCGTCAATAGGAGCCTATGTAAGCGTCATACAACAGGCTCCCATTGACTTCAATGGGGCTCAGAGCGACCAGTGTCCGTCAGCACTTGTTCGCATCATTCTCGGGCACTCGGAGCCCCAGAGCACGAGTCGATTGGAAAGCCCTCCGGATCCGAGTCGGACGGAGCCTTCTCCCAGCGAGATCGGAATCAGCCCCAGAGTAGTGAAAAGAAGCTACTAACGAATAGTGTACACTCTATGCAAAGCTTGTCAAAAAGACAGTATTCACTTAAAATAACCAAGGTCTGAAGATGCTAAAGAGTATACTACCTGCAACCTTCATACTGTGGTGAAAACTTTACAGATATCCCATTTTTTGAAGCAAAAGAAGGATATATACATAGGTTAGCAACTGGTGCACACAGTCTTTAACGTTATGTAGACATTGTTATGCTAAGACAGTTTTGTCTAATAACTCAAAGCTGCTTACAATACATAGGGGCTTATTTACAATCCCCTTGCGCCAACAGTGGTTACATTTTTCCCATGTTAAAAGTGACGCACCAGCAGTGCAAGGGGCTCCCTGTTGGAAACTTTTTCTGCAGTACCAAAAAACCTGTGTGGAGCATACTGGACACAAGCCATCAGCTGCCATTTGCACACATAGTTACTCTTCAATGCAAAGATGTATAAATGTTAATTACCCCTACAAACCTATGATGGTTATGTAAACACTTTCACCCATTAGCTGGACACATGCTGTACAATATTAGGTAGTAAAGTATTATGGTAGTTACCCGCCACGATATGAACTATAAAGCAAACTAAGGGGTCTATTATGATGGCGGGCGTCCACCGCAACGGCAAAAAGGATCACCCGCCATAGGTGCGGCGGTCCCAACATTCTAATTAGGATGGGCTTGCCACACTTGCAGGCACATCCTGCATTTTTTACATTGTGGCGGACGGAAAAAATGCATGTCATGCATTTGCATGAACGTGACATGCACTGCCTGGTGCCTGCCACCTTGTGCATGCAAATGCAGTGGGTACCATAGGTACCCCCCATGTGCACCCCTACCCACCCAACACCCTGGGGGCCCACAACGGGCCTCCAAAAGCCGAAACCCCATGCCTTTCCATGGCAGCAACGCCACCATGGAAAGGCTGCTCTCCGCCATGATCATAATATGGATGGCAGTGTCTTGCAGACTCCGCCACCATATTAAACACGTTTTCTGCCCAGCCAACGAGTCGACCAGCAGAAAAGCGGCAGACAGTCTTTCCGTCCGCTGTGGACCCCCCAGCCATACTAATATGGCGGGGGTCAATCAGCTATTGATCGTGGGTGGATTGCCCCCGCCAGGCCAGCGGTGTCTACCGCAGGCCCGGCGGGGGCGATGCGCCTGCCATCATATTAGACACCTAAGACACTCGTTAGATGATGGCATTCGTGATGTCATAAATTATGTCATAGAACATGTCATGAGTGATGTAATTAATATGTGAGGCCATAAGCACTGCATGGCCGGGGCACAACTTATAGTTAGCTCTGCTAAATTTGACTGGTGCAATTGTATGGCTTTTTAAAGTTAACACGTTAAAGTTGTCACGGACATATTCACCCTAACTATAAGGTTACTTTAACCTTCGTTTTTTCAGTGAATTTCTAAGGTACGTTTTAATACAAAAAGGATCTTTTTATCATTCCTAACAATAACGTTTCTTTAACCTTTGGTTTTTTCAGTGAATTTCTAGGTTTTTAGAACATAAAGTAATACCTTATTGCCACATGTAAAGCCAACCCCGCTGCACATGGTCTTTGGCTGTGTGCAGCAGGGGGTTGGCTGCATGGCCTGGCCTGTGACCAGGCCCTCCTGCCAAATGTCCAGCAAACAGCCATACCCATGCTGCACACAGCCTTGGCTGTGTGCAGCAAAAGGGTTGGCCTTCAGGCCCCAAGGACCCCATCCGGGGCCACATACAAGAAAAAAGAGAGGGAGACCATTTGGCTCCCTTCCCTAGCCTAATTAGGCCTCGAGGATCTCATCCCTTGTGGCAATTCCAATAAAAAAACGGAGCAGGCCACATGGCCCTACTCCTTGTACCTCATTAGGCCCTGGGGACCCCATTTTTTAAAGGGCGAGGCGGGCGGTTTGATCCCCCTCCCCAAACCTCATTGTTCCCTGGTGCCCTACCTATTCTAAAGGGGAGTCGGGCCACAGTGCCACACCCTCTCTGAATTTTGGTAGACCCTGGGGACTCCATTCTCCAGGGCTTTTTGTTCTTAAAGGGGGCAGGTGGCCATGGGGTCCCCTCCCCAATCCTCCTTAGGGCCTGGAAACCATATCCACCATGGCCCTTTTTTTCATTTTAAAGGGGAGGCAGCCACGTGGCCCCGTCCCTCAGCATATTATGACCCTGGAGACCCAAAACCTCATATGCCGTATACATATTAAAAGGGGAGGGGACCACACAACCCCTCTCTGAACCTATTATGGCCCTGAGGACCACAACCGCCAGGGTCATATATATTTTAAAGAGGAAGGGGGGTCACATGGCAGCCTAAAAAAAAACATGTAATTACCTGATTGTGCAAAACTCACTCACCTGTGATCAAGGCTCATGTAGAGCTGAAACACATTATGTAAAGAGCGCTCTGCTACTGCTGATTTGAGGTATAAAGCGCATGATGTCCTGAAACCGGGCTTCAGCATTTCTTTGGTGTGCTACGGTTTCTTCATGGGGTGCTTCATCCCTGTTCGCTTGAAGCCACCCTGAAGGGTCAGGGGCTCTCAGCTTAGAGGCTGGTGTTTGGATTGAATTTTGGGAGCATGACCCGCCTCCTAACATGCAAGTAAAGGACTCATCCAGAAATTTCTCAGTGTGTAGGTGTGTGAGGGATACAGGAAAGGTATCCCTTTTTGACTTTTTCAGACCCTTGCTGTTCTATAATTTATGGTATGATTGGCTTTGCGCATGAGGGACCATATTACGTATTGACATTGTTTGTGCCCAGCACATCTTTGAAAAGGTCCACCGGGCACAACAATGCTAATGTACCCCATCATGATGAATGTGCTGACCTGGAGGCAGCCACGATCTCACACTGCTCCCAGGGCAGTGCATTTATGTGAAAACACGGAGCAGCTGCTCCGTGTTTTCACAGTGCAAGTGGCACTGCCTGCACTTTCAAAGTGAATTAGAGATCCCCATGCAGGTGGGTGCAGTCGTTACTGCAACCGCCTGCAAGGGTCTGTCTGGGGGGGTCCATGGGACCCCTTTACCCCCTGCAGAGGGCTGCTTTCAGGGGGCACACTGACAGTTCGCCACCTTTTAAATGGCCTCCTCATTGCTTCTTTGACTCTGCACCAGCATCTGTAATAGGGCGCGGGCGCAGAGTCAAAGGAATTCCCTCATTTGCACAGAACATGCCCCTATTCAAAAGAGGGGACACCCTCTGTTGAGAGCGCTGGCACTTTAAGTGAGCCAGCACTATCGGTATTATAGAAGGGATGCACAAGCATCTGCGTCCCCTTCTATAATACCAAAGTGCCCCGGGGCGCGCAAAGCGGGCACAAACGCCTGTTGAGCCCCCGGGGCACCTTATGTAATACGGTTCAAGGAGTTTAGTGCACTGAAAGTTTTTGGAGGTTAATTTTAAACATACATATCGGATGATGAATTTACTGACTATACTGGCCTCGCATGAACTTACCTTTCAATGACTAAACGTTTTATTTGGGGCTGTCTGCAAATTACAAGCTGTCAGTGAATTTGAGAAAAACATACAATAATGAACTGCACAAGTGAACTGAAAATAACAACAGTATGTGAACGCAATTCATGCTTTATTTTGAACCGTCACTGTACATTAAGGTATTCATGGATCAGATTCAGTGCATTTGGGAGATGTATGACTATGAACTACCAGTCACGTGGCAGCCTCGATATATAACATGTAGTTACCTGATTTTTCAAAACTCGCTCACCTGTGTGTGTGTGTGTGTGTGTATATATATATATATATATATTCACTGAAAAAACCATAGGTTATAGACCATATATAGTTAGGGATTAGCATTTACAAAACCTTATTTTACTCACACAAAACCATTGAAATTCCATATATAGTTAGTTGTACTAACTATATATCGCGCACCCGCAATCCACTGCTGATCATGTCACATATTACATCATTCATGACATGGTCAGTGACATCACTGATGACATCACTGATGACATCTCAAATGACATCACTGATGACATCACTGATGACATCTCAATGACATGACTGATGACATCACTGATGACATCTCAAATGACATCACTGATGACATCTCAAATGTCTTACATATTGAAGAATGAGTGGATGTATAAGTGTCTGGATGAAGGATTTAGTAGGTGTGTGACTGACTGTATGAGTGAGTGATTAAATGTGTGTCACTGAGTGCATGGGTTAGTCAGTAAACTGTCTTAATTTGTGCATCATTATGTCTGTTGTTCTGTAAACTGCTGCATGTGTTGATCAGTAGCTATATGAGTAAGTATATGGGTTATTGATTGGTTGCCCAAGTATTTGTATGGGAGACTGAGTGTGTGTGTGGGTGGCTGGGAGGTGTATGACTCTGTGCATAGATGTGTAAGCAGTTGATTCACTAGATATATGGATTCAAAAGTGCATGTGGAAACAGGTGTATGGGCGGTTGACTGAGTGCATTGGTGAGTGAATGGATATCTGAGTGCTACATGTCAAAGTAAGAACATATGTAAAACACAGTACATGTGAGAGTTGACATATATAAATAACTGTGCATAAGAGTCCGTGAATGTGTGAGTGGCTGTATTGATCATTGTGAACTTGTATTAGGGATTGTAAAAGAGAGTAAATATGTGTTAGTATATGTTTGAATAAGTAAGGTATGTATAACTGTATAGTTGAGGAAATGGAGGTGTAATTGATTCTTTGCATGACTGAGTAGGTGTGTGAGTAACTCCATGGATGAGTGACAGTCTGTGAGTGTCTGTTTACACTGAGTGTATCTAAGGTTATTTTAGAGTCTGAAGAAGTTCATCGTATTATCACATGAATGATGTCATCAGTGATGTCATCAGTAATGTCAAATGAGATGTCATCAGTGATGTCATCAGTGATGTCATTTGAGATGTCATCAGTGATGTCATCAGTCATGTCATTGAGATGTCATCAGTGATGTCATCAGTGATGTCATTTGAGATGTCATCAGTGATGTCATCAGTGATGTCACTGACCATGTCATGAATGATGTAATATGTGACATGATCAGCAGTGGATTGCGGGTGCGCGATATATAGTTAGTACAACTAACTATATATGGAATTTCAATGGTTTTGTGTGAGTAAAATAAGGTTTTGTAAATGCTAATCCCTAACTATATATGGTCTATAACCTATGGTTTTTTCAGTGAATTTTCAAGGTTTTGTAAATGCTAATTCCTAACTATATATGGTCTATAACCTATGGTTTTTTCAGTGAATTTCAATGGTTTTTTAATAGCAAATATCAAAACCTTTACAATGTATTCTTCTTTAAATCGAAAAATATTTTTTACATGTTTTTAATACAATTTTTTTTTATTATTTTTATTGTTTCGCTCCCGGTACGCGAACCGGTTAGCTTCCCGTTAGCTCAATTCGGAGCCGCGACCCGGTCCGCGAACCGGTAAACGTTCCGTTTGCGCACCTCTCGCGTTAGAAAACAACATCGTGACGCGTCGCGTCAGCATGACGTTTCGCGTTCTCGCGTGATACGTCATATGACGTGCTACGTTAGCGTACCCGGAAGCGCAGCGGTACGCGAACCGGAAGCGATCCGCGGCGCGGCGCCGACCGCGTAACGTAAACACAGCAGGTCATGTGACTCGGTAATAACACTTTTCATTGGTTCATTTCACTTTTGGTTTCCTAATGATGTAATACTAGGTCATGTGATCTAAAATGAACACTTTTCATTGGTTTAGAACTTTTGCTTTTCCCAAATGATGAAAACCCCTCCTTCTTTCCTCACTCTGACTTTCATCTTGGTGAGAGAAAGACCCTTTATTTACACTTTGACATGGCTTCATTAGTAGCTTCAGCTGGTTCTAACCCACCACCTCCACCAAATCCAAAGAAGAGAGGACCACCTGCTGAAGTAATTTTGCAAGAAGAGGAAGAACAGGAAGAGGAGGAAGAGGAGGAAGAGCCAAGGTTTTTGCCAGAGGAGCCCAGGAGGTACAATCGAAAAGAGAATTACATTTGGCAATTCTATAGATTTCCTGAGGGGCAAAAAAAAGTTACGGCAATCACACTATGCATCGGCATATGAGTAGGTGGCACCCAAATAATTATAGTGCTGCCCAGCTACGTGATGAGCAACAAAATCCCCTCCCAATGGCAAGAAGATCGGTTGTTCCAGAGGTGTCGGGACCAGAGGCGAGGGAGATGATCCCAAACATTCAAATGTTGTATGGGCACGTGAAGCAAGTGTGCGTGCACTGCGGCGATTTCATCTGCTACAGGGAAAGTAGCATCATTTTGATTATGAGAGCTATTCAGAATCATGTTAATGTTTGTCCGAGACGCCCCAAAAAATAAATTCTTTTTTTTTTGTTGCTCCTGTTGAGCCCTTTACAATGGATCGTTTTTGTTTCCCCCCCCCCCAAAAAAAACAAAAAAAATATAAAAACGTTCAGAAAATACAAAAAAAGTTAAAAAATGTCCAAAAAATACTAAAAAAATATAAAACAACAAAAACATAAAAAAAAAGTTCTTTTCAGAACTACCTCCCCGTTATAAAAAAATTGGTAGAATATTTGGAACTCTGCCAACCTCTATTTCTCTTAGTTCGCTCCCCGGAGCGCTACCCGGTACGCGTACCGGAAGCTAACCAAAAAAAATATTTTTAAAAAAAAAGAACAGTAAGTATAAGGTAAGCAAACAGACAGTTATGTGAAAAGAAAGACAGCTCTAGGGAGTAAACAAGAGATACTGTTACCTACAATCCACTGCTGATGATGTCACATATTACATCATTCATGACATGGTCAGTAACATCATCAGCAGTGGATTGCGGGTAACAGTATCCTTAGTTTACTCCCTATAGCTGTCTTTCTTTTAACATAACTGTCTGTTTCCTTCCCTTATAGTTACTGTTCTTTTTTTTAAAAAAATTTTTTGATCAGTCAGAAACAGTGACATTAATAGAAACAGAGAGAGTGAACAAGAGTGAAGAACTATGGTCCTCCTCAGCCACCCTCAGAAAACCAAGGGGGTCAAGATACATCTACCGTGCCCCCTTCTACCCATTCTGAACATTATTTGCCCTCCATCTTGTATCTTGATTCGACCGAAACACAAAATGGTGGACTCCCATAACGCTGCTGGTTTGCGAACCGGGCCACTTCCCGGGAAGCGGTCCAAAAAAAAAGGTGGGAAAGTAATTCACAGACACTAAGAGTAATAGAGACGGAGTGAGTGAACAAGACTGAGGAACTATGAGAACAGAGGGACTGAGAAAAAGAGTGGAAGGAGTTGAGTAAGTAGGTAATAGAGAAAGGAATGAGGAAAGTAGCAAAGGCAGGAAACTGAGGGTTAAAGAAGTGAAGCAGTGGATCTAATAGTAGGTGAATGTGATAGAAATGTAACGAAAAGAGTACAACTATTTACCTTATAATTGCCGTTAAATTACTCACTTTTTATTTTTATACTTTCAATCTGTGAAAGAGAGAACCAACATTTGAAAAATATTAAAACATGTATTTAAAAATTACAAAAGACAAGGGAAAAGATTGAAGGACAAATAGTTTTTCAACAACTTTGACACTGACAGAAGCTTCTGCTTCTCCAGGTCCCCTACACAGTCCTAAAGATATACATTTTAAACTAACAGTATCTTGATACAGATGAAGTGAGGCCTATCTTAAAACATGGTGCATCTTTTGCATTGCTCTTGTTTCAGAAAAGTGTCGCTTCAGGATGCCAATAACATGTCTCCTATCCAGAGGTTTGTTTGAGGTGAGGCCTACTCAGAGTTCAAGATGAGATTTACACTTGTTGAAGTGTACAGAGGAGATAATATCTGTGAAAGTCTACCAATGAAGTGAGTCATGTCCACTGCACTCTTCAACAAAGTAGAAACCTCCTATGTTTCCCTGGACAGACCTAAACTTGATCTGCACAATGTGATTCGTAATGATAGGAAACACAGGTGATGTAATTGAAATACGTGCAATTTATTTTGCTCATTTCTCAATCACATCACTTGCGTTTCCTTTGCTTAGGTATCTCATTGTGCAGATGTAGTCTAGCATATGAAAGAATACGCAGAAGTGCAGCACTGCATGCAACAACTTTGACACTTACAGAAGCCTCACCTTCTCCATGCCTCCTACTCAGTTCTACATATACATCATAAATGCAAACAGTACAGAATTAATTATACATGTTAAATGGTTTATTTTTGCTGTTCTCAGAATGTATCAAAATTCACTAAAAACAGTGACTTGAAGGTATTCATCATGTAACAGCGGGGAAAAAAAAACACAATCAAAATGATTGTGTTTAAAAAACCCATACAACATCAGAAATCAAAATTCAGAACTCCTTAAAGTTAACTTACTTTCCATGACGTCCAAGGATGTCCTATGAACAGCTTACACTCTTTTGTGCTGTTATTACTTTCAGCCCGCCACTTTCTGAAAGAAAATCTCCATCGTTTTTAAAAACACGTTACATGCAATAAATGACTTCTTGCTCTCTACCACAATTTTCCACAAGGCCAAATCTTGTCAGAGCCATTGATAACTCTTGGATTTCTTGTAAGCCAATCCCGTCATTTGGCATTTCCGCAACTTTCAGAATTAAAATGTTGAAGATCATTTTCACAATCCTGGAATAGTAATATCTTCCCCTTCTTGCTCAGTCATGTTCTACTTTTCCTATGACACTGATACAAGCAGACTTACACTACCCCTATGACTACTACAATTATTTAATTCTCTACATCACTTTTAATCACAAAGCAATGTAAAACAGTAGACAGCATTGCAGACTTACATTCCCTCTACTCCATGTTTTGATTGGCTGCTTCAATTAGTTTATAAAAAGAAACAGTTTTTCTGAACTCATTCAAAGTGCACGTATTTCTCCATAATGTCCAGTCCTATGGTTAGAAGTTATGTCTCTGAACTACACTTATCCTCAAGGCCAAATTGTGTAGGAGCCATTAGAACTTCTTGAAATTCCACAGAGCACATCCCGAGATTCTTTCCCTAAAATGTTGGTTTTAAAAACACCAGGTAAGAGTTTTTAAGTTCATACGGCAATTTTTTTTTGAAAATTAAAACAGAATCATTGCAGAATGACCAGCCATTTCTAGACTTTAAATAAGCTGTGTAATGTCCTGATGTTATTGAAGGGCCGTCATGATATATAATTGCTGCAGTTACAAAAGTCCTTCCTGATATTGACAACTGCGAAGCTACAAAATTTTTAATTAAAGTTGTCAATTTTGTTCCATCAGGCCTACATCGTTGGAACATTAAAATGACATACTGGCCATATGTTCGTATAAATAATGTGGACATCATTTCAGATTTACATTGGCTACACTCCATGTTGTGATCAGCTGCTTTTACTAGCTTATTAAAGGAGACTGATTTACTGTCTGGCAAAGTTAAATATATAAATCTTTCTGAGTCTACACTAGTAGTACTTGATACCATACAGTTCTCGCAGTCATGCTGCCATTGATAAGAAAGCCCAAACAGCTGATCTACATCTACACCTTCAGCATGTAATACATCAAGCATATACATTAAAAACTCCTGACAATCTTGCTGAATATTTTGAGAGAATTGTGTTTGGCCTGAACATCTGTCTAACAGATTTCGAATTTCAGACACACTTTCTATGTTTCTTCTATCAGTGGTACATTTCTCTAACACAGAATTTAACAAACTGCAAAATCTTTGATCAGAATTGACCACAATCTCTTCTTTTACATTTTTTAGAGAAAATAAAACATTAACCACTACATTAGCATAGCAGTTGACACCAGAACTGTTTTCAAACTGAAAACCAACAACATCTTCAACAGAATCCTTTTTGTTTCTGCTTGTAATTTTAGGTTCATTGACTTTTTGTCTTTTTGCTACAACCTCCCCAGTATTGTTCTCATTTCTTCGTTTCCGGCCTACCACACGTTTCTCAAACAAAGGATACTGAGGCAAATGTGGCGCATACTCTCTTCTTAACCTATTGTATTCCTTAACACAATCTAGATCCGCACAAATGTTTGTGACATCACACTCAATCAAGTACAATCCCGATAAAGTTCTAACTCGTGACAATGCCACATATGCCATACCCTCCTTGAACACAGAACTGCCAATATTCACCAATGCACTGTCTACGCTTAAACCTTGCGATTTATGAATTGTCACCGCATATGCCAAGCAAACAGGAAACTGCTTACGGCGAACATATAAGTCTTTTACAAGCAAAAATCTAGCAGAACAACGAGCAATTAGCTGTACTTCCTCAATGCCATCAAATTTAATTTTTAAAAATTCAATTCCATCTCTATTTCTGTATTTCACAAAATCAACAACATTACCCATTGATCCATTTACCAGACCTCTTTCAACATGTAAATTCCTTCTTAAAATTATACGGCAGTTCAAGCACACATTCAGAGTCTTTTCAAAACCTGCAGTTTTAGATATACTCTTCTCTAATGAATCCAATTTTGTTTTCAGATTCTCAGACAAAATAATTGTTGATCCCATATGCTCTACTCTATCAATAGCTTCCAGTTTCACAATCTCTTGCTTTTCTAAATGCAACATTTTGTTGTTAAATTTGGCACATTCTGCAAGAGTTGGCATCAAACATATTCCAGATTTCTTCTCAGTAATTTTCTGAAAAATATTCTCAGGCACAACATCTTGTTCTGGATATAAATTTGACAGTAATCGTGCATGTAAAGCTTCTTTCCCATGCTCGGTCACTTTTCCAATTCTAACATCTTGTAGAATAGTCTTGTAAACTTCATCCTTCGCCTGACGCATATTTTCATGTAGTTCAGCATAATTGAAGTTTAACCATATATTGACGTTGCCAATGCTGCCTAGGCACTTCCTGGTATCTTCATGCGTGAGCATTTTGAACACAGGTTGCCCTTTCACTGGTGTCAGCTGCAAAAGATCTCCGAAAACAATGATGTGTTTGCCACCAAATAACACATCATACTCTGTTTTGAGAACTTCTTGCATCCTCAAATGCACAAAAGCAAGCATGACATTGGAAACCATGCTTACTTCGTCAATGATAAGAAGTTTCATTTTCCTCAAGATTCTTGAAACTTCAAAACAAGCATCTCCAGATAGCTTGTGATATTGTAATTTGTTGTCATGCTCCACTGGCAGCATCAGTAAACGATGTAAAGTAATCCCTTTAATATTATGTGCTGCCAGTCCAGTTGGAGCAGTGACAACACAAGACAGCGATGACTCTGTCCTTTCCTGCAAATAGCATGAAATTGCTTTAATGAGGAAACTTTTTCCAGTTCCCGCTTCTCCACTCACGTACAGTCGGACAGGCTTCAACGACGTACATGAGCACTCTTTCTTATCATGACTTAATCCATGATCAATTTGCATGGTAACTTCGTCATATATTTTCCTCTGCTCAACGTTGAGTTGTCTTTCCAACTCTTCTAAGTTAACCGCATCCTCTTGAGCATGTGCCATGGCTCTTTCCACTTCATTCATAGCAGTGGCAGCTTCATTTTCGATAACAGGTCCTCCTAGTGGATCCTGACTCAATGAAGCAGAACTCTGACTGTCCTGAGAACTGTCTCTGGCAATCTCGGCTGCAATCGTTGCTTCCTGCTCAATTTCCGCATTCAACATTTCTACATATTTGGGAAAAGCAGGACATTCTATGGTCTCCTTGGCGGCATTGAAAGAGTCTTCGTAACAGAGGAAATCTCCAAGCAGTTCCTCTTCTGCACGCCAAGGCTTGAAAAGTTGCAAAAGTGCTAAATAGAAAAACTCCTTTTTTTCAGGAGATTCGCCACTCAATTTTCGATGGTTTACCAAGTGGCATTTTCTTTGCTTGACCAGACATCCCTCACTTCCTATTACAGCATACACTCCTTTCTCAGTATCTTCTTTGATGTTCCTCTTGAATATGTAATTTTGCAGAACCTCATACAGACAAACATTCTCGAGGTGACTGCTTCGATTTGGATAATACGTATCCAACATGTTTGTCTTCAAAATGTCGGTACTGTTTGGCTCCTTTTCCGCCAAATACTCAATTTCCCGCACAGGTTTGAGAACTCGATTACGCGTTGCAGCAAGACCAAGACTCGCCCAAACGATACTCCTGGACTTGGCATAGAGACTTGCTGAAGACAACCGGTCAGAACATTCGTACGCTCCGATTTCTCGATGCGACAACATCTTCAGACTGAAACTGTACAACTTCTTGCTGAGGCTCTTTTCATGGGAAATGTCCTCCCACATATCCTTCAATTCTGTCTTCTCTTTTTTGGTGATGTAAGACGTCACATACCGAGCCACAGCCATACAGTTATCAGCCACAAACTGTATATCCATGTTAGCATTCCACATGGACAAAATCACCGGGTTGTAGTCGTTGATGTACTTGGACTCTTCGTTCCTCTTCAAATTGTAAGTGTTTTTAGGTGATTTCTTCATGACATTGTGTCGCAGCGAAGACATCAAACTGTTTACTCTTCCTTTAGAAATCACCGGTCGTGGAAAGCCGAAACGACATTTAGTGTAGAACTTGTCTTTGTTTCGGAATTTACGACGGCAGTACTTTCCACATCGATGGCTTTGGAAACGCAGAACTTTTTCTCTTAGGCTTTTCTTCTCCTTTGCGTTTGGAACAGCACACGTAGAATACTGTTGGATGAAACTCATCACTGAGTCTTCTGGATCCGTTCCAAATTTAGGTGCATCCTTGATCCACAGCAACATATGTATATGAGGAGCACCTCTTGCTTGGTACTCCTTTCTCCAGAAGAAATCCAACACCTCTCCAAGAGGTGGATTCTTCTTATTCATGATGAAAGACATCATAGCTTCAAATCTATGATTGAAGTACCTACATACATTGACTGGATCCAAAGAGCACAGTTCTCCGGGTGTCTTGAATTCGATGTTATCTACGTTAGCATTTGCCTCTCGTAGAAATTCAAGTAAGTCTTCCCAGCCATACTCGGCACAGCTCAGAGTGAGGAACCATGTGGGAGTACCTAAGTTCCTCAGCATACATTTTAAATCACCATGACGACGGTACCAGTACTCATTAGTACCACGCTGACACGCCATGAGATTAATCAGGTGAGAATCCAAAATACTATCTTGGACATTGACTTTATCCATAAAGTCACTTGCCGAGATGTTTTGCATGTGTATACCACTTTTCAAGATGTGGTTCACTGCATATGACAGTCCAGACAGATCGCTTTCAAACAGGAGATGAAACAAATAAGGAATGCATTGTCGAAACCTAGCATCTCCTGCATACAATCGCAAAGTCCGGTATTCAGAAGCAGGAATTTGATGAGGTCGCTCATCATATCTTCCTCCCTGACCTGTTGGAAAAAGCTGTGGGAAACACCGAGCTTCCAAACTTTCCTCCCAAACACTAATGGGACTCCCTTTGGCTTGTTTCATTTGAAACAACTCAATAGCATTCCCCATGACTTCCTTGGAATGCAAAGGATGAACACTATAATGTTCATATATTTCTTCACTAGTAGAGGGTTCTACTTTCTCAATTTGACCAGCACACAAATCGCTATCCTCTTCCTCACTTACTTCCTCTTCTGCAACATATACATTCTTATAGTATTTATTATTTTTTTTCAAATACAATGTTGCCTTTTTGACTTTCCTAACATCTACTAAATCTTGCCATATTTTCTTATTCTTTGTCGGAACCCCATTAACTAAGATAACCAGAGGTTCCTCTTCCACTTTTTCTACTCCAATTGTGTTAATGTTTTTCTTCAAATCTAGAGGCAAATAAACAACTCTTCCCTTTAATCCTCTCTGTAAATCTGATGGAGGCAATTTCCCTGTCTTTGGCTCCATTCTTACAATAGCCTGAAAGGGATGGATACTTTGAATCAAAATAGATTCATAAGTATTTAAATCCTTCAATTCAGAAGGAATCTCAACCAATTCCAGATTATTATGAACTGCTCTAGCAGGCATCTGGTTTTGATTTAATTTGCAACAACAATAAGTACACACACGTTGATCCAATCCCAAATCAAAACAATTTTCTACCATCAAGTATGTTGCAAAATCCTTCCATTCACTATTACTTTCCCTTTCACTTTTTGCATATAAATCCACTAACTTAGTCTGATTCTTATAATAAGTGCGTCGACAACACACACAAGTGAAATTAGGCCTCTCACTTGATTTCACCTCAAACGTCGCAATTTCCCTCTGGAAATTATCTGTACTGGAAACCTGTACACTATCTTCCACATGACCCTCTTCTTCTTGCTCAATTTCAACATTCTCCTCTTTACTTCCAAAGTAACAAAACTCAATTTCTTCACATATATTCTTCACATCTATTTCAGAACCATGCAAAAGAGCAGCGCATAATTGTTTCAGCATAATTGCTGGACTCTTAGCATAATACAACATTCTAACTAATTTCCTCACTTTGTTATGATGCACTGCTAGCATCCTGAAATGATGAAAAACACTCTGGCATACTCTCCTGGAAAGACAAGCCAGTGAATGACCATGCAAACCTGTCACTTCTCTTACTCTGCAAGGATCTAATTCTTGCAACAACATCATTTTCTGCTTCAAACTTTTTTTATTAAATGACCGTACAAAATCACAAAGCAAATTGATGGAATCCTGTCGCACACTGCAAATACTACTACACTTCCAGGTGTACACAGGACCCTTAGCACATCTTCCTAAAACCTCATTACCTAACACCTCTTCTGCCTCTGTTGTCACAAGTTTTTCTTTTTCAACTGGACAACCATCTTTCACTTCATAAGCACGACCACTGGTGTCAACTGCATGCACCAAATCATTATCCTGGAAATAACTCTCCTCATTAAAAAATGCCTCACAGCTTGAACTATGCATCCATTCTCCAGAAAAAACTTCACAAAAATTACTACGATTAACTATTCTCTTCCATCTACTATTTCTTTTGAAATCAAAAATTGCCTTGTTTAGCTTCCTAATTCTATTGATTATCAAAATAAATAACTTACGTTTAATTTCAAATGCCTGATCAATAACTTTTTCAACTTTTTTTTTTCTCTTATAAAAAACTAGTTTCTGTTGACCTTTCTTAATATTTTTTAACAAATTGCCAATTATCCTGTTCCGGAACATTCGTTTACGAATCTCCCTAAACTGTTGTTTCCTTCTACTATCATGCACAGATTTATCTCTTGCTCTAGCAGTAACATTTTTCATTGTCCTTTCCTTTCCATTTGATTTCCTTCTCGTTTTATGGACTGAAACATTTTCTGTAGTAATATTTTTTTTACTACAAATATTTCTTATGAAATATTTAGAGCTCTTACCCGGTGCTTTCTTCGTGGCTTGAGAAATCTTTTTGTTAGAGGACTGCTGCGTTTTTTTTTTCACCTGCTGTCTTTGACGTTTTGCAGCCTTTATCTGTCTTTCTATTGTAGGCATGGTGAAATCTTGAAATGATCTGCAGTTGAATCTGTGGAAAAATATAATAAAAAATGTTATTAACCATTATTACCAAACAGTAAATCAGTAACAGTGATCAAAAACTTAACACACTACTTGACATTTTAATTAGAAGATTTTTTAGTCGTTGGCAAATTTACAATACAGAAATACCAGAAAAGAAATGACATTTATATTTATGTTACCTATGCTATTTTATATGTGAATCTGATCTAATTTTATGAGCATATTTTAATATTTTATTGAAGACACTACACATAACCTGTTTTTGAAGGTGTCTTTATTTTTAAATTAAACGGTTTACCTTTTTACTTTTTATTAATTATAAATTTTAAAAATAAATGTTTATATTTCCAAAGGCTCAAGCAGGTCAGCTTCCCATCCTATATCATATAATTCGGACAAATCTGCATCCTCATCACGCTCTTCTTCATCCTCAGGATTTAAATCATCCAAAGGATCAACATCCACTGATGTTTCAATTACAAGTTCAATGATGAGGTCAAAATCAACTGATTGCAGATTGTCGCTCATGTTGAGGTTGTCTTTATCTTTAAAGAAAGATAACAACAATGAGATGTTGCAGAGTAAGAGACAAATCTCAGAGATTATAATAGTAAAATTGTTTAACAAGATTAACATTTTGCAGCTATTATTTAGCCATGTCCAGCGATGCTGAGCAGGTGAAGCCTATGTCAAATTTTTCACTGAACAGGACTCATCTCTTCTTAACCTTGGATAAGCCTCACCGACTCTGTGTCCCCTGCACATACTTAAATGTAAAGGGGCAGATTTATGTTAAATGGCACATCCCCAGGCATGCACCAGTTAACGTGCACCACTGCTCTGCCACCCATGGTGTGCCGCATTTACAATCAGATAGGAGAAAGCTGCGTCAAAACCCTGCGCCTGCTTGAAGCTGGCATAGGTCTTGACGCAGCATTGTGGAGATGGGGCACCCCTGAGCCTTGCTGGAGCTGCATCGCACTTGCGATACAACTCCAGCAATGCGCCACCTTTACGGCACAGATGCGTCACGCATCTGTGCCGTTTTTGCCCCATGCTGCGCCGCATTGTAAATGCAGCACACCATGGGTGGCGGAACAGCGGCGCAGGATGACTGGCACATCCCTGGTGATGCGCCAGTCATCATAAATCTATCCCTAAGCTTCTTATCTTGTTAGAGATGAACTGCCATATGTATCATCAAAATATTTTACATTTTCTAAATAGCGAATTTTAAGGAATAAATAGCGATTCTTTACCATTCCTAATTTGCGATGAGCAAATTGCTAATTGCAAGTTACCCATTCATTTCCATGGGCTAGGAGGCTCATAGGAATGAAGGTTTAATTTGCGATTAGCAATTTGCTCATCACAAATTAGGAATTTTTCCAAGGGTGCAGGGGTGTCTCAAGAACACCCTGCTGCACCCTGAAAAAGAAATTTGGGGGCATATGGCACACATACATGCCCTAAGGGCATGTGTTGGCGTCATATGGCACCTTTGTTTTTTTTGAAAAAAAGCTTTTTGAAAAGAATTCACAAATTACCACCAATTTACCACAATAGTTTCCAAATCCTCAATGCCACAATAGTTTTTGTTTGATACATTGCATTTAAGTAGTCACAAAATTTGCAAATCCTTCAGTGCAATTGCAAAATAAGGAATAGCAAATTTTGCTACTCCTTATTTTGCATCAAACTTGTTTGATACATACCATTTGTCTAATTAACATTCGCAAAGGCCAAAATTCGTAGAATTTTGATCTTTGCGAATGCTAATTAGCTTGATACATATGGCCCCAAGTGAGGCCTGTCTTGCGACATGGTGCATCTTTTGCATCACTGCTGCATCGGTTTCATGTGGTACGTTTTTTTTACACCATGACATATCTGCCTAAATGCATCAATTTGTAATGTTGTCGCCTCATAGCAAATCTTTTGCACCACCGCTGCATCATAAAAGTGACGCACAGTGGCACAAAAGAGGCATACACCTATCATAAATCTGTCCCTAGCATTTTAAATGATTAATCCAGGATGATGATAAAGTGTGTCCTATCCAGAGGTTTGTTTAAGGTGAGGCCTACTCAGGATTGCAGTTTAAAGTTACGCTTGATGACGAATACTGAGGAGATAATACATGTAAAGGCCTACCAATGAAGTAAGTAATGTGCACTTTATTGCGCCAGTCATCATAAATGTATCCCTAAGCTTCTTATCTTGTTACAGATGAACCACCATATGTACCATCAAACTATTTTGCATTTCCTAAATAGCAAATTTTAAGGAATAAATAGCAATTCTTTACTATTCCTAATTTGCAATGAGCAAATTGCTAATTGCAAATTACCCATTCATTTCCATGGGCTAGGAGGCTCATAGGAATGAAGGTTGCAATTTGTGATTAGCAATTAGCTCATCACAAAATAGGATTTTTTCAAGCGTGCAGGGGTATCTCAAGAACACCCTGCTGCACCCCTGAAAAAGAAATTTTGGGGCATATGGCACACCTACATGCCCTAAGGGCATGTATGGGCGTCATATGGGACCTTTTGTTTTTTAGAAAAAAATGCTTTTTGAAAAGAATTCGCAAATTACCACAAACTAGAAGTTGGTGGTAGTTTCCAAATCCTTAATATCATTTTTTTTACATATTTTTTGTTTGATACATTGCATTTAAGGAATCGCAAATTTTGAATTAATGACATTTTAAGTCATTTCCACATGTGCAGTGTTTTCAAATTATGATTTGAAAATCGTTTTTGGGGAAAAGTAATGGTTTGCAAATTTATGACAAGGACATAATGGTGTATGCTTCTCTATAAGGCATTTCAGTGTCTCTGATGTCATTTTTCCCATATTACATTATAAGACCTTTCCCCATGGAGCACATTCCTTGTAAATATGCTCCCACCTGTGCATTGCGAATTTAGATTTTGACTGTTTGAGTCACATAGCCATGTTAAAAGTGACCCAAAAAAATTGCAAACGTTTTAAAAAAACACATTCATGTGTCTTAAGGACATTTTAAGTAATTTCCCCATGGACAATGTTTTCTAAGTGGCGCAAAAGAGGCATACACCTATCATAAATCTGTCCCTAGCATTTGAAATGATTAATTCAGGATAACAATAAGATGTAGCCTATCCAGAGGTTTGTTTAAAGTGAGGCCTACTCAGGATTGCAGATTAAAGTTACGCTTGATGAAGAATACAGAGGAGATAATACATGTAAAGCTCTACCAATGAAGTAAGTGATGTCTACTTCATTGCGCCAGTCAGCATAAATGAATCCATAAGCTTCTTATCTTGTTAGACATCAACCGCCATATGTATCATATAACTATTTTGCATTTCCAAAAAAGCGAATTTTAAGGAATAAATAGCGATTCTTTACCATTCCAAATTTGCGATGAGAAAATTGCTAATTGCAAATTACCCATTCATTTCCATGGGCTAGTAGGTTCATATAAATGAAGGTGCAATTTGCGATTAACAATTTGCTCATCACAAATTAGGAATTTTTTCCAAAGGTGCAGGGGTGTCTCAAGAACACCCTGCTGCACCCCTAAAAAAGAAATTTGGGGGCATATGGCGCACATACATTTTAACAACATTCCTTTACCTCAAAAACAATTTTCAAATCATAACTTCAAAACACTACACATGGGAAAATTACTTAAAATGTCCTTAAGACACATAAAAGCGTTTTTTGATTGGCTTTCCTGCATGGTAGGGTCACTTTTAACATGGCTATGTAACACAAACATTCAAAATCTAAATTTTCCATGCACATGTGGGAGCATATTTACAAGCAATTTGCGCCACAGAGAAAGGTCTTACACTAAAATGAGAAAAATAACATCAGGGACAGTCAATTGCCTTATAAAGAACCATACACCATTATGTCCTTGTCATGAATTTAAAAACAATTCCTTTTCCCCAAAAACGATTTTCAAATCATAATTTCAAAACACTGCACATGGGAAAATGACTTAAAATGTCATTAAAACACATGAAAGCGTTTTTTGATTGCCTTTCCAGCATGGTTGGGTCACTTTTAACATGGCTATGTAACACAAACATTCAAAATCAAAATTTTCCATGCACATGTGGGAGCATATTTACAAGCAATTTGCGCCACAGAGAAAGGTCTTACACTAAAATGAGAAAAATAACATCAGGGACAGTCAATTGCCTTATAAAGAAGCATACACCATTATGTCCTTGTCATGAATTTAAAAACAATTCCTTTTCCCCAAAAACGATTTTCAAATCATAATTTCAAAACACTGCACATGGGAAAATGACTTAAAATGTCATTAAAACACATGAAAGCATTTTTTGATTGCCTTTCCAGCATGGTTGGGTCACTTTTAACATGGCTATGTAACACAAACATTCAAAATCAAAATTTTCCATGCACATGTGGGAGCATATTTACAAGCAATTTGCGCCACATAATTCATAATTTTCTCCTTAAAGCACACTATTCTCTATCTAAATTAAAGAAATATTTTCTCACCTTAGCAAATACTTTGAGTTTGAAAACAGTCTCAGAAACACACCAATTTGTCTTCAGCAGAGCAAAAGGTATGCACTCCAGAGTCTGCAGCTATCAAAAGCACAGAAATGCTGTAATTCTTCACACATATTTCTCATGTCACCCAATCAAAACTCTTCCCTCACTTTTTTTCAAATGAAAACCCTTCCCCCCTCTGCCCTTTCTGCCTATTTTCCATAGCAACCACCTCTTGGAAGACCTCTGGTGTTTGCAAGTTCACACAACAATGTTGCAATTGAACTCTGAACTCTCAGTGCACCTGCATATCCAGTGCATTCTTTCATTTAATGATTTTTTATTGACCACTCAAAATACATCTTTCAAAGAACACATCTGTGCACCCTAACTTTCTGTTTTCATCAATCAAAATCCACCAATCACTGTTACTGCTTCATGAACACAGAAACTCCACAGTTTTTTTTTCATTTTACACTCTCATTTTTTCAACTGCCATTTCATTGCCACACTTCATCTGACTGCAGGAGAACCTTCTCTCACCATGTTTTCTGTCTGGATTGTTGGACATAGTTATATTCACTGGGCTCAAAGGTACGTTGAAAGCAGGAATTTACCTAACCTCAATTTACAAGATGTGGAAATTAAGTGGTTTGGCCGAAGAGGATTAAAATGTCACCAATTGATACCATTGGTGAAAACCTTTATGCATTTGCCAAAACCTGACCTGTTAATTGTGCACTGTGGAGGTAATGACTTGGGCACTTTGACTGGTGTAGGTCTGGAAATGCTTTTAAAGGACACCTTTGAGCAATTAATGGCACTTTTTCCTCAGACTGCCTTGGTATATTCAAATATATGCCAAAGACAGAAATGGAGGTGGTCAAACCAATTTTGTCCACAAATTGAGAAGTCGAGGAAGCATGTAAACAAATCTGTTTCAGCTTACATGAGAGACCATGGAATGGGCTCCCTGTACAACAATAACTTGCGTTACTACATGCAAGATATCTACAGAGGAGATGGAGTTCACTTCTCAGATGAGGGCAACAGAATTTTCACTCTGAATTTAAAAATGTGCATTGGTACCTACTTATAAGTACCTAAATGTACCATAAACCCAAAAGCTCTTCTCAGAGCTACCCTACATCTGATCACTCACAATTATTATTTAACTCTAACATTTTTCACTAATTTTCAACAAAGTACGCTACCGGGGCCGCTACCCGGTACGCGAACCGGGAGCTAACCTCGCGAAATTTTTTTTAAAAATGTTTTTTTTTCGCACATATAAGCCTCCTCAGCCACCCTCAGAAAACCTAGGGGGTCAAGATAACTCTACCGTGCCCCCTTCTACCCATTCTGAACATTATTTGCCCTCCATCTTGTATCTTAATTCGACCGAAACACAAAATGGTGGACTCCTGGAACGCTTAAGGTCCGCGAACCGAGGCGCTCAACGGTTCGCGTACCGGGTCGCTCCCTGGGAAGCGCACCATCAAAAAAGGTGGGAAAGTAGTTAACAGAAAAGCCACTGGAGACAATTTCACCAAATATAGATTAGCTCATACTACATACCAATCCCTACCATTTTCACAAATTTGATTGGAATTCCATTTAGCCATTTAGCCTGTAGACCTCTCTAAATACCCTGAGGTAAATTACTTCACAAAACACATCTGAAGTGTTGGAATTGACAACCAATGAAAATGTTACTTTCATTTTCTACTTTTTTTTACCTGACATTTGATTGGTTATGTACCTGAATATATATAAAGGAAGAGAGAGAAACACAGCCATTTTGACTACTACTTCCTGAACTACATTGCAAGATCATTTTCACTCACAACTTAAACTTGATTTTAGAAGGTGAGATATTATTTTATAAATTTGAAAACATTTTCAGATAGTTATATACTATCCCTCTGTAAGAGTTAGACATTGAGAAAGGCTTCTTTATTATAATTATGGATTGATTTAGTTTTCTGTGGTATAATTATGAATTTACTTAGGCTTCTTCACAGGCACTTTTTAATAGTACTACTTCATGCCTGAAACCATACAGTGCCCATAGATTACTTCTCTGTTATAAACTCACAAGTACCTGTCTGAACTTAAACCCAACAGTGCCCTATCTCTACTGATATATTTATTTTTTATGCAAATTACAGCAAGAAAATGGAAGGTGAGCAGAATGTTTCCTTTGAAATTGTTCTGGAGAACAACACAGAAAAAGATATTGAGGACAATGATGACTCAGATTTCATGGATGAATCACGGGACCATGAATTAGTTCAATGTGTAGAATCTGTGGATCATTTACTTCATTATGATGACGGTCAAATGTGGGAACTTATGTTCACTCAACAAGAGGACATATCGGACAGTCAAATGCTAGACGTTCTATTAAATTTTGAAAAACAATCCGAAAAATAAAATTGTATGTAATATTAAAAAATTGTTTGAGTCTTTAATCATTTTTATATGTAATTAATAAACTAGTTAAATGTTAGAAATGTTATTACATTTTCAACCACAATCACAATAATAAATAATTGCTTAAAAAACTAAAAAATAATCAACAAAACCAACAATCAATTAACATACTGCATTTGAAAAGTCTCTCATTCATTTTTCATTGCAGTACGCTGCCCAGAACGCTTCCCGGTTCGCGGACCGGGCGCTACCCACGAAAAAAAACAAAAAAATTATTATTTTTTTTGCCCCGCGGGGCCCTTTTAAAGCCTCCACATTAAACCTAGGGGGTCAGGGAGGATCTACTATGCCCCCTTATGGTTATTTCCCCCTTTGTTTTGGCCTCCTCTTGTCTCTCAATCCTACCGAGAGACAAGATGGCGGCCGCTCCGGACTGTTTAGAATGTTGACAGACACCGGAGAGCCAATCAGCTTCGCTACGCGAAGTTCCGATACGCGTAAGGTCCGCGAACCGGGGCGCTGCCTGGTCCGCGCTTACAGATATATATCTTTTTTTAAACGTTAATTTCTCAAAATCC
The DNA here is from genome assembly GCF_964261635.1 of Lissotriton helveticus. Taxonomy (NCBI): domain Eukaryota; kingdom Metazoa; phylum Chordata; class Amphibia; order Caudata; family Salamandridae; genus Lissotriton; species Lissotriton helveticus. Next base: position 664,911,606 of record NC_136063.1, read on the forward strand.
ACTGGAGCACATATATTGAGACCTACAAAAGGCACATCGGGCTACCAGTCCCTACAATTTTGCCAAGTTTCGTGCAAATCCATTCAGCCGTTCGGGCTAAAAGTGAGGCTAACCGCCCTATGGAAAACTCAATGTTAAAAACACGTTTTGGGACCCCCCTTTTTTCTCGGCCCCCCCTGGACGAACCCCCCCCAAATTTTCAGGGGCTGCTCAGAAACAAAATGTTCCATTTTCCAGAAAATTTCATCCAATTCCGTCCACAAACGCCAAAGTTATTAGACATAGAATTTTCAAAAATCCCATAGGGAAAAAATCCTAACTATATATACCTACTGGCGACCGCCAGTAGGTAATATATATCTTTCATCATTATTTTATTATTTTGAAATGTAAAAAAATAAACATTCAAACAAATTCACCACAGCTTTTTACAACACATTCTACATATGAAACAATAAACGTGTGAGGGTCTTTTTCCTTTTAAATATTGTGAAAATATTTCTAAATTAAATCAACATATATAAATTAATTAATTATTCAATATATATTTAATGTGATGAGTTAATGTGCTGTAATATTTAATCCTATTATTCCTAGGTCAATAATGAATATTTTAAATTAATTGTGCATCTATCTTATATTCATTTGTCTTTAGAGCACAAGTCAGGAGGCTATCAAATTTACCATATTATATCCCAATTCTATCTACTTCTAGCACATCTTCAAATTACAATTTTCCTTTCATCTTAAAGCCATATTCGAATTCATGATGGAGGGATACAAGACATGCATGACTGTAATTGCACTTTAGTTTCCCCTTCTGTCACTAACCTAGATCTAAATCTGCAGATGGATTTACTTGTCAAACTTAGAGCTGTTGGAATTCAGATATTTCAGTAATTCAGCAAAACCTTCAGGTTTGTTCTGACTCAGTCCAGAATACTGCCCGGACAAAACTTGAGATAACTGGAACAATGAAGTCCCAATGAGCCGGTAAGATTCGGATATTTCAATATTCTGCGAAAAATGCAGGCTTGTTCTGACCCAGTCCAAAATACTGCCCCAACAAACCTGAGATAACCTGAACACTGTCGCCCCTGTGAGCGTTAGTGCAGTCCCAATGAGTAACCATTGCTGTCTCATCAAAATGTGTTTTTATATCTGTGTATTATGGGGAAAAGTATTTAATAAGTCAAAAGTTAATCCTACTCTCATAATTTGCATGTGATACATTTGTGTCAACTTTTATATGAGTATGAAGAGAAGGAAAAACAATTACGCACCCAAAATACAGGACGGAGGTATGTAGAGTGAATGCACATATATTTTTCGGCATGTTAAATAGTACAGAGACAATCTCAAATTTGCCTTCAGTAACTAAATATGGATTGACCTTCGAGGATAACCTTGTCAATTAATTAATGTCTCTGACGATAAAAAAACACTTGAGGGTAATTATCTTACATTGAATTACTAATAGACAAAGTCAAGTCAAATTAATTTTACTGCAGGAGAAAATTTCCTCCATTTAAGTATCATAAAAAATAATGAATATGCATCATTTCCTCGAAGCAGAGAGTTGATTGACACTATACTATGTAAGCTTAGATATATACTGCTTATTAACTTTAATTCCCAGAGTTTCAAAGTTAATTGGATGGAGCACACCCTACCTCTAGCTCCTCTATACATACATGCAAGAAGTCAACACACATCTTTTCTCTGCATCATACCCAGATTCTTTGATTAAGGACTCCCATTGTGTCAAGTAAAAGCTAACCTGCAGGTCCAGTACATGGCTAGTTGCTAGTGGCCAGCATAGCACTTTAGGAAAAAGACCTCTTGCAGCTTGTTGTATCCATGTAGCCACACAAGAGGTCAGTCTACTAACAGCTGGAGTTCACTTGCTTGTCTTGGGTACAGGTGAGAGCAGTTCCAGTTGTTCAGCTCCCCTCACAATTCTCAAACAGCAGATGCAGTCTTTCTTCTCCTCTCCCACAGGTCGAGAAAGTGTTCTCGGGGTGATGTTTTAGGTGCCACATTTATGCCTAGCACCAGCTAGTAGATGGGGTGAATACTGGTTCTTCTCAAACCAATGTGGTAAAAGTTCCCAGGATAAGCCCTACACACTTTTGCACCAGCTTCCATTTACAAACAATACCATGGTGCACATTGTTCCCAAAATCCAAGATAGGAATCACCTTCACCTCATGTGCAAAGCATGTGTGCCCATCCAATGGTGTGGTGAGAGTAATGAGCAGTCCCCTCCTCGGTGCTCACTCAAAACCAGTTTGGGGGGTAGCTTTCATCCCAGTGGGTTTGATGTCAGCCTAACTTTGGGGACAAAGGCTCGGCCTTTACAAGTATCACCTGACATTTTTTTGACATAGGGTGGACCCTTTGAAGTTAACTAGGTACCTGGGTCCACCCCAACTAGTCTTCCTGCCAGCTGAGAAAAAACACCTCCCCACTCCCAGGCCAATGTCCCTGCTCTGGGAGTAGTTTTCAGGGGAAACGTCAATTACAATGAATGCATTACATTGTAATGCCTTTACAGAGCAACTTTCACAATGCAGGTGGCATCACATCGCATGCCATTACAATGCAAGTGCAATTAAAATGCATGCCATTACAACGCATGTTAGGTAAGTAATGGAGGAAAGTGAGGTACGTTTTTATTCTTTATCTTTTTATATTTTGGTATTTTAGTTACGTAATGGAGGTAAGTGAGCTAAATTTTCGATTTTGATTATTTTGTATTTTTTTGTTTAGTTTTTGGGGAGGAAGTATTTTAATATTGTTTTTTTCTTAAAATTGATATATATGAAAAATATTAAGTATAAGGGCATGGCAAATATCCCCTGGTATTCAATACCATTTTTTTTTATGAATTAATATTTAATTTACAAGTTTGTATTTAAAATATATATATATATATATATATATACATATATATATTCACTGAAAAAACCATAGGTTATAGACCATATATAGTTAGGAATTAGCATTTAAAAAACCTTATTTTACTCACACAAAACCATTGAAATTCCATATATAGTTAGTTGCACTAACTATATATCGCGCACCTGCAATCCACTGCTGATGATGTCACATATTACATCATTCATGACATGGTCAGTGACATCACTGATGACATCACTGATGACATCTCAAATGACATCACTGATGACATCACTGATGACATCTCATTTGACATCAATGACCACATCACTGATGATATCATTCATGTGACAATACAATGCATCTCCTCACATTTTAATATAACCTCTGTTTCACCCAGTGTTAAATACAGAATATAATTTTTGAAACCATTGACACACCAATACTAGTTACTACATACGCACTCACTGATTCCTACGTCTACACACACCTTCACTCATTCACCCATACTATCATTCATACATACAATCACTCATCTTTACAACACTATCATATGCACTCATACACCTATACAGACACTCACAGTCTGCCACTCATCCATGGAGTTACTCACACACCTAGTCAGTCCTGTAAAGAATCAATGACACTTCCATTTTCTTGTCTATACAGTTAAACATAGAGCACCTTACATTTTCAAACATATACTAACACATACTTACCTTGTTATACAATCATTGATACAAGTACACATTGATCTGCACAGAGTCACACACCTCCCAGCCAGCCACACACACACTCAGTCTCCCATACAAATACTTGGACAATCAATCAGTAACCCATATAGTTAATCATATAGCTACTGATCAAAACATGCAGCAGTTTACAGAACAACAGACATAATGATGCACAAATTAAGACACTTTATTCACTAACCCATGCACTCAGTGAGACACATTTAATCACTCACTCATGCATTCAGTCATGCACCTACTAAATCCTTTGTCCAGACACTTATACTTCCACTCATTCTTCAATATGTAAGACACATTTTAACTTTACAGAAACATACAGTCACTGGATGTTGTCATCAGTGATGTCATCAGTGATGTCATTTGAGATGTCATCAGTGATGTCATCAGTGATGTCACTGACCATGTCATGAATGATGTAATATGTGACATCATCAGCAGTGGATTGCAGGTGCGCGATATATAGTTAGTGCAACTAACTATATATGGAATTTCAATGGTTTTGTGTGAGTAAAATAAGGTTTTTTAAATGCTAATTCCTAACTATATATGGTCTATAACCTATGGTTTTTTCAGTGAATTTTCAAGGTTTTGTAAATGCTAATTCCTAACTATATATGGTCTATAACCTATGGTTTTTTCAGTGAATTTCAATGGTTTTTTAATAGCAAATATCATAAGCTGTCGAATGTCAAGTACGTGGTAAGTGAAAACATTTTCGTGTTTATGCACACTGATCTGCTTTGAATGGTGCCCCCCCCCCTCATTTCTATTAGGAGTACTCTCTCTTTGCAGATAGTGAAAGGTAGTTAACGCAGGTCTTTGCCCCCATTGTAATCCGTCGTGCCTGCTTCTCTCTCCATTTGATTCATTGTTATCCAAGTATTTACTGTTTTAGAATTAGTTCTCTTTGGTTCATTCTCTATTTACAAACAAACACAGAGTCGCAATACTCTGTTTAGTCTTTGCAGATAACGAAAAATCGTGTAAAAAAAAAGAAAAGGAATCGAGCAAAATCAGTAGGCCACTAATGGGATCTCTTTTTGACCTCGCTAAAATAGAAACATTAGGAACAACCCCTCATGACAAATACAAAACTAGTGAGATGAACTGAACTCCACACAATGATGGCTGCAAAACAGCTCGGCTCCGCCACCCACCCCGCCCAAAATAACGATAAAGAACGGCTGCCATGATTGGTTGCGGAATGACCACGACGGAGCTACGAAATGGTGCTGCTCTCATGCTAACCCCAGCTTCAGTCTGAAACATCCAGAAACACTGTAGACTACCAATTCGATCAGTTCCGGTAGCGCCCCAATGTAACCCGGTAGAGAAGAACTAGCCCTCCCCTCTTTGACTGATGGTTCTTGTTGCCTGTCCCTTCTGTTGTCATTTAACAGAACTATTTAGCCTGCTGAAAGGGGTTGTGTTCCGACCGCTGGTTGGTGGAGACATTTTGACTATATTCTGTACCTGCGTTGTCGCGTAATGCGTCATATGACGCGCCGCGTTAGCGCATCCGGAAGTCATCCGGGGCGCGCAGCGCGTAACGTAAGCATAACAAGTCATGTGACTTGTTAATAAAACTTTTCATTGGTTCATTTTACTTTTCTTATTGTAATGATGAAAGGCTTGGTCATATGACCTAAAAATTACGCTTTTCATTACTTTCGAACATTATTTTTTCTTAAATATATGTTATAATGTTCCAGGCTAATGTACTTTCCCGGAAATTTTACAACTGTCCTGCAAGTAAAATATATTCTTTTTTCGAGAAAAAGAGCGTTTCTTCGTCCCATGACGGAGCCGTTGAGCAAAAGAGGGTCGACCTGCTGTCTTAGTCGCCGATACGCCTGAATATGAGATTCTTATCGATCACTTTATGTTGCAGGAATAGAAAACACAACAGCCCTTGACCATTTATCTTTACTGCGTTCCTTCGTATTATACCTTTTACCCTTCATGTAATTGGTCTGCTTTATTTCACTTGCCTTTTAATGATTCTAAAACAGTGACTATTATTAAAAACTTTACCAATGTATATACTACTACCATGTTTTCTTTTAAAAACCTTTATTGTGAAAATTTCATTATACAAATACGAGCCTATAACCACGTGGGCCGGCCACGGAGCAAACTGTAATCGTATATGATGAATAGACATTTACACTGTAGAGGAACGTAACGGGCGGGCCATTACGTTGCAAGAACTAAGGTGTCTAACAGTTACGGAATCGGTGGACGTACATTTTATAATTAAAATACGACAGGGCCAGTTACAATAAAATTATCTAGATATACATTTGCGGGCAAGTACCATGGGTGACGTTAATTCGAACTTTCAACAGTACAGTAATCAATAACACATCAGAACTTAATATCAATAGGGATGTCGAAATATTCAATCAATTCTCGTCCCCGCCCGCCATTTGCTTCAAAACTGCATACGTATCTCGTGATTTCAAGGTTCTGCAACCAGTACACAACAAGGAGTTACGAGTCCCATTTATTCTGGCGCCATTTTGGGCGAGGACGGGCAGGTCCAGGATATAGTCAAAATGTCTCTACCAACCATCGACTATGATGATGTTCATATGCTGTATTTATTAGAGTAACACTCATCTGTCCACATGAAATTAATTTGCCACAATCTAAACATGTCATTTTAATCTTTCCAAAGTTCTTCTAAATATTTGGGACCGTTTCCCTTGCCTCTGAAGCTCTCAGTGCCACTTCTTTGATGAATGTACTAGCAGGTCAGGGGTTCTCCTCCAAATCTCTCTTTTATGCAGCACTATAATTAATTGGTGCCACCTCTCCATATGACGATGCATGGTATAGTTACCACAACTATATTTTTTTTCGGTTCCTCTGGAGAGTTCATCGTGGCAGATGAAGCGTGTAACGTACCGGGCATTTACCTTTTTTTGCATGTACAGGAAAGGAAAAAAAAATCGAGCGTCCGAGTTCTAAGGTGTCCCAGGGCCATTTTAGTGGACCAGGCCCAAATCCAAAGAACAGGCCGCCATTTTGAGAGTCCTGTTGCAGCCGCCTGTCGCTGTAGCATCAAGAGCAGCCGAAACTCAGCTGAATGGCAACTGAAACCGTAAAGGGGCGCCCCACTACAGCAGACGAGCCAGGCCCAAATCCAAAGAACAGCTATCTCACAGGCTAATGGGGCGACCCACGCCGAGTTTCAGCATTGTAGGATGACCACACAAGTACAGCAACTTGCTAGACATCACCTCGGTGCCATCCGGATCTCGGCGCCCCACTGCAGATGAAGTGCCTCTCAACTATGAAACCACCACGGTGACATCCGGATCTTGGCGCGTTGTGCTGCCTTCGGCCTATTCGCACATCGGTCCGCTACTGACGCCATCTCACAGGCTAATGGGGCGACCCACGCCGAGTTTCAGCATTGTAGGATGACCACACAAGTACAGCAACTTGCTAGACATCACCTCGGTGCCATCCGGATCTCGGCGCCCCACTGCAGATGAAGTGCCTCTCAACTATGAAACCACCACGGTGACATCCGGATCTTGGCGCGTTGTGCTGCCTTCGGCCTATTCGCACATCGGTCCGCTACTGACGCCATCTCACAGGCTAATGGGGCGACCCACGCCGAGTTTCAGCATTGTAGGATGACCACACCAGTACAGCAACTTGCTAGACATCACCTCGGTGCCATCCGGATCTCGGCACCCCACTGCAGATGAAGTGCCTCTCAACTATGAAACCACCACGGTGACATCCGGATCTTGGCGCGTTGTGCTGCCTTCGGCCTATTCGCACATCGGTCCGCTACTGACGCCATCTCACAGGCTAATGGGGCGACCCACGCCGAGTTTCAGCATTGTAGGATGACCACACCAGTACAGCAACTTGCTAGACATCACCTCGGTGCCATCCGGATCTCGGCGCCCCACTGCAGATGAAGTGCCTCTCAACTATGAAACCACCACGGTGACATCCGGATCTTGGCGCGTTGTGCTGCCTTCGGCCTATTCGCACATCGGTCCGCTACTGACGCCATCTCACAGGCTAATGGGGTGACCCACGCCGAGTTTCAGCATTGTAGGATGACCACACCAACTTGCTAGACATCACCTCAGTGCCATCCGAATCTTGGCATCTCAACGCCTAGTGGTATCTTCCATACAAAAAATATTGTTACGCTGCCTTTGGCCCCATTCGCACATCAGTCCGCAACTTAGACATCACCTCGGTGCCATCCGGATCTTGGCATCTCAGCGCCTTGTGGTGTCAGTCAGAAAATATTGTTGTGCTGCCTTCGGCCTATTCGCACATCGGTCCGCTACTGACGCCATCTCACAGGCCAACGGGGCGCCCCACGCCGACTTTCAGCATTGTAGGATGGCCACACCAGTGCGGCAACTTGCTACACACCACCTCGGTGCCATCCGGATCTTGGCATCTCAGCGCCTTGTGGTCTCTTCTACACCGGAAATATAGTAGAAAATATTGTTGCGCTGCCTTTGGCCCCATTCACACATCAGTCCGCTACTGACACCATCTCACAGGCCAACGGGGCGCCCCACGCCGACTTTCAACATTGTAGGATGGCCACAGAAGTGCGACAACTTACTAGACACCACCTCGGTGCCATCCGGATCTTGGCGCGTTGTGCTGCCTTCGGCCTATTCGCACATCGGTCCGCTACTGACGCAAACTCACAGGCCAACGGGGCGCCCCACGCCGACTTTCAGCATTGTAGGATGGCCACACCAGTGCGGCAACTTCCTACACACCACCTCGGTGCCATCCGGATCTTGGCGCGTAGTGAAGCTGCAGCAGCTGCAAATAAGCTTCAGACAGTGTTACAACCGCTGCTCAGAACTCTCAACTATGACACCACCTCGATGCCATCCGGATCTTGGCGCGTTGTGTTGCCTTCGGCCTATTCGCACATCGGTCCGCTACTGACGCCGCCTCACGTGCCAACGTATTTTCTCCGCATTTTATACCCTATGCCGCATAACAGGTCATGTGACTTGTTTATAAAACTTTTCATTGGTTCATTTTACTTTTGGTTTCCTAATGATGGAAGGCTTGATCATATGACCTAAAAACAACACTTTTCATTGGATGAAAACTTTTTTTTTCCCCCAAACGATGAAAGCCCCACCTTGTTTCTGGATGTTTCAGACTGAAGCTGGCGTCACCATGAGAGCACCACCATCTCGTAGCTCCGTCGTGGTCATTCCGCGAGCAATCATGGCAGCCGCTCCCCACCAGAAGCCTGCAGGAGTCGGGGCCCCCAAAACTTTTGATGAATTCTCAAGGCGGAGGGGACGCTTTCGAGAATGGGGTCCAAGACCTAGCAGACAAGCGTCCGATTTCCAAGGTGTCCCAGGGCCATTTCAGTGGACCAGGCCCAAAAAGGAAACAGCCTGCCGCCATTTTGAGAGTCCTGTGACAGCCGCCTATCGCTGCACCGCAAGAGTGGGCGCAACTCAGCTGAATGGCGGATTTTGACACAGTGGACCAAAAGCGGACGGAATGGCAACTGAAACGGTAAAGGGGCGCCCCACTACAACAGACGAGACTCCACCTGGAGAGGCCCGTTCACGCCGCCTCCCCCGGGGCGCTCCACGCCGTTATTCGGAGCAGCATTGTAGGATACCAAAACCAGTGCGGCAACTTACTGGACATCACCTTGGTGCCATCGTTCTGCTGCCTTGGAACTATTCGCACAACAGTTTGCTACTGATGACCCACCCCCCGCGACGCCCCACGCCGTTATTTGCTGGGTGGCAACTTACTAGACATCACTTTTGTGTCATCTAGATTTCGGCGCGTTCTGCTGCCTTGGAACTATTCGCACAACAGTTTGCTACTGATCACCCACCCCCCGCGACGCCCCACGCCGGAAATCTGGACGTTGTGCTGCGTTGGGACTATTCGCACAGCCGACCGCTACTTCGTTGTTTTTCTCTAAAAATGTTTATATGTTATTACTATTTTTGTTTTCTTGTATATATTTATAAATTATTAAAGTTTTATAATCTTACTACTTTGTCGGAGTGCTATATATTTTTAATGTGACACATAATTGTAAAAACTTTGATGTACAAAGAGTCATCCCTGGAATCTTCCGCTTCACGCTCGGTCCCCTCCCCAATCACAATACAGGATGGTTTTCAGATAATAGCAACGCTTCTGCTGTGACGGATCTCATCGAGTGTGGGCCTTGATCTACTATAACTCCTTTGAAGACGGGTGATTCTTTACAGCTGTGGCTATAAACTACATCTGCAGGGCTAGCTGATAGCCTAGGACCGGCCTGGACAATCGGACACAGAGGAAAAGGAGTGTCAGAGGGTGCGGTAGTGAATAGGGCGAAAGGGAGGTGTCGGGCGGGCACAGGGTGTGATTCTCAGGGAAGAACAGCGCAGATGGGGGGAGGTTTATTACCCATGCATAAAACAGAGAGCGGGGGTGACCACTGCCTGGGGGAGATGCTTGCGAGGGTGGGGAGCCATGCTAAGGATCGACAGCGTGCACAGAGTGGATCTGGTCAAGGCATCTAAAATGGCTGCCGTGCACGACAAAAGTGTGGCATTTGAAAAAAGACAAGATGGCGCACACAATGTTTTTCAACAATTCCTGATTTCCTTCGAATCGAACGTTAACAGACGTTGGGGCATATTACCAAAGTTAAGCGATATTTATCCCTAACGATGCATTGCAAAGATTTTTTTACCGTCAGAAATTATCGCAGATAAACCTTGCTATTATCAAGGTTTATCGCAAATACGATAAAAAACGAGCGCAATGCATTAATATCGCTGAAAACTCCGCGATATTCATGCATTACCGAGCTAATGCTCTTAGCCATGTTATCCACCTCCCATTGGATAACATGGCTAAGAACTGCTCAGGGCAGCTGTTACTTTTTGGAGATATTCGCGCTTATCTCGAATATTTCCAAAAGTTGATAATAGGAGATAGCGATGTTAGCGACTGTTTCCAGTCGCTAACATCTTGGCATGCCCACTTTGCATGTCATTAGTGATAAATATCACTCACATGCAAAGTGGGGCCCAAGATGGTCGCTATCTCCTACTAGCCGTCGCTAACTGGTGCTAGCAACAGCTACGTAATACAGATATAATTTTATCTCCGCGAAGCGGAGCGCTGTTACAGATATATATCTTGTTTTTGAACGTTAATTTCTCAAAATGCACTGAAGCACATATATTGAGACCTAGCAAAGGCACATCGGGCTACCAGTCCCTAATATTTTACCAAGTTTCGTGCAAATCCATTCAGCCGTTCGATTATTATTATTATTTATTTTTTTTGCCCCGCGGGGCCCTTTTAAAACCTCCACATCAAACCTAGGGGATCAGCGAGGATCTACTATGCCCCCTTATGGTCATTTGCCCCTTCGCTTTGGCCTCCTCTTGTCTCTCGATCCTACCGAGAGACAAGATGGCGGCCGCTACGGACTGTTTGGAATGTTTACAGACACCGGAGAGCCAATCAGCTTCGCTTCGCAAAGCTCCGTAACGCGAAAAGTACGCGAAGCGGTCCGCTGTTACAGATATATATCTTTTTTTGAACGTTAATTTCTCAAAATCCACTGAAGCACATATATTGAGACCTAGCAAAGGCACATCGGGCTACCAGTCCCTACAATTTTGCCAAGTTTCGTGCAAATCCATTCAGCCGTAAGATTATTATTATAATTTTTTTTTTTTGCCCCGCGGGGCCCTTTTAAAACCTCCACATCAAACCTAGGGGGTCAGCGAGGATCTACTATTCCCCCTTATGGTCATTTGCCCCTTCGCTTTGGCCTCCTCTTGTCTCTCGATCCTACCGAGAGACAAGATGGCGGCCGCTACGGACTTTTTGGAATGTTGACAGACGCCAGAGAACCAATCAGCTTCGCTTCACAAAGCTCCGTTGCGCGAAAAGTCCGCGAACCAGTGCGCTAACTGGTCCGCTGTTACAGATATATATCTTTTTTTAAACGTTAATTTCTCAAAATCCACTGGAGCACATATATTGAGACCTACAAAAGGCACATCGGGCTACCAGTCCCTACAATTTTGCCAAGTTTCGTGCAAATCCATTCAGCCGTTCGGGCTAAAAGTGAGGCCAACCGCCCTATGGAAAACTCAATGTTAAAAACACGTTTTGGGACCCCCCTTTTTTCTCGGCCCCCACTGGACGAACCCCCCCCAAATTTTCAAGGGCTGCTCAGAAACAAAATGTGCCATTTTCCTGAAAATTTCAGCCAATTCCGTCCACAAACGCCAAAGTTATTAGACATAGAATTTTCAAAAAACCCATAGAGAAAAAATCCTAACTATATATACCTACTGGCGACCGCCAGTAGGTAATATATATACATATATATATCAAAACTTTTAATAAAAAATATATGTGTTGGGTGGGGTAGTGCATTAATACTCAGGTGGTTTTTTTTAACTAGATTAGATGTTATTTTAGAAAAGCAATATGTATCTAAAATATATTATATTTACTAAAAATATATTTAATGTGCTTTGCACTTATTTCCTAAAATGGGATGTTTGGAAGACATGGGTTTTGGGTAGGGAAGTGTATTTATTTTAATACTTGGGAATTAATTGATATTTAGTTTTAGTTATAGAAATTGTCCTCTGGGATGGGAGGCATGGGAAAATTGGGTTTTGTATTTGGGAGTGTATTAATACCCAGGTATTCAATATAATAATTGAGAATTAACTGATTTTGTTTGAGTGATAGTATATTTAAAAAAAAAATTATTGAATCAATGAAAAAAGTCTTGGAGCCTATCCTCTAGGATGGGAAAAAGGTGTTTAGGTGGGGGAGTTTATTAATACTCTGATACTAATATTAATACTTGAGAATGAATCGTAATCTATTTTTACTGTTAGATTATTTAAAAAAGATTTTTAAATTGATGAAACAGGATTTTGCACCTATCCTCTGGGATGGAATACATGGGGAAAAGGGTTTTGGGGTGGGGAAGTGTATTACTACTCAGGTAATAATTTTAATACTTGAGAATTAATTTGTATTTATTTTTAGTAATAGAATATTTTAAAATTCGTTTTATTTCAATTTTAAAAAAGGGCTTGGCCCCTATCCTCTGGGATGGGATGCATTGGGAAACAGGGGTTAGGGGTGGGGTAGTGTATTACTACTCAGGCATTCATTTTAATACATGAGAATTAATTAATATTTAGTTTACTGCTAGATAATTGTTTTAATATTTTATCTAAATGTATTACAAAAAGGCTTTGCCACCTATCCTCTGGGATGGGATGCATGGGAAACAGGGGTTTGGATGGGGGAGTTTATTCATCCTCAGGTATTATTTTTAATACTTGAGTATAATTTTTTACTTAATTTAAAATGTTTTTAATTGTAAAATTGTTAAATTCGTTTGAATTATTAAAATTTATAAAACTGATATGAAGACAAACTCATTGTGTTTTTGGGTAGGGAGGTGATTAGATATCAAGGTTTAAATGTGAGCTATCATAAAAAATATATATACAATTTAAATTTAATTTAATCAAATTATTAATCTTATAAAAGTATATTAATATATTTTAAACATTAAAAAAGCTTAGTTCTACAACATGAGTTTGCATAAATAGATATATAAAATGTTTAAAAACATAAATGTAAGTAATCAAAAATGTAATAGTTAACAAAACAATCAATTGACAGTATTGTAGGTAATTTCATTACATTAAAAAAGTATATAATACCGTTTTTTTAAATAATCAAGAAATGTTTAAAAAAAACTTTATTAGTTGTGTTATTTTATCAAAATAAACATAGATTTTTAAATGTATTGTAACATATAATTTTTATTTTCTTTGTCGGTTTTTCCACTGTTTCTCATTCAAGTGAATGAGAGAAATTGTCCTTTTTTCCTTTTTATAAAAAGAGATGACGTTGCCGCTTGTACGCAAGTTTTGTCATTGCAACGATCATCGCAGTGAGGATCAGAAGCAAGGAAGAGCTGCGTTCAGGTGAGGCAAATTTAAATTATTATTTATTGTAAGGAGAGAGGAGGGAGGTTGTAAGAACTAGGGAAGTTGTATTTTGATATTTTTGTATGTTTTAGTTTAAAAATGTTTTCCTAAACCAGTAGCAGTTGTAGGCCCACGTCGGGTTGATTGCTTTCATAACACTTTTTGTTTAATAGAATTATTTTATAAGAATGATCATTTTTTTCTACTACACTATACTGTTATGAAAGCAACGTTTTTCGAATTCTTTTTAAGCAACGTTTTTTGGAAATTAAGTTATTGCGTCGTTACGGTTTTTCAGATAGGACGAAGGAACATGGACAAAGACTGCATGTATTGCAGAAATTCCTTTTGGGACATTTTTAAAACAAGGATATATGGTTTTTTGGACTTATGCTGGATTTCGGACGAGAGAGGATTTCATTAATAGATTTTTTTGTTGCTTTTTTTCCATAACGTTTTTACTTTTTTGTGTTCTTTTAACTTGCATTTGATTGAGAGAGGATTGCAACAATGGATTTCTTGTTGTGTTTTTTGGTGAGCAAGTATTTTTTTCTGGATTTGTTTGCCGATGTGTTTTTTGTAGGTAAGCACAGATACCTAGAGCAAAAAAGGCAAGACAAGGTGATAGAGCACTTTCCATTGCTGGTCCAATGCTGTGGAATACCCTCCCACTTTCCTTGAGACTCTGTAAGGAGCACCTCCCCTTCAGAAGACAGTTAAAAACCTTTCTATTTCAAAACTAATATGTCACACTGCCAGTACTGTTTATTTGCAATAAGGCTGCCAAAGGCGCGGAGATACTCCTTCGGGATGTGATCCTAGCGCGATATAAACCCGCAATAAACAATAAACAGTACAGTTTTCAGCACAGTTTTTGCTGTAAAAAAATGGCTTTGCCAAACTGTATCCACTTTGGTTAGTTTAACCCGGGTCATGGCTTACATCACAGATTTTGGATTATTTCCTATGGATTAGAGAATTGCTCAAGACTCTTGGTGAAATGTGGGATTGTACGCAGGTCCAAGAGTTGAAAAAAGAAGACAACTGAAGGTAAGTAACCCGACTTTTAATTTATCTTTTTTTTTAATTTTTTTTATTGGCAATTGAATTAGGGAACATTATTGTCAAAACAGGCAAGTAAGGCGGTTTAGGAGTTAGTGTAGATTAGAAATGTAGGATGTGTGCAATATTATCTAGGTAGTCTGAAGCCACCATGAACGAAAATTGTTGAATTGCACCCAATAGTCTCTCAGACATTTATTTTGTTCTTTTAGAAATGTGGGGGTTCAGACTGCCAGTTAATCATTGCACAATTCTCATTTCTTGGAAACTTTGCTCCTTCTTCAAAATTTCCCAAAAATGATAGAAGTTAGGATGTAGTTTACCTATAGATTTGTGGAAGGAGTTGTGCCATCCCTCTATGGCATTATTTGTTTTTGCTCCTCCCTCTAAGCAGGTCGAGTAGCAGTTCCACCACTTCACATGGAAACCTGGCTTCCTCCTGTGACCTGACCTGCTTAGATGGCCAATCCATGTGTCTTCAAAGTAATTTAGAAGGGGTGCCAATTTGTCCTCGTTTGCAGTAAAATAATTTCATTCAGTGATAGATGTGTAGTATTCATCTACACTGTCAGGAGGAACAAAGACAAGTGTTGTTAGTTTCTTCAATTCAAATTGCAGTTGAGTGTCTGATATGTAATCCTCAACTAAGGATGTTTTTTGAATTTTTCGACAATAAGCCTGTGAAAAGTGAAAAAAACATTCTTTATTTTGGTCATCCGTGTACATTTTGGTAATTGTGTTAATCATAGGTAATTCAAAGTCAATTAACACTTTTCTAGGACTTTTTTTAAATGGTATTAGCTTTAATCACTGACATAAAATCAGTGTATGTTGAGGTTTGTTTATTAGGGAGTAAACTGTACACTAAGGGTACTACGGTATGATTAATGTAGGTGTGAATAGTATGTATTTGGGTGGGTGGATGGGGTGTGGATTTAAACTTCCCATCCATCATCCAGATACCACTACTCTCTAACTTACTGAGATTATGGGGTATGCTAAAGATTAGAATTCTTTTAAGAGCATTTTTGTTGTCATGCAAAAGAGAGGTTTCATTAGTAACGGTTACAATAAGATGAGTAGGAATGTTAATATCAGAGAAGGTTTGGGGTTTTACACCTAGGGGATTATTATGTTTGTTACTCTGAATAATTCTGCGTAGGTTGGGAATTGTGGGCATACAACTTGCTACATATGTAGGAATGTTTTGTGATACCTCCCTCAAAACTGGACGTGGATGCCAGGGCTTTCATTTCATTTATCTTTTCTCTTACCTCTATCTTCATTGTAGAGTCAGAGTGGTTATGCTTGGTGGTCCTTTCAACAGTGTCACCAAGAGTAACCGCTCTGCCTGTGCAATGGGATGAGTAATAATGCACAAACCTCCAATGATAACTGGGCTCAGTTAATCTCTCCTTATAATAAACATAGCCACTGTAACTTGACAGTCTGTTTCCCCGGCTTAATTGCAAATATTTGTCTGTTTTCTTGTAGTAGAAAGAAGAAAAAGAGATTTTTTTTTTTAGTAATTTTGTGTGTGGTTGCTTTTGAAAATATTTGCCTGTAAGAGAAAAGTTAGTATTGAATAATTATTTTTCAGCTTTTTTTTAACACAATTGTACCAGGATTTACCAGCATTGGCTTGATAATGTTGGTTTGGAATTCTTTGCTGCATTGATACCTTTGATTGAAAAAAAGGTTAATTTTGGATAGACTTCACAGAATGAAAAAGGTTAATTTATTTTAGGGTTTTCTGTTGTGTGGAAAGTCCTGGTGTCGATGCTGGTTTTCTTTCGAATTTTTCTTTCAGTTGTTCTTTATGTGGTGTTTGGAGCTTTTGATTCTTTGGTTCTGAAAAAAGTGAAGAAATGTTATACATTTTTTGCTTGGAAAATTTTAGTTTTGCAAATAGCCTGCAAAGAGCTAGACTAGTTCTTAAGTACTAGAAAAAAAAGTCATTTTGCTTTTGTTTGTGAGGCTCACATTGTTATTGCAATGCTACATTTTCCAAAAAGATGCATCTTTAGTTGAAACCTGTAAAAAACAAAAATGTGGTTTTGGATCATTTTTACCTTGTAGAGTTTGGCTTCTTCAGTGTTGAAGGGCTTCTTTGGAATATTGTGGTTGTGGATGTGTTCCTCTACTCCGGCTGGGTTATATGATTTTATCTGTTGAGAATTTTAAAGAAAAAAACAGTTTGATTGCATTCTTGACAAAGAACAGTAATGTAAATGTGAAATTTACAATTTGAAATTTTAATTTAAGCACAATCAATTTGCCCCCAACTCCATCCAGCTGTTTCCCTGTTGCAAGCACCGGTCAGAGTAGGAAAAGTAAATTTGTCCCCACCACCATCCAGCACTTTCCCTGAGTAAGTACTGGTCTGATAAGGAATAGTAAATGTGCCCCACCACCATCCTATACTTTCACTGAGGCAAGCACCTGTTGGAGTAGGAATAGTAAATTTGCCCTTCCACCATCAACACTTTCCCAGAGGTAAGCACCTGTCGGAATAGGAATACTAAATATGTCCCCATCACCATCCAGCACTTTTCCTGTGGCAAGCAACTGTTGGAGTAGGAATTGCAAATTTGCCCCAACCACCATCCACCACTTTCCCTGAGGCAAGCACCTCTTGGAGTAGGAATAGTAAATTTGCCCCAACCACTATCCAGCTCTTTCCCTGCGGCAATCACTTGTCGGAGTAGGGATAGTAAATTTACCACAGCACCATCAAGCAATTTCCCTGAGGTAATCACATATCAGAGTAGGAATGGTAAATTTGCCCCCACCACCATCCAGCACTTTCTCTGAGGCATACAACTGTTGGAGTAGAAATAGTAAATTTGCCCCTATCAGAATCCAGCACTTTCCCTGAGGCAAGCACCTTTCAGAATAGGAATAGGAAATGTGCCTCACCACCATCCATCACTTGCCCGAGGCAAGCACCTGTCGGAGTAGGAATAGTAAATTTGCCCCCACCACCATCCAGCACTTTCTCTGAGGCATGCAACTGTTGGAGTAGAAATAGTAAATTTTCCCCCATCAGAATCCAGCACTTTCCCTGAGGCAAGCACCTGTCAGAATAGGAATAGTAAATTTGCCCCACCACCATCCAGCACTTTCCCTGAGGCAAGCACCTGTCGGAGTAGAAATAGTAAATTTGCCCCCACCACCACCCACCACTTTCCCTGAGGCAGGCAACTGTCGGAGTAGGAATGGTAAATTTGCCCCACCACCATCCAACACTTTCCCTGAGGCAAGAACCTGTCGGAGTAGGCATAGTAGTTTTGCCCCAGCACCATCTAACACTTTCCCTGAGGCAAGAACCTGTCAGAATAGTAATAGTAAATTTGCCCCCACCACCATCCAGCACTTTCCCTGAGGCAAGCTCCTGCTGGAGTAGGCATAGTAGATTTGCCCCCACCAAAATCAACGCTTTCCCTGAATCAAGCACCTTTCGGAGTAGGAATAGTAAGTTTGCCCCCTCCAAACAAATCACTTATCAGTGCCTACTAATATATTATTTCTGACATTAATAAAAAATAAATTTTTGGTTTCAGATCATTTTTAACTGTTTACTTACATTTATTTCTGTAAAGGTTTGTTTGTTCTTGGTAGGTATTTGTTGTTGCTATATGTCCAATCTCTGTTAATATCAAAAGGAAAAATGTCATATATTTTTGGGTGGCCGTGTTTTTTTATTTTGAAAAACATTTAGGGGGTGATTACGATGGCGGTGAACCCACCACCCGCAGGCTGTCGGTAGCGAGTTCACCACCATCATAAGGCCTTTTTCTGCCCGCCATGGCGGGCGGTGTGCCTGGCAGACGGAAGGCCTGTCCATTATGGGTCCGACAAAGGCAATTGTTACGATTGTCTGTCAGACCCACCCCGCATCCACAAAATGGTGGCGGTGCCTAGCAGGCACCGTCTGCCAGATTTGAATGGTGCATCCCTGACAGCTTGTCCATTGAAAGACTGGTGGGGATGTACTTTGGGGGCCCATTGTGGGACCCCTTGTGCAGGAGCATGTGCATTTTGGACTTAGGGCACCCATGGTGCCCCCCTACAGTTCCCTGCATCAGGTGGCAGGCACCACGTGGTACCTGCCACGTAGCGCAGGAAAATTCACAACATGTATTATTAACATTGCGGCAGGTGGTGCAGCCAGCAGCAACCATCACAATGTTAATAATGCATTTTGCGGCCGCCATGGTGGTGGACTCATTGTAATATGTTGTGTGGGACCGCTGCCATATAGGCGAGTGGTCCCAAATCCCGGGACGATGGTGGATGGAATTAAGTACGTCCGCCATTGTAATCACCCCCCTAGTTCTTTTATTCACTTACTTTTCAAAGGAAAGATAATTTTATGAGCATATGCTGTAGATTTGGAGCTGCTTTTCAAATTCAGTGAATGCTGTAAATAAGTAAAAAATATATTATAAGTGCTTGAGAATTAGGCGTAATTATTTGGAAGCTGTTTGCTTATAAGCGTACAATTACTTCCATCTGTAGATGGCAGTGTTCAACTGGAAAGTCTGCACAATTATCCTGCTACTCATGCTGAGTGTGGTCACTATGGAATTCAGTTTACCAATGAGCATAAACTGGTGGACGGCTTCTTTTATACGTTTTTTGGGGGTAAACGAGAATTTAAAAGAAAATATGTTTTGGAAACAGTTTTTTCGCGAGATTCATACCATGTCGGAATGTTTATTCATTTTGACTTGTGTAAAAATGATTTTTAGACGTTCCTTCTGGGAATGTCAGCCATGTTGAGTAGATGCTAGTTCTGGGGCTGTAATCAAAATAGTTGAAGGACTTCCGTCTTATGTGCTTCCAATTGACTGTATATATAATCTCTTTTTGACTGACATTAGTGTGCATTTTTTTTTATTCTGTAATTATATCTGTAATTTTCGCTGTTTTTCAAACATATTTTTAGATTTTATTATTAATACCAAGGAATATTGATGGATAGGTACTATAACATTACCAGACTATTAAAATGAATACCTGCATATTAATAATCTTCCCCCACCCAAAACCCCTATTTCCCTTGCATCCCGTTCCAGAAGATTGATGCAAAAAAAACTAAATGAAATTTTAAAAAAACAATGAAAACATCATACATTGTAATGGTATGCGTTGTATTAGTATGCATTATAATGGAATGCGTTATAATGGTAGTTTTAATATATCTCAATGAACATGCATTGTAACGGTGTGTGTTGGAAAAACATGCATTGTAATGTTTTTGCATTGTAGAAACTGCGATGTAAAAGTATGCATTGTAATGGTATGCGTTGTAACATCATATATTCAGTTTTCATGCCTCATTAAGGTCAAAAGCCTGATTGAAAGAATATTTAATAAAAATCCAACTTCACCTTTGAAATGGGCTTTTAATTAGTATTACATAGAGTGGTAGAGTTACTTTTCAAATTGCTCCCAAATCTAAGATATAAAATTAATAATGTGATCTGTACTCTAGTTTTCCTTTTAAGACAGCCAGGACCTGTCACAGTGACAATAGCTTTTGGGGCCTTGTCACTTTAGGGACAGGGTAACATTACATTTCTATAGGGTCCACTTTCAGATACCATACACCCTGCTGTCTGAACTTCAAGGTAGGTCTGGGCATAAAATTCCACTCCGCTCATGCAGTTTGCGGAATTCCTGACCTCCGATGTAGGGAATGCAGAGTTCTCAATAAATGATGCTCTCCACCTTGTGGTGGAATTTTTTCCGTTGGCCCACTTGAGTCTTTTCTTGCGAGCGCTGGCAATCACGACGTGCCTTGCTGGGCACATACGAGTGCCCACAAGATCTTCTGAATGCTCACGAGCTCTTGGGGGATTTGCTGACTGCAAGCATGGCTTTCAGCTCTGCCGGCACCTGCTGACTCCTTTTTTGTGATGTTAGCGAGTGTGAGCGACGGCAGTTGAACCTCAAGCAGATTCTCTTACCAAGAAGTAGCTAAATACCAGCATTTGTAAAGTGCACAGCTACCTCCGGAGAGGTGTCCCGGCACTGGGGGCCGTCAGGAAGGTTAAGCGAGCTATTGCCCAGGGGGGGCGCAAGTGAGCCCAAAGCAAGATGGCCGCACATTAGTGCAGCTCTGCTGGTCGGGGCAATAATCCGCTCATTATCCTGAATTTCTCCCAGCCATCCACACTGGGGAGATGGGGAGACACTGCCTTGGAAACTACATTGATTGCTGTGTCAGATACGGTGGTGTGCACAGCTGTTCTAAAGAAGGGAAGCTCCAAAATTGCCTTTGCTGCTTGGAGCCTAAAATGGCAGCAGTCGGAAACTGAGACCGGTGGCGAGACAGATTTGCCAAGTAAACGCTGCTCCTATCTGCGCTTGGAAAGCGGACTGCGGTGTGGTAGGTGGTAGAGGCACAGTGGGGCGCGCTGCTTTGATCCTGAGCAGCACGGACCTGCTTTGAGAGCCGGGATTACAGCGCTTGTGGAGGCCTGGCAAGGAATAGGGTTACGTGGGCGGGCTGCCACTTGGAGGCCGCACAGACAGTCGCAGCACGGCCCAGCTGCTGCTGAGGTACGTCCCTGGTGCTAGAAGGGGACCGGACGCTCGGAGAACTTGCGGGCACAAGAGGCGGCTCTGACCTGGCCTTGCGCTTTGCTCTGCAGGCGTTGTGTGTGGCCCGGCATGGAGTCGGTGTATTATCGGCGGCAGAGGGGTGAGTCATATACGTGCACTGGGAGGGGTGCCTGTGACAGCCAGAGTGTGGGCTCAGTGTTTGTGCAGGACTGCACTGGGTCCCCTCATGCTGTGATCGGACTGGGGACAACATCGTGCAGGACAGTGGGAGCTATATTGAAGAGTAGCTACGTCTCCCTGCTGAAAATGTATCTGGAGGTCACCTTTTGCTGCTGTTGCTCATGGCAGTGCCCGTTAAGGCTGCATGACGGCGGAATTTTAGTTGCTGACTACTTTGAACTTCTAATGGAGGTTGGCGGTGCCAGACACTTGGAGGTTGGTTGGCTCGTGGTGCTGGCTGATCGCTGGGGACTGCAATTGAAATGGTAACTGTTAGTGAACAGTTTGGGGTCTAGACTATTGACGAGGCGCCTGCTGCGCAGTCAGTCTGTGGCGCCACGTGGTGTGCTGAAGGTTCTCTCTATCTGCATATGCCTTTGTGTGCTGAACACGGCTCTGGAGTGCTACTACTCTGGTAACAGGGAGGAGCTGTGAAGATCAGTGGCTGAGCTGAAGTGCACAACTTGTTTGGAGACTGAGCTGCAGAGGGTGGATATCTGTGCCAGGTGTACCTGACTTGAGAGGTGTGTGGCCCTGACAGGGTGTAGTGAACCTGCATAGCCCTGCTGGCTTGCTGGCGGGAGGAGTGCAGGCCTTACAAATTGTGCAGTCTGGTGGAAAGATGGGGAAGCCGGACAAGCTACAATCTACCCTCTCCTTTGAATCAAAGCACGTGAAGATAACGCAACAGCAGGCAGCGTCTGACACCGAAACAGATATGGAGGCTAGGACTAGCTCCAAGCTGGAATTTTTTTTTATTGGCAATGCAGCAGAGCCTTCGCACTGTAGATGGATAGATAGATAACTTAAATCTGCGTATGGACACCATGGCGGCGAAACTAGATAAACATGGAGTGCGCCTGATGGAGGTGGAGCAGCGTATCTCCACAGCTGAAGACAGGGTAGAGCGTGTCACGAAATCTTGCACGGAGATGGAGAAGATATTAGAGATCATACGGGCCAAGAACGAGGATTTAGAGGTGCGATCGCGCCGCAAATATTTACCCATCGGAGGAGTGCCTGACACTACCAACACAGAAAAGTTAGAGCTTAATGTGGAAGAAATGCTCAAAAAAATGCTGGGTGCAGAATATTTTTCCAATGTCCTGGTAGTGGAGAGGGCACACCGTTCTCTTGCACCACGCCCTGTCCTGGGGGCACCTCCGCGTCCGATTATCGAAAGACTTTTAAATTATCGCAACAGGGATGCCGTCCTCCGACATGCACGGGAACTGGGCACCACTAGCTACTAGGGGCTGGAAGTGGCATTGTTCCAAGACTTCACAGTTGTGGTACAACAAGCCCAGCGTGGGTCCCAACAAGTCAAAAAGAAGCTTCAGTCTATGGAGATCCCATATGCCATGCTGTATCCCGCTCGACTAAAGATAATGCATGAGAACAAACCACGGATTTGCATGACCCCGAAAGACGCTATGCAGTACGTTGAGCAATTGGAGAGACGGGCTGTGTCCTGACAGGCTAGAGATAAAGCGGACAATGAAGATCAGCATGTTCTTGCAGGTCGTATGCTGCTCTTGTGCAGGGCAGATGTGGTTAATTGCGCTATTGTTTATTTCTGTTAACGTTGATTTTTTCTTCCACAGCCAGAATAACACTCGCTTGGGACAATAGTAAATGATAATAATGTGAACTGTACCGATATGAGTAGAGGGGTGTTGAGACTGTTGGATCCACCGGGGTGCAGCTTTATTTGTAATATTTAGTTGGCAGAGCTATTTTGGTGATGATGTCGGTAGTGCTGTGATGTTTAACCACACTATGCACGGTATGGCATTAGGGGGGTGAACGGGGGATGTGGGGCACTGTGTTTTCTATGACTGTACTTGCCTATTCTGTGAGAAGTTGCCCCCCCTCTGCTCTCTAGACTGCGTGGAGGAGACTGCTGAGTGATGCAGCTCACTGTTTAATTGAGGAAGGAGGTGGTTACATACCTGACAGCTCAACATGGACTTGCACTGTCTCATCCATTATTGTAGGTATGATAGAGGTTGGATGTGCTGGGATGAAATATGGACCTGCCCCGACCCCCCTGGGTATCACCAAGGGGTCAATGGGCGACTGGTGTCTTCCTGAAAGAGAAAAACCTGTGTAATCTTTTCTTTTTTTTTCCAAAAGGGGTGTGGGCCGGGAGAGGGCTAGCTTCTCACGACGGGCTGGGAGGGTAGACTCTGTTTCTGAGTTTTATTGCATTGGGGTGCCTTAGCATGATTGGGATGCTGAAGTGGGTGGGGGGCATTGTTGGGGAATTGATTCATGGTTGTCTTTTGCAGGGATTCATGGTTGCTTTTTGCAGAGACGAAGTGCAGAGGCGGGTTGGTTGTATTGTATGTGACGCAGGTGCAGGGGGTGCAGCTATTGTTACGGTTCTGAACATCAAAGATACTGTTGGAGGGTGGTAAGGTGACATGCATAACATGGAATGTCAGGGGATTGAATAATCCAAAGAAAACCAGGAAGGTTCTTGCTTTTTTAGATCGGCACAATGTGCAAGTCGCTCTATAGCAGTTAACTCACTTAAACATACAAGCAGCAAATAGCGTTGCCACTAGATGGGCGGTTGTCAAATTTTTGTCATCTTACTCCTCAAATGCGAGGGGGGTTATGATTTTGATTAAGAAAAATCTTGTGTTTGAGCCATCCCATGTGGAGTCTGACGCGGATGGTCATTACATAATAGTGCAGGGGAAATTGTGTGGAATGATGGTCACCATTAATAATGTGTACGGTCCTAATTTGAATGACCCTGCCTTTTATGATGTCTTGCGGAACAAGGTTTATAGGCTACAGCCGACCGCTTTTATCTGTGGTGGCGATTTTAATGTGATCTTGAATTCAGATCTGGATAGGCACACTAAATCTGACCCAACTGTTAAGAAAGCCGTGCAGGCGGTTCAGACTGGGATGCACAACTTGTCCCTTATAGATAATTGGAGGTTGAGACACCCTGGCACACGGGAGGGTACTTGCCACTCTTATGCACATCAGCCTTGGTCCCGCCTGGACTATTGGCTGACTACTAGTGACATAAACTCGCGGGTTACGCACGTTACCCATTTGCCTAGGACACTTTCTGATCATCCCCCTTTGCTATTCACTATGGTTATACCTAGGTATACCCCGCCGCTGTTTCAGTGGCGATTGCAATCCTAGCTCTGCAAAATCAAGTGTTTCGTGATGGTGTCTGGGAAGCTATCACTCAGTACTTTGAACACAACTTAGGCATGGTGGAAGGTCTAGACACTTTGTGGGAGACGTTCAAAGTGATGATCCGCAGAGCGTGTATTGGTCTCCAGGCTGGGGTACTTAAGTTGCTTCGGGGATCTATGAAGGCCCTTGAATTGGAGCTCCTTGAACTCGAGAGACAGTATGACAGTGAGTCAGATGTCGCTACACTAGCGACCATTAGATCAAAGATCACTAATTATAACGAATTGGCGGACCTGGAAGTGAAACATATGACAAGACGATGAACTGCTAGATATTATGGGGAGGGAGGACAGCCGGGTAGAGTACTGGCAGTGAAAATAACTGAATGCTGGGCAAAAAACAATACAGTCAACTCAATTTGTGTGAATGGGATCAGGCATTGAGACAGTGAGGGCATCCTGGCCTCTTTTGTTGAGCACTATGAGGGTATGTACAGATGCAGGCAAACTGCTGAGGAGCCTGAGATAGCGGAATATCTAGCTGACTGTGACGTGGGGGACCCGGATGAGGGGCCCCCTGGTATGCCTATTAATGTTTCTGCCCTTTTCGTCCAGCATACAGAGGCATGGAGTACACCTGAAGACGTACGAAGACGGTCCGATGCGGAGGATCGACAGGCTTACACCTTTAAGGGGGCGGATCCGGAATGGCGGCACGCCCTCCCCGAAGAGGTAAAACCCATCCCGGAATCAAGCCAGGTGTGCGAGACACCCGGAGGCGGAGTAGGAGACTGGTGGCGTGAGTGGAGAGACAGCGGAGCGGAGTGGACGGAGGAGGA
This sequence comes from Lissotriton helveticus, assembly GCF_964261635.1. Lineage (NCBI taxonomy): Eukaryota > Metazoa > Chordata > Amphibia > Caudata > Salamandridae > Lissotriton > Lissotriton helveticus. The sequence continues at coordinate 664,937,147 of NC_136063.1, forward strand.
AAGACTGAGAATCGAGGAAGAGGAGGACGGAGAGAGTAGCACGGAAGCGGAGGAAGCAGAGGAACACCGGAGGACCTACGAGGGAAGACCAGCGCGACCTCGGAGGAAGACGGGGAGAGAAGCAGAGGCGGAACGGAGCTACGAAGAGACTCCAGGGGAGAAGGCGACGACCGGACCGGTGGACAACGCTGAGGGCGGCTACCGCGATAAGCCAGGAGGCTCTGTGGAACGCGCATCGCCCAGCCACACTAACACGGAAGTGTGGCTCGACCAGGTACGGTCCAAGTTCACAGGGTGGGCAGGCATCAGGCGAGGGAAGCCCCCTTAATGCACGAAACCTCATCTACACACCCTTGTTGTTGTTTTCTGAGCACAAGGGATCACGTCACTGAGCAGGGGTATTAGCGGGCACGTGTGTTCCCCTCACCCCCTTTCCCCTACACGAAGTGTATTACCGGACTCTTGTACTGAGACGGGTTTTCTTTTCTTTTTCCCATACCGGCACGTCGAGGACAACGAGACGGCGGATAAAAGGCCTACAACTCCCAGGAGGCATTGGGATCGACGCTCCGGAGGGGGAAGAACCACGACGGAGGAGGCAGAACAACCCCTACCCTTTTACCGGGTGCCTGTACAGAAATGCAGACTTTATCAAATAAAAAAACCTGCACTACCCCGACAACCCGTGTGTGTGGATCTGTTTGAGACCCCCCCTGAAGCCCCACAAGTGGTGGAGAATGCGGGCATTCAGCCAGAAGTAGACATCGAGGACACAACGATGGACGCGATCCTGCATTCCCTCGTGAAGGGCCAAGAACAACTGGCGTGGGCGGTTGAGCAGCAACTCGCCGCCGCCCTAATGGACAGAGACACGTTTCGGAGCACAGTGGTACAGAAACTGGAAGGAATGAGGGGTACAGGCGACCCAGCCAGTCTCCCAACCCGTGAGACCCGGACCACCCCTACACCCGCAGGTATATCCCTACAGAAATACGTAAGCGGGGAAGACCCAGACGCCTTCCTAACGAACTTTGAAAGGGTGGCTCTGGCCTGTGGATGGCCTTTGGACAAGTGACCCTTTTTCTTAGCACCATTATTGACCGGAGAGGCACAGGCAGCCTACCAGGTTGCCAACAGTGGAGGCACCACTCCTTATGCCCAGATCAAGACTATAATATTAGATCACCTAGGCTTGGACTCTGAAGCCTATAGGGTGCGGTTCCGTAAGGAGAGGGGACAAGCAGGCGACAACCCCAAAACATTGTTCTTCAGGCTAAAAACCGCCGCTGATAAATGGCTGACCCCAACCGTGAGCTCCAAAGAACAAATCATGGATAAAATATACCTGGAGCAATACCTGGAAGCCCTTCCCTATGGCACACAGCGGTGGCTACGCCAACATTCCAACTTGTCTACTGCCCAGGCCATGGAGATGGCATCCACCTATGCCAGAGCCCAGCCTCGTCTTCACAACGTGGAACCAGACAGACCAGCAAAGGGACCGACCAAACCCGAACGCCGAATAAGGGCTCCGCCTGGACCACTCCCGCCCCCTCCGCGACCATCGGCTGCAGAACCTACACCATTTCGAGGGCCGCAGTGCTTCGACTGTGGACAGTGGGGCCACATAGCTCGCCTATGCCCCCATAAACGGAACCAGGAAGAACCGATGGACGTCAACTATCTACCCAAGGCGGTGCTTTATTCAGCGGAATTGGGCGGCTCCTTTCACGTGAGTGTTTCGGTCAATGGGGTGGTGGTCAGGGCCCTCCTTGATTCCGGGTGTAAGCAGTCCGTCATACAAGGGGCTTATGTGACTCCCCTTCAAATGCTCCCTGAGACCAGTGTGTTCATAAAATGCGTACACGGGGATGTAAAAGAATACCCGGTTGCACGCCTCCCATTGGGTTGGAGGGTATGGAAACGATGTTCGTAAAAGTGGGAGTGATGGACACCCTGCCGGAAACACTGATCCTGGGTACCGACAACCCCAAGTTCCTGAGCCTGTTCAAAGCCCGTTTACGCCAGGACAGCGGCAAGGAGGTAGGGGTGACGAACCTCTTGTCTACGGGTCCCTGGGAAGGAGATAGGTCGTTTCGCTTCGCCCAAGCTAACGACGACACCCTCCTCAACGCCTGGGAACAAGCCCATGTCGGACTAACCAACCCTTCCCCCTCTTACCCCCGTTTTCTGATCAAGGATGATCTACTGTACCGACAGGCCTCTCGAGACGAGCCAACACAACTGTTGGTGCCCGCCTGTTTTCGAGAGCAGATTATGTACTATGCGCATACTCACCTGTTGGCTGGACATATAGGGAGCGAGAAAACGACCCAAAATGTACTCCGGAACTTCTACTGGCCTGGCATCTATAGCGATATCAAAAAGCACTGCCAGACCTGTGATCTGTGCCAAAAGGCGAATACCCAGCGACCACAGGCTGTACCGTTGCAACCCCTTCCGGTCATCGGAACCCACTTTGAGAGGGTGGGTATGGACCTGATAGGACCCTTAACAACCACGAAAAAAGGCTACAGGTACGCTCTAGTAATTGTGGACTACGCCACCAGGTTCCCCGAGGCGTTTCCCCTAAAAACCCCCACCTCCAGGAACATAGCCGACAAATTCCTTGAACTATTTTCTCGAGTGGGGTTCCCTAAAGAGATCCTCACGGACCAAGGGACCCCGTTCATGTCCAAAGTCATGCAGGAAGTGTGCCAGCTGTTAGGATTGCACCAGATTAAGACTTCCGTGTACCACCCGCAAACAGACGGGTTGGTAGAAAGGTATAACCGGACCTTAAAGACAGTCATAAAGAAAATGGTTGAGGTGAATCACACCGACTGGGACTCCTTGTTACCGCTTGCCCTATATGTGATCAGGGGCCAGAGACAAAGTAGTCTTGGGTGCTCGTCATTCGAGATGCTCTATGGGAGACAACCCAGGAGCCTGCTGGATATGACAAAGGAGATGTGGGAAACAGAACGGGGAGGAGAGACCAGAGCTCTGCTCGAATACAGCACAGACTTAAGAAACAAACTGGGGAAAATCAGGGAACTCGCTTTTACCCACTTGGAAGAAAGTCAGAAACAACAACAGACACACTATAACAGAGGGAAAAAATGGAGAACCCTGAACATTGGAGAATGGGCCTTGGTACTACTGCCGTCGACGGCCAAGAAGTTCCATACCGAATGGCAGGGCCCCTATGAAGTTATCGATAAGATAGGCAAGACGACCTATCGACTGCGCCTCACAGCAAGGAAGTCCCAGATTTTCCACATTAATCTGCTGAAAAAATGGCTAGGGACAACCCCAGCGGCAGCCCACCTGGTGACGACCCCCAAAACGGTATCTTCAACCACTATGGATGATTTGGTTGTCAACGAGGAGTTGTTGAAAGACGAGCATGAGGGACTCCGACTAGTACTGAAGAAACACGCACATATATTCTCCGACCTTCCCGGAAAAACTAGCTTGGCCGAACACAGGATCGACACGCCTGCGGGGACCATCGTAAAGCAGCGTCCCTACAGGATCCCGGCGGCAAAAAGGGAAGCCATAGCCAAAGAGGTGGCAGAAATGCTCAGGTTAGGCGTGATACGACCCTCCCGGAGCGAGTGGTCATCACCCATTGTCATGGTGCCCAAACCGGACGGCAGTAGCCGTTTTTGTATGGACTTCCGAGCTTTGAACGAAGTATCAGCGTTCGATTCATACCCGATCCCCAGGATCGATGAACTCATCGAGAAACTTGGCGACGCGAAATATATAAGCACGCTGGACCTGACCAAGGGCTATTGGCAGGTGCCCCTTCGGGAAGAGGACAGGAAAAAAACGGCCTTCGCTACATCTGAGGGACTGTTCGAATTTACGGTCCTGCCCTTTGGACTGCACGGAGCCCCCGCCACCTTTCAGAGACTCATGAATACGGTCCTACGGGGCCACCATCAATATTGCTCTGCATATCTCGACGACATTATCATTTTCAGTCCCTCATGGGACACACACCTGCAGCATCTCGAGGTGGTACTGCAACTGCTTGCCTCCGCGGGCCTCCACGTAAACTCCAGGAAATCCAGAGTGGGGTACCATAAGGTCAAGTACTTGGGTTATCTTCTGGGCCATGGGGTCATTGAGCCGCAAATCGAGAAGGTGAGGGCCATCGCCGACACCCCTTTCCCCAAAACCCTGAAGGATATGCGCGCCTTTTTAGGCCTAGTGGGTTACTACCGGCGCTTCATACCTGCGTTCTCAGAGGTGGCGGCCCCCCTGACCGACACTCTCAGAAAAACGAGGACCGGCCCGGACTTCCACAACCCTACGCCCGCCATGTGGAAAGCGTTCCAAACATTGAAGAAGGCTATCACCACCGGGCCTATACTGACATCTCCGGACTTCAACAAAACCTTTGTCCTACATACGGACGCTTCTGACTTCGGCATAGGGGCTGTGTTGTCCCAGGACGCGGATGAGGGGGGCCTACGGCCCGTCCTCTACATCAGCCGGAAGTTATTTCCCCGGGAGGTCAGATATCCGACTATAGAGAAGGAGTGCCTCGCCATCCGGTGGGCAGTGGACAAGCTGCGCTACTACTTAGAGGGGCGCTCATTCCTGCTATACACGGACCATGCCCCTCTTCTGTGGATGGCGAGGAACATTTCGAATAACCCCCGTGTCATGCGGTGGTTTTTGGCCTTGCAGCCCTTCCGGTTCCAGGTCCGGCACCAGAAGGGGTCCGAGAACGTCAATGCTGACTTCCTGTCTCGATACCCTCTCCCCGATCGGGAGAATCCTGGGGGGGAGGTGTGTGACGTGGGGGACCCGGATGAGGGGCCCCCTGGTATGCCTATTAATGTTTCTGCCCTTTTCGTCCAGCATACAGAGGCATGGAGTACACCTGAAGACGTACGAAGACGGTCCGATGCGGAGGATCGACAGGCTTACACCTTTAAGGGGGCGGATCCGGAATGGCGGCACGCCCTCCCCGAAGAGGTAAAACCCATCCCGGAATCAAGCCAGGTGTGCGAGACACCCGGAGGCGGAGTAGGAGACTGGTGGCGTGAGTGGAGAGACAGCGGAGCGGAGTGGACGGAGGAGGAAAGACTGAGAATCGAGGAAGAGGAGGACGGAGAGAGTAGCACGGAAGCGGAGGAAGCAGAGGAACACCGGAGGACCTACGAGGGAAGACCAGCGCGACCTCGGAGGAAGACGGGGAGAGAAGCAGAGGCGGAACGGAGCTACGAAGAGACTCCAGGGGAGAAGGCGACGACCGGACCGGTGGACAACGCTGAGGGCGGCTACCGCGATAAGCCAGGAGGCTCTGTGGAACGCGCATCGCCCAGCCACACTAACACGGAAGTGTGGCTCGACCAGGTACGGTCCAAGTTCACAGGGTGGGCAGGCATCAGGCGAGGGAAGCCCCCTTAATGCACGAAACCTCATCTACACACCCTTGTTGTTGTTTTCTGAGCACAAGGGATCACGTCACTGAGCAGGGGTATTAGCGGGCACGTGTGTTCCCCTCACCCCCTTTCCCCTACACGAAGTGTATTACCGGACTCTTGTACTGAGACGGGTTTTCTTTTCTTTTTCCCATACCGGCACGTCGAGGACAACGAGACGGCGGATAAAAGGCCTACAACTCCCAGGAGGCATTGGGATCGACGCTCCGGAGGGGGAAGAACCACGACGGAGGAGGCAGAACAACCCCTACCCTTTTACCGGGTGCCTGTACAGAAACGCAGACTTTATCAAATAAAAAAACCTGCACTACCCCGACAACCCGTGTGTGTGGATCTGTTTGAGACCCCCCCTGAAGCCCCACACTGACGTAGCCCTGGTGTGGTTGTCAAAGGGACAGCAGGATTTTTTAATGCATCCGTTGACCTTGGATGAGATAGGCGATGCTGTCAATGCACTGCCAAATGGCAGGGCAACGGGCACGGACGGTCTCACAGCAGAGTTTTACAAAGAGTATTTGGATATCTTGGCGCCATATCTTCACACTATGTTTGCAGAGGCATATGAACAACAGCGGTTGCCCTCCACGCTCCGTGAAGCGTTAATTGTGACTCTTCGTAAACCAGGAAAGGACCCTGATCGGTGCGAATCATATCGGCTGTTATCATTAATGAACACAGATGTTAAAATTCTTGCTAAGGTCCTTGCTACCAGATTGCAATTGTTATTACCAGTGATGGTCCTACCGAACCAATCGGGCTTTGTCCCGACCCGGCGCAAAATTTACGGACACTGTTTGCAGAAATACACCTTTTGAAGCCCACACTGCCTGCAGCGGCAGTCCTGCTGGATGCCGCCAAAGCATTCGATTCTATATCCTGGTGGTACATGCTGGCAGTGCTGCATTGTATGGGGGTGCCCTTTATATTCACTAATTGGATTAGGTTGTTGTACACGGCGCCGGTGGCTTGTGTTCGCGTAAATGGTAGAACCTCGGATGCGTTCCCAATTGGGTGCGGGACAAGGCAGAGCTGCCCATTATCACCGCTCGTTTTTCCCCTTATGTTGGAGCCCCTGGCCTGTATCCTGCGGCAACGGCATGCTCAGGCTGCGCTCTGTTTTCAACAGCGGACACCTAGAGAAACTTATACGGGAATACATTAGATTTGAATGATACTCCGGGTTGGGGATAAATTGGGACAAGTCTGTGGTTTTTGCTTTAACGGAATGTACCAAAAGAGTGCAATTAGAATACCCTGTGATATGGAGTGGATAGCCTGTCAAATACCTGGGTGTCTGGGTGCACAAAGATCCACAGATTGTAGTGCGTAACAATATTGGGACTGCTATAGTTTAACTCCACCTGATACTGTTGAAAGCAATGGTGGTTAATGACACCACGGTCTTCGAGAAAAATGAGATTGACACGGTACACTGCACGAGACATGCATGGAGGGAACTTGGAAGATGGGCTAGGAGGTTGCCCCTCTATGTGCCAGCAATGCCGCTGCTCCACTATGGGCAGGTTTCGGTGACGTGTGCAATGGGGGCGGTAAACAATTTGCAGTCTATGGATAAGTGCACTAAGGGGGATATGTTTTCAGGTGGGGAGTTTATTGGATTGCAGGCATTCTTGGGAGATGGGGAGGCGCGGTTATGGCAACCTTTATATATAGTAGTCTAAGGTCTGCGATTAAAGCCTTATATCCCGGCTATCCTGCTGAGCCCCCTACTCTTACGGTGCTGCAGCATATCTACGTTGCACAAACTAGGGCGAAAATGATCACCCGTTTATATAATGCTTCGCAAGCTGATGAAGTGGATGCGAGTGTGGGCCCATTGGATAAATGGAACGCTATTTTGCCTCAGGCGCTGACGGAGGATGACTGGGGCACATGATGTAAACTGACGGGCCATTTCACTGCTAACGGGAATTTGCGCCTGATTCACTATAAATATATTCATCAAATATATTATACGCCTGCGCAACTTTTTAAATATGGGCTAGGGGATTCTGATAATTGTGGACGCTGCGGGGTGGAGGCAGCCAATTTTCAACATCTGGCAGGGAGTTGTGGCGGGGTAGCGGAGTTCTGGGGTAGAGTAACTGAAGCAATAACAGCTATGATGGTGAAGCCTGTGCTTTGTACCATGCCTATCTGCCTTCTAGGCAATGTACTGCATCTTAAAACATGTAATCGCAAACTAGTGGCCTTGGCGCTATTGTTGGCCAAGTATCGCTACACTGGGATGGAAGGCCTGCACCTAGATTTCAGCAGTGGCTGAAAGATGTTGCCTTTTGTCGTGACCGGCTCTTGTGTTATTGGGAGGAACTGCCCCGAGCTTCTAGACCTAGGGACATCTGGGGTCCATTTACTGCATATGCCATAGCTCAATTGCCTGACTGATGGAATTCTGCATGCTTATGTGATGGTTAATGATGTATCCATAAAGTATTTGATGTTCTATGCCAAACTGTTTATGTGGGGGACTGCACCTCTTTATGGATAAATCGATGTTTACCTCTGTACTCTGTACTCTGCAATGTGTAATTGCTGTATATGTCACTTGATGTTGTTTTTTTAAAGAAAACTTAAATAAAACATTTAAACTAAAAGCGGGCGAGTCACAAGGTGCTGGGCTAACCTGCAGCCGGGGATCGAACTGTGAGCACCAAGATCCGGAGTCAGCCGCCCTGACCGCTGCACCACACCTCTTCAAGGAAGAGACTTTTTCCAGTTAATATTCAAGTTGTTTTTTAGTGCAAGAAGCCTTTTTTTTTATTTTATTTTTTAACAAGGAGCAACTCCAACTTCCTGTTCCTGTCCAGCAGGCTTATCCCAGTGTTTTGTCCATCTCCTAGTCGCTTTTCATTTAGATTTGGTGCAGAAAGGATCATTCTCTTTGTCTGCTGCATATATATAATTGGAATAAGGACTTTGCTTTTGTGATATCATAAGTAAGTTTAAAAACAGTTGTATAAGGGTGTTGTTTATTTGACAGAATGCACACACTGGATTTGTAATTGTATTTGATTTAAAAAAATGTATTGTGGTGGGTGGCCTGCAGTTTCAATAGCTGCCAAGTTATTTTTGGGCAATAATTTTTTCTTCTTTTATGAAGGAAAAATGTTGCACAGTTCAGCACATTTTCTTCATCCTTTTAATACATTTGTTATATTAATTTATTTTACTATGTGTCTTAGTCTCCCAATGGGGAACCCAGCCAGTAGGCCCAGTACTATTTATGGGTGAAAAAAAACAATTGTTTCTGTGGTATCTGTTGAATTGAAACTTAATTTTGACAAAGGGATGGCATTGGATTACATTTAAAAAAAGTGGGTTTGTTGGGGCATTTCATAGTTTATTCTGCAAAAAGTGTATAGGTGGGGTAATATATATTTGATGCCTTTGGAGGATCTGTGTTGTAAAATTTTACAGCTGAGTTAATTTTTGTTTTTGGCTTTGCTGAATTAATGCTCATTTAATCAGAGTTAACATGCCTCCTTTGTCTGGCCAGTGTGTGAGTGTGTTTGCCATAGGCTGCCATTTGTCTTTGTTCCCCATGCCATGTGACCAGGGGCCATTTGTTTGTATAGTCAGTGGCCACAGGCCTGTATGTATTCTTTGTTTTCCATGCCTCCTTGCTGGTTATTGTTGTTGTTGTGACCATGTGTTTGGCAGCTATTTGTGTAGCCAACCAGTGTGCTTTAGCAATAGTCCTGCATGTGTTCTTTGTTGTGGCCCTGCCTTCTTGCTGATTGCTGTTGTTTACCATGTGGCTTGTTGCCATTTTGTGTAGGCAGTCAGACATGCTTTTGCCATAGGCCTGCATGTCTTCTTTGTTTTCCATGCCTCCAGCGTGTTGTTGTGACCATGTGGCTGGCAGCCATTTTGTGTAGGCAGCCAGTGTGTTTTTGTTATAGGCTTACATGAGTTCTTTGTTGTGGCCATACCTCCTTGCTGGTTGTTGTTGTTGTGACCATGTGGCTGATGGGCATTTTGTTTTGCCAGCCAGTGTGCTTAGGTCTGCATGTGTTCTTTGTTTTCCATGCCTTCTTGCTTGTTGTTGTGACCACATGGCTGGTGGCCGTTTTGTGTAGCCAGTCAGTGTGCATTTGCCATAGACCTTCATGTGTTCTTTGTTGTGGCCATGCCTCCTACTGGTTGTTTTTGTTCACCATGTGACTGGCTGCCTTTTGTATGTAGTCAGCCAAGGTTTTTGTTGCGCTTTCTTTTGTTACTGTACCCCTGGTGTGACCCCCCTCCGCTCCCCGCTTCCCGCCGCTGCTCCCTCGTGGCCCAGCCCTCTTTTCTTTCTGTTTCCCCATTGGCCGCCCCTCTTCCGCCTCCCAGCTGCTCCTCCCTCCCACTTTGCCTTAAATGGAGCCCGAGCGTACGCGCAGCGGGCGCGCCGCAAAGGCAAGACCGTCTACGGCCCTCCGCGCCTGCACCGCGCACAGCGCCAGGACTCCTGGTCCTCGACGATGCCAGCGCACCCGACGGACCTACGACGCCGCCACCCTTCACGCACTCAACGCCGGCCGAAACGCCGCCTGCTACCAAGCCACCCCGAGGCGCACACACGGACCCTTCACCTGCCAAGCCTGCCGATTCACCTGCCTCCGGACCTGCACAGCACCCGCCAAGCCGAGCACCAGCAACAACCACCTCAAGTGCATCCTGCTCAACACTCGCTCTGTCCACAGGCACGCCGTGGAACTCTGGAACCTCCTCGACACAACCTCACCAGACGTTGCCTTCCTCACGGAAACCTGGATGAATGCCTCCTCAGCCCCCGATATCGCCATATCCATCTCAGACGGCTACCAGATTACCCAAAGGGACCGCGTCAACCAAACCGGAGGAGGCATCGCCATTGTCCACAGAAACACCATCCGCATCACGACCAACTCCGACGACACCCTTACTGCCGCCGAACACCTTCACTTCCAGATCCACACTGACCCCAAGACCACCCTCAGAGGCACTCTCATCTACAGTCCCCCGGGACCACGCACACAATTCAGCGAAGCCATCGCAGACTTTGTCAGCCCGCACGCCCTCACCTCCTCAGACTACATCCTCCTAGGGGACCTCAACTTCCACCTGGAGAACAACAAGGACTGCAACACCACCGCCCTGCTGGACAACCTCGCCAACCTCGGACTCAAGCAACTGGTGAACACCCCCACCCACTACGCCGGCCACACGCTTGACCCCCTCTTCTCCTCCAGCAAGCACATCTCCTTCAGCCACTCCACCGAACTACACTGGACAGACCACAGCTGCGTCCACTTCAACTTCAGGAGAACCACGACCCACCACCACCCGCAACAAGTTCCCCGCAGAAGCTGGAGCAAGTTCACCGCCGACCAGCTCACCACCACCCTCAGCCAGAACCCGCCCACCAACACAACGGACCTCAACAAAGCAGCCCGCAACCTCTCACAGTGGCTCACCGACTGCACCGACGAACTCGCACCACTGCAGAACCCTCCCAGCAGACCCGGCAGCAGGAAAGCCTTGTGGTTTACCACCAACCTCAAAAACTCCAAGAAAACCTGCCGCACCCTCGAGAAAACCTGGCGCCACAACCAGAACACATGACCACCCTCAAGAACGCCACCCGCAAACACCACCAGCTGATCCGCACCACCAAAAAAACAGCATTCGAAGAAAGACTGGACAACAATACCCACAACAGCAACGAGCTCTTCAGCATCATCAAAGAGCTCTCAAATCCCAGCGCCTGCAACACCGACATCACTCCCTCTCAAGACCTCTGCGACTCTCTCGCCTCGTTCTTCCACCGCAAGATCGCTGACATTCACAACCGCTTCGGCGCACAAACCACACACCCAACTGCCGAACCAGCGCCCCCAACCACCATCCTCTGCACCCGGACCCCTGTCAGCACCGAAGACACCACCCACATGATGAACACCATCAACTCCGGCTCCCCCACCGACCCCTGCCCACACCACATCTTCAACAAAGCTGACTCCATCATCGCACCCCAACTCCGGAACATCATCAACAGCTCATTCGCATCCGCCACCTTCCCGGAGAGCTGGAAACATGCCGTGCTGAGCACCCTCCTCAAGAAACCCACCGCGGACCCCACGGACCTGAAGAACTTCCGCCCCATCTCGCTCCTCCCCTTTCCAGTCAAAGTCATCGAGAAGACCGTCAACAGACAACTCTCCGCATTCCTGGAGACCAACGGATCCCTCGACCCCTCACAGTCTGGCTTCCGAGCAAACCACAGCACCGAGACCGCCCTCATCGCAGCCACCGATGACATCAGGTCCCTGCTCGACAACGGGGAAACCGCTGCCCTCATCCTCCTGGACCTCTCAGCAGCCTTCGACACCGTCTGCCACTGCACCCTGATACAGCGCCTCAGCAACACCGGAATCCAAGGAGCGGCCCTGGAGTGAATCATCTCATTCCTCATCGGAAGAACCCAGAGAGTCCGCCTACCCCCCTTCCGATCCGCGGCCACCGAAGTCATCTGCGGCGTCCCGCAAGGATCCTCATTCAGCCCATCCCTCTTCAATGTCTGCATGAGCCCTCTCGCAGCCATCGCCCGCCGTCACAACCTCAACATCATCTCCTACGCCGATGACACCCAGCTGATCCTCTCCCTCACCAACGACCCCGCCACCGCCAAAGCCAACCTCCAGGAAGGAATGAGAGACGTCACAGAATGGATGAAGATCAGCATTCTGAAACTGCACTCAGACAAGACGGAAGTCCTCATCCTTGGACCATCTCCCTCCGCATGGGATGATTCCTGGTGGCCCACTGCCCTGGGCAGCGCACCCAAACCTGGGCTTCATCCTGGACTCCTCCCTCACGATGACCAAGCAAGTGAACGCATGCTCCGAAAGATCTTCCGGTGGATCCCCACAGAAACCAGGAAGACGGTCACCCAGGCCCTCGGCACCAGCCGTCTGGACTACGGGAACACCCTCTACGCTGGAACCACAGCCAAACTCCAGAAAAGACTCCAGCGCATTCAGAACGTCTCAGCGCGACTTTTCCTGGACATCCCTCGCCGCAGCCACATCTCTGCCCACCTGAAAGACCTGCACTGGCTCCCCGTCAACAAGAGGATCACGTTCAGACTCCTCACCCACGCACACAAGGCTCTCCACGACATGGGCCCGAAGTACCTCAACAGCCGCCTCACTTTCTACACACCCACCCGCCAGCTCCGATCCACCAGCCTCGCCCTCGCCTCCGTCCCACGAATTCGGAAATCCACCGTCGGAGGAAGATCCTTCTCCTACCTGGCAGCCAAGACATGGAACTCCCTCCCAACTCACCTACGGCTGACCCTGGATCACCTCTCCTTCAGGAAACAACTCAAGACCTGGCTGTTCGAGCAAAAGCGACCCCCCCAGCGCCTTGAGACCCTTACGGGTGAGTAGCGCGCTATACAAATTCTTGTGATTGATTGATTGATTTTGCGTTTAGCCAGTGAGCCTTTGCCATAGGCTTGCATGGATGGATGAGAAGTCAATGTATTGATATGTGAGGATAATTTCACTTATTTAAAAAAAATATGACTTTTTAAATTTATTTTTTGTTATTTTTGATTGAAATTATTTTTGATTTATATATTTTATTTGTTTTTAAATGTTAACATTTTCTTTTTTTTTTAATTTCAAATATCTAAGAGGGCAATCGATCGACCAAAATGCTCCTGGTATAACAGCAAATGACGCAAAGCAAAACAAGAACTTGTGCATGCGGTGGAAGCCAAAGATAGGCCAACTATTAAATTGGCCAGAATAAAGCATAGGAAAATCTTGCACCAGGAACAGAAAGACTGGGAAACAGAGAAGTGGGAGGGTCTTGAGACTGCGCTGCAGGATAACGACTTCAGATTGTTCTGGAGGTTAGTTAACTCTGGTGAGGAAGGGGGACGTGCAGCTATAGAGCCTAATATAGCGCCCGAAGTATGGGAGTCACACTTTGGCTCGCTGTATGACTATGAGGCAGTAGGCTCCCCAAGCCCAGATATTGCGGGTAACATCTTGAAGCACTGTCAGGAGGGAGGTGTGGACATCTCGTTGATGGAGGTTCAAAATTATATAAACAGCTTACTCCCTAATAAAGCCCGGGCCTCGACAAACTCCCGGGGGACCTCTTCCGGGAGGAGCCCATTGTTTGGGTCCCATACCTGTGTGCCCTATTTAACATTATTTTGAATAACCCTGGGCTAAGTACTTCGCGTAGTGTTGCCTACTTCGCCCTTTGCGCAGTAGGCGTAGCAGGCAACACTACGCCCACTCAGTGGGCGAAGTGAAGTTGCCCGCCACCCGCCTCCCTCCCGCCCTCCCTAAATACTTAAATTAACTTTTAAAAATGAATAAAAACAACTTATCTTGTCCGCTGCATCCCCGGGGCTCCCTCTTGTAATCGCGAGAAATGCGCATGCGCGGGCGGCCATGCATGCGCATTAGTATCCAAGACGGTGGCGCAATTACGAGAGGGAGCCCCGGGGGACGCAGCGTACAAGGTAAGTTGTTTTTATAGATTTTTAAAAGGTAATTTAGGTATTTAGGGAGGGCGGGAGGGAGGCGGGTGGCGCGTTGTGGGGCTACGCGAAGTGCGTGGGTGGGCGTAGTTTCACGCCCACTTCACTTAGCTTTGCGTAGCCCAACTAAGCCTACTACGCCCAAGGTTAATTTTGAATACCTGAAAAAATCCTACCAGCAGTATAGACAGCTGTGGTGAGAGAACAAGCAATGGCTCATGGTAAATGCATCATTGTCATGACACATGTGCCAACCTTAGAGGCCATAACCAAAGCAACCATTCCAAACGCTAAAGCTTTACATCCCACGATGGATACAGTGGGCAACTCCCCCACCACAACATATGTAGACTACAGATTTGATTCTACACTACAAACACAAGCTTTTCTGCAGTATGAATGAGAATATCTTCTGAATGATGAAATAATGCCTCTAGTTCGCTGTGATTACATCATATATACTGATGGGTCTTGCAGGAAGCTGGCTTTATATATAGTGTATTAAAAAGAAGTACACTCTTCAGAGAGTCCAGAAAATCCCCAAATGGTACACAGAGGTAAAAACAGATAATTCTAATGCTATTTCTATGGTAGTGTGGGCAAGGAGCTAGTCAAAATCAAGTTCAAGTTCAAACAAGCTTTATTCGACCAATAGTCATAAAAGCACATAAAAACATATACACTATTCACAAATACAAATATGAAACACAGAATATATAAAAATAGGCTTGTTTGAGCGCTGGATAATTACACAGGATTAATTAATTGACAAACAATTCATAGTATTCTAGAAACAATCTCTCCCACGCCAGATAAAGAACCCTGGTACAGAGCGTTACATTTCATAAAAAGCTATGACTAAAACACATAAAAAATACGGTAAGAGGGAGATCATACTGTTGGAGAACACTGTTTTGAAAGATGGAGGACTTTGTGGGAGATGGGTAATTCCCTGCAAAAATGTGTTTTCTGACACGCTAAGTTTAAGTAGATTCTCTAGCCCCATTTGTTCAACTCCGCACAGAGCTGAACTTACGACTTTTGCGTTTTATATTTGTAGTACCGGACTAACGGGTTTCGTAACAGACCTGTTGTGCTCAAGGCGTAGGGCCCCTGATAATTGACGATGTTTCAATGCTGCCATGTCAATTTGGTGATTCCACTTTAGGTCACACTGTAAGTTCACCTCCAGATAGGTGAGCTCCCTGACTTGCTCCAAAGAACGATTATTCATTAAAATGCCACCCTTAAAAACTCTGTGTTGGTTAAAAGTTATAAGTTTCGTTTTCAACACGTTAATTTCGAGGCCTCGAGCTAAATGTAGTTGAGCTTATATAGCGCACAGCTACCCGCAGTGGGTTTCCCGGCACTTGCTTAGGGAACCCGTCCTGATATTCCCCTGTGAGATAGCAGGGTATCCACAAGGTGAAAGTCAGGCATCCCGCCGCGAGGGGCCGTTGTGGAGATTAAGCAAGCTATTGCCCAGAGTCGCAGAGTGTGAACTCGTGAGTGGAGGAGGCACCGGGGCGAGAATTATCGAGTCCGCGGAATTTTTAGCCCAAGACCCGCCGAGGCGGGGAATTGAACCCTGGTCCAGGACCGATCTCAGCTTCCGGGTCTGCTGCCTCTAACCCCTGAGCCACACTTCTCCACTAAACACTAAACAAAATTCCTCAAAGACAATCAGTGCTTACTGTAGCCCACTTGGGGTCTTTGAAATTATTAATGTGTCGCCTGCGAACATTAATATCAAAATTTTGATCCCTGCTAAAATCGGGGCATCTGTATTCACCCTTGACATTCAATCAACTATCCCATTTACAAATAATGTAAACAGAGTAGAGGCCATGACGGATCCCTGTTGAACCCCACGCTCTACAGGAAATAAATCAGTCACCTGCCCCTGGGACCCCCACCGTATCATAGCATAATTACCCTCATGCAATCTCATAAGGAGAGTCAGGAGTTCAATAGGCAGCCCTTGCTCATAAAGCACTGCCCAGAGCCTAGAACAGGGGACAAGGTCAAAGGCCGATTTCAGATCCACAAAGGCAGCATACATGCTGCCTTTGCCTGAAGATACCACCTTCCAGTACAATAAAACAAACCGGAAAACCTGATCAATGGTACTTGTGCATGCACAGAAGCCGGCTTGCAAAGGGGACAGTATGTTATTATCATAAACCCAACCCTGTATTTTATTCAAGACTAGTCTCCCCAGTACTTTTTGAACTGAGTCGATCAGGCTAATGGGTGGATAGTTCCCCGGCAATGATTTGTCACCCTTTTTGTACACGGGCATAATTTCGGCTCCCTTCCAGGAGTCCGGTATTGGGGCTCCTCGCGCAATTGCATTTACCAATAATTTGATGTACTTTCCCCATCTAGATTTATCATAGAGGAAAACATCAGCAGGGATGCTATCTTGGCCAGGTGCTCTCCCTCCAACCACTGCACTGAGAGCTACCTCTACATCTTTGCTATTAAAAGCCTCTTCTACATAATAGACATGGCTTATCCCGCCCTCAGTTGGCTCCAGTGGGCTGCATGCGTATTATGGTTCAAAATGCTTCACTCACTGTTCCTGCGAGACAAAATTATGTGGAGATTCAGGGGTACCCTCTCTAACCCACTTTATGATATTCCAAAATAGTTTGCTATCCTTTTTAGTGCTAACCTCTTTAAGGTCAAGCCATCTCTTTTCATCCATTGAGCGTTTTGCTTTAGCCATGTAATGTTTGGACTTTAAATGGTTCCCCGCTTTTGATTGCCTCTCCAAGAAGAGTTCTTGTCCGCCGACAGTCTT
The DNA here is from genome assembly GCF_964261635.1 of Lissotriton helveticus. Classification (NCBI taxonomy): domain Eukaryota; kingdom Metazoa; phylum Chordata; class Amphibia; order Caudata; family Salamandridae; genus Lissotriton; species Lissotriton helveticus. The sequence goes on from NC_136063.1 coordinate 664,953,966, forward strand.
TATTGTACCAGCGGCATGATTTATTATATGTTTCCTTCTTGGGCTTGTAGGGTTTAACAGAATTGGTTCCCATATGTGAGAAAAAGCTATTGTGAGTCTGAGTAATAATGTCCAAGCCGGTATTGCTTGAACATAAATTATCCAGCATTAATAGGGCATGGTCAAGATCCTTAACAATATTTTCTAAGGACCCCGAATTTTCAGCTATATGTGATCACTTGAGTCGTCTCGTGTCATTAGTAGGGACTAAATCCCTAGTGTGTAGTTCTGCTCCATTACCAGGTGAGCCCTCCGGCAGCCACCAACTAAAAACTACACACAAAGAAGTGTGGTCACTTTCCAATTGAGCCCATACTTCCATATCCTCAACAGTATGCCAGACTTTCAGACTCACCAATATATAGTCAATTCAACTTTTGTTGATTCCTTTATTAAATGTGTTTGCCCCCAACATATCACTGGAGGTTCTACCACTTAATGCCCTAAGCTCCTTCTCAAGACAAATAGAATTTAGCTGTATAACCGGCTCTGACCATTTCTTTATGGGAGCAAGCTCCAACTTTTGGATTTCCCACTGGGCGTCTTCCTCTTCAGTGAGGAGCCAATCCTCACTAACTAGTCGCTCAAACATTGAATTAAAATCACCAGCTATTATTGTGTTTCTTGCTTGAGAGTGGGAATCGAGGAGTTCGTCTAAAGCCGCTAAAACTTTGGATCTACCCCCTCTTGTTCCCCTCACATAAATATTATAGATATCAATAATACCTAGCAAACCCAGGTTTAAACTTGATGCCAGAATATCATTGTTATCAGATGGAATTTCCTTGATATTGATACCTAAAGATTGCCGGACCCAAATAATCAGACCACCAGAGGGTCGACCTTTTGCCCCCTTTACTGCCGGTACATAGTAATTTAGGAAACCTACTCTGTGAAGCAGGATTAGTGACCAGGTTTCTTGGAAACGGGAGATATCAAAAGTGTCTATAAAAGCAAGGCAATCTGGAGATGATAGTTTAGTGCCAATCCCTGCGATGTTCCATGATAACAGAGTGTCTCTTTCGGGGTTCTGAGTGCTAAGCAGTGTGTCTATATATTTCCGTATGGGAGGGGTACACAACCATATGGACCCCACAGGTTCAGGTGACTGCAAAATAAATTGTTGGACCTGCTTAATTCAACTTTTAATGGCTCCACAAGATGGAGATGTTGTTAGATCACTTTCCCCAGTTTTTATCAGGTCTTCATCACTCCCAGTCCAGGGAAGACATTGCTTGGCAGCTCGGGCTGGACTGTTCCCATGAGGCACAGGGTCAGACTGATTTGCATATGACCATGTCTGAACTGGGGTGGCCGAGTGAGCTAAAGAATGGTGATGGATTAAACCCAGATCAGTTGACTGGGGGTGAGTGTTTGATTTGCTCAAACGCTCCGTCCATCATCCCCTTTTGTATCGCTTTGTTCGCCCTAAGTGTGGCAGGGTATGCTCAGACGTGAGTCCCTTGCTCACTTGATTCAAGATAGACTGGCTGATGAGGATTATGAATCCGAAACCGGTCCCAGGATGCTTGTTTCCGGTCCAGGGAAGACATTGCTTGGCAGCTCGGGCTGGACTGTTCCCATGAGGCACAGGGTCAGACTGATTTGCATATGGCCATGTCTGAACTGGGGTGGCCGAGTGAGCTAAATAATGGTGATGGATTAAACCCAGATCAGTGGACTGGGGGTGAGTGTTTGATTTGCTCAAACGCTCCGTCCATCATCCCCTTTTGTATCGCTTTGTTCGCCCTAAGTGTGGCAGCGTATGCTCACACGTGAGTCCCTTGCTCACTTGGCCACTGGATTCAAGATAGCCTGGCTGATGAAGATTATGAATCCGAAACCGGTCCCAGGATGCTTGTTTCTGGTCCAGGGTAGACATTGCTTGGCAGCTCGGGCTGGACTGTTCCCATGAGGCACAGGGTCAGACTGATTTGCATATGGCCATGTCTGAACTGGGGTGGCTGAGTGAGCTGAAGAATGGTGATGGATTAAACCCAGATCAGTTGACTGGGGGTGAGTGTTTAATTTGCTCAAACGCTCCGTCCATCATCCCCTTTTGTGTTGCTTTGTTCGCCCTAAGTGTGGCAGGGTATGCTCAGACGTGAGTCCCTTGCTCACTTGGCCACTGGATTCAAGATAGCCTGGCTGATGAGGATTATGAATCCGAAACCGGTCCCAGGATGCTTGTTCCCGGTCCAGGGAAGACATAGCTTGGCAGCTCGGGCTGGACTGTTCCCATGAGGCACAGGGTCAGACTGATTTGCATATGGCCATGTCTGAACTGGGGTGGCCGAGTGAGCTAAAGAATGGTGATGGATTAAACCCAGATCAGTTGACTGGGGGTGAGTGTTTGATTTGCTCAAACGCTCCGTCCATCATCCCCTTTTGTATCGCTTTGTTCGCCCTAAGTGTGGCAGGGTATGCTCAGACGTGAGTCCCTTGCTCACTTGGCCACTGGATTCAAGATAGCCTGGCTGATGAGGATTATGAATCCGAAACCGGTCCCAGGATGCTTGTTTCCGGTCCAGGGAAGACATTGCTTGGCAGCTCGTGCTGGACTGTTCCCATGAGGCAGAGGGTCAGACTGATTTGCATATGGCCATGTCTGAACTGGGGTAGCCGAGTGAGCTAAAGAATGGTGATGGATTAAACCCAGATCAGTTGACTGGGGGTGAGTGTTTGATTTGCTCAAACCCTCCGTCCATCATCCCCTTTTGTATCGCTTTGTTCGCCCTAAGTGTGGCAGGGTATGCTCAGACGTGAGTCCCTTGCTCACTTGGCCACTGGATTCAAGATAGCCTGGCTGATGAGGATTATGAATCCGAAACCGGTCCCAGGATGCTTGTTTCCAGTCCAGGGAAGACATTGCTTGGCAGCTCGGGCTGGACTGTTCCCATGAGGCACAGGGTCAGACTGATTTGCATATTGCCATGTCTGAACTGGGGTGGCCGAGTGAGCTAAAGAATGGTGATGGATTAAACTCAGATCAGTTGACTGGGGGTGAGTGTTTGATTTGCTCAAACACTCCGTCCATCATCCCCTTTTGTATCGCTTTGTTCGCCCTAAGTGTGGCAGGGTATGCTCAGACGTGAGTCCCTTGCTCACTTGGCCACTGGATTCAAGATAGCCTGGCTGATGAGGATTATGAATCCGAAACCGGTCCCAGGATGCTTGTTTCCGGTCCAGGGAAGACATTGCTTGGCAGCTCGGGCTGGACTGTTCCCATGAGGCACAGGGTCAGACTGATTTGCATATGGCCATGTCTGAACTGAAGTGGCCGAGTGAGCTAAAGATTGGTGATGGATTAAATTCAGATCAGTTGACTGGGGGTGAGTGTTTGATTTGCTCAAACGCTCCGTCCATCATCCCCTTTTGTATCGCTTTGTTCGCCCTACGTGTGGCAGGGTATGCTCAGACGTGAGTCCCTTGCTCACTTGATTCAAGATAGCCTGGCTGATGAGGATTATGAATCCGAAACCGGTCCCAGGATGCTTGTTTCCGGTCCAGGGAAGAAATTGCTTGGCAGCTCGGGCTGGACTGTTCCCATGAGGCACAGGGTCAGACTGATTTGCATATGGCCATGTCAGAACTGGGGTGGCCGAGTGAGCTAAAGAATGGTGATGGATTAAACCCAGATCAGTTGACTGGGGGTGAGTGTTTGATTTGCTCAAACGCTCCGTCCATCATCCCCTTTTGTATCGCTTTGTTCGCCCTAAGTGCGGCAGGGTATGCTCAGATGTGAGTCCCTTGCTCACTTGGCTACTGGATTCAAGATAGCCTGGCTGATGAGGATTATGAATCTGAAACCGGTCCCAGGATGCTTGTTTCCGGTCCAGGGAAGACATTGCTTGGCAGCTCGGGCTGGACTGTTCCCATGAGGCACAGGGTCAGACTGATTTGCATATGGCCATGTCTGAACTGGGGTGGCCGAGTGAGCTAAAGAATGGTGATGGATTAAACCCAGATCAGTTGACTGGGGGTGAGTGTTTGATTTGCTCAAACGCTCCGTCCATCATCCCCTTTTGTATCGCTTTGTTCGCCCTAAGTGTGGCAGGGTATGCTCAGACGTGAGTCCCTTGCTCACTTGGCCACTGGATTCAAGATAGCCTGGCTGATGAGGATTATGAATCCGAAACCGGTCCCAGGATGCTTGTTTCCGGTCCAGGGAAGACATTGCTTGGCAGCTCGGGCTGGACTGTTCCCATGAGGCACAGGGTCAGACTGATTTGCATATGGCCATGTCTGAACTGGGGTGGCCGAGTGAGCTAAAGAATGGTGATGGATTAAACCCAGATCAGTTGACTGGGGGTGAGTGTTTGATTTGCTCAAACGCTCTGTCCATCATCCCCTTTTGTATTGCTTTGTGCCATAGGCCTGCACCCAATGTGCCTTGCTTTCATCCATCATTCCCAGGGGTACTCACTCAGTGGTGCATGGGCCTAGTCTTTCTGTGTGGTCTCTTTAATGTAAACATCATGGAGGGAATGGATGGCATTGGATTGTGGTGATTTTTGTGTGTTTTTCGATTTTTTTGGGGGGTGTTGATCGGGCATGGCCATGTGGGTGGGGGCCATTTTGAAGTCTGGTCCAAGGCCATGTGGTGGGGGTGAAGGAGCCATTTTGAATCCAGGCAGTGTGCTTTGTGCCATAGGCCTGCATCCAATGTGCCTTGCTTTCATCCATTATGCCCATGGGTACCCAGTCGTGCATGGGCCTAGTCTTTCTGTGGGGTCTCTTTATTGTAAACATCATGGAGGGCATAGATGGCATTGGATTGTGGTGATTTTTGTGTGTTTTTCAATTTTTGGGGGTGTTGATGGGGCATGGCCATGTGGGTGGGCGCCATTTTGAGGCCTGGTCCAGGCAGGGCCTGGCCATGTGGGTGGGGGTCTAGGGGCAATTTTGAAGGCAGGCAGTGTGCTTTGTTGTGCCATAGGCCTGCACCCAGTCTGCCATGCTTTCATCCATTATGCCCAGGGGTACTCTGTCAGTGGTGCATTTTATTGGTCTTTCCATTTTGGGGGGTGGGTATAATAAAAATGCTTACTTGCAAACTATTAATTGAAGCGCTACATATGCAACATTTATTTAACTGATGTTCCTCTGGCTTCGTTTGCTTTTAGGTGCAAAAAGACGAATCATCAGCCTTATCGTTCCTCATCAGTGCCAGGAAGAAGTCCTGCTGCGGTGTGTGCAGCACAACGTCACGTGTAGCCACAGACAACTCTGCAACTTGTGCAACTGCGGCCTGCTGTTCTGACATCTGAAGAAGATGGCCCCAAAAAAAGTTGCCCGTAGCTCCTCTAGCAAGAAAGTTGCCAGTAAGGAGCAGAAGAGGCAACTGGCGCCACTTACCAAGGAGACTGGTGTGACGACCGCCACATTTTTTGGGGAAAAAAAGTACGCCTGCAGCAGCAGCGGGGTCTGCTGGGGACCAAGCTGGGAGCAGCACCTCCGCTCCATTGTGCTCAGTGCCACCACCACCACGCCAACTTAGGTCCAAGCCCATGAGTGCTGCAGAGGCAGCCAGTATAGTTGTTCAATCACCATCGACCAGTGATGTTGGCTCATCGCAAGAAAGTAGCAGCATCCCTCAATCAACACAGGTTGTTGTAACTCATCTGACGAGTGTTCAACAACCACATCCGCAACAACAACCACATGTGCAAGTACAAGCCCAAGTACATGTGGAAAGAGAGGCGGCGCAAGGAGAGGAGCAAGCAGAGGTGCATGGAGTGGCACAAGTGCCCACAATAGTTGTTCCTCCCGAAGTAGGGGCACATCAGGAAATCGACATTCAAGTCGAGGTATCACATGAGGAAGCCACTCCTCCTGATGATTCATTGTCTTCCAGATCCCCAGCAAGGAAAAGATCAAGGATGGTGTCTACTTCTTCTTCAAGCCCCCTTCCTTCTGATGATATGGATGAAACTTGGGAACCACCACGGCCGTCTGAGAGTGAGGCACGCCATGATCTGACAAAGGTAGCTAAGTGTAAAAGGAAGGTCCCCAAAAGTCTCAGAGTTATGGAGTGTGATGATGACGCTGAACAAGAAGGGGCGTATACTCCTGCTGATGAAGACTCTCACGACGACGACGCATTCATCATAGGCGTCACTCCAGCCTCAGCGGGGCATGCAGCACACAGACATTTTAACCCTAGCCCGAAATGCTGCTGAGCATGATGATGATGATGGCGACGTGGGAATGGGACCACCACAAATGCAGTTAACTAGTACACCACCACCTACAGCTTCCATAATTTCTCGCCAGAAGGGACCTCAATCCACTTCGACCTCAATTCCTCAATTAGTGGTGCTGTAAGTGCACAACGTACTAAATTTCGGCAACACACATCCTCCAGTTCATCTGGCATTAGCAGCATTCCCAGTATCGCCTCCTCCGCCCCCCACAGACATTTGAAGACCGCAGTTTGGGACTTCTTTAGTGTTAGCCCAACAAGGGAAAACATAGCCATTTGTACCATCTGTAAGGTTTGAGTTAGTTGTGGTAAGCTTGGTACCAACTATGGTACCGGAGGCCAGAGAGGTCATCTTGAGAGACAGCACACTGTCAAATGGCATGCGCACCTAAAGGGAGATCAAGGATGCCCGAATTGCAAGTCAACAAATTGTATCCATTGATGTTTCATCTGCTGATGACGAGGAGGAAGAAGAAGCGTCAAACATTTCTTCAGTTACACCCAGTACCCCTGTCAGCAGTACACCCCCTGCAAGATATATGAGCCACACTAAGGGGGTCATTAGGATCGCGGACGGACTTGCGTCCGTCCGCGACCCCAGAGCAGGAGGGAACCTCCGCATGGCATGCGGAGTTCCCTCCTGTGCAATTAGGATGTGACCGCAAGGGTTGCGGTCACATCCTCTATTTTTAACATTGCGGCGGGTGGAGCTTCAAGCTGCACCCGCCGCAAGGTTAAAAATGCACGCATTGCATTTGCATGCAGTAAGAGGCAGGCACCGCGCGGTGCCTGCCGCTTTCTGCATGCAAATGCAGGGGGGTACCATAGGTACCCCCCATGTGCACCCCCCACCCCCCCTTCACCTAGGGGGCCCGCAACGGGCCCCCGCAGTGAAGTTCCGTATGTTTTTCCACGGCGGAAAACCCGCCGCGGAAAGGCATACTTTACAGGCCATCCTAATATGGTGGACGGTGTCTGACAGACACCATCACCATATTAGAGCTTTTCCGCCGCGGTTGTAAGCCAGCCGCGGCGGAAAAGCTGCGGACGGAAACCAGGACCCACCAGCCATCCTAATGTGGCGGTGGGTCTTTGGTCAGTCCGCTGCGGTTTTTCCGCATTCTCTGGGCCGGCGGTGCCTTCCGCCGGCCCCGAGGATGCGGAAAAAACGCGATCCTAATCGACCCCTAAGAGTGTGGGAGAGAGTGAGACACCAATGCGAAAAAGTTCATCATCACGGAGCGTAACTGGGTCGCAGAAGTCATCATCATCCCGTAAAATGGTCCAGCCCACCATTAGAAGCATGTTGTTTTCAGAAGCGCCATATGAACGCAACCACCCAATGGCGCGTCTGTATAACACTAAGCTGGCTACAATGATAGCGCTGGACCTTCTCCCTTTTTCTTTTGTGAAAGGGGTGGGTTTTCTTGAAATGGTGGCAACGCTCTGCCCTAAATGGAAGGTTCCTAGCCGGTTCTATTTTGCCAGAGTTGCGGTTCCAGCACTACATGAAGATGTGCTGGAGGTGATTGGGGCAACTTTTCAGAAGAGTGCTGTTCACACTATACATCTGACAACAGACATGTGGACCAGTTGCGCAGCCACTGATTACATGTGCATCACTGCACACTGGGTCTCTTTTTCAGGGGTTAAAGCAAAGATAAATGCAGGTGTTGACGAGGACAAAGTTTATAAAGCTGCTCGGAAACATGCAACAATAGCCATGTTTGCCATGGAGAAAAGTCATACAGGAGAAAACATTTTGCATGAATTTAACACAAAGGTCTTTGAATGGCTGTCCCCAAGAAAACGCATGATTGGTTATGTTTCCACGGATAATGGCGCCAATGTAGTTAAGGCCATGGATATGGGTAACTATTTCAGAGTGCCGTGTCTGGCGCACTGTATAAACCTGGTTGTTAAAAAATTCTTGAGTGAAGAAAGTCCAGTCTCCGAGTTACTGACCACCTGCCGAAGAATGTGCACACATTTCAACCATTCTTTTAAGGCCCGGAAGCAGCTGAGGTGCCTGTAATATGAACGTAAATTGCCAGTGAAAGCACTTATCCAGGAGGTGGCAACACGTTGGAACTCAACCTTCTACATGCTTGAGCGTCTGTATGAGCAGTATGCGGTAGTCGATCAGTATTTCTTTAAACTGGGTACACCTATGATGGACATGAGGATACAGGTGGAGCAATGGCACCTAGTTAAAAGCCTGACACACATGCTTCGTCCTTTTGAGATCTTCACGCGTGCAGTCAGCAGGGAGGACTGTAATTTGGGAAAAGCTATCCCATTGTTGAGCATGCTAGAGCACCGACTGAAGGCAGTGTGTTCTAAGTTTGAAAAAGATGGAAAGGAAGAAGCATTTGAGTTGGCGGAGAAGTTATTACACCGCCTACTTCGCGATGATCATCTTGAAATGATCAACACAGAACAGCATTACATTTGTGCTACTATTCTGGATCCACGGTACAAAAAGGCAGTGGCAGGCAGAGTATTCTTTCCTTTTGATGACACAGATGTTACAAAGTACAAACATTGGCTAGCTGTGTCAGCCACTCGGTTTGAAAGAGTACGGCAGGAAATTGAAGGAAAAGGCAGTACATCAGCATCAGCAGGCTGTCCGCAGTCAAAAAAATCCACTTCTGCATTTGTGGCTGTGGCAGAAGTGAGTGATTTTCCTTCTCAGCCGTTAACGACACCAGCAACCGTATCATCTGCACAAGACACAACAGTAATATTGTGTGAAGAAGAGGATTGGCTAACTCAGCTTGGGTTTGCTTCTGAAATGGTCCCAGAAAAAAGTAAGCAAAGTGGAGGAACCCTGGAGAACCTTGAGTCGATGGTACAGGCCTATCTGAATGACTCAACAGAGGTCCATCTTTCTCATGACCCATTGGCGTATTGGCATGGGAAAACAGTTGTGTGGCCAGAGATCACCAACCTGGCTATAAATTACTTGTCTTGCCCACTCGCAAGGGTGTCTTCTGAACGTGTTTTCAGTGCTGCTGGTGGCATTGTAACTTCCAAAAGGACCCGCCTCTCGCCCAAAAATGTGGAGAGGTTAACAATGATCAAGATGAATCAGCACCTCACACCACCAGATTACAAAATACGAGAATGCACGCAGGAAGAAGACGAGGAGGACACCAACTTAGATGAGGGAAGTTCTTCTCTGTTAAGTGACCTACTCCCGTCTGAATTCGCAGAGTTTGAAGACGAGCTCTTCTTCCCTGACACCGAGCCCTGAAAATGAGTCAATGAATCACTAACTTTCTTTTTCGTACTTATTCACTTTTATTCCTGTGTGTCTGTCTTTCTTTGTTTTGCAAAATCTATATAAAAAAAACTTTAATCACCTAATCACAAAAACAAGCCCATCAGCAGAACTGTCTTCACTTATTTGCTTATTGATTTGAAGGTGCCGCAGTCTGCATTCCTCATGTTCACCAGTTCACAAGAACATGCTCCTCTATCCTCCTCCTCCTCCAGACTCCTATTTCCCTCAAAGCAGATGGCTGGATTACGCCCAATGAAGAAAGACTCTGCCCTTGTGGGGGTGTTCTACTTCTTTGCGGGTGAGTTGACGGGTCTGGGGCCATTGCTGGGAAGGTCTAATACCGGATAAAAGTGGTTTGGCGAAAATCGGAGCAGAAAAAGATTTTGCGCTTTTGATCACTTGCCTGTCTTTGGGGTGCTGTTTGGCGGGCTTTTAGGTTGTTGTGGGTGGGTTTTGGGGTCTGGGAGCACTGCTGGCACAGTCTAATGTTGATTGCATTTGTTTTTCAGGAAATCCATGGTGGAAAAGGGGAGTTAGGGCCTAGCTGCACAGCGTATTTGGACAGAATTGAAGGTAGTAGGCCCATTTTTGCTTTTTGCCTGTTTGGGGGTGTTCTGCTTTTTTGCGGGTGGCTGCAGGGGTCTGGGGCCATTGCTGGGAATGTCTAATACCGGATAAAAGTGGTTTGGACAAAATCGGAGCAGAAAAAGATTTTGCGCTTTTGATCACTTGCCTGTCTTTGGGGTGCTGTTTGGCGGGCTTTTAGGTTGTTGTGGGTGGGTTTTGGGGTCTGGGAGCACTGCTGGCACAGTCTAATGTTGATTGCATTTGTTTTTCAGGAAATCCATGGTGGAAAAGGGGAGTTAGGGCCTAGCTGCACAGCGTATTTGGACAGAATTGAAGGTAGTAGGCCCATTTTTGCTTTTCGCCTGTTTGGGGGATGTTCTGCTTTTTTGAGGGTGGCTGCAGGGGTCTGGGGCCATTGCTGGGAATGTCTAATACCGGATAAAAGTGGTTTGGACGAAATCGGAGCAGAAAAAGATTTTGCGCTTTTGATCACTTGCCTGTCTTTGTGGTGCTGTTTGAGGGGGTTCCGGGTGTTTGTGGGTGGGTTTTGGGGTCTGGGAGCACTGCTGGGTATGGATAGTTTTGATTGCAGGAGGTTTGAAGCAAATCCATGGTGGCAAAGGAGAGTTAGGGCCTAGCTGCAGAGCGCGCGTGGAGTGATTTTGGAGATTTGCCTGAAAATTTCTAAGTCCCCATTTTTGTAGTTTTGCTTTTTGGCTGTTTGGGGGTCTTCTACTTCTTTCCGCCTGGTTTGACGGGTCTGGGGCCATTGCTGGGAAGGTCTAATACCGGATAAAAGTGGTTTGGAGAAAATCGGAGCAGAAAAAGATTTTGCGCTTTTGATCACTTGCCTGTCTTTGGGGTGCTGTTTGGCGGGCTTTTAGGTTGTTGTGGGTGGGTTTTGGGGTCTGGGAGCACTGCTGGCACAGTCTAATGTTGATTGCATTTGTTTTTCAGGAAATCCATGGTGGAAAAGGGGAGTTAGGGCCTAGCTGCACAGCGTATTTGGACAGAATAGAAGGTAGTAGGCCCATTTTTGCTTTTTGCCTGTTTGGGGGTGTTCTGCTTTTTTGCGGGTGGCTGCAGGGTCTGGGGCCATTGCTGGGAATGTCTAATACCGGATAAAAGTGGTTTGGAGAAAATCAGAGCAGAAAAAGATTTTGAGCTTTTGATCACTTGCCTGTATCTGGGGTACTGTTTGGCGGGCTTTTAGGTTGTTGTGGGTGGGTTTTGGGGTCGGGGAGCACTGCTGGCACAGTCTAATGTTGATTGCATTTGTTTTTCAGGAAATCCATGGTGGATAAGGGGAGTTAGGGCCTAGCTGCAGAGCGCATTGGGACTGAATTCCAGGTGGGCCCAAAGTTTTCTACGTGTGGCTTTTCCAGGGTTTTTCCTTTTGGCTTGTTGGGGGGGTTAAACTTGTTTTCGCCCAGGTTGACAGTTCTGGGGTCATTGCTGGAAAGGTCTAATACCCGAAAGAAAGTGTTTTGGAGACAATCCCTGGGGAAAAGGTGTTTGCCTTTTCTGAGATTCCGCTCACTCTACCGTTTTCGGGGGGCTGTTTGTGGGGGTTCCTGGTGTTTGTGGGGGGGTTTGCGAGTCTTGGAGCAATGCTGGGTATGGATACTTTTGCTTGCTTGCAAGTGGTTTGAATACAATCGGGATTTGGGCCTACTTTACTTTCAAAGTACGTTTTGTCACCATTTTCTACTAGGCCTCGTTTTTGGAGATCTGATTGGGGGTCTTCTACATTTTTGCGACTGGGTTTAGTAAGGGTCTGGGAGCACTGCTGGGAAGGTCTAATTTTGTTCTAAAACACAGTTTACTGTACACCTAGCTTGAGGGGAAAGATCCGCTAAATTAATTTGCCCATACTTATTTGTCCTTCAAAAGGAGACTCAGACAGAGTAGGCACTTTAAAAAATATTGTACTGTCTATTAGGAAACTCAAAGTGTGACTTTTTGCACTACACAGCGTACATACCTTATATTTATTTGTCAGTGGTGTTCTAATATCACTTCCTGTTTTTCCATCAATAATTACAGGCCGGGTTTCAGCCTGTGCAATGGGGAAAAAAGGATGCAGTCAGGCTTCACATTAGCGAGCCGCAATTCAGCATCCGCCAGGCAGGCAGTGGACAGGGTGTCTTCTGGTCACCAACATTGATGGACCGAGCGTCAGATGGAATGGAGGAGTCCCGCTAATAAGAGGAATCGTTGGATGCATGCAACTTACCAAATTCAACAGGACAACTACAAAAACATACAGATACAGTATCCGTTCTTTTCTAATTATCTTTTAAGTAATGTTATTGCTGTGAACTTCTATGAGTGTGACTCTGCATTTCTTAGATCTCTGCTTCTAAATGCAGCCCTACAGCCATTCTATAGGTTTTACTTCTACTATTTTTTAAACCTAATTTAATGTAAGAAGTGTTTCTCTGAGTGCAGAGATAGGCAAGTGAAAACGCATAATTATTACTGCAGCCCTGTACTGTCGCATTCTTTCATTCACGGTTGTCGAAAGTACTACTTACTTTTCAGTAACCATGCATGCAGTAGTGCATGCACTTCCTTTATGTCACTTACAAGATTTATGGATAGCTTTGTACCCAAAGATTTGTTTATCTTCAATTATTGTTTGTCCATGCTGTGCTTTTTTTTTCTTCTCTCAACAAAACTTTCCCAAAAACGCCCATTCCCACCCATTTTCCAAACCCTAACCCTCTTCCCCCGGGCTGTGTGGTTTTGATTGATGTGTGACTAAATGACAGCAATAATTCCACACACTTGCTGGGGAGGATAAGGTCATAGCAACAGGCTGGTGAAGGAATCCGAGGATATCTTCTTACTCAGCTTGACACTGAGTCACTATTGGCAAATGAAAGCACATTTTCATGTGCGCCATCAACTTGATTGGTCATCAAGATCATCCTCCTCCTAGACGTGGCAAATTATTACGCTGCTGTGTCCTTCACCTTTAGTACTATTTCTTGTAGTACTAGCCAATGTCAAAGAAATTCAACGCAAGTACTAGTTATACTTTCAATACTTTACCATTTGTTAGGCTACATTGTGGCACTGTTCTAGTGTACTGTCACCCGCTATATTCTCTATTGTACCGCTAATGCTACGGTAAGGACAAACAAGGTTTCATTTTCTTTTTTTTCAGATGCTGCAACTGCCACTGTGTAACACCACAAGTACCACCTCAATGATGACATTTCATCCGCCCAGGATTGCCAACCTTAATCGCCATTTCTCGTGCAGCCAGCCCTGTGCCTAGCCCTATTTGGACCAGGGCTCCTGAGGCGAAAAGCCTGGAGATTTGATTTTTTAAAACATTTTAAACGCTTTGTTGTGTAATAATTTGTGTTGAAACCCCCCCCACCGGCTCTCCCTTACCTCCAGGACATTGGACCACGCAGCCGATTAAGGGCTCGTGCGGTTAGAGAGACGCCATTCCAGGGAAGCCCTCGCTCCTGTACACGCCCCCTGCCGCTCGGCCACACCCCCTTCCACTCCTCCCTTAAGCAATGTGTCTCGGCCGACCGTGCAGCGGACGCGCGCAGAGGGCGCGCCGCCTGCGCGTTAAAGGCAAGCCCGTCTGCGCCCGTCCGCGGCCGGCCGGGGACAGGGGCCACAGCCCCTGGCCACCCAAGCCCCCTAGGATACAATACAGCTCTGCTTCCCTCATCAAACTAAAACCTACCACGGAAACCGGCTGTCACAACCGTCACCATACCCTGGACCTACCCACCTCCTGCCTATACTGCAACACTAGGCTTAATTCAGCACGGCATAAACCGGACCAGCAGAAATACACCCTTCTTCTCCTGAACTGCAGATCCCTGCCAAAACACAGCGCGGAAATCTCCCTGCTAATAGACGAGCGAACACCTGACGCTGTCTTCCTAACCGAGACCTGGTTAACCCCTGACTGCGATCCAGATGTGATACAAGCACTCCCCCCTGGTTACCAGATCTCTCGTAGGGACCGCACATGGGGGAAGGGCGGAGGCCTCGCATTCATTCACAAAACTCTATACCAGTGCCACTGTATCCCGGATCCTATCCCAGACTGCGAAAGCATGTCTTTCTGCCTCAAACTTACCCCCAACGACAGCCTAACAGGTGCACTTGTGTATCGCCCACCAGGCCCACTGAACCATTTCCACTCCTCACTACCCTCGCTAGCGGCCGAACTAGCCATGTCCTCTTCCAACTTCACATTGCTAGGTAATTTTAACATTCACTTCGACGATAACACTGACAGCACCGCTAATGAGCTAACCTTAAGCCTGGCCGCAATCCAACTGGAGCAACTAATCTGAGCCCCCCACCCACAACAAGGGTCACCTGCTGGACCCTGTTTTTAGCAACTGTCCCAACCTCTCGGTAGGTACTATTACACACCTCCCCTGGTCTGACCACGTTCTATTCCCCTCACTTGGTCCACCCACAAACCCATTTCCCACACCCCACACCGCAAAAATGAGAAACTGGTCGAGGCTCCCTCCAGAACTGTGGTCTAGCTCACTGGCAGCCTCAAAGCCCTCGCTCTCCCAGCACCCCATATCCGACAGTAGGAACTTCAACAACTGGATTGAGGAGTCTATCGACTCTATTCTCCCGCCCGGAAAACGGTGTTAAAAAGAGCACCAGAAACTGCCCCCTGGTACTCAGAGGAGCTCAGGGAGAAAAAACGTCAGTGCAGGAAGCTTGAAAGAAAATGGCGCCTGGGATTTGCCACCACTGACAAAGCCAAGTACAGGGAAGCCATTAGGTCTTACAAACTCGAAATAACCACAGTACAATCCACTTACTATAAGGAGAAAATCATGTCAGCTAAATCCAAGCCAAGAGAAATCTACCAAATAGTCAAAAGCCTCTCAAAGCTTCCCCCACCTGCAGTCCCAGCCGACAATCCTATGGCTCGCTGCAATGATCTAGCCGAATTCTTTTATCAAAAAATAAACAAAATATATTTATCCTTCGCGGCCCCTGTCCCAGAGCTTAGCGCTGCTGAGTCTCATCCTCCCACAGTACACCCCCTATGAGTAACCCTGAGCAATTTTCCTCTCTTAGACCTAGAGTCACTCAAATCCCTCTCACAACAGACAAAATCCGGCTCCCCTTGCGACCCAGCTCCCCCCCGCACGATGACCACAGCTAGCCAAGTCATCCTCCCCACCCTTATGGATCTACTTAACGGCTCCATACTAAAGGGGGTTCTATCTCCAACCTGGAAACAGGCAATGGTGAAAGCACTACTGAAGAAGCCCAACCTTAACCCCAATGATCCTAACAACTATCGCCCCATCTCCCTGCTACCCTGGGTAAGCAAGATTCTGGAGAAACACATCAACCTCCACCTCACAAAATTCCTCGAAGAGAATCGCCTACTGGATTCTACTCAAACAGGATTCCGTCCCAAACATGGCACAGAAACAGCTCTTCTAGCCGTGACGGAAGAATCCAGGAGGATCTTGGACCGAGGGGGATCAGTGGCAGTTATCCTCCTCGACCTGAGTGCTGCGTTTGACACGGTGTGCCACAGAACTCTGCTGTGTCAACTATCCGATCTGGGAGTTTCCGGAGATGCTCTTGCCTGGCTGGGATCCTTCTTGAGCGGAAGGACCTTCCAGGTCTTCAACGGTGACTCATGCTCCGCCAGCAGACCCCTGGACTGCGGGGTACCGCAGGGCTCTTCATTAAGCCCCACACTGTTCAATGTGTACATGAGACCGTTGGCTGAGGTCGTCCGCCCATATGGTATCAAGACCATCACGTACGCGGACGACACTCAGCTTGTGTTCTCCCTGGCACAGAGGAACAGTGAGTCCCCAGAAGCCAACCTGACTGCTTGTATGGAAGATGTTAAGAGATGGATGACGGCATCCTCTCTGAAACTTAACGGTGATAAATCCGAGATTATGCTGCTTGGCCCCCCTACCCCTACCGCCATTGACCAGCTATGGCCCTCTAGTCTAGGTCCCCCTCCAACTCCAAAGGACAATATTAAGAGTCTAGGAGTATGGCTGGACAAATCACTTACCCTCAACACCCAGGCAACAAAAACCTCCGCAATCTGCTTTGGGATCATCCGGATGCTGAGAAAAATCCTGCCACTCCTGCCCTTTGAAGCCAAGCAAGTTGTCATTCAGGGTCTGATCCAATCCCGTCTCGACTTCAACAACGCCCTTTACCTGGGGGCCCCCGAATACGTGCTGCAAAAACTCCAGCGGACTCAAAACTGCGCAGCACGTACGCTACTCCAGATTCCGCACAGCGAATCAGTGGAAGCGGGGATCAGAGTCCTACACTGGCTCCTTGTTAAGGGAAGAATAAAATTCAAAGCTGTGTGCATATCCCACCAAGCCTTTTACAGATCCGGCCCCGAGATCAATAATTCACTCCTCACCCCCTACTGCCCAGGCAAACTACTCCGGTCTACGAACGCATTTCTCGCTGCAGTCCCCCGGGTCAAAAGGTCCAGAGTAGGAGGAAGGTGCTTCACGCTCAATGCTGCTAAGCTATGGAACTCCCTTACCATCCACCTAAAATCCAACCCCAACCTTTCATCTTTCCGTAAAGGGCTAAAAGTACTCCTCTTCAGAAACTAACCCCATCCCCTGATCCCCACTCCCTCAGAGCACTTTTCCTCACTATTAGCGCTGGGACGCCCTAGGGCAACAGCCGCGCTCTACAAAACCCCTTTTCATTTCATTCATTATTTCCAAACACAAATTACAGGTAAGATAAGCGTTTGGGGGGAGGTAGTATAATGGAGTATTAGGAGAGACGTCCTAGGACTATTGAATTCACTTACTCTGTGACAGGCACTTAGTTTTTAAAACATTTGGGCAATTACTAGTATTTACACAACTTGAATCAAGATGCCAATTAAGTTTCAGGAAAACAAACTTACTGTTAAACCTCCACCCACCAGCCTCAAAAGCAGTAAAAAACACGTATGCTAAGATAAAGTTTAAAGAATATTTATATATCCCTAACATAAATAATCTCCCGCAAGACCCAACCCACCCCCCTCCCGAACCCCAACGAATGTCCGTGAAAACTAAGTCCAAAAAAGTAGAAAACCCAACTCCCAATTCCCACCCCCCAGAAGTCTTTAAAAAAGGGGCAAGGGACAGTCTCCTCCTACTGCTGGCTGCTGTTGACTTTTCGGGCCAGGTCGGCATGCTTCTTTGAGGAAGGTCTCGAGCAGGGTTTTGGTGTTGAGGAGCTCCTGCTGGAGGTAGGACACCCTAAGTGAAAGGCGGTGCACGTGTGCCTTCCACCTGCTGTGGGTGGAAGCTGATTTCTTTGCTGCTCGGCTGTGGCGGGTGGCTGCGGTACCCCGGCTCCGTACCGCTGGAGACCTGCTGCGCTGACTGGCTGACCCAGGGAGCGTGGAGGAGGATGCATGTGTCGCCGTGGATGTTGTCGACGTACTCTGCGTGTCCTCCCCCTTCTGGGCCACCAGCCGCCGATATTCGGCGACAGTGGCCTCCAGCCTCCGTTGCCGGGCCCTTTTAGCCAGCTCCTTCCGTGTTGGTTTGGAAGGAGCATCTATATGAAGAAAGAAAGACATAGTCTGTAACCAATGCTCTTTAAGATTAACACAAAATGATTCAGCAGAAAGCTGTGTCACAGTAGAACTAGCAACTTGCAAGCGCAGTACATAACTATTGTGGCCAGTATCTATCTAACCTCCCACTTCTTCATCCTTGCTCTAACATTAGTGGGAGTTTAAGGAATCAATTCTATGAGCACTATGGACTCACTCCATTAGAGTCGACTATGACAGTACACCAGCCTTATTCTTCTTCTTCTCTCTTGTTTAGCAAAATTGGTACGTTAACTTCTGCAAGGCGGCATCATGCCAGCGCAGTCAACTTGCACCCGAGAAAAACAGACGCCCGCCATGATGAGTGAGACAGACTTGCGTTACTGTACCAGTCCAGTACATGCAGGTGGTGATACTCTTACTTTTCTATTACGGGTGGCACTGAGAATACTCTGTTACAAGGGCTACTGCTTAATTAATTTAACTTTCACCCCACAGTGCCAATGAATACTAGAAAAGGAAAATGAAGAAGATAAATAATCTGATTATCTATCACTGCACATGGTATGTATTTGCTTACATATGGGATTACTTTAGGTGCTTTGCTTTTTATTGAGTGAACAGTGATACATCCACACATGAATGACCGAGTTCTACTAAACCTATTAACAGAGGTAGTGAGTGGCCATCGTAATAGCCGGATATATGCTGTGCTTGCAATACAAACTACTGCTACTATTCATGGTAGTATTCGGACAAAATTACAACTTCTTTTCCTTGCCTTTCCTACACTGGGACAGACGTGCGGGTGCGGTGTTACATGCTCTTCAAAGTAACACTTAGTTCATCCAGTGACCGTCTACTCTCTCTAGATACACATATGCTATCTAAGAGTCAGATAGTACCATGATCCAGGCATCCATCCATTCAAACTATATGTCAATCATTCTTCTTCATGTCTCTCATCTGGACAAACCTTACGTTTTCTCATGGGAAAACAACCTTTTTATTTTATTTGGGAAACCGCAAGCCATACATCCGTGCTTGACTTGCATTTGAATTTCAACCAAAGCATATATTGCGCACACATACAGTTTCTGTTTCACCCACCCAGGCTTTTCTCCTGCCACCCATCCTTGCTTCATCCTTCACCCAGCCATGCATCATATTCCTTCCCAGCCACCTCGGGCACCAATCAAACACGTATAATTCGTCTTTGTCAGTCATCATTACTTTTAACTTGCTCGTCCTTCCACACTTACTTACACTCTTCTTTCGCTTTTCGTTCATCCCATCCATCAAGTTCATCTCAGATCTGATTTGGATTCTCGAAAAAAAAATCACCGCTGAGTTGAAGTAAATTTAGAGGAGGCTACTATCTGGTTGATAAAAACTTTGTTCTAAATTTGAAAGTCTGCTTAACAGTATAGTAACTTAACTGTAGAACATATATACTACACCCGTGCAGAGAGCACACTATGCAGTCTGCAATCTCAATAAGTAAGGAATATAAGAGCTTACCACTGCGCGCCACTACCGTGGCAACCCGCACAGCAGTTTCGTCCGGCACTTGCACCGCCTCCTCCCCAGAAGTGTCCTCCTCCACCTCCGCGCTGGGCCCAGCACCAGATGTTCCACCTACAAAGTACATGTAAGAATGTTAGATGTCATAGACATACACCACTCACTTGTATTTTGTCTAGGAATGAAGAAATGTGAATACAGAAACCAATCTAATAATTTGTGACTGTCTACTCTAAAGTAAAAATGTCCTTTTTTCCAGGGAAGGGTGTTGTCTTGCTTCCTTTTTTGGCAGAACTAATGAATGCTTGCTTTTTAACACGCACCATTGTTCTCATAACAGACAGAAGCTTCACTTCTAAGAACAAATCATCATCACTAGGAAATAGTAACCAACGATTCCGCACCAAAAAGA
The DNA here is from genome assembly GCF_964261635.1 of Lissotriton helveticus. Taxonomy (NCBI): domain Eukaryota; kingdom Metazoa; phylum Chordata; class Amphibia; order Caudata; family Salamandridae; genus Lissotriton; species Lissotriton helveticus. Next base: position 664,973,572 of record NC_136063.1, read on the forward strand.
AAAATTAAAGTTCAAACCAAGTGAGGGCTCGGCTCGCCCACAATAAATGTGTGAAATAAATCACTAAGCACTTTTCCATTTTTAATCAACCGTTTATGTTTTATGACAAGCTTGATTTTAATAAATATTTTTACTTTTAATAAAGCTTTAAAACTTAAATAGACTCTGTGGTTTTTGGTCAAGAGTGAATGAGCAAAAGGTTTTGCAATTTCCAAGCATGAGTCCGTGCCTCTGACACTTCTGGACTCTGACTCCGTACTCTTGTCCTGCGTTGGATAATCATCATTGGGGATCAATCATCGATGAATTCGGGAGCTAAATGACTCTGCCACACTATCTAGTCAGTAAGGAGATTGGGGGTTCTTCAAAGTCTGATATCACTGAGGTATGTGGAAAGTCTACCTGCGCCTATTATAATTGATAAACAATGCACTATTTAGTGTCCATAGTTCTGTTTGTACAGATTTGTCCCTGCAACAGTAGTAGTATTGATTGTCCTCCTATCCAAACAAAAAGTAAAGTAGTATCTTATTCTTTCTTGGTGGTCATTCACCTTTTTATTGTTGGTAATTGTCAAAGCATAAACATTTAGAAGACTTGAAAAGACATTATGGACAATCCCAGAGGACTGCACTCAGTGCAGAGAGCTATTGCTGACTAGAATGGGAGTTTCGTTTAACACCTTTTGCCAAATGTGCAATCTTAGTTAGCTACACAGACAGACTAATAAGAATAATCTAGTAATACTACAGGGAGTCATAGTAGAGGCAGGATAAGAATTTAGATGCAGTCTACAAGAAGATCAAAGATGATTTAGAAAAAATCGAATGAGGAACGCTAGGAAAAAGTAGGTACTCTATATTAAAATTAAAACTTACCGGAGCCAGCAAAGGAGCCCTCGCCTGACCGATCCTGGCCTTGAACAGCAGCAGCAGCCGATAACCCCTCCTCCTCTGTCCTCTTGCCCCTGGGGGGAGCTGATGTACAACATGAAAGAAAGAAAGACCCGAAAACATGGATGATTGTTGTCAAAAACTAGTGCGGCCATCTCCTCCGCGCTAAAGATCTCCCGGGCTATGACTTGCTTCCCCCTCAAACGCCCGCACGGGAGCCGGGCACGGGGTGCGGGACCCTTCCCCTTCTCAGGCTGCTTCCCGGCTCCCTTTACCATGGTCTGGGCAGAAAGGAAGGTAAATAATAAATAAGAAATAGAATAGGAAAGAAGAAAAGAAAAGAGTTTAAAAAAGTAGTTTAAAATTAACCAAGAGTAGCAGAAAACACAAAAATATAGAACTAGAAAAATAGAGGGATAGATAATAAGTAAAATAGATTAAAAAAAACTTCAAACAAGTAAAGGATGGCAGAGATTGACAGAGGATACAGAAACATGCCCAGAAACATAGCAATGAATGAAAAACAAGATGGCCTCGCCCGTTCACGACCGCGTGGGTAAGTTCGCGCGAGATTTCCCCCGCGATCACACGTGAACTTGTACTAGCGAGCCGCACACTTTGCGAGATTACACATAGCGCCCGTAAACGGAAATACGTCACGCAAACAAGATGGCCGCGCCCATGTACGACCGCTAGGGTAACTTTGCAACGTTGTGCTACAAGCGGCTTGCAAAAGGCAAAAAATCACGTGAACTAACACGCCGCAAAAAAAACAAATCGTATATTCGCACGAATTTGCAGCTTCCGTATTCGATCTCGCGCGAGTTTGCGCCCCGCGAATCGCGCGATATTGCAGAAAAACGATTTTTGCAAGACCGAAAGCACTCAGCAGGTGCAAAAGTTCAATCTTATCATTAGTAACCATTCCCTGTAGTGCTTCCTGAGGGGCCCCTCCAGAGTTCAGTTGCCTACTTGCAACTATTCTATGACCCTGCTCCGACCCTCACAGCAGGCTCAGAGAATAGCTACAAGTATGCCACAAAGGTCCTGTTAAAAAAAATTACACTGCAACAGAAAGCATTTACAGATAAGGAAGCAGGTGCCAGACTGGAAGTTCAAATTCAGTGACACATTAATCAGCCCTTAATTCATTCATGTCATTTGAGGCAGGGCAGGTGTGCTTTTCCCCCCATAATCTACAGTGATGAACCAGAGGGTGGCATCGGTGAGCCAGAGGGTGGCAGTGGTGAAAAAGAGGGTGCTGTGATGAACCAGACGTAGAAACAACATGGTCGCGACCGTTGCTACCCGACAAGTAAGTTCGCGTTTGCAAACTGGTAAAAAAACTGTCGCGAAATGGCAGAAACACTTGCAAACACAAAAAAAAATCCGCAAAATTCACGAGAGTTGGCGAATTTTGCGGATTGCGAATCCGTAAATACGCAATTTCGCGGATTGCCAATTCGCAAAATTCGCCCATACTTACTCAATATCATTCATGTTTATGGCCTCATGATTTATGTGTTGTAAACTTATTGTCTTTATTCTTCTAATGTTTCTCTATGATCTTTACTGAACTCTATGTCTTTCATTGATTCTAGAATTAGCATGTTAGCTTGTGTGACTCCAGGTTCTGCTGTGGCAGTTTGTAGACTGGTCAGCAGGTGTTGGGTCCTATTCTGCTGTGCTCCTTAATAAATCTCTTATTATCTTATCACTGCCTGGAGAGATCGATTTACTACATTTTGACGACTTGTGCCTGTTGGACAGTGACTCCTGGTGTTGTGTTTTGGATATTCAACAGTCATCAGCGTGGGAAGCATTTCAGAAGTCAGACCCAACTAGATACGAACCCAGTGATGTCTCACAAAAATCGGAGCTGAAGATTGAGACATCGGTAGAAATTTCAGTGAATTTTGGAAGTTTTACACTTATTTTTTGGTCGAAAAACTATTCAACGGCTTACCTGTGAGTACGAAGTCTTGCTCCCTAGCAACACGGCTGAGTTCTATCGACATCCATGTTCGGCTCTTCTGAAGGGCTAGCAGTGTGAGCAGGCGGAAGTGACGTTTCACGCTTGCGTGCAGCGTGTGTCTCAAGCCTCGATTTCACACGGCGGCCATTTTGGGAGAAGAACTGACGTGTTTAGAGAGTGTACAGTGTACACCAAGCCTCGCTTTCATGCAGTTCTCATTTCAAGCCTCGCTTTCATGCGTCGGGCATTTTTGATGATTTCAACATCGGTGAGATGTTCGTTATTGTTGAAGTGGAAGTGAGAATTATCGAGATAGCTGTTTGAGAAATAATTTTTGGGGCGAAGACTGCAGGACTCATTGTGGTTGCATCCTCTTCATGGTATTTAATACATTGACATTTCTGATTTTACATCTATATTTTAGTCATTATTTTCCTCTTTTTAGGATCTCATTGAGAATTTGCCTCATTTGTAATCAGTCAATTTTAATATGGCGCAACACATTAATGTAACTCTCCCTCCACCATTTTTAAGTGAACCAGGGAATCCCTCTGTTCAATGGGAGGACTGGTTCATCATGTTTGATCATTATTTGGAGGCATTGGATGGTCAAGAGTTCTCTTCAAAGAGAAAGAAAGCAATTTTGTTAAGCAAATTAGGCAAAGAAGGACAAATAATTTTTAGATTTTTGCCTATTGCTCTACAAGGGAACGGTCAAGCAATACCTGATGAGTGTAAAGAGGCGATTTCAAGTCTAGAGGTGAGATTCGCTAAAGAGGAGAATCCTGTCATGCACTGTTATAAGTTTTATACTCAAGACAAGAGGAGACAATTGATGACTTTGTTGCCTGTTTGAGGGAACTGTCCATAAAGTGTAAGTTTGGGGCAATGTGTGATGAACTTATACGAGATCAGTTGATAGTACAGTGTAATAACCGCAAAATTCAGGAAAGGCTATGGGCGGCTAAGAATCCCACACTTAAAGTTGCAATTGAACTTGCTCAGGTCATTGAAGAATCAGAAAAATGCATCAAAGTGATTGAGAATTCTAATAAAATAAATGTGGAGCAAGAAGTTTCAGAGGTTTCTGAAAAAGGTGTGGACTGTGAATCTGAATACTCAGTAGATGAGTCAGTTGCAGTCATCAAAAATAAGTTCAGGTCAAATGTTAGGAAAAATTCTTCTAACTAGTTTTGCAACAGATGTGGCAGTAACTCTCACACCTCTGAGGCGAGGTTCTGTTTCGCTGCCAATAAAGAATGCTTAAAATGTAACCGGATTGGGAACTTGCAAGGCAAAGAGCAAACAAAAGGTTGGTGTTGTGGAAGACTATTCATGTGACAACTCATCTGTAAGAAACAGAATGTTAGTAGTCAACGACAAAGATGTTGGAAGTGTTGATGACCGAAGACTGAACAGACCTAAGGCTGTGTTTGGAATAGATAGACGTGAGGTTTCACTTAGAGTGGATACTGGATCACGTCGGACTATCATCCCACAATCAACTGTTAAAAAGTTGTGGGTGCATAAGCTTTTGCTCAAAAGTGACATTTCTCCAAAGGGGTTTCAGGGAGAGACTATAAACATTATGGGGTATTTTGAATCTAACATCTTATTCAAAAATAGATCCACAGTTGGGAAAATGTATGTATCTATTGATGGCCCGCCCATTTTGGGGTGGGTTCAACAATATGATTTGTATTTTGTCATCAATCCTAGAGCCCCTGACCAAGGTATGGTGTTGGAGGATGGTTCAGTAGATTTAATTTTGAGTGATTTTGATTTTGTGTACAGAAACGAGTTGGGGGAACTCAAGGAGTATTATCACATGATTAAAATGAAAGATGAATGTTTACCAATACAACATAAGTTGAGGAGAATTCCTCTTGCTAACAGGAGTCATGTGAAAGTTTTGTTGGAGGAGATGTTGCAGAGTGGGGTCATTGAACCGGTGGAAGGATCACCATGGGTTTCCCCGGTGGTGCTTTCGAAAAAATCGGATGGCAAGTTCAGATTCTGTGTTGATCTCAGGTCTGTCAATAAATGTGTTATCGCTGACACATTTCCTCTTCCTAACATTGGAGAGTTAGTGTCCACTCTTGAGGGTGCCAAATACTTTTCAAAACTGGACCTCAAGAGTGCACATCATCAGGTAAAATTGCATGACAGTTGCAAACACATCACTGCCTTTATCACCACTGAGGGCATCTTTTACTTTACACGCTTGCCATTTGGTCTAATTTCGGCAGCTAGCGTTTTTCAACGCATGGTTAACGAAATATTAAAGGGGTTGAAGAAAGTAGTATACTTTCAAAATGATATCCTAGTGTTTGGGAGTTCAGTTTTTGAACATAATCAAATACTCAGACAGGTGTTACACAGGATTAGTGATGCAGGACTTACTTTGCGTAAGGAGAAATGTGCTTTTCTTGTGCAACAGATTGAATATCTGGGACGTGAGATTTCAGTCTCTGGTATTAAGCCAAAGAAAGATTTATTGTTGGCAATAAGATTGGCTCCTCACCCCTTAGATAAGGACCAACTTAGGTCTTTTATGGGACTCATAGAGTATTACTCTAAATTTGTCAAACGTTTTTCTGAAAAGACTATGTGTCTGAGGGCCTTACTCAAGAAGGGGTGCAAATTTGTTTGGGGTTCAGAACAAGAGTCAGCTTTTAACCTAGTGAAGAGTGACATTTGCAAGGCAGGTGTTCTGGCACCCTTTGATACCAGACGTGTTCCCATTCTCATGGTTGATGCAAGTGCTTCTGGGTTAGGTGCTGTGCTTTTCAAAGACATGGACAAGTTGAACGTCCCATTGCTTTTGCGTCCAAAACATTGTCTGATTTGGAAAGGAATGATAGTGTCGTCGAGAAAGAGGCTTTGGCAGCTGTGTGGGGTGTGCATTATTTTCGCACCTACTTATGGGGAATCAATTTTGTCCTAAAAACGGATCATAAGCCTTTGGTTAGGATTTTGGCTCCTGGTGGTGCTGTAAGAGGGTCACCTAGATTAGCGAGATTAGCGGCAAAATTGCAGGATTTTCAATTTGAGATACAGCATGTTCAGGGATGGAGGAATCTTCAGACCGATTGTTTTTCGAGATTGCCAATTGTGTCAGAGGAGGGAGGTTTGAAGGTGGATTTGTTGGATGAGAGTGTTGCATGGGTACATGATGTAGTTTCTTTTGGTGAGGGTTCATTCTCACATCAGGGAAGGATTGAAATGACGATGTATTAAAGGAAGATATAAAGATGGTTAGAGAAGGTTCAAGGAGGGAGAGTTGTTTGCAGGTTCCGGTTCGTCCTTATGTCAAGATATTGGATGAATTATCTACCTGTGGTGAGGATATTTTGTTACGTAATAACAAGTTTATTCCTCCTTTTGATCTCAGGTGCAAACTTTTCAATATTGCACATGAGGGACATCTTGGACAGATTATGACTCAACGGAGATTAAAGTCAAATTTTTGGTGGCCTGGTATGGATGCCCAGGTTACAATGTGGGTAGAGCGGTGTGATACTTGCAAGGAGGGTGAGAAGAGGTTGAATGTGGCGGTTGGTTCAAGTATGGGTGAAATTTTGTCTCCAGGTGTACCATGGCATACAATTTGTATGGATTGTATTGGGCCAATGGGTGAGCTTAGTGTTCATCGACGGTTTGCTATTGTTTGTGTTGATGTATTTTCGAAATGGATTGATGTTGAATTTGTAAAGGACATCACTACGAAGACAACTATAACGTTTTTGAAGTCTCTCTTTCAAAGTGAGGGGTTTCCAAGTGTCATTGTCACGGACAATGGGACACAATTGATTTCGCAGAATATGCAATCTTTTTTGTCTCATTGTGGTGTGTCTCACCATAGAACCTCGTTGTATAATCCACAGGGGAATGGCCTTTGTGAGAGGATCAATAGGTTGGTGAAGGGCACGATTCAATTATCTTTATCCAAAGGTAGTGATGTTTCAGAACTTGTTCAGGAAATGTTATGTGCTCATCGGACCACGGTTCACGGAGGTAATACTAAATCTCCCTTTGAGATTATGAGAGGCAGAGTTCCTGGCACAAAACTTGTTCTTTCTTGGGTGAAAGGGCTACTTTCAAAAAGTTATGTTGTGGAGACAGAGACAGAGTCTGCTGTTGTGAGGAATAGTAAAGGTATTTCGAAAGGTGACCTAGTAAAGGTCAAACCGGGAAGATTTGCTAAAGGGTTAACAAAATTTAGGGGACCTTTTATTGTAAAGAAGGTGTTTCCAAATTATGTTGTGCTTGCAAAATGTGAAAAATGGAATTTGAAGAGACTTGCTCTATATCAAAGAAATAACCAAGTATCCCCTTGATCTTGTGAGTGACAATTTTGTTAGTGTATCTCATGAAGGGAGGGGTAGTGGTTATATGCTTATGTCTCAAGAAGATGTTCCTTTTCTTCTCCTCTGACAGGATTTGTGATGGTGGTGGTGATGTCTCGGATTCTGTTTTTCCTAGTTTTCGAAGCACCATCATTGATTCTTTTTCCTCTCCAGTATCTTCACCTTATCCTAGTCCTAAAGTGTCAAGGTATCGTAAACCACCTGTTTATCTTAATGATTATATTTGCAATTAATGTGTCAATATCTTGTTTTGTAAAGATGGAAGATGTGTTGTAAACTTATTGTCTTTATTCTTCTAATGTTTCTCTATGACCTTTACTCAACTCTATGTCATTCATTGATTCTAGAATTAGCATGTTAGCTTGTGTGACTCCAGGTTCTGCTGTGGCAGTTTGTAGACTGGTCAGCAGGCGTTGGGTTCTATTCTGCTGTGCTCCTCAATAAATCTCTTATTATCTTATCACTGCCTGGAGAGATCGATTTACTACATAATGCCTACTGCATTTCTATGCCGGATCTAATGTTTTCCCCTTACAGGTTTCCTGCCTCAGGGGTTGGTCACGTTGTTCATGCATATTGTTAGACCTGCTCTGATGCCCACTGTTAATGTGATATAATACTGTGATTTACGCTTCAGGTTTCTACCCTATGCCAAATGATAATGCTTTATGGCTTCATTGCAGGATTGAAACTGATGGACTTTCCTTTTTCATTCATCCTTTGTCCCTTAGCAATGTTTCTGGCAGCGGCCTGATTGACCCTGCCATGTAAATATTCCCTTGTAAATATTGCCTTGGCGCCAGTTGGCGCAGTATAGTGACTATTGTGATTACTATCGTATGCTTGACTCAATACAAAAGTTATTCTTTTCACCTAATCTGGTGTGGTCTCTTTTTGTGGTGTGCCTTGTGTGTCTCCTGTGTGTACCACGTGGATGCTTTGCACATGTCCTCTGGAGTTTGGCCTGCCCGCTCTGCACCACGCTACCCCATTTCTAACAGGTGATATAGCAAGGCAGTACCAAATATGATTATGAAAAACATCGAATCAATAAGTAACCTTAAATTGCGTAGAGATGCCGTTATATAATGCTCACCTTGTCACTGGTGATAATTCCGCCCCAGCGGGTCCTAAAGAAATATGTTTCTCATGGAGTAGTAATTGAAGTCTTGTGAATCTTTATATCTGTGCGAAAATACTTCCCATGAGTGGACCGGAAATAAAATCCAAGCCATTCCAAAATTAGACAGCTGCAAGAGTGCAACTTTCAAATTAGAATAAATAGTAAAATAATACATGGAAAACAAATCCACGTCTTACCTCAAGTATAAGGTAAAGCCAATATATTCCCTCAATAAAGGTTCAAATAATGGAAATATGAGCCGCATTTATTATCTGTAGATGGAGTGCATGTGCGCCTCATTAGGCATGACCACATCTATTTGGCGCCAACCGCCGTGACCAAACAGCTCAAAACAAATCAGGAGTAAAGGATTTAAGGTAATGTGGTTGACCACCTTGCGTAATGATATACAAAATGAAACCAAGGATTCCGACTATTACCTAGGCGAGTACGTCCTGTCTGCTTCTCTGTGCTACTTGGACCACGTTGCACCGGAAACTCGTGAGGCGTGACCCGGTAGCGGACTAGTAGGGAGTTACAGTCGTGAAAGAAGAAAAAAACTAGAACGCTACCCTCGTTCTCCATCTCTAACGTGAATATGCAAGTGCTGTAATAAAGTTGGACAATTAAAGAGTTGTTAAAGGGGTGTCCATGAAAACATGTGTGAAATACAAAATTGCGGATGATGGAAAACATACGAGAGAATATAAGGCTGATATGCCTGTAACAGATTACATGGAATGAGGGAAAACAGTTAATATTATCCATTCAGAGGAGGATGGTTGGGGGAAGGGAATATTAGAATAAAAACACAGCTCAAAATTCATTGAACACAAGGAAATAATGATGGTCTTTAGTTGGGACAGTATGTCCATCACAACAAATGGCTAACGGTTATTAGAGACAATCATATTGTAATAAGAATATTGCGAGGGCATGTACATATTGGATGCCTCGATTATCAAGTAAGATCTTATCCATGTAATGTGGAGAACATATATATTAAAACAGGGGTTAGAAAATATACACTCATCAAGTATAGAATACTGCAATTGAGGTCTTTTCACATATTCACAACATTGGTACCGCTTGACTTGAGTTTTTGAGATTAGGTAAAAGCATGAATCAAAAATTCAGAGAAAGGAGATACAATGCATAGCGTATAGAGTTGTTCTCGCGTTCTCAGTCACCCAGGAAATAGTGCATCTCCCGATCGCCATTGAGACCCTTCTCTTAAGATTTCAAACGCATTATCCAGAGAGTCTCGGAACATCTCAGACGTAACTCTCTATTCCTTCCCCTTAGACTGTGTTCAGTTACATCAATTCCATAGAAGTGAAAATGTATGTGTGGACCTTGAAAGGGACAACCCCACACATGTAAAGCCATTGGATATCTGGGGTCCCGTTGTTTCAAAGTTTGGACATGTTCTCCTATTCTTTCCCTGAGGGTCCTGATTGTACTTCCAACATGCTTGCCCGCACAGACATATTCAAGTAAATATACAACAAATTTTGAATTGCAGTTTATGTTCTGTCTGATGTCAAATTTTCTGTCTGGACCAGAAAAGGTTATCTTGCGATTGGAAGCCCATCTCCATACTCCACATGACCCACATTTGTAGAAACCCAACATGCGTGGTGTTAGCCAAGTGTCTGTATTGTGAGTTCTTGGATAGCTTGGACTCAATCTAGTTCTTAATGTTCTGCCCCTCCTATAAGCAATTTGTGGTCTACTGCTGATGTGTTCTGCTAGAGTAGTGTCATTAGTGAGTAATTTCAATGTTTGTTTAAACTTTTAGCCAGCCCCTCCACCCTCCCAAATTAATAAAAAAATTAAAAAGATGGCACTTACCTTTGTGGCTGCCTCCTCCTCTGCCTGGCCCCTCATTCCTTGTCCTCGCAGTCCTTCTCCAATGAAAAAACACTACGTTGTGCGTCTATCGTCTTGCGTCTTGCGCATGTGCAAGACTCACACCATAGTGTTATTTCATAGGAGAAGGACGGCGAGCAGCAGGAAGCAGAGCGGACAGGCAGAGGAGGAGGCAGCCCCGCAGGTAAGTGCCTTCTTTTCTAATTTTGTATTAATTTGGGAGGGTCGAGGGGCTGGCTAACTCCACTCCACCTTTGAGGGTAGTTTTTGCCTAAACTCCACGATCAGAACGGAGCGCAGAGTAGGCAAAAATCTGCAAACTCTGTTGGCAGAGCTGAGTTACCCACCCTGGGTTAATTTGAACACAACAAGAATTCGGACATTTGCATGTTTTGAAAACTGCCAACGATTTACACACTACAGTGAGACTACATTAGATACCCTTCTGCCCAATGGCACATACAATTCATCTGACCCACATTGGAAGGGATAGTTAGTTAGTTTGGCTACTAGACACTAACAGATGTCAGGCAAGCTTACTTGACAACATTGAGTGTGTGATAATAAGTAGGCCCGATATGATGTACATGTAGTCTGAACACTTGGAAAAGGTGACAACTTACAGTGTTAGGAAGTTGTGCCTTCATTAGCTAAAAATCTCAACACTGTCTCAGGTTAAACAACAACACTTGTCCCTTTTGTCTGATGATCTGGAACTCAGGGATTTTTTGTTAGGTCCCTGAAAACCACGTCAAAAGCACTTCTTGTATGCAGTATACAGCGAACATGGAAGGTCTGTCAGCAGGAGGTTGCAGAAAGACTGCACACATTGATATGGCTAATTTAGAAAAGGCTCTTGTAGTGGTTGACAAGTGTTTGACCAACTTATTATCTAGGATATACTGTTTGGAATACATAGTATCCTTAGCGATAAACATAGTGCAATACAACATGTCTGCATTACAACATGGGGAGTCAATACTTAGGTTCATTATGTTATTGAGCAGGACATTACAAACACTACGTTCTGTTCACATGCTGTGGTGACATATTCATGTCACTAGTCTGTTTTCCCCATAACATCTTACAGAACAAAACAGATACTTATGGCACTCATTTATGCTAAATACACTATGTATCACATAGAAAAGCTAGAGAATTTACCTTTCACCGTTGCTGAAATTGCACCCGTGGATTGGATAATCCATGGGTATATTACACTGCCAATTTGGACATTTCATTTTCAGCACTGTCTACAACATCACTAAGTGGGCAGATATCAAGCACTAGGAGAACAGTTTGTACACAAGTCTTGGAAACTTCATTTTAAGTTTTGGTGTTGAAATAAGGGAACTGAAGTATTTCTCAGCAGTTCAGACTGCGAGAGTACTTTAAGTTGATCCTTAGTTTGCAAGGACATTAAGTTGCACAGGGCTTGCAATGCTTCTATGGTGAACCTGTCCTGCTACTTGAAAAGTTCCCCGGTGGCTGTGATACTTCTGACTTTCAGATTGCTCTCTAATGAGAGTTACCTGATGTTGAACGGTCAATGTTGCTGTGGAATGAAGCGGGCGTTGCTTATCTAGTGAAGGTCTATTCCGTTGTCACTTGCTGTTTACAATTACTATTTCTACCAACCTGTACACTTAGGGTGGTGATGCTTTGGTCTCCAATTAATCTTACCACCATGCATTTTAATGCCCTGAGCAAACTGACAAACTTACTGTTTCAAAAAGATGAGGCCTTAACTTCTGCTAAGGAGAGTTTGATCTTCAGGTTGAAAGGTCCTCTTCAGAGATACAGCCGCAACTCCGCACTAATTTTCCACAACATTTTGGACAGATGGTGAATTGCATTTTTAACATGTCTAGTAAAAAGGGAATAGCGCATTTATTCAAAAGTATAGACTCTGAGTTGGTTAGCACATTCCAGACAGTTTTTGGACTCATTCCATATTATATTCATTCCATCCTCAAGAGCAACTTTGGAGGCCTTCCGCTGGTTCCGTTCCTGATTGCTGGGACAGTTGTTTTAATATTTTTGCTCTACAATCGATATTCCATTTATACATCAAATGGAGCTAGCATTATGTCATGTGCTACTGTGCCGTGAGCGCATGGTGCAATGCTTTAGTGCACCTTTACTTGAGAACTGAATGAGCATTAGTTCTCATGATTTCATACTGTGTCACTTCAATGCATGCACCCCGTGTTCCTTTCTCTGCTGTGCACTTTTGAGTGTGCTTTTGGATTTATGTTTGGTATCACAACTATTTGAGCTTTCAGATGTAAAAGTACTGGTGGACCCCACAAAAGTCCATATGTATAGTTGTCCACTGCGTATTCCATTGCTCCTACGAGTCTCCCTGGGATGCTTCTACCACAGCTGAATTAGATCTTGGCTCTGGTTTGGTGGGAACCGACTGGCTGTTTTTGCTCCCTCACCGGCCTCTGGGGGTTTGGATTGGCATGTATTTGCTCTATTAACCTGTTTGGATGTGTGCCTCTGGGATCATCATCTGTGGATGGTGGGAACAGGTATGTCTCATTTAACACATAAACATTTGGCCATTACGTTTGGTGTGAACTTTTGATTGGGCCCATTTTTAACATTTTAAATTAATGTTTTACACATTTCTATTTTTAAGATGGCTTTCTTTGACATTTTAACAGGTTTTAGCTTGATTTTTTAAGTGTAAATTTCAGGATTCCTTTTGCATATCCTGCTGCATTTTTAAGACTAGAATTTGCTCTTTCAGATAACTTTTTCATTTGACGTATGTGCTTAGGGTGGGTGTCATGTCTCCCAATTGGGTCATTGAGGAAAAAACTGCACATTGTACATGTACATTGGTTTCTTCCTAAAGTTTTCTTCACTCTCACACAATTAATTTTACCACACATTTGCATCCATGACATTCTGGATTACCTTCTTGGAAACTATACTTGGTTACAGATTCAACTTCACAAGAACACTACCATGCTACCTTGACCCAGTGTACAAGGTGTATTCATAGGTTGTGCAAATGTGCTTGTTGTTTTCATACAAATGGCAACCAACAAACAATGACAGTCTGATCAAGATCTCTGCCCAAGGCAAGGATGTCTTTTGTTATAAATAGGCATACGTTTCTGGGTGTTGGCAGAGGAGCGCTTTCCTGTCATTGGCCAGGTCTTTACATGCTGATGTTTAGGCCTAGCAGCTTGCTGACATCTCTGCAAGGGGTGTCCAGCTTGTGACCACAATGGGGTCCTACATTGCTATCCTTCAGGTAACAGTAGTTGGTTCATCCAGTATAGGGAATCTTGTCATAACACAGACATGAGACACTTAGGCTAGGTGACGCATAGTAGGAGTATGCCAGATTTCTATATTGTCTCTTATATGCTTGCATATATACATGGCTTTAGCACAATGGTGGAACTTTTCATTCTGTTCACTGTCTTAGTACTTCTAGTAACTTTCATTTGCTTCAGTGTATTGATCATTGCAGCATATATATTTTATACAAGCATCAGGTTGGTCAATAAATATTGAAAAAGTCCCACTGTGTATTCTTTCTATATTTTCATGGTAGAAGGAGAGCACGAGTGACTGAGCAAAAGGGTTCTAGATCTGTTACCATGATTCCTGGGGGATCATGGTTATCATGTTCAGTGTTTGCCACAATCATTTACTATCTGAATAGAGTTAGGGGGGCGTATGCTGGCACAGTGAGCTAATTGGCCTACAGGACTATATATCCTGAGGGGGTGCATGGAATCAGTGTGGCTCCATCCCAATGGTTATGCTGTCCACAAATGCACAATTGCTACCATAAGGTGGAAACTACAGAACAAGATATCTAGTAACCGTAATGGTCCCTCACTCTGTGGAGCCTCTATTGACTAGAACAAAAATGCAGTACATGACTTATGATAGGCTCACAAAGTACAGGCAGTGAACTTTGTCATCAGGAAATATGGTGATAAAAAATTGTCAAATTTTGAATTATCCTATTTTACTTCCAGTAAATGTTGATACTTGTGATGAAATTGAAAATGATTGCGTAGATGTCACATATTTTTGCATCATGTAATTTCTTTAGACGGCTCATGTCTGAGAAACAATGAGGGTACCCTGAGAGCACCTTATGCTATATGTGCAATAAATTACATTGTTGAAGCTTCATGGCTGCAAGTGGTTACCTCAGCACAATTAGCAGAATTGAATGCCCTTAACAGAACATGCAGACTAACTGCTCAAATGAGGGTGACTACATATAAAGGTAGTCAGTATGGCTTTGACGTTGTTCATGGTTTTTGGCAATTATGTTCACTGGAAGGTTTCTTGACCTCTTCAGGAACCTCATTTAGAAATGGGGTGCAGAGGAGAGACTTATTAGAAGCTCTCCAATCACCTGTTGAAATGACAGTTCTTAAATGTGCAGCTTATCCGGATGGGAATGGCGACATTGCCATAGGAAATAGGTATGATGATTCAGTAGCACAATATTGTGACTTGTTGTCCTCTTCATTTAATGGAGCTTTCACATGTCAGTCTGAGGAGGACACTTTATTTTCCATGTTAATGAAGGTAACAGATACTTCGGATGAGTTAAAAAGGGAACAGGAAAGTGTTTAAGAAGAAGAACAACAAAGTTGGATTAAAACAGGGTATGCAGAAATGCACATGACATTTGTATATCAGCGAATGGGAGACCAGTGTTACTTGATGGTTTGTTAATCGCATTGACAACATACTTTCGTAGATACACAATCTCAGGGAGAGACGCCATGACACACCTTTTTTGGCAGAACTGGTTTAACCCCAGGTCAGAATGCTTGCAGAGAAACTGTGTCACAGATGTGTGATATGTCAACAGATGAATCATGAAATAGAACACACATCACTTTGAGTCAAATAGGGAGATCAGGTGGTCCTTTCAACAGAATGCAGATGGTCTTTATCGAAATGCCTGTTTGTAATGTGCTGAGATATATCCTGGTCATAGTTTGTGTATTCTCAAGATGGGTGGAAGTATACTCAAACAGAAGAAATTACAGTCTCACTGTAGCAAAACTGCTATTGCAGGAATTGATACCCAGGTATGGCATGCTGGTTTCTCTAGAACCAGATAGGGGTACACACTTCCCTACTGAGGTCTTCAAGATGATTTACACTGCATTACATATTGAGCAAAGACTACATTGCAGCTATCGACCTGAGGATTCAGGGATAGTTGAACAGATCAATGGGACTATCAAGTCTCGGCCAGTAAAGAATGTGCCTCAACATCACTGAAATGGCCGGACATTTTACCTTTGATGCTGATGACTATTCAAAGTATCCATTGATAGGAAAACTGGGTTATCTCCTCATTACATTTTGATGGAATGTGCAATTAAGAGGCCTGCTGTACCTGCAAATGTATGTTGTAGATCACAGATGATACAACACTCAATTACTGCAAAGAATTGGCTGATGTTATGCATTCTGGTCCTTACCAAGTTGCAGCTGCCACTAAGGATCCACACCAAGAACAGTGCCACAACCTAAATCCTGGTGATTAGGACATGATCAAGAAGCAGGCTCTGAAGTATTGTCTGGAGCTGAGATGTAAAGCCTCCCTCTAAGTCATATTATGTTATGTTATAGGAGCTTACATAGCGCACAGCTGCCCCAGAAAAGGGGCGTCCCGGCGCTTCCAACAACAGAAAAACAGAACTTGTTACTGCAGCGGGAAGCTCTAACATAACAACGGCCAAAATAAACTATTTTAGAGAAAAGAGGTATGTTTTGATAGCCTTCTTGAAATCCAACAGACCCTCCAGTCCACGTATATGAACCGGCACGGAGTTCCACAATTTGGCTGCCAAATAGCGGAAGGAGCATCCTCCCGCTCGACAACACTTTACCCGGGGAACAGTGACCAAATGCTGCCCCAGAGAGCATAGTGCATGGGGTGGAGCATACGGTGTCAGCAAATTGCAGAGCAGATTAGGTGTAGCAAGTTTCAAAATCTTGAAAGAAAGACATAAAGTTTTAAATTGGATCAGCTCCACCATAGGGATCCAATGAAGTTTCTGGATGGGATCGGCGATAGGACAAAACCGAGGGAGCCCTAATAAGGCTCTGGCCGCTGCGTTTTGGACACGCTGCATCCGGATGATCTCAGCTTGATTAGCCCCCAATAACAAGCAACTAGCATAGTCCAGACGAGAAAGAATAGTCGATTGACCTATCAGTTGACGAGTAGACGGATCGAAGAATTTCAGAAGAGGTTTAAGACCACACAAAGGGCCAAAGCATGTGCCTGTCACTTTTTTGGTGTGGATACAGAAACTAAGAGAGGAGTGCATCCACACTCCATGGTTCTTAACTTCCTTCTTAGGTTCCAGGGCCTTGCCTAAAGCATTCGTCCACCAGTGGTCACCCCACAGGCTTGCATTCTTGCCGACTAGCAAAACTTCAGTTTTATTTGCATTTAGTTGCTAAAAATAGAATTCATCCTTTCAGTGACTAGTGACTATTAGTGACTAATGTTGCTGTAAAGTGGGGAGGAGTTCCAAACTAGGTGCATGAATGGCATACCAAGAAAGTAAGAAATCCCAAAGAGGAAATTGTGCTCTGTCAACCTGACCCAATCTGTGAGATCGTGGGTAGCAGTGGTACGATCCCCAGATACTGTTTCCTTTTAATGAACACTTACTGCACTAGCGATGTGGCTGTTATTTCTCTCCCCGTTCCACCACAGCTTGTGCTGATTGTGTGGAGGGAGGCTAAAACGTGACCTGATGCCTGACTGAAAGTATCCTACTTCCTGTTGGACACTCTGTGGGGCCATTTTGTTTAAGAGACGGTCTAGTCTCCTGGTCTTCCCGACTGCCTAGCAGCAATTAAAACTGCAGATGGCACCAACGTGCAGCGAAATAGCTGCTTATAGATTGGGGATGATAAGCAGAGCTCGCACAGTGGGGACACGCTCTCTGCAATTAGCACAATTCTGGCATCTCTTTTAAAATTACGATTTTGTGTTTATTTTTAAAGTGCTTTGTCGAATTGTTTTGGTGTTTTCTGTTCACCCTCTGCCCCAGACACTGTTTCTTTTTAATTAACACTTACTGCACTAGCGCTGTTGCCGTAGTTTCTCTCCCCATTCCACCACAGCTTGTGCTGATCGTGTGGAGGGAGGCTAAAACGTGACCAGATGCTTGACTGAAAGTTTCCTACTTCCTGTTGGACACTCAGCGGGGGCCATTTTGTTTAAGAGTCGGTCTAGTCTCCTGGTCTTACCAGCTGCCTAGCAGCAACATAAACTGCAGATGACCCCGGCCCGCAGCAGACGCGCGCAGCGGGCACACCCAGCTGGCACCCCAAAGGCGTGCCAAAGGCAGGCCCGTCTGACCTGTCCACGCCTGGACCGGGCCAAGGGCCAGAAATGCTACATCTCCTCTGCCAGGCCTGTCACTTACAAAGGAGTTTTTACTATCATTAAATTTAGCACCTACTATGTGTCACAACTTATTAGACACTGCCAAATGGGAGGGACCGATTAGTTATAAAACCAGCCAAAAAGTGCTTAGGCCCACTCAAGCTCCTCAAGTAAAAAAGAATGCCATGCTTAGCAGTCTGCGCAGTGGCCTCATAAATGCTAGGTCACTGGGTAAACATGCATTTCATATTCATGATTTATTAACTAATGAAAATCTTCATTGTCTTTTTGTGACCGAAACATGGCTAAAGGCCTGGTGCAACCCAGATATTGCAAATCCCCTCCCCCCCGGATAGCACATTCAGAGATTGGACAGGTCAGAGCATTGCGGGGGATGCCTGGCAATCATCCATTGTAGCACCCTCAGGTGTGCTATAGCTCAACTATCTGACTTAATAGGAGCAGAGGGCGTTAGTTTCTGTCTTCAGTTACATGACTCCTTCTCATTTACGGGAGTACTTCTTTACCGTACACCTGGACCCTAAAAAGACTTTCTAGATAAAATTGGAGAAGTAATCAGCACATTAGCTCTTAGATTTTCCAACTTTACGGTTTTAGGAGACGTTAATCTTCACTTGGATTCACAAAAGGACCCAGGGGCAACATGCTTCAAGGAGATAATGGATATACTTGATCTAGAACAATGCTCCTTAGATGCCACACATAGTGCAGGCAATAGGCTGAGCTGTATTTGCTTCAACTTGAAAACTCTTAAGGTTAAGCCCCCAGTTGCGCAAACGTGGACTGATCATAAATGTATCCCTTTTGAGATTTTGTCAAAGAAGGGACCCCCTCTAGGGCAAATAATTCTAAAGCCCCTCAACAGGTTAAACCTAGATGGAAGGAGTTAAAAGTTCACTCAGATTTGCTCTCAGAAGCGCTGATGTGTAGGCCAAACCTGCTAGGAGACCCTATCCCCGGTACCCAGCTTTTTGGCCAATAGGTGTGTGCCCTGAAAGAATGGTTGGCACCTCTGGTTCCACATCACAGCAGACCAAAACAAGAAGCCTTCTGCCCGATGGTATTCGCAAGCTCTGAAAGAATTGCAAAGCCAGGTAAGTTCATTGGGATGATACAGAGCTAAACAATTTTAAAGTAGCCCTTAGGAAATACCATGCCTTGATTAAAACGACCAAAAAAGCATACTACACTGAGGCAATTAATAACACCAAGGCAAACCAGAAAGTGATTTTTAAAATAGTCAATCAATTTACGAACCCTAAATGTTTACAACAAGAGGTTCCCCCCTCTCAGAGTCTCTGTAATGACATTACAGATTTCTTTGAAGAGAAAGTTTGCATGCTACAAAAAGATTTCCCCCGCCTATCCTTTCCTTCACTGATAATGATTTGTCTGCTGGTCTGGACAAAACTTGTATTAAACCAATTTCTCATGAAAAATAGCACCAGGCAATTCTGTCAATGAAATCCGGTTACCCTATCTAATTTGCACAACATCTCTCTCTTACCAAGTCTGTGTAAGCTGACAGAAACATTTGTAAATTAGCAACTCACAATATATCTGGGGAAAACAAATTTGCTTCACTCCAATTAATCTGGTTTTAGAGCCCAACACTCTACAGAATCTGCACTATTGTATATGGCTGAAAACCTTAACCCCGCTATGGATCAATGCAATAGAGCAGTGTTGATATTGTTAGAACTGTCGGCAGCCTTAGACACAGTCTCACATGCCATCCTTTTAGACCGCCTTGTTTCCTTTGGCCTCACGGGTATTGTCCTGGCATCAATAAAAAACTTCTTGCAGGATCGCAAGCAAGTGATTACACTTGGCCAATATAAGTCGCAAGAGCCTCAGTACGACTCTCTTTTATGCCTATATGGTTCCATTGATTAAGCTGATATTGTGCTTCGATATTGATACCATCACATATGCAGATGATACGCAGCTTATCTTGGTACTAGAGAATAACACCACACAGGCAGAAGAAAATCCCTGCAAATGCCTCACTGCAACCTTCAGTTGGATGAATGCAAACCACCTTAAGTGTAATTCTGAAAAGACAGAAATTCTATCCCTAGGCCAAGAACACTTCTTTTCACCCAAATGTTGGTGGCCAGAAAATACCACCCCTCATCCAAACACTGTAAATGTGGTTAGGAAATTGGGAATTAAATTTGACACCACTCATTTAAACAGCAATTGCTGGCAGTGTCTGGAACTTGCTTCCATATTATAAAATCTCTAAAGAGATTATTTGACCCGATTCACCTTTCAGCAAGGCAAACAGTGGTTGTAGCCCTTATTACATGGAGGCTAGACTACTGTAATAGCCTCTATGCAGGGACAAATAAGTCAGTCCTGCATAGGCTACAAATGGTTCAGCATGCTGCAGCACAACTAGTACTGAGGTGGCCCAGGAATTCATCTGCATCAGCGGCTTTAAACACACTTCATTGGCTGCCAATTCACAAACCCGTTCTTTTTAAGGTCCTCCTCATCACCTTTAGGCCTTTCCACTCCTTGGGCCCTTAATACCTTCACATACGCTTTAGGCGATACGTTCCTTCTTGAAGTTTAGGATCATCAAAGGCCAATCTGCTTAAAATACCTGCTTTCAGACTGGCAACGAAGGGAGGAAAATCACTCACATTGTTGGGCTCAAAGACATGGAACAAACTTCCTCCACAGCTTCGCCAGATTACATCCAAATCCCATTTCGGGAAAGTTCTGAAAACCTGGATTTTCAGCACATCTGACTCTCTCTGAAAAACTCTGATCTGAGGTCCCTCCCAAAGCATTAGCAGTCAACCAGGTTTATGAGTTCCCATCTCTGGTTTCCGTTTAGCGCCATGATGCTCCTTGGAGTGACAGTTTGCGCTCTACAAATGGATTATTACATTACATCACTAGGATCACAATGCATCAAGAAGGAGAAAGTGGTGAAGAAATCCAACCAAGTGCACCAATGAAAGTACCTGTCTTTGTACCAAGCGGCATTGAAGAACCTAGCAAAGTAGAAGCAGAGACTGATCTTCAATTTGGAAACATGACTGTAACAGCATCAGTAAAGCAAAGAAATTTGGGTGAAGGAACAAGAACTGAACTGAGAAGAGTCACTGGTGCAGTGACAATGCGGCTTGCACAAGGTAAGTAATTGTATTTATTTGTATATATTTTTTTACTTAAATTTACATATCCAGTCGTCTGTAGACTTCCCGCCATACCACCCAGCCCCTGTCCCAGTGAAATTGAAGGGCCACAGAACTGTAATCAAGGAAGGCTGAAACAGAGTTTGCCAGTTGATTGGATCCCATTGACTATTCCAGAGGAGACAGAAACAAGTGATGAAAGTGATACAAGAGAAAATAAAAAAAAACAAGAAGATGAAAAAGAACAGGGGTACCTCGCCAGAGGTATTCAGCACCTGTGTGGCCTTATTATAATGTCACAATAGATAAACTGTGGGATGTGAAATCAAAACTGTTTGAAACTCCATGACATCACCACAGTGAGTTTTATTAGACAAAGCTCAATCGACTAAAATAAACTGTGCAATTACAAAAAGATTTTGCGCAAAAACAAGAGACTGAGTCAAATCAATTCCTATTTTTTTTTTTACAGAAGATCAACCTAGGCCCGTGTCTGCAGTAGAAGAGATGGGATAACAATATTAGAAGAACACAAAATAGGGTTAAGGATTGTCTAAATGAAAAGTGCTTCTCTAGAAACTAATAACTTTGAAAAGATATTCACAAAATTCTGCATCAAACTTTAACTTGGCTACATATGAAGTGGTGTTAGGGAAACGTGTTGCATTAGAAATTAGGGTAACCATGTTATGTGCTCAAATTTCATAATAACAATAATAATGATTTCCATAGTGTTAGTAGATTTTTATTTAACACCTGAGAAAGATTTTAGAAATACAAACACAACAAAACATGTGCATAGCCGAATGATGAAGAGCAATTTAAGGCTTCATTTGTTGCATACAATAGAGAGGATTACTCAACAAATATTTACTCTAGATTCGTACAGGAGGACACACACGCCATGGAAGCAAAGGACTGTCATGTCTGTGCTCAAAAGAAGTCACCTATTATCACTTGCTAGTATACTGCTTTTTTTTTTTTGTCCTCATAACCACCATATAGACAAGGTGCAAAAAGGAACTTATAGAAAGACAGCTGTCTCAGTTTATTACAAAAACTGGTAGGGGCACGAGTTTCCTGGGGGCCTATTTACCCTCAGCTGTCGTCCAGATTCCTGGTAGGCACCAAGTCAAGGAGTTACCGGTCTGCGGCAAACCTTGGGGTGATTTTCGCAGCCAGATGTGACCGGGCATGAACCGGTTAGCGGCTGTACCTTAGGTACCAAATGCTTAAGTACCATAGGAGATCAATCATAGGACCCGGGGAAAAAAAAAAAAACCCCGGAAGAATCAATGGAGCCATGAAAGTAGATACCAAAACATCCTTTTGCTACAATTGCCAGATCTAGCTAGATCCATGCGGGAGGTCTGCAAGAGTGAGGATTGCCAATCCCTAAATGTGGGTGGTAGAGGGTCTTTCCATTTTCTGCATATCTCCCTTCTTGCAAGCAGCATAGCATAGAATACTAGAGACCTGGCTAGATATTGTAGACCTTCTGATACTCCAAATATCACTAAAGGCAGATCTATAATAACCAGGCTACCCAGTGACTCTGTAAGGTACTTTCCGATGTCCTCCCAGTATGTAGTTAATAGTGGGCATTCAAAAAACATGTGTGTGTCCGGGGCAGCAGTCAAACCACATCTTGCACAAGACACTAGCTCTCCTCCTACAAACTTAGATAACCTAAGAGGGGAATAGTATGCCCTGTGGAGGGTAAAGATGTGGTTTCTGCGAAGCCAGGATGGTTTAACGATCTTCCACAAGAGTTCGAAAGAAGTTTTCCAAAGATTTTGTAAATTTTGCTCCAACACCACGGCGCCCCATGTTGACTCTGGTAGAGTAAAGTCTCCATCCGATTCCTCTAGAATGAAGTTATAACCATTTAGATACTTCTTTTTTTACTGGCTCACAGACTACTAGGTCGGAGACAAATTGGCTGTAGCCTCCAAGTTTAGGTTGGTTCCTATTAGCGGGAGAATTTTTGTAGGCCACAGTCCAACCATAAATCTGTGAATATTTGAATCTTGAAAGATTGGGGCCAACCTTAGCCTGCTAGTGTTCCCATGACAGTAGGTCCCCCTCGAAAAAGAGGTCTCCCTAAACATCCAGACCTGCCTGTCTGAGCGGGATAGCTAAAGTATCCTCAAGCCAAGTAGGAACTTCAGGAAGCCCCCACAATGGTGTTTTTTCGCAAAAATAGTTCAGTTTTATAGATTTCGTGATATCCGCCCAAGTTTTAGCCAGCCCTTGTAAAATCTTCAGTTTAATTTTTTTAAAGAACTTAGGATTGCCGAACTTAAAAAGAAAATCAGAACGATTAATATTTTCCCCATCCAGCATAGCCGCGTACATAAGGCCAACCCCAGAACCTACAAGAGCCTTCAGCAACATTCGAGAATGAGATAGTTGAAAGGCCCATGCGTAAATTTTTAAATCTGGTGCGGCTAGACCTCCCTTATCACGTCGCTGTCTCAATTTTTTCCACGCAATACGTGGGAGATGGTTATTCCAGATAAAAGATGAGATGTAGTTTTGGAATTTAGTTAAGATAGTGTGATCAAAATATAAAGGAATAGTGTTAAATAAAAAAGAGATTTTTGGGAGGATGGTCATTTTTATAAGATTAACTCTGCCGAGTAATGAAAGGGGCAAATGTAACCATGATTGGAGAAGCTTGCGGCACTCTTTAAGAACTGAAGATAGATTTTCTTGGACAAGTTTATTAATATCCTTAACTATCGTCAAGCCTAGATAACGCAAACTTGCTAGTATACTGCTTACATTTGTATATAGATGAGAACATTTTGAATATTTCTATTCTTAATATGACTTAATACTTTCCAGAGTGTCTTTAGTAAGAAGCCTACATTTACACTCACAAAGAAAGAAATAGACACAGCTTGGTATTATTTTATGCAATGCAAACCTATAGATAGTGTTCAGGCTTATCAAAAAAATGTAACCTGTTTGATGTCACCACTGGAAAAGGTTTTTATTATGACTTTAGAAGAAAGAAATTCTAACCTGACATGCAGTAAAGACAAAAAATAGTAATGTTTTTAAAAATGTTTGGAAGAAAGACGAAGATGAATTCAGAAAGAAAATGGTCTGCACACCCAAAGGAACCAGACATGTATGGATTATTAGTTGTGAGCACACATTTGAATTGATTGGAGGGACATGGCAAATTTTACAAGGAGCAAAATCTGAAATTTCAGGAGTTTATTTTGTTTGTGAACAGAATGCTTATTTTCTGCTGCCTGCTGACTGGGAGGGTATCTGCTATTTAGCTGTGCTATTTCCTAAAATGTATAAAGGTAATAGAAAAGATACATTAAGAATGACACCAGCATACAGACACACATCTAGTACAGAGAGTGGAGCCCAAGTAGTGGAGGACATATTTGGTGCAATCATTCCACCTGTAGGAGTCTTAGTAAATGATACGAACTTTAGAAAACTATCAACTGTTCCTCACAAATTGGCAACCAGTACATCTTCAGCTTTGCTAGTAGTAAACACTGAGGGGCAGATTTACAATTACTGGCGCATCCGTGCATATCGGCAAGGATGCACCAGTAATTGTGCGCCGCAGCTCCGCCACCCATGATGCAACGCATTTACAATGCGGTGCACCATGGGGCAAAAACGGCACAGATGCGTCACGCATCTGTTCCGTAAAAGCAGGGCATTGCTGGAGTTGCAGCTCCAGCAATGATCAGGGGGGCCCTATGTGTACAATGCTGCGTTAATCCTTACGCCTGCTTCAAGCAGGTGCAGGGTTTTGACGCAGCATGGGCCCAAAAGTGACTGAGTGAAATCTTGTAAATTTCACTCAGCCACTTTTGGCAGGCGTTCTTGCGCAGGAACGGGTCCCCCTGCGATGGTACGCCTCTTCTGGCGCAGGGCTTTACAACGTGACGCATCTGGGAGATGCGTCACGTTGTAAATACCCCGCACCATGGTGCATCTTTCGTGCCGCCGCTGCATCACAAAAGTGACGCAACGGCTGCATAAAAGCGTCGCAAGGGGCTTGTAAATCTGCCCCTAAGCGTATTGCCATACGTTCAATAGTTTTGCAAGATTATTGAGCATTTAACAATTTTTACGCAGAAAAAAGCGGAGACTGAAAAATGTTTACATTAATTCATTTCTGCTTAGACGTACCTGATGAGAGAAAGAAAATGGAGGAATTTGCAAAGAAGATTTCAGACATAAAACCAGAATAAGAAGAGTTGAAAACACCGACTATTTTAGAAAAATTTGGGAAAGGCATTTATAGCACTGGGAATTGGATCGCAACAGCAGGAGGAGGTATTTTGAAGGCTATACTTATGCCAGTTCTATTTCTAGCGATACAAAAGGGGATGATGGACGGAGCGCTTGAACAAATCAAACACTCACCCCCAGTCAACTGATCTGGGTTTAATCCATCACCATTCTTTAGTTCACTCAGCCACCCCAGTTCAGATATGGCTATATGCAAATCAGTCTGACCCTGTGCCTTATGGGAACAGTCCAGCCCGAACTGCCAGGCCATGTCTTCCCTGGACCGGAAACAAGCATCCTTGGTCCGGTTTCGGATTCATAATCCTCATCAGCCAGGCTATCTTGAATCCAGTGGCCAAGTGAACAAAGGACTCACGTCTGAGCATACCCTGCCACACTTAGGGCGAACAAAGCGATACAAAAGGGGATGATGGACGGAGCGCTTGAACAAATCAAACACTCACCCCCAGTCAACTGATCTGGGTTTAATCCATCACCATTCTTTAGTTCACTCAGCCACCCCAGTTCAGACATGGCTATATGCAAATCAGTCTGACCCTGTGCCTTATGGGAACAGCCCAGCCCGAACTGCCAGGCCATGTCTTCCCTGGACCGGAAACAAGCATCCTGGGACCGGTTTCGGATGCATAATCCTCATCAGCCAGGCTATCTTGAATCCAGTGGCCAAGTGAACAAGGGACTCACGTCTGAGCATACCCTGCCACACTTAGGGCGAACAAAGCAATACAAAAGGGGATGATGGACGGAGCGTTTGAGCAAATTAAACACTCACCCCCAGTGAAGAATTGGCTTGGTAGTTTGGTCTGCCCTGTTCCCATGATGCACTGGGCCAGGGACAGACTAATTTGCATATAGCCAGGTTCTGAACTGGGATGGTGCAGTGAGCTAAAAAACGGTGATGGATCAAGCCCTGATCTGTTGACTGGGTAGGAGTGTTCTGATTAACTCAGATACTCTGTCCATCACCACCCCCTTTTTGAAATATGTTGGCCACCACAAGTGTGGAAGGGTATGCTCAGACGTGAGTCCCTTGCTCACTGCACCATCAGGATTCAAGCAAGCTGGGCCGAAGACGGCTGTAATGCCAGAAACCGGTCCCCGGAAGCTTGTTTCCTTTCCAGTGAAGAATTGGCTTGGTAGTTTGGTCTGCCCTGTTCCCATGATGCACTGGGCCAGGGACAGACTAATTTTCATATAGCCAGGTTCTGAACTGGGATGGTGCAGTGAGCTAAAAAACGGTGATGGATCAAGCCCTGATCTGTTGACTGGGTAGGAGTGTTCTGATTAACTCAGATACTCTGTCCATCACCACCCCCTTTTTGAAATATTTTGGCCACCACAAGTGTGGAAGGGTATGCTCAGACGTGAGTCCCTTGCTCACTGCACCATCAGGATTCCAGCAAGCCGGGTCGAAGACGGCTGTAATGCCAGAAACCGGTTCCCGGAAGCTTGTTTCCTTTCCAGTGAAGAATTGGCTTGGTAGTTTGGTCTGCCCTGTTCCCATGATGCACAGGGCCAGGGACAGACTGATTTGCATATAGCCAGGTTCTGAACTGGGATGGTGCAGTGAGCTAAAAAACGGTGATGGATCAAGCCCTGATCTGTTGACTGGGTAGGAGTGTTCTGATTAACTCAGATACTCTGTCCATCACCACGCCCTTTTTGAAATATTTTGGCCACCACAAGTGTGGAAGGGTATGCTCAGACGTGAGTCCCTTGCTCACTGCCCCATCAGGATTCAAGGAAGCCGGGCCAAAGACGGCTGTAATGCCAGAAACCGGTCCCCGGAAGCTTGTTTCCTTTCCAGTGAAGAATTGGCTTGGTAGTTTGGTCTGCCCTGTTCCCATGATGCACTGGGCCAGGGCCAGACTAATTTGCATATAGCCAGGTTCTGAACTGGGATGGTGCAGTGAGCTAAAAAACGGTGATGGATCAAGCCCTGATCTGTTGACTGGGTAGGAGTGTTCTGATTAACTCAGATACTCTGTCCATCACCACCCCCTTTTTGAAATATTTTGGCCACCACAAGTGTGGAGGGGTATGCTTAGACATGAGTCTCTTGCTCACTGCACCATCAGGATTCAAGCAAGCCGGGCCGAAGACGGCTGTAATGCCAGAAACCGGTCCCCGGAAGCTTGTTTCCTTTCCAGTGAAGAATTGGCTTGGTAGTTTGGTCTGCCCTGTTCCCATGATGCACTGGGCCAGGGACAGACTAATTTGTATATAGCCAGGTTCTGAACTGGGATGGTGCAGTGAGCTAAAAAACAGTGATGGATCAAGCCCTGATCTGTTGACTGGGTAGGAGTGTTCTGATTAACTCAGACACTCTGTCCATCACCACCCCCTTTTTGAAATAGTTCTATTTCTAGGGCTTTGTTTAGCTAATTATTTGAGTAAAAAAAAAAGATAAAAATCAAATAAATTCAATTCATGGCCCTAGTTGTAAAATTGCTTTATCTCACAATGATATCGTTAATACATTTTGGGATTTTCACTTTACTCTCTATAACAAACCCAAATTTAATGATGTTTCCTTAATTGATTCTTTTTTTAACTAAATGTGGATTACCCAAGATTTCTCAATCAGATAAAATTGGGCTTGACTTACCCATTACTCAAGATAAAATTCTATCAGCCTCAAAATCTCTTAAAGAAATAAGTCTCCTTGTCCCGATGGTATTCCTACTGAGTTTTACAAAGAATTTCAATTACAGCTTATTCCTTTTTTATTTCAACTTTTTACCTTTTTTGGTTCTACAGGAATTACCTCAGGTTCTTTTACCGAGGCTTTAATTATTGTACTTCCCAAACCTGATAAGGATCCCACACTTGTGTCAAATTATTGTCCTATCTCGTTAATTATTCAAGATTGTAAATTATATGCTAAAATACTTGCTTCTAGATTATCCCCTGTGTTAGATTCTATGATTCATCCAGGTCAATTTGGTTTTATGAAGAATAGATATTCTGCAAACAATACAAGAACTTTGTTACATGTTATTGAACAAGGTTCCACTTTTACTCTACCATCAGGAATTCTCACATTAGATGCTGAGAAAGCTTTTGATAAAATTCACAGGCAATTCTTATTGCCATACATTATTATCATTTAATTTTGGTGACACATTTATCCGAATGATGTCTGCTTTGTATACTGCTCCTACTGCTCGTTTATTTATCAATGGCCAAGTTTCAAACCAATTCTTCCTTTTTAGAGCAACAAGACAAGGTTGCCCCCTTTCCCCGCTTTTGTTTCTTATAGGTATTGAACCTTTACTTACTTCTATAAGAAAATGTGATAATATTAAAGGAATCAATATTAAGGCCGTTATTATTAAAACTTTAGCTTATGCTGATGATGTACTTTTATTTATTAGTGATCCTATATCCTCATTCCCTTCCCTATTAGAGATTATTTCAAAGTATTCCACAGTTTCTGGATATACATTAAATACTAACAAAACTGAATTTTGTCCTTTAAATATTTATTGTACCCCTGATATGATACCTGTGAATGAAATGATTTGGCAAAAGGATAAATTGAAGTATCTTGGCATTCTGTTCTCTTCATACATAAAATCAACAATAACCTTGAACTGTGACTTTATCTTAAATTATATTAAAGATAAAACATCCAAATGGTCTGTGCTTCACCTTTCCTGGTGGGGAAGAATGGACTCTATTAAAATGACTATTGCTCCTAAAATCTTCTACACCCTTGCCATGACTCCTACACAATTTCCCATGATTCCTACACAATTTTCATTAAAGTTTTACAAGGATGTCGATAAACTTCTCTCCAAATTTCTTTGGGATAACAAGTCACCTCGTATTAGTCATAAAAAATTTAAAATGCCCAAATGTAATGCTGGTTTTGGATTAACTTACTTTTTTAATTACCATAAAGCTTTTATTTTAAAAAAAAGTTCCATATAGTTTAACCATTCCTTTTCAAATAATCCACCTATCTGGCTTCTTGTCGAGAAATCAATAGTAAAACCATTTCCACTACCCACTTTGTTAACTATGTCTACAAAATCACAATTTTTTCATAAATCTGTTATTCTTAAATCTACTAAAATCGGCTTTAATGATTTTGATTTCATTTTTCAATCTCCTATGTTTAATACAGAAGATATGTCATTATGGCATAGCACAGTCATTAAATTAAATGGAAATATCAGTTTCTGGTTTTCATTGATTAATGCTGGTATTTTTTATCTTAAAGATGTCTGTTTCGACCATGCTTTCATATCATTTGAGGCTTTGCAAACAAAATTTAGTTTACCGCTGTCTGACCTTACCAAATATGAATATTTGTGTAATTCAATTATAGATTCATTTCCTCATGATATTCCTTCTAATGTTAAAGCGGATTTATCAATTTATATTCAAACTGTTTCCACATCATCTCATGGTGTTTCTATTTTATATAAAAAAAATATGTAATTCTCTAGGAACTAACATTAATATGATATCGGTATTTTGGAATAATGTACTTTCAATCTCCTTATCTATTTATGTATGGAAAGATATTTGGCTTAGCAGTATTTCTGGTTGGTTACCTGTCTCACTCTATCAAACTAACTCTTATATTTTATTCAACTGTTTATGGACTCCATTATGTTTATTTCAAGCTAAACTTCTTCAATCTTCAACTTATTAGCACTGTAAAATACATACTGGTACATTACAACATATGCTTTTTGACTGTCCTTTAGTTTTCAAATTTTGGTCTGAAGTTTGGGATATTATAAAAAAAGATATTAAATATTAATGATGATGTTTCTTTCAAAATGTTAATATGCAAACCTGCAGTTCTTTTGCAAAACTTAAATGACTGAGAAGGTAAACTATTTAATTTTCTAATATTCGCTGCTTTAAAATCCATTGCATTCTGTTGGAAAGGTGTTTCGCTGTTATCAGTTCATGCTTGGTGATAATGGGTTATTTTTACAAGAAGAGGAGGTCAGTCATCCTTGACTGGTATTAATCATAATTCTAACTCTTATTACTCTTTTTGGAAACCTGTTGATATATATTAATCTTCTTAATTATATATTTATTTATAGTGTTTTTCTTTTTATTTCTATTATAATAAACCAATATCCACGCTATAGTAGCTCTATTTTATAGTTGATGAAATTAGTTTTATAGCTGTTTCCTTTCCCTCCCCTTTACATTTTTCAATGAATATTTGTAATGTTGTTACCTACTGTAATTTATTTGATGTTCTTGTATCTCTATATTTTGATTAGGTATTTTTGCTCAATAATGCTTTTTCTATATTGTCTTTGTTTATTGCTTACTATGAAAAGTCAAGAAAATATTTTGAACTCAAGAAAGGTTCATCATAACTGCAGAGCATTTCAGTTTAATAAATGTATTACTTTATAAGCAACTTTTAATTCATAAATGTCAAGAACTTCCTATTTTCTCATGTTTTCACATAAATGCTTGAATTAGATAGTTGTGCATTATACACAACAATTCTTGTTTGTATTAAATAGAATGCATCAACTAACAGTGATTTTGTCTCTTTTTTTCTGAATCTGTTTCTTGATTTTTTTTGTGCAGGTTATTAGGAAGGCTTACATTTGATTAAATACAGTTTAGTTAAACTGTCAGTAAAGAGCTCTGAGAGCGCAATGTTATGGCATACAGCAACTTATTTATAGCAGGTACATACCATATCGAAGGGAAATGCCTGCGCTTCATTCTGTAAGAGTTTATCAGATTGCAGTTACCTCCTTAGGAGAGAAGATGTAGTATAGCCATCGCAGCTCTTAAAGGGGGACACATGAGCATCAAGAAATAGGTGAACTAATCAAACATAATCTATAATAATTATTAAAGAAACCCTAACCCTCCCTGTCCCTCTTTTGGCCATACACATTGGGCTTAAGCATGAAAAGACAACTTGCTCCAAGCAAGTCAGGATCCTGAAACTTAGTGTGCAGATAGAGGTGTGCACCCCATGTGTATCTTGTGATCGAGTAACTCTTTAGGTTTTGGATGCCTCAACCCGGTCTATTAGCAAGCCGTTGTGGTCATCAGGGGCATTTCGAGATACAGTTTACAGATCAGCCATGATAGTGTCCCAATTGGTTGCTATTGGATATTTGTTTAGCCCTAGAATGCCTTCCCATTGTAAGGTGATGCTTTCTCCCTGGGTCCATGCTATGAGGGGTTGCGTCCACGGTGCAAAGCTAGGGGTTCATGTGATTTCCAAGGACAGGTGATGAGTCCTTAGGCTGTCATCAACCCTTAATCAAGAAAGTGGGATGTGACCCTATGTTTCTTGTTCCTGCGGTAGAGGAGATGTGTGACAACTTGCCAGTATCCCTGAAGAGACGGGCATGCCCATACATTTGGAGGAAGTAAGCATTTACCACATAATACAGGCAGCACCTGCTCAATGGAAGTATCGGTTTACTTTGGCAGGGCTGAGATACGTCCTGTGCATAATTTAAAATTGAATAAGGTGAATGCAGGTATTCCGGGGGATATGGACTGGACTTTCCAGCAGGGTCACCCCTTCTTTGTCCTTACAGGGACAGGTCAAGTCTTCTTCCCACCTGCAGCGGAGGGTCATGAGCCATTCAATGCGGTGTGGGTACACAGCGAA
The DNA here is from genome assembly GCF_964261635.1 of Lissotriton helveticus. Taxonomy (NCBI): domain Eukaryota; kingdom Metazoa; phylum Chordata; class Amphibia; order Caudata; family Salamandridae; genus Lissotriton; species Lissotriton helveticus. The sequence goes on from NC_136063.1 coordinate 665,005,316, forward strand.
TCAGCAAACCAATGGACTAGGTGTCTACCCGGTCCCATCACATGAAGGTACTGCAGAGTGAGGTGTGCCATATGTTTCTTGTCATATCACATCAACTCTTCCCCAACACCGCAACCAGGGAGTTGCATAGGAGGAAATGGCATGGGGGTAGGCCATCCTCCTCCATCAAGCCTGGAGGGCGCGGGTGTATTAGGGGTGAAGTTCTGCTCCACCATCGACTGCCTGGTAATACTCCTAGTCTACCGCCCCCCACGTACATCACCAGGATTTGTTGATCCTTTCCTGGAATCAGTCCATGACCTTCGATCACGCTATGAAGGACTGGTGGGAATGGGAGACTTTAATTTCCATTGGGAGAAAACCTCCAAGGACTGTCAGGCAAAGCAGTTAGAAGAGGCCATGACATCGCTAGAAATCTGTCAAAGGATGGTGGGCTCGACACGTGAAAAGGGTCACACATTGAACTTGATCTGGACCACTGTCCCGATGTTTAGTCCAATCACTATCCCCCCCTGCTCGTGGTCAGACCACCATCTATTGCAGGGTCGACTCACATTCCCAGGGCGAGCAGTAAATCCACCACCAGGGTGGAAAGTCCTAAGAAGCTGGAATACGATCAGAGCAGATGATCTGGTAGCCACCCTAAAATCCCCCGATCCACCTACGCAACCCAAGGGCGACATAGAGGCTATTATCCTCAATTTATCACTAAAGCTCAAAAATACCATTGAAGCAACAGCACCTGCACATAGGGTGAGAATCCTGGACAAGGGCAAAGGTGTTCCCTGGTTCAACTCTGCTCTTAGGCTATTGAAACGATCCTTGCGCCAGAGCGAGAGAGCCTGGCGCAAAGAGTACGAACTCACGCTCGGGTCTCGTATGCAATGGCATTTGCCACCTACAAACAGGCAATCATATCCAGGAAAGCCGAATTCTATGAGGACAGAATCTCTGCGGCAAGCAACCCCCAGAAAGAAACCTTCAAGGTCCTGGCCGAGTTAAGGAAAAACAAGGAGCAGAATCTCTCCTTTACTCAAGAAGACTGTCACAAATTCTAGTCCTTTTTCACTAATAAAATATCGGATCTCCTGACAGAAATCCATCGCACCCCGAGGTTTAGCTGTTCTAGAAGTCCCTCACCGACACCCCCTCTGATTGTCCACCCTCTAACCACTCTGCCACCACTTACTAAGGACACTCTGGCAGTCCTGATGGGGCGAGTGAAATCCTGGTCACCAGCGGACCCCTGCCCACCTAGGGTCTTTAACCTGGCCCTGCCAGGAATAGAGGACGACGTAAACTCCCTTCCCAATAGTTTCCTGGAAACAGGACAGGTTCCCACCGATTTTAAGGAGGCTAGCCTGTTCCCGCTCCTAAAGAAGCCTGGTGCTGATACCACGATCTTGAAATATTTTAGACCTATCTCACAGCTGCCTTTCTTAGCTTAGATAATTGAGCAGCACGTCCTCCCACACCTTTCTCGACATCTTGAAAACAATCATCTTTTAGAACCGAATCAGGCCGGCTTCAGGGCCCATCACAGCACGGAATTGGTCATGCTCTCCGTGCTGGATGATCTGAGACTCAGGGCAGACAAAACAACTCTGTGTGCCTGGTGCTGTTAGACCCCCCCCGCCGCATTTGATACGGTCAACCATGGCCAATTACTGTCGCGGCCGGGGGACCTCGACATTCAGGGCACTACTCATGCCTGGCTAACTTAATTTCTTAAAAACCGTTCCCAGAGAGTCCAATTGGCAAATTTGGTTTCCAACCCAGCAGATCTCTCATGCGGAGTTCCCCAAGGCTCAGCACTTTCACCTCTCCTTTTCAACGCCTATTTGCAGCCTTTGATCTCTGCACTAAACCAGATGGAGTGCCGGCTCTACAATTATGTCGATGACACTAACATTATTATTCAAATTGACAATTCACCCACGGCATATGTAAGATTGCAAAACATACTGAAAGGTACGGTCAATTGGATGTCAGCCAATTCGTTAAAGATAAATCCGGATAAAAGAGAGGTGCTGGTGATCACCTCAGCACCAAGCCCCTGGAACAACCTCCTTTGGCTAAAAGAACAGGAGCCCTCTGCGAAACCGGCGGTGGCTGTGAAAATCCTGGGCATTCATATAGATGCCAAACTTTCTATGGCACAACAAGTTTCGTCAGTTGTCGGTACTTGCGTGGGCCTACTAAGACAACTGCGGAAACTATCTCCACTCCTGACCTCGGCCATGCTCAGACAGGCGGTTTCAGCTATGATCCTGTCACGTCTGGTTTACGGCAATTCTTTGTACGCTGGCCTTCCCCAACAACTGTTGGCCAGACTACAAACAGTCATGAACGACGCAGCAAGATTAATCTTTAAAAAACCAAGATGAACACACGCTACACCACTGTTACGTGAGCTTCATTGGCCCCCAATTAGGCAGAGAATCAAGTTCAAGGGCCTCTGCATCACACATAACGCCCTGTACGGACAAGCCCCAAGGTACATCAAGGAGCGCTTAGTCCTCAGCAGATGCCACCCTTCTGGTTTGCCCCCGGTTTAAACTATCCTCTATAGGAGGGCGAGCATTCTCCAATGCAATTCCCGTGGCCTGGAATAACTTGCCAGTGAACCTGCGCAAGGAAATGAACCTCCTACCCTTCAGGAAGAAGCTTAAAACCATGGAGGCATGGGGTACGTCCTAGCAGCCCCCCTCTGCTCCTCCATCTCCTCCGTGTGCACCCCCTGACATGCGCTCAGAGATCCCTGGGTGATAAGGCGCATTACAAATCTAAATAAATAAATAAATCAATCAAGGACTCGTATGATAGGAAACTTCCGTCTCTGTAGAGGTCTCTTAGGGTGTGATGGGCTACCGCATGCCAGACAGTGAGGGGCATAATAACAAGAGCTTTATCTCCGCTTTTTTGGCTTTCAGAGCCCAATTAGTGGAGATTAAAATATCGCCCTATCAACAACAGGGTGCTAACATGCAAAATCGCATGTTAGCACCCTTTTTCACTACGCTTCCCTTTGCATCTCTAATGAGATGCAAAGTGGGTGTTTCAGAGCAAAATAATAGGAGAAATGTTGCTAAGCGACATTTCTATCATCAAGATTCACGCTAACCCTGTTAAGACAAAAAAAGCAGCTCTACCCACTGTTAACGCTGCATTTTTACGTCTGCTGATTTTCAGACTTATTTACAACAAGGGGTGGTGTTGTAAACATTTTTGTCCTCCCTAAGCGTGGAAGGGTATACTCAGATGTGAGTCCCTTGCTCATTGCACCATCAGGATTCAGGCAAGCCGGGCCGGAGACGGCTGAAATGCCAGAAACCGGTCCCCGGAAGCTTGTTTCCTTCCCAGTGTAAGAATTGGCTTTTGTAGTCTGGTCTGCCCTGTTCCCATGATGCACTGGGCCAGGGACAGACTAATTTGCATACAGCCAGGTTCTGAAACTGGGATGGTGCAATGAGCTAAAAAACGGTGTTGGATCCAGCCCTGATCTCTTGACTGGGTGAGAGTATTCTGCTTAATTCAGAGACTCTGTCCATCACCACCCCTTGTTGTAAAGATTTTCAGACTTAGACATGGGAGGTAGATTACATGGCTAAGTCCACCATGGGATATCAACAAGGATATCCCTATCCTTGTAGTTTTATCGAAGGATTACCAGCGATAACCACCCAAAATGCCGCTATCGCTGGATTCTTTATCGCCTAGGCGGTTAGCGTTTCTTTTCCCTGTTCCTTGTTAATATGCCCCTTAGTCCCACCGACAAAGTGGTGATCTGACCCTGGGGTGTGCCAAGCAGAGCCACTGCCGGAGCATAGGGGCTCACTGTTTTTGTTAGATAGCGACACCAGTGAAAACAGTGGTATGTCACTCCCAGTAGCAAGAGGTCAGTTGCTGATGCTTGTGTGCAAGGGTGGAATAGATGGTGGGTGTCCAGAAAACACCAAGCGGGTGCTGTTGTCACTCTGTCTGCAAGCTGTAGGCTTGTCAGTCACTTAGCCAACCATTGGAATAGGAATGCAAGTTACTAGTGTTCAAAATTTGGCACCGCAAGCCCGCCCTGGTCTGTGAGTAGGTATGATTACAAAAGCGCCACCCCGAGCAGACAGACACACGCTTTTCTGCTACGAAGCGATTGAGGTGCAGGCCAACAGAGAATTACGATCAAGTAAGATTTCTCCACCAGATGCAAGTGACACTAATTTTCAGGGAGACGGAGCAGCCGTCCCTGATGCCAAACTGTACCATCGTGTTTCAGTATTTATTGAAGAAGCCTGCACTTCCAGTACATAGACACACCATCTAGAGTACGCGTACAGACTGCACATATTCCGTGCTTTCCAGAATTGTACCCATCTCGGACACTTCCCTGTTGTGGCACTCAGAATCTTGCCAGCCTACCTCTACCCTCACATGGGCACCCGGCTTTGTGCAATGTAAGTATTGATTCCTTTACTCCACTCACAGTGCCACACCCTTCTCACAAGGCTGCGCACAAGAGATCCTTCAGGTGTCCCTACACTACTAGGTCCTGAGGACACCCTCATTGCACAAAGGGTCGAAACGCTGTCGACTGTTTACAAAAGCGAACCATTAAAAACCAGCACTTATCATTGTATAAAGTCTGATTAATACAACATATATTTTCCAATGTTCGTCTTGTTGATACATAGGAAACCTTGTACATATGTCACAAACATGTCACCCTTGTTTTAAGGTTCTAATTTTTCACTGGGACACTACTCACTACTGTTAAACTATTGTTTCGATACCTGTTTGTGTTTTTGTTTCAGAAATTACATAAATAACTGTTGAATTACAAATTCAAATTGTGTTGGGCTTTCTCTCCTTTTGAAATCACAATACCCCGTTCTAATGGCATAGAGCATTATTATATCAAAATTATGTTGTCACTTGTCCGCACTAGCCATTGTTTTTGCTAATAACTCACTACAGACAATGGCAGAATCCACTAAAAAGTAATCTGTGCCCGCAAGGATGTAGTGGCTCAGGTGAGATTACCATTGAATAGGTGAATAGGTGAATGATATACCCTAATACTCAAATACTTAAATGAAGTGGGTTGCAGACCTGAAACATATCTCAGGACACAGAAAAAAACACTGCAAGTATAGGAATTTATTATGGGCTGGTACAAATCTGTTCTTGTCCTGATAGACCATGGGGAGATGCACCAGCCAATCAGCCAGAATTTTGGCTAGCACTTTGTAGTCCATGTTGAGCATCGCCCAGGGCCTGCAAGAGCCCAGTTCAGTATGATCTCCGTGTGACTTGGTAAGGGATACGAGTAGTGCTTCGCAAAGGGAAGTGGGAAGGTATGAGTCCAATAAGGCCTCTTCATATAGTGTTTGCAGGTGAGGAACAAGGAGCGGGGCATAGGCCTTGAAAAATTCAGCTGGTAAGCTGTCTGGCCCAGGGCCCTGCCTGTGGCTAGGATTTTGATCACTTGTATTTCAAAGAGTGTAATGGGGACATCAAGCTCTACCCATTGGTCTGTTGTGATGTGGGGCTAGGGTACAGAGGAGAGGAGGGAGTCAATGCCATGCAAGGTGGTGATAGGTATCGACTGATATAGCTAGGTGTAGTGACTAGTCATCTCAAAGTCAAAGAATGTCACGTTAGGTGTAGAGCAGGGTGCCAATGGTGGATTACAGTGCTGTGATGGAATGTTTTGGTTGATCTGAGCATATCGCCATGCCAACAATGAGCCAGATTTGTCAGCAGTGGCATGACTCCTTGAGGAATGAGCCATGTAATGTAAGCATCTCAAGAGCTCCGGCTGCAAGGTATGTCCACCCTGCACCTTCAGCAGGCAGCAGAAGTTTTCTGGGTTCTCTGCCGTCCAGGTGTTGTGTTGAAAGAGTGTGCATTCTTTGGGGATATGTCCTTGCCAAGTTGTTTGCGTATATTACAGGTCACCCCAAAGCAGTGGCCTCTGATTGCCACTTTAAACACATCCCACTCAATCCGTTTAGTTTTTGACAACTCATGAGTGAGCTCAAAGTAATCCTTAATGGCAGTGTTTAGTGAAGAGCGAAAAGGGGGGTCTTCAAGAGCCGCTGTTTAGAAGCACCAGGTGGAAATGATGGGAGAACCAGTGTCCCATGTGAGCTGCAGGTATTGAGGATTATAATCAAAGTAGGTGCAGCCTAGGTAATCGCTTTGTGTAACGGAGAGCAGTAAATTGATTGTTACAACAAATCTTTCAATACTAACATGTTGTTGATGTGGTGAGGACAAAAGGAGTATGCCTTTGTAAGGGCATTACGCTGGCGCCAAATGGCTACAAGTTGCCAATGTTGCAGCCAGTAATGTGTGTAGTGGGTGTTACAGATGGCGGACATGCGGGCAGGGAAGGAAGGATCAGTCAAGGTATTTGTTTAGGACACAATTGGAGTCCCCTCCTATAAGCCACAGCACTCTACTCCAACGGGAGAGTGTCTCAGACAGCTTATAGACGAACTTGATCTACTCTGTGTTAGGTGAATATATGCTACCTATGAGGATGTGTTGGCTGTCTAATTTTCCCAATATGAGCACATAGCGACCCACAGCATCTGTTACCACCATTCGTTAAGGGGACCTCTGCCTGACCCAGATCAGCATACTTCTGGCATAGTAAGAGAAGTTGATGGCACACACTTGACTACCCCAGTGCCTCTGGAGCCTAATTGTTTCGGTGAGAGTTAAGTGTGTTTCCTGTGGATCTTAAATCAAACAGGTTGCCATGGTTTGTGGACCACATGTCAGACAATGACTTCAGCTGTCTGTGGAGTGACATCCAGGTCCATTTTAAAGGGCCAAATGGTAGGGGAACTGAGGAATCTACTGATTCCTCATCCAGGCCTGACTCTCAGTTAGCTTTGCTTACCGTCGCTGCTGACTGAAGAGATCGCCCTCTTTCCTGTATGACCTGTTCCAGGTCAGGAGCTGCTGTGGGTCTGGAGGAGTGTTGTGTTGGCCGGCAGCATCTGCGATGGTGACCTCCAGTGGGGCAGTGAGGAGCAGTATCCTCCTGTGGGGATTGGCAAGACAGTGTGAGTCATGCTTCCAGTCATTCCCAGACATCTCCTGGAGATTCAAAGAAACGCGTCTTCCCCTCAGCTGCCATGCGTAGACATGCAGGTAACAAGAGGAAACACCACAGATCCAAGTCGAGCAGCTAATGCTTAACAGCTAGAAAGAAGTTCCATTGTAGCTGCACTGCCACTGTGTCATCTGGAAAGCAAAGGTTACAGGAATTGTCGACAACGATGTCTTGTAGCTCCTGGGTTTCAAGCAAACTGGAGTTTTGGTTTTGATAATGAAGCAGACGAAACAGCAGTGTTCTGGGATTGGAGCCTAGCAGGGGTTTCTGAGCTGAGATACAGTTCAATCGAAAAGATCTGTGATAGGGAAGTCTTAGGGAACTGATCATGTAACCAGTGATCAAAGTATTCCACCATGTTTGCCCCTTGACTCTCCCTAAATGGACCACCACTTGGACGTTGTTTTTATCCACCGCACCTTCCGCCCTGCCCTCCAGGGTATGGACGCGATCCACATGTGATTTTATGGAGGGCCCCATTTCCCTGGATTTCAGCTGAAGTCCTTCAATAATGTGTTCACAAAGTGGTCCTTTACTGCCAGCTCATGGTGGTCTGCATGTAGTAGAGTGTATTAAGGTCTGACACCATATTGTCCATTATGTTCTCCAAGGATGCTTGGGTGTTTTCCAAGGATGTCCGATTCTTCTCTATAGCATCCAAGACGATGTCTAATTTCTCTTAGGACGAGGGGTGATCAGGAGGGTCCATGGAGGCGGGGTTCCAAGATGCTGCCTCAGCCATAGCAAGCGGACATGTGGTCACATTCTGGGGGGCCACTTTTGCATCACTTTTAACATGGGAAAAGTGACGCAAAAATGGCGCAAGGAGCTTGTAAATCTGCCTCTGGGTGCCTGAGCACAGCCGCTCGATGGTTGCATGGTTGTGGTTGGGCCCAAAAGTGGGAGAGGTCCAGGTCATTTATTACAGCCGGCCCACTTGCTAGTACCTGGCGGCCAACTCAGTCGCCGTAGCACGAGCAGCCCAGTGGATCCAGATGCATACAGGCAGCAGCTCTCACCAGAAGAGGCTTCTGGTTAGACAACGCAACCGGGCGGAGGTGTGCCCCAGCGGGCTACAGGTGTGGATGTTCAGAGTGTCAGCAATCACATAGGGTGCTATGGTTGAGTAGAGTGAGAAAGCAGTAAGTGTGCAAGAACATGTATCACCTCCAGACAGGACAGAGCAAGGGGTCCACTACCCGTTTCACTACTGCTGTCCTATTATCATGTCCATGTCTTTCCCAGAGAGACCTAGGAGGATGTATGTGTCATCCCTGACATCTGGAGGCAACATGAGAGGATTATACATGCTGGCTTATTCTGGTGCAACATAGAAAGGAGGCATGAATGGGCATGCCACTCATCACACAGCTAGTGGCAGGCACGTTCACAAGAGCCAGTCAGCCTTGCACTGCCGTGGCGCACCACTGAGGTGGATGAGGGAGTAGACCGTGACATTAGTCATCAAGATCCCCTCTGCTCACCTCCAGTAGCCCAGGCCGTCACAACTCTCGGGAAGTGGAAAAGGCCCACAGGTACTGGCTTCATGGTGGGAGCAGTAGTGCTCAGGTCGGGTCCACAATGCCCTATAGACCTCACCTTAAGGCGGCGTAAAGAAAGCACTGTACAGTCCGATCCACATCAGGCTTCCCCCAGTGCTACTGTCCTGTGACAATGACCAGCATTGTAGCATCACCTCTACAATAGCTGAGCCCCATCACTTCAGCAGGACCAGGCATCTGTGCTAAGAGGTGGTGGCGACCAGAGGGGTCCTCAAAGTCTCAGTCACAAGGTGAACAATGTCATTGGGCAGGGCTGCTCCAGGCATATGGCAGAGACTGCTGGTGTCCATCTTGGCTGCAATAGCCACGCCTCCTCCAACAGGGATTTTGTCTCTTAGTATAGTTCATTGTTCCCGCAGTGAAACAAAATGTAGTGTAGAAGGCAAACCTATGCTCAAACACCTATTTTAAAGTAAGGCTCAGGTTTCCAGAATCTAAGTAATAAAGAATGTTTATAGCTAATTTTGTGATAACTTTACAAGCCGCATGTATTTTCTTGGAATGGAGGAGCTGAACCTGCTCTATAATGAGTGTTGTCACCTGAGTGGTCTGTGAAAGAAGGAGCCTGATGCAATATCTACAACATTTATTTGTGTCTTTTTCATTAGTGCATGTTCATAGGTAAAGGGAATGTGTTCCACTGTTCCCTTGCCAGACTCTTGATTGTTGTGGCTACTGCTGCTGCTGTTTCTTTACAGCCAAGTTACAGGAAATCCAAATTAAATCTGCATACAGTTGCTGTAGTAATCTGTCAAAATCAAATGGCAATAACATAACACATTTGATTTTGACAGATTACTACAGCAACTGCATGCTGATTTATTTTGGTTTTACTGAATGTCAGCTGAGTTTCATGTACTACTCTTTATGTGAAGTACTGCTGCTTTATTTGGGTTTGAGCTTTATGCTCTTCTGATCTCACTCTCTTACTTTTGAATTCAAACTTTTCATAGGTTCTACAAATCTAAACTCTGATCCTGATCTTTAGTACAGTGCATTAGTCATTTATGGAACACACTTAATGTATTACATGGTGTTTGATTCTGACCATTCTTTTTTATGAGATTTCTGTACACATATTTGATGGACTAATCAAAAAAAGAATGACCATAAAGAACTTGACCAATATCTTAATGAGAATAAAGATTTCAAAAACATATCCAAACTCTCATCTGTGACTGAACTCAAAACTATTAATGCCATTTAAGTTTATGATGCCTGATTTGCTTTTTGACTCACAATACAACATTTAAAGGCCCATGACTGAAGGAGGGAAAGTTCCAGCACCAAGATAGGGTCCAAGCCTGCCAGCTATGGTAAATTAGTAACTAAACCGTATGACACTATTATTTAAGATTATTTTGGGGCTCAGTCCAGAAGCATTTGTATTGTAAGGGTTCCCTAAGAGAGAAGGCAAACACCAATGTGCCTCAGTTCTCCACCACTGTATTGTTGTAAAAGGAAATAAAGGACTATGCACATAACCTGTGCAGTTGTGCCTGATGGCCATAACTGCCCACCTTTGCTACTTTAGCAACTATTGCCATAAACAAGAGACATATTGTGGAGTATACTGGTCGCAATTTTCTATTCATACAAATCAGATCACCACACCCTGACGGGGATCTCACTTCAAAAAAACGTTGCATTGCCATTTACATACTTCATATTTCTTGCTATGTTGCTGATAAGGGGTGTGCTAACCCATTACTTGCACCCCCCAGATACCTGACTTCACCATGATACCATAGGTCCGTTTGCTTCATGTTCCTGGCGCTCTGGCCAGGACTTTCACCTGCAAGTGTTGAGTCTACTTTCCTGGATACCCCCTTCTCGTACCCCTGATGGCCCTGTCATCTGGCATCCCAGAGCCTGCAGAGCATCAATTTGTCCCATTTTGGCCACTTGTGCCTTCGATTTTACTTGCTCTTGTGGTCTACCATGATGCCACTAAGGGGTTAATGCCCCTTTGCAGCTCCCCCCTTTATTTGCTCCTCTTATCTGGGAGCCAATTCGGCTCCAGAGCACCCATACTATCACCAAAAACATAGGCATGCCAAACCTTTAGGAGATACACCCCATTTTTCCTGTAGAAACTTGGTACTTTAAGGTTGATCAAGTCATGAGATGATTCTGACAGCATAATTGAACTTGCCCAACAGTTCCTGGATATTACCTAGGGCCCCTTTCTGTCTTTGCAGAGGCTAGTCCTACATTCCTGTAGCTCATTCACATTCTCCTCTGGTAGTCTGCACAGCCTTGCTTTAGAATTTCTTTCTATCTCTAAGAGAGCCTTTGTGTTCTAGTAGCACCACTAATTCCTCTGTCAACCTGACAAATACTTTAAACAGGCTGTCACATTTCTGAGATCCTGGCTCACCTATTATCAGGAAGTTGCCAGGGTAATGAAGCACACACCCTTCTGAGTGTGCCCTCTGACAAGTGCATTTGTGGTAGGTACAGAACAGCTCATATTATGGTAATGAGACGGGTAGCTTATGGACGTGGATTTGGCAAACTAGTTCTAATCCTCGAATTTGAAACCCAGCTGCTTGAAGCTGTGAGGGTGCACGGTAGTAATAGGCTTTCGCTATTAGGGCCACCTTCCCTGCTGATCTTACCAGGTCCACTACTTCATCAAACAAACTGTAAAAATACTGTACAGAGTTCTTGTGTCAGGCCATCATTTACTGATTCACCTTTGTAGAAGGACAGACGGTAGATCAGCCTGAAGTAGACTGTTACTTCTATGGACCACTGCCAATGGGGAGAGACAATGTTTGGGAAGGTGGCTCCTCCATTGGGCCCTCTATTCTGCCCATCAATAGTTCCTTATTGATCTTGTCATTAACCACCCCTGCTTGTTCTTGTGCGTTTTTCGGATTAGGGCTATCTCTGCTCCCACTGACCTGTGTGAGGTATGGAAAAGCCTTGTTCAAAGCCTTTAGAATGATACTGACCTTTTTGCTCTTTGGCAATCATTTAGCAATTGTCTTATTTTAGCCTTGTCTATGTGTGTCCTCATCATCTTGAATTCTTTCTGACCCCCCCCCCCCCCACTTCTTAATGTATAGTACTATGCCTTGTTGTCATTGCTGGGTGCCTCAGGGGACTTACTTCTTGTTGTGCTCCTTATTTTCTGGTTTACCTTTTTGCCTGATGCAAGCCAATACTGGATGCCACACCCCACATGTATTGCACCTAGGCCTAAACTTGCACACATCCCCCCTTCTCATATTTCCAGCAAATGGCATTAGCTCCCTTTGCTCTGTTGGGCACCTTTGCCCCCATGGCCATTTCTGCTTGCTGAATCCCTTGAATTTGTCCTTTTTGATTTTAAACTACCCCCAAAAGGACTGGTTCACCTTCTTGCCTCCTCCGAGTGGCTATCATCTTATGCAGGAAGTCAGCCATGTCCTCATTTTCCCATCCTAACGTGGGCCATATCGGAGTTTTAAAGCAGAAACCTTGATCATGCTGTATCCATGCATCACCCCCATACATTCTCTCGGCCTCACAAATTATGTATTTGTACAACAATAGACCTGCATTATTCTGCCGGAATTTCTCAACAATTATACACGCCATCACTCGGAAGGCTCTCAAGCCAATTGTCAGTATCAATTGTCAGTGACTTTGCGATGCTAGTTACAGATGCCAGTGAATTTGCTTTGTTATCCTTACCTTGGTCAATCTCACTGTCTTTTTAGGTTGCCTCAATTGGTTGTGTCTGGTGCCTCTAGATATTTCCTTTGTGCTTGTGTGTTCTGTATCTCTGGTATTATGGGGGGGGGGTCCTCCCCAAACGGTGATCACAGAAAACATCCTTTTTAGCTTAATGTTGGCCTCCTCTGACAATTCGATAAAGCTCTCTATGTCTCCAAAGTCAAATGGGCTCTTGGTCGCCTGCTCATGCCCATTTTCCATGTTAAATACACCTAGACCTGCGGTGGAATTCGTGCCCTCCTCTTCAGTGGCTTTAGGGTCCGTCAATGGGCTTGCAATTGCCCTCAGTAATTTGTGCTGCTCCCGTATGCAGCAGGGGTAAATGTTTCCCACCTCTGCTGTGGCCTCTCACTGGCCTTCGCACTTGATGCCCAACTGTTGTTGCTAAGCCGCTTGATTTGTAGCTTCTTTGCGCTATGTGGCTTAGCTTACTTCCCTCATTTGGTGCATGATCAGTGTGCTACTATGGAAATTGCCATGATAGCTCTGTGCTTTAACACCCACTTGTTGAAAGAGAGGGGCAGGGTTGGTGAGCACTGTTCTGTCTGGGTTGCTGTGCTTTCTTACCAAACATTAGGCCAGATGTAGGTAGCCCAATACCGGTCGGAAACGGCCGAAAATACCGATTTTCGGCTGTTTCCGACCGGTATTGAGCATTTGGGATGTAGGGGACAGAAAATCATCCGAATCTGTAAATTTACCGAATCGGTAAAGTTACCGAATCAGTAAACATTCTGAATCGGTAATTTTACCGAATCGAAATGGTTTGCGAATCGGTAAATTTACCGAATCGGTAAATATACCGAATCAGTAAATAAGAAGTGATAAAATTGAATATTGAGATGTAGGTAAGGTCTTAAATACCGAATTTGCTTGAAATTCGGTATTTAAGAGTCGGTATTTACCATGGATTGAAATCAGGTGGTAACCAGGTGCAGCCTATAAAAAAGGACCCAAAATGCAATACTTTTTTTACAATGGCGGCATTCTATGTCATTGCGAGACGGCTACGGCTACAGGAGGAAGGAGAGAGCGAATGGCAGAGACAGGAGCAGGTCTACAGACAGAGGATCACCTTGTTCATGCTCACAGAGGCAGAGATACTCCAGAGGTACAGGTTGGACCCAGACACCATCTTGGACCTCATCAGGGACCTCCAATCACTGTTGGAGCACACTACCCCAAGGGCACACGCTATTCCACCCCACGTGTAGGTGCTGTGCAGCCTACACCTGCTTGCATCTGGGAGCTACCAGAGTCTGGTTGCTGTGGTAGGTGCGGTGACCCAGAGCAGCCTGTCACGCTTTTTTAACAAATTCCTTGACGCCTTGTTAAAGAGGATGGACCATTATATATCTTTCCCTGCAACCCATGCTGAACTGCTCCAAACAAAATCTGACTTTTATCTGATGGCGCGTTTCCCCAATATCATTGGCTGCATTGATGGCACCCACATTCCCATTTGTCCCCCTGCTGCCACCGAATACATATATAGGAATAGAAAGTCCACCCACACCATCAATGTGCAGGTGATCTGCAATGCCAAGTGCGCCATCACTGACCTTGTGGCAACATTTCCTGGGAGTACCCACGACTCCTACATTTTTCAAAACAGCGGTATCTATGCACGGCTGACAGCAGGGGAATTTGGTGAAGGATACCTGCTAGGTAACACACAGTGTGCGACCCCATTAACACCTATTGCAGAAAGAAGTACATGTATGCATGTGAGTAATGTATTCCCATTTCCTTTTAGGAGACAGTGCATATGCCCTCCGCTCCTTCATCCTCACCCCCTACCTCAACCCCTCAACACCCAGCCAAAGGAGATATAACAGGGCCCACAAGAGCACAAGAAATGTTGTGGAGCGTACCTTTGGCATATGGAAGAGCAGGTTCAGGTGCCTGCATAAGAGTGGAGGTGCCCGGCAGTATACCCCCATCACCTGCTGTAAAATCATTGCTGCCTGTGCCATGTTGCACAACCTTGCTGTGAAGAAGGGCACAGAGGTGGAGTTGTCAGACTTTGAGGATCATGACGACGAGGTTGCTGTGCCTGAACCACAACCTGCTGGAGTGTCAACACCAAGTTATGGCAGATACAGACGTGAGGATATTACACGCAACTATTTCCGAGTAAGTAATGAGTCAAAGACATTTGTAAAATGCTAGAACACTAGTTTAATTTTGTAATGACGTTGGTATTTTAAAGAACAAAAGTGTACCAGAAAGCATTTAACGGCAATGCTCACAGTAAGTAAACAGACACAGACAGGTGGAGTATGCACCCAATGTAGTTTAATGTTGTCACCACGCAGGTATCCAAGGCACACATGTGCAACACAAACTTTGAACTTTCAAAATTGTATGTCCAGGGTCACTACCCCATAATATTAACTGTTCATTTGCATCCACGCTTAGCACTGCCAGATGTATGTGGCTCACTGTGTTCGCTGGGCGTTTGGCTTGTAGCCTCACCTTGTCGCCTGCTGCCCCTCCTTGTCTCTACAACAAGGGGGCTTGCCACGCTGCTCCTACTTGTGCTCCCTTCACTCTCTGGCACATCAATAGCAGCAGTTTGTGCTGTTTGAGCATTTATTAGCGCCTCAAGAGCACCGGTCATTCCGTCTATGCCCCTTGTCACCACATTGCTGTTTTGCGTCAAGACCTCCTGACTGTTTATGCTTCGCCTGCATAGCAGGGATGTGGCTGTGGCCAGGCGGTGAATTGCTTTGTTGTGTTGCTGTGCACGCTGCTTCTCCCTGCGCCTTGATGCTATTTCTGTGTCCAGTTTGGTGCACAGTAGCTGCACCGATTGTGTCATTTCATGTATCCCTGTAGCCATGTTCTTGTTCACTTCCACCAGTTCCCTGATGCCCTTTCCAATTTCTTCCATATTGCTATTCAGGTTGCACATTTGGCGTTGACAGGACATGATGGCCTTTCCCTGCATCCTCTGGATCTTTACCATGCTCCCCTCCAGGCCTTGGAACACACTGGACCCCTCCCCACGTGCACCTACACTCCTTCCTTGGACTCTGCGGTGTCTTGTGCTACTACGGACAACCTCTGCGCTGGACTGCAGTGTGGCAGAGATGTCATCTCCAGGCAAGGTGTGTGTGTCTTCCACCTCCTTTTCACCGGCAGCTGTCTCCATTTCTATCAGTGGGGGTACGACATGCCTCCTGCTTGGTTGTGCTGCAGGTGTTTCAACATCCAGTGATGCTGGCATATCTGGTGAAGACATTAACAGAGGGGACTGTGAACGTCGTGGGGATGCCTGAAAATCTTGAGTGATTTCAGGGTCTTGGGAAGGTGGCTGGCTACTCGGTACACCTGTGTCCTGTGATGCACTGGGACCTGGCTCCTGACTTTCATCCCTCTCGGGTGCCGTGCCTTCAGTCTCCTGTGACTGCCTTCTGGATGTGTGACCTGTGGACATATGAGCGTATATCAGCTAAGCGCAAATGTCTCACAGCCACTACAATTAAATCTTTTCAAATTGCACAATGTACATGTTGCCTGCCCTTCATTATGTCTGCAATCATTTGCCTAACTTGGGGGTTGCCGTGCTGTATGACATGGTCTTTCATTAACTGACTACATGTACCATGATGCATTGCTACTGTTTGGTGCTGGCACACCTGGACTGGGGTCACTTAGTTTCAAGGGGTGAGGGAAGGATGAGGGTGTGAGGGGGATTGCTGTGCATGCATCTAACCTTTTCTACTTGCAGCTTTGGCTGAGCTGTCCACTTCTCCCAGTCCGCAGACGCTTTCTGGCTCTAAGGTTGAGGCCACCATCTCCTCCAGGTCAGTGAGGGGGGGTGCTGTGTTCTTTCCTCCACCAGTTTGCGATGCCTGCTTGTGGTGGTCTGCCAATTTTTTTTTTGTAAGGCTCCTCGGGTCATAGAACCTCTTTTTCAAATCCTCTGTGACTCTGGTGGTCACTCCCACAGCATTCACTTTGTCAAGTATATCTTGCCAAAACTTCCTTTTGGCAGATTCAGCCACAGTGAGGGACTGCCTGCCAAATAGTTTGTGGTGCACTTTCACCACCTCCTCCACAAGGACCTGGAGCTCCATGCTGCTGAATTTCAGCTTTCTTTTCCTCTCTGTCTGCTCTGTGTCTTTGCTGGTTGACATTTGACAGGTTTTAAACTGCACAAATTCTTTCTGCTGCTGCTCCCAATCTCTCAGCTCCAACTGCCTCTCCAGAAGCTTCTAATTAGTTGCTGCTGCCTGTGCAGCCACTTCCTGGTAGGGAGGGGGAGAGTGGTAGCACCTGATTGGCTGTTTTCTTAAGTTTCACTTTTGCTTGCTTTCCGATTCGGAATTTACTGATTCAGTATTTACCGAATCGGTATTTCCCATTCATTCCTATGGACCTTTTGGCCCCCAGGAATGAATGGGAAATACCGATTCGGTAAATACCGAATCGATAAATTCCAAAAGTCCGATACCGAATTTTACCGATTCGGTAAAAAATACCGAATTTTTTCCTACATCTCATTTACCGATTCATGAATACCGAATCGGTAAAATTCGGTATTTAAGAATCGGTAAATGAGATTTACCTACATCTGGCCCTTAGAGTCTTATTTACAAGGTCCTTGTGCCACTGGTACCTCACTGTTTCCCATTTTTAAAGTGATGCACCGGCAGCGCAAGTGGCTTGTAAATAAGCCCCTTAGTTGGCTGGCGGCCTCTGTGTTAGTGGTGTGTACCCCCTAGCTTCAGGCAGGTTGGTTTGTGTTGAAGTGCCTGCCACTGCTTGGGAGAGAGGGGAGAAGCACAGACCACTTGTGTTGTGTGAAAAAGGCTGCTTTATTGAAACAGGTGCACATCACAAACTTTACCTTGGCAATCCGCCTTCCAAAACGAATGCCTTGCTATACATCAAATTAACTATCCAATCTCCTACCCCCACCCTACTGTCCCCCCACAAAGCCCCACTCTGCAATTATCTCATTTGCAACTATCTCATTTGCATTTCAACATTTTTCAACTTTTAACTTTCCCCTACAGACTATGAATGCCTGCATCAACCTCCAAGCAAACAAACTTCCTATACTTAACCATGAGCTTCCTGCCTACCCTCCATTTTCACGTGGTTCACCAACTGGCAACGCCAATCAAACTTCTGGAAACTCATGCAAAACTGTCTATGCACTAACCACCCAGAAAAAGGGAGCCTGATAACTTTTTCTGCCCGACCCATTTTTCTCAATACCCCTGCCTAGTTATCTCCTGATGTTCAATGTACTGGCCAGCACTTCCTTTGGATACAGCAAATACCACTCTTTCCTGACACGTAACAAATGGTCGCCATCAACCCTGAAAAATTCCCTCCTCTGATTCTTGATGTCCGCTTGACAAAAAATGCCCAAAACCTGTTACCTTGTCAAATCAGGAGATATCCTTGTTGAGTTTCCTGACTGATGACTAGACTAAACCTCCACACCCCCCAAACTTCCCTCGGCATGAAGTCAGATCATGAAATAAAGCCTCCAGCCCACATGGCCTTAATCTACAGTAAATCACATGTCATTCTCCCCAAGCAGCGCACCAACCTGGCTGGGCATCTACTGGATTACAATGTGCCACTTCAACACTAAATCAGTTTTAGCCAACACATGTCGCCTACATTCCCCCATGTAATGGGAAAGAATTGCTGATCCAATCCCAAGATCATCTTGTATTCTCCCCACACTGCTTGATTCTCCACCCCTTGACCGAGTGCCCCTCCACTCAACTTGTGACTTCCTCTACTGCCGGGCCTGCAATTTAAACTGTAACTGACTAAAGCAGCAGTAAGAGTTCACACTACACCATCTGGCCAAGCTTACCTGCCTCATTCCTCTAGGTGCACACATACGGTCTGTAGCCATCTTAAAACCAGTGCCCCAGACCATGAGCCCTTCATGTGCCTAGCCCCACTGGGGGTACTCCTACCACCACATGTGCCTCGTGCGTGATGAATAAATAGCTGGCACACAGTGCCCTGACTGTCACCTGAAAACCTCACCAATAGGTAACCCAATGTGCATAGCCCAATTTATTGCCCCACGCCACCAGTCAAGGCCCTTAAGGGTGTAAGGAATATAGTACCACATGCCTGACCCACAAAAGCTGATCTGTCTTAGCATTGCTCAGCCATACTGTAAGCCTGTCCTCCCTTCTGTTATTTATATAATTTGCTTAACCACTTTCTCTGCTGCTTACCCCAGAATCTCAGCACATGCGAGGCTGAACTTCCTAGTTGACTCTGCAAGAGACCCTGCCAGCAGCCGTGGCAACCTCAGAAAACTATGGACCACCATTTCTCTGACATAGGTGTTTTGTAATGTTCTACGTTTTAGGCCAATCCACTGAATCGCCCTACTATGAACCTAACAAAGTATCTGCAGCATCCGTGTCCACACCTGGCACTTCCGTGCCTAGACAGAAATGTTGTATCCTAAGCAGGCCAACAGGAAAACCCTGCAGCACTGCAGTACTTGCTCATCTCTAGCAGACTGCCAATTTCCCTCCAGGACCAGCACAACACCTTCTTATGAGCCAAATTCGCTGCCACAACATGCAAGCCCCCACCTACAGGAACAGCTTCCCAAAAGCACACCTTCTGCCCCCACATCTTCTGACCCAGGATACCACTATGGCGGCCAAGCTGCTGCACACCACAGTCCCTTCTAGTATATACCAAATCCCAGGCCTCCCGCAGCATACAAAGAAATTTGCCACTCCTAGTCCCTGTCCTTTTGTTGTATAACAGAAATCATTGAAAGAGCATAGGAAGAAACATCACGTCGGAAGATCTCCCTTGACCCCTGCTAAGAGCCACCCATGATAACGAGGCAGCGAGAAACCTGAGAGCGCTAGACCCAACCTTCTACAAAACACACATCTAGGACCCTAGTGTAACTTTTCCCGATTCATGCCCTTATATAGGTATACTTTGCCCTATCCTTATATAGGCATAGAAATCATTACCATATTAGGCCTGAGCATTACAGCCCAAATACGGCAAGGCTACTTCCACTAAGTTCCGAGAATGCACAACGATTTCTTGGAAAAACCCGCCTTCAGCAGCTAGGATCTTCCCCCTGCTTGAATATTAAGTTATCCAAGAAATCCTGGAGTTTTCTGGGAATTGAACCTTTGAGTGACGTTATTAAGTCCAATCATGCGTCAAACTCGGCACCTTCATGGTATAAATATGCCTACATTTGCCCAAACTAACGCACAGTGGTTCTTGGAGCAGATCGACTAACTACTTGCCCGACGCCCTGCAGCAGCAAGTGCCGTAGGAAGCCGACCCTCCAGCAGACGCACTGAGAGACGCTGTTTCTTCTCTTACCGAGAAATCCAGCTCCAGTGTTTCCAGCTTACCCTTGCGGGTATCTGGGAGATCGAGTCCTGAGAGAGAGATACAAGACCTCCTTTATTCTAAATCAAGGTACAGAGCTGATTAGACCCATAGAGGATTCTTGATTAGACTCTTGGCAGATTCTAGGCAAAGAATACTAAACTTAAAACTACTCCTAAACTTATTTATTCCCCTGTGCTAGGCTTAGGTCAGGTACATCGGGGTATGCGTATTTTAGAAGCACCAGTTGAGTACTTTTAGCCATCTCTTTTATCATTATATGTATTTTATGCATTGTATCTATTTAAAGCAACTTATGGCTTAGAAACCATATCATACTTTTACAGTACTACTTTATGATACTGTTTGTATTATATGCCTTGTACTTTATAACCAGCATTACTATTGTAGCAGTACATTTCTCATGCTTGAGATAGAAGACTGTTCAATAAATACCTTTTATTGAAAACGCCCGTCTCTCTATTTCTCAGCAACTCTGGTGAAACTAAGTATACATGATTGACTGAGTAAAATAGTTATCTATTGTTTCCACAACTCTGAAGATTGATTTCCTATTCTTGGGAAAGAAAGTTGTCATGTTATATGGTTGTCAGAAACTAATCCCTTCTTGTACTTTCGAGAAAGTTTCTAGTGACCTCTGAGCTAGCTGGCACACACATAATTAAGTCTAATATATTCGGCAGAGACCTAGTTGACCTTAGTACTACGTCTAAGCTACAGTACATATCATTCCAATGCTTAGAGCCTATTGGAAATATAGGAACTACACTACAACACTACCCACTTGAACCACACTGCATGCAACATTTAAATGCCCCACAAGCACCTGGTTCTCCCTCACCTTATGTTGACATATACTCCTTCCCCTGGGGCACACTTGCTGCCATTCATCCTGCATCAATCGCAATGCCCAAAATAGACAACACAGTTTGAGGCCCAACTGTTGTTTCTGGATCCAAGGGAATCCCAAAGATTCCCAGGAGCTCTTGGATCTTACCAGGAGTGCCTGGCAGTCCACCAAGCCGGGTGCCTCCACTAAAAAGTCGTGAGTAACCAGCTGATTGCCCATATACTATGTAAACTCCCACTACTTAAACGAAAGAAATCATTCAAACAATGCACATAATATTAGATGTCCCTTTGGTAAGGCCTTTTCCACATACCAACAGCCTTTAAATTGTATGCCCAAAAAGTCAAAAAACACTGGAATGCACCCGAAACAGCCTAAAAGCTGACTTCACATCCTACTTTGCCCTAAATGCTCCTTGGCCTGCCATCACCACCTAGTGACATGGCCTCATCCACCAACAAATATGACACAGGGGACCACGTCTTCGGAAATAAAATCATTCCCTGACCCCCCTTCTGGCCAAGACAAATTCCGAAGCATGCAAAACATGACCCTGTTCCTTTTTGTGCATCACCCCGATTGGTAAGGCAGTCAGCCCCTCCACTGACCAATAATGGCAAAAGGGGTGACCCCCATCCAGCCTTCCAAAACCACTTCTTCTGTGCCTGCTATTTGTGTTCCGTTGTTGACCGAAGTGTTGCTGCCATACGCTGAACCAAGCCCCTTGTACCCCAAACAAAATCCCCACCTGAAAAAGTTCCACAGAACCCTCGCCTTCTCAGGACGCTCATAAAACCCCAGCCAGTACTCCAAACGGTCGAGATCAACTGGAGAGCAAGCCCTTTGCATCAGATCTATGAGCTCGCCAATTCCTTTTTGGTGCCAGCAAACTGCTGCTGTGTACATTGCCCGCTGTCATGTGGCTGCCATTGATGTGAGCCCTCTCCCTGATATCCATTGCCAAGCCCCAAGACCATTGATGAGGGAAATCTGCCAGAGCACGTGGAGCACTAATTGCCATATGAATGTTGCTGTGACCTCTGCCCATTCGCTTATAGCTGCCTTTGCCCTGAATTCTGCCCAAGGTAGCTGCATGTATCCCCAACAATGCATGAGGGCCTGCCTGTGCAAATGGTTCACTAGTAAATTCCCCACTTTGCAGGAGCCCTGAAATGCTGCCAATTATTTGAGCCCCAAGTGCCCCCACTTCCGCTTTGGGATCCAATGCCACTGTCATGTAGTTCCTAGGAATCCCCAAGACCTGAGCGTTTGCATAACCTAAACTGAGGGCTCGGTGTCCCAATCGCTTTCTGACACTCCCACAGGATATGTCATTCGTTAAACCAGCTGGCTCTACAGTGCCACTACCACACCCCTGTATCTTACAGTGGTGTAGGTAGTCTCTGGAAACCACTGAACATGACAACCCGGATTCCTCAGTCTTAGACCTGGCACCATTGGCTTGGGTCTCCCTTCCATTTTTTGCTGTTGCCTCCTATGTTTTTTCTGACTTTAGATGCTGTTGGGCACTGTGCCATTGCTGTTCAGTGCCACAGCACAAGTGCTCCCTATGGTAAATTGATGTAATAATTGGTGACTCCATGATTGGCTTGAATGGTTTACTTGTCAGACCCTAGTACAGTGCACTGTGTGTGCCCAGGGCTTGTAAATCCAATGATGCTGGCGGGCTTGCAGCACTAATTGTGCCACCCACTGGAGCAGCTTGTAAAGTGTGTCTCAGTCCTGCCATTGCAGAGCCTGTGTGCAGTCTGGTACTGCCATGTTGACTGGGCAAGTGCACCCACTTGCCAGTCCCTAAACCTTCCCTTTTATACATATTAGTCACCCCTAAGGTATGTCCAGGGGCAGGGTGCATTGTAGGTAAAAGGTGGGACTTGCCCTGGTGTGTGTGGCATGCCCTGATATTGAATTACAGCCATTTTCGTTTTTCACTATTGCAAGGCTATCTGTCCCCCATAGGCCAGAATGGACAGTTTGATTATAACATCTTATAATCCTAACTGACTCAGGGAACTAGGTAGACATTCGAATTTAGTATGCCTGAACTCAGAATGATAAAATATATCTTTTAGTAAAGTTGGTTTTAACATTCTGTGTTTGAAAATACCACTTTTAGAAAGTGGGTATTTTCTTGCCTTACTATGCACACCTGCCTCTGCTAGGTTGTGTATTCCTTGTCTGGGGTTTGAGTGACAGGGGCTGGAGGATTCCAGGAGACAGGGTGAGTCAGCACAGGGCTGAATAGAGAGATCTGCATGCAGATGGGAGGGAGGAGTAGCACCTGGGACCTGAATAGGGCTGTGCCTTCCCTCCACAATGCTGGCTCCACCTCCTGTGGTGCGGCTGTTGTCCCTGGCCTGCACTGTCAAACGAAGAAAAGGAGTCCTGTAAATAAAATGCTCCAGGACTGACCAGAACTGGTTTGGACTACGAAAAGGAGTATAATTATTGGGACCCAGACCCAAGAACTTTAGATCACTTCTGGGACTCAAGACAATCCATTGCTGAAGCTGAAGGAGGAGACTACCCCTGTGCTGTGTATTTGGGGATAGGCCTGCAGTAGTTGCTTCATTGCCAAAGAAAGGAGAAGAGGACTGAGTGTGCTTTTCATCAACTTGAAGAAGAATCTCCAAAGGCTTGAACTAGAGCTTGCCTCCTACCTAAAGTCTCAGGGATACAAGACTTCCCCAACCAGCTCCCCCCTGAATTCCCTTGCTGGGAATTGAAGTGCCTACTGTTGTGCTGGGCCTTTTGAGAGACTGCGTGTTGCTGGGAGCTGGAAGAGCGACGCAACAACGAGAAGCGTGTCGCCACCGCAGCCGCAGTCATCACATCGCTGAAGAAGCGAACCGCCTCTGTCATCATCGCATCGCTGAAGCACAGTGCATCACCGGAGAAGCATGCCACCGCCACAGAGGTCGCCGTCGCATCACCGGAGATGCGCATTGCAGGGCTTTTTGCGGCTCCAAAGATCATCGAGTCACCGTCAGGCGTGCACGCATCGCACCAACGTTGTCGCATCGTAACCAAGAAGCCATTTTGCCGCATCACACCGGAGAAGAGTATTTCATTGAGGTGCCATCTTGTCGCATTGTACCTGAGAGCAATAAGAAACCGATGCATCACCTCTCACAGAAAAGGAAGCGAGCATCAACTCACCTGCGCAGCAGTAAGGAACCGACGCATCCACTCCCCTAGGTGTAAGGAACCGACGCATCACCTTCCCTGCGGCCCTTTTGTTTTCTTTGCGTTACGTATTCAAGGTACATTGAAAGTAAAGTATTGCGTTTACAACTTGAGAGAACTGAGCTATTTTATAACATTTCAAAGTCTATTTTTGAGTACAGATTTGTAGTTTGGTCTTGTGTTAACTCTACATAAAAATACTTATATACATGTAGTGTTGTCACTGTATTACTGTATGTGTTCACAAATACTTTACACACTGCCTCTGAGATAAGCCTACCTGCTCGTGCCAAGCTACCAAGGGGGTGAGCGGGGTTTAGTTTAGGAGTATAGCCCCTTACCCTGACTAGACGCAAGGGTCCCTACTTAGTCAAATGTACCTACCTCTACCAACTAGAGACCCCCAAATCTAACACTCATGGATCGTTGAAAACAGTACAGTACTTTTCACTCCATCACTCTTGCCTCCTTTCTCTCAGAAAATACACAGGATGGCAATTAGGACGTTTCAATAAGTATTTATTGGTCCAGCATCAGTCTTGTGTAAAACATATTTGCTGTGACAATCAGGAGACAGAAGCATACGAAAGAGATTGGTAGTACCAATAGAGTAAATAGTAGATAAATTACTATCATAGTGCTAATAAGATGAACATAAGCAGTGCAGATAAAAACAGTAGCACTTGCATATTCCTAAACTGCGTGCCCTAAGTAATTTGCCTAAATGTACCTAGCCTAGATCTATATGGATAGCATGTATATGCATGTGTATGTAGTTAAGAAACCCTTAGGCCAGAACCCTCCCCTCACCTGATGGTTGAGAAGGAAGGACCCCGTCTCTGCTTCGAGGATGACTCCCAGCAAGGAATATCAGACCGGTGTGTGTCAAAGATTTAGCATGTAGGGCCCCGTGTCAGCTTGGAAGGAATTCTCCTCAAAATTGTAGGGGGGGAATAAGGGTCTAATATACTAGATTGGTCACTCCAGGGTTTCTTCTAGATCAGTGGTTCCCAAACTGGGGTCCGTGGACCCCCAGGGGTCCATGGCACATTCCCAGGGGGTCCGCAGGCAGCAGTTTTAAAAGCACTGCCAAGTTCATTGTATAATCAGCAGTTTTTAGTCAGCAATAAAAGTGTCAAGAGAACTCTGATGATTAATGTACATGCTGGAGAGATGTGGGGGTTTTGTCCATATGCCTGCTGCAAATAATGTATACCAGGCATTTAAAAAAAAAAAAACAGTATTTTTTTTGTGCATAACTCAGAGGGTTCCTGCTTTTGCCACAGAGACTATTTTGTTATGCTGCCATTCACAAGTTACAATCATAATCTGGCCAGTGAGCTATAAACTGCCATCAATTTACTGCCAGAAAAAGAAGCAGGTCTTTTGCCTTTCTCACCGCGGCATCCTGGAACAAAATTCCCTCAAACTTACGTACCATTGCTGCTCACAACTGCTTCCACAAGAAGCTGAAGTCATGGCTATTTGACAACTAGGCGAGTATTCCATCAGAGCCGTCTGCAAGCGCCATGAGACTTCCGAGTGAAATGTGCACTGTACAAATATCCCTGATTTGATTTGATTTGAAAGAGCTGCATGCAAACTGCATGGTACAAGTTAGTAAGTTAGTAAGTTATGCATTTTTCCAATCTTTCATTATCCAGATGCTGCCAAAAAGGTTTGTTTGTAGAAATAAATCCTAATTATTAAAGTCAACGCAAACCCCTGTGTTATGTTCTGAATCTTGATTTTGTGCTTCTCCATACCAAGCACTCTTAAAAAATGCCTACCAGTATGGATGTGAATCCTACACCTTGTAATCCCCTTTGCCTTATGTAACATTTTCTTTTCACTGATCTGCACATGTATGAGTCATTGTCTCTGTTTGTGTGTGATGTAAAGTGCTCTGACACCCTACAGTGGTATAAGAGGTGCTAAAAATACATTAAATACATGTGACAGAGGGGCTATGGAGAGAGGAGAGGCACTGTTGGAGGGTAGTAGTGAGGGAATCATTGAAGATTGTCAATCATTGAAGATTGACAAAATCTTGTTGTATCCTGGTGCATGGTAAGGTCATTATTTACTATGCTTTAAAAGCTAATACAATTCTAAATATATTGTCAAATGTGTTGCAAAATGCATGATTCCTCCCCCCCCCAAATGTTCTTGGGGGAGAGCCCCCAAAGCCCCCTTTGTAGTTGTCAGGCTTACTCGCTGTACTTGGTGTGCACTGTACAGGGACTGGTCTGATAACATTTGCCAGAGTAGATTTGGGTTTCCAGTCCAGCGTTGGCAGAAGCAGGAACCTCGGGCAGCGAAATAAAACCAAACAAGGAAACTTCTCATTAAGATTTTTTGATTTTTGCAAATATGTTTAATATAAAAATACTATAATATTTAGTAATTCAAGTCTAGTTTTTGTTTGATGTGCACACATGTGTGTTTATTTTTTTCAAATTACAGTTTAAATGTTTGACATTTAAATCATTCAAATTGCTTGGGGGTCCCCGGCTTCCCGTGGTGACTCAATGGGGGTCCTCAGGAGTGAAAAGTTTGGGAACCACTGTTCTAGATCAATATGTTTTGAAAAGTCATAAATGTTGTGAAAACAATCATAAATGTTTTTCCAAACAAATGTGATCATGCTCATACAGAATAATTATATTGTGCCTAAGGACGTGTTTATGTACGTCAGGTACAGGGATTATGAGTACTGAGAGCTTGGTGTCGAAATAACAGGAGCAAGCTGCTAGGTAAAAGGTCACCTGTTCATAACCGTTATTGTCGTGTGGATGGGATGATGTATGTAAAAAGGGGTATACATGACAGGACTAGCCTAAAGGACATGACACCACCTGTGCCCAGAATACTTCATCATACTGCTCCCAGTTGTAGCTTCCTCCCGTAATTTGTTCCTTGCTGATCTCAGCCATGTATTGAAACATGGCAACACAATGCTCTGGAACTTTTCTCATTACCCACTGACATAACTTACACGGGGGCACAATCCAATTGTCAATCTTCAGGGGCACACTCAGCTGCCTTGCCAGCTTCTACACCTCCCCTTTGTATCCTGCATTATATTGCACCTCTCATTCTACATACTGCCATTTCCAAATTTTCCTTTTGATAGCCAACCGCAAATGGACCCCCAATGGTTATTTGACCCTCATACATCAACTTCCTGATATTAAGCTGTTAGCCCTCTGACTTCCTTATCAACAACCTTTGACACCATCACTGGGCCCACCCTTGGCCCTTACCTAGTGTTGAGGTCAGTGCCGTAATGAGGTTTGCCACCTCACCTGTGCCTCCTCTCCTCCCCCTCCTTGCTTGGCCAATCCACTTTTGGCCTGTTTCCACATCAATGGACCCCATCTCTGAACCTGTGCCACCCTGGCCCTTAACTGCTTGCTGCCTCACCAGGGGCTGCTGAATCTCCACTTCCATGCTCAGCCAATCGACCTTTGCCTCCAATACACTAGACAGGACATGAGCATAACACCTTCACCCGCGTATCTGCCTGTTCTGCCACAGGCACCTCTCCACTTTCTTGTAGCTCACCTTCCTCAAGGCTGTCCTCATACTAGGTCAATCAATGGGACCCCCAGAAGGTCATCCACCCTGGGCCAGTTGAGGCCTGCACACTCTCCCTGCATTGATACTGTATCACTCTTAGAGGATGGTGGGAAACACACAGTTACCAGCGGGGCAGACAAAACACCTCCATACTGCTCATCAAATCCACCCATTATTCTGGTATGCCATGGTGGCTGGAGATGGTCTGAGACCTGCCTGCCAGTGGGCCAATGAGGTTGTATCAGACCTTCTTCTGTTAGTCGCAAACCGCTCCCCTGTCGCTGCCCATCGAACCGCACAGGGCCCAGCCATCTCTTCTCCTCTGCGCAATCAAGCTGCCCTCAGCTCTACCGAGTAGGAAAATCTGCACTGCTCCTGTTTCTGTAAAAAAGCACTGGTGGCTCCTCCACTAAGGCGGAGGAGCGTTACCCCACTGCTCTCAGAGTAGGAAAATGTAAAAATGAAACGATAAGAAGATCGTTATTATCATTTTATTTTTCAGAGCTACAGGGCTGGTGTCATAGCCTGGGAGGAGGAGTGGGTTGTGCTCAATAAATGTGCATGACTGTTTGGCCAGCAATCTTCGGCTGACCAAACAGTCATGCACACTTAGCATGTTCTCCACCGCGCTGTATTTAAAGACCATCCACACTCCTCCCCTTCGCCTGCCACTTACCTGTCAGTGCCAACATCATGCTACAAACAAAGGTAACCAGTGTTTTTGTTTAACTTGTACATACTGTGGGCAGGGCTCTGCCAGTGAGGACTTGGGTGAAGTTAACCCTGTACAATTTTTTTTGTGGGTCTGATGCTGAAATTGTATTCAATACAATTTTGACAATTTGATACAGGCGACTCTATGGACAATTGAAATGAATGAAAAGAAAACAACAACAAAATTAAAGGTTAGTTGAGATTTGAAAAGCTTTCCTGAGGTGATACCTTAAGAGAAAGAGTTAATACTAGACTAAAGCCTTATTATGTGTTTGTTTATAGGTCCTATATTTGCCAGTACCATTGATCAGACTGGTGTGAATGGCTGCTGCAGTATTGCTGTTGAGTAGACGAGCCACGGCATCTTTGACTCTAAATGCTCTGTCCATCCTAATCCCCTTCCCCCTTGGACTTTACCACCGGTGCAGAGTCTCCTCCGGCATACCAAGGGCAAGTCTCAGGGGAATTCGGGAACTAGCGTAGCTGCCCCATTGGAATCATCTGGGATATAGGTAAGTGGCTTAAGACAGATTGGCTTAGGGGAGCCTGTGTGCTTCCTGCTTCCGGGGCTCATCAGGAGGTGAAGAATGACGGAAGAGAGACAGCGGCCGAGAGGAGCTAAGTGTTGTTTTCTTATATTGTGTCCCCCCTGCTCCTTGACCGCCGTCCCCATTTCATGCCAGCTGCCACCTGAAAAAATATGGCAGGACTGGTGCACCCTGGTGCCTACAGTCCCGAACCCCATCCGGACCTCAGACAAATTATTTGCATCTCCTGCTCTGCTAGCTATGACCCCTTCATACCCATACCCCCACCTCTTCTGTCTCCCACCACGCCACTGCCGTCCCTGCCCCTAACCCTGAGGACTCCTGCTTCCACCTCCTCATCATCCCCTGCTCTCTACTAACATGGCTGCTGTTAGAGCTGACGCTGGACCCCTGGTCTGACCTGACCCCCCCCTCTAGGTTCTCTGCTTAAGGTTCCCAAATGTCTGCCCTTGAAGAGCCTGTGACTCTACCGATCCCCCATGGCCCCCCTATTGCCGCTTGTGCTTGTATGCTCTACAGGGCCCTATGTACCCCCCATCCAGCTATGAACCTTGCTCTGTATTTTCTCCTGTCCCCTGTCTTATCCTCAAACTCTACCCACATAAAGCCCCCCATCTTCAGGGTCCTCTCTATTGTCTATCTGGTCTCCCAGGGATCACATAGCACTTTGGATGCTGCTGCACTGCCTGGTTCCACTCCCTCCTTAAACCTTGAGTCTCCCAGCCGCATTTGTCTGATCTCAGGATGCCCAGCTGCCACATCCCTCTCCAAGCCACTTCAACCCTGCACCAAGTGCAGATACTGCCTGTACGTCCTTCCCCTCCCACACCAAAAGGTGCATGAGCGCTTCCATATTCAGGAGACCTCACAGGCAGCTCTACATATGCTGCCTGCTTCCTCCCTCCTCTCGACGCAGTTGCCCATAGACGCACCTACTGCCCAGCCGAGCCCGCTTTCTTTCCTCCATCCTACTGGGCTCTTCATCAGTAACAGCCATATCCAAAAAGGTTTCCCGGCCCGCCGTCAACCTGCCTATGTTTTAAAGGAGACTTGCACAATCCCATTTACTGTAGTTGGGCTTATCCCTTTACGTGCCGTCCCACATATCCCGTCTCCACATGGGGCCACTCGCTTAGACGCGGAGCTGCCTGCATACTTACCCTCACTTCAAACATTGATGCACGCCATTTTCCTTGGCGGCAAGCTCGTCACCACTGCTGCAGCCACCTGAGTTGATGACTAGCATGCCGCTGGGCAGCCAAAACCACTTTCTTTCTGTCCATTATGAAATTGAGGCGCCTAGACACCCTCAGCAACGGGTACTGCAGAGTCAGGCATGCTGAATGGAGAACTCTACACAAAATGCTCCACGTTCTAGTAAAGTTGCCTTAATCACTATTAATGTAACCCTAAACTCTGACAAAACACCCAAAAATAAAAAAAACACAAACATTCTCCCTGCCACCAATCACCAGGTTACATGTACATAAAATGGTGACGGGGAGTCCAATTACCATAAGTATATAGCCTTGGGCTATTTGGACTATAATATTGCCAATACACAAAATGGCAGTGGCTGGACTGCTCCACTCTCCCAAAATCCCTGGGGACAGGCCTCCCTGTCGTCGGTTGCCCCATAAAATCCCCATTTGAGACGGTGGGCCTTTGGCTCAGCTTTCATACAAGCCCCGTAGCCTATGCTCCTTCAGGCGTACTTTCCTTTAGCTGATAATAAGGGTGGGCCTCTTCCCACCACCATTGACCATCCACCTCCGCTCTGGCTTCTTCGGATACAGGAACCTGGCTCTTCCTGTTCCATGCAGTAGCAGAAATCTACCCAGCGTCAGCCCGTGCCACCTCCGCTTGGATATGCAAGATGCTATCTCCTGATTTCCTGTGGCTGTAGCGGCAGCTTGGCCTCTTCCCACCACAGTTGGCCAATCGCTTGTATCCCAGTATGGCAGCCTGTCGAGGCCTTTGCAAATGCTCTGCTGGGTTCTCCTGTCTGAGAAACGTTAGTTCTTCTTTCAGGTCAGTCCTGCTTCACTCCTCATGTCAGTGGATTGTCTGAATGACCAACCACTGATATTCCTGATCCTTCTGAAGTCTTCTGCTGTAATTTAAGTAATAATAGTTCCTAGGCAACTAGATACCTGTCTGAAATCAGGATTAACACACACAAAATGATAAACAGAAACTCAGTGTACTGACAAACAAAAAAAGAATTTTTTTTTTTCATTTTATTATTGCGTATACAAATCTGAATTGTAAAACAATCTCAATGTCACACACATATCATAAAAAGACAATACATAAAAAATAGTTATTTCAACAAATCAGCAAAAAACAAGAATGTCAGCATACAATGATAGAAAGTTACAAGGGTTACAACAAAGAGGAGATAAGATTGAAATCTTTACGCGCGTTTTGGCGTGGACACGCAATTTTCAGGAGAACCACTTGATTCTCTATGTACAAAAAAAATATACATAAATTGAAATAATATATATAGCAATATGGTACACTGAGTTTGTAAAACATAACACATGGTGCATAAAACATATTAATATGAAGTGGTGTTACTCCAAGCACTCAAGAAAAGACAAGCTAGAGGGATGTACATTAGAGAATGAATAGAAGAAATAACAAAACATAGTATACCACAGAGACTAAAGAAAGAGCCCAGAATGGATCCCCGAATGATGATGAAATGAATGAAATATGAAAAAAAGAAAGTATGTAAACAGAAGATTAATAGTATCCCGTGATGGAGACAAGAGAAATGTGACCAGAAAACCTGATATGAAGTGCCCCCATATGAGAAAATTGTTGAACCATACCTAAAGATGGTATATATTAAAAAGCCACAGGAAGTTGGCCAACATTCTTTAAATGATAGAAGCAACTGTGGGATGAAAACAGGGGAACCAATTAAATGAAGCATCTAGGTGAGAAAGTTGTCTAATTAATAGCGAGTTACCTATCAGATGTATTAAAATTACTAAGTCGAGGATATTCGACAAAATGGAATCAGGACTCCAGAAATGGAATCAGGACTCCAGAAAGGAAAATCTGAAATGATATATGTAATTCAGTCAGACACATTACAATAAACCGAATAGCTGAATTATGTAGGATTAACGGTGTAGTTAGAACTACCTGATCGTGTCCAATATAGCAACCAGGAAGGAAGATAGACCGCCAAGGATAAGAGGCTAGGTCTGTCCAGTAGAAGAACTTTTAAAAACCGTCTAGCGTAACAAATCAAACTGAAATACACAAACAATGCAAAGTGGGGTGAATCAACTCGTCCTGTATTAAACAAGCAATACTACCCTACTCGAGGGAGGACTCCACTACCCATATCCGATTACCTGGGCTAAAATGGAACAATGTAGGTCCTGGGTCTTGGATGGACTGTAAAATATGTAAGATTGGAAAGGACGTCATAAGGCGTCTGCAATTGATAATCTGAAATAGAAAATCACCGGAACGGCAGTAAAACAGCATGTGCAAAATGGCACCAACGAGGAAGATATGTAAAACAAATAAAATATTGTCCCCAGCAATATACATGTAGCTGCCATAATTACGGGATAAGAACAAGGTGAGGTGGGAGACCTAATATACCCTTGTGGGCTTGGGCAGGATTAATATGATCAGGTAAAATGTGCCAACAAGGGGTTTCACTTGAATTTTTCAATCTTATTTATACTAGAATCGTATAGTTCAACATAACCACATTTTTGAACTTGTTATATTTTGGCTTAGAAAAGTTTTTCAGTCATATGACTATTGATTCAATCAGTGAACATAAGAGAAAATAATTATTATTTTCTACGATTTTCTACGATTCTAGTATAAATAAGATTGAAAAATTCAAGTGAAACCCCTTCTTGGCACATAATTACGGGATGACAAAAATATGGCCCGCCTATGAGGTTATAAATTGGTAATATGTAGTGAAGACAAGCGGATGGCAAAATGCTAGGTACGTATGGGACGAGAGAAAGGAAAGGCAATCGAGCCTATGAACATGTACGATTGCAACGGAACAATATTATCGAGATAATAAAACTCGACAGAAAATAAACTGGGACCAGCAAGATCCTGTAGATTTAATACTACCATCAGTGTCCAGATTTTCAATGATAAACCATTGTCATTTGGTATATGGTGACATTATAAATAATGTTTTACTAAGGGGGCATTCATTTTGGAGGTATGGATGGCTGAACGATGTTCAGTTAAACGGGTACAAAAAGATCTAGCTGTCTCGCCCACGTAACCGAGTCGGCAAGGGCAAACCAAAATGTAGATTACATTTTTTGTTCTGCAATTAGAAAACTTGCGGGGGCGAATATTATAACCTTGATATATGAAGTTAGTGCCCACTATAGCTGTTTCACTAGCTTTGCAAGTATTGCAATTATATGTGCCTATGATTGGCGAATTGCCGTCAATGGTCTTTTGGACAAATGGGGTTCCTTCTACAAATCTGGAATGGGTAATATAATCTTTAATGTTCTTATTTCATCTATGGGCAAAAATAGGTTTGGGCATTTTATCATTGCCCTCTGAGTTGCTATTGAGGATATGCCAGTTAGATTTAACAATCTGGCGAACAGTATTATTCATAGTCGAATGTCGGGTGATACATGCCAGTTGAAATTTGGTATCAGTTGGTTTAGGATGAAGAAGGTAGTCACGGTCGTAGAATTGGGCACGTTTGAACGACTCCCGAATGAGTCTGTGTGGGTATCTCCGAGCAAGAAACTTGGCTTTCAATGAGCCTGCTTGAATATCAAAATCCTGGATATTAGAGCAATTCCGTCAAAGACAGAGAAATTGGCTGAAAGGAATGCCTTCCTTCTGAGCCCTAGGATGGTAACTGTCAAAATGTAGTAATGTGTTCCGTGCTGTAGGTTTGATGAACAAATCTACTTCTAGAGCTCCTTTTTTGTGTCTTATTAGGATATCTAAAAACTCTACTTGGTTTCTACTAGTGTGTGATGTGAAACACAGGTTGCTATCACACACATTGAGCCACTCCAAGAATTCTGTAAGTTTCTGCTCTGTATGGGACCAACTAAAGAAAATATCATCAATATAGCGTGACCAGGTGGAAATGGATTCAAAGAAGGGGGCCACTTCGTTATATATATGTGTCATCTCAAATTGGGCCATATATATATTGGTCACTGATGGAGCAACAGAGGCTCCAATACTTACGCCCTTTGTCTGTTTATATAAACTTTTTCCAAACTCAAAGGTGTTCTCTATTAAAACTATTTCTATGCATTGAAGAAGGAAAGCTTTAGGGCAGGGAACCTGATATTTATCAATGAACCAAGCAATGGCTGTGAGGGTTTTATCTAGAGGAATGTTACTGTATAAAGCTTCAATGTCAAGTGTGACGAGGATACTGGTGGCCTGATTAAACGGAAGTTGTTCAACTTTATTGATGATCGCTGTGGTATCCATGATGTATGAAGGAATTTTTGATACGAAGGTCTTAAAAGGGCATCTGAATATTTCGAAGGGGATTCGGTGATGGAACCGATAGTAGATACTATCGGACGATAAGGAGGGTCTAGTACATCCTTATGGATCTTGGGCATTCCATAGCTGCATGGCATTAAAGGTTGAAGTTGATTAAGATAGTCAAACTCTTTATTGCAAATGAAACCATCATCAAGAGCTAGTCTCGTAAGATTTTGAATTCTCAGCTTGACTTGGGTTGTAGGATTTTTACGTAACAGAGAATAAAAATTGGTATCATTCAGGAGGGACTTCATCTTTTGTTCATAAATACAAGTGTCAATGACCACCATGCCACCCCTTTTTTCACAGCTTTTAATAGTCAGCGTCTTTTCAGTGGATAATATTTGAAGAGATTGGAATTATTTTCGATTCAAATTATAAAGGGGTTTAGGTAGCTACTTGGTATCCTCCTTCAAGCAGTTAAGAACAGTGTGTTCAAATACTAAAACTTCAGGTCCAAACATATCTAAAGTAGGAGTGAACACAGAAGGGTTAGACATACCTGAAAGATTAGTTGTATAATTACTCGATTCTTCCTTTTCCTTAAAAAAATGTTTTAAGTTTAACTTTCCGAAAAAAGTTTATAATGTCCTGATACAATTAAAAAATATTAGCAGTGGAGTGAGGCACAAAGGAAATACCTTTAGATAATAGATTAGTAATTGCAATGTCCAAAGGTTGTGAGGAGAGGTTAAAGATCGGAATTATGTTCCTCTCCTCCAATATTGGGCGTTGCGAGTTTCCAACATTCGGTTGCTGTCCTGCGGATGGTATACATTCTGATAGTTGCCACGAGTTTGATTCTGGGTTCTGACTCTGGGTCTGCCCCTCCGGGAGCCACGCTGCCCTAAAAAGGCTGTGGGGCATTGTGATTAGGATTGAAATTTCTATGTGGCCCTGGGTGCTCATATTGATGTGCATTATTCTCCCCTTCAGAGTCAGAGGTATCAGAAAATGTATGTACCCGAGACTGTCTGGAATTATCCTTATTTGAATAATGATTTTGCTTTTAAAAATCTTCTGCTAAATAAGGATATGTTTTTTCTTTAGTATTGTATCTAATATCTTTTCCCCTAATTTTTCAAGTTTGAATTTGAGTAAATAGTCTTTGAAAGATAACAATTCTTTATCAGCTTGTTCTATTTTCTTTTTCACTTCTTCCAATGCATTATGTTTTCTAACTTTTTCTTCTAAATCTAGAAGTTCATTTTTGAGAGCCGCTATGAGTTCTTTTGCTGTTTCCACAATTAACATCATGAAGTTGCGCGAACATCTGTTCGCAATCAGACTCCATTGTCAAGGAACCATTTCACGTGTATGAACAGTCTGGGAATATTGCATATACGCAGGCATTGTGGGATGACTCCAGCTTTAAGATATGCCAGCCTGAAGTCTCCACGGGCCTCCATTCTAACTAATCTCTTTTTATGTAAAATAAGCTAATTTACCTCATCATTTCCAAGTAAGTTAGTAGCAGAACTGTTACTAAAGCTTGAACTGGAGCCAACGAGGCAGCAAACTCCTCATCAGTGAAACCAAAAGCTTTAAGTGGATCCATCTAGAGAAAAGCTGAAAGGCCCCAAATGCTGAAAAAGATTAAGGAAATAGAAGGGAAAGATGAACATAAATGAGTGAGCCAGCACGTGAATGCTGTCCCAGTAACACCAGAATGAACAACAAGTCATGCACCAAGAAAGAACAATGTATATGATAAAAAGGCGAGCAAGCCACGCACAGACAAGCTATGCGTAATGTCAAAATAGATAAAAGGGACCCCCTGAAACTAGTAAACGTTCCTAGGACGGGGCAACAATACTTTAAGTAATAATAGTTCCTAGGCAACTAGATACCTGTCTGAAATCAGGTTTAACACACACAAAATGATAAACAGAAACTCAGTGTACTGACAAACAAAAAAGTAAAATATTTTTTTCATTTTATTATTGCATATAAAAATCTGAATTGTAAAACAATCTCAATGTCACACACATATCATAAAATGACAATACATAAAAATAGTTATTTCAAGAAATTATCAAAGAACAAGAATGTCAGCATAAAATGATAGAAAGTTACAAGGGTTACAAAAAATGGGGAGATAAGATGGCAATCTCTACGCGTGTTTTGGCATGGGCACGCCTTGTTCAGAATAACCATTTGATTTTCTATGTACAAAAAAATATATACATAAATTGAGATAATATATATAGCAATATAGTACAATGAGATTGTAAAAGATAACACATGGTGCATGAAACATATTAATATGAAGTGGTGTTACTCCAAGCACTCAGGAAAAGACAAGCTAGAAGGATGTAGATCAGAGAATGAATTGAAGAAACAATAAAACATAGTATACCACAGAGACTAAAGAAAGAGCCCAGAATGGATCCCCGAAATGGTGATGAAATGAATGAAATATGAAAAAAAGAAAGTATGTAAAGGGAAGATTAATAGTATCTCGTGATGGAGACAAGAGAAATGTGACCAGAAAACCTGATATAAAGTGCCCCCCATATTAGAAAATTGTTGAACCATACCTAAAGATTTCATATATTAAAAAGCCACAGGAAGTTGGCCAACGTTCTTTAAATGAGAGAAGCAACCGTGGGATGAAATGCACAGAAAACAGGGGAATTAGGTCAACCTATTCAATGAAGCATCTAGGTGAGAAAGTTGTCTAATTAATAGCGAGTTACTTATCAGATGCATTAAAATTACGAAGTCGAGGATATACGAGAATGCTGAGAAATGGAATCAGGACTCCAAAAAGGAAAATCTGAAGTGATATATGTAATTCAGTCAGACACATTACAATAAACCAAATTGCTGAATTATGTAGGATAAACCGTTTAGTTAGAACTACCTGATTGTGTCCAATATAGCAACGAGGAAGGAAGATAGACCGCCAAGGATAAGGGGCTAGGTCTGTCCAGTGGAAAAACTTTTAAAAACCATCTAGCGGAACAAATCAAACTGAAATACACAAACAATGCAAAGTGAGGTGAATCAACTCATCCTGTATTAAACAAGCAATACTACCCGACTCGAGGGATGACTCGGCTACTCATATCCGATTACCTGGGCTAAAAGAGAACAATGTAGGTCCTGGGTTTTGGATGGACTGTAAAATATATAGGATTGGAAAGGGCATCAGAAGGCACCTGCAATTGATAATCTGAAATAGAAAATCACCAGAACTGTGGTAAAACAGCATGTGCAAAATGGCGCCAACGAGGAGGGGAACATCACTTACAACGTAACTTTTACCACGCGATGCTTTTACATCGTAGCTTTTACAACGCAAACCATTACAACGCATTGCGCTGGGGGGCGCTCTAGGATAGTGAATATATTTAATTTACTATCCAACACCTTCCCTACTATCCACGGACTGGAGTTGGAATAGTAAATTAAATAATTCACTATCCAGCGCCCCAAAGCACTATGCGTTGTAATGGTATGCGTTGTAAAACTCGCGTTGTAAAAGCATGCGATGTAAAAGCATGCGTTGTAATGTCGTACATCCCAACGAGGAAGATATGTAAAACAAATAAAATATTGTCCCCAGCATTATACATGTAGCTACCATAATTACGGGATGACAAAAATATGGCCCGCCTATGAGGTTATAAATAGGCAATATGTAGTGAAGACAAGTGGATGGCACAATGCTAGGTACGTATGGGGCGAGAGAAAGGAAAGGCTATCGAGCCTATGAGCATGTACTATTGCAACAGAACAATAATATCGAGATACTAAAACTCGACAGAAAATAAACTGGGACCAGCAAGAACCTATAGTATGTGCATCGATACTGTCTCAAAGAGCAAAAAGTATATTTACGGGCAGCCTCGCGTGGGCACGTCTGCCTGGGATGTACAGCCACAATAGGAAACTCGGGAATGGTGCTTGAGAGCGTCAGAGCGTGAGACGCACGATAGTGACGTTGCGTGTAGACTAAGGAAGGAAATACATACACAGAGAAGCTAGTGCGCTGACCTGACAGGGGCCATTGCCTCTGTATATACAATAACGGAGTCTATGGATGGCGGCCAAAATTAGAATAAAATGAAAGTGACTCGAAGTTAAAAAATAATAATTTGAGTAGAGGGGATGTAAGAACAAATACAAGTGAAAAAAGTGTGAATAAAAGGGGGCACAGAAAAAAACTCAGAATGTCATGCAGAACTGGAGATTCCAATCATCTGGTACTGTACTTAATGGCATTCTCCCACGGGATTTCATTGTTGAGCCCTTTGGTATTGGCTGCCAAGGAGAAAATCCAAAAGACCTCGCGTTTTTTGCGAATTTCTTCTGATTTAAAACTATCATCAGTGTCCAGATTTTCAATGATAAACCACGGTATATCATTTGGTTTATGTGACACTCTAAATAATGTTTTACTAGGGGGGCATTCATTTTGAATGTATGGATGGCTGAACGATGTTCAGTTAAACGGGTACAAAAAGATCTAGCTGTCTCGCCCACGTAACCAAGTCGGCAAGGGCAAGCCAAAAGGTAGTGTACATTTGACTCATATAAAACCAGAGAAATTTGCCATTTATAGTTAGTTGAGCTAACTATAACTTGCGCCCCCTCAATGCACTGCTGAAGACATCACATACTACATCACTCATGACATGGTCAGTGACATCACTGATGACATCTCAAATGACATCACTGATGACATCACTGATGACATTATCCAGTGAATGTGTGTTTCTGTAAAGTTTAAATATTTTTCATATATATCTATGCCAAGGTGTATTGAGGAATGAGTGGATTTACAAGTGCCTGAAGGGATTATTTAATAGGTGCGTGACTGAGTCCATAAGTGAGTGATTGAACGTGTCTTACTGAATGCATGGATTAGTGACTAAACTGTGTGAAAGTCTGTATTAGTCTCTCAGTTGGTGTGTAAGCGGCTTCATGGGTTGTGAGTAACTACATGAGTGTGTATATGGGTTATTGATTTGTTGTCTGAGTATCTGTATGGGTGCCTGAGTGTCTGTGTGTGTGACTCTGTGAATAGATGTCTAAGTGGGTAATTCATTGGTTGTATGGATTCAAAAGTGCATCTGGGAAGGGCTGTATGGGTGAGCTAGTGTATGTATGGGTGTGTTGGTGAGTGAATGAATGTCTCAGTGGTATATGTGTAATAACTACATATGTTTTAAGGCAGTATACGTGAGTGTTGGAGTATATAAAAGTCTATACGTGAGAATGTTATTTGAAGAGTGGGTGAATTAATGAGTGTCTGCTTGTATCAGTGATTGTATAAGACAGTAAGTATGTGTAAGTATCTGCATAAATACCTGATGTGTGTGTGTATAAAAAACTCAGTTGGTGTGTACAACTGTATATATGAGTAAATGAGTATGTATTTAATTCTTTGCATGATTGGCTAGGTGTGTGAGTAACTCTATGGATGAGTGATAGAGTGTGACTGTATGTATAGGTGTATGAGTACATATTATAGTACTGTATTGATGAGTAACTGTATGTATAAGTCACTGGATGTGTGTATAGACCTAGGAAATAGTCGGTGGTATGTAGTAATAATAATAATAATAATAAAGGGGTTTATAAAGCGCCTGGTGACGCCATCACGGCGTATCCCCGCGCTGTGGAGCGAGAGTCACGAGAGCAGAAACATCCATCCCTAGAGGGCAAACAGATGTGTTTTTAAAAGCTTCCGGAACATAGTTTCAGTTTTGGCTAGTCTGATCACAGCTGGAAGGCTGTTCCATTGGGTGGCTGCCAACACCCGAAAGGAGCGGCCTCCCATCCTGGCCCTTCTTACACGAGGAACTGTAAGGAGACCCATACCCATTGAGCGAAGTGCTCTTTGGGGCAGATAGGGGAGAGCTAGGTCCTTCAAATACTCTGGCGCTTTTGCTGAAGTTATCCTATAACAGAAAAGGAGAGCTTTAAAGAGGATTCTTTTCTTTATAGGAAGCTAGTGAAGGGCAGCCAAAGTAGGCTTGGATGCCGTTCTTTTGGGGAGTCTGAGGACTAAACGGGCCGCCGTATTTTGCAGCACTTGCAATCTTCTCAGGTTCTTCTCCGTAGTTCCTAATAGCAGCACATTCGCGTAGTCAACGCGAGATGTGACCAACGCTTGGGTCATGATGCGTCTGGCCTCAAGTGGCAGTAGGTCCAGAGTGCGGTTTAGGGTCTTCATAACCCCAAAGCATTTCCCCACCAGTTTGTCAACATGACTCTCAAAAGAGAGTTTAGGATCAACCCAGACCCCCAAGTTCTTAGCCTCACTGCACGGGATGGGCAGAGAGCCAAGACAAGGCGGCCACCATTCCTGAGTCCAGCTCGCCCCATCTCCCCCTATCACTAAAACCTCCGTTTTAGCCCCATTGAGCTTCAGGCAGTGTTGATTCATCCAGCCAGCAAGCTCCTGCATGCAGGTTTTAAAATTGGCCGCTGCTAACGTGGGTGACTGTGACAGGGAGATGAGCAGCTGCGTGTCATCGGCATAAGATACTAGATCTATGCCGTATGACTGAACTACAGCTGCCAATGGAGCCATGTACAGGTTGAACAGGGTGGGACTCAGGGCCGAGCCCTGAGGCACCCCCTGTTCTAAGGCTACGCTGTTGGAAAGGAACATACCTCTCTGAACCTGGAAACTGCGGTCCGAGAGGAAGTTCTTAAGCCATCCCAATGCTGCCTTGGTAACCCCAGCACTGCTCAGACACTGTAGCAAGGTGGAATGTGCCACAGTGTCAAACGCAGCGCTGAGGTCTAGCATAATGAGTGCCATTGTGTTACCCTCATCAGCTCCGATCCGTAGAGTTTCGGTTGCTCTCAGCAGGGCAGTCTCAGTGGAATAGTTCTTTCGAAAACCGGACTGAGAGCTATGAAACATATTGTTCGACTCTAAGTGCTCCATAAGCTGAGTGTTTACCAGTTTTTCCGTCACTTTCGCCAAGTAAGGTAAAAGGGAGATTGGACGGAGATTTTCCAGTATATCCTGGCTTAAATTTAATTTCTTTTTTATCGGCAAAACTATGGCTTTCTTCCAGTCTCCTGGGAGGGCGGCCGAGGAGAAAGACAGTTGGATAATGTGTCTGAACAGAGGCTCTAGCACTTCTAGACTGGCATTGAGTATTTTGGGGGGGGCCGGATCGCGGGGGGAGCCTGATTTAACACTTTTGCATACAGTAACCAATGTTTCCGCAGAAGGAACCTGAAAACTGGGCAGTTCTGAAACTGATAGACCCATCTCCCTACTATTGCCAAGATCAGGGCCAACAGTCAGATTACCCGTAAAATTGGCATAGATGTCCGTAATTTTACCTGCAAAATAATTAGCAATGTTGTTGCAGGTTTCCACTGAATCAGCGGAGGGCACATTGTTATTCGAAAATACAGATATCTCTTTGAAGATTTTAAAAAGTTCCTTAGAGGAGTTTTCAGCCTCAGCAATGCGATTTTTATAGTGTGCGGCTTTGGAGACCCTTATTGCCTTATAGTACTCTTTTTGCATTTTCTTATAATATGTTTTAATCCCCGGACAAAAGCTGACACGCCACTCTCGTTCCAGCTTCTTGCAGGCGGAATGCCAGTAACTGGCATTGTTGTGTGTATGGTTTCAAAAATAGTAGTCTGTATTTTAGAGTGGGTGTATCAAAGTTTATATGAGAGCATCAGTATGTGCATCAGATTATCATGTGGATGATGTCATCAGTGATGTCATTTGAGATGTCATCAATGTTGTCATCAGTGATGCCGCTGACCATGTCATGAGTGATGTAATATGTGATGTCATCAGCAGTGTTTTGCGGGCGCGCAAGTTATAGTTCGCTCAACTAACTATAACTGCCAAATTTCTCTGGTTTTATATGAGTCAAATGTTCTACTAACTAGAACGTCCCTGAAACCTATGGTTTTTTCCTTGAATTTCTAAAGTTTTTTAACTGCTAATTCCTAACTATAATTAAGTATGGGCGGAAAAATTTGTTCCGCTCACGGAATTTGTGGATTTTCTGCAATTTCGCGATCCGCGAATCTCGCGAAATTGCAGAAAAATCAGCGAAACGGATTTTGCAAAACTGAAGTACATGAAACACTTACAGGGTTACAGCAGGTGCCCAAGTTGAAGCTAATTTCTTTGTAACCATTTACAAAATGGTTACAAAGAAATTAACTTCAACTTGGGCACCTGCTGTAACCCTGTAAGTGCTTCCTGAGCGGCGCCTCTAAGGTTCGTTGCCTACTTGCAACTATTCTCTGACCCTGCTCTGACCCTCGAAAATTACAAAAATTAAACCGCAACAGGAAGCACTTACAGATAAGGAAGCAGGTGCTGGACTTGAAGCTCAAATTCAGTTACACATTAACCAGCCCCAAATTATTTTGTCTCGATTGAGGCTGGGCAGGTGTGCTTTCTCCCCTTAATCTACAGTGGTGAACCAGAGGGTGCTGTGATGAACCAGAGGGTGACAGTGGTGAGCCAGAGGGTGGCAGTGGTGAACCAGAGGGTGGCAGTGGTGAACCAGAGGGTGGCAGTGATGAATCAGAGGGTGGCAGTGGTGAACCAGAGAGTGGCAGCGATGAACCAGAGGGTGGCAGTGGTGAACCAGAGGGTGGCAGTGATGAACCAGAGGGTGGCAGTGGCGAACCAGTGGGTGACAGTGGTGAACCAGAGGGTGGCAGTGGTGAACCAGAGGGTGCTGTGATGAACCAGAGGGTGGCAGTGATGAACCAGAGGGTGGCAGTGGTGAACCAGAGGGTGGCAGAGGTGATCCAGAGGGTGACAGTGGTGCACCAGAGGGTGGCAGTGGTGAACCAGAGGGTGCTGTGATGAACCAGAGGGTGCTGTGATTAACCAGAGGGTGGCAGTGATGAACCAGAGGGTGGCACTGGTGAACCAGAGGGTGACAGTGGTGAACCAGAGGGTGGCAGTGGTGAAGCAAAGGATGACAGTGATGAACCAGAGGGTGGCAGTGGTGAACCAGAGGCTGCTGTGATGAACCAGAGGGTGGCAGTGATGAACCAGAGGGTGGCAGTGATGAACCAGAGGGTGGCAGTGGTGAACCAGTGGGTGACAGTGGTGAACCAGAGGGTGGCAGTGGTGAACCAGAGGGTGCTGTGATGAACCAGAGGTGCAGTGGTGAACCAAAGGGTGGCAGTGATGAACGAGAGGGTGGCAGTGGTGAACCAGAGGGTGACAGTGGTGAACCAGAGGGTGGCAGTGGTGAACCAGAGGGTGGCAGTGATAAACCAGAGGGTGGCAGTGGTGAACCAGAGGGTGGCAGTGGTGAACCAGAGGGTGGCAGTGGTGAACCAGAGGGTGCAGTGATGAACCAGGGGGTGGCAGTGATGAACCAGAGGGGGGCAGTGATGAACCAGATGGTGGCAGTGGTGAAGCAGGGGTGAACCAGAGGGTGCTGTGATGAACCAGAGGGTGGCAGTGATGAACCAGAGGGTGACAGTGATGAACCAGAGGGTGGCAGTGATGAACCAGAGGGTGGCAGTGGTGAACCAGAGGGTGCTGTGATGAACCAGAGGGTGGCAGTGAAGAACCAGAGGGTGACAGTGCTGAACCAGAGGGTGGCAGTGGTGAACCAGAGGGCGCTGTGATGAACCAGAGGGTGGCAGTGATGAACCAGAGGGTGACAGTGATGAACCAGAGGGTGGCAGTGGTGAATCAGAGGGGGGGCAGTGATGAACCATAGGGTGGCAGTGGTGAACCAGAGGGTGGCAGTGATGTACCAGAGGGTGGCAGTGATGAACCAGAGGGTGGCGCTGCTAAACTGCCTGGGAGCCCTGTGGGTGTGAGCCCCCGCGCTGCTGAGCTGCCCAGGGGTTGTGAGCCTCCGCGCTAACGAACTGCCCCGGGGCCCAGTGGGTGTGAGCCCCGTGCTGCTGAACTACCCCTGAGCCCTCTCAGTGTGACGTTCTCAATTGCCTGGGAGCTCTCTGGGTGTGAGCACACATTGTGCTAAGTGCCCCCCTGCCTCCAGTACATATATACCCATACCGCACAGCACCATTGTG
Source organism: Lissotriton helveticus (assembly GCF_964261635.1). NCBI lineage: Eukaryota > Metazoa > Chordata > Amphibia > Caudata > Salamandridae > Lissotriton > Lissotriton helveticus. The sequence continues at coordinate 665,049,578 of NC_136063.1, forward strand.
CTCTTGCACCATGAAGTCTGGTGCCTAGATGCTCCTGATCTGTGTAGGTGGTACCACCGTCTGGTGCAGTCAAAATGTAAAGTCATAACTTGCTACACAGCACCAATAAACATGTGTCCCCCTGGAACCAGTATGCGCATGTACCAGGCGTGCAGCACCCGCATGCCACTGCACCCTACTGCCCAGCACCAGCATATGCCTGTACGGGGCAGTTTAGTATGAGATGGGACATTGTCCAGCAGCAGTAGCTGCATGCGCCTGAACCCACTGAGCAGGGTCAGAATGGCTTTGTACCAACACGCGTAGCAGAGCTGTCTTGGACATCTGAAGGATTCTGGGGTCCTGTGCCAAACTTATTTTTGCATCCATGAGTTTCCCGAGCGACTTCCCCGTATAGCTCCTGTGACCAGGAGGCTGCTTTCTCCTCATCTGCTGCTCTGCTCGGTCTCTGACCCTTTATAAACAAGATGCATGTGAACTGGCATAGAAGCCCCGCCCGTTTGGCCCCGTCCACCACACACTAGCGGTTTGAAACGTCTTCCCGCCCGTCCCCACTATAATGGCCAGCTCACTCAAGGGACCTCAGCGCCTTTTGGCGCGCTGGCAAAGTTACAGGCACAGGTGGTCACATATTTGTGCAAATGGCAAAAAAAATGCGACCTCGCGGGAAAATTCACGAACTTGCAGAATTTTTTTGCCATTTTGCGCGAATTCGCGGAGCGCGAATTCCCAAATTTCTCCCATACTTAACTATAATGTCTGTAAAAACCTATGGGTTTTTCAGTGAATTTCAAAGGTTTTTTAAATGTTAATTTCATATTTTAATATTTATAAAACCTATGTTTTTTCTAATTGTTTTTTAATATTTTGCAACTCTATTATCCTTTTTTTTAACTTTACAAATTATGAATGTTTTATATCTTCCCCAAAATATATGTATATCACTTTTATTTTTTTTTAGAAAATTACAGTCCCTTACCGGTAGTCTACCAAGCTCGATCAGCACGCGAATCCTATTCACCAAATTTAAATGATGCGCATTTCGTATCCGACAGGTTTGTGGCACCACATCCCGCATAACAACATATACATATGAGGTCGCACCAGCTGCTCTTTTGTTTTAATGCAACGGGTACGCACTACCAAGCAGCGCGTTATGTCCTATGGATATGGAGTTGCACAAGCTACACGTTACGTATGCGACGAGTGCACGCTGCCACACTCTGTATTACGTCATAGACGTACGGTTTCCCTGCAATTTTTTTGTCTCAAAACTATATCTAAATAACTTTAAAGTGTATATGAGAGCAAGCGATAATCAAAAATATACATATTTTTTTGATAATCAATTTTATTCAATTTCCAAAACAGCCAAACAAACAGCACCGTTCAGAAGTACACCGGATAGAATCAGACCAAGATAGCCACAATCCACATCGATGCATTAAATAACATAAGTGCAGAGCAGAGACCAACACATCCAGAGGCAACCCGTAGGCCCACCCAGCCCACCCTACATCTCCATCACTCCCACCCTCTTCCCCCACATTCGTAAACATTTCTCAGGGCAGCCTCTGGCCACATAAGGAGGCCGTTCCTGTGCGGCACACCAGTCCACGCCTCTGCGCCAGTGGGCAAATGTTGGCGCAGTGTCAGTCAGCCATTGGGAAGCGATATCTCTTTGAGCTACCACCTAGGACGTGTTGAGGAAGAGCTTCTCGGTTCTATTGCCATCCAGGCCATCAGTGATGCCCAAAAAAACTTGCGTGGGATCCAAAGGTACCTGCCAACCCAGGACCTCCATCAACTCCCTACTCAAAGACTCCCAGTATCGCTCTGTCGCAGGGCAAAGCCAAACCATGTGGTAGAAGTCTGCACAGGGGTGGGGGCAGCGAGGGCAACAGGCATCCGCTCTGAGCACAGCAACATGAAGACGCAGCGGTGTAAGGTAGGCAGTGTGTAAAAAGTAGACTTGAACCATTCGGAGTCGTGCTGAGACCATGATCGTTCTAAGGCCCATTAAGGCATCAGTCCAGTCAGCATCGTCCAGAACACCGAGCCAACCCTCCCACCGACCTCGGAGCTGAGAAAGGGAGTCAGGGGTCTTGTTGGTAAGTGATCGATATATCCTGGAAAAATCCCTTTTCCCCAAATCCCCGGCAATAATCTGGGCTTCGGGGGGACTATATTCCGGCAAGGAAGTACCTTCCACGATGTAATGGCGGCGGGCAGGAGGAATGGAGGATTGGAGGGAATATCTAACCTGCAGGTCCTGGAAGGAGCGCAAACAGGTACCACTCCAGACATCGTCCAGCAGGGAGATCCTGAGGAGACTCCACTGTTGGAACCCTGCCAAGTAAACTACCTCTTTAAGCCGAGTGCCACACCACAGGGGGGTGTATTGGGGCAGCTTGCCCGACCAGCGGGTATGGCGTAACAAGGCCCGCCAAGCCTGGAACACTCCACGGGTGACCTCAGGAAGAACTCAGAGGACAGCCACACCGTAGAGCATTCCCTGGAGGGAGGTGAAACCCAGAACGTGTAGTTACAGGCGGTATGCCGGGTCAGACCATCCGCCATTAAACCAGTCGTGAAGCGTGAGGAGCCAGGTTGCTAGATAATACAGGTATAGGCTTGTCAGACCGAGACCTCCATCAAACGGTAGGACGCGACATTGGGCCAGGGCCAGCCTGGGCCTCTCCCCCCCCACAGAAACCTCGTAATCAGTCCGTCAATCTCTCGAATCCAAGGTCTGGTGAACAGGAGGTGTGTGTTCTGGAGCATATAGAGAAAACGGGGTAAGACCATCATCTTGAAAAGGGCTATCTGACCCAGGAGCTTCAGGGGAAAAGCATGCCATTTCAAGAGGTCTGCCCGTACCCGGTGGACCAGCGGGGTAACATTCAGCGACCACACGAGTTCAGGGAGAAGGATTACCCAAATCCCCAGATACTTGCAGGACAGCCGACGAAGAGGAATTGTCGACTGCCAATCGAAACATTCCCTGGCCATGTGTAGGGGGACCAGTACCGACTTAGTCGGGTTAGGCCGCAAGCCAGAGGTACGTTTAAAGAGACCAAGTGCTCGGAGGCATCGGGGTCCAGACTGAGCCGGGTCCGCCAGAAACAGCAGGACGTCGTCTGCGTAGAGTGCAATTTTACCATCTGCAAAGCCGGCCCGGCGCCATCCCGTGAGGAAGTGGTAGCCGGGGATAAGACAGGCCAGGGGCTCCATGGCCAGCGCGAAGAGGATCGGGGGGAGAGGTCTCCCCTGCCATGTGCCTCGGCAAACGGGGAAGGGGCGATACAAAGCTCCATTGACCAGGACCTGCTTGCATGGCCGATGACACAGCGTCCCCACCAGCTTGCGGAACGGGACACCGAAGCTGATGTGTACCAAAACCGACTCCAGGTAGCCCCAGTCAACCGAATCGAAGGCATTCTCGAAGTCCACAAGTAGGAGAGAGAGATATGGGGTCAACAAATGCCGATGTGCAAGAGTAAGATGGAGGTGTCGTAGGCAGTGTCTAGTGCCTCGAAGAGGTATGAAGCCACACTGGTCTGGATGAACGAGGGAAGTGATATGGGGCCGTATACGGTTTGCCAGGACAGAGGCAAAGATCTTGAGTTCGGTGTTTATGAGCGATATGGGACGGTAGTCCGAGCAGCTGCTTGAGGGATGTTGGGACTTGGGAATTACTACGATGGTAGTCAGGTCTTCTGGCGGAAGGAGCCACACTCCACCGCCTCAGCATATATCTCGAGAAGAGGCGGGACCAAAATATCTCAGTAGGACGAGTAGAATTCTTGAGGGAGTCCGTCCGGGCCTGACGTCTTACCGGATGCCATGATTGAGATCGCGGCCGCTTCTTCCTCAGGGGTAAGCAGAAGGTCCAGCTCCGCCGCCGCAGAGTCGCTAAGACCTGGAAGGGTGAAATGTTCCAGTTGGAGGAGGTCATTAAGGGAAAGATCAGGTGCCCGCGCCAAATATAGGGTGGTGTAATAGGTAGCAAAACATTGAGCCACCGCCAGTGGAACACAATGAGTCCCACCGATCGCATCAACCACCTCCGGTACTATACGATTAGTCATTGGGTAAGTGGCCAGCTGGTGGAGGAGCTTTCCATTTTTGTCACCTCAACCATAGATCCGGGCCACAGAGGAGCGCCAGAGAAGTTTTGCGGTCTCCATGGAGGCCTGCCTAATCTCGTCCCGTAGGAATGCGAGTCTCTTGTCTTGGGCTGCGTCTCTGCCCTCGGGTGGGAGTGCCTCAAGCTGGGCGACCTGTGCCTCCAAGAGCGTAAGTTGGGAGTTCTGGGTCGCTCGAGTGAGTTTAAGCTGTCCCTTAGCAAATCCTTGAATGGTGGCCTTCCCGGCCTTCCTGTGCGGACGGAGCACACTGGAGCCATGTCTTTTCCTACAGGACTGCATCATCTACAATAGCGACTTGATCTGAATTGTGAACACTGCTGGCTGCAGTGTTAATTGAAGGCAGTACTAACACAGACATCCATGAATACTTTTTCTCACTTTCTCTTCACAAAATACAACAACATAAATGACAGAAAACTCTCCAATAAATACATCAAAACAATTCGAATTCCGATTTTTGCTGTCCACAGTGTAGACTATTCAGTGTTCCTTTGCACTTGCAAGATAAATTTGGTCATTGTAGTAAACCTATAAGTCATCTAAAAAAATGTCTTCAAGCAAGTATACTAAAGGGATAATGTGTATATTTCAATAGAAGTTATAGTTACTTGACTACTGGATTCTATAATTAAACAATCACCACTCGATCTGAATTGTGAACACTTCTGTCTGCAGTGTAGGCCAGAGAGAGCGGTCAGCAAGGGCCCACGGCTACGTAACGTTGACTTGACCTGCCCAGTTTGTCATAAGCGAAGTAAAAAAAAAGTATATGCAGAGCCTGTAATGATGCGTATGCATGGTGCAGACAGAGCACACTGGAGCAATGTCTTTTCCTACAGGACTGCGTCATCTACAATAGCAACTCGATCTGAATTGTGAACACTGCTGTCTGCAGTGTTAATTGAAGGCAGTACTCACACAGACAACTATGAATACTTTTTCTCACTTCCTTTTCATAAAATACAACAACATAAATTACAGAAAACTCTGCAATAAATAAATCAAAACAATTCGAATGGTGATTTCTGCTGTCCACAGTGTAGACTATTCAGTGTTCCTTTGTAATTTGATCATTGTAGTAAACCTATAAATCATCTAAAAAAAATTCTTCAAGCAAGTATAATTTGTGTATATTTCATTAGACGTTCTAGTTACTTGACTACTGGATTCTGTAATTAAACAATCACCACTCAATCTAAATTGTGAGCCCTGCTGACCGCAGTGTAGGCCAGAAGGCACTAGTCACTAACGCCTCACAGCCACGTACCATTGAATTGGAAAGCATGGAGTTGGTTGCACCAGATCAGAGGGGGTACACAGAAATAATCACAGACTTAAACTTCTGACATTCGCAATCATACAATCAAGACCCCGTTTCACTGTTCAGACCTGCTGTACCGTGGTGTACTCCACCAACTAGTGTCAATCAAGAACAATAATCATGTGCAACAGTTAGCTACGCAAGCACAGAGACTGATGCACCTCAACGGAGGGAGTTCTATGAAAACCAAGCATCAGGTAATATCGGACATTGTCCATTGTGGGATCAAGACACCGTTCCACTGTTGGGACCTAGAGTAGGTGGCACCTGGTCGAACGGATTACTTTTCTCTCCACTCTCAGATGCGGTTCTAATATCGTCCATCGTCCATTGTGGTATCAAGACACCATTCCACTGTTCTGACCTACAGTTGGTTGAGCCTGGTCAGAGGGGGTACACAGAAATTATCACAGACTTTAACATCTGACATCCTCAACCATAGAATCAAGACCATGTTTCACTGTTCGGACCTTGTATACCGTGGTGTAGTCCAGCAACTACAGTCAATCAAGACGAATAATCATGTGCAGCAGTTAGCTATGGAAGCACAGAGTCTGATGCACCTCAACAGAGGGAATTCTACGAAAACTAAGCATCAGGTAATATCGGACTCAGAGTTGGTTGCACCTGGTCGAAGGGAGTACCTTCATCTCCACTCTCAGATGCAGTTCTAACATCGTCCATTGTGGGATCAAGACACCATTCCACTGTTGGGACCTACAGTTGGTTGCACCTGGTCAGAGGGGGTTCACAGAAATTATCACAGACTTTAACTTCTGACATCCTCAATCATAGAATCAAGACCCCGTTTCACTGTTCGGACCTGCTGTACCGCGGAGTAGTCCAGCTATTACAGTCAATCCTGCCCAATCATCATGTGCAGCAGTTGGCTACAGAAGCACAGAGTCTGCTGCACCTCAAATGAGGGAATTCTATGAAAACTAAGCATCAGGTAATATCGGACCTAGAGTTGGTTGCACCTGGTCGATGGGAGTACCTTCATCTCCACTCTCAGATGCAGTTCTACATCGTCCATTGTGGGATCAAGACACCGTTCCACTGTTGGGCCCTAGAGTTGGTTGCACCTGGTCGAAGGGAGTACCTTCTTCTCCACTCTCAGATGCAGTTCTAACATCGGCCATTGTGGGATCAAGACACAGTTCCACTGTTAGTACCTGTTGGACTACTGTGTTAGTAGTATACAGAGCACTCCTCGGTGCTGGGCCTCAGGCTGAGCACTGTGTGCCTGTGTCGCGGTAGCCAGCTTTGATTTCAGGAACCTTCTGACCTTGCAAACCTCGGCCCAGGAGCTTCTGCCGGCACATGGTGGGCCCTCTTTCACATAATGGAGTAGCGAAAGGTGAACTGTGGGACATATGTGTGTTGCAGCGGCCATGACAGTTTCTGAGTACCAGCAGGCTGAGAGCATCATTCACGCATCCACCTTCGCTCACGGGGTCAACCTCATGGTGGTGTAAGCTGCGCAGACCTGGCAGACATGTTTGCCATTCCTGAGCAAAACTACACCCACAGAAACTCGCCTTTCACTCATACCCCTACACTAGCCTTGCGTACACCGAGCCAGCCCACTACACTAAAGATTTGGGAGGGAGGGGGCATGCACGCGCTCTATTTTCTTAATCTTCCCTACTGACTGTACTATCATGGTTGCGTCCACTGTCTACTTCATTTAATAGACCATCAGTGTATGTTCACATGTACATGTCTGTGCGCTGTATACTCAAGTCTGTCCGGCACATCCCCTCAACACTTTGCATTGTATACTTTAATAATCGAGAATCACTTCTCACCTTTGCACATACTTTGCTCCCATCTCTCCCCGCATTCTGCATTGTGTGGCAGAGGTGCCAGGCCATGTTTGGTTTGTATACATAACTAGCCACGGTTCCCACAGTACGTAGTGTCGGAATGTGTCTGCTAGGTGTACATGTTGTTTGTCATGTTGCATGTGATTATATAAGGTAGAGCGTTTATTCACGAGCAGTGGTTTCTCCCATTTACACATCGCTGTCTTAAAGAGGATATAGAACTTTTTCTCACAGGTGAAAAGTGCGACCACAATGGCACTCATTCATTACTATCCAAGAATATCCAACTGCACTATGCTTCTAAGCTTACAGCCCCCAATCTTGAATGCTTTCTTAAAATACTCCAACAATCAGCCCAATATTCACACAGCTTTCTAATAGCACTTATCTGCTTCTCAATAACATGCACTCCTACGGAATATGAGCTGGCATACCGTCTGTCCTTACTGTTTCAAACTGAGTAACTTCCTGTGGCAATGTCTATTCCCACCCACACAAAACAACTCCCAAACTTCACCTTGACCTTTAAAACCTACTTTGTAAACAGATTTCATTAAACTAACCAAACTGAAACAGCTTATGTTCAGAACCGAAGTGTCCCTATCTTCTGCAAAAGAAATGTATCGACAGCAAATAACACAAACTTCAAGTAAAATACAATCCCTTTTAAGTACGAACCTCCCATTACACTTTGTGAATTGTTACACAATTTTCAACACATCTCACACTCGAGGTCTGGCACACTTTTTTAACACGGTCTCCTCCGGCCTTCTCACACTCTTTGAAACTGTTTTTAGTATAATACCAGACTTCATTTATTCCATCATCTATGGAATAACGGGAACAGTGCCCATAATTCTCGCTCTCTTTGTGGCCATCCTACTACTATTTTTGCTTGTAAAAAATGGCTGCTCCTCCTGTGCTAACAACCATGTCTGACAGAATACGCCTCTACGCGAAGCTTCTTCAAAACTGTCAAAAAATGCAACAACTTTTCGGCTGACTGCCTCTATCTATTATCGGAGCCAGCTACAACATGACATTTATTTACACATATGCAATCTGCGTACAACCATCTTTTTATTGCAAAACTTGCCCATTCGATTGGCGAATGGATTTATGCCTTGCCAACATTCCAGAAATCGCTCCCGATATCCAGCAGGTAATGGAGTATTTTGAAAACCCTGAACTTGATTTTTCAGGCAGTGGAACATTGCGGATGCAACGCAAAAAGGTATCATTGTGGAATGGGTTTTCTGCGCAGCCACAAAAGATCTCCTGCAACGTGTGACCTTTGACAACATTGCAGATTGCCTGCTAATTCAAATTGCTGCTCCATCATTCGAGGAACATTGCTGTCCCTTTGAGGATATGATTTAGATAGCTTCGCTTTTCTCACATAATGGCAACAATGACCTGTTGGAACATTACGCATCTCAAGCCGCTGAAGAACTTCCAGACTGCGATCTCCAAGACTTGTAAGAAATTCACGTTATTCTTGGAATTATTTTTTCCAACTTTTTTGACTTTTGACTTAAAAATTTTTTAATACACTTAAATAGAACTATTTTCATATAATAAATTAATAAGTATGCTCACGCATTTGAACCCTGTTTTCATTATTGCTCCTTATGTCTCCACTCTAACCAGGGATCGGTGATGTATGGCCTATGCAAATACGCTATTTACTTGTTAAATTAGCCTAAACCCAAAATCCATTTTGAAACCATGTCTTTTCTTTGTGCATACGTCTCCCTGCCTGCCTGTTATCCACAAAGCCCTTTAACACAAATTTACTCTTCCTCAGACAGTGCTCACAAGCTGGCGATCAAGATCAAAAAACACAACATTGTTTAGGAACTGGTTGGCACAGTGTGGTAATCATATCCTACCTTTATTTTCATTATACAGTTTAGTCATTCATGTCTAATAGATATTGTTCATGTTACATGGAACTGTAAAATGTAATGATGAATTCACTGATGCAGGAGCTTCGGTTTCAATACAGCAGAAGCATATGGAGTTTGCCTCAGCTCGATGCCTTAGCTCTCTGCACACAAATTGTTTTTTGAAAGAGCTGCAGACAATAATGTATGGTTTGACCAGAAGGGTACTGAATGTGTTTGTCAGAAGCGCAATGTTTGTATGCCTCCTCAAAGGTCTAATGTGGGTAGAACTATTACCAATTCTGACACGCACCAGATTGAATCTACTGTACAACAGATTCCTTACTGCTCTACTGTTGATAATTTTGTGTTACAAAAAAGCAGTACCAGGGTACCTAAAAAGTGTGATGATTACATTTAGCAAAATCGTTTTTTTCTTTGTTTTCTTAAAGGATACATGTGGTAATCGTATCCTACCTTTATTTTCCTTATAGAATTTAGAGTCATTCAAGTCTAATAGGTATTCTTTATGTCACATGGAAGTGTATCATGTAATGTGGAATTCACTGATACAGGAGCTTACGTTTGAATCCAGCAGAACAGCTTAGAGTTTGCCTCAGCTGGATGCCTTAGCTATTGCACCAGTTGGTCCATTTATGGCACTTAAATAAAGACACTTTTATATAACTTCCAAACTCCGTCGCTTTATTACACACAGCCACTTTCTTAGACACACCTGATTTCACCATTTGTCTTCTGTGGCATTCCAACATTCTGCATTATATTCTTCACGATTATTTCTTTATTCCTGCTTGCTAAAACCCTGCATTCGAGTCTTCAGACCGGTAGGGGTGAGTAGTTCGCTTCCCACTCCCTGTATAGTATAAACGCATACTAACACTACTTACACAGGTATGCTACAGCGGCCAGTATCGTACAGCGCTTTACATCAATCAGCACACGACTTAGACTCACAGTTTCATCCTGATTCTTCAGAGCGGTACCAGTGAGTAGTTTGCTTCCTACTCCCGCTATAGTCTAAACGCATACTAACACACCTAACACACCTGCACAGCTATGCTAAAGTGGCCAGTATGCTACAGGGCCCAGAGCACACCAGTTTACAGCACTCAGCTCACAGTTTAGGCGCACGGTTTCATCCCCGAGCTTACCAGTACCTCACCTAAGCACCATTGCACTCTAGGCAAAACAGCACTTTCACACCAGTAAGGGTAAATACTTTGCTTCGGCTAGTATGCTACAGCGCCCACAGCACATCAGTTTACAGCACTCAGCTCACGGTTTAGGCACACGCTTTCATCCCCGAGTTTACCGGCAACTCACCTCACCATCATCTCACTATGGGCAAAACACCACTTTCACACCGGTAAGGGTAAATACTTTGCTTCACACTCCCTCTATAGCATCCTACAGAGCTCCCAGCGCTCCTACCCTCTTCTTTCCTACTAATTTTGCCCTTTTTTCCCCTTACTTGCTTCAAAGGAATCACAAAATGGCAGCCAACACTTCCTAGTTGCAACCGTTCGCACCGCTCGCAGCCAATAATCAGCAAGCTCGTGCTCGTAATGCCTCAGCCAATCAGATGGCAGAATTCCCAAATATCAATATCTGTAAATTTTGATATTTCTCTAAAAATACTCAACGAATTTACACCAAATAAACAAAAGCATGCTTTCTAGACCAAGACCCTTCTGCCTGCCAAATTTGGGGTAATTCCATACACCCGTTCGACCTGTAGCCTTGCCCTATGTAAATTAACATGGAGAACACACGTTTTGGGACCCCCTTTTTTCTCATCCCCCTTGACAAATCACCCCCAAACTTTCAACATAGGAGCTGAAATGAACGAAGAATTTGTTTTGAAAATTTCATGAAGATTCATCAAACTACGCCAAAGTTATAAGGAAAACGAAACATGCTCTTCCTATGGAAACTTGGTCCTAACTATAGCTACCTACTGGCAATCGCCAGTAGGTAATATATATATATATACACAAACACACACACACACACAATAGGTAAATATTGACTTTAGATTCAGAAACTGCCTTTGACGGATAGTGCCAACCTTTACTCAGTTATCTTTGGAACTCGTTCATCTTGTCCTAGTTAGTGCGTATTTAACCAAGCTGCATTGACGCGCATCGGGAGTTCCAGTTCAGGAAATGATTATGCGGCCGTAAAGCATTTGAGCAGGGACAGGGCGCGTGCCTGAAGAGTCAGGTTAATGCCTTCCTCCAGTACACAGTGTTTTTAAATCTTCTTTTATGGTTCTCACGCACTCAATTTAAGAAACATTTGAACATGCTGAACAAGCCATTCCCATAAAACCTTCATGGTTATTTAATGAACTAATAACGCGGGAGGCAGGCAGGGAAGCTTTGCTCTTCTGTCTCCCGACAGCTCATCTACAGGGGTGGATTAATCATGGAGAGAGAGGGCAGCTCCGGATTAGGGTTAATGACGTGTCAAGAAGGTTTCGGTGAACTGCAAGGAATCTCCCGCTGTGACACCAGTCGGGAGACATAAAATGCAAGTCAAACACCTGATCATTTATCTGCTCTGTGTTTTCACAGACAGGTCGAGGGAACAGAGAGGCTTCACAATCAGAACAAAATACCGTTCTGTTCGGCTGTCTGTACTGGCTGCCGTTAGCTAGCTGTTTTAACTGCTGGTTCCTTCAGAGTTTTCCATTTACGACGTGGATATTTATATAATGATGTACGGGACATATTTACAAGTTCCTTGCCCCGCCGGTACGTCACTTTTCCCCATATTAAAAGTGACGCATCGGCGGCGCAAGGGGCTTGTGGATAAGCCCCTTACAACTTTGTAAAGTTACCTAACTCATTCCTGAACCTTTCTGTGCCTAACACATGGTTGTACTGATTATCGATATTCAGAAAATCCTCATTATAAACCTGATCACTTTTTTACCACTATTAAAATGTACGGGGGAGAAACACGTACAGTGAGAAAATCTTCTGGTCTTAGATCGCCGAATATAAATAAACATACATTGCCAATCGAGCAACACACAAACGAGGGTACGAGCAGTGATGCAGCTCTCACACAAAGAGGGAATGTTGCTCTGCTGCTGTTCCACCGTCGTGTGTGTGCTGTAATGCAGGAGTAGAATTTGAGATGCCCTCCGTTCTAACTGGTATTGTCTGTTAGCAGTCTAGTATCTACGTTCTAGAAAGGACAGAAAACCCCATTACATTTTCATTCCCTAATGCAATTTCCTCCAGCAGACTCCTTCCTTCTAAATGAAGAGGTCTGAAATAGGAACACATTTGGGATCCCGTGCTTCCTGGCCCTTCATATGCATGGTTTTGTGCATTAAGCACAGCATATTGAATGTGATCTTGGCTTCAACTTTAAACTAGGATCGGGGACTATGATACTAAGTCCATCCAGTTAAGGTAAGTTGAGACAGTCTTATATACTGCTAAGGGATAGGAAACTGGTAATCATCCAGGACAATTTAATGCCCTGCTGAGGTCAGTGACATAAGGTACACTTCAGTCTCTCCCACACCCTGCTCCAAGCAGTCCGTTAATTGCTATGAAATAATGGAAGTCTTGTCCATTGAGAGTATTGTCTTGCTGAGGGTAGAACCACCAGGTAGGTGCTGCTGAGGACCACGCCCCACGTGTTACTATCATGCCTGATGGTCATTGTTTATGTTTCATTGAAAAAGCTTTGAAATCCAGAGCTAAATACAAAGATTTGACTACGTTATTAAAAATATATCTACCTCATGAATATTAATGAGGTAGGTCTCAATATGAGAACCACTAGGATTTACTGACATCACACCAGTTCTGTGATTATTTTTAAATAAAGCTAAAATACATTTCAAATGCAGCTGGGATGTATTTGAAAAGAAGAATGTAGTGTTTCATTTTTATTTTTTAAGAGTAGGTAGTGTCTGCTTCTAAAAAATGTATTCCCATTTGCGAATGGGTTACCACCATCTTTTAATTGATGGTAAAGTGTGAATGTTTGCAACCTCATTTCTATCATAAAACATTAGTACACATCATTCAGAAACCCTATTTGGAAGGGATGCCCTGGGCACGCCCCTGCCGAATAGATAATCTGTTTATGTTCACAAACCCAGACTGCCATTTTGAAGCAAGTTACTGAAGCACAATTTGGTGTTCGTATATTACAACTAGGATCGGGGACTATGACACTTAGTCCATCCAGTTGAGTCAGTCTTATATACTGCTATGGGATAGGAAACTGGTGATGATCCAGGACAACTTGGAAATGACCTGATTCTGGGAATGGTATCATTTGCGACAGCAAAAATGCTTTGTACAAGTAGTCCTCAGACCTTATTTCACATTTGGTGTCTGGAAATGGACTATAGGAGGGGGACCTTGAGACCTCAGAAATTGACAAATATCAAGCAGCCAGCCTGGCTGTGTAATGTGAAGAACCGGGCTTTTTAGTACCCAGCGGCGCATGGGGAACGCCCAAAGTCTTCGGGTTCACCTGTCTTAGAATACAGAGACACAAGATACTTCTTGGTGGCGTCAAAGATCGAATTTATTGGCTGCAACCAGAAACAGAAGTCCACGAAGTACAACACCGCGTATATTCGTAGGAGACTGCTCAAATTTGTAAAAACGAGTCATCCCTTTTATGCCAAAAAAATCACATTCCGGACAAACACACATTATTTACAATTTGTCCAATCATAGGCATCATTACAAAAGGTATCGCATAACGGCAAACCCACTTTTCTGTTGTCCGGCCCACCATTAATTATACAGAAAAGCCCAACATTCCTTCTTACATAAGTAGGACAATACCCATAATAAAAGGACCACAACCCATGTCATAAAGAGACCATAAAGCAGACGTCTTCAAACTGTGGGGCGCGACCCCCAGAGGGGTCGTGTAGTTCTAGGAAGGGGGTCGCAGATTCCCTGGCTTTACTTGTCCCTGCAAAAAGACAGCTGGTCTCGCTAATTGAGATCGTTATCACCTGCTTGCCTAAATGAAAGGCAGGGAATCTCCCTTCTTTGCAAAGCGAGAATCGCTCCTAACTCCACTCATTCCGGTTTCAATGAGATCCTCGTGCTCCAGTAATCTGTCAGTATTTCTACACTTTGGGGCATCCATCTCTCTTCTGACATACCATAATAGCTGTTAAAAATACCGCACAGCCAGCATAGCTAAAATAAATGCATTACACCAAAAATCCAAACCACGGCATCCAAGAAAGCTTCTCTTCTGCACGCAAAACATGTATTCAAAGGCGGCACAAACATCCCTGTAAATGTGTAAAACAAAGTATAGTCGGTACTGCGTCCTCTAAAATCGAGGCAGCCTGAGCTTGCTCTTGACATCTGATGTGTATATTGGGGCTGAGCAGGTCACAGGTTCAGCCAGTACTGGAAAAACATGTCTTTATGTGGCAATATTCTACTGTGAGCTGTTACAACTCGCTCTTCCATCCTTCCAAGGTCGATAATACAACTGAGTTTCAATTGGTTGATATGGGCAGACCTAAAGCTAGCACTAAAATTTGTTAGTAACTTTACGAGTCATTTTAGCTGAGACCTCTAGGTCGACTAGAGATGAAGCTGTGCGACTGAAGGATGGATGGGTACACATTTAGGTGGAGTCCCACAGCGTGGTGTCTTTGCCAAAGACTCCTGCCTCCTCCTCAGCTCGTGAATTTCACAATAAACTGAAGTTCAGGTTGTTTAGGTGGGAGATTTTGGGGCAGAAGAGGGAGAGTTGTGTTCTGTGATTTTAGTAAGGAGCAAGCAAGGCTTTAGTCAAAATAACAATTTTTCCAGTGAAAGTGGTTTATTGCTTTCCTCCGTAGTACTCGGCCTGGAAATCCATCTTTCTATTTTGGAATTTTAAACGTTTGTGTTTCCCAGGACAGTATTTGCGTTTCTCATTAATGCGAGTCCATGGCCACTTCAATCTTGTACAGACCAGCACAGTAATTGTAATTTTGCCACAATTTAAGGTTGACTACGGTGGTTCCATTCTTTTGCTTGCCATTGTTCTATTTATTCTGTTGATGTGCTGGTTTGTGTGAGATAAAGTAGCAGTTTGTAAGTAGCTGTTAGAAGGGTAACATTTGCTCAAATTGGAATATTAATCCTGTTCAATAGGGTTATGAGACTTTTTCCAAAGGTGACTGCCAATCTTTCTTGGACGTTCTATTGTGTTTGTTTTTGGGCGTCCCATTTTAAATGAGAACTGTGAATCCTGCGCGTCCGTACAAGATGCCTTGTAATATTTAGGGGCATGATGCTTATTTGCCGCAAATTTGCTCTTGTTGCAGGAGTTTGTAGAGGCAAAATATGTGCCAGGGTGGCACATTTGCAAGATGAGTTACATGGGTAAAAGTTGTTAGGAGCGTGCCTGTGTCTTTCACCAAAATAAAACTAATGTATTTCAAGCTCTCCTGGTACTGTGTTGTGCTGAGCTTATTTTTAAGTTCTGCTATACACATAATTCCATAAATACAAGCCTTTCTACACCGTTCCCTCATGTATCCCTCCTAGACTCATGCAATTCCTCCTCTTTCTCCCCAATCCACTTCTAGACTCTTGCCCCTCCATCTCTTCTTTACTCATCCCAAACCTCCTAATGTTATGATCTCCAAAGACACACTTTTTAGACCCTTCCCTCTTCTATTCCTCCACTATCCTTTTCAAACCAACTAACAGACTCACACGTACACAGCTCAAATTCATTTAGTATTATCCTATACTAATTCACCACTAATCCCTTTTAGGTTCCGGAATAGCGTGTACTCACCGAAAAGCACCTTGACGCCTTGTCAGGATAGTAAGCACTATATCAATGCAATTACAAGTCAAGGGCCCTTCCCTTCCAGTGACAGTACCACCTACCCCCTACTGCCACCATCAACAGCCCATGCCCTTTGCCAGGCTGCCCTCCAAGGAGTCTCGAGACATGCTCCGAGGAGTCTGTAAACATACTCTGCATGCACAAGACATTGATAGGCCCTTAATTCCCAAGTTAAAGGTCCCTTCCATCTGTCCCACCTCCACCTGCAGTCACTCACCCGATACCAGGCAGCCCTCTGAGGGGCATTTAGATGTGCTCTGCATGTTCCAGTCGTCCGTAGGCCGGCCCTTCATTCCCAAGTCAAGGGCCCCTTCCATCTGCACCACTTACACCCTCAGTCACCCAGGTCCGAAGCCAGGCTTCCCTCCGAGGAGTCTGCAGACATGCTCTACATGACAAAGCGACCTCATGCCACCTCTTTCCTTTTGGGGCATGGAACCACTAGCCCCAAGTCAGCACAGTGCCACATAAAACAGGAGGACTAACAACCCTGGGCCATTGTGCATGGCTTAACCTATGATCCAGAATGTTACCACAAAGGAGAATAAGGCAAACAAACTCTCTCACACACTTTAAACATGTATACTTCAAATTGGAATGCTCTGCTAAAACAGTTTCAATAATTTAAAACTGGAAAGGAATGATTACAAGTAAAATAAAGTGCCGCAATAATGCCGCAAAATTTCAATTTTTGTGCCGCTAAACTTTAATTTTTGTGCCGCAAAATGTTCAAATCTATGCCGCATTATCCTGGGGGTTCTGATCAAGGAGGTGTTCCATGGGCTTTGCCTGGGGTTCCCACACAAAGCCTATGGATTTTGAAGCTGACCCTATTTACAAAATCATGTAAACCTGGTGCAGCTCCAAAAACTGATGCCTCGCCAGCAGAGGCGTAACAAGGAGAAATGTTTTCATTTCCCCTCGTTTTTTCATCTTTCCATGAGTGCTGCGTTCTGCAGCGCACATAGAAATAGAAAAATGCCCCTCAGGATTGTTTTGGTGAAGGAAAGTGCCTCTTCCCATACAAAAACAATCCTGCTATGTTGGCGCTAGGCAGCAACTTGTGAAGGGAAAAGGACTGGAATGCGCCATATTTCATAAGAAGGTCAGAAAGGAAAAAAACACGGGAAACGTGCCAAAGGATGCCAGGTCTAACAGGGGCATTTATGGTTGTCGATAGATGCTGATGAGTAGGAGAACCAGTTTCTAGAAAATTTTGTCAGAGGGGGTCCTTACGTCTAAAATGGTTTGAAAAGGGGGTCTCGACATCAAAAAGTTTGAAGACCACTGCCATAAAGGAAGAAACAGAAACAGATACAGAGCAGGATAAGGGATGTGTGTGCATATTAAACTTTACAATGTCCTGTGCTCTGATCCTTAATCTTGATCAGCTATCGGGCAAGGAACTGGTTTAGCAAGGTCAGCTTCAGGCAACGAGGTCAGTTCACTTGGTTCATCCAAAAGTCAGCACTCGAGCTAACGTGTACGTGTACCAAGGACTCGTTCGGCCGCAGTCGACGGCCTATGTGAGGGCAACCAAAAAATGGCTGCCATGCACAAAATGGAACCCATGGTTCGGAAGGAAATCTCCAAATACATAGTGAATCTGTCAGTCTCACATGACGAGATCACTCGTACTTGCCGAACTCACTAGTTACGGTTTGCTACTATCAAATTCGTAACGAAACCATGACATTTATAAAACGGGTTCAGAATTCACGGAACCACAGACCCTCCTTTTGCCCTTACATAGGCAATCACTCAGTCTGTGTCTGAATCGATGTCAATATTCATCAGATCATCAAGATGCTGCTGGAGCATCATCCTATTACTCAGTACTTCTCTCGAGACAGGTCCTCTCACACACGTAGTAGCACAAAGGCCACATATAGCAGGACCACACTGTACACAGAGACAACACGAGAAAAGAATCGCTAAAACCATCCCGATGATCATCAGAATCTTCCATCCCCAAGTTTATAACAGCCCCCAGAACCATCCAGTCAACAACCAATCTCCTTTATCCACATATATAGACTCGGAGATCTTATGTAACCTAGAAATGGCCTGGTATACTGTAGGAGCATTATCTGGTATGAAAACGCAGCAACTCGATTGGATCAATTTACATACCCCACCTCGGTCTGCAAGTATGACATCTAAAACCATTCGATTCTGTAATGTCATAACGCGATCCGCTTGAAGCTCAGCGGTCAAATTACTAAGGGCACCGGCAGTTTCATTTATGGTGGACTCAACCACTCTTGTCAATTGCTGTATGTTTCTACTATTTGCCATAGGTCCCTAAAACGGTAGGAAACCCATGAGAAAGTCTCCCACTTCTTGTCCCGTGGTATCTTCCTGATTGAAGACACCCCTAACAACTCTCGTTCTGTGGTAATCTGCAGCAGCAGTATACGTGGGAGGTAACAAATATGCAACATAACAGGTTCCCGAAAAATCAGGAGGCAACCATGTGTATGCTCTATCATAGCAAACAAAATACGTGCCCTTAGCTGCTAAAAACGGTGGGGAAGTTTGGGACGCAAAGACATACGTCTGAGTACAAACACTCTTCCCTAACTGAGCTCTCGGATTCTTGCCTTTACCTTGCAGACAAAAATGACCACGATGGGGTACGATCCAAATCGGAGGTGACCTTTTTCGTCTCTGCTTTTCATTCAGACTAACACTATATCCAGTCACGTTCCATCCGATATAAGCTAATGCCTCATCCTTAGGAATAGTCTCATATGTATCGATATCTCTGATCATATCTGTTATTCCCTTCACTAAGGCACTATTACTCGAGTTATCTTTCATGGAACGCAGGGGATAGACTTCGTTGGCATAAATAAACATCGTCTGATATGCCCATACAGACCCATTGTAACTGAATGGCAGAACCAAATAGGGAATACCTCTATCCGTAGTATGTGGCATAAGACCACACACCCAACAATTAGTGGTGTTCACTACCAACTGGTGTTGATACAGGAGTTGTACAAAGGAATTATTAATAAACTCTGACGTTCTAATCAGTTCATGTTCAGGTAAAGTGTGAAACGAATGCAAAGAAATAGTAGTAGGGAAAGACATAGGTTGGGAGGTGGGTGCAAATGTCAATTGGGTAGCAAAAACAATCCCACCCATCAGAGACAACGTCATGCTAAAAAACACTATAAGACGCGTTATTAAAAAACATTTGCTACAAATCAATTTACACAATTTTGTCTTAAAGTTCGTCTTTGCAACAGCTCTCTCAATCTCAAAAAACTCCATCCTCTAACCGTGCTGTTCGCGGCAGTTGTTTTTCTTCACTCAGGTGTGCATCTGTAAGTCTAGGGAACGCCCCAGAACAAACCAGAACCGTCGATCTTGTGTCTACATGGTTTGCCACTCCAAGCTTTGATACCGCGACCCTACAGCTGAACCCGGATGGTGGTTTGAAAAAGGAAAAAAAAAAAACCAGCTTCTTGGATGAGAGAGTGCAGAAAGGGCAGAAAGAGATTATTTTTTTATTAGTCCATTGTTTCTTGGTCGCAAATTATAACAGCCTTTACCAGGCACCGTCTGATCTCGGAACAACAATTCAGGCTCAGTGGTGTCCAATCTCAAAGGCGGAGGCACAGCTGCTTGCAAGATATCGTCGTCCTCTTGCTCAGACCTGGTCCCTACCAAATGTGGGTCGCTAAACGGCATACATTTCGGCACTCTTTCTGTTTCTGAATCACCAATACCCTCACGGATCCACTGGTCGTACGGTAGAGGTAAAGGTACCTTCTTACAATGTACGCCGTGGATCCAATTTTTCTTGCCGTGAACTCTTACTGCTGTGCGTGTCGATAAAAGTACTTGGTATGGGCCGGTCCAACGGGGCTGAATGTTCTTGGTCCGCTGGAAATTGCGCACTAATATCCAATCTCCAGGATTGATGGTGTGACCTGGATCTTCAGATGCTTGTGGGAGGTTATCATGAACCTGTTGATGTAAAACGCGTAATTTAGCCGTCAGATCATACAAGTAATCAACCAACACAGGATATTCGATGTCGCTGAACTTCGTTGGTCTCGGCACTCCCACCACATTTGCCGGGCGACCAAACACAATTTCGTATGGACAAAGTCCTATTCGGGAATGCACTGTAGTTCTAGTTGACAAAAGTGCCAACGGCAACGCATCGGGCCATTGGAGACCAGAACTTGCCTGAATCTTGGCTAACTTAAGCTTCAGAGTACCATTATAGCACTCGACTAAACCAGCTGATTGGGGGTGATTCGCAGCATGAAATTTCTGCCTTATGCCCAAACCCTCACACACTCTCTTCATGATCTGGCCCACAAACTCACTTCC
Source organism: Lissotriton helveticus (assembly GCF_964261635.1). Lineage (NCBI taxonomy): Eukaryota > Metazoa > Chordata > Amphibia > Caudata > Salamandridae > Lissotriton > Lissotriton helveticus. The sequence goes on from NC_136063.1 coordinate 665,069,994, forward strand.
GTTATCACTCCACACCATTCTTGGCAAACCAAACCTAGGGAAGAATTCCTTGAGCAGAACTTTAGCTGTGGATAAAGCAATGTTATCCTTTAGGGGATAAGCCTCTACCCATCTTGAAAGGGCACAGACAACCACAAGGACGTATTTCAGATTGTTACATCTCTCCATGTGGATAAAATCCAATTACAACACCTCGAACGGATACGTCGGAGGCGCGAAGTGACCGGCTGGGGTTGGGGTTCCCTTGCCAGGATTATGCATCAGACAAACCATGCAGTACTTGACCAGATTCTCCGCACACTTAGGAATTCCACCATTCTCCCACACTGGAGCCAACAACTTACAAATCCCTTTCGCACTAATGTGAGCCATTCCGTGTGCCATCGTAACCACTGCAAGCACATACGCATCAGGCAACAACCATCGCTGGTGTTCCGACAACTCAATCCAACAGCCAGTCGAATCCAACATTCCCGTACTCTCTCTCCACACACTCAATTCTTCCTCAGTAGCTTCAGCCTGAATCAATTTCACACTCTCTATTGTGTCTTCGCACATTCCTCTATCCGGAACCCATCTCGCTGGACCTGCAACATACATCCGACTCGTCACATCTTTCGCCGTTTCTCTTGCTACTTCATCCGCAAACGCATTACCACGACTAACGTCATCTGTAACTTTCTTATGTGCCACAATCGCAACTTGCGTCGGCAACGTAAGCGACTCAAGAAGTTCATTCACCAACTGTCCATGCTGAATCTTCGTACCATGGGAAGTAAGGAATCCACGTTCCTTCCACAATCGCCCAAAGCTATGGGCGACACCAAACGCATATTGACTATCGGTATACACAGTCACTCTTCTTCCTTTTGACAACACACACGCTCTTGTCAGTGCAATCAATTCTGCTGCTTGAGCTGAATTCTGTGGAATACGTGAAGCTTCAACGATCGTGTGCAAAGTCGTAACTGCATACGCTGCAGTTGTATCGCCATTCGGAAGCTTAAAGCATGAACCATCTACCCACAAGGTACCATCAGAATTCAAAAGAGGAGTATCTTTGAGATCAATTCTACCCTTCGTTTCTTCCTCTGTCCTAAGAAAGCAATCATGCTGCTCTTGAACATCTGTCTCTACAGAAATCGGCAACAACGTGGCTGGATTCAACGTGTTGCATCGCTTTAAGTGCACATGACTCGCCAAAAGTGTCAACTCATAACCTGACAACCGCGCACTAGTCAAATGCTGAGTCTTCGTTCTGTTCAATAAAGTATCCACTGCATGTGGAACCATCACAACCAACGTATTATCCATCACCAAACCAGCAGACTGTCGAATAGAAACAGCCGCTGCCGCTGTAGCTCTCAAGCAACTCGGCAATGCTTTAGCTACCCGATCCAAAGTTGACGAGAAATACGCACATGGACACTGCTTGTCACCAAACTGTTGCGTCAAAACTGACAATGTACAACCCTCTCTCTTGTGAACATAGAGTGTAAAAGGCTTACTGTAGTCGGGAGTACCCAACACTGGAGCAGAACGCAATGCATCACGTAATCCAGAAAAAGTTTTCTGACATTCGTCAGACCAAGGAAGAGGATTCGGAGTATCCTTAAGAGTAAGTGCCAACAGAGGTTTCGCAAGTAATGAAAAATTCGTAATCCACTGCCTAAAGTATGAGGTAATACCCACGAAAGCACGCACTTCTCTCTGTGCGGATGGGACAGTCATTTGCGCAATCGCTTGAATTCGTTCTGGGGTCAACCTTCTTCCCTCCTTCGACAAGAGATGACCTAAGTAGGTCACTTCTTGTCGACAATACAGCAACTTCGAAGGTGACACTTTATGGTGAAGGTCAGACAAATGTCGCAACAAAGAAAGAGTAGCTTATTTACAAGTTTCCTCATCATCAGCAGCAACTAACAGATCGTCCACATACTGAATAAGAGCAACACCAGCAGGCAAGACAATCGCATCAAGCTGTGTTTTCAAAGCCTGACTATAGATGGAGGGACTTTCACAATAACCTTGGGGAGCGCGCTGAAACCGGAAGCTTCGGCCTCCTAAAGAGAAGCCAAAAATATCTCTACTCTCCTCGGCAATTGGAATACTGAAGAAAGCATTCTTCAGACCTATAACCGAAAACCAGGCAGCTGAAGCAGGAATCATAGTCAGCAAAGCAGTAATGTCCGGAACAACAGGAAACTGTGGCACGACAATCTTTTTAACCTCGTGAAGGTCGATCACAAACCTGTAAACAGGCGGCTGAGAAAAGTCACTACGCTTCAGGACAGGCAAAACAGGACTATTACACACATTACCTCTCGTTTCTTCAATCACATCTTTCTCAATCAAATCATAGATGATCGCTAAAAGGGCTCTTCAACCATCGCTAGAAATCCTATATTGGGGAATACGTGGCAATTTAACATTCGCTTTAAGCGTTACAACATAAGGTGGAATCTCCAAAAGACCAACGTCATTAGGACCAGTAGCCCAAAGAGTATCAGGGAGAGAACGTAATTCCGGTGGAAGCCGATCTTTAGACAAATACATCGGAGAGATCACTTTCTTACCCAATGTAAGCTGCACTCCCGAAGGAGAACAATGCAATGTCGCATTCAACCTTTTCAACAAATCCAAACCCAACAAATTCTCACCACAACCTGTCGTTAAAATAAGGGGTGCTTCCAATTCACAAGGCCCGATAGAAAGAGACAAAGGACTAGAAACTGGATTACGAACTGGGGCGCCAGAGAATCCTACCGAAACATTCGTTAAGCCAGACAAAGGTGCGCCAGGGAGTTTAGAGTGGGAAACATCCTTTACAACGAAACTTTTACAACGCACTACCATTACGACGCAACTTTTACAACGCAAACCATTACAACACATAGCGCTGGGGGGCGCTCTAGGATAGGGAATGTATTTAATATACTATCCAACACCTTCCCTACTATCCACGGGGACTGGAGTTGGAATAGTAAATTAAATAAATCACTATCCAGCGCCTAAAAGCACTATGCGTTGTAATGGTATGCGATGTAAAAACCGCGTTGTAAAGGCATGCGATGTAAAAGTATGCGTTGTAACGTCATACATCCGTTTAGAGTGCATGATAGAACTCTTCGCTGCACTAGTATCCAAAAGAAAAGGCTCTACCACACCCGATGTAACTACTGCAACATAAGGTCCACTCTGGTCTACTGGAACTGACACTAGTCCCTCCCTTTGTCCTCGGCTATCCTAGCAATCATTATAACCAGTACTCTCACTCTCAACATAATAATCATCAGCATAATATTGAGCAGATATGCCAGTCGGAACATTCTGCTGATCAAAATAATTCATAGAATTCTGTGGGGGAAAGGAACGCTCGTTTCTGAGGAAACGCGCCACGCCCTCTACCCCTCGATACTTGCTGGAAACCACCACGACCTCTTGGACCCGACATACCACTCGCACGTTGTCATAAAACAGGACAATCACTCTTGAAATGACCGTCTTCCCTACAATACGCACACTGATTCGGACCTAACAGCGGCCTTGGAGGAAAATACTCAGGCTTCTGTGTTATCCTCTGAAACTGTGGCTGTTGCTGAAACTGCAAAGGTTGCTGTGACTCTTGTTGAGTCGGGCGAGGCGGATACGCCTGCTGCAACATAACCTTTGTCTTTAAATCTTTAGTCTTTTTCTCTACTCTATCTTTCTCATCCTTGTCCCTATTCTCGTAGTACTGTGCAGTCGCCAATATCTGGGCCGATGAAGAAACAGCCCATGAACTCTCAGAATCTTTCAACTTATTACAAAGCTCGGGTAATAAATTAAAGACAAACTTGTCCACAAACAACCTCTGACCACCTTCCGTACTCATATCCTGACCACTATGATCTATGAATGTCTCCTCAAACCTAGTGAAGAAATCAGACACACTTTCATCTTTCTTTTGCTTACATGTGGCTAATTTATCCCAATTCACTCGTAAAGCCGGCATCATTGTCTTCATAAGATTGATAATCCTGCCAGGTAAATCTGTGACTAAAGGATCAGGCTTAGCTCCACCAACCTGTCTACCATCCGCAGCAGCGATATTCACCCATGTATCACCTAACTCTGGCGCATGATCCTCATGACGAATCTTCGCCCACAAAGGTTGAGGAACCACGTTACCCAACAACATGTCTATGTCAGCTAAATTCATGATGCATGCGTCAACTGTCTGGGACAACTCCTTGTAATATCCAGCCGGATTCTTACGGGGATCAGGTAAAGACTGTTTAAGTCCCAAAACCTCAACTCTCTTCCAAGGAACATGTACCCATAATCTTTGGAAATGTGCTGGTACAGCTGGGGGATTATTATTCAAACCAGCAGCTACCGCATCGCGCCATACTGGAGGAACTTCTCTCATTGGATACTGTCTCACTTTCCTACTAACAGAAGGATCAGACTCAAACAGTGGCTGAGAAGGAAGCTCGCTCCTAAACGCGAGTATCGTCGCAACTGCTTTCTCAATGCCGGGACCCACTATCGTCCCTTTCGCAAACTCGGACTGTACATTAAGTAACTCCAACGGGACCTGACCCGATTCATTATCTTCCCATTCCTCACGGAGGAAAGTGCACATAACATCAAAAACGTACCTTTGCTTTGGTGCTTCCCACTGCTGGAAGACATCCATAACTGACTCTAGATCATATCTCAAGACATTCGAAACCCATAGACGAGCCAAAAGATCTAACACTGCCCGTTGTTCGGGACCAGGACGCTGGCTACGTAATTGTTTACGTGCAGAAACAGGGGTCATACTCAATGACCCAAAGAAAGGAGACAAAAGACCAGTCACCGTATCAGTCATTCTTTGTCGAGCAGAAGAGGAAGCTGTCATAAGGACAGGAGACAAAGTATTTTGAGGTGATAGAAACGTAGCAGTAGTAGTAAGAGAAGTCGAAGGTACAGGAGAGTAAGACAAAGAAGTTTGAGGCAGAACTGATAGCAAAGTCGGCAGCCCCAGAGGAGGCTGCGCCATAGGAGGAGAAACCAGCTGAGGAGGAGCTGGCGGCTGAGCAACAGCAGGAGGTTGCGGAGGTGCTGTAGCACTCTGCACATAAGGGGGTGGTAATCTCAACAAATGTGACATCAAAGGATCCTTTTCAGGGTCCTTTGTTGCACTTTGTAGAAGAGATGGCAAAGCTGGATAACATTTATCGATGGCCATATTATGTTGCCTATGCAACTCCTCAGTCGCTCGATCTTCTTCATTTTCTTTAAACTGCTTAGCAGCTTGCATTATCGATACACCCTTTTCTCTCTTATCTCTTTTAGCTTGTTTAATTTCTTGTTGTTTGGCTTCCTTACGCCAAAGGCGGAAAGAGTCAAACATTGCCGGCAGGGCTTTCTTCCTAAATAATACAGCTTCCAAATTAATTAAAATCTCGGTATTGAAACTACCATGTTGAGGCCATCGTAAGACACCATCTTTCCTAGTGTAGCGGACCCATACTTCATTAAACGTAATGGGACCCACGCCATGTTTAGAATTGAGCTCATAAGTCGAAGTTCCAACCGGTGGTATCGGACATGAGTCCTCCAACCGGGAATCCCTGTTACGACCACAACAAAATAGCTTCCTAATTTTGCTAAGACCAGGTATCTTCGCTCACTAATCTAGCTTCAAACTTCAAGGGATTTATCACAAACGATAGTCTCGTAAATGTACGAGTCCCTCGGCTTTGGTAATTGCAAGAACCAAATCAAAAACCCAAAGAAACCCAAAACAAAGGACGGGGAGCGACCCACTTATACTTAGCTAAGTTATCAGTCACGCCACCAGAAGACCCGTCTATCGTCTCGCCGTACAAATCATCACAAGGGGGGGTGTCCAAGACAGGGCGACAGTCAGGGCAGCAGTCCTTCGTAGCCGTCAGGAAAAGCGGGAAGCCTTGCAGCAAAAACCTTCAGTCCACGTTCGACATACCGGGGTCGATGAAGTGGGGGCCCTCTTGCGGAATTTCCTCACAAAGCTCCTCGCAATCATCGGGCTTGGACCGGTACCACTGAAGTCGCCCGACGTTGGGCGCCAACTGAAGAACCGGGCTTTTTAGTACCCAGCGGCGCCAGGGGCACGCCCAAAGTCTTCGGGTTCACCTGTCTTAGAATACAGAGACACGAGATACTTCTTGGTGGTGTCAAAGATCGAATTTATTGGCTGCAACCAGAAACAGAAGTCCACGAAGTACAACACCGCGTATATTCGTAGGAGACTGCTCAAATTTGTAAAAACGAGTCATCCCTTTTATGCCAAAAAAATCGCATTCCGGACAAACACCCATTATTTACAATTTGTCCAATCATAGGCATCATTACAAAAGGTATCGCATAACGGCAAACCCACTTTTCAGTTGTCCGGCCCACCATTAATTATACAGAAAAGCCCAACATTCCTTCTTACATAAGTCGGACAATACCCATAATAAAAGGACCACAACCCATGTCATAAAGAGGCCATAAAGGAAGAAACAGAAACAGATACAGAGCAGGATAAGGGATGTGTGTGCATATTAAACTTTACAATGTCCTGTGTTCTGATCCTTAATCTTGATCAGCTATCGGGCAAGGAACTGGTTTAGCAAGGTCAGCTTCAGGCAACGAGGTCAGTTCACTTGGTTCATCCAAAAGTCAGCACGAACTCGAGCTAACGTGTACGTGTACCAATGACTCGTTCGGCCGCAGTCGACGGCCTATGTGAGGGCAACCAAAAAATGGCTGCCATGCACAAAATGGAACCCATGGTTCGGAACGAAATCTCCAAATACATAGTGAATCTGTCAGTCTAACATGACGAGATTACTCATACTTGCCGAACTCACTAGTTACGGTTTGCTACTATCAAATTCGTAATGAAACCATGACATTTATAAAAACGGGTTCAGAATTCACGGAACCGCAAATGATGAGATGCTCTGCAAGACTTATGCCAGTGATCAGGACTTGGGCCAAGACCTGCAAGTCTCCGAGCTGGGTGAGGAGACATCAGCTATCACCCATGAAATCCAAGACCGCCTACCTTGGAGCATCGGACCCTTTAGCACCAGCACCTTTCTGCTTCCATAGATCATTGTGCTCCATGAGGAAGAGGAGAGTGTTGGAGGGAGTGAGGTCCAGAGGGGAACCTAGGCAAGTGGATCCTTGTAGTAAGATGTGAAGAGACGGCTACTGCACCTATCGGGCCATAGCCCATGAGCGATGATAAGTCATTGACTCTGTATGCCAGGTTCAGGTCACCTTGAAGAGTACTGATGTGCCAAGCGGGCCATAACCCATGTTTGGCAATAAGAAATAAGTGTAAAACTGCAGCTGTGCAAATCAAGTTGGAGCCCGTGTGCAGCGGCAGAGCGAAGATGACCCCGTTTGCTAGAGGGGGGCACCAGACCCAGGCAAGAAGTGTGGCCTGGTAAAGATCATCATCGGAGTAAAGAGGACACTGTGGTAACCCAAGCAGGGCTCAGCCATGACTAAGTGCCAGGTTCTTCACCCCCGCTACCCATAGGGAAGAGCTGAAGAACTTACCCAGCTTGGTGAAGCATGGAAAACCCCATGGCCACTGCAGGACCTGTGTGAAGAACTGGAGGAGAGCCGGTCACAGCCTGCCTGGGCTGCATGTTAAAGACTTACCAGGGACAGCTGCTGCTGCTCAAGCACCTGCAGAGTGGGAGTGCTTGGAGACTCCAGTCACTCTGCTCCGTTTGGTGCAGGTAAGACTGATTTCAGGGCCTTTGGTACTGGGGGAGCTTGCTTGCCAAATAGCTCTTCGGCACTGGTGCACTTTTGACTTTAGTACAGAGTCAGAGTGGAACTCCTGAGACCCAACTACTGTGGGGCTTAATCTCAATTTTGCCTATAGTGAATGGGGAATAACCACTGTGAGAAGCTGGCTTAGTATATGGTGCACAATTATGTAAGTGGGCACCCTGCACTGATCCACACACCCCTTATGGTGATTTTAGTGCTCTTATACAACCTTAGAAACTTCTCTAAGTGGTAGCTGTGGAGAGCAGCCTTCAGGCTTCGTTCAGAAGGAGTGTAAAGCAGCTTGTTTTTCCAGAACATAATCTTATTGGTTTAGATTAAGTGAAAAAGAACCACAGGGGTATTTATAAAAATATGTATTTAGTATAAGACACTCACTAACACATACAAATATCTCCTACCCGGAGTTATACACAATGCTTTGCACTTAAACAAGTAAGCATTACGAATACACAGTGGTTGCCGGGGGAGAACAAACCATATACTAAAATAGTGGTATGCCAACCGTGACTCAAGTCAAGACTATACCAAGAAGACGTAGAAGTGCAGGGGACCCAAGGAACCACCCAAGGTAAGTAACCAGGAACCCAACTGAGGCCGTGTGCAGAGTGGGAACATGATCGCGGGCTCAATACAAGTCAATGGGTAAGTCACGCTTGCACTTTTAAAGAAGAAGGATCCTTCTCAATGGACCCTGAAGAAACCCTGTGGAAGATAGAAGTTTAGAGAGCCAACCCACCCGTGGATACCCTAGGAAACAGGATACCTACACCTGGGAAGCCGAGTGCATAGGTGTGAAGTGGCGTCAAAAACAGACATCAAACTCAAAGGAGGATTTCAGGAAGATGCCGCTGCTGGAGAAGGTAAAAGTGTCCGGAGGAACCCAGAGGTGGATTTAAGATGAGAAGTACTTGCAAGCAGAGGGGACAGAGTCTATGCTACTTAGGAGTGACCAGGAGGCACGGAAGACGAATGCCCACCGATGTTGGCTGTTGCAGGAGAGCTGACAGTGACCTTGGAGCTGCAGCTGTGCTGACCTAGTGATGCTGTGGAAGATCATGAGCCATTCATGAGCTGTCCCACATCGGATGTCTAGATTTGAGGAGTCGGTGTCCACCGGGAGCACCAACAAGCCTTGACAACTGCAACCAACGTGGAAAGCGAAAAAGGGGCAGTGTCAGGACCAGCAAGGTCCAGGTGACCCACTACAAGCAGGTGAGTCAGAGCAGTCCCTGAGAAATCAGGGTAGCCTGCTGAATTCAAAGAAGACCCTCAAGAGGACCCACAGGCCGGAGGCACTGGAGTCGCAAGAGGACCTCGAGCAGCTTACCAAAGATGCAGGCCCACGATACAAGTAATGCAGTTTGGACAAAGATCTTGGTCACAGAAGATGCTTGAGGATGGAGCTACTTGGAGCCGGAATATCATGGTGGAAGGAAGCCAACAAGCCTTTGCAATGGCAAGTCAACAGGGTGCACAGGGGTTCGGTTTTTACAGTTTCAACAAGGGCTACTGACCTCAAACTCAGTGATAGGACAGGGCAGTCCTCGAGGGATATGAAGAACCAACACCTGTGTTGCTGAGCCTTTCGGAGTCCTCAGGAGTCTAGGGTAAGCAGACTGGTCAGCATCATTGCAGTGCCTGCAGATGCAGGAAAGAGACTCCTTCACTTAAAGGGAGATTCCTTCAGGTGTTTTGGATGTCTACAGGCCTTGGAAGGTTCCTGTATGGAGCACAGGCACCGACATTGTAGCAGAAGAGCAGGGTAACTAGACCAGGAGCAGCAGGAGTCTTCCCAGTTGCAGTCTCGACCCCCAGAGCCAAGTGCAGTGAAGTTCAGAGTGCCCAAACAGTTGAAGAAGAAGTTGTATCTTAATTTGAATCTTGTCACATGATGAATCTAGGGACCAACCTACAAGTAAGCCCTTAAGTACCCTAAGGAGAGGGTTGGGACGATTCAGGGTTCCCTCCCAGGGGAGGGGTTGGACAGTGGGGGGACACTCCCATGTTCTTTGTCCAGTTTTGCACCAGAATGGGAGCCAATGGCTCCCTGAGCTGGTTTTATTTGGACTATGCAAGGAGGGCACAAAATGTGCCCTTCAAGCAGACTCAGTTGCGCTAGCAAGCGCTCCCACCCAGACACAATACACTAAACCCTAGCTGACAGGTGGTCACAGCTCCCTGTGACAGGATACCTATTGTTCTACCTTCCCCTGCTCAGGCTTGGCTCAGAAGCACGAGGGCAGCATCATGTCTCGGGTCAGCAGCAGCCATGTTGTGCTGTCCTGGTCTAGATGACTGGTACCGGGAGCACTGAGGGCCTCCAGAAAGAGCTTTACAGTGCATGGAATCATACCTCCCACACCATTTATAGTGTGGGGGTATGATTATGATTCCAACATGTTTGATACCAAACATGACAGGGTTCGTTACAGCCAGTTTAGAGATGGCCATCGACAAATGATGCATGATCACTCTATGCATCGTAACGGCTGATGCACTTGCAACCCGGGAGAATGGAATCCGAAGGTTGTATCGGTGTCCTGTTCCTGCAGAGGCACCCTCACACTTAAAACTGAGCACCCTGATTTCACGATTGAGAGGCCTGCTTTAGGGGTGACTTATAGTTTTTAAGTGCAGCGACCTTAGATATAGGAAACCTATATCTATTTTAAGTGGCGCTAGCACCATCGTACACAGGCTGCTATGGCAGGCCTGTAGTTACAATTTGAGTGGTCTCCCATGGGAAGCAAAATACATGCTTCAGCCCATGGCGAAACCCTGGTGTACTTAAGCCCTGGGTACGTCAGTATTATATACTAGGGACTTATAAGGGTACAGCAGTATCCAATCTGGGATGTACCTAAGTATTGCCATAACCAATTTAGGGGAGAAGCACAGAGACTGGGGTCCTGATTAGCAGGATCCCAGTCAGACTAGTCAGAAACAGCATAGGACCAGGCATAAAGCAGATCCTACTTTCCTACAACCACTATCGCTAACTTGAGATGAGTGGGACTCGGGGATCTGCCTATGAAACACTAGAGCCCTGACCCCAGGGCAATGTGTGTATTGTTTATGAATATCATATCTTACATTGCAGTTGTAAATAAATACTTCTCTTGTCATTAAAGCAAGCATTGGACTGGACAATCATTTATTGCTGCTGCTCGCATATTTTGAGTTGCAAGTCTGTTGTTCACACCCCTGTGTCTACCTCACCCCACCAAAGAAGCCTGGTAATGCTTGCCCACGCTACCACTGAGAGCCAAGTGCTGAATGGGAACTTGGCCCAGTTGCTCAGGATCCATAGTAAGTTGTGCATGGGCGCACCAGGACTAAAAGGCCGCAAACAACAGAGTTGGGGCTAAGCATGGGCGTAAAATCCGTTCCGCTCGCGGAATTTGTGAATTTTTGACAAATTCGTGTTCTGTGAATCGCGCGAATTTGTCAAAAAATTCGCAATTCGCAAGCTTGCGGATTTTTTTGCTTGGTCGCGAAACTTTTTGTCCGTGAGCACGCAAAAACGGACGCAAACACGTAATTGCACAACGCGAGCATGCAACTAGCCCATGTACGACCGCATGGGTAACCTCGCGGTAGCCGAGCTGAAAAAATCCCGCGAACACGCAAAAAGCCCCGCGAACACGCAAAAAGCCCTGCAAACAAGCAACAACAAAAAAATTTGCAAATTTGCGGATTTCGGGGACCGCGAATTCGCTTTCTCGTGAATTTGCGGACCGCGAATTCACAAATTTCGCCCATACTTATTTGAGGCTAGTAACTCGTGCTTGCCCCATGGCCCACCTAAATGGTGTCCAAATAATCCTCACAGCAGGTTTACTCTTTACTGTCAATTATCAAGCTGTGGCTCAATTCTCTAAATTACCCAGATGTAAGAGTCACCACATTCCATCTATCCAAGGATAGATTGAAATGAAATAACATTTTACACCAGGATTGGACTGCACTACATTTTAAATAAAATACATGTAACACCAAACAGTGTAACTGATGAGAAGGATTTCTGGAATCAGAGGTAGATTTATTTTCCAAATTCTTCATTTATTTCGAAAACATCTACCTTTTGACCCAAGATTGCTCTACTTCTAATTCTTTCAGGTTCTTGTTCACCAAAACACTTCACCATATCCTTCCTGTTCACTAATTCCACAATAACAATTAATCAATGTATGCTTCAGAGGAAATTGGTGTTGGCTGTAAGATGTTTACACGACAATGTAGGGGCTTCTATGCGTATCAACATGCCTCTTGTGTGGATCGGATGTATGACGTTACAACTCATACTTTTACAACCCATGCCATTACAACGAATTTTTTACAACGCAAAAACTTTTACAACGCATGTATTTACAACGCATGTTTTTACAACGCAGGTACCTTTACAACGCATACCATTACAACGTAAGTATTGGTAAGTATATATTAATTTTTTTTAATTTAAAATAATTGAAAATAATATAATTTAATTTAATTTAATTTTATTTAATTTTATTTAATTGATTTCATTTAAAAATAATTTTATTTTATTTTTATCTTATACCCCTGTACCCCAAATACCCAAAACTGACCCTGAACCCTAAAAATACCCCTGTACCCCAAAAACCCAAAACTGACCCTGAACCCTAAAAATACCCCTGTACCCCAAAAACCCAAAACTGACCCTGAACCCTAAAAATACCCCTGTACCCTAAAAACCCAAAACTCACCCTGAACCCTAAAAATAACCCTTTACCCAAAAACTCAAAACTGACCCTGAACCCTAAAAATACCCCTGTACCCCAAAAACCCAAAAATGACCCTGAACACTAAAAATACCCCTTTACCCAAAAACTGAAAACTAACCCTGAACCCTAAAAATACCCCTTTACCCAAAAACTGAAAACTGACCCTGAACCCTAAAAATACCCCTTTACCCAAAAACTGAAAACTGACCCTGAACCCTAAAAATACCCCTTTACCCAAAAACTGAAAACTGACCCTGAACCCTAAAAATACCCCTTTACCCAAAAACTGAAAACTGACCCTGAACCCTAAAAATACCCCTTTACCCAAAAATGAAAACTGACCCTGAACCCTAAAAATACCCTTTACCCAAAAACTGAAAACTGACCCTGAACCCTAAAAATACCCCTTTACCCAAAAACTGAAAACTGACCCTGAACCCTAAAAATGCCCCTTTACCCAAAAACTGAAAACTGACCCTGAACCCTAAAAATACCCCTTTACCCAAAAACTGAAAACTGACCCTAAACCCTAAAAATACCCCTTTACCCAAAAACTAAAAACTGACCCTCAACCCTAAAAATACCCCTTAAAAAAACCCAAACATATAAAATTTAAAATATAATGATATACTTACCAATACTTACGTTGTAATGGTATGCGTTGTAAAGGTACCTGCGTTGTAAAAACATGCGTTGTAAATACATGCGTTGTAAAAGTTTTTGCGTTGTAAAAGTTTCGTTGTAATGGTAGTGCGTTGTAAAAGTTGCGTTGTAATGGTTGTTTCCCCTCTTGTGTATAAAGGGTCAGAGAGCGAGCAGGGTAGCAGGTGAGGAGAAAGCAGCCTCCTGTTCACAGGAGCTACACGGGGGTTGCACTCGAGAAACTCATGGATTCAAAGACCTCCCTCAAGTATTACAGCTAATTTTTGACAGCAGATATGGGGTTAAAGCACACTTGCCCAGCCTTGACCGTGCTCACTAATATTTTGGGCTGATTAAAACGTTACTGAATTTGAGCTTCAACTCGGGCACCTGCTTTATTTATATCTGTAAGTGCTGCCTGTTAAGGTTTAATTTTTGTGACAGGAGCCTCGTGCCAGAATGAATCTTGCCCTGCATAGTTATCCACGAAGATGCCACCGTTTTGTGCAATACCTCTACTCAACTGGAGTACTTTCTACTGGCTAATCAGTAAGTGCTACCTCGTTGGGTAAATGTATAGTGCTTTTCCTACACTGCAGCTACGTAAAGGGCAAGAAGATTTGTCTCCACTGACCATGAGTGCCTGTAACTTTGCCACCAAGCCAAAAGGCACCGAGGTCCCTTGAGTGATCTGTCCATCATAGTTGGAAAAGGGCGGGAAGACGTTTGATAACACTAGTGTGTGGTGCGGGGACAAACGAGCGGGGCTTCTATGCGTGTCAATATGCCTCTTGTGTATAAAGGGTCAGAGAGCGAGCAGGGCAGCAGGTGAGTAGAAAGCAGCCTCCTGGTCACAGAAGCTACACGAGAGTTGTGCTCAAGAAACTCATGGATTCAAAGACCTCCCTCGAGTTTTACAGCTAATTTTCGACAGCAGATATAGGGTTAGAGCACACTTGCCTAGCCACGACCGTGCTCACTAATGTTTTGGGATGATTAAAACGTTACTCAATTTGAGCTTCAACTCGGGCACCTGCTTTATTTATATCTGTAAGTGCTCCCTGTTGAGGTTTAATTTTTGTGACAGGAGCCTCGTGCCAGAATAAATCCTGCCTTCCATAGTTATCCACGAAGATGCCACCGTTTTGTGCAATACCTCTACTCAACTGGAGTACTTTCTACTGGCTAATCAATCAGTAAGTGCTACCTCGTTGGGTAAATGTATAGTGCTTTTCATACACTGCAGCTGCGTAAAGGGCCAGAATATTTGCCTCCAGTGACCGTGTGTGCCTGTAACTTTGGTCCCTTGAGTGAGCTGGCCATAAAAAAAAAATTAATCTGCCCGCAAGCGAATTTGCGAATTTTGCAGCAATTTCGTGAGATTCGCAGATCGCGAAATTGCCGAAAATCCTCGAGCGGAACGGATTTTTGGCCCATACTTACCCTGATTTAAGGGGGCCTGGAGAGTCCAAACCCTGTGCTGGATTTCTTTACAGGGGGCCCAGGACCCCAACTGCCAAGGAAGGTTTGGGAGAGCGTTGTCACACCTCTCCCCCCAAGAAGTCACCAAGGTGTCTGGGATCCCAAATCTAGGCCTGTTACATTACAGGAAGTGTGAGACCACTTTCAAATTCCCTGAGAGAAGGGGCAGGGGACCGGGATTCCACATCGGCCCCCCGCATCAAGATGATAGTAGTGTTGGGCTGGGGGGATCAGGCAGCCTCCACAGCTAAGGAGATCCCAGTCCTCGGGAGCGGGAAGGGCGGAAGAGCTGCCAGCTCCCACAGGCAGCGAAGCAGGTGCTGCCCGTGTGGAGAGCTGGCTGGGGCAGCCAGGGGTGGGCTACCTGGGCTGCCTCAAACATTGGTGGCATGTGGAGTGCCTGAGTGGGACCAGGCACCCACCAAGTTAAAAAATTGGAAATTAAAATTGCAAGATCCTCACAAGGCTGCACGGCTTATTGAAGAAAAGCATCCAGAGCTGCTCATTCTATGTGCCTAAGCTCAGGAGGGAATGCCTCATAATGCACTGCGGGGATTTGCACAGCTTCATGTTTTGGTAAATGTGGTGGCACCAGGATGGCAGAGGCACCGCCAACAGTACAAGGAAAGTGTGGGGTTTACAGGAGGGCAGCAGCTTCCCCAAGGTACTTTGGCCACAAGTACAGACCCTACGTTTGGAGGGTCTTGAAAATGATGACTACTGCAGGTTTCACAAGGATTTTTAAATACTCTTACTAGGCTGGAGTTTGTGCTCTACAGCTGGAAATTCAGCGCCTCCTATTGGCTGTATTTATTGGTACATTGTATATAATCTAATAAGAAATATATTGCCAAACCAGTCTTGGGTGGATTCCCTTGATTCTTCCAGTAAGGCACTAAGTGGTTGGGTGCAAGGCAGCAAAGTGAATGATTTTACTGGGATGTGCAATCTTGTTTTGAGATAGCACGTGTTTTTAGCGCTACAACAGCACCTAGTTGACAGCATGCTAACTGACCCCAGAGAGCTTGCTAAGGAGGCGGACCTCTGGGTCAGCACCATAGTGTCCAGGAAGGTATTTGGGGGGTCACCAAAAGGGTGGACAGGGTCCCCATAAGAAGGATGAGAGGAGAGCAAAACATGTAAGTAAGGAGTTCCCTAAAGGTTCCTGAAACAGCAACATAGGACAGTATTCTCAATCCCCACCTCAGAAGAAGAATAGGTTGCCTGAGCAGGAGTCCTCATGGAAGTTCACCACAAGTGCTATGAGGTTGGCCACTTCAAGGGTGATGTCAAGTGTTCCAAGAGGGCACAGCCCCTAATTGGTGGGCATATACTGGGGCTGGGTAGCATAGCACTAGGGGATGAGATTGTCCCAGTTAGGATGGGAAACGTGCAGAGGTTACACTAGTGTCCCTGGGTGCTGGAGAAATGGTGCCACGGACCCACATGCCAAGCAACACTAAGAAGTACAGGCAGTGGATCCCCATCAATGGGCAGCAGGTGGAGGCTCTGAGAGACACAGGAGCCAGTATGACTACCATCAGGTGTCATCTGGTGTCCTCCTCAGTGCAGGAAATCTCTAATGCATTCCACCCGGTAATGGTAGTGGAAAACCACGAGAGTCACTATCCAATGGCTCTTGTTCCCTTTAAATAGGGGGTGTCAGTTTCTTTGAGGGTAGCTGTGAGTCATCCATGCTTGTGGACTATTGGGAAAGAGGTGGAGCTCCGATCCCACCTTAAGATGTGGGGGTTCCCTGAGTGGGTGTGCCTGGCCACATGGTCCATGGCCACATTGTCCATGGCCTCCATAGAGGGTAGTCAGGAGGACCTGGCATGGGAAACCCACTCCTAAAACTCCCACTATCCAGGAGGAGGCTTAGCCTGACGGCGATGCTCCTGAATCTATGGGGAACACATTCCTGTCATCGGAAACCTTCCTGAGCTGACCAATTGGAAGATAGAAGGAGTTCTGCAGAGCACAGAAGGGGTGTCCTATTTTAGAGGACCTACGGCACCAGCCCATGGCCCAGGGTGCTGGTGACACCTCTGATGATCAACTGAATTACTGGGAAAATGGCCTTCTGTTCAGTGAGCTTAAGGTTCCAGTTCCAAGTGCAACCCATGTGTTGGTGGTCCTCCAGTGCTACAAGACCTTCCTACAGGAGCTTATTCATGGTATGTTATATATGAGGGATCTTATGACACAGTCGAGGATAAGTAAAATTCCCTGACTCTATTCCCTCAGGGAATTATTGAGGAAGTTAGGGTTAGAGGAATATTGGAAAAATCCGGCTGAGCTGTGTTTGATGTCCAAGAGTAGGATTAAGGTCATCTATTGGGAGTTTATCCTGGTGTAGAATGTATCAATCCCCATGTGCTCACTTACCCGAGAGTTTGTAGACTTTAAACCCTTTACCCTCTCTGAGGATACCATTGATGAAATCATTCCTCCACTTGCACGGAAATTGTTCTTTCAATTCAGATACAAGACCCTCCCCACCAGACTGTTTTGTAGTAAGTGGCGTAGCTATGCACCCTCTGATGTTTTATATCTGGCCTGTAAAGGAAACCCAGAATTCTTAGTACATTTGCTATTCTTTTGTCAGTACTATGAGATCTTGAGGGCTAAGTGGATTATTCCATTGTGTAGGCTCATCAGACCAGGACACTATTTAGAGGTGTAGAATTCTTACCACAGACACTGGTACACTAGTGGTTTTTGGCTTAGCAAAATTCCTGTTGGCTCTATGGATTAGACGCTTAAAGTTCTGTAAGTTACACCTAGTTTAAAGTAGTAATATATATTCTAAAATTAATGATATGCATTTTTATATGGTTTTTATACTGATATGACATTTTAAGTGCTCTCTTTTATAGAATGCTGTATTTGCTAGTATTTTACAATCTTCCTGGCATCGGTAATGTATGTATGTATCTATTTGGTTGGGATACACTTTTTAAGACCTTTGTAATTGATAGTAAATCAATAATAAAATGATGATGATATTCCCCTGGCAGGTCATCTGGGGCAAGACAAGACCTTTTGCAGGCATGCTGCATACTTTTATTGGCCACGTATGAATGCAACCTCACATGCAATCTGCAAGTCATGTCCCACCTGACAGTCAAGAGAGAAGTCAGGAGGGATGCACATTGCTCACCTGGTTTCCCTCCCAGTTATAAGCATCAACCTTGAAAGGGTTGAAATCAACATTGTTGAGCCTCTGGACCCCAAGACAGCCCTAGGCAACAGGTTCATTCTGGTCTTGATGGACCATACCACCTGGTACCCGGAGGTTATACCTCTGAGGACAGTAAATGAACATCATCATTGCCCGCAGTGGCCAAGACACTGTTGAGAATATTTACCCGAATGTTATTCCCCTTAGAGGTAGTATCTGAATGGGGAACCACGTGGTACGAGTATGGGGTATCATCCAAGTTCTCCACACCCCATCATTTCTAAACCATTGGGCTTGTTGAAAGGTTCAACTAGATAATCGAAGGCATGATCATGGATGGGTCTATTAGAGCCCTGGGGGTGGAAGTGGGACATCCTCTTTCCATGCCTGTTGGTTCCTTACAAGGAGCTACCACAGAGGAGGGTTGGGTTCATCCCCTTTGTACTTCAGTATGGTCACCCTGTCAGAGTGCCTCTCAGCCTTGTAAATAAGGGATTGGAGCAAGTACCCAAGAAAGCCCCTTAGGGTGTGGTCAGATATATGCTAGCTCTCTACTCTTAGATGAAGCACCTCTGGAAGACGCCAAAGAGAATATTGAATCCAGCCATGAGGTTATGCAGCTCTGGTACAAGGAGAAGGCCACTGTGTTCACTTTTAGCCTGGCCAAATAAGTGTGGGTGATGGAGGCTCTGGAGCCCAGGGCGTACAGGACCAATGGCCTGGGAACTATGAGGTGAAGGAGCATGAGGGGGATGTTGCCTATCTGGTGGACCTCAATATCCTGAGGAACCCTTAACGGGTCCTGTATGTCAATCACCTCAAACCCTACTTAGAGAGGTCTAAAATTACCATGCTCCTGGTGACAGACGATGGTGTGGAGAAGAGTGAACATCTCCCCAACCTCCTTTCTTCCAATGAGCATGATAAGTGAGTGAAGGGTTTCAGCCTCTCCCCTACACTGACTCTAGACTAGAGCAACAAAGGGACTGCCCAAATTGTCTAGGCAGTTTGCTTCCCTCTTCTTCCTCACTACATGGTGTACCTAGGAAATTGACACTGGGGACAGTATGCCTGTGAAGAATATGATCTGTAGACTATATGATGAGGTGAAGGCCAGCATAAAGGAGGAAGTCGGCGGAGCTAGCAGCCGACGAAAATGGCCACATAGTCCCGGAGCTCCGTCGGCGCCACAGTAAAATCCTACAATATCCTGCACCAACCTTGAGATTTCGATACCCCTGACACCACCGAAGCTTGCGGAGCCGATAGGGATCTGGCGGACCCGTCCTAGAGGTGATTCTGCTGGGCACAACAGCGAGAGTGAGCTAACGCTCCGGAGCGCCGGGAGGGCCTGGAGACCGCGGCCTCTCGTAGAGTCGGCCCCGCGCTGCGTAAGGAGGCGTGCGGCGGCGGCCGGCGAGCTCATTTCCGGTGGACGGCCCTTCTGCTCCGGGCGGTTGAAAATCCATAGGGGGCTACGGCGGTCACAAAGAGTAGCCAGAGACACCAGCCTATTCCCGCTGCTGGGAAGCAAGACATACGGTGAGCCAGTCCAGTGGGAGAGAAGGGAGACCGGCGGCCCCATTACTCCGGGACCGACAGGGCAGCGGATACGACACTGCACGGGGGGTGCCCTGAGCAGGGTGGCAGGACAGCGGTGCTGCCAGACCGGGGGCTGCCCCTTCCCCCTTTTACACGTTCCATCAGGGGGGCCTCCTGTTCGGAGACAATCAAGTCGGGAGACAGGGTAGCGGAGGCGATGGTGGATCCTGCATAGCCCCGCTCCACAGCCCCACGGGCCTCTCACCTACATTGGAGGTACCTTTGCGGGGTCGGCCTGCGAGGCCCAGGCAGCACAAGGCGAACAGTGTAATTCTCCTGAGGAACACCCCGAGTCCTGGTTGGGACGGACGCACAACTTCCTCGTTCCTGCAGCAACACAGGGGTGTTCAGTGGCGGCTTCCAGGCCCCGTAATTCTAAAGCTGTGCAGTCGGTGGACGGCTGAGTGTGCGTCCGCAACGTATTTGACATCGGAGGTCCACCGAGAGAGGAACACAGTCCCCACAGGAAGATACCGAACATGGGGAAGGGGGTTAGGACCCAGAGTAAGCTCCCCTTCTCGCAAAGGAGGCTGCCGGTTCAGAATCCTCCGTCACAGCGAGAAGAAGAGATGAATGCAGGGGACCCGCAGGAAGAAAACCCGGACATAAAATCTATGCTCAGATCCATGGAGCAAAACATTCAAACAAACATAGCAGCTCTGGGGACCAAAATGGACGCCATGTCCTACAGAATGGACCGCATGGCGGAGCGCCTCGACAAACACGCGGAACGACATGATATGGCCGAACGGCGAATCATGGAGGTGGAGGAGGCCCAAACGGAACTGGACACGGCGAGGCGCAGGGCGGAGACACTCATTAGAACATTGCAGGATAAGACGGAGGATTTGGAGGCGCGGTCTAGTCGCTGCAACCTCCGCATTATTGGCCTGCCGGAGACTACTCAGACAGGGAAAATGGAGTTATTCATTGAACGCCTGCTCACCACGCTGCTGGGCGACGATGTGTTCTCGGCAATGTTTGTGGTGGAACGCGCTCACCGCACGCTTGGCCCTCAGCCCAATCCGGGTCTACCTCCCCGTCCGATTATAGCAAAGTTATTAAACTACAGAGACAGAGACACAGCGCTTAGGCTGGCTCGGACCAAGGGTGACCTACGCTACGAGGGGTCGGTGATCTCCATATTCCCAGACTTCACAGCACGGGTGCAGGAGGCACGCAAGCATTTTGCCCCACACAAAAAACGCCTCAGGGACATGGGCCTCGACTATGCGATGTTATACCCAGCCAAATTGCGTGTAAACAGGCAAGGCCGCTCCCATATCTTTACGGACCCTACAGAATTGCAGAAAGCCATGAAAAAGTGGGCCAGAGATAAGCCGGAAGAGCAGGCAGATGGCCAGAAGGAGCCAGCTCGACAACAACTAGATGACCAGGACTGATTTGGTGGCAGGGTGCTTGGCGCACGCTGAACTTAAGCTGTCCACTCTGCTGTGCGAGGGGCTGGAGTGACATGGATCTGGAACTGATTCCCACGGCTGTGATGTAACAGATAAGATGGGCTGGGGTTCTGGTATAGACATGGACTATTGTAGACATTGGTCTCAGTCCGAGGCAGAAACTATATATCTTCGAGGTGTAGATGACGGGTGAAGCGTTGGGGTCACCTATAGGGTGGCAGGGGTGGAGGGGACTAGACAGGGGAACAGGGGAGAATAACAATACTGATGTGGAGGTTGGTGCGTTAACGCATTGCTGGTGGTGCGAGGAGGGGGAGGGGGGCTGGGCACCAGAGTTGGGACTTTACTTCTGAGACCGAGTTGGCTTGCTACCTTTGCCCACGAGCATTATGCACAGGGGGCGATTGGAATGGGTGTTAGGGAGGGGCGGGTGGGATGGGGACCTGCATGGCCGAATTGGGGTGGGTCTGCTGTGGGCGGTGGGAGGCTTGTTGGGGACAGTGTTTGAATACCAGTTGTTATTTTGTTTGTCTGCGGATGTGCTGAAATTGAACTTTTGGGGGGGTTCTGCTATGTGCGTTGCTGTTAGTGCCACACCACACTACCTGCTTGAATGTGCCTCTTCAGGGCAACAGCGACTTTTGCATGATAACCTTATAACACACGATGACAGACAGGGCTGCGGCTGACGCCGCCACGTCACTGAAGGGCTCGGCACCACCCCACCTAAAAGTGCTAACGTGGAATGTGAGGGGCCTAAATGACTTCAGAAAATTGCGTAAGGTCCTTAGGTATTTACGTAGACATCATATTGACCTCGCTCTCTTGCAAGAGACACACTTACCGATAAGCAGCAAAATGCTCACACACAAAGGTTTAGTGGGCTGTAGTGTCGCAGCGGGCTTCACCACACACTCGAGGGGGACACTCACGTGGGTAAATCCTGGTTCCAAGCTCACACTAACATCTCTAGAGACCGACACTGAGGGAAGATACGTTATCTGTAGATGTAGGGGCAGGGGGCTAGATTTCTTGGTTGTGAATGTGTATGGTCCTAACTACGACTCCCCGGACTTTTACTCAGACTTAGCCCAGAAATGCAGATCGCATGACTACTCCAGTATGCCCTGGGGTGGGGACTTCAATTTGGTGCTAGACCCGAATCTGGATAGGTCTGCGGGTCCCCTCAGAAGCCAGTCGGCGGCGGCCACGGTGCTCCACTCTGAATTGGTGCGCTTGGATTTGTTGGATGTGTGGCGCAGTAGACATCACTCCAGGGGAGGGTACACTCACTATTCTGCATATCATGCTCTACACACCAGAATAGATTATTGGTTTGCATCGCAACAGCTGTCCAGTAGTGTGAGGGACTGCCAGATACTACCGCGAACGCTGTCAGATCATTCCCCTCTCCTCCTGACTCTGGAGACACCGGCATACAGGATCCCACCCTTTACGTGGCGCTTCCCCCCATATTCACTGCTAGACGAAGTATTCAGGGGGGTACTCGCTAATGAAATTGAAAGTTTTTTTGACGTTAATGTGGGCTCTGTGGAGAGCTTCCAAACACTATGGGAAACGTTTAAGGTATATGTACGCGGGGTAGCAATGGCCAAACACTCCAGTGTCCTAAAATCCATTAGATAGAGGCTTCACCACCTGGAAAAACCGCTTTCGGAGCTTGAGAAGAAACAACAGGCAGATCCCGGGGGGGATGCTTTAGAACAGATTAAACGACTGGTGACAGAATATAATAAGGAGGCTGACAGGGAGGTCCAACACATGGGTAAATACGCCACGGCTCGTACTTATGGTGAGGGCGAGAGACCTGGCTCCCTTCTAGCTAAAATAGTCCGAAGCGAGAGGCGTCCACTTATAGTGGGTGAACTAGTGTCGAGTACTGGGGAGGTCCTCACTGATGAAGAGCAAATACTTGGAGAATTCAGACGGTACTATTCCACCCTCTACGAATCTAAGTCTTCGGGGATGGAGGGGGCAATTGACGATTACTTAAGCTATATTAAAATGCCGCAACTCTCAAACTCGCAAAGGGAATTCCTCATGATGCCCATTCAGAAGGAGGAAATAGTGGAGGCTCTGGATAGCATGAGATCTGGTAGCGCCCCAGGGGCTGACGGGCTGACTGTTGGCTTCTACAAGGCCTTTAAAGATCAGTTGATTCCTTTCCTCTCCACTCTGTTTGATGACATATGCTTGGAAGGCAGCATGCCTCCGTCCATGCGGGAGGCACTCATTGTTACTCTCCTTAAACAAGGGAAGCCCCCTACTGAGTGTGGGTCGTACAGACCCCTATCCCTGATCAATGTCGACGCGAAACTGTATGCCAAAGTGCTGGCGACGCGGCTTGCACTGCTTGCCCCGGAACTAGTAGCACCAGAACAGGCCGTTTTTATTCCCTCTAGGAACCTCACGTACAACATACGCACGGTACTGGGGACTATGCAGCATGTGAAGCCGGAGAATAAGGCGTTGGCAGTATTCCTGGACATGGAGAAGGCGTTCAACTCTGTGGAATGGCCCTTCATGTCGACGAGAGTGCTTAGGAAGCTGGGACTGGGCGAACCTTTTCTACAAATGATAGGGGCGTTGTACTATAAGCCGTCGGCTAGACTGCGGCTAGGTAACAGAGTCACGGAAAAGTTTGCCATAAGTAGAGGCACTAGACAGGGCTGTCCCCTCTCACCACTGCTTTACGCACTTGTGGCGGAGCCACTGGCGTGTGCACTTCGAGAATATCATAGCCATGAGGGTATTAGTTTCCCTACATACAAGATATGCATTTCCACCTACGCGGACGACACACTTTTGTACGTCAGGGACCCGGAACTCAACCTCTCCCCCGTACTCAGGGAAGTGGTGCAGTTTGGAGCATTGTATGGACTAAAAGTGAACTGGAGCAAATTGTTGGCGTTCCCGCTGACTCCAGTGACTGGGGAGTTTGTGATGGATTTTCCACTAAAATGGTCATGCGATCCGGTTAGATACTTAGGTATTCAACTGCATCCGGATCCGGATATTTTAATCCGGGAAAATAATGGAGTCGCACATACTAGGTTGTCTGAAGATGTCGATAGATGGTGCAAATTACCGTTGTCCCTGACGGGCCGTATAGCGCTGATGAAAATGATAGTCCTCCCGAGGTTTTTGTTCCTTTTTAACAATATCCCGGTGATCCTCTCGAAGGCCTTCTTCAAGACAATGACTCAGACCCTCACGCGGTTGGCATGGGGGGGGGAAGCAACCGAGGGTACAGTGGCAAGTTCTAACGCTCCCGTATGAACAAGGAGGTTTAGGGGCTCCGGACTTAGAGAGGTACTATAGGGTTGCCCAAGCGGCACATTTACATACCTGGATACACGGGGATCGTAATATCCCGCACGTGATCCTGGAGACCCTATTCACACACCCCCTCCCTCCACCGGCTACTGTCTTTGAGCAGGCTACGCGCCGGATGGGTACTTTGGACTCCATCACTGCGATGAACCACGCCTGGCACTCCCTGGCCAAAAGACAAGCTCACACAGTACTGTACTCCCCTCTTGTATCGATAGACTGGGCAGTTTGGCTTGCGCCACTGAGGGAAAAGGGAGTCACTCGCGCACTACAACAATTAGGAATATCTACGCTGGGTGATTTATTCAAGGATGGGACAGTGATTTCCTGGGACTTCATTGTACCTTCCCAGACCGGTAACGCTGCTGCACCGTTTCCACTTCCACAGGGTCCGTGTAGCGCTTCAAGTCTTGCTAGGCTCGACTATGGTGGAACTCCCCGAACTGCCGGAGCTAACATACGTTATTAAAACCCCGTCCTCCAGCAACCTGATTTCGCGAATATACAAGGCGGGACAGCTACGCGGAGAGCAGCCACCCTCGAAAGCCCGACTGGCATGGCAGCGAGACCTACAAGTGGAGATAAGTGATTCTATGTGGAAATACTGCAGTTGCAATACTAAAAGAGTGTCGCTTAATGCTCGACATAGACTCATTCATTTTAAATTTTTTCCAAAGAGTATACTACACTCCTGAACGCCTGTATAGATACGGTCTCCGACAGTCGTCGGAATGCGAACGCTGCCATGCACCGGTGGCAGACTTCCTGCATCTGGCTTGGTCTTGCCCGGGCATTAACAACTTCTGGGCTGACGTGTTTCTGGAACTGGGTCAAATACTCGAGACTGAGCTACCAGCAGACCCTGCTTTGGCGTTGTTGGGACATTCCAGAATACTCCCCCCAGTGATACGTCGTCTGGCAGATATAGGGCTAATTATGGCTCGACGAGCGGTGGCACAGTGTTGGATGCGGGGGCCACTCCCGACTAAAAGCAGATGGGCCGGGGACATGCTGTACGGTTGCACCCAGTCACAGCTATATAGCGAACTTCTACCCCCTGTTAGTAGACCAAAAATTTTTGGGACCTGTATCTAACTTACTTCTCCAATAAGGAAGCCGCGGTATCGGATCAGGAGGAGACAGAGCAGCATCATGTAGGGGAGGAGGGCCCTGAGGATTAGAAGCACAGTGTGTAGAGGCCTTGGCGGGATAGGGGGTGGGACTCCCGGGTCATAGAAGAGGCTGGCGGGACACTAGGTATTTGGGAACACTCACATTGGGCCACACGAGTTGTGGGGGGGCCTAAAGGGTTAGGGATCCAGCTAAGTGGGGGGGAAGTAGATAGGGTGTGTCTAGGGCGGGGGTGGAGAGGCATCGTAGCAGTGGGTAAGTAGTGGGAGCAGGCGCATGGGCAGACAGGGGGGGTGGGACGGAGTTGGGGGGGGTTGTTGCAAAGAGTGGTTGTGGACCTGGATTTCGCCAGCAGCCGAGCACACTCACAATTATCGCTACCGCATAGTACACAACGTAACCACGCTTCCCGAGGTCAGAGGAGACAGGGAGGGGGGCGACGGTGCAAGCGGGACATCCACAAAGTAGTGCTATATAAGTCCTGCGTCTCCTGCATCATGGGATGACGGCGTACTGATTTCATGGCCTAAATTCTTTGCACTCTGTCTTTGTGTTACCTTGCATTGCTGCCGGCCCCAGGGTTGTAGGCGAAAAGCTGTGTGTGTGTACTGACGACGAATAAAAGTTTATAACCCAAAAAAATAAAAAATAAAATAAAGGAGGAAGTCTCCAAAATGCTGGAGCTAGGGATAATTGAGCCCTCCAGCAGCCCTTGGTCCTGGTTTCCCAAGGCTGGCCCTCCAGGTACCACCTCCAAAACTCCAGTTCTGTATGGAATAGTGGGGCTTAATTCAGTCACTGAGAGTGATGTTCACCCCATCCCAAGCTTATAAGTTCAGTAATCGGTTGGGGGCTGCTAAGTTCCTCAGCACGTCTGATCTGATGTCTGGGTACTAACAGAGCGCAGTAACTGATAGGGCCAAAGAGAGGTCTGCATTCTCTACCCCAGAAGTCCACTTCCGGTTTTTAGTGAGGGTCTTCAGGTTGAAGAATGCTCCTGCCACCTTCCAGTGGTTGGTCAATGAAGTCCTGGCTTGGCTGGAGAACTTCAGTACCATCTACCTAGAGGACATTGTAGTCTTCAGTTCCAGCTGGGAGAACCATCTGTGCCATCTCAGAGAAATGCTTTGGGCTCTTTAGAGAGCAGGCCTGACTATCAAGGCCTGTAGGTGCCAGATAGGGCATGGTTCTGTGGTCTGCTTGTGTCACCAAGTTGGAAGAGGCACGGTAGAACCCCCTTCAGGCAAAAATTCAAACCATTCTACCTTTGGAACATGCAAGACCCAGATGGAGGTGAGGGTCTTCCTGGACTTCTCCAGGTACTGCAGGCAGGAGATATGGCACCACTATTGCTTCCTTGATAGAGATGACTTCTAAGAAGCAGTCCAGAGAGGTGACCTAGACAGAGGCATGACAAAACTCTTTTGACACCCTGAAGAAGGCCATGTTTACAGCACTTGTGCTCAAGGCCCTTGACTTCTCCCAATAATTCATTGTGCAGGCAGATGCCTCAGAGAATGTCAGGAATCGTAAGATAAGTCCTATGGAGTCCTTGAAATTCTTCAAAATTGGGATTGAAAAAAACAAGCAAAAAGTGGATAATAGTACAGGACCTATGAAAGATTAGCCTCATCCTGGGCTCCTCGCCCTCCGCCTGGGACGACTCCCGGTGGCCCCCCGCCCTGGGTACCGCACCCAAACCGACAGACCACGCACGCAACCTGGGCTTCATCCTGGACTCCTCCCTCTCCATGATCAGACAAGTCAACGCTGTCACCTCGTCCTGTTTCAACATCCTGCGCATGCTACGTAAGATCTTCCGGTGGATCCCCACCGAGACCAGGAAGACGGTCACCCAGGCCCTCGTCACCAGCCGTCTGGACTACGGCAACGCCCTCTACGCCGGAACCACCGCCAAGCTCCAGAAGAGACTCCAGCGTATCCAGAACGCCTCGGCGAGACTCATCCTCGACGTCCCCAGACGAAGCCACATCTCCAGACACCTGAGAGACCTGCACTGGCTCCCGATCAACAAAAGAATCACCTTCCGGCTCCTCACCCACGCACACAAAGCTCTACACAACCAAGGCCCAGGATACCTCAACAGCCGCCTCAACTTGTACGCTCCCAAACGCCACCTCCGATCGACCAACCACGCCCTCGCCGCCGTCCCCCGCATCCGAAGAGCGACAACAGGAGGAAGGTCCTTCTCCTACCTGGCCGCCAAGACCTGGAACTCCCTTCCGACCCACCTCCGCCTGACCCAGGACCACCTCTCCTTCAGGAAGAAGCTCAAGACCTGGCTGTTCGAGCAGTAGCAGCACCCCCCCCCCCCTAGCGCCTTGAGACCCTCCGGGTGAGTAGTGCGCTCTATAAATGTCTTTGATTGATTGATTGATTGATTGATATGTTAGCGATCATGTTGTCCCATGGTACTGAATTCAGTTGTCATATTGTTCCAAATGCCTGCTGACCTGGATAGATGTAATTATAATTGATTAGTACACAGCATTCTGTATCATTCCTCTTCACGAGGATAACCAGTATCTCTTTGTGTTCAGATTTTTTAAATAGTGTGATGATCTGGTGTAGAATTCTACAGGGGCATACAGAGAGTGCATTGACTCTAAAAAAAATCGCAAATAAACATTTAGAGAGCCTGAATCTTCCCTCTAACTTACTACAGGTGTAGTATATTGACAACTTGATGATCACACATCCAAATCAAGAGTGGTTTGCAAGCTTGATACAATTGCACTGCACAACATGGCTAAAAGGTGTCCCCAACAAAATATCAATGTTGTCAGAAGGAAGTTGTTTACTTGAGTCACAAAATTGAGAAAAAGTGAGAAAGGTGTTCATAGTATGCATCTCTGTGTTTCTGAAAATAAACCCACCAATGACCTAGAAAGAAGTGAGGATGTTTATGGGAATGGTTGGCTATTATCGTCAGTGGATTCTACACTTTTCTTTGATTGCAAGCCTTTACTGAGGCTCTCTCACAGTGATGCCTGTCCTGGAACAATGAATTCATAAATGCCTTTATGATAGCTCAGACATAGTCTCTATACCACATCCTCTCTTGTAATGCTTTATTAAAAAAAAATATTTGTATTTATTTTGCCATGAGAGAGAAGGCGGCTCACTTTCAGTACTTACTCAGCAACATGGAGAAGCACAGAAGCCTGCGGCTTATTTTCCAGCTATATTATACCCAGTAGTTGAAACACTTTTGGACTGCACATAAAGCTTTTCTGATAACTGTATTGCCATTCAGCAGATTGAGGGGACTTTGACGAGTTATATACTTATTGTGTTAGTCCTCATTCAATTGAGATTGTAATCAAACTCAGCATTTGACCGTCACTTGACTAAATATCAGCAACTCATTCTTGCAGCTGCAAACATTACTATTAGAGATTTTAATACCCCAAATCCCATCACATTCTTCGCAATGCCTAGTGAGGAAGATACTGATGAAGGATACAATGCTTGTTGCCAAGACTGCATTAAAGTGGTAGAATTGTGTACCAAACCAAGACCTGACAGTAAAGATGTGTCAATTAAATATATTGATTTGATTTGTAAATGGTTCTTGTCTAGGAGACTATCAAGGAATATTTAGAGCAGCGTATGCAGTTTTCACAACTGCACACATTGTTGAAACATCATATTTGTGTAATGTAACTTCTGCACAAGTCAGTGAATGATATTGATTAGAAGAGCATGCTGCACTGCCAACAGATTGAGAGTTACAATTTGCAGAGTTATCCAATATGGTATTAGAGAGGTCCATGGTGTTGGCCAGCTGTGGTCAGAAAGTCGTTTTTAACATCCTCAGGCACTCAAATTAGAAATGCCCAAAGAATTCTTGATTGGTTGTATGCATTACAGTTACCTAAGGAAGTTGCTGTTGTGAAATGTGCAGCATGTAAGAATGGAGATGACATGGTTACAATTGGCAACCAGAAAGTTGATGAAGTTGCACAATACTGGCCAAATTTTAGAATTTGGCAGACAGGTTACTCTGCCATAAATGTTACGGATATTCCGCCTGCTTAATTACAAGTGCAATATCTGCCATGGCACTTATAATATAGTATATCTGTCTCGTTTGTGATGGAGTAACCTGTCGGCCGAACTCTAAATCAGGTCAATTTTAATGTTATGTTCAGTAAATTAGAACCAAATAGAGAATGTACTCTTAGGAAAGTATGAATTGTTCTTTAGCCACAACTGTACAGACATTGAAAGAGTTGAAAACTCTGTAAAAGAATGTGGTAGATAATTAGAAGAGTAAGTGGTTTTCTGCAGCACAAAGTCATCTGATAATAAATACGTCGTACTGGACTGTATTTTGAATCACATGATGAGACAGATGTATGGTCCATCACATATTGGCAGTGATGGCATGTCTTACACCTTCAAAAAGTACTGGTTTAACTCTCATTTCCTTTCTGCAACTGAAGATTTTCATCACTGTCGTAGTATGTGCCAAGAGCAGACCTTAGGTAAAAAGACTGCAATGAACCTAACTCACATTGGTCAGGGTGAGGGACTTTTTAGACTGTAAATAAATTATGTTGAAAGGCCTAAATGTATGGCAGTTCGGGCTGGGCTATTCCCAGGAGGCACAGGGTCAGACTGATTTGCATATAGCGATGTCTGAACTGGGGTGGCAGAGTGGGCTAAAGAACGGTGATGGATCAAACCCAGATCTTTTGGGTGTGAGTGTTTGATTGGTTCTGATGCTCCGTCCATCACCACCCCCTTTTGTACCGCTTTTGGCCGCCATAAGTGTGGCAGGGTATGCTCAGACGTGAGTCCCTAGCTCACTTTGCCACTGGATTCAAGCAAGCCGGGCTGAAGACGGCTGGAATGCCAGAAACCGGTCCTCGGAAGCTTGTTTCCGGTCCAGGGAAGGCATGGCTTGGCAGTTCGGGCTGGACTGTTCCCATGAGGCACAGGGTCAGACTGATTTGCATATAGGCATGTTTGAACTGGGGTGGCAGAGTGGGCTAAAGAACGGTGATGGATCAAACCCAGATCTTTTGACTGGGTGTGAGTGTTTGATTGGTTCTGATGCTCCGTCCATCACCACCCCCTTTTGTACCTCTAAATGTATGGTCGGCATTATATCAAGGTGATTGTTTTCATTTTCGCTAGGTGGGTGAAAGCATGTCAAACCAGGAAACGTGATAACCTGATCATATTTAAGCTCTTGTTGAGAGAGCTGATCCCTAGATTCAGTTAGCCAAATTCTATAGAATCATATAGGAGAATTCATGGTATGAGTGAGTTAAGGAAATTTGTATACACCGCATTGAAAATTCATCAAAAGTTCCATTTTAGTTATTGCCCAGAAGTATCTGTAATTGTTGAGAGAGTCAATGGTACATTTAAGTCAAACATCTCCAAAATTTGGTATTCAACCTCACTGAAATAGCCAGATGCTTTACGCTTTACCTTTGGCTTTAATGAGTATGAGGAACATCCTTAGTAAAGCAACTGTGCTTGGTCCTTATAAGGAGAATAAAGCAAGTTCCTGGTTTTTCTTCACCTGTACTCGTAAGTATTTGAGGTGACCTTGTCATGGATTACAGAAAAGGTTTATTTGATGTGGTGCACTCTAGCTCTCACCAGGTGTAATAAAACAACCATCAACAATTGAGGAGCCATGCCACAATCTAAAAATTTGCAGACTGAAAATGACTCAAAAAGAGACCGATTAAGATACAGTGCAGATAGAAGCAGGTTTTAGTGACAAAGAGTCAGAGAGATCAAAAAGAGTACTGAAAAATAAGGATGCAGCACCTGCATGGTTGTATTTGGTGAAAATTCTGCCTGGGCAACAACAAATTGACTTCAAAGGCAATTTGTTCACTTGTGAAGACCCTCCATGAACTGTTTATGAAACGAGATTGGAGAAAATCAACTATGAATAATTTCTTATAGTGTTCTAAATATTTTGAAATTCTAAGTTTTGCCTTTTTGAATTTTAAAAATGCATGTATTATTTCCTTAGTTAGAGACAGATTTGTTACTTGAATAAGACTGTTTTTGTACCTATCGTAGATATCCAGTCAGGTGTAGTAGGTTATCTATGAAGCTTTCTTGAACTGAGTTTCTCACAGCTAATGGCGTATTGATATATATTACCTACTGGCGGTACCAGTAGGTAGTTATAGTTAGGATTGTCTACCATAGGAAATCTGCAACATTCTTTTGGGAATAACTCTGGCGCCAGTTGAGGAATTTGTGTGAAATTTTCCAAAAGTTTGGCCAGCTCCGCTGTGCTCCTTCCCTGAAAGTTTCAGAGGGATTCGTGAAGTGGGGGCTGAGAAAAAAGGGGGGTCCCAAAACATGTTTTCCCATGTTAATTTCCATAGGACGGTCTGACAAGTCTACAGCCCGAACCGCTGAATGGAATTACGCCAAACTTGGCAAAATTGTAGGGACTGGTACGCAGATGTGCCTTTGCTGTATTTGGTGGAAATTGCTCCAGTGGTTTTCTCGAAAATTAACTTCAAAAACACATATGTATCTATAGGCGCACTCCGGGCGCTCACCGGTACGCGTACCGGGGAGCGCACCCGGCACGCTACGGGAGTGCGCGAGCGGAAAGCTGATTGGCTGTCGGGTGTCTGTCAACATTCTAAACAGTCCGGAGAGTCCGCCATCTTGTGTCTCGGTAGAATCGAGACACAAGAGGTGAAAAAAGAAAGAGGGATATAATTAAAAGGGGGCTGAGTAGACACCCCCTGACCCCCTAGGTTTTCTGAGGGGGGCCTAGAAGGACCCTGAAGGGCAAAAAAACGTTTTTTTTTTGTTAAATTTTCGCGGGGTAAGCGCTGGGTGCGTTGCCGGGTATGCTCTTCGGTACGCGCACCCTGAGCGCACCACGGGGAAAAACAGTGTAAAAAAATAGAGTAAAAAAAATAATGTAGAGTGTTTAGTGGTAAGTTAGCTCTGAAAAGAGCTGTTGTGTTCATTGGGTGTATTTTGGACCTACAAGTAGGTACCAATGCAGAGTCTTATATTCAAGAGGAAAACTCTATTCCCCTTATCTGTAAAATGCACACCATCTCTCCTATAGATGTCTTGCATGTTGTAACGCAAGTTGTTGTGGTAAATGGAACCCATAGCATAGTCTCTGAGGTAAGCAGAAACAGATTTATTTACATGTTTCCTTGCTTTCTCAATCTGTGGACAAAATTGGTTGGACCAGTTCCATTTTTGCCTTTGGCATATATTAGAAAATACCAAGGCAGTTTTTGGAAAAAGTGACATCAATTGCTCAAAGATGTCCTTTAAAAGCATTTCCAGACCTACCCCAGTCAAAGTGCCTAAGTCATTTCCACCACAGTGCACAATTATAAGGTCAGGGTGTGGTAAATGCATAAAGGATTTTACCAATGGTATCACTTGGTGAGTCCTCAATCCTCTTTGTCCAATCCATACAATGTTCACATTTGGTAAATCAAGATTGTAAATACCTCTGTTAGTTGCGTATTTTTGAGCCCAGTGGACATAGCTATGACCCACAAACCAGACTTTTGTCATTTTGAAGGTAGGTGTGTGAAGGTAGGTGTGCTTCTAGTCAGATGAGCTGTGGAAATGAAATGGCAGTTTGATTATGATAAAAAAAGTGTTTGAGAATCAGTGCAGATGAATAAGTAGAAATGATTGGAGCTTTGTTAAAAATCTCCACTGAAAACTAGGGTGAATGCTTTTTTTTTTTAAAGAAGCCATTTCAATGGTTGAGAAAAAGTCATGTAAAGAAACATTGCATTTTATTAGCTAATAGATTGAGAGGTCAAGCAGGCTTGATGGATTTTTTTGCAACATAGTAAAATTAACTTGTGAACTCTGTAATGCTTTTAGAGGGAGTTACCATGGTTACTTGGTGAAAGAGCACTGGGGGGATGGGTGAATGTTATGTGAGTTTCAAAGTCTTGAAATCTTCAACCAATTAAAATGTGCAGTTTGGTTTTGAACTTGTGGGGGAACAATTTTCATTGGCTATGTGCAAGAATATGGCTGTGTAATCAGAAAGAATCTGTGCCATTATTGAAAGCCTCCCAGTGAAAGAAGCATTGTTCAGAGATTCTGCTTACGAATATCTGTTGACTGTGACTGACACTGTTTGATATCTTCCAAACCATTTTTAAAGGTGAGTCATGATTCTTTTAAAAAAGATAGAGAGTTTAAAGATTGTTTACAAGTATCATAGTGTGTGTTTCTGTGAATTAAGGAATTATATTTTTACCTTTTTCTATAATGTTAGCTGTGTGTTTATGTTATGTTATGTTATGTTATAAAATATTTTGTAACGCGCTCTGCTACTGCAAAGTATCCTGGTGCGATATGTAAGATTAACCAGAACCAATCCAAGGGAAAAAAATTAAGTACTGAGATTAAATAGATGGGTTTTTAGCCCTTTTTTGAATCCCGCCAATGTAGATGCTGTTCTCAAAGAAAGCGGCAGGGAATTCCATGACCGGGCTGTTTGAACAGAGATGGACTGACCGCCCAATCTTGCGTATCTGACTTTGGGCATAGTCATCAAATGCAGATTGGCCGATCGGAGAGCACGGCGAGGGGTATACAGAGTAAACCTTTTATGCAGATATTGTGGCCCAAGTTGGTGCAGGGCACGATAGGCCAGGACCAACGATTTAAACAAAATACGATGGGCCACTGGGAGCCAGTGAAGCTTTCGGAGATGAGCATGTACACTGGTTCTTCTCGGGAGGTGAAACAAAAGTCGCACAGCCGCATTCTGAATGATCTGCAATCTTTTTATAAGGTATGCGGGGAGACCACTGAACAATGCATTGGCATAGTCAAGCCTTGTCAGGATCAGAGCCCGCAAAACAGTCTCTTTCGCCTCCCTATGGAGAAGCGGAAAGAACCTCTTGAGTGACTTGAGGGTAGCGAAACAGGTCCCAGTAAGTTTTTTTAGATGGACTTCAAACTTAAGGTCCTGTCCGAACCATACCCCCAAGTTTTTGGCGAGGCCTCCGAAGGAGCTAGGACACGGAAAATCAATCGGCCAAATGAGATCCCTGAAATTGGCCGGAAAATTACCATAAAATAACATCTCTGACTTGTCCTCGTTACATTTAAGCTGAGCTAAGGCGAGCCACCGAAAGACGTGGGACAGACAAGTACAGACCACTCGGGCATCCAGACAGTCCTTTGGCCAGGTGAACAGCAACTGCGTGT
Organism: Lissotriton helveticus; assembly: GCF_964261635.1. NCBI lineage: Eukaryota > Metazoa > Chordata > Amphibia > Caudata > Salamandridae > Lissotriton > Lissotriton helveticus. The sequence continues at coordinate 665,104,595 of NC_136063.1, forward strand.
CATCAGCATACGCCATTATTTTTGCTCCCCACTGCTCAGCCAGATAGATTAACGGGGTCATATAGACGTTGAAGAGCAGAGGACTTAAAGTCGAGCCCTGCGGCACCCCAGTGGTGAGCTTCTTGGGTAGAGAGGCGTGTGGTGGCATCCATACATGCTGCATCCGATCCGACAGAAACGATGACACCCAGGCGAGGACCGTGCCCGACAGACCCACCTCTGCCAGCCTCGTCAGCAGCTGAGTATGGGGCACCGTATCAAAGGCGGCAGATAGGTCCAACAAAACCAGAACCGCTCTGCCGCCTCCATCCAGACACTCCCTAATAGCCTCTGAAACTTCCACCAGGGCCGTCTCAGTGCTAAAAGCAGCCCTGAACCCCGATTGTGCCGGGTGCAGGACCTGGGAGGACTCAATAAAATTATTCAGTTGCCTGAATACGACCTTTTCACATACTCTCGCAAGTGCCGGAAGCAGCGATATCGGACGATAGCTGGAGGCAGCTAGGGGATCCAGGCCTGGCTTCTTTAACAGGGGAAGAAGTTTTGCCTGTTTCCAGCAAAGGGGCACAGAGGCAGAGGCCAGAGACAGATTAACAATCTGGGTGACCTCCTGATAGACCAAACTCGCCACTCCCCCTAAGACCCTTGCAGGACACGGGTCAGAGGGTGATCCCGACTTTAGTGCCTCTAGGATAGCCAACACATCAGCTTGCTGAGCTGGCTCAAAGGTGGAGAATTGAATGGCAGGTGGATACGCACCAAGATCAGTGGTGGACGGTAGAGACTGGAGGGGACCACAGGAGTTTTGAAGCTCCGCTTGGATTTTGGCAATCTTATTGTCAAAAAAACATGACAATTCCTCACACCAGAGATCGGACTCCGGGACAGCCGGTAGTCTTCTTTATAAATAGTTTTTTATGCTTGGATTCAATGCTGGTTTAGAAATTGTGTAATGGTTTCATTGGAGTTGTAAATATGTTCATTTTTTTGAAGCACATTGTGCAACCTGTAGCATGGGTAGAGGGAGTAAATGTCTGGAGAGGGATAGGAATAAAAGATAGAAAACCATATGAAAGAGCGGGGAGGTGCATAAACACACAGCTATGTCAAAGATTGTGCACACAGCTTGTAAATATGCAGCAAGACAAAGCAATCTTTGACATAGCTGTGTGTTTATAAGGTAGACTCTCACAGTGATAAGATCTCTCACGGCATTTCATATTCTTGTCTGGTGTATATTTACAAGCTGTGTGCACAATGTTTGACATAGCTGTGAGTTTATAAGGTAGACTCTCACAATGTTAACATCTCTCACATTACATAAGGTAAGGTCATGGGATTGCCCCATGTAAAAGGATGCATTGCTGGAAATAATTTTTTTACTACAATTTTTTACACTATTTTTCCCTGTGGTGCGCATGAGGGCCTCATTTATGAAGCCATGCATCACTTTTACGCCGTCGGTGCGTCACTTTTTGTGACACAGCAGTGGTGTAAAAATTGCACCTTGTTGAGTTATATTTACAAAGTGACACATCTAGGTAGATGCGTCACTTTGTAAAGCCCTGTGCCACATTATACGTGTGTCACGTGTAATGTATGCAAAGGGTGCGTATTGACGCAAAGAAGGGTTGTAGTAATGACGCAGTGAAATCTATCACCAAAAATTCTTCACAAATGTACCTCAAAGAGTACTATCACAAAATGGCTGTGTTTCCCTCTCATTAGAGAACCATTTCATTAGTAGAAAACCAATCAAACTTCATCACACACAAATTCAAAACCAAAGAAACATTTTAATTGGTTGTAAATTTCAAAAGCTAATTGGCTCTTGGGTGTCTGTAAACATTCTAAATGATCTGCATAGTCCGCCATCTTGTGTCTCTGAAGAACAGAAACATAAGAGGTGAAAAATAAATGGAGAAATAATTAAAAAGGGGCAGAATAGACACCCTCTGACCCCCTAGGTTTTCTGAGGGGGGCCTAGAAGGACCCTGACAGGCAAAAAAACTTTTTTTTTTTAATTCGTGAGGTAACCGCTGGGTGCGTTCCCGAGTACGCTCACCGGTACGCGCACCCTGAGCGCACCACAGGGAAAAACAGTGTAAAAAATTAGAGTAAAAAAAATAATGTAGAGTGTTCAGAGGAAAGTGATGCATTGCTGGAATGTGTCACAAAAATGATGAAACTTCAGCAATGCATCCTTTCATGTGAAAGGGCCTGCGTCAGTCTTACGGCTGTTGTTAAGCAGGCGCAAGATTTGGACGCAACAGCATCATAAAAGTGATGCAGTGATATCTCTTAGATGTCACTGCGTCACTTCTACGACCCTTTCTTATGTCAATATGCCCCCTTTGCATACATTACAGCTGGCGCAGGTATAATGTAGCGCAGGGGTTTACAAAGTGACGCATCTACCTAGATGCGTCACTTTGTAAATATGACTCAACAAGGTGTATTTTTTAATGCACTGGTGCTTCACAAAAAGTGATGCATCAGTGGCGTAAAAGTGACGCGTGGCCTCATAAATGAGGCCTTCAGTCTTCTACTCATGCGTCATATTTAATGTATGACGCGTTATGTCGCAAGTAGTTACAGATATGTCAGTATTTCTGACGTAGCTGTAAACGCAAAAGTGATGCATTGCTGGAGTGTATCACAAAAGTGACACAAATCCAGCAATGCATCCTTTCACATGCGGACAGTCCCATGTGGAAGGGCTTGCATCAGTCTTATGCCTGCTGTGAGGCAGGCGCAAGATTTTGACACAATGGCGTCCTAAAAGTGACGCAGTGAAATCTCATAGATTTCACTACGTCACCTCTACGACCCTTTCTTGCATCAATACGCCCCTTTTGCATACATTACACCTGACGTAGGTATAATGTGGCGCAGGGGTTTACAAAGTGACACATGTACCTAGATACGTCATTTTGTAAATATGACTCAACAAGGTGCATTTTGTACAGCACTGGTGCGTCACAAAAAGTGACGCACCGGTGGCGTAAAAGTGACGTGTGGCCTCATAAATGAGGCCTTCAGTCTTCTACTCATGCGTCATATTTAATTTATAACGCATTATGTCGCAAATACTTACAGATACGTCAGTATTTCTGACGTATCTGTAAGCGCAAAAGTGATGCATTGCTGGAGTGTGTCAGAAAAGTGACACAACTCCAGCAATGCATCCTTTCACATGGGGCAAGTCCCATGTGAAAGGGCCTGCATCAGTCTTACGCCTGCTGTGAGGCAGGCGCAAGATTTTGACACAACAGCGTCCTAAAAGTGACACAGTGTAATCTCATAGATTTCACTGCGTCACGTCTACGACCCTTTCTTGCGTCAATACGCCCCTTTTGCATACATTACACCTGATGTAGGTATAATGTGGCGCATGGGTTTACAAAGTGACGCATCTACCTAGATGCGTCACTTTGTAAATATGACTCAACAAGGTGTATTTTTTACAGCACTGGTGCGTCACAAAAAGTGATGCATCGGTGGCGTAAAAGTGACACGTGGCCTCATAAATGAGGCCTTCAGTCTTCTACTCATGCGTCATATTTAATGTATGACGCGTTATGTCGCAAGTACTTACAGATACATCAGTATTTCTGACGTATCTGTAAGCGCAAAAGTGATGCATTGCTGGAGTGTATCACAAAAGTGACACAACTCCAGCAATGCATCCTTTCACATGGGGCCAGCCCCATGTGAAAGGGCTTGCATCAGTTTTACGCCTGCTGTGAGGCAGGTGCAAGATTTTGACACAATGGCGCCCTAAAAGTGACGCAGTGAAATCTCATAGATTTCACTGCGTCACCTCTACGACCCTTTCTTGCGTCAATAAGCCCCTTTTGCATACATTACACCTGACGTAGGTATAATGTGGCGCAGGGGTTTACAAAGTGACTCATCTACCTAGATGTGTCACTTTGTAAATATGACTCAACAAGGTGCATTTTTTACAGCACTGGTGCGTCACAAAAAGTGATGCACCGGTGGCGTAAAAGTACTTACAGATACATCAGTATTTCTGACGTATGTGTAAGCGTAAAAGTGATGCATTGCTGGAGTGTGTCACAAAAGTGACACAACTCCAGCAATGCATCCTTTCACATGCGGCCAGGCCCATGTGAAAGTACCTGCAACAGTCTTACGCCTGCTGTGAGGCAGGTGCAAAAATGAGGCCTTCAGTCTTCTACTCTTATTTTTTCTTTCACTTTCTCTTTTTCTTCACTGCCTTACTTACCTGGTCTCAAACTTACTTGTCTTTATCCAGCCTGTATCTCCACTCTTTCCAAAACATCACTGCACTTTTCTTACCCTTCCACACCCCTGTTCCTTTACTACATTTTCTTCGCATATCCACATTCCCCATGTTCACTCTCCTTCTCCTCACTCTCCTTTCCCCACACTCACCTTCTTTCAGTCCCCCTACTTCACTTCCCTTCTCCTCTCGTCCCTTTCTGTGCTTTCTCACTCATTTTCCTCTCTTTTATCAATGCACTCCACTTCACTTACTCTTTTTCCTTTTTTTAAGAACACAGCTCTTTGATGAGAATTGGAGGTAGTTCTGAAAAGAACTTTTTTTTCTTCTTTTTTTATTTTTTTAGAACAAAAACAAAAACAGGGAATAGGAAGCTGCTCAACAGGAGCAAAAAAACAAAACAAAATTAGGGCTGGGAACGGCAGCGATGGTTATCCAATGCTCGAACCATGACCAGAACACTTTGCTCTGCATAGCAAATTAGCTGATCGCAAAATCTGCATTTAATAACGCCTTTATTAAAAGCAGGCTGAATGTTAGGAATCAGCTCTTGTGATTGCTCCCTCCCTGATGCAGTTTGTCCTCCGGTTGACGTAGAGGCCCCTTCACTGGGAGCCTATCGTGCCAGAGCCCTGACACTCTCCCGGGCAAAGTTCTGGGGGTGCCTCCTCTCGACGTGGTGAATCATGGTGGAGTTCCCAAAACTGTATTTTTTCCTGGGGTCACCACGTGAAAGAATAGTGTGGCATATCTTACATTCCACCTTTGGAGCATTTACTTAATTCTCACCTTCTGGAATGCTGAAAAACTTCCAGATGAAGTGCTCCTTAATTTTTGGCTGAGGAGGGTCCTCATTGAGAAACTCATCAGAGTCACTGCTGCTTGGTGCTCTTGCAGCCATTCTTTCCAAAGAATTGAAGAGGAGAAAAAGGGAACAAGTCTTGCTCTCTCCAAAGTGAAAGAGGTAGTGAAGGAAATGGGTGGGGTTTTCATTAGTTGTTAAAAAAAATGTTAGCAACCAATGAAAAGTGTTATTTTAAGGTCACATGACTTGACGCGCTTACGCTGCGCGCACCGGAGCGCTTCCGGGGGCGTTTACGCGGTGCGAACGTAGGCGCTTCCGGGGGCGCTTATGCGGCGCGAACGTAGGCCCTTCCGGGGGTGCCTACGCGGCGCGCCTGAGTGACGTTTTTATAACTTTACGGAAATGCAAAATCATTTTCATTTCGTAAATGAAAAATACTGCTTTCATAAGTATGGTGCTAAATGTCTTCCATTATTATTTACTTTTCATGCATATTTTTTTTACGAACGCAGAAATAGCGCTCTGGGTGCGCTTTCGGGAGAGCTTACCGGTGCGCGCACCCTGAGCGCACCAAGAAAAAATGATGTCATCAGTGATGTCACTGACCATGTCATGAATGATGTAATATGTGACATCATCAGCAGTGGATTGCGGGTGCGCGAGTTATAGTGAGTCCAACTAATTATAACGTGGGAATTTCAATGGTTTTGTATGAGTAAAATGTTCAGCTAACTATAACTGGTGTGAAACCTATGGTTTTTTCAGTGAATTTCAAAGGTTTTTTAAATGCTAATTCCTAACTATAACGAGTGTGAAACCTATGGTTTTTTCAGTGAATTTCAAAGGTTTTTTAAAAGCTAATTCCTAACTATAACGACTGTGAAACCTATGTTTTTTTAGTAAATATATATATATATATATATATATATATATATATATATATATATATATATATATATGTTATTTAAACAAAGTTGCGCTGCACTCAGGATTCAAAGTTCATACCAATTCGTTTCAGCCACAAAGGCCTTGCTCTCAGTTGGACAGTTGGAGAACTGTTACCCATAATGCACTGTTTATACTTTTACCCAGTGTAGCCCTCAATGAGGCATCCTGGGAAATGTAGTGTCAATGATTCAAACCAATTTGAAAATCCTCCCTTGCACAGACAATTGTACCTTGAGCAGTTACAATTAAGCACTTTTAGAGCAATGCAAGGCTTATTGATATTTGAAACTTTTGAAGTTTTAATTTTCTACCACATCAGTAGTTTAGGATTTTTTCATTTTGTAGGATTTTTCTAGAGGAGCGACAGTAAAAATTAAAAAGAGTTGCTATTTAGTGTTAAAAATATTTTCTATAACAGTTTTTTACTGATAATGTTCTGGCATTCTGGTAAGTCTTCACTTTTCAGTTCGAATTGCTTTACCTAAATTTGAAATTGGATCATATATTGGCATGCATAGCTCTAGGGATAAGACAACAATATAGCACAATGGATAGGTTTGAGTATATTGTGTCTATTAATGAATATTGTAGGAAATTGGGTTACTGGTTGAGGGGGTAAAACCTTACTCAAGTAGCAACCACAATTCTTGACAGGGTGAAACACAAGCAAATCCCAAATTAACCGGTGCTCAAAACTCTGGTAGCACAAGCAGTCACTCTTAGCTGAGAGGTAATGTGTAAAGTATTTATGCAGCACTTCAAACAGTATTAAAGTGAAAATGCAACACACAAAAATCCCATACTAACTTAGTAAAATTGAGCAATGTGTAATAAATTATTTGAAGCCAAAATGACAAAAATCCAATTAGCAAAACCAGACATATGCAATTTTAAAGATTAGGGTCAAAATAATGCTAAAAAGCACATATGCCAACTCTGGTTATCTGGGGAACGGGGCAATATCACAAGTTCAGGATGACCATGATAGGGCGATGGCCAGATACAGGGACAGAGTTAGGCCTACTGAACAAACTAGCTTATGTCCTTGGTGGGCAAACTGCAAGGCAGTGCTTTGCAAGGTTTCGCACCATCCATTGTCAGTTTTGAGAGGTTGAAAGGGCAGTGATGTGAGGTCCTTTGTCAGGCTACGTCGCGCAGCATCAGTTCTGATGAAGCTGTGCGGCAAGGCTTTGCAGGGTTTTTCATCACTTTGCACTGGATTTGGTGAAGACCACAGCTGGGGTAGCAAGGTGCTTCCATCCCCACTTCCAAATGGTCTAGGACTGGAGCGGTACCACTTGAGGGGTTAGGGCTCACAGTCCAGGTGCCGGGTTGAAGAGAATTCGAGCCTTTTCTGTCCCTGAAGCTCTGATCAGGAGGCCAGGCACCTAACCCTTGGAGTGAATCTGGTGGTCTTGGGTTTAAGATGCAGGTTCAGTCCTACTTACTAAGGCAGCAGGGCAGCAGAGTAGCAGTTCTTCTTCTGAGTCTTCCACAGGTTCAGATGTGCGTTGAGAGTTGGATGGATCTGAGGGTCCACTTTTTTCTCTGTCTTTGGCACAAGAGTCAAAAAATAAATGAATGATAAAAAATATGAAGGAAGATAAAATAAATATCACAGACCAATATAATCAGTGATTGGTCTCAGTCTGTTCAAATAAAAAACAGCGCTTAATGAGACAGCTAGATACAATGTTTTTCTAACTTTCTAAAAGGGGCATTTTCAGAGTTGTGACTTAAAAGTATTACTTTACCATTAAAGAGGGCTTTAAATCACAATTCTTTATATTCCAAACAGGACTTCTTAACCTGATCCCAATTGAAAGTTAACACTTATTAAATATAATAAGGTAGCCCAATATTATCTTATGTGAGAGATAGGACTTGCTGAATTGAAAAGTGAATTTATGAGATTCCCCTTTTGGGAAATGTAAATATTAAAAGTACATGTTCAACTTTTTAAATGTACTGTACCCTTCCCTATGGGCTGTTTAGGACATACCTTTGTGGTGACCTATATGTCCACCTTCAGTTTTTAAAATGGTTCCAGAAACGATCTCAACTGTTCTTGCAGATATCTTCAATGCCATGATCACATCAAGTACTTACCCTACCATATGGAAAAAGACAGTAATCAAGCCACTACTCAAAAAAAACACATTAGATCCTTCCAAAGTCACTAGTTACAGACCCATATCATGTATTCCTTATCCATCTAAGATCATTGAAAAAATCATGAATACTCAATTATCTGAATACATAGATATTAACAACTGCTTAGATGCTTCCCAATTCGGATTCAGGAAGGGACACAGGACGGAAACGGCACTAATAAAAGCTTCAGATGAGATAAGAATGATCCTCGACAAAGGAGGTGTATTGGATTTCTCCTGCATAGACGAACTATTGTAAAAAAAAATGGTTTGAGTGCTGTGGAACGTGTGCACTGAAGAATCTGTGTCAATGTGTGAGCTTTTTCACTTTAACTTATAGATATTATAGGGCAGAGTCAAGCTTGGAAAGGTTTGCTTACTTTTAAAGTATGACAGACTCTCAACATCAAAATATCCGTGTACCACTCGTGCGCTGCTTACTTTTAAAAGATTGTGCTCAGCATTCTGTGGTCCATGCTTTGTGAAGCCTTCCGGATCTCTGCTTGTATTCTGACGTCTGTGCGCTGTGAGTTCACGCGGTCTATGAAGGAAGCCTTCCGCTGTAGAGAGCGTTGAAGCAACATCACTGCGCACACGTCACGCAGACTGTGTGCGTGAGAAATGTGCCACCATCTTTGGAAAAATAATCGGACTAAGTTTCGCTACAGTTCTCCCTCCAGCTTTGTCTTTAGCCATTCGCTGTATTGCTTCATCGGTGACACACACACCAGTACCTGCCTGTCAGCATTTATTTCACTATTCTGAGTCATCGGTGATACGCACACCATTACCTGCGTGTCAACATTTATTTCACTATTCTGAGTCACCGGTGACACGCACACCGTCACAAGCGTGTCAATTCCTGAGAGGAATTTAATATCCCAATACATTGGTTTATCCACTTTGTTCCAATAGGTACTCTCCATGGGCTATCTAACACATTACTCATTACATATATAGCATTTTTACCTTTTTTAACACAAAGAGTATATTTATATACAGAGAGTTTGCATTTCTTCCAGGTTCATAACAGTATTTCATATTTTAGTTATTTATTGTATTCATTGTCAAACTTCTTTGTAAGAAATTACATCTCAAGTCATTCTTGCTCCACCATTATTTTTGCAAAGCCCTGGTCAACCATGTATGTTGTGCGAACATTGGAAAGAAACATTTGAGACATATTTAGAAGCCATTGGGGGTGATGATTATGTTTCTAAAAGAAAATGTGCAATCCTTAAGCATTTTTTGGGTTTGGAAGGTAGAAATGTTTATAAAACACTACCACTGATGGAAGCTACTAATATTGAAGTCAATACAGATAGTGAATCTGCAAGAGATAGCAACATTGATATATATGAAATTGCTTTAAAAGCTTTGGAAGAACATTTTGGAAAAAAGGTTAGTGTGGTGGTGGAAAGACACAAATTCTTGTCACGTGTACAAGCGTCAGGAGAAACTATTGAGCTGTATGTAGCAAATTTAAGAATGTTGGCCATCACTTGTAAATTCAATGACATCAGAGATGATCTTATTAGAGATCAATTAATCAATAGAATATCATATTTAAAAATCCAAGAAAAACTTCTTGGGTTAAAAGATCCTTCTTTAGACAAAACATTGTCAGTGGCTAAAAGGATGGAGAACACCTCCAGGTATGTAAATGAACTTAATACTGTATCTAAAAAAATTGGCCAAGAAGATGAAACTGTACATAATATAAAAAAAGTGTTAAAAAATAGTGGAAAAACCTATTCCAGGGAACAGACAAGAAAATGCTAAATTCAAACCTAAAGTTTGTTTCAGAAGAGGTAGCCCAAAACATACAGCTGATGCTTATTATTGTCGTGCTATTAAAAGCAGATGTCACAAGTGTAAAAGGTTGGGGCATTTTGCGAGATGGTGCAAGAGTTCTGGACCTACTGGAATCTCTAAATCTGTTAATCTTCTGGATCAAACCAATAATTTGTCTCAAAGGGAAGAGGTGTTATGTGATAGTGATTGTGATAATGACGATATAGAAGTAATGGTCATAGAATCCGATCAGGTTCTCAAATGTGAAGCGGACCAACAGGGTAGCTATGGCCCTCCCAAATGCACTATTAAAATCATGGACAAAGATATGCAAGTATGGGCAGACTCTTGTTCCCCATTTACTATCATAGATACATCCATTTGGGAACGTTTAGGCGGTAAGTTAGAGGAGTTACAATCTACTGATGTTATTCCCGAAGGGTATTGTGGTTTGTGGTGAGAAACTACCTGTTTTGGGGTATGTTGAAACTGAAATTTGCTTTTTGAATAGAAAAAACACTGCTAAATTATACATTGTGCACAAGGGTAGATCTCTTTTAGATTGGAAAGAGCAAAGAGCTCTCAACAATGTGTTAAACCAAATCATCCTCAGCAAGTATTATTATTATCACCAGGGAACACTTCCAAGTGGGTTACTAAATTTCCTGATTTGTTTAGTAAAAAATTAGGATGTTTAAAAAAATGTAAGCATCAGATCATCTTAAAAGTGGATGCTATTCCCAAGGTATATAAAGTAAGAAATGTCCCTTTCATATTAAGAGAAAAACTCAGAGATGAATTACTGAGACTTTGCAATGAAGGTGTGATTGAGCCCTTTGAGGCAGCTGAGTGCTTAAGTCCAATAGTTTTGGCCAGAAAACCTAATGGCAATATTAGAATGTGTATTGATTTGAGGGATGTGAATGACAACATTTGGATAGACTGACATCCCCTACCCCGTATCAATGAGATGTTAGCAACTGTCAAAGGGGGTACACATTTTAACACTTTGGATTTATCCAACCCGTAACACCAAATATTACTACATGAAGATTCTAGACACATCACATATTTCTCAGAGTGGTGCAATCTGTTTTAGTAGGTTTAAAAAATGCTGTAGTGTTTCAATATGATGTATTGGTGTGGGGGTGTGACAAAATCAAACATGATGCAATTTTAAAAGAAGTTCTGAAGAAACTTTCAGATGTTGGACTCACAATAGCCTTGGAAAAATGTAAATTTGGCATGAGTGAAGTTGAGTATTTAGGCCACACCTTATCAAGTGATGCCGTGAAACCTAAATGAAATCTAGTTGAAGCCATTGAAAAAGCACCTCCTCCAAATGATAGAGAACAACTCAGATCATTTCTTGGTCTCGCAGAATATTACTCAAAATCTGTACACCATTTTTCTGATAAGGTACATGAGCTGAGAAAATTGATGAAAAAAGGTGCCAAATTTGAATGGTCAGAAATGTGTCAACAAAACTTTGATTCTATAAAAAAAACATTGCCAATGCAGTCACATTGAAGCCATTTGATCCTGCAGATCAGACCGTTATCTCCACTGATGCCAATAATTATGGTTTAGGTGCAGTACTAATTCAAGTGTACAAAGGAAATGAAAGGGTAGAAGCTTTAACTTCCCGCACTTTAAAAGGTGCAGAACACACTTATTCCACCATAAATAAGGAAGTCCTGCATGCTGGTGGGGTGTACAGTATTTTCGAACATTTGTGTGGGGAACCAAACTTCCACTACATACTGATCATAAGCCTTTGATAGATCTTTTTTCCACAAGAGGTGTGGGCAAAGCCACCCCGAGGATCGCCAAGTGGTAATATCGCCTTCAAGAGTATATATTTGAGATAAAATATATTCCAGGTGCAAAGAATGTGAATGCTGATTGCATATCAAGAGTACCATTCGATAGTATTCAGGATGATCTGGATGATGAATGGATGGTGGCTGAAGTGAAAGATGTATGTAGTGCCATTAGTGAAGAGGATTGGAGGAAAGCTGTTGAAGAGGATGAAGCATTGAACAAGGTCAAAATTGTTTTGTGCTACGAAATAGGGTGAAAATTGCACAAAAATTTGGATTCATTCAAATTAATATGGTCTGAATTGAATGTGATAGATGATTTACTTAGAAGAGGGAGTAGGTTGGTTGTACCTGAGAAGCTGAGAGAAAGATTATTAAGAATTATGCATAAAGGACATGGTGGAATGTCTGCCATCAAAAGAAGGATTAGGGAGGACTTTTGGTGGCCGGCATATACATTCTAATTGAGCGCTATGTTCGTGATTGCATAGCATGTGCATGTAGTGACAAAACCCATTCTTCACAGGAAACCACCATTGTTCCTTCACCCATGCCTAAGGGTCCTTGGGATAAATTGGCCATCGATATCTGTGGACCTTTTGACACTTTGAATGTGTCTGAGAGATTTGCCATAGTGATGGTAGATTATTTCTCTAAATGGCCGGAAGTTGCTTTTGTTAAAGAAGTCAAGTACATTAGTGTGATTTCATTCTGTGAAGATATTTTCAGAAGGGAGGGTTGTCCTGCTGAGATTGTCACTGACAATGGACCTCAATTCATCTCAGAAGAGTTTGAAACTTTCCTTGTAAAGTGGGGCATTAAACATACCATGACACCAGTGTATCATCCAAGGGGTAATGGCCTTGTAGAACGCTTTAACAGAGTATTGGTGGAGTGTGTCCAATTAGCATGTATGAATGGTGAGTCTTGGAGGCAACAAGTCAAGGGAAGAGTACTGTGTTCTGTGGCTGTACCAGCTTGGATGAACAGAGCTGGTAAACATGAAGTGAACCTAAATAGAGAAATAGACAGGGTGGAAAAGTACCAAACAGCTTATTGTCATCGCCATGATAGGAATATTATGAAGTCCAAACATTTGTTCACGCAATGTATGGTTGTAAGAGTGTTTGTGGGAGACAAATCTAGGAAAGGTTGTTCGAAATGGTCTTCTCGAAAAAAGGTTGTTCTTGTTAAAGGAAACAGTGTGAAGCTTGCTGATGGTAAATGGTGGAACACGAGAAAAGTGTCACCATGTTCTGACACCGAAGTAGCTGTGTCTTCTAATTCTAAAAAAGATATTGATGCATATAAAGCTATTATTTCTCCAAATAATGTATCTACTTCTACAGTCAGAATGAGAGGGAAGGGGAGAGGAGTTGGCCTAATGGCTAGGGCGCTCGACCTCGGACCTGGGGATCTGGGTTCGAGTCTCGGTAACGACGCTAAAACCTCCTGTGATTCTGGGCAAATCACTTAATCTCCCCGTGCCTAAAATGAAAGTGTGTCCTCATGTAACGTAACTGGAAAATATGTAAAGTGCTCTGATACCTGATTCAGTTCGGGTCTAGTTCGCGCTATATAAAACTCAGCTAAAAAAAAAAAAATGAACTCTGGAAGTGTACGTGCAATGCCTAAAAAGTATGATGATTACATATGTTCATAGTGTGAATTTACTTTTTTTTTTAAATAATTTTTTTTAAGGAAGATGTTCATTTTTCTGTTCTAGTTATCATTTACTCTTGCATGTTTATATAATGCTCTGGAACACTGCGGCTCCTTAGCAACCTGTCTGCTCTGAGGCTATTGTGGAATGTAGTGAGCAGAAGGAGTGCTGTTGGACTGGAGAGCAGTTGTTGCCCAGGGGGTCTGTTCCTATTATCCTAATAAACCTTCATACATACAAACTTGCGTGTCCTGACTCTTCAAAACATCACAATGTGTCCTACCTCTGTAAACCACTTCTCTAAGATATGGGACAGCCTCCACATATTTCAAGAGTCAATTGTTTTCCATGGCACAAGAACATATGCACCTCCATGTCCTTTTTTCAGATGGAATCGTGCAACCACTCGCACTCTCAAGCTGACATGCTCCATTTCGCATATTTTACTGTCATTCAAGTCCATTCTATAATTCCTACATACTCTTTTTATACAACTCCAAACCAAGTTCAAATCCTAATTTTCAAGCTCATCATATGCACCTCACACATGCCTTGCTGCTTCCCTACTCAAATAACTCAATTCTTCTTCATTATAGAACCATATTATGTCTTCAATAATAGTACAATCATTAATTTTTCCAATTTGATTTTAGGTCTGACAATATCAGTTTCTTTTGACTCACTCAGTGTTGCTATCTCTAGTGCACTGGGACAGCTCACTTATAAACACTCTAGCAGATACACTAGGTCCAGGTGCTTGTAGCAGATCATAGGGGCATATTAGCAATGAATTGCGTTTTAATTTATCGCTGCCTATCGCCAGATATTTTAGCAGAAAAAACATGCTATTAACAACCTTTTTCTCCATTGTGCTAAAATATCCAGCGATAGAGGCGAAATGCATGACTATCGCTGGAAATCCAGCGATATTCACGCATTAACGCCAATGGCTTAACCTGACAATCCACCCCCCATTGAATATACAGATAAGTCATCCTATTAGCAGGCATTAGATTCTAGCAATAATCGCGCTTAGCGTGACTTTTTTTATCGCTGAGCCTGCTTTGCTAATAGGCGATAGCTTTGCTAGCGACTGCTTTCAGCCGCTAACAGCTTGGTTACGCCCACTTTGCATGTCATTAGTGATAAATATCGCTGACATGCAAAGCGGGCCCCAAACCAGTAGCTATCGCCTAAAAGCTGTTGCTAACTGCTGTTAGCGGTATCTTGCTGATAGGGCGATAAAAATATCTCCGCTTTAGCGTTAAAAAGTGCAGCTAACGCGGCGATATTGCCCTTGCTAATATGCCCTAACTTAACTTTTCAGCTCCTTTCTCTATACTAGCAGACGTTGATCATCATTATATGGAAGTGGTATCATAGTCAACAAATCATTTTAGATACAATTCTCATCAGAATAACTGGAAAGCGATTTTTTCCTTCTTCCTCTTTTTCATGTTTAATTTCATTTTTCTCATTATTTTTTAATTTCTATTAGATTGTTTCTTTAAAAATCACAGTAAACACTCCCACTTCTTCTACCATGTCCTCTCACCATTCTTTGATTTGCATTCACCTTTTAGCATCTGTCCAATGAACTGACATCTTCAACATTTTTTACACTTATTTTCATTTGCCACAACATCCTTTTCATTCAATGCCCCAAACTGTCCTTATTTAGGCTGGAGTTTTGCTTTATACTTACAACGCCTCAAGTACTCAATATTGTTACTGTTCAAATGTCCATTCAAGCGAAATTGCATATGTTTATCATCAGCAGTAGTTTTGTGTTATTCATAGAGCCATACAAAAGTATGAGGACCTGAATTAATCACATATAATGATGAAGTGATCCTTCTGAAGGCACTTAATATCAATTAAAAGCAGCTGCATACTATTTTTGAAAGTGACATCCATATTCAGTCTAGTTAGGTTGAGCAACACGAGCAATTAACTCTTAACAAAACAATTTCAAAATGAGGCTTGATATGCAAACCTAAAGATTCAAGACGAAACAGCTTTGTCGGTCTACAGTAATACTGGAAGGAAATCAAACTCCCTGCAAATGATGGAAAACACTAAAATCTAAACTTTGAACCACACCAACATCAACATCCATCCAGGGCAGATCTATCTCTGAGTCTGTGTGTTGATTTCCTATGAACAAAGACATGAGCGGCACAACCTTAATGAATTGAAGCGCAGCCAGACCATTAAAAGCTTGAATCTATAACATTTGATATGACAATGCTCACCTTCGGCAGCCAATCTCAAGATCCTGTATTTCAAGATCTTGGGCTACTTTGAATCCAATAACCCAAACTAAAATCACATCAAAACACAAATTTCAATAAATACAACTCAAACTATTTTAGCATTTTATATGAAACATTTCCAATGTTACACAAAATTCAACTTCAACGTGATTGAAGCATGATACACAAACATTAAAAAGACAAAAATCCCAACGCAGAAAAACAATTACTCACTTAAAACGACACAACTCGCACAACATTCACACAATACACATAAAGCAAGCCCAATTTATACTCTCATAATCCAACCTCAGCAACTGCTCCAATTGGACTGGTTCATCCATGTGATTCTGGAACCCAAAGCTGTGGGATCTGTGAACCTCCCTAATGGCTAACAACTCAAAAAGAGGTGCCAATTCAAATTACAGAATTGCACTGAAATCATTACATTTGTTCACCGACCCAATTTCTAAAGCATTCTCTGTTACCAAAAACTGTCAGTACTTTTCAGCATTAAATGGGCCTGTTGATGGATCAGGGCTGTTGGACAGTCTTTAAAATTAAGAGTCATAAACACAAATCCATACAGGAAAATCCCTAACTTGTTGTGGAACTCAATAACTTAGGAGGAGGGTCTGATGTGTTGAGGGAGGCCATTCCATGTCTTTGGTATGATGTAGAAGAATGAGCGACTTCCAGTTTTGAGTTTGCGGGTACGGGAAGTATGTGCGAGTGAGAGTGATGAAGAACATAGGTGTCTGGTGGGTTGATGAAAGTGTGTGGCTGTTAAAGTATTCTTGTCCTGTGTTGTGTAGGGCTTTGAAAGTGTGCATTAGAAGTTTGAATTGGCTGTACATGTGAATGGGGAGCCAGTGACACTTACTGAGATGTGATGTGTGGTATCTTGCCTTCTGCTCTACGTTGTCCTTTCTCTGTGTCTTGTCCTCTGCTGCTCAGCCAGTCTCTGTGATGTCATGGAATGTTGCCTCTGTGTATGTTCAAGTGTATCTGTTTGCCTCTGTGTATGTTCAAGGTATCTGTCAGTTTATCTATGAAGGCTGAGCAGCAGGGCTGCTGCTCCCGGTGGGGCTTTCCACTTTGTACCATACTACTTTGGATTATTGTTCTGCCTATCCTGTGACTTCAACTTGGAAATAAAACTACATCTTGGATACAGCATTTACTGAGTCTGACACTTTTATTAGATTCTACACTGGGGACGAGCTGAAAAGGACCCATTTTGAAAGAATAGGACTTCCCTGAATTTTAGGAGGTCATCATTGCAACTAAAGACAAGAAGCGAAACGTTTAAAATTACTTTCCTGCGTCTGGGTGCCCCACCGGTGTCTGATTCCAACGGACATTCTCAACCCAGGGCTTTGTCATAACCATTGCTGAAGCAACCTTACTTCTAAATTATCTGCAACAGGCTCTGGCACATACCTAAAGGACTACCTAGTCTACTGCTGGTGAGTCAGCTTATTTGTGAGTGACTGTTCTGCTGCTGACTATCCTTTGTCTGCCTTTGCTATTTATGCCAACCTGCTGTTCAAAAACTTTATACTTACATAAGTGCTACTTGAACTACGTGGGAGTCCGTGTCTTTACAGCCTCAGCCCAGGGCATGTCATATGACGCTGCCTAATGATAATTAATTTAGTGCCAATAAGGACTTGTGCTAATTAAGCATTGTTTATCTCTTGCTGAATCAACCTGGCACACACTTAAAGGAACACCCTGTCTACTGTTAGTGAGCCGTCCAGCTAACTTGTGAACGAGTGTGCCTGCATCACTTCTACAGTTCCACAACTGAGCTTGGATGTTTTTGTTTTGTGCTCAAAGTCATGTGGGCTCCTTCAAACAGGCATTTACTTGAGGACATCGTTTTCCCTGACTTTACAACGAGTGGAACTGTGTCTGAAGAGCATTGCCTATACTAATTAGAATCAACAATACTCTTACCAGTTTGAGGGACTGTTGGTAAATCTCCTCCATCTGAATTTTTCAAGCAGCTCTAGCGTTCAGACAATCATTCATCTCGAGCTCCTCCATGACGTTTTCCTCCTCAAGTCCATGGATCACAACCTCGAGCCTATGGTACAAGCTATCTCGTCATCGCCTGAGGTCACGCAGCGTGACCATGCATAGCGGCTATTTTTATTTAGGTTGTGGCTGTCTGGTATCCTGGCAACAAGTATTATTGCCTGGATGACGGAGTGACACCTACTTCCTTGCGATGACGGTATTTATTTTACTCATCTTCTTATAATTTGGCCTTCCTGGTTTACTTTCTTCAGGGCCAATTGCACACGGTGATGTGCACACCTTCATGACTTTCCAACAAAGATGGTACCTTTTTCCTTCATGATTTTCCAACAAGATGGTCCTTTTTTTTAGATGTGTAAATATTCCTATTAATCTGCAGTGGCACACATCTAATGTACGTTTCAAATGTTTATTTTGCAGGGCATTACTTTGTTCTATTTATATGAAAAGTCAGCAACTTTCAATAGAACACTCGGGTACCAGGTTTGTGTACCGGTGTCATTTTTCTTAATTTCTGCATGGTTTATTGATTGATTGCATTTCAGTATTTATTTATTTATTTTTAAGATTTATAAAGCGCAACTTTTACCCGTGGGTGTCTTGGCGCTGTGACTCAACTAATTATCTCAATGTGAACATTATCAGACTTCAAAGGTGTTACATTTGAGCAGAGAGGCTATTGGTCAAACAACCAGGTCTTCCCTTTTGCCAAACTGAATAAAAAAAAGAAAAATGAAATTAAGGGTATTTGTGTTTGGTTGCTGCCTGCATATAAGCATTTTTGCCGTGCTATAGTACTATTGAGCATTACATTAGTGAATGGTTTCCTGCATTTGTTTGTATGCAATTGAAGATGGATGCATGCATTGTCTTGTCTGTGTTTTTACTTATTTAGCTATGTTTTTGTTGATTCTGATTTGTGTTGTTTATAGTGCTGGGATCTTTGATGCTACATCCCAAACTATTCATACTCGTGGTGAAGGAGTTGTGTTTTGTTTACCCAATTCTTCTTTTATCTATTATGATTGTGCTCACACTAGTTTGAAACTTTACTTGAAATTTGGTGGTAAGTTATTTACGGTTATTTAGTGCTAGGATTTCTGTATGCTGACATCCTAAACTATTGTGCTATTTTATTTACGCATGCTGGTGCTCAGCCATTACGGACCTCAAGCCTATTTATTTGTGTTGAGTCATTTAGGTACTCAGTTTTATTTAATTGTGATGTGCAATTAAGGTGCTCAATTGTGTTTGTGCTGCTATTGCTTTGCGCAGAGCATCTTAAACTGTTGTGATGAGCCATTTAGGTGCTTATGTATATTTTCCTGTTGTGAGCAAGTTATTTAGCTCTCATTTTAAAAATTTGAATGTGTGGTGAACTTTTTAGGCGCTCAATTCTGTTAATACTTTTTAGTGCTAGGATTGCATTGTTACTTGCATCTTAAACTATTGTGATGGTTAATCTTTATTTGAACCATTATTGGGGTGTTGCATCGCAATCTCCTATTACGTACATTTTCTTGTTTTGAGCAAGTCATTCTCAACTCTGTTTACACCTTTTAGTGCTGGGATTACCTCCTAAACTATTGTGAACGTTAATCTTTATTTGCACCCTGCGTGCAAGTTGTGTTGGACATGATTTAGTCCACCATTACTTTATGCCTGCCGTGTGACTGTGTCTGTGGGGCTAAAAGAGCGTGCCTTTACTTCTATTAGTCTGCAGAGGCACGCACACCTAATGTACGCTTTACACGTTTGTTCTACACAACATTACTGTGTTCCTTTTATTTAAAAGTGAAAGGTGCATTTATTCTTATTTTTCCTAACATTTATCTATAATATGTCTTTGCCTAGTGTATGCTTTATTTTATCCTATTTATACTTATCTCTCTTGCCAATGTGCTACACTTTTACTATGTTCCACTAATTTTGAAACCAGCATATGTACCATCCCTTATGCTTGCTAATGTTGACAATGTCGTGGTATCCTATCTAATTACTTGTGTGGAGCCATGTTGAGTTTAAATCGTATGCTCTCATTTTAACAGGATTTTGCCAGTGCTAGGATTACTAACCTTTACATCCTAAACTGCAGCTATTTTCAGTTTTTTTGCTTATTAGTGACATCAATATATCTCAGTGTTTATAAATACTATATTTCATGCTTGTTAGAAATGAGTGTATTTTTGGTGCTTAATTTGGTGGGGAGCATCTTACGTTCCCATTCTGTACATATTTGCTGGAGCTGAGCATTCTATGTCCTTCTTGCTGTTTTTGCTCAATCCTATTGATTACTCCTGAGCATTTAAATTCCTAATTTTGTGTACTGGAGCTGAGTTATTTGAGTCCTCAATCCTTGTTACTGGTGTTGTTCTTTCTTCACCTATGTTAATTCGTGTACAGCATTATTTAAGCTCTCTTTACGGATTTTTGGGGGGCACTTTACGCTCTACCCGTTCTGGTGTTACCTAGTGTAGAGCATGATTTTAGCTCACCATGTTAGCTTTAGGGGGCACTTTACGCTCCACCCTGTCAGACTACGAGAAAACTCCTTATGGTAACTGCACGGGAACAGAGATGCTAGATCCCAAATCCACCCCTGGTAACAAACTAGAGCTTGAGTAACAAGTCTCCAACTGGTTACCTCGAGGGGGAAGGGGGAAAGTGGATAAAATAACAAACAAGAAGAGACTTTCTCGGCTGGTTCCTCTCGTCAGTCCGACCTGCAGACCGCTACCGATGAGAATACCTAAGGGAAAACAACATTATTAGCTTCTCCTATGACTACTCTACTCTAATTCTAATCTTGGCTTTCTTTCCTCCTCTGACCTACCATGTGCTTCCAAGAGTCTTGCCCTCTCTTCTATTGTCTTCTTTTCTCTTCAGGGTACTAGCTGGGAATTTGACTTTCTACAGATTCTTCCTGCAATGCACAATTTTCAGGTACGTGGATTAGTTCTAAATTCTCCCTATTCTCTTTCGAATGCCTACTCTATTAAACTTACTCACTTCCTTCCTGTACTCCTGTAGTCTTGTTCTCTTATGATTCTTATTATTGTTGCCAACCTTTCCTATGATTTTAAAAGACACCAGAGTTAACTATTAAATGTTTAAGCTGATATCACCTTCTAGTTATTATTTAGCTCTTGGTCTACTTACTGATTAGCTACTCTGTTTTATCTTTTAATCCTCGTATTTCTTCTATTGAGATTTTCGTTTAATCCTTGTATTCTATTCTTTTATTTTTTCTCTACGATACTTTCAATGACTTGTCTTATCGTACACTGCACCAAAAGATCATTTGGACTCTATCTCCGGTAAGTATCTTATATCTTTTTGATTCTATAACGTAATTACTTTCATAACAACGAGTTCTAGTCACTTTTCTCTATTTTCTTGGTCTTTTCTTGACAGCAGCTGGTCCAGCTCTGCTGCTCGACTTGTACTTGATTTTCGGTGGTCAGGTAAGATTTTGTCGCTTGAGTTTCCGTTGATGATGTCAACAAACGTTCTGTCCTCTCTTCGTTTAGTCATAAACTGTGGTCCGACTTACTGCTTACTACTCGGTTATTACTCTCTCTAAATGCGCGCAGGAATTTCAGGGAAACATCTCCTCACGGTCGAATCTCTGGTGAAGTGCGCAGATTCATCAAGCGCGCGCTCCACCTGGACTCCGATGCACCTGAGTTCCATGAACTAGACCGCTGACCTCGGCCCACAAGCAGCGGCCATCTTGGAGTTCTGATATCGTATTCTATCAGACCAGGAACCCCCAATTGGTCTCAAATCCTCGTGTCAATGCTTTTGGTGCTGAATCAGAGCCACCTGTGGTTCAAGGGTCCTGACAGTACCCCCCAACAAGGTAGATCCTCTCCTTGGTTTTGTTGGGAATCGAAGATGAAAGGATTTGACTAACTTCGGAGCGTGAACATCTTCATCCCGCTCCCAAGATCGTTCATCAGGACCATATCCTTTCCAATCTACTAAGTAGTACAGTTGTCCCTTTGAAATTTTGGAATCTAAGATTTCCTTGACCTCGTACTCTATTCCAGTCTCTAACTGTAGGGGTTTTGGAGGTAGTATCTTTCTCAAATTAGTTGGATATTTCTTCAAAAGAGATATATGGAACACTGGGTGAATTTTGAGTTTTGACGGCAAGGTAAGTCTATAAGTCACTGGATTAACCTTTTGCTCTACTGGATAAGGACCAATAAACCGAGGTTGAAATTTCCAGTTTCCCTTTAGTCTTAGGTTCTTAGTACTTAACCAAACATTGTCCCCTATTTCACGTCTCTTTTTGTCAGCATAGGTTTTATACCTTTATTTTGCCACTCTTAGATTTTCTATAGCTTCTTGGTGAATTTGTTCTAGATGTGACACTAAATCCTCAACTGCTGGGACAGAAATGTCGATTTGCCTCAGAGTTGAATTGGGATGTCTTCCATAATTCATATAGAAGGGGGAGAAGCCTGTGGATACAATCTTCGCATTGTTGTGGGCGAACTCAGCCGCCCACAAATACTCTGACCAGTTTCCATTCTGCTTTAATAGTAACAACCTTAGATATTGTTCTAGCTCCTGGTTCGCACTCTCGGTCTGACCATTGGTTTCAGGGTGATAGCTAGTGGAGTATCTTACTTCAGTTCCTAAACTTTCCATGAAGGATTTCCAAAAATGGGAAATGAACTGTGGCTCTCTATCTGAGATTACTACCTTGGGGATTCCATGTATTTTCACTATTTCTGTACTAAGGTAAGTAGCCAACTGCCTAGCTGATGGAACTCCCTTTAAGGCTACGAAATGTGCGATTTTCGAGAAAGAATCTACCACTACTAATATGGTGTTATAACCTTGACTGAGTGGTAAGTCAGTGATGAGATCGAATGTGATCGTATGCCAAGGATAAGGTGGAGTGGGTAAGGGCTGTAGCAAACCTTTCGGAGCCTGCCGATCAGATTTTCCCTGAGCACATATTTCACAAGTCTTAACATATTCCTCGATATCCTTAGACATTTCCGGCCACCAATAATGTCTTTTGATCAGTTCCCTGGTTTTTGTTTCTCCTTTGTGTCCTGCCAATTTTGCATCATGACACTCTTACATTATTTGTTTCTGTAATTCTTTGGTGGGAATATACAAATGTACTTGATAGTAAGGTAGTTGACGAATTATGCTTCTGACTTCTTTTTCCTTAACCCAATCTAGCATAGCCTCTGGGCTCATCGCTTCGGATACACTAGTTTCAAGATTGACTGAGGTTGTAACTCCAATTATCTTTTCCTTCGGAATGATAGATTGATTCTCCAAGGGCATCTTTTGATTTTCGGTATCAATTCTGGATAAGGCGTCGGCCTTCCCG
This sequence comes from Lissotriton helveticus, assembly GCF_964261635.1. Taxonomy (NCBI): domain Eukaryota; kingdom Metazoa; phylum Chordata; class Amphibia; order Caudata; family Salamandridae; genus Lissotriton; species Lissotriton helveticus. The sequence continues at coordinate 665,127,711 of NC_136063.1, forward strand.
TTTTGTGTTCCAGGCCGATATGTAATTACGAAATCATAGTCGGCAAAATATAACGACCATCGCAACTGCCTCGGAGTCAGTGTTCTTGCCGTTTTCAGGAACTTTAAATTACGATGGTCTGTAAATACTGTCACCTGATGCTGAGCTCCCATAAGGTGATGTCGCCACTCCTTGAAGGCGTCTTTTATCGCCAACAGCTCCTTCTCAGTAATGGTATAATTAATTTCAGCTGGGGACAGTTTCCTAGATCTATAGGTGACTGGATCCAATTGTTCTGTAAGCTTGTTCCGTTGTGATAGAACTCTTCCAACAGCTTGATCTGAAGCGTCTGTTTCGACATAAAAAGGTTCGGTGGGATCAGCATGTTGAAGAATTGGAGCCGACGTGAAATCTTGCTTCAAGGAATAGAAGGCCTCCTCCGCTTCTCTTGTCCATTCAAACTGGATTTCTTTCTTGAGCAGTTTAGTAAGTGGTAAAAAAAATTGCGAGAACTCGCTGATAAACCTTCGATAGAAATTGGCAAATCCAATGAAGCTTTGAACCTCTTTTACACTCTCAGGGGACTTCCAATTCACCACTGCTTCGATATTTCGCTGGTCCATAAGTATACCATTAGGGGAGATGACGAAGCCCAAAAATTATACTTGGGTGACTTTAAAAGCGCATTTCTCAAGTTTAACAAACAGTCTGTTATCTCGTAATTTTTGTAAAACCCCTCGCACTTGGTCCTGATGCCTTTCCTGATCCGTGGAGTAGATTAGAATGTCATCTATGTATACTATGGCACATTGATCGATAAACTCATTTAGAACATCATTGATGAAGTGCTGAAAGGCTGCCGGGGCATTGCAAAGACCATAAGGCATGACCTGATATTCGAACAATCCAAATCGGGTTCTGAAGGCCGTCTTCCACTCATCGCCTTCCCGCATTCTGACCAAATGGTAAGCACCTCTCAGGTCGAGTTTTGTGTATATTTGGGCACCTTTCACTTGGTCCAATAAACCCGATATTAGTGGTAACGGGTATCGATTTTTCTTTGTGATTCTGTTGATCGCTCTGTAGTCAATACAGGTCCTCAAATCCCCTTCCTTCTTCGGCACGAAAAACAAAGGCAACAAGACCAGGCATTGAGAGGGTCGAATGAAACCATTTGCAAGGTACTTGTCTAGGTATTCTTTTAGGTGGCTGTGCTTTTTTTCAGATAGTGCGTACACTCTGCTGCAAGGTAGATTGGAACCAGGTTCAATTTCGATCTTGCAGTCACAGACTCTATGTGGAGGAAGTTATTCGGCTTCCACCTCATTGAATACATCCTGAAAATCCTTATATTCTTCAGGTATCTCTAGTGCATTGATCACACATATTGAACCTTCGGTTTGACACAGAGAGTGGGCTGGGTTGAACTCTCGCATACCCTCTTTTTCCTCAAAACAATTTTCCAGACAGTACTTGGAATCCATCCTTATTGTCCTGTTGCTCCAATCAATCGGTGGGTTGTGCTCTGTGAGCCAAGGAAGGCCAAGTATTAATTCAAACTGTGGAGCATCGATCAATTTAAATTGAATCTTCTCCTCATGACCATTGTTTGAAATTAGATGAATTACTTCAGTATGACTTATTATGGGCCCAGATGATAAATTCATCCCATCAACTGCTCTAACAGGTTCGCTTCTGCTCTTCATAATTGCCTGTATTCCTACTCTTCCTGCGAATTTTAAATCGCAAAAGTTTCCAGTGGCTCCTGAGTCTATCATTACTGAGACTCCGGTCAATGTTACATGTCTGAACTTAACTTCCATTGATAAAATCAGGTGAGGGGCCGCAGACTGCAGGGTATTTGCGACTCTGTGTTCTTCTGGAGTTTTCTCTAGCTTCGCATCCACCTGTTCAACTCCTCCAACAGATGGTGCTACTAGTTTTAGTTCGGCTTGAAACTGGTTTTTGGTTTCTTAGGACAATTTCTGACAAAATGACCTCCAGCTCCACAATACATACATAGGTTACTTATTCGTCTTTTTTCTTTTTCTTCCTTCGATAAAGGACCCCGTATCGTACCAATTTGCATAGGCTCCGCACCCACATGCCCATCATTACTTCGGCTACCTTCTGACCTCACGCAGTCAAACCTCGGAACCGTTGGCCTGAATTCTCTTCTCTTCTCGCCTTTTCTTTCTCCTTGTCGAAAATCGATTTCTAAAACTAGATCCATCAGAGCCGAAATTTCGGTGGGTCTGTTAGGTATTCCGGCCAACGCGTCCTTAAGTTCATCCTTCAAGCCACGATAAAAGACTGCAGCTCGCTTACTCTCTGGCCAATTTGTTTCCACTACGAGTTTATTAAATTGTGCCAAATAGGATACCAGATCTCGATTTCCTTGCTTCAAATCAAGCAATTCATTGTCCACCACTTGAGAAATTCTTCTCCTGTCAAATATTCGAAGAAACTCCTCCTTGAATTCTTCATAGTTCCTCAATATCGGATCGTCTCTGGTTATCAGTGGCAAGGACCATGACGCAGCATACCCACTCAAGTAGGACAATGTAAATGCGACTTTAGATTGTGCATCAGGGAAAATTAAAGGGCGACACATGTAATGCAATGAACATTGTGTAATGAATATTTGCGCCTTTTTTGGATCTCCACTAAATCGCTATGGGGCAGCTAGGGGTATGACTGGGGACAAAGAGTAAATAACTTGTGTGGTCGTTCTGTTTGTGCTATCTAACAAGGGACTTGGCGCATCTTGTCCTGAACTGAAAAGTTGTCTAAATCTTTGTACTAATTCTGCCGTTTCTTTTCTGGAATTTGCCATTTCTAATCTCATATGTTGGTTTTCCTCTCTGACTGCGCTTAACTCTTTTTGAATGGTGTCTAAGATTACTCCTATTCCTTCTGCCATCTCTGTTCAGGTGCAAGGTGCAACTTGGGCACTTCACTCTGTCAGACTACGAGAAAACTCCTTATGGTAACTGCACAGGAACAGAAATGCTAGATCCCAAATCCACCCCTGGTAACAAACTAGAGCTTGAGTAACAAGTCTCCAACTGGTTACCTCGAGGGGGAAGGAGGAAAGTGGATAAAATACCAAACAAGAAGAGACTTTCTTGGCTGGTTCCTCTCGTCAGTCCGACCTGCAGACCGCTACCGATGAGAATACCTAAGGGAAAACAATACTATTAGCTTCTCCTATGATAACTCTACTCTAATTCTAATCTTGGCTTTCTTTCCTCCTCTGACCTTCCATGAGCTTCCAAGAGTCTTGCCCTCTCTTCTATTGTCTTCTTTTCTCTTCAGGGTACTGGCTGGGAATTTGACTGTCTACAGATTCTCCCTGCAATTCACAATTTTCAGGTACGTGGATTAGTTTTAAATTCTCCCTATTCTCTTTCGAATTACTACTCTATTAAACGTACTCACTTCCTTCCTGTACTCCTGTAGTCTTGTTCTCTTATGCTTCTTATTATTGTTGCCAACCTTTCCTATGATTTTAAAAGACACCAGAGGTAACTATTAAATGTTTAAGCTGATATGACCTTCTAGTTATTATTTAACTCTTGTTCTACTTACTGATTAGCTATTCTCTTTTATCTTTTAATCCTCGTATTTCTGCTATTGAGATTTTCGTTTAATCCTTGTCTTCTATTCTCTTATTTTTTCTCTAGGATACTTCAATGACTTGTCTTATCGTACACTGCACCAAAAGATCATTTGGACTCTATCTCCTGTAAGTATCTTATATCTTTTTGATTCTATAACGTAATTACTTTCATAACAATGAGTTCTAGTCAGGGTTCAGGGTTTCAAGTCTTTATTTCGATTTAAAAAAAATCATAAAAGACATTTTATATAACATAACAGAAAATATAGGTTATATAATTTGTATAAATTTTAACAAGAGTAGTCCACGTACAAATAGATTAATTATTAAATAAGTAGAACCCAACTACAACAACATCAAAAAATTCAGATATAAAAAAGGAATTCATCAATAAACAAGAACTACATTCAGATAAATTACACTTAAATAAACCAAACAATGCTAAACAACTCAAAGTAACATATAAAGATAAGATTTAAAAAGGAATTAAACATCTTAAATAAGAAACCTGTTATAATCATTAGATTTAGCAGTTACATTGTAATCAAAAACATTTAATAATAAACCATTCGATATATAAAGTGCATAAGATACAGTCTTACATTTTGCAGTAAAAATGGTGTGCAACCTTATAAATCCATATTAGGGAGCTTTATCGCAAGTAGTCAAGTTTTTTGACCTGATGATCCAGGCCCACCCCAGGTATTTAGCTAAGCTCACAACAAACACTTCAGAGGTATTAGTCTTTAGCACCCGTATGGCCTCTGCAGATTTTCTAAAGGGTAGTCGCTGGAACAGTGGTTTTAGCCACTTGGTTCGCGGTGCCAAGTAGTTTGGACAAGCAAATAAAAAATGACCCTCTGATTCCCTCTGCCCCGAACAACTTTTGCAAAGATCTGAAACACCAGTGGTCCATTTATTTACAAAAGTATTCAATGGCAGGGCTCCTACCCGAAACTGGTGGTAGAGTTTCTTGTCCAGAGATTTGGTGATAAGATCCCAATAAAGCTCACGGGACTGGTCCATCTTGAAGGTGAGGAACCTACCCGCGAGACTGGTAGAACAGGAAGCAGAAACTCGTGTTTGGCGGAGCGAAGCCCAATACAGTATTTTAAACTCTTGTTTAGAGGGAAAAGCATTAGTTGTCGGAGCTATCCAAAGTTGTTCTAACCCCATATTTTGCAAGATGGATTTTACCGCTTTGAGCCATGGGATTTTTCCAGAACCTCCAATTGACCTGACTTCTGCTAGTTCTTTTGCAAATAAAGATAGGCCAGGGGAGGTCCACAATCGCCTCCAAAGGGCCACCAATCTAAATCTGGCCATCTCATTAATCGGGAGGCATCCCAGATCCAAGCAAAGGGGAATAGATGGAGACGACTGAGGTAGACCTGTCAAATTCCGTAGGAACTTACATTGGGTTTTAAACAGATTTAAGAGATCCATATGGCCCCAGAGATCTGCCCCATATAAAATCGCGGTGCTAATTTTGGCGTCATAGATCTTAAGGGCTGGGGAAACCCGCTTGGTGATAGATCTCTATGCTCTTTTATTAAACAGCCAGTTAGCCGAGCTAGCTTAAGATTCTGTGCGCCGACTTGATCTTTCCATCTCAAACGGCTGTCTAAGGTGACACCCAGATAGGTCATAGTCTCAACTTGCTCTAGGTTTACTCCACTCAAACTTACTGAACTCCTGACTGGGTGGTTTCTTGTAAAAACCATGAACTTCGTTTTGCTGACGTTCACCGTAAGGTTGTTTATGGCACAGAACTCCTCAAAGCGGTCCAGCGCCCGCTGCAACCCGCTACGTGTTCTAGAGAGGAGTAGAGTGTCATCGGCAAAGATGAGCATGGGAAACCTTGTTCCTGCCAGCATTGGGGCATCAGTGGGGGCATCCGAAAAAAATTTCACCACTTGGTCAATAAACAGAAGGAAGAGTGTTGGTGCCAGGACGCACCCCTGGCGAACACCTCTGGTTACGGGAAATGGTTCCGTCACTTGACCCTGGCCACCCCACCTTACCCTCGCAAAATTGTCCTCATGAAGTTTAATTATTAAGTCAAGGAGCTCTATTGGCATACCCAAGTTTCTCATAACTCCCCACAGTTTATCCCTTGGCACAAGATCGAAGGCGGACTTCAGATCGATAAATGCGGCAAAGATGGTACCACCCCCAAGCAAAACCACTTTCCAGTAGATCAGACAAAGTCTGAACACCTGGTCGATGGTGCTTATACCCGATCTGAAGCCCGCCTGCATGGGAGATAGTATGCCCTCAAGTTCCATCAACCCTGAACCCTACCCAGGACCATACGCGCAATAATTTTTTGCATAGAGTCGATCAAACTGATCGGGCGGTAGTTCCCTGGGTTAGATCTGTCGCCTTTTTTGAATATTGGTATTATCTCGGCCCCCTTCCAAGATTTTGGAATTCTTGCCCCTTTAGCTAACGAATTAGCAATCATGGTTATATAGGGCAACCACAAGGCGGGGTTTGCTTTAAACAGGTCAGCGGGGATGAGGTCCATACCAGGTGCTTTCCCTCCCAAGGTCAAACACAGAGCTAGCTCAGCCTCAGTTTCTGAAAAGATGAGTTTTTCCCCGTGATTTTGTGTCAAGGGTGCCTCTCTCAGTATTTGTAAGGGCATAGGGGTTTCAGCACTGAATTGGGCTGCATAAAAGGTCACCCACTCTACTGGAGGTACGTAGTTGGCGGGGGTACGCAATTCGCAAGTATTCCCCCACTTAACTAAATCCCAGAACTTAGTGGGGTTATTTGAGGTGGAAGCATCCAAGAGATCCGACCAATACTTGTCCTCCCACTCTCGTTTGGCTTCCCACTGTGTTTTCCTGCATCGCTGTCTAGCCATTTTAACTGTGCTCATGTCCCGGGATTTGATTGCTTTAATGAGATGTGTGTGGGCCTCCCTGCATTTTTTATTATACCATTTCTGGGGATGAGCGTTAACTATTGTGGCAGCTTTCTGACATGGGAGAGAGAGTAGGGGCTTTAGCTGATCAAAACAATCAATATGAAGATTGATAACATTGTTAGCTACATCCACACTACCCCCCGACAGATCATTTTTCAACATTTTATTAGAAGCATTTGTAACCACAGTGTTAACATTATCCCATAAGCTTTCGTCCTCCACAATTCTGGACCATTTTAACTTCCTCCTGTCATTAGTTAACAAAACATCCCCTGCCCATGAAATACTAGGCTCCTCCAGACTCTTTATACCTGGCAGTTTTAATTGGAGTGACAAAGGATTGTGGTCACTTTCAGGACGCAGTATAACTTCCATGTCCACTAATAGGGGCCAATAGTCTAACTTTATCAAAATATAGTCAATACGGCTTCGCCTTAAGCCGTTGTCGAAGGTGCAATTGGCTCCTTTGTCCGATCTTGTGCGGCCATTACTAGCCCGAAATCCCCGATTTAAACAAAGAGCCATCCAGTTTACTGCCGCCTCGGTCGCATTAGCAGGTCTATCGACCGTCAAATCGGGAATGTCCCAAGCAGCATCTTCAGATGACCCCCAACTGTCCCCTAAGTCATACAATGGCTCAAAAGTGCAGTTAAAATCGCCTGCTAAAAGAATGACACTTCCACTGCCCATATCAGCGAGCTTATGATCCAATACATTCAACAGTGGAGGGCTGCGGCCACCTGGTTGGCCTCTAGCATATATATTAAACAGGGTCAGAGCCTGATGCTTGTCCTTGGTCAGCTTAATTATAAGAAGGTCCGGGTTCTGTACAGATAACTCTACGGGGTGGAATCCCAATGACTGCTTTACCCAGATTAATAAGCCTCCTGATGCACGCCCTTTACCACCTCTGATCGCAGGTTTGAAAAAATTAACATAACCCAACCTGAAGGTTGGGTCTGGTGCCCAAGTTTCCTGAAGCAGGATGATGTCAAATTTATCCACAAAGTCCAACCAGTCCATGGACAGCATGCGAGCCTTAATCCCAGCAATGTTCCAGGATAATATGTTTAAATTTTCTAGAGCAGAAACCACAGGGGGAGATAACAAAGCAGAAGCTACAGGAGATGCCTGTTCAACCCCACAACCCTTCCTATGCTACAAAATCCTAGAATCATCCATTGGATCCCCACATTTCACAGCCTCTAACTTATGTTTTGAAGCTAATATTGTAGTCTCCGTTGTACCTAGGTCCCCCATAATTCCATCTGTATTATTATGCAAAGACTGTGCTGTTTCCCTGTTCCACCTCACCAATTTATGGCCATCAATTTCAACAGGAATGCTCAGACCAGGTGGAATATGATGTCAGTCTATCGCCTCAAGGTCTGATAAGGGGCCAAAGTGATTAAAGAGGAATGGTCGAGACTGGACTAAAGGGGTCATTTCCAAAGGATATCTCCTAACTGGTGGTTGATCGAAGATGGGATTTGGTCGAATCAGGCTTTGTCTATGTGGGTAAAAATATGACAGGCCCAATGTTTGAACGTCCCCCTGTCTGGCAAACCTAGGTTCTCTTTGGATAGTATCCACCACCCATGGGTCCTTAAACGAGATTAGGATGCAATCTCCCTCCAGATCCTTTTTACCATGGCCCACCCAGTCTACTCTCCTTACCAATAGTATTTCAGTTGGTGAGGAGGGAGGTAAGGGTCGGTTTTTATTTAACCAAAAGGTCACTTTGTTCCGAAGGTCCCCGTGCGACTCTTTACTACCTATTTTTAATGGAGCAACACCAGTTAATACTATTGTATAACGTGTTGCTTCTATAGGGAGATCAGCGCGTGGGGTAGTATACCTAGATTGCTTCTCCACCCTTGAGTTGGTGTTACTGTGTTGGCTAGGTATTTGTCTGTGAGGTGGATGTCGAGAAAGAATAGGATTAGGTTTTGCCTGTGGGGGTGGGTTAGTACTTTGGGATCCAACAGAATTATGATTGGCAATAGCCTTCATCTTTGGGGAGTGTGGTAGGGGATTCTCAAGTTTCTTTGTTAATGTAGTTTTTGCCATCCCCCCCCTGTAGGCCTATTGACGTTTGTCCCTGCTGGTTGAGTGTTAGTGGCATTACTAGTCGGGATCTTATTTACACTGGGTTGCTTTCGGGCTGTCTGTGTGATAGTGGCTCTTACAGGGCTGGTGCCAGATAGTTTTTGTAACATGGCCAAGTTTGTATTCACTACAGCCTCCATTGCATCTATTTTGGTGGTCATTAACCTAGTCCGATCCAGAACGGGTAATAGGAGAGATTTAATCATAGCCTCCATTTTTACTAACAAAATCTCATCGCTATTAAAACACATGGGACAGGGGTTGGAAGAGCCCAAGGTGGTAAGAGAAGGGCACTGAACAATAGGAAATACAGAGGAAGGGGGTATACCTGGAGAGTGTCCAGAGGCCTGACTTTTATTACATAATGTGTCTTTTGTTTTTGACATCTTACATTCTCTCCCCCCCGACAAACTCAAATGTTGCTTCCGCTTTCTAGATGTTATATCTGTGCTCGTAGTATCTATAGTAGCGACAAGATTAGAGGCGTTGGTGGGTGGGTGGCTAGAGTGCTGACTAGGTTCGGGGTCCTCGCTAACCTGCGAAGTATCCTCCATAGTAACTTGGGAGTCGTCCAAGTTATATGCGTCTTCATCCAATAAACGAGCAGGAGGACTCTCCCCCCCAGTATCTAGGTGTACAATTGCCTCGGTGGTGAAAGAATGAATACAATTGAATGCTGCATGTGCAGCAGGGCTGGTAATAGTGGCTAAACTGCCCAACGAGGAGCGCTTGCCACTAACTAGATCAAGCGACAGTCTTTTTTCCACCATCTCAATTTCTTTTTCCAAAATCCCCGTAGCTCGTGTAATAAAAGCGTCCAGCGGGCCCGAAACAACTCCCTTGGATGTTTGGATCTGGACAGTACGATCCTTGCCTGATCTTAAGGTCATGACTAGATCAAAATTAGACTGATTACAACAATGTAAGAATGACCTTACAAAACCCTACAATATATGGGTGATTTAATTTATTTGATTTAATTAGCCTCAGGATCAGTTTAGCAATCTTGTGTCCATACCCTCAATACCAAGGGAATATAGCACTTAATAGTCCGCCTACCTTAGATGCGTCCGATACGACCAAGGGGGATGGGCCGAGGCCGTACTCTGCCGTACTCGAACGGCCTCAAACGGCCCGCTCTTTGCCCAGTCTTCGCCCCGGCCTTAGTCCCGCGCGCGTCCCGCGTGCGCGCGGCTATGATGCGTTATCAAGGGAAGGAGCAGGAAGGGGCGGGAAGAGGACCAGCTGCGGCCGATCAGCGCCGCTGAGCAGGCTGGTCCTCGCAGTCCCTCCTCCGGCCGTGTGTGTGGGGCAGAGGGTCAGCAGCGAGGTCGTGGCTCCTACAATGGCCAGGCAAGGTCCAATGGGATATCCCCAGCAAGGTCTTCAACCCACGAGCGGCGCCCGCGCAGCGGGGGCCGCGAGGCGTGGCGTAGTGGCAAGAGACGATGTGGCAAGAAACAATATGGCAAGAACTCTGCAGCAACTCCCAGGTAGGGTGAATGGAGGCTCCCAACAACACACGCTCCACAGAGTCTTATCAGCAGGAAGGGGCGGGAAGAGGACCAGCTGCGGCCGATCAGCGCCGCTGAGCAGGCTGGTCCTCGCAGTCCCGCCTCCGGCCGTGTGTGTGGGGCAGAGGGTCAGAAGCGAGGTCGTGGCTCCTACAATGGCCAGGCAAGGTCCAATGGCGATATCCCCAGCAAGGTCTTCAACCCACGAGCGGCGCCCGCGCAGCGGGGGCCGCGAGGCGTGGCGTAGTGGCAAGAGACGATGTGGCAAGAAACAATATGGCAAGAACTCTGCAGCAACTCCCAGGTAGGGTGAATGGAGGCTCCCAACAACACACGCTCCACAGAGTCTTATCAGCAGGAAGGGGCGGGAAGAGGACCAGCTGTGGCCGATCAGCGCTGCTGAGCAGGCTGGTCCTCGCAGTCCCGCCTCCGGCCGTGTGTGTGGGGCAGAGGGTCAGCAGCGAGGTTGTGGCTCCTACAATGGCCAGGCAAGGTCCAATGGCGATATCCCCAGCAAGGTCTTCAACCCACGAGCGGCGCCCGCGCAGCGGGGGCCGCGAGGCGTGGTGTAGTGGCAAGAGACGATGTGGCAAGAAACAATATGGCAAGAACTCTGCAGCAACTCCCAGGTAGGGTGAATGGAGGCTCTAGTGAGTTCTAGTCACTTATCTCTATTTTCTTGGTATTTTCTTGACAGCCACTGGTCCAGCTCTGCTGCTCGACTTGTACTCGATTTTCGGTGGTCAGGTAAGATTTTGTCGCTTGAGTTTCCGTTGATGATGTCAACAAACGTTCTGTCCTCTCTTCGTTGAGTCATAAACTGTCGTCCGACTCACTGCTTACTACTCGGGTATTACTCTCTCTAAATGTGCGCAGGTACTTCAGGGAAACATCTCCTCACGGTCGAATCTCTGGTGAAGTGCGCAGATTCATCAAGCGCGCGGAGCAGGAAGGGGCGGGAAGAGGACCAGCTGCGGCCGATCAGCGCCGCTGAGCAGGCTGGTCCTCGCAGTCCCTCCTCCGGCCGTGTGTGTGGGGCAGAGGGTCAGCAGCGAGGTTGTGGCTCCTACAATGGCCAGGCAAGGTCCAATGGCGATATCCCCAGCAAGGTCTTCAACCCACGAGCGGCGCCCGCGCAGCGGGGGCCGCGAGGCGTGGTGTAGTGGCAAGAGACGATGTGGCAAGAAACAATATGGCAAGAACTCTGCAGCAACTCCCAGGTAGGGTGAATGGAGGCTCTAGTGAGTTCTAGTCACTTATCTCTATTTTCTTGGTATTTTCTTGACAGCCACTGGTCCAGCTCTGCTGCTCGACTTGTACTCGATTTTCGGTGGTCAGGTAAGATTTTGTCGCTTGAGTTTCCGTTGATGATGTCAACAAACGTTCTGTCCTCTCTTCGTTGAGTCATAAACTGTCGTCCGACTCACTGCTTACTACTCGGGTATTACTCTCTCTAAATGTGCGCAGGTACTTCAGGGAAACATCTCCTCACGGTCGAATCTCTGGTGAAGTGCGCAGATTCATCAAGCGCGCGGAGCAGGAAGGGGCGGGAAGAGGACCAGCTGCGGCCGATCAGCGCCGCTGAGCAGGCTGGTCCTCGCAGTCCCTCCTCCGGCCGTGTGTGTGGGGCAGAGGGTCAGCAGCGAGGTCGTGGCTCCTACAATGGCCAGGCAAGGTCCAATGGCGATATCCCCAGCAAGGTCTTCAACCCACGAGCGGCGCCCGCGCAGCGGGGGCCGCGAGGCGTGGCGTAGTGGCAAGAGACGATGTGGCAAGAAACAATATGGCAAGAACTCTGCAGCAACTCCCAGGTAGGGTGAATGGAGGCTCCCAACAACACACGCTCCACAGAGTCTTATCAGCAGGAAGGGGCGGGAAGAGGACCAGCTGTGGCCGATCAGCGCTGCTGAGCAGGCTGGTCCTCGCAGTCCCGCCTCCGGCCATGTGTGTGGGGCAGAGGGTCAGCAGCGAGGTCGTGGCTCCTACAACGGCCAGGCAAGGTCCAATGGCGATATCCCCAGCAAGGTCTTCAACCCACGAGCGGCGCCCGCGCAGCGGGGGCCGCGAGGCGTGGCGTAGTGGCAAGAGACGATGTGGCAAGAAACAATATGGCAAGAACTCTGCAGCAACTCCCAGGTAGGGTGAATGGAGGCTCTAGTGAGTTCTAGTCACTTATCTCTATTTTCTTGGTATTTTCTTGACAGCCACTGGTCCAGCTCTGCTGCTCGACTTGTACTCGATTTTCGGTGGTCAGGTAAGATTTTGTCGCTTGAGTTTCCGTTGATGATGTCAACAAACGTTCTGTCCTCTCTTCGTTGAGTCATAAACTGTCGTCCGACTCACTGCTTACTACTCGGGTATTACTCTCTCTAAATGTGCGCAGGTACTTCAGGGAAACATCTCCTCACGGTCGAATCTCTGGTGAAGTGCGCAGATTCATCAAGCGCGCGCTCCACCTGGACTACGATGTACCGGAGGTCCATGAACTAGACTGCTGACCTCTGCCCACACGCAGCGGCCATCTTGGAGTTCCGATATCATATTCTATCAGACCAGGAACCCCCAATTGGTCTAAAATCCTCGTGTCGATGCTTTCGGTGCTGAATCAGAGCCAGCTGTGGTTCAAGGGTCCTGACAGTACCCCCCAACAAGGTAGATCCTCTCCTTCTTATTTTCGTTAGGAATCGAAGATGAAAGGATTTGACTAACTTCGGGCGTGAACATCTTCATCCCGCTCCCAAGATCGTTCCTCAGGACCATATCCTTTCCAATCTACTAAGTAGTACAGTTGTCCCTTTGAAATTTTGGAATCTAAGATTTCCTTGACCTCGTACTCTGTTCCAGTCTCTAACTGTAGGGGTTGGTTTTGGAGGTAGTATCTTTCTCAAATTAGTTGGGGATTTCTTCAAAAGAGATATATGGAACACTGGGTGAATTTTGAGTTTTGACGGCAAGGTAAGTGTATAAGTCACTGGATTAACCTTTTTCTCTACTGTATAAGGACCAATAAACCGAGGTTGAAATTTCCGGTTTCCCTTTAGTCTTAGGTTCTTAGTACTTAACCAAAACGTTGTCCCCTATTTCTAAGAGGGGACCTTCACGTCTCTTTTTGTCAGCATAGGTTTTATACATTTCTTTTGCTACTCTTAGATTTTCTGTAGCTTCTTGGTGAATTTGTTCTAGATGTGACACTGAATCCTCAACTGCTGGGACGGAAATGTCGATTTGCCTGAGAGTTGAATTGGGATGTCTTCCATAATTCATATAGAAGGGGGAGAAGCCTGTGGATACAATCTTCGCATTGTTGTGGGCGAACTCAGCCGCCCACAAATACTCGGACCAGTTTCCATTCTGATTTAATAGTAACAGCCTTAGATATTGTTCTAGCTCCTGGTTCGCCCTCTTGGTCTGACCATTGGTTTCAGGGTGGTAGCTAGTGGAGAATCTTACTTCAGTTCCTAAACTTTCCATGAAGTATTTCCAAAAATGGGAAATAACCTGTGGCCCTCTATCTGAGATTACTACCTTGGGGATTCCATGTATTTTCACTATTTCTGTACTAACGTAAGTAGCCAACTGCCTAGCTGATGGAACTCCCTTTAAGGCTACGAAATGTGCCATTTTCGAGAAAGAATCTACCACTACTAATATGGTGTTATAACCTTGACTGAGTGGTAAGTCAGTGATGAGATCTAATGTGATCGTATGCCAAGGATAAGGTGGAGTGGGTAAGGGCTGTAGCAAACCTTTCGGAGCCTGCCGTTCAGATTTTCCTTGAGCACATATCTCACAAGTCTTAACATATTCCGCGATATCCTTAGACATTTCCGGCCACCAATAATGTCTTTTGATCAGTTCCTTGGTTTTTGTTTCTCCTTTGTGTCCTGCCAATTTTGCATCATGACACTCTTACATTACTTGTTTCTGTAATTCTTTGGTGGGAATATACATATGTACTTGATAGTAAAGGAGTTGACGAATTATGCTTCTGCCTTCTTTTTCCTTAACCCAATCTAGCATAGCCTCTGGGCTCATCGCTTCGGATACACTAGTTTCAAGATTGACTGAGGTTGTAACTCCAATTATCTTTTCCTTCGGAATGATAGATTGATTCTCCAAGGGCATCTTTTGATTTTCGGTATCAATTCTGGATAAGGCGTCGGCCTTCCCGTTTTGTGTTCCAGGCCGATAGGTAATTACGAAATCATAGTCGGCAAAGTATAACGACCATCGCAACTGCCTCGGAGTCAGTGTTCTGGCCGTTTTCAGGAACTTTAAATTACGATGGTCTGTAAATACTGTCACCTGATGCTGAGCTCCCATAAGGTGATGTCGCCACTCCTTGAAGGCGTCTTTTATCGCCAACAGCTCCTTCTCAGTAATGGTATAATTAATTTCAGCTGGGGACAGTTTCCTAGATCTATAGGCGAATGGATGCAATTGTCCTGTAAGCTTGTTCGTTGTGATAGAACTCCTCCAACAGCTTGATCTGAAGCGTCTGTTTCGACATAAAAAGGTTCGGTGGGATCAGCATGTTGAAGATTTGTAGCCGACGTGAAATCTTGCTTCAAGGAATTGAAGGCCTCCTCCGCTTCTCTTGTCCATTCAAACTGGATTCCTTTCTTGAGCAGTTTAGTAAGTGGTAAAAAAATTTGCGAGAACTTGCTGATAAACATTCGATAGAAATTGGCAAATCCAATGAATGTTTGAACCTCTTTTACACTCTCAGGGGACTTCCAATTCACCACTGCTTCGATCTTTCGCTGGTCCATAAGTATACCATTAGGGGAGATGACGAAGCCCAAAAATTCTACTTGGGTGAAGTTAAAAGCGCATTTCTCCAGTTTAACAAACAGTCTGTTATCTCGTAATTTTTGTAAAACCCCTCGCACTTGGTCCTGATGCCTTTCCTGATCCGTGGAGTAGATTAGAATGTCATCTATGTATACTATGGCACGTTGATCGATAAACTCCTTTAGTACATCATTGATTAAGTGCTGAAAGGCTGCCGGGGCATTGCAAAGACCATAAGGCATGACCTGATATTCGAACAATCCAAATCGGGTCCTGAAGGCCGCCTTCCACTCATCGCCTTTCCGCATTCTGACCAAATGGTAAGCAACTCTCAGGTCAAGTTTTGTGTATATTTGGGCACCTTTCACTTGGTCCAATAAAACCGATATTAGTGGTAACGGGTATCGATTTTTCTTTGTGATTCTGTTGATCGCTCTGTAGTCAATACAGGTCCTCAAATCCCCTTCCTTCTTCGGCACGAAAAACAAAGACGACGAGACCAGGGATTGGGAGGGTCGAATGAAACCACTTGCAAGGTACTTGTCTAGGTATTCTTTTAGGTGGCTGTGCTCTTTTTCGGTTAGTGCGTACACTCTGCTGCAAGGTAGATTGGAACCAGGTTCAATTTCGATCTTGCAGTCATAGACTCTGTGTGGAGGAAGTTGTTCGGCTTCCACCTCATTGAATACATCCTGAAAATCCTTATATTCTTCAGGTATCTCTAGTGCATTGATCACACATATTGAACCTTCGGTTTGACACAGAGAGTGGGCTGGGTTGAACTCTCGCATACCCTCTTTTTCCTCAAAACAATTTTCCAGACAGTACTTGGAATCCATCCTTATTGTCCTGTTGCTCCAATCAATCGTTGGGTTGTGCTCTGTGAGCCAAGGAAGGCCAAGTATTAATTCAAACTGTGGAGCATCGATCAATTTAAATTGAATCTTCTCCTCATGACCATTGTTTGAAATTAGATGAATTACTTCAGTATGACTTATTATGGGCCCAGATGATAAATTCATCCCATCAACTGCTCTAACAGGTTTGCTTCTGCTCTTCATAATTGCCTGTATTCCTACTCTTCCTGCGAATTTTAAATCGCAAAAGTTTCCAGTGGCTCCTGAGTCTATCATTACTGAGACTCCGGTCAATGTTACATGTCTGAACTTAACTTCCATTGATAAAATCAGGTGAGGGGCCGCATACTGCAGGGTATTTGCGACTCTGTGTTCTTCTGGAGTTTTCTCTAGCTTCGCATCCACCTGTTCAACTCCTCCAACAGATGGTGCTACTAGTTTTCCTTCGGCTTGAAACTGGTTTTTGGTTTCTTAGGACAATTTCTGACAAAATGACCTCCAGCTCCACAATACATACATAGGTTACTTGTTTGTCTTTTTTCTTTTTCTTCCTTCGATAAAGGACCCCGTATCGTGCCAATTTGCATAGGCTCCGCACCCAAATGCCCATCATTACTTCGGCTACCTTCTGACCTCACGCAGTCAAACCTCGGAACCGTTGGCCTGAATTCTCTTCTCTTCTCGCCTTTTCTTTCTCCTTGTCGAAAATCGATTTCTAAAACTAGATCCACCAGAGCGGAAATTTCGGTGGGTCTGTTAGGTATTCCGGCCAATGCGTCCTTAAGTTCATCCTTTTACGCCACGATAAAAGACTGCAGCTCGCTTACTCTCTGCCAATTTGTTTCCACTACGAGTTTATTAAATTGTGCCAAATAGGATACCAGATCTCGATTTCCTTGCTTCAAATCAAGCAATTCATTGTCCACCACTAGAAAATTCTTCTCCTGTCAAATATTCGAAGAAACTCCTCCTTGAATTCTTCATAGCTCCTCAATATCGGATCGTCTCTGATTATCAGTGGCAAGGACCATGACGCAGCATCCCCACTCCAGTAGGACAATGCAAATGCGACTTTAGATTGTGCATCAGGGAAAATTGAAGGGCGACACATGTAATGCAATTAACATTGTGTAATGAATATTTGCGCCTTTTGTGGATCTCCACTAAATCGCTCTGGGGCAGCTAGGGGTAGGACTGGGGACAAAGAGTGAATAACTTGTGTGGTCGTTCTGTTTGTGCTATTTAACAAGGGACTTGGCGCATCTTGTCCTGAACTGAAAAGTTGTCAAAATCTTTGTACTAATTCTGCTGTTTCTTTTCTAGAATTTGCCATTTCTAATCTCATATGTTGGTTTTCCTCTCTGACTGCGCTTAACTCTTTTTGAATGGTGTCTAAGATTACTCCTAACCCTTGTACATCTATTCCTTCTGCCATCTCTGTTCAGGTGCAAGGTGCAACTTGGGCACTTCACTCTGTCAGACTATGATAAAACTCCTTATGGTAACTGCACGGGAACAGAGATGCTAGATCCCAAATCCACCCCTGGTAACAAACTAGAGCTTGAGTAACAAGTCTCCAACTGGTTACCTCGAGGAGGAAGGGGGAAAGTGGATAAATTAACAAACAAGAAGAGACTTTCTTGGCTGGTTCCACTCGTCAGTCCGACCTGCAGACCACTACTGATGAGAATACCTAAGGGAAAACAACACTATTAGCTTCTCCTATGACTACTCTACTTTAATTCTAATCTTGGCTTTCTTTCCTCCTCTGACCTACCATGAGCTTCCAAGAGTCTTGCCCTCTCTTCTATTGTCTTCTTTTCTCTTCAGGGTACTGGCTGGGAATTGGACTTTCTACAGATTCTTCCTGCAATGCACAATTTTCAGGTACGTGGATTAGTTCTAAATTCTCCCTATTCTCTTTCGAATGACTACTCTATTAAACGTACTCACTTCCTTCCTGTACTCCTGTAGTCTTGTTCTCTTATGCTTCTTATTATTGTTGCCAACCTTTCCTATGATTTTAAAAGACACCAGAGTTAAATCTCTGGTGAAGGGAGCAGATTTATCAAGCGTGCGCTCCACCTGGACTCCGATGCACCGGAGGTCCATGAACTAGACCGCTGACCTCTGCCCACAAGCAGCGGCCATCTTGGAGTTCCGATATTGTATTCTATCAGACCAGGAACCCCCAATTGGTCTCAAATCCTCGTGTCGATGCTTTCGGTGCTGAATCAGAGCCACCTGTGGTTCAAGGTTCCTGACACACCCTACAAACAAGTATGTTTAGGACATGATTTAATAGTCCACCTTAATAAGTTTTTGGGGGCACTCTATGCTCCACCCTACGTGTAAATTGTGATGGACATTATGTTAGTCCACCTTGAGATTGGGGGAGCCCTTTACGCCTTCACCATGTTTCTGTTAATTTATGTAGAGCATAACTGTAGCTCACATTTCTGATTTTGGGGGCACTGTACGCCCCATTTTATGTACAATTATAGTACATTTTATTGCATGAGTTGCATTTTCTATTTTTGTCTATTTTTGGACTTCTCTCTCGTGTGTATTGGGGGAGGTGTGTTATGTGTGTGATTAGTGTTTTTCTTAAATCCTTTCGCTTCTGTTATATGTTCTTTTTCCATGGCACTCGCCTCCTTAATTTTGCCTATTGTCTCCGTTAGGGAGGGAGGTGTGTGGTATCCTGCCTTCTATTCTTCTCTGTCCTTTCACTTTGTCCTACAATTGATAATTTTGATTACACCGTAAACTGCTAATGCTAATGTCATTGCATGTATTTTCCTGTGCAGGCTAGTTATATCACAAGGTCATTTTACAGTGTTTCATTGTAATTTTAAAATGAGTTAATGATTAGGTACTTATTTTCACAACTCTGTTTGCTGGAGCTGAGCTTTTAGTGTGCTCAATCCTATTGATTCATGATGAGTCTTTAAGTGTTCATTTCAGTTTGCTGGAGCTGAGCTTTTAGTGTGCCTAATCCTATTGATTCTTGATGAGCGTTTTAGTGCTCAATTCTGTGTGCTGGAGTTGAGCGATTACGGTCCTCAATCCTATTTATTGGTGCTAAGTCACTTATGCGCTCAATTTCAGATACACATGTTCTTGTTGGTAACCTTTACTTGCATTGGTTTGTGTAGAGCAATCTTGTTAAGGTCATTTTACCAATTTTGGGGTGCAGCTTACGCTCCACCCTTACTTGTGTTGGTTTGTGTAGGGCTTTATCCCTAAGCTCACCTTACTAATTTGGGGGCACCTTACACTCCACCAATGTATAAATTGTGTAGGAAAACTTGAATCCATCATAATTAAGGGGGGCACTTACACTCCACCCATGTATAAATGCTTAGGACATGATTTGAGTCCACCATAATTTAGGGGGGCATTGTTCGCTCTATCCTATGTGTAAGTTGTGTAGGGCATGAATTAAGTCCACAATTATTATCTGCACTCCATCATATCCTTGTTATGGGAGGCATCCTACGCTCCACCCAAGTGATGTTAGGTGTATAACAGTTGCATTATTGATGCTCACATTTTGAGGTTGGAGGTTCTCTACTCTCCAATTGGTGTACAAGTTTAGTACATTGTATTGTTTAAGTTACTTTGTCCTTCTCCGGACTTAAAAGTATTTCTCTATACTGTTCATTAGGGGGAAGTGTGTTAAGTGTGTGTTTAGTGTTTTTTCTTAAATCCTTTCGCTCTTGTTATATGTTCTTTTTTTCGTTCTACTTGCCTCCTTAATTCTGCATTTTGTCTCCGTTAGGGAGGGAGGTGTGTGGAATCGTGCCTTCTGCTCTACTTTGTCCTTTCTCTGTGTCCTTTCGTCTGCTGCTCAGCCAGTCTCTGTGATGTCATGGAATGTTGCCTCTGTGTATGTTCAAGTGTATCTGTTTGCCTCTGTGTATGTTCAAGGCATCTGTCAGTTTATGAATGAAGGCTGAGCAGCAGGGCTGCTGCTCCCGGTGGGGCTTTCCACTTTGTACCATACTACTTTGGATTATTGTACTGCTTATCCCGTGACTTCAACTTGGAAATTAAACTACATCTTGGATACAGCATTTACTGAGTCTGACACTTTTATTAGATTCTACATGATGTGATGTGGTAGTTGGAAATTGAGACTTGTGGGTGCATTCTGGATAGTCTGGAGTATGTGTAGGAGTTGCATGGAGTTTTCCAGGATAGAAAGTATTGCCGTAGTTCAACCTGCTGGTGATGAGTGCTTACATAAGGGTCTGTCTGGTGTTCTGAGGGAACCATTAATGCATCAACACTAAGCCCAACCACTAAGGATGGTCCAGAACTGGCCAGGTACATGTTAAGAAGTGCTCAGGCTGCTAACCTTGAGGTTGTAGAAGCAGTGGTTGCCCCAAGCAAAGTGTATTCCGGAACTAAAGTAGATGGGACACAGGTAATAAAAGATAGTCAAAAACCTGTCAGAACAACAAAGGAGCTTCTGGTCAAGGACACAGAGACAGGGACAGCAGCACCTAGTAAACTAATTAAGGATAGATTAAGTCTTTAACGTAAAATCAAGGTTACTCCCTCATTAAGGACTTACTTTAAAATTCTACCAAAGACTGTAATTCTAAGTAATAGCCTCCGTCCCAAGATGGATGCAAGGATTGAATAGTGTTCACACGGGAATGGGGATAATTTGTGGTCTTCGTCCTCTACCTCTTTCCCCGTCTCTGCCTCTGCCCCTGCATCTGTCTTGGAACAGGTCTCAAGTATGGGGGATTGGTCAAATGATGTCTCCCTAAACCGTTCCCAGGTTTTGGCCATAGAATCTGTCCCCGATGAGTTTTCCCTGAGTTCGGGCCCGGCAAAGGACCTTGCAAGTCATGTGGAAGACGAAATATCTACTAATTCGACCAGTAAGGAGCTGTGTTCCCCCTTGGAAAATCTTCCCAAGGAAGATGTCTCCATTGCTAATCTTCTCAAAACTCTCACAATGGAAATAAAAAATTGCTTCAAAATCTCTGAGTGTAATCAGAAAGACATTAGAGGTGTCTGTGACAATTTGGAGAAAAAGTTTGATGACCTTAATTCAAGAACTGTGATCCTTGAAGGGGAAGTAAAGATTCTTAAAGAAACAGTAGAGGGTAATGCAGCTGAACTAGAGGTTTCAAAAAAGAGGGATAGAGAACAACAGGAGAGGCTAGAAAGATTAGAAAATTTTCAGAGGCGAAATAATCTGAAGTTTCTGAGAATAGAAGAGGGCAAAGAAGGGGAGGACATCAAATCCTTTATTGTTCACCTGATCAAAAAAGAGCTACTTATTTAAGAATCGGAGGAGGAGATAAGCAAGGACATACAGAGAATACACAGGGACCCTGATAGGTCCCTAACCAGAATAGAGCTAAACCTAGGAGGATCCTGGTAAACTTCTTGACTTACTCCCTTAAGGAGAAGATTCTGTTTCGTGCCCTGTCAAAAAAGGGGATGGAGATAGATGGAGTTAAGTTCAAAATTAGATCAGATATCTCGACCGAAACCTCCAATAGGCAATGGGAGCTAGGCAAGAGAATTGACCCTGTTAGGAAGCTTGGTGCGTCTGAGCAGTTAAAATTTCCAGCGATGTTGAAGGTAATGCTTAATAATAAGATGCACTCCTTTTGTTTTGTTGAAGAAGTGGATAGGTTTTTAGAGGGTATCTGTCAGGGTCCCAGTAAGGAGCATATTCCTTGATAATCTAGTTGCGTACCAAAATGTTAGTTTCAGAATACGAATTCTAACAAAAAAAAAAGACGAAAATGATCGCAAGAACAACTGTTTGTTTAGGTTTAATTTATACTTGTTTTTCTTGCCTTTCTCTTTTAGTTGTAGTGCTTTTGGATGTATATCTGATGTAACTCTGTGGGAAGGGTTCCTATAGGGCTTCCTATGCTGGAAAGTCAGGGGAGGGTTTTCCGGGGGGTGGGAGGTTTTCCTGTTGTTGGGCACAGGGTGGGGAGCATCAATGGTAAAAAAACAAAAAAAATCCTAATTTTTCATACTAATATTTTAGTCTCGAGCCAGCCTTTGATTCAGCATAAAAATTACTGACTCAGTCCAAGAAAGTAGTTTATAACATAAGAATACTCTCTTGGAACGTGAATGGCCTGCGGGTTAGAGCAAGGCGGGAGAGAATATTGCAGTACCTGAGGGATTGCCAGGCACAAATCATTATTTAGCAGGAGACCCATTTGACAGAGGTTGAGAGTCAAGATTTTTTTTAGAGTTAAAAAATGGATCTCCAGTGCACTTGTATCAAAGCAGTTGGCGGTAACTAAGGGAGTTGCAATTCTGATAAAAAAGGGGATGGATATCACTGTAGAAGTTAAAGTGTCAACTATTTTGGGCAGGTGGTTGGTAGCGAAGTTAAAGATCTACGGCCATAAGTACACTTTAGTCGGCTATTACGGCCCAAATCAGGATGATACAGGTCCCCTTGAAGAGTTATATGCAGAGCTATTTAACTTTCAAGATCCGATCATTATGGCAGGGGATTTTAATGCTGTGATTGACCATAAGTTGGATAGGTCTTCAAATAGCAGAGCACCAGTTAATCCGAAAATGTCGGCAATGATACATCATCTGATTAAAAAACTGGGCCTGTGCGATATTTGGCAGCAGGCACCGGCATAAGTTATACATTTCACAACAAGAAATAGACATCATTCTGGGATTGATTATTTTCTAATTGATAACAGGTTAAGGGATCTGGTTTCAGATATCCAACATATAGGTGTACACCTTTCAGATCATTCAGCTATAGTTCTCTGTGTAAACTTCGGCCAGACAAGGCCTTATTCTAGATGGACATTAGATCGTTCCATCTTGCTTGACCCACAGTCTCTTATTATATTGAAACAACAGACAGTAGAGTTTTTTGATAACAATGAGGGTTCCTTTTCAATGGGAATAGTCTGGGACTTTTACACGGCATGTTTTAGAAGCAGACTAGGTACTCTCGCAGCAGCTAGAAGAAGAATATACCATCAGAAGGTTTTTGATTTAGAGGAACAAATTTGGTTGCTAGAGTCCAGTCTGATTTCCACAGAGAACCGGGGGACAGCAGGATGCCGGGCTGACTGAAAGTGAGTCACTGAAAACAACTTTGTCAGCCATTATTCAAGCAAAGGTTAGGGAGCAATGGGATTCAAGCCGTTTAGAGCATTTTGAAAATGGGGAAGAATCTTGTAAGTTATTAGCCTGGAAAGTCAAGAGCGATCGAGATAAAAACATAATTAAAGAGATCAGATGTGAACGAACCGGGACTTTATTATCGGATAACCAGGCTATTGAAGCGGTATTTTATAAGCACTATGCGGACGTTTATCAGGAGGATTTAGAGGTCACCCCAGAAGAAGCACTTAGTTGGTTTGGCGCAAGACTCATATGAACAGCTACCAATGGAGAAGACTAAGTATCTGAATGAAGAGATTAGTTCAGGGGAACTACAGAAAGTAATAAGCGAGGGTAAGAAAGGGAAGGCTCCGGGACCTGATGGTCTTCCCCATGAAGTTTATAGGGCCCTGGCAGATACTTTGACACCGATTCTGCTACCTATGTTTAATTATATTTTTTTGTCCAGAGTGGGTTTTCCAGACTCATGGAAAGAGGCCACCATAGCTTTAATTTTGAAACCTGGTAAATCCCCCAAAAATTATGATTCATACAGGCCAATATCACTTTAAACCGTGACTACAAGTTATTTGCAAAAATTATTGCAGAAAGGCTTAAAGGGGTTATTCCCTTGGTTGTGCATGAAGATCAAAAGGGTTTTATTCGAAGGAAAACACTCAAAGAATTGACATTTAATCTTATTGGGGCAATAGATCTGGCCACCAGGTGTAATCTCCCTTTAGCGGTTATGGCACTGGATGCCGCCAAGGCATTCAACCGTGTTAATTGGGTCTTTTTAAAAACAGTAGTCAAATCTCTTAACCTTGGCCCTAAAATATGTAAAATGTTGGAGGGTATATATGCTGCACCTGTTGCTATGGTTCTAGTTAATGGAGCCCTGACAGAACCAGTTCCGATATCAAGGGGAATAAAACAGGGCTGCCCTTTGTCCCCTCTTTTATTCGACTTATACATAGAGCCATTAGCTAGACAGCTTAGGGGCTATTCAGGAATTTGAGCTTTTCATTACAATGGTTGGAGTAAAAAGATTGGCTTGTACGCAGATGATATCTTGGTCTTCACTAGTTAGATTCACAGTGCATTTGAGGCTGTTTTAACAATCACTACCGATTTTGGGAAAATTTCGGGGTACAAGATTAATAGGCAAAAAACTGAGATTATGACTTGGAATCTAACAGCAGATGGAATAAAATGCACTGAGGATATACGATATTTAGGGGTTAGGATTACACAGGACATTGCTAAGTTCACAGAAGTACATTTTGAGATAGTTAAGAAGGAAGTGGTTACCCTGCTGAAAAATTGGGTTTATCTTCCTCTGACTTTGTTCGGTCGGGTTAACCTCATAAAAATGGTAATCCTACCAAAGTTTACTTTTCTATTTGAGGCTATTCCTCTCCCCTTCTGCAAAGCTTTGTTCTTAAAACTCCAGGGTCAGATTAGCTCCTTCATCTGGGCTTCTAAGGGTCCAAGAACTTCTTGGAAGAAGTTGAGAAGGAGGCTGGAAAAAGGTGGCCTAGCGTTACCCGATCTGCTGCTGTACTCCTGGTCTTTTTTGTTAAAAAATGGAAGAATGCTTATGTTCATACCATCTAATTCAGACGTGGGTGGTCTTTTTGAGGTTCAGTTGAGAAGTCACAACCTGATGGAAGGAGGTTTTATGTTTAAGTACGCGGACCCAAAGTACTTTAAAAAAGTCAGAGTAAAAATCTTAAGAGGTATGGCGGAGACATGGTACAGAGTTAGGACAACTGTGAAACTGCCATATTTCAGCCATTATGATCCTCTCTGGGATTCTCCGGGGTCCGCTGAATGGGCCAAAGATGCGTTGGCTGTAGCCTTGAGGGAAGCGGGCATAGCAGTTTGGAATCATCTCCTACACGAGGATCAGTTGATCTCTTGGGAGGAATGTAGATTTCAGGTCAAAGAATATCAAGATTTAAATATCTCCAAGTTCTAAGCTGGTTTCAAGCTCCTAGCACAAAAGTTGGAGACTATAACGAATTTGAGGAGAAATTGGTTTCCAGGCGGTCTCCAGTTCAGGAAATCGCACTTTGGTACTGGTTCATGGTGGAAATAAAGGATTGGAACTTCAGCCTTCCAGATGATCTTTGGGGGAGATGCTTGCCGTTAACCATGATTGAAGACCAATGGCAAGTGTCTATGTGTACTTTATATAAAATAGTAAAACCTGAATACCTCAGAAGGAACCATCTTTTCACCGTTCCCAGGGCCTACTGGTCTCCCCGTAGGCTATCGAAGTTTGGTGGAGGAGGAGCTGTAGCGTGTCCAAAAGTGTGGTAGCATGAAAGAAGAAGACCTCCACATGTTTTTAGTTTGCCCAAAGATCCAGCCCTTTTCCATGGCCGTGAGTAAAGCGATTTTTTGAAGATTCAAGTTAAGGTAAGCACTTTACTAGTTATTTTTGGTTTGATGGACTCTGAAAGCGTAAGCAAGAAGAATCATCTAAATTTGGTATTTTATACATTTTTACTGGCCCGCAGAGACACAAAATGCCTATTCCATAAGAACGCTGGTTTCAACTTTCAAATCCAACTGTTTTGAATACACATCCATAAACAACTTTTTTGGGGGGAATCCCCTTTCAAGAGTGAACTCTAATAGTCCGATTTTAGGGCTCTGTCCTTTTTTAAGAGGCACCCAATCATTCCTATCCCATGCCTATGGGTTTCGATCTCCTCTGGGTCATTTATTCAATGAGATCTTCCTCAGGGCCATCCACATATGTAAGACTACATGTGCATCACTTCACACTGAGCCTCCTTTAAAGGGGCTAAGCAAAGGCTAGGTTCTCATATTACCATTGAGGATGATTGTTGAGTCACTCTGTGCAAGGCAACAGTTATAATGTCCTTCATGGGGAAAATACATAGAGCTACGAACAATCTTGAAAGAATTTAACACCAAAATCTATAAATGGTTTCACCTCAACGGCTCAGTGTAGGATGTGTTGCCACTGACAATGACAGTAATTTTGTCAAAGCCATAGCTGACAGAGGATATTTCAGAATCTTATGTTTATCACATTTCACCAAGCTAATTGTACAGGATTTCCTCACAAAAAGGAGCATTAGTAGTCAAAAACATAGTGGGAAACTGTCATTGGAATTCCACTAATTTCAATCATTCTTTTAGAGCCCGGATCATTCTACGTGCTAATAGAGACCCTGTAAAAGCCCCCATACCGGTAGGCCAACCCACTGGAACTCCATCTTCTACATGCTGCAACAACAGTTTGAACAGTACAGGTGTATCATTCATTACATACCACGAAGGAGAGAGGGAGGCAACTGCCAAAGCCATGATGATGGAGGTTGAATAATGCGGACTGATGAAGTTCCTGATCCAATGCCTATTTCCTTTTGAGTTTTTGACATGAGACATCAGCAAATAAGGCCGCACCATGAGCCAAGCAGTTCCAATGTGACATATGCTCCAGTATTTTGCAAAAGATAGAATACACATTTGTCAATGTTAATGAAGAAGCAGCTGCTTTCGTCTATAGCGTAATCCTCCATCTGAGCACTAATCAAGGGCAGAAAAAAGGGATTGCGTCCTCTGAAGGGTACATCTGTGCCTCAATACTGCACCATGGCACAAAAATGTGCTCTCCACTTTAATTCGATTTTCAACAGTGCATGTCTCTATTTACAAGTATTAGAATGTCGGGAAAGGGGTTTATCTAGAAGATGAACAATTGTAAATTCTATGATGTAGCATGACTGAAGTGTTGCCTTCAGCCTCCGGAGAGCTTGATGGTTGCCCAGAATTCAGAAACATGTAGCACCTACAGCAGCAGCGCCCACCAGTGTTAACACCATCACCTCCTGCTAAACCGAAAGCACCAACAGCGTCACATCAAACATCTGACCTTTGTTGGTTTATTGCTATAGAATGACATAAATTAGGTGTACAAGTTTGAGCAACTCAGAAACAAGTGTCAACAACAATGACACTGGAGAAGATAGTACAGGATTATTTGGATGTCCCAATGGAGAGCTATCTGAATCAAGGCCCATTGACCTATTGGCATTAAAAAAAAGGAGCAGTGGCCAGCATTCAGCAGGTTGGCAATAAAAATATTGTTTATTATTTAACCAGCTGTATCTTCAGAATGTGTGTTCAGGGCAGTTGGGGCAACCCTCATGGCCAGAGGGACCAGTTTCTCCACTCAAAATGTGGAGACAGTCATAATGATTTAAATGAATAAACATTTGATACCCAGACATTACAAGGCCCCAGAAGACAAACTGTGGATGAGGAAGGTTTCTCAGACGTCAAAAATGTGGCGAGGGATCATTCTCCAGGTGAATTTGAGGAGGAGCTCTACTTTCATAATTACAAATTGAACCAATAAAACAACTGAAATATCTGCCATGAAAACCCCCCAAAAAGTATAAAATAACAACTTTAGTGTGGGACTAATGTAAATAAAAGTACATGGGCTAGTGAGCATGGCACAGATAAACACTCACAGATGGTGCAGCCATTTGGCCTGGTGACTGACAGGTGAGCAGTGACAAAGAAAGGAAACTATTTCAACCTCAGAGTCAATTGTAGGCTTTGTAATATGCAATCAAGGGTATCTAAGTCAGCAACAGACAACTCCAGATAATTTCCCGTAAAAAAGAAGTCTGCCTCCCATGGCTAACCCTGTATTCACACGCTGAACTATAACTAAAGTTGCATAGGACCGTACTGCACAGATTATGTATGTTGCCTCCATGGGAAAAAAAGAGAAGCATAGCGTGGTTGCTAGTTAGATGGACACCGCTCTTGAAACAACTAACATGAATCAATAATTGGCAAATGATTATTTATGTGATCGATGTGATGAACCAAGCTTATGTGAACTTGATATTTCATGCTTGGGTGATCAATTGATTGAGGCCGAACTCTGGGCGTGTTACTTGATTAGCATTTTAATCATTTGCACACCATCATCTCTAGGTTCTTCTGAAACATCCCTAGACTAGACTAATACTAAGGGCCTGATTTAATTTCTAGGAGGTAAGGATACTCCATTGGTTATCAGCCATTTCTGTGGAGGTTGGGATGGCCAAAGGCACCTTATTCTAAGGCACTCCTGTGAACTCCCCTTTCATTTGGGAGTT
This sequence comes from Lissotriton helveticus, assembly GCF_964261635.1. Lineage (NCBI taxonomy): Eukaryota > Metazoa > Chordata > Amphibia > Caudata > Salamandridae > Lissotriton > Lissotriton helveticus. The sequence continues at coordinate 665,155,808 of NC_136063.1, forward strand.
GGAAATATTTCTGGCTCTAAAACTCATGTGGATAGTGCACAAACCAACAGTAACATCTTACTGATTTCCTCATACAATTTGGACAACACCCAATCTTGCATTGGTCATGACCAGAGGCTGTTTTTTGATTCTGCAGTTTATGATGTATTTTACTGATAATTCTTCAACATTGCCTGCCTATTGTTACACTCCTGGAAAGAATGTAGCAGCTGATAATTCGTCAAAGCTGTTCGTGGGGCGACTAATGTTCAAACAATACACACCAAACAAAAGAGCTCATTAAAGCATCAAGATGTACATGTTGTGTGAAAACTGAGAGTATATCCCGAGAGTATATTCTGGGAAGGGCTCCACAAAACACCCACATGTTGACCGTCCACTTTAATAATTTGCGAGAACATTGTATGAGAACATACACAATCATTCCTTCATAAAGGTTATAACTTGTATGTGGACAACATCCATGTAGGAGTCCAGCTGTTCAGTGAGCTCTACAAAGCTGGCACTGTGACTTGTGGTACAAGTCACATTCAAAGCAGGAGCATCTTTCTTAAGACGCTCGTAGAAGCTCCAAAATGTCCAGACACTGCATTGAAATGCAAAAAACCTCTCACTATTACATTCTTAATTACGTGAGAGGTATATGTACTCACTACTATTCACAATAAAAGCATTTCTCTAGTCACAGATCGGGGTCAGTTGGCAGAAATACCTATACCCAACTATATTCTCAACTACAAGTACATCGGTGGAATGAATAAAAATGGTACCTCAACCATATAATACAAATTGTAAAACACACACATGGTACAGAATGTAGGCTACCCACATGATCCAGCTGGCAACATACAGTATTTATTGAGAAATTGTGTGCTTGCTGTACCCAGCGAATTATTGAAACTTTAGCATTTAAATTTAGATGACAGTTGAATTGTTTCAAAAACATCAATAATCCTGCTGTTTTGAGTATGTGGCGGGTCTCATTAGATATTGTGTTTTGAGAAGAACCCTGCCACATGCTTTCATAAACAAAGCCATCTAGACTAATAGAGACATGTAGAGGTAGAAACAAAGATCATCAACCCTGCAAGATAGTCAGGCTTTAAGTACAATCTGTGCCACCTCAGTTCATCTCAGCTCCGATTTCTGAGGACTGTGACTCCCCTGCCAAGAGTACTCTCTCCTAACTATTGTAGCAGCAGCATAGGCAAGTGTACCATGTACATCTTCAGAGAGAGAGGGGAGTGGGAACAAAGAGTGAATGTTAGGGGGAGAACAGAGAACTGGTACCAGGGGAGCCATAGCCTTTTGTGATGGGGGCTTCACTGAGATCAAACTGTGGCACTGCTTAAACCTTTACAAATACAAAGACCTTGAAATTAGTTACTTTAATCTTAGGACATGATTCAACATCTTATATCAGTTTTACAAGCTTGGTAACAATAGTTCAGTTATGAAATAAATGGTAGATACATCTAATACCAAATATCATCATATACATTAATTCTGATATTACAAATCAATAGTGTAATTGTTTATTCAATGAAAACCTAAACATAAAGCATTTAAAACCCTGGTTGTCTAACACTTCCCTATTAGCAGAGTTTGTCAGTCAGTGAGAAAGGACCATAAAAAGGCAAAACATGCAGGATTTATTTTGTGATTAAATACCAGTTTCATGCTTTATGCCGGTTTTGGCAAGTTAAAAACTCAGAATTGGCCATACTAACCATTTAAGGACCCATATGATATTAGCTGCGAGATTTGTCTGAGTGGTGTTAAATTGTCATAATGACAAAACATAACAAATGATTCAGGATGCGGTAGGTTACTTGTAATGAAAATATACACATTACGGCATTCACTTTGAAATCCTACCCTCTGTAAATTATTTCCATATTGTCTAACATATATCAACAAATATCAGACATTAAGCATCACTCAGTAAAGCTCATAGAAAGGCAGACATATGGCAATGTTTTGTGGGGTGTACTCCCAGTTAGTTATATCTTTATGCCCTGAAAACAAAGCTGGATTCCATCCGTTAAAATGTTTGTATGGTATGAATATCCTTCAGTAATTATAAATAATAATACTTGTAATACTGAAAGTATTAATAACAACAAAGCAAGGAAGACAAAAAACAACCATTACAACAATAACGTTGATACTACTACTACTACTACTACTACTACTACTACTACTACTTCTAATTCTACTACAAATAATATTATCAATAATAATAATAATCATAATCACAATATTAATAATCGTAACATCTGCTTTTTAAAATAACACTTGTTATCATACTATTGTTTTTGCAAGTGTAACAATTAGCCAATTTAATAGCACTGACTAGAATTTGAATCTCTCTCTCAAAAGTAACATAATTTGAAAATGGTGAACCTGCACTTCAACATTTAAGGTGTTTCTATGTATACACTATGCTATAACGAGGACAAAATGGCTGTATAACCTCAGGCTACATTGTAGACTACATAAATATACCTATATGGCAGATTATTGTAAATGATGTTCAGTCGATATGTCATATGGCCCCTTTGTCTTTTACTTTTTAGCATAAAGTCACTTCTGAATTGGGCACTCTTATCAAACTAAACAGCCCTGTATTTTTTTTTAATAGGAGGCATCAGTTGATCATTTGAGGGGCCATCTTGTTGGAGAACCAGGCCTTATGGGCCGAGCGGCGCAGGGCACGCCTAAGATCTCCGGGCTCACCTGCCTTGTCAGACAGAGACACGAAACACTCTGTTAGGCGTAGAAAATCAGGTTTATTAGCTGCAGCTAAGCACAGTTATCCAAGAAGTACATGGTATGTTCTTAGGAGACTGCCACTTAATTCCGTGGCGCACAACCTTTTATAGCACTCATATTTACGACGTCTACTCCCAAAACATACAAAACTGACAAATAGGAAAAGTTTGAAAACAAGCTATCAAGTATCTTGAATACGCCCTTCTTTCAGACCCCGTGTTCTCTCCTCCCCTCAAGTTAATTAATGCTAGTGCCCGTAATCCAATTTGCAGGTGGCAGGACGTATCTACGTGCCTCAAAGGATAGTTGTGTAATAGGAGAATACAAGGGGAGAATAGCGAAGTCCAGTCAAATAAGATAACGTAAGGGAAGAATGGTGGGACCCAAACATTCAACTAAGACAAGGATCAATCAGTCTAGACATGGATTAACTAACTCGGCCAGACGCTGACATTGGTTTCATAAACAAGGCCAAAGGGTTACTTTTTAACAGAAGAAACGCATAGCAGCTGGAAAGGCAAAAACACTACGTTCGCCGTGCTGCCTGAGTAAAGGCAACACAAAATGGCGACTGGACACAAAATGGCGGCTAAATACGAAGCGAAGTCGAAAACCACAGAACATCAGCCCCTCCTTTTGCCATTACTCAGGCAAAACACAAAGGACGCAAGTTAGTCTGAGTCAATGTCAATGGTCATGAGGTCATTGAGCTGTTGCTGCAACATCATTTTAATGTTCTCTGTTTTCTGTGACACTGGCTTTGGGACACACAAGGTGGCACAAAGACCACAGATGGCGGGGCCACACTGCAAACAAAGACAGCAAGAGAAAATGATGGGTAAAATAATTCCAAGGAAAGTTAACACTTTCCATCCCCATGTGGACAGTAATCCCCAAAACCATCCCATCACAGACCAATCTCCTGTGTCCTGATGAATAGACTCGGAAATTACGTGTAACTTAGAAATGGCTTGGTATACTGTAGGGGCATTATCAGGAATGTAAATGCAGCAACTAGACCCAATCAATTTACAGACTCCTCCTCTATCTGCAAGGACAATGTCTAAAACCATTCGGTTTTGCAAAGTCATAAGACGATCCGCCTGAAGTTCAGCTGTCAAATTACTCAAGGCTCCGGAAGTCACATTTATCGTAGCCTCAACAACACGAACTAGCTGTCTAATGTTTCTGCTATTGGCCATTGGGCCCCAGAAAGGAAAAAACCCTTTGATAAAGTCTTCTCCCTGTTGTCCAGCTGTGTCCTTAGAATCAATAACCCCTCTGCCATATCTTTTTCTGTGATGACCTGAAGGAGCAGTGTATGTCGGGGAAAGAAGGAAAGCCACATAACATGTTCCTGAAAAATATGTGGGAAGCCATGTATAGGCTCTATCATGACAAACAAAATATGTACCTTGAGATGGTACCAACGGTGAAGAAATCAAGGGTGAATAGATGTATGTATGGGAACAAACACTCTTTTCCTGTTTATTCTTATTATTCTGACCATTTATCTGCAGACATAAGTTACCTCTATGAGGTATGGTCCAAATTGGCAAAGGTCTTCTTTGTCTAGCCTTATCAGTGAGGCTAGTAACGTAACGAGTCACGTTCCAACCATCATATGCTCGTTTCTCATCAACGGGAATCTTACCAATTTCGGCAATTTTAGCCATAGTCACTATTCCCTTTATCAAAGAACTATGACTAAAATCTGCTCCACCATTATATGGACCACCAGGAGAATATCGAAGTTGATTCTGGTATGCATTAGAAAACATAGCCAAATAAGCCCAAGCGGAACCTTCATAAGAAAACGGAAGGACTAAATATGGCATCCCTTTCTCAGCGTTATGGGGCATAAGCCCACAAACCCAACAATCAGTAGTGTTGACTACCAGTTGATGCTGATGTAACAACTGGATGAATGAAGTGTTGAAGTATTCTGTTCTCCTAATTTGCTCGTGATCTGGGAGTGTATAGAACTTATGCGGGGAGGTAGTAGTAGAAAAAGGCAAGGAAACAGAAGTTGGAGCAGGTGCTTGCTGCATAGTGTGGACAACCCAACCCACACAAGCTAATAAAATACATAAACATACTAAAATACACAATGCTACGCCACATCGACTAAACAATAATTTCCTATACTTGTTTTTCATTTGAACCTTTTTATCATTCCCTTCCACTTTATTATCCATTCTCTAAAGCGTTGCTCACGGTAATCTTCCTAGATCACTTAGTTGTGGTTATTAGCCGTCCTATGACACTGCAAGTCCTGCAGACCTATGTCACTACTCAGGTCACAGCCTAAGACTCATACCGTGACCCTGCAACTTGATGGATAGTGAAAATGAAATGTCTTTCAAAAAGAGTATAACCAGCCTTCTCGGACCCACTGGTCGTAAGGTAAAAGCAAAGGTACCCTCTTACAGTGCACGCCGTGGACCCAATTTTTCTTCCCGACGACCTTCACTGCTGTACGTGTTACGAGGATCACCTGTCGCGGCGGCCCCCAATGAGTTCCAAATTCTTCTTCCTCTGAAAATTCTTCAGACAAACAAAATCTCCAGGTTGAATGGAAGGACCTGGATCTGAGGAAGCCTCCGGCAAAGCGTTTTTAAACCTGTTGATGAATAACACGTAATTTAGTGGTGAGGTCATGCAAGTAATCAACCAACAATGGGTATGGAATATCGGAATACTTTTTAGGTCGAGGGACTCCCCAGACATTGGCTGGGCGCCCAAAAATGACCTCATAAGGACTAAGTCCTAAACGAGAATGTACAGTTGTTCTCGTAGAGAGAAGTGCCAAAGGTAGAGCATCGGGCCAAGCAAGACCCGTGCTGGCCTGAATCTTTGCTAATTTGAGCTTGAGAGTGCCATCATAGCACTCTAAAAAACGCGCTGACTGAGGGTGGTTTGCCGCATGGAATTTCTGCCTAATACCAAGACCCGCACACACCTTCTGCATAATTTGACCTACAAATTCACTTCCATTGTCACGCCAGACAATGCGCGGCAAACCAAACCTCAGGAAGAATTCCTTCAAGTGGACTTTGGCAGTGGACAAAGCAGTATTATCCTTTAAGGAGTAGGCCTCTATCCATCTGGAAAAGGCACAGACCATCACCAGAACATACTTGAGGTTATTGGAACGATCCATATGAATGTAATCAATTTGTAATACCTCAAAAGGATAAGTTGTGGGAGCAAAATGACCTGCCAGAGTTGGGGTTCCCTTTCCTGGATTATGCATCAAACAAACAATACAATGCTTTACCACATTTTCTGCACATTTAGGGATACCTTCATTCTGCCATACTGGAGCCAGAAGCTTGCATATTCCTTTTGCACTGATATGAGCTGGACCATGCGCCATAGTAGCTACAGGCAGTACATAGGCATCTGGTAACAACCAACGTTGGTGTTCTGACAATTCGGTCAAACACCCTGTCGCGTCAAACATTCCCGTACTCTCTCTCCACTTACTCAATTCCTTCTCAGTTGCTTTTTCTTGGATCATTTTCACACTTTCTACTGTGTCCTCACACATACCTACCTCTCTGACCCATCTTGCAGGACCTGCAACATACATACAACTCTTAACATCTTTCGCTGTTACTTTTGCTACCTCATCTGCAAAAGCATTCCCACGACCCACATCATCAGTGATCCTTTTATTTATTTATTTTTATTTTTATTTTAGCTGTTTTATAACGCGCTCTATTACTACCAGAGTATCCTGGCGCAAAAAAAGAAAAACAAGGAAGTGGCCAGCAGAAAAGAGTTATAGAAAAATCTAGTAAGCAATTCTGAAAAGATACGTTTTGAGTGCCTTCTTAAAAGGGACAAAATTTTCAATCGATCTCAAGGGAAGAGGCAGAGTGTTCCAGGTCCGTGCTGCGAGAACAGCAAGTGACAGGCCTCCCAGACGCACTCGCTGGAAGCGGGGCACTCTCAAGAAATTACAATCAGCTGAGCGTAGAGACCGAGTGGGGGTATAGCGACTAAATCTTTTCCTCAGGTAGGAAGGCCCAAGTTCATTGACTGCTTTAAATGCTAATGTTAGGATTTTAAAAGTAATCCTTTGCGCAACCGGCAGCCAATGTAGTTCCTTCATATGTATACGCACACTTTCTCTACTAGGCACATTGCACAGCAGTCGTGCCGTCGCATTTTGGATGATCTGTAGTCTAGCGACTAGGAAGGCAGGAGATCCGCTAAAAAGAGAGTTGGCATAGTTGAGCCGAGATAAAATTAAAGCCCTCGCAACAGACTCTCTTGCTGAAGATGGCAGATAAGGAAAGAACTTTCTCATGGCTTTAAGAGATCCGAAGCACACCCCTGTAAGTTTTTTTATGTGTGCCTCAAATCTCAGATCCTCCCCAAACCAAACTCCCAAGTTCTTTGCAGGGATAGTAACTGAACCTGGTTGAGGAAAATCAGAAGGCCACAAGAGTTCTCTAAAATTAGGCGGAAATTGGCCATACAACAAAATTTCAGTCTTGTCTTCGTTGCATTTCAGCTGCGCCACTGCTAGCCAGTTGAACACAGCAGAAAGGCACGAACAGATAACCTCTGTGTTGATTACTGCATCAGGCCATGTAAATAAAAGTTGCGTGTCATCTGTGTACGCTATAATTTTAGCTCCCATTTGTTCGGCCAACACAATAAGGGGGGTAAGGTATACATTGAAAAGCAGGGGGCTTAATGTAGATCCCTGAGGAACCCCAGTAGTAAGGGGCCTAGTCGAGGATGAAAAAGGTGGGATCCAGACCTGCTGAGACCTATCCGATAAAAAAGACTTCACCCATTCTAGTGCTGAACCCAGCACACCAATCTCAGCCAAACGAGTCAGGAGGAGTGAGTGCGGGACAGTGTCGAATGCGGCAGAGAGGTCCAATAAAATTAGAGCCGCTCTGCCGCCACTGTCTAGACACTCCCTGATCGCCTCAGTGCACTGCACTTCACAATCGCTGTCTGAATAGGCAAGGCAAGTGATTCGAGAAGGTCTGTTACCAACTGACCATGCTGTATTTTAGTCCCATGGGAAGTAAAGAATCCTCTTTCCTTCCACAAACGACCGAAGCTATGAGCCACGCCAAAGGCGTATTGGCTATCGGTGTAAACAGTCACTCTCTTTCCCTTTGCCAACACACACGCTCTCGTCAGTGCAATCAACTCCGCTGCTTGTGCGGAATTCTGTGTAATGCATGCAGTGTCTACTACTGTATACAAAGTAGTAACAGCATAAGCTTCAGTCGTCTCGCCATTAGGAAGCTTGAAACAAGACCCATCCACCCATAGGATCCCATCCGGGTCCACGAGTGGTGTATCTTTGAAATCTATTCTGCCTTTAGTTTCCTCCTCTGTACGAAGAAAACAATCATGCTGTTCTTGTGTATCCCTCTCTTCTGGAATAGGTAGCAATGTTGCTGGATTTAAAACATTACATCGCTTGATATGTATGTGACTAGCCAAAAGCGTCAACTCATACCCAGACAAGCGAGCACTCGTGAGATGTTGCATTTTCGTTCTGTTCAAGAGAGTATCCACTGCATGTGGTACCATAACAATAAGAGTGTGATCCAATACCAATTGAGCAGATTGACGAATAGAGATCGCTGCTGCTGCTGTTGCTCTGAGACAACTAGGCAATGCCTTGGCTACTGGATCCAATGTAGCCGAAAAATGGGCACATGGCCTTTGTTTGTCTCCAAATTGTTGCGTTAAAACGGACAATGCACAACCTTTTCTTTCATGCGCATAGAGTGCGAAAGGCTTACTATAATCTGGAGTACCCAACACAGGAGCAGAACACAAAGCAGTACGTACATCAGAAAAACTCTTCTGACATTCATCAGTCCAAGGAAGAGGTTGGGGTGTATCTTTCAGAGTAAGTGCCAACAAGGGTTTAGCCAACAAAGAAAAATTCGGAATCCACTGTCTACAATAAGAGGTAATGCCCAGAAAGGCACGCACCTCCCTTTGTGTGGATAGTACAGACATTCGTGCAATTGCATGAATACGTTCTGGGGTCAATCGCCTTCCCTCCTTCGACAAGAGATGACCTAAATAGGTAACCTCTTGGCGGCAATATTGTAATTTAGAAGGTGACACCTTATGATGTAAATCAGACAAATGACGCAAAAGCGAAACAGTCGCATTTTTACAAACAGCCTCTGAATCGGCAGCCACTAACAGGTCATCCACATACTGAATAAGAGTCGCACCTGGAGGCAAAGAAAAAGCGTCAAGCTGAGATTTCAAAGATTGACTTTAAATGGAGGGACTCTCACAGTAACCTTGAGGTGCTTGTTTAAATCGAAAACTTCGACCTCCAAGAGAGAAACCAAAGAGATCCCTACTCTCCTCAGCAATAGAAATGCTAAAGAAAGCATTCTTAAGATTAATAACTGAGAACCAAACAGCCGAAGCAGGGATCATTGTGAGCAAAGCAGTAATATCCGGGACAACGGGAAACTGAGGGACAACAATTTTGTTGACCTCTCGAAGATCAATCACAAAACGGTATACAGGAGGCTTAGAAGGATCAGTACGTTTAAGAACAGGCAGAACAGGACTATTGCAAACATTTCCTCTCGTTTCTTCAACCACACCCTTCTGAACTAAATCATAAACAATAGCCAACAGAGCTCTTTCGCCATCGTTAGAAATCTTATACTGAGGAATGCGTGGCAATTTAACATCAGGCTTGACAGTAATCCCGTAAGGTGGAATTTTGAGCAAACCAACATCATTTGGACCCGTGGCCCAAAGCGTAGCAGGAAGTGAACGCAATTCAAGTGGCAGTTGATCCTTAGACAAATACATAGGAGAAACCAATTTATCACCCAAAGTAAGATGTACACCAGAGGGGGAACAATACAATGTTGCATGTAGACGTTTCAATACATCCAAACCCAACAAATTCTCACCGCAACCAGTCGTTAAAATAAGCGGGGCTTCCAAATCATAAGGACCAATGGAGATAGGCAAAGGACAAGAAACCGGGTTGCGAACTGGGGCGCCAGAGAATCCTACAGAAACATTCATTAAGCCAGACAAAGGTGCCCCAGGGAGTTTGGAGTGAATGATAGAACTTCTCATTGCACCAGTATCCAAAAGAAATGGCTCTGAAATACCCAATGCAACAACGTCAACATAAGGCCCATTCTGATCCACTGGAACTGATACCACTCCCTTGCTTTGTCCTTGGCTGTCCTAGCTAGTATGAAAATCCTGATTTTTGCTTTCAGTACAATAATCGTCATTGTAATATTGTGTCGACTGGGAATTCTGCTGATCAAAATAATTCATAGTATTCTGAGGGGGAAAAGAATGCTGTTCCTGAGACAACGCACCTCGCCCTCTACCCCTAGGTGCTGACTGAAAACCACCAGGGCCTCGTGGCCCTGGCAGTCCACCATTACGCTGCAATAAAACCGGACAACTACTCTTAAAATGACCTTCCTCTTTACAGTAAGCACATTGATTAGGACCCAGGAAAGGTCGCGGAACAAAAGGTGTAGGTTTCTGTAACAATCTTTGAAACTGTGAAGGCTGTTGCAATTGACACTGAGCAAAACGAGGGGGATAACCTTGTTGCAAAAGAACCTTCGTTTTTAACTCTTTAGTCTTTTTCTCCACTTTATCCTTTTCTTCCTTATCCCTATTCTCGTAGTACTGAGCAGTAGCTAATATCTGGGCAGACGAAGAAACGGCCCACGAACTCTCGGAATCTTTCAATTTATACGATAATTCTGGAAGTAAATTAAATACAAATTTATCCACAAATAATCGCTGTCCACCCTCAATACTCATATCTTGACCACTATGGTCAATGAACGTCTCCTCGAAACGGATAAAGAAATCGGAGACACTCTCATCTTTCTTCTGTTTACACGCAGCTAACTTATCCCAATTAACATGAAGGGCAGGCATCATTGTTTTCATTAGAGTGATTATTCTACCAGGCAATTCTGTGATCAAATCATCGTGTTTAGCACCACATACTTGTGCTGTATCCACAGCAGTTATAGCAGCCCAATTACCACCTAAAGCTTGGTCGTGGTCTTCCCTACGAATCTGAGCCCACAATGCCTGAGGGACTACATTTCCCATCAGCAAATCAATATCTGCCAAATTCATAATACACTCATCAACAGTCTGAGACAGCTCTTAATACCCAGCAGGATTCTTACGAGGGTCCGGTAAAGACTGTTTAAGCGCCAAAACTTCAGATCTTTTCCAAGGGACATGTACCCATATATGCTGGAAATGAGCTGGGACAGCCGGAATATTGCCTGCATGTGGAACCACATCTCTCCCTATTGGAGGGACGTCTCTCATAGGATAATGTTTCATTTTCTGACTAACTGCAGGATCAGATTCAAGAAAAAACTGAGAAGAAAACAAAGACCTGAAAGTGACAAGTGTCCTTACGGCGTCCTCAACCTCAGAACCCACAATAAGTCCTTTATCAAATGTAGCCTGTATGTCTAACAGACCCTGGGGAGCTAAACCCAAATCCATATCCTCCCATCCTTTGACAAGAGTGTCACACATAACATTAAAAACATATGTCTGTCTAGGCGCATCCAACTGGTGAAAGGTGCTCATAATATCAGGTACACTATACTGTGGACCACTCATGATCCATTTGTGAGCAAGATTGTTCAACACAATTTGCTCTTCGAGACCTGGGAGTTGACTACGGGATTGCCTTCGAGAAAGAGCAGGGGGCCATGTTAAAAGACCCGAAGAGGGGAGAGAAAAGGCCAGAAACAGTATCGACCAATCGTTTATGAGGTGTGGGAGAATCGGACAATAGAACGTGAGGCAAGGCATTAGGAGGGGTAACAGTTAGAAGAGGAACCGGGAGTAAAGGAGACTGAGGTACAGGAGTGCGAGGGACAGGAGTCAGTGGCTAAGGAGGCGGGGGTGGTAATACTGGAAGAGGCAATTGTGGAAGAGCCTGAACAACTGGCTGAACAACAGGTTGCTGAACAAGTGGTAACAATGGGGGTGCATTGGCACCTGGCACATAAGGCAGAGGTAATCTCAACAAATGGGACATTAAGGGATCTTCATCAAGATCTTTATTCTGTGGAGGAGTAGACAACACAGGATAACATCTATCTATTGCCATACAATGCTGTCTTTCTGAGACTTCAATCATCCGATCAGTCTCATTATTCTTAAGCTGTTGAGCAGCCTGTAAAATCGTCATATCTTGCGCCTTCTTATCTCTTTTCGCCTGTTTAATTTCTTTCTGTTTGGCTTCCTTACGCCATAGGCGGAAAGAGTCAAACATTGCCGGCCGGGCTTTTCTCTTAAACAAAATTGCTTCTAGATTATCTAATATGTCAGGCTCAAAGCTACCATTTTGAGGCCACTGCAGAACACCATCCTTCTTCGTATATCGGATCCATGTTTCATTAAAAATAATGGGGCCAATACCATGTTTCTAATAGAGCTCATAATTGGGAGTTCCAATCGGAGGAATTGGACAAGAATCCTCTAGCCGGAAATCCCTATTACAATCAAAACAGCAAAACTTCCTAAACTTACTAAGCCCAGGCATTTCGTAACGAACTGGACTGTTCACAAACTTCAAGGGGTTAAAGCATTAATCACAGCACAAACGTACTTACCCCTTGGCTTCGACTAGTGCCAAAGTCGAATAACAAAAACAAGACAAAATGGTGGGCGCTACGCACGAATACTTAACTAAGTGTTTTCTCACGCCAACAGATGTCCGTCTAACGTATCGCGATACTAATCATCACCAGAGGGCCAAGGCAGGGCGGCAGTCAGGGCAGCAGTCGTCAGCAGCCGTCGTAAAGGAGTAGCCGCGCTGCAAAAGACTTTCGGTCCACTTCGACATACAGGGGTCGCTTGACGTGGTTCGCGAATCCTCCAGAATTTTCTTGAGAGGCTCCTCACGATCCTCGGGCTGAACCGCTACCACTGAAGCCACCTACACGTTGGGCGCCAGTTGGAGAACCGGGCCTTATGGGCCGAGCGGCGAGGGCACGCCTAATATCTCCGGGTTCACCTGCCTTGTCAGACAGAGACACAAGACACTCTGTTAGGCAGCTAAGCACAGTTATCCAAGAAGTACATGGTATGTTCTTAGGAGACTGCCACTTAATTCCGTGGTGCACAATCTTTTATAGCACACATATTTACAATGTCTACTCCCAAAACATACAAAACTGACAAATAGGAAAAGTTTGAAAACAAGCTATCAAGTATCTTGAATACGCCCTTCTATCAGACCCCGTGTTCTCTCCTCCCCTCAAGTTAATCAATGCTAGTGCCTGTAATCCAATTTGCAGGTGGCAGGACGTATCTACGTGCCTCAAAGGATAGTTGTGTAATAGGAGAATACAAGGAGAGAATAGCGAAGGCCAGTCAAATAAGATAAAGTAAGGGAAGAATGGTGGGACCCAAACAGTCAACTAAGACAAGGATCAATCAGTCTAGACATGGATTAACTAACTCGGCCAGACCCTGACATCGGTTTCATGAACAAGGACAAAGGGTTACTTTTTAACAGAAGAGACACATAGCAGCTGGAAAGGCAAAAACACTACGTACGCCATGCTGCCTGAGTAAAGGCAACACAAAATGGCGGCTGGACACAAAATGGCGGCTAAATACGAAGCGAAGTCGAAAACCACAGAACCTCATTGTGTAGATAAAAAACACATCTCTTTCCAGTAGTGGCGTAGGAAAGAGAAAGCCGGCCGCCCTAGGTGTCATCACTGAGGGGGGGGACAAAATGGCAAGAATATGTGTTTTAAAAAATATTTTTCCATTTTGTCAAGCCAGGGGTGACAAGAAATGTTCCGTACCTGGTACCACCTTATCTTGCTACAACACTGCTTTCCAGTCTTCAATTTCTAGTAGTAACCAATATGAAATCCAGAATGCCCCATTGTTTGATGATGTCTGCTTGGTTTAGGGGACTTATTGTGACATCCTTAGCCAGATGGCCCCTTTAAATGCATCACAACCAATTGGATAATTTTGATGGATGTCTCATGCAGAGGCACATGCCAGAGAAACCTCTTGAAAGGAATAAACAGTAAGACACTCGCCTGGACATTCATATACAAACGTTTATTAATGATTCACTTGTGTAACAAATCATAAGCTAAAGTGTTAGTGTTGTCCCAAGAAACTTATTATTTTTTAATACGTGTTTCTATAGAAAAAGAATTCTGTTGTTTTCACTAACAGCCAAGGTTATTAGAGGTACTGTATTTATATTTAAAAAAAGATAGATTGCTATACCATACTATGCATATTAGGAATAGCTATAGGAAAAAGAATGAATTGGAGGAAAGCCATGCATGCAAAGAAAACACAGATTGCATAGTTGCACCTGCAAAATAGACCCTGATTACAAGTCAGGCAGAATAGAATAAATGCATGGAATGCTGCTCCGTCTGAATATAAGTTAGGAGATTTTTCTACATCTGTTTTTTCTGGGTGTGGGGAAATCATGCCCCATTTGCCTGTCCTATAAATCTGGGCAGCAGCAGCTAAGCCTCATTCCTCATTTTCTTTTGAAGGAGGTTGGATTCAATGCTCCGCCTATGCCAGAAATTACCTTCCCATTCCCTACTCCTTCACTCAACTACCTCACCCTCCACTGTCTAGAGGGCCATGCATGGATATACCAAATTCTCAGAGGAGGAGGTAAATGTATATGTTAAACCACACAGAGTTGGGAATGAGATGTGGTTTAACAAAAGTTAAAGTTAGTCCCATACCTTAATTCCATAATCCAGTAGGTTTATCTTGCCATTGGGTGGTACCGGGGTGGATTTGCTGCTAGAGTAATTGCATAGTAATTGTAAATCTGAATGCAAATTTACCTTAACCCAAGTACCGTCAAACTCATAATCAGCGCTATAGAACCAGCAAAAGAAAAAAACTGTGCAAATACAGTGTAATCTTTTTCTCCTGCCCCAGAGAAGATAATGTGTAGATAATGCTACCAGGCAGTCCTCTCTAATTGTTATCCGATATTTCACTAGCTTGAAACGAATACTAAAGTAATCAAGTAAAACCAAATTAGCTCATTAAGGCTATTCATACACACAATCGCCAAATTCAATATATATGTACATCAAAGGTTGACGTCTGCTTGGTTTACGGAACTTATTGTGACGTCCTTAGCCGGATGGCCCCTTTAAATACATCCCTACCAATTGGATAATTTTGATGGATGTCTCATGCAGAGACACATGCCAGAGAAAGCTCTTGAAAGGAATCAAGATCAATCACTAACTGGGTCAATCACTAACACTAGTCACTAAAATGGAGGAGGGGTATTGTCAGAACCCATTTCCGAGGGCCATTAGGCAGGCAGGGACTACTGGGCCCAACCGTGGTGGTTGAGGCCTTTTGTTCCTGATGTCCCAGGGCCCGACCTACTATGGATACTGATCAATTGGTCCAAGCACCCCTTCTGCACATTATACTCAGTGGTAGTTGTGGACGAGCAATCCAAGGCTCCCTCGGGGGAAGGAATGTAGCTACAGGTAAGTGAACACAATTCAGAATTAAAAGTGCACATAGTTTGAACACTAAATGAATGTTCAGTCAACTACTTACCTTTAGAAGAAAAAAAAGTATTTTATTTCTAACTCTACACATTCAATAGAAAAATGATATTCATGAACAAAGCACAATTCTCTTGAGGTTGGGGCTCTAGTAGCAGTCAGGCAAATCCTTGCCCACCCTCTTCCTTATAATGTGATCGGGGTTATTTGGCATTCATTGGTGGCCATAAATGAGGAAATGCTTACTAGTAAGCATTACTCAAGAGTTCCCCTTTGACTCCTTAGTACATTGTCCAAAGTGTCTATGGTACCGCAGCACCATTAGCAGATAGTACCACAGTTCCAATTCTAGGCTTTCCAGTGGTATGAAAGCATTCAGTGGTGCAGTGAGTTCTGTTTAGCAAAGTCAGGCTGCTTGCAGTTTACAAGGCAGCATCCGAGCAGCGTTGTTGGTTTATTCCAGAGATTGGAGCTGCTCCTGCTTGGCAAACATTCTTCCCCTCATGGGGATGATTATTCCAGCTCCCGACTGGAGCCAAGAGAGGGTGCAACAACTCAGGCAGAGTCATTGGAGGCCCAGGCTCTTGGACACAGTGGTAGAGGCAGCCCCCATGGCCTATAGGGATTGCTGTGATGCTCGCCGTCTTGGTAGAGGCTCTTCTGGTGTGATGTCCCTCACCATGGCAGACCCTCCTGGCACTTGGAGTTGCTGATAAAGGAGAACACAAGTCTCAACGTTCCTGGACCAATAAGTTCAATGGTGGACCCCTCTGGCAGATGGGGTCACCGCAATCAACAGATGAAGATCTGGAGCTTTGCGCAAAAAGCTCCTTACTCGGCTCAGATCATGGCAGCCCACTCCTGGCATACAATGATCACCAGACCAATCATGCACTGGCCAATGACCAAACAATGCATAGCTATTCTCCTCACAATTCACTCAGGGAGTCTTCTTGTTAGGGCTATCCACTGGTCCTGAGCAGGTGGTCTTGCTTTCCTGGGGGATGTCCCCTAACCCAGTAGGGAGGCTAGAAGGCCTTTGCTGAAAGTCCTGGTCACAGGCAGTAGTCTTGCTGAGCTTCCTCTTTTTACATAGCCCATCTGGCTACTTGGCAGAAGGCAAAGTTTAGGGGCTCAACCACCCCTTTTTATAGTTAATTTCCAGATATAAAAATGTGATTTAGGGTATGAGTCTTTCAAGTTGTATGTGGGGGTTCTCTCTCTTTTCTCTTTTTCTTCTTTCTCCTTGAAATAATGTTTTTCACAGCGGGCAAGTCTCTGAAGCTGATTGACCCACACATAGTTCATTAGAGTGACTGGAGTTCACACCTGCTTGTCAGCCACAGTGATATGTCCATAAAAAGATTAAGTTCGGGCTCCCAGCCCTATTCTTCATGATTGTCTTATCAGACCCATCGCCTTCCTCAGATGTGACTAGGTCCCTTCCTTAGGATCTAATACTGAATCACAGAGCAAACATTTGGAGTGGAAAGGGGAGACTCTTCCTCCTTCAATCCAGTGTGTTTCCCACCCAGCTCACAAGAATGATCCAATACAGAAATCTGTTTGGGGGGGTCACCTACTCTTCATGTCTTCACCGGGCAGGCCAGGGATCCCCAAAATGGATCCCAGGGTCCTCCATGTAATATGCCTTGTGGAACGTGGATTCCTGGTTTACTGAGGTGTGAGCCCTGGTCATTCAGCAACCACAATCCTAGCCAGGGTAAAGGTACAAGAAACTCCCAAATTAAACTGTGCTCACCTCCCGGTAGCTTGGCACAGAGCAATCAGGCTTATCTTAGAGCCAAAGTTTAAAGTATTTGTGCAACACTTCAAACGGTAAAACAGTGAAATTACCACATGGAAATATCGCACACCAGGTTAGAAAAATAGAGCAGAATTTTTTTTTTTTAAACAAGACCAAAATGACAAAAATCCAAATCCAATCAGTAGAACCGGAGTTATACAGTTTTAAAGAATAAATTGCAATATGGCATCTAAAAGCATAAAGCACCAACAGCGGCTATCTGGTCTCACTGGACCAGGCCTAAATCAAAAGTTCAGGTCAACCACGATGCAATGTAGATTGGATACAGTCCCTGATTAGACCTGCTAAAGGTTTACCTTCTCAAGTTTTGTGCCAAGAGTCCTGTTTGCTTTAGAGATGGTCGCGAGGAGCAAGGACAGCATAGCGAGTGGCTGTCAGTGTGGAGCCAAAAGCAGGCCAGGTGTCGTGGATGACCAAGCTGGAGCTTTGCGTTGGCAGTTCTGAATGTCCTGACAATGCTGCTGTGCAAGAGATGGTCTAGTGGCTGCTCATACTGATTTTCTGTGCTGCTGGTATGATTTCAGTGAGAACAGGCCAGTTTCTGGTCGCACAGAGCCAAAAAGCTTGATTTAAAGAGCTCAAGAGGCACACTAAGGGTCCTGAACCTGAAGGGCAACAGCTGTTGGGAAACCTTTTTTGTCCCTGAGGCTCAGTTCAGGAGGCCAGCAGAATAGCACTTTGAGTCACTCTGGGGCCCTGGGTTTAAGGTGAAGTTGCAGGTTCAGTTTGTCTTCCCGGGGCAAGAGGGCAGCAGGCAGTATGTCAGCACAGCAGGGCAGCAGTTCCTTTAGAGCAGAAGTCCAGCAGAGTGGCAGTCTGGTAGCAGCCAAGTAGTCCTTCCTCCTGGCAGAGTACCCACAGGTTCAGAAGTGTAACGAAGAGTTGGTGTCTGAGGTCCTTATATGCCCAGTTGTGCCTTTGAAGTGGGGAGACGTGGGGAGAAGCATCTAGAGGCATGCATTTGAAGTGCACAAATGTCCTGCTTTCCCTGCCCTTGCCAGGAATAATTAAAGGGGGTATACAGCTCTTTGTGTGGAGGCAGGACACATCCTTTTCAAGTGTAAGTTGGGCTGTGCCCAGCTCCTCCCTCCCTCCCATCCTGCCAGCGATGGTCCCACCAGTCATACCAAAGCTCCCATAGTGTGTGGCTGTCTAGGAGGAATACACAAAGCCCAACTGCCAACTACACCCAGTCATGTTATCAGAGACAGCCTGAAGCCACCAATTGGCTAAGGCAAGAAAGTGGCAACTATCTAAAAGTGGCATTTTCAGAATTGCAATTTAAAATCTGACTTCACTTTAAGTTAGGATTTTAAAATGTGATCCCAGAGATACCAAACATGAACTGATTATCTCTTTCCATTGGGAAATGACACTCAAAAAATATAATAACGTAACTCCAATGTTATCCTACGGGAAAGATAGGCCTTTTCAGTAGTGAGAAAATAATTGAAGAGTTTTTCACTACCTGGATATGTAAAACCTCAAAGTACATGTCTAACTTTTTAAATACAGTGCAATTTGCCTTTCAGATGTCCAGGGCCTACCCCAAGGGTGACTTACATGTATTAAAAAGGAAGGGTCAAGCCTGCAAAAATATTTATTTCACCAGGTCGAAATGGCAGTTTAAACTGCACACACAATCTCTGCAGTGGTAGGTCTGAGACAAGTTTGCAGTGCTATTGAACTTGGGGGTAGAACCAGGGTTTCAGGTCCAGTAGTATCATGTAACTTACAGTCCCTGGGAACATGTAGTGCCACTTTACTAGGGACGTAAAAGTAAATGAAATATTCCAATTGGGTAGAAGCTAATTCCACCATGTTTTGAGTAGGGAGCACAAGCATCGTAGCACTAGTTAGCAGTGGTAAAGTACACAGAGTACTAAGGCCAACAAAATAGAATTTAGAGAATTTAGAAAAAACATGTAGGGTAAAGGCAAACATTTAGGGGAACACCTGCAGAAAGGGCCAGGTCCAACACAACCCCCATCCAGCCTAAAGCCATAGGAGACTAATCAATACCTTGATGGACTTCCCTGCTTAGGCGATAGAAAGTGATTAATGGCCTCTACTGCAGGGGCACTTGTCAATTTTACGCCTCTCTGAACTTGGTTGGATCCCTCTGTCTATACTTTCCTGAGCCATTGAACTGACCCATGGGGGAACCCTTATACTCATTTGTGGGCCCCATCTGTGCAGCACCTAATTGTAAGTTGCTCAGAGATGCATCTAAGTAGGCAGACTGTACCACCAAGGCCAACAAATTGATGTGGCCCATTCCATCACTTGGATCCCCAGTCCAAGAAAACCGTCCATAAGCATTGTAACCAACAGAGTCCACTGACAGCTGTCAGTGTCAAGAGCCAGGCCACCGGCCATCTAGGATCTCTGACCTCAGAGGTTTCTTAGACTTTGAGGCAGTAGCCCTGGGCGGCATGCACCCTTCTTCTACCAGTCCAGGGGTGGGAGTACAAGGATGGCTACTCAGCCCAGGGTCTGTACTCTGAGACTGAATATGTTGCTGGCAATCTAGCATTTCCAGGGGATACTACTGCCCCCTCAAGGGTGACACACCCTGTCTGTATCAGGTAAGAGTCTGCCTGGTGCAGGTCCTCAGCTCTCAGTCCCTGTAACAGCGTTTGGAGCTCTCCCTGGTCAGAAGTGGCCTTGTGAGTGTCAGTCTTGGGGTGCTCTGTTCGCAGAGCTGGCAGCTCCTAACCCACTGGTCCTCCCATTGTGGACTATTTCCACCACATACCACCCATGTTGGCCTATGTACCCTCTTCTGAAGAGTGGTACCCCCAGAAAACAGAACTGGTATGGTGCCTTGGGTGTCCGCCCACCCGCATCCCATGACACTGTGGAGCTAACGCCAGTGTATGCTCTCTTGATAAGGACTAGGTCTCCTGCCTGTAAATAAACTGGAAGCAATTCAAGCACTGGGGCAGGAAGCCTCTGCTCACTAAAGCCTCTGCTCCTACGCTTAGAAGGGACATTACAACCCTTTTCCCCACCCTTCACTGGAACCAGTCTGGGCCACTTAGTGCCTCCCCCTCACTCTGATGGGTGGAACCTGAGCGTCCTTCCTTAGGTTCACTCCCCAATGCCTTCCTAAACACTGTGGGGCTCACCTAGCATTCTGCTTCCTTTGCAAGCTCCCTGAGTTCAGAGAGCTTGCAATCAAACAGGTGTTGGAGTAGCTCTGGAAAACAGTGCCTGACCATATGCTCTCTGGTGATCAACCACTCAAAGGTTTTGAGCTCCCTAACCTTCACCCAATCATCCAGTGCCCTTAACATGTATCCCACACAATCCCCCCAGGACTAGTGAGACAGTTTCAGAGTGTCCCAAACCTCAAACTGTACTCTTCTGGGGTGAATCCATATCTCTTGATAAGGGTCTCCATCATAGTGGGATACCTCATCCTGTCCCCTTTCTTTAGGGAAAAGAGAGCGTCCCTCCCATCACTATGTATATGCTGCTAAAGGCCAGCCCCCCAATCCTCCTCAAGGATCTGGTGCCTCTATAGAGCTACTTTCTATGCCTCACACCTCCTGTCAATGTCATCCCCCACCTCAAAGTCTGGCATAAAGTCTCTGCGTATGTGGACACTTACTTCAGCACTGTATACAGTATTTCCACTGCCACCATTTCAGCTGCACTCTAACCACTGTTTGGCCTTCAACTCCAGCTCTTTAAGACTCAGTTCATGAGCCAACAAGATTGTTCTTTGTTCCAAGGCTCTCTCAGCCTCTGCCTTTCCTTGTTCTGCCTACATGACAAGGTTTTCCTTGGTTAAGGCCTTTTCAGGCCCAGCCTACCTCTCTTTCACTGGATTTATCAGTCTCAGCTCTTCTATCCCCTGCAGCCAGTTGGGCCAGCTTTAGCCTCAGGACTCTCAGTCTGTCTGTACCTCAAATCATTAGGAGACAGGACATGGGAGGAGACACTGTTTCCTGCAATAGATCCAGCAGGGGACTTCAACTCCTTGGGCTCCCTCTCTTCCTCCTCCACATCCTTCTCATCCTAATCAGGGCCATCAGCCCCTTGGGGGCCTGTTTCTGGGGCCAGGAGTATCCAGAGCTCTGCATTCTGTAGCCCAACAGCCACAAGATAGTCCTCCTAATCCTCTTACTCAGCGTTATCACCCTCTTGGTCCCCTTTTAAAGCCCTTAATCTGTGTGCTTCCTTGTGAGCATACAGGTCTGCCAGAAGGTCCCATTTTGTGGACCTTCTCCGTGTGGAAATACTTCAGCTCACTCATAGTGCAGAATGATAGATAGTTGAGATACAGTTATTCTCCTACTGGCAAGGTATTGCCGGTGATACAAAGAAAGAGTCTAAAGTGTATGAAGGTGAAACAGCAATAAAAATGACAAATTGAGAGAAAAAGCAGAATTTAAAAAGGCTTTAATTGGTCTTAAGCTTGGGATGGTAATGTACACCAAATCACTGTATAGAACTACACAAACACACGTTCTATCCTAATCGCTGATCACCAATGTTAGAAATGAGGTCACTGGTTGATTGGGCGTCTATCTGGTCATCCTGGATCAGCTTGAAGTCAAAAGTTCAGGCTGACCGTGATTTTATGGCAAGTGTCCTGTTCACATTGCAGAGGGTAGCAAGGGGCAGTGAGAACATTACAAGCAGCAGTCGGTGTGGTGCGAAGAGCAGGTAGGGCATCGAGGATGGGCCGGCAGGAACTTTGTGTTGGTGGTCCCCTGTGGGTTGTTGATGCTGCTATGTGCAGACATGGGCTGGACATGGCTCACGCTGATTTTCAATGCGAGCGGTGCTGTTTCGGTGAGAGCAGTCCCGTTCATGGCCACAAAGAGACCAAAAGTGTGATTTAACAAGCCTATGATCCACACCAAGAGTCCAGAACCTGAAGGCACCACTTGAGGGTCAGGAACCCTCTGAAGACAGGTCCGGGATCTGTTGGGGAGTGTGTTATGTCCTTAAAACCCTGCAAGGATGTCAGGTCTAACAAGAGGCATGCCGCCAGGTAATCTATTCTTTTCAATTGCTTTGTTAAATAGCTGCAGAGATAGCCAGAAGCTGCTGGAGGGTGTGGAGGCAGTGGTGGTTGTGGTGGTACTAATCCAGGACCCAGGTTAAATAACTGAGAAGAAGGTAACAGTTTGCTGCGATATGCAACCTGGTTGTGTTTTCCCAGCCCCATGTGAATGGTTATACATGTTATGTTTTGATAATCTGATTTGTAAAGCGTGTGGCTACTCAGCAGAGTGTCCCGGCGCTCAGGCAGAGGGCAGCAGACCAAGACACCTAGATTGACTGTCTGAAGAGCCAAGTCTTCAGTTTCCTTTTGAAAGTAGCAAAATGACTAACCAAGCGGAGGTCTAGTTGAAGTTCGTTCCAGTTAAGTGGCCCCAAGTAGGAGGAGGATCTCCCGCCTATTCTAAGGCAGTTGATGCGGGTCACTCTTGCAAGGCGCACAGAGGATGAGCGCAAGGTACGGCGCCCTGGAATGTGTTCGCTGATCCTCTCTCTGAGATAGACCGAACCTGTATCATGCATCGCCTTATGAATTAAGAGCATGGCCTTAAAAACAATCTTTTTTTATAGGGAGCCAGTCGAGGCCCCTCAGATACGAGGACAGGTGAGACCTAGGTGGAAGTCTGAGTAGCAGGCTAGCTGCTGAGTTCTGCACCACCTGAAGTCTATTGAGAAGAAAGTCAGGGAGACCAAGGCATTCCCATCACGTCTTATCATGAGCAGGGCCTGCACCCCCTTTCTACTAGCAGACTCAGATAGGAGAGGAAATAATTTTTTTAGCATGTGGAGTGTGCTGAAGCAAGAACTAGCAAGGGTTTGAATCTGAGGTTGGAAGGAGAGGGAGCTGTCCATTTTAATCCCTAGGTTCTTCACATAGTTTTGGGGGGAACCAGGTTGAGGCACAACACTAGGCAAGCAGATTTTCATCAAATTGTGGGGTACATCTCTGAAAACCATGAACTCGGTTTTATCCAGATTGCACCTCAATTAGTGCTGTGCAGCCATTGAAACACCCTTGCAAAACACCGATATGTGAGCTCCCCATCCAATTCACTTCCCTTCTCACAAGCATGGAGTAGCTGCGTGTCATTCACATAGGAGATTACTTTAGCACCCAAGCACTCAGCTAGTGTAGCCAAGGGCTTGATATATATATATTTAACAGGTTGGGGCTAAGGGCCGAGCCCTGTGGAATGCCCACACTCAGGGTTCTGGCATCAATTATTTAAGTTGCAGTGTCATCATTGATGTCCTTTAAAATGTTATCAGTGATATGGTATGTGAGCTAATGAATGCTGCATGACAGAGGTGCAAGATATGCTTAATTTACTTAACCATAGGTGGTTAATTTTAGTGTTTTTAAGGTTTTGTCTTGTAAGCATAACTGCACTGTGTTTTTTCAGTGCATTGCAGGTTTTATTTAAATACGCAGAATGGTGGTTTATGCAAATCTAACCATAATTTCACTTTAACCTTTGTTTAGCTAACAACACATCACTGCAAACAGATTTTGACTGCGTGTAGAAGGGAATGGTTGCATCCTCTTTACACAAGCTATAGTAGACAGTTGAACGCTGATAGCATATGGCTTTAAAACCTGTGAAGCAAAGGTTGACTGCAGGTTGACTGCAGGCCACGACTTACTGTAAGCCTGAGCCCTAACTATACTGGGGTTTTTGTACACCGTCTATGTTCCCAAACCATTAGGGATGACCAAACTCCACTCTGTGCCACTGGGGTTGTCCATCAGTCCTGAGCTTCAACATCCTTAGGCATCTGGCTCACATTGCACATGGCCTTAAGCCTTATGCAGTAGGACTAAGAGGCAGGGTTTGGCAATGGCAAGGCCTTGAGTGCCATCCTCTATGGGTGTCAGGGCCTTTGGCCATAAGCAGTTGAGCTAAGCCACAGCCCCCAGCCTGCATGTAGATCATTATTGGTAGCCAATTTGTTTATGCTTGCTGATTTTTTTTGTTTGTTTTTACAATTCTCATTTTGGAACCTTTTTTCTTACATTTTGATATTTCAGTGTGTTTTGTAGCAAACTTATTTTGTAGCTATACTTTAACAATTTCTTTCATATATTACATGCATTTTTAGGCATTTCTAGAGATGGGCATCCATTGTCTGAGAGATAATCAACTTGTTCTTCTTTCCTAAACAGATCACCTCCATGCACTGATTGCAAAAGATGGAGAAATACTCCAGCAAGCAATCCTCCTCCTCCTTCCTACTCAGCTGCCCTTGCATCTCCACTCTAGAGAATTCATTCAGATGCAGGGCTCTGATCTGTTATATTATGCCACTAGGTCCAAACGAGTGCATGCCTGTGTATCACGCTGGGGCACCTGTTACTCTGAGGCATTACCTATTTAGGTATAATTCGCCCAATAAAACAAGTGATAAAAGCAAGCCTAGTCTCTGCGCCTTCTACTGACCTGCCACAAGTGGTGGAGAATGCGGGCTGCGTAACGACCATCGGAAACACAAAGATGGACACCTTAATACAACACTTGATAAAGGGGCAGGAGCAGCTAGGATGGGCAGTGGAGCAGCAGCTCTCCTCCGCCCAAGCGGACAGAGATACCTTCAAACACACTATCTCCACCCAGATAGAAGGCCTGCATAAAATGATAGGAGAGACCCCTTTAACAACACCTATAGAACCACACCACCCCAACCCAGGACCCTCTGGGATTTCCCTCCAGAAATACGTGTCAGGGGAAGACCCTGATGCCTTTTTGCTCAATTTTGAACGGGCTGCAAGGGCCTGTGGATGGCCGATGGAGAAATGGCCATTTTTTTTGGCACCCCTACTGACAGGGGAGGCACAAGCCGCCTACCAGGTGGCCAATGAAGCTGGGAACACACCTACAACGAGATTAAAACGATGATACTCAACCACCTTGGGCTAGACGCCGAGGCGTACAGAATACGTTTCAGAAAGGAACGAGGCATGCCAGGCGAAAACCCAAGAACCCTGTACTTCTGCCTGAAGGTGGCCGTGGACAAGTGGTTAGCACCAAATACAAGTAGCAAGGACGATAAAATGAATAAAATATATCTTGAACAGTACTTAGACGCCCTTCCTCTAAACACACAGAAATGGTTGCGTCAACACTCGCAGTTAACCCCAGAACAAGCAATTGATATGGCTACTACCTTCTCGCGAGCTCAACCTAAGCCATTCAGTGGAGAAACAGAGAGACCAAAACCCTTACATAGCCGATTTGAAAGAAAGCCGCACCCAATAGTTGAAGTCAGCATGCCCCGACCAAACAGGCCAGAGGCTCCCTTGTTCAGAGGACCGCAATGCTTCGAGTGTGGGACCTGGGGGCATATAGCAAGACTGTGCCCTCAGAGGAAACAACAGGAAGAACCAATGGAAGTGGGTTATATGCCCAGGTCTGTCCTTTACACCCCTGAGATGGGAACAGCTTATCACGTGAGTGTATGGGTGAATGGGAGAGAATTAAAAGCCCTTCTCAACTCGGGGTGCAGACAATCAGTGATTCAGGGAAGATTCGTAACATCCCCCAAGTGCTCCCTGATACCTTGGTACATATCAGATGTGTCCATGGTGACGTCAAACCCTATCCTGTGGCGATCATACCCCTGGTATTGTCGGAGGGTGGGACTTTTGACATACGGGTAGGGGTGATGGATACCTTACCGGATGCACTAATCATAGGGACAGACAATCCGAAGTTTCCCTACCGGTTCCGGAACACCCTGCAGGACCAAGCCCGTCCCACTATCCCTGTTCCCTTGAGACAAAAACACAATACAGCCATCCCAGCCCTCATAACACCTGAGCCATGGACCCTAGATAAAAGCTTTCGATTCACTCAAGCAAATGATGCATCGCTATTCAATGCTTGAGTGCAGGCTCACAGCACACAAGATGACCCCAGTCCCAGGTACCCCCGGTTTCTCATTAAGGAGAGACTGTTATACAGACAGGCTAACTCTGATGAACCCCATCAACTCCTAGTACCCCTGTCATTTAGGGAACAAATAATGTTCTTTTCCCATTCCCACTTGACCGCGAGTCATGTGGCAAGCGAAAAGACTACACAGAATGTCTTAAGACATTTTCTTTGGCCTGGAAATTACAGGGACATAAAAATCCACTGTCAAACCTTTGATGTCTGTCAGAGAAGGAATTTACACCGACCTCCAGCGGTGCCCTTACAGCCGCTCCCCATAATAGGGATCCCATTCGAGAGGGTGGGAATGGACCTAATAGGCCCCTTACCTAGAACAGGATGAGGGAATCGGTACGTTCTGGTAATCCTTGATTATGCCACACGTTTTCCGGAGGCTTTTCCTTTACCGGCTCCCACCTCATGACTGATAGCAGAGAAATTCTTGGAGCTATTCTCGCATGTAGGGTTCCACAAAGAGGTCCTCACCGACCAAGGTACTCGTTTCGTTTCTAAACTGATGAAAGAGGTTTGGGGGTTATTAGATCTCCGGCAGATAAGAACATCAGTCTACCACCCACAAACCAACGGTTTGGTCGAAAGATATAACGGAACCCTCAAGACCACGTTGAAGAAGATGCTGGCCGTAAGTGGGAAGGACTGGGACCAGTTGTTACCCCTCGCCCTTTATGTCATAAGGGGCCAAAACCAGAGCAGCTTAGGATGTTCATCCTTCGAAATGCTGTATGGGCATCAGCCACGTTCCTTATTAGAAATGACTAAGGAAGCCTGGGAACGTGAGGAAGCAGACGAGGAACGCGGAATGTTGGAGTACACCCTGGTCCTGAAAGCGAAGCTAGGAAAACTGAGAGACCTAGCCTACTCCAACTTAGAAAGAAGTCAGGAGAAACAGAAAACCTTTTATGACAGAGGAAAGAAATGGAGAAGACTGGAAATTAACGACTGGGCCTTGGTATTGTTACCCTCTAGTACCAAGAAATTCCAAGCTGAATGGACGGAACCATACAAAGTCATTGACGTCATAGGGAAGACCAGCTATAAACTCCGAATATCAGCCCGACGGAAACAAACATATCACATAAACCTATTGAAAAAATGGTTGGGACCTCCACCTAAAGATACACACCTGGTCTTACCGACGCTCCCGCTCTCTTCCTCTACTCGAGACGACCTGGTGGTCAACAAAGACCTCGGAGAAAAGGAAAGAAAGGAGCTCCAGAACATACTACTCCCGTTTGCCTCGGAGTTTTCTGACATTCCCGGAAAAACTGATATGATTGAACATCGTATCGATACCCTCCCGGGTAAAATCATTCAACAAAGACCATATCGGATCCCCGAGGCAAGAAGAGCGGCTATCAAGAAGGAGGTACAAGAGATGTTGAGGTTGGGCGTCATCAGGCCTTCCAGAGTGAATGGTCGTCTCCCATTGTGATGGTGCCCAAACCGGATGGGAACACGAGGTTCTGCATGGACTTCCGAGCTTTGAATGTAGTGTCCTCATTTGACGCCTTCCCCATCCCGAGAATTGACGAACTAATCGAAAAGTTGGGTGAAGAAAAATACATAACAACGTTGGACCTGACCAAAGGGTATTGGCAGGTACCCTTGAGGGAGGAAGACCGTATGAAGACAGCGTTTGCCACCCCAGATGGATTGTTCGAATTCAATGTGCTTCCCTTCGGGCTCCATAGGGCGCCCGCAACATTCCAACGCCTCATAAATACCCTACTTCAAGAACACCAATCATTCACGTCAGCCTATTTAGACGACATAGTTGTGTTCAGCCCCGACTGGGAGATCCATTTGTGCCACCTTAAAACCATCCTAAGGGTGTTACGACAGGCTGGGTTACACGTGAACTCAAAAAAATCGAGGGTTGCTTATCATAAAGTCAAATACTTTGGGTATGTCCTAGGCCACGGGATGATAGAGCCCCAAATGGAAAAAATTAGAGCCATCTTGGAGACCCCTTTTCCTAGCAATAAATGAGAGATGAGAGCATTCCTAGGGTTGATAGGGTACTACCGCTGTTTCATTCCCCAGTTCTCGGACGTAGCTGCCCCCCTAACTGATACACTGAAACAGCACGTAAAAACCCAGACCTTCTCCCATCCTACTCCGGCAATGTGGAAAGCATTCAACGGATTGAAAAAAATCATAACCACCAGCCCAGTGTTATCCTCACCTGACTTTAGCTGACCATTCCTGCAACACACAGATGCCTCCGACTATGGTATCGGGGCCGTCCTATCACAGCTGTCCCCTGAGGGTATAGATCATCCCACTCAATTTATAAGCCATAAGCTTTTTCCCCCGAGAGCTAAAATACCCCACGGTTGAGAAAGAATGCCTCACGATAAAATGGGCAGAGGACAAACTGCGATACTATCTCGAAGGCCATCCATTTACACTTTATACAGACCATGCCCCCCGTCAGTGGATGAGCCGAAACAAGTCTCTGAATCCCCGAGTCTTCAATGGTTTCTCTCCCTTCAACCATTCACTTTTACAGTAAAACATTGTAACGGTTCAGAGAACGGAAGTGCGGACTATCTCTCTCTGTTTCCTCTCCCCGATCGGGAGAAACCAGTGGGGGTGGTGTGTAACATGGGGGACCTGGTTGTGGAAGAAAAGGGGGACCACGCCACTGAATCAAGTAAAAACCCCTTCTTACCCTCTTCTCTCACTCAGGATGAGTGGACTGACCCAGCGCTAACGCTCTTTTCCGCGGATACCGATAAAGAGCACTGTTTCTTTAACTGGGGAGAACTGTCCACAAGCCCCACCCTATCCGATGACGTCGAAGCAGCCGGGTCCTCAAATCCAGGAAGTGAGCCGTGTACAGTGTGTGAGTCCAATGGAGGAGACGGAGTTGCGGAGGAAGCAGGAAGGAGGCAAGCTGTCCCAGGAGAAGACGGAGAGAGGTCGGAGGATGAGACAAAGCCAGGAGGCCACCGTTTCCACGCAATGCCCAGCAACGCTCAGGGAGGAAGAGCATGGCTTACCCAGGTACGGGAGCGTTTCACTGGTTGGGCGGGTCGAAGGGGACATCCCCCGAGTTAATAAGTCACTCCTAACTCCCGGTTACCCCCCCATGCGCACATCCCCTCACTTGGCTACAGTTGTTGTGCACCAGTTGTCCATACACTACCCTCCCTTTTAGTACTGTTGTGAGTTAACCACGGTACTCATACGAGGTTTCTTTTTCTTTTCACGTGTCCAAAACCTGACATTACTGCACTGGAGTGCAAAAGGAGAGGACGGACTCCGCCGCGGGAGAGAAAGCCTGCTGAAAGGACTTTTGAGCCCCCCCTACCATACTACTGACCCATTCCATATAGGAAGCGTGTAATTCGTCCAATAAAACAAGTGATAAAAGCAAGCCTAGTCTCTGCGCCTTCTACTGACCTGCCACATAAACATTGTGCGTTAGAATTAAAGTTAACATACAAGAGCTATGGGGAGCGTGGCCGAACTGTCGAAAGATGGTCCCGGTCCGTGAAGCTCTGCTCATTGTTGGAGACTTTACTTCATCAGACAAGGCGGTTTGCCTTTCAGCGGAGAAGGCTCTCAATGTTTTGGTGCGTGAATGTGGGGAGAGCAAGTATTTTTCTTTTTCAGCTTAATTTAAGCCGCTGTTATGCAGTTACTGTCCCGCGTCGCGTACCTCAGTCTTGTCTGTCACGGCCACCATTTTATTGACTACGCAGCGCAACGGGCCTATACTCTCTTTGCTCTGTCGCACTCCATTTTATTTATTTTTTTTACTTCTGAGGCTCTAGATGATTTTCCCCTATTTATCAATCCAAGAGTGACATAAAGAGGAATGCAGTCACTCTGATTGATGGACTTACCTGAAATTCAGCTTTTTTATGTCTTTCTACCTTTTTAAAAGCAGTGGAAATAATTAATATCAGAGAATGAAGTGTTTTATTTTTTATTGGCTCCCTTGAGACGTAGCCTTATTTGACCTCTTGCGAGCTGTGAGTTCAAGAGTTTAAGTTATTCTGGCCATTTCATTCCTTCCTCCATAACTCGTCATGCTGTATAAACTCTTGCTTTTTGAATTGCATTTGGGGCCTTTGGACAATGCACACCCTCCTGCTATTCTTTAGTCATGTGGCGCTAAGACTCTTCTCCTGTGACTTTTGCATTTGCTTCCTTTAAGATTATGGAGTCCTCTACGTCCTCTAGTCAGAAGGATGTCACCTCATCTGTAACCATGCCTTTTGTCCGCAAGGACTCTAAAGCACCTACAAAGCAACAAACGAAAGATCCAATTGCTTCTACAAAGCCTTTGACTTTGGATGACCTTACGGAGGAAATTAAGAACTTGAAACCTTTTGGCAAGGAAACTAAAACCACAAATCAATGTATTGAGGAGAAATGGTCTAATCTGGTGTCCAGAGTGTCAGATATTGAGCAATGGATTAGTGATGTACAGGATGCGACTACCAAGATTGATGATATGGCTAAGGTGATGGCGTTTTTGAAACAGCAAACGGAAGATTTGGAAAATCAGAACAGGTTGCAGCAATCTTCAAATTGAAGGCATTCTGGAGTGAGCAGAGGGGTCTGACATGGTTGCGTTTCTTAGGATCCACATTCCTAAATTAGTTGGCCTTAAGGAAGGAACACATCTTAATCTACAACGTGCCCCCTCGAATTGACACCAATCCTATCGGAGCTTCAAGTTCTCTCTGCCCTAGAGGAATAATTGTTCTTTTTTTGAAGTATACTGATCTACTTATGGTTTTATCGGTGGTCAAACAAAGAAAACAAATGTTGTGGTCTGGTCAGGGGGTCTTTCTCTTCCCGGATGTAGCACGTGCAACTGCCGCTTGTTGGAAAGAGTTTCTATCCTGCTGCCCTGCTCTACGATCCATGAATGCACAATATGGTCTTGGTCATCCATGCTTCTTAAAAGTCACCTATAAGGAACGGACTTCTGATGTGACTGCCCAGAGGAATGGAGGACTTTTTTTTCCAGCATAAGGGTGACGCAATGGATCTTGGTAAAACTTGAACTCTTCCTTATTGTTGAATTTACTATGCTTAATCCTTCAGGGAGATATTTTTATTAATGTTAATGTGTGTATTTTAAAATGTTCTGTTTAATTTGTTTTCCTATTAAACATTGTTATTTATTTATTTTTCCCTTTTACAGATGTCTTTTGTCTAGTCCAGATTCCGTTCTTTGTTGTGTTTTCTCCCACGTGCCTCCCTTCCTAGACCTATCGTTTAAATATTATCCTTGTGAATCGGTCAGTGGTATTTATTGGTCATTTATGCATTTTCATTCCTATTTGTTCATTTATTTGTATTGTCTCTTTTCGGTCTTACTCATACGATTAACTGCTGTCTCTTTCTGTATTTTTCTTTTCTTATCTATTGATAATGATGGTCTCTGTGGTTATTGGTGTCCAATATTGGCTGATTTCGGCCTATTGTCCATCTTCTGTTTTGCGCTTCTCCACCCCTTCATTGTAATTTCTTCACACTGGATTCGTTCAACTTTCTTCATCACTGAAGCCACTTGGCTTTTTGTCATCATCTTTGTTTCTATTAGACTTATTGTTCCTTTATCTATCTTGATTCCTTTTTCCTATTTTTCTTTCCTTTCTTGCTTTTTTCTTTTTTTCTTTTTCTATTGTCTTATTATTTATTATAGATATGTTTTGAATACAAGTGTTAGGTTATTTCTTGTGATTCTGGTCTTCAAATAGTTTGTTCTCCAGCCCTTGCTCACAAAAATGGGGTTATTATATTAGTTCACAAATCCCTTCCTTTGGTAATAGAGAAGGAGGAGAGAGATGCAGAGGATTGATGGGTCCTCATACATCCTACTATTCATCATACACCTATTGTCTTTCTAAATATTTATGGTCCTACTAGTATTGATGTGCAATTTGTGGAACAAATGTCTGTTACGCTGCGCTCAAATGCAGATCTCATAGTAGGCGGTGATTTCAACCAGATTGTAGACCCTTTCATAGACAGAAAATCCCAAGTTAAATATTTTCCTAATAAGATGCAAAAAACATGTATGCCATTTATTCACTTCAGAGGTCTGGTGGATGCTTGGAGGCTGTATTATCCAGACACTTTGGAACACACTTTTTCCTCACCCTCTCATAAATCCCAATCCAGAATTGATTATTTATTTATGTCCTCTCCTTTAACTAATTGTGGTATTCTCCTCTTTCTTTATAATATGGTTTCCATGCATGACATAGAAGAATGCATGACTCAGTAGAATGTCAAGATGTCATGGTGTTGTGAGATGAACTTGTTGATCTGGGAAGAAGCAGGTTGGATGGAAACTTCTGTTGAGAATAAGCCTATCTTCAAACCTACTTTGCCTGAAGCCTGCATGTTTAAATTCTACACTGGCGTAGTCAGCAACCTCTTTGCTTCTCCAAGATGATCCTAACACCTTTTCTACTTCATCTCATTTGGTGAGACTTTTCTGATTTATTACTTGTGGATCCTGGATATATACGTATATACACTTTGAACTTTAATGCGCAATTTGAAGCACTTTTCACCTTCTAATTTAACTGATTTGAGAGTGCGGAGTTATCAACACATTTATGCTTGCTTTACAACTTTTTGGTAACATGAGGGCTGGGAGCAATCGATGTGTATCCTTCTCATTGAAGTGTTGTGAGATGCTTGGTGAAAATTAACTTTATTTTCGTTATCTGCTGAGACTCCATGTATTTGATGTGCGCAAAGAATTAGTATTTGAACATTTACATGTAACTGTTGAAGAATTCTACTCAAGCATCTTCAGATGCATCTTCTTCAAAGTTCCATTCTTCGTCTGCTTTATGTCACAAGGAGGTACAAAAGGGGGTGGTGATGGACGGAGCATCTGAACCAATCAAACACTCACACCCAGTCAACAGATCTGGGTTTAATCCATCACCGTTCTTTAGCCCACTCTGCCACCCCAGTTCAGACATGGCCATATGCAAATCAGTCTGACCCTGTGCCTCATGGGAACAGTCCAGCCCGAACTGCCAAGCCATGCCTTCCCTGAACCGGAAACAAGCTTCTGAGGACCCGGTTTCTGGCATTTCAGCCGTCTTCAGCCCGGCCTGCTTGAATCCAGTGGCAAAGTGAGCAAGGGACTCACGTCTGAGCATACCCTGCCAACATATGGCGAGCAAAGTGGTACAAAACGGGGTGGTGATGGACGGAGCATCTGAACCAATCAAATACACACACCCAGTCAACAGATCTGGGTTTAATCCATCACCGTTCTTTAGCCCACTCTGCCACCCCAGTTCAGACATGGCCATATGCAAATCAGTCTGACCCTGTGCCTCAGTGGAACAGTCCAGCCCGAACTGCCTAGACATGCCTTCCCTAGACCCGAAACAAGCTTCAGAGGACCGGTTTCTGGCATTTCAGCCGTCTTCAGCCCGGCTTGCTTGAATCCAGTGGCAATCAAACACTCACACCCAGTCAACAGATCTGGGTTTAATCCATCACCATCATCAGGGCAGGGTATGCTCAGACGTGAGTTCCTTGCTCACTTTGCCACTGGATTCAAGCAAGCCTGGCTGAAGACGGCTGTATTGCCAGAAATCGGTCCTAGGAAGCTTAAATCCGGTCCAGGGAAGGCATGGCTTGGCAGTTCGGGCTGGACTGTTCCCATGAGGCACAGGGTCAGACTGATTTGCATATGGCCATGTCTGATCTGGGGTGGCAGAGTGGGCTAAAGAACGGTGAGGGATTAAACCTGGGTCTGTTGACTGGGTGTGAGTGTTTGATTGGTTCAGATGCTCCATCCATCACCACCCCCTTTTGTACCGCTTTGTTCGCCATAAGTTGGCAGGCTATGCTCAGACGTGAGTCCCTTGCTCACTTTGCCACGGCTTCAAGCAAGCCTGGCTGAAGACGGCTGTAATGCCAAAAACTGGTCCTAGGAAGCTTGAATCCGGTCCAGGGAAGGCATGGCTTGGCAGTTCGGGCTGGACTGTTCCCATGAGGCACAGGGTCAGACTGATTTGCAAATGGCCATATCTGAACTGGGGTGGCAGAGTGGGCTAAAGAACGGTGATGGATAAAACCCGGATCTGTTGACTGGGTGTGAGTGTTTGATTGGTTCAGATGCTCCGTCCATCACCACCCCCTTTTGTACCGCTTTCTTCGCCATAATTTGGCAGGGTATGCTCAGGCGTGAGTCCCTTTCTCACTTTGCCACTGGATTCAAGCAAGCCTGGCTGAAGACGACTGAAATGCCAGAAACCGGTCCTAGGAAGCTTGAATCCGGTCCAGGGAAGGCATGACTTGGCAGTTCAGGCTGGACTGTTCCCATGAGGCACAGGGTCAGACTGATCTGCATATGGCCATGTCTGAACTGGGGTGGCAGAGTGGGCTAAAGAACGGTGATGGATTAAACCCGGATCTGTTCACTGGGTGTGAGTGTTTGATTGGTTCAGATGATCCGTCCATCACCACCCCCTTTTGTACCGCTTTGTTCGCCATAAGTTGGCAGGGTATGCTCAGGAGTGAGTCCCTTTCTCACTTTGCCACTGGATTCAAGCAAGCCTGGCTGAAGACGGCTGTAATGCCAGAAACCGGTCCTAGGAAGCTTGAATGCGGTACAGGGAAGGCATGGCTTGGCAGTTCGGGCTGGAATGTTCCCATGAGGCACAGGGTCAGACTGATTTGCATATAGCCATGTCTGAACTGGGGTGGCAGAGTGGTCTAAACAACGGTGCTGGATTAAACCCGGATCTTTTGACTAGGTGTGAATGTTTGATTGGTTCAAATGCTCCATCCATCACCACCCTCTTTTGTACCGCTTTGTTTGCCATAAGTTGGCAGGGTATGCTCAGGCGTGAGTCCCTTTCTCACTTTCCCACTGGATTCAAGCAAGCCTGGCTGAAGACGGCTGTAATGCCAGAAACCGGTCCTAGGAAGCTTGAATCCGGTCCAGGGAAGGCATGACTTGTCAGTTCGGGCTGGACTGTTCCCATGAGGCACAGGGTCAGACTGATCTGCATATGGCCATGTCTGAACTGGGGTGGCAGAGTGGGCTAAAGAACGGTGATGGATTGAACCCGGATCTGTTGACTGGGTGTGAGTGTTTGATTGGTTCAGATGCTCCGTCCATCACCACCCACTTTTGTACCACTTTGTTTGCCATAAGTTGGCAGGGTATGCTCAGACGTGAGTCCCTTGCTCACTTTGCCACTGGATTCAAGCAAGCCTGTCTGAAGACGGCTGTAATGCCAGAAACCGGTCCTAGGAAGCTTGAATGCGGTACAGGGAAGGCATGGCTTGGCAGTTCGGGCTGGACTGTTCCCATGAGGCACAGGGTCAGACTGATTTGCATATAGCCATGTCTGAACTGGGGTGGCAGAGTGGGCTAAACAACGGTGCTGGATTAAACCCGGATCTTTTGACTGGGTGTGAATGTTTGATTGGTTCAGATGCTCCGTCCATCACCACCCCCTTTTGTACCGCTTTGTTTGCCATAAGTTGGCAGGGTATGCTCAGACGTGAGTCCCTTGCTCGCTTTGCCACTGGATTCAAGCAAGCCTGGCTGACGTCGGCTGTAATGCCAGAAACCGGTCCTAGGAAGCTTGAATCCGGTCCAGGGAAGGCATGGCTTTGCAGTTCGGGCTGGACTGTTCCCATGAGGCACAGGGTCAGACTGATTTGCATATGGCCATGTCTGAACTGGGGTGGCAGAGTGGGCTAAAGAATGGTGATGGATTAAACCCGGATCTGTTGACTGGGTGTGAGTGTTTGATTTTTTCAGATACTCCGTCCATCACCACCCCCTTTTGTACCGCTTTGTTCGCCCTAGGTTGGCAGGGTATGCTCAGACATGAGTCCCTTGCTCACTTTGCCACTGGATTCAAGCAAGCCTGGCTGAAGACGGCTGTAATGCCAAGAAACCGGTCCTAGGAAGCTTGAATCCGGTCCAGGGAAGGCATGGCTAGGCAGTGCGGGCTGGACTGTTCCTATGAGGCACAGGGTCAGACTGATTTGCATATGGCCATGTCTGAACTGGGGTGGCAGAGTGGGCTAAAGAACGGAGATGGATTTAACCCGGATCTGTTGACTGGGTGTGAGTGTTTGATTGGTTCAGATGCTCCGTCCATCACCACCCCCTTTTGTACTGCTTTGTTCGCCATAAGTTGGCAGGGTATGCTCAGACGTGAGTCCCTTGCTCACTTTGCTACTGGATTCAAGCAAGCCTGGCTGAAGACGGCTGTAATGCCAGAAACCGGTCCTAGGAAGCTTGAATCCGGTCCAGGGAAGGCATGGCTTGGCAGTTCGGGCTGGACTGTTCCCATGAGGCACAGGGTAAGACTGATTTGCATATGGCCATGTCTGAACTGGGGTGGCAGAGTGGGCTAAAGAACGGTGATGGATTAAACCCGGATCTGTTGACTGGGTGTGAGTGTTTGATTGGTTCAGATGCTCCGTCCATCACCAACCCCTTTTGTACCGCTTTGTTTGCCAAGGGTTGGCAGGGTATGCTCAGATGTGAATCCCTTGCTCACCTTGCCACAGGATTCAAGCAAGCCTGGCTGAAGACGGCTGTAATGCCAGAAAACGGTCCTAGGAAGCTTGAATCCGGTCCAGGGAAGGCATGGCTGGCAGTTCGGGCTGGACTGTTCCCATGAGGCACATGGTCAGACTGACTTGCATATGGCCATGTCTGAACTGGGGTGGCTGAGTGGGCTCAACGAACGGTGATGGATTAAACCCGGATCTTTTGACTGGGTCTGAGTGTTTGATTGGTTCAGATGCTCCGTTCATCACCACCCCCTTTTGTACCGGTTTGTTCGCCATAAGTTTGCAGGGTATGCTCAGACGTGAGTCCCTTGCTCAAATTGCCACTGGATTCAAGCAAGCCTGGCTGAAGACGGCTGTAATGCCAGAAACCGGTCGTAGGAAGCTAGAATCCGGTCAAGGGAAGGCATGGTTTGGCAGTTTGGGCTGGACTGTTTCCATGAGGCACAGGGTCAGACTGATTTGCATATGGCCATGTCTGAACTGGGGTGGCAGAGTGGGCTAAAGAACGGTGATAGATTAATCCCGGATCTGTTGACTGGGTGTGAGTGTTTGATTGGTTCAGATGCTCCGTCCATCACCACCCCCTTTTGTTCCACTTTATTCGCCACGAGTTGGCAGGGTATGCTCAGACGTGAGTCCCTTACTCACTTTGCCACTGGATTCAAGCAAGCCTGGCTGAAGATGGCTGTAATGCCAGAAACCGGTCCTAGGAAGCTTGAATCCGGTCCAGGGAAGGCATGGCTTAGTTGTTCGGGTTGGTCTGTTCCATGAGGCACAGGGTCAGACTGATTTGCATATGGCCATGTCTGAACTGGGGTGGCAGAGTGGGCTAAAGAACGGTGATGGATTAAACCCAGATCTGTTGACTGGGTGTGAGTGTTTGATTGGTTCAGATGCTCCGTCCATCACCACCCCCTTTTGTACCGCTTTGTTCGCCATAAGTTGGCAGGGTATGCTCAGACGTGAGTCCCTTGCTCACTTTGCCACTGGACTCAAGCAAGCCTGGCGGAAGATGGCTGTAATGCCAGAAACCGGTCCTAGGAAGCTTGAATCCGGTCCAGGGAAGGCATGGCTTGGCAGTTCGGGCTGGACTGTTCCCATGAGGCACAGGGTCAGACTGATTTGCATATGGCCATGTCTGAACTGGGGTGGCAGAGTGGGCTAAAGAACCGTGATGGATTAAACCCGGATCTGTTGACTGGGTGTGAGTGTTTGATTAGTTCAGATGCTCCGTCCATCACCACCCCCTTTTGTACCTTTATGTCACAAGGAGGCGGATTTAATTAATCAGCATTTGACGCCCTCACGCTGTTGTGCATCTGGTTGCCTAGTGATCATGTCAGGTGAGTTTACTACGTGGAAGTCATCTACCAGGAAACAATTGGGTGGTGTTAGCCTTTCTTCCGAACAGAAATACGTGCGTCTCCTAGCAACCTTGAGATGCTTACACTGTGCTCATTGTGTGTCTTCTTTCAACACAGCGACGCGCACGCTTTATTTCGAAGTCTAAGATACAGTGTTACTCTTTGTGATTAAAATTTGAAATACTGCGATACTTGTGTGTTGCCTTCCTCCTAATGTAAATGTAAATGTATTTCGATTTATATAGCGCACGAATCACCCAGGGGTCTCAAGGCGCTTGCTTAGGGAACCCGTCCTGGTATTCCCCTGTGAGATACCCCGGCAGGGTATTCACAAGGTGAAAGTCAGGCATCCCGCCGCGAGGGGCCGCGGCGGGTTGCGATACGCAACCTTATATGTTCATATTTTTAATACTGCGATACGCAAGCTTTGTGGTAGAAGACTAGGTACAGCGATATGCACGCTTTCCAGTTCAGTATTCCTAGTTTCAACGTTTACTTTTGCTTATCATTTTCTACTTACAGCGATGCGCACGCTTCATTTTGTGATTCATACTGTGGCACATTTTTGTTTTTTGAAGTCTAAAGTAAAACATTACATACTCATCTTATAATTTGCCTTTCAAACGCTTTATTTCTATTATAATTTTATTATCCACGCACACTTTTGGTTATCTCAGTGGGTTAACAATCAATAAAATTGTTTTACTGTAATACTCATCTTAAGTTGTTGCATCTTTCATAATTTGTGTAATTTTGCGAATAATATTGCCAATCATTATTCTTTTACTTCAACACACAGTTATGATTTACGTTTGAAAAATATGTTTTCTGTTTAGGTACTATGGAAGAGTTATATAAGAAATAAGTAACTTAATTTATACGTTACATATTGTGCTATTTTTATTCTAATTTTACTGCTCATGTTTGGTGCAATGCAGAATGTTACTGCAGCTCCATTCTTCTTAGCTTCTCCGGGCGAGCCTCCTATAAAGTGGAAAAAATCGGAAAAAGTTTTTGAAAGGTATGAGAGTGTATGTGGTGCATCATTAAGTGCTGAAAGGAAGACGTCTCTTTTGCTTCACTGTTTAGGTTCGGAAGGCCAGGACGTATTCGATCATTTACCTGAGCTAACTACTGTTAAAGCAGAGGGTTTAAATGATTTTGAGATTAGTATATGTAAATTAGATAAGCACTATCTTACGAAGAAAAGTACAATTTTAGAAAGGTATCATTTTGGCAAGAGAATGCAACATGAGGAGGAAACTTTTGAGAGTTATTTGACTGATTTGAGAAAGTTAGCTTCATCGTGCAAATTTGAAAACTTAACAGATGAACACATATGAGACCAATTCATGTTGGGCTTCAATAAGGACAAGGTTAGAAAGGAGCTGTGGCTAAGGGATGAACCCACACTCGATGAAGTTGAAGCTGTTGCTAAAATAATGGAACACTCGTTGAATTGTGTGGCCATCATTAATAAAGACATGCTTAATAATGGTAAGGTACAAAGTGTTAATGAAAGGAAATCTCTTCCCAAATCCAAGGATAAAGAGAAATTTACGATAAACAGAGTAAAGTTTATAAATACCTCAGAAACCTTGAAATGTTACAGGTGTGACAAAAGTGGGCATCCAGCTAATGATAGATTTCCTGCCCGCTGTAATATTTGTAGTAAGTGCAAGAAACAGGGTCACTATCCGTCTGTATGTAAGAGTACACCTCCTCCAAGGTTCAAGAAGGTAAATATCTATGATGATGAAGGAGTAAATACTAGTTCAGATGATTTTGAATGTGGTCGGATTGTTTCTGAGATTGAAAGTGGTTCTGTAAAAAAGTCATGTCCTTTTGACGAAATTTTGGTTGATGGTGCTTGAATGCGTGTTTTATTTGATTCTGGTGCTAAAATCACGTTGTGTCAAATGATTTATACATGAATAAGCTTAAACACAAAATCAAATTGTTTAAACCTGATATCACTCCCTTAGCCTAAGGTGGAGAACCAATAAAGTTGCATGGTTATTTTATGGGGTTAATTGATTACCGAGGCAGGATGATTCCGGGGAAGATTTGCGTGTCAAAAAAGGGTGACAGTTTATTCAGTTGGATACATCAGGGTGACCTAGGTATATATTTGGATTCCAATTCTAATCTCCAAATTTAATTAAAAGATTCAGTATGTGTTGTAAAAAAAAAGTGACGATTGTGAATTTACAAAAAGGTTGAAGATGGAATTTCCTAAGGTTTTTAGGGATGGCCTTGGTTGTTTGAAGGGCTATCAACATAAGATTAAACCTAAAAATGATTCTGTTCCAGTAACTTGTTAGGTTTGCCATTGTCAATCAAAGATGAGATGGAAAAGGAGATAAATGGGCTTAAAAGTAACCTTTTTGGTGTGTAAAAGATGAACTTTCGGTTGACAGACACATACTGTTTCATGGTTCTAGATTAATTCCTCTGGTGAGTCTCAGGAAAGAGTTGAGAAGTTTAGCACATGTTAGCCATCCTGGTCACCAAGACCACAGAAAGGGTACGCTCATCATACTGATGGCCAGGTATGGATAAACTCATTCAGAGGGAAATTCGTGAATGTGTTATGTGCAGTTTGAGTGACAAATCTAAATCGCCTAGGGTGCAAACAATGATTGTGAGGATTTGACCTAAATCTCCTTGGGATGACATTGCACTTGACATTTTGGGACCAATTAATAGCTCAGTTTCTTATGTTTTTCTGTTAGTAATAATTGACATGTACTCTCATTGGCCTGAGGTATTTTTCTTGTCCAATACTGGTTCAGCAAATATTATCAAATGTTTAAGAAAATTGTTTTCAGGGGAAGGAATGCCTAAGTCCATTTTATCGGACAATGACGTCCAGTTTATCTCTAAGGAAATGAAAGAATTTTTAACTTATTGTGGTATCTGAAAAAAAAATGTTCTTTCTATCATCCCAAGGCCAATGGGATGGTAGAGAGGTTTAATAGGGTTCTTAAAGAGACCATAACTCTTGTAAAATCTCTGTCTTTAGATTGGAAATGTGAAGTTCCTGAAACAATTGAAGAATATAGAAGAACACCTCATTCCTCTACAGGGAAGACGACATTCTTTCTTTTTCACAGAAGAATTCCCAACATGCATCTTGAACCTTGTTGGGTCAATAATTATAGTTTAAGCAAGGGTAAAGAATGTGAGTGTAATGAAGATGATCCCAAAGAAAAGGAACATAAGGCTCTGCAAAGAAAATTTCATTTTGATAAGAGAACATCTGTTAAATTAATAAAAGTTAATGTTGGAAATTTGGTGGCGATTATAAAACCTGGGCTGATTGGAAATGCGTGTCCTAAATATTCTAAACCCATGCTAGTCATTAAGGTTTTTTTGGAATGCTGTGAAAACACAAGACCATCGTGTGTGGAATCTCAATAGAGTTGTCGCTTTTAAAAATGGACATATTGACTCGGATGATGAGAAGCTTAATCATGGTTGTGAATTTCTCAAGAATTCAGCAAAAAAGAACCAAACTGCTCCTGGTTGAGATCTCTGGCGGTCATCAAGGATATCCAAACTTCCATGCTATCTTAAGGAGTAGGTTTAGCATTTCATCATTGTCATCATTTTGTAATCCTTATCTGCTTTAGATGTAAAGTTTTTCTTGTAGTTTCTGTTTATTTTTCTTTATCATTTTATTTCTTCTCATTTTGAGAAAGGGAGATGTGTGGTATTCTCCTCTTTCTTTATAAAATGGTTTCCAAGCATGATATAGTAGAATGCATGACTTAGTAGAATGTCAAGATGTCATTGTATTGTGAGTTGAACATAGATCGTTGCTGTTGATCTGGGAAGCAGGTTGGATTGGATATTCTGTTGAGAATAAACCTATGTTCAAACCTACTTTGCCTGAAGCCTGCATCTTTAAATTCTACACTAATGCACGTATTCATGCTGAAATTGGGTCAATAATAATTTCAGATCATTCTCATGTTATGGTTGATCTTGACTTATTACCTGAATCTTCTAAATCAAATAGATGGTGCTTTAACAAAAGTTTATTAAAGGATAAATTATTTGTTCAGGATTTTGAATGTTTTCTTCAAGAGTTTTTTACTTATAATAACAATCTTCATCTTCCATTTCATATAATTTGGGATTTCTTTATGCTTCTGCTCAAGGCCATTTAATTAATTGTGTTACGGCCAAGAAGAAAAAAGCTACTAAAGAATATTCTGCTACAATCTATTAAACAATTAAACCAACCAAAAATGATACTGTGTGACAAGGTTTAATGCATGTCAAATTTGAATTCAATAAAGGATCAACAGAGGAAGCGGCTGGAGTATTGTTGAAAATGGATTCCAAATTTTATGTAGGACAAAATAAGGCTGGCAAGTTACTTGCTAATTATCCGAAGGTTAAGTCTCTCCAAAGGTTAAGTCTCAGAAGTTTAAGATTGTTAAGATTTTAGATACAAGTGTAGTTCCACATTTTAAAAATATTGAAATTGTCATTGTGTTTTCTGATTATTATACAACCCTCTATACACCCGATGACTTTACACAGATGAGGCATTGGATTCTTATTTTCATTCCCTTTCACCATGAGAACAGCAGGGTCGGGATCTTTCCTTTTTAAATGATACTATTTCAATCTCTGAAATAAAATCTGCACTTGATAAATTGCCCAAAGATAAAGCCCCTGGTCCAGATGGTTTTTCAGTTGGATTTTATTCTTGCATTTCACATCTTTTACTCCCACATTTACTTACTTTATATCGGTATTTTCTTTTGCAAAATGAAGCCAGTGGCACTTTCTTAGAAGATAGGATCTGTTTAAGACCTAAAAAAAATCAAGATCTTTCCTTGTTTGCCAAGTATAGATCTATTTCTCTTATTAATTTACACTGTAAACTTTTTGCCAATTTTTAGCTATTAGGATGTCTCCTCTTATTTCAGATATGGTTGGATTAGAGCAAACTGGATTTGTAAAAGGTAGGCAAATAACTGATAATTCCATTTTACATATTGCTTTAACTGTTATTACACCTATGGCTGCTGTAACTTTGGAAGCCGGAAAGTCTTTAGACCATGTCAATTGGCGATTTATGATGCCTGCTCTCAAATGGCATGGTTTTAGTCCAACTTTTCTCAAATATATAGCTATATTATGTTCTTCTCTGATGACATCCGTCTTTCTAAATAGTATCCAGTCTTCGTATTTTCCTCTTTTACGGGGAGCCAGACACGGATGTACTTTATCTCCTTTGCTCTTTATTTTGTCCTTAGAACCATTTTTGCATAGATTATGATATTCCTCTTCATTTCATGGTTTCCGATATAAAGATACTGCAATCAAATTCGCAGCCTATGATGATCCTTTATGTTTCTGAACCTAAATCATCAATACCTGTCTTTCCTAATCTTTTATTATTTTATTCTAGGTCAACTGGATATAAATTGTATGTTCAAAATCTGAGCTACTTCCCGTTAATAAGTATTGTTTAAAGGATATGTTTGTTGGCATGGGCATTAAATGGTCTCCGCACTTTCTCATGTGTTTGGGAATTAAATACTCTACTTCCCTGGCAAAGACCATTCAGATTAATTTAGATAATGTCCAACATAAAATTCTGTAATAAAAAGAAAATGGTCTCTATTATATTTGTCTTGGTGGGGCAGGCTGGCCACGATAAAGATGATGTTTCTGCACGTTATTAATTTCTATCTATCCATGTTACCCATTAAACTTCCTTTAACAATGTTTAAGACACTTAATAAGTCACTTGCTTTTTTTATGGAATGGGAAAAAAATGCTAATTTCTTTAACATCTCTTTATAAACCTAAAGAATTGGCTGGTGTAAATTTTCCAAATTTTCAATAATATTATACTGCTTTTGTTCTAAAGCAAATCTTACCTTATATTAGGGATGATGACTCTTTGCCAAATAATGATTGGCGTAAACTGGAAGATTCCCTTGTGTCACCTTTCCATTTCCACTCACCAGCACATTTTTCAAAACCTCATCAGGCTTTTTCCGCTCCGTCTATTAAATATTCTATTATAATATCTTCTTGTATTCTTACACGATCCCTGTCCTAGATGCAAGAATTATTTGAATCCTCTATTTGGCATAACAAATTCATCAACATTTTGAATCATACTATTTTTGGGATGGGTTTTCAAGGGCATAATTGAAGACAAACAATTACTGTGTGGTATGATTCCTCTTTCTTCTTTGGAAGTTCAAACTAAATTTGGTCTTTCTTCTGCTTATACCTCCAGATATGAGTTTCTTAAAGATGCTCTATTACAAGCTATATCCATGCTCAGCCTCGCCTCCTGAACCAATTACACCTTTGTCATCGCTTAAAGCATCATATATATATATAAATATTTGCACTACATTAACCCTTCTCGTCCCAAATCTAAAACTGAATTAGTTTGGGAGTCGGATCTTCAGTGTTCCTTTCCTTTAAATGTCTGGGGATTCTTTTGGAGCAAGACACACCATACTTCATGTAATGCCAGTACTACACATCCCTTTATTATTTTTATGATACGTTATATATTAACCTACTTTCCTTGCATAAAT
The DNA here is from genome assembly GCF_964261635.1 of Lissotriton helveticus. NCBI lineage: Eukaryota > Metazoa > Chordata > Amphibia > Caudata > Salamandridae > Lissotriton > Lissotriton helveticus. The sequence continues at coordinate 665,200,457 of NC_136063.1, forward strand.
ACAATCAAAGTCTTCCAACTACATGTTGGTCTTGTAACTCCCTCCCTGGCACATATCTACATATGTTTTTTCATTGTCCGCCAATTACAGCCTTTTTGTTTCAGGTATGTAGAACGATTTCGACTATTTGTTCTATTATTTTTCCCTTTGACATTCAATGCATTTTTTGGCAAGCTCCTCACGCACTTGGCCACTTCATTCTAAATTAGGTACATTTGTGGACCTGTCACTCGCCTTTGCTTTTCAAGTTATGACATCCAACTGGAAGAATGCTAAAAATGTTAGTGTTACTAGTTGGTGGAATCTTCTTTGTTCTCATCATAGACTTGATAAAGCATCGGCAACATCTACACTACAGATGATTAATAAAGAACTCTTTTGGTCTCCGCTCAAGGGTTACTTAAACAAAAACCATAAACCTTCCAAGGATTCTATTGCAGTTTTCCAGCTCCCATGACAGTTTTTACCTTTCCTGTTTATTAGCATACATAGTTTATTCAACAAATGTTATTATATGAAATAAGTTGTTATATGACACACGTTTATTATATGATACACATATAGGACATGTATTACATATTTTTTACATTATTTTCCTTCTTTTTTTCTCGTTTTCATCTCTTCTCTTCTTTTGTCCTTCATTTTTCTTTTCTCTATTTTATACATTATAAAACATAAAAAAGCTATTTTGTGAGTGTAGAATTATGATCTTATCATTTTCTCTAGCTTTTCCTGGAATTACTCTATTTCATAACTTTGGATTTTCATGTAATAATAAAAAAAAAATCTGTACATATGTATTACACTTTAGTGAAGCTTTTATTAAATAAAAACAAAGTATATACAAGAGCTATGCTATATTTTACTACCAAACATGCAGTCACATTTGCAGTTACCTTGCAGTTAAAAGGGAATTGATTTGAATGGTGCAGCAGGTGCAGTGGCACGGGGCAAAAAGTTCTAGGGACCCCACTAAACCCAGATTATTGTTAAAATGAAAAATTAAACAGGCAGTCACAAGTGAAGTTATCTTTCAGGCACTAGGGTCATGATTTGAATGGTGCAGCAGGTTCAGTGGTATGGGGCCAAAACGTTGTCAGAACTCCTCTAAACACCTACTATTGCTATTTTTTACTACTAAACAGGCAGTCACAATTTCAGTTACCTTGCAATTGGAAGGGGCTTGATTTAAATGGGGCATCAGGTGCAGTGGCACAGAGGTCAAAAGTTGTCATAACTTCAAAAAACACCAATTATTGCTATATTTTACTACTAAACAGGCAGCCACAAGTGCAGTTGTCTTGCAGGCAATAGGGTATTTATGTGAATCATGCAGTGGCACTGGGTCCAAAAGGTGTCAGAACTCCTCTAAACACCTAATATGGCTATATTTCAAAACTAAACAGGCAGTCATAGCAGCAGTTATCTAGCAAGCAGTTGAGTCATAATTTCAATGGTGTAGCAGGTGCAGTGGCATTGGGAACAAAAGCTCCAAGTACCCCCACTAAACACCTAATATTGCTATATTGTATTCCTAAACAGGCAACCACAATTGCAGTTACCTTGCAGACAATACAGTCATGATTTAAATGGTGCAGCAGGTGCAGTAGCACTGGGCAAAAAAGTAGTCGGAACGTGTCTAAACGCATATTATTGGTATTACTTCAATTAATTCTATTATTCCCTCTTTCATTTCATTTTTCAAAATGTTGCTATTACTTACCAACTCTATACCACTAATAGCAGCACAATATATTGCCTTTTTGTATATAAACAAGTCATAACAGACATTCTGTAACTTATATTGTACAACTACTCAGCAAGCTACAACTTACAACAGAAAAAGCTTATTATCAATCACATAGGTGAAACCTAATGCATTTAACAATGCTTGTTTTCCCAGCTGCGTGTGGGAAAAACTTTCACACCAAGAATTCTCTTTGAATTAAACGTGGACCATGAACCCTTGCAGTACGCACCACCACATCACCATCCACATCCTGGTATGAAGAAAATTGTCCTTCCTGTGGTGTAGGCGTTTTCCGACTTTTCCTGGGGGCCTGAGTTAGATGAATGTGCTAGATGCAAAATATATCTGTCTCTCTTAAAAGATAAGAAGAAAATAATGTCTTGCAAAATAGTGGCTCTAGAGGCTATAGGATTGTTTAAGTCAATCAGATGGCACCATTCATTTTTGAGGGATTTTCCAGATTTGTGGCACCTTTAAGGCCCCAATAGAAACAATGCTACGTCACAACATGTGTTGCCTTGCGAAAGCATGAAGGTGAGACTTCCTTTCCACGTCCACGTAGCTTTTTTTTACAGAGTTGAGTTTGCTAAGTAAAAGATATCATTTCTAATGTTTGAGGTCAAGCGTTTGCTAAGAGTTAATTAAAAAACAGGATTTTAGTGGTACATTTTCAGATTTCTGTATTGTAAGTCTTTTTGGAGTCATGGTACCGAGACGTACTACTGTGACTCTATGGCGTTCACTTGGTGTGGCGGAGGATTCATAAATCATGGGACATCATTAGAAAGATTTCATTGGTTCCTGTGACTATATTATTCGACATTTAAACAGCTCCTGTCCTCATTACACATTGCACTACACTTGCTACAGGAGATCCACAGCAAAGAGTTTAGCTGGCTTTTTTCGCTTTTCTTTATTTCTTGCGGGGTAAAAAACTTTTCCCAACTGCTGTGGCTTCTGGGCAGGATAACAAGCAATGTGCACATACAGGGACCTCTCCTCAGGCAGCAGTGACGATCAGGCCGAAGACATCAGGGGCCATATCAGAAGTAGTGTCTCGGGGATGCCACAGATGTGTGCGCCCGTTTTCTGTGCCAGTTGGGTGCTGTAGTATTACAGAAGATGGCGCAGACTCTTGTGTGCCCTCTCCTATATTACAGAGAGGGCAGCTGCAGATAGAGTGCTTGCACTATTTAAGGGAGTAATCCCTCATTATCATAGGAGTGTGGCACCATGCTAATGCAAGAAACACTTTGCCTCTTTCCCTGCACTCTATTGAGGACTCCGTCAGAGAGGCAAAGAGGCCATCACAAAAATATTCTGCCCTGACGGTGCAGCCACTAAGTGAAACTTCTCAAAGGGGGAAAGACTGTGGCATGGACCCCCCAGCCAACCCTGTGCAGAAGGATACAGTCACTTACTGAAACTACCTGCTGGAGAATCTTTATCCCCTCTATAAATGGCAGGTGGCTGCTGCCTCCACAGAGAAAGATGGAGCTGCAGATTCAAGCAGTTGTTCCATGTTTCCCTAATGGCCTGTCCTTGTAGCAGCACTTGTTCACAGCTGTGCTAGGGGTTGGAATTACTTGTATTAGCGTGCTTTGTCCCTGTTTGTACCCACACCCGGCGCACCTGTTTAAAGGTGTGCTGTGGCACAAACAGGGACAGTGTGCGTAATAGGGACCCTTGACCCCTTCAAATCTATCATGTGCTTAAGAAAATTAACTCAATTCTATCTTCCTTTCTTTGGAATTGTAAGAAGCCTCGGATGTCGCTCAGTAGACTAATTCGACTAAAACTGGAAGGTGGAGTTAATTTTCCGGATTTTCCGGCCTACCAGAAGGCATTTCTTTTGCGACAAGCTTCTTTCCGGTTAAGGGATTCTGTTGATCCTTGCCCCCTTTGGGTTACGGTTGAACGCCTTTCACTTTCCCCATTTTCTTTTGCTGAATATTTATCTTTCTCCCGTAAACCGTCTTCAATATCTTCCCCCCTGCACAAATTCACCACCAAATTGCTTTTATCCTCTACCTCCCCTCCCATTAGCACGGTGGCTGATTTCCTTAGCTCCACCATTTGGCATAATCTACACATTTTAATCAACAATAAATCCTTTTACTGGAAGTCATGGAGGCAAAAAGGGTTAATATGGGTATCTCAATTATTCTCTAACTCTACATTTATACCTTTCTCAGCGCTTCGCCAATCCTTTGATTTGCCTGCCTGCTTTGCTCGCAAATACCTTTTACTTAAAGAGGCAGTTTTGTCCACTTACACTCAACTCTCGCAATCTTGTGCTTCTCCCACACTACCGACCTCCACTTCACAACTTCATTCTTTCTTGCGCACCACATCTAAAGCTTCTGCCATCTACAAGTACCTTCATCCCACAGACTCCACTAGATCTAAGACCAAGGTGGAAGAACAATGGGAATGTGACTTCGCCACGTCTTGGTCGACGTCTTTATGAACTAAGAGTTGGACCAAAATTCGCAAATCATCCAGAGCAGCAACCCTGACACAATCCCTGTTTTTTATTTACAATAGGCTTCTCCTCACACCATTTGATCTTAACAAGAGATTTTCCACAACCCCGGACCTGTGCTGGACTTGCTCTTCCCCACACGCTACTCTATTTCATATGTTATTCTCCTGTCAAATTGTTCAAGATTTTTGGGTTCAGGTCTGGTCCCAAATGAATGAAATTTTTCACGCTCACATTTCTTTCTCTTACACTCACATTTTCCTGGGTTGTCTTTCCTCTTGTTGGGAGGATGTCTCACTTAATGTTCGAATTATTGATTTGTTGCTGGCCGTTGCATTTCAGCAGATTACTGCCAATTGGAAAGATTTTTCAAATATTTCCTTTAAAGCATAGTGATACAACGTTTGTCACAATCATAGATTGGATACTGCTTTTGTTTTCCCTCTTCACATGGCAACAAAGCGTATGGACTTATGGCTTCCAATTACGCTTTACCTTGATGTTTGTGCGAAACGCTCCTTTCATTTGCAACCTGCCCAACAAGAAGTCCCCAAACCCCCTTAATCACCCTAGATATTCCTTATTTCTTCATAACTCTATGGTATCTCCCTATTACTGCATTCTTTTATATTTGTAACCATTGTACACTCTTTGTTTAGCTTTAAAACCCGTTTTTCGTTTTACTTACTTTTTATTGCTTCTGACATATTGTCTCACTTGGTTGTTATTGTTTTATTGTTGACCTGTTTTTGTACTTTGTATTGACACCCTGCTTTTCCTTAATAAAATGTTCTTGAACTGAAAAGAAAAAAATCTATCATGTGGCATTTCTTTTCCATTCCAACTGGAAGAGAAAAAGCTGTCATGAGAAACTCAACCAGCGAAGTTGAGGGAAATATTAGTGCGCAACACCATCGATGGACAAGCATCTTAACACTTGGCAAGGCAATTTAATGCGGGCAATAGCGGAGGTGGCATCATCATGCGCCGTGGCATTACAGCACTCCAACTCTGAAACCTATGTAAGCTGAATCTTTCTTGGTTTGTTTTTATAAAATATGCAGCTTTATGGGTAATGCAGCTACCTACTATATTATTGTTTATCAAAGGTCAACACCACTGTTTTAAATATGAAAATACATCACTCATTTTCTTTTGATTACTTTTTCCCATTTATTATCTCACTATGTCACCTAAACATCAACAATCATATTTCCAAGACTGTAAGTAAGAAAATGAAACTCTTTCACAAAACATAAGTAGTTTTGAAACGAAAGATTATTACTTCCATTGTATAAAGTCTTAGCAGTATTCCTATCAAAACCTCCACATATATATTGAACCAACTATATCCACTCATCCAATGTACATGAAATGTTACTCTCGGGTCGGGGGTGGAAAAATCGAATTAACGGTATGCCTTTTATGAAGTATTTGTTGCAACGAAAGGCATTGGGTAAACATGGCATAAGCTTAATATATTTTCCTATTAACAAAAATCATTCTCTTCCTTACACCGTTTTCCAAGGTTACTGGTTCAAACCATGCTCCCGATTTATTGTCAGATCAAAAGTTCAGGATGCCTAACCTGTTTCTGTTCTTCAGGAAACTGTAAATTTAAAATTATTGGTAGTTCCTTGAATCACATCATGAGGTCAAACCAATGATTATAAAGACCATGCTTTGCAGTGCATCGTGTCCACTTGCAAAGCTAAGAAAATCAACATATTTTTCTGATAGGCGTGGCCACGATCTATTAAATACCTCTCATTGTACCCATATTTGCAACCTTGCATTTCTTTCTAGTAGAGATGTAGTAGCCAATTACAATGTAATTACACTGCAGCTGCCACTTTTTCTTTATTCAGATCACTGCTTTTTGGTGAACACGTCTCATTCTGCAGCGTCTTCACTGAGGAGCACAGGGACTCCAGCAGATAAATGGCTATAAAAACAATGTGGCACAATAACACATTATTTAAAGCAATTGTACTAATAAACACACTTTCATGCATGTATTACTACAGTAGAACAGTCAACTCTCTGTTCAGAAAAGGCTTAGGTCAGAATCAAATTGACTTATCATGTTCCTTAGTTCCATTCTTCCAAACACGTGGCTTAATTATTAACCAAAAAACTAACTTTGATGTCATATTTATTCACAATTAACAAAACCACCTTCTTTCAACTCCTTTTTCTTTAGGAAGCTAACATCATGCATTAATTATTACTTGCCCAGACTTCAGGATAGTTTTAAAAGCATTCGATCTTTCCCATTAAAATGGTAGCAATGCTATTTAATCATGCATGCCTAAATCATTAGAAGTCCCTGTCAGAGCACATCACACTGACTTTGAAAGATCTCTTAAGATGACGTGCACAGTTCAGAAAGACTTCCACTTTGACTTTACTAGCTTTAAGAAGGTAAACCTAATAGGTGGACAAAAAGACACAAGAAGTAAAAGTCTACTCCTGGAAACTCTGAAAAACAAAACATATAGGATAATGATTCAATCCTTTATTTGCCAAGCACTGCAAGTAGTCGGTCGTTTTCCAGATTAACCAATACTCAACTTTGGCATGTGCTCACTTTGGAAAGGCTTAAAATGATTCTATTCAGAATGTACCTTAATAAATAACTCCTCTCTAGCACACTTATTTTGGTCTGTACTGTTCCAATATTATGATAATCACATTGCTTCTTTGGTTAGGTCCATACTAAGTCCTCATACAAGGGGAGCTGAGAGGGATAAATACAGGACCTAGGTTGCCCTCCACTCACACTATATTAAACATTTTAAACCTGGTCCTTTACAATAGGCAATAATTTTTCCATCAGCTGTGATAGTCACTACTATAGACTCAAAAGTCTATAGTAGTGACTATCACAGCTGATGGAAAAATTATTGCCTATTGTATAGGTCCATACTAAAACAAAATAAAATCCCTTTTAATGAGTTGGCAAGAAAATCAGAGATGAAGGATTTAGAAGGATAGCAGATCTGCTTGTCTGCTGTTAGTCTTATAATCTACTAACCTAGGGCCCAATTAACAGAAAAAGAAATACATATATAGGCTTAGACTGCAACTTCTGCATGAAAATTCTTTTCCTGCCTTTTGCTATTAGCCAACATTCCCAGAAGAATGATTGGTAAGCTGTGCCAGATATAGGTTTCCAGGTGTACTCCTGGAAAGGTGGGGTGCCTGTTCACGCAGGATTTTATTCCTGGTGTGCAAATTTCTCTATAGCAGGGAAATTTGCAGGGGTGGGGGGAGAATCGCCTGTGAAAATGTTACGTTTTTTTCCATTAGGATGCTGGATCTGGTGGCTTCATGGACTGATCTGTCCAGTGCAGGGGCATGTGTTCAACCTCATGGTCACAGGTTCAAGTCCAGGTGGTCCACTCAGCTTTTCATCTTTCTGAGGTCAATAAAATGAGTACCAATGAGTTGGGTAACAATAAATATCTTTAATTCAGCGCAAAGATACCCTTGGGTGCATGTGCGCTTTACAAATACACATGTTATGTTATGAGGAACATACTTTTTTCCTGTCAAGACAACCCTTCCCCTGCTCCTCCACCCTGTACTCCTTCACACTATAGAAAGGGAGGTAAGCCCGCCTTGTGCTGAAGTAAATTTTTGACCCTTTCCAAGAGGAAGGATCAGAGTTTGAGAATACCTCCAAGAATCCATGTTTTTGGTTGTCACCGAAATCTACACCCTAGAACCCCGTTTGACGCCATGGTAGTTTTCCAGTCCAGAGATCTTCACACTTGTGGTGGAGACCTTTGTACTTGGAAAATAATTTTTGTTTGCTTGGAAACCCTTTGTGAATTTTTTATCAGCATTAAAAAGGTACATTTAGTCATAAACGTATGTTTATGACCAAATGTACTTTTGTGAATATGTCCCATTGTGTGTCATGTCCCTTAAGGGATTTTGGATCCCAAGGCACATTTTAGCACTGACTCATGGGATAACATGTAGACCATACTCCCTCTGTTAAAAGACCAGCATTTCACAGAGAATCCTATCCACAATGGTCAGGTTTCGGAATGCTTACAACATAAATATCACCAAGCAATGTCCTTACAAACTGGAACAAGATACGTATATTTCACTTCCAAATGGGATTTTTCATGGTTTTCTCCCTGCTTGCTATGCCTCTGCAAGGAATAACCATGCAGCTGAATAAGGAGTTCCTAATGCTGCAAATGAATGTGGCATTTAATAGAGCTTGAGGGTAAGTGGCGTCATGTGATATTTCTGTTTAATTCAATACTACTCACTTTTTTTTTTTAAAGTGAGCATTGCATCAAAAGGACCAAATTGTACATTTGATTTCAATTGCATTAAAATAATCTCCTGAAGGGAATTGATGACATTACATTAAAACATTTATAAAAACAGACATGTTCTAACCATTATATCATGAGACCTATTAAGAAAGCGAATGTGAATTAAGCAATGTAAGTACTTTAGAATAATCAAAGCCTCGCAGGCTGCAATTTTGAGACAACAGTCTTTTTTTCCATAATTGATTCCAAAGGAATTGTAAACTGGTTTTTTTTTGCATTTTAGCCTACAGCTAACATTATGCATTTCTAAACATAGAGGAATATTCCAATAAAACAAGTTTTATATTAAAATGCGTTTAAAATATATCAACAGTGCATATGTTTACAATTGATGATTTTAAGAAAATTGAGGTAAAGGAAAATATGAGACACTGAAGAATTTCACAAATGGCTACAGAGATGAAGGAGGAGTTAAATCTTGATGACAGGATGTGAATGTAAAATGATATGTCTGTTCAGGAGAGAAATGCCCTAGATGTCAGCACTCACTTGTAAATGTCAGGTATGAGGAATACCCCCAGCTTTGTGTTTTAAAGGTACTGGAAGATTATGAGGCGATTTAGAGTTGTGGCAGGAGGCCCACCGTCTGCTGGGGTACAGACGTCAACCTGGTGGATTTTCACCTGTCATATTGATGGCACAGAGACTGCATTTTATTTATAGGGTTGCATCATAATCACACATGTAGAGCGCTGCTGCATATAACCTTTGTTGTGTAAACATGAAGTGTTAGGATCTTGAAGTCTATTAACATGAAATGTGATGTTTATAGGCTATTATATAGTAACATGTAAATTTAACTTGGAAAAGTAAATGTAACTAGCAAAAAATATTAACGTGAAGAACTTGTGTTGCACAACTGACAATAATTATTAATGTGTCATTTTTCATGTAGGTAGAAATATTAATTGTTATCAATCAACAAGAACTAGCTCTGTTTGTTGTGTCTTGTGTCTGTGTGGGAAACCATTTGTTTTTTCATGAAGGCCCTCACCTACCAACCTAGTTGGTGGCATGCTTCATCATCGGGCGCCACCCGAGGCCCCGAGTGTGTCTCAGGTGTGCTGCGACGCCAGATTACTGCAGAGCAGGTTTTATTGAGTTTGTGAGTGTGCTGTGCGTGTGTATTGCGTGAGGTTTTAAAATACTGTCCTGGGGTCCCGAAAAGGTTTCTTTATAGGTGGGCTCCAGGCAGTCACTAAAAACAAAGGGTTTGAACGTGCATGGTAGACTTATGGTCTCCAACGTCCAGTGCGGTCAACTAGTTTCAGCCAGGCCTTTTCTTCTACTGGCTTTCTTCAGGACCTGGTATGTGTAGGGTGTGACAGGGACCTATATGTTTGTCAGTGCCCTGTGTGTGAAGCACGCGCTAAGGTGCTTATATATGTAAGAGTTGTTTCCTCTCAATTTGTACCTGTTAGGGATTTAAATAAAAGAGAGACAGACAAAAAAACAATGATGTAAAAGCACATCATCTTTGGTCATACATAAAGTGAATCTGCGCTGGGTGCCTAAACGTGTCAACGGACAAGGCGGTAGTGGTAGCGCTGGTGGCGGAAAGTGGCATATAGCCGGTCTAGTTATCTATGCGATACAAGTGTTAATGCCTAAGTGGGGTCAGACGGATACAGTGAAAGATTGATTAGGTATTTCTTACACCTGAATTCAGTGGACAAAGCTTCATGGACCTCTGACCAGGGCCGGGACAGTTTGCACTCTATATATTTTAAGGGAGAAAAAAGGAAAATGGGTTGTGTTGGGGGAGGCTGTGGCCCAGCGCTGCAAACGGTAGTGAAATGCTCGCACAGTCCCGGCCAGAGGCAGCGTGACTGGCGGTTGTACCGCGAGCGGGGGTGGCCTCTACTACTTACTGCGCAAGGTCTCCTGACCCGATAAGAACCTGTTGTCCGATCAAGAGCTCCGAAGTGAGTGAGCTCCTGGAGTTGTAGCTTTTAAATACCTTCATGGTTGCCCAGGTGTTGCTAGTTGTGGGTAATCGGGGAATCAGGGAGTAGCGTTCTTGCTGATCTCGTGTTGTATGGGGGGGGCGTGTCTGGTGCCGGCTGGAGTGAATAACGTCTACTTTGTTCACACGCTATTCACAGGGGTGCCTGTAAGGACGGAAAGAGAAAAGAGACGCCCAAGCTTACACCCTGGGAGATGTGCCCAATGAACAAGTATTAATAGGGCTACGGTGACCAGTGTTAGTGATTGGCTTTCAATGACAAAATATCTCTAGCGTGCTCATGGTATGTGGGGCTATGGTTAATGTTGCCCTATTAATAAAGGACACCTCAGTGAAGTGACATGTGCAGAGATAAAGCTGCTAGTGCTTCTAGGTGTTTTAGTGAGTAGTGTGAGTAGGGACTTCATAGTACACACACTATTCACAGGGGTATTCATAAGGACGGAAAAAGACGCTTGAGCTTACGTTCTGGAAAGTGTGCCTCAAAAAGAAAAGCTAGTATAAGTGGGACTGCAGGGGCCGATGTTAGTTGGAGTCTCTCGAGTAATAAATTATAACATACTTCATGTGTGCTCTAAGTATGTTTGATCGTGGTTATTATCGCGCTACTGAAAAAGACACCGCAGTGAGGCGGCAAGAGCAGAGGTGTAGCTGCTAGTGCCTCAGTATGCTCTCATAAAGAGAGTGGGGAATTACACTAGTTAGTCCCTCAGACTGTTAAACTTCTTATATGCGAACAGTGGCAGGGCCCAGTCGCGTTTGCCTGTGTTTATAATCCTCCAGTTCTTCTTGATTATTTTTGCCACTTAGTTCAAGATTGGGTTATACGTGGTGACACATGTCAGTGGTGGTGTGGTTTCAGTGCGTGCTGCGACTTCTAGGAGGGAGTCTCTGTTTTGGTTCTTTGCCCGTTTTCTTGAGCTGTCTATTATTCTTTGTGGGTAGCCACGTTGTTGTAATTTTAAGGCAAGGTCGGTTGCTTGTTTGTTATAGTCCTCTCTGGTGCTGCAATTACGTCTAATGCGTACAAATTGCCCGTAGGGCAAATTCTCCCTGAGGGGCTGTGGGTGGAAACTTCAAAATGCCAATAATGAGTTCCTCACCGTGGGTTTGTAGTTTGTAGTTGTGGATAGTTTACCACTTTTAGCTTTAATCAGGAGGTCGAGGAATGGTAACTGGTCGATGCTGCTAGTGCTGGTGAAGCGCAGGAATGGATCACGTGTGTTAAGCCATGACAAAAAGTCTTGTAGTGTTTCTTCCGTGCAAGTCCATATCATCAGGACATCGTCGATGTAGCGACGCCAAAAGGCCATAGCCTTTATGAAGGGATTGTTGGGCACGAGGATGTGTGTGAGTTCCAGGTGGTAGACGTAGAGCCCTGCCACTGGGGGCAAAAATGCTGCCCATCGAGGTACCGTTGGTTTGTAGGTAGTATGTACCTTTGAATTCGAAATAGTTCTCCTTTAGAGCCAGTCTCGCACAATCCACGAATTCCTAGGTGCTGTGTGTTCCCATTGCGATCTAGTAAGTGTTTCCTCTAGGACCTTGAGGGTGGCGTTTTGGAGTAAGCTAGTATACAAGCTTTCGATATCTAGTCCCACGAGTAATTGGGTAGTGGGATCGAAATCCATATCCAGGATGAGGGATAGCAGGTGTTTGGTGTCCTTGATATATGTAGTTGCTGTCTGTACCAGAGGGTTGAGGAAGAAGTCACAAACCTAGAGAGGGGCTCTAGGAGTGAGTTGATGCCTGAAACGATTGGACAGCCATGGGGTGGTCTGGTTTCCTTGTGGACTTTTGGTACAGTGTAAAAGTACGGTATCTTGGGATTGTTTTTGCAAAGGAAGGCGGCCTCCTGTTTGGAGATGTAGTTGTTATCTGCGGCCGTGGTCACTAGGTTGGTGATAGCGAGCTTCAGCTTGTTCGTAGGGTCTCCGTTAAGGCGTTTATAGTTGCGGGTGTCGTTGAGTAGCCTTTGGCACTCGGCTTGGTAGGCATGTGGGTCCTGGATCACGATGCCTCCGCCTTTGATAGTAATATCACGGTTTTCTCTGAGAGTTTTCAAGGCTTCTCGCTCTTCCTTCGAGAGATTATTAAAGGTCTCAGTTTGGTTGGTTTTCTCTATTTCGTTGTAGACATCATGTGTTTTTTTGTCTGTCTCTCTTTTATTTAAATCCCTAACAGGTACAAATTGAGAGGAAACACCTCTTACATATATAAGCACCTTAGCACGTGTTTCACACACAGGGCACTGACAAACATATAGTTTCTTGTCACACCCCACACATACTAGGTCGTAAGAAAGCCAGTAGAAGAAAAGGCCTGGCTGAAACTAGTTAACCGCACTGGACGTTGGAGACCTTAAGTCTACCATGCACGTCCAAAGCCTTTGTTTTTAGTGACTGCCTGGAGCCCACCAATAAAGTAACCTTTTAGGGACCCCAGGACAGTATTTTAAAACCTCACGCAATACACACGCACAGCGCACTCACAAACTCAATAAAACCCGCTCCGCAGTAATCTGGCGTCGCAGCACAACTGAGGCACACTCGGTGCCTCGGGTGGGGCCCGATGATGAAGCTGCCATCAACTGGGTTGGTGGGTGAGGGCCTTAAAAAAAATGGTTTCTCACACAGACACAAGACACAACAAACAGAGCTAGTTCTTGTTGATTGATAACAATTCCATTGGGCAAACAAACTAGCCTCTCTGGTTCCTCTCTCTCTCCTTTGATTATAAAACAGAAATATTAATGTATTCATTACCAATGTAATTCTGTAAAGTTCATATGCCATTCTCTTATGTTAGCTGAATCTTGTTGGCCTGAAATGCAATTTTCCTTTACGCTCTCACTTTAGACTTAACAGTTTGAAAGGATTTCCTTTTTTCTCATGGTTTGTGTTGCAGGTGGAAGAAGCGTCCTTGTTAGTTAGAATAATGTCATAAGGAGATGCATTGTAAGCCTAAACCAAAAAGGAAAGTTGTGTTTTCACACCTGAGAAGGCCTGGGAATCAAGGGCAACTTGTTTTAGTTCAGGAACTTCGCTATCCTGTGAAAAGTTACATATGAGATCGTGTTCAGATTGGATGGCATGACTTGCAAAGACTCTTGGGGAAATACCTGTAATAATGTGATTGCTAGAGTAGTGAAAGTGTCTACTTCTTCTTCTTTGCCTTTGGAGAGAAAGCATATTAGAATGAGTTCTCAATAGATTTATGCCTATCCGACCGGTCTTTGGTGGAGAGACTTCTTAGGAAGGCTCCACATGCTGACACCTTTTTATTCTTTTTCCTGAGAATGCTTAAGCAGGGATGTCATGTTAGTGTAGGGATAAACTGATGCTGTATTTTCATCAACCCTCAATGCAGGGAAATTTGGATTCATGCTTTTTGATCCTTTGCATCCTATTTCTTGAGCTAATTGTTTTGTGCATGTTGCACCATCTCAACTTTATTTGCAGATTTAGCTTTATGCTGATTCCCATTTATTTTTACACTCTCGTTTTGAGGTGTCTTTATGCGCAGTTATTTTTGGCTTTGTAATAAATTAACTAATCTTACGTAGTTGCCTGTGGTTACTATGTGTCCAGAGAAATTCCTATTGAATTTATTGACACGAATAAGGACTGTCTCCCCTCTACAATTAAATGTAGCTACAAAGAATCATCGGAATGTGATTTTAGGACAGGTCCAGAACTTATCGGCCTGGCCCTTGCAATATTTTGATATATCTGCCAGCGTGGTGAGATAGCCTCTATGCCTTCAGAGGAGCCATGACACCTCTTCAGAAGGTTCTCTAAGCAAAAACTCCTACTAAAACTAAAGACCCTGCCACTCTGGTAAGGACGTCATTTTTCTATTTTTTCTAGTTCTGACCTCCATTCTACCACAACAGTACCAAGCAGGAAAAAAGTATGTTAGAACGTCCACCCTAATATAGTGGGCAGTCTGAGGGACTAAGGGGCATATTACCAAGAAATAGCGATAATTATCGCTATTGCTTGGTTAGAGACAAAATTTTACCGCTGAGCTGCGGTGATTTTTATTGCAGATAAACCTTGGTATTACCAAGGTTTATCGCAAATGCGATAAAAACGGCCGCAATGCATGAATATCGCTGAAAAGTCAGCGATATTCATGCATTACCGAGCTAATGCTCTTAGCCATGTTATCCACCTCCCATTGGAAAACATGGCTAAGAACTGCTCAGGGTGTTAGCTTTTGGAGATATTCGCGCTTAGCGCTAATATCTCCAAAAGTTGGTAATAGGAGATAGCGATGTTAGCGACTGTTTCCAGTCGCTAACATCGTGGCACGCCCACTTTGCATGTCATTCGTGATAAATTTCACTGACATGCAAAGCGGGGCCCAAGATGGTCGCTATCTCCTACTAGCTGTCGCTAACTGGTGTTAGCGACAGCTAGATAATAGGGAGATAATTTTATCTCCGCTTTCTTGGCTTTTAAAGCCAAAAAAAGCGGAGATAACCCCCCTTGATAATATGCCCCTTAGTTCGAGAGGGCGCACCATCAGTGAAAATAGGACAGTTGACCCCACTCTAAATATTTGTGGTTAAGTACCCTGTCCCCCAAACCCAACATAACTCTGATAGTTTATTTAAAAGCTCAAGGAAGTATGATTACAATATGCTTTTTAACTTCACTTGTACTGGACGACCCTACCCCCTTTGCAATAATTGCTTTTTTGCTCTCTCTGACCAGTGGAATTTCCTGTTTGCATGGATACAAAATATTTATGGATCTGGACTGAAAATAAATCCTGACTTTGGGTTAAAAGGATTGGTAACAAGCAGATTGATTCCTGCGCTCATACAACGTTGGCCGTGCACTAAATACTGATCAGATGATGGCTGCAGATTTTCAGCAGGGTAAATCGGTGTCAAATAAATCTGATGAGACAGATATCCATTGATTTATATTTTTAAGTTGGTGTTGCAGGGATTGCTAACTGCCAGCTGTGGAAGCAGGTGCCATGACATCACAGGTCAGTAATACATTATTTTGGTAGGAACTCCTCTTTGTGTTATTATGCACAGCTAGACTTTCTTACAGACATTCCATGTAGGTACTACACACTTTTATGTATGATATGATTCTGACTTCTGCTAGCTACATGTGGACTTTTCATATAGTTCAGAGAGGTTGAGTTAAACATTATTATGGCAGTCTATACAGACTTGAAGATTGAATGGCCTGCGGTGGAAGATTTTGAGGCGAAAAAGAAAAATGTGCAGTCTCAAACCAAAAATGTGCTGCATTTTTGTAACAAAGAGAAAATGTGCCTCCAAAAAATGCTTCTCAGTTATTGGTCTGTCAATGTCTGAGATGCAGCCAAGTCTGTGACCTGGTAGAGTGTCCTGAAGCACCACGTCTCGGAACAGTGTGGGAGGGTCTTATGCTAGAGAATGAAGAAAGCTCTGCTCTCTCCGGCGTTCAGCAGCCTCCATTCCACAGGTGCACATGGCAGTAGGGTAAGAAAGAGGGAGGGGTGCACAGAAATCTCGGGTTGCGGCTGTGGTGGTATGGAAGGAAAAAGAGACCAGATAAGTATCCTAGTAATGGAGGCAAGGAGTCGGAGGATTTCATTCACATAGATGACGGGGATGAGGAGGCACTGGAGAGTTGGGGGTGTAGAGGAGGAGTCAAGGAGCTGTTTGGGGATGGTGTGTCTCACAAGACCAATAGCAGAGGGGAAGGAGCGGCCTGAGGAGAAAATGAGGTAAGCAGGGTACCAGGCTAGTACAAGAGGAGTGACCTGTGTATTTTAAAGCCGTTAAAAAGCAAGTCATAGAGGAACTTAACACCCTTTGTTTCCTCCGTGGTGCTGCAGAGCCAATATAATTGGGATCAGGTGAATCTTTTTTTTTTTAAATGACAATTTGTGCAGTCTAATGCGCCCTGACGAAGGAAGCTAGGACAAGATTCCTTTTCCGAAACGCGCGTCGGCGCTTCACTTTTGTTGTGTTGTGATGTATATATTTCTGTATAATTTGTGAGGTCTTCTTATTGTGTTGAACTTTTTTTTTTGTTATTTGATTCATGAGTGAGAGCTTGTAAGGTTGGTAAGACTGCGTGTTTGGATGAATTGTGTGTTTGGTTTTGATTGGGCCTTTTTGTGTGATATTTTGCTTGGGGGTTCTGTATATAGTATAAATATATGTGTATAGAATGTACATACAAAATTGGTACCACGATTATGATATATTGTAACTGTTTTGTTCTTACGTATCAGAAAATCATCCGAATAAAAAAGAAAATATGTTTTTTCAATAACTTCTGTTTTGGGACAATGCTAATATTTGGATTGATGTAGGATATATTACCTAGATTTAATTGATTAGTAGTGAGAGGTTCTGTTTTTGTGATTGCCCTACTCCCTGCCTCCCTCTCTGAGTATTAGTTTTCAGGGACCCTCTGTTGTATTTTTGAAATCAATAACAGAACTATCCATAGGGAATTAAAGTGGGTAGAAGCCAGGTGTAGCAAACAGAGGGAAAAACCCAAGAGCATAATCAACCACACTGATATATATAAACAAATAAGAACTCACACACATGTTTTTGGAGTTAAGTTACCTGTTCCTGCAAAAAGCAGTTATTGAGCTCTTAGTGCATTTCGTTTTCCTATTCATTTTATTTCTACATTAATTACATTATTAACACCTTCTATGCTCATAACGAGCTCAGCTCGTCATGAGTCACGGTGCTCGTGTGCTCATGATGAGCTGAGCTCGTCATGAGTCGTGGAACGCTCACAAGCGGGATAATTCCCCTGCTGTGCTGAACGTTCCACGGAAACGCGTGTGGTCATGAGCACACGAGCACTGTGCCTCATGACGAGCTGAGCTCGTCATGAGCATGGGGGCTCTGTGCGCGCCCCCCCAGCACAGTGGGGGAATTACCCCCGCTGCGAAGGGGTTAAATTATCAAAATTCCAACAGATAAACCTGTATTCTTCAAACAGAGTAATTCAAACGCTACATGCCTTCTTCATCAGGGTTCTACAGGTGTAAACAGTGATTAGGAAATGTGTGAGGTTCCCACCCTTCTAGGTTTAATAGTTACAGGTGGAGATTCCTGCATTATTAGAGGGAGAGAAGACTCCTGGGATTACAAGATTGTTTACATTCTTACATGTAAATTCTGTAGATGCTAAAAACCAAAACTAGTTATCCTGAAACGAGTAAGTAAAACAAGATACATAGTGCTCTGGTGTTTGATTAAAGTGTTCTGTTTGCACATTGCGTTGCGGGTTGACGGTGAAACAAAACGTTCCCTGAGTTTTTAGACCTTTGCATACTTCTTTCATGAAATGGGACTAGATAGTGCACTCAGGGCAGGCTTTAGCGCTGGTGGCGCCCTGTGCGAAAATGTTTGTTGGCGCCCCCACGTGCGTGTCCCACAGACTCCCACACTACTACTTTTTACAGAACCCCCTCAAGTCTCCATAACCACTCTCTCTCAATTGTATTTAATAGTACCACTTATACCAGTGTAGGGTCTCAGAGCACTTTACCTCACAAACACCACACAGAGACTAAGTATGGGCGGATTTTGCGAATCTGGCGTACGCGAATGTGCGTATTTACGGATTCGCAATCCACAGGATCCGCGAACTCTCGTGAATTTTCTTTTTTTTTTGTTCGCAAGGGTTTCTGCCAGTTTGTGAGGGTTGTGTACCAGTTCGCAATTGCGAACTTACTTGTCGGCTCGCAACGGCTGCGACTATGTTGTTTCTACGTCTGGTTCATCATCACAGGTTTGCGAAGTTACCCTAGCGGTCGCACATGGGCGCGGCCATCTTGTTTGCGTGACGTAATTCCGTTTCCGGGCGCTATGTGTAATCTCGCAAAGCGTGCGGCTTGCTAGTACAATTTCGCGTGTGCTCGCAAGGAAAATCTCGCGCGAACTTACCCACGCGGCCGTGAACGGGCGCGGCCATCTTGTTTCCCATTCATTCCTATGGTTCTGGGAATGCTTTCTGTATCTGTATCCTCTCTGAATCTCTGCCATCCTTTGCTTGTTTGAAGTTTTTTTTAATCTATTTTACTTATTATCTATCCCTCTATTTTTCTAGCTTTATATTTTTGTGTTTTCTGCTACTTTTTGTTAATTTTAAACTACTTTTTTAAACTCTTTTCTTTTCTTCTTCCCTATTCTATTTCTTCTTTATTATTTAGCTTCCTTTCTGCCCAGACCATGGTAAAGGGAGTTGGAAAGCAGCCCGCAAAGGGAAAGGGTCCCGCACCCCGTGCCCGGCTCCCGTGCGGGTGTTTGAGGGGGGAGAATGTCGCGCCCCGGGAGATCTTAAGCGCGGAGGAGGTGGCCGCACTAGTTTTTTATGTTCAGCGCCGCCTCCCCAGGACCATCATGGCAGGCGGCAAGATCGCTAGCGGCTACGGGATCCGGGAGCGCCGGAAGCGGTGGGAGAAGGTGTGCCGGTCCATGTACCAACAATCTCGGGTCCGGCGCACCTACAATCAAGTCACCCACCGTTGGACGGATATCCTGGACCGGGAACGCGATCTGCTGGACCTGCTCGGCCTTGAGATCCCTGGGCTTGGTGAGTAGTAGTAGCTATTTCTTTACTACTCTGTTTTCTCCTGCTCTGTGTGTTATTATCTTGCAAATTTTAGTTTTTTACCAAGAGCAATAATGCTGCTGATTACATTGTAGGTAAATTATATTTCAAAATCTTCTGTTCATTTCAGGTGCACTTGTAGTGTAGTTCCTATCTTCCCAATAGGCTCTGCGCATTGGAATAATACCTACAGCAGTAAAGGCCTAGGCCAGACGTTAACTAGGTCTACTACTGTCGATACTAGACTTAAGTTTTGGGTTTGCCAGGGTAGCTCAGAGTTCGCTAGAAACTTTCTCGAATGTTCAGGAAAGAATTAACTCCCCTGATTAGACAAGAAGGGATTTCGTTTCTGACAACCATAGAACATGACAACTTTGCTCTCCCCTAATCAAGAGTGTATCTCCAGAGTCGTGTGAGCACAAGGCAATTATTTTACTCAGTCAGTACGTGCATTCTTAGTCTCATCAGATTGTAGAGAAAAGGAAGAGACGGGCGTGTTCAATAAAAAGGTGTTATTTATTGATCAGTCTCTTTTCTCGTACAAGAGAAATGGATCGATATTATTGCAATACTTATAGTTAAGTAAAGTGCATACATTAAAAGCAATAGTATAAAATAATACTGTAAAAACATTGATATGGTTTCTGAGCCATATGATGTTTAAAATGATTAAAATATATTTACATACACATATACATTTGACTAAACGTACTCAACTAGTGTTTCTAAATACGCCTACCCCGTGTACCTGACCTAAGTCTAATGCGTGGGCGGGAATAGAAAGTTACAGTTTAAGTTAAGTTTGTCTTTGCCAAGTGAATAGCTAAAGAATTCTCTGTGAGGGGTTATTCAGTTCTGTACCTGGAAGTTAGGATAAATGAGGAATGGTATCTCTTTCTCTGCTCTCGATATTCCAGGCTGCCTGCGAGGGCTGCCCGAAAGCGCCGGTGCTGGGTCTCTCGGCAGGAGATAGCAGCGCGTCTCTCAGCGCGTCAGGAAGGCGGGGCTGCTGCCAGCGGGGTCTGCTCTGCTTCTGGGCTTCGGCAAGTATGGCTGCTCCGTCTCGTCACCACGCGTGTGTTTGCATAGGGCAAGATCGGCAATATTTATACCTTAAAGGTGCCGAGATTGACGTAAGGATGGACATAGATACGTCAATAAAGATGTCATACGACTTGCTCGTTAGCACATTCTTTTACTGAAGTTCTCTGTGAAATCAAAACAATGGCCGCACGGATTTTCCAGGTTGTCATAGGTTTGATTTGTTATGAGAACGTCGTATGCCTTATCAGGGGCTGGAGGAATGTCGCTTGTCTAATTAGATCTCAAGCGTTATGACCTAATCAGATAACACGTTCCTGTGCCGTAGTGTGACTGCGTCAGATAACGGTATCTGCATCATGGGCTGACTGTTAGTTAACTTGATAGTTAGTTTAACCAGAATAGGGTCAGGAATAGGGGGATCGATTCAGAACCTATAGGAATACATGACACCCACTCCACGCTAACTATGGTCATATTTACTAATCTATGCATAGTATAACATAGTACAACATACTATAGAGTATAGTGTATACCTCACCACCCCAAAATACATAAATGCATTTTGAAATTTTCAAATATACTGAAAAATTGCAGTCATATATATTGTATGCACTTAAGCTATGAATTAAACGCTAAAGTAAACACGCATTTGTAGACATTATTGCTCATTTGGTATATGAGAAATACACATGAAATGGCTCTTAATATGGCTATACAGAAAGAAAGTTCGAGACCATTTCATCACATAATATAATATTTGTGAACATACCAGCGGGCAACTAAAGTTTATAAAGTATCTAAAAATAGAAATCTTAGTTCTCTAAGAATAGTTTGTTACTTTAAGCAGAAGATAAGTGTCCCGTAAATTTTGTAAGAAATAATTTGGGGCTGCTAAAAAATTGTTGTCCGTGAACTGGTGGGAAAAATTGTTCATGTGACTTTATTTTTAAAGTTGAAGGCCGAATTCAGGGAACGCCGTGTGCGAGCTTGCTCAAAAGTCTCTATTTCTGTTCTGGAGAGAACATCATATCATTAAGGCTTTCGAAAAAACTGTCAACAGCTTCATGGGAAAGTTCCACTAAGTCGGAAATAGGTGTAACCATGCATTCGTGCGCATGATTGTCTCCATTGACATTCTGATTCGCATTGCTGACAGAAGGTCGTACCTGATCGAAGCTGCTTTCATCTTGAACTTCACTACTCTTCAATCGTAGTGGTGAAGATTCCACGAATGCCGTCATCAGGATTGGCAGCCTTTGAGGGCAGCACAAAGCGTGAACCTTGGTAGGAACCAACAATGTATCTGCATCCACTGGCGCATCCGATTGTAGCGTCAGACAGGTGTCTAACACGCATTCTTCTCCGCATAGCAGACACCTCAATACAGGTAAAACACATCTTTGCCACATTGGTCGAAATGATAGAAACCAAGTCATGTTCAGGTCTCTAAGCCGGGAGAGTCCCAGGATTTTTGATATCCGGTCCCGGTATCCAATGGCTAGGATTGTTTCTTCCATTGTCGCGAGAGTTTGATCTGTGACATGGGTTGCCATAACGAAAAATAAGGACTAAGAATAGGATTCCTGCAATTAGTCCCAGGATCAGGGGAAGTCCGCCAAAAATCGAATGGACGAAATCTGGAAAAATACCCAGTATGGCTTTGAATGGTGTTAATGCCATCGAAAATACTGTCTTAAATACCTTTGAGACCCCAGTGGTATCAGAAATATTTAAGATTTCGCTCAGGATTTCCGCGAAATGTACTGGGGAGTTAGTCGATAATAATGTATGTATCTCTGCAGTCGTCCTTGCGACTTGTAGATCATACGTTTCTTTTGATGACGTGAGCCTTGTAGGCGTCTGAAGAAGCACTGTTTTCATTCTGCTTAAAGTATCTATTCGAATAGAAGTAATTTTCAAACTGGGCCATGCCCTTGCCTCCCTGTCTGGAAAGGAGCTGGGGAACAAAGAACGTCCACAGCACTTGACCTTCGCAGTCGTAGTGACTAGATAAGGAGTCCCGGGCATAAGACTACAACATTTGCGGTCTACAATAAGAATGTAACTCCCATTATAGAGTCTTTGAAAGAATGCTTCTATTTCAGTTGCAGGTGCGCCTTGCTGGTGACATGAAAGGTTGTATGAATTCCCTTCACAGGCTCCATGCAAACTAATTCCGTTACACAGAAGCGTGCCGCTTAGTGACATGGCACAATTGTTGCCACTAAGAAACACTTTCTGTCCTTTATTACTGACACATGCATGTGAATAGGGCAGGATCCAAGTTGTTTTAAGGTACCCCTTCCCCAATTTCTCGTACATGCCAGCCTGTATATATTTTTGGCAGTATTGAAACCTGAAGGTTGAGATTGGAATATTTATGATTCCGTGGATTATCCATTCACTGACAGGTCGTTCTGACATTGTCATTGGTAATCTTTCTAGTTTTTCAATGCTCAAGATTGTATAATCAGCACCCTTTTGCGCCATACCGATTTGTCTATCAGTAAGGTTAAAGATTTGGAATAGTGACGTTGTGTTGATTAAACGCCAAGGCACATAGCCTGAACGCAGATTTTGTAACGTCCAGCCAAGCTGTACAATAGAACGCAATTGTGACTGACCATGTTGTAATAACAGTAAGTCTTGCGATAATATATCGATTGCTGAAGACACAATGCTGTCCAATGAAAAAATTCTGGAGGACAGAGTCATTAACCCATTGTCCACTACAGAAAGTGATTTTTCCAAATTAATACGGTCAATTTCCTGTATTCTCTCTGCTGTTTCAATTTGATTAACCTTCCAGGCCTCATTGTATGCTGCATATACAGAGGCTGCTATGAAACGCTTTTGACGCTGTTTGCGTGGTCCCATTATGAAATCACGCAAGTCAGCACCATCAGTAAGTAAAGTTAGGTGTTGCTTAATTTCAGGCAGTGTGGAAGTTTGTAGCCACTGAAGGCATAATTTGCCCACACTGTAGGTTGTTATTATCCCTGGGTGATGTCTTTGGGGATATCTAGGGTCTGGCCTGGTCATTTTGAACCCCTGTGTTTTATTCAGGAATCTGTCTTGACAGTTATTTGTATCTGTGGGCCAGATTAACCATTGTTTCCAATCAGGATGTGTTCTGTTTTGGTTTAATATATGGTTTACGTCTATCTCTTCATCCGTATCAGAGCTATTGCTAAACATTGTTGGCTTTGGAATAGACGGTTTATTTAAATCTTTGATTTTGGCTAGGCCAAGACAGGTGGTTTGTTGAACAGTGTCATTTAAAAATATCATTTGTTCTGGGATCATGCAAGCTCTAAACAAAGCTTCTAAACCCTGTACTTGCCATTCTTTTGTACCCCAAACACTTTTCAAATCAACATTTTTGTCCCAATAATCAAATCCAAAAGTATTCATTTCTTCGAAGAATGTATCTGAATATATCAACTTTGTGTTGGTTATCATGGTTTTCATCCCTGTCTTGTTTGACAATTTAAAATAGAATGTTTCAGCATTACTTGTGTTAAAACCTGAAAAATATGAATATTTGTCGTAAACTGTTCTTGAGCTCCCTTTTGGAGGTGTTGCACAATGTTCCCATTGATTATAATTTAAAACATTTCTAGGTTGTGCAGATTTATGTAAAAAATGGTTACCATAGTGGTTATAGCAATACATACTATCATAATTTGTAGAACCTTGCAAATAATCATGTTTCGTAAATTTAGCAGACATTACTAAGTCAGACATCATGTTATTAATGCTTTCGAAGTCCCAATCATCAGCAAATGAGTTTGGTTTTGCAAAGTCACTCAAGGAGATCTTGATTTGGTGTGGATATTTCAGGATCTCGACCGGACCATAAAGTTCATAGTCAGTGTTGTCCCAGGCTACCCCACCAGGTATAGGATTGGCTGTGAAGTTGGCTGAAGAAAGTTCTCTTTTCTCGACGTGTGAAGATGTGTGTGTTTTGAGGACCAAGTTGATGTTCTGACTTGCTGTGTCCATTTTAGCATATTTTCCCTCAATGAAGCGTCCCAAAGTTAATACCATGATGAGCCAAAGTATGAGGATAAATGCACCAACACCCACCCAAAATTCAATCCATGGAGATTTCAGATATGTTTCTTTCAGTTGGTTCAAAAGTTCCTTAGCTTTGTCTTTAAAGGATTTTGATGATGGCTGTGTCTTTGATTCACTGAGGCTTTCAGAGGAATCATCGAAGTTGATGAAGTAGCCGGAGGCAGTTCTGTCAATTGTTCCAATTGCTTCAGGATTTTTGTTTCTTGAATTGTCACCTGGTACTTCATTATAGATTGGTGTGTCTCTGCTAAATGTTTTTATTTGGGTTTTCAGAGGTCTAAGTTCTATTGCATTGTTGCATAGTCCTTGTTGTTGTTCTGTAGGCGTTTCGAATGTGATGAGCCTCTTTGTTAGGACCTCTGTACTGGTAGCAAACCTTGGTGTTCTGCTACTTATTGGGAGTCCACTTGGCCTACTGTTTGTTATCGGCCACATGTTGTGGTTTTACCAGGTCGATGGATACAACTCGGTTTTCCTTTTTACCAGCAAGTGGCGGTAGTACAACTGATCTTGTCCCGTTGACAGACAAGACAGGAACTGCTTTTCTGTAAGAAGGCCCAAATTCCTTCTTTACCGCGATCTTCTCCCTGACTAGATCCCCGACTTTTGGAATCCAAAAAGGTCTTGCTGGGACAGGTGGTGATTCTTCAGTGGTTGTTGGCTGTTGTTTCAACTGTATGTTGCTCAGGTCTTTTCTTGTTTTGTTTAAGTCCTGCAAAATAGCCAAACGGTCTTTGACATCAAAGCTTTTTTCTTTAACCACTGAAGTCTGACTGTCGAGGTCAGAGATAATCATTCTAGTTCCAAATAATAATTCGTACGGACTGAATCCCTTCAGAGAATTTCTTGGCAAGTTATTTAGACTACGTTGGACACTTATTAGATGTTTGACCCACCCAGCTCCCGAACCTAATACCTTTGCCGTTATAGATTGCTTTATGTCACGGTTTTTTCTTTCAACAATTCCGTTCCCCTCAGGGTGAAATGGACAAGAGTACCGCAATTGCACGCCCATGCTGACCATGGCCTCCTTATAAGCCCGAGAGCTAAAAGCAGGACCATTGTCCGAATGCAGCATGCCAATTGCGTATGTGCCGATAAAGACTCGCAAATCTTTTATAACAGTTCTGGCGTCAGCCGTTCGCTGGGGCCACATCCATATAAATCTCGTGCATGAGTCCACTGCAACCAAGATATATTTATAGTTACCATCCCTTTGTAAGGGACCGCAGTGGTCTAGATAAACACAGGCTAATGGTTTATCCGAGATTAGAAGGGGCGTCTGCGCTGGACGTCTCACTGTTGATACTTTCATTTTTTGACATATTTCACATGCTAGAACATAGTTCCTCGTTTGTCTTCTCATTTGTGGCCACCAGTATCTCTGTTTTAATAATGATACTGTGGCTGAGACGCCAGCATGAATAGAAGCAAGCCCTTCGTGTGCCGCTATTATTAGTCCTAACCTATGTTCCATGTTTGGGATTGCCCTATCCCCCACTCCAGGGATTCGAGCAAAAGGAACATTGTTTGCATCAGTTATGTATGAGTATTTTACTGGAAAGCCTTTAGGGAGTGGTTCTATCGAATCCTTTTCTGAAGCGCTGACAGCTTGTAATATTTCGCTGTCTATTTTTGTTTTTGACCGGGTGACGGCAGCTACGGAAGCCGTTTGCACAGCTGCCTTCGCGGCCTCATCAGCCAATGAATTCCCTGCAACGTGAACGCCATCACGTTGATGACTCAGTGTATGTATCACGTGAGTCTTTGGTAGTTCTTTTTGTAAAAGAGCTACTTGTTCCCAGAGCATTTTATGCTTGATTGTGCCACCTTTCGCATCCTTGAAACCGTTCTGAAGCCAGATCTGCAAGTATTCATTATAAGACTGAACGCAATAATACGAATCGCACACTATGAGTGTGGGGAATTCTCGATCGGTATTTTCAAGCGCCATCTTGAATGCTAGTAGTTCAGCTCGCTGAGCTGTACAATCTCCTAGGGATTGTGTTTTAGTGAGGGTTGGTTTAAATTTCCCTTCGTGCCAACGACCTTTAACAATCGCGCACGCAGCACTGTAAGCTTGTTTACCCCCTACTGCGGGTTGTGCTGATCCGTCTGTATATATTATACAGCCGTAGTGATCTAGAGGCAGAATTTTGGTTGGCGGAGGACATTCAAATTCATATTGGGGAAATTCTTGTGTTTTTAAGTAAGGATCAAATTCGTACACCACGTCTGTTGCAGCAAGAGAGTTAGCCCATTGTATCCATCTTGGATGGAGTGCTTTAGCATTTGGAATGCTTGCCTTTGTTACCGCCTCTAAGGCTGGTATTGGTGTCACGATTACTATTCGTTTACCTTGTGCCAGGGCTCGTTCTTTAGCTATAGCTGTCTGTGTTGCTGTAAGAATTTTTTCCGTTGGGCTAAATTTCATTTCAGCCTTAGTGTACAAGTGTGATTTGAATGCAATTGGTACCTTTTCTCACTCATTAGAGGTCAGGTATGTGAATCCGCATCTCCCTGGGATGACTCGAATCACAAGATTGCGTGTGTTATCACGTGTTTCTAATTTTGTTTTAATTAGCATGTCTGTTTGTAAGGATCTCAAAATTTCTGTGTGTTTTTGAGTCCAATTGGATCTTTTAAAGTCTGGTTTAATTAGATCATAAAGGGGTTTGACCCTTTCTGCGTAATTTGCAATGTATGTTCTTCCGAAATTTAGGAAGCCTAGAATTGACTGTAGGTTTTTTAGTGTTTTAGGAGCTTGGATTACGGCACATTTCTCTAGGAAATTGTCTGCCAGGCTTTTACCTTCACTTGATAACTCATATCCTAAGAATAGGACTGTCAGATGGGCAATTCTGGATTTTTTAAAGTTGAATTTGTAACCCTTTGCTGCGAACCCAAGTATTATGGTGTTCACTCTTTTCAAGTGAGTCTCCAAGTCATCATCTGTTAAGTAAATGTCATCGACATAAGATAATGCTTCATCATCATATAGTTGTAGTAATTCTGTTACTCTCACTGAGAATACCCCCGGGCTGTTCTTGTACCCCTGAGCTAACCGACAGAATTGCTTTTGAGTGCCATTTACTGAGAATGCAGTTAAATATCTGCTCTCTGGTGCTATGTTTTGACAAAAGAATCCATTGGAGATGTCCAAGGTTGTTTTGTATTTTTTGCGCACTATGTTATTCATTAGCGCAGCACTGTGTGAGTTTTGCACTGCAAAGGTTTTGCAACATGTGTTAAGGTGTCGGTAATCCAAAACTAGACGATATGAATTGTCTGGTTTGGAGACCGGAAACAAAGGATTGTTCATTTGTGAGGTGCAAGTTTCAATCACCCCCTGGTATTCTAGCTGATCTAGTATTTCATTTACCTGTTTTTTAGCTTCTTGCTTAATTGGGTACTGCCTTTGTGCAGTAGGTTGTGATTTTAACTGGATTTTGTGAGGAGGAGAATCCTCAACCCATCCTACATGATTTTTATATAAAGCAGGTGCTAAGGCCACTGCCCACTTTCTAGCAAGTGTGTATTTTTTATGAATCGGGATTTGATTCGAGAAGGCAGGCATAATTACTTCTTCGCCATGAGGGCACTCCCTGACAAACTCTGGTGGCCAGTCTTTTTCAGCTAGAAGGATGTCATAACCCTTGGAGAGGTTATCCCAAAATAGTCCCCTTATTTTCCTAGTCTTATCTCCCTCTATACGTAATGTTATCTCGTATATCTTGTGGGGTTTGCTAACTCTGGTGTCTGAAGTTTCCACTTGAAGGTATTCATTCGTGTCCACTGTCTCCAGATGATTCATAAGGACTTTGCGAGCTATGCTCACTTCTGCTGCGCTGTCTAGCATTGTCTGAGCCCACTCTCCGTTTTTCAGTTGTGTCCTCAGTATTCTCGGCATTGTTAACTACCTTGATACTGGCTACCTTCTTTTTTGGAAATTGTAATTTCTTTTTTTGTTGAGCAGGTTCCTTGTCTTTGGCCTTGGCGTGCTCTTCTCTTTGTTCTGATCGTCCTCTTCTTTCCGATTTCTGTGAGGAAGTCTGAAAAGATTGAGAGGGACGTGTATCAATGTCTTGATATCTATCAGGTTTTTTAATATTATCCCTATTTCTAAGGTTATATCTTTTCCCAGAGGGGTCACTCTGGGGTGACCTGTGTCTCTGGTTCGGAGATTTCTCCCTTCGCCTAGGAGACCTTCCTCGGGACTGGAATTTCTTTTCTTTTGGATTGGATTGTTTGTTTCCATCCCAGTTCTTTTTTGGTGAATTATTATTAAAAAATATTTTTTCTGGACTTTCAGTCAGTTGCGGTTTTACTGGTATTCCACCTAAACTATCTCTACCTAGTTCTTCATAGGATTTTTCTATGATTCTGGCAATTTCAGCTGGTTGGTCTGCTATATCTGTCTCTTTTAACCTCTGGCGGATCGCCACGTTTGCTGCTTCACCTTTTATATTGGCTAATAATATAGCCGAGACCTGCTTGAAGTCTTTCAGTAATTTCATACCAAGAGTTAAAGCTGGTTCTGGACCGTATTCATCTTGAATTTGTTTTAGCACATCTGGTATTACCGAAATGGATGGAACACCGTGCGTTTTTGTGTAGATTGAAGCAAAGACTGTACCCCAAGTGTCACAGTCCTCTATGTGTGGTGCGATTCCCATTGGGAGACATATAGTCAGAATCCTGTGTTTTTCTAGCGGGGTGGTGTCAGGAAACACCGCCTCTATTTGGGTGATTTTCTGTGCCAACCAGAATGGTATCTGTTCCCATTTAGCCGGAACTTTACCTAGGCAGGATTGGATGTTCTGTGGTGTGATTTTATTTGTGTTCCCCTGGTGAGGGGTCAGCTGTGGAAGTTTAATCGCTGGCTGAATTGTTGAAGTCCGCATTACATACTGGACTAATTGTCTATGAATTTTTAGTAATTGTTTTAGCTGTATTAACAGCTCTCCTGTAGACATCCCTTCGATGTCTGGGTGTGGTGTGTATCCGGCTAAGACCGGCCACGTTGCTCCTGGTCTACCTAAAGGACCGAGCCTTGTAATGTGATTGTTATGTATTAGGGCGCCATCAAATAAGAGCAAATGCTCTTGGAATTTGAGTGGTACTTCCACCTCCTCGAAAGGAGTGTAAATGTCGGGTGGAACCTCTATTTTGTAATAGTGGAAGTACTTTGTTACAGTATTTGCTGCTGGAAAATGTATCCATGTATAGTATACCTCTGTCTGCCGATATTCGTGTGCCTCAATTACGAATATGACTGTGCCACCTCTAGGTGTCAGTCCATTTTCTATAAGTTTTAAGGTTATAGATTTCCTTTTGGCGACCGGGATGAGTATTATATCCCCGTCCGCATCTAGTGCTGCAGTATCAGCTGCTGCTATTTCAGCTGCTAATCTAACTGCCTCTCTTTCATCCTCATTGTCAGACATTTTACTGTCAATAAGGTTATTTTGTTTGTTTGCAGATCAGGTTTCTTATGGAACAAAGATTAGACGCACAATATTTTGGAACAGTGTATCCTTCAACGTTGACTGTACCAAGAACCATACATAGGAGTTCCCTCCTGCAAGGTTTTGGAGGATATTACCTTTCACCCACTCCAGACGTCTTTGGAGTATTTGGGAGAAGGGGTCTGAGTGAGAAAGCACGACTGAGTTACTCTAAATGTCTTACGTTAGTTTTATCGCCCTTTCCAAACGCGTTGGGCGCCATGTAGTGTAGTTCCTATCTTCCCAATAGGCTCTGCGCATTGGAATAATACCTACAGCAGTAAAGGCCTAGGCCAGACGTTAACTAGGTCTACTACTGTCGATACTAGACTTAAGTTTTGGGTTTGCCAGCGTAGCTCAGAGTTCGCTAGAAACTTTCTCGAATGTTCAGGAAAGAATTAACTCCCCTGATTAGACAAGAAGGGATTTAGTTTCTGACAACCATAGAACATGACAACTTTGCTCTCCCCTAATCAAGAGTGTATCTCCAGAGTCGTGTGAGCACAAGGCAATTATTTTACTCAGTCAGTACGTGCATTCTTAGTCTCATCAGATTGTAGAGAAAAGGAAGAGACGGGCGTGTTCAATAAAAAGGTGTTATTTATTGATCAGTCTCTTTTCTCGTACAAGAGAAATGGATCGATATTATTGCAATACTTATAGTTAAGTAAAGTGCATACATTAAAAGCAATAGTATAAAATAATACTGTAAAAACATTGATATGGTTTCTGAGCCATATGATGTTTAAAATGATTAAAATATATTTACATACACATATACATTTGACTAAACGTACTCAACTAGTGTTTCTAAATACGCCTACCCCGTGTACCTGACCTAAGTCTAATGCGTGGGCGGGAATAGAAAGTTACAGTTTAAGTTAAGTTTGTTTTTGCCAAGTGAATAGCTAAAGAATTCTCTGTGAGGGGTTATTCAGTTCTGTACCTGGAAGTTAGGATGAATGAGGAATGGTATCTCTTTCTCTGCTCTCGATATTCCAGGCTGCCTGCGAGGGCTGCCCGAAAGCGCCGGTGCTGGGTCTCTCGGCAGGAGATAGCAGCGCGTCTCTCAGCGCGTCAGGAAGGCGGGGCTGCTGCCAGCGGGGTCTGCTCTGCTTCTGGGCTTCGGCAAGTATGGCTGCTCCGTCTCGTCACCACGCGTGTGTTTGCATAGGGCAAGATCGGCAATATTTATACCTTAAAGGTGCCGAGATTGACGTAAGGATGGACATAGATACGTCAATAAAGATGTCATACGACTTGCTCGTTAGCACATTCTTTTACTGAAGTTCTCTGTGAAATCAAAACAATGGCCGCACGGATTTTCCAGGTTGTCATAGGTTTGATTTGTTATGAGAACGTCGTATGCCTTATCAGGGGCTGGAGGAATGTCGCTTGTCTAATTAGATCTCAAGCGTTATGACCTAATCAGATAACACGTTCCTGTGCCGTAGTGTGACTGCGTCAGATAACGGTATCTGCATCATGGGCTGACTGTTAGTTAACTTGATAGTTAGTTTAACCAGAATAGGGTCAGGAATAGGGGGATCGATTCAGAACCTATAGGAATACATGACACACTGCTCTCCTTCTCAGTAGCGCTGCTACTATGCTTATTTGTTTTCGATTTGTGTTCATTTCATTGGCCTGTGAAATTATGCATGAGTGTAGTTTAAAGAACTGTGTAATGCTAGACACTAAGGGTCAGATATTTATTACTGGCGCATTCCTGCCATGTGCCCAAAACGTCACCAAAGCGTTACGCTTCTGTGCCGTAAAGGCGGCACATTGCTGGAGTTGCGTCGCAACGATGGTGCAGCTCCAGCAATGCTCTGGGGTGCTCTATCTCCCCAATGCTGCGTCAAGCCGTACGTCTGCTTCAAGCAGGCGCAGGGTTTGAGTCACGCATCATTGTCCTCAAAGTGACCGATTGAAATCTTGTAGATGTCACTCATCCACTTTTAGGATGCGTTCCTGTGCAGGAACGCCCTCCCTTGCACCGGAACGCCCCCTGATGACGCAGGGCTTTACAACGTGATGCATCTCCCATATGCGTCACGTTGTTAATATACGCCGCACCATGGCGCCTCTTTTGTCCTGCCGCTGCGTCACAAAAGTCACGCAACAATGGAGCGAAAGAGCCGCAAGGGGCTTCTAAATCAGCCCCTACAGACTCAAGTTTAGTCCTTCTTTTGTACACATGGCGATAAGAAGAACTAGTGGTGGAGGATTGATAGTTTGAGTATTTTAATGACTGGTTAATGTAGTAGGAAACTTTTTAGTGTTGTCGCTGATCTGCAATCACGATGGACTTTGTCTGTCACTTTGCGTGCTGCGGACTGCTGCCTTCCAGTCCTAGGCGAACCTTTTTAGTAGTTTGTTTAGTGAGTTACATATGAACTTTCCAAGTCGACGGTCCGCAAATCAAGCAATACTAATAACGTAGTAGACCACATGGGATCGGTCAATATATCCCGTGGAATAGTTGTCTATTTGCTATTTCGTCAAAATATTTTGTTATTGTTCTTTTGAAATGTTTGATTTGGTTGACAACAATCATCCATGTTTTCGTCTCTTTCTTTCTTTCTTTCATGTTGTACATCAGCTCCCCCCAGGGGCAAGAGGACAGAGGAGGAGGTGGTTGCTGCTGCTGCTGTAGAAGGGCAGGATCGGCCAGGCGAGGGCTCCTTTGCTGGCCCCAGTAAGTTTTCATTTTAATATACAGTACCTATTTTTTCCTAGTGTTCCTCATTCGATTTTTTCTAAATCGTCTTTGTTCTTCTTGTAGACTGTATCTAAATTCTTATCCTGCCTCGACTATGACTCCCTGTGGTATTACTAGATTATTCTTATTAGTCTGTCTATGTAGCTAACTAAGATTGCACATTTGGCAATTCCATTGGACTCCCATTCTAGTCAGCAATAGCTCTATGCACTGAGCCTTCCCTGGAAAAAGGAACATTTTTACTTTAGATTATACAGTCACAAATTATTACATTGTTTTCTGTTTTTTTTCACATTTCTTTATTCCTAGACCAAATATTATATAGTAGTGAGTGGTGTATTCTAACAATCTTAAATGTACTTTGTAGGTGAAACATCTGGTGGCGGGGCCAGCGCGGAGGTGGTGGTAGTGGATGAGGAGGACACTTCTGGGGAGGAGGCGGTGCAAGTGCCGGACAACACCAATGTGCCTGTGAGGGTTCACACGGTGGTGGCGGGCAGAGGTAAGCTATATATTCCTTACTTATTGAGATTGAAGACTGCAGAGTGTGCTTTCTGCACGGGTGTATTATAAATCAACCAGGTAGTAGCCTCCTCTAAATGTACTTCGACTTAGCTGTGAAGTTTTTGGCGAGAAGAATCCCAATCAGATCTGAGATGAAATTGATGGATGGGATGAACGAAAAGCGAATGATGACTGGCAAAGAAGAATGATATGTGTTTGCTTGGTCCCCGATGTGGCTAGGAAGTAAAGAATATGGTATGGTGCATGGCTGGGTGAATGATGAAGCAAGGATGGGTGGAAGGAGAACAGCCTTGGTGGGTGAAACAGAAACTGTATGTGTGCATATACTTTGAATGGATGGATGCCTGGATCATGGTACTATCTGACTCTTAGATAGCATTTGTGTATCTCGAGAGAGTAGATGGTCACTGGATGAACTAAGTGTTACTTTGAAGAGCATGTAACACCGCACCCGCACGTCCGTTCCAGTGTAGGAAAGGCAAGGAAAAGAAGTTGTAATTTTGTCCAAATACTACCATGAATAGTAGCAGTAGTTTGTATTGCAACTGCAAGCACAGCATATATCCGGTTATTATGGTGGACACTCCCTACCTCTCTTAATAATTTTAGTTTAGTAGTAGTACGTCATTCATGTGTGGGTGTATCACTGTTCACTCAATAAAAAGCAAAGCACCTAAAGTCATCCCATATGTAATCAAATGCATCCCATGTGAAGTGATAGATAATCAGATTATTTAGTTTCTTCTTTTTCCTTCTCTAGTACTCATTTGCACTGTAGGGTGAAAGTTAAATTAATTAAGCAGTAGCCCTTTTAACAGAGTATTCTCAGTGCCACCTGTAATGGAAAAATATGAGCTTCACCACCTGCATGTACTGTAAATGTAAATGTAAATGTAAATGTACAGGAATTTTATATAGCGCAAATCACCAAGCGGTCTCTAAGCGCTTGCTTAGGGAACCCGTCCTGGTATTCCCCTGTGAGATAACCCTGGCAGGGTATCTGCAAGGTGAAAGCCAGGCATCCCACCGCGAGGGGCCGTTGTGGAGATTAAGCAAGCTATTGCCCAGAGTCGCAGAGTGTGAACCCATGAATCAAGTAGGCATCGGAGCGAGAATTGTCGAGTCCATGGACATTTTAGGACTCAAGACCCTGCCGAGCCGGGAATTGAACCCTGGTCCCGGGCTGACCTCTGCTTCCAGGTCTGCCTCCTCTAACCAGTGAGCCACACTTCTCCACCATGTACTGTACCGGTACAGTAACGCAAGTCTGTCTCACTCATCATGGTGTGCGTCTGTTTTTCTCGGGTGCAAGTTCACTGCGCTGGCATTATACCGGCTTGCAGAAGATAACGTACCAATTTTCCTAAATAAGAGAGAAGAAGAAGAATAAGACTGGTGTACTGTCATAGTCGACTGTAATGGAAGTCCATAGTGCTCGTTGAATTTGTTCCTTAAACTCCCACTAATGTTAGAGCAAGGATGAAGAAGTGGGAGGTTAGATAGATACTGGCCTCAATAGTTATGTACTGTGCTTTCAAGTTGCTAGTTGTACTGTGACACAACTTTCTGCTCAATCATTTTGTGTTAATCTTAAGAGCATTGGTTACAGACTATGTCTTTTTTTCTTTATATAGTTGCTCCTTCCAAATCCAAAAAACCATCAAGGAAGGAGCAGGCTCGAATGGCCCGGCAACGGAGGCTGGATGCCACTGTCGCAGAATATCGGCGGCTGCTGGCCCTGGAGGAGGAGGAGGACACGCAGTCTACTACTACATCTACTGTGACAGCTGCATCCTCCTCCGGGCCCACATGGGCAGCCAGCCAGCGCAGTGCTCCAGCGGTACGGAGCCGGGCTACCAAAGTCAACCGCCACCACCGAGCAGCAAAGACATCAGCTGCCCCCCACAGGAGTTGCAAGGCACGCCAGCGCCGCTTATCCCTCAGAGTGTCCTACTTGGAGCAGGAGGTCTTAAATTATAAGAACTTGGTGGAGGGCCTCCGCTCCGACCATGCCACCCTCCGCAAGGAGTATGATGCCCTGGCCGCTACAGTGAACAGAATCCTGCCGTAGTGTCCCTTGCCCCTTTTTTAGAGACATTTGGGGGGTGGGATTTGGGAGTTGGGTTCTTTTTGGGACTTTTGAAGGACAATCGTTGGGGTTAGGGAGGGTCTTGCGGGAGATTATTTTGTTAGGGCTATACAAATATACTTTTTGAAACTTTATCTGAGCATACCTGTTTTTTACTGCTTTTGAGTCTGGTGGGTGGTGGTTTAACAGTAAGTTTGTTTTCCTGAAACTTAAGTCTGTGTCATTTTCTGCCTTTAAGTGTAAATGGCTAAATGTTTTCAACACTAAGTGCCTCTCACAGAGAAAGTGATCCCCCCTTTCCCACCATGGGTTTTCTTCAAATCACTTGCAACCAAAATTACACATTCCCACGAGTGCTCTAAGACCTCAGAACACAGTTGCAAAAATCAAGAACACCCCGAAACACATGCAATCCTGCTGCTAGGGCTAACCCTAACGAACCCTAAGTTACAAAAAGTGCCAAAACCTTTTTCCTCATGGATGTTGTCCAAACCAGTTTTATCCGGTATTAGACCTTCCCAGCGATGGCCCCAGAGCCGTCAACCCAGGCGAAAACAAGTAGAAGACCCCCAAACAGCCAAAAAGCAAAAGTACAAAAATGTGGACTTAGTCACTTTTCTGAAAATTTCCAAAATCACTCAACGCGCGCTCTGCAGCTAGGCCCTAACTCCCCTCTGCCTCCATGGATGTCCTTCAAACCTCTTGCTATCTAAACTATCCATACCCAGTAGTGCTCCCAGACCCCGAAACCCACCCACAAACACCAGGAAGCCCCCCAAACAGGCCCCCAAAAACACTACATTGAGCGAAAAGTCAGAACATGCAAAACCTTTTTCCTCATGGATGTTGTCCAAACCAGTTTTATCCGGTATTAGACCTTCCCAGCAGTGGCCCCAGAGCCGTCAACCCAGGCGAAAACAAGTAGAAGACCCCCAAACAGCCAAAAAGCTAAAGTACAAAAATGTGGACTTAGTCACTTTTCTGAAAATTTCCAAAGTCACTCAGTGCGCGCTCTGCAGCTAGGCCCTAACTCCCCTCTGCCTCCATGGATTTCATTCAAACCTCTTGCTATCTAAACTATCCATACCCAGTAGTGCTCCCAGACCTCGAAACCCCCCCACAAACACCAGGAAGCCCCCCAAACAGGCCCCCGAAAACCCTACATTGAGCGAAAAGTCAGAAAATGCAAAACCTTTTTCCTCATGGATGTTGTCCAAACCAGTTTTATCCGGTATTAGACCTTCCCAGCAATGGCCCCAGAGCCGTCAACCCAGGCGAAAACAAGTAGAAGACCCCCAAACAGCCAAAAAGCAAAAGTACAAAAATGTGGACTTAGTCACTTTTCTGAAAATTTCCAAAATCACTCAATGCGCGCTCTGCAGCTAGGCCCTAACTCCCCTCTGCCTCCATGGATTTCCTTCAAACCTCTTGCTATCTAAACTATCCATACCCAGTAGTGCTCCCAGACCCCGAAACCCACCCACAAACACCAGGAAGCCCCGCAAACAGGCCCCCGAAAACGCTACATTGAGCGAAAAGTCAGAAAATGCAAAACCTTTTTCCTCATGGATGTTGTCCAAACCAGTTTTATCCGGTATTAGACCTTCCCAGCAATGGCCCCAGAGCCGTCAACCCAGGCGAAAACAAGTAGAAGACCCCCAAACAGCCAAAAAGCAAAAGTACAAAAATGTGGACTTAGTCACTTTTCTGAAAATTTCCAAAGTCACTCAGTGCGCGCTCTGCAGCTAGGCCCTAACTCCCCTCTGCCTCCATGGATTTCCTTCAAACGTCTTGCTATCTAAACTATCCATACCCAGTAGTGCTCCCAGACCCCGAAACCCACCCACAAACACCAGGAAGTCCCCCAAACAGGCCCCCGAAAACGCTACATTGAGCGAAAAGTCAGAAAATGCAAAACCTTTTTTCTCATGGATGTTGTCCAAACCAGTTTTATCCGGTATTAGACCTTCCCAGCCTTGGCCCCAGAGCCGTCAACCCAGGCGAAAACAAGTAGAAGACCCCCAAACAGCCAAAAAGCAAAAGTACAGGTGATTAAAATTTTAATTATATTAACTGTGCAAAACAAAGAAAGACAGAAACACAGGAATAAAAATGAATAAGTACGAAAAAGAAAATTTCTGAATTAATTCGCTCATTTTCAGGGCTCGGTTTCAGGGAAGAAGAGTTCGTCCTCATACTCTGCAAATTCAGACTGGAGAAGGTCAGTATCACCTAACACAGAAGAAATTCCATCATCTAAGTTGCTGTCCTTCTCGTCTTCTTCTGTCGTGCTATCTGGTACTTTGAAATCTGGTGGTATGAGGTGCTCATTCATCTTGATCATTGTCAATATCTCCACATTTTTGGGCGCGAGGCGGGTCCGTTTGCAAGTTACAATGCCACCAGCAGCACTGAAAACACGTACAGAAGACACGCTTGCGAGTGGGCAAGACAAGTAATGTATAGCCAGGTTGGTGATCTCTGGCCACAATTCTTTTTTCCCATGCCAATACGCCAATGGGTCAGCATTAACATAGACCTCTGTTGAGTCATTCAAATAGTCCTGCACCATCGACTCAAAGTTCTCCACGGTTCCTCCACTTTGCTGAATTTTTGCTCGGACCTTTTGAGAACCATACCCAATCTCAGCTAGCCAATCCTCTTCATCACCCGATATTTCTGTTGTGTCTGGTCAGATGATGCGGTTGCCGGTGTCTTTAATGGCTGAGAGGTCACTTCTGCCACAGCCACAGGTGCAGAAGTGGAGTCTTTTGACTGGGGATGGCCTGCTGATGCTGATGTACTGCCTTTTCCTTCAATTTGCTTCAGTTCTCTTTCAAACCTGATGGCTGACAAGGCTAGCCAACGTTTGTACTTTGTAACATCTTCATCACTAAAAGGAAATAATGCACAGCCTGCCAGCGCCTTTTTGTAGCGTGGATGCAGAATAGTAGCACAAATGTAATGCTGTTCTGAGTGGATCTTTTGAAGACGTTCATCGCCAAGTAGGCGCTCTAATAATTTCTCCGCCAAAACAAAAGCTTCTTGCTTTTCTTCATCTTTTTGAAACTTTGAAGACACCGCCTTCAGTTTGTGCTCCAGCATGCGCAACAATGGGATAGCTTTTCCCAAATTACAGTCCTCCCTGCTGACTGCACGCGTGAAGACCTCAAAAGGACGAAGCATGTCTGTCAGGCTTTTAACTAGCTCCCATTCCACCGCATTTAACCTCAGGTCCTCCTTCACAGCTGTACCCAGTGTTAAGAAATACTGATCGACTACCGCATACTGCTCATACAGACGCTCAAGCATGTAGAAGGTTGAGTTCCAACGTGTTGGCACCTCCTGGATGAGTGCTTTCACTGGCATTCGACGTTCATGTAGCAGGCGCCTCAGATGCTTCCGGGCCTTAGAAGAATGGCTGAAATGGTTGCACATTTTTCGGCAGGTGACCACTAACTGGCATGCTGGACTGTCTTTATCCAAGAATTTTTTAACAACCAGGTTTATACAGTGCGCCAAACACGGCACTCTGAAATAGTCACCCAGTTCTATGGCCTTAACTACATTGGCGCCATCCAATGCCGCGTTTTTTTGGAGACAGCCAGTGAAAGACCTTTGTGTTGAACTCATTCAAAATGTTTTGTGCTGTATGACGTTTCTCCAAGCCAAACATGGCTAGTGTTGCATGTTTCCGAGCAGCTTTAAAGACTTGGTCCAGGTCAGCACCTGCGTTTAGCTTTGCTTTAACCCCTGAAAAAGAGACCCAGTGTGCAGTGATGCACATGTAATCAGTGCCTGCGCCACTGGTCCACATGTCTATTGTCAGATGTATAGTGTGAACAGCACTCTTCTGCAAAGCTGCCCCAATCACCTCCAGCACATCTTCATGTAGTGCTGGAACCGCAACTCGGGCAAAATAGAACCGGCTAGGAACCTTCCATTTAGGGCAGAGCGCTGCCACTAATTCTAGAAAACCAACCCCTTCTACAAAAGAAAAAGGGAGAAGATCCAGTGCTAGCATTTTAGCCAGCTTAGTGTTATACAGACGCACCATTGGGTGGTTGCGTTCATATGGCGCGTCTGAAAACAACATGGTTTTAATGTTGCCCTGGACCATTTTACGGGATGATGATGAGTATGACTTCTTCGACCCAGTTACGCTCGCTGATGAAATTTTTCGCATTGGTGTCTCACTCTGTCCCACACTCTTAGTGTGGCTCACAGGGGGTGTGCTGACAGGGGTACTGGGTGTAAGTGAAGCGTGTGACGCTTCTTCCTCCTCGTCATCATCAGATGGAACATCAACGTTTTCTCGACTTGCAATTCGGGCTTTCTTGATCTCCTCTAGGTGCGCAAACCATTGGACAGTGTGCTGTCTCTCAAGATGACCTCTCTGGCCTCCAGTCCCATAGTT
This sequence comes from Lissotriton helveticus, assembly GCF_964261635.1. NCBI lineage: Eukaryota > Metazoa > Chordata > Amphibia > Caudata > Salamandridae > Lissotriton > Lissotriton helveticus. Next base: position 665,240,006 of record NC_136063.1, read on the forward strand.
GGTACCAAGCTTACCACGACTAACTGCAAGCTTACAAATGCTACAAATGGCTCGGTTTTCCTTTTTTGTGCAAATACTAAAGAAGTCCCAAACTGCGGACTTGAAATGTCTGGGGGGGCCGGAGGAGGCGATACTGGTGGTGGTCATGCTGCTAATGCCAGATGAAGTGGAGGATGTGTATTGCTGAAGTTTACTACGTTGTGCACTTTGCCCACCACTAAATGAGGTCGAGGTGGATGGAGGTCCCTTCTGGCGAGGAAGAAATATGGAAGCGGTAGGTGGTGGTGTACTAGTTAACTTCAATGATTGTGGTGTTCCCATTGCCTCCTCGTCGACTTCATCATCACGCTCAGCAGCTTGTCGGGCTAGGGTCAAAATGTCTGTTTGCTGCATGCCCGCTGGGGCTTCAGTGACGTTAGTGATGACTGCATCGTCGTCATGAGAGTCTTCAGCAGCAGGAGTATACGCCACTTCTTGTTGAGCGTCATCACACTCCATAACTATGAGAGTTTCAACGATCTTCCTTTTACGCTTAGCTACCTTTGTCAGATCATGGTGTGCCTCAGCCTCACTCTCAGACGGCAGTGGTGCTGGTTCCCAAGTAAGATCCATATCATCAGAAGGAGGTGGGCTTGAAGAAGATGTAGACACCACCACCCTTGATCTTTTCCTTGCTCGGGATGTGAAAGACAATGAATGATCATCAGGAGGAGTGGCTTCCTCGAATGATTGTCGATTTGCAGATGTGCCCCTACTTCGGGAGGAACAACTATTGTGGGCACTTGTGCCTCTCCATGCACCTCTGCTTGCTCCTCTCCTTGCGTCGCCTCTCCTTCCACATGTACTTGGGCTTGTACTTGCACATGTGGTTGTTGTTGCGGCTGTGGTTGTTCAACAGATGAGTTACAACAACCTGTGTTGATTGAGGGGCATTGCTGGTACTTTCTTGCGATGAGCCAACATCACTGGTCGATGGTGATTGAACAAGTAGACTGGCTGCCTCTGCAGCGCTCAAGGTGTTGGACTTAAGTTGGCGTGGGGGTCGTGGCACTGAGCCCAATGGAGCGGGGGTGCTGCTCCCAGCTTGGTCCCCAGCAGATCCCGCTGCTGCTGCAGTCGTACTTTTTTTTATTCCCAAAAAATGTGGCGGGCGGCACACCAGTTTGCTTGGTAACTTGCTTCTTCTGCTCCTTTCTGCCATCTTTCTTGCTAGTGGAGCTACGGGGAACTTTTTTTGGGGCCATCTTCTTCAGATGTCACTCAGAACAGCAGACCGCAGTTGCACAAGTTGCAGAGTTGTCTGTGGCCACACGTGACGTTGTGCTGCACACACCACAGCAGGACTCCTTCCTGGCACTGGTGGTTCTCTTGTGCACCTAAAAGCAATGGAAGACAGAGGAACATCAGTTATACAACCCAAAAAATCGACAAAAAACACAAAATTCAGCACAATCACAGCCCACCCATGCCCTCAATGATGTTTAAATTCAAGAAGACACCCCACAGAAAGACTAGACCCATGCACCACTCACTACCCCTGGGCATAATGGATGAAAGATAGGCAAAATGGGTGCACCCCAAGCATATGTTGCCTGTACCAGGACTCAAGATGGCCACCACCACCCACATGGCCAGTCCACATCAACAGAACACCCCAAAAAAAAATGAAAAACACACAATGGAAGACAGAGGAACATCAGTTATACAACCCAAAAAATCGACAAAAACCACAAAATTCAGCACAATCCCAGGCCATCCATGCCCTCAATGATGTTTAAATTCAAGAAGACACCCCACAGAAAGACTAGGCCCATGCACCACTCACTACCCCTGGGCAAAAGGCCCCACCAGCAGCCCCCAAAAAACGACAAAAACCACAATATTCAGCACAATCCCAGCCCATCCATGGCCTCAATGGTGTTTAAAGTCAAGAAGACACCCCACAGAAAGACTAGGCCCATGCACCACTCACTAACCCTGGGCAAAAGGCCCCACCAGCAGCCCCAAAAAATCGACAAAAACCACAAAATGCAGCACAATCCCAGCCCACCCATGGCCTCAATGATGTTTAAATTCAAGAAGACACCCCACAGAAAGACTAGGCCCATGCACCACTCACTACCCCTGGGCATAATGGATGAAAGCTAGGCAAAATGGGTGCAGGCCTCAGACACTGCCTGTCTTCAAAATGGCCCCTTGAACTCCAAGCACATGTGGAGGGCCTGCCTGTACCAGCACATAAGATGGCCACCACCACCCACATGGCCAGTCCACATCAACAGAACACCCCAAAAAAAACTAAAAACACACACAAATCACCACAATCCAATGCCATCCAGGATGTTTACATTAAAGAGACCCCACAGGCAGACTCAGTCCATGCACCACTCACTACCCCTGGGCAAAAGGTCACAACAGCAGCCCCAAAAAAATCGACAAGAAACACAAAATTCAGCACAATCCCAGCCCATCCATGGCCTCAATGATGTTTAAATTCAACAAAACAGTTGTATCATGCACCCATAACTAACCCTGGTCCTACTGGATACTGTGGCTACCCACAATATATTTTATTTAATGTTCTGAAAAAGTTCCAAAATTGTAGTTGCAGCAACTGTAATGCCCCAAACAAACTTACTTGTGAAAGTTGATTTCTAATCCAAAAGTGATCCAATGAAAGTCAAAAAGGCCTTAAATCCAAATATCCAGCAGCATCCACAAAGAGTAATCCTTCCAGGTCAAGGTCCAAATGAAAGTGACCAGCACATGAAGAAAGCACTGGGAGGAGCCTGCTGTACAGGAACAGGAAGTTGGAGACTGTGGGGCACTTCCTTCCAAAATGGACTCCTTGCTAAACAAAAGTGCAGGCAAATGTCAACCTGAGGAGTGATTCTGATAAAAATCATCATTTTCTGAAGGTTTATGCTGTTTGTTGGTGGATTTTTTGTGCGAAATTGCAAAATCTGTATTTCGCGAGTGCGAGATTGTTGCTGCCCGCTGCACCTACGTGTTCGCAATTGCGAACTCTCGCGAGAGTGTGCTGTGCAAGGTGGCAAGGTGCGATGACGTGATCGCGGTCGACAAACTCCCGTGGGATTCCGCAGCAAGATCCAAAATGGCGCAGCACTAGCAAAATATCGAGAAAAACAACTCGGCAAACACTGAATGACGGTAAGTGAACGCCGCTCGCCGCAAAATTGTATCACCAAGAAAAAAAATCCGCCGCGTGCGAATTTACGGATTTTCGGCAAATTCGCGAGAGTTCGCGGATTGCGAATTTGCCAAAAATCCGCAAATTCCGCGAGCGGAACGGATTTTACGCCCATGCTTAACAGAGACAATGAATCAAAGGTGTGTAAATCAGTGTAAAGGAAATGTTACATAATACAGAGGACTACAATGTGTAGGGGTTGCATGTCAAGCATACTGGTAGACAGTATAGTTTAAGAGTGCTTGGTCTGGAGAAGTGCAGACTCAGAAGACAAAACATAACCACATGATTGAGGGTTACGTTTAATAATACGTTTTTTTACCGAAATGAACCCTTTTTGAAACATTAGAATGATGAAAGATGGAGGAAAACATCATAATGCTTAATCTAATCCTTGCAGTTTGCATGCAGCTATTTGATGACCATTATTAGCTCACTGTTCTATTTTAGAATTTTTACATCTACACTGCAAGTAACAAAAGGATCTTTCTGACAAAATCACTGACCTATTTAAACTATATGCACTATGTTACTGCATGGTACAAATTATTTGCTGCAGGCACATTAACCCGCAGTGCTTCCATAAAATGAGCTACAAATTCCCCATGACAAAACTCCTTCTCTCTCCAGGAAGAACAATAATCACCGAGTTATCTTGCCATTTTTATTTTTGTATGAAAATTGCGGAGACCAGCAATGCAGCGGCAGGTGCTTGTAAAACCATAAAATACTTCCAAACAGGCGCCCCCTCGAAGAGTCAGCACCCGGTGCGGTGGCACCGGTCGCACCGGCCTAGATCCGACCCTGAGTGCAATGCTCTCTGATACAATATCTTTGGGTAAACCATGGAGGTGAAAGATGTACAATGTAAGGTTGATAATGCTGCGTAATGACAAGAACCTATAAGTCGTAATATCAATAGATGACATTTTGCTTTAATCAAAGAGCTGCAGTAGGTGTACCAAGGGGGCATCATTGCTAAAAGACGGTTTATCAGGACCTTGTTGCAATTATTGGGTAGCACATCTTCCAACCTCAAGAAAGGCTATTTTTATCTGTTCAAAAAAGAGGAAAGGACCAAAACAAAATGAATAGGCGTCAACATAGATTGTGTATTTGATCCTATTAAGCATACCTCTATGAGGACTTCCAGAAATGTATGTGAAACAAGAATCGGGTGAGGAAAAATACGCCCAACAAACTTGTCAACTATTTAGACTGTGCATGTGTTTCAGAACATGTATGCTTTGATGGTCTGTTCTTACCTCCACATCATGTCGAGCTCATAACAACAGATGCCTCATTAGGGACAGTTTCAATATTCACTAGTATCTCTTTCGTCAACCCAGAGAAAGTTATTTCAAAATTATACAGCACTAGTACCTCTGTATGATGACTCCATCTTCATTATGACTAAACTAAGAAGCACTTATTACTTATTGCTTGATCAATTAATAAAGTGATTATGCATGAAAGCCATGGAATCACCGAAATCAATGAGTGAAGAGGAAGCACAATTGATTCAAAAGCACATAACCCTTTATGTTGAGCAATTACGTGGTTATGGTATACTCATTAACAGGTCCAGAGCCTTTAAGGGTTAATCAGCTGCTTACATTACATTACCTTGTTTATTTTGGACCATTGGGATATCACAAACTGTAGATCAATCCATGCCCATTAAAAAGATCCAATGCCCTTGAATCATGGGCATATCTCATGTTGTACGCCAGATGATGGAGACCATGATAGTATGACAGTAAAAGCTAAGAGGAAAGAATGAAGAGTACCTTCTACCTGCGGAATACAATCCCTACGGGGATTTTGAATATTACACCCATGCTCTCTTTTCTAACTAGAGGTGAGAGTTCTTGTTTCCCTGAAAATTACTGGAGAAAAAAAGATATGATCAAACCACAATACATACGGGCTTATCTAATAACATTTCATGCAATACAGTGCAGTAAGTGAAGTTGCTTTAAAGTGGCACATGAAGGAGAGAGAGCAGCACAGCATCATATTTTCAAAGATATGGAGCAATTCTGCTCTCTCCTAGAAATGAAAATATTCCTCCTCGTTGCACTAGCCTCAGACAGGTGCAACATTTTGGTGCAACACACATTTTTACAAGACTTTGTAAATATGGGTTTGCATTGAAATACTTTGGTGTAAGTGCAGAAATGCCCATACACCACCCATTTAAATGCTTATCTAACACAAGGTAATGCAAGGCAGCGCATTGCCTTACTGTTTTTTAAAAAGCCACAAAAAGCCATGCAAATCAGGATTTAGGTGGCTTTGTAATCCAACATAAAATCTTAGTAATGTTGGACCATAATCTCAGTTTTTGTCTTTCCGTGTTAGAGAAAAAGCCTTGGACAATGCCCAATTGCATGGATTTCTCTTCCTTTTCTAGAAGTGCAGGAAACTTAGATTCAGGATTTCTCTCTTTCTTCCTCCTGCTCTGTGTGTAAAGAAAGATCCACCAAAGGCCTCTGGCATGTTGGTCATAAAATACACCCATTAACCCGCTGCTGAATTAGGCACAATGCATCATTTTCATCCAACCAAGTTCTAGAATGAGTTGCCTAAAACTGGTGAAGCAACACATCAGGTATATCATAGCTTTAAGTGTTAAGGAGAAGTGCATATCGTCCAGTCTGTCAAACATACTTTTATTAGACTCAAGAAAGACAGGAAACTGTCAGGTACTGTGTACGGTTTGGTAAAATAATATTGATTATACAAGAGCATTACCACTTGTAGGAAATTGAGTTTTAGATTGAGAAGGGTAAAGACCCTTCTCAAGCAACTACCGCAATCCCTGTGAGGGTGAATCACAGAAATCACTAAATTAACCTGTACTTAACCCTCTGGTAGCATGACACAAAAGCAGTAGGGCTTACTTTAGACGCAATGTGTTAAGTATGTATGCAGCTCTCAAACTGTTATAAAGTGAAAACACAGCACCAGAAAAATCCCACACCAATTTAGAAAATAGTGAAAGATGTAATAATTGATTTGACAGCATAATGACACAAATCTAATTAATAGAACCAGAGTTATGAGCTTTTAAAATTTTCAGTAACGACTAGCACCCAAAATAGCAAAGTTCCAACCACAGACTTCTAGTCATGCAAGACCGGGGCAAAGTCAAAAGTTGTAGTCAATCGCAATGGAGCCTGGTTCGGCTACAAAAGGTAGTTTTGCCATAGTCTCTGCTTACCTTCAGACTTAGAAGACGTTTTAAAGAAAAATGCATGAAAAGGTAAAGTTCAGTGGGCAAGGCAGCTGGGGGTGTTTGAGGAGAAGGTATCGTCATCCAGGAGTATCTGAATGAAGTTGGAGTGAAGATTTCTATATTTGAACTTTGTCAATCTTTTAGAAGTTGTAAATCTCCGGCGTAACAATGATGAAGGCTGTAGGTGATGAGAGCTCCAAAAGGCCAGATACCCCTTACGAAATGAACCACTGAACAGGATTTGCTGCTGTGGAGAAGTATTTAGTGGGAGCTACCCCAATGTCTGGCAATCGGTGATGCACATTCGCCGGATTGGCGAGCATGTAGGTTCCGAACTCCCACGGTTCTCAGTCTACTTTTTGGTGGAAAATTTTCTAAACCCCAAGTTTCAGTTCTTGGTAGTTTGGGCACATTTAGCACCTCTCTCAAGGGTCCATGACTGATGGGGCACCACTTGGAGGGCAGGGCTCACGTCAGGCAGGGTCTAGGTGTGGGTTCACGGTTGTTAGATCTTGTTGTTTTCCCCGTAGCTCAGAACAGGGGACCAGCCAACCAGCCCATGGATTCATTCTGGTAGTATTAAGATTAAGCAGCAAAGCAGGCCTAAAGCAGCAGGGTAGTCCTTCTTGGCGTACTCCCCAGGTCGAAGAGTGAACTGGAGAGTTGATTTGAGAGTCCAATGTTTATAGGTTGTACCAGCCTTTGATGTGAAGTAAGCTTTCAAACATCCTCACATATCTGGTCCTAGAAATGTCTTTTCTCCTCTAGAATGACAATATACTGGAGACACGTTCTTTGTGATGTGCTAGAGGCATCCCTTTGAAATGTAAGTGGGGCAGGGAACACCTCTGCCACTCCCATCCTGACAGGATGGCCTATTCGGCAAACAACTAGTTTGCCTTTGTCTCACTATCTGGGAGGAATGCACAACCGTCAACTGCCAACTTTCCATGGTCATAAGATGCAGGATATGAGCTGCCCACACCAGAATGTTAGGACAAGAATATGCTAACTTTCCCAAAGTGGCATTTTCAGAACTGTGACTTCAAATCTAACTTTACCATTAAGGATGATTTGAAATTGGAATTCTTTTGAGAGCAAACATGACATTTACACTTGTTTAATCAAAATGTCACACTTATTAAAAGTTTAATTGGAAGTTAAAAACTACACACAGGTTGCAATTGCAATCCCAAGACATATTTTAAGGGTCTACTTAAGTGGGACAATAAGTTCTGCAAGCCCACTAGTCCCATGTAATTAACCAACCCTGGGTTCATATAGTACCTCTTTACTAGGGACTGATATGTAAATTAACCACTTGGCTGCTAAGGGTGGTCGATGAGCTTCATTGACTTTCCATTGAAATCAATGGAAAGTCCATGACGAGTTACCCTTGTCATTAGCGCTGAAGGGGTTAAATGTGCCAATCAGGTGTAAGACAGTTTTAAAATGTTTAAAGGAGTAAGCACAAGCACTTTAGCACTGGTTAGTAAAGGTTAAGCGCAGAGTCCAAAGGCCAACAACAGCACACAGGAGGTGATAAAGCAAAACATTTTGGAGAAGACCACATCAAAGGCTGTCATAAAGGCTACTCAAATTGTGAGAATAGAGGCCACCTTTGATATGTCAGCATGAAATGACTGTGGTCAGTGCTGCACTTGGCCTTTTCTGCAGTGTTATCCCAAAACCTTTTGCCTTCACCTTCCTGTTTTCTGAACCTGTTCTTGTTGGCTTTAGGACTCTGCACACTTTACCACATCTAACTGGTGCTAAAGTGCCTATGTTTAATTTAAACATAGTGAAACTGGCTTACACCCAATTAGCACATTAAATGTGTTTCTAAGTCCCTAGTCAAGTGATACTACATGTACTCAGGGCCTGCAAAATAAATGCTGGTAGTGGGCCTGCAGCACTTATTGTGCAACACACTTTAGTAGCCCTTTGAAATACGCCTCAGGTCTTCCATTGCAACCTGTGTGTGCAGTTGTAATTTGCAATTTTGACTTGGAAAAATAAACCTTTTGCTAGGAACGAAATCTTCCTTTCTATAAAAAGCCCATAGGGTCAGTGTACTGTGTATTTAAAATGTTGTACATGTATCTCTAATGTTTATATGTCCTGGTAGTGAAAAACTCTTTAAAACATTATTCTATACTTATCTTTTGATTGGGAACAGGTAAAGCTTTCATGTTTTCTGTCTGAGAAGTTGTAACTAAAACTCCTCTTTAATGGTAAGTCTATTTTTTATAAAATCCCACTTTTTGAAAGTTAGCATTTTCCTGTCCTATTTTTGCCTACAGCCTGTTCCTGGGTCACATGACTGGATGTAGTTGACAGTTAGACTTTGTTTTTTCTCCCAGATAGACACACAATACATGGACTGGATATGCAGAGACAGTCCATCAACTGAGAGAATGGGACGGGGTGGAGCTGGGCACAGCCCAACTTGCAAATGAATAGGCTGTGACCTGCCTTCACACAAAGGACTTGTATCCTCTTCATTGGTCATGCAGCCAGCTTGGAGCCAGGGTAAGGGGGGAAGCATACTTTAAGGACTTCAAAAGTAATTTCCTAGAAACCTCTACTTCAAAGAAGACTCCAGGTATACAAATAGAACCCTCAAACCCACTCTTCAGTTCACTCCTTGACTTGTGGATACTACAGAAGGACTTCATTCACACTCTGCTGCCAGAAGGACTGCCACTCTGCTGCCTTAGTACTCTGCTGCTCTGCTGCCCTGTTTGCTAAGTTAGAAGACTGGATCTGCACTCTTATCCAGGCTGAAGTGACTCCAAGGGCCAGCTGACTAACCTCCTGTTCTGAGCAATAGAGATATAACAAGCTCCGGAGGACCCCTGCAATTTCCCAGCTGAAGTGCTGACTGGACCTGTCTGAGCCCTGATGTCCTCTGCTGGGGTGATTTCTTGATCTTCAAGAGGTGCCCCTCAGGTCCTGGAACCTTATTGTGTTATCTGTTGAGCTCCTCTCCAAGGAAAAGAAGAAATTCTAAAGTTTGGGGCTCCTTGCAAAAACAAATGGGCCTCTTGGTGCCAAGATATTGCCACCTATGCCTTCTGCTAATGTGAAGCGCCTCAGGGACTGCCAACAATGCCTAGCAATGTGAGATCTGCACTTCACTCCAACAACGAACTGCCCGCGACACCTGACAAGATCTTCACACAGCAATGACCGTCCGAGATATCTGGCCTGCTCTTTCACGTTACATTGTTGGTCATCTGCCACGCTCCCCCTGCTCCTGTCAAACTTCAAAGGATACTCTGGAGCGGCCCCCTCAGGAACAGAAGCTCTTACCCCAACTCCCCTCCAAGCCAAAACCAAAGACAACCTAGATCTTGCTGCCCGTAGAATTAGCCCGGCGGGGAAAGGGGAAGTGGAAGACAAACAAGAGAGAGACACGCTTCGGACACTGGCTCCAACCCTGGTCTGGTCTGGATTTAGCTGCAAGGGAAAACACTTATTAGACACCTGCCTCAGTGAACTGTACAATTAATGCTAAAACTTTCTGATTAGCTTGTGTGTCTTACCAGTGTCTAACTAAAAGCTAGCTCCTCTCTAAGGTTGTTTGTCTGTAACATACAATATCTGATTCACCGGAAGGACAACTGGCACCAAAGAAAACCTTTGATACAATGAACTTCCAATGCCAAGGAGAATTGTCCAATAACTCTGACCAAGTCTTTATAGCCTAGCATTAAGGCTTGTAGAATCCTGGAAACATGAAATTCTTTATTACCACGCTTTTCAATAGGTGAATTAGTCTCTGAAGGCTCAAGGATCCTCTGTTCTTCAGAGTTCAAAATGTCCGAAGATCGTATCACCTTTAGTCATTGCCTTAAGACTCTATGAACTGTACCAAATACGCTTACTTGAATATGGTGAGGTCTTCTCTTGACTGAAGACGCTCCACAATACTCTACTCCGGTTATTCAGCTGAATAACTTCCAACACTGCCTCCAGAAACGACGGTCTCGAATGTTCTGAGGAGAAAAGTTTTAATTATCAACAATTCTTTAAACCAGGACTAAGGCATTCCATTCATACTTCTCATAGAAGTAGACGAGTGCAGGCAACGAAATTCTCTGGAGATTGTTTTCTTCTAGAAATGACAGCGAGCGAAGAACGCTCCTGTCAGACAAGAAAAGCCGGTTGAAGTGCGCAGAGCAAGGCGCGCGCATGCGCATTACCAGCCATTCTCACAATTCGGCAAATCAACTAAACCGCTAACCTCTACACAGTTCTGTGGAACTAAACTACTGCCTTCTCAACATGGCAGACTGCCACAGTACAGTAATAAACCTCGTAATGAAGTTCTCCAGCATGGGCTTCTTTTATGGAGTCTCTTCTGGTGAGGCGAGCGAATCCTGACAGCTCCTTGCTGCATTCCACCGTGAACAGACCTCTTCATGCTGGACTTTGAAGGTAAATCTTTCAATAGATTGAACCTGGTCCCTATATCCAGCCTGCACTCCATCTTGGTTGGCCTGAACCTGCGACTTTCAAATGGTCTTGCACGACCAGATAACCGCAAGTGGTGCTGTGGCTATCTGGCACTATACTTACCCAAATTCTGAAAAATGTTATAGCTCCGGTTCAGCACTGTGTGATTCTTAGGCCGCTGGATCTCTTTTTACATCTAGATGTTAATGCGCGGACATTGTGTCATGTAAACAACAAGGCAGTCTGCTGATGGAAGAAGGCAGCCATGTACTGCGGTCACAATGCAATCTTGAGGTAACACAACATCCAGTACTCCAGTAAGAAGGCAGGAGCACAGAAAAACCACAACTTGGACCCCTTATACTGCATGGGCATATAAGGTCTGATGAATAATACTTGTACTTCTGTACTTGTGCAGAACAAACCTAAAATGAGTGGCCCCGTGCTACACCACGAGTGAGCACACTCAGATGAGGAAATCAAATACCCACACGTATCCTTCTCATATTGCTTGCAACAAGCCCATGCATACAAACATAAATTGCCCCTGTTAATGATTCTTCATGCGTTCCAGTCATTCCCTAGGCTTGAATATAGACCACTCCAATAAGTTGCCATTTCTTTTACACCACTTAGTTATCACTTAGTGGACACGCATAGTCATTATCTAGAAGTGGGCAGAACACCATTGAATCTCCGTGAGTTTTCATGTGGTTCTGCACAATTCCACGCAGTTCAACTCTGCAAGTTCAGGCCACGCCTACTCACCATCAAATTTAATGCCCTTAGCAGAACAGGACGTTCCAATGTGAGCAGATTTGGGGCACCTAAGGATTGATGAAGGATTGTTGTCTCTTTGGACAGAATTTGCAATCTTTGATTTAGGAATTACACAATCAACATCTACTAAATTGTGCACATGTAGTATTTTGTCTGGTTGGGTACTTATTGGACACCCCAACTTGTTACGATGTGATCTTTTTATTTCCCTGGATTTTAACCTTCTGAGCTCTAAATGAATGAAAGATTGATCGTCCACAGATACCACCATGTCATTTCTCTGGTAGAAATTAGTAAAAGAGTGATCAAAGTGATTGCGAATTAGGTGCTGGAAAGGAAGACAATAATCCTTCAAAGAACAATTATGTCATGTCCTCACATACTAAGATCATATCAACATGATGACGCAGATTATACAAGAGTGTGATTGAGAGGGCGTGATCAGTGACCTGGAATATTGTCTTTTAGCAATCTTGAACTCTGAGGTCATATTTTTCCACTCAAATGTGTATGGTGTAATTGCCCACTTAAAACTGCATGTGGCATTTTCCTTTGATGCCACTGGTGCATTACCTGCAACAATTTACTGTGGCTGTTTTTAAATATTTAAAATACAACTTGGCTTTGTCAATTTTAGTGTAGGAACCCGAGTACACACACTATGAGACTGAGTGTCAGTGTCACAGTGCCAAGAATAAAAAAACCAGCAAAAAACAAACTAACAATGTAAAGTGCACAATGTGAATGTGCTTGAAATGGTGGCTAGTGGGTTTCTAGTGAAGAAAACTTGGCCACTGTTCTGATTTTAGTGGATTTTGCAATTGCTTTTGATAGAAGCAAATTATGGAATAATCTATCTGCTTGGGACACCTTTTTTCAACTAACAAGATTGATATTTGTTTTCCATGGTGACATAATAAAAGCACTCGAAAGTATGCAACACATTTTGTAGATGAATTGCAAGACTGAAGTAGAGCAGACATTTGTTTTCATCCCGGTGTATTTAATATTTAAATTTTTGCACTGGGGACACTATCATTTGTGCTCCAAAATGTCACCAAACTGGATAACAAGCACAAGCCAGCAGCCCTCCTGTACACAAGTTACACAACTGTGGCTGCAAATACACTAAGGAAACTTCAGATGCACCTTCAAGTACTGTGATGCAAATCAATTGACTAATGGTTAAAGTCTTACCATTTGGTACTGCAGGGGCTGAGACAACGGATGCTAAAATTAGGCTGGAGTTGGTTGGATCTGACTTCTTGGAAAGCCGAAGAGAGGCGCCATGCGTTTAAAATGTGTAACGCCTCATTAAACATGGCATGGCGCTCCCTTGATGAGTGCATACTGTATAAAGACAGTACCCCAAAACAGGAAGAGGTGTGGCGCAGCGGCCAGAAGAGCTGACTCTGGATCACGGAGCTCAGGGTTTGATCCCTGTCGCCGGTGGCAGCTTAGCTCTACATCATGTTACTCTGGGCAATAGCAAAATCGGCTCACAAAGGGCCAGATTCTGAGAATCTGGCCCTTTGCGGGCGCTATTTTTGCATTTGGGATTCATCATCCCAAATGCAAAAATCTCACTTTTAGAAATTGCAAAATTGCAAATAATTGCATTTAAGGAATCTCAATTTGAGATTCCTTAAATGCAATTCATGAACCATTTAAAAATTGCGAATTCGCAATCTGGGGCCGCTATTTACCACGAAGTCTGACTACGTGGTAATAGCGAAAACTTAGAAAAATGCACTTTAGTGCATTTTTCTAAGTTGTATGTTACACACACACATGTCCTTTGGACATGTGTGTGCGCAACACCAGTGTACATTAGCATTTCAGGGGTGCTACAGGGTGCCCTTGAAAGCACTTCCTTATTTGCGATTCGCTAATTGCTAATCGCAAATAAGGAATGACTCCCCATTCATTCCTATGGGCCTTTAGGCCCATAGGAATGAATGGGGAAGCCATTCCTTATTTGCGATTCGCAATTAGGGAATCGCAAATAAGGAAGCAGTAGAAATCGCAAAAAATATTGCGATTTCTACATGAATCCCGTTTTGCGAGTCTTTAATAGCGATTCCTTAAAAATCGCTATTATGGACTCGCAAAATATGAGCATGATGAATCTGGGGGTTAATCTCCCTGATGGCCCCCAGCGCCTGGATAACCTGAGGGTTAATAAGTCGTGATTACCAATCTGGAATAACTATTACCTATTTTATTCCATCAGAAAATGCATATATCTTTAAAATAGATGGATAGAGAGTTTTGAAAAAAAAATATTGAAATTAAGACAACTGTTATTTTTCCTTCCTGTAAAAAAAGAGAGCCTTTTCTGAACGAGGCAAGAGAGTAGATAAATTGAGCAGCAATGATCTCGTTTCAGGATGTTAGTCATGCTCCAGAGCAGCCTCACAGCTGAAACCTGTGGTGCCAGGTAAAAAGATTGTAGGTGCATATTGAAATTCATGGGCAGGAACGCTTAAATAGTGGATCGAATTACCAGAGTTATTTTGTAAAGGATTGATGAAGAAAAGAGCGCTTTAATGAATGGCTAATGAAGTTCTTCGAAAAGGCAGGAGTATTCTACCGTCAAAAGTGGTTAAAAATGCAGACGTGTTTGAGAGAACTGTGCGACTTTTAACAACGCTATTATTTAGTTTCTTCGATTTAATTCAACCTCAAAAGAGGAAATTGCGGCTCCTGGTTTAAATTAAACATAGCAGAAATGGCATACTATATATGCCCAGCAGCCAGTAAAGTCTTGATATATGCTTTATCGTGGTAAACTACGAGGTTTTTCTGTCAAGCTATCCACCTGCACGCCTTCATTTTTAAAGATCTATTTTAATTTTTGCATTTGCCACTCCCAACTGTACAATTATTTACAGTTGATGCAGGTAGAAATCTAGTCGCATTGATCACACACACAGATTTACAATGAACTGATGCATCTGCATAGATGCGTCAGTTTCCCTGCGCCAGTGCCAAATGTCCTTTCGCCACCATAGATGCTCTGTATTTGCAATACAGTGCTCCATTACGCAAGGATTAACAGATGCGTCAGAAATACTGACGCATCTGTTGGCACAAAAGTGATGCATCTCTGGAGTTGCTCGTGAAATTGACCCAACTCCGGCAATGCGCCTCAACAAATAGGTGAGTACCATACAACAAGCACTGCATCATTCCTTAAGCCTGGTCTGAGCAGGCATAGGGATTTTGACACAGTGAAGGCATAGAGTGATGCAGTGAAATGTTGTAAATTTCACTGTGGTCAGTTCTACATGGCTTTTTGCGTCAGAACGCCTAGCCTGCATATATTATACCTAGCGGTTGTATAACGTGACGCAGAGCTTTACAACATGACGCATCACACTAGATGATTTACGTGACACATCTCCCTAGATGCGTCACGTTGTAAATTGGCCGTATTGTTTGCGCCGTTGTTGCGTCAAAAAAAGTGACGCCATGTTGGCGCAAGGAGGCGCAAGGGGCTTGCCAATCTGTCCCAATATGTTCAAGAAATGTCACGTACATTCATACCCCAAAGTATTACATCTAGATTCTTAGTAACATATACACATGACTTCTTAAAGTGAAATGCAATCACCTCTGAATCTTTGACCTTCATCCTTCAGATTTTGATAATCGTAGTGTTTCAGATCATCTTAATATCATTTAGTAGTAAAAATCTCTTTTTCGAGTGTTACAACATCAGAAGACACAAACCACATGGAGGAATTTAAACATGAGAGAGTTACTCCACACTAGAAATGGTGCACGGTGTGTAAGACCTCTGTATGTTAACCCCACATATTGTTAGAGTTATTAGAGCAGATGCTACAGTTTTAGGGACTTGAATCGGACAGCACAGACAGCCACATAACACTGTGATTGTGCATTGGAATGATAATGTGACTCTCCAGGAAAGCACACATTTATATAGCCGGAGCAATGTAGCTGAAATTCCTGTTGTGTTACGATCAACTGACATTGCTACTTTAGAATAGATGTTAATATATTTAAGCAAACAGGGAAGAAATATTTTGGCAAAATTATATTTTATTAGCACCTTAAATAAATGCAAACGTATGTCTTCTAAATCTATTCAGGAACAGCCGTGCTTGGTTAATTCACTTGAACTAAAGGTAAATAGCCACAGGGATTAAAGCGGGGGAGGGCAAAGAAGCCATTCATCTAAGTGAAAGATAAAGGGACTGAGATGACTGGAGACACAGCAAGAGAACCGGGCCATTGAAGAGAAAATGAGATAATCAGAAGTCTTAGATAAAAGCAAAAGAAATGCCAATTTAAGTCAGGAAGGATAGATAAGAGGCTAGACTTTGGCTATGCAGGACATGAACGTTTGTTTAGGGCTTCTCGAAGCAGTAGTCAGATAAGGAAGTACTGACAAGAAGGAGCAGGACATCAGAGAGCCCAGAACTGATGCAGTGCACGAAGCAGCAAGAGAAGCGAGCAACCTGGTAGCGGTATACAGGGAGTTTCCAAATTACTGACAAGCATTTGCAAAGCCAACCAGTCTCGAAAATGCAAGATCTATTGACTTTGTCAGTATTGTTTTAGCCAAGTTGTACAGCCGCGGACACTGTGCAAGATGGCTAAAAGTTTAAAAAAATGTGGTCAACACTGGCCACATCAGCACTTTTTTTTTAACTTTAAACTATGCTGCACAGCAGCTACGCTTCTGTATATCAAGGAAAAAACAAATTGACAGATCCTAATAGCTTTAATTTTGGGCTTTGTCAATGATTTATTAGCCAAGAAAAGCAAAAAAACTAAGTAAACAAGCAATGGCAAAGCCAATAGGCCTCGCCTTTGGAGCCTTACAAGTTTTAGCAATACAACAGTTGATGTTATTGCAACAAGGATATTATGCTGCATAACTAAATACTTATAAGGTCCTAAAAGCGAGACCTATTGGCTATGCAAATGGCACAAAATGCTGATTTGTTATTTACTTTCCACTGCAAAGGGGTGTGTGTGTGATGTCGTTGGGCAGCCTGATTCTGCACCAGCATTCAGAAAGAGATCAGCAGTGCCATATCTCTGTAGAGAAGGCACTGTCCTGCTTTATCCATTTTACGTCGTACAAGTTGTTTGAACAAACTTGTAATTTAATACAATATCTTTGTAAATAGAGAGGATAAATATAATATAATATAACATCTACAACATCTCATACTTTATTAACTAGGTCCTCAAGGCAGGCATTGCAGCTAGTGATGAAGACCTATCAATCTCGCATTTTTGCTGCATAACATATCCATAGGATATTTGAACAATAGTAAAAAGTTATTGCGGCATGTTTTTAAAAAATGAATGTTAAATAAACAGTTCTATTTGAGAAATTGCATTTAAAATTGCTGCTATGTACCTTTAATATTTTGTCCCTGGCACCATTGAATAGGCTTTAATTACAAATGAACTACCATATAAATGAGGATTGAGAAGCGAAACAAGATAATCATCACAACATACTGTAACCATCCTTACTAGTAAGTGCCTTACTAGCATCACATCTGCCTCCACAACTTACTTGGGAACAAAATACAGGTGACGAAGCAGTATTGCAAGTGGCATTGGTGCCTCAAGTACACAGCCCTCAGTATCTGTGCCAATAACCACCACTGCCCAATTCGATGACATCATATGTGGTAAGGGCACTCAATCGGAGAACAGTGTGATCAGTGAACAAGAGCTGGTAGCTGAAGAACAGGAACCCAAGGATGCCAGGGAGTGTCCAATGTTGACTTTGAGGCCTGGACCTCAGATGGTGGAGGGGGACTTACTACTTACTCCAAGCAGGAGCAGTTTGTAAGTGCTATTCACTCCTGTCCATGAGCATTTGTAGCAACTTGCAATTGTGGTAAATGTAATGAGGGCCTAAGAGAGGGACATGTGTTGTTTATCTTATAATCAACTTATCCCCAAAAACAATAGTGTGGTCTTCCAGGCCCTTCTGCCCAGAAGTAAAGCTGTCACCAAAACCATGCCATAACAGGGGGAAATATGATTCTGGTGCTAACTGCATGGGTCACGCAGCTGCAGGCACGTTATGACATCAGACGTAGTATGATGTGGCACTGCATGCCTAATGACGGCATTAGTAACGGGGCCGCCCCATGCTAAATGCGCAATTATTATGCATGAGTAAGAGGTAATGTGTGCTGCGCCATTTAACATGTGCCCCTTGTCTAGTGCTTCACTTAGTATAAAGTAGCCTTACGGCTACACGTGGCACCTCATGAAAGTAAATGATGTACCAGTGGAGAGCAGGCTGACATTTGTGGCTGAGATGCCCCAATACTCAATGTCTGGCTCTCCTGCTCTTACCCTCTGTGCAAGGGATTGAAAGATTTTATATAACAAAACAAAGGCCAATGCTGAGAAACCCAACTGCCAAATGATAATTAACCACAACAGCTGTTAACGAATCAAACAAAAACAGCCTGCTCATAGTATAGCAACATGTGAGATTTATTCTCTTTCGTAGAATTTTTTACTTTTTTCAGCACAATATTTTTAGTGCATGGGAATACAAAGAATTTATATACAATATATACAAACATGCACTAAAAATATTGTGCTGAAAAAAGTTGGACTCAGCCTTGCTGAGGTAGGAGTCAAGACCCTTTTTTGATTCTTTGAGGGATTGAAAGATGGCGCCAGGCCAACAGGCATCACCTATTCCATATTCCAGTCCTGGGTGTTCTTTTTCACATGATTGTTTTGACGTATTATTGTATCAGCCCACTTGGTTCAATCGAAGTATAACAGGACTACAGCTCCCAGAATGCATTAGCTGTTGTTAAACGAAAGCCCAGACTTGTCATATGTGGTCACATGCTGGAGGGGGGAGGAGCATGAGCCATTTGGCACTATTCTTAGAGGTAGCACTTAGAAACGATTTGATGTCAGTGATAATTTAAAGAGTTGCACCACTAAGTAATTAGGCAGTAGTACACCATACCTTCATGTAAAGATCTCTAGGTCAGACATAGAGTTTTCTCACTAGAAGATAAAATAGGATGAATGATCATTCGGTAAAGAGGAACAAGTGACACTAAGTTAATGTTTAGGTCGAGTAAGGGAGAGAGTATGCGAAAGTTGGAAAATTGAAAAGTCAAGAGGCCGTGTATGTGAGAGAGAAATGGATATATATATGGCCGCCTCCTCTCCGATCAGCTGAAGACTTGTCTGCAAGGCTGAAAAACGATTAAATTGGGATTTAATCAAGAGTCACTAATTAATCCCCAGGCTGACATTACAGCGTGGTCTACCCTGCCGAAGGGGGAAGCAGAGGCCTAATTCACTCCACTGATTTCTCCAGGGACTGGGAGGACTGCTGTTGCAGCAGGATAGCAGACAACACTCATAAATCATCATTTAAAGCGAGAGTGTGAGAATATAAAATGCATATGTGAAGTGAACACACGGATCTGTGTGTGCGTGCACCTATGTGTGTGTGCCTGTATATGTGTGTCCCACACGCATATGCATTCGTAAATATAGGCACACAGATGCAATTTATTACAATATGTACAAATAATAACAAGCATTGGCCGCGCGGCCATAAAAGTAACGGGCCGCGTGGGCGTGAAAGGGGACGCGTTCTGTGGTACGGGAGAAGTGGAGCGAGGAAAGGCAGATGGCAGCACCACGAAAGTAAAAGTAGCCCGCGAGATGGCCACTGTGCTCGTAAGCGCGCGCCCGCTCTCTGGTGGCCGGAGAAAGCCTTTGGCAGCACTTTAAAAGGCCAGTTACTAAATGTCTCGCCGGAGCAGCGCATGCGCTGGGTCTAGCGAGACCGAAAAAACGCACCATGACAGGACCAGCTGTAATCGAGTTATATCAATTTTTCATTTTTTTTGTTGCTATTAGCCATGGATTATATGTCTATACAACACATGCCTTTACCATGCATGCGTGGTAAAGGCATATGTATGATAAAGGCATATGTGTGGTGAAAGCATTGCATGGTGGAGACATTGCATGGAAAAGGCATTGCATGTTAATGCCTGCATTGTAAAGGCTTGTTTCTCTCAGCCATGCTGCACAGCAGCCACCCTGTTTTAAAACATTTCAGAAAAAACATTGACAAAGCCAATAGATCTTGCAGAGGCGAGCCCTATTGGCTTTGCCAATGCTCGCTACACTAGTTAACATGATCTGTGTAAAGATTCCACAACTGAAAAGAGTTCAGACAACCTATCATGAGGTACTTCTACTGCCTGGCACCACGTGTTGCTGTGGTTTAGTAACATTGATTAATATGAGCTGGACATTTTTTGGGGGTTAGAATCTGCAAATGATGTGTTAGATGATGGATTATGTGGCAAATCCGGATGTATGATGTTACCATGCGATCAAAATGATCGCGGTACATCACAACGCAGCTTTTACAATGCAAGTCGTTACCACGACTTGCGCTGTAGGGTGCTGGACTTAGGAATAGTATGATTTACTATTCTAACTCCAGCCTACATACCGTAGGGAAGGTGTTGGAATAGTAAATCTACTAATCCTTAGTCTAGAGCACCCTCCAGTGCAAGTCGTGGTAACGACTTGCTTTGTAAAATCCGCGTTGTGATGGCACTGCGGTGTTTTGACCGTGTTATGTGAAAATGTCACCGCTGCTAACTTGCATAGTTACAGTGGCTCTGCTATAAACAAACTGCCTAAAGATGGTAAGTACAAGTAAGATGACTATTTCTTTTATTCATGCTTAAGGGGAGCCACAGATTTGCCATGATGTGATTTGAGCACCCTCCGAACGTCTTCCACATCTCACCAATGTTTTCCATTTAGGCATCCCTATAAACCCACACTCTACCTACCTTGCACAAAAAATTAGGTAGCCTCTTGCCTGACCATGCCAAGAATATGAATCAATATGGAAATGTTACCATATAATACAATTGTTGCCCCTTGTTGTATGGTAAGTTATGGTATGGTTATTTAAGTACTGCTTGCTAAATCTGACAAAGTTCTGAAGCAGTTGTAGATGGGTATCACACTACTCTGCTGGTACCAAACATTACTGATTAGATCATTCATAATGGGGGCATGGTTTGATGTGTGGTCAAGATGGCCGTGTCTCCTTAGGGCTCAGGACAACAGCTCTGGACACGGTGGTGCAGCAGCATCCTCCCAGGCATTTCAGCTTCCTAAAGGAGCACCATGTTCAGGTAATGTGTAGCAGCAGCTGCACGTATCATTTTTAAAGCTCGGGAGGGCATGGTTCACAAACTACAGGTGATATGCTTCTTTACCTCAGAGGTGCCCATGATTTTGATTGCGGGTGAGAAATTAATGATAATGTCGTGCGCCTTGCCCTGTCACTGTTCTCCGACCTGCACCCAAAATTAAGACGTTTGGAAAGTAACCTCTAATGGGCATACTGAGATACATGGTTTAACTCTGCACTGCTCTTCAGGCTGATAAGAGAAGTTCCATAAAAAAAACTTTTCCTGCTTTCTGCAATATATTTTTGGATTATTTGCCGACCCTTGAGACCTCATACCTGCTTTAAGTATCACTCAGACTGCGGTTTTATGTTTTTATACCTCTGCTGGCAGCACATTTATCCTATGGGCAGATCAAAAGTTCTTAAACTACCCCTTAGGTCCTCTTCAGGTAAAATAATCAAGCACTCTCCTGTGATCTCAAAATTCACAGCAATGGAAAAAACTATCTCAAATAAAGGATCTACTTCTACTTCCTCCTCTGTCTCATTAGAATTCTCTATGCAAGCTAATCCTGGCAAAAAAATCAATTAAGAGGATCAAAAAATACCCATCCTCTTCTACAAAGTCTCTTCTTATGGTCTCTTTGGATCTTTTGCTGGAAGAGATCAGGGCTTTGCACCCGTTTATGGAGGACATTAATGCCAAGCTACAGACTCTTAGTGACAGATGGACATTTGTCTTCTGCAAAGCAGCAAACCACTGATTTTAATATAACCTCTCCCACTGGGAAGTCCCTCAAGACAGGTTTCTACCTTACAGAAACAGGTTGAAGACTTTCAAAAACCGCAACAGGAGGAATAACATTTGGTTTTCCTGAAGGTTCAGAGGGGGCAAATCCCATATCTTTCTTCAAGACCTTTTTACATCTGATATTGAATCCACCAGTGGGTCCAACACTCGCCATCCAGCAAGCACATAGATTAGGTAACCCTCCTCAATTTCTTCTCCTTCTAAAAAGTATAGTGGTGTCACCTTATACTTTCTGGAATACACAGGATTAATTCAAATTATCTCCGCAGCCAAACATCTCAAGCAGATCTCAGGGTAAGGCCACAATATTTACTTCGCTCAAGACTATGCTAAGAGCACAGCAGATCGATGAAGAGACTTTTTGAGCATGAGACCCGCACTCCGTGAGATCGATGCTCTTTTTAAACTTTCCCCCCTGTCTATTTAAAGTCACGAATGACAACACAATGACGTCCTAAGAAGATCCATCAAGGTTTCCCTTGCAACTTGTAGAGCAGAGACTATGGCTATTACCAAACCAGCCAATTCTTTTGTAAATTGTGACGTTGTTTCATTCATGTATTTGAGTGATTATATGATACAGTTTAATTTTTAGAAATGCTCTTCTTCTTTTTCTAAAGGTATTGTATTATTGTGAGTTCTCTTACAAATGGTAATTTTCAGATTAACTAAGCTCAATGTTCTCTTTTTATTACAGGTGTTATGTCTTTGTCTATCGCTCCATATCCTACCATCCTTTCTGCACCATGTCTCCCCCGATGATTGTACCTGCTGTCTTCTCTCTGTGGTCCTCTACCCCCGCCCTTATCAAAGTATCTCTAGGTATGTTCCTCTTTTTTGTTACATGTTTAGTTTCCTTCCTCTTTCCTCACACTTGATTTCCTTCATTTTCTTTACTTTGTTTTCATTCCACTGTTCTCCAACTTCCATTTTTTCATTTTTCCCTTTATTGTTTAGAAATTCTTACTTTATTCTTTCTTCTTCATGTGGTTATTCAACTCATTACTCAAATGGCTCTTTTGAATTTATTTTCAATAAATGTCTGATTGTGCTCTATGCTGACTATTGAGATATGTCTAAATGGTTTTGACAATATTTCCTGGAATGTCAGAGATTTGAACTCCCCAATCAAAAGACAACGAGTCCTAACTAACTTGTCAAAGCTTAATGCCCAAATGAAACTACGAAAAGAAAGGGCGGGTGATGTTTTCTTTTCATCTGGGAATGGGAAAAACATAGAGTTATGATTATCAGTCACAAATCCTTAAATGTTCAACTGATATCTCAAGAAAAGGATAATGAGGGAAGATGCTTATTGCTTAAATTGTACATAGATAAGATTCAGATTGTACTCTTAAATGTATATGGTCCCAATGCCCCTGATTGTAAATTTTGGTCTTCTGTTCCCAGAAAATTTTATAGTATCCAGATGACAACCTAGTTCTTGCTGGGGACTGTAACTTACCCGCTGACCCATTTCTCGATAGATATTCCTCATCTCATTACATACCGAACAAATCGCAAAAAGCATTTATACATGCTGTCAAACAAAGTCACCTCACAGATGTTTGGCGCTTATGCAATCCCACTTTATGGGAGTCTACTTATTTCTCCCCAGTGAACCACACACAATCTCAAATTGATTATTTTTTCATATCACATCATCTCACTCAATACTTATACTTAAGCTTATATTAGCTCCATCTTAAATTCTGTCCATGCTCTGGTCTCTATACATTATGACTTATTACCTAAATAATTGGCTGGGTTCAAACTGGAATGGCATGATGAGCAAAAAAATGATGGATTTAGGCCCAGATCTCTGTATTGGGGTGAATGTATGACATTGTTCTGCATTCTGTCCATCAATTGTTGTTTTTGCATTTGTCACCCTGAGTGGGACGGGTATGCTCAGACGTGAGTCCTGTCCTCGCCATACCACTGGAATCAAGCTATCCTGGCTGATGAGGGCTGAAAGCCCGAAACCGGTCCTAGGTTGCTTGTTTCCAGTCCAGGGAGAACCTTGCTTGGTAGTTCGGGCTGGACTGTTCCCATGGAGCACAGGGTCAAGACTGATTTGCATATGGCTGGGTTCAAATTGGAATGGCATGGTGAGCAAAAAAGCGATGGATTTATGCCCATATCTCTGTACTGGGGTGAATTTATGACATTGTTCTGCATTCTGTCCATCAATTGTTATTTTTGCATTTATTACCTAAATCCACATCTCCCAAAAGATGGAGATTTAACAATTCCTTGCTGTTGCATACCACTTTCACCGCCTCTTTCACTACATTTTTTCAAGAATTTTTTTCTGGTTAACTAAACAGAAGAAATCCCTTTTAATATTGTTTGGGACACATTTAGCCCGAGATTTGATTATTGATTTGTTTCTAAAAAAGACAGCTCTTCAGTCATAGTCTAAACACATTTTGACGAAATTAAAGACCTTGGGTACACTTATTACACTTCTCACTAACAACAATCACTAAAACAACTCATTAATGCTATGCTTCAGTTTACCAAGGTCTCTACTGAAAACACAGCTTCTTATCTTCTCAAATTTAGAGCTAAGTACTATGGGTGCCAAAACAAATATGGAAAGTTATTGGCAATTAATTAGGCAAAACAAAGTACTCATTAAATCATTTATTGATGATACTGACACAACCCATTACAGTGACCCAGGCATTTTAGCCCAATTTCAGAAATTCTACACAAATCGATACACACCAGAATATCTCCCTTCAGATCAAGAAATTTTACAGTACCTGTCCTCTGTTCAAAAATCAGACTCCTCCCTTGTTGATTTTCAATTCTTAGAAGCAGACTGTGCACAAACAGATCTTCACCTTGCATTGTTCTTTCTTAGAATGGTCAAAGCTCCAGAACCTGATGGTTTCACAACTGAATTTTATATACAATTCTCCAAATTACTTCTCCCCAAACTATGCACCTTTATTCACTCCTTCATTAACTTGTCCATCTCATCAGGTTCTTTCCTGGATGCTCTTAAATACCTTATCTCAAAAAGGGAAATTTCAACATAACTGCAGGAATTATAGACCCATTTCTTTGGTCAACCTAGATTATAATGTTTTTTCTAAGGCACTGGCCTCCAGGTTAGTACCTCTTCTCTCTAACTTTTTGGGAAAGGACAATCTGGTTTTGTCAAAGTCAGACACCTTTTAGATCACACTCGCCTGTTTTTTTATATTATTTCTAAATCAACAGGTGTTTCTGAATCTCTGGCGGCCATTGTCTTAGATGTAGAGAAGGCTTCTGATCGCGTAAATTGGACTTTCTTTTTTCATATTCTCACCTAGTTTGGTTTTGGCCCAAAATTATGACTTTAGTCTTCTATACACATCTCCTCAGGGCGCCATTTGTGCTAAGGGTCTGAACTACTCTTACTTTACTCTTCACAGAGGTGTTCGTCAAGGATGTCCCCTCTCCCCGTTTCATTTTAACTAGGCCCTGGTGGAGTACGTGGGGAAGTGCTATGCGGAATTCTACAGATTGACTAAAAGCTCTGCTGCAGTACATGGAGTTCCATAGGCAGGCGGAGTGTGTCGCGGTACCTGCGCGAGTTGTGAAATGCAATGAAGAGTACTTCCTCGCATTCCAAATCTCACGTGAATGGCACCACGTGGTTCACATGGGCATGGCCATCTTGTTTTTCTACTCTGTTTGAGGTGCTGGAGCTAATTTTCAATCCCTCTTAATCTCTTTAATCCTCCCCCTATCAAACGTATCTACCCCTCCTTTTTATTTATTACAGTAGTGTGTGGCTTTGCATTTGTCTATTTTATGTTTTTGGTAATTCTTTTGGTGTTTTCCTTGCCTTCTTGTATTTTGTTTATTTTTCCCCTTACACCATTATTTCTTCATTCCTTTCCTTCCTTTTCCTGTTTCTTTCCTAATCTTTCTTTACCCCACCCAGCACCATGGCAGACAGGTTCACCTACTTTGCAGGTGGAGGCACCGCCTAGGTGTGAAGCTCCGCCGCCCAGGTGTGCAACCCCAGGTGATCTGCAGCGTGGAGGAGGTGGCAGCACTATGTATGTTAGCATTCGCAGCGCCATTTATTATGTTGGTGCCATTTTGCATTACAATCAAAACTTATACTTTGCTATTTCTGAGAAAAGGCCTCTGTTAGGTTGTCAAGGTTAGGTTTTGCTTCACTAATGAATAGACTGTTCAAATTAGCGCATAACTTTCCCCTCTAGATAAAGGCCTTCTCCCACTTGTCTAGTGACGGGCACGGGCAGGACGACCTTGAATAGTAGATAGTGTGTGCCCAGCATCAGAACCGAAACTTTTTTTTTTTGTATTTCACTGTTTTGCAGCATCTGCTTGGAAAATTCCATTGTGGGTGTGCCTTCATTGATTCTGAAATGTACATAATGTATCTTTATGCTTGCTGATGTCAGTCCCTCTGCAGCACTCCTAAATAACTGGGAAGACTTGGTTCCACTCTGAGTGCACCTGAATAAATAGATATTGTTTTGTATTCTCTACTGCCTGACCGACTCTTCATTTGGTATGGAAAGCTGAGAGGTGGTTGTGAGTGACCAGGGAGACCCTAATCCAGTAAGTTACATAATTATGTGCTGATTGACAATTACTATTATACTCGCTAGCCAGTATGAGGGCATCATCAACTTGTGACCGTGAACCCTCAAGCTTTACAAGCTGCAGCGTTGGTTGAGTTATTATGGCCTCTTCTATCTGCAATTCAGCAAAAACCCACATAATGAGCATTGATGGCTTGAGTAAAACGTTAAAGAATCGAAGGTTAAAGGTAAGGAAAATGGTATATGAGTGAAAGGGTGAGTGAAAGGGTCACAGGTGGTAAAGGTTTGGATGGGTGAAAATATTGTTGGAAGAAAGGGTGGATATTGAATCAATGCTGCTTTTAGTTTTTACGCAGCCTGTTTATCTGCTTTTAAGAGTGCATTATACCACTTAGTTATAGAGTTATACCTCTCTAACTATCTTGACCATCAGGGGAGATGTTGCCATGAACTATATTGTCTACAGCAACCTAATAAACTATCACTTGCTGTAGCAGTTATTTACTTGCTTACTAACCTAACTAGTTCACTTCACTCCATAGTAGTCTTACCTGAATATAGATGAAGCAATACCATCAACTTAACAAGAGAGATCCCACTTCCACCCAGGTGAGCTCCAACTGTAAGATTAATCATAAGAAAATATTAATCGCTGGAAACTAAATGGAAATAAAAACACTGAGTTAGTGGATTACATCAAAGCTTTACAAATAATTGAGAACAGACTACTACATGATGACACATCAAAAAATTCCTGAGAGTGATAAAATAGCAAAAAATTGCAATAGTAGTAACTTGAGCAGTGGGGAACTGCAAAATTTACGAAATCCTCGAGTCATAAAAAATTGACTCAAAGTCTGGAGTGGGTAAGCTTACGTTAGGAGTTTACAGTACAGCAACACAAGGTCTGAATGATGTTGCTGATGAGTGATGTTATTCTATCCATATCTAAAATATGGATGGGAAAATGAGGCCAGTGTGGGCTATTGCTTAGAAGATCCTGCTGTGAGTTTGTGTTGCTTTCACCACATGTGCCCCACCAAGTGTGTGATCCATTTATGGTGTAAATTATTTTGTGATGTTAAGGCGGTAAGCTCAGCCCTTTATGGAGCAGAGCTATGAGGATTTGAAAATATAGACAACATTTGCAGATCTGAACATACGTTTTTGAGGGACCTGTTGATGCTCCCCTGCAATGTCCCTTTAACACCTTTCATGTATGACATGGGCAGGTGGCCGTTCAGAGACATCACTAAGCTGGGCCCATTGCTCTACTGAGCCCACTTAAGGTGGACTCCTGAACTCACTAAATATACTACAGCACTAACTGAGGTGATGAGACTAGATGCTGATCACAGAGTTAACTGGATATCCAATGTCAGGAAAATCTTGACAGGTCTGGGCCTTAAGGAATCCTGGGATAGCCAAAACCCCCCTAACAAGGAAGAGCTCAAACGCGTATACTGGGATTGGCTAGATAGCCAGGAACTCAGCTAACCAAATGCAGGGAGGCTTACGGAAGAATTGTATAACTATAAGCAGAGCAGAAGCCTTGAGCCATAGCTGGACATAATCCAGGTACTATGAGATAGGGCACTGTATATCCATGTTATGCTCAGTACACTTCCTGTCCACTCATTAACAACAAAATGACGTCCCCCAAACAGACAACAGAAGGTTGTCCTTGCTGCAGAGCCCAACTGGAGTGTGTTGCCCCTGTTATGTTTGCCTGCCCAGCGTACAAAACCACTAGGTGCAAATGGCTAAAACCAATCTTCAGACAAATGGGCATCCTCGACCATCGGGTTGCTCTGCGCATCGTGAAGACGCAAGAGCTCTCTTCACTTGTGGGGTGGCCAAGTTCCTAAGCCATGCTTGGATAGTCAGGCAAATGGCCTTGCATGGGGATGCTTAACTCATATTCTAGGTCGCATGGAAAAATCACCCCAACCCAAGTTAGCCTTCCCACTATGAAAATCATACTGTATGCACTGGCACTTTGCACAAGCCCTATTGGGTTGGATTGTTATGACTGTGCATTTTAACAGTTCCTATCCAAACTATCCATGATTTTTCCAATGAACTTTTAGACATTTTTATTGTATATTTTTGTTGATAACTACTTTATGGCTTGCAGGGCAATAACATGTTCATATGTGCTGACCGAGCACATTCTTCTGATTATCTATGTACCACATAATAATGCGTATTATCTTAATTGCTTACCTTTTTATAAATGCTGCTCGGTGCTTTTATGATACTAGTTATTGAAATAAAGCAATTGATTGATTGATTGATTTTGTGATGTTACTTTGTGCACCCTAAGTGGCTAAGGGTATGCCCAGATGTAGGCCCCTTGCTTGCTGCACCACTTAATTCAAGATAGCCTGGCTGATGGGGAGTGATACTTTGAAACCAGTCCTAGGATGCCTGTTTCTGGCCCAGAGAGGACCTGACTTGGCATTTCAGGCTGAACTGATCCTATGGGGATGACTGTCAAGAGTGATTAGCATGTGGTTGAATCCAAACTGGGCTGACATGTTGAGCAAAATAACGATGGATTAAACCCAGCTCTATGACTGGGGTTGAATGTTTGAAAAGTTTCAACACTTTGTCCATCATTTTATTTTGTAAATTAAGCCAGACCTTAATAAATTACAAAGCCCGGGGGAAGAGGATTATGGGGTTTCATGACTGGATGGGAAAGAGGATTTGGGAAAAGATTTGACAACATTCATCTGGGCTATTGCTTAGAAGATTCTGCAGGGGGTTTGGTGTTGCTTTCACCACATCTGCCCCACCAAGTGTGTGATCCATTTATGTTGTTAATTATTTTGTGATGTTGCTAGGTGCACCCTACTTGGGTATGCCCAGATGTGGGTCCCTTGCTTGCCTTGCAACTGGGCTCAAGCTAGCGTGACTGATGAGGGGGGAACCCCAAAACTGTTACCAGGTTGCTTGTTTCTGGTCCACTTGTGGACCTGGCTTGGCAGTTCGGGCTGGACTGTTCCCATTGAGAACAGGGCCAAGACTGATTTGCATATGGGTGGATCCAAACTGGGGTGATGTGGCAAGCACAATAACAATGGACTAAACCCGGATCTGTGATTGGGGATGAGTGTTTGAAAAGTTTCAACACTCCTTCCATCATTTTATTTTGTGAATTAAGCCAGACCTCAATAAATCACAGAGCTTGGGGGAAGAGGGTGATGGGGTTTTATGTATGGATAAGAAAGGGGATCTGGTGAAAGGTTTCCCGAGGACAACATTCATCCAGGCAATGCGCAGCACATCATCGTCATCAATCTGTTGTGGAAGGAAACAAAGCAATGAGTGTGACACAGTACAGTCTGATGCATTGCAAGCAATCCTTCTGCCCCGAGACCCAAGTCATCAGATATCTAAATGTTCTCTCTTCTAGGTTGGAAAAAATAAAATGGTGGAGGAGTGAACCCAGCCACCCAGTTCTCCAAATAAGATTGTTAAAAGAAAAATGATACTGTATTGTATAATTAGGTGGTGCATCTGCATTCTCCAATACTCTTGGGTGCCTGTCTGGACTGGTCCCGTAGGTGAGCAAGAGAATTGAGCTCAGCTCTCTCCTTTCGTCCATGCAGGAGATTAGAAGGCCTGCAGGCTGTGAAACAGAAACTGTATTTAGAGTCAAGGAAAAGTACAGAAGGAAGATAAGCTTCATGAGGAGTGTACTAAGAAGACTCAAAAGGAGAGCAGAAAAACAAGAGAGGGACTCTGAGTTTCACTTTTGCCACCAGTGAAACACACACAGCACCATTTCACAAATCCATGCACCTCTCTCCATTCCACATAGTTGAGTACTAGGTCTCAGAGTCATGGTTTTTCTTTGAAGTTCATAACTTCTTGCTTCTTGCTGTTGATGATGTAGTCCCGACCTGAGTTCTTCCATACTCCTAAGTCAGAGTAACTTCATGTCAGTCAAGACCCAAGCAAGATAGATGTGCAGTGGACTGCTATTGAAGATATAGTAGAGAAAAATAATTGCAGTATTGTGTATAGGTTTTTGTTTATTAACTAAGGTGATTGTTCTGGTCACTGAAGGACCATAAAAAAGGAGAGGACCCTGCAATTAAATCTGGCTAACTGTGAAAGGGCCAATCACCTATGGGTAAAACAAATGATCGCCCATCATTCAGGCCCCCAAATTTGCAAATCATCTCAAGCAAGTTCCCAAATTACAGTTCAACACCCTCACTCCCTGTCTGCCACTAATATACACAAATAATAAATCACCCCTGACAATCACTCACTCACTGTTGCAATAGTTGTTATACCTCTTCCAATCCAAGCACGGATAGGTTAGGTTAGGTAGTAGGTAGACAATTCAGCTTTGACGCAGGCAACACACTGGAATTGGATATTGACACTCTTGTAAATCAAAGATCTTCTGGGGCAGTCCTGCTAAGTGATGCAAAAAGGATAGGCGTGTGAGGGAGGCAGGCATTGTCTAAAATGTCACAAAGGAATTGTGGAGGCTTCTTTAATGCACACTGGTCCAACCACAATCCGGCAATATATATGTGACAAAAAATGGTGAGGCAGCATAAATCGGACACAAACATTATAATGTTCCACTAGGTCATTTTTTGGGGGGCAAAGATAGACATTCAACAAGAAATAATAACAATTTCTATGGGGCACTGGCATACTCAGTCGAGGAAGTAGGGTTTGTCCTCAAACTCAGGAGGTTAACCTAGAAGTTGGTCAACTAACACACTTGAATCTGACTTATACTCCTCCTACACCTCCTGCTCCAGGAACAGTGTAATTATGCGGTATAATATGTTCATTCATTTTAATCATAGTCTATCTCTCCATGTTTAGCAGTGAAAGACTCGTCCTTCCTCTGTAACAGCATTACCAGCTTCACTGAACACACGCTCAGCAGACACCCTGGCTGCAGGACAAGACAGATATATTATTGCCAGCCTGCTAAGCCCTGGCCATTGATGCATCTTCCCATACCAATATAACAATTGGTTTTGATCCACATATATCTCTTTTGGATCATCCAGATACTCCTGGAACATTCTGTGGATGGTCATTGGCACTGCTACTTGCTCAATCTTTTTGTTTTGCCATTGCCTCCACTTTGGACTTAAGCCCTGATGATTGAAACCAATACAATGCAGAGGCTAGGTCCTGTCCTTTTGTTGCTGTTGTTCCCAGTGTTCTGGATGATGGTGTTGTGTCCTGCCGTGAGATAAGACTGCCCTCTCTAGAAGTTGAAGGCGGCACCCCAGAACTATGGGGTGGGACTCTAACTTTTGACATGATGGAGGATTTGGTAGGTCTCGGGCTGATTAGCGACTTGTGAACCAAAGCTAATAATTAGAGCGCTAATAATTCACCCCAATGGGGTGGTCTACATATATAAGGTACCTCATTGCTAGGTTTTCATTTCCTTGGTTCACATATAACACTAATAGTGAACTAACCATTATGTAGATAGTATTTAGAAATTGGTCCTGAAGAATTGCCACATGATCTGGTTGACACACTAGGCAAGAAACATGTCAACCTTTAACTCATAGCCACTGTTGGACATTATTCCTCAAGTTGCTCACGCTTGTTGTTTTTAACTGGAACCAGTGGGCTGTCTGAATAAAATTCATTGAATTTGGAGCACCACCAGCCTCCACTTTTTAATACTCTCCCTAGACCATTACAGCACGTTCATTCATACATATCTACACCTTAAGGCTCTCTACCTGCACTGCACCCTATGGCTTGGGATAAAAATATCTCAGAAAAAGAGCCTATCATAGGGTGCTCGTCGGGCATTGAAGCGCCAGCCTGATGGGGAGCATGCCCTACGATGAAGCATGACACCCAACCGGGTATGTGAGGGCCCTATTTCCTAAATTGGGAGACATCCTGTCTCCACCATAGGGTGAAGGTAACATACCTTCCTAGCCTCCTCCTGCTCCTCAGTTTTTCTCACCAGGAACTGCATACTCTGTTAACTTACTCTAAGTTCCAGCCATACTTCTTCCAGGTATCCGGCTTGCTCATCAATCTACCTCTGTATTTTGAAACATCCCCTTCAGAAACATTAATTAAAGTGGGCATAGTTTCTCGTATCGTGGAATTAGTATGGCACATATATGCTGTATGGATGAGATGCTGTCATGTTGCAGCCATGTATTTTCAAGCAAAGCGAAGGAGTAAGCTCTCAACCAAGGCATGAGCTCTTATATGTATTCCTTCACACCTGAGGGGGTGAACTTTTCATTCGCCCACAATAGATGGTCGTCCTAAGAGGTCATTTTCCAAAGATGTGGGCACTTGACCATCCTCCACAACATGAAATTTAGAAAGAATCTTTAAATTCTTATCCGCAAAAATCAAGACCATCCTATTGGTAAAATCTAAAGAATTTTCCAGCTCGTGTTGAGCTGGTGGCGATATAAGATCTAAAACTACCTTAAAAAGTTCCTTAGTTACTCTAATCGCAGATTTTGAGAGAACATGGCCTTATTTTGAGAGACATGGCCATGAGTATGTTTCTGCCATTGTCCGTGGCAACAAATCTAGTTATGAGTCCTCCGAGTTGCAGCTGTATGTGATTTCTCCATGGTGAATATGGCCACTGTTGCGTACCGCAGAATGCTCTTAAAACTTTCTTCAGGGCTAACACAGGTAGATATCTTTTGCTTTACCCCCACAAAAGAGATCCAGTGTGCAGTGATGCACATAATCAGTCATCTGATAAGTGGTCCATATTTCTGTCATCATATGGATAGTGTGAACAACACTTTGATGCAAAGCTTGCCCAACCAATTGCTGCACACCATGATGCAATGCCTAAACAGCAACTCGGGCAAAATAGGTCTGGCTTGGAACCTTCCATTTCAGGCAGATGGCTGCCACAAATATAAGAATCTAACGCCTTCCAGAAATGAAAAAGGGAGGAGGTCCTGTGCTAACATTTTTGTTAGCTTCCCATTGTACAAACATGCAATTGGATGGCTGCTGTCACAGGGCCCCTCCTTCCTGAACATGTCCATATGAGAAGCCTGTGTTTTTTTCTTCCTTTCAGGGGCCCCTGATGCAGGTGACGTTTGAGAAGTAGATGGTGGTAAACTCTGTTGTGTTGTAGTGGGGCACTTCCTGTCTGCAGTGGTACTTCTAGCTGACTCTGAGTCTTTTGTTATTATGAAGTTGCAGAGGTGGTGATTCTGCTGGTGCACTGTTGGGGAAAGGGCTGCTTTGCCTGGGGATATCACCCTCTTCTTCCTCATTATCATAACCTCTCACCATGATTGCACCTGTAGCTGATGTCACCCGACTCTTCTCCTCACCTTAACCACCCCGACAACGTTCAGCAATGCCTTTAAGGTGCTCTTCCATCTTGATTGAGTGTTTTTTTTATAAGGTTAATTTGGCCTCCAGTACCATAATGTGTACCAGGGTTTCCTCGACGAACATTTGTGTGGCAAAGGGTGCATGCTGCAATATGCTCCCTCTCTTTGCGAGCAGTAAAAAGTCTCAAGGTGGGAAGAAGTACTTTTCTTACTGTGCCACTGTCAAAACAAAGCTTGAAGAAGAACTGATAGGTGGGTGTGTCATCGATTGCCTCAATGCAGAGTATACTTCTACTGAGGTAGTGGATGCTAGTGCTGGTCTCTCCTGGGGTTTGCAAGCATGGGAGTTGGCGGGGCTACCTGTGCCACATCCCTTGGAGCAGGTTGAATAGCAATGTCGGACATCTCTGTGCCACCTTCCACAATGACTGCCTCATCGTCGTCACTCTCCTCATAAGTTTAAGGCTTTCAGGAGCTTTTCTGTTCCCTTGCCTTTTATTCTGTATTGCAGACATTGCATTAATTTGGGTCTATTAAAACCTAGCTGAATCCAAGGTCAGTTATTATACCTTACAGTGGTTGTGCTCTGTAATTTTCATGTAAACATCCAAGATGTAGTTTTTGAAAATGCAAAACTAGTTACCTTTCAAACATTGACTCCGGTCACATGACCAGACCACCATTTGCTTGCTTTCCAACATAAAACAACACTAAGCAACAAACCTAAATCGACCTTACGTGCATCCACCTATTGACAGTAGACCAAATTCAATTTAGAACACTTGGAAACACAACTGATATCCAGTACAGTACTAGACACAATAAAGTCTGTTCAAAAACTATATGAGTGGCTACAGGAAGTTTTTTACATCCTGATATCACTAAAAACCACACACCAGAACAAGAGAAAACAAGCATCTTGGAGACATACAGAGATAAAACATCAAATAAAAAGCTGCAACATGCCTGGCTTAAAACAAACACCTATCAAGACCAACTTAGCCTACACAAATTTACCAGATTATACAAGTTAGCTAAGAAAAGATACTATCAGACAGAATTCAAAATGTCTAAATGAGCAAATAAAGAATTCTATCAAATTCTTAATGAATTTTGGAAACCAAATTTTCTAGAATAAGCTCATCCCATTATTCAAGATATCACTGAAAAACTGGCCAATCACTACACAGCCAAAGCAGGCACATTGGACTCATACTTAAAACAAAGACAAAGCAACAGTGCTGACCCTTTTCCAAACAACAATCCAAAAATACTCTAACCCAGCCTCTCTGTTCCTTCCAACACATTTCACACGGTGAATTTATGGACCTGGTCGAAGCAAGCAGGCCTACTGGCATCCCTTCTTCTGACCCATGTCAACTGCAATCCTTCAAGACAATTTTTCTAACAAAACACGCTGCCACTCCAGTAAGAAGAATCATCAACAATTCCTTAACTACCAGAATATTTCCAGAAGGACTCAGAACATCCTACATATGCCCATTATTGAAGAAAACAAACTTGGTCCTTGGAACCCTGACAACTACAGACCCATTACAAATGGACCTTTCCTGGGCAAACTAATAGAAAGAGCAGCATTCGCCCAGATGCCACATTTCACCGAAGATAATACCATACTTGCAGACTTCCGAATGGGATTCCGTCCAGGAAGAGGCACAGAATCTACCCTCCTTGCCATCTGCGATGACCTAAAGAACATGGTTGACCGCAACAGGGTTGCTGTGCTACTTCTTTTGTACTTCTCGGCTGCCTTTGACACGGTTGACCATAACAAAGTGATACAGAACTAATGTCATTTATACCTCTGATTTCTCTTCCAAACCGTACTTCACAAAAGCAGGGGTCCCTCAGGGCACTATCATCTCGCCCATGTTTTTCAACAACTACATGGACTCATTACTGGCACCTATCAATCAATTTCACCTTTATGTGCTATAACTGTGCAGATAACATGCAAATACTCCTTCAACTGGAATGCCCCAAAGACATTGGAAACTCAACAATTTTCAGTTGTCTCAGAGCCGTGAATCAATGGATGATGTGGAGCCATCTTAAATTGAATGCTTCCAAAACAGAAATACTCATGTGTGGCAATTGGAAACAATATGACCTGGTTCACCAAGTGGCCTGATGATCTGGGAACACCACTGAAAGTATAGAAGTAAATAAGAAACTTCGAATGACCATGGACTCCAAGCTATCAATGAATACCCAAGTGAACAAACTAGCAAGATCAAGGTTTGTTACAATAAGAACTCTGCGACAAATCTTCCCCCATTAGGGATTTTCACACTAGGTCCAGACTACCATTTCTCTTGTTCTGTCCAAACTCGGTTACTCCAATAGCCTCTACCACGGATGGCCTTTAACTACCATGAAAAGACTCCAATGGATTCAGAACTTGGTTGCCAGACTACTCTTAAATATAAAACTGCAAGACCAACTTCTCCCCTGCCTTGAAAGCCCAGCATTTGTTTCCAGTTGCCAGAAGATCCACGTTCAATCTGCTTTGTATCACCCACAAAGCGATACATGAATCGGGACAGCTCTTCATCAAGAATAAAATCACCAAACACATTCAACAAAGGAATATCCACTCTACATTGGCACCTCGCCTCAAAATCCCAAAGTACAAGAAAAAACAACCTAGGTGGCCCATTAATCTCTGTTAAAGCAGCCAAACTATTGAACTCTTTACCCCCAACATAAGATCCACGGATAACCACCTTATCCTCAGAAAGCTACTTTGGCTCTTCCCCACATAGCCACCATACGCAAACACAAAAATAGAGCATATCCCTCTGTATTAAAGCATTTATTTGCACTAAAGATATGTACCTATATATGTGTTGCTTTGTATAAACATGTAGAATAATTATGTTTTAAAATTATAGATATTCATTAGTCCTGCTTACCAAATGTACATATTACTGATAGTTACATTATTCTATGTTTTAACATGTATATATGTGACTGCATAAATAAATACATCTTTTATCATAACTATTTATCTACAATTGCTTCACCATTAAATTACCAAAAAATATGTAAACAAGCTGAGTTTATGATCAGATCTGAAAAGTGCAGCTGCACACATGTAAAGTGCAACCCCACACATCATGGAAAGTTCAGCCTCACTCACACAAAGGGCAGCACCACTCATGCCCGTATCGGTGAGGACTAGTGCTTCAAAAGCAGTGTTTGAAGTGGTTGGACCTATAAAACACAATACATAAACTAATGAAAATTAAAACCACAAGAAGAATGCAACTTCGCACGCAGTCTTGCAGATCGCAGCCTCGCACAAGATAGCATCAGAGGGGACTTGCTGCACAGACTATGAACAGACTAGGATAGGTCAGCCCTGTAAACAGTACACACATATTCATGCACACAGAGTGTGGACCAGCTAGAAAGCATCAGGTCTCTGTAAAACACTATACATGGAGAAATACAGAGACATGCAGAGTGCAGCCACAGTGCCACACTCCCCCCGCACCAGTCGACTGCCCCCACTGGGAAGCTGAAGGGCAACGTGGGTGGCTTGAAGGTAACAATTTGTCAGTTACATCTATAAGCATGACAAAGATACCTAGATGTGGGTTATATTTGAAGCAGTGCAATTCATCAGGTGGGGCTGTGACGTGCGCTGACGCATGCATGTGTCTCTGCACAAGACTCGAAAGAGTGACCTGGTGCCCAGCTCCCCCCTCGGCATAGTTGAAGCCTGTGCTCATTTATTCACCGAGTATGTCAGACAAAGAAGAGACACTTCTGAGGTGTTTCACTGAAAAGTAAACTTACCAAAGTTTCTTAGGGCTCCGGTGTGCACTAAGGGATGTGTAAGGCCAAGTGTGTGTGTGTGCATAAGATTGCATTCAGGCAAAATCTGTGTGTGCAGTGCACAAGATTGTGTCCAGGCAGAGTGTGAGTGCAAGTAGTGTGGTGAAGTGTGACTGAGTATGTATCAGTCAGATTGTGTGTGTCTAGCTGAAGTGGAGTATGCACGAGATTGTGTGTATCCAGGCAGCATGTGAGTGTGCATGAGCGGGCTGTGCAGCGGTGCCTGTGAGACTCAGTTATAACAATGTGTGTGGAGGAGCCAGCAGGAAAGAATGCAGCTGATTAAAAGTTAAAGCCTGGCTGGCTAGCTTTGCCACAGCGGTCTTTTGTGGTACTCTGAGCTGAACACCGCCAACGCTGCAACCAACCAAGATGCACCCCTGCATCTGAAAAGGGCCTTTGCACTCAGTCAGAACAACGTGCCAGCTTTGTTGTAATTTCACAAAAGATTGGGAGAGGGCCCGATCACCAAATGTAATTTATCTGGGGCACTTTTCTATACTGTAAGCAAAAGGTTTGTAATATCTATGATGTCTAACACAGATCTAAAAAACCTCCAGTTAAACCCATCCTATCTCCTTCAATCACAGCCGGGTTACTCTTTTTGCTTCCTTCTTTTGGGCACCTCCACTGTCTCACAAACTGTCAGGGGCCGCAAGGGTGTGGTTGAAGGCAATAGGAGGGGTGAGGAGGGCTAAACAAACTTTTTGGGCACAGATCCTGCACTGGCCATGAACATCAAGTGGATGGGTGGGAGATGTCAGGTGACTTGCTGACCAGGAAGTGTGTTCGGGAATCCATTGACTACAGTCAAGGAGTCAACACAGGTCCAATAAATAGCTAGAGCGCTAACACTGCATTCTTATCTTAAATGAGAAGTTAAGTGACCCCCATGCAGCAGGACAAAACAGGCTAAATAGCTTGTGGCGGGATGCAAATTCCGCTACGCAGCAGATCATGAATCCCTTGCCAAACTACTCACTCCGCTTGGAGCGCATAGTGGCAAAACTCCTTGAACTCCATCAGTGGAGCGTAGTTCGCGGCCCACTCCTAAATATATCCTCTACCACTACTCTCTCATGCATCCCAAACCCCAGACCACTACTATGATCCCCAAAATAACCCTTTCTAGACACTCCCCTACTCTAACCCTCCTTGCTTAATATCATACATCTTTTACTATTCCGGTCCCCCAAAACAAGCCTTTTTAAACCCTTCCCTCTGACTCTTCTCCTCCACCACCCTTTTACTCGTCCCAAGCCACCTCTTACTGCTATGATCTCCAAAACATCCCTCCACTATCCATTTCAATCCAAATAACAGACTAACATGTCCCCCACTCACATTAATTTCATAGTTCACTACATTAATTTGCCACTAATCCTTTATGGGTTCCGGAGTAGCGTGCTACTCACTGAAAAAAGTTTCAACACCTCATCAGGTGCAAACCTTTTTCCCTCTTCTATCCCTCCACTATCCTTCTCAATCCAAATATCTGACTAACATATCCATCACTCAAATTACTTTCATATTTCTATATACTAATTCACCATTAATCCTTTATGGGTTCCAGAGTAGCGTGCTACTTGCCGAAAAAGCGTTGGGGTAGTAAGTGCCATATAAATGAAATTACAATGCAATACAATACAATGCTGTTGCACCTATAGTGGATGGATGATGGATCTATCGGGGCAAAATAAAATTGAAAATTACATTTGAATGTAAAAAATAAAAAAATTGGAATAACAAAAATTGGAAATAAAAAATGTAATTAAAAAAATGTTAAGTAAATATGTAAAACTAAGTGAAATAAAAAAATATCTAAAGAATAAAAAAATGAAAATAACAAGTTACAAATATAAAATCTATTTTTAAATAAAAAAAAAATAATTATCGATGTTTATATGGAAGGATGGGAAGAAACCTATTGGAGGTGCAAAATAAAAAACAATGCAAAAAATGCATGAAATACATACAAGTACTGTTCATCAAAATCATATTGTTAATATACATACTGCAATGATCCTCAAGCATATTATTAAACTTCTATCTCATCAGTCCATGCAATCCAAGGTCAAAGGCACACTAGCTGGATGCACAAAATGTCTGCCAGCCAGTGCCACATGGTCAAACAACAACACTGAGCAAGAAGGCATGGCCATAATAAAGGAGACATGCAGGTCTATGGCAAAACCACACTGCCTGGCTACACAAAATGGCTGCCAGCCATAATATCACAACAACAACCAGCAAGGAGGCATGGCGGCAACAAATAAGACATGCAGGCTGATGGCAAAAGCACACTGACTGGCTACACAAAATGGCCACCAGCCACATGGTCACAACAACAACCAGCAAGGCGGCACGTCCACAACAAAGAAGACATGCAGGCCTATGACAAAAGCACACTGGCTGGCTACACAAAATGGCAGCGAGCCACATGGCTAAACAACAAGCAGGAGGCATGGAAAACAAAGAACACATGGAGGCCTGTGACAGAAGCACAATGGCTCCTTCACAAAATGGCCACCAGCCACATGTTCAAACAACAAGCAGGAGTCATGGAAAACAAAGAACACAATCAGGCCTATGGACACCGACTATTCAAAACAAGCATTTGCAATGCAATAGGTATCGCATTTGCGAGAGTTTGGGCTATTGGCATTGTAAATGACAATGCCTTTTATTTATTTGGTTTGAAAACCTGCAAGTAGTGCGTAAACATGCACTTTGTATAAGTAAAAGAGGAGTAAGCAAGGACTATATGTACAAAATAGGTGTTTACTCACTGCTTGCAGGTTTGCAAAACACTTAAATAAAAGGTACTGTCATTTACAAAGCCAATAGCTCAAACTTTCTCAAATGCGAGATCTATTGCAAATGATAGTTAGGTATGTTTTTCATCCAATCTCCATATTGAAGATTCTGGGGTTATCATATACACCATCGGGTACGACCTGCAATATGTTACACGGTGTATATTTGTTTTACAAGCTATGATGACTGCGGAGTGCATTTGTGCTCGATTTATTGAATGTTTGAGTTAAGAGTAGACTTTTAAAACATTCCTCAATCATGCCCACAAACAGCAAAAGAAACACTTTGTGCATACTGCCCTGTGTGACCCGCCCTTCAGCATAATCACTGATGTCCGAAGCTCTGCTGAGAAACCTGTGGTCAGGGACATTAAAGTCCCGGGCTGTGAGATGAAAGCAATAAAAGGGATGGCTGTTAGCCACATGAGTAAAACACAGGCATGGCTCTGGGACAGGCTTAACGCCTGGGTGCTCTGGTTTCTATAGCAGTGATGCCTTCTCTGGTACAAGCACCAGCTTACGTTGGAAGATCACCAGAGCCTTCTGTGCCAAGACAGATGGCAGTAACTGGGAAGGGGCAAAGTTAAACAAGGCTATCTTATTCACTTCTTCACTTGAAAACTTTGTCATAAATAACCTTGAACACAGTGATCTCTGCCATTTAAAGAAGATGAACCAGCCACTCACCATGAGGCACAGGAGTTACTCTCATGCTAAAAACATTACCTCACACACACATGTATACTCACCACAGTTGTTGTCATGTTGTTGCCCCCACTCTGGTCGCCATTTGCAACAACAGGAAGTCTCCTACGTCAACTGCCTGGCCAGAACACCTAGCTTCTAGTCAGAGAAAAGACAAGGGGCACAAACAGGAAAGGGGAATGCGACGGCCATTTCTGAAATGTAACCTTCTAGTTAAATGTGCTTGAATTATAATCTGTATCTTTGACAGGAATCTGTTTCGAAATAGAAACCGTCCTCCCTGCTCTTCTCTGCTTATGGATTGTTGTTGCTCAACTAGATTATGGCTATGCAATGTTATTAGCTGATGAATTAAAACAATACTGTAAGTATTAGACAACATATGGCGCTCCATAGCTCAATATTTCAATCTGTACTGGAAGACCCGGTGTTTCTAGGATAGTACAGTTTGCGTACCCTGGAGGAACTTTTACAGATGCAGCAGTTTCCCTCCATTAGCACTTTCTGAAAGTGTTTGTTAGCTTATGTGGGGGCGCACAGATATAAAGTCCAAGAGAAATGTAGAATTTGGTATGTGAAAAAAGTCCTTTATTTAATATTATTCTTTCTTTTAAAAGCAATCAAACTGCAATTAGCAAAACAGTCAGCCAACGCGTTTCACTCCCTACCAGGGAGTTTCTTCACGGCGAGATGAAAGTACATCGGGTAACGCGTACATGGATCCTCCAAAGTTACGATAAAAAGAGAAAGAAAGAGCCGTCAGCAGTTGTCCATAGCATGTAAAGGTTCCTCAGTCGGAGCCCCAGTGGCTCGGGAAAGTTTTCGCGAAAGATAGCTTTCCACACAGAAGTTACAAAGTTATGCACGGAGAGGAGAGCTGTCGGATCAAAGTGTGTGTCTCGTCCAGCAACCCTACGACATGCGTTGCTGCCCGATCTCGTAGCAATACTCCATGGGAGTAAACTTCTGAAACAAGAGACACACAAGGCCAACCTCCCCTAAAAGGAAACCCAAATCCAACCAAACATTGTACCAAAAAAGCCCATCTGCCAGACTTCCCCAGTCAACAACATTTTTGGCAAAATGGCAAAAGAAATACAACAAATAGAGTGGGAGGCATGGCAGAGGCAGAACTAACACAAACTATGGCATTAAGAGGAGGTGGGAGGCAGAAATACAATATTTAAATGTAGGAGATATGGCGCCAAAGCTGAATGCATGCAAACAGTAACTTAGTAGGAAATAAAGAAAATAAATAGCCCCCTAAGAACATATAAAGAACCATAGCGGAATAAGACACTACTAAATCCCTGCTCTGTGGGAGGAACAGAAAAGAGAAAGGAGGGACAAAGAGGCAGGACTGTCCACTAGCACACAGGGATTTTTAAAGGAATCTGACATAGACAAATGAAAAGCAATGATGAAAAAGGGGATGGACTTGATGCACACAGACTGAATTCAGCAGGAGACAGCTGCAATGTTATGTTATGTTATGTTAGTGGCATTTGTAATGCGCGCAGCTGCTCCAGCGAAGGAGCGTCCCGGCGCCCGACAGGGTAGCCACACAACATAACTAGGGAACAGAATATTTTAAAATTTTACGTTTAATAATGCTGGGAAAACAGAAAGGTCTTAACGGCCCTGCGAAAGGAAAGCAGGTCGACAAGGGTCCGGGTTTTCAAAGGGAGGGCGTTCCATAGTGCGGCTGCCCGCACCCTGAAGGAGCGTCCCCCAGCTCGACTACGTTTAAAGCGTGGGGCTGCTGCTAATTCATGATCCGAGGAACGGAGGGAGCGGCCAGGGATATAGGGACACAAAAGATGGTGCAGTATTGGAGCAGAAGGGCCTTTTAAGATCCTAAAGGACATGCAGAGCACCTTGAAGTGGATCCGCTGCCTAACAGGCAGCCAATGTAGCGAACACAAGGTGTGAGAAACCGAACAAAACCTAGGGAGGCCCACAACTGCTCTGGCTGCTGCATTTTGCACTCTCTGGAGACGAGTAAGCTCGGCCTGATTTAACCCTATGAAAAGGGAGCTGGCATAGTCTAGCCGAGTCAATACCGTAGCCTGGACCACAAGTTGATGGGTTGCGGCATCAAAGTATTTGAGTGCAGGTCTCAAATTACGCAGAATGCCAAAGCAGCAGGCCGCCGTCCTTTTGGTGTGACCGACAAAGTTGAGTGAGGGATCCAACCACACCCCCAGATTTTTAATCTCCGAGACCGGAGTGGGGGTGGGGCCCAACTCAGAAGGCCACCAAGTATCTCCCCAAAGTTCCGTCCGTTTACCAAAGACCATGACCTCTGTTTTTTTGGCATTCAGTTGGAGACAGTTGGACGTCATCCAACTGGCCACCGCCCGAAGTCCATCCCTGAATCTGGAGGCCTCCACCCCTGAGTCCCCGCTGATCGTGACCGCTAGCTGGGTATCATCTGCGTATGACACCATGGTCATACCGCAGAGCTTCACAACCTCAGCCAGCGGCCTCACATAGAGGTTGAACAACGTGGGACTCAGCGAGGAACCCTGTGGGACCCCAAGAGACAGAGGATGGGATTTGGACTGGTAGGGCGGGGCAGCCACACAGAAGGAACGATCCGTAAGAAACGAACGGAACCACTGTAGTGCAGTACCAGTCACACCTGCCTCCTCGAGGCGTTGCAGGAGAATCCCATGCGAGACAGTGTCAAAGGCGGCGCTCAGGTCTAACAAAACAAGCGCCGCCGTTTGACCTGCATCAAGCACTGCCCGCAGATGCTCGACCATAAATAAAAGTGCTGTCTCCGTACTGTGGCCAGCTCGAAAACCGTTCTGTGTATCATCCAGAGCGTTAGTACGCGACAGATGGTCAGTGAGGGCGGTGTTAACATGCACCTCCGCGAGTTTAGCTGGCCACGGGAGAAGCGAAAT
This sequence comes from Lissotriton helveticus, assembly GCF_964261635.1. Classification (NCBI taxonomy): domain Eukaryota; kingdom Metazoa; phylum Chordata; class Amphibia; order Caudata; family Salamandridae; genus Lissotriton; species Lissotriton helveticus. Next base: position 665,283,941 of record NC_136063.1, read on the forward strand.
CGGTCGATAGTTCTCCGATTTACTGGGGTCGAGTGATGGCTTCTTCAAAATGGGCATTACTACTGCCTGCTTCCACTTCAGAGGCACCCGGCCAGATGTAAGCGAGATATTAATCAGATCGCGCACAGGCTGAGCAAGTGTCAGGTCTCTAAACATTACTGGCTTGAGCGGATCTGCCGGAGACCCAGATTTGACTTGAAAAGCCAAAGTCATGAAAATCTCCGGAGTGAGACAGGGAAAAGAGTCTAACACCACCTGTCCAGGCAAGGTGTATGGCCCAGCGCTGGTTTGCGCAGCAGTAGGAAAGGCTCTATAGATGGTTTGAACCTTCTCCAGAAAAAAGGCCGCCAGCGTTTCACATTGAGTGTTGGAGCTGATGGTATCACTAGCGGGCTTCTTCGCCACAAGGTCCTTGAGAGCCTTGAAGATGGTTTTAGCAGGATTCGAGCTGTTGCGAAATTCCAGGGCATAGAATGCGGCCCGGGCTCTGCAGACAGCTCGGTGATAGGACTTGACAGTAGCCATATAAAAGTTTTTTTTGCTATTGTCATACGTTCTCCGCCAGTCTCTCTTTGCACGTCTGCACAAGCTTTTCAGTGCCCGCAAAGTACCATTATACCAGGGGATGGGGTCACGAGGGCCACACTTACTCGATATCATCGGGATAAAGGAGTCGAGGGCTCAACCTAAAAAATGGCCCCTGGCCCCATAGCATGGTGACCAAAGACACTTGGTGGCCTATAGCAAACACACTCATACAATGGCCTGACAAAGAAAAGACACATGGTAATGCAGGATAAAACAGGATTAATTCAGCAATGCCAAAAACAATGCAATGTCGAAAACAAAAATTATCTGGACTAAAAGATTTTAAAATGACACACATCATCCAAAGGCATCAAGTATATTACCCCATCTATTCACTGTTTGCAGAAAACTATGTGAAATACACCCACATTTTTCACCTCTATTCTCAAAAACACTTGCAAATTATTAGCTTCTATTACTTCATACTATCCCACACAATTACGCTCCTTTGTGAATTCTACCATTTGGTATAATCAATATATTGAAGTAAAAGACAGATCCATTTATTGGCACACTTGGAGTATTAAAGAGCTAATCTGGGTTAACCAATTGTTTAACCAGGAACCCCCTATCTCTTTCTCACAAGCTCACGTTTTTCAACTGCCATCCGCCTTCTGAAGCAAATTTACGACTTTGCAAAACACAATTTTTCAAGCATACACTCATTTCAAATCAATATCTCCACCTATTGTGTCACCACATAATTGTCTAGTTGATATTTTACCAGCAGCGACACCTCAGCTATGGCAGAGCAGCGTTGCCCCACAGGCAGCAGCAAAAAAAAGAAAGAAAAAGAAAATGATATTAAGCCTGGGTTTGTTATCGTTTTATTTTGTTTCCTGGCCGATTCTTTGGGACAGTGCCAGGGGGATGACAGGCACCGAAGGGGAGTGGTATGCACTGCCATCAGTGCGCATGTAGGATGCTGAATGAAGCTGTTTCCACCCGAGCTGAGTTGCTGGGTTGGAGACAGCAAGCACAGCCCCCCAGTCTCCCTGAGAGAGCAAACCGAGGGCGCTCATGCCAATCCTGAAGAATATTTCTCATGAATGAAAGCAGCTTCAGGATTGGCCGCCAGGGATTCTGGGAGACTGAGCCTGCAGTGGAGCCACGAGAGAAGCATAAGACCGGTGATGCAGTAGGTAAGTTCTGTTTTTCCCCCTTTTTTTCGCTGTTGTCGTCTCCTCCCCTCACCACCCCACCACTCTCCTCTTGTATTGTAGTTCCTATATTCCCAATAGGCTCTGAGCATTGGAATAATATATCCTATAGATGTGATGTAGGACTTATGTCTACTAGGTCTCTATCGAATATATTAGACTTAATTGTGAGTGCCATTTAGCTCAGAGGTCACTAGAAACTTTCTCGAGTTCACAAGAAGGGATTTCGTTTCTGACAACCGCATAAACATGACAACTTTGTTTCCCCAGGATAAAACTGATCTTCAGAGTCGGGGAAACAATAGATAGATATTTCACTCAGTCAATCGTGCATGCTTCGTTTCACCAGAGGTGTAGAGAAATAGAGAGACGGGTGTTTTCAATAAAAGGATTTATTGAACAGTCTTCCTTCTCAAGCATAAGAAATGAACTGCTACAATCGTAAAAATGGTTGCAAAATATGATGCATACAGTAAATAGAGTAGGATAAAATAATACTGTAAGAGCATTGTATGGTTCCTAAACCATAGATAAATACATACATAAATAATAGAGGCTAAAAGTACTCAACTGGTGCTTCTAAAATGCGCCTACCCCGATATACCTAACCTAAGCTTAGTACGAGGGAAGAAGTAAGTGAGGTGTAGCATAGATGTAGTATTCTTTGCCAATAATCTGTCCAAGATTTCTCTTAGGGTCTAATCACCTCCATATTCAATACAAAAGTGGGAACCACCTGTGGACAATGTTTTACGGGGTCCAGTGTACTTGTCCAGACAACTAAATAGCAAAAGAATACAAAGTTCCCCCGGGGAAACGAACAATAAAGAGATATGTGTGTGTATGGGAGTAGAGTAGAAGCAGGGAACAAGGTGTTCCCTTGTTGGAACGAGAAGACCTCACACACCCAGAAGCCTAGGTGTCATGCTTCATCATTGGTCTCCTGCTCCTCGTCAGACTGGCGCTGCAATGTCCGACGGGCGCCGTAGGCGCTCTTTGTTGGAGATCTTTTGTCCCAGCCAATGGTTGAGTGCGTGTAAGGGGTCTGGTGAAGGTGTAGACGTGAGGGATTAGTGAAATTAAAAGAAGGTGGGTCAGTCCACAAGGGTCTTTATTCACGTGGCTGACTCCCTTAGTTAAAATGGTGGGAGGGGAGATAGGGACTGTGAGGTACACAGTCGGCTAACTCAACCCTCTAAATAGGTCGACATGTTTCTAGCCTAACTGGCAATTCTTCAGGACCTCGGGTGCTAGGTACTACACAGTGAAAATAAACACAATAAAAAAAGGAGAAAGATACAACCTCGATGGGTCAATCAGGGAGCAGACCAAGTGGTCCTGCTCTAGCGGGGGGACCTAAAAGAAATATGTAGAAGTAAGCTGGGTGCATTAACAGTGGCATTATCTCAACAGTAATAGGTCACCACAGTACTCTGTAGAACACACATACACAGAACAACAAACAAGGATGTATCAAAGGATACACATAATGGGCAGCTACGAGTAGTTTGACCAAAACCAAAACATTGTGGTGTAAAAATAAATAGAAACATATTTTAAAATGTACGCGGAGGCTATCGCAATGTAAAGAACGATTGGGCTAGTTCTTACCCAAGGAGTATCACTAGTGGGCCCCGCAGTCTGTTCCCGTGGGGCTGCTCGTTAAGGTAAGGTACCTGTAAGAAAGAGACATACACAGGCACACAGAGAGTGTACTGGGTGTCAGTATACGGTATGGCTAGTAGGAGGGAACAAATAAGAGGCCTTGGTGTACAATAGGCCAATACTGAGGCGGTTGGAGGTGAAAATGCCTCTGGGTTGACTGGCCATGAACGGCTCGTTGTTGTTCCTCCCTCCACCTCTAAGGCAGTATCAAGGTTAGTCATGCCTCAGAGAAGCCCCATCTGGATGGCGTGCATGGGGCCCCCCACCATCAAACCAATAGGTGGACAAACAGTGGGAGAGAGGAGCAACCTTGCTCTGCACAATGAAGAACGTGTCAACATTATCCAGGTAAGACAATGAAGCCATCTCTGATCGGAAACCTAGTTGTTTGTACAATCCCCCGCAGTCCAACCCATGGCAATCAAGGGGGGGGGGGCAGACCATTCACAAACCACCACAATGCAGATTAAGGCAACCGCGAGGGCATGGGGTAGCTCGAGTCAGGTCCTCGAGCCCGGAGGCGGGGCATCACCAACAAGACTCGTAAGGGCAGTCGCAACCAAACCATGGCAGTCTCGGATATACACTGACGATCGCACCGCTTACCTGTAGCGCGAACAGCCTGGGTGTGAAAACCTACCCCCACGCAAGGCGCCCCGTCGGTAGCGCGGAACAGCTGGTACCGGTTCGCTTCAGCAACCGGGATTAAATAGTGTGTCCCGCACTTCTGCATAGAGAAACCCGCCGGTGGGCGTGGTTCCCGGCACCCCTGACTGCGCACGCGCGGGCCCGCTGGACGCGTGCTATGGGAGGTTGTCATTGTTAACGATTGCAATTAGCGGCGGCCATCTTAACAGGGGTGATAAACAGAGGAAGGAGTACCCACCCCAATGAGTAAAAGGGTTTTATTTCCTTTTTTACTTGAATATCAGGCTGATACTCATGCGACCCCAGTGGCCCTACTCTCATAGTTACCAGGGGGGTGAGAGAAGGAAAAGGCGATTACAAAAATTCAGCGTATCGTCACAGGTTACCGATAATATAAGCTGGTAAGGTGTGGTCGCCAGATAGACAAGGGGGTGGCCTAGGTAGACACAAGAGTGCCCAACAATAAGTGCAACCGGACCTTGCACTCCATTATATCGAGAGTGTCAGTACATGACCCCCAGTGACCCTTGTTAGTGATCAAAAGGGGTGAAAAAGGAAAAGTAAAACAGGTTGGGGGATGTAATCATTGTAACAACCAAGGGTTGCAAACAAGGTAAGGGTTGGATTGCCGTGGCAGTGTGTTGTTCACATGAATGTTTGGAATTCGGAAGCTATTCAGATCAAAGGAGCACAAGACATGGTTGTGACAGCCAGTGGATGGTAGTTTCAGAAGCATAGGGGGGTTCATCTAGCAAGTGATGCCCACGGAACACAATCATTCAGACCCAACGTGTCCAACTGAAGGTGATGTATCCATCGCTGTTCAATTCTGAACAGGACTTGTTGTGTTATAGAGGGGTGAGACTCAAGTACTAGCCATTTAATATTGTCAGCTAGGTGACCATGTTGGACATAATGTTCATAGAGTCTGGTATGGGTTTTTGAGCAACGAATGTTGCTCTTATGTTCCATGATTCTTAGTTTGACTTGCCTCATGGGGCAAGTCAAACTAAGAATCATGGAACATAAGAGCACCCCTCTATAACACAACAAGCCCTGTTCAGAATTGAACAGCGATGGATACATCGCCTTCAGTTGGACACGTTGGGTCTGAATGATTGTGTCCCGTGGGCATCACTTGCTAGATGAACCCCCCTATGCTTCTGAAACTACCATCCACTGGCTGTCACAACCCTGTCTTGTGCTCCTTTGATCTGAATAGCATCCGAATTCCAAACATTCATGTGAACAACACACTGCCACGGCAATCCAACCCTTACCTTGTTTGCAATCCTTGGTTGTTACAATGATTACATCCCCCAACCTGTTTTACTTTTCCTTTTTCACCCCTTTTGATCACTAACAAGGGTCACTGGGGGTCATGTACTGACACTCTCGATATAATGGAGTGCAAGGTCCGGTTGCACTTATTGTTGGGCACTCTTGTGTCTACCTAGGCCACCCCCTTGTCTATCTGGCAACCACACCTTACCAGCTTATATTATCGGTAACCTGTGACGATACGCTGAATTTTTGTAATCGCCTTTTCCTTCTCTCACTCACTCCGTAACTATGAGAGTAGGGCCACTGGGGTCGCATGAGTATCAGCCCGATATTCAAGTAAAAAAGGAAATAAAACCCTTTTACTCATTGGGGTGGGTACTCCTTCCTCTGTATATCACCCCCTGTTAAGATGGCCGCCGCTAATTGCAATCGTTAACAATGACAACCTCCCATAGCACGCGTCCACCGGGCCCGCGCGTGCGCAGTCAGGGGTGCCGGGAACCACGCCCACCGGCAGGTTTCTCTACGCGGAAGTGCGGGACATACTATTTAATCCCGGTTGCTGTAGCGAACCGGTACAAGCTGTTCCGCGCTACCGACGGGGCGCCTTGCGTGGGGGTAGGTTTTCACACCCAGACTGTTCGCGCTACAGGTAAGCGGTGCGATCGTCAGTGTATATCCGAGACTGCCATGGTTTGGTTGCGACTGCCCTTACGTGTCTTGTTGGTGATGCCCCGCCTCCGGCCTCGAGGACCTGACTCGAGCTACCCCATGCCGTCGCGGTTGCCTTAATCTGCATTGTGTTGGTTTGTGAATGGTCTGCCCCACCCCCCCCCTTGATTGCCATGGGTTGGACTGTGGGGGATTGTACAAACAACTAGGTTTCCGATCAGAGATGGCTTCATTGTCTTACCTGGATAATGTTGACACGTTCTTTGTTGTGCAGAGCAAGGTTGCTCCTCTCTCCCACTGTTTGTCCACCTATTGGTTTGATGGTGGGGGGGCCCCATGCACGCCATCCAGATGGGGCTTCTCTGAGGCATGACTAACCTTGATACTGCCTTAGAGGTGGAGGGGGAACAACAACGAGCCGTTCATGGCCAGTCAACCCAGAGGCATTTTCACCTCCAACCGCCTCAGTATTGGCCTATTGTACACCAAGGCCTCTTATTTGTTCCCTCCTACTAGCCATACCGTATACTGACACCCAGTACACTCTCTGTGTGCCTGTGTATGTCTCTTTCTTACATGTACCTTACCTTAACGAGCAGCCCCACGGGAACAGACTGCGGGGCCCACTAGTGATACTCCTTGGGTAAGCACTAGCCCAATCGTTCTTTACATTACGATAGCCTCCGCGTACATTTTAAAATATGTTTCTATTTATTGTTACACCACAATGTTTTGGTTTTGGTCAAACTACTCGTAGTTGCCCATTATGTGTATCCTTTGATACATCCTTGTTTGTTGTTCTGTGTATGTGTGTTCTACAGAGTACTGTGGTGACCTATTACTGTTGAGATAATGCCACTGTTAATGCACCCGGCTTACTTCTACACATTTCTTTTAGGTCCCCCCGCTAGAGCAGGACCACTTGGTCTGCTCCCTGATTGACCCATTGAGGTTGTATCTTTCTCCTTTATTTTATTGTGTTTATTTCCACTGTGTAGTACCTAGCACCCGAGGTCCTAAAGAATTGCCAGTTAGGCAAGAAACATGTCGACCTATTTAGAGGCTTGAGTTAGCCCACTGTGTCCCTCACAGTCCCTATCTCCCCTCCCACCCTTTTAACTAAGGGAGTCAGCCACGTGAATAAAGACCCTTGTGGACTGACCCACCTTCTTTTAATTTCACTAATCCCTCACGACTACACCTTCACCAGACCCCTTACACGCACTCAACCATTGGCTGGGACAAAAGATCTCCAACAAAGAGCGCCTACGGCGCCCGTCGGACATTGCAGCGCCAGTCTGACGAGGAGCATGAGACCAATGATGAAGCATGACACCTAGGCTTCTGGGTGTTTGAGGTCTTCTAGTTCCAACAAGGGAACACCTTGTTCCCTGCTTCTACTCTACTCCCATACACACACATATCTCTTTATTGTTCGTTTCCCCGGGGGAACTTTGTATTCTTTTGCTATCTAATCAGCTCCATACCTTGATTTGGAATGAAGAAGATCAGGCTCAGGACTCCATTTCCCATCAACCCGCAAGGGTAGCTTGGAAACACTGGAGCTGGATTTCTCGGCAGGAGAAAAGACAGCGTCTCTCTCAGTGCATTTGCTGGAGAGTCGGCTTCCTTTGGCACTTGCAGTAGCAGGGCGCGTTGGGCAAGTAGATAGTCGAACTGCTCCAAACCACCGTGCGTTTGCTATGGCAAGTGTGGGCATATTTATACCTTGAAGGTACCGACTTTGACGTAAAGGGGCACATAATAACGTCATCAAAGAGTCTCAGTTCTTTGAAAACTCCATGAGTTCTTGGACAAGTCAGTTTTCAAGCAAGGGGAAGTCCCTAGCTGCTGAAGCCGAGTTTTCCAAGAAATCGTTGCAGATTTTCGGAACTAGTGGAAGTAGCCCTGCCGTATTTGGACTGCATGAGCTATATCTAAATATGGTTATGATTCTTATGCCTATATAAGGATATGGTGATTTATACCTATATAAGGGCATGAATCGGCAAAATTACAAAAGGGTCCTAAAATGTTATACAACACCCACTCCACGGTATCATGTTCAACTAAGTTCAAGTACTAAAACATATAATCTACAGCCTGTGTTTACAATCCCACCCAAAAATACATAAAATGCATTTGAAAATGGTTGTATCATTTGTACAGTACACATGTAAAAGCAATGATTTCATTGTAAGCATATGATATGATATTAGCAATGCTAACCGAATGAATCACGAAAATTACAATTACGAAATGGCTCTTAGTTACAGTAGAAAAAGTCGAGACCATCCCATAGCAGAATATACAAACATTTTCGGTTTTGGTATGCGTATTAGGTCAATATTGTTGCTAGGAAGTATTCAAAGAATTCTTGTTCTCTAAGAATAGTTCTACATTAAGAAGATTGCTTTGTGCCAAAGTTCATTGTGTTTTGGAAGAAAAGTCAAATCAAATGGTAGAGAAAAAAATAAATACAGCTCCAAAGTTAGAAGTTTTTTTGTTTTAAAAAATGTGAAGGTCGAACTTCAGATTTCAAAGAACGCTGTGTGCTAGCTTCAAAAGTTATTCTCGATGTCAGGAGACGACATTAAGTCATCTAAACTGGCAAAGAAATCGTCTATCACAATAGATGAGAGTTGAACCACTTCATTAAGAAGGTCAATTGTACACAGATGTGAAACATCGCCGTCAGTGTCAGTCGCCTTAGCAATGTTCGCAGCAGATGGTACCTGTGTGCCTGTTGGTCCCTGTGTCTCACCTTCAGCTGGAATTGCCGGTGAGATGTCAATGAATGCTGTCATCAGGATTGGTAGCCGTGGGGGCAACACAATACATGAGCCGTTACCGGACCCAGTAAAGCGTCAACATCCATTGGCATTGCTGATGGAAGTGTTCGACAGATATCCAACACGCATTCCTCTCCACAAAGCAGGCATCGTAGAACAGGTAAGATGCAATCTTGACAGATCGGTCAGAATGACAGAAACCATGTGGTATTCAGATCTCTCAAACACGCCAAGCCAAGGATCTGTGTTATGCGTTCACGATACTGCATGGCCGGAAGAGCATTCTCCATGGTAATTTGGGTATCGCTGGTGGCCGGACTTGCCATAATGGAGCAGGAGGAATAAAAATAGGATCCCTGCCACGAGTCTCAAGATGAGAGGAAGGCCCCCGAACACAGAGTGCATGAAGTTAGGGAAAATACCCAGGACTGCTTCAAAGGGTGCTAACAGTCCCGAAAAAATCGTCTTAAATACATGTACCATACCGCTGGTATCAGAGATGTTTAAGATACGACCTAACATTTCTGCAATACGTAAGGGGCAGTTTGTGCAGAGGACCTTGCAACTTGTAGATCATATGTCTCTCTGGACGAGGTCAGTGGCACAGTTTTTTGTAAAAGAATGGCTTTCATTCTGCTTAAAGAATCAATTCGTATAGAAGAGATGTTCAGTGAAGGCCATAGGGGCAACACCCCATCTGTCTTAGTTTTGGGGAATAATACTTGCATACAACAAATGACCCTGGCTGACACATCAGCGCAGGAAGTTTCACTGTTGAAACTTTCATTTTCTGGCAGATATCACATTCCAAAACATAGTTTCTGGTTTGTTTCCTCATGCGTGGCCACCAGTCTCTTTCTTTTAATAATGATACTGTAGCAAAAACACCTGCGTGTGCAAAGGCAAGCCCTTCATGTGCTGCTAAAATTAGTCCTAACCTGTATCCCGTGTTAGGGATTACTCTATCCCCCACTCCAGGGATTCGAGCAAACAGAACATTATTTGCTTCAGTTATACATGAGTACTTGAGTGGAAAGCCTTTTGGTCGTGGTTTACCACTGTCTCTCATTGAAGCAGTGACAGCTTCCATTATTTTGCTATCTATTTGTGTTTTCAAATGAGTGATTGCAGCTATGGAAGCCGTTTGCACAGCTGCCTTCGCAGCTTGATCAGCCAATGAATTCCCTTCAATGTGAGCGCCATCACGCTAATGACTCAGTGTATGGATCACGTGAGTCTTTTGTATTTCTTTCTGTAAAATAACTACTTGTTCCCAAAGAATTTTATGCTTGATTGTGCCACCTTTAGCGTCTTTAAATCCATTTTGAACCCAGTTCTGCAGATATCCATTGTAAGACTGGACGCAGTAATACGAATCGCACACTATGAGTGTGGGGAATTCACGATCAGTATTTTCAAGAGCCATCTTGAAAGCCTGTAGTTCAGCTCGCTGAGCTGTACAGTCTCCGAGAGATTGAGTTTTTGTGACCATAGGTCTGAATTTACCATCGCGCCAGCGACCTTTAACAATCGCGCACGCAGCACTATAAGCTTGTTTACCCCCAATTGCGGGCTGTGCTGATCCGTCCGTATATATTATACAGCCCTAATGTTCTAGAGGCAGAATTTCAGTGGGCAGAGGACATTTTTGTTCATATTGGAGAAATTCTTCTGTCTTCAAGTAAGGGTCAAAAACGTATTCAACATCTGTTTCAGCAAGAGAATTAACCCATTGTATCCATCTCGGATGTAGAGCTTTTGCATGTGATATGCTTGCTCGCGTCACTGCCTCTAAGGCCGGTACAGGAGTAATGACTTTTATGCGTTTACCCTGTGCCAGAGCTCTCTCTTTTGCTACCGCAGTCTGAACCGCTGTCAGAATTTTTTCTGTTGAAGTGAATTTCATTTCAGCTTGTGTGTACAAGTGTGATTTGTAAGCTATTGGTACCTTTTCACCTTCATTAAAGGTTAGGTATGTGAATCCCTATCTCCCTGGGATGATTCGGATTACAAGGTTGCGTTCATTTATGCGTGTCTGTAAATGTGTAGTTGCCAACATGTCTGTTTGTACTGAACGGAAAATTTCTGTGTGCTTTTGATTCCAATTAGTAGGTTTGAAATCAAGTCTGATTAATTCATAGAGAGGTTTAACCCTTTCTGCGTAATTTAAGAATGTAAGTTCTTCCGAAATTCAGGAATCCTAGAACTGACTGCAAGTTTTTCAGTGTTTTTAAAGGTTGGAGCAGCACACATTTTTCTAAAAAGTTTGCTGCCAGGCTTTTGCCTTCACTTGAAAGTTCATATCCTAAGAATAGGATGTTGAGGTAGGCAATTCTTGATTTTTTCAAGTTGAATTTATACCCTTCAGAAGTAAATCCAAGTATTATGGTGTTCAACCTGGTCAAGTGCCTGTCTAAGTCATCATCTGTAAGATAGATGTCATTGACATAAGATAATGCCTCATCATTGTACGTTTGTAGTAACTCTGTTACTCTGGCTGAAAATAACCCAGGACTGTTCTTGAATCCCTGGGGGAGACGACAAAAGTGTTGATGTGTCCCCATTATTGAGAAAGCAGTCAAATACCTGCTTTCAGGTGCAATGTTTTTACAGAAGAAACCGTTTGAAATATCTAATGTTGTTTTATATTTTTTGCGCACAATGTTATTCATCAGTGCTGCACTGTGTGCATTTTGTACTGCAAATGTTTTACAACAGGAATTTAAATGTCTGTAGACCAAAACTAGATGATATGTTTTGTCTGGTTTGGAGACTGGAAACAAAGGATTGTTTATGGACGAGGTGCATGTTTCAAACACCCCTTGGTATTCAAGTTGATCTAGGATCTTCCTGACCTGTTTCTTTGATTCTTGTTTAACTGGATACTGCTTCTGAGCAGTTGGTTGATTTTTTAACTGGATTTTGTGGTGAGGAGAATCCTCATCCCATTCACATGATTTTTAGATAATACTGGAGCCTGGGCCACAGCTCATTTTCTGGCATAGGTGTATTTTTTATGAATAGGAATATGATTTGAGAAGGCTGGCATAATGATCTCTTCGCCAAGTGGGCACTCCGTGGCAAATTCAGGTGGCCAGTCTTTTTCAGCCAGAAGGATGTCATAACCCTTAGATAATCATTATAGATAATGTGGTAACCCAAAAGTCAACCGGACCTGGGTACCGTATCTTAAGATACTCAAGCCATCACCCACGGAGCCTAAGAGATAACCTGCCCTACGGGCAATTCTTGAGGGTAAGACGTAATTGCTCCAAAAGGGAGGATTATTTCGCTGAATCCACTGATTTACTGAATAGACTGAAAGACAGAGGATATCCCATCAGGCTTTTGAAAAAAGCCCGCAAGAGAGCCTGGTACAACCACAGAGAATTTCTCTTGACACCCAGGAATAAGGGCAATAGGAGTCAAAACCGACTCACATGTGTGACTACGTTGTGCACAAAAAGTAACCAAATCAAGAAAACGATCAATAAGCACTGGCATATGGTTGCTGACAACCTCAACATGCCAGAACTGCCTCTGCATGCGTTCCGGAAAGGCAAGAGCCTCAGGAACACACTGGGGAAATCCCTACTACCTGTCAAGGTAACATATGTTCAACAACATCTATGGAATATCGCCCCCATCCAGGGCCATCACAAATGTGGCAGTTGCAAGGCGTGTCCCCTAACCAATGAAATTAAAACCTTCACACACAACAACTACACCCACACTCTAAAAGAACATACAAATTGCAACTCATTATGAGTGGTATATGCCATTCAGTGCCACTGCGGTTTTTTGTACATAGGCCAGACAACACAAAAGATCAAATGCCACATTTTGCAACACTGCAGTAAAATCAGATGTGCCACACAGGGAGCACCATTAGTGGAACACTTTTCAAGATTCGGACACATTGCGGAAAGCTTGAGATGGTGGGTGATAGAGAGGGTACACACAAATCCTAGAGGAGGGTGCCTCTCACATAACCTCAACTATCGCAAATGCAAATGGATTCATACTTTTAATACCATACTGTAGGGACTTAATGAATACGAGGAAATAGCTTGCCAGGCAGCCAGTCTACGTATTTCCTGAACATTTAATACTCTTAGCTACCAAAAATGACATATTGACCATTGTAATAGCCCCATGACATACTAGGGACATAAGAATTTTTGCCTAGAATCAGGATGACCAGATTCCCATCAGTGTATAGTTACTGTAGGCATCACTGTTTATATGTACATATGTATATAATTGTTTCTAATCATTGTGTTTTTTCAAAAACGTTCTACTTCTGTACCATGCTGACTGTGGTTACCTATACTATGTAACAGTCTTCAACAGAGTCAAGCAATCCCCTACTGTATATACTATATCTGTATTGCGCTTAAATGATGCATAGGATAATCTCACCCACTGTAACTGTATTGTGCCAGCAGACATGCTTCACATTATCGATCTCAATTGCACTGTTATCTGATCCTGCACTTGGAATAATGAGCTTTAATTGGCCTCTTTTATGTTGATGCATTGGATAATTTAATTGTATTGTGCCCATTGACATGTTTTGCAATTGAGTTTATGTCGAATTCAATCGCGTTGTTATCTAAGCCAACTTCATTATGCACTAGAAATTGTGGGTATCATTGTAATTCTATCGCGGTGTACCACGCGAGCAGGAATTCTCCTTCCTTGCCGCACACCGATTATACCAATCCCCATCCCGGACCTCTAGCATCTGGCTGAGACCCGGATGGTGCTCTGAGCCTCTTAGATTGATTACCCTACGCATAGCAGCGTGCACGCCGCGCACGTTACACGGGACTATTTAACTGCCGGCAGGACGGTGGCTCTGTCTCTGCCAGCTATCATGCAGAGCGGTTCGGCCTAAGAAGCATCCCACAACTAAGGTAATGATTTAGATAGCCGGCCTGGCCCCCAGACGTAGATGTGTTTTATGATTTAGATTGCAGTCCCCAAATTTATGCGGATTGGTTAAGCAGCATCCCACAACAAAGGGAATCGTCTAGATAGCCAGCTGGGCCCCCAGACTTAGATGTGCTCTATGAGTAAGATTGCAAACTCCGTTAATATGCAGGTTGTTTATAGAATTGGGTGTGATCATTTTGCCGGGCCCGGGGAAGTAGCAGGCTCTTAGCTAATGCCGGCTTCTGTCACACTCATGTGGGCCCCCTCATTTTCCTTGCTAGCTTCTGCCAATGAGTCTGCCGAATTAGGATGTTTGTTTTTGAGCTTAGACACGGCCTGTTTTAAGTTCATCTCCTCACGCTACCTGATTGTAATTTTGACATAATGGTACATGCATTTCTTTCGAACTTGATTATTTTAATTAGTCCTTCTTTACATCCATTGTAGGGATTGGGCCTCCTTTCAGTCAACATTAACAGATGACTAGGAGACAGGGTGTCCGAATTCAGCACACCTGAACAGTCCACTAACCCTGGCGAACTTGGGCCAATGGATTCATGCATAGCTGTGTAGCCAGGATTGGCACCAGGTTGAGGTCAGTAGAGATAAAAACCCCTTTCTCTATTCAGTCACACACACACAGCGCCCCATCTAACTATGCATTCTACTCATAGGTTGCCACATACAGTCCTAAAGAAGACTCGCAGCTGAGGACATAAACTCGCCCTCCTTGCATCAGCCAAGTCGAAACGTCGACGCTCCTCCCAACCAGTCCTGTACCAACCATCGATCTATTTTGTCTTTAAAATGCATTGAGTGCATATTGTGATTTACAGAGTACTTGTAAATGAAAGTTTAATTGGACAGGTCAACATTGTCTGGTCTAGATTTACCAGTAATTTTTAAAGTATCTGTTGGACTTGGCCCTTATGGCAGGTTCACCCCTAAACTTTTTGCTTGTAAAGGTGACCTGTGATGGTGATTTTTGGGTTCTGCGCACTTTCACTGTGTCCCGGTGCCTGCCCTCCCATAGGAATGCATGGGGAATGTCTGTGTCCCTGGTAGTTCCTGATGCGTTGGGAGTGCGGGCTCGAGTTTGGTATGTGTGAACTCGTGGGAGTGAATGCTGCGCGATGGTATGTGCAGCTTGTATGTGTCTAGTGGGGAAGCGCCACTTCTAGACATGGCTATGTGTGTGCTGTGAAGGTGCTGGCGTGTGATAGGCTGGAGCTGGCTGGCATGCCAGGCTCCAGGAAGTCTGGATGGGTCTGCCCGGTGGTGAGTGGGAGATTAGCATGCTGATGGCTGGGGAGGAGTGTACCTGTGTCCTGAATGAGGCTGGGTTTTCCCCTGACCATGCTGGCTCCGCCCCCCTGTGGTGCGTCTAATGACCCTAGCCCTGCCAGTGAATAGAGAGGGTGGTTGAGCCCATCAGCAGTGCTCACAGACCAGCTGCGACTGGTTCTGCCCCCACCCTGCACCTACAGACAAAGGATTTACTGTATAAAAATGGGGCTGTGTCCCCACAGAAGTTGTTCTCTTCCAGGATCCTGAGGGGGCTGCTGCTGCTGCTGGGCCAGAGGACCGCCACTTGGACTGTCTCCCTGCCTGGAGACCCAGTGAGCTGGCTCTGGGCCCAGCCTTGCCCCCCCCTGCCTTGCTGAAGGACTTTGCCTGGATTTTTGCTGGCTTCCAGCACCTGGAAGCGCTGCATCTTGACCGATAGCGCCTGGGGGCACTGTATTGGCTCCCTAGCGCTGAGAGCGATTTACTTTTAGTCCCTGGACCACCTGGAAGCGCCTTATTTGCCTTGGGCGCTTGAGAGCGCTTTTATTTGTGGTCCTAGCGCTGGGGAGCGCTTGTGTGCACAGCCGGTGCCCATCCGGCCTTTGCCTGCTTTAAAGTGCCAATTTTTGTCCGAGCGAGTGCCCACCTCGCTTTATATTTTAATCGGAAGCCGGTGCCCACCCGGCATTGCCCCGGTTTATTTAATTATTCGAAGAGCCGGTGCCCACCCGGCATTGCCCTCGAGGGATTGTAAGAGGGACTTCACCGCCACAGCCCAGGAGACCCGGCCGGGCTGCCGCGCTGCCTACGGCGACCCGGAAGTCCCGCCTCCACACCCCCAGGGCCGCGCTGCCATTGGCGGCCCCGAACCGGAAGTCAGGCGGAACAGGTGAAACAACCGGAAGTCGACAGGAGCCCACCCTGCGCTCCGGTACCAGGAAGTGCTGCGAGAGGAGCAGAGCGGCTGCAGAGGCAGGCGGGGCTCCGGTGTCTGAGGGAGAGCCCCGGCCGCCGGCAAAGAGAGCCGCCGGGCAGAGGAGACTGCCCCCAGGCCCAGGAGAAACCGGTGAGTGGAGCAGCTGTTCGTGGTAGAGGTGCGTCGGGACACACTGTCGGTGCCCGCCCTTTCCCCTCCAGAGCCAAGGCCCGGTGGTGTTCACGCCTTAGATAGGCTCGTGGGGCATTGGTATTTGTACATTCTGAGTCCCCAGAGGGGGGACTCTGGCGCAGGTGGCATTTATTCAGAGCCCCAAGAAGGCTCCTGGCGCCCCACTTGCTGTACGAGCCTGAGAGGCTCAAGGGGCATTTACTGCATCTCGAGTCCCCCAGAGGGGGGGACTCCAACGAAGGCGAGCCCGAGAGGCTCAGGGCATTCCCGTTTTCGAGCCAAGAGGCTCACAGCCCACATGGCGTTTCGAGCCTGAGAGGCTCGTGGGGGCATCAGTTGTTTTGAAGAGCCCAGAGAGGCTCTTGAGTCCCACCTTGTTGTCTTAAGAGCCCAGAGAGGCTCTAGGGGGCACATCTTCATTTAAGAGCCCAGAGAGGCTCAGGGACAGTGCTTTTGGCCAGGGCCTGCGAGGCTCCAGCTTTGGCCCACCATTGTTCTTTCAGCTGCCCAGCACTTCGTGGGCAGCTGCCACGTTTAGGCCCCCTGACATTTGGGACACAGGGCGTCCTAGCCCTAGAGAGGCCAGTTGGCCTAGGGACAGTCACAGGTGGTGACTTCTGTGAGTTTGGCGCAATTGTACTTTTCCTGCACCTCTGAATGGGTTTTTATGCGTCATGTGCCTTACACCTCTGAATGTATTGTTGATGCATCATGTGTTTTCCTTCCTTACACCTCTGAATGAATGTTATGCATTGCATCATGTGTTATGTTCTTACACCCCTACAGGTATTGTGATACTTAGGTGGTTGTTTTCTCCCTAGTACAGGTGGTGCTAGTGAGGTCCTGGTTACCAGTGATTACTGGTTGTGTGCTCTATATTTTTATATTGTGTGCTACAGTGATTTTACTTTCTACAAGTGTTATTTCTAAAAGTGCATACCCTTGACAGTGGACCAGATGGCCCTGTCCTGTACAATATCCCTTGTAAATTCCGCCCGTGCCTGTAAGCACAGTGTAACAATATGTGTGTTTTCTCTAATGTATATTTCCTATAATACAAAGGCTATTTTTATATAACCTTGTGTGGAGTTTCCTTTGTGGTGGGCCTTTGGTTGTTGTTGCTGGGGTGCGTGCGCAAATACTTAGCTTACATCGCCTCCAGGTTTAGCCTTGCTGCTCGCGCCACGTTACCTAGAGGGTGAGCAGGGGTTATCTTGTTGTGTGCCTCCCTTGCCCTGACTTGGGAATGGGGATCTCTGACTGACTTTGGTGAAAGCCCTGGCCAGCCGGGGGTCCCGTTTCCAACATTGGCGGCAAGCGGTGAGGATGAGGATTTGTGTTTGCGTTGTACCACAGTGGCAACTGGCCACACTACAAAGCTCTGCATTTTAGATGACCACATTTTAGGGGATTGTTTTTTTTTAAGTTCATTATTTTCTTCTCCTGAAGGTATCTTTTTGTAATTGTGTCAGTACATTTGTCCCCCACCCCGCGCCCAGAGTCTGGTACCTGTGTCACATGTGGTCAGGTTGAGAAGTCAGGGGTGGTAGAAACTGCCTTACTAGTCCGAGGGGGGGGTTATGTGTGGATGAATGGTGTGTGGCACTAGGCAAGTGAGTGTGAGTTCTCTGGGGTAGAGAGCTTGCTGATACCTTGTGAATTGTGTACTCCTGTGTTAGCTCAGACCCCTAGGTTCCCTGTGTAATCTTTTCTCTAGAACGTCCGCCAGAATGGAGCCTGCTTTTGATGTCTGTGATCTGTTTAGATACAGTATGGGAGAGTTGGTAAGGTTCTGTGAAGAGAGAGACATAGGGGTGGATTAGTCAGACACTCAGTCCGAACTTAGGAGCAGCCTGATCCTATGGCAAAAGGGTCAGTGGGATCTTGAGCGCAGTGAGGAAAGGGCCCGGGCTTCACACCAGGAGGGTGGTGGGTCTGTGGGGAGCCCTGAAGATTCAGAAGAGGAGGAAGAAGATGACAGCACCTGGACGCCAGTAGAGAGTAGAGACCCCATAGATAGGGAGTCCCTTGCTGGGTCCAGCGTAGGAGGCAGCGCCTCAACCCCTTCCCTGTCCCCGGAGGAGCTGGAAGATAGGAGGAGAGAAAGGGAGCACCAGCTGGCTTTAGAGAAGCTCAGGTTAGAGCATGCCCAGGCTATGGCACAGCTGGGCGTTAGAAAGCAACAGCTGGAGGCTAAGAAGCAACAGCTAGAGACTGAGAGGGTCTTAGCGCAGGAAAGGATAGAGGAGGCTGAGAGGGTCTCCACCAGAGGCAAAGTAGCTCTGGAGGGTAGACTATCCCCTGCGCGCAGTGTTGAGTGTCTGGATTCCCCAGGGAGGGTTGAGTCCAGTGGTGGCAGCTATAGAGAGCCCAGTGCAGGAAGTCCCAGTCCCAGTTCCCCCAGTCTGGTACCTGTTTCCCAGGAAGAGGAATATAGGTTGAAATTCAGGGGCAATAGGAAGCTGCCTCACCAGTCGTGGGAGGAGTTTGAGGATGAATGTTGTGGGACACTGTTTGATTGGGTGCAGGTTCACACGAGAGATGATTTTGAAGTCTTGTTTGATATGATTCTCAAAGAGCAGGTGCTCAGTTGTTGTTCACCAGGGTTGCGCCAACACCTGTTGGGGTGTGGATTGTCTGAAGCATGTGAGCTTGCAGAGGAAGCAGACCGCTGGGAAAGGACTAGAGGTTCTCTAGAGTCATTGGTGAGTGACTCCAAAAGTAGTGGTTCAGGTATCTTCCGGCCCAGCGTGGTGGAAGAGGCTCAGTGTATCCCAGCTAGGTCCCAGGATAGCGAGGAGGGTGTAGGGGCTCACTGCCTGGCTCAGTGGAGCAGGAGTGAGGGGGAGACCGAGGGTCCCCAGACGCCCGAAGCCCTGCCTCAGGACTTGGATGGTTTCTTTAGGGAACACCAGGTTGGGGACCTAGGCTGTCCTGTTAGTCCATTTGAGGAGGATCTCCTAGTGAGTAGAGGACCTGGAGCGTCTGTAACCAGAGCTCCTGTGTTTCTAGAGTCTGGCAGTACCGCTCCGGTAGGGAGGGTACAGGAGTCCAGAGTGAGGAGTGAATGGGGGATGAGTTCCCCAGTGGAAGGACCAGTGGGTCAGGGACTACCCAGTTGGGCTGGGTTCCCGTGTAGTGACCATGGTGACACCACTTCTGTTCTGGGGGATCTTCGCGCACTGTCAGGTGGACAGGGAGCGGGAGATCTGCGCCAGACAGACAGTCACACGACACATGGGTCATGTGTCAGCCTCAGGGGGATGGTGTGTGAGTCCCCAGAAGTCCTGGAGTGCCAGGCAATTGTCCCACCAAAGGTTTTAGACCAGAGGTTGGGAGGCCAGGTTTAGGATCAGCCTGACCTGAAGGGTAGGACGACTGTAACCAGTGTCCTGACCGGTTCTTCTTCCAGAGGAACTTCTCCAGTTGGGAGAGGGCAGACCTCTGGAAGGGGGTGCAGAGGGTGGGAGAGCCCACCTCTGACCCCGGTGCAACCTGAGTGGATAAGCCCTGGGTTGGAATGGTGTTCTAGGTGTACCCCTCGTCGGAGGTGGAGGAACCCTAGAAGAAGAGGTAGGGGGAGGAGAGCCTTCCCTGAGACTCCTGGTCCGCCTGAGGTTGTAGACCCTAGGCTGGAGAACCAGTGGCAGTCTAGTCCTGTCTTGCAGGCAGGAAGAGTGGAGAATGGCTGCTATGTGCCAGGGGTTACTACCCCCCGCTCTGCGAATAGGCAAGGACCAGTGGCACCTGGGTGGCCCAGGGCCTGGTCCTGGCCGCGGACAGCTTGGGAGTACCAGTGGGGTAGCCCAGTTGGTCCAGACAGTGGTTTGAGAAGGAATCCCATGGGTTTACCGTGGCGTAGAACAGGAAGGTGTCCCTGCAGTTGCGGGCCCGCGTCCGTGTTCTATCGCCCCAAGCAGGGAAGTCCATCACGGTGGTGATTGGTCTACCCTGCGTTTTGGCTGGAAGGGGGTTGTGTTGGACTTGGCCCTTATGGCAGGTTCACCCCTAAACTTTTTGCTTGTAAAGGTGACCTGTGATGGTGATTTTTGGGTTCTGCGCACTTTCACTGTGTCCCAGTGGAAAGTGCGTGCGCACTCTGAGTGCGTGGAGTAAGGTAGGCCTGCCCTCCCATAGGAATGCATGGGGAATGTCTGTGTCCCTGGTAGTTCCTGATGCGTGGGGAGTGCGGGCTCGAGTTTGGTATGTGTGAACTTGTGGGAGTGAATGCTGCGCAATGGTATGTGCAGCTTGTATGTGTCTAGTGCGGAAGCGCCACTTCTAGACATGGCTATGTGTGTGCTGTGAAGGTGCTGGCGTGTGATTGGCTGGAGCTGGCTGGCATGCCAGTCTCCAGGAAGTCTGGATGGGTCTGCCCGGTGGTGAGTGGGAGATTAGCTTGCTGATGGCCGGGGAGGAGTGTACCTGTGCCTTGAATGAGGCTGGGTTTTCCCCTGACAATGCTGGCTCCGCCCCCCTGTGGTGCGTCTAACGACCCTAGCCCTGCCAGTGAATAGAGAGGGTGGTTGAGCCCATCAGCAGTGCTCACAGACCAGCTGCGACTGGTTCTGCCCCCACCCTGCACCTACAGACAAAGGATTTACTGTATAAAAATGGGGCTGTGTCCCCACAGAAGTTGTTCTCTTCCAGGATCCTGAGGGGGCTGCTGCTGCTGCTGGGCCAGAGGACCACCACTTGGACTGTCACCCTGCCTGGAGACCCAGTGAGCTGGCTCTGGGCCCAGCCTTGCCCCCCCCTGCCTTGCTGAAGGACTTTGCCTGGATTTTTGCTGGCTTCCAGCACCTGGAAGCGCTGCATCTTGACCCATAGCGCCTGGGGGCACTGTATTGGCTCTCTAGCGCTGAGAGCGCTTTACTTTTAGTCCCTGGAGCGCCTGGAAGCGCTTTATTTGCCTTGGGCGCTTGAGAGCGCTTTTATTTGTGGTCCTAGCGCTGGGGAGCGCTTGTGTGCACAGCCAGTGCCCACCCGGCCTTTGCCTGCTTTAAAGTGCCGATTTTTGTCCGAGCGAGTGCCCACCTCGCTTTATATTTTAATCGGAAGCCGGTGCCCACCCGGCATTGCCCCGGTTTATTTAATGATTCGAAGAGCCGGTGCCCACCCGGCATTGCCCCTGAGGGATTGTAAGAGGGACTTCACAGCCGCAGCCCAGGAGACCCAGCCAGGTCGCCGCGCTGCCTACGGCGACCCGGAAGTCCCGCCTCCACACTCCCAGGGCCGCGCTGCCATTGGCGGCCCCAAACCGGAAGTCATGCGGAACAGGTGGGACAACCGGAAGTCGACAGGAGCCCACCCTGCGCTCCGGTACCAGGAAGTGCTGCGAGAGGAGCAGAGCGGCTGCAGAGGCAGGCGGGGCTCCGGTGTCTGAGGGAGAGCCCCAGCCGCCGGCAAAGAGAGCCGCCGGGCAGAGGAGACTGCCCCCAGGCCCAGGAGAAACCGGTGAGTGGAGCAGCTGTTCGTGGTAGAGGGGGCATCGGGACACACTGTCAGTGCCCGTCCTTTCCCCTCCAGAGCCAAGGCCCGGTGGTGTTCACGCCTAAGATAGGCTCGTGGGGCATTGGTATTTGTACATTCTGAGTCCCCAGAGGGGGGACTCCGGCGCAGGTGGCATTTATTCAGAGCCCCAAGAAGGCTCCTGGCGCCCCACTTGCTGTACGAGCCTGAGAGGCTCAAGGGGCATTTACTGCATCTCGAGTCCCCCAGAGGGGGGGACTCAAACGAAGGCGAGCCCGAGAGGCTCAGGGCATTCCCGTTTTCGAGCCAAGAGGCTCACAGCCCACATGGCGTTTCGAGCCTGAGAGGCGCGTGGGGGTATCAGTTGTTTTGAACAGCCCAGAGAGGCTCTTGAGTTCCACCTTGTTTTCTTAAGAGCCCAGAGGCTCTAGGGGGCACATCTTCATTTAAGAGCCCAGAGAGGCTATGGGACAGTGCTTTTGGCCAGGGCCTGCGAGGCTCCAGCTTTGGCCCACCATTGTTCTTTCAGCTGCCCAGCACTTCGTGGGCAGCTGCCACGTTTAGGCCCCCTGACATTTTGGACACAGGGCGTCCTAGCCCTAGAGAGGCCAGTTGGCCTAGGGACAGTCACAGGTGGTGACTTCTGTGAGTTTGGCGCAATTGTACTTTTCCTGCACCTCTGAATGGGTTTTTATGCGTCATGTGCCTTACACCTCTGAATGTATTGTTGATGCATCATGTGTTTTCCTTCCTTACACCTCTGAATGAATGTTATGCATTGCATCATGTGTTATGTTCTTACACCCCTACAGGTATTGTGATACTTAGGTGGTTGTTTTCTCCCTAGTACAGGTGGTGCTAGTGAGGTCCTGGTTACCAGTGATTACTGGTTGTGTGCTCTATATTTTTATATTGTGTGCTACAGTGATTTTACTTTCTACAAGTGTTATTTCTAAAAGTGCATACCCTTGACAGTGGTCCAGGTGGCCCTGTCCTGTACAATATCCCTTGTAAATTCCGCCCGTGCCTGTTGGCACAGTGTAACAATATGTGTGTTTTATCTAATGTATATTTCTTATAATACAAAGGCTATTTTTATATAACCTTGTGTGGAGTTTCCTTTGTGGTGGGCCTTTGGTTGTTGTTGCTGGGGTGCGTGAGCAAATACTTAACTTACATCGCCTCCAGGTTTAGCCTTGCTGCTCGCGCCACGTTACCTAGAGGGTGAGCAGGGGTTATCTTGTTGTGTGACTCCCTTGCCCTGACTTGGGAATGGGGATCTCTGACTGACTTTGGCGAAAGCCCTGGCCAGCCGGGGGTCCCGTTTCCAACAGTATCTATCTGTCCCTTTCAATCCTTGACTTACACTTTCACTACCCTCCTTCACTACCCCACTACTTTTCTCCTTCTGTGCGCACAAATTGTTATATATTCGAAAAAATGTGATTACTTTTGAATATAATTGGGCATACATCTTTCTTTTCGTCGGTGTGTTCTCGTGCAATGTGTTTGCATAAAGAGGTATTGAATACACACATTAAGGAAATTTGTGAAGATACTAGAGACCAGTGTTGTGAATTTATACAAAACACACGTTGTTAAATGGAATTGAACTCCTTATAAAGTATTGGTCACGGACCGCCTTTTTATTCCCATAACCCTCAGATAGTTTTTCCCAAAAGAGTGCTTTTATTTTCCTAGTTATGTCCCCCTCTATTCGGAGTGTGACTTCATATAACTTATGTGGTACACTAACCCTGGTGTCTGCAGATTCAACCTGAATGCATTCATTCAGGTCCACTGTCTCCAGAAGATCTTTCAGGATCTTGCAAGCTATGGCATCCTCTGCTGCGCTGTCCAGCATTTTCTGGGCCCACTCCCCATTCTTCAGTTGTGTCCTCAAGATCCTCGGCATGTCTGATTTTAAGACTTGCAACCTTCTTTTTGGCGTATTGAGTTTTCTTATTTTTCGGAACGTGTTGATCGTCTTTGGACTTCACACGTTCTTCCTTGTGTTCTGATCGTCCTCTTCTTTCGGATTTCTGCGAGGAAGTCTGAAAGGTATGAGAGGAACGTGTATCAGTATCTTGATATCTATCAAGTTTTCTCAAATTATCCCTGTTTCTGAGGTTATACCTCTTTTCAGAGGGTTCCTTTTGAGGAGACCTACCTCTGGATTGAGAACGTTTCTCTTTAGGAAGTGTTTGTCTAGTATTTTCCCACTTCTTTTTAGGAGTGGTGAGAGTGTTTTTAATAAAAACTTTTTCAGGATTTTTTGTTAGTTTGGATTTTTCTGGTTTCCCACCCAAACCATCTCTTCCTAGATCTTCCTAGGATTTTTCTATTATTCTGGCAAGTTGATATGGTTGCTCAGTTACATCAAGTTCTTTTAGTTTTTGGCGGATTGCCACCGATGCTGCTTCACCTTTAATATCAGCTAATATTATAGCTGAGACCTGTTTGAAATCTTTCAGCAATTTAATACCCAGATTTAAAGCAGGCACTGCCCCGTTTTCATTTTGAATTTGTTTCAGGACATCTTGTATTACCGCCATGGATGGTACACCATGTGTTTTTGTGTAGATTACAGCAAAGACTTTACCCCAAGTGTCACGGTCATCCAGGTTTCGTTCGATCCCCATTGGCAAACAGATTGTTAGAATCCTGTGTTTCACATGAGGTGTACTATTGGCAAATACTGCCTCTATCTGAGTAATTTTTTGAGCTAACCAGAATGGAATTTGTTCCATTTTTTTGGGTAATTTACCGATGACTGATTGTATAGTCTGTGGTGTGATGTTGTGTGGGTTCCCTTGATGAGGGGTGTGCTGTGGAATTCTTATGGCAGGTTGGACTGTTATAGTCCGCATGACATATTGTACCAATTGTCTATCGATTCTAATTAATTGTTTTAGCTGAGCTAACAGTTCTACATCTGTCCTTCTTTCAATGTCAGGGTGTGGTGTATAGCTGGCTAGTACCGGCCATGTTGCTCCTGGTCTACCTAGTGGACCGAGCCTGGTAATGTGATTTTGATATTTTCGGGCGCCTTTAAACCAGAGCTGATGCTCTTGGTAAGTTAGTGGAATTTCAACGTCCTTGAAAGGAGCGTATTCCGCTGGAGGTTCCTCTATCTTGTAGAAGTGGAACACATGTGTTGTTGGATTCGCTTGCGGGAAGAGAATCCATGAATAGAATACCTCTGTCTGCCGATATTCGTGTGTCTCTATGACGAAAATTACCCTACCACCTCTCGGTGATAGGCCATTTTCTATGAGCTTTATAGCTATTGTTTGTCTTACATTTTCCTGGATGATTTTAGCATCCACGTCGTCTTCATTAAACCCTGTGGTGTCAAAACCTGGTCAAGCAGTTCCAGCTCCATCGGCTTCGGTGTTGTCGTTATTCAACATTGTTTAATGAAAGTTTGCAGAGCAAGGTTCAAGGAAACAAAGATTAGATGCACAATATTTTGCAACACTGTATCCTTCAACGTTGAACAAACCAAAAACTAATACATAGGATTTTTTGTCCTACTCAGTTTAAGGCAGATATTTTTATCCTTTCACCCACTCCAGACGTCTATTGGAGTATTTTACGGGATAAAGGGGTCTTTGTGAAAAGCACGACTGAGTTACTCTACTATCTAGCGTTAAATAAGTGCCTTACCAAATATTGAGCGCCATGTAGTGTAGTTCCTATATTCCCAATAGGCTCTGCACATTGGAATAATATATCCTATAGATGTGACGTAGAACTTATGTCTACTAGGTCTCTATCGAATATATTAGACTTAATTGTGAGTGCCAGCGAGCTCAGAGGTTACTAGAAACATTCTCGAGTTCACAAGAAGGGATTTAGATTCTGACAACCGCATAAACATGAAAACTTTGTTTCCCTAAGATAAAACTGATCTTCAGCGTCGTGGAAACAATAGATAGATATTTCACTCAGTCAATCGTGCATGCTTCGTTTCACCAGAGGTGCAGAGAAATAGAGAGACGGGTGTTTTCAATAAAATAATTTATTGAACAGTCTTCTTTCTCAAGCATAAGAAATGAACTGCTACAATCGTAAAACTGGTTGCAAAATATAAAGCATACAGTAAAAAGAGTAGGATAAAATAATACTGCCAGAGCATTGTATGGTTCCTAAACCATAGATAAATACATACATAAATAATAGAGGCTAAAAGTACTCAACTGGTGCTTCTAAAATACGCCTACCCCGATGTACCTAACCTACACTTAGTACGAGGGAAGAAGTAAGTGAGGTGTAGCATAGATGTAGTATTCTTTGCCATGAATCTGTCCAATATTTCTCTTAGGGTCTAATCAGCTCCGTACCTTGATTTGGAATGAAGAAGGTCAGACTCAGGACTCGATTTTGCAACAACCCACAAGGGTAGCTAGGAAACACTGGAGCTGGATTTCTCGGCAGGAGAAAAGACAGCGTCTCTCTCAGTGCGTCTGCTGGAGGGTCGGCTTCCTTCGGCACTTGCAGTAGCAGGGCGCGTCGGGCAAGTAGATAGTCGAACTGCTCCAAACCACTGTGTGTTTGCTATGGCAAGTGTGGGCATCTTTATACCTTGAAGGTACCGAGTTTGACATAAAGGTTGACATAATAACGTCATCAAAGAGTCTCATTTCTTTGAAAATTCCATGAGTTCTTGGACAAGTCAGTTTTCGAGCAAGGGGAAGTCCCTAGCTGCTGAAGCCGAGTTTTCCAAGAAGTCGTTGTAGATTTTCAGAACTAGTGAAAGTAGCCCTTCCGTATTTGGACTGCATGAGCTAT
The DNA here is from genome assembly GCF_964261635.1 of Lissotriton helveticus. Lineage (NCBI taxonomy): Eukaryota > Metazoa > Chordata > Amphibia > Caudata > Salamandridae > Lissotriton > Lissotriton helveticus. The sequence goes on from NC_136063.1 coordinate 665,310,349, forward strand.
GTCTAAATATGGTTATGATTCTTATGCCTATATAATGATATGGTGATTTATACCTATAAAAGGGCATGAATTGGGAAAATTACAATAGGGTCCTAAAATGTTATACAACACTCGGACACCAGCAACTACTGCCTTTTACATACATATCCTAAGGGGGTTCCACAATCTATTCACACTTACAAGACATTTCCATTAATAGACCTAAATGCAGTATTGAATTAGCATGGGAAAGGGATCTCTCCAACACTCCAACGGTATCTACTTCGAAACAGATTTGGTTTAAAATTAGGTTATCTTCCCAAGTAGCGAGCACAACGCAAAGATTTTTTTCATATACAATAACATTTCAATACACTGGAATTTAACCTGGATATTTGAATACCTGTTTGTCTTGTTCAGTGCACCCAGCTGATTTGAAGCATTTATTATTGGCATGTCCTTCCGTTTAACCTTCTTGGTCACAAGTGTGGAATCAGATTAATACTATATTTCAATATACCATATTCTATTTCTTTTTTGTTTTAAACAATCTTTATTCATTTCACAATTACTACCCCCACAAACCACTCCCACCTCTCTCCCCACCTCAGACAGGTATGATTATAATACACAGTTAAATCACTAAAATGCATTACAATATTTCATGATATACAATAAGTTTATCCAGTCAACTATTACTAAAAACAGTGCTTGTAATCCAAAACAACTACTGTGCCACCAATAAAAAATATTTACTAAGGAGACATTGGCAGTGTCTTTCCCTTACAGTATAATAGAATGTATGTTCTTTCTGTCTTTCTCTAAAACCCACATGGTGGGGTACGTGTTCGCATTGCATTATTCGCCACTTTGAGTTTGAATCCACGTAAGTAGGGGATTCCACATTTCCAAGCCCTTTCTACACAGGCTACTTCCTTTTTATTTGTAAATGGCTATTTCCGAACTATACAAAACTAACAACCTGGCGAGCCATTGCTGAAAACCAAGTGTGTAACCAAGTGTGTTGGAATCCAGCCAGGCGGATGCAATTCACATTATTAAAACTGCCAAAGCAATAAAAATGAATTCATGTCCCACTCTTGCAAGATTAGTTTCATGGGCCCCTAGCAGTATTACATCATTGGTCAATATTATTTCGGTTGTCAGCACTTCGGTTAAAAATTCCTCGATATCTTTTTAATTTTTTTTAATCCATTGCATGATGGTAAGATATGAACAATATCTGCATTAAAAAGTGTACATCAAGGACAGAATATTCAGTTTCTACTTCCCCATTTGGCAATTTTATCAGGTGTGTAACAAAAAAAGAAACAGGTTTTGTAAAATTATGCCTGTAGTCTAGTAGACATTAGAATAGATTGAGACATCTTGTACGCATACATAAAGGTCATGTCTGATTTCCCTACTTTCACTTGCCACTTCTACGAATATTTATCCAGGTCATCTGGCAAGGCAGCATTTAAAAGCGCATATATCGCGCCAATAGACCTTACTTTATCCTGAGTTATCTTTTCAATTATTTCAACTTTCTCAAATTTGGCCCGTCTCCCACCTTTCCGTACCAGAAAATCTCTAATCTGGAGATACTTCCAAAAATACTGCCAGTCAAAAGTAAAATCTTTTTTCAGTTATTCAAAGGATCGAAAGCCGGCAGGTGAAAAGAAGCAGCAATCCAATCAATTCTGACTCTCTTCCATTTCCCCATACATCAGTCTCTAAAAATCTCTGGTAGAGTATGATTATTATCGAATGGTGTATAAAAAGGTACTCTAACTATTCCAAATACTCTCCATATGGCCCTACATTTTTTTTAAACCTTAAAGAGGGTCTTAAACTAGACTTTTTTGTAGTAGCTATCATGTAGTTGATGCCACAAACAGCTGCTGGTCTCTCTCCTCAGCAGAAGTTCAAAGGTAGATGGTGTTTTATCTCTCCAAGTTATCCATTTTAATCTGAAATAGCTCTTGACAATGAGTTAATGTGGTTGCCCAATAATATAATTTAAAGTTCGGAACTGACAGCCCCCCCCGTCCCTAGGTAGAGTAAGAGTTTTAAGCACCTGTTGTGGTCGTGAATTAGCCCAAATGAATCGGGAGAGTATTTGACTATAGCTTTAACCACTGTAGTGTGAATTCCAGACAGATAACTATGAAAAGATATAGGATGTTTGGAAAGAAACGCATTTTAATAACAGTGCACCTTCTTCCAATGAATAAGTGTAGGTTATTAAGCCATTGGAGATCTTTTTACATAGTATCCATTAGGGGTTCCGCATTATCCTTAACCACCTTATCTAGACTAGAAGATATGCAGATACCTAGGTATGTGGCCTTTTCAACTATCTGTGCGTCATTCATCTTAACCTTGCCGTTGAGGACAACCTGAGTCTTGGCTTGAATAAGTACATAACAAGTGACTTGTCCAACGCTTTCTGCCTCTTCTTCAATAGATGTTGTGGTGGAGTTTGGGTTTGCTGTCACCACAGCAATATCGTCTGCATAGGCCAGAGTCTTAGTGGCCCAGTTCTGAGACCATATTGCAGATATTTGACTATTTGACCATTGTCTAGTCCAGTCAATTTAGATTGCAAACAAAAGCATAGAGCATGGGCCTCCCTGCCTTGTACCCCAGGAGATTGAAAACTCCTTTGACAGTATGCCATTTACCATCACAGACGCTGATGGTTTGACATATAATCTTTTGACTGCTTGAATGAAGCCATCCCCAATCCCAATCCTAGACATGGTAGCCCATAAATATTGCCAGGAGATCGATAGTATTGAACAGTGCAATGACTCTCCGAATATAGTCTATTGGGAATCTCCTGCGAAAGAACCCATGCTTGCATGCAGAGATAACTTTATGTATTATGGATGCTAATCTGCTAGCTAGTAATTTTGAGTAAATGTTCGAGTGGCCATTAATTAATGATATAGGGAGGTATGAACCCAATTGTACTGGGGATTTTGTTTTGTTTTTAAAGAGTACAATTTTTGCCAGTGACCATGATCCAGGGGTCGTCCCCTATTAAATATATACACCAGTAGATCAGTGAGAATGCTTTTCAGCTAGCTTGCAAAAGTAACATAATATTCAGTCGTAATTCAGTCAGTTCCCTCCGCTTTCCCCCTTGCCAGACTATTCATGGTCAATAATATTTCTGCCCAGTTGGGCAAACAGTCTAGATTTTCCCGATCTTCTTACTTGAATTTTTCCTGTGATACGAGGTCTAGGTACCCTCCTGCATACTCTCATTGTTTGCAGTATTAAGAGAAAAACTCCCGAAAGCCTCCCTTATTAATTATGGGTTAGTAGTCTGACCTATCGATAATCTCTCAAATTATATTTGATGATGTGTGCTGCCTGGTGTTCACCGTCAGTTGATGGCCCATTTGTCAATTAAGCTCATAGCCTGATTCTTTCTGAGATGCAGCTTTACTCACAACTTTGTCTGTAAATACATTAGTAACTGTAGTCTTCGCAATTGCTACCTGCCGCTGTGCAGCCTCTAAATCCTGTTTCTCTATAACGGCTCTCAACAAATCCTTTTCTGCCACCCCCAGATTATCCTGCAGTGTCTTCATGTATTGCTTGGCCCGTTTATTGAGGTTTATGGAATACCGTAATGTCTCTCCCCTAATTCCTACCTTCAAGGCATCCCACACTGTTTCAATTGAGGTACTCCCAAGGTTATCTTCCAGAAACCTTGGAATCCGCTGCCTCATGTGTGTACCGTATCCCATGTCTAATAGCAAGGATCTCTCAAATGTCCAGGATTTTATAGCTGAGTAGGACATTTCTATTTCTAACTTAAATACCAGCGGATTATGGACCGACAGGACCCGTGGTAGTTTTCTACTTGTCATTTTGAGTTTAGAGAGTTAGAAATAAACACATACTGTAATCTGGCATGAGTCAGGTGTGGATTGGAGATGTAAGTATACCCTGGATCAGTTGATTTTAATGACTGCCAAAAGTCGACCAGCCCATGAGTCTGACAAAAGTTTTTTAGCGCCCTGAACACCTTTGGTTTCCTACCCTAATATCACCACCTTTCCTCCATAGACCAATCACTGGGCAGGTTGATATTAAAATCACCACAGACGATCAGTGGGAGAGGCTAATGGGCAAGTTTGATTGATAAAGTATCTAGCACTCCAAGATCATCACTGTTACATCCATTTAATGTACATAGCATTAATATCTGCCCCACTCCATATTGACATTCTGTGATCGCCCAACGACCATATTTATCCGAGCATACTCGGTTAAAAAGCATCCAACCTCCTTTGGCCAACATTGCCATCCCCCGGACCCTAGCCCCCTGTGTTGTTGCACTTATCACCCTAAACCCCAGTGTTTTCAAAATATGCAAAATATGCAATTGCGCTCCATCTATATGTATCCCTTGAAGACAGATAATATTGGCACCCACGGATTGTAACTCAACTGCAACTTTCTGCCTTTTTTCACATTGTTTAGACCTCTTATATTAATAGATGCAATTCTCCATACCATTTTGCGAGATATGCCAAACACAGACACCCCATTACAACTAAAAGAACATTGTCCACCATACATCTATGCTTTTTTTTGTAAGAGATATTATACCAATGTCTGAGTCATCTGGAAGGATATGTGAATTTAGCATATCCCCTCTTGTCACCTGTCTGAAAGCGAACCCCTCTCCTTCTCCCACCCACTTCTCCCGCCACCAATAACTAGGCAGCCAGGCTCAACTATGAGCCGGTATGAGGAAGTCTGTGTCAATCCACCTCTCCCTACCCCTCCTCCCCATCATTACCTACACCTTAATATGTACCCGTATCCCGTGTTAGACCTGTTACCAGCCTTCAGCTAGCCCATTGTTATGTTCGATCTATGTTTGTCAAGCTTTTACACCCATAGTCCCTGTTGTAATATTGTCCAGCAAATTCTGGGCTTGAACCTCTGAGGTACAACTGGAATTCAGGCCTTTATATATCACTTTCTTGAAAGCACTGGACGATGCCATTGCTCCCCGCGTTCTCCGCTTCTCTAAGTTCTTACTCCTGGGCGATTTTAATATCCATTTGGACACCCCAGAGGTCCTGGATTCTCGGGCTCTTATGGATTTATTTGACTTGACGCAGCTGACCCAGTGGATTAAGCTGCCTTCACATACTGGGGGCTATTTGATTGACCTGGTTTGCTCTAACTTTGATGTCTCTGTCATGGACCCAACACGAGTTACCTGGTCCAATCACTTTCTGATCAGGTTCTCGTGGGCCATGGGGAAGCCTTTCTCTACTTCGGCTCTGCCCCATGGCCTGCCCTCTCGGAAGATCAACATTCTGGCACTATCTAAGGCTCTGCTACTTGCACGCTCGGCACTTGTTCATGATCTCGGGGGGCGGTTGATAGGTTTGACGCCTGGTTAGCAAGTGGGTTGGCTCTTCTTCCAAATACCCTGCTTATAGACCACAGAAATCTGCCACATCTAACTCCTGGTTTTCGGGCACTTTGAAAGAGCTGAAATGGGGGTGTAAAAAATGGGAACACTGCTGGCGTCTGGCATACTGTCCTGCCACCAAATCTGCCCTTCGCTCTGCTCAGAGGGACTATTACGTAGCATTCAGGAAAGCTAAGAGCGACTTGTATGCGGAACAGATCGCGAACGCCAATAATAATGTTCTTCCAGTTTTTCCCCAATGGTGTGAGGAGTTGTCCTCCTTTTTTATCGACAAAATGCAGTCTATTCAGGACAGCCTAGGGACTTTCTTCGTGGAGCAGAGAAAATCTTCCTCTCTATCTCCTCCACTCCTCAGGGTGCCCACCTCTTTATTTACTCAGTTTCTGCCCGCAGAGGGGCCTGATACTTTAGCCATTCTTAAATCTCTTAAGTCAGGCTCCTGAACAGACCCTTGTCCCGCTAGAGTTTTAGCTGGGGTTGCCGAGATTGTGTATCCAGAAGCAACTGCAATTATCAATTTATCTCTCCAGACTGCCACTGTCCTGTGGCAATGGAAACAGGCCAAACTCCTTCCTCTCCTTAAAAAACCCACCGCAGACCCTTCTTTACTTACCAACTACCGCCCTATCTCTCTTTTGCGGCTTTGGCAAAAGTTTGTGAAAAGGTGGTCTTTTGACAACTCAAGACTTTTGTCGAAGCCTCTGGGGCACTTCACCCAACCCAATCCAGGTTTAAGACCTCTTATAGTACAGAGACCGCGTTGGATGAAATGGCAGAGGTGATTAGGGAGTGTCTGGACGGAGGTGGCAGGGCGGCACTGATCTTGTTGGACCTCTCTGCCGCCTTCGATGCGGTGCCACATCAGCTCCTTTTCGCCCGACTTTCATCCATTGGTATTGCCGGTCCCCCCTGGATTTGGATAAAATCTTTTTGGGATGAGCACACTCAGCAGGTCTGGATGCCTCCCTTCTCATCCTCCGCTACAAAGCTATCCACAGGGGTCCCTCAGGGCTCCACGTTGAGCCCTCTGCTTTTTAATATCTATCTGACCCCTCTGATTTTCCTAGCAGAGGAGCTGGGTGCTAAAATCATAGCCTATGCGGACAATACCCAGCTCCTATTTACTTGGAAGGACTCATACCTGGGCACTGACACCGCCCAGAGGTGCCTCTCATCCGTGTTCCATTGAATTGCACAGGCCCAACTTAAGTGCAATGAGGAGAAGTCGAAGGTACTTTTGTATGGTCAGTTTTCTCCTTCTTTTAGAGAAACCCTATGACCTCCGGATTTCCCCTGCCCCAACTCAGAAGGCGGTCCAGCAAAGAACTTAAGGGTCTGGTTTGGAGAAGATCTCCGGTTTTCAGATCTTATTAAAAAATGTACCCGTCTCTGCTTTGGTACTTTTAAGACCCTTACTAGGTTCTTCCCCTTGTTACCGAGGCTGGCTAAGGAAATGGTAGCTCGTGCTCTTATCTTTTCCCGCCTCGATTACGCCAATGCATTGTTCATCGGCATCCCTGGCTATCTGATGGAAAAACTCCAAACTATACAGAATGCTGTGGCTAGACTTCTGTTCAATATCTCCAGGGAATCTAGTGTTCGACAGCATTTGCGCGATTTGCATTGTCTCCCTGTGGCCCAGCGGGTGCAGTTCAAAGATCTTACCCTAGCCCACAGAGCCCTTCATGGACTGGGGCCTTCTTACATCAGGAAGCGCTTTGCTTTCTATACTGCAAGCCGCTCTCTGCATTCAGCCACTCTGCATCGGATGACAATTCCCCGGCTGGGGGGTCAGTCTCTCTCGGTGAAAGCATCAACTTTATGGAACACTCTTCCTGCGGATTTACGGCATACCCAGGATTTCCGTATTTTTAAGAAACTATTAAAAACTCACCTTTTCAATCAGCACACTTAATTAATTTCTGCTCTCTCTGCCACAGCTCACTCATGTGCCAGGACACTCCAGAGTATTAGTGTGCGCTACAAATCATTTATAACATAACATAACTTTTAGTTTGGCTGGATTTTGTAGAAATAACAAGGCTCCTGCTGCTTGAAATGGGGGCACCAATTGCCGGAGCTGCCATTTCCTTTCCACCGTGGCTTGCGCAAAATCAGGTTTGGCAAAAAAAGGAGAATCCTTCAAAATGTCTTTTAGCATTGGGTCTAGCTAGATCGTACACAGACTGCTGAAATAAAAAATTGCTGAAATTGATCAATATGGCAGTGGTAGTGCTTTTCCTCTGGAGGAGTGTTTGGATGGGGATAGCTGGAACCTGTGAGCCCTTTGAACTTCTTTATCCCAATCCCAGTTGGATAGCTTGGGTAGGGAATCCTTCAGCATATTTATGACAAATTTCCTCACATCATTACCCTCACAGTTCTGCGGTACCCCTAGCAACCTCAGATTGTTCCGGCGCTGCCGGTTCTCATAGTCCTCAAGCTTCCACATGACATCCTTGATAGTCTTATCCTGAGAAGTGTATTGTGCCCTCAAAGTTTCCATTGTATTTTCAAGTACTTCTGTGCGTGACTCTACTATATTAATTCGCTACCCAATGTCAGAACAGATTTTCCGCACTTTCCGTACAGAGCCTTGAAGTTTCTTGGGAGTTAGCTTTGCCTGTCTATTGTCAGATTTGACATCATCTTGAAAGACTCTTAGAGACTGCAAGATCAGGGCTAATGATAGTTCAGCTGATTTCCCTTGTTTTTTATAATCCAGACCCCTGCCGACATCAGCTGCGAGTTGCTTCGCATCTTCATTTATTGCCTCTGGGAAAGCATTTGGGTGTCGCGGAGTAGTCCCAACCCAGCTCCTCCATCCATTCTTGCTCCTCTGGGGTCTTCCGGCACGTCTTTCTCCCTGATGCTTATTTGTTTTTTTTCTGGCAGTGATAACTTTCTCTGCTGGGCTACTGCTGCTCAAGGATGAGCCAGCATCCTCATCACTGCTAATAAGCAGACTGGTATCCGACACTTCTGACTCTTCCGTTAGAGAAAATAATTTTTCCCCTGGCATACCTGGGGACAGGTAGCCTGCTTCCATAGCTCCTTTTACAGCTGCCCTCTCTGGGGATGATTTTTTTGCTTGCGTATCTGTTAATCCGCTATTTTGCTCATTGTTCGCCATACATGACATGTCTGTATCCACCACAGGGACCCGGGCATCCTCCATTGGAGCTTTCCCACCTTGGCTGATAAATGGTGTACGTTCTAATGTCTCTTCAGTAGCATTACCACAGCAGCTTAACCCGGGAGTCACATTTCCCCCCTCGAGGATCTCTACCTTTTCATTTTCGTCAATGGATGTTGCCAAGTGTATTAACCCCAGCGTTAGATTAATCACTGCCCTGTCCGCTTCGCCTTTATTAATGTAATTGGCTGATTTTTTCAGGTCCCCCGTCTTAGGGTTCCCTTCGACCCCAGTAACTATGGGTGAAAAATTCTTCAGATGGAGGGTTGTAATTTCTTAGTTTCAGTGACTGGCTTTCCTCGCCGAATATTTGTCTTTACTGGAGGTTCATTTTTCTCTGAATACATTTTCCCTTGTTTTTCACTTTTATTGGGCCACGGGTCTCCCTTCTTAGTATCACTATTTAATTAGACCCCTCTCGTTGTAATGAGGCCATGAAGATGCCAAAGAAAACTGCATGGCTTGTGCCGCTGGGTAGCCAAGAGTTTTGTCAGTGAATGGCTGGGGTTCTTGAGTCAGCTAGGCTTCCATTACCTGACCTATTTACTGTAAGGAGGCACCACTGTGCAACGGCAGCAAGTGACATCTGAGCATACACAATGGGGCATTGATCCACTGGAAATTCACCTATGTGCATGCGAAGCCAACACAGCAGGTTTTGCGTTTTTATAAATAAATGAGAAACTCCGACAGTAATGAATGTTATGCGTTTAAACCTTTTACTGGAGCACTGCATAGAGAAATGTCCACTTTGTTCATCATGTGCTCTCTCATAGAATTTTTAATCACATTGTAGCCTCTGTGTGAAGGCTTCCCAACCTTGTGAAATGTTCTCTAGCGCCTTCGCGCCTTGCCCCTCCACCAGCCCCCATGTTCTGGGCGACCCTGTGCTTTTAATGGGTCTCTTCAACGAGTCTCTCTGTTTATAAAAAAAATGTATTGAGCTCATTTGAAAGGACTGTATCTTGCCTGTTCAAACAATCGAACAGTGCGAATATAAGGCCGATGGGCTCAAAACACTTAGCTTTGTTAATTTCTCCTGTTAAGCCCTGTTAACGAGCGAGATGGAGCTGGGGTGGAGGAAGAGAACAACTTCTTTTAAGTAGAAACGTTTGAATCTTGGGAGCACTCGTGGGTGCATTAGACATGGAAAAGGGTGCATGTGTTTGAGAGAGAAGGCAGTGGTGGCTCTCAGAAGGATTGCTGCGGGCGGTGAGGGGGGAGCAGGGTGAGGGGGGTTAGCAGGGCCGTATTGGGAACAGAAACCGTCCCTGGCAAACTGCTCAACCGCCACCTCGGGTGAGGGGGAGGACAGCCGAGCACTTTGCGAGGGACAGTTTCAGCCAATTTTGTTACCGGGGGCCGATATTGCCGACCCCCGGTAACAAAAACGGTCCCCCCAGGGGCCAAAAACCGCCCCCCACCCTAGCGGCCTACTGGGGAAATGCCCGGTGCCCGCTATGGCCAGTCCGGCTTTGGGGGGTCGTGGACTCGGACATATGACGGAATGTAGTGAAGTAAGTAATTAAATAAATACAACTATTTACCATGCGCTCGCTGCATCGCCAACTCGGCAATGCAGCGAGCGCAATGTAAATAGTTTTATTTATTTAATTACTCACTTTACTCCTGTCTGTTGTATGTCTGAATCCACTACCCCCACCGTGCCCCTTCCCTCCCCTGCCCCGCCACCCCAAAACACTCCCTCTGCGAGTTGCCACTGAGAGATGGGGCACTTGTATGGACTAAGCACCCCGGGATGAACAAGATAGAGCCAGGGAGCCTGCTGGAAGGGACAGACCTGATATAGGAAGGCCGGCGTTGATGTAATGGATATGGGGTTGGTAAATGTCTGGGTTGGTTGTGGTAAGCCGGATTGAATTGATCTTATGCAGGGAGTGAATAGGTGAACAATAAATGGATGGGTGATGATTAGTGGCTGATTTGGGTTGGTTTTCAAATAGATGGATGGGGAAATGAATAAATCTGTGTGTGAATCTGTGAATGGATGGATTGATGGATGACTGAGGGAGATGAACAGATGAGTTGGTTGGTATGGGTTTGAATATAGAGATGAATGTGAAGAGTATCTGGGTTATGAATGGATGGTAATGGGGAGGGTTGTAGGACAGAACAACGCAGGGCAATACTCTGCATCCCTTTGCCACAAATTTTTTAACCCTTTATATTTTAGAACGCATATGCTTTTATAAAGTATGCCTTTATATGTATATATATATATATTTATATATATAAACAATGTATTTGTGGGGGGAGACCCCCACACACCTGAACTGACCTTAAATGCGTGCTAAAGGCATACGTTGTAAAAGCATATGCGTTCTAAAAACATGCGTGGTAAAGTTACAACGTAGTGAAAACCTAGTTGTAAAGGGTGTTTCCTGATGGGGAGTGAATGGATTTGAATGGGTTGGTATGATGGGTCAGTGGATGGATGTATGGATGGATGATTTGACAGATGGGTGGATGTATGGATGTGTGGATGAGTGAAATGATGGAATACTGGATTGATTGTTCAGGCTTGGACATTCTCCACCCTCTGATCCGTGACTGCTGTTTCTGTACGTTTTCAGTTTCCGGGTAGTTTTAATGAAATATTGCAATACTGCTGTAATTGCGTCATTGTGTTCATTGTAAAGCGTGCATTTCAATGCTTGTTAGGACTGTAATTTGTACAAGACTATGTTCTAATTTCTATCACGTGGAGCTTCAGAAAAAAGGCATTTTCCCATCTCACTGTAGATTCCAACCTTAATCAACAATCACCCCAAATGTGAGCAACCACCTGTAGAAAGATCAGAACCACAGGTTTTGAGTCCCTGTGTATGAGTGCTGCCTCCTTCAACCACATCCAGTAGTTGCTGCAGGTCAATGTTTAGAAACCAACAAACACATAGGTACATGGAGTGAAGAGGAGATGAGTTTACTCCAGCTAGCTTCGTGATACCAAAAATGTTTAACTGATTTAAAAGGCAATGTAGGCATATTAGACCAAACCACTCATTACAAATACAATGTTAAATGCATTAGAACCCTCCGGTGTACAGTACATGCCCCTTCCCTTGCGCAGAACAGGTTTCCTCGGTCTGAGTCATCAGTTGATTTTGTGAAAAGTGGGCTTTGCCTTGCTATGTTGAGAGGCCTGCAGTTTATTGTACACATAGGGCTTTATTACGATGTAGGATGAACTCACGTCTTCCTAACACCATTGTGGAATTGGGACCGACTGGCCACCCGTTGAGAGTCCCGAATGCAGCATGGTGTGGTCGCAAACTCTGATTTCTCTATGGGACATTGTGCTGCAGCCGTAAACCAGCCGTACCACAAGATCCCATAGAGAAATGTGAGAATCTGTTCATCCCTGCACCACGTGGCAGGCACCTCAAGTTGCCTCCTGCACGGTCCACGGATTAATGCCCCCAAACAGAGGCCACAGGGTGAAGGGGAAAGTCACTTTCCAACAGGCTTTCCATGTCGGAAACCCCGCCATGGAAAGCTTGTCGGAAGCCAACATTGTAATCCCTATGGTGGAAACGTCATCCATAGAGATTAGGGTCAGGCCCCCAACTGGTCGACGTGCTCCTTGAGGACATTAACAGAAAATATTGTAAATCGAGGGCTTTTGGGATCGTGTTATTTGTCGCAGTGCAATCGTACTGATTTTCGTTTATTCAAAAACTGACATTGTTACAATATAAGACACCTTTTTTGCAATTTTTTTCTGCTTGACCCCAAAGCATGCGATATTTTGACTAATTAGGCAAAAGAATATGATGGTCTGCAGTAAACTGGGGGCATTTGATTGTATTTCATGTGCAATAACACGTTACATATTAATTTTCTGTATTATTCAAAACCACAGCTTATTTTATATGGTATTTATAAATTGTAAATAAACATTAATTTGAACATATTTAGCTCCTCTTTGTCCCGCTGGGAGGAACCAACAGCCTGATTCATCAAGCTAAATTGCACTTGCAAAGGGCAAGATTCTCAGAATCTTGCCTTTTGCGAGTGCAATTTTTGCATTTGGGATTCATCATCCCAAATGCAAAATTCGCTATTAAAGAATTCGCACATTTGCGAAGAATTGCATTTAAGGAATCTCTATTTGAGATTCCTTAAATGCAATTCATGAATCATTTTAAAATTGCGAAATTGCAATTTTGGGCCGCTATTTACCGAAAGGTCAGACCTCTCGGTAAATAGCAAAAACTTAGAAAAATGCATTTAAATGCATTTTTCTAAGTTGCATGTTACACACACACATGTCCTTAGGACATGTGTGTGCGCAACACCAATGTAGATTACATTTCAGGGGTGCTACAGGGTGTCCTTTGGACACCCCTGCACCCTTGAAATCGCATCCTTATTTGCGATTAGCTAATTGCTAATCGCAAATAAGGAATAACTCCCCATTCATTCCTATGGGCCTAAAGGCCCATAGGAATGCATGGGGAGTTATTCCTTATTTGCGATTAGCAATTTGCTAATCGCAAATAAGGAACATGTAGGAATCGCAATATTTTTTGCAATTCCTACATGAATCCCGTTTTGCAAGTCCTTAATAGCGATTCCTTATGAATCGCTATTAGGGGCTCGCAAAACGGGAGAATGATGAATCAGGCTGCAAATAGGTTAAAAACCAGACTAAGACCTTTGACGAAAATGTGACAGTAAGTTCCGCCAGTCTCTTTATCCCCATGGAGCTGTGAAGGAAACATTCCTAAATTAACAGAAACATAAGTAAACGGATATGTTGGTGTGTATGACATGCTTGAAAGATTTGAACCAGCATCTCACAATTGGAATGTTCACAAAAAAGTGAATAAAAGACCAAGAAATAGGTATTGAGATGGGATCCTTGCTAGGTCCTAACGAAAGCCAGTTAGCCTGTTGAGTTGTTGGTGTGTTGGCTGAAACATTTTGACCCTGGGAAACAAGGGAAAATAACACTCCCAATAGGTGTCCCGACGTGTTTTAACCTTGCCAAGGTGCTGGTAAAAAAAAGAATCTTCTGGGCACCATGGACAATTTTAATTTTAGGATCCCCCATCACAACCAAATAGCTCCCTTGGTATTCAAGTTTGATCCCGTCCAGATACACTAGGTATCAAGATAATGATTATATGATGAAGAATTCACTAGTAACCCTAGTGGGTGAGAGTGCTATTAAAACCCTAGGGTGTTTTATTTTTATTTGTGATGATATGTGCGTTGTAAAGAGATAAGAGAGAGCACAGAGGGTTCCTTCTTGTTTATTATTCTGCTTAACTTTGGAATGGTGAGTGAACCCCTATAATTCTTCCCACTCCCCCTCTTTGGAATAGGACAAAATAAATTAGTCACACTAAAAAAAAGCATGATTTATTGGCCCTCACGTAACCATTTGTATTTTAAAGTCTAGAAAGTGAAAAAAGGGAAATGTTCCTGACACTGTTACAGTGGATGAAGGATAAAGCTATAAGAATAAAATGAGTTCAGTGAAAGAGGGAGGTTATAGCAGCAATTCCATGGTAGTCATGGATACTCAACATCACGTAATTTGCCTCCGACTACACTATAAATAGGAATGTGGAAATTACTCAGTGAATAGAGTGAAATCTCGTGTCAAACGATGCATAGAGTGAAGTCTGCGTCCAATGTCACGTTTCTGTTTCAGAATGTAAATCCATTGTACTTTTAGAATTTAATTTCATACTTCTGCAAGAAGCTTATCCCAATTCACAAAAACAAAGTTTAAAAACATGACTATCTGTAAATCAATAGAGAAGAAATGTTTTGCGTTCTCCAGCCCACGTGCACATTCCAAGAGTGAACACTGAACAGTACAGTACCCCATGCAGTTTTAAGGTTGCATCACATATGCGAATTTGCATTCCGGCTACATATCCGTTGTAACAGTATTCTGGAAGTAATTACAGTACGCAAGGCTGCCTTGCGCAATAGGGAATAAGGCCCCTGCTGTAATTGCTATAACGTGTTGAAAGGCACCATGCAGGAAAATGGCCACATTCAGGAAAAGAAAGTATTCTTCTTGGCTGATTCCAGCTAGCTGCCTTGATTTCCGCTGGCGCCTCTCACCAGGGAGGCAGACCTCGGAGAGCCGGAGTACCATGTCAGAGTAGCTGTGCAGCCTTGATAATCAACCCAGTTCTCGTGGCATGCTAATGAAGTCCTGGCTATAAGTATGTGCAGCGCCACCAAACCCCGAAGGGGAAGAGCAGCGGCAGGGGGAGGAGCGCGCGAGGGCTTCGTGAATACAAGCTCGACTGCTAGGAAGTCACAGCTGTTAATAGTCCGTCTTTAGTACCTGCGTCCCCGCTCTTCCTCAAATTACGCACCCCCTCTCCCGCCCTCTCCCCCCCCCCCCCCCCCCCGGGGAATTCTGTTAAAAAGAACTACTTTTATGTGACCGTTCAAATTGATTTCACTTATGTAAATGTATATTGCTTCGTTTTCTGCTTCTGTAGTTATTCAGAAGATTGTATCCTAATGTCTTTTTCAGAGCACTTGCCTTTTTTTGCCTAGCATGGCTGTTCTGAATCAATGAATGAAGAAGAGTCAATCAAGTGAGCATACATGGTTAAAAGGCTGTAAAGAAAAATTCTTGTTTCATTTTCAAAAATAACTTTTCTTTTTTTTCCTCCAAAATACCTCTTACATAGGGCACAGTTCACACTTTTTCATGCTTAAACCCAACTGAGAAACACTCAAATAGCTGAATGTAAATCTAAAATCGCAAATGGTATTCGCCGAGTTAAGACTGTTTAAATTTTAAGGTCATAGGTAGAACGTACAAATGTAGACATTATCTCAGTCAGGTTGAATCGCTGCATGCACAATCTTATAGTTCAGGGCAGGGTTTTAAGTGGGCCGGGTCCTGCCGGTGATGAGCACTGGCAGTTTTAAAGAGGGGGCATAGAAACAGGTCCCTATTGGGCTCTGTGTCAATGCCCTGGCCTTTTGATGCCCGGTTTTGGGCAGGTCTGGCGGTTGACGACGATCCTCATCCGTTACACTAATTTGTTTTTCCTCTGCTTTCTCTTGCATGGGCACTACAGTGACTTTAATTGGGATGGTTTTTACCGACATAAAGGTATAAGATTTACCATATTTTGGTTAAGTGATTGGTAATCTCCTGTTGAAAATACACATGAGAGATTTCTGTCACTGTGTAGATTAGGGCCATTTTAGGTCCTGAAGAATCACCACTTGATCCTTTTGACAATCTCAGGAGAGAAACACTTTGACCCATTAAAAATCAACTTACCTACCTCAAGTACCAGGAAGAGAAGAGAACCAAACAGAACAAGCCACATCATAAGCACCAGAGGCGACAAGGAAACGAAACATAGAACTACCATATCCTTTTTGCCATACGTGAACCATGTGGGAGTAATTGCTATGCAAGGACATGAGTGTGACAAGAGGGTTTCTTTTCTTCCTTCCTTACAGTCACAGACTCGGGGGGGGGGGGGGGGGGAGAGAGGGAGGACCCTTGCTGTCGCACGCCCATTTTCCAAAAGGCGGGGGGAGGGGGGGGGGGAGGGGAGGAGGGAGGGAAGGGGGAAGAGGGGGGAGAATAGGGAGACGCGAGCAAACACCCCAGTACAGATGTATGCACAACTTTTTCTTTATATCCTTACTATCTCTACATCCCTACTATCTCCAATCCACAGCCCGGGGGGTGATCCTAAGCGGGAAGCAAAGATCAACAACGATGGGAGCAGCAAACCTAAATGACCTACCAATGAGTGGCGACACCAAGAAACCGCCATTAGCACATCAATACCAGCCACAACAACCACTAGCCTCAAGGTGGTGTCCATGAACGTGAAAGGCCTGAACCACCCAGTGAAACGTAGGAAGACTCTTGATTATCTAGCAAAACTGAAGGGAGGCGTGTACGTACTACAAGAAACAAGGCTCTCACAAGAAGACGCTACACACCTGAGGGCTAGGTGGATAGGAGAAGTTTTCTGCTCACTGGCCAAGCACAAGAAACGTGGGGTGATCACAATGGTAAGCAGGAAGGCCAACCTGACCCTAGACAAAATACACACGGACGAAGAGGGCAGATTACTGCTAACAAGCCTAAAAAGAGGGGAAGAAACAATACATGTAGCCAACATATACGGACCCAACGCTGACGACAAAGACTTCTGGCAAGAAGTAGGCACAAAACTATCTGAACTCCCCCAGGAAGAACTCTTCCTAATGGCAGGAGACATGAACCAAGTCCTAGACCAGGCGATAGATAGACACCTTCACAGAATGAGCCACAACTCCCACAACCCCAACATCCTGAAAGACATATGCACCAAGCTCCAGCTCACAGATCCGTGGAGACTACAACGCCCAGACGCCCGCGAATACACTTTCTACTCACACCCACACAACTCATACAGCAGGATAGACTACATCCTAATGTCCAGCACACACTCACACCTGATCGACCACACAGAGATCGCTTCAATCACCATCTCAGATCACACACACATCTCACTCTCAATGAGCGGCAAACACAATGACAAACCAACCAGCAGATGGAGACTAAACAGCGACATCCTACAAAACCCCAACAATGTTAAAGAGATAGAGGAGGCCCTAGAGGAATACCTGTACCTCAACGACAGCGGATAAGTGGAGAAAAGCACCATCTGGGATTCCCTGAAGGCCACATTCAGAGGGATACTGATTAACATCAAAGCCAGAATGAAAAGAGGCAGAAACAAGGAAATAAAGGAACTAGAAGAGCAAATTGCCCTCCTTGAGAAAGGCCACTGCGCAAACATTACAGACAAAAACACAATGACAACACTAACTAAGAAAAAATACGAGCTCAACAAGATCCTGAGCGAAAGAGCTGGCACATGGTTAAACAAATTCAAAGCCATAAACCTATGCTCAGCCAACAAGGCCGGGAAACAACTGGCGTTGTATCTGAAAGCGAAGCAGAAGTAGCACTCGATCGCAGCAATAACTGACAAAACAAATAAATCACAGACAACAAACAGAGGCATCCTGGAAGTCTTCAGGCAATTCTACCAGGAGCTATATAGCGCGGATGACAATCTCGACGCTGATGGGCGGGAAGGACCTACTCAGCAAAATCAACCTGCCAACACTCTCAGCCGAGCAAAGAGAAACACTAGAAGAGGATATAACAAATGAGGAAATTGACGCAGCAGTCAACCAACTAAAACCAAACAAGGCACCGGGGCCTGACGGATACACGCCAGCCTTCTATAAAAAATTATTCGAACAACTGAGAACAACCATGGCAGAGGCCTACATGCACTGCATCCAAAGAGGGCGGATGGCGGATTCAATGGCAGAAGCAAACATCATTGTGATCCCCAAAGAGGGAAAAAACCCGCAATTCCCACAAAACTACAGACCAATCTCACTCAGCAATGTGGACTGTAAAATATACGCAAAAATACTTGCAAACAGGCTAAACAGGATCCTACCGCTACTCATCCACAACTCACAAGTAGGCTACATTAAAAATAGACTATCCCAGGACAACACGAGACTACTGTGCCACCTCATTAACCAAACTACACAAAGTGAAGAACAGGCAGTGATGATAGCGCTCGACGCGGAGAAAGCTTTTGACAGAGTCTCCTGGCCCTTCCTAGACACCTGTATGGGGAAATTCGGATTAGGAACTAAATACAGAACAATGGTGATGGCCCTCTACAACAAACCAAGAGCCAGGGTAGTAGTGAATGGAGGCACGTCCGAACCGCTAACATTAGAAAGAGCCACAAGGCAGGGCTGTCCCCTGTCACCCGGCCTCTTCCTGCTAGCTCTAGAACCACTACTAGCCATGATAAGAGACAACAGCGACATAACAGGCGTCAAAATCAGAAGCAAAACAGTGAAACTAGCAGCATACGCTGATGACGTCCTCATCACCACCACAAAACCAGAGACATCAATCATGGCCCTAATGGAAACCATCGCGAAGTACGCAACAGCCTCAGGGTACAAGCTTAACAAAGACAAATCAGAATGCAAACCAATGAATATACACACTACGAGAGCAGTACTAGGTCAATCAGGCCTCGCCTGGCAAACGAAACCCCTCAAATATCTGGGCCTACTTTTCGGGAGAAACCTAAAAGCAACCCTAGAACACAAACAGGAAGCCACCCTCAAAAAAATAAAGGAGAGACTGGACCTCTGGTCCCCCAAATACATCAGCTGGTGGGGAAGGGTGGAAACAATTAAAATGATGGTAACCCCTGCCGTCAACTATACACTCAGAATGCTGCCCCTAGCAATGACAGAGGACTTTTACAAGAAGCTAGACAAACTAACAAACAGATTTTCATGGAGAGGCAAGAAACCAAGAATCAGCCTGCAGAAGCTGAGACTAACAAAAGCCCTAGGCGGCCTAAACATAATGAACTTTAAGAACTTCCAAACCGCCTGCCTAGCGAAGCAAGGAATATTCTGGGTCCCAAACACACAGAACTATGAACTGGAGTGGCTGAAGTTAGAAAGGAACATCCTGGGGGGGCTGAACCCAATAGCCATGCTCACAGCTACCAAGCACCCACACAGATTGGACCCTATTATCAAACACACTAAAGATGCCCTACTGAGAGTAGACAAACTAATGGGACAAAAGATCGGCGGAACAAACTGGGAATCAATCTGGTTCAACACAAGGATACGATACCAGGGGAAGACCCTGAACAATGAGGCTTGGATTGAGAAAGGAATAACCACACCACACCAGCTGGAAACGAAAAAATCACCGATCACCTTCCAAAATCTCAAGGAGTTCTACACCCTCCCTGACATAGAACTATATACATTCATGAAAATCAAAACTGCAACAACAAAGGCGAATCTAAGCAAGAACCCACCAACCATAATCCAATACATGTGCAACCTCAACGCCACAGGCCACTACACAGCACAAATAAGCCCCCACACGTCTACACTGAACAAAAAGGTGACAAGTGCATGGGAAACACTAGGAACAAGACAACTCACTGACGAGGAAAAGAGCAAACTATGGAAATCGGCAACAACTAATAAAGTCACACCACAACTGGCACAAACAAAATTCTGGCTGCTTCACAGAGCCTTCTGAACCCCGGCGAAGCTCCACAAAGCAGGCATAAGAGAGACAGGAACATGCTGGAACTGCGATAAAGAGACGGGAAGTCTAGAGCACCTCATGTTCGAATGCCACAAGGTCAAAAGCTTCTGGAAGAAGGTATATAGCTTCATCAACGATGTCACGGGGGAAAAACATACAAGGAGGCTTCGCTGGACTGACCACGGGATTCATGACAGATAACCTAGAGAATAAGGAAGAGAGGGACCTAGTAGACATCCTGTTAACTGCGGCGGTGAAAATCATATTAACGAACTGGAAAAACACAGCAAAAGCAACCTTCAAGAATTGGGTCACCTTCCTTAGAGGCGCTGACAACATCACTGGCAAATTCTCAAAGGAGCACAACGCTAAGAACGAGATGTGGGAAGCCCTTGACGCACACCTAGAGACACGCCAAACCTAACCCCCCCCCCTTCACTCTTCTTCTCTTCTTTCTCTCACACCAGGGGGGGTACAGTATACTCAATGCATAATGTATAGTGTGTAACCATGACGCAAGATATAGTGTACAACCAAGATGCAAGAAGCCAAACTCAACTGTACCCCCCCTTTTTGCATTACTCTGTACTGTACATATCCTCTGATATTCACATTTTATAATAAAAACTTTTTTGAAATAAAAAAAAAATCAACTTAACTATCTAGGACCATTATATATCCTTCGATAGAAAACCATAATTTTAATTAGGCAAGTGAGCTCATTCATTAAAATCTCTTGTCCCTAAATCTCATTTGTTCTATTTAAATGCACTTTTTTTCTTTTTCACATCAAATTTCACCAATCGACACAACTAGCCCACACACCTTCACTTCATCAAATGTCAGTTCGATAAAAGATCTCCAGCAAAGAGTCCCTTTGCGGGTGCCAGTCGGGCATGGTAGCGCCAGCCTGATGAGCCACTTCTCCAATGATGAAACATGGTACCCATTTGGGTGTGTGATGGCTCTTGCTCCTATTGGAGCATATTACCATTCTAATAAACTCTACCTATACACACTCTTTAATGGGAACTGGATAGTTTTAATGGCTCATGAGATATAGTAAGGAGCACGTATGCTGGACCTAATCACTCCTGGTCCCCTCCCTCTTTTGTGATAAAGAAAACTGGACGACAGGCCTAACAAATATGGCTCATGCAGCATTATGTGAGCACCACATAAAACCTTATTTGGTGTTTTAAAGGAATTTCCAGCAGGAGGGCTGACTTTTAGTATGAGCAAGCTGGGACCAGGTCAAGGGCGCCAATCTTCAGAAGGGTGAAAAGAGATGTCTGTGTACAGCCAGGGAAGGACTAATCCGTGAAAAAGGGATGCTGCCTCAATAGGTTTCATCTGCACAGCACGTGCTAAATCTATTTTACATATAAATCTGAAACGGAGCTTACATCCCTCCTCAGATTTCATGGCTTTGGTGTACTTGCCACTTACTTATCCTCTGTTTCTATTGGCTGTAGCATACTATTTCCTGTTGTTTCACTTTGTGTTTCTCTTATCAGTCTCTCATGGCCCAAGTATTGTTTTCATATGCTTTGTGGGACTTTAAAAAAAGTTTTGACTGCACAATGATTGCGCTGTGCTTATTTTTCAATTGCTGCCATTTCCGTTAGGAGGCTTAAAAGTTTTCGATCGCTGTCCAAGCTCATCTAGTAACTTTCATTTGTTTCTCTTCTTTCTGATTCACTCCATGCTGTAACTTTCATTTTTCTTCTACGAGACCTGGAAGGCATCATTCACCAAGCCTTGCTTTCAGCTCTGAGCCTGGGTTTTACATGCGGTGCTGCCAGGGAGACAATTGAGTGAGAAATACTCATTGGGCATTGATACTCACAGAGATTGCTCGAGCCGGTGCTTGTCAACATACTTCTGATGATCAAAGGAGTGATCTATTCTCTACCACTTCATAAAAAGTAGTGCCTGCTAAACCTCCACTAAAATTCTTGGCAGTCACTTTGCTTCCATGAGGCTTTAAACGCATTATTCTCTGAGCCTCTTTTCAGCCCTGAGCCCCACCTCTGAGTTTAGTATGTGTTGGCGCTGCAAGACAGACACTAGGGCAGAGTTCTTCAATCTGTGGGGTGCGACTCTCATGGGGGTCGTGGAGTCCTGGGAAGGGGGTCCCACATTCTCCAGATTCACTTGTGCCTGCATTTAAAAATGTTTGCTTTCCTTTTGCAAAAAGACAGCCGTCCTGGGATGGCTAATTTAGATCATTATCAGATGAAGTTTCATCAATTGAGTGTCTTGTGTGTGAAACACCTTAATGCCAGGATGCCTGCTTGCCTGAATGAAATGCAAATTTGCGCTATTTGTTAATCTGCAATTATAAAGGGTGCTTGGGAGCTGGTTCTGACTTTATTTGATGCAATCAATCCAAGTTTTGGGATGACAAAGATTTGGGTTTTTGAGTGGTAGTGCAAAGAGTTAACAACTGGGCTGTGATGTGCGTGCTTTAAACACCCCTAAGAAGGTGTTAAAGGGGCAGCTCTGTAAAAAAAACAAATTGAATTAAATACGCACAGGTATTACTAAAATCTACATTTTGGAAGTACCAATTTATCGTATAAAACCTTTTGCACATTTTTTAGCAGTGTAACATTGTGTGTAATGCAAGTATAAAAGAATGACTTACATATTCACAGTGATTTCTGTTACATGCTGTGACCTCGTAGCACGAAAAATACACAACGCTATTCTCCACTGCACAAATCAGGATTTAATTCTGTGGCTCTCTGGTTATACACAGTCCTCTGCAGTTCATTACATACTAGAAGTTTCATAATGTACTACAGTGCATTTCCCACTAACAACTTTTAAAAATTAATTTTTAATTTACGCTGCCCAGTATTTTATATGTAGTAATCTGATGTTGAAAAACCTAAAAAAGACGTGCAGAATATTTTGGGGCTTAATTATGAGAGGCTTGCATCGCCAGAGCATCTCTTTTCTTGAGGCCCGGCGGTGCAAGCGTCTCAACCATACCTATGAGGCGGTGCAAAGCCACCTGCATGGCCTCATATATATAAGACATAGCAGCGGAAGTCACTGTGCTGTCTTACTAGGTCAAGGAGGAGTTCCATAGGATTTGCGTGGGGTTCCAATGCAACAACCATGGATTTTGATGCGGTCCCATATTTACAAAATCGCGTAAACCTGGGGCATCTCCAGAAACGGGTGCTTCCCCTGCGGATGCATAACAAGGAGAAATGTTTTCATTTCTCCACTATTTTTACTCTTTCCATGTGCTCAACATTCTGCAGCTCGCCTAGAAAGAGAAAAACGCCTCTCAGGATTGTTTTTGTGAAGGAAGTTGCCCCTTCCTGTAAAAAAAACAACCCTGCATATGTTGGTGCTGGGCAACAAGTTGTGCACCAACACAAGGGAAAAGGACAGGAATGCATCATATTTTATAAATACGGTGCATTCCTGCCCTTTCACATTGGCATAGGGCAGCTCAACAAGAAGACTTGCGGTGATGCCCTACACCAATTCCTCATAAATGAGGCCTTTTGTTTATACCTACAACCTTGAGTAGACCCCACGCTCACTGACCTTTGGTTTGCTACACACTGTTTAATATCATTTCCCCACCGTAAAAGTTATTTGCTGTGGTAATTGGGGGCGTTTATGGTTGTTGATAGCTGTCAATGATGAGGAGTACCGGGTTCTAGAATTTTTTGTCAGAAGGGGGTTCTTACCCCTAAAAGTTTTTAACAAGGGGGTCTCCTCATCAAAAAGTTTGAAGACCTCTGCACTAGAGGGAGAAATGCTGATCGAGGCTTGGTACTCACAGAGACTGCTCTAACTGGTACTTGTTTTACTTGCAATGTTTCAGTTAGTTATTTAATAATTAAGCTCAAACCACCCTAGGAATTAACAATTTCTAGAATATATGGCGGTACATTTATTCACACTGTATTGTGGAGACGCTGTTCTGATAATTAATGGAATGCCAAGCTTTGGCTGTCCGGGCATTGTGTTTTCTGTAGGCTCACTTTATCAGGCCAAAGCGGCTGCTTGGGCAATGCGTGCTTTTGAAGGGCTCCCTGCTTGTGGTCAGAGCAATTGTTTCGGCTCTGCATGTTTTTGAAGGGGTCCCTGCTTGTGTTCAGAGCGGCTGCTTGGGCACTGCATGATTTTGAAGGGGTCCCTGCTTCTGGTCAGAGCGGCTGTTTGGATGCCACGTGTTTTGAAGGGCTTCCTGTTTGTGGTCAGAATGGCTGCTCGGGGCCTCTTGTTTTTGAAGGGCTCCCTACATGTGGTCAGATCGGCTGTTGGGCGCTGCATGTTTTTGAAAGGCTCCTTGTTCGTGCTCAGATCGGCTGTTGGGCGCTGCATGTTTTTGAAAGGCTCCTTGTTCGTGCTCAGATCGGCTGTTGGGCGCTGCATGTTTTTGAAAGGCTCCTTGTTTGTGCTCAGATCGGCTGTTGGGCGCTGCATGTTTTTGAAAGGCTCTCTGCATACACGCAGCTTGCATATGCCATAGGCTGTATGGCTTGAAAGAATCACGCCAAGGTTTCTTTTCTAAACTCGAGTGATGGGTTTATGGAAACATGGCCGCAAATGGTATTATGACAAGAATCACTAATGAATATCTTTTTTTAAATTCACGCACGGATTTCACACACTTAATTTTGATTGAGCATCAGAGAATGAGGCCCACTCTTTGATAAATTATGTTTCTTTTTGACGCTTGGTGCTGTTGTAACACGCTTTAATCAATATGCTGCTCATTTGCCTTTCTCAATAAACGTCATACCACTTTAACAGAGTGTCAGTAACTTATATTGCACAACTGCTCACCAAGTTACAACTCTCCACCAAAAACATCTTATTATTAATCACATAGCCACCTTTCTCTATTCGATTCAAGTAACTTTGGAGCCTCCTGCAGCTGCCCAGTGTGATATCCTGTGAATCTCACCTTTCCCACTGGATGTGGTGGTGTTTACAACCAAACTGGACTCATCCCTGGGCAGGCACCACATGGAAGAAGGTGAGCTACAGGTGGCACTTGGCATGGACAGGGCTGGATTCTGTTTTCAATCTGAGAGCGCAATTTTGGAGATCCCTGTACATTTTAATTCGACTTTCATCACTTTTATGAAAAGTACTTCTGATAAATACTGACTGCAAATGCTAACTAAGAGAATGGCGTTCTCCTTATAATTAGAGCATAATAAGCAATCCGCAACCCATTATAGTAGAGTTGTGAAAACCATGGCCCTCGAAATGCAGTAATGTGAATACGAATAAATGAGAACGATAAAAATGTGTGTCTGATGATTTTGACCGAAGTCTCCACTTTGCTCTATGTAAATGTATTGCGATTTATATAGCGCACGTATCACCCGAAGGCATCAAGGCGCTTGCTTTGGGAACCTGTCCTGGCTGGGAGATTAAGCAACTATTGCCCAGAGTTGCAGCGTAGGACCCCATGATTAGAATAGGCACCGAGGCGAGAATTATCGAGTCCGTGGACATTTTTGGGCTCAGTACCCTGCCGCGTCGGGAATTGAACCCTGGTCCCGGGCCAGACCTCTGCATCAGGGTCTGCCGCTCTAATCAGTGAGCCACACTCCTCCACTATAAGTGATCAAAAGGGCAGGCAGAGGCCACAAAAAATATTTTTGTGATGGGGTTTAGTTTGGTGAGCATGTCTAAGCCTGTTGAATTGTTATGAAAATGAAAATGTTTGTTTTCCCTTGTTTAGCATTCATGGGGTCTTATTTACAAGCAGCTTGTGCGAGTATGTCACTTTTTCCCATATTTACAGTGACGCACTGGCAGTGCAAGATACTTGTAAATAACCCCCTCTGTGTTTTACTGTTATGTTTATAATGACACTTTGTTTATCTAATAAACTATATACTTTGATAAGTTTGACGCACTAGGATAAGGAATAAAACAAAGGAGATTCAAAATGGGTGTTTACATTTTTAACAACAGCATCCATGATGTACAGCACTTGGAAGCTGCAGAACTCTAACCACTACATAATGTGAAAATAATTTCGAGTAGTCTTTGTGCATATGAACCATCAGAAATGGGTTGATGAGTTGCACAATCAATTGTCAACTCTATCTATTTTTTGGGCGGAAGGTTGCGACTATTTCCACAAAAGTTGTCTAAAACATTTATTTTTCTGATGCAAGTCACTGAGCAAATGATGCAGAAACCTCTTTCTCCTGCCAGGTCTCCCTGGTCCACAAATACTGGCCTATGAGGAGATGCCATTTGTTTTCCCCTTTCTCTTTTACCTATTCATGCTCTTCCCTCACTTTCCACATTTGCCTTCTTCCATTCCGCCTCAACTCTCAGCAGTAGAAAACCTGGTAAATAATTTCACATTTTCAGAGTTATTGGGACTAAATGCAATTAGTAGAGGGGAGGACTTGTGTCAGAGAGGATGGTGAGGAGGGGCTAAGGAAGGTGTGGAGATGGTCAGGAAGGGTAAGAGTGAAATCCTGTTTACCCCTACAAAAAAGATCACAATACGAGGCATTCTAAGTTGTTAGTATACATTATATTTACAGTAGTAGTAATCTAATTTCAGACATTGGTATTTCAAATAAAACAAATGGGACTTTTTATTCTGAAGATAATGTGCATTACCTAATGGCTTGCCAATTTTCTTTCTCCTAAGATTATCTAAGTCAGATCTCACAGTCAGTTAATGTACTCAATTTTTCATAAATGTCAATGTCAGTTTGAGTACCACTCAGCATGTAATTCCAGTTTGTCCAAAGCAGGACCATTCAGGAATTGCTGCTAGACTTTAATCTACCCCTAGCTTCCTACCAGATAAGTACTTTGATAATGCCTTGAGTTAGTCTATGGAGCTTGTTTAATAGCTGATAGCTACCGACCCAAAACAACAACAGATTGCTCTTGAAGATACAACTGTAAGCGACTGTGGACCTGGGAATCGAATCAGAACGGCAACAGAAAGCGGCAAATTATTGTTTACCAGGAAAGGCCACATGAACTCAGAAAAGCCTGCCATCATTTTGGCTCTGATTACAGAGAACAGACACCCCAGCATGGCTGCTAGTTAACCATATAGTTATCGTAATGCATCATTTATATCCCTTGATCTGTATATGCTTTGTAGTTTTTATTGTTTATGGTCAATAAATATAGCTTTTTGCTATTTTATTACCCTTTGCTGAATGCGACTTTATACCTTTCTTAATCACAGGATTCTAGTTATGATGATTTAGGCCATGTTCCTAATTATTTAGGTGGTGCCCCGTTACCAGGTTTGCCACATCATTTTTAAAGACCCTCCAATCGTCATTCCGCTCAAAGCCCTGGTTGGGGCGTGATTCCTAGGTTGGATTAGTCTGCAAAAGTTAAACATCCTCACACTTGTCTGGGTGTTGGTATTCAGAAAAGCACAAACACATTTGAACTCTGCACTTTAGTACTCCAGAAAAGCTGTGATTGTTGAAGATTATTTCTAGCTATGCTCCATCCAGGGTGCGTGCCTGCATATGTGCACCTTGCTTCCTTTAACTCCCCAGAGGTTTTCATGTAGTTCACAGGCCACTTCAGAAATCATGAGAGAGTCCTTCTTTGCTAACCGCAAAGACATGTAGGTGAATTATGGGTCTCCATCTAGTAGAACTGAAATTTTTTTATCCTGGTGCACTCTGTAATAATGAAGTTTTGTGAACGTGTATTGTAGGAATTCTTAGTTAGCGCAACTCATGTCACAAGGCGTCCTGCCCTTGTCTTACAATAATTGAATACGTTGTGTGGAAGGGAAACTCCCTCCTACAAATGAGTGCGCTGTTTTTCAATGAAACTCTTTGGTTTCTTCTCCACTTTTTCGAATTTCATACTCGAATTATTCCATATATAACAAATCTGTAATCCATGCTAGTTTTGCAATTGATTTGTAGTTTTATTTCACAGTTTCATGTAGGATAATGTGCCAATTATCAATACATCTTATATTCCCAATGCATTTCGGGTCTCGTACATCGGACCCTTCATCAGGGGACTAGGAAATGAAAGGAAACAGGACCAATTAATTCACTGTCCATAATATACACACTCAATATAACGATTTAGTATTAACACGAACTCAATTACAATACTCCAACCTAGAATAAGTATATAACTCCTCAGATCTAATATGTAAATGCAATGCAATTTCCCTTTCCTAATAACGGGCTAGTAGATATATCTCTATTTTATACAAACACATGAACTGATAGTGCGCGATCTCATAACTATACGAAACATCAAAAACATCCACTCGTTTTTCTATTCTACTTACATTCGACCGTCCGGTCTGATGCATAAAGTATACTGGCGTCTCAGCGTTACAGTGTTGCGCGCCAAAAGTCAAGAGCTAACTATCGAGTAAAGTTCCGTACACGTGATCGGAACATCTTCCAATCACGGCAGAGTATTACTCCGGTCATGTGACTGGGTCCGTTCTGGCTTCACGGAAATGAAAATAGGTGAAACGACTCGTTATTTATGTGTATTGCAGGAATTATACTACGAGTCAGAATAACTACATTGTGTTTTGTCATGACAATAAGAAAATATTAAAGAAATAAAGAGTAATAAACCAAAATATACTCAAAATAAATTGAGTCTTAAAGTTCAAATAACACTTCAAGGATCACGGATATAGTTCAAGTCCATAGTTGCGATTTATAGAAAACATGAATATTCAATTCTATCATTGAGCCCCATGGGGTGGGCCGAATTAAGTTTTTTGATCCAATAGTATTCACATCTAAGTCTTTGCTTGGTGGGGTCCAGGTCGCTGCGTGGGACAATTCTCTCTAAGACCATGTATCTTAGTTGGGAAATTTGATGACGTGCTTCAAGCCAATGGCATGCAATGGTAGATTTAGAGTTCATGAGTCTGATATTGCTCTTATGTTCAGTTATGCGTGTTTTTACTTTTCTCTCAGTTTGTCCTACATAGGTTTTGCCACACGGGCATTTGATAGCATACACGCAGTTCATCGTATCACATGTACTGTTATGTTTCAATTCAATAGGATGCCCTTTAGTGGGGTGAGTAAATTGGTTTCCAGTAATCACGTTTCCACAATGGATGCAGTTTTGGCATTTTTGCATGCCTCTAAAGGTTATAGTGAGTTTCTTCGGTGTATTCAACATTTCTTTTATATTTTTCGATCTTTGAAATGCGAAAGTTATTTTTTCGTTGTACAGGTCTTTCAATTCTGGCTCTTGCTGGATGAGTCTCCAATGTCTGTTCACAATTTTTTTAATTTTTGGTGCATCTGTAGAGAATTTTAGTACACAAACAGTTTTAGTCTCTTGAATTTTAACTGTTTCCATTAACATGCTGGTTCGAGATTGATTAGCCACTCTTTCAATGGATGTTTGTAGTACATCATTAGGATATCCTCTTGCTTGATATTTCTTTATTTGTTCTTGCAAAATTTTTGACAACTCTTCTTCATTTGAGGTTATTCTTTTCATTCTTATGAATTGAGAAGTAGGTAAGTGCTTTTTCAACGCCATAGGATGATGATCAAAGTTTTCATCCTATGGCGTTGAGTAATACTCTGCCGTGATTGGAAGATGTTCCGATCACGTGTACGGAACTTTACTCGATAGTTAGCTCTTGACTTTTGGCGCGCAACACTGTAACGCTGAGACGCCAGTATACTTTATGCATCAGACCGGACGGTCGAATGTAAGTAGAATAGAAAAACGAGTGGATGTTTTTGATGTTTCGTATAGTTATGAGATCGCGCACTATCAGTTCATGTGTTTGTATAAAATAGAGATATATCTACTAGCCCGTTATTAGGAAAGGGAAATTGCATTGCATTTACATATTAGATCTGAGGAGTTATATACTTATTCTAGGTTGGAGTATTGTAATTGAGTTCGTGTTAATACTAAATCGTTATATTGAGTGTGTATATTATGGACAGTGAATTAATTGGTCCTATTTCCTTTCATTTCCTAGTCCCCTGATGAAGGGTCCGATGTACGAGACCCGAAATGCATTGGGAATATAAGATGTATTGATAATTGGCACATTATCCTACATGAAACTGTGAAATAAAACTACAAATCAATTGCAAAACTAGCATGGATTACAGATTTGTTATATATGGAATAATTCGAGTATGAAATTCGAAAAAGTGGAGAAGAAACCAAAGAGTTTCATTGAAAAACAGCGCACTCATTTGTAGGAGGGAGTTTCCCTTCCACACAACGTATTCAATTCTCCATCTAGTAGCTCATGAGCTACTGTAGCTCTCCAGCTACCTTGGAGAAGCTCACTTGTGTGCATCCACTCCCCCCTCACACCCCCGGCCCCTGACCTCTGCCCTGGACCCATGTGGTGTGGAATACTACATGTCTATAAAAGGGGGGGAAATCTGAGGAAGGAAACAGGCGGGCATTTGGAAAGGTTCTTAATGAGAGAAAAGCCAGCCTCCAAACACAGTTCTGGAAGTAAATATCCAACTTGGTAAACAGACAAAATATCGATTTCAAAATATCGAATGGACAAAATATCGGCTTCAAAATATGGAATGGACAAAATATCAAATGGACAGAATATAGTCATCAAAAATATCGTTTTTAAGGTAAGTAATGTAATATCGAATTTTAAAAATATAGAAAGTCAAAATATCGAATTATATAATATAGGTTATTAACATTATCAAATTTTTAATAATATCGGATTTTTATAGTGTTTTTTATGTTATTATATGTGTGAAAAGTGTGTATTTATGTTATAATTTATTTTAATTAATGAATTTTATGTTATTTAATTTTTTGCGTAATTTAATTCTGTAGCGGGTTGTGGGTTTATAGGGGAATAGGGTGGGAAGTAATTTAATTATAATTAATTAAATATGTAAATTTATTTATTGGCATATATTTTGAATTAATTGTTAATTAATTTTTATTTGGTAATTAATTAAATTGTAATTGCCAATTAATTTTATTTATTTGATTAATTGATAATTATGTTAATTTTACTAATGTATTTTCTGTAGCGGGTTGTGGGTTTATAGGGGAATAGGGTGGGAAGTAATTTAATTATAATTAATTAAATATGTACATTTATTTATTGGTATTTATTTTGAATTAATTGTTAATTAATTTTTAATTGCTAATTAATTCATTGTTAATTTGTAATTAATTTGTATTATTAGTTAACTAATTGTAATAATGTATTTTTAATTGAATAATTATTATATTAGATTAAATTGGTAATTACTTTTAATTAATTTTTTAAAGATATTAATATATCTATTTTTTTAAATAATAATATATGAAGTATTTACTTTCCCTACTGTTACACTCACTGGAGTGGGAATAGTAATTTTTACCCCTACGCTATCCAACGTTTTCCCTACTGTTGCACTCTCTGGAGTGGGAATAGTAATTTTTACCTCAATGCTATCCGACGCTTTCCCTACTGTTGCACTCTCTGGCCTACGCTATCCAACGCTTTCCCTACTGTTGCACTCATTGGAGTGGGAATATTAATTTTTACCCCTACGCTATCCAACACTTTCCCTACTGTTGCACTCTTTAGAGTAGGAATAGTAATTTTTACCCCTACGCTATACAACGCTTTCCCTACTGTTGCACTCTCTGGGGTGGGAATAGTCATTTTTACCCCTACGCTATCCAACACTTTCCCTACTGTTGCACTCTCTGGAGTGGGAATAGTAATTTTTACCCCTACGCTATCCAACGCTTCTCCTACTGTTGCACTCTTTGGAGTGGGAATAGTAACCTTTACTCCTACGCTATGCAACGCTTTCCCTACTGTTGCACTCTCTGGAGTGGGAATAGTAATTTTTACCCCTCTGCTATCCAACGCTTTCCCTACTGATGCACTCGTTGGTGTGGGAATAGTAATTTTTACGCCTACGCTATCCAACGCTTTCCCCACTGTTGCACTCTTTGGAGTGGGAATAGTAATTTTTACCCCTACGCTATCCAACGCTTTCCCTACTGTTGCAATCTCTGGAGTGGGAATAGTAATTTTTACCCCTACGCTATCCAACGCTTTCCCTACTGTTGCACTCTCTGGAGTGGGAATAGTAATTTTTACACTTCCGCTATCCTACGGTAATAATATTGCACATTTTTATTTATATTATGTTACTATATATATATGTTTTAATAAATATGATTGTATTTTTTTTAAATAATTTTAATTAATTATTTAATAAGTTTAATGTAAGTATTTTTAAGTGTATTTTAGTTATTAAGTTTTTAATATTTTTCAAATTTAACATTGTTTTTAAGAAATTCGATATTTTTACAAACTATATATTTTTTTACAATATTTTTGACTCGATATTTTAGTACTTACCTGTTTGTAGATAGAAACTCGATATTTTGTCTGTCGATATTTTGTCGCCGATATTTTTGGTAGTCGATATTATGTCCGTCGATATTATGTCAGTGATCCATCAAACTTGCTATTGAATTCTCTAGTTGCCCGAAGCTCCTTTCTCCCTCAAGGAAGGCATGGGATCATATTGTCCATGTTAACCCATTACTTCCCGTCTAGGGGATCCAGGCTGTGTCCACATGCCGTGCAGGACAGGGTTAGAGCATTTAGAATCCCACAGGAAAGGAGGTTTCTTCAGTGAAGACAAAAAGCTACTGAATGATGCCTGTGCCAATGTTCTTTGCTGCAGGATGCTCTTGTGTAACGGGTTTTATGTGGACCTCGTTACATTCGGAAGGCCAGTGGTGATGGCAGGGAGAGATCACTCAGAGGTCAGGCACTCTGTGAGGCATAGCCTTGTATGTGACTCTTCCCTGCCACTATGGGCATTTCAGATATGCCATCCGGTAATGTTAACTGCTATTTATTATTAAGCAGGTTGTTGGTAGTGATTCATTGTCTCTAGAAGGATGAAACACTGAATTTGTTGTCTAAGAATCCACACAGGTCTCGGCAGCGGGTGCCTCAGCCTTCAGATTTGTCATCACAGCTACCTTTTCTTACATTTAGAGCTATGGATCCGTTATGTGATGTCTAAAGCCTATTTAACATTTACTTTCCATGAAGAAGACCTGTTTGAAAAAACATCAAAACCGTTGAAGCATAAAGCTGTCTCAAAGCGCTTGGTACGTCACAGGTTTTGTCAGTGGGTACATGTGGGAATATGTTGCTTGCATGCTGACAGTGTTTCTCTTGAATGTATTTGTGCAGCAGAGAATAGTGTAATTCTGCAGCTTTAGGGCTCTTTAATACGGCGCAGGCTGTGAGTTACAAATGCAGTTTGACATTAATAATAGGATGTGTTTATTTTAAAGGAACACTAGTGTACAAAGAACAACCATGGATTATATTCATGCATTTACATTTTTTTTTAGCGTTAACAGTAGCACTTCAGGATTTGGTGCGCTCTACAATAGTCCCCCAAGAAAAATGTATGTTATCGCTCTGAAAACCACCCCTTTACCCCTGTTCTTTGGGGGTCTTTCGGAGATCGCTTCCCTGGAGAAGCGCTGCCTGCAACATGGAAGAAAATCATGAGAAGCGAGAGTTCCTTTGTTGACAGTTCTTTTATCACTTTACAGCATCATTTTTGGGAGCACCCATCAAGGGTGCAGACATGGCCGCTGCACTGTGTTAAGTGCTGGTTTATTTCACCCATCAACATAGGTTCCCATGCAAGCATCTACTTTGGTTCCCAAAGACTTCCTGATCCACCAGAAGTAAAAATTGGAAGTACATGTTCTTAGAAAAGAGAGTAGGATTTGACGAAGTTCAAGACGTTCAGTAAATTAAATAAACTGAGGCCGCCACACAGTCCAGTTTCTCCCCATATATTTCATGTGTGTTAAGTTCCAGTTGTTCCATACACTTAGCAGCAGCTTTCAGTCTGTATCTAAGTATGCCCAATGTAGACAAAAATGGAACAGAAAAATAAGTACAAATAGTGATTGCCCAAGAGATCACAGGGGCATATTACCAACCAATAGAGATAATTTTTGTCTCTAACTTATTTAGAGACAAAAATTATCGCCGCAAATCGGCGATTTTTATCGCAGATAAACCTTGCTATTAGCAAGGTTTATCGCAAATGCGATAAAAAACGGCCGCAATGCATGAATATCGCTGAAAAGTCAGCGATATTCATGCATTATCGAGCAAATGCTCTTAGCCATGTTATCCACCTCCCATTGGATAACATGGCTAAGAACTGCTCCTGGGCAAGTGTTAGCTTTTGGAGATATTCGTGCTTAGCGCGAATATCTCCAAAAGTTGGTAATAGGAGATAGCGATGTTAGCGACTGTTTTCAGTCGCTAACATCTTGGCACGCCCACTTTGCATGTCATTAGTGATAAATATCACTGACATGCAAAGCGGGGCCCAAGATGGTCACTATCTCCTATTAGCTGTCGCTAACTGGTGTTAGCGACAGCTTGGTAATAGGGAGATAATTTTATCTCCGCTTTCTTAGCTTTTAAAGCCAAAAAAGCGGAGATAAAGCCCCTTGATAATATGCCCCACAATTTGGCAAAATGAGGATGTCAGGATTAAAATCGGTATCACTGATTCAGACTTGACCACAAGACCCCAACTGTAGTGTGAGTGATTTTGATAACACTCCAAGAAATGATAAGGTTTGGTTGTATGTCAAAATATAACTTCAACTATACAACCATATAATTATAATCTGCAAAATATTGAGGATTAAAGTATTGGTAATGTAAATGAGTGGAGATAACAGTAAATGTACTTCTCTAAATTTCACATCTGCACACCTTGAAGGTGTGTGTGTACATATATACTTCCACAACGACTCCTACTTTTTCCAGGTCAGTTCACCCCCACTTTCCCTCATGAATCCAAAAACAACAGCGTTACCACCAGTCCAGTGCTCGATAACTTTATTATTTTTCTTTTATCATAACAATTTCTTGCCAACGAGAAGCCTACGCGTTTCGGCTTGCACCTTCAACTGGGCTATCCCATCCAACACAAAACCAGTGTACTTAAAAAACACAATAAGGGACTCTTGCATACACATTCACTACTTTCTGTTGACAATATCTAGAATGCTAAATAAGAGATCTTTGTCAATGGGTGTCAGCCTTGATGGAACTATCATTACAAAGGGCAATCTACAACGGTCCTTCCACAAAATAAAGTGAAATACACAACATTTACCTAAAATGGGAAAAAGGTGCACAGAGGGGTTGAACAAGAGAGAAATCTATAAAATATACATTAATACATACATTCTCATGACTAGAAAGAAGAATATTCCTGTACTGCAATGAACCACTTTGCATTGTAAATTTCAGAATAATAGAGTTGTACTTACAAATGATGCAATGACATAAATATATCACTATAATCACTTTATAAATATCCTCAAAAGCAATACATTTGAATCCTGAAGAAATCAGTGTCTAAAATATAAAGTGCTAATACATGAACAATGCCCATAAGGTGTACTTACATGGCAAACCTCTATTTAAAGTGCTCATCCTGCATATTGCACAACTCTCTAAAGTGCATCAACATACTTCATAAGTCTCCCTAGGCTAAAATAGTAAAGTGTACGTGCATTTTTTATAGAGAACCAACTTTTCATAATTGGCCATTCTATATAAAGTGCTTATGCTGCATATTGCACAAATCTCTAAAGTGCATCGACCTACATCAAGTATCTCTGTAGGTACCAATAGGCCTCACCATCCATAATACTCCTCTTCTTGCTGGAAAAAATGTAAAGTGCAAGTGCATTTGTAAACAACCAACTTTTCATAATTAACCACAGTAATTAATATCCAAATAAATAATCTATAAAGCTTAAATATATTTGTAAGGCTCCTTGTTTTCCGTTTTTACAGATAAATACCGGCAGAAAAACATGTATTTTTCTTGTCAGTATTTGTTTTTAAATGTGGATGAAAATGGAATTCGGGAGCTTTTTGAGTGACTCTAAATACACTTTGCCATGACTGCCAGGCCAATAACTGTGTGTGTTGATAGGTAAGGAGGTTAAAAAAAAGAAATTTTAGTAAAGAGGCTTAAACAGCAGTAGATATGCACAAGGCTGATACTGAAATGTGCACATTATCATATAAGTGCATTTATTTAACTTCTGCAGGTGTTCATATCTCAGCTTTTTTTTCACTAAACCCATAATAAATATGGATAAATACAGATAACGTTAACAAAACATACATATGGACGAATACAGACGGAAATGTAAAAAACATAAATACCCTAAAACCAAGAGCCCTATAAATTTACTAGTCTAGTCACGAGTTAGTGCCATGAATATTTAAACACACTCTACCCATTCAAATAGGTGTAAAAGAGTCCATCCCTAATCCCCTAAATCATCGAATTCTAAAGATGTTTACAAATGACCCCAATAGCCCAAGTCTGCATCCCTGACCATAATATGATATCAATATTAGATGTGACAAGATCCCATTATATTGTCTTTCCGGCTGTACAAAGAACAAGTGCATATTAAATAGACAACACACATTGATACCCCTGAGTCAGATTGAAAACAATATATATATATATATATATATATATATATATATATATATATATATATATATATATATATATATATATATATATATATATGTATTACCTACTGGCGGTCGCCAGTAGGTATATATAGTTAGGATTTTTTCTCTATGGGTTTTTTGAAAATTCTATGTCTAATAACTTTGGCGTTTGTGGACGGAATCGGCTGAAATTTTCAGGAAAATGGCACATTTTGTTTCTGAGCAGCCCTTGAAAATTTGGGGGGGGTTCGTCCAGTGGGGGCCGAGAAAAAAGGGGGGTCCCAAAACGTGTTTTTAACATTGAGTTTTCCATAGGGCGGTTGGCCTCACTTTTAGCCCGAACGGCTGAATGGATTTGCACGAAACTTGGCAAAATTGTAGGGACTGGTAGCCCGATGTGCCTTTTGTAGGTCTCAATATATGTGCTCCAGTGGATTTTGAGAAATTAACGTTTAAAAAAAGATATATATCTGTAACAGCGGACCGGTTAGCGCTCTGGTTCGCGGACTTTTCGCGCAACGGAGCTTTGTGAAGCGAAGCTGATTGGTTCTCCGGCGTCTGTCAACATTCCAAACAGTCCGTAGCGGCCGCCATCTTGTCTCTCGGTAGGATCGAGAGACAAGAGGAGGTCAAAACAAAGGGGGAAATAACTATAAGGGGGCATAGTAGATCCTCGCTGACCCCCTAGGTTTGATGTGGAGGTTTTAAAAGGGCCCCGCGGGGCAAAAAAAAAACAAAATAATAATAATCGAACGGCTGAATGGATTTGCACGAAACTTGGCAAAATATTAGGGACTGGTAGCCCGATGTGCCTTTGCTAGGTCTCAATATATGTGCTCCAGTGGATTTTGAGAAATTAACGTTGAAAAAAAGATATATATCTGTAACAGCGCTCCGCTTCGCGTACTTTTCGCGTTACGGAGCTTTGCGAAGCTGATTGGTTCTCCGGCGTCTGTCAACATTCCAAACAGTCCGTAGCGGCCGCCATCTTGTCCCTCGGTAGGATTGAGAG
The DNA here is from genome assembly GCF_964261635.1 of Lissotriton helveticus. Taxonomy (NCBI): domain Eukaryota; kingdom Metazoa; phylum Chordata; class Amphibia; order Caudata; family Salamandridae; genus Lissotriton; species Lissotriton helveticus. The sequence goes on from NC_136063.1 coordinate 665,347,716, forward strand.
ACAAGAGGAGGCCAAAGCGAAGGGGGAAATGACCATAAGGGGGCATAGTAGATCCTTCCTGACCTCTTAGGTTTGATGTACCATTTTGCCAAGTTTGGTGTAATTCCGTTCAGCCATTCAGGCTGTAGACGTATGTAAATGTCCTATGGAAAATTGCATGGGGAAAACACATTTGAAAGTGTTGAAATTTAGAACCAATTAAAATGTTACTTTGGTTTTGTATTTGTGTGTGATGAAAGTTAATTGGTTATGTATATATGTCAAATGAGAGGAAACCACAGCCATTTTGTGATACTACTGTCTGAGGTACATTTGTGAGGAATTTTTGGTGGTGAATTTCTGGTGTTTGATTTACACAGTACTAACACTTCTGCTACTTTTAAAAAGGTGAGTTGTTAATTTGTATGGGGAACTATGTTGTACACTTGAAGATAATTTGAAAAATGTTTTCTGTTATTTATTTGCAGTCCTTCTGTTATACTAAATACTTGATAAAGTTAGTTTTATATTATGTATTACTAAAGACGATAAATGAAAGTGATTATTTTTTTCTGCAATTTACAGCAAGCAATTTCAAAATAAAATGGCTCACAATGAAGAGACCGTGGCAATTTCTTTTGAATTGTCCACTACATTGATTGAAATTGAGAGCACCAATAATGAAATATTGTCACAAGGAGGACATGACTTGTATGATTCCATTAGATTGATTGAAATGGACAGCACCAAGAATGAAATATTGTCACAAGGAGATGACTTGAATGATTCCACTACATTGATTGAAATTGAGAGCACCAATAATGAAATATTGTCACAAGGAGGAGATGGCTTGTATGATTCCATTAGATTGATTGAAATGGACAGCACCAATAATGAAATATTGTCACAAGGAGGAGATGACTTGAATGATTCCACTACATTGATTGAAATTGAGAGCACCAATAATGAAATATTGTCACGAGGAGATGACTTGAATGATTCCACTACATTGATTGAAATGGACAGCACCAATAATGAAATATTGTCAGAAGGAGGAGATGACTTGAATGATTTTTTTGATCAATCTCTTGATGGCGAATTTATCGAGTGTTTGGAGACCATAGAGTTACAAGAATCATCATTGCAGACTTTTAATGAGGAGATTCCAGATGAGATGATTGAAGAGGAAATTACTGATGAGGACATGTTACTAGTTGTTTCAAATTTAGAAAATTCTGAAGAATAAATTTATATTTAGAAATCAAAAATTGTTTGAGACATTATTCATTTTTATTTTTAATTTATGAGGTTGTAGCGAAGTGATTGTAGTATAAAATGAGACTTATAGTATAGAGTGCAACATTTTTATGTTACATGGTAAGTTTACTCATATTTACTTCCCTTCTGCCACTATATTATCTCCAATGTGTATTTGACATGTCTTCTTCATCTCCGGCCTCCTTTCTCTCACTGTGTGTCTCCGATGCATCTTATCGCTGGTATTTTGTGTAATTACAGAAGAGAGTAAAATAAAATAGTTTGGAACGTGAAAAGGGGGCAAAGTAGAGTACTCCTCACCCCCTAGGCCTTTTTAGGCGGTCCCAAAAGGATCAGTTTCTGCTTTCCTGAGAGATTATGGTATGAGTTCCATATACCACAATAACTTGCATTACAACATGCAAGATATCTATCTCCTATTACCAACTTTTGGAGATATTCGCGGTAAGCGCGAATATCTCCAAAAAGTAACACCTGCCCTGAGCAGTTCTTAGCCATGTTATCCAATGGGAGGTGGATAACATGGCTAAGAGTATTAGCTCGGTAATGCATGAATATCGCTGAGTTTTTAGCGATATTCATGCATTGCGGCCGTTTATTATCGCATTTGCGATAAACCTTGATAATAGTAAGGTTTATCTTCGATAATTTCTGACGATGCTTAGTGGTAAAAAATTGGTTGGTAAGCATCGTTAGCGATAAATATCGCTTAACTTTGGTAATATGCCCCAACGTCTGTTAACGTTCGATTCGAAGGAAATGAGGAAGTGTTGAAAAACATTGTCTGCGCCATCTTGCCTTTTTTGAAATGCCACACTTTTGTCGTGCACGGCAGCCATTTTAGATGTCTTGACCAGACCCACTCTCTGCACGCTGTCGATTCGTAGCATGGCTCCTCACCCTCGTAAGCATCTCCCCCAGGCACTGGTCACCACCGCTCTCTGTCTTATGCATGGGCAATAAACCTTCCCCCATCTGCGCTGCTCTTCCCTGAGAATCACACTCTGTGCCCGCCCGACACCTCCCTTTCGCCCTATTCACTACCGCACCCTCTGACACTCCTCTTCCTCTGTGTCCGAATGTCCAGGCCGGTCCTAGGCTATCAGCTAGCCCTGCAGATGTAGTTTATGGCCCCAGCTGTAAAGAATCACCCCTCTTCAAAGGAGTTATAGTAGATCAAGGCCCACACCCGATGTGATCCGTCACAGCACACGCGTTCCTACTATCTGAAAACCATCCTGTATTGTGATTGGGGAGGGGACCGAGCCTGAAGCGGAAGATTCCAGGAATGACTCTTTGTACATCAAAGTTTTTACAATTATGTGTCACATTAAAAATATATAGCACTCCAACAAAGTAGTAGGAATATAAAACTTTAATAACATATAAATATATACAACAAAACAAAAACAGTAAAAACATTTAAACAACGAAGAGACCGTGGCAATTTCTTTTTAATTATCCAATAGATTTATTGAAATTGACAGCACCAATCATGAAATATTCTTGTCAGTAGCGGTCTGTTGTGCGAATAGTTCCAAGGCAGCAGAACGCGCTGAAATCTAGATGGCACGAAAGTGATGTCTAGTAAGTTGCCGCCCAGCAAAAAACGGCGTGGGGCGCCGCGGGGGTGAGTGAGTCCAGTAGGCACCACAGCTATTCTTACCGGCATTGCAGAATTACTGCTGGGGACAATGCCTGTGCTGTAGCAGGGTCACAGCAGAAACAAAAAGGATTCTGTTGAAGATGTTGTTGGTTTTCAATTTGAAAACAGTTCTGGTGTCAACTGCTATGCTAATGTAGTGGTTAATGTTTTGTTTTCTCTAGAAAATGTAAAAGAGGGGGAGGCAGTCCAAAGTTCCGTTAAAAGGGCAAAGGAAAGGATCGGTGGTTTGAACTATCAGTCAAAAAGGGGAGGGGGTGCAATAATTTTTCCTACCGGGTCACACTGTGCTTTCACCGGAAGTAAGGTCTGCAGGATTGTAGTAATTCAAAGTGAGGCTGGCGCCAGCATGGGAGCGCCGACGTCCCGCGGATACAGTTTCGTCACTCCACGGGCGATCATGGCAGTCATTCCCCATCGGGGGTCGGAGACTCCCGCGGCTCCTCTAGAATCTTCAAGGTCGTGGAGGACTACGGTGGTGGAGTCAACCAGTGACCGGGCCATTTCTTTATGTTGGGCCCGCTCTTGCCAGGTCGACCGCCATTTTGAGAGTTCGGCAGCTACCGGCGATCGCGGGGTCACATGAGCGGACGGGCTCCACCCTGCCGGGCGAGACGTTGCAGCATGGCCACAGTGGAAGAACCGTTATCTAGGTCGTTCCGAAACTGTGCAGCACTGTAGTTAGGATGCCACCGCCTGGAGCGCTGAGGGTGCAGCTGGGAAGCCTCCACCTGGGGAGGCGGGAGAGGCCTGTTCGCACCGTCTCTCCCTCCCAGTGCACCCCACGGCGTCTCGCTTGAGATTTGTTATGGCCGGACCAGGCGATGAGGACGAGGGGGGGGTCGGAGGCATGTGCAAGACATCCCCCTCCAGTGTTGTCGCAGCCATTATAAAAGAAAGAAGTGTCCCGTCCGTCTTCGGGCCGGGCTTCCGGTGGATGTCGGCCGGACGCCCCTGGCTCTGGCCCCATGAACGGGTTTCTTGGTTTATCGGCTGCAGCCGGATCCCGTCGGCCTCGGCCCCCCGACCGTTGGTGGTCGGACCGGAAGAGCATGTGGCGGGACTACCTGCAACTCTCAAGGGCCACCGCGGCCGGACTGGGAGAGAGAGGGGAGGGTCGAGGAGACATTCCCCCCCCCTGCAACTGTTCAGCGTTGTAAAGGCAATCCCCTGGCCGGGTCCCGCTGGTCTCGGCCTCTCCTCCGGCTACACCCTACGTTAGGATCTCCTGGCCGAGGCGTGGCAGCAGGACCTGCCTTATATGGGCTGCTCCCGGCTGGGCGTAGCCGGAACCCTGCCCCACCTTGGAAGTTTCCAGAGTGGGGGTGGATGTTCTACTGACTTGCATTTTCCCTAGTCTATCGATTTTTTTGGCGTGGCAGGCGGTGGGACAGCGAGGGGTGATTTGGTTTCTCTTACTGTTTTTCTGGTCTCTCACCACTGGCATATTTTAACGTTTTCTTGTTTCTAGGACATTAATAGGTTTTATCATTACGTTATGTTATCGTTTCTTTGTTCGTTGTTTAATAAAAGTTCATGTTCATCAGTGGCCTACTGATTTTCGTTTTCCTATTTTTTTCTTTCCAGGTTGTTTCATGGTAAAGTTTCTGTTAACAGGATACAGTGATCACTTCGTTATTATTGCATATGTCCTTTTCACTAGGGGTGCTCTCTGGTCGGGCCAGATGACGTATCTCTAGTAAATGGTCCGGGTGAAAAAGGTGCATCAATCAGTGGGGAGTAGATAGGCATGACAGATTACAACGGGGGAGAACGGTCCGCATTACGTACCCTTTCACTACTTGCAAAGATTTTCCTACGTTTATTTGCAAACAGGGAATACCTCCAAAAAGAACTAATTCCCAAACAGTCAATGTTCGGACAATCAATCAATCAATGAGGAATGAAATAGGTACGACGTGTTAAAGGCTTGCGTTACCTACCCTTCACTATCTGCAAAGGGAGATAGAATATTCCTATTCTTCCTCGTTTGCAGGTAGAGAAGATCGTTAAGAGAATTAACTTCGAACAATTCAATGCTCGATTGAAACAATCAACAAGGGGTACTGTGAACACAAATGAACGCCGCTTATATACATACGCATTGCTATTTTCAACAGGTTGTTCCTAATGTTTCTATTTTAGCGAGGTCAAAAGAGATCCCATTAGTGGCCTACTGATTTTGCTCGATTCCTTTTGTTTTTTTACACGATTTTTCGCTATCTGCAAAGACTAAACAGAGTATTGCGACTCTGTGCTTGTTTGTAAATAGAGAATGAACCAAAGAGAACAATCAATCAAATGGAGAGAGAAGCAGGCACGACGGATTACAAAGGGGGAAAGGGCTGCGTTAACTACCCTTCACTATCTGCAAAGAGAGAGTACTCCTAATAGAAATGAGGGGTGGGGGGCAGCAATCAAAGCAGATCAGTGTGCATAAACACGAAAAAAAAAATTCTTACCACGTACTTGACATTCGACAGCTTATGATATTTGCTATTAAAAAACCATTGAAATTCACTGAAAAAACCATAGGTTATAGACCATATATAGTTAGGAATTAGCATTTACAAAACCTTGAAAATTCACTGAAAAAACCATAGGTTATAGACCATATATAGTTAGGAATTAGCATTTAAAAAACCTTATTTTACTCACACAAAACCATTGAAATTCCATATATAGTTAGTTGCACTAACTATATATTGCGCACCCGCAATCCACTGCTGATGATGTCACATATTACATCATTCATGACATGGTCAGTGACATCACTGATGACATCACTGATGACATCTCAAATGACATCACTGATGACATCTCACTTGACATCAATGATCACATCACTGATGATATCATTCATGTGACAATACAATGCATCTCCTCACATTTTAATATAACCTCTGTTTCACCCAGTGTTAAAAACAGAGTATAATTTTTGAAACCATTGACACACCAATACTAGTTACTACATACGTACTCACTGATTCCTACGTCTACACACACATTCACTCATTCACCCATACAATCATTCATACATACAATCACTCATGTTTACAACACAATCATATGCACTCATACACCTATACAGACACTCACACTCTGCCACTCATCCATGGAGTTACTCACACACCTAGTCAGTCCTGTAAAGAATCAATCACACTTCCATTTTCTACTCTATACAGTTAAACATAGAGCACCTTACGTTTTCAACCATATACTAACACATACTTACTCTCTTATACAATCATTGATACAAGTACACATTGATCTGTACAGAGTCACACACCTCCCATCCAGCCACACACACACTCAGTCTCCCATGCAAATACTTGGGCAATCAATCAATAACCCATATAGTTACTCATATAGCTACTGATCAACACATGCAGCAGTTTACAGAACAACAGACATAATGATGCACAAATTAAGACAGTTTAGTCACTAACCCATGCACTCAGTGAGACACATTTAATCACTCACTCATACATTCAGTCATGCACCTACTAAATCCTTCGTCCAGACACTTATACATCCACTCATTCTTCAATATGTAAGACATATTTTAACTTTACAGAAACATAGTCACTGGATGTTGTCATCAGTGATGTCATCAGTGATGTCATTTGAGATGTCATCAGTGATGTCATCAGTGATGTCACTGACCATGTCATGAATGATGTAATATGTGACATCATCAGCAGTGGATTGCGGGTGCGCAATATATAGTTAGTGCAACTAACTATATATGGAATTTCAATGGTTTTGTGTGAGTAAAATAAGGTTTTTTAAATGCTAATTCCTAACTATATATGGTCTATAACCTATGGTTTTTTCAGTGAATATATATATATATATATATATATATATATATATATATATATATGTATATATATATATATGTGTGTATATATATATATATATTCACTGAAAAAACCATAGGTTATAGACCATATATAGTTAGGGATTAGCATTTAAAAAACCTTATTTTACTCACACAAAACCATTGAAATTCCATATATAGTTAGTTGCACTAACTATATATCGCGCACCCGCAATCCACTGCTGATGATGTCACATATTACATCATTCATGACATGGTCAGTGACATCACTGATGACATCTCAAATGACATCACTGATGACATCATCCAGTGACTGTGTGTTTCTGTAAAGTTTAAATATGTTTTACATATTGAAGAATGAGTAGATGTAGAAGTGTCTGGATGAAGGATTTAGTAGGTGCGTGACTGACTGTATGAGTGAGTGATTAAATGTGTCTCACTGAGTGCATGGGTTAGTGACTAAACTGTCTTAATTTGTGCATCATTATGTCTGTTGTTCTGTAAACTGCTGCATGTGTTGATCAGTAGCTATATGAGTAACTATATGGGTTATTGATTGATTGCCCAAGTATTTGTATGGGAGACTGAGTGTGTGTGTGGCTGGCTGGGAGGTGTGTGACTCTGTGCAGATCAATGTGTACTTGTATCAATGATTGTATAAGAGAGTAAGTATGTGTTAGTATATGTTTCAAAATGTAAGGTGCTCTATGTTTAACTGTATAGATTAGAAAATGGAAGTGTGATTGATTCTTTACAGGACTGACTAGGTGTGTGAGTAACTCCATGGATGAGTGACAGAATGTGAGAGTCTGTATAGGTGTATGAGTGCATATGATAGTGTTGTAAAGATGAGTGATTGTATGTATGAATGATTGTATGGGTAAATGAGTGAATGTGTGTGTAAACATAGGAATCACTGAGTGCGTATGTAGTAACTAGTATTGGTGTGTCAATGGTTTCAAAAATTATACTCTGTATTTAACACTGGGTGTAACAGAGGTTATATTAAAGTGTGAGGAGATGCATTGTATTGTCACATGAATGATATCATCAGTGATGTGGTCATTGATGTCAAATGAGATGTCATCAGTGATGTCATCAGTGATGTCATTTGAGATGTCATCAGTGATGTCATTTGAGATGTTATCAGTGATGTCATTTGAGATGTCATCAGTGATGTCATCAGTGATGTCATTTGAGATGTCATCAGTGATGTCATCAGTGATGTCACTGACCATGTCATGAATGATGTAATATGTGACATCATCAGCAGTGGATTGCGGGTGCGCGATATATAGTTAGTGCAACTAACTATATATGGAATTTCAATGGTTTTGTGTGAGTAAAATAAGGTTTTTTAAATGCTAATCCCTAACTATATATGGTCTATAACCTATGGTTTTTTCAGTGAATGTTCAAGGTTTTGTAAATGCTAATTCCTAACTATACATGGTCTATAACCTATGGTTTTTTCAGTGAATTTCAATGGTTTTTTAATAGCAAATATCATAAGCTGTCGAATGTCAAGTACGTGGTAAGTAAAAACATTTTCGTGTTTATGCACACTGATCTGCTTTGAATGCTGCCCCCCCTCCCCCTCATTTCTATTAGGAGTACTCTCTCTTTGCAGATAGTGAAGGGTAGTTAACGCAGGCCTTTGCCCCCGTTGTAATCCGTCGTGCCTGCTTCTCTCTCCATTTGATTGATTGTTATCCAAACATTTACTGTTTTAGAATTGTTTCTCTTTGGTTCATTCTCTATTCACAAACAAGCACAGAGTCGCAATACTCTGTTTAGTCTTTGCAGATAGTGAAAAATCGTGTTAAAAAACAAAAGGAATCGAGCAAAATCAGTAGGCCACTAATGGGATCTCTTTTTGACCTCGCTAAAATAGAAACATTAGGAACAACCCCTCATGAGAAACACGAAACTAGTGAGATGAACTGAGCTCCACACCATGATAGCTGCAAGACAGCTCGGCTCCGCCACCCACCCCGCCCAAAATAACGATAAACTCTATGCAAATATTACAAATATATACAACACACCAGCAAAGTAACAGGGTAAAACATTTTATTAAATAACTATTTACATAACTATTTTATACTTTTTGTTGCCCGATCCGGCTAGCTCAATCGATCGAGCATGAAACTCATGCACTCTGAGGAGTGCTTGTAACACTGTCTGAAGCCTATTTGCACTTGCAACAGCTTCACTATTCTCAATGTAAGTGGGGGCTGTTTGAAGACATGACTGCATTTGAAAACAATGTGATGCGGTGCCACCCTGAACCGCTTGACGGAGGCCCCCGAGGGACGGTGTCATGGCGCGGACTCGGAGGGGGCGCTTGGCTCCGGCCCCCTCCGCAAGTCGTGTTGCCCTGGTGTGGCCTGAGATCGCCCCCGACATAGGTGGCCGGCTCCCGGGGTCAAGCGGAACTTTTTGCCTTTTGGTGACTCTTCCATTCTTGACCTTGTCCCACAATCCGTTTCACCTAAAGACACGCTGTAGTGGGGCGCCCCTTTACAGTTTCAGTTGCCATTCCGCCCGCTTTTGCTACACTGTGCCTCTTCTGCTATTCAGCTGTTTACCGCCTGCTCTTTTGACTACAGCGTCTCGCTCACCATGTACTTGAGTTGCTCCCGCTCTTGCGGTGCAGCGATAGGCGGCTGCCACAGGACTCTCAAAATGGCGGCCGGCTCTTCAGATTTTGGCGTGGTCCACTAAAATGGGCCTGCAACACCTTGGAACTCGGACGCTTGTCTGCTAGAGCTTGGGCTCCATTCTCGAAAGTGTCCCCTCAGCCTTGAAGATTCTACAAAAGTCTTGGGGGCCCCCGACTCCCGCAGGCTTCTGGTGGGGGAGTGGCTAGCATGATTGCTCGTGGAATGGCCACGACGGAGCTACGAAATGGTGGTGCTCTCATGCTAACGCCAGCTTCAGTCTGAAACATCCAGAAACACTGTAGACTACCAATTCGATCAGTTCCGGTAGCGCCCCAACGTGACCCGGTAGAGAAGAACTTGCCCTCCCCTCTTTGACTGATGGTTCTTGTTGCCCGTCCCTTCTGTTGTCATTTAACAGAACTATTTAGCCTGCTGAAAGGGGTTGTGTTCCGACCGCTGGTTGGTGGAGACATTTTGACTATATTCTGGACCTGCGTTGTCGCGTAATGCGTCCGGTGCGCGAAGCGCAGCTTCCCGGAAGCGATCTGGGGCGCGGCGCGCAGCGCGTAACGTAAGCATAACAGGTCATGTGACTTGTTAATAAAACTTTTCATTGGTTCATTTTACTTTTCTTATTCTAATGATGAAAGGCTTGGTCATATGACCTAAAAATTACGCTTTTTATTACTTTCGAACATTATTTTTTCTTAAACATATGTTATAATGTTCCAGGCTAATGTACTTTCCCGGAAAATTTACAACTGTCCTGCAAGTAAAATATATTCCTTTTTCGAGAAAAAGGGCGTTTCTTCGTCCCATGACGGAGCCGTTGAGCAAAAGAGGCTCGGCCTGCTGTCTTAGTCGCCGATACGCCTGAATATCAGATTCTTATCGATCACTTTATGTTGCAGAAGTAGAAACACAACAGCCCTTGACCATTTATCTTTACTGCATTCCTGCGTATTATACCTTTTACCCTTCATGTAATTGGACTGCTTTATTTCACTTGCCTTTTACTGATTCTAAAACAGTGACTATTATTAAAAACGTTACCAATGTAAATACTACTACCATGTTTTCTTTTAAAAACCTTTATTGTGAAAATGTCAGTATACAAATACGGGCCTATAACCACGTGGGCCGGCCACGGAGCAAACTGTAATCATATATGATGAGTAGACATTTACACTGTAGAGGAACGTAACGGGCGGGCCATTAGGTTGCAAGAACTAAGGTGTCTAACAGTTGCGGAATCGGTGGACGTACATTTTATAATTAAAATACGACAGAGCCAGTTACAATAACATTATCTAGATATACATTTGCGGGCAAGTACCATGGGTGACGTTAATTCGAACTTTCAATAGTACAGTAATCAATAACACATCAGAACTTAATATCAATAGGGATGTCGAAATATTCAATCAATTCTCGTCCCCGCCCGCCATGTGCTTCAAAACTGCATACGTATCTCGTGATTTCAAGGTTCAGCAACCAGTACACAACAAGGAGTTACGAGTCCCATTTATTCCGGCGCCATTTTGGGCGAGGACGGGCAGGTCCAGGATATAGTCAAAATGTCTCTACCAACCATCGACTATGATGATGTTCATATGCTGTACTTATTAGAGTAACACTCATCTGTCCACATGAAATTAATTTGCCACAATCTAAACATGTCATTTTAATCTTTCCAAAGTTCTTCTAAATATTTGGGACCGTTTCCCTTGCCTCTGATGCTGTCAGTGCCACTTCTTTGGTGAATGTACTGGCAGGTCGGGGGTTCTCCTCCAAATCTCTCTTTTGTGCAGCACTATAATTAATCGGTGCCACCTCTCCATATGACGATGCATGGTATAGTTACCATAACTATATTTTTTTCCGGTTCCTCTGGAGAGTACATCGTTGCAGATGAGGCAGGTAACGTACCGGGCATTTACCTTTTTTGCATGTAGAGGAAAGGAAAAAAAATTCGAGCGTCCGAGTTCTAAGGTGTCCCAGGGCCATTTTAGTGGACCAGGCCCAAATCCAAAGAACAGGCCGCCATTTTGAGAGTCCTGTTGCAGCCGCCTGTCGCTGTAGCATCAAGAGCTGCCGAAACTCAGCTGAATGGCAACTGAAACGGTAAAGGGGCGCCCCACTACAGCAGACGAGCCTCCACCTGGGAAGGCCCGTTCACGCCGCCTCCCCCCCCCCTTCGGGCACCCCACGCCGTTATTCGGAGCAGGATTGTAGGATGGCCACACTAGTGCGGCAACTTGCTAGACACCACCTCGGTGCCAACCGAATCTCAGCTCCTTGTGGTGTCTTCTATTCAGAAAATATTGTTGTGCTGCCTTCGGCCTATTCGCCGCAAGTGCGCACGCAACTCAGCTGCATAGCGAGTGAAACACCAAGGGGCGCCCCACTGCAGCCGAGGAACCTTCATCTTGGGGGCGACGCACAGCATCACATTGCTTTCCAATGCAGTCAGATCCTCAAACAACCCCCACTGACTGACGCGAACTCACAGGCCAACGGAGCGCCCCACGCCGACTTTCGGCGCAGCATTGTAGGATGGCCACACCAGTGCGGCAACTTGCTAGACACCACCTCGTTGCCATCCGGATCTTGGTGCGTTGCGCTGCCTTTGGCCCTATTCGCACATCGGTCCGCTACTGACGCCATCTCACAGGCCAACGGGGCGCCCCACGCCGACTTTCAGCATTGTAGGATGGCCACACCAGTGCGGCAACTTGCTAGACACCACCTCGGTGCCATCCGGATCTTGGCACGTTGTGCTGCCTTCGGCCTATTCGCACATCGGTCCGCTACTGACGCCATCTCACAGGCCAACAGGGCGCTCCACGCCGACTTTCAGCATTGTAGGATGGCCACACCAGTGCGGCAACTTGCTAGACACCACCTCTGTGCCATCCGGATCTTGGCGCGTTGTGCTGCTTTCGGCCTATTCGCACATCGGTCCGCTACTGACGCGAACTCACAGGCCAACGGGGCGCCCCACGCCGACTTTCAGCATTGTAGGATGGCCACACCAGTGCGGCAACTTGCTAGACACCACCTCGGTGCCATCCGGATCTTGGCGCGTTGTGCTGCCTTCGGCCTATTCGCACATCGGTCCGCTACTGACGCCACCTCACGTGCCAATGGATTTTCTACGCTTTTTATACCCTATGCCGCATAACAGGTCATGTGACTTGTTTATAAAACTTTTCATTGGTTCATTTTACTTTTGGTTTCCTAATGATGGAAGGCTTGATCATATGACCTAAAAATAACACTTTTCATTGGATGAAAACTTTTTTTTTTCCCAAACGATGAAAGCCCCACCTTGTTTCTGGATGTTTCAGACTGAAGCTGGCGTCAGCATGAGAGCACCACCATCTCGTGGCTCCGTCGTGGTCATTCCGCGAGCAATCATGGCAGCCGCTCCCCACCGGAAGCCTGCAGGAGTCGGGGGCCCCCAAGACTTTTGTAGAATCCTCAAGGCTGAGGGGACGCTTTCGAGAATGGGGTCCAAGACCTAGCAGACAAGCGTCCGATTTCCAAGGTGTCCCAGGGCCATTTAAGTGGACCAGGCCCAAAAAGGAAAGAGCCTGCCGCCATTTTGAGAGTCCTGTGGCAGCCGCCTATCGCTGCACCGCAAGAGTGGGCGCAACTCAGCTGAATGGCGGATTTTGACACAGTGTACCAAAAGCGGGCGGAATGGCAACTGAAACGGTAAAGGGGCGCCCCACTACAGCAGACGAGCCTCCACCTGGGGAGGCCCGTTCAGGCCGCCTCACCCCCCCCCCCCCGGGGCGCCCCACGCCGTTATTCGGAGCAGCATTGTGGGATACCAAAACCAGTGCGGCAACTTACTTGACATTACCTGGGTGCCATCCACATCTCAGCGCGTTCTGCTGCCTTGGGGCTATTCGCACAACAGACCGCTACTGACGAGCCACCCCCCGGGACGCCCCATGCCGTTATTCGGAGCAGCATTGTAGGATACCCAAAACCAGTGCGGCACCCAGGCAACATCACCTGGGTGCCGTCCAGAACTCAGGACGTTGTGCTGCCTTGGGACTATTCGCACAACCGACCGCTACTGACCATTGTTCCTTCTTTTTTCCTAAAAATGTTTAAATGTTTTTACTGTTTTTGTTGCGTTGTTTATATTTATAAGTTATTAAAGTTTTATAATCCTACTACTTTGTTGGAGTGCTATATATTTTTAATGTGACACATAATTGTAAAAACTTTGATGTACAAAGAGGCATCCCTGGAATCTTCCGCTTCAGGCTCGGTCCCCTCCCCAATCACAATACAGGATGGTTTTCAGATAGTAGGAACGCGTGTGGTGTGACGGATCTCATCGGGTGGGGGCCTTGATCTACTGTAACTCCTTTGAAGAGGGGTGATTCTTTACAGCTGGGGCCATAAAGTACATCTGCAGGGCTACCTGATAGCCTGGGACCGGCCTGGACAATCGGACACAGAGGAAGAGGAGTGTCAGAGGGTGCGGTAGTGAATAGGGCGAAAGGGAGGTGTCGGGCGGGCACAGAGTGTGATTCTCAGGGAAGAGCAGCGCAGATGGGGGGAGGTTTATTGTCCATGCATAAGACAGAGAGCGGGGGTGACCAGTGCCTGGGGGAGATGCTTGTGAGGGTGGGGAGCCATGCTAAGGATCGACAGCGTGCAGAGAGTGGGTCTGGTCAAGGCATCTAAAATGGCTGCCGTGCACGACAAAAGTGTGGCATTTGAAAAAAGGCAAGATGGCGCAGACAATGTTTTTCAACACTTCCTGATTTCCTTCGAATCGAGCGTTAACAGACGTTATCTCTCCCACACTACCGGTCCACCTGGGCTTAAACGCCGAGATGGTAGGGACTGCATCCCGTGGAGATAGGCCGAGACGTCACTCAGCAGAAAAAAAAGTAAAAAAAAGTCTATAAACATACAATAAGTTAAAAGTCAATCATTCTTGTTTCCTTGTAGTACGCTCCCCAGTCCGCTTCCCGTTACGCTAACCGGGCGCACCCCACCAAAAAAAACGTTTTGTTTTTTTTGTTTTTTTTTGCCCCGCGGAGCCCTTTTAAAGCCTCCACATCAAACCTATGGGGTCAGGGAGGATCTACTATGCCCCCTTATGGTAATTTGCCCCTTCGCTTTGGCCTCCTCTTGTCTCTCGATCCTACCGAGAGACAAGATGGCGGCAGCTCCGTACTGTTTGGAATGTTTACAGACACCGGAGAGCCAATCAGCTTCGCTTCGCAAAGCTCCGTAACGCGAAAAGTACGCGAAACGGAGCGCTACCCGGGACGCTGTCACAGATATATATCTTTTTTTGAACGTTAATTTCTCAAAATCCACTGCAGCACATATATTGAGACCCAGCAAAGGCACATCGGGCTACCGGTCCCTACAATTTTGCCAAGTTTCATGCAAATCCATTCACCCGTTCGATTTTTTTTTTAAATTTTCTTTTGCCCCGCGGGGCCCTTTTAAAACCTCCACATCAAACCTAGGGGGTCAGGGAGGATCTACTATGCCCCCTTATGGTCATTTGCCCCTTCGCTTTGGCCTCCTCTTGTCTCTCGATCCTACCGAGAGACAAGATGGCGGCCGCTACGGACTGTTTGGAATGTTTACAGACGCCGGAGAACCAATCAGCTTCGCTTCGCAAAGCTCCGTAACGCGAGAAGTACGCGAAGCGGAGCGCTGCCCGGAGCGCTGTCACAGATATATATCTTTTTTTGAACGTTAATTTCTCAAAATCCACTGGAGCACATATATTGAGACCTAGCAAAGGCACATCGGGCTACCAGTCCCTACAATTTTGCCAAGTTTCGTGCAAATCCATTCAGCCGTTCGAGCTAAAAGTGAGTCCAACCGCCCTATGGAAATTAACATGGGAAAAACGCGTTTTGGGACCCCCCTTTTTTCTCGGCCCCCCCTTGACGAACCCCCCCCCAAATTTTCAGGGGCTGCTCAGAAACAAAATGTTCCATTTTCCTGAAAATTTCAGCCAATTCCGTCCACAAACGCCAAAGTTATTAGACATAGAATTTTCAAAAATCCCATAGAGAAAAAATCCTAACTATATATACCTACTGGCGACCGCCAGTAGGTAATATGTGTGTGTGGGTGTATATATATATATATATGTATATATATATATGTGTGTATATATACATATATATATCCATTCAATGCAGGCACTCTTAATTGAGGGAGACCACAAGGAGCAACTTCGTTCAGGATTTTAATGGCAGCCTGCAAGCACAAGGTAGATCAGCAGCACCTCTCCCATATTGTGAACGCCGGACGCGTTTCGGGACTTGCTCCCTTCATCTGCGGCGTGTGATGAAAGCAACTGCTGGCACGTAATGTCTCTGCGCACATTGAAGTACTGCCTGCCTCACGGGCGTGGCTGGATCCCAATGCATCCTGGATATTGTAGTGCGCTATTACTTCACCCCAGTGGGTGTGCAAACAGTTCCAAAATAAAATCAAAATTCTTTCCCCGTGAGGCAGGCAGTACTTCAATGTGCGCAGAGACATTACGTGCCAGCAGTTGCTTTCATCACACGCCGCAGATGAAGGGAGCAAGTCCCGAAACGCGTCCGGCGTTCACAATATGGGAGAGGTGCTGCTGATCTACCTTGTGCTTGCAGGCTGCCATTAAAATCCTGAACGAAGTTGCTCCTTGTGGTCTCCCTCAATTAAGAGTGCCTGCATTGAATGGATTTTTGCGGCCAGCTCCGGTCGCGAGGAGGACCCGCCATAGAACAATGGATCCTGCCCTTGTGCCTGATGGTGTTTGGAAACACAGGAAAGGAGGGTGAGCCGGTGGTCGTGCAGGACGACGCCCGCTCACCAGGAAGGCATCCACAAAGCGGCGCACTGGGTGACAGCCAGCTTCCCCCTCCACCCACTGGGGAAAGAATTTTGATTTTATTTTGGAACTGTTTGCACACCCACTGGGGTGAAGTAATAGCGCACTACAATATCCAGGATGCATTGGGATCCAGCCACGCCCGTGAGGCAGGCAGTACTTCAATGTGCGCAGAGACATTACGTGCCAGCAGTTGCTTTCATCACACGCCGCAGATGAAGGGAGCAAGTCCCGAAACGCGTTCGGCGTTCACAATATGGGAGAGGTGCTGCTGATCTACCTTGTGCTTGCAGGCTGCCATTAAAATCCTGAACGAAGTTGCTCCTTGTGGTCTCCCTCAATTAAGAGTGCCTGCATTGAATGGATTTTTGCGGCCAGCTCCGGTCGCGAGGAGGACCCGCCATAGAACAATAGATCCTGCCATTGTGCCTGATGGTGTTTGGAAACACAGGAAAGGAGGGTGAGCCGGTGGTCGTGCAGGACGACGCCCGCTCACCAGGAAGGCATCCACAAAGCGGCGCACTGGGTGACAGCCAGCTTCCCCCTCCACCCACTGGGGAAAGAATTTTGATTTTATTTTGGAACTGTTTGCACACCCACTGGGGTGAAGTAATAGCGCACTACAATATCCAGGATGCATTGGGATCCAGCCACGCCCGTGAGGCAGGCAGTACTTCAATGTGCGCAGAGACATTACGTGCCAGCAGTTGCTTTCATCACACGCCGCAGATGAAGGGAGCAAGTCCCGAAACGCGTCCGGCGTTCACAATATGGGAGAGGTGCTGCTGATCTACCTTGTGCTTGCAGGCTGCCATTAAAATCCTGAACGAAGTTGCTCCTTGTGGTCTCCCTCAATTAAGAGTGCCTGCATTGAATGGATACATATATATATTCACTGAAAAAACCATAGGTTATAGACCATATTTAGTTAGGAATTAGCATTTAAAAAACCTTATTTTACTCACACAAAACCATTGAAATTCCATATATAGTTAGTTGCACTAACTATATATCGCGCACCCGCAATCCACTGCTGATCATGTCACATATTACATCATTCATGACATGGTCAGTGACATCACTGATGACATCACTGATGACATCTCAAATGACATCACTGATGACATCACTGATGACATCTCATTTGACATCATTCTTGTGCTAATACGATAAACCTCTTCAGACTCTAATATAACCTTAGATACACTCAGTGTATACAGACACTCACACACTGCCACTCATCCATGGAGTTACTCACACACCCAGTCAGTCATGCAAAGAAACAATCTCACCTCCATTTCTTCAACTATACAGTTAAACACACCTTACTTATTGAAACATATACTAACACATATTTACTCTCTTATACAATCCCTGATACAAGTTCACAATGATCGATACAACCACTCACTCATTCAGTGGCTCTCATGCACAGTTATTTATATATGCCAACTCTCACATGTACTGTGTTTTACATATGTACTTACTATGACATGTAGCATTGAGATATCCATTCACTCATCAATACACTCATGCACACAGTCAACTGCCCATGTAGCTGTTTCCACATGCACTCTTGAACTCATACACCTAGTGAATAAACTGCTCACACATCTATGCATAGAGTCACACACCTTCCAGCCACCCCCACACAAACTCAATCTCCCATAGAAATACTTGGGCAACCAATTAATAACACATATAGCCTCTCGTATAGCTAATGATCAACACATGCAGCAGTTTACAGAACAACAGACATAATGATGCACAAATTAAGACAGTTTAGTCACTAACCCATGCATTCAGTGAGACACATTTAATCACTCACTCATACAGTCAGTCACGCACCTACTAAATCCTTCATCCAGACACTTATACATCCACTCATTCTTCAATATGTAAGACATATTTTAACTTTACAGAAACATACAGTCACTGGATGTTGTCATCAGTGATGTCATCAGTGATGTCATTTGAGATGTCATCAGTGATGTCATCAGTGATGTCACTGACCATGTCATGAATGATGTAATATGTGACATGATCAGCAGTGGATTGCGGGTGCGCGATATATAGTTAGTGCAACTAAGTATATATGGAATTTCAATGGTTTTGTGTGAGTAAAATAAGGTTTTTTAAATGCTAATTCCTAACTATATATGGTCTATAACCTATGGTTTTTTCAGTGAATTTTCAAGGTTTTGTAAATGCTAATTCCTAACTATATATGGTCTATAACCTATGGTTTTTTCAGTGAATTTCAATGGTTTTTTAATAGCAAATATCATAAGCTGTCGAATGTCAAGTACGTGGTAAGTGAAAACATTTTCGTGTTTATGCACACTGATCTGCTTTGAATGGTGCCCCCCCCCCCTCATTTCTATTAGGAGTACTCTCTCTTTGCAGATAGTGAAAGGTAGTTAACGCAGGCCTTTGCCCCCGTTGTAATCCGTCGTGCCTGCTTCTCTCTCCATTTGATTGATTGTTATCCAAGTATTTACTGTTTTAGAATTAGTTCTCTTTGGTTCATTCTCTATTTACAAACAAACACAGAGTCGCAATACTCTGTTTAGTCTTTGCAGATAACGAAAAATCGTGTAAAAAAAAAGAAAAGGAATCGAGCAAAATCAGTAGGCCACTAATGGGATCTCTTTTTGACCTCGCTAAAATAGAAACATTAGGAACAACCCCTCATGACAAATACAAAACTAGTGAAATGAACTGAACTCCACACAATGATGGCTGCAAAACAGCTCGGCTCCGCCACCCACCCCGCCCAAAATAACGATAAAGAACGGCTGCCATGATTGGTTGCGGAATGACCACGACGGAGCTACGAAATGGTGCTGCTCTCATGCTAACCCCAGCTTCAGTCTGAAACATCCAGAAACACTGTAGACTACCAATTCGATCAGTTCCGGTAGCGCCCCAATGTAACCCGGTAGAGAAGAACTAGCCCTCCCCTCTTTGACTGATGGTTCTTGTTGCCTGTCCCTTCTGTTGTCATTTAACAGAACTATTTAGCCTGCTGAAAGGGGTTGTGTTCCGACCGCTGGTTGGTGGAGACATTTTGACTATATTCTGTACCTGCGTTGTCGCGTAATGCGTCATATGACGCGCCGCGTTAGCGCATCCGGAAGTCATCCGGGGCGCGCAGCGCGTAACGTAAGCATAACAAGTCATGTGACTTGTTAATAAAACTTTTCATTGGTTCATTTTACTTTTCTTATTGTAATGATGAAAGGCTTGGTCATATGACCTAAAAATTACGCTTTTCATTACTTCCGAACATTATTTTTTCTTAAATATATGTTATAATGTTCCAGGCTAATGTACTTTCCCGGAAATTTTACAACTGTCCTGCAAGTAAAATATATTCTTTTTTCGAGAAAAAGAGCGTTTCTTCGTCCCATGACGGAGCCGTTGAGCAAAAGAGGGTCGACCTGCTGTCTTAGTCGCCGATACGCCTGAATATGAGATTCTTATCGATCACTTTATGTTGCAGGAATAGAAAACACAACAGCCCTTGACCATTTATCTTTACTGCGTTCCTTCGTATTATACCTTTTACCCTTCATGTAATTGGTCTGCTTTATTTCACTTGCCTTTTAATGATTCTAAAACAGTCACTATTATTAAAAACTTTACCAATGTATATACTACTACCATGTTTTCTTTTAAAAACCTTTATTGTGAAAATTTCATTATACAAATACGAGCCTATAACCACGTGGGCCTGCCACAGAGCAAACTGTAATCGTATATGATGAATAGACATTTACACTGTAGAGGAACGTAACGGGCGGGCCATTAGGTTGCAAGAACTAAGGTGTCTAACAGTTACGGAATCGGTGGACGTACATTTTATAATTAAAATACGACAGGGCCAGTTACAATAAAATTATCTAGATATACATTTGCGGGCAAGTACCATGGGTGACGTTAATTCGAAATTTCAACAGTACAGTAATCAATAACACATCAGAACTTAATATCAATAGGGATGTCGAAATATTCAATCAATTCTCGTCCCCGCCCGCCATGTGCTTCAAAACTGCATATGTATCTCGTGATTTCAAGGTTCTGCAACCAGTACACAACAAGGAGTTACGAGTCCCATTTATTCCGGCGCCATTTTGGGCGAGGACGGGCAGGTCCAGGATATAGTCAAAATGTCTCTACCAACCATCGACTATGATGATGTTCATATGCTGTATTTATTAGAGTAACACTCATCTGTCCACATGAAATTAATTTGCCACAATCTATACATGTAATTTTAATCTTTCCAAAGTTCTTCTAAATATTTGGGACCGTTTCCCTTGCCTCTGAAGCTCTCAGTGCCACTTCTTTGATGAATGTACTAGCAGGTCAGGGGTTCTCCTCCAAATCTCTCTTTTATGCAGCACTATAATTAATTGGTGCCACCTCTCCATATGACGATGCATGGTATAGTTACCACAACTATATTTTTTTTCGGTTCCTCTGGAGAGTTCATCGTGGCAGATGAAGCGTGTAACGTACCGGGCATTTACCTTTTTTTGCATGTACAGGAAAGGAAAAAAAAATCGAGCGTCCGAGTTCTAAGGTGTCCCAGGGCCATTTTAGTGGACCAGGCCCAAATCCAAAGAACAGGCCGCCATTTTGAGAGTCCTCTTGCAGCCGCCTGTCGCTGTAGCATCAAGAGCAGCCGAAACTCAGCTGAATGGCAACTGAAACGGTAAAGGGGCGCCCCACTACAGCAGACGAGCCTCCACCTAGGAAGGCCCATTCACGCCGGCTCCCCCCCCCTTCGGGCACCCCATGCCGTTATTCGGAGCAGTATTGTAGGATGGCCACACCAGTGCGGCAACTTGCTAGACATCACCTCGGTGGTAACCGAATCTCAACGCCTTGTGGTGTCTTCTATTCAAAAAACATTGTTATGCTGCCTTCGACCTATTCGCCGCAAGTGCGCACACAACTCAACTGCATAGCTTGCTAGACACCACCTCGGTGCCATCCGGATCTTGGAATGTCAGCACCTTTTGGTGTCTTCTCTTCAGAAAATATTGTTGCGCTGCCTTTGGCCCCATTCGCACATCAGTCCGCTACTGACGCCATCTCACAGGCTAATGGGGCGCCCCAGGCCGACTTTCAGCATTGTAGAATGACCACACCAGTACAGCAACTTGCTAGACATCACCTCGGTGCCATCAGGATCTCGGCGCCCCACTGCAGATGAAGTGCCTCTCAACTATGAAACCACCACGGTGACATCTGGATCTTGGCGCGTTGTGCTGCCTTCGGCCTATTCGCACATCGGTCCGCTACTGACGCCATCTCACAGGCTAATGGGGCGACCCACGCCGAGTTTCAGCATTGTAGGATGACCACACCAGTACAGCAACTTGCTAGACATCACCTCGGTGCCATCCGAATCTTGGCATCTCAACGCCTAGTGGTATCTTCCATACAAAAAATATTGTTACGCTGCCTTTGGCCCCATTCGCACATCAGTCCGCAACTTAGACATCACCTCGGTGCCATCCGGATCTTGGCATCTCAGCGCCTTGTGGTGTCAGTCAGAAAATATTGTTGCGCTGCCTTTGGCCCCATTCGCACATTGGTCCGCTACTGACGCCATCTCACAGGCCAACGGGGCGCCCCACGCCGACTTTCAACATTGTAGGATGGCCACAGAAGTGCGACAACTTACTAGACACCACCTCGGTGCAATCCGGATCTTGGCGCGTTGTGCTGCCTTCGGCCTATTCGCACATCGGTCCGCTACTGACGCAAACTCACAGGCCAACGGGGCGCCCCACGCCGACTTTCAGCATTGTAGGATGGCCACACCAGTGCACCTTACTAGACACCACCTCGGTGCCATCCGGATCTTGGCGCGTTGTGCTGCCTTCGGCCTATTCGCACATCGGTCCGCTACTGACGCCATCTCACAGGCCAACGGGGCGCCCCACGCCGACTTTCAGCATTGTTGGATGGCCACACCAGTGCGGCAACTTACTAGACACCACCTCGGTGCCATCCGGATCTTGGCGCGTTGTGCTGCCTTCGGCCTATTCGCACATCGGTCCGCTACTGACGCAAACTCACAGGCCAACGGGGCGCCCCACGCCGACTTTCAGCATTGTAGGATGGCCACACCAGTGCTGCAACTTGCTGGACACCACCTCGGTGCCATCCGGATCTTGGCGCGTTGTATTGCCTTCGGCCTATTCGCACATCGGTCCACTACTGACGCCGCCTCACGTGCCAACGTATTTTCTCCGCATTTTATACCCTATGCCGCATAACAGGTCATGTGACTTGTTTATAAAACTTTTCATTGGTTCATTTTACTTTTGGTTTCCTAATGATGGAAGGCTTGATCATATGACCTAAAAACAACACTTTTCATTGGATGAAAACTTTTTTTTTTTCCCAAACGATGAAAGCCCCACCTTGTTTCTGGATGTTTCAGACTAAACTGGCGTCAGCATGAGAGCACCACCATCTCGTAGCTCCGTCGTGGTCATTCCGCGAGCAATCATGGCAGCCGCTCCCCACCAGAAGCCTGCAGGAGTCGGGGCCCCCAAAACTTTTGATGAATTCTCAAGGCGGAGGGGACGCTTTCGAGAATGGGGTCCAAGACCTAGCAGACAAGCGTCCGATTTCCAAGGTGTCCCAGGGCCATTTCAGTGGACCAGGCCCAAAAAGGAAAGAGCCTGCCGCCATTTTGAGAGTCCTGTGACAGCCGCCTATCGCTGCACCGCAAGAGTGGGCGCAACTCAGCTGAATTGCGGCTTTTGACACAGTGGACCAAAAACGGACGGAATGGCAACTGAAACGGTAAAGGGGCGCCCCACTACAACAGATGACACTCCACCTGGAGAGGCCCGTTCACGCCGCCTCCCCTGGGGGCCCCACGCCGTTATTCGGAGCAGCATTGTAGGATACCAAAACCAGTGCGGCAACTTACTGGACATCACCTTGGTGCCATCGTTCTGCTGCCTTGGAACTATTCGCACAACAGTTTGCTACTGATGACCCACCCCCCGCGACGCCCCACGCCGTTATTTGCTGGGTGGCAACTTACTAGACATCACTTTCGTGTCATCTAGATTTCGGCGTGTTCTGCTGCCTTGGAACTATTCGCACAACAGTTTGCTACTGATGACCCACCCCCCGCGACGCCCCACGCCGGAAATCTGGACGTTGTGCTGCGTTGGGACTATTCGCACAGCCGACCGCTACTTCGTTGTTTTTCCCTAAAAATGTTTATATGTTATTACTATTTTTGTTTTCTTGTATATATTTATAAATTATTAAAGTTTTATAATCTTACTACTTTGTCGGAGTGCTATATATTTTTAATGTGACACATAATTGTAAAAACTTTGATGTACAAAGAGTCATCCCTGGAATCTTCCGCTTCACGCTCGGTCCCCTCCCCAATCACAATACAGGATGGTTTTCAGATAATAGCAATGCTTCTGCTGTGACGGATCTCATCGAGTGTGGGCCTTGATCTACTATAACTCCTTTGAAGAGGGGTGATTCTTTACAGCTGTGGCCATAAACTACATCTGCAGGGCTAGCTGATAGCCTAGGACCGGCCTGGACAATCGGACACAGAGGAAAAGGAGTGTCAGAGGGTGCGGTAGTGAATAGGGCGAAAGGGAGGTGTCGGGCGGGCACAGGGTGTAATTCTCAGGGAAGAGCAGCGCAGATGGGGGGAGGTTTATTACCCATGCATAAGACAGAGAGCGGGGGTGACCACTGCCTGGGTGAGATGCTTGCGAGGGTGGGGAGCCATGCTAAGGATCGACAGCGTGCACAGAGTGGGTCTGGTCAAGGCATCTAAAATGGCTGCCGTGCACGACAAAAGTGTGGCATTTGAAAAAAGACAAGATGGCGCAGACAATGTTTTTCAACACTTCCTGATTTCCTTCGAATCGAACGTTAACAGACGTTGGGGCATATTACCAAAGTTAAGCGATATTTATCCCTAACGATGCATTGCAAAGATTTTTTTACCGTCAGAAATTATCGCAGATAAACCTTGCTATTATCAAGGTTTATCGCAAATACGATAAAAAACGACCGCAATGCATTAATATCGCTGAAAACTCAGCGATATTCATGCATTACCGAGCTAATGCTCTTAGCCATGTTATCCACCTCCCATTGGATAACATGGCTAAGAACTGCTCAGGGCAGCTGTTACTTTTTGGAGATATTCGCGCTTATCTCGAATATTTCCAAAAGTTGATAATAGGAGATAGCGATGTTAGCGACTGTTTCCAGTCGCTAACATCTTGGCATGCCCACTTTGCATGTCATTAGTGATAAATATCACTCACATGCAAAGTGGGGCCCAAGATGGTCGCTATCTCCTACTAGCCGTCGCTAACTGGTGTTAGCAACAGCTAGGTAATACAGATATAATTTTATCTCCGCGAAGCGGAGCGCTGTTACAGATATATATCTTGTTTTTGAACGTTCATTTCTCAAAATGCACTGAAGCACATATATTGAGACCTAGCAAAGGCACATCGGGCTACCAGTCCCTAATATTTTACCAAGTTTCGTGCAAATCCATTCAGCCGTTCGATTATTATTATTATTTTTTTTTTTTGCCCCGCGGGGCCCTTTTAAAACCTCCACATCAAACCTAGGGGGTCAGCGAGGATCTACTATGCCCCCTTATGGTCATTTGCCCCTTCGCTTTGGCCTCCTCTTGTCTCTCGATCCTACCGAGAGACAAGATGGCGGCCGCTACGTACTGTTTGGAATGTTTACAGACACCGGAGAGCCAATCAGCTTCGCTTCGCAAAGCTCCGTAACGCGAAAAGTACGCGAAGCGGTGCGCTGTTACAGATATATATCTTTTTTTGAACGTTAATTTCTCAAAATCCACTGAAGCACATATATTGAGACCTAGCAAAGGCACATCGGGCTACCAGTCCCTACAATTTTGCCAAGTTTCGTGCAAATCCATTCAGCCGTTCGATTATTATTATTATTTTTTTTTTTTGCCCCGCGGGGCCCTTTTAAAACCTCCACATCAAACCTAGGGGGTCAGCGAGGATCTACTATTCCCCTTTATGGTCATTTGCCCCTTCGCTTTGGCCTCCTCTTGTCTCTCGATCCTACCGAGAGACAAGATGGCGGCCGCTACGGACTGTTTGGAATGTTGACAGACGCCGGAGAACCAATCAGCTTCGCTTCACAAAGCTCCGTTGCGCGAAAAGTACGCGTCCTGGAGCGCTGCCCAGTCCGCTGTTACAGATATATATCTTTTTTTAAACGTTAATTTCTCAAAATCCACTGTAGCACATATATTGACACCTACAAAAGGCACATCGGGCTACCAGTCCCTACAATTTTGCCAAGTTTCGTGCAAATCCATTCAGCCGTTCGGGCTAAAAGTGAGGCCAACCGCCCTATGGAAAACTCAATGTTAAAAACACGTTTTGGGACCCCCCTTTTTTCTCGACCCCCCCTGGACGAACCCCCCCCAATTTTCAGGGGCTGCTCAGAAACAAAATGTGCCATTTTCCTGAAAATTTCAGCCAATTCCGCCCACAAACGCCAAAGTTATTAGACATAGAATTTTCCAAAAACCCATAGAGAAAAAATCCTAACTATATATACCTACTGGCGACCGCCAGTAGGTAATGTGTGTGTGTGTGTGTGTATATATATATATATATATATATATATATATATATATATATATATATATATATATATTAGATCAACAAAGTTCGCCAGTCCCCCGGCCTTCTTGCGGCGGCGGGCTCGAGCGAGGAGGCGACCCCCTAATATTTTCAACACAGCAACTTTACCATTTGAAAGAAGTCAGCTCGAGCCCAAATCCATTTAGCGTGAAGTTTTATTAACCACACAGAATGCCAAAAACACCCGACGCGTTTCGGTGCAGCCGCACCTTGGTCACGGGTCTTGGTCACCCGTGACCAAGGTGCGGCTGCACCGAAACGCGTCGGGTGTTTTTGGCATTCTGTGTGGTTAATAAAACTTCACGCTAAATGGATTTGGGCTCGAGCTGACTTCTTTCAAATGGTAAAGTTGCTGTGTTGAAAATATATATATATAGATACATCGATGACATCCTCATGATATGGCGAGGTACATTGGAGGAAGTCACCAGTTTCATTGATACCTTGAATCGAAATTCATATAACCTTTCATTCACTTCACATATCAGTCAGGATGTAGCACATTTCCTAGATGTGACGCTAGAGGTCAGCCAGGGCAAGCTAGAGACCAAGCTGTTTAGAAAGCCCACTGTGGGCAATACTATATTGCATGCAGAAAGCCACCATCCCCCGCATTTAATTCGAAGCATCCCCTATGGGGAGATGCTTAGAATTAGACGTGTTTGCAGTTCAGAATCCCACTGCAGGGAGGCTCAAGCCGCAAGTAAGCAAAGGTTTTTAGTCAGGGGCTACAAGGAACATCTCATTGATTCAGCAATTAGTAAAGCTAATGCCCTATCCCGTACAGAAGCACTGACCCATAGAAAACATCAGAAACCCAGTGCTACCAGCAGTGAGCAGCCAGTCAGACTCATTTGGGCATACAATAGTCAGCATGGGGCGCTCAGGAAAATCGTTAATCAGAACTGGAATTTGATTAAACTGGATCCAGTTATAGGAGATTATATGTCTAACAAGCCAGCAATCACTTACAGGAAAGCATTTGCTATGCAAAATGCTTTGGTTAAATCCAGCCCCGAAGTGATTCCTCCTAGAAACTGGTTAGTGGCAAGCCGCGGATTTAGAAAATGTTCTAGCTGCAAGGCCTGCGCGCAGGGACTCAATAAGACCGAGTTTCTAACAGCTTTTTCTACAGTGCCACGAAAAATCACCAAGCAGCTGACTTGTAAATCAGAATATGTGGTGTATGTGCTGGAGTGCCCGTGTGGCCTGCAATACATTGGTAGCACCAAACTGCAGGTTCACAAGAGGGTGCTCCAGCACATCCGGGCCATCAACACCAGCGACGCCACATATTCTGTGGCTAGGCATTTCAAAGAGTTCCATAACAACAACAGTGGGCTCCTGAGATACTATGCCATTGACGCCATAGGCCCACTCAGAAGGGGTGGCAATAGAGAAGGGATCTTGAGGGCTCTCGAGACCAGGTATATCCTGGACATGGATAGTAAAAGCCCCAATGGGCTTAATTCCACGGAGGATTTTTACACTTGTCTATAGCTCCACATATTCCCACTACCCTTACCAATACCTTTATGATTCGTGCTGCTTACTGTTTTTTAGTATGTCTGTGTTCCGTAGCGTATGCCTTAAAATTGCTACTCACTGTATCAGATCTTCCGTAGCAAAGCTAACTGTATTATAGATTACTGTATGGGGCAATATATGAATAACATTGCTTTTTAACCTTCACTTGTTTATTCTGGTGCTTGTATTTCGACGTCTTAGGCAAAGATTGATTTAACACCTTTAGCAGGGTATGAGCGATTTTTGAAAGGGTATGTTTAACTCTCGGCCCTACATGTCTATCCGGCACTAAATTACCAGTTCAAACCCTAATGGTAATCATTGATAAATGTATGTAAAATATTCGTTGTATATAGATGTACATATATGAATTAATGTATATATTTTAATTAGAAGTTTTGCGGACCTTCATGCTGGACATACATTGGCTGTTGCATTTATGCAGTGACTACTTGGGAGCTAAACCGCATTAACAGAAGTTAATGCCCTTTTGCACAACTTGTAAACATATGAATTATGTCGCATTAGTATACTTTGGTTAATCACCACGTGTACAGTGATTTAATATAGCTGTCCGCTTTATCTTTTCAGCTTCTTTTTTTTTAATGTGCCGGATATAGAATGTGTATTTATACAGGAATAGTGAAAGCATTTGCACTTTATTGCCATACCTTGCTCCGGTTATTTGCACATGTATTGAAACAGTGTTTACAAGTGTGTTTTCAATCTGTCTATTTAAGTAACAACCAATCAGTAAGGACGCTGATGCCGCACCAGCACTTTAAATTCACGCAACTTTTTTCGTTGCGCCATGTGACCAAGCCCTCTGTGTAGGGCGAAACGTTATCCTGGCGTGGTGTGCGATAAAATAAAAAACTCACCTGCACTCTGGGTCTTCCGTGTCCTTGTTGGAGTTGGCTGATCATTGATAGCTGGCGCAGCGGCGGGGCACAAGCAGCGATATATATATATATATATATATATATATATAAGATTCGGTCTGGCCCAAGCTCGGAGGCTCCCGGGTGCTCTGGGGCGGTGCACGCGAGGCGCAGCAGGACCCGTATGTATATAAATATATATATATATATATCAAAACAATTCCTTTGCAGGCATAGAGTGATGCATCAATTATGCAAAAAAGGAGATAGAGAGAAATCTGGGTAGGTCCCAAGTTTAGGTGGAATGCAGCTCCTGTAGAGAGCACCCTCAACACCAGCGACACTCTAAATTTGCTCACCTCAATGTCTGCTTTTCTATCAAAGTTTTTAAGCATAGGATTAGCACAGTGCTATCCACGCCGAGATAGAAATGGACAAAGTCTTTTGCCATTTGTAGAACAAAGTCTTTAAGCATAGGATTAGCACAGTGCTATCCACGCCGAGCGGTACAATGACAAAAGCCATTTACCACTCCAGGCACAATATTACAGCTTTGGATTGGTAAAATACCATCCAAGTCAACCTGAAATTAATAAAAGCAACCCCTGACACGTGTTTCGCTGTCATTACAGCTCTTCAGAGAGGTGTAGCTTTGTCCAGACACAAGGGAGCACCCAGTATAAGTCAAAACAATTCCTTTTGCAGGCATAGAGTGACGCATAACTTATGCAAAAAAGAAGAAAGAGAGAACTCTGGGTAGTTCCCGAGTTTAGGTGGAATGCAGCTCCTGTATGGAGCATCCTCAGCACCAGCGACACTCTAAATTTGCTCACCTCAAATGTCTGCTTTTCTATCAACGTTTTTAAGTATAGGATTAGCACAGTACTATCCACACCGAGATAGAAATGGACAAAGTCTTTTGCCATTTGTACAACAAAATCTGTGCTAATCCTATGCTTAAAAACTTTGATAGAAAAGTAGACATTTGAGGTGAGCAAATTTGGAGTGTGTTGAGGGTGCTCTATTTTATATCTACCCAGATTCTCTCATTCTTGCCTATATATATATATATATATATATATATATATATATATATATATATATATATGGTAAGTTGTCGTCAAACAGCAAATCCGGCGCAGAAATGACAAGGCAAAACCCAGTAATGGTGCGTAGTTATTTTATTGTGCTTAACACCAATCCGCCATGATGCGTTTCGGCCTCACGAGGCCTTGATCACATGACGTCGTCATAGGGGCAGATTACCCATTTTAAAGTGCAACGTGCCATTACTTCCTAGACATAGAAAGCATACTCGCACACAAGTCACATAGTGTGAACTTAATGCAGATAGGAATTTAACAATGCCAAATGTGAGGCAGTTTACACTCCTAGTTTTGCACATAATTCAAAATTCAATGGTATCAGCAATTCAGAATAATTATAAAACACATAAATATATAAATATATTTAAAAATGTAAATACTCCAATTCATTGCTTAAAACCAACAGTCATCCATAAAATTGTATTGTAGAAAAAGGCTAAAAGTGTACTAATATATACCACTAAGCCAGATTCATTGGAATAGACAACATGGATGCTAAATCCTATTTCCTTACATCTGATTGGGAAACAGATTGAATAAGGCCCAAGTGGGCCAATCCATATAAATGTGCAAAATACTGCTGTGCAAGTCATATCATATAAATAATGGCAAGGAGAGAATAAGTGCTACAGGTGATAAAATGTAAAACAAGTGATAGTAAAATCTTCAATAAATACATTCGGGTGTGGAAACAGCGATTCAATATATTTACATCAGTACTCATACTAAAAGTTCATAATTCCTGTCTGGTGCTGATTTTACTTTTTGTTATAAATAAGTAAAACAATATTCGCTTGCATTGAGACCATTCGGCATCTTGGCATCGATCATTATATGTCGTGTTTCTAACTTACGCAATTGGGATTCGTGATCCCCGCCCCTCATCTGAGGAGGTACTGTGTCGATGACATAATATCTCAGCTCAGCGGCATTCTTACCATGACACTCCTCAAAGTGACGTGCAACGGGGTACGCCGCATCCGCATTGGTTATGGCCCTTAGATGTTGCGGGATCCGTGTGTACACCTGTGGTCTGGTCCTACCCACGTAACGCAGACTACAGGAACATTCCAACATGTAAACGGCGTACTCTGTACTGCAGGTCAACTTTTGTTTGATCTTAACAGGTTTCATGTTGAACGGTGTCATGTATTCTGTTTTGCTCACACCATTCCGGCAAGCCTTGCAGGTTGAGCATTTCAGAAAGCCCCTGCTGCTGTCAAGCCATGAGCTCTTAGTTCGAGCTTCAGGGCTGCTAGAAACAAGACTATCCTTCATGGATCTTGCTTTTTTTGTATGTTATGCTCGGTGTTCTAGTAACCAAACTGCCAACAACCGGGTCGCTGGTTATGAGGGACCAGTTGCATTTCACAATCTTGTGAAAAACCAGATGTTGGTTAATAAAGCCAAAGATAATTCGTGTCTCACTTGCTGCTGCAGGTTTAGAATTGTTCTTACTTTGAACAGCAGGAGCCAGGAGTTGCAGTCTGTCTTGGGAGGTGGCTCTATTCATTGCCCTGTCTATGATTTCAGGTTGATACCATCTATTGATGAATCTGGCTTTACATTCCATTTGCGCCAACCTGCATTCTCTGTCACTACTGCAAATTCTCCTGATACGGAGCATTTCCCCGTACGAGATGCTGCGTATCAGGTGCGCCGGGTGATGGCTGGCAGCATGCAAAATATATATGTAAAACCTACTGGCGGTCGCCAGTAGGCAGTTATAGTTAGAACCTATTTTCCATAGGAAATCAGCAAAATTCTATTTGCTATAACTTTGGTGCCGGTTGACCAATCTTCGTAAAGTTCTTAAAACTTATGAAGCGCTCTAGTCCGCTCCTATCCTAAAAGTTTGGGGGTGATTCGTCAAGCGGGGGCCGAGAAAAAAGGGTGGTCCCAAAACATGTTTTTCCCATGCAATTTCCCATAGGAACATTTAATCGCAGCTACAGCCCAAACTGATGAAAGGAATTACAACAAATTTGGCAAAGAGGTAGTCCTTGGTTCAGACTTGGGCCTTTTTGTTAATAGGTGTAAATCTGTTCAGTGGTTTTTTAGATATTAAAGGAAAAAATATATATATATCTGAGCAGAGCCTGATGCAGGTCTCATCGTGAGATCTGATTGACTGTCAGCACTTCCTCCAAGAAGTGTTGGCAGCCATCTTGGGACCAATACACATGATAGCACCTCATTAAAAAGCATTGCAGTGAATAAAAGGTTTTAAGGCTTAAGTTACATTATAAACCATTTGTTGATGGTACCATACTCATTTTAGAAATTGTGGTGTGTTCTAAGGTGATTTTACCATGTGAAAAAGCCTTCTGCTGGAATATCATGATTCATGTTTGAGAGAAAACTATTTCCTTATGCTTTTCCCACAGAGGTTTGGAAGGTGATCTCTAAGATAAATTGAGAGCATATTATCTGTAAATTCACATTATCTTTCTTAGTCATGTGAGAATGAAGTCTGACAATCTCAGTAAAACATGTACATCCAACAAGGGCAGAGACTGTCAGTTGATTCATTTGTGTTCTACTTCAGCTTCCCAGAGCATTCTAAAGAACAACTAGAGTGCTAACAGCCTTACTTAGGACAAAAGTATAGCACACCTGAAGCCATCTTGATTGGAATAAAGTGGTAACTCTTAAAACATTTAATTTAAAAAGGAACAACAGGAGGGGGTTCATTTTGCCATAGAAAGTATGATTAGTGCTGCAGAAAGAAAAATTGGGTAACATTTTGCGTGACTTCTCAAATCCTCTTCTACTTCATTAAAAAAAAATTCTGACATGCAGACTGAAACATATACTTTCAATACCAGCAGCAGACTTCCCTCGTGAGCAGTAGCTTTACTACAGTGATCTAATGAGCAACTAGAGTGCTAACATTCAGAATGTATGGCAACTGTGAGACACATCTGAATGCCTTCTTGATGGAACCAATGTAAAAAACTGAAAGTATTTCCTACTGAGGAGACTGTAGTAAATGAGGAAATTAGGAAACTTCATAACAACTGAGTCTCCCAAGTTGGCCGCCAGACACAAAAGAGCCCAAATGTAGCACAAATATCACCCAGGTGTAGCCCAAGTATAGCCCAGTGACAGAATGTCCCAGAGTGTTCTAAAGAACAACAAGAGAGCTAACAGTCCTACTTATCACAAAAGTATAGAACACCTGAAGCCATCTTGATAGGAATAAAGTGGTAACAATTAAAACATTTAATTTGCAAAGGAACAAAATGAGGGGCTTCATTTTGCCATAGAAATTATGATAAGTAGTGCAGAAAGAAACATTAGGGCACATTTTGACTTCTCAAATCCTGTTCTAACTCATAAAAAAATTCTAACATGCAGACTGAAACATGCACTTTGAATACCAGCAGCATACTTCCCTGGTGAGCAGTAGCTTTACTACAGTGATCTAATGAGCAACTAGAGTGCTAACATTCAGGATTTATGGCAATTGTGTGACACATCTGAATTCCTTCTTGATGGAACCAAAGTAAACAACTGGAAGTATTTCCTACTGAGGAAACTGTAGTAAATGAGGAACTTAGAACACTTCATAACAAATAAGTCTCCCAAGATGGCCACCTGAGACAAAAGAGCCCAAATGTAGCACACATTTCACCCAGATGTAGCCCAAGAATAGCCCAATGACAGAATGTCCTGGAGTGTTCTAAAGAACAACGAGAGCGCTAACAGTCTTACTTATCACAAATGTATGGAACACCTGAAGCCATTTTGATTGGAATAAAGTGGTAACATTTAAAACATTTAATTTGCAAAGGAACAAAATGAGGGCTACATTTTGCCATAGAAAATATGATTAGTACTGCAAAAAGAAAAATTAGGGCACATTTTGACTTCTCAAATCCTCTTCTAGCTCTTAAAAAAATGTCTAACCTGCAGACTGAAACATGCACTTTGAATACCAGCAGCAGACTTCCCTGTTGAGCAGTAGCTTTACTACAGTGATCTAATGAGCAACTAGAGTGCTACCATTAAGAATGTATGGCAAATGTGGGACACATCTGAACGCCTTCTTGATGGAACCAAAGTAAAAAACTGAAAGTAGTTCCTACTTAGGAGACTGTAGTAAATGAGGAAATTAGGAAAATGTATAACAAATAAGTCTCCCAAGATGGCCACCAGAGACAAAAGAGCCCAAATGTAGCAAACATATCACCCAGATGTAGACGACGTATAGCCCAAAGACAAAATGTCCTGAAGTGTTCTAAAGTACAACTATAGCGCTATCAGTCTTACCTATGACAAAAGTATGGAACAGCTGAAGCCATCTTGATTGGAATAAAGTAGTAACACTTAATACATTTAATTTGCAAAGGAACAAAATGAGGAGCTTCATTTTGCAATAGAAATTATGATTAGTACTGCAAAAAGAAAAACTATGGCATATTTTGACTTCTCAAATCCTCTTCTAGCTCATAACAAAACTTCTAACCTGCAGACTGAAACATGCACTTTGAATACCATCAGCAGACTTCCCTGGTGAGCAGTAGCTTTACTACAGTGATCTAATGAGCAACTAGAGTGCTAACATTCAGAATTCATGGCGAATGTATGACACATCTGAATGCCTTCTTGATGGAACCAAAGTAAAAAAATGAAAGTATTTCCTACGAGGAGACTGTAGTAAATGAGATAATTAGGAAACTTCATAACCAATAAGTCTCCCAAGATGGCCACCAGAGACAAAAGAGATCGAATGTAGCACAAATATCACCCAGATGTAGCCCAAGTAAAGCCCAATGACAGAACGTCCCAGAGTGTTCTAAAGAACAACTAGATTGCTAAAAGTCGTACTTATGACAGAAGTATGTCACACCCAAAGCCATCTTGATTGGAATAAAGTGGTAACACTTAAAACATTTAATTTGCCAAGGAACAAAATGAGGGGGATCATTATGCCATAGAAATTATGATTAGTGCTGCAGAAAGAAAAATTAGGGCACAATTTGACTTCTTAAATCCTCTTCTATGTCATTAAAGAAATCTGACATGCTGACTGAAACATGCACTTTGAATACCAGCAGCAGACTTCCCTGGTGAGAAGTAGCTTTACTACAGTGATCTAATGAGCCACTAGAGTGCTAACATTCAGAATATATGGCAAATGTGTGACACATCTGAATATCTTCTTGATGTAACCAAAGCAAAAAACCTGAAAGAATTTCTTACTGAGGAGACTTTAGAAAATGAGGAAATTAGGAAACTTCAAAACAAATAAATCTCCCAGACATGGGTCCCGTGCTCTCCATGCCACGGAAGTCAAGCGTTGCGTACCATAATGCGCATGTGTCGCGAATGCGCGGGAGCAGGAGTCGCATATCAATCGCTCACATCACGTAATATTCAATGTATATGATGTAACTGAAAAACACGCAGCCGTCGCACACCGTACGCAGATCCTTCAAGACTTTTCTAAAATGGCGGCTAGAATCAGCGCAACCACTGTAATGTGTACGCTTTGGGTGCGCAACTCAGAAAAAAAATTGGAAAATGTTATTTATAAAAGAAAATAATATTAATATATGAAGAGAAAAAAATAAAACCAAACAATGAAACAATATTTCAGTTTGATATTAAAAAAAAAAATTGTGTGCAATTTTTAGAAAAAATATATAATGTCATTTAATGAATACAATATTTATAAATAAACAATTCAAAAACTGTATAAAATCAGTACAAAAAATAGGTATAACTACTATTGCACTTTTAGCATTTAAAAAACCTTTGAAATTCACTAAAAAAAACATAGGTTTCAGAGACGTTATAGTTAGAAATTAGCATTTAAAAAAGCATTGAAATTCACTGAAAAAAACAAAGGTTTCAGAGACGTTATAGCTAGAAATCAGCTTTTAAAAAACCATAGAAATTCACCGATAAAACCATAGGTTTCGGGGGTGTTATAGTTAGCTGGACATTTCAATCATAGAAAACCATGGAGATTCCTCTATAACTGCCGCAACCGCAAGGCACTGCTGATGATGTCACATATTACATCATTCATGACATGTGGATTTTAATATTTGCCGCGATGTCTGACTGCTGCGACAGCTCTGGATGAATAAATGGTGACAAGATACGGAACCCGCCTGAGATGTCATCAGTGATGTCACTGACCATGTCATGAATGATGTAATATGTGACATCTTCAGCAGTGGATTGCGGGCGCGCAAAATATAGTTAGTACAACTAACTATATCGGAGGAACTTCAATGGTTTTGTATGAGTGAAATGTCTAGCTAACTATAACACCCCTAAAATCTACAGTTTTTTCAATGAATTTCTAAGGTTTTTTAAATGCTAATTCCTAATTATATCAGGCCTGAAACCTATGGTTTTTTCAGTGAATATATATATATATATATATATATACACATCTCACTGCTTCTATGTATGAGATAAAAGGGGCAAAGCAATGCAAAGTATAAAAAAACAAGCCAGGTATTTAAAAACATCCCAGGGAATGAAACATTGTTGTTGTTGTAAAAGTGTTTTCACTACTCATATTTGACACACTCCTAACCAGAAATCGAAACAAAGCGGACTCATAAATGGACATGGAGATCGGCATCGATGTAGTGACCCCATGGCTTTTCTGTGCCAAGAAGGATGATCATCCGTGATTCAGATTTGTGCAGTTCTAACTCCCTATTACCTACACGTGGATGCGCTTTAATGAGTTTCAAACCATAATATTGTAAATAGGTCATGATACCTTGAAGCTTGTCCCAAAAATGCTTAGCCATGGGGTAGGTGTGATCCTGATGTTTAATCGCTCTGATGTGCTACAAAATCCTGAGTTTTAACTGAATAGTAGTGCTACCCACATAGCACAACCCACAGCCACGTTGCAATACATATACAACATATTCAGTGTCACCAGTAATCAGTTATCTGATTTTGATCATTCTGCTCTCAAATGTCTGGTATTCTGTGCAGTTCAGTCCACATTTACAAGCCTTACAGGTGGCACATTTTGTGAATCATAAATTCCTTTCGGTCAGCAAGTTGGATTCTGAATGTTACATAAATCTACTTAACAAATACCCCAAGGAGGGTGCCTTCCGATATGTAATCTTGGGGTGCTGGCCAACTACATCTTTCATATGCTCATCATGTTTCAAAATGTGCCAATTCCTGTTCATCACAGAACTAATTAGACTCTATTCCGTACTGTATCCCCTAAAAAATACTTTGGCCTGGGGGATGGGGACCCTGGGGCCGAATGCAGCTGGGGAGGGGGATGCTTGCCTCTCCCCTATACAAAAATGACAGGCCATGGGAGATGGGGAACCCAGGACTGAAAGCGGCCTTGGGAGGGGTGATGCGTACCCCATCACTCTTACAAATACATTGGGACCCTGGAGACTGAAAATGGCCCAAGGAAGGGAGCAACCTGCTGCCCCCTTCCAAAAAACTTCATCAGGCCCTGTCATCTACCCCAAACCAGGTCCTGGCCCACCCCAGGTGGTTAAGAAAAAAAGCCCCCTTCTTTTATTTTGTAAATTTTGCAATGGATTCATGGATCCTCTGCAAATTCAGGGCAAAATACCAAAAAAAATGAGGGCCCTGTCCGAGGTCCTTTTGGGGCCCCACCACCAGGTCAAAGTGGTCAGGGTATCTGTTTCCTGCCCTCATATGTGTTATGCCTTTTTTTAACGATTTTGTTAGGACTCTTCACTGAGTCCCAAATTCTAGGATGTTTGCATCCTCTTTCATGTTGAAGTGGTTGCAGCCAATCAGATCCCACTTTGATATCTATCAGTTCTTGGATCCTCCGCGACGTAAATTATCCAAATGCTTTGAACCTCTACAAAACTACTGAACAAAGTTACACAAAAACAAAAGAATCACTCTTTCTGGACTAAGGTCTAGCTTTTTGCCAAGTTTAGTGTAAATCGGTTCAGCTTTTTAGGCTTTAGTTGTCGCCAAAGTTCCTATAGAGCAATTAAATGGGGAAAATGTATTTTGGGACCCCCAATTTTTCTCAACCCCTGCTTGACGGATCACACCAAAACTTTCCATGTGCAAACTAAGCAAAAAGCAGCACTTTTTTGGAAAGTTTCATAGAGATCCATCAAACAGGGCCAAAGTTATTGGCAACACAAAAATGCATTTTCTATGGAAAAACAATCCTAACTATAACTACCCAAAACACCTACTAACTCCAAGAACCTCGGAATCATCATTGTTGGCAAATTCAACATGATTGCCCAAATCAATGCCTTATGCTTCCATACCCTGAAGATGCTGAGGAAGATTTTCAAATGGCTTACAATCAGCACCCAGAAAACCAATACACACGCCCTGGACACAAGTAAGATGGACCCTATAAACAGGATTATAAAAAACTCAACAGCAGGCAGCAGTTCATACAGAACTATGCTGCCAGAATCACTCTCAACCTTCAACACTGCACTCACATCACATCACACCCAAAGGAGTTCCCTTGACTCTCCATACACAAACAAGTATGATTCAAACTCCTCACCCAAACTTTGAAGGAACTACATAAGAGTGACAAGGGATACCTCAACAATCACATCTACTTTCACAAACCTTCCTGACACCTCTACTCATCCAGACTCCTACTTGCACACATCCCATGCATAGAGGAAACCAGATCCAATGGTCAATCCTTCTCCTACATTGCTCCTAAAGCATCGAATGACCTGCCACTACTCATAATAGCCTTCTCCTTACTTCCTGAGTTCTGCAAGAAGCTGAAAACCTGGCTTTTTGAGTAGTCCCAGTAGACCTCAGTTTTGCTAGAATCTCACATGTGCAGTGCCAGGACACCCTCCTAAGATATAGTGTGCTCTGCAAATCTACATAACATAGCATGACAGAACAGAAAACATAACATAACTTAGGATAACATAACATATGTTTAAGGTTGTGAGTGAGATTTAAAGGTGTGCTCCAATCATGTTTCAGATACCTTTAGAAGTGCTTATGCAGAAAAGCAAAAGAGATATAGGAGCTCAGCTTGCTTTTACATCTTTTCATCTTGTAACCTGCACCTGACGGATAATGTTTTAGAGGGCAGCCCTGATGTTTTGCACATGGCGCACTAGATAGTTGTTGATCATCTTTATTACAAAGGTGATTAGGTAACTTGTCACTTTAAACACCACATTTTTCATGTTCAGCTTACCATTGGTGGACACTACAACTATGGGCTGGGTGTGGCTAGATGGCTGGATGGGCTTACAAAGTACTTGGAAGCAGCTTATTTGTGTCAGTAGGTTGGACCTGACCTTTGCTTTCTGGGCAGAGAAACCTCCTGCCAATCTGTTTGTTTCAATTATGCCAGCAGTGTGGTTAGAGCCATTCTTACATGGTTTTCATACTGGTAGCACCTAAATATTCCACTGCACTCTTTGAGTCCAGAGGTTACTAGATATGATAGGAATAGGGAATACGTTTATTTAGCATCGATAATTAAAACCATTGCACTTTTAACCATAAAATGTTTTTTTTAAAACATCCTTTTGGTTGATAGACATTAAAAGCCCTTATGCAAAAGATTCTGTACAGTAAAACTCAAGGTTACATAAGTTCTTGGAGGTAGCCCTCAGTGGCTTAGTGCTATAGCAGATCAGTCACAGCCCAGTTCTTAGTCGGGGTGTAGTTAAAAAAATATTTGCATGGTTAAA
Organism: Lissotriton helveticus; assembly: GCF_964261635.1. NCBI lineage: Eukaryota > Metazoa > Chordata > Amphibia > Caudata > Salamandridae > Lissotriton > Lissotriton helveticus. The sequence goes on from NC_136063.1 coordinate 665,386,960, forward strand.
GCATTGTACCAGTGCGGTTAGGGGTTGAGTCCGTAGAGTGGTCATTATTGCAACGTGTTCCCATCAGATAGGTGTCATACATTAGCAGATCCTTGTTTGTCTTTCGCGTTTTTGAGCAGTTTTTGTTCAGCTATCATTAGGAATTTTACTAGTCGGCTGTTTAGCTGGGTGTTTTCTGGGTTTAGACAGGCTAACACAGCTTGCCTCCTAGAGCGAATACCCTTCAGATTAAACGGTTTTATTAGGAGTTTCCGCCGTGCTTGGAGCATTTCTTTGCATAGGCAGATTAGATGTAATATATCGCCTTGCTTTGCGTTGCACAGTCTACACGTGTCTTGTGCTGGTGGTCTTTGCCATGGTGGAAGATGCTGAGCGCAAGGCAGAATTCCCAGTCTATGCCTCAAAATACTCATTTTTGTTGTCTTAGGGTACCCCTGGTTAAAGTATATTTGGGGAGCAAATGCTTTATATGAGTTAAGGGTCATCTGTGCATGAGCTCTGTTTGAAAAGGTTGCCTTATCTTCCACCAGTGAAATTTGTTTAATAGCCTTCCAGACCAGTTTTTTGAAGTTATGATAGCCGATTTGGGCATCCCATAGCCCCTTGAGTTTGGTGTATTCTAAGGCTGACTGGAGATAGTCTCTGGCTTGGAGTGCTCCCTGTGGTGTAAATCGTACCACAACAGATGGTTAAGCAGGTGAATGGGGGAACCTCTAATCTTAGACCGTGGTACAAAAGGGGGTGGTGATGGACGGAGCAGCTGAACCAATCAGACACTCACACCCAGTCAACAGATCTGGGTTTAATCCATCACCGTTCTTTAGCCCACTCTGCCACCCCAGTTCAGACATGGCCATATGCAAATCAGTCAGACCCTGTGCCTCATGGGAACAGTCCAGCCCGAACTGCCAAGCCATGTTATTTATAAAAGAAAATAATATTAATATATGAAGAGAAAAAAATAAAACCAAACAATGAAACAATATTTCAGTTTGATATTAAAAAAAAAAATTGTGTGCAATTTTTAGAAAAAATATATAATGTCATTTAATGAATACAATATTTATAAATAAACAATTCAAAAACTGTATAAAATCAGTACAAAAAATAGGTATAACTACTATTGCACTTTTAGCATTTAAAAAACCTTTGAAATTCACTAAAAAAAACATAGGTTTCAGAGACGTTATAGTTAGAAATTAGCATTTAAAAAAGCATTGAAATTCACTGAAAAAAACAAAGGTTTCAGAGACGTTATAGCTAGAAATCAGCTTTTAAAAAACCATAGAAATTCACCGATAAAACCATAGGTTTCGGGGGTGTTATAGTTAGCTGGACATTTCAATCATAGAAAACCATGGAGATTCCTCTATAACTGCCGCAACCGCAAGGCACTGCTGATGATGTCACATATTACATCATTCATAACATGTGGATTTTAATATTTGCCGCGATGTCTGACTGCTGCGACAGCTCTGGATGAATAAATGGTGACAAGATACGGAACCCGCCTGAGATGTCATCAGTGATGTCACTGACCATGTCATGAATGATGTAATATGTGACATCTTCAGCAGTGGATTGCGGGCGCGCAAAATATAGTTAGTACAACTAACTATATCGGAGGAACTTCAATGGTTTTGTATGAGTGAAATGTCTAGCTAACTATAACACCCCTAAAATCTACAGTTTTTTCAATGAATTTCTAAGGTTTTTTAAATGCTAATTCCTAACTATATCAGGCCTGAAACCTATGGTTTTTTCAGTAAATATATATATATATATATATATATATATATACATCTCACTGCTTCTATGTATGAGATAAAAGGGGCAAAGCAATGCAAAGTATAAAAAAACAAGCCAGGTATTTAAAAACATCCCAGGGAATGAAACATTGTTGTTGTTGTAAAAGTGTTTTCACTACTCATATATTTGACACACTCCTAACCAGAAATCGAAACAAAGCGGACTCATAAATGGACATGGAGATCGGCATCGATGTAGTGACCCCATGGCTTTTCTGTGCCAAGAAGGATGATCATCCGTGATTCAGATTTGTGCAGTTCTAACTCCCTATTACCTACACGTGGATGCGCTTTAATGAGTTTCAAACCATAATATTGTAAATAGGTCATGATACCTTGAAGCTTGTCCCAAAAATGCTTAGCCATGGGGTAGGTGTGATCCTGATGTTTAATCGCTCTGATGTGCTACAAAATCCTGAGTTTTAACTGAATAGTAGTGCTACCCACATAGCACAACCCACAGCCACGTTGCAATACATATACAACATATTCAGTGTCACCAGTAATCAGTTATCTGATTTTGATCATTCTGCTCTCAAATGTCTGGTATTCTGTGCAGTTCAGTCCACATTTACAAGCCTTACAGGTGGCACATTTTGTGAATCATAAATTCCTTTCGGTCAGCAAGTTGGATTCTGAATGTTACATAAATCTACTTAACAAATACCCCAAGGGGGGTGCCTTCCGATATGTAATCTTGGGGTGCTGGCCAACTACATCTTTCATATGCTCATCATGTTTCAAAATGTGCCAATTCCTGTTCATCACAGAACTAATTAGACTCTATTCCGTACTGTATCCCCTAAAAAATACTTTGGCCTGGGGGATGGGGACCCTGGGGCCGAATGCAGCTGGGGAGGGGGATGCTTGCCTCTCCCCTATACAAAAATGACAGGCCATGGGAGATGGGGAACCCAGGACTGAAAGCGGCCTTGGGAGGGGTGATGCGTACCCCATCACTCTTACAAATACATTGGGACCCTGGAGACTGAAAATGGCCCAAGGAAGGGAGCAACCTGCTGCCCCTTTCCAAAAAACTTCATCAGGCCCTGTCATCTACCCCAAACCAGGTCCTGGCCCACCCCAGGTGGTTAAGAAAAAAAGCCCCCTTCTTTTATTTTGTAAATTTTGCAATGGATTCATGGATCCTCTGCAAATTCAGGGCAAAATACCAAAAAAAATGAGGGCCCTGTCCGAGGTCCTTTTGGGGCCCCACCACCAGGTCAAAGTGGTCAGGGTATCTGTTTCCTGCCCTCATATGTGTTATGCCTTTTTTTAACGATTTTGTTAGGACTCTTCACTGAGTCCCAAATTCTAGGATGTTTGCATCCTCTTTCATGTTGAAGTGGTTGCAGCCAATCAGATCCCACTTTGATATCTATCAGTTCTTGGATCCTCCGCGACGTAAATTATCCAAATGCTTTGAACCTCTACAAAACTACTGAACAAAGTTACACAAAAACAAAAGAATCACTCTTTCTGGACTAAGGTCTAGCTTTTTGCCAAGTTTAGTGTAAATCGGTTCAGCTTTTTAGGCTGTAGTTGTCGCCAAAGTTCCTATAGAGCAATTAAATGGGGAAAATGTATTTTGGGACCCCCAATTTTTCTCAACCCCTGCTTGACGGATCACACCAAAACTTTCCATGTGCAAACTAAGCAAAAAGCAGCACTTTTTTGGAAAGTTTCATAGAGATCCATCAAACAGGGCCAAAGTTATTGGCAACACAAAAATGCATTTTCTATGGAAAAACAATCCTAACTATAACTACCCAAAACACCTACTAACTCCAAGAACCTCGGAATCATCATTGTTGGCAAATTCAACATGATTGCCCAAATCAATGCCTTATGCTTCCATACCCTGAAGATGCTGAGGAAGATTTTCAAATGGCTTACAATCAGCACCCAGAAAACCAATACACACGCCCTGGACACAAGTAAGATGGACCCTATAAACAGGATTATAAAAAACTCAACAGCAGGCAGCAGTTCATACAGAACTATGCTGCCAGAATCACTCTCAACCTTCAACACTGCACTCACATCACATCACACCCAAAGGAGTTCCCTTGACTCTCCATACACAAACAAGTATGATTCAAACTCCTCAACCAAACTTTGAAGGAACTACATAAGAGTGACAAGGGATACCTCAACAATCACATCTACTTTCACAAACCTTCCTGACACCTCTACTCATCCAGACTCCTACTTGCACACATCCCATGCATAGAGGAAACCAGATCCAATGGTCAATCCTTCTCCTACATTGCTCCTAAAGCATCGAATGACCTGCCACTACTCATAATAGCCTTCTCCTTACTTCCTGAGTTCTGCAAGAAGCTGAAAACCTGGCTTTTTGAGTAGTCCCAGTAGACCTCAGTTTTGCTAGAATCTCACATGTGCAGTGCCAGGACACCCTCCTAAGATATAGTGTGCTCTGCAAATCTACATAACATAGCATGACAGAACAGAAAACATAACATAACTTAGGATAACATAACATATGTTTAAGGTTGTGAGTGAGATTTAAAGGTGTGCTCCAATCATGTTTCAGATACCTTTAGAAGTGCTTATGCAGAAAAGCAAAAGAGATATAGGAGCTCAGCTTGCTTTTACATCTTTTCATCTTGTAACCTGCACCTGACGGATAATGTTTTAGAGGGCAGCCCTGATGTTTTGCACATGGCGCACTAGATAGTTGTTGATCATCTTTATTACAAAGGTGATTAGGTAACTTGTCACTTTAAACACCACATTTTTCATGTTCAGCTTACCATTGGTGGACACTACAACTATGGGCTGGGTGTGGCTAGATGGCTGGATGGGCTTACAAAGTACTTGGAAGCAGCTTATTTGTGTCAGTAGGTTGGACCTGACCTTTGCTTTCTGGGCAGAGAAACCTCCTGCCAATCTGTTTGTTTCAATTATGCCAGCAGTGTGGTTAGAGCCATTCTTACATGGTTTTCATACTGGTAGCACCTAAATATTCCACTGCACTCTTTGAGTCCAGAGGTTACTAGATAAGATAGGAATAGGGAATAAGTTTATTTAGCATCGATAATTAAAACCATTGCACTTTTAACCATAAAATGTTTTTTTTAAAACATCCTTTTGGTTGATAGACATTAAAAGCCCTTATGCAAAAGATTCTGTACAGTAAAACTCAAGGTTACATAAGTTCTTGGAGGTAGCCCTCAGTGGCTTAGTGCTATAGCAGATCAGTCACAGCCCAGTTCTTAGTCGGGGTGTAGTTAAAAAAATATTTGCATGGTTAAAGCATTGTACCAGTGCGGTTAGGGGTTGAGTCCGTAGAGTGGTCATTATTGCAACGTGTTCCCATCAGATAGGTGTCATACATTAGCAGATCCTTGTTTGTCTTTCGCGTTTTTGAGCAGTTTTTGTTCAGCTATCATTAGGAATTTTACTAGTCGGCTGTTTAGCTGGGTGTTTTCTGGGTTTAGACAGGCTAACACAGCTTGCCTCCTAGAGCGAATACCCTTCAGATTAAACGGTTTTATTAGGAGTTTCCGCCGTGCTTGGAGCATTTCTTTGCATAGGCAGATTAGATGTAATATATTGCCTTGCTTTGCGTTGCACAGTCTACACGTGTCTTGTGCTGGTGGTCTTTGCCATGGTGGAAGATGCTGAGCGCAAGGCAGAATTCCCAGTCTATGCCTCAAAATACTCATTTTTGTTGTCTTAGGGTACCCCTGGTTAAAGTATATTTGGGGAGCAAATGCTTTATATGAGTTAAGGGTCATCTGTGCATGAGCTCTGTTTGAAAAGGTTGCCTTATCTTCCACCAGTGAAATTTGTTTAATAGCCTTCCAGACCAGTTTTTTGAAGTTATGATAGCCGATTTGGGCATCCCATAGCCCCTTGAGTTTGGTGTATTGTGGAAAAATACAAACTGGGGGGGCACTACCAACCAGAATATAAGATCCTTAATTATTGCCCGGCGATGTCGCCTCTTGAACCCACACAGAAGTTAAACTATTGAAGAGGCAGGCGCTGGAGACTGGAAGGCAGGAAACAAGGTTTTTATTCTCTCCGGAGGAGAACACAACGAAACGGACAGAAGGTATCGTTCTGAGGTGCTCTAACTGCATCCCGGAGGCCTGGCCTCTTATACACGAGTTTATCTCTTTATTACATGTAACACATTCTCGTTGATACTTTGATGTACGGAAAGACATCCTCAGAATCCCCCCTTCCCAGCCCGTTCCCATGCAAGGCTATAGTGGAAGTCCCCGCCCCGTTCACAACAGGTGATGATCATTGCGCAGCTGGGTATTCCGCCGATTCACGGAGTGTGCGGGTTTCGATCGGATCTCGTGGGGTGGGGGGGCTTTGATCATCTCGGGGATCCTTTGAGGAGGGAAGCTTCCTATTGTATGGGGAGGGGCAAGAGGTTGGTATCGGCAGAGCCAGGTGTCGGTCTGGGAACGGGGAAGACAAACGGGCACACGGGGAAAAGGGGTTTGCATCAAAAGGGCCGGAGATCATGACGGGGAAACAGGGAGGTGTCGCGCTGGGAACAGGATGAGGGCCTGGGGCAGAGCAGCGCCGAAGAGGGGTTTATGACCCAAGGCAGGTGCAAGCAGGGGGTTGCTAGCGAAGTTAGGAGGGAGAGAGAGAGAGATGCGCTGGCTCTCGGCGAGAGCCGGGAAGCCATGGTGTCCAAAAATGGCGGCTGTTTTACGCGCACAAAAGGTTTAAGGAGAGCAAGAGGGCGCCGATAATGTTGACGGTTTTCAGCCTAACTTTTAACAGTCCTCCCTTTTCAACATATCTAGCCAACTTGCTTATTCAATGTCAATTTTCATCAAATTCCTAACTTCGGTATCATATAATGCCCTCATATGTTCGCTTCCAATGTCCACAGTTTTGGGAAAAATACAACTCGCACATAAAGAACACATAGGTGGCAAACATTGAATTCCTAAGCATAGGCCACATATTACAACTACGGGAATCAGGATAATGGTGAGCAGTCTCCAGCCCCAGCTTTTGACGGTGTCCCAGAACCAACCACCAAGCGACCATTCTTCTTGCTCTTGGTGGACTTCCGAAGAGGGTCTGTGAAGATGTTCGATGGCTTTGTACACTGAGGGTGAGTTGTCCGGTATGTATGTACAACAGCTGGCCCCAATAATGCGGCATGCTCCTCCACGGTCCGCCAGAACTACATCTAGAACGAGGCGGTTCTGAAGGGCCACCAAACGGACCGCTTGGAGCTCGGCAGTGTTGTTGGCAAAGATGCCCGCTGTGATGTTCATGGTTGTCTCGACTGCCTGAGTCAAATGTCGGATGGCACGGCTGTTTGCCATCGGGCCCCAGAGGGGGACGAGTCCTTTCATAGCATCGAGGAACTGTGCTCCTGTTGAGTCGGCTTGCTCAACGTCTTTTGCTCGTTTTTGCCTGTGGTGATTCGCTGGGGCCACATAAGTTGGAGGAAGGACGAAGGAGATGTAGCGAGTGCCCCCCCAGCCTTTGGGGAGCCAGGTGTAGGCCTTCGTGCCACAGATGAAATACATGTTTGGGGAGGACACAAAGGAAGGTGGATCCGTGGAGTCCAAAGTTCTGGTAAAGCGGCAAGCGCTGTGACCCACCAGCTGTGTCCCAAGTCCTTCTACACACATGTGGCCTGTGACGTTGATGACCGTCAGGGCTACGGTCAGAGTGGCAGCCGTTCGTTTCCGCAGATAGGAGAAGGTGGGTCTGGTTGGATTGTTGAATACCTGCATTTCGATTCGTTCTTTGGCCGGAATGTCCATTTGGATTGAGTCGCTGGGGTTCAGCGGGCAGAAGTGTGTCTTTGTCTTGTTTCGCCCGGCCCCATGAGAAGAATGTGCTGCAGCTCTGCTGGAGGTGGCATTTTCCGTATAGCTCTCTTGCAGGAGGATCAGCCAGGCAAGGCAGGAGCCGTGGACGGAGAAGGGTGAAGGGATGAATGGTATTGAATGTCCAGTGGCATGGGGTAGCAACCCACAGATCCAGCAGTTGGTGGCGTTGGTGGCAAGATTGTGCTGGTGAAGTAGCTGTACGAAAGAGTTGTTCCAGAACTCCTTTCGCCTCTCTCTTAGTTGAGGAGAGAGCGAAATTAGATAATGTTCCTTCATGGTGGTAGGCTGAGCAGTGGTTAGGAATGTTTCGTGAGCAGGTGTGTGTTCTTCCATAATCCAGAGCGTAGTCATGAGGAGAAAACAGAGGAGGATTACGACGAAGAGTGCAATTGTCTTTGAGCTATGGAGTCTGTCTGTTCTCGGATTTCTGTAGTGGGTATTTCCTGTTGTCTCCGTCGGCTTCTTGTTTGGCGTTTCCATCATCTTCTTATCTGGCGCTTCCATCATCTTCGTCTTCAAGGTGCTCGGTAGTGGGCAGGACCACAGACTCAGTTTTAGCTTCTCTCCAGGTAACCCTTGGTAGTTTGGGTCGCCGTTCTGAGATTCTTTAACCTAGTCCGTGGCCTACTTAGCCGAAGCTCCCTCCTTTCGACGCAGGAAATACCCTTCTCGAGATGGCACAGTGGGGTCAGGATGTTTTGAAAGTTCAAGTGTCTCTGTATCAGGGTAGCAGTTCAACGATGGTCGGTCCCGGTTCAGGAGCTCTTCTTGGGTGTTGACGGTGTCTGTCGTGGCCAGGGCTGGAGAGACCTTTTTGCAGTGATGGGCGTGCAGCCAGTGTTTCTTCCCCTCCACTCGAAGTGCGGTCCGAGTGGTGATCAGCACTTGCCAGGGGCCCGTCCACCGGGGTTCCAAACTCTTTGATCGCTGAAAGTTTCGGATCAGCACGAAGTCCCCCGGCTGGATGGCGTGACCCGGACCCCTGGAAGCATCGGGGATGGCCTGCCGCACCTGCTGATGAAGGACAGACAAAGTTTCAGTCAATTTGTACAGATAATCAGACATTAGGACATCCGGAACGTCATGAATGGACGTTGGTTTCGGGGCAGACCAGACGCTCATGGGTCGGCCGAAGACAACTTCATAAGGGGTTAAGTGATGTCGGGTGGGGGTAGAGCGCATCGATAGCAATGCCAATGGGAGGGCGTCTGGCCATTTCAGGCCCGTCGTAGCCACTATTTTGGCCAGTTTAAGCTTTAGTGTGGCGTTGTGTCGTTCGACCAGCCCAGCAGATTGAGGGTGGAAGACTGCGTGGAATTTCTGTTTGATACCCAGCCCATTTAAGATGAGCTGGATAACGTTGGCTACAAAGTGGGGGCCATTATCACTCCATAAAACACGACAGAGGCCATAACGGGGGAAAAACTCTTTTAACAGGACCTTTGCAGTGGCCATAGCGGTGTTGTCACGGGTCGGATATGCTTCCACCCATTTGCTAAATGCGCACACCACGACAAGTACATATTTCAGGCCTTGGCATCTGTCTAGCTGGATGTAGTCCATCTGCAGGACTTCAAATGGGTGGTTTGGGACCCCAAATCCCCCCCGGGGTACTACAGTTCCCTTCCCGGGGTTGTGTTGCAGGCATATTAAGCATTGTTGGACCAGGCGTTTGGCGGAATCTGGGATCTTGTCATTGTGCCAAACCCTGGAGACAAGTTCGATCATGGGGGCTGATCCTATGTGGGCTGGGGAGTGTGCCATGGATAATATGGGAATCAAGTATGAATCAGGTAGCAACCATCTGTTCGTGTCTTTTGTCCGCCAGCAGCCTTCATCGTCTTTCAATCCCACCCGTGCCCATTCAGTCAATTCGTGTTGTGTGCTAGCCATTTGTATGTCTCTAATTGTGTCCTTGGCGTCAGTCCAGTTTTCTGCTTGTGACCTGGTCACGTACATACGTGTTGTCGTTCTATTTTCTGCTGTCGTTCGGGCGGTGATGTCGGCTAGTGCATTTCCCCGTCCAATAATGTCTGTCACCTTCTTGTGTGCCTGGCATTTGATAACGGCAAGTTTGTTGGGGAGGAGGACAGCTTCGATTAAGGCGGAGACTAAATCCCCGTGCAGGATGGGTGTGCCGTGTGAGGTCAAGTATCCTCTCTCCCTCCAGAGGAGCCCAAAATGGTGAACCACCCCGAAGGCATACTGGCTGTCGGTATAAATGTTCGCCGTGGTTCCTGTTGCCAGGATGCAGGCTCTCGTCAAAGCAATCAGTTCCGCTGCCTGGGCAGATCGCTGGGTGATGCGGGCTGTTTCTACTACAGTTCGAGCTGTGGTGACTGCATAGGCAGCGGAAGTGGTACCATCGGAGAGTTTGATGCAAGAACCGTCCACCCACAACTCCCCGTCGGGGTCAGGGAAAGCTGTGTCTCTGAGATCGACCCTACTCCTGGTCTGTTCGTCCGTAAGAGTCACGCAGTCATGTACGGGGTGCACATTGGGGTCGTTCTCTGGCAGGGGTAACAGAGTTGCTGGGTTCAGTGTGGTGCATCTTTTCAGGGTGATATGGGGGGCAAGCAAGGTTAGTTCGTATCCAGTCAGTCGTGCACTCGTCAGATGTTGCGTCTTGGTTTGGTTCAGGAGGGTGTCGACTGCATGGGGTACCAGTACCGTGAGGGAATTCGAGAGTACAATCCCCTCACTCTGTCGGATAGAGACTGCAGCAGCAGCTACAGCTCGAAGGCAGGCAGGCAAGGCTCTGGCGACAGGGTCAAGAGTGGCAGAGAAGTAAGCGCACGGTCGTTGCTTAGGACCGATGGCCTGGGTCAGGACAGATAAAGCGCACCCCTCCCTTTCGTGAGTGTAAAGGGAGAAGGGCTTTCTGTAATCAGGGGTACCCAGGACAGGGGCTGAGCAAAGGGCATCTCGTAGTTCTGTGAAGGAGGTTTGACACTCAGGAGTCCAAGGGAGTGGGAAAGGGACGTCTTTGTTCAAGAGAGAGAGCAGTGGTTTTACAACGAGGCTGAAGTTTGGCAACCATTGTCGGCAGAAGGAGGTGAGGCCTAATAAGGAGCGAACCTGCTTCTGGGTTTTAGGGACAGGGGTGTCTAGAATGGTCTGGATTCGATCAGGGGTGAGTTTCCTTCCATCTTTGGACAGAAGGTGGCCTAGGTAAGTGACCTGGGGTAGGCAGAATTGCAACTTCTTCTTGGAGACCTTGTGGCCATTTTCCGCAAGGAAGTGCAAGAGTTGAATGGTGGCGGTAACCGCTAGAGGGGTGGTGTCGGCTGCCAAAAGGATGTCATCGACATATTGTACCAACACCACCCCGTCGGGTAACCGGACTTGGTCTAGTTGCCTTTTGAGGGCCTGGCTGTAGATGCTAGGGCTCTCCGTGTAGCCTTGAGGGGCTCGGCAAAACCTATATGAGCGGGATTTTAGGGTAAAGCCGAAGAGATATCGGCTGTCGGGGTGGATGGGGATGGAGAAGAATGCGTTCTTGAGGTCGATGACGGAAAAGGTGGTTGCAGTGGATGGAATCAAGGTCAGGATGGTGGTGATGTCTGAGACCACAGGGTACTGGGGTACTACCACTTTGTTGATCTCTCGGAGGTCGATGATGAAACGGTATGCTTTCTCATCTCCCTCTCCCTGCTTCTTGATAATGGGCAAGATAGGGCTGTTGCAAACGTTGCTAACCACTTCCTCTACCACTCCTGCGTCTATCAGTGACTGGATAATCATTACCAATGCCTTCTCGCCCTCTGGCGATATCCGATATTGTGGGAGTTTTGGGAGTGTTGCATCTGGTCGGACAGTAATGTGCACTGGGTCAATTAACATACGCCCTACGTCCGAATCCGCTTTGGCCCACAGATACGGAGGCAGGGTGTCAAGTAGGGACGCGTCGACGTCGGTGATGGAAAACATGTGTCGGGGGGAACAATGTTTAAGCAGAACGGGGTTGTCGTAAAGAAACACTCGAACTCCATCTTGAGAACACCTAATCGTCGCTCGGAAGTGTTTCAGTAAGTCAAGTCCCATAATGGCGTCAGGGCTATTGGAGGAGAGCAAGAACGTGGTGTCGGTGGTGTTGTTTTCTACGTCAAAGAGAATCGGGGCAGACAAAGGGTTGGTGGAGGGCGTTCCATCGAAACCTGTCGATGTTATGAGTGAGCCAGACAAGGGTGCCCTTGGAATCAGTCGTTTAGATAACGCACTACGTGTTGCGCCAGTGTCTACCAGAAATGGAGACTTGGTACCCAGGACCTTAGCAGTGACATAAGGGCCCTGCTGGTCAACATAGAGCTCGACTGGATCCCTCCCTCGCCCTTGGCTGTCCTATGCAAAGGTGTGAGTGTCGTCATAGTCAGATTGTTGATATTGGTTCTGTCTGGGTCGATCGAACGTATTCGGTCTGCTTGATCTGTCATTAGTCGCGTCATTTGGGGGCCCTCGTTGTGTTCCCTTAGGTCTCGGTCCGTTTGCTACCTCCCTGGGGTCTCTGTTCCTGATCATTTCCAGGAGAACTGGGCACTGGGATTTCCAATGGCCAGTCCCTTTGCAGAAAGCGCACTGGTCATCTCTAAGGTCTGTGCGTCCACTGTAGGGAGTCAGAGTGCGGTCCTGGGGTAATGCAGTCTTAGGGACGTTTGTCTGGTAGTTTCCCCGGTATTGGTCTCGTCCTATAGTCACCCCTTGCAGTTTGGCAATCATCACCCTCTCCTTTAAGTCTTTCTTCTTTTTCTCTGTCGCCCTATCGTTTTCATTTTTCTGATGCTCATAATATTGGGCCATCTGAAGAATCGCTGTAGGTTTGGAGGCTGCCCAACTACTCTCGCTGGCCTGTAGTTTCTGGGAGATGTCCAATGATAGGCCCTTAACATAATTCTGGACAAACAGATGGTGTCCGGTTGCAGTGGTCATGTCCTGGCCGCTGTAATCGGAGAACACCGTTTCAAACCGGGAGAAGTATTCCGATACATCCTCCTGGGGTTTTTGGCGACAGGCTGTTACTATGGACCAGTCCACTTTCTTTTCTGGGATTAGGGTTTTTAATTTCTCTACAATTTTATCTGGGAGGTCTAGAATGGATTTCAACGGCTTTTGTCCTGGTCCCCGTTGTTTGTCCAAGTCATCGAGTTGTGGCCAGGTATGTCCGAACAGCTCAAGGTGGTCGACTTTCCGGATTTGCTTCCACACATCAGCTGGTAGACATAACCCGAAGAACAAGTCGATGTCAGCCAGGGTCATGATAGTCGAACCCAGGGCTGTACCTAATTCAGTATAGAAGGCAGTGGGGTTTTTTCGTAGGTCGGGTAGAGATTTCCGGAATGTCAGTATCTCTTGCCGGTCCCATGGCTGGTAGACCCAGTTGTATACTACCCTTCCCTTCGCATCTTGGTTGTTTGCATCATCGTGAGTCCCCGTACCCCGAGGAGGAACCCAGTAAGGGGCAGCCTCACGTATCGGCATCATGGTGTTAGATTGCTCGGTTGGCGGTTCGGTCACTACGGGGGCCGCGGATTTAGCTCCCGGCTTTCGTTCAGTGAGGTGGCGGAAAACCTCAAGCGTACGCGTAAAGAGGTCCGACACATCACACTCGCCCTCATCCCCGATATCGACCTTCCGGTACAGAGTCCTTAGGCTCTCGGGACCTTTGTCTCGATATCGGTCCTCGTATGCATTCAAGACATGATAACACAGTCGTACGGTAAAATGTCGTCTGTGACTCCCTGTATACGAGCTGAACATATCTGTGATGTACTCTTCATCATCCTTCCTTTCTACCAGTGTCCTTGCTATTTTGTCGATCCCCGCTCGCTCATCTTTGTCTAGCCTGTTTGTTCTTGCAAGGCCAGCCCCTCGAGTCTCATGCTCGTCTAACGTTGTCGTTGATGTGGGTTTTAATACAAGGGGTTCGGCTGGCACAGAGGCCATTGGGGCCGACGCTGCGGCGGTACCTTCGTTTGTACCTGGGGGTGGCGCGTGCTGCGCCAGGGGCCGAGAAGGGGCATATGGAGGGGGCATGTAGATGATAGGGGGACCTAACAGCAGGTCCTCATTGGCTTGTCGTTTTGAGGGTAAATCAGGGTAGAGCATGGAGGGGGTTCTAACCGGACACTGGCTTGGCGTTTCCCTTTCTAGTTTCTGTTTAGCTTTCTCTCTTTCCTCTATCTCCTTTTTTAGCTTCTGAGCAGCTAGGTGGGCTGCTTTTTGCAGCTCTTTTTCCAACCTACTCTCAGTTTTCTTTTTACGCTGTTCAGTTTCTTTTCGCCACATGCCGAAGCTATCAAGCATAGTGGGTGTTGTCTTGTTTTTACCTAGGGCAGTTTCTAGCATTTTTATTTTATCATCATCGAAGGATCCTGTCAGGGGCCATTGACTTTCTTGACCCTGTTTTGTATATTTATGCCATAGTTTACTATAGGCAATAGCGGTCAATCCATGCTTCATGAACATGTCCTTATTAGGGGTGCCTTCCAGTGGGGCTGGATGGTCCATCTCTAATAAGCGGTCCGGGCTAAACAGGCTACCAATCAGTGGGGAGAAGACAGACATGACGGCTCGTAACGAGGGACTAAAAAGTCAGCACTGCCTATCTTATCACTAGGTGCAAAGACTGGACAGAATATTTCTATTCTACGTTGTTTGCAGGCAGTGAATACCTCATGGATCACAATAACCAAAGACCAACAAATAACAATGGGGAGAATGAGTAGGTCCGCAAAGATCTGCGTTACCTACCTTTTTCGCTATCTGCAAAAAGGGTGGTCTCTTCCCTGTTTGCAGACAGGGAATCTCCAGGAAACAATAATTTTGCGAACAACAGTTCAGTTTCAAGCAATTATAGGGTGAGGGAGAAAAAAATAAGCACGGCTGCTACCCTACCTATCCTCCACTGCTTGCAAAGAGAGAGACCTTTGTTTCTCCGTTTGCAGACAGTGAATCCCTCGTGGATCAAGATAACAAAAGACCGACAAATAACAATGGGGAGAGTGAGTAGGTCCGCAAAGATTTGCGTTACCTACCTTTTTCACTATCTGCAAAAAGGGTGGTCTCTTCCCTGTTTGCAGACAGGGAATCTCCAGGAAACAATAGTTTGTGAACAACAGCTCAGTTTCAGGTGACTATTGAGTGGGGGAGAAAAATAAGCACGGTTGTCTGCCCTACCTATCCTCCACTGCTTGCAAAGGGAGAGCCTGTTGTCTCTTCGTTTGCAGACAGTGAATCTCCAATTAAACAAAAAGAGCAATACTAGTATTTAACAATCAAGCAAATTTTTTCGCAATTTGTCGTGGTAACACGACCTTACCCGGACCGCATGGACAGTTTCCTGACTTCCGAATCCAGCGCCCGATCGTCCTCTCTTCTTCGTTATCCTCGCGGCACTCCTGATGGTTCCCAGTCAGGACCGTAGATCACTCGAGAGAGGTCTGTTCGGAACCAGTGAAGTTCGGATGATCGGCTGTCAGACGAGGGTCTATCGGACAGACGCGTTCCCGATCGTTGCAGTCGTTCACTTTGTCGTCAGGACCTCTCCCACTGGATCCATGGGTCGCTGATGGGCCCCACGCTTGGGACGCCAATTGTGGAAAAATACAAACTGGGGGGGCACTACCAACCAGAATATAAGATCCTTAATTATTGCCCGGCGATGTCGCCTCTTGAACCCACACAGAAGTTAAACTATTGAAGAGGCAGGCGCTGGAGACTGGAAGGCAGGAAACAAGGTTTTTATTCTCTCCGGAGGAGAACACAACGAAACGGACAGAAGGTATCGTTCTGAGGTGCTCTAACTGCATCCCGGAGACCTGGCCTCTTATACACGAGTTTATCTCTTTATTACATGTAACACATTCTCGTTGATACTTTGATGTACGGAAAGACATCCTCAGAATCCCCCCTTCCCAGCCCGTTCCCATGCAAGGCTATAGTGGAAGTCCCCGCCCCGTTCACAACAGGTGATGATCATTGCGCAGCTGGGTATTCCGCCGATTCACGGAGTGTGCGGGTTTCGATCGGATCTCGTGGGGTGGGGGGGCTTTGATCATCTCGGGGATCCTTTGAGGAGGGAAGCTTCCTATTGTATGGGGAGGGGCAAGAGGTTGGTATCGGCAGAGCCAGGTGTCGGTCTGGGAACGGGGAAGACAAACGGGCACACGGGGAAAAGGGGTTTGCATCAAAAGGGCCGGAGATCATGACGGGGAAACAGGGAGGTGTCGCGCTGGGAACAGGATGAGGGCCTGGGGCAGAGCAGCGCCGAAGAGGGGTTTATGACCCAAGGCAGGTGCAAGCAGGGGGTTGCTAGCGAAGTTAGGAGGGAGAGAGAGAGAGACGCGCTGGCTCTCGGCGAGAGCCGGGAAGCCATGGTGTCCAAAAATGGCGGCTGTTTTACGCGCACAAAAGGTTTAAGGAGAGCAAGAGGGCGCCGATAATGTTGACGGTTTTCAGCCTAACTTTTAACAGTATTCTAAGGCTGACTGGAGATAGTCTCTGGCTTGGAGTGCTCCCTGTGGTGTAAATCGTACCACAACAGATGGTTAAGCAGGTGAATGGGGGAACCTCTAATCTTAGACCGTGGTACAAAAGGGGGTGGTGATGGACGGAGCAGCTGAACCAATCAGACACTCACACCCAGTCAACAGATCTGGGTTTAATCCATCACCGTTCTTTAGCCCACTCTGCCACCCCAGTTCAGACATGGCCATATGCAAATCAGTCAGACCCTGTGCCTCATGGGAACAGTCCAGCCCGAACTGCCAAGCCATGTTATTTATAAAAGAAAATAATATTAATATATGAAGAGAAAAAAATAAAACCAAACAATGAAACAATATTTCAGTTTGATATTAAAAAAAAAAATTGTGTGCAATTTTTAGAAAAAATATATAATGTCATTTAATGAATACAATATTTATAAATAAACAATTCAAAAACTGTATAAAATCAGTACAAAAAATAGGTATAACTACTATTGCACTTTTAGCATTTAAAAAACCTTTGAAATTCACTAAAAAAAACATAGGTTTCAGAGACGTTATAGTTAGAAATTAGCATTTAAAAAAGCATTGAAATTCACTGAAAAAAACAAAGGTTTCAGAGACGTTATAGCTAGAAATCAGCTTTTAAAAAACCATAGAAATTCACCGATAAAACCATAGGTTTCGGGGGTGTTATAGTTAGCTGGACATTTCAATCATAGAAAACCATGGAGATTCCTCTATAACTGCCGCAACCGCAAGGCACTGCTGATGATGTCACATATTACATCATTCATAACATGTGGATTTTAATATTTGCCGCGATGTCTGACTGCTGCGACAGCTCTGGATGAATAAATGGTGACAAGATACGGAACCCGCCTGAGATGTTATCAGTGATGTCACTGACCATGTCATGAATGATGTAATATGTGACATCTTCAGCAGTGGATTGCGGGCGCGCAAAATATAGTTAGTACAACTAACTATATCGGAGGAACTTCAATGGTTTTGTATGAGTGAAATGTCTAGCTAACTATAACACCCCTAAAATCTACAGTTTTTTCAATGAATTTCTAAGGTTTTTTAAATGCTAATTCCTAACTATATCAGGCCTGAAACCTATGGTTTTTTCAGTAAATATATATATATATATATATATATATATATACATCTCACTGCTTCTATGTATGAGATAAAAGGGGCAAAGCAATGCAAAGTATAAAAAAACAAGCCAGGTATTTAAAAACATCCCAGGGAATGAAACATTGTTGTTGTTGTAAAAGTGCTTTCACTACTCATATATTTGACACACTCCTAACCAGAAATCGAAACAAAGCGGACTCATAAATGGACATGGAGATCGGCATCGATGTAGTGACCCCATGGCTTTTCTGTGCCAAGAAGGATGATCATCCGTGATTCAGATTTGTGCAGTTCTAACTCCCTATTACCTACACGTGGATGCGCTTTAATGAGTTTCAAACCATAATATTGTAAATAGGTCATGATACCTTGAAGCTTGTCCCAAAAATGCTTAGCCATGGGGTAGGTGTGATCCTGATGTTTAATCGCTCTGATGTGCTACAAAATCCTGAGTTTTAACTGAATAGTAGTGCTACCCACATAGCACAACCCACAGCCACGTTGCAATACATATACAACATATTCAGTGTCACCAGTAATCAGTTATCTGATTTTGATCATTCTGCTCTCAAATGTCTGGTATTCTGTGCAGTTCAGTCCACATTTACAAGCCTTACAGGTGGCACATTTTGTGAATCATAAATTCCTTTCGGTCAGCAAGTTGGATTCTGAATGTTACATAAATCTACTTAACAAATACCCCAAGGGGGGTGCCTTCCGATATGTAATCTTGGGGTGCTGGCCAACTACATCTTTCATATGCTCATCATGTTTCAAAATGTGCCAATTCCTGTTCATCACAGAACTAATTAGACTCTATTCCGTACTGTATCCCCTAAAAAATACTTTGGCCTGGGGGATGGGGACCCTGGGGCCGAATGCAGCTGGGGAGGGGGATGCTTGCCTCTCCCCTATACAAAAATGACAGGCCATGGGAGATGGGGAACCCAGGACTGAAAGCGGCCTTGGGAGGGGTGATGCGTACCCCATCACTCTTACAAATACATTGGGACCCTGGAGACTGAAAATGGCCCAAGGAAGGGAGCAACCTGCTGCCCCTTTCCAAAAAACTTCATCAGGCCCTGTCATCTACCCCAAACCAGGTCCTGGCCCACCCCAGGTGGTTAAGAAAAAAAGCCCCCTTCTTTTATTTTGTAAATTTTGCAATGGATTCATGGATCCTCTGCAAATTCAGGGCAAAATACCAAAAAAAATGAGGGCCCTGTCCGAGGTCCTTTTGGGGCCCCACCACCAGGTCAAAGTGGTCAGGGTATCTGTTTCCTGCCCTCATATGTGTTATGCCTTTTTTTAACGATTTTGTTAGGACTCTTCACTGAGTCCCAAATTCTAGGATGTTTGCATCCTCTTTCATGTTGAAGTGGTTGCAGCCAATCAGATCCCACTTTGATATCTATCAGTTCTTGGATCCTCCGCGACGTAAATTATCCAAATGCTTTGAACCTCTACAAAACTACTGAACAAAGTTACACAAAAACAAAAGAATCACTCTTTCTGGACTAAGGTCTAGCTTTTTGCCAAGTTTAGTGTAAATCGGTTCAGCTTTTTAGGCTGTAGTTGTCGCCAAAGTTCCTATAGAGCAATTAAATGGGGAAAATGTATTTTGGGACCCCCAATTTTTCTCAACCCCTGCTTGACGGATCACACCAAAACTTTCCATGTGCAAACTAAGCAAAAAGCAGCACTTTTTTGGAAAGTTTCATAGAGATCCATCAAACAGGGCCAAAGTTATTGGCAACACAAAAATGCATTTTCTATGGAAAAACAATCCTAACTATAACTACCCAAAACACCTACTAACTCCAAGAACCTCGGAATCATCATTGTTGGCAAATTCAACATGATTGCCCAAATCAATGCCTTATGCTTCCATACCCTGAAGATGCTGAGGAAGATTTTCAAATGGCTTACAATCAGCACCCAGAAAACCAATACACACGCCCTGGACACAAGTAAGATGGACCCTATAAACAGGATTATAAAAAACTCAACAGCAGGCAGCAGTTCATACAGAACTATGCTGCCAGAATCACTCTCAACCTTCAACACTGCACTCACATCACATCACACCCAAAGGAGTTCCCTTGACTCTCCATACACAAACAAGTATGATTCAAACTCCTCACCCAAACTTTGAAGGAACTACATAAGAGTGACAAGGGATACCTCAACAATCACATCTACTTTCACAAACCTTCCTGACACCTCTACTCATCCAGACTCCTACTTGCACACATCCCATGCATAGAGGAAACCAGATCCAATGGTCAATCCTTCTCCTACATTGCTCCTAAAGCATCGAATGACCTGCCACTACTCATAATAGCCTTCTCCTTACTTCCTGAGTTCTGCAAGAAGCTGAAAACCTGGCTTTTTGAGTAGTCCCAGTAGACCTCAGTTTTGCTAGAATCTCACATGTGCAGTGCCAGGACACCCTCCTAAGATATAGTGTGCTCTGCAAATCTACATAACATAGCATGACAGAACAGAAAACATAACATAACTTAGGATAACATAACATATGTTTAAGGTTGTGAGTGAGATTTAAAGGTGTGCTCCAATCATGTTTCAGATACCTTTAGAAGTGCTTATGCAGAAAAGCAAAAGAGATATAGGAGCTCAGCTTGCTTTTACATCTTTTCATCTTGTAACCTGCACCTGACGGATAATGTTTTAGAGGGCAGCCCTGATGTTTTGCACATGGCGCACTAGATAGTTGTTGATCATCTTTATTACAAAGGTGATTAGGTAACTTGTCACTTTAAACACCACATTTTTCATGTTCAGCTTACCATTGGTGGACACTACAACTATGGGCTGGGTGTGGCTAGATGGCTGGATGGGCTTACAAAGTACTTGGAAGCAGCTTATTTGTGTCAGTAGGTTGGACCTGACCTTTGCTTTCTGGGCAGAGAAACCTCCTGCCAATCTGTTTGTTTCAATTATGCCAGCAGTGTGGTTAGAGCCATTCTTACATGGTTTTCATACTGGTAGCACCTAAATATTCCACTGCACTCTTTGAGTCCAGAGGTTACTAGATATGATAGGAATAGGGAATACGTTTATTTAGCATCGATAATTAAAACCATTGCACTTTTAACCATAAAATGTTTTTTTTAAAACATCCTTTTGGTTGATAGACATTAAAAGCCCTTATGCAAAAGATTCTGTACAGTAAAACTCAAGGTTACATAAGTTCTTGGAGGTAGCCCTCAGTGGCTTAGTGCTATAGCAGATCAGTCACAGCCCAGTTCTTAGTCGGGGTGTAGTTAAAAAAATATTTGCATGGTTAAAGCATTGTACCAGTGCGGTTAGGGGTTGAGTCCGTAGAGTGGTCATTATTGCAACGTGTTCCCATCAGATAGGTGTCATACATTAGCAGATCCTTGTTTGTCTTTCGCGTTTTTGAGCAGTTTTTGTTCAGCTATCATTAGGAATTTTACTAGTCGGCTGTTTAGCTGGGTGTTTTCTGGGTTTAGACAGGCTAACACAGCTTGCCTCCTAGAGCGAATACCCTTCAGATTAAACGGTTTTATTAGGAGTTTCCGCCGTGCTTGGAGCATTTCTTTGCATAGGCAGATTAGATGTAATATATCGCCTTGCTTTGCGTTGCACAGTCTACACGTGTCTTGTGCTGGTGGTCTTTGCCATGGTGGAAGATGCTGAGCGCAAGGCAGAATTCCCAGTCTATGCCTCAAAATACTCATTTTTGTTGTCTTAGGGTACCCCTAGTTAAAGTATATTTGGGGAGCAAATGCTTTATATGAGTTAAGGGTCATCTGTGCATGAGCTCTGTTTGAAAAGGTTGCCTTATCTTCCACCAGTGAAATTTGTTTAATAGCCTTCCAGACCAGTTTTTTGAAGTTATGATAGCCGATTTGGGCATCCCATAGCCCCTTGAGTTTGGTGTATTCTAAGGCTGACTGGAGATAGTCTCTGGCTTGGAGTGCTCCCTGTGGTGTAAATCGTACCACAGCAGATGGTTAAGCAGGTGAATGGGGGAACCTCTAATCTTAGACCGTGGTACAAAAGGGGGTGGTGATGGACGGAGCAGCTGAACCAATCAGACACTCACACCCAGTCAACAGATCTGGGTTTAATCCATCACCGTTCTTTAGCCCACTCTGCCACCCCAGTTCAGACATGGCCATATGCAAATCAGTCAGACCCTGTGCCTCATGGGAACAGTCCAGCCCGAACTGCCAAGCCATGCCTTCCCTGGACCGGAAACAAGCTTCCGAGGACCAGTTTCTGGCATTTCAGCCGTCTTCAGCCCGGCTTGCTTGAATCCAGTGGCAAAGTGAGCAAGGGACTCACCTCTGAGCATACCCTGCCAACTTATGGCGAACAAAGTGGTCTAATCTTAGACCAGCAGATGATATATACCCTATGCCTTGCAAGATCTTGACGTAGGAGCCAAACTCCAGCCTTATTTGTGCTGGAGAAGTGTGGTTAGGAAGGCAGAACATTTGTCTGTAGGCTTTGACCTGTATATTGTCCAGTTCCTTTACATCCCAGAGATGATAGAGCAGCTGTCAAGCGAATTTAAAGATGTTTGCCTTCTTAAGTAGCCTGAGAAAGCAATTTGAATCAACTCAAAAGCCCATCATTATAGCATGTGGTAGCTTACGAGCTGCACTCAGTTTCAGTGATATGATGCATGTCTTTGGTGCACACAATTGCTGTACATACAGGAACAAAATTAGAGGGAACATTCATCTTGAGTATCTTGTGATCCTTTGTAGATCCCCGAAAAGTCTAACATGTGCTCCAAATGCAGAACATTATTTTGGGACTACTCCAACTTTGTTCTTTTATGAATCTGGCTATCTGTGTTTGCAGAGAAGATTTGTAGTGTTAATATATTGCACCCAACATCAACTTTGCTAGACATATGAAGGCTTATGCTAACTGCAAGGTGTAATTTATGTTCTTCACTGCACATCCAGTGTGCTTTAAACACATGCAACTTTGTTTAGTGCACGCCTTTGGAACTAATTTCCCATGGTTCCACCTCTGAATAATTTTCAATATAATGTTGGTTCTGTGTCCGTCTTAGGTCTTTGGATACTTTCATACAATAGGCCTTGTGAGTTATGCTCCTAATTTAAACAATACTTTCAATTCCTCTGGTATGGTGTGTTTTTGGACTGTAGTGTGAGCGCTGGGTTACATGCCTGTTTTAGGCCTAAGATTACTCTAACTGCTAGTTTTTGAATGAGCTGACGCTTATTAAGGAGTGGGCGTAATTCACAGAAGTTGAGTCCACGGAATTCCATGGACTTACATAAAAATATGTAAATTAGGACATATTTAATTTATGTACCAGATAGTTATGGTATTGGTTGGTATGGTATTAAGGTGATGGTCAACCGTCAGAGATATATAATGAGGAATCATTACAAAGGAACAAAGTGCCACTGTCTCTATTCTTACTTTTGGATGTGTGTAATTAGTATCAGGGAAATGGCATCAAATTATTTGAAGTATTCATAATTTTTGAGTTTGAATTCTTTCCTCTTGTGTCAGACAATGACATCGCCATATTGTACTACTTTCAAAGTAATATGTCCAGGAATCTGTGATATGTATTGTGTTTGTAACATGATATTTTTTTTACATGGAATTTTTATGTTCATAATTTTAGGGTTGGGTGGCGTTTGCGGAGTCCTACTACGCTGAATTCCACAAAGTAGCAAAAAAACTCTGCAGTGCGACGCTCATCACATGGTCAACATGGGTGCGGTCATCTTGTTTTTCTGTTCTCTGTTATAGTACTGGGCCTAAATTTTAATCTGTTCTTAATCTTTGTAATCCTCCTCCTTTAATACTTTTCCACCCCTAATTTTTATTTTTTATAATTGTGTGTGTCTTTGTGTTTGTGTATTTTATGTTTTTCTGTAAAAATGTGCATGTTTTTTTGACTTAGTTTATTTCCCCTTGTTCCCTTATTTCTTTCTTCTTTACTTTCCCTTCCTTTTCCTTCTTATCATTTATTTTCCCACCCAGCGCCATGGCCGAGGGGTGACTTCCATGAGGTCGGTTCCGCTGCCCAGGTGTGCAGCCCGGGTGATTTTTGGAGAGGAAGAGGTGCCTGCGGTAGTTTTTTTTGTTTAGCTCCACCTCCCCTCTATGCTGTCAGCAGGCGGCAGGTAGCAGCTACACCCTTCGGGAGTGTCGGTGGGGCTGGGGGATGGTGCGCCAGTACGTGCAGCACACCAGCCATTTTCAGCGCACCGCCTAGCAGCTGAAGACCTGTTAGGTGGACATTCTGGGTGGCGAACAGGACCTGCTAGGCATCGAGATTCCGGGGCTCAGTGAGTATTCATTCTTTGTTGTGTTTGTGTTCTACAATCTACAAAATAATTACGAATAGAATGCTGTTCACAGTTAGGGGTAAGTTAAGTTTAGCTTACGCTGGTATATTATTGTGTGATCCCGTTTCTAATTTCTGCTAGGCAGGTGCTGCTACATAATTGCACTTATCAGGCGTATTAATTAAGAAGCCATTGCAGATGGTTCTCCTGTCACTATAGTGAATCACTGAGTAGTGTGTTCTCTCTGTGACTTTTTTTTTATATAGCTCATACAGTTCCAGGTTATTTAATTGAATTCACAGTGATGTTAAGTATACATCAATACATTTAAAAAAAAGTGAGACTGAGCTTGGTCATCAAGGGCATTGAGAAATGGAATAAATAGAATCAAGGATCATTCACTGCAATAGATTGGTTCTAAGCGTAGATTTTGTTAAGGAGATTTGGAATATGAATTTAACGATACCGGATATATTGAGTCAAAACTAGTAGTATTATAGGTGATCTGTTCTAGTGACTGCCTTTACTTTTCATAAAATATTTTGTGGAGATTGTTAACAGAATCACTAATCTATTTTTATTTATCTTATAATTCCTTTCATCAGCACCAAAGGGTAAGAAGAGGGTTGATTTGGAGGGTGGAGCACATTCAGGTCAGCCAGCGCTAACCACCAGTGCCGCAGCTGAGGGCTCTGCTGATCCCAGTAAGTCCTTTTATGATTGTTGTGGACTTCTTAGTGTAGAATCTTGGGGTACTGGAGTGTTGGTGCTGTCTATCATGAAGATTCAGATAACAGGCTCCAGTAAGCTAGTATTTTAAATAAAAATCGCCATGTATGTGTGTTAAGAAGGCTTTCCTTTTCCTGCTTATGCATAGCTCTAACACAGTTCAATTCTTGAGAAAGAGCGGCATGATCATCATGGACCCCTCCAAACACAAATGTAGAGTGCTGCAGAGTAGTTTATTTAAAGTTACAGTATACCAACAGTTTTCCATGACAATATAGCAAGGCTGGAAAGAAGTATGAGGTCCCACTCCCATTGCATTTGCTAACCAATACCATATGTCTTTTATTGACCATTATTCCACGCCTGGCTTGTCTAACTTTGTGAAGCAACCAATCAAATGCCCAGAGTGATATTTGGAAGATACTGACGTGCTAAATGAGCTGTAGTGCTGCATTACATTTGGATTTGGGGGTAGCATATCTGCAATCTAAATTGTGTGTAATGTTTTATTATAGCCATACAGAACATCGGTGAGGCCGGCTCCAGTGCTACAGCAGGAAGGGATGGCAATGGCTCAGTTGAAGGGGGAGAAGCAGCAGCAGGGATGGGCACCGGTAAGTTACATAATTTCCTGCAACTACTATACTCACTAGCTATTGCCATGGCATTGCTCGTCATCATCAAAAATGACGAAGTGAACCCTCCCCAATTTACCAGTCACAGTGGTAGTTGAGTTATTATTATGGCCTCTTTTATCTACAATACAGCAAAATCTCACATAATGGCCTTTATGGCGTGAAGGAGATATGAAAGAATGGAATGAAACTTAAAAGAAAGGAAATGGTATATGAGTGAATTTGCGTGAAATGGATTAAAAGGGTGCGCAGAGGATGGACGAAAGGATGGTTTGAAGAAAGGGTTACTATTGAATGGGTGGATAATGTATTGGAAATTTTGGTGAAATACTGGATGGGAGAAAGTAAAGATTAATCATAGTGGCTATTGGTGAATTAGAATGAAAGGATGAATGAATATTTGGATTGTTTGGATGAATATGTAAATCAGCTATTCTTCTCATGAGGAGCATGCTGATGCTCACCTACTCTGCTTACTTGGTTCATGTTGGGTTATCATTACCATTCAAAGCTATGGTTCTAAGTGGGGATTATTTATTGATTTGTAGTCTTTGTTCTACTCCCTTGACCTGCTGTATTTAAGTGAGCAAGAACTATCCTACCTATCTTTCACTATCCGCCCCGCCCATGGCATATTTGCCAACTATGACCGAAGTGTACTATGGGCCAATCAATTCATGACTGCAGTGTTGGTTGTGTAATGTGTGTCTACTTCAGTTATTACATCATTTACAATGTTTTCAATGCATTGCAAACCAAACACATAAGGTTTGTTGTTCCTTTACCCACCCAGTCCCCTCATAGTACTTCACTCCTTTTTTTCCCTAAGTTCTTATGTCCCACCTTACCAAATTGGAAAATCCATTCTTGGCAAGTGCCACTTTTAAGGCGATACCCATGTGAAGTGATTCCAGAACATATTTCATGGTTATCCATAACAGATTTATTTTACACTTGTTCAGATTTTTCGCTTTCGGATTGTACAGTGTCTAAAGAAGCTAAAGATGATGAATCGATGACCAGTGTAGTGGCCCCTCTATTATATATATTAAAATGGCTCTACCCTACGTATCTAATCCCGCTACTCCACCTCCTGCAGTATAGAAAATCAAGTTTCCTTTCCTTGGTTATTGCCCAGCAAATTAATTTGTTAGAAATACGTGGTGGCAGGCGAGGCCACCGAGTAAAATGGGAGTAAGTGCATGGTTTGATATCAATTTTGGCATATGGTATACATAGTAACAATTGTGCCGAATAAAATCTATATAGTCTGTACCTTTACCTGTAGTGCAGACCATTGGATTTATTTTCCTCAGCGTCTACTTATGGCAGACATAATAATTTATTAATATCCACATTTCATACATGAGGTTTGTGACTGACATACTATCTTATTTATTATTCATCTGCCTCTTTGGAAACAGGATAGAAAGAGAAATGCATTTGGCGAAGAGCAGAGCCATTGGAATTAAAATTAGATAATTGTCAACTAAAGCTGCAGACAGTCGCAAACTAGCAGAGGCGTTGGGTAGCAATGAGCATGCGTGGCTTTATTATTTTAGCACCACATACAACTTGTACTCCTTATAGTGCATAATGCCGTACTCATCAATGAGAAGTCATTTTGTTTTTCAACTCAAAGTGTGTGACTCTGTTTATAGTTACTTGAAAATCCTTTAGGAGAAAAAAATAATCAAATCACAGTGTTTTAAATCCTGTGATGTTATTCTCTGCCTGTTAATACTTTTCTGCCACACAGTCATTGCTTTTTTATGATTGTCAACATGTGTGGGTAAAACATAAAAAAGGCCTTGCGACTCTCCTAATCATAATAACATCAAATAAATTCCAATGGCCCAGAGGGACAAGCAATGTACTGCTACTGTGCCACCCAGTTATTTTTAGAAATTGTTTGCAAGGAGCATTATTTACAATTTGTCTTTTGGGGTTTTCTCAATAGTTGCTCATGCTGGTCCAGCCAGACCAACAGACAGGCAGGAGAGAGCAGCCCATTTGTGGTGGTTGAGACTGGAACATATCCAGTAGGAATACCTGCGGCTGGTGGTCCTGGAAGAGGAGGAGGAGGAAATAAATGCACAACAGCTGGGCCCCATTGCAGCCGGTTCCCCTCAGCCTCCAGCCTCCCGGCCATCCCATTGCCGGCTGCTGCCAACTGCTGCTACTACCCACCACAATGGCAACAGGCGATTGCTGTACTGCATCCTGCGGTGGCTGGACACCATTGAGGTCCAGCTCACCATTATGGAGCAGAAGCTGGACTAGCTCCGGACTGATGTCCATAATGCTCTCTTTTAGCCCTTTTTAAATTTTTTGTTTTAGTGGGAGGGATTTGTTGTTTGTTGGGGCAGGGAGTTAGGGCTTGAGAGAAATCCTTGGACATCTAGGCCCCAATCCACAGAGGAAAACGTTCGGTATTCACAAAGTGTATTTAAAACTCGTAAATGCTGTTTGTGAATACTAAAAGTCATAAAGTTTGCCTTTCGGTATTCACAAAGGACTTTTACGAGTAGTAAATGTCTTTTGTGAATACAAAACGTCATAAAGTTTGACTTTCCTCTCAGTTTACCTTTCTGAATCGAGGCCTTCATGTTTTGAGGGTTGGGTCCATTTTGTTTTGCAGAATGGTGGGCAAGTTGTTTGGGTGAAGAGGGTGGGTTACTTTATAATAAATAAAGGGGGAAACTTTATTTTCTAATCTAAATTGTTGCCTGAAGTCGTTTCTTTTACTTTGCACTGCTAACTTTAAGTAGTTTTAGGCAGCCTGTTTATGTGCTTGTATCGTAAGAAAGGGTGTAGTACTTAGTTATAGAGTCTAGGCTTATACTTTTCTAACTATGTTGAACATTATGTGAAATGCTGCCATGATGACCTATATTGTGTAGAGCTATCAGGATAAAAAACAATAGCAGTTAATGTATTTCCTACTAAGTTAAATTACATCCATACTAGTTGTCTTACCTTAATATACATGAAACAATAACAGAAGAGGCATAAAAACTTCACAAGAAAATTCCCACTTTCAGTTCCACCCAGGTGAGCTCCAACTGTATGATTGAACTGAATGATTGATTGATTGATTATCCATCTTAGGCAACTAAATGGAAGTCGAAAGACTGAGTAAGAAGGTTATATATTAAACAAAGATTGACAAAGAATTGACACCATCACTATGTAATGATACAATGAGAATGCCTGATTGTGCTAAAATAGAAAAATAGCAATATAAGTAAGTTTTGGCTAATGTGGAACTACCAGTATTATTTGTGAAATCCTCAAGTTACAAAAAAGGGGCTCAAAGTCTGGAGTCGACAAGCTTAGGTTAGGTGTTTACAGTTAGGGAACACAAGGCCGGAATGATGATGCTGATGACTGATGTTCTTGGTTCATTAGCTAAAAAATATGGATAATTTTTAATGTGTTTGTTGGTAATGGGATGGTATGGGCTACTGCTTCGATCATTCTACAGTAAGTTGGTGTTGCTTACACCATACCCGTCCCACCAAGTGTGTGATCAAGAGGTAGAGGGTTAGGGGTTTGATGAATGGATGGATAATGGGATTTGGGGAAAGGTTCGACAAAGACAAACACAACAACACAAGGCCAACATTCTTCTGGGCAATTAGCAGCACATTATTCACCATCAATCTGTTGTTAATCCTTTTGGTGCTCATGACGGAATGGTTCCGTCATGAGCACCGGTGCTCCTGTGCTCATGACGGAACCATTCCGTCATGAGAACAGGGGCACTAAATCCCTGTGCCGCAGACAGCAGAGGGATTTCCCTTTGTTTTATTGGCCTCAGGAGGTTGGGGTAGCTTCCCCAACCTTCGAAGGCAAAATTACATTTTCATTGCAATGCTGATCGAGCGCGTGGCGCGCTGACGTCATTGCAATGAAAATGAAACTGAAATGATCCAAAAGGCTCATGTCAGTTTCACTTTCTATGTGCCCAGGGGGCTATCTCAGCCCCCTGAGCATATAGAAAGTCAAGAGAAGTATAATTGGAAAGGGGAGAATCATCCCTTTCCAATGGTACCCCTCCCTAGTGGATCCCTGTTTGAAGATCGCCCCCAGAGGGCGATCCCCAGGCAGGGATCTACCCACTAGGCACCAGGGAGGGGGGAGCGACCCCTTGGGCAAGGTCCATTGGTTCCCCATATTAATTTTGGCAACTTTAGTCTTTCTGCCCCCCTAGGGGGCAGATGGGGCAGTAGCCCCCAATATGCCCCCCTGGGGGCAGACATTCCTGTAGATACCAGGGATTTTGTTTACATTTTATTTAGGGGTGGGGGCTGCCCAATATTGGCATGCCAATGCCCCCACCCCTGGCTATAAACACACAGTCTATCTGCTCCCTGGGGGGCAGAAAGCCCACTAGATACAAGGGATTTTTAAAAAAAATTATAACTAGGGGTGGGGCTTCCCAATATGGGCATGCCAATGCCCCATCCCTCCCCCCACAAAATTGCAGTCTTTCTGCCCTCCCTGCCCACTCAAAACCAGGTTTTTTATATTACGATTAGTTTAGGGGTGGGGCTGCCCAGACTGGGCATGCAAATGCCCCCACCCTACAACCCCAAAGAAAACTAAAGACATGCTGCCCCTCCAGGAGGAAGATGGAGGCAATAGCCCCTGATCTTCCACTGGGGGGGCAGAAAACCCACTGAGCTCGAGGGATTATTTTTTTATATAGGTAGGCTTGGGGGGTTGCCCAGAATGGGCATGTCAAGGCCCACACCCCAAAAAAATCTAGTTTTCTGCCCCCCAGAGAGGCAATGGGGCAGTAGCCCTAATCTGCCACCCGAGGGGCAGAAAGTTCACTAGGCGCCAGCAATTATGCAGCATCACCGGGCACAAATTTCCTACCACACAGTGGGCCATATTATCAAGAAAGGGAGATACATTATCGACGCTTTTAACGGCAGGAAACTGCCGCGAATGGGCTTTATAATATGCCCTTGTGAATTCCCATAGAAGCCCAGGTTAACACCAGAACCTGGGCTTCTATGGGAATTCACAAGGGCATGTTATCAAGCCCATTATTGCCGCTTTAGCAGCAGTTTCCTGCCGATAAAAGTGGCGATAATGTATTGCCTTTTCTTGATAAGATGGCCCTCTGTTTCCCCAGGTCTTCTGGTAAAAATTTGTTTTTTTCCAATATTTATTTC
Organism: Lissotriton helveticus; assembly: GCF_964261635.1. Classification (NCBI taxonomy): domain Eukaryota; kingdom Metazoa; phylum Chordata; class Amphibia; order Caudata; family Salamandridae; genus Lissotriton; species Lissotriton helveticus. The sequence continues at coordinate 665,417,134 of NC_136063.1, forward strand.
TATACCTTTTTCCTTACAGTGTATGTTGAAGTCATCCAGGACATTTTGGAGTCCCTTGGGCATTTGCAAAATCAAAATGGTATCATCAGTGAATAATGGCACAGGAATAGGGGTTCCACTAAGTTTTGGGGAGTCATTTTTAGATTTTTTTCGAGGCAGTTGACTGTATCATTGCTGTAGAGTGAGAACAGGGTGGGTACAAGCCTCACTCCTCTGTCAATGGGGATTGGCTCTGTAAGCTCCCCATTCACGCCCCAGTGGACTCTCGCGTAATTGCCCCGAAATAACCTTACTATCTGGTTTAAAGTATCTTCAGGCATTTGCTGGCTTTCTAACAAGGCCCACAAGGAATGCTGCCCTTAAATCTACAAACGTTATGTAGGTGTGACCCCTCTTTATCTTAGTATATTTCCGCAAAATGCACAGAACTCTGAGTACTTGATCTACCATGCTTGTATGGGCTCTGAATCTGGCCTGGTTTGGTGATAGGATATTATTATCATCTACCCATCCGTTTAATCTGTTCAGGAGCTGTTTGGCATAGATTTTCTCTAATACATCAATAAAACTGATGGGCCTGTAGTTCCCTGTAGTTTGTTTGTTCCCTTTCTTATGAATAGTGACTATTTTGGCCCCCTTCCATGAGGTTTGTTTTGGTGCTCCCAGAGTTATAGCTTTAGTGACCAGGTTAACATAAGGGGCCCACACCTCTTTATCATGGTGAACAAGTCCCTATGTAATTTATAACATATCCCTGCTTGATAGTATCAATTGCCTGCGTTTTTTTCTTCAAGGCTAAAATGAATTGTGTGTCCTATGCTATTTACAAAGCGATGATGTTCATAAGTAGGAAGCTCAGGGTCTGAATATAAGTGTTCAGTCCAGGTCCCAAAATCCAAAATACTGCTCACTGGAAGCATTGTTATTCTTGCCCCCATTAGCTACTATTTTGCAAAATATGACTGTATTATTGTATTTTGCATCTTGGAGAAGGTCGCTCCAATTTGTTTCCTCCCAACTTCTTTTTGCATTAGCTAGTGTTTTCCTATAGTTATCCCTAGCTCACTTTATCGTCTGTGCACTCCCATTCTTTAGCTTCTCTAGTAAAGATTTATTTGCCTTTTTGCAATCCAAGGTATACCAAGGATTACTTTTGAATTCATTTTTATTTTATGTCTCTGTTTTCCAATAGTAGCTCTGGTTAGAAGGGTCATTTGAGTCATCACCAGAGATTGATGCATTGCCATTATCGGGGCTCCATTTTATTCTACATAGGGACCTACCACCTCAACAAATGGCTGTTATATGTTGGTCATGATCTCTACATTATCTGTAATGCGAGGCCATTTGACCACTAGACGGTTATTCCCTATCGAATGCTGTATTAATGAGGGATTTATATTAGGTAACTGTGTTTCAGTGAAGCACACCGCCATTTCTGGGCCAAGGGAATAATGATCACTGTCCTCTCTTGCATCTATCTTGAATCCAGAGATCCTATGGCAACTATTTATGTTATGCATGATTTAATCTAGCTTTGATTGAGCTCTGCCCATTTTGAGTGTGTATAAGGGAGGATTATCATCCATGTTATAATTCACCCTTCCATTGAATACCTTTACATCATGTTCTAAAGTAAACTCCATTAGCTCAATCGCAGAAACAGTGCATGGTACCGATGGTCATGAATCTAACTAGGGGAGACCCCTGACTTCTATTATTGCTTCAAAGCCATTTATTGTCTTTTTATTTTTTATTTTTTTTGTCCTCATGCGCCATTAGATGTACCCAGAATTTACTATACTCATTCTGTGGCCCCCCATTCAGATGATTAGTACCAGCAGTGTATAGATTCTGATCTGATCTTAATGGAAGCACTTTCCACAGATAACCTCACAGTTAGTCAGTTCAGTTCTCCTAACTAGATGGCCCGTACAACTGATCCTAGGGATATGTTCTTCTGCGAAAAGGCATAATCATTGGACAAATAGGTCTCTATTGTCTCAACTTGTGTAGCCAGATGCCTGGCTCCAGCTTCTTATTTGAAGATATTTAAATTTTTATAGTTTTCTTTCTGTGATGTTATTTAACTCATCCCATGATAGCAGGCAGCCCTCCAGCATTAACTGAGCCCAGCATTCTATCCCTGCTGCTTTCAATGGCTTTGCGAGTGCATCTTTGGACTACACTGGAGATCCTGGCGAATCCCATATAGGGGCCAGGGCACTATAGTAACCAATTTTCAGAAGCCTTCTGATTTCATACCAGATAGTCGCTGTATCTCTCAGCAGCTTTGAGTGAACCTTCATAAAGAAGCGTGGATCACCAAACTTATACATAAAGGCTTGGTCGCCTCCTTTAATGTTGTGTAGCATTCCTTTAAGCATTTTTCCTGTATCTGAGTCATCTGGCTGGTTTAGGAGCATCTTCCCTGCCCGTAGTAAAAATACCCAGACGTAGAGCTTCAAGTCCGGTGCATATAAACTCCCTTTATTTTTCTTCCTTCACAGCTTTTTCCATGAAATCCATATGCCCTTAGAGGCCCAAAAGAAAGAATTCATTCTAGCTTGTATTTTCCTTAAAGTCTCCTCCTTAAATGCTAATAGGATATTCTGAAATAGGAATATAAGTTTTGGTAAAAGCATCATTTTCAGTATGTTGACTCTGCCTATTAATGTCAAGGGAAGAAATGCCCAGCTTTTTAAGGAGTCTGCGATTTCTTTGTCTATTCTGAATACATTTTTGCTGTGAAGTGATTGATATCTTGTGTGATTCGGATGCCCAGATACCTTATCTATTGGACATTTATGTTCCAGTTGAATGGAAAAAAGGGGACCCCTACAATATATTTCGTTTGCTATTCGTAGGGAATGTAAACAATTTAGAGAAAGAACATAGCAAACTCAAAGTATGTACACTGCCCTTAAACACACATATACTATTAATTACTGTACAACATCAAATAAATTTGTTCTGAGACAGTAATATATCAAAAATATTTGACCATTTTATTTTGGTTTTTGTCTGTCTTCTTTTTATCTTATTAATTATTTTTATCTTATTTTTTCAGTGAAAGAACATATGTAATTCATATAAGTTAACATTCAATTTCCATAAATTGGACATATTCTAAATTAAACAGTGCAAATAAATAAATACATAGACACATAACAATACATTAAAGTGCTATACGGTATAACCAGTCGATGGAAGATTAGATGAAGGCAATGCGGTGGAATGGAACTACGCGCGTTTCGGCCAAAGGGCCTTCGTCAGGTGACCGTCATTCGTACGTTACAAACATAATAGCGTGTAACACAAACATAAAATAAGTCTGATGAAACATATGGAATTTGTGTTCCCTATGGGAGTTGCTTATCTCTAGTGGCGTCGACTTTGTTAAACACTGATAGCTTTCTTTCGATGCTCCCTGTTGCTGGAGATTTCTTGTGTGGCTCAAAAATTTGGGTATAGTTATATATATATTTTCGTCGAGGATTCTTCCTAGTTGTATAACTCTATGGTGGCCTCAGATATATCTTCTTGCGTAGAGTTTATTTATTCAATCTATGTTGTCCTTTTCTTATTATTTTCATATGGAACCACGAGATAGGGACATCTATTTCTTTTTTTTAAAAATCTTGCAATGATCCTGTAGGGCAATTCGCTATTTCGGCGATCGTTTGGAACAGATAATCTTCGTTATGAAATTGCTTTGTTTAACGTGGGGTCCGCTCGTTTTTCACCTCCGAGGATGTCGGTCAAACAACTTTATGTTCCAGGCCATACACTCTGTTTTTGACTGATTGATCTCATAACCAGAAATCTGCCCAAAACTGGGAAGTTATGTTGTATATTGTTGAAATCGCCTCTGCTGGGTCAGATGTGTATATCATCATGTCGTATGCATATAAGGATACCATTTTTTCCCAAGTTCAAAACTTGAAGGGAGCTATGCTGGCCTGCTGCCTAAACTTCTCCGCCAGAGGCTCACTATAGAGGTTAAGAAGTAAAGGTGACAAGGGGCACCCCTGCCTTGTCCCTCTTTTGATTGTTACTGCTGTCGAAAGATTACCATTTACCAGTATTCTGGCTGTGGGTTTTTGATAAATCGATGAAATAGTTCTGCAAAAAATTTCACCCAGATTACACCTGTCCAATACTCGTGCTAAATGGACCCAGTTCACATGATCGAACGCCTTTGTGGCTTTTAATGTGATGATGGCCAACAGCGATTTATGCAGTGTTGCTATATCTATGGCCCCAACCAAATTATGTGTCAAGTCCTGAATGCTCCGCCCTGTAACACAGCCTTTTTGATCATTATGAAGCAGCTTTCCTATTACACCATTTAATCTCTCTGCTAAAATCTTGACAAAGATCTTGTAGTCAAGATTAAGCAGAGAGATTGGCCTGTAAGAATCGCATTGGCTTGGTGGCTTTGATGGTTTTAGAATCAGGGCCACCGTTGCCTCATTCCATGAAGGGGGCGCCTTCCCTCTATTCTCAAAAATGTGAGCAAATAACTTTGGCAGCACAGGGGCAAGGACTACCACTAGAACTCTATACAGCTCCGCTGGCAGCCCGTCAGGTCCTGGCGCTTTGCCCTTTTTCCCAGCCTCGATTGCCTTGATTATCTCACTTAAACTAATCATTTTGTTTAGGTTGTTGGACTTTTCCTCATCGATTTTATTCAGAGAAAATTGATCAAGCCATGAGTAAATCAAGTTGTCTTGTGGAGTTAGATCTTCCTTAAAAATCTGTTCAAAATGCTTATAAAAAGCTTCTTCATTATCTTTGGCATTCTCCAATATTTTTCCAGAGGTCTCACATAAAACTTCTTTTATCTTGTTTTTGCTTGGATCCTGTTTGGTTTTCCAGGCTAGGAGCTTACCACTCGATTCTCTATATTCAAAGTGGTCCAGGTTACTGGCCTCCCACCTTTTCTTCAACCTGGTGTCTAGCACCCCCGCTAGTTCTAACTTCTATGATGACAAATCCTCCTAATATCTACCTGGAGCGTGAGCCTCTGGGCTGAGAGATCTTGTTCTAAATTCTGAATTTTTGCTTCTATACCTGCTATCTCAGTCCTGTACTTCCTTTGTCTACCGATTTGTATAGATGTGATCAGACCCCTCAGGAATGCTTTGCATGCATCCCATATCATTTCATTTGGAGAAGTTCCTAAATTAGTCGCGAAAAAGCTCTCTGTCTCTTCTATCAACTTTTGTACAACTTCATCCTCTGACAGAATAGTTTGGTCCAGGGTCCATCTTTTAGTACCCTGCATAGTAGGTAGTTTCAATACTAGCAAGACCACCGAATGGTCTGATAAGTGACCTCCTAGGTGTTTAGAGTCTATCACCCAGCCTAGCAACCCCATACTGATCAAGAAAACATCTAACCTAGATTTGTGGCCATATTTTTTATTATGGAATGTGTACCCCCATTTATTCCCCATTCTTTTTCTCCATACATCTACCCATCTCATTTGCTGCATTGCACTTGTTAGAAGAGATCTCATCTTGCAATTATGTGGTGATCTATTCTTGTAAGTTCTATCCAACAGGGGATTTAGCACCAGATTAAAATCTCTGGCGAGAATTAATGGATCCTGAAAAACTAATAACTCTGCCAGCATCTCCCGGAGCGGAGCTGGGTCATCCAGGTTGGGTCCGTAATAGCCTGCCACTGTAAATTTATGCATATTGTACCTGATCTTGGCAATGACCCACCTGCACCTTTTATCTACTTTAGCCCCTTCCACTGCAAGAGCTGTATTAGTTTTATGAGAATAGCGACTCACTTCGTAGTCAGTTGCTGTGTGGTACATATTAATTCCTAGATCCATTTTTTTTATTTTACACATGTTTCTCAGCTCTTTTTCTGTGAGGTGAGTCTCTTGAAGAATAAGAATTTGTTCAGGAGTGTCTTTTAGGTATTGTAGAATTCTCTCCATTCTGTATTTTACCCTCAGACCATTCAAGTTCCACGATAAAACCTTCAGGTATGTTACCTGATCAGTCCTAACTTGTGGCATTTCTCTCAATACGAGTGGTATATTTCTTAGACAACCTATTTTAGCTCTTCTGACTTATTGTTTTGTTTTTTTTACCCCAATGCTCCCCACCCAGTTACTGCTCCCCACCCTCATCTCTCCCCCCTCTAGTGCTCCCCTGGAGAACCCCCAATCTTCTTATTGTGGCCCTACTCTGGCCTTGAGGCATCCCTCCCCGGGTTTTTGGGACGGTTATTCACAATGTGGCAGTTGATCTACAAAATAAGAAATATGTGAATTTTAAACAGTGAGGACATAAACTATTAAAAAAAGGGAGATCTGAAAAGTCTGGAAAATTAACCGACTGCTACCTCCCTTCCCACCCCAGATATTGATTCTAAAAGGATTCTGCTTGTTCCACTCTCTTGAACACCCGCATTTTGTTATTATACTTTTTTTTAAGGTTGCAGGAAATTTTAGCTGAGCTGTTGCACCTAGCTGTCTAAAGGGGTCAAGTAGCTTCCCTAGCTCCCACTGTCTTGAAGCAGTTATCGAGGAGACATCCGACCTTATCTGGAACATTGTCCCTTATGCGGTTAAAGTGCTCTTTTTTAATGCCCTGTTTAGTATTTCATCCTTCAAACTGAAAGTTAGGAAGTGTACCAGAATCTTCCTAGGTCTAGTTTTGTTTGGGTTTACTCTAAATGGGTCCCTGTGGACTATCTTTATGTCCTTAATAAGATCTTGTTCTGTAGATTTGATTAGGGTCGCTTGTTTGATCAGTTTAACCACAAATTCTTTGATATTACTCTCTTCCACTCCTTCCAGGACTTCAAGCAAATGTAGATCCTTTCTCCTCTGGGAGTTTTCAATGGATTCTATTTTCTCCTGGAGCCCCTGATCACGTTCTTTTATTCTGTCAATTTCTTTTGAATTTTCCATAGTTTGAAATGCCAATTCAGTGACTGTAGACTCTAAAGCTGTGGTCCTTGCAGCCAGGGAATCAAACTTGTCTTCCAACTTTTCGCAAAAAGTCTTAATTTCACCTTGGTTCTTTTCTGAAACCCAAAAACCGTTCTTCCTCTCCTCACTTAAAGATTGAAGAATTTTCAGAACAGGCTGATGTGCAAGAAAGTCCCCATTATTCTCGTTGGAAGAGCATGTACTCCCCACTTCCTTATCTGGATTCTGATCCGCCTTTGGTGCATTCCCACCTATGAGTACAGTGTCAGCATTAATGTCAGCATTGGAGTCTCTATCTTCTACTGCTGCACTCACGTCAGCCATCATGGAACCTTCCACTTCACCCACTTCTAACTGCCCCCCCCCCAGTACTTGAAACCTATTAGGACTTAAGACCCCTTCTGGGTAGCTATAAGGCCCTTCTATATGACCACCCGGGGTATCCAGGACACCATTTTTTGGTTTCAGTATAAGGGTACTGGGTAATGACCTAAAATACTCTTCTAATGAAGGTATAGGTTTTGCCTTAAGTTGAATATGTTGTGTTCTAAGGTTTGGTGGAGTCAGCTTGAGATTTTTGTTGTTTCTCCTTTTTCTTGGGTTTGTTATGCTGGCAGTTTTGGTATGCCTTTCAGACTTTGCTGCCTCTGTGCTCTTGGATGACTTATCAGGAGCATGAAATATGTCAGCCGTTTTTATATCATGCTTCCTAGTTGTGCTTCTAAGAGCATATCTGAGTGCTGGGGTCTCTTCTGTAAAACCTCCTACGCTCTTTCCTCTATACCTCCTTGAAGTGACACCATCTATAGCTGCTCTGCCTTCATCGAGGAGACTTACACTTACACTGTTTAGACCAGAGGATGAATCTAACGTGAACTCTCCTTTACTTGTCTTTTCTGAGCCATTCCTGGGGGGATTCTGGGAAACTGAGCCCTAAGCTGCGCTGGCTCCCCCAGCCTCTGCCTGTATGGGAGAGTCTGGCAGCTGCTTTGCGCCCCCATCTGACTTCTAAAGCTGCCCGTGCCCACTGTGAGACCCCCTCCTCTGTCTCAATGCAGCCTCCCTCCCAGTCTCCTCTGGCCCCATCATTCGCGGCCTTTGCCGTGCCCTGCAGAGTCACCCCCGCCACCGCCAGTGCCTTTCCTTGGGTGTCTGTTGTATCTGTTGCTTTAATTACTCTGTGATTCTGCTTCTTCGTTCTAGGTGTTCTGTATTCTATTACAGATGCGTTGCTATCGTGTCATTATGTTCTGACTACTGGACACGACAGCATCGCATCCTGATGTCTTTTCATGTGGGATGATCTTATAACTACAACTTCTGAATAAATATCAACTTTATTATATCATACTGAATATGTTGTCATGATTACAACAGCGTCAAACCAAAAAAAAGCAAATGTTTTTTATGCCGCCAGTAGCCCTAAACAAAACTCACTGTGTGGGCGTTGGAGCGGGCGTGCTTCGGTATGTTTATAGCTTCCAAGCCTCTTATGACTCTGTCCCCCACATGCATCAAGTGGTTTTGGAGTCGCAAACCGTGCGAATCGGAAAAATCGGCCGTTTGCGATTCCAAAAATCACTTTTTGGGATGCATGAAACAATTTTAGAAAACTCGCTATTTTTTGCAATTCCTAAAAATGCGATTGCATTTAAGGAATCGCATTTGTGCGATTCCTTAAATGCAATGCATGAATTAAAAAAAAATGCGAATTAGGAAATAGGAAGTGCAAATTAACACGAGGTTGACCCTCTTGTTAATTTGCGAAATTTTGCAAAAAAGCTCAAAAATGCCTTTTTGAAAGTGTCATGTTACACACACACATGTCCTTTGGACATGTGTGTGTGAAACTTGCACTAAAAAAACATTTCAAGGGTGCAGGGGGGGTCCTTTGGACCCCCTCAGTACCCTTGCAATGCATCAACAAAATGTAATTCACAAAATCAAATTGGCAAAAAGCTAATGCCTTTCCATTGATTCCTATGGGCCTCTAGGCCCATAGGAATCAATGTAATGCCATTCCTTAATTGCAATTCGCAATTAAGGTATCGCAAATACAGAAAATTAAGAAATCATAAAAACACTTCAGATTTCTTGATGCATAGGATTTTGCAATTCCTAAATTGCGATTCCTTAATTTTCACAATTTAGGAATTGCAAAATCCTACAATGATGCATGTGGCCGTGTGTTCTTTCCGTCGTTTCTCTGGCTCGCCGACTGTCGGACCGCTCGGTAGCTCCTCAACGCGGCGTGGCGCGACTTTGTCTTCAGGTACTAGCTGGAAACCGCAAAATCCTTTTTGTTTATTTCAGTCCGCTTTGGCTTCTCTGTCATCCCTCCGTCAACCGCCCGAAAATGTGACCGATAAACTGCAACATCCGTCCAATACCGCTGGAGCCTCCACGACCAGCTAGCCGCTAGGCGCCATGTTCTCCTCAAAAGGCGCGTGCAAGCCCTCAAGGCCATTTATTGGCTTGTATGCACAGTTGAGGTCGCCACATATAATTACTGTATTGTGTGGCTTTACGTAATCGAGGCTGCCATTTAATGTATCTACGACATGGGAATCTAGGTTATATTTAATAAGTGAAGATGGGTCTTGTCTTTTGTATCTAGACTCACAGCAAGAATATTGCATGAGTCTATATTATGAATACTAATATCCACTGCCAAAGTTATTTTGACCCAAAGTACCAACACCCTTGAGGGCCTATCACATGGGAATAGGGTTGCATTTCTATAGTATGTTGATTATCCCACTATGTCTTTATGTGTGGACAGCAGAATGTGTCTGGTCTCCAATTTTCCTCCTGTAGGTCCTCAGCCTTTATTATGTTTGAACATACAAATGACTGACAATATCGTTTGTGCCTAATCCAGAAATGTACTTTCTTTTGTGCCTCCTCATCCTCCCAATTTCCATTTCTGAGCTTTAGCACATTATTTGTTAAATATATTCTATGATCCCTGGCTCTCTCTTGTGATTTAGTGTAGGGTGGCTTTTGGGCACCTTCTCATTTTGTCCTCATGCGCATCATGTGCATGCTCCCTTCTGATGCTACTGGGGATTCCAAAATGGAATCTCGCTAGCAAATATTCGAGCTGTGTTAACAGAGTTTCTCTTCCTTCAAGATTCAGTGACTTATTTCCGCTATTTCCCAAAAGCCCTAACCTATGTTCATTTCTGCTGCGCCACTACGGCGACTGCCTTCCTTCAGGTTTCGCTCCAATCTCACTTTGTAGAGGTTTGTCTGTGCTCTGTCAACTACTGGCAGAGGTGTTGGATAAGGCAGAGACAGTGGTTTGGGTAATAATTTGGGCAGCTGGGTGTTCCCTTCATGTAATTTAAAAGGAGGTGCTTCTGTGCTTGTATTTAATTGCGTCTTGAGTGAATTTACTAAAAGTTTCAAATTCTGGACTTCATTTGTTAAAGTACCAATATTCATTAGCAGCTCCTGCATTTTCCTATAATTTCATCTGCAATTTTGTCCTTCCATTATCTGCAGGGGTTCTTTTTCCTTTTGTGATTCTTTTGGTATCTAACTAGAGAGACACAGAGGCCCACATGCATCAAGCATTTTTGTAGTCGCAAACGGTGTGATTCCTTAAAATCGGCCGTTTGCGAATGCAAAAGTGCTATTTGGGATGCATCATGCCATTTTAGAAGTCGCATCTTTTTTACGATTTCTAAAATTGCGTTAGCATATAAGAAATCGCAATTGTGCGATTTGTTAAATGCTATGCATCATTACAGAAAAATGTGCGATTTTTAAAATTGGAAGTGCAAATTACCATGAAGTTCAACTTCGTGGTAATTTGCGAAATTGTTTAAAAATGCACAAAAATGCATTTTTTAAACTGTTAAGCTACAGACACACATGTCCTTAGGACATGTGTGTATGTAACTTATGCTGAAAAGTACATTTCATGGGTGCAGGGGGGGGTCATTTTGACCCCCCCCTCCACCCTTGAAATGCATTGATGAATTGCAATTGCACATTGTGAATTCGCAATTCCCATTCATTCCTATGGGCATTTTTTGCTTTTTTGCATTTTTTTTGCAAATCGGTAAAAATAGCGATTTTTACCAAATTGCAAAAAAAAAGCAAAAATATTCATGCATAGGCTTTTGCGATTTCTAAATTGCGAATAGTTATTTTTCGCAATTTAGAACTCGCAAAAGCCGATATTGATGCATGTGGGCCAGAGTTCCATCTTGAACTAGGGTGTTTGGGTTTCTTTCTGCTTGGGCGCAAATCTATTGGTACAACCAAGTCTCATAGTTTCCCCTTTCCCTACTTCCACCCAAACAGTTGGGGTTAGATTGATCACCTACTTTCTGTCCCTGCAGAGAATTACTAAAGGATTTTTGCACTTCTGATTGTGCTGCCACTTGTACTGGTGGTCCCTGCTGACACTTTTTTCCGCTATTGTAACACTCCCTTCCTCGCGTAGAAGGAAAATATTTTTAGGGATGGCATTTTTTTTATTCTTGCCTGTTCCCCCTCACATTGTTGCAACCTCTTTTATAAGATTATCTATATCGGCTATGCAGTTTTCCCCAGCACTTCAATTTAGGCATTTTCCCCTTTCCGGGAATGCTTCTGTTAACGCGTGATTACTGGTTATTAGTTACTTTACCAGCTCCCAAACCAAGTCGACTGGATCGTTGGTACCTGTCATTGAGTAAAAGGCAATCTAACAATAGGTCAATCAATTAAGAACTTACACCACTCTAAATGACCACTGACCAAATTTAAGTTTCAAAGATTTAATATAAAGTCAAAGATAACTGAAGATACAAACTTCTCAAAATGAGATTCAGAAGATAAACTGGTATCACTATGAACATGAACTTTTTGAATAGTCTGAGTCTGAAAAACAGAATAATGAGTACAATTTCAAATAACATGAGCGTTGCCAAAATGGATACAAGTTGCAACCTCAAAGTCATTACAGAAAAGAAAAATTCAGGTTATTCTGTCCCTACACTATACTAAGTGACATCCCTACTTAACAAGATCTTTACCCCTCTAGGTGTCAGCCGTGGTGACTTCCTAAGAAGATCACGCACTTTTCTTTGTCTCTTCTCCGATAATGGGTCTCTCCTGATCAGCCTAACTGCCTACCCATCCGCTTCCTTAGGCTCCCAAAATCATCTGCTCTTCCCTCCTCCCGGGTCGCTTTCCCTAATACCAAATCACATTTCCAATAGAAACGCCCCTTGGGACGCCCCTCACGTGGTACATCTTTGCGCGGTAAACTCCATGATGGTACTCTTCAAGACCCTCGTTAAAGTTGACCTTGGTTCCCAGGCTTCTTCTCCAGTGCGCCGATACCCCCTGAAATTCCTGAAGACTCCTACAGGCCTGCGCCAAGCGCCACTGAACAAAGCCCCTTTCATTCTAGCTGATTAGGACCCTCGCACCTGCATACAGTCCGTCCTGCAGTGGGCCTCAAATTCCAGACTCCACCATATCTATAGGTCGTAAAGCACACGCGAAGCTCTGTGCTGGACACCTCTCGACTTCTCTTCTAACGAGCACATGGCACATCAAAGGAGATGACATTATCAGTTCAGGCCTACTTCATTTACATGAAGCGGGTCCCTGCACTCTAAAACATTAACTTGATTTAAACAGCATTCTTAACTAACATACGTTTCTAAAACAACACATCTATAAAACATATATTCCCGTACTAAGTTTTGATAATACAATCTTGGAAGAACCACGCTAACCCCGTCTCACATTATTTTAGCAGCACGTTTAGATTTGCTGTGAATTGCCATAAGGCCTACACAATATAACTGGTTTTTCAGAGTTCCATTCAACTCTTACATGATTCCTTTAACATGAGAACGTGAGGTTTTCATATTCATCCCAAACATTTCTACATTAATCTCACACAGTTATGATTATTATGATTCTACTTAAGCATTCTATACATTTCACTACTGAATATAAGGCACTCTGTGTATTTCACTTCTAGATATAAAACACTTGTGTGCAAAGCATGTTTAAACTAACTACGTGCTTGTAAATATGGTGCACTTATACATTTTTCAGACTTGTGCTCTCTCAATCCCCCCTTTGATGACCTTCAGGGGTCATCACCATCAAGACATCATCACAAAAATGTAGACCCTTCAAAGTGAAGTCGTGGCAGTGCCACCTCTTTTCATTGTTTCCAATGCCTTCAGACTCCTGTATTGAGTATCCTGCATCGCTGTCAACTTTTCCTCCTGTTTCCTCATAGATCTCTGCAACCTATTTGCTCTATACCACTGATACAAACGCACCAATCCCCACAAAGTGATTACACAAATCACAATTATGATGATGGGTTTCAGTATGTACCAAACGATACCCTTTCCTAGGTTGGCAAACCAACCTCCAACTTTACCCATTCCATGACCTACTTTTTCCCACACATTTACTTTTGCCAGATCCTCAATCTCATGGTGAATCGCAGTGATGTTTCGTATATACTTCTCTAAAGGTTTTGAATTGTCCGGAATGTAAGTGAAGCACTCCTGGACCTTCAAACCCTTACAGACTCCTCCCTCTTTAGCTAACAGAACGTCTAAAGCAAGTCGGTTCTGAAGAACCATCGCCCTAATCGATTGCATCTCACCTTCCACCAGCATCAATGATCTAGCAGTACTGGCAGATAGCCTATCTACGACTGTAGCTAACCTCCTAATCTTAATGTCATTCAGTATCACTCCTAGGATAGGGAATGCAGCACCGAATACATCCCCAATTACTTCTGCTGCACCCAGCCCTCTCTTCCCTCTAGTTGGTATTCCTTTCTTCGTCGTGTCTAAATTCTCAACATGATATATTTTAGGGAAGACAATAGCCAGATAGCATGATCCGTACCAATTATCTGGTAGCTTCACATAGGCATTTCTTCCACATACAAAATATACATTTGGAATTGCTTGCATCTCTTTCAGGAAATCCTTGGAGTAGTACTCCAATTGAAAAGCATGTTCACAACTGACTTGACCTACATACAGATTCTCATAATAGGAGTAACTCCTGTGAATGCACAGTTTCCCCCATTTCTCCTTGTCTAAAGCAATTGGACCAAAGCTACCCTTTCTTTGGTGTATCCTTTCTTCCTTGGTCCAATCCGTTTCCCATTGCCCTGAAGCCTTTAGAATCTTCTGCCTCCTGTATCTAGTATCCACCTGCCCTATAAACTTTTTCTCGATTTCTGACACTTGACAAGTCAGATTATTTCTTCGGGCATGTGAAGTATCTAACGTTTTCCATGGAATGAACCATTTGTGTAATCTGTCTTCGCTCTTGTAATAGTCCCACTTGTTCAAATGCTTGTAATTTGGGACCTCTGGCAATGTCGAGTCGAAATTCGAGAAATAATACTCAAATCCTTCTCGTCCATAAAATATGCTCAACAACAAACTGCATGTGATTCCATATGTCAATGGAAGATGATGGTATCTGATACCCTCATCCACAGAAGCTGGTAACTGCATACAAACGTAGCAATTCTTCGCCTCCATGACATCAATGTACTCGTAAAGTAATTTTGCATAAGCATTTGACCTGAAATTTCCCTGTGACTCATCTGTGTGTAACCTTTTTATTTCTGCATCTAACAACGCTTTGTCTTTATCATTGATGTTTCCCTTATAATTAACTGTAGTAGTTCTCGGTGTTGACACTCCCTTGACTTCTTTGACTGCCGTTACATCTCTCTCGTGTCCCACTATGTATGAGACAGTAACCACTAAAACTATCAAGGAAATCACCACTCCCAACAGTGTGCCAACTATACATTTTGCCCTGCGGTTCGGGTTGCCAGCCTCCATGTTCTCAAACAGTGTAGCTCTTGACGTTCTTCCAGCATTCACTTCTCCTTCTCTCTGAACAAAGTCTTTCTTTAAAACAATGTCTCTTTCTTTAGACTCTGAGAAGCTGACAATTTTCTCCGCAAAACAGTTTAAAGTCCTGTAGAAAACAGACAACCCTAGCCCTTCTCCATCCGCTAAAAGGAAACCCCTACTATTTTCTTCTTCCACTCGGCGCTAGGTTATCTTGCAGTAATTTTTCAAAGTCCTTTCAAAAAGTCTTTTTGCAACAAAGTGTTAGTCCAAAACAATGAGCACTCCAAGAGCTTCCACTACTCGCTCAAGCATTTCTAACCGAAGGAGAGTTCCCTCCAACACTGGATATCGTGAACAGCAAACTGGAAATTCAACTGTTTCTAAAATCAATTTTCTTATTCCGCTTAGGAGAGGAGGATAGACGATGTTGAGTGTCAGCAACCTTTCGGTCTCCGCCCCCGGTAGCAGGAACAGTATTTGTACTGTGATTATCGGGTCAGTTCTGATCAGGTTCACTTCCCTGACCCTCCCGGTTCTGTGCCCCACCGACATCTGCAACGAGGTAGGTCCAATCAGGAGTAGAGTATCTTCTACTAGGCACCCGCACCCTCCTTGACCTTCTAAGACCCTCCTCGGCCTGATCCTGGGTATCTTCTTCCTGATCCGAGTCTTCGGATATAGGAGCAAGTGTTTCTTCCTGGGCCGACCTCAAACTTAGCCTCCTGTCTCTTCCCGGCCAAGTGGCAGCCTCACACCTTGTTCTCCTATGTCTCGTCCTCACACTCGGTTCTTGATCACTCTGGTACTGATCTGTGTCTGAATCGTATTCACTGCTGCTCTCTCCTTCAGTCGCGTCTTCAGTCTCACTGCCGTCCTGTCTTCGCTCTTCGTCTGAATCCGATACGTTCCCAACTTCTTCCGACACCCCCTCAGCTGCTTCGATCCCTTCTTGCGACTCTTCTTCCACTTCTGGGCTTTCGTCTGGGATAGGAGCTGTTTCTTCTAGAGGTGCTGGAACTCTTCGAGTATGGGATGCATGGATCCAATTTGGCAGCCCTCTGCACTTCACCGCGGTGTTCGTGATCAGGATTACCTGAAAGGGCCCACGCCAGCGAACATCTAGGCAGTTCTTCCGGACGTGCTTCTTGACCAACACCCAGTCCCCTGGGTTCAGGTCATGACACAGGTTCCTCGATGCTGGAACTTCAGCCGCATGCACCTGAAGGGACACAGAATGGATGGCGTCAGACAGTCCTTTACAATAATCCAAGATCAGATCATCTGTAATATTCAATAGGGCAGCAGTTGGAACCGTGGGAAGTCTCATGGCCCTCCCCATCAGACTCTCGTGTGGAGAGAGACCTGTCCTCCTGTCAGGGGTGCTGCGCATGCTCATGAGCACTAAAGGAAGAGCATCTGGCCAACTCAAAGATGTGGATGCCACTACTTTAGCCAATCTATTCTTCAGAGTGCCGTTCACTTGTTCCACAATTCCTGAAGCTTCTGGTCGATAACTACAATGCAGTTTTTGATCGATATTCAGTGTGGAGCACAACATCTTCACTATTTCGCTGTTAAAATGTTTTCCTCTGTCCGATTCCAGAGAGGCAGGCACCCCGAAGCGCGGTATCAACTCCCTAAGCAACAATTTAGCCACTGTGAGTGTATCGCACCTACGTGTAGGGTACGCTTCAACCCATCTGGAAAATACGCATACAATCACCAACACGTACCGAAGGCGATTAACTCTTGGCATTTCGATGAAATCTAGTTGCATTCTATTGAAAGGCCCCCCCCGACCTCCCAATGTGACTCAGTGTGACTGGTGTTCGTTTGCCTACGTTCAGTTGTTGGCAGGTAACACATCGCTTACATACTGATTCTGCTGCTATTCTAAATTTAGGGCAATACCAAGTTTGCCTAAACACTCTCATCATAGCATCCCTTCCTAGATGTACTGGACCATGTATTTCTCTCGCCATGGGATTAGCTAATTCTTCAGGTAACACAGCCCTCCCATCTGCTGAAACCCAAAAATCCATTTCACTTCGCACGCAACCTGCTATTTCCCATGCCTTTTTCTCTGTTTCAGGTGCGTTCTCCTGCATCATTCTTAAATCCTCCCAAGTGTCTACAGTTTCTAACATCATACTTAATTCTGTCTTTTCTTCAGCACCATCTATTTCCACTTTTGAAAAAGAATAATCTTGTTCCGCACAATAGCGTGCGACCTCATCAGCGTATCTGTTGCCTTGTGACACAAAATCTGTATTCTTAGTATGAGCTACACACTTTACTATGGCAATGTCAACTGGACCTTGTAGTGCTTCTAACAACAATCGCACAAATTCTCCATTTTGAATGGGCGAACCAGAGGAGGTCATGTAACCTCTCTGAGACCACAACTGCCCGAAATCATGAACCACACCGAAACCATATTGGCTGTCAGTGTATATGGTGACTCTCTTTCCGTTTCCTGCTATGCAGGCACGGGTTAGGGCAATGATTTCTGCTACCTGTGCGGAATGTACTCCTTCCAGGCAAGCGGCTTCCACAACTCCAGTAATGGTACAAACAGCATAAGCTGCTCTCAACCGACCAGTATCGTCTCTTAAACATGAGCCATCAACAAAATAAATTTCATCGGGGTCAGACAACGGCTCATCCACAATATCTGGTCTGGGTTTCGTGCATAGTTCAGTCACATCAAGGCAATCGTGGTCTTCACATCCTTCGCCTTCTATTACAGTAGGTAATGGCATTAAAGTAGCAGGATTCAAGACAGAGCATCTCCTGAGGGTCACGTTCTCCGCGGCAAGAATAACTTGCTCGTAGCGCGTGAGCCTACTATTGGTCAGATGCTGCGTCTTCGTCCTGGTCATTAGCAATTCAACTGAATGTGGTACATTCACCACCACTGGATGTCCCATCACAATACTCTCGCTCCTTTCAATGCTGACACCCGTTGCAGCAACGGATTTGAGACATCCGGGCAACGCTGCGGCTACTGGATCTAATGTAGCCGAAAAATATGCAACTGGTCTACGGGCATTTCCGTGGGTCTGTGCCAAGACTGACAAAGCACATCCCTCTCTCTCACAACAATAGAGTGAAAATGATTTCTCGTAATCAGGCATTCCCAGAGCCAGAGCACGACACAAATCGTCTCTCAGCTGCAAGAACGCCACCAAGCATTCTTCGTCCCATGGTACCGGATCACTCACCTCCTTGTGCGTCAGTTTCTGTAAGGGCTTTGCTTTCAGTGAAAAGTTAACTATCCACTGTCGGCAGTAACCCACCATTCCTAGGAACATTCTAACTTCTCTCTGTGTTGTAGGCGCATTCATCTTTATTATCGCCTCAATCCTCTCTGGGGACACCTTACGTTTCCCTTTTTCTAACCGGTGCCCTAAATACTGTACTTCTGTCAGACAATACTGCAACTTGCTCGGAGATACCTTATGTCCATTTTCAGCTAAATGGTTCAGTAAGGCAATTGAGTCTGCTTTACAGGCTTCCTCTGTCTCTGACGCAACAAGTAGGTCATCTATGTATTGGACCAGAACCGAGTTCTGGGGCAGTACTAGATTTTCGAGATTCTTTTTCAACAACTGGTTGAAGATAGATGGGCTGTCTGTGAACCCTTGTGGGATTCGACACCATGTTAAAACGCGATCTTCCATTTTAAAAGCGAAAAGGTATCTGCTCTCTTCATCCAATGGGATTGAAAAGAAAGCCTGGCAAAGATCTATCACTGTGAACCATTCTGCTTGACATGGTATTTGAAACAGTATCACTGAAGGATTCGGTACCACGGGACAACATGAAACGACTATGTTGTTAATTTTTCGTAAATCCTGCACTATCCTGAATTTCCCACTAGGTTTCTGCAAACCCATAATCGGGGAGTTACAAGGACTACCCACGATTTCTTTCAGTATTCCCTGTTGAATCATTGACTCAATCACAGGTTTTATTCCTGCAATCGTTTCCTGGGACAATTTGTATTGAGGCGTTCTTGGAAACTCAGCATTTGGTTTTACCAATATTTTTACTGGTTCTACCCCCTTGATCAATCCTATCTCTTCTCCTGTGAAATCCCATACCTCTGACGCCACAGCATCTCGTAAGTCTTGGGGAAGATCTTCTACTGTCAGAGTAGGATATAATTCTACACAGGATTTTGAATTGGCTACCTTGAAAGTAGCATCATCGTCTGTAGTCTGTACCTCCACTCCTTGCGGGGTGCAGTATATTGTGCAGTTCAATTTGCACAACAAATCCCTTCCTAACAGGCATACCGGACTCGAGTCACAAACCACAAACTGATGTTCGTTCATATGGTTTCCTATCTTCACAGACACTGGTTCTGTCAATGGACTAGTCAGCCTTTTATTTGCGACTCCTACCACCTGAATTGTTTCCCCTGACATCGGCAAGTCAGGAACCACCGCTGACCTCAGAGTTGATCGGGTAGCCCCAGTATCCACCAAGAACGTTGTGGGACACCCTGCCACTTCTGCCTCAACAAATGGCCCTCTTTGATCCACCTCTAGGACTGCCCCGAGGGTACAGTCCTCTTCACTGCTCACACGTTGTCCTGTCAATGGATCAATGTAATAACACTTTTCTTCCTCGATGAAGAGAGGCATTTGTTTAAAGACCTTTCCCCCTGTCGCTACCTTCGGTGGCTGTGGGAACTGGGCCCGTGGAGCCGAAGTCCCCCCTTTGGCCACCTTGCTTCCTGGAACTGTCACCTTTGGAGTTGGGACTTCTTGAACCTGCTCTTCTACTTCTAGCTCTCCATTTTCAGGGTTAAAGGGACACTCGCGTCGCCAATGTCCCACCTGGTGACACAAATGGCACTTTGTCGTTTTCGTTAAAGTGGCAAAGTCTACCCTAGGTCTCTGCCCTTCTTCATTATCTTTGTTCTGACCGTTTGGTTTTCGTCCCATCCCCTGTTTCTGCTGGCCACCCTTCCCAGCGGACTGCATTTGCACCACCATCAATTTCTCCTTTAGATTCTTGGCTTTAGAATCTATCTCGTCACTACAGTATCTTGCATAACGTAAGATCTCATCTAGTGGTTTGTTCTGCCAACAGATTAAATGTTGCTGTATCATCAAACAAATATCAGGTCTCAACCCCAAGACAAACTTTGACACAAACTGCCCTATATCTTTGGGATCCATTACATCGAGTCCACTGTATTGTTTGAATGTTTTCAATAATCTCTCATAAAACTCGTGAACTGTCTCCTTGGGTTCCTGCCTCGTTCGGTCTATTTTCACCCAATCTATATCCTGTGGTGGTACCTTATCTTTCAGCCATGCTATTACCCTTTCATACTTTCGCATGACAATCTCGGACGGTCCATTAGTTTGAGCATCCCTCACTGGTTCAGTATTTGGCCATTCAACACTAGTCTTGCACGGGGTCCACAAATCAGATGGGACCACGATGTCAAACAACGTGTTCAAATCAATCCACAATACTTTCGAGATCTTTACAAACCTTTCTACCTGCTTATACCACTCAACTGGATTGTCCCTTAACTTCGGAAATGAGTTGGTAAATGCAGCTAAGTCTCCTCTACTCCAGGGCACATGTACATAATTTCCGTTTGATATTTCTCGCAAAGGGAATGCCTCCATATGCATTACCCTTCCCTCGGGGGTCATCACATTTGTACTTCGTCTAACAGTGCCCTTTTTCGACCACCTCTCTTCCCATTTGTCCAGTTCTCTCCACACTCTTACTCCTGATACCAACTCTCTTATGTGTGTTTTTAATCCAGTAGTTCTCTTCTCATCTAGGTCTTGGTCTGAGTACTGCAATCTGTGGTTACTCTGCAATGCCCTTGTCCTAGATAAATCTACGGCATATCTGTCTGCCAAACTGGTCAGTTTCTCATGAAACGCTCTAGCTTTCCTAGTAATATCCTTTGCCATGAACAACAGCTCATCCTGTTCATACAATTCTATCCTTTCTAAAGGCAATGTACCATCAATTATCTCATCGACATCTGATTTTAAACTGGTGACATCAAGTCTCTTTGCCTTAATTTCAGCTTTCAACACACTAAATTTAGTTACTCCATCCGCATCTCTCCCATCCCAGCTCCGAGATCTACGTTTAGGCACTGGTGAGTTATAGGGAGTCCTCCCCTGTTCCCATCTCTCTAGGTCCCATGCCTTTCCATCTTCTCGGGGTGGATGGTGAAACACTCCTTCACTCCTCATAGCCCCTCTTTCCCCATCCTGTCTAGTTTCACGGGATGCATGGTAAGATATTCCGTTACTCCCTCTCTCTTCACTACTTCCCGGTGATTCCTGATTATTCGAGACATGGCGGGACCTATCACTGTTCTCCTTCCTCCAATGTTGAACGTCTTCTCCGAGTACATGATGAAGGCACCTAAACCTATTCTGAAAAGCATGTACCATTTGGTCTCCACCTTTCTCCCAGAGACGGGACATCTCCTCACACTCTACACTCCTACCATTTTGCTCCTGTTGTTCCCTCTCATCCGTAGGACGTGTAACTCCTCTATTCTCCTGACTTTGGCCTTCCCGCCCCTGACTGCTTTCGCTGGCCCCACAATGAGATACAGTCCCGTTGCCCCTGGTTTCCCACTCTGGTTCTGTTCTTGTCCTGTTGCTCGGGGATACTGCGGACCCGTCCCACTCCCTCAAATCAGCTCTTAATTCTGAATAGGGCCTTGGCCGCGGTCCCCTTAAATCCATCGGTCCTCTCTGACCTCCCTGTCCTGTGTTGGGACCTACAGATGTATCTAATGGGGTGTTCCACGTTACCGAACCTGGCAATTGCTTCCATGCATTTGTCACGTTATTCCTCCTTTCCATCTCGATCCTTTCTCTATCCAATTGCCTCTGTTCTTCCTCTCTATCTCTCTCTGGGTTATAGATCGATACTATAGGTCCTATGGTAACAGGCACTTGAAGAGCGTCTGGCAATCCAACAGACTCAACCCTTTCGGTGGTTGGCGTTTTCTGCACCACAAACCTTCCCACTACACTCTGTACTGTACTAGGTTGAGGTGTCTCCCCACCTTTGATAGGTGTCCATTCCGATATAGGGAGTGGTGTATACCCCTCTATGGCATTCCCATCTTCCCTTGCGAGCCCCCTATCTTCTATCACCCCCACTCTCGGAGGTGGTCTATCCATTAACAATCTGTTTATCAGATTGTCTTCCGACTCGCTTTCCTCGTCTTCCTCCATGAGGTTTCCTCCTCCTGCCACCTCCCTCATCGGATACATTTTTTCCACCTCAATAGCCTGTACCCTCCACCGCTTTGCTTCCTCATCCCATTTAGAATCTCGCACTGCTCTTACCGATCGCGTCAGTCTTTGTTGACGCCTGTTCAAATTTCTGTCGTGTGCCGCCCTAATCCATGCATTAAGGGCCTCAAACTGTGTAGGTCTAGGTGAGGGTTTCAATGAGGACATAGTTGCTTTTAGCCGATGTAACACCTCTAACTTAAACGTCCCGTACCTCGGGAACTGCATTTCCTCATTCCCTTCCGTAAGCTTATTCCAAGCCCCAATCCATAATATGGTATGCAGCCCAACATTCGTTGCCATATAATGAGCTGGTGTACCCTCCGGCGGAGCCTCTTCCCCATAATAATGTTCACTTCGTTTTCGTTTAAAAATCCCTTTCAAACACTTAAAACACTTCATGATTTCTCTCTTTCTCCGCGTCTGTTTACTTCCTGATGATACTCCACCAATCTCAGCCCAGTTCTCACTAACTGGCCTATCCGTACGCGACTTTCCTCCGACGTCACTCTAGCCGCCCAACCAGAGCGCGGCTCTAGCTAACGTCACACCAACCGCTCAATCACAGCGCGGCTCTAGCCGACGTCACCCATCCCCCTTCGCAGCAGTTCCCCTCCTTTCTCAGCTCGTCTCCTCGGTCATGCACGCGTCCCATTCATACTCTGAAAAAATGATTACTTCCTTCCAAGCAAGCGATCACCTTTCTCGACTGTACGCCCACAGTCTTTTCTGTAGTTGTCACCTTAACTTGACGAAATGTCTTTCCGTTTACTTCCAGACAGTCGCCTTCTCCGATAGGTTACTCACACGCAGTAACTTTCGACCAGCGTCCGTTACTCATACACTCACTCTTACACTCCCCCTATCTTGGATCCACGGCGGTCAATGGTACCTCGTGACCTCCGTACTATGGTCGACAACTACCCTGGATGTTCGATACACCCAAAACCACTTAAGCTCTGGCCTGAACTTAAGATTTCACCAGTTCACCCGTTTACCAGGTAACCAGTTTACCAGGTTGCGCGCGCTCACAACCTTCTCTCATTCACACTACAGGCATTCAACTCCGCAAGACATTACAATACAAATACAACACAAAACACCGCAATCTGTTCACGCATGACCCTTGTTATACTCACTCTCCTCCGATACTGCTGCTTTTCTCGCACCGTCTGCACCTTTCGGCGCACGATTCTTCCGCTGCTCGTCTCTCGACGTCTAGGGGCCTTGGGGTAAACTAACCTCTCTAGATTACCTTCCTCAAGAAGATAACCATCCTACTCTGCTACCAACTGTTAACGCGTGATTACTGGTTATTAGTTACTTTACCAGCTCCCAAACCAAGTCGACTGGATCGTTGGTACCTGTCATTGAGTAAAAGGCAATCTAACAATAGGTCAATCAATTAAGAACTTACACCACTCTAAATGACCACTGACCAAATTTAAGTTTCAAAGATTTAATATAAAGTCAAAGATAACTGAAGATACAAACTTCTCAAAATGAGATTCAGAAGATAAACTGGTATCACTATGAACATGAACTTTTTGAATAGTCTGAGTCTGAAAAACAGAATAATGAGTACAATTTCAAATAACATGAGCGTTGCCAAAATGGATACAAGTTGCAACCTCAAAGTCATTAGAGAAAAGAAAAATTCAGGTTATTCTGTCCCTACACTATACTAAGTGACATCCCTACTTAACAAGATCTTTACCCCTCTAGGTGTCAGCCGTGGTGACTTCCTAAGAAGATCACGCACTTTTCTTTGTCTCTTCTCCGATAATGGGTCTCTCCTGATCAGCCTAACTGCCTACCCATCCGCTTCCTTAGGCTCCCAAAATCATCTGCTCTTCCCTCCTCCCGGGTCGCTTTCCCTAATACCAAATCACATTTCCAATAGAAACGCCCCTTGGGACGCCCCTCACGTGGTACATCTTTGCGCGGTAAACTCCATGATGGTACTCTTCAAGACCCTCGTTAAAGTTGACCTTGGTTCCCAGGCTTCTTCTCCAGTGCGCCGATACCCCCTGAAATTCCTGAAGACTCCTACAGGCCTGCGCCAAGCGCCACTGAACAAAGCCCCTTTCATTCTAGCTGATTAGGACCCTCGCACCTGCATACAGTCCGTCCTGCAGTGGGCCTCAAATTCCAGACTCCACCATATCTATAGGTCGTAAAGCACACGCGAAGCTCTGTGCTGGACACCTCTCGACTTCTCTTCTAACGAGCACATGGCACATCAAAGGAGATGACATTATCAGTTCAGGCCTACTTGATTTACATGAAGCGGGTCCCTGCACTCTAAAACATTAACTTGATTTAAACAGCATTCTTAACTAACATACGTTTATAAAACAACACATCTATAAAACATATATTCCCGTACTAAGTTTTGATAATACAATTTTGGAAGAACCACGCTAACCCCGTCTCACATTATTTTAGCAGCACGTTTAGATTTGCTGTGAATTGCCATAAGGCCTACACAATATAACTGGTTTTTCAGAGTTCCATTCAACTCTTACATGATTCCTTTAACATGAGAACGTGAGGTTTTCATATTCATCCCAAACATTTCTACATTAATCTCACACAGTTATGATTATTATTATTCTACTTAAGCATTCTATACATTTCACTACTGAATATAAGGCACTCTGTGTATTTCACTTCTAGATATAAAACACTTGTGTGCAAAGCATGTTTAAACTAACTACGTGCTTGTAAATATGGTGCACTTATACATTTTTCAGACTTGTGCTCTCTCACTTCTGTTGCCTTTCATTTCCCCGTGTTCTGTCAGTGCAGTATCACTCCAAACCCCTCGAAATGTATCCAGACATGCTCATTACAATAGACTATTCATACAGAAGAGCATTCAGTTAGATAAATAAGGGAAGCTGGGTTACAGCAAGCTACTCGCTTCATAGCTGTCAATAATGATTCCCAAATTTCAGCACGAAAAAAGGGCACAGAGGTTTCCAGTGCTATTTTGCTCATATTTTCCAATAAGCCTGTTCCTAGGAAGACTACTTCTGTGTGTCCATAGAGTCTAACAAGAATAATCAGCAGATGGTCAGTTACATCCAAAGTCCAAAGCCAAATGCCACAACCAAGAAGGGGGGCCTAGCCCAGCCTCCTCGGGGCTCTGACAGGCGCAGGACGGGCCCTCGTGTCCTGTGCCGCAGGAGAAGACTTGGCACTTTATAGTGGCAGGGAGGCAGCTGGAACTGATGGAGCAAGGATTTGCACGTAAAGCGACTTGCTTGGATCAAGAACCTCAAATAATGTTATTAAAACAATAATCAATAATGTTCGTGTTACTAATATTGCACATTTTACATTACACGGGGTGTCCCAGTAACGCCTGCTTATGTGTTTACTTATCCTAAACCGCTTGCCACTAAAATGGCTGCTGCTTAGCGGGAATTTCGTCTGCGCATGCGCCGGTCACACTCATGTGATGTGACGTACTCGCAGTTCTGGTGGGAATCTTTGCTCTTGCGCACTAGCTGCAAGATGGCCGCTTTTGTGTTCTCACATGCCGAAGCTTGCTCTGCCGCTTTCTGCATTGCTGTTCGTCTTGCACTAACATTAATGCTATAGTTAAAATAAAGTAAGGGGAGTCATATAGGGATTCCTGGTATACAGTGTATTCATTTATTTCTATGTTCTAAATTGTTTTCCTTTACTTTTCATGTGGCGAGTCTTTTGGGCCGGGGAAATACATGAAACTCCATCTTAGAAGTCCCTACTGCGCATGTCACCCTGGCAGAGGGAAGAAAACCTTGTACCAGTGGAACTCAGCCAGCTGGTAGCCACAGTCAAGATGCTCATGGGAACCGACCTGTGACCCAGCAGGACAAAGCTGAACTGTACTGCACTTGTAACAATTGTATATTAAATTGTATTCTCTATTGTTAGGATAAGAGCACATATCCTGGGAACCCCAAATTCAATAGGCGGTCCCAAAAGATGCAAATTGGGGCTTGTAGAAGTTTAGTCCTGGTTGGTGTGTTGACCTGTTCTACTTGAGGACAAATCAAAATTGGGGATTCTTACACTTGCAATATTTGGGGGGTGGTACACTGACCCGAAAACAGTATAACTAGCCTAGGTTTAGCTAGAGAAATTGTCCGACTTGTCCGAATAGCTGACCTGTCACTGACCCAACGCACTCAATAGCTGATCGATACAGAGAGCTGCGGAGCACTCTGTCCGAAATTTCCACAGACCCAAGCAGGGTTTTAAGAACCTTAAGTGCTGGTGGAGCACTTTGCTGGGGAATTCGATAACCCAATCAGGGTTCTGACTGATAGCTGCAGAGAGGGTGTAGCGCAGGCGTTGCTACCGAACTGCGGGTGCTGGTCTTTCCTTGATGGTCCTGTCCTGATCCTAATCTGGTTTTCTTGTCCTGTCCTGGGCCGTCCATTCTGCACCTGTTGGCCTACTGGCGACTGTCCTTCCTTGGGGTTTCTCCTGTCCTTAACTGACCCGTGGCCAGGGTTGGTCTTCACACCGTACTAGGTAAATATAGTGCTGGGGAACCTATTCTGCATCCTTCACTCTTTTTCTTTGCTTTAATAAAGACGTACTCTTGCATATTGATTTTCCATGCTTTCCTTTTTTGCACTGACAAATGAAAAAGTCATACATTATTGTTGTTATACTAGCATGTACCATTTTTCCCCATCCTTTAAGTACGTTCCTGCATACAGTTCATGAAATATAGATGTTCCTTTTCTTTACCTTCCTTTAGCTAAATGAAATGATGGTTCTGGAATATTAGCATGTACCACTTTTTACCTTCCCTATAGATATATGTTACCTTTGAGTTTCCATAGACTGATTAAAATTCTCGTGCTTTGCCCGTTTTAGAGGGGTGTACAAACTGTGACATTCTAGCATGCTCCTTATTTTTCCCCGTCCTTTAGTTACTCCACGTCAAGTCTAAATTCCTGAAAATTCTTACTAGCATGTTCCCTGTTCTTACCTTCCTTTAGAGTCCTAAATGGTTGGTCTGATTTATTTCCTATATGGATACGTGCTCTTTAGAATCTTAGTTATTGATAGTTTACTTGCTGTAAACCTTATGCTTTCGGAATCTGACGAAGACTAGATAAAGTTTTTAAAACTTTCTGAGTTTGTGGTTATTATATGAGTGCAAATAGAGTATCTAGGGCCAGATGTAGGTAATTCATATTTACCACTTCTTAAATACCGAATTTTACCGATTCGGTATTTAAGAAGTGGTAAATATGAAGGGGGGAGATGTAGGTATTTCCAGATGTGGAAATACCGAATCGTTAAGATTCGGTATTTACCGAATCTGGAAATACCGAATCGGTATTTCCTATTGATTCCTATGGGCTGTGAAGCCCATAGGAATCAATGGGCAATACCGATTCTGTAATTACAGAATCGGTAAATACCGATTTTAGCAAGGGTGCAGGGGGTGTCACTTTGACACCCTCTGGCACCCCTGTTTTAGGCTTGTGTGCCATGTGGCACACATACATGCCCTAAGGGCATGTATGTGTGCCACATGGCACAGGTGTACATGCACAGATGTGCATGTACACCTGCATCGGTATTTTACCATGCAATTGTATTGCATGGTAAAATACCGATTTTCAAAGCCCTGTGTCAATGTGCGACTTGGCACCTACATACCGAAAATGCATTTTCGGTAATTTTACCGATTGGTCTATTTTCCGATTCGGTAAAATTACCGAAAATGCCTGTTTTTTTCCCCCTACATCTCAAAATCCAATTACCGGTCGGTAACGGCCGAATTCGGCCGTTACCGACCGGTAATTGGCCACCTACATCTGGCCCCTAGTGTTTGTATTTTTGGTGTCTGCCTTTCTTTTACAGCTAGCTCCCTGATCCGTTGTGGTCATTAAGTACCCGTAACAGTGGATTGGTAAGTCGGATACATTGGAAATAAATAGGAAGGAACAGGGTTACTGGTAGTAGAGTGTAAGGTTACCCGATTAATAAATATGTTAAATTGAAATATATGGGCCCAATGTGCATATGGTAAAATTATAATCGGGTGACCTGCGCGCTCTATCAGAACAAGCCCCACCTCATGGGGCAAAGATTACTGGATACTATAGACCCATCATGGACTCACGGACAGGACCCAAGCACACTGCGTCCTGCTGCGCGGGTGAAGACTTTGCCGCATTATAGCATCAGCAGTGGGGAGGCAGCTGGGAACAAGCACCTTCTGGTGGGGAAAAGATTGGCATACACATGGCATAGTATCACTTTAAATGTGCTGCAGCAACCGATCCAGGCTCTGCTGGGGTCCCACTTACCAACTACTGAGGGCCACAATAATGGAATGGTTTCTAGCTGTAGGTAGGGTGACCAACTGGCATGGGTGCAACTTCAGGACAGTGAGTGTAAAAATTCAGAACAAAGGGTCAAAATTCAGGACAAAAATTCAGGACAGGAGGTCAAAATTCAGGTCAAAAGGTAATTTTTACAGACACATCAGAGGAGGTTGCGCAATAGTATATAAGTAAGTAAATAGACAACCACTTATGTACAAGTGAAAAGAAGTTTATATTACGTTGAGACAATTGTGCACTTCATGGTTTGTCATTATGAGCGCAGCTTTAAGCAAATGTGCAGTTCTTTTTGAGGTAACAAAACCGCGGCCCCATCCCACCAATCCAGCTCCCAGAGAAAACGCCCGAAGCACGGTCCAGCCAGTCTAGCCTTGCTACCACCCTCCAATGGCGCCCCTCATCTTCACATAGACAATCTCTCATGTGTATTTAATTTATTTTATAGTGGTACCCAAGCATGTAGGACAGAGTGTTGGGGTCTGTTACAACACACACATATTATATAGAGACACTCACTCGTATAAATGTGAAAGTCAATGTATAGGAAATTCTGCTTAAGATAATGGGGCTTACAATGTGTAATCATCCATCATTCAGTCTTTAACCATCCATTCTGTCCTTCCATCTGTGTGTCCTCCATGTCCATATTCAACCATTTACAAACCCATCCATCACGTATTCTTCCATCCATCATTTCACTCATCCATCCCTCCATCTACCCTTTTCTTCATCCATCCATTATCCATCCATTCTTTCACCCCATCCATCCATTCATTCATCCATCCAGCCAATTACCTATCTAGCCATCCTTTTTACTTACTCATTCATTCACCCACTCATTCATCATTTCACCCATTCACCCGTCAGTCATCCATTCACCAATCCTCCCTTTCCCTCTCCATTCCCCTTTCACTTAGCCATCCATCCTTCCATCCAGCCACCCACCCATCCATCAACTAATCCACTCATTGATCCATCCATTCAACCTATCACCCATCTATCCTCTCACTCATTGATCCATCCTTTCTCTCATCCAGCCACCCTTTCACTCATCTATCCATCCTTTTGTCTATCTACCCGCCATTTCACTCACTCATCCAGCCTTATATCCACCCTTTCACTCATCCGTCCATCCATTCACCCTTTCACTTATCAATTCATCAATCCATCCATCATTTAACTCATCCATCGACCCATTCAGTCGCCCATCGTCCACCATTTCACTCATCCATCCATCCATCCATCATTTCACTCATCCATCCAGCCATCCCTTAAATTACTTACTCACTCACCTTTTCACATTAATTATGAGCCGAGTCTTTGTCTGCAGAGTTGCAGAGAAAAAAAAACCAACAAGAATTCCACCCTCACCGTAGTTCCTAAAGCAAGGGGTTGGGCAGGGTTCATTTTGCCCCTGCACAAAGGCAATCTAAAAAAGTGGAAGGCATGAGTCTTGCATGATGCACAGTGCCTGGACGTGGGGCGACAGTGACATGGTGTTGTTTCCAGAGCCTTACATGGGATGAAAAAACTAGGGGGATCTCTCCAAAGAGTGTTTCGCTGTAATTAAGGGTGTGGCTTAAAACATATAAGCTAAACATCTGTGCCTAGTATAATGTGCCACCCGACTGGAATTTTTGTTGCTTCTGTCATTGCATCCGGACATATAAAACAACAAGTAACGTTAACACCTAGAACAAGTAACGTTATACCTACAACAAGCCAGAACTATTGGCTTTGTCAGTGGTTGCTGGTTGCATAAAATAAAAAAGCAGCAACCATGGCTTCCTTAAATATAATATTGAAAATGTGTCAGTTGTAAAGTGATGAGGCTCTGAAAGAACTATAACCCTTTCCTTTGAACTTCTTTCACCTCCTTCCTTTGATTAACTGGATTCTCACTTAGCAGCAGCATGGGTGTTTTTGCACTTCCATGTGACTAAATGTCCTGCCCTAGACCAAGGCTGGAGGAGGTCACCACATGCTGTACCATCCCAGACTGACCCATTGTCATTCTGTATGTGGCATTCAGCCTGCATACAGAATGATAATGGGCGGTTGGGGCTGCTCTTGTGCTCAAGGAAGAGTGCGAGGCAGCCCCATCAGGGCGCTGAGGCCTTTCGCAGGGGAACAGCTCTGTTCGTTTTAAAGGCCCAAAATTACAGACAAAAGGCGTCCGTGAAAGGGATCCTCATGGACAACAGACGTGAGGTCCAATTTACGGACAGTCCGTGAAATTTACGGACGGTTGGTCACCCTAGCTGTAGGCGTGGGCAACCAGCAACCCCTCCTCCTGAGGTCTCTTAACTCCCTCAGCAATCATCTCATCTCAGGCACCCTGCAGAGTCTCTACACTCCGCTCACAGGAGTTTGTTATCTTCACCTGTGTCCGAGCAGGTCTCCGTAGCTGCTGTAACCGTCTTCCTTTGGCCTAGCAGGCAGCCGCCCGTAGTACTTGTTCTTGAGGAGGCAGCACTGTGTTGGCAGCAGCCCGGTGCCCATCAAGGCCGTGCACCCACTTTTCATGCAGGGCGGCCATCCACCTTCCCAGTGTTGACAGGATGCCCTCTGGAGTCGACACACCTTCCACCCTCCAGCCAGCTCTCTAGGCCACCTCAGGCACATCCCGTGCACCAGGCACGGCTTGCTCCAGAGCTGCTCGCTCCACTCTTCATAGATAGTACTGATTCATTGTAGCGGCCGCAATGCCGTCTGACTGTCATTTCGGCACTGGGGACAGTTAGTCCCTGGGAAAACTCTGAAGCTTCTGAACAATTTTAACTTAATGATTAGCATTGATATCCTGTAGTTTATATGTATTGCTTTATGATTGTTTTAACCAGTTAATGAAACTTGTACTGTGCTGACACACCCTTTTTTTCTTTCCCTATACAGTCCAGCTCGGGAGACTCAGCGGGATCGAAAAAATAGACCTCATGGCAGGGTCACTCTGTAAATGTCCATATCACTCTCACAAGAGTCTCATGGGCTCATACAAAGCCCCACAAAAAGCTTCACCTGCAAAAGCTTGCAAATTACTCTTTCACAACTCTTGTAGGATCGTTACACAATGTCAAACTCAACCAATTGTAAAGCTCATACTGTTTACCCAGTAACTGTGCAACATGAAAACAAAAATTACTCACAACCTAACCTACTTTTCTAACTTTTAAAAACCTACCAATTACGTGTATACTTTTCCTTCCCTCCCATTTTTCTTCTCAAATGTAACTCCATATTCCTCCTGAAGATTTCACTCTGCTGAGGACTCCTGTTATGACTGACATCTCCATATTGCATCATGGTTTGTCTCTCTATTTCGGAACACAGTTTCATCCAATGGACAAGAAATTATGGCCCATATGTATGAACACATTTTCCCATAGACCCAGAATGGGTAAAACCCTTTGATACATATGTCCCTGTGCCATTAATTGTGGTATGGACACAAATCTTGGATTTCCAAAGTTGGACATTATTTGAATTGGCCACTATGGTATAAGTTGTATCAATTGTTACCAATGGTTGAGAGCATTTTGGATTGTGATGACCCTGAAATGATCCTAGTGCACTGTGGTGGCAATAATCTAGGCACAATCACAGGGTTTGCTCTTGACATCCAAATGAAGTCGTCCTTTTCACAATTGATATATCGCTTTCCTCACACAGCCATTCTATATTCTAATATATGGCAAAGGTAAAAATGACAAAAGTCAAAGGAGTTTTGTCCTAAGACTGAGAAGTTCAAGAATCATTTTAATAAAACAATATCTGCATTTCTTCATGAACATGGGATGGGTTCTGTTCTTAACAATTTCCATTTTGATATGCAGGTGTCTATAGGTGAGATGAAGTGCACTTCACTGCAGAAGGAAACAGGATCTTTCTTATTAACCTAAACAAAGAGAGAGAGAGGGGGGGGGGGAACCAAGGAGCTTGTTCATCTTCCCAGAGTCATATGAATAGGCAACAAGAACACGCTAAATGTGGTTACCATTGACCTACATAACTTAGGTCACAGAAGTTGTCTTTCTTAACAACATCAAGGAATGCATCCAATTCTATACGTAACTAAACACTGTACACTATAAGCATGAAGGCTTTTGTCAGAGCCACCCTACTTCTACATTATGTGATTGTTTCCAGTTATAAATCCTTTTTAGGTCTCGCTAGAGTCAGCGCGCATGCGCTGCTCTTGCGAGAAATTAAGTAGGTCCTTTAGAAGTGCTCCAGGCCGGCGATCAGCTTGCGAGAACACGCACAAGCACGTGTGACGTGCACAGCACTTTTTGCCGTCGCGCCCGCGTGTGCGCATAACTCGCATTTGTTTTTGACATGCATTTTTTTGCCAATGCTTGTTTTTACACATATTAGCTTGTATAGCGGGTGCTTCACTACACCCTTGACTGGAGTCTAAAGAGACCCCTTAAGGGTAATCTTGATGGCGACCTTTATGCAACCATTAACGTGCCGGACCTCTACTGATATAATTTTGGAACACTAAGGTGCAGGGCCTTTTCCAAAATAACGTTTTACATTAAACTTTGAACTGGCCCGAAACATTCTGATCGCTGAACAATCCTTTTGCAGATGGTTGTTCTTGGGTTTCTACCTCGTTTGTCAATTGAATTAAATTTGCTTATCCATCTTACTCTAGAAAGATTTTGTATACATGGTCTCAGGAAAGTTTATCAAGTGATATGCATAAAGTTGGCAAGTCAGTTTCAGAGAAAACAGTGCACTAATCTAGCGCCAAAAGGCAACTCCTGTAAGACTTCTGCGTGCTCCTGCAAAACTATACGCAGGAAAAGAAATCAACTGTAGTCGAATTGCGGGCTCAAATGCTAGCTTCTCAGATGGACCAAAATATGCGAGCAGGTGCAAGCTATTTTATCGCAGCATGTCAATGTTTTCCTTAACATCAGGATGTTTTAACACCCAGAAGTAAATCAGACCATGAAGCCAAAAAAAGTAATTTACATATGATTTCATAGAGTATAATGCTGCGCCATACATATATAATAATAAACATTGTGTGGCCATACTGTCCTAAAATATTTGTGACTGTATATAGAAAATTGCATTTTCAGGAAGGGTTGGCTGCTTGATGCCCCTTCCTTTATATGTGTTTCTCAGCTGATCTGCGCTTTTTAAAACATTCAGGGACTTGCATCCTCCTGTCACCGGATGACCCATGTTAGTTGTGTAGTCTCCATAGGACGATGGTTTTTGTTGAGCATCAGCGTGCATGTTCTTGCTTTGAGCTATGACAGTTCTCCGTGACTTATCTTTAGTGGCTCAGATTTCTCCTCAGTTGTGTTTAGGACTCGCTGAGATAACGCAAGACCTAAAAACCTACCCCTCTCTCTCTACCCCCTCTCTCTCTACCCCCCTCTCTTTCTACCCCCTCTCTCTCTACACCCCTCTCTCTCCACACCCCTCTCTTTCCACACCCCTCTCTCTCTACACCCCTCTCTCTCTAAACCCCTCTCTCTACACCCCTCTCTCTTTACCCCCTCTCTCTACCCTCTCTCTACACCCCCCTCTCTCTACAGCCTCTCTCTACACCCCCCTCTCTACACCCCTCTCTCTACACCCCTCTCTCTACACCTCTCTCTCTACACCCCTCTCCCTCTACACCCCTCTCTCTCTACACCCCTCTCTCTCTATACAACTCTCTCTCCACACCCCTGTCTCTCTACACAACTCTCTCTAGGACCTTCTCAACTCTCTCTACACCCCCCCTCTCTTCACCCAACTCTTTCTACACCCCCCTTTCTACACCCCACTCTTCCTACACACCGCTCTCTACACCCCTCTCTCTCTCTACACCCCTCTCTCTCTACACCCCCTCTCTACACCTCTCTCTCCACCCTCTCCAACCCTCTCTCTCCACCCCTCTCTCTCTCTACACCCCACTCTCTCTACACCCCTCTCTCTACCTACCCCTCTCTCTACCTCTCTCTACGCCTCTATCTATCTATCTATCGCCCTCACTCTATCTATCTATCTATCTGTCTGTCTGTCTGTCTGTCTGTCTGTCTGTCTGTCTGTCTGTCTGTCTGTCTATCTATCTATCTATCTATCTATCTATCTATCTATCTGTCTATTGCCCTCACTATCTATTGCCCTCCTCTATCTCCCTCCCTCTAGCTATTTATTGCCCTCAATCTATCTATCTATCTATCTATCTATCTATCTATATATCTATCCCCTGCCCTCACTATCTCTCGCCCTCACTCTATCTATCGCCCTCACTCTATCTATCTATCGCCCTCACTCTATCTATCTATCGCACTCACTCTATCAATTGCACCACCATAGCATCACTCAGCACCACTACAGCTTCACTCAGGGGCACCACAGCTTCACTCAGGGGCACAACAACATCACTCGTCGCCACCACAACATCACTCAGCGCCACCACAGCACCAATCTGTGCAACCATTCAACAACAACTGGTTCAAATATGTTCTCTCGATGTTTCAAGCTTTATTACAACGTCACAAAAAGATGTTAATATTTCACTTCTGTTGTTGGATTTTTGTCACAATAAAATACACCGAACATAATCTTCACAAAAGTTATTTACAAAAGTTTAAGCTATTGCCATTATACATTACAATAACTTTTATTTAAGTATTAATTATTAAAAAAAATAAAAGCCATTGGTATTTGTAATATCAATACATCTAAGTCACGTAAATAAAAGACATATTGCATTACAATTGCTATAGTTGTCACATTTCCAAAAGTTAAAACTATTGACATTGTAAATGACAAAGCTATTATTTATATCTATCATCAAAGAAGACTAGCTACATGTGACTTTATGAGTTAGACTCTGACCTGTTTTGTCAGTTGGCACCTTGTCGGTGTGATCAGGAAGCCCTCACCCACCAACCTGGTTGGTGGCATGCTTCATCATCGGGCCCACCCAGTGACACCTAATGTGTCCCGGGTGTGCTACGACGCCTGATTACAGTGGAACTGGTATTTTTCTGAGAGTGTAGTGTTGGGATTTAGTGAAGTGAAAGTTTAAAACGGCTTGGCGGGGGTCCCAGTACCCGAGGGTAAATAAAATTTTAATGACTGGGCCACCGTCAGCGGTTAAAATAAGGCAGAAGGATGTTTGGTGGTTAGTTACGACCTCCTACATCCATTGTGGGTCAACATGTTTCAGCCAGTGCCTTAGAATTAATCTGGCTTTCCTCAGGACCTTTATAAAAACGTGCTGGTGTGAATTAAAAAAGGGAGGAGTGTTATACAGACTATATGTTACACTCGCTAAGGTGCTTTTCTAGGTGTGAGAGGGGGATTCCCTTCTCATGCATACCTGTACATACAACATATAGGACATAGACAAAACATATAGGTAAAGAGAGTCATTTGGCAAGTTGCGTAAAATCATAAACACATGAATGTGGGCGATACTAAAGTGCATGGTGGGTAGACTAAAGTCGGCCAAAGTGTAACGGTGCTGGTGGTACCGTTAGGGTGATTATCGTCATCTAGCTTAGGCGTGGTGAGGCTAGAACACGGGCATCACCTCACCACTAACACACTTCCCCAGGGTGATAAACATGTGTAGTGGTGTGTAACGAGGGACTGGCCTCTCTGCTGAGACCCCTCTCTTGCATGATGGGTGTGCCTAGTAGGGTTTGGGTATGGACTGGCCTCTCCACTAATACCTTGTTCATGGATGACAGGTGTGCATAGTACAGTGTGTGGAGGGACTGGCCTATTTGCTGAGACCCTCCTCTTGGGTGACGTATTTATTTATTTATTTAAGAAGTTTTCTATAGCACTGGCCTGACTCTAAGGTATCGGAGCGCTTTACAGCAGATATTAGCAGATAATCACCAGATACATTGCAGATAATCACCAAATACAAAAGAGCATCAGATCAACACATTGTCCCGCAGGACAGAACTGTCTTCAGGTTTCATCATAGTCTTAGATTGCCTTGAGCAATCCAATCTCTGGGGAGCGGTTGAGGAACAAGGTTTTAAGTTGGCTTTTGAATTCAACAAAGGAGGAAATGGTTATGATGTGAGGGGGAATGGAGTTCCAGATTTTAGGAGCGCTTCCGGTGAAGGATCTAAATGCAGTTCTTTTTTTTTCTTTTTTTTGGAGGGATGAATAGGAAGGAATTTGAGCTTCTTAGGTTCCTGGTCTGACCGGCTTTTTTGAGTTTTGTCTAACCCTGGGCGAAGCACTACGCTACGCTCGCGGAGTTTGCGAAGTTTTCGCAACTTCGCACTACGCAAGCTGCACTTAGCACAGTGCGAACATGCGTAGTGCAGCGTAGCTTAGTGCAGCGGTCATTTTTTGCTTGTTCGCGGTCCTGAACGTCATGTTCGCGACCGCAAGCAAGCAAAATTACATCCCGGCGAGATTCTCAACGCGAGGAGGTCAGGTTTCTCATTCTGAGTGGTTGCGCATGCTCGCGACCTCTCTCAATGAGAAACTACCTGTTCGCGTTGAGAAAGCTGCCGCTCGAGTAATAATCTACTCGAGCAGCAGAAAACTACAGCTCGCACTGTGCAAGATGCCATTTTCAATGCTTGCACAGTGCTGGATGCTTGTCCGCACTGTGCAATCATTGAAAACGCATCTTGCACAGTGCGAACATGCTACTACGCAGCTCGCGTAGTGCTACGTGAAGTTCGCGTAGTGCGAAGTGCACTTCGCGTAGCTTCGCGTAGTGCTACTTCGCGAACTACGCCGACCCTTAGTTTTTTCGCCAGGTATTCAGGTTTGCCTGTGTGAATGGCTTTGTGGATGAGGCAGGCTGTTCTGAATCTGATCCGCATTTTGACTGGCAGCCACTTAAGTTCCCTGAGAGCAGGTGAGATATGTTCGAATTTCTTAATGCCGGTGTGAAGAACCGGGTTTTAGAACCCAGCAGCGCCAGGGACATGCCCAAAGTCTTCGGGTTCACCTGCCTTCGAATACAGAGACACGGGATACTTCTGAGTGGCGTCAAAGATCAAATTTATTGGCTGCAGCCAGTAACAGAAGTTCTAGAAATCATCACGGTATGAGTTCTCAGGAGACTGCTCAACTTTACAAAGCAAGTCATCCCTTTTTTGCCAAACATTATGCTTCAGGCAAACATTCCTTGTTTACAGTTTAACCAATCACATGTTTCCACAATGAAAGTATTCCATGACGACAAACCCATTTTACAGTTGTCCGGCCCATAATCAATCATTGAACAAACCCAACATTCTTCTTTTAGACAAGCCGGACAAACCCATAATAAAAAGGACCACAACCCATATCGTAAATAGACCATAAAAGAAGAAACAGAAACAGATAGGAGTAGGATAAAGCATGTTTGTGTGCAGTAAAACTTTATGATGTCCTGTGCTCTGATCCTTAATCTTGATCAGCTAAAGGGCAGGAACTGGTTAAACAAGGTCAGCTTCAGGCAACAGGGTCAGTTCACTCAGGTCAAACAGGAGTCAGCACGAACTCGAGCTAAGGTGTACATGTCCTTAAAAGACTAGTTCAGCCACAGTCATCGGCCTATGTGAGGGCAACCACAAAATGGCTGCCATACAAAAAATGGAACCCACGGGTTCAGAATTCACAGAACCTCAGCCCCTCCTTTTGCCCTTACATAGGCAATCACTCAGTCTGTATCTGAATCAATGTTAATATTCATCAGATCATTTAGATGCTGCTGGAGCATCATTCTATCTTTCTGTACTTTTCTCGAGACAGGCGGTCTCCTTACACACATAGTAGCACAAAGGCCACATATGGCAGGACCACACTGTACATGAAGACAACACAGAAAAATAATCACTAAAGCCGTACCAATGACCATCAGAATCTTCCATCCCCAAGTGGATAACAGTCCCCAAAACCATCCAGTCAACGACCAATCTCCTTTGTCCACATGTATAGACTCGGAGATCTTATGCAGTCTGGAAATAGCCTCGTATACTGTAGGAGCATTATCTGGAATGAAAACACAGCAACTCGATTGGATCACTTTACATATTCCACCTCGATCTGCAAGTATGACGTCTAAAACCATACGGTTCTGTAACATCATAAGACGGTCCGCTTGAAGCTCAGCAGTCAAATTACTAAGGGCCCCGGCAGTTTCATTTACGGTGGACTCAACCACTCTTGTCAATTGGCGTATCTTCCTACTATTAACCATAGGTCCCCAAAACGGCAGGAAACCCTTAAAGAAGTCTCCCACTTCTTGTCCAGCGGTATCTTCCTGATCGAAGGCACCTCTAGCAACTCTCGTTCTGTGGTAATCTGCAGCAGCAGTGTATGTAGGGGGCAACAAATACGCCACATAACATGTGCCCGAAAAATCAGGAGGCAAACATGTATATGCCCTGTTGAAGCAAAGAAAATACGTGCCCTTAGCTGCTAAAAACGGTGAGGAAGATTGTGACGCAAAAACGTATGTCTGAGTACATACACTCTTCAATAACTGAGCTCTCGGATTCTTGCCATTACCTTGCAAACAAAAATGACCTTGGTGAGGTACGATCCAAATCGGAGGTGACCTCTTCCGTCTCTGCTTCTCACCCAGACTAATACTATATCCGGTTGCATTCCAACCAACATATGCTAGTAACTCATCCTTGGGAATAGTCCTATACGTTTCGATATCTCTACTCATATTCGTAATTCCCTTCACCAAGGCTTTATTACTTGAGTTATCTCTCATGCAACGCAGGGGATAGACTTCGATGGCATAAATAAACATCGTTTGGAAAGCCCATAGAGACCCATTCTGACTAAACGGTAGAACCAAATAGGGAATACCTCTATCCGTAGTATGCGGCATAAGACCACACACCCAACAATTAGTGGCGTTCACTTCCAACTGGTGTAGATGCAGAAGCTGTACAAAAGAATTATTCACAAATATGAAAAGAATGCAAAGAAGTAGTAGTAGGAAAAGACATAGGTTGGGGAGTGGACGCAGAAGTCAATTGGGTAGTGAAAACAATCCAACCCACCAATGCTAACGTCATGCTTAAAAACATCAGAACACATGTTATCAGAAAACATTTGCTATGCATTAATTTACACAGTTTCATTTTAAAGTTCATTTCCTCGGCAGCTCTCTACATCACAAAAGACTCCATCCTCTAACCGTGCTGTTCGCGGCAGTTGGTTTTCTTCCGCTAAGGAATGCGTCTGTCAGTCCAGGGAACGCCCTAGGACCAACCAGAACCGTCGACCTTGTGTCTACACGGCTGCAATCCCAAGTCTTTATACCGCGACCCTGCAGCTGAGCTCGGATGGCAGCTCGAAAAAGAAAAATAGGCCAAAACAGTTTCTTGGATGAGAGAGTGCAGTTCTCCAAAAACAAAAGGAAAAAATTATGTTTTTATTTGTCAATTGTTTCTCGGTCGTAAATTATAACGGCCTTTACCAGGCACTGTCTGATCTTTGAACAGAAGTTCAGGCTCAGTGGTGTCCAATCTCTGATGCAGAGGTACAGCTGCTTGCAAAATGTCGTTGTCCTCTCGTTCGGACTTTGTCCATACTAGATGTGCATCGCTAAACGGTATGAACTTCGGCACCCGTTCTGTCTCTGAGTCACCAATACCTTCACGGATCCACTGGTCATACGGCAGAGGTAAAGGTACCCTCTTACAATGTACGCCGTGGACCCAATTCCGCTTCCCGAAGACCTTCACCGAGGTTCTTGTCGACAGGAGCACCTGGTGAGGGCCGGTCCAGAGGGGCTGCTCGTTTTTGGTCCACTGAAAATTTTTCACAAGGACCCAGTCACCTGGATTGATGGTGTGACCTGGGTCCACAGATGCTGGTGGCAAGTTATCGTGAACCTGTTGATGCAAGACACGCAATTTAGTCGTCAGGTCATACAAATAGTCCACCAACACAGGATACTCGATGTCACTAAACTTCACTGGCCTTGGCACTCCCCACACATTCACCGGGCGTCCAAAGACTATTTCATACGGACTAAGTCCCATTCGGGAATGCACTGTAGTTCTATTTGACAAAAGTGCCAAACGGCAAAGCATTGGGCCATTGGAGACCAGAACTCGCCTGAATTTTGGCTAACTTTAGCTTCAAAGTGTCATTGTAACATTCCACTAATCCAGCTGATTGGGGATGATTTGCAGCATGGAACTTTAGTTTGATGCCCAAACCCTCACACACTCTCTTCATAATCTTCCCCACAAACTCACTTCCATTATCACTCCACACCATCCTTGGTAATCCAAACCTAGGGAAATATTCTTTAAGCAAGACTTTAGCTGTGAATGAGGCAGTATTATCTTTGAAGGGGTATGCCTCTACCCATCTAGAAAAGGCACAAATAACTACGAGGACATATTTCAGGTTGTTGCATCTTTCCATGTGGATAAAATCCAATTGCAGAACCTTGAACGGATACATCGGAGGCGCAAAGTGACCAGCTGGAGTTGGAGTTCCCTTACCAGGATTATACATCAAACACACCATACAATCCTTGACCACATTCTCAGCACATTTAGGAATTCCAGCATTCTGCCATACTGGAGCTAACAACTTACAAATTCCTTTCGCACTAATGTGAGACAACCCATGTGCCATCGTAACCACCGCAAGGACATATGCATCCGGCAACATCCATCTTTGGTGTTCTGATAACTCAACCCAACAACCAGTCGAATCCAATCTACCCGTAGTTTCTCTCCACACACTCTTTTCATTTTCAGTGGCTTCAGCCTGGATTGATTTCACACTCTCAATCGTATCTTCACACATTCCAACTGCACCAATCCATCTCGCAGGGCCTGCAACATACATTCGACTCATCACATTTTTCGCTGTTTCTTTCGCAACTTCATCCACGAATGCATTACCTCGACCAACATCAACCGTAACCTTCCGGTGAGCACTACACTTCACAATCGCAACTTGCTTCGGCAAAGTAAGTGACTCAAGAAGCTCATTCACCAACTTCCCATGTTGAATCTTAGTCCCATGGGATGTAAAAAATCCCCTTTCTTTCCACAAGCGTCCAAAACTGTGTGCAACCACAAACGCGTACTGGCTATCAGTATACACATTCACTCTCTTTCCCTCAGATAGAATACACGCTCTCGTTAATGCAATCAATTCCGCTGCTTGTGCCGAATTATAGCTCACTCGTGCAGTTTCAACAATTGTGCATAATGTCGTCACGGCATATGCTGCAGTCGTATCACCATTCGGGAGCTTGTAGCATGACCCATCAACCCATAGCGTACCATCAGGATCCAAAAGAGGAGTGTCTTTTAAATCGACTCTCCCCTTCGTTTCCTCCTCCGTCCTAAGAAAACAATCATGCTGTTCCTGACCATCTGTATCCACAGAAATCGGCACCAATGTTGCTGGATTCAATACATTACACCATTTGATGTGCACATGACTAGCCAAAAGCGTCAACTCATAACCCGACAACCTCGCACTATAAGGTGCTGAGTCTTGGTTCGATTTAATAAAGTATTCACTGCATGTGGAACCATCACAACCAACATATTATCCATCACCAATCCAGCAGACTGTCGGATGGAAACAGCCGCTGCCGCTGTAGCTCTCAAACAGCTTGGCAACGCTCTAGCTACCGGATCTAAAGTTGACGAGAAATACGTACATGGACGCTGCTTATCACCAAACTGTTGAGTCAAAACCGACAATGCACAACCATCCCTCTCGTGAACATAGAGTGTAAAAGGCTTGCTGTAGTCAGGAGTACCCAACCCTGGAGCAGAACACAACGCATCACGCAATTCAGAAAAACTTTTCTGACAATCGTCAGACCACGGAAGAGGATTCGGTGTATCTTTACAAGTCAAAGCCAACAGAGGTTTCGCCAATAGAGAGAAATTTGGAATCCACTGTCTACAATACGACGTGATACCCAAGAAAGCACGCACTTCTCTCTGTGTGCTTGGTACAGTCATTTGCGCAATCGCTTGAATTCATTCTGGGGTCAACCTTCTTCCCTCCTTTGACAAGAGATGACCTAAGTAGGTCACTTCTTGGCGACAATACTGCAACTTATAAGGTGACACTTTATGATGCAAGTCCGAAAAATGTCGCAACAAAGAAAGAGTAGCTACTTTACAAGTTTTCTCATCATCAGCGGCCACTAACAGATCATCTACATACTGTATAAGAGCAGCACCAGCAAGTAACACAAGAGCATCGAGCTGAGTTTTCCAAGCCTGACTATAAATGGCGGGTCTTTCACAATAGCCTTGGGGAGCTCTCTTAAACCGGAAGCTTCGGCCTCCTAAAGAGAAGCCAAAAATATCTCTACTCTCCTCAGCAATTGGAATACTGAAGAAAGCATTTTTCAAGTCTATGACTGAAAACCAGGCAGCAGAAGCAGGAATCAAAGTCAACAAAGCAGTAATATCCGGAACAACTGGAAACTGTGGCACAACAACTTGTTAACCTCTCTAAGATCGATCACAAACCTGTAAACAGGTGGCTGAGAAGAGTCAGTGCATTTCAGGACAGGCAAAACAGAACTGTTACACACATTACCTCTCGTTTCTTCAATCACACCTTTCTCAATTAAATCATAGATAATCGCTAAAAGCGCTCTTTCACCATCACTCGAAATCCGATATTGGGGAATACGTGGCAATTTAACATTCGATTTGAGCGTAACAACATAGGGTGGGATTTCCAAAAGACCCACATCATTAGGACCAGTAGCCCAAAGAGTATCAGGGAGAGAACGCAATTCCAGTGGAAGTCGATCTTTAGATAGATACATTGGAGAGATCACTTTCTTACCCAATGTAAGATGTACTCCCGAAGGAGAACAATACAATGTCGCATGCAATCTTTTTAACAAATCCAAACCCAACAAATTCTCACCACAACCTGTCGTTAGAATAAGGGGTGCTTCCAATTCACAAGGCCCAATGGAAAGAGACAAAGGACCAGAAACTGGTTTACGTACTGGGGCGCCAGAAAATCCTACCGAAACATTTGTTAAGCCAGACAAAGGTGCGCCAGGGAGTTTAGAGTGCATGATAGAACTCTTTGCTGCACCAGTATCCAAAAGAAAAGGCGCTACCACACCTGATGTAACTACTGCAACATAAGGCCCACTCTGATCTACTGGAACTGACACTACTCCCTCTCTTTGTCCATGGCTGTCCTAGCAACCATTATAGTCAGCATTCTCACTCTCAACATAATGGTCATCAGCATAGTATTGAGTCGACTGACCAGACACAATTTTCTGTTGATCTAAACAAATCATAGAATTCTGCGGAGGAAAAGATTGTTCTTTCTGGGGAAACGCACCACGTCCTCTACTCCTTGACACTTGCTGGAAACCACCACGACCCCTCAGGCCGGTATACCACTCGCGCGTTGTCATAAAACAGGGCACTCATTTTTATAATGACCTTCCTCCCTACAATACGCACACTGATTTAAACCCAAAGGTGGTCTTGGAGGAAAATACCCAACCTTCTGTTGGGGTCTCTGAAATGGTGGAGGTTACTGAAACTGTGGACGTTGCTGTGACTCTTGCTGATTCGAGCGAGGCGGATACGCC
Organism: Lissotriton helveticus; assembly: GCF_964261635.1. Taxonomy (NCBI): domain Eukaryota; kingdom Metazoa; phylum Chordata; class Amphibia; order Caudata; family Salamandridae; genus Lissotriton; species Lissotriton helveticus. The sequence continues at coordinate 665,461,191 of NC_136063.1, forward strand.
TGCTGCAAAAGAACTTTTGTCTTCAAGTCTTTAGTCTTCTTCTCTACTCTATCTTTCTCATCCTTATCCCTATTCTCATAGTACTGTGCAGTCGCCAATATCTGAGCCGACGAAGAAACAGCCCACGAACTCTCAGAGTCCTTCAACTTGTTACACAGTTCAAGAAGTAACTTAAAGACAAACTTATCTACGAACAATCTTTGGCCACCTTCCGTACTCATGTCCTGACCACTATGATCTATGAATGTTTCTTCAAACCTAGTGAAGAAATCTGACACACTTTCATCTTTCTTCTGTTTGCATGCTGCTAACTTGTCCCAATTCACTCGTAAAGCCAGCATCATTGTCTTCATAAGGTTGATAATTCTGCCAGGTAAATCTGCAACTAGAGGCTCAGGCTTAGCTCCACCAACCTGTCTACCATCCGCAGCAGTAATATTAGCCCATGTATCACCTAACTCTGGCGCATGATCCTCATGACAAATCTTTGCCCATAAAGGTTGAGGAACTACGTTACCCAACAGCATGTCTATGTCGGCTAAATTCATGATGCATGCGTCAACTGTCTGGGACAATTCTTTGTAATAGCCAGCTGGATTCTTACGGGGATCAGGTAAAGACTGTTTAAGGGCCAAAACTTCTACTCTCTTCCATGGCACATGTACCCATACTCTCTGAAAATGAGGCAGAAGAGGTGAATTAGCGTTTGCGTCCCCTTCTCTCCAAGCTGGGGGAACCTCTCTCATTGGATATTGTCGAACCTTTCTCCTAACTGCGGAATCAGGCTCAAATAGTCGCTGAGAAGGAAAATCACTTCTACACGCAAGTACCATTGCAACTGCTTTCTCAATTCCGGGACCTACTATCGTCCCTTTCGCAAACTCGGACTGTATATTTAGCAACTCCACTGGGACTGAACCCAAATCATTATCTTCCCATTCCTCACGAAGGAAAGTACACATTTCATCAAACACATATCTTTTCTTGGGTGCTTCCCACTGCAGGAAAACATCCATAACTGACTCTAAATTATACCTCGAAACATTCGAAATCCATCTGCGAGCCAAGAGATCTAACACTGCCCGTTCTTCGGGACCAGGTAGCTGACTACGCATTTGTTTACGTGCAGAAACAGGGGTCATACTCAATGACCCAAAGAAAGGAGACAAAAGACCAGTAACAGTATCAGTCATTCGTTGTCGAGCAGAAGGAGAAGTTGTGATAAGGACAGGAGACAAAGTATTTTGAGGTGATAGAAGTGCAGGGTTAGTAGCAAGAGAAGTGGAAGGTACAGGAGAATAAGGCAAAGTAGTTCCAGACAAAACCGATAGCAAAGTCTGCGGCCCCAGAGGAGACTGCGCCGTAGGAGGAAGAACCAGCTGAGGAGGAGCCGGTAGCTGAACAGCAACAAGAGGTTGTGCAACTGGAGATTGCGGAGGTGCCGTAGCCCTCTGTGCATAAGGGGTGGTAATTTCAACAAATGTGACATCAAAGGATCCTTCTCAGGGTCCTTCGTTGTATTCCCAAGAAGAGATGGCAAAACTGGATAACATTTATCAATAGCCATATTATGTTGCCTATCTGACACCTCAATTGCTTTATCTTCTTTGTTTGCTTTAAACTGCCTATTGATACATCCTTTTCTCTTTTATCTCTTATAGCTTGTTTAATTTCTCGTTGTCTGGCTTCTTTACGCCAAAGGCGAAAGGAGTCAAACATTGCTGGCCGGGCTTTCTTCCTAAATAATTTAGTTTCCATTTTGTCTATAATCTCTGTATGAAAGCTACCATGTTGGGGCCATTGTAAGACACCATCTTTTCTAGTGTAGCGGACCCATACTTCATTAAAAGTAATGGGGCCCACGCCGAGTTTAGAATAGAGCTCATAAGTCGGAGTTCTAACTGGAGGTATCGGACATGAATCCTCCAATCTGGAATCCCTGTTACAACCACAACAGAACATCCTCCTAATTTTGCTAAGACTAGGCATCTTCGCTCACTAATCTAGCTTCAAACTTCAAGGGATTATCTACAACGATTGTCTCGCAAATATACGAGTCCCTCGGCTTTGGAAATTGCAATTTTCAAAACAAAGGACCAAACAAACTAAGAACCAAATAACCAGAAACTAAGGACTGGGAGCGACCCACTTAACTGAGGTATTAGTCACGCCACCAGAAGACCCGTCTATCGTCTCGCCGTACAAAGCATCACAAATGGGTCCAAGACAGGGCGACAGTCAGGGCAGCAGTCCTTCGTAGCCGTTAGGAAAGCGGGAAGCCTCGCAGCAAAGACCTTCAGTCCACGTTCGACATGCCGGGGTCAATGAAGTGGTGGCCATCCTCCAGAATTTCCTCACGAAGCTCCTCACGATCTTCAGGCTTGGACCGGTATCGCTGAAGTCGCCCTACATTGGAAGCGCCAACTGAGGAACCGGGTTTTAGAACCCAGCGGCGGCAGGGGCACGCCCAAAGTCTTCGGGTTCACCTGTCTTAGAATACAGAGACACGGGATACTTCTGAGTGGCGTCAAAGATCAAATTTATTGGCTGCAGCCAGTAACGGAAGTCCTAGAAATCATCACGGTATGAGTTCTCAGGAGACTGCTCAACTTTACAAATCAAGTCATCCCTTTTTATGCCAAACATTATGCTTCAGGCAAACATTCCTTGTTTACAGTTTAACCAATCACATGTTTCCACAATGAAAGTATTGCATGATGACAAACCCATTTTACAGTTGTCCGGCCCATAATCAATCATTCAACAAACCCAACATTCTTCTTTTAGACAAGCCAGACAAACCCATAATAAAAAGGACCACAACCCATATCGTAATTAGACCATAAAAGAAGAAACAGATAGGAGTAGGATAAAGCATGTTTGTGTGCAGTAAAACTTTATGATGTCCTGTGCTCTGATCCTTAATCTTGATCAGCTAAAGGGCAGGAACTTGTTTAACAAGGTCAGCTTCAGGCAACAGGGTCAGTTCACTCAGGTCAAACAGGAGTCAGGACGAACTCGAGCTAAGGTGTACATGTCCTTAAAAGACTAGTTCAGCCACAGTCATCGGCCTATGTGAGGGCAACCACAAAATGGCTGCCATACACAAAATGGAACCCACGGGTTCAGAATTCACAGAACCTCAGGTGATCATTCTGGCAGCCGCATGTAGCGTAGTTTTGATGGGCGCCAAATGTACTTTGGGAACTCCAGAGAGGACTGCGTTCCCATAGTCTAGTCGTGACAGTACCAGAGATTGGGTGGCCTGTTTGAGGTCACTAGGCGGAATGAAGGGTTTATTTTTGTTCAGTAGTCTGAGGTTAAGGAAAGCACTCTTGGCTGAATTCCTAATATGTCTTGTCATGTTCAGTTTTGGGTCTAGGGTGATCCCTAGCGATTTGACAGAGTCTGCTAGAGTGAGATTCCCATTGAGCGCATCGATGGCTTTTAGCCATTCTGCAATTTGGGGGTTTTCTTCTTTATTTGAGATGAGGAGTATCTCCGTCTTTTCGGGGTTTAGTTTAAGGTGGTTGCGTGAAAGCCAGTCTTGGATATCTCTCAGTACATCATTGAGTCTTTGAATGTCTTTGAGAGAGGTAGTTTCCAGGTAGATCTGGGTATCATCAGCGTAGAGATGGAAGTGGATGTTGGCTCTCCTATGTAATTTGGAGAGCGGTTCCATGTAGATGTTGAAGAGCTGCGGTGAAAGCACCGAGCCTTGAGCGACGCCTTTATTGACTTGTTGGAGATTGGAAGTGAAGCTTTTTATTTTTATTTTCATTCTTTGTGTACGATTGTGTAGAAAGGAGGAGAACAATTTGAGGACTATCTCGCCAAGACCAGCTCTTTCTTGGAGGGCCCTTATGAGGAGTTTATGGTCTACAGTGTCAAACGCTGCTGAGAGGTCGAGGAGAATGAGGAGGCAGCACTGATCAGAGTCTAGTGAACCGTGGATATCGTCAATGCTGTTGAGGATCGCGGTTTCTGTGCTACAGCCTTTTCTGAAGCCAGACTGGTGGGGATCCAGGAGGTTGATGTTGCCCAGGTGTTGGGTTAGTTGAAGTAGTACACATCTTTCTAGAGTTTTGGAAAGAAGGGGGAGGTTCGACACAGGTCTAAAGTTGTTCAGATCCATAACATCTAGGCTGGGGTTTTTTCAGTAGGGGTGTGTCTGGGATGATTCCGTTTTTCAGGGAGCTGTTTATGATTGAGCTCCTGAGTGGAGCTAAAGCGTGTTTCCGTTTTTTCATCAGTAGAGGAGGAATGGGATCTAGGACATGCGATGAGGGTTTGGAGGTGGCGATTAGCCTGACTATCTCAGATTCCTGAATGGGGCGGAAACTTAGCCAGGAATTGAAGGAGGAACCAGGAGAAAGATCATTCGGTTCAGCCACGATGCACTTCGAGAGGTGCTTGTTGTTGATGCCCAGAGAGAGTTCAATTTTCGTGATCTTATTATTGAAGAAGTTGGCGAAGTTATCACATGGTTCTTTGGAAGCCTGTATGGAGGAGGACACAGGTTTGGAGGTTTGTAGTCTGATGATGCTGTATAGCTCCTTGGGTCTGTTCTTGGCGCTGTCCAGCACCGAACGGAAAAAGCTGGATTTCTTGTTTTTTATGTGATTGTTGTACTTCCTGCGGGTTGATTTGAGTTGACCGCGGAGGATGGAGGAGGGTTATTTCTCCACTTTCTTTCTCTGGCTCTTAGATCTCTCCTTTCAGAGTTGAGGTCAGAGTTGAACCAGGATCTGGATGGAATGGCTTGGCTCTTTTTCAGCTTTAGGGGAGCTAGTTGGTCGAGCACGGACAATAGCTTAGTGTTGTAACATTCAGTTAGATCGTTTGTGGAGAGGTGGTCAATGGTGTCAGGGAGAAGTGAGCTTATCCGTTCTTCAAGGATTCCCACGGGAATCTGGGAGAAGTTTTTCAATCGTTTAGGAGGGTCTTGTATAGGGGTTTGAAGGAGCGTTAGTTGATTAATATGAAATAGGATCATGTGGTGATCTGACCAGTTGACTGGAAGTATGTGATTAATTGTGATTGTGTTTCTTTGAGCGATGATGGCATCCAAGGTGGCTCCTTTGTAGTGCGTCTCCTCTGTGCAGTGCTGGACTAAATTGTTGTCACTTAGGAAACTAGATAGTGATTGGATTACCGGGTTGTTGGGCTTATTCCATCGCAGGTTAAGGTCACCAAGGATTCTCCGAGTGCACCATGAGCTATCAGGTCAGATAAGTGTTCCCCGAATGCGGAGGTGTTACCTGGAGGGTGATAGAGAAGATGGCAAAGTAAAGTTGCATTATCCTTGGTCTTAATGTTGGTTGAGAGACATTCAAATGTGGATCCGTGTGGGGATTGGTGTGGGTTGCGTGCCTTATCTAGGTTGGAGAGGATTTCTGACAGGCCCCGGGAGATCAGGTCTATCTGGTTTTCTAGTGACGCTAGTCGTGTAGCCGCGGGATCATGGGAGAGGATGGGGGTGACCTGGGGGATTCGCTTTGTGTGGTGTAGGCCGGGTTCGTAAAGTGCCGTTTCTTGCGCAATGTATAGGGCAAGTTGTCCCCTTTTGTAAACCTGGGAGGAGGGTGTGTATGGTCATGAAAAGAATTTGAGTTTCTGAGATCTGTGCGGGAGCTAGGGGAGTTAGGGGCCATTGTTGGCGGGGTACGCTCGTGAAGTTGCGGTGGGTGGGTCCCAATAGGGAGTGAGATTGTGTTTTCTTTAGGGAGTTGTGTGGTATGAATAGCAGGAGTACTGTAGTGTGAGGTGCCTCGGGGGATACGGACAGTGGGGGGGTGTGATGGGGTGGATTGTGTTTCCTGTTGGGGCCTATTCCCTGTAACTGGGAGCTGGGATACGATGGGTAGGGGAAGGTGCGGGAGAGCTGAGCGTAGTTTGGGGAAAAGGGTGTCAAAGGCTTCAAGGCTTCTCTATGCTGAGACACTTCTCTTGGATGGCGGGTGTACGTAGTTGTGTGTGGGGAGAAACTGGCCTAACTATTAAGACCTCTCCCCAAGGTTACTGGTGTGCATGCTAGGGTGTAGAGAGAGAGTGACCTTTCATGTGTGCTCTCTCTGTTGGATGGCAGGTGTGCATATCAGGGTATGTGGAGGAATTATCATCTCTGTAGTGACCCCTCTCTAAGATGACTGGTGTGCATTGGTGGGTGTGAGGAGGGACAGGCCTCTCTGCTGAGACCTCTCTCTCAGATGATTGGTTTGCATAGTGGGGTGTGTGGAGAGACTGGCCTCTCTGCTGAGATCTCTCTCTTGGATAACAGGTGTAAGTAGTAGTGTATGGGGAAGAGTGACCTTTCCACTAACACCTCTCCTGAATGTTACAGGTGTGATTAGTAGGGTGTAGACAGGGATTGGCCTGTTATGTGAGCTATCTCTATTGCATGATGGGTGTCTACGAATAGGCCATAGGCCACCTTTTTTCTCGGCCCCCACGTTACCGATCACCCCGAAACGTTTCAGCCAGGATTTGGAATAACATCCCTGTATCCATCAAGACCATCTCAATGGTGCTCCAATTTGGGCAAGAGGTGAAGACTCGTCATTTTCAAAACACTACATCATAATGCATTAACCATTCACAACCCACCTTCCTGTTCTAATATTCCTTGTCTTTCTGCTTGTCTTTGACCACGCACAGCATTTCATTGCTCTTTTCTAGATTTGTGCTACAGCAATACATACATACACATATATACAATATATACATAAAGTACCCCCGTCAAACCTTATAAGAATATTGAAAGTCACAGAGGAGTTCCTTTATATGTTCATTGAATTCTGAGTTGACTTGCAATGTCCTTTAAATGTATGGGTATTTTACTCTTTAAAATGTGTGGTCTCACCATCATCCTTGAAGCAAACTACTTAAATCCCTTGTGAAAAATACAAGCAGAATCGAGTGCAAAATTAAACAAATGGAAGAGCAGTTACTAATATGTTGCACAGCAATATTAGAATTAGGTTAAAGTAAACCAGATTAAAAACATTTAAGGGTCACAATGTGTAGATAAATGCAGACTAGTTTTGTTGTGATGATCTTTGGAATGCAAAAAAAATCCATAGATATCTTTTTAATTAGACTGCTAATTAAATATTGCTCTGTGACATGTCTTTCACCTTGGCTGCTCGCTTTACCAGGGGGCATTATGACACCATGATATCAAAGAGGAGAGGATGTAGCCTAACTGATAGGGCTGTCGATCTCAGATCTGGGGAACCGGGTTTGAGTCTAGGCAATGACACTCAACATCCTGTGATTCTGGGCAAATCACTTACAGCCTGATTCATGTACGGGCCGTTTTGCGTGTCCCTAATAGCGATTAATAGCGACTCGCTATTGAGGAAACGCAAAACGGCATTCATGTACTTTTCGGGGAAAAAATAGCGACTCGCACGCGGGCGCTAAAGCCGTTAGCGACCTACAAAAAACGCAGAAAAATCGCTATTTCCGGCTACCTGCGATCGGGATTGCGACTCGCATTCCCGATCGCACGGGATTGCGACTCGCAATCCCGATCGCACGGGATTGCGAGTCACAATTCCGTGCGATCGGGAATGCGAGTCGCATTCTCGCGGGATCTGGAAAACGGGAAGACGCATTCCGAGCACCGTGATGACATCACAACCAGGAAGCAGCCAAATCCCACCCCCAAACACCACAGTGACGCTATCCTTCGAGTGTTCACGACGGAAAGCTGCCGCTAAACCTCCGTTAGCGACTCCCGTACCGGCCGAAATAGCGACCGCCATGTCCGACGAACCTCTCCCTGGCCCCAGCAACAGCGCTGGCCGCAAGCGCAAACTCAAGTTCTCCGAGCAGGAGCTGGAGAACCTGATAGAAGGGGTGGTGGCCAACCACGACCAGCTCTTTGGTGCCAACTCCAGGAGGGTCCCAGAGCAGGAGAAGCGCAGGATCTGGGTGGGAATTGCCTCCAGCGTCAACTCTGTGGGCGTTGCGGACAGGTCGTTGGAGGAGCTGAAAAAGCGCTGGTACGACCTCCGAGGGCGTGCCAAGGAGAGGGTGGCGGAGCGCCTTGGTGAGGCATCAGGCACTGGAGGTGGTGGACCGACTGTCCCACCCAACACACCCCTGGAGGACCAGGTTGAGGACACCTTGGAGAGGGAGGCGTGTGTTGGCGTGACCCCTCTGGACTCCTCCCGCCCCACCCAAGACACCCAAGGTAAGTGGCATGCGACTGCGACCCTGTCCCCTATGACCGTCCCTGACCAAATAGGCTCACTCATTGGCCCTTAGTCATGCCTATGTTGTGCATCAGGAAAAGCCCTGAAGCATTGTGGGAGACGTAGTATGTCCACAATGTAGTAGTACCACAATGCGGCCAGAAAGGTTCCAAAGTGCGCAAATCCACAGCCATCCAGGGAATGACACCCAGCATGCATGTAACATCTGCACGTCTGACAGTCACATGCACCTAATGAGTATCCACTTACCCTCACAGGGGCCGATGATAGCAGTGACAGCGAGAGGCTGCTGATTGATGAGGAGGCCCAGGAGGAGGAATCCCTACCCGATACCCAGCCACCAGCCCCTGCCGCTGCGCCAACACCAGCAGCCAGGCCCCCCACCGTACCTGCTGCTACATCTGCAGGCCCACCGGCTGCCAAGACCAGAGCCCCCACCTTACCTGCTGCTACATCTGCAGGCCCACCGGCTGCCAAGACCAGAGCCCCCACCTTACCTGCTGCTACATCTGCAGGCCCACCGGCTGCCAAGACCAGAGCCCCCACCTTACCTGCTGCTACATCTGCAGGCCCACCGGCTGCCAAGACCAGAGCCCCCACCTTACCTGCTGCTACATCTGCAGGCCCACCGGCTGCCAAGACCAGAGCCCCCACCGTACCTGCTGCTACATCTGCAGGCCCACCGGCTGCCAGAGCCAGTCACCCCACCAATGTGCCTCCAGTGCCTGCCGCACCTGCAACACCAGCTGCTACACCACCTGCAGCTCGTCCAACCAGATCTGGGCCAGCCACATCCGCAACACAGCGGCTGCACAGCAGGAGGGGCAATGGGCATCTCCATGCCTGCATGAGCGTGGAGCGCCGCATGCTCCGAATACACCAGCGCCAGTCGCAGCAGCAAGGAGCCATCCAGCTCCAGCTGCATAAGATTGGCCGCAATGTGGCGGGAGTCGGCGAGCGGATGGACCGCATGACGGCGGCCATGGACCGCATGACGGCGGCAATGGAGGACAATACTGCAGTGCTCGTGAAACACCGCAGTGTTGCAAGCAGGCGCCACCACCAACTGTTGAGCCGGCTGTCGACCTATAGTCGCTCAAATTATGTGGCAGCGAATGCCACCACCCAGCTGGCGCGGCGCTCTTTGACCCAGCAGCACCAACTGGTCCAGTGCTGCGAGGACATTACCCGGGTGCTGGAGCACTTGACCACCGCCGTTACCGCACTGCATACACCTGTGCTACCGTCCATTGTAGGGGGAGACGATGCGAGTGAGGGTGCCTCCAGTGTGAGCAGCCACTCTGCCACGCAGGTCCCCCCACCTAGGCGCAGCACCAGGGCTACGCCTGGTACAGCTGCCCAGGATGAGGAAGAGCCTCACAGGCGCCTGGGAATTACGCGCCGGAGGCGCCAATGACATTGTGTGAGGGACACAGGCGCAGGCTGACGCTAAGCCTGCCATGAACCTTCACATGCAGTATGCAGGAATACTGTATTTTGTAAATAGTTGTTACCATGACCCTTTTTTCTTGTGAATCAAACAAATACATTTATTTTGCTGCACACATTCGCCTTGTGTAATCATTACATTTTGCATGCAATTGTGATATGTGGGGTGAGGGAAGGGGGTGGGCTAGAAATTGTTAGCTGTGATGTGGTTGCGACGTCTGTGGCCTTCAGCTGGGTTCTCCCCGCGTGCATGGTGCGCATGTGCTGGTGGCCGGTCGTCCCCCTCAGATTCACTGCCTGAGATGTCAACTGGTATCCGGCGCTTGGTTGCAATGTTATGAAGCATTGCACAGACAGCCACAATGCGGCAGCACGCTGCAGGACTGTAATACATGGCCCCACCTGTCTTGTGCAGTATACGGAACCTGCTCTTGAGCAGGCCAAATGTCCTTTCAATACAGTTCCTTGTCCGGATGTGCGCAACATTGTAGCGCCGTTGCTGAGGTGTGGCAGGGTTGAGGTAAGGGGTCAGGAGGTATTCCCGTAGGGCGTAGCCACTGTCACCTGAATGAGAGGAGCAGATGTTGATTGCCTGTGCAGCGCAGTTACTTCATAGCAATGTGACATTGTCGACAAAGTGTACTTACCAAGTAGGTGTCCTTCCCCAAACTCTCCCCTGATCAGTCGTGTGTGGAGTCCGCTGTGCCTGAAGATAAAGGAGTCATGGGTACTCCCTGGGTACTGGGCCACAATGTCAGTGATGATGGTCTTGGCATTGCAGACCATCTGTATGTTGAGGGAGTGGTAGGACTTCCTGTTGCGGTACATATACTCCGTGCCAGCTGGTGGGCAGATGGCGACGTGGGTACAGTCTATGCAGCCGAGGACATGGGGAAAATGGGCGACATTATAAAATTGTAGTTTTGTCAGGTCCAATTCCTGTTGGCTCGTGGGAAATGTGATGTGCCGGTGGAGCTGGCTGAGCATGGCGTCAACAAAAGTGTGGAGGCAGCGTGACATGGTGGGCTGGGATATCCCCCCAGCAGCGGCTACTATGCCCTGGAAACTGCCGGAGGCCAGGAGGTGCAGGCTGCACAATACCTGCACATGTGTGGGCACAGAATTGTTTCGCCTTGTTGGGTGCTGCATGATGGGGTCGAGTTCTTGTATCAGCCAGGTGATCATTTCCCCATTCAGCCTGTATTTTGCATAAATCTGTTCTCTGGTTTGGCCCAGCAAGGTGACCCGCTGCCGGTAAATCCTTGCCTGCCTCATGCGTCTCCTCCGTGCTGCTCGCTGTAGCCTTCGCCGCCTCACCACCATGTACATCCCAGGCATTGTGGAACGCCTAATGCTGCTGCTGAATGTCCTTATGTGTGATTGGTCAGGCCTGGACCTGTTGGTGATTGGCCAACAGTTTTTCAAATTTTACTTAATCATGGCTTTTATGGTTACCACCTGCTTTGAGTTGTCCTTAAATTGCGCCGCGCAAACGTGCGATTTAGCGCTTTTTCGCTAATGTATTTCTTTCATGAATGCCGATTGAGACAATATTGCGTTTCGCTATTCATTTCGCAGATTCCGTGGTTGGTCGCTATTTCCGTATCGCTAATGCTCGACTTCCCGGAGTCTGCGACTATTACAGCGTAATCGCTATTCCAATCGCTATTTTTTTTTTGCGAATTCGCTATTTCGTACTTGAATGCCGATTCCGTGTTTTGCACCCGCAATTGCGTTTTTGCAGCCATTGCGGGCGCTATTTCGCTTCATGAATCAGGCTGTTAATGTCTCCATGCCTAACAAAAATTAATGTGTCCTTGTGTAAGCAACTGGTACTCATGTAAAGCGATCTGATACCCAATACAATTTAGATTGAGTTTTCACCACATAAAACTCTGGGAAGTAAAAGTTCAACTCTAATAACCTATTAGAGTCCAGCAGTTACATCATTTCATTATTACAGATGACGGGAACACCATAACTTGCCTGTAAAATAGATTTTAGAGACTGGCTTTTAGACAGGGATTACAGGCTTCTGCATATTATATATGGGATAAAGTACCCCTTGCCAAATATTAAAAGGACATTGCAAGTCACTGTGGAGTTTCATGACTAAATAGAGGAATAAGGCTGAGGGCAGTGTTTTTTATATGGTCATAGAACTCCAAAGTAACTTACAACATCTCTATAACATATGGCAGGATGTTCATGGTCACACGATCACACAGCCCACAATTTGCCTAAATCCTTGATGTCATGCTCTTTCATATGAAAGAGCTAGAATGTGTGCAGTAGAATCAGTAGTGCAAAACAAAACAATCCAAAAAGTAGCTCAGATTGTGTAGAAACATACAGAGAGATATCGTCCGTCCTATAATAATCTAACGCTTTAAAAATAAATTGCCGTAAATATCTTCTTTCTGCTGACCATTGTTCACATACAAAAACAAAGCAGAGGAAGGAAAAGCCAGAATTCGGTTTCCATGTTTAATGTTCAGATTTCATTAAAAAGGCTCTGTCCTGCCTGTTCCTTGGCTGCTGGCTGCAGGCATTGTGATATTACAGATGAACAGCTACTCATTTCTTTATTACAGGTGACTACAGACTTCACAAATCGCCTGTAATAAAGAATTAAAGGTGGGTTTTTATACAGTGACTGCAGGCCCCTATGTATCACGAAGGAATTGTTGATTTTCATTGTTACAAAGATTGGCACCAACAGAGCATTATTTCGACTTTGTAGCTAAACACTTGCAGTTTGCTGCTCTTTATGGTTTCTAATTATTGAGGAGTTCCTTTTAAATTTCAGAAACCGAGAATCATTTCCTATCACACTTTCTCTGAGGTAAGAAAGTTAAAATCTAATACGTTAATACTACTTGCTCGTGAATCAAACATCTGAGAGTCTAAAAGTCAAGCCGCCAATACTATGTGACTCACTATAAAGTACACACTTTGCCATAAATTTCAGAAATGCCTTCCTACGTGGCGACATATTGGTAAAGGTATATGTAAGAATCAAAGTACCCTTCATATTCCTACATAAGCAGTAGATGGCCTCTGCTGCATATGTCTGAATATGGTTTAATTATTTTCAGTATTAAATGGATATGTCAGAATTTAACATTTTAGTATATATAAACCGTGAAAACTGTCCTCCATTTTTTAGGTCAATCAATCAATCAATCAAGACATTTATATAGCGCACTACTCACCCGTAGGGTCTCAAGGCGCTAGTGTTTGGCAGCGCATGCGCTGCTTGCGCTGTCTCATCGAGACTTATAGTAATCTGTATGTTGGCTTCAACTTCGTGTAATTTCTCCTGCCCCTTGGAATTGGTTTAAATCTGCCATTGCTGTTGTTTTCTTGCTTTCTGTTGGCTGTTGCTCATATGGTAACTTCCTTGCAGTCCTGAGGCAGCGGCTCCTAACTACAGTTTTCCTCCGCTTCCTGGCACTTAATTGCTTGCAGTGTCCCATCTGTTGTTTACCCCTCCTGACGTGTGAGACCTTGCAGACAAATAAATGTAAGCTCCGGTTGTGGTTGGAGGCGTGCCCCCCTCTTCTCCCTCCTCGCCTTGTTTGCACTGATGCAGGACTGTGCTCGGCAGAGCGAAAAACTTTTCCACTGGCATTTTCCATCTGCTGCCCGCACCCCAAACCAAAGGGTTCCAGGCAAGTAGGCGAGTGACAGGCGCGAGGTGCAGTATGAACGGGCATTTTCATTAGCTGTGCACGTTACTTCTAAGAAAGATACATCGGCATCATGGCTCCTAATCTCAACCTGGCTGCCAGCGTTATGAACATTGTGGTGGGTGGCTGCCACTTGCCCTTCATCCCCATAGCCTCCGCACAATGCCCAATGACCCCCCCTCCATCCCCCTGTGTGTCAGCCCGGGATGAGACAGCTTCCCGGGCACACACACTGCCGCACCCAGGTACTTCACGGTTCTTTAAAAGACCATCTGCGTGTCACGCCTCCTTAGAGCCCCTGCATCTCCACTGGCTATCGCTGGATAAAGAATTACCACCCGAAATTTTTAGTAGGCCCCCCTCTCCAGCCCCCCCCCAGTCATTGCCTCTACCTCAGGGGAGACTAGGCCCAGCAACCCCTCGGCAGTACTCCGTATGTAATGTAATGCTGATCATCATGTATGGCTCCTAATCTCAACCTGGCTGCCAGCGTCATGAAGTTTGTGGTGGGCGGCTGCCGCTTGCCCTTTCTTCGCCATAGCCCCCCCAGCCCAGGCGTGCACGGCCCAACCCCCCCTGCCCCATCGTGTGTAGCAGCCCGGGATGAGACAGCTTCCCGGGCACACACTGAGCCGCGCCCGAGAACTACAATACCCAGAATGCATGCTGTTAACATCCGACATCGAAGACCCTCGTAGAGTATTTTACTAATATTGCTTACATACAGGGCATGTGCAGGTAAGATACACTCTCCACCGTTCTTCCTGCACTCTCTCCTTACGCAATGCTCGGTGTACAATAGCTATAGTGTGGCCTGCCATTTTATAAACTGAGAGGTGAGCAAGTGTGGTTAGGATATAATTCTCACCTGATGCTAAATTAACACTTTCAAGACCGAATACTTTCGTTCTGCTGTGTAATCATTAATGCGGACATGAATTTTCCCCATGGGTAGGGAGGATGTCGGCAAGAAGCTATAATTGCATTTTAAGTTGTCACGTTACATCCGGTCTCTGCAATTTATGTTTTTGGGAAAATGGAGAAAAAAAACTGAAAGGTGTTTGTGAATTATAACCATTATTAGCAACTGTATATTGAATTTGCTTGGGGTAAAAGTTATTAAACACAACGTCTGTATTCATCAACTAGATTTATACAAGAAAATGTAAAGTTCAGAAGCGATGTTAGGGGAATATTTATTTTGTGAACTAATCTTGTGAAACGCTTTAAATGAACATTTTAGGAATCTTCTGTAACTGTCAAAATATCCGCTCCTTAGCTTCCACACAGCTAGTCTTCAAAGCCTTGCAATCTCTTTGGCAGAGCGAAAAAACGTTTCCACTTGCATGTTCCATCTGCTGAACTGCTTGCCAGGTAAGTGGAAAGGAGAATCGTAAAGTCCGGTCACATTGCCGGCTCCTGTAATGTTTTAGGATAGTCTGGTACAGAAGTGCTGCTATAACCGAAATCCCTCGTTCACCCTATAAAGAAGAGACTACCGGAAAGAAATGCATTTCTTATTGCATTTTAATCAAGAATCCATTTTAAATCTAATATTGTTTTTTACTTTAATGCGACATTTCTCTTCATTACAAAACAGCTCTTTCTTTACTGTTAACCTTAATATGAGGACGGTTTCCCAATCCAAGGCAGCACCAACGTTCCTGCGTGAAGGTAGACCTATTTTAAAATGCCGCTGACTTATTCCTATCTGAATCAATTGTTACTCCCGTTCTGTGATGAAAACTTTTCGTTTTACCCAAAACCCGACAGTAACGCGATTTAACTACGTTTTCAAGATGACCCCCACCTTGAAACTGCGCCGGGAAGTGTTCTGCATAGTTTTACTTCAGATCGGAAGAGGTGTCTTTTTCAGCCGGGGCATCACCTCCACGCGTGTGAGTGGAGGGCAGCGCAGAAATGTGGAGAGTTGTGACGATCTTCAGAACCATTAGGAATAACTGGAAGAAAAGTACAGTGGGCTTTTCCCTGCTTATATACGGAGGACACTGGCTTTATGGGAAGTACTGGTGAGTGTTCCCTGCCTAAGAGCCCCTGTTAAGTGTTTGCATACCATTATAGAGTAGCCACCTTTTCCTGGAAAAATATTACTGCCTGTTTGTTTACTTTTTTTGCTTATCTGGAAGGGTCACGTTCTGGTAAGCGAAAAAACATGTCTGTATAATTCTCCTATATGCCAATTATCCCTTTGTTTGCTTAAGTGCTCGGTTGGAATAATGCATAGGGCTGAGAAAATATTTTTAAGTGAGTTCTTCCTGTATTTGCTCTTTTAGGTTTACATTTCAAAAGGGAAAACATACTGAAATTAACTGCTCTTCACGTTTTTTTTTATTGCCATGGGTATAACATTACAAGGTGGCAATCCTATATTGCCTTTCTGTGCGGCTTGTATTGTATTGCCAGTGTCTTGCTCATTCTATACATGGCCTTACTGGTGTACTGCAAGATTCACACAATGTTCTTTTAGAGCACTTTTTACAAGCGCTCCTGTTTTGACTCTCACAGTTTAGTAGCAACAGTCAGGCGAACCTGTATGGTTTGTTTTCCCTTTTTAAAGTATTGCCTCAGTGTAAGCTGTACCCGACCTGGCCTTTCTGGTTGGTAAACTGCGGGCGAACACATGGCTGAGGGAATTGTTTACCCCATCCGAGCACAGTAGAGCAGTTTGCAGCATAAACTTCCAGGCACTGTGGATGTTACATTTGTGTTTCCAGGTAGCGAGCGCTATAGGAAATATGTTCCATCTACAGCTTGTTGATTCTCGTGCAAGCACGTGAGACTGGCAGAACATTGTACCCCTGAAAGGTGAGGCTCAATTTTGAGTGTGCCCTGCTCGCACTATCCAGCTGCCACTGGTGGTGTGTTTAAGGAACGCTCAAGTTTGTTTAGTTTGTGATGTTCATGTTGATGGAGTGAGCCTCTGTGACGGTGAACCACGGTTTGTGTTTAACCGCATGCGCGCTGCGCGGCTTTTTTGAAAAAGCCGCGTTCCGTGACGAGCTCAGCTCGTCATCAGCGTGCGAGCGGCGCAACTGATGACGAGCTGAGCTCGTCATCAGCGTCGAAGTGGTTAACGAATTCCCTAACTGTTGAGATTGTTGTGTAGGACAGTCACACCTCAATATTCCCAATTCTGTCTTACATTGTCTGCACTAAGAGGCATTACTGTGTCTGCTTCGTTGAATTGCCACTAAAATTACCTGGACTCCTGTGTGACTGTTCCTGGGGTTTGCTGAGGGTAAGGCTGGGCTGGGAGCAGAGTGCTAGCGCCGGCCAGGGACTACCTGTCCCAGAAGCACCGGCGGCCGGATCAACTGCACCTGGGCTGCTCTCCCCGCCTGCCCCTCCCCATCTGTCTTAAAAACCTGCACAGTTCACACTTTGTTGGGACGCTTTGCTGAAGACTGCTTTGAGTAGACGCTGGGCTGCGAGGCTTTGTGTTTCAAACCGCCACTTCTTGCGGAACCCGCTGCGCGGGTCCCGCTTCGTTGAATTGCCACTACAATTACCTGGACTCCTGTGTGACTGCTCCTGGGGTTTGTTGAGGGTAAGGCTGGGCTGGGAGCAGAGTGCTAGCGCCGGCCAGACAATACCTGTCCCAGAAGCACCGGCGGCCGGATCAACTGCACCTGGGCTGCTCTCCCCGCCTGCCCCTCCCCTTTACCCATAAGCCCTATAAATTTCTTGGAGTAACCCCGCTCCGCGGGAGCGACCTGGAGAAGCCCGGGACAAGGGCAGGACAGTCCGCGACTGGCAGCGTCTGGTCTGGGCAAGATATTCCGCTAAAATACTTGTTGTGTGATTTAAGTGTCAAAGCCCACTTTGGTTATCTGTGAAATATAGGTATTATTATTTTCTTCCATAGTTTCATTATAGTGTACTTAAAGGAAAAATTAATTACGCTGAACGATGCCACCTAAAAAACATTCACCTGTCAAAAACACTATGGAGAACTATCTTATCCAAACAGTGGCAAAAATAAACAGTGAAAGAAGATCTTCACTGGGTTTAGATATATCTACAGAATCCCCTTCTCGGGACCTACAGTTGGAGCTTCCCTTTGTTCAGGAAAATAGTGATAGCTTAGGGTTAATTCCTGATTCTCCCACAGATGTTGATATCATACAGCCTAGTGGTACAGTAGTTGATACAGAAGGTAGAAGCGATGGTGAGGGAGAGGTGGTGAACGAGCTCACGCCCCCTGATCCAGTGCCAGTGCCTGCCCCTCGTGTTACCAGGGGTGGAAAAAAGATTCTGCCTAAACGTGGGGGGCTTCGTTTCGGCAGGAATAAAGTTGCTACTCCCCCTAGAAAAATAGCTGAGGAGGAGGATGATGACTCGAGCGACAAAGCGTGTGTGACTTTAACTAATACACAATTTAACAAGCTGTGTGGTATGCTGGATGTAAAAATTAGGGGCATTGTAAAGCCGTTGGTTGGCCGAATCGAAAAGCTAACTGCCGAGGTTAATAGATTGGGGGGTTTGCTGAATAAAACTCTAGTGGAAGTAGAAAAACTACCTGACGAAGTTGTGTCTAGAGTTGAGTCTCTAAAGAGCTGTTCTAACCCCGAGGGAGGCATTGATCCCATTCCCCGAATAAATCAGCCAATGGCCCCGCTGATAAATTTACCTGGAAATGTCCAAGAACTGGCAGCTCCATTACTAACACCTAATGTCACGAACGTTGGGAAAGGTTCATGTGAGCTTATTGTCGAGGCCTCTCCCCATGTCCTTGTCCTAGCAAATGTTCCCCCACTTGTCTCTGGACAAGAAGAATCTACTTCCTCCTTATTGAGTAAATCTCTATCCTGGCTAACTAACAACATGGTGATAACTCCTTGGGGGAAACAACAACTATCAGAAGAGTTAATGACGGCCAGAAGGGTCAAGTGGATTGGAAACAGGGCTAAAAGATTTAAGGGGATTGTGTTGTTCTTAGCTTCTCGAACCCTGAGGTACTGACAAATATTCTACCTAATTTACTACCTCCACAGAGAAGATCGACCACCATTGTCCCATTGACTCTGAATTTTTTTTACCCACGTAAAGGAAAAGGCATTAATCCCTGGACTCTAAGGACAAAGTGGAATGTGGTGCATAACCGGGGGAGTAATGAACCTGCATTTAATGACTGGGGAATAAGTCTTAATAACAGATTCTCTGCCCTTTCCAACCTGAATGAATGTGATTGACTTCTGGTATGTTCAAAGTTTGTAGTTCAACCTATATCTAACCCATGTGCTAGCAGGGATATTGAGAATGTCCAACAAATGGCTGATGGTTCAGTAAGGAAAGGCTGTGATCTAGTCTCCGATCCGCAGGGAGTGGGAAACTTTGTCATTTTGGGTAATGCTTGCCTAGATAATGTCATCAGTCAAGGTGATGTTACATTAAGTAATATTGTTACTACTCCAAACTTAACATGTGAGTCACTGCCTGATACGGGTAGTTTATTATCCTGGAACGTGGCTGGGTTAAGCTCAAAGTTAGTTTGTGGAAACTGGCTAGGCTTTGTCAGTACATATGACGTCTGCATGTTTCAGGAGACTTGGGCTTGTTAACCTGTTTATGCCTTGGGATATATAAATTTTTATGTACCAGCTACTAAGGGACTAAAGGGAAGACCTATGGGAGGTCTTACTATTTGGGTTCGTCAGTCCCTTAAATTGACAGTAAAGAGCCTAGTGACTGGTCAGAAAGATATCCAGCTAATTAGGATTACTAGTGGCACTTCGGATGTACTAGATATTTATAACATATATGCTAGAGGCAGTAAGACAGGTAGATCTGAGGTCCTCCTTGCTCTTTATAACCTTCTTGACACATATTCTTCTGGTCATAGGATTATAATAGCTGGTGACCTGAATCGAACTTTTGAACCCCTGGTCGCTGGTGAAGGCCCTCTTGGTAATGAGGAGGATCTTCAATGGGGCATTCCTACCCTTGAGAGCAATCCAGTACTACGCTGGACAGAAGATATCCTAGGTCTAAATGCTATGTGTCTGGAATTAGGACTAAGAGCATTAAACGGTAGGACTAAGTCAGACAAGACAGCCTCCGCGACATTTGACAATGGGAGACACAAAAGTCGTATCGACTATGTGATTTGTAGTTTGATTTTATGGTCGACTGTTTGTGACATGGAAGTTATGTTAAGACCTGAAAGTGACCACAATCCTTTATGTGTGGTGCATAAATGGTGGCTCAATGTTGGTGATTCTAACTGCTCTGATGCTTTTGTTCCACCGCTGATTATCCCTGAAAATGATATGCGTAGGCTAAGGTGGGTTAGTGTTATGACTGACCAGCATGTTATTGGAAATATCAAAGAGGAAGTAGATAAAGCTATCTTGGCCCTGGAATCAATCGCAGATGTGTCCCCTAGACTGGGTGACGTGACCAAAATCCATGATAACCTATTTGGCAAAATTAAATGCCATTTTTTGAAACCAGCAACAAATTATGGATCCCGTGTATGCAAACCAGCTAAATGGTATAATAATGAATGTAGGTTGGCTCGAAAATCTTTGGGACAGGCAATTAGGAACAAGGGGGTAGTGGACATCCGCCTAGCTAGAAAGAACTATAAAGCCTGTATTGCGAAAGCCAAAAGAACCTGGGACGAGGCACATTGGAAAAAATTGAAATGTGCTAGTGATAGGAAAAATTCCCGGATGTTTTGGAATATCGTTAAATGGGGTAGTGAAAGATCTGAGGAGCCACCCAATAATAATGTTGCACAGGATGATTGGGTGAAATGTTTTAGCTCCCAGTATGCGGCTAGTGCCCAGGTGGAAGCTGGGAATTCCCCGAGCCAGTCCCTAGCAGAGGATAATACATTTACATTTAATGAAATCCTGTCTGCGCTTAAATCTGTGCATAGTGGACGTGCACCAGGCTTAGATGGCGTCCCTGCGGACGTTTTCTTAAACGATAAAGAGAGATGGTGCAAATACATTCATTTGCTTACTAACCACATTGCTATGGGTGCTGATATTCCGGCATCATGGCGGGGGGCTGTGATTATTCCTGTGCATAAAAAGGGAGATCGTGCTCAGCCAAGTAATTATCGCCCAATAAGCTTGATCGACACCATACAAAAAATAGTCGGCCGAGTGATTGTTAATAGATTGCTTGAATCGGCAGATGATAATAACATCTTATCACCTTTCCAGGCTGGCTTCCGAAGGGCAACCAGCACAGTGGATCAAGTTTTTCGCTTTCAATTGATCCAGTGGAGGACCGTGGTATTAGGAGGAGGCAGTCTCTATGCGGCTTTTGTCGATCTACGGGCTGCCTTCGACCTGGTGCCGCGGGCAACATTATGGCAGGTTCTGGAGGTTCTGGGGGTTCCGGAGGTTCTTTTGACTATGATCATGAGACTTCATGAGTTAACCTATGCAAAAATCCAGTGGGGGGGGTTATGGAAAGGACACTGCTGAATTCCCAGTTGAGCGCGGTGTTCGGCAGGGGTGTTCAATGGCCCCAACCTTGTTCCCCTTATTCATCAATGGTATTGTCCCACGTATGTTATCTCAGTCAGTGGATTCTCCCTCTCTTGCAAGTGTAAAAGTTCCTATTTTAATGTTTGCGGATGACACGCTAATTTTATCCAAAACCCCAAGTGGTTTACAACATGCATTGAACATCTTTGATACCTTCTGTGAGGATCACGGTTTGGAGGTGAATGTGTCTAAAACGAAGCTCATGATATTCAATCCACATCGTAGTTTTAAGTCCAAAATTGTCATGAGTGGTCGTCCTCTTGATGTGGTAAACTCATTCACCTACCTGGGGATCCACATAGCGGACAACAATAGGTGGTGTCATCATATTGATATAGCAACTCTACGCCATAAACAATTAGCTGGTGTTATTAATCTGGAACATAAGAAGTCTTTGACTAAACCAGTTAAACCAGCTTTGATGATCTATGAAGCCAAGGCAATTGGGTCTGCGCTCTATGGGGCAGAGATGTGGGGTTATGAAAATTTGAGTGCGCTCCAAATATCTGAGAATACATTTCTGAGGTTAATTACTGGTACCCCGAATAGCACTCCATTACTGCCCTTGAGATATGATCTTGGCAGAAAGCAAATTGTGGATTTAGCCAGACTACGGCCAATCTTATACTGGCGTAGGCTCTGGACTACCCCTGAGCTCGCCCATTATGCGGAAGGATTTACTGACGTTATCCAAGCAGACTGTTTCCATAAGATTACTTGGTTTAAAAAGCTAAAATTGATGTTGTTTGAGCTCGGGTTAAGTGAGTTGTGGTTTGACCCATTAGGAGCTCTATTTCCGTCTAAATCAACTCTAAAGAATATGTATTGGGAATATGTTGCTAACGCCAGTTTGAGTAATTCTAACAATGGGTCCATGGCTGCTAGTTTTCTGGAGGTCAAATTGTTTCCTGTATTTGAAATGTACTGGGATTTTATATCTAAACTCTTAGACAGGAAACTTTTGTTCCAAATGAGAGCTGGTTCACTTCCCTTAAGATCACGAACAGCTAAATGGGGCTCTGGAGGGTCCACTATCTGCCCTGTTTGTGGTTCAGGTAGTGAATCTCTTGGACACTTTCTGTTTTCCTGCAAAGTGTATAGTGTTCCTAGACGAATTTGGTTGGCACCTATGTGCAGAAACCTTGGTACCATATGTAGTAGAGTTGCGCTGCGTATTTTATGTACAACTTCTCTTACATGGATCATAATTGCCACTGCAAAATATCTTGGGTGGGCTTGGATCATCAGGCAGAGACTGCTAGTAAAGTAACTATTCTCTGCCGATGATAAGCAGAGATTGCTAGTGAACTGACTATTCCCTGCTTATGTATTGTAATAGTGTCTCCATGAAATGTAGATTAAGGTTTTTAACTTTGGTTATTTAAAATCAAGATTTTAACAACGAACTTTTACACCTTCTTAATTGGTTATTAACATTATGGTTTGTTTTATACAACGGTCTTATGGACTTGTAAGTGCTTTGTAATTCTTGAGTATTTTGTACATTTAGTTGTTTCTTAATATGTCTGTATGTCTTGCTTTTATGAGTAATTACTCGAATAAAGCACTTTTGAATTGAATTGAATTGTGTCTGCTATTAAGCCGGCTGCTTTTAAAGGGCGATACTTAAACAGATGCTCTAAATTGGTATTCAGGATGAATGATATAATCTGTCAATTTTCAAGGTTTCCCCCATTTTATGTACTTTATCAAAATGAAGACTTTTGGTTATGCTAATAGGCCGACTGGGGAATTTACATAAGGCACTGGGCTTTTAGGTGTGCAGCAGTATTTTACTTGCTTAGCAGATGCAGTATGTCAGTATTGAGTACGGCAATTTGTTCTCACAAACATGCACACATAACATACAGACACCCCCTCAAATGTAATAATAATATAACACACATTTGAACACCGGCACACATGACACATTCACAACCTCACCAACATACAGCTAAAAAAAATTCACATTGATCATGCCAACAGCTTGGCTATTGCCAAGATATAACGGATTTGCCAATGCTTTTAAATATTACACCAGAAAGCACGTTGCCGGCTGAAACTTCCCAGCAGCTACAGCCAGGGATTTCTGTGCACTTGTGACAGGGAACCATCTTTGTAACCCAGATAGTTCATTTTGAAACGTCCAGGTTTTGGGGTGCAACAGAAAGGGTGTTTGGGGTGGCAGTGCTTGGACACTATTAATAGTGACGGTCAGTTCTTAGCCTGCCACACTGACATACACTTGTCACATGCACGCTTTCACTTAACAAGCAACCCGGGACAATGGCGGCCGAGGTCTCACATTTGTGAGAGTTTGAGCTATTGGTATTGTAAATGACAATGCCTTTTATTTATGTGGTAATTATAAAAACAGATAAGTAAAAAGCATTGTCATTTACAGTGCCAATAGCTTAAACTCTTGCAAATGCGAGACCTATTGTATTGCAAATGCTTGTCATATTCACTTCCCCGTGTTGATGGCGTAAAAAAGACCATCACAGTAAAGTTAGAATCACAGACTTGTGACATATATTGCACCCATATATGCAGGCTCCTTCCGTTTGAGTTTTTTGATCTAGCAGGTATTCCATAGCTACCGACAGCAGTGACTCCTCCATTAAGGCAGAGGAGTGTTGCCGCACTGCTCTCTCAGCAGTGAAAACATGAAAAATAAAGAGATAATAAAACAGGTTATTATAATTTTATGTTTCCTCACTGAGCAGAGTCTAGGGTGGGGTGGGCTCATCCTGATGGACCGCAGCTGCAGCAGGGAGGAGGAGTGGTGAGCACTGCTGCAAGTGTGCATGTCAGTTTGACCGGCTGTGTTAGGATGCCTAACCGACATGGGCACTTAAATCTCTTCACCCAAGCTGTGCTACAAAGCCGGGTGGGGAACGGGCACAGGCTCCTAGACCCTGAAAGAGTGTCAAACCAGACCGCTCAGACCAATCCCGATGCTTCTCTCATGCTGGGTATTACCAGCATGAGAGTAGCATATGGATTGGCATAGGGGAGTCTGGGAGACTGTGCATGGACTGCTACAAGTCGAGAGGAGCAGAAGAGCACCAAGGCTGTGGCCAACAGGTAAGTACTATCTTTTTTTTTTTCTTATGTTTCTCCCCCGCCCCGCGCTGCCCCAACACTTTTCTTTTATAGCGGCTATCATTGGTAATAGAACAAATTATTCATCAAGTTGTATGTTGTCTTAACCAAACACTGACAGCTGGACATCATGCTTACCTTTCAGGGTAGATTTGTGAGTCTTGAACTGACATGATTTGATCAAATGACAAGTACCTCTCACAAATACTGGTCAGAACAGCTCTGACTCTGCTACTTTTACATCCATAACAAACCCCTCCAATGATCATGCTCTGAATTTTATGGATCTTTCATGCGATGTTCACTTGCTTTGACAACAAGAAACGTAATGATTACATCATCATCATAAATGGTAGGTTTTGATCAAATCAAGATCATAAAATTAATCCCAAGATGTGCATTACCATAAAAAACTTATATTAAAATCCCTATTTAAGATAGATGAAATGTATAAAATGATGAATTTTATATTAAATACCCTGTATACTCAAACATTGCCTAATTTGTGTACATGTGGTTGCACGCAGTGGGCACAGACAGTCTTGTTGCTTGGCACCAGGATTTATATTTCGTCAATAGACTTTGACTAAAGGAGAGAAACAGGAAAGGGAGAAAGAAGAAGGAAACAAAACATAGGAAAATAGTGAGAAAGGAAAAAGTAGGAGTAAAAACCACCCTGAGGCAACCACGGCCAGTGCATGTAACAGACGACGATGAGGGAAAATAAAATAAAAATACAAAACCACTTACCTTGTGCTCGCCACATCATCGGGTCGCTGAGGCAGGGAGCACAAGGGAAGGGGTTTTCTTTTTTAAAATTTTATTTTCTCTTGTGGTCATCTGTCGACTGCCCCCCCCCACCCCACTGCTCTTATGCAGGCAGAGGCATAAGGTGTAATAAAAACTAAAATCTTTGTTGTAAGGAAATGCCTCTTTTTGCAAGGTCATCCCCAAAGGTTTGGATGGATGCAGATTTTTTTTTACTCTGAGAGTGCAGTGATGGCTGCTTTACATCCTCAGTGCCAGTGACCCGACCATAAATATCTAATGGTTGATTGGCGTATACACAACTGGCATAACTTCCCTTACTTTTAAGACCCTAGTTATGGTACCAGAGGTACCCAGGGCCTGTAAGTTAAAGTCATGGCTGCAACACTTATTGTGTCACTCTGAGATTGACAAAGGAAACATGTCTCCCAGTCTGCCATTGCAGACTAGTAGAAGCAGTTTTAAAGTGCTAACTTGACTTTTCCATTTACACTAATGACATACTCCAAACTTCCCTTTTTACTATATATATATATATATATATCTTCACCACACTCCCCTTCGATCAAGAGGACACACAGGACCCCAGGTAAGCTGCTCACTTGCTTTTATTTTCAGACAGGCATGACGCGTTTCGTTTTTTTCAAAACTTCCTCAGATGCCCCCAGGATTTTGCAAGTGCTGTTCCGGACAGACTTTTAATCAGCATGCCCCTCTTTGATAGGTCGAGACACCAATTATGTTGTAGCACGAAACCAGGGAACTGGATATATGGAACAGCAGCAAAAGACACCACCCACTGGAGGGATGTAAATGCAAGACATCCCTTGGTACTACAGGCTCCATAATGCAATTCACCACAGGAAGTGACCCTGACACGAAAACACCATTAGAGGAAGTGAATTTAAATGAAACATCGAACTGTAGGAACCAAACGGCATGTCCGAGGTGCAATGGCTTACCTTTGAGAAAGTTCTAGGAAGAACGAAACGCGTCAGGAAAATGCCAGATGCTGTTCCAAATTATTATTAAAATCGGCAAAAAAGAAGTCTTGTGTGCGGCTCATTTTCTCTCCAGGAGGAGAGGGGTTTTTACATATGAATCGGCTGGCTCCGCCGAAGAGCAGCGCACCACCAGAAGAGCGCCATCATCCCCCGACCCAGAGCCCACCAGTTTAAGTCGTGCAAACGATGAGGAGGATGCGGTGCCGCCAAGGACCTGCCTTGGTATTGGACCCCACAGTCAGCTTTCAAAGTGAGCTGACACCGGGGAACTTCAGCCTGTGATTAAATTTAACAAGAGTGACTTTACTCCAGGAACAGCAGCAAAAGACACCACCCACTGGAGGGATGTAAATGCAAGACATCCCTTGGTACTACAGGCTCCATAATGCAATTCACCACAGGAAGTGACCCTGACACGAAAACACCATTAGAGGAAGTGAATTTAAATGAAACATCGAACTGTAGGAACCAAACGGCATGTCCGAGGTGCAATGGCTTACCTTTGAGAAAGTTCTAGGAAGAACGAAACGCGTCAGGAAAATGCCAGATGCTGTTCCAAATTATTATTAAAATCGGCAAAAAAGAAGTCTTGTGTGCGGCTCATTTTCTCTCCAGGAGGAGAGGGGTTTTTACATATGAATCGGCTGGCTCCGCCGAAGAGCAGCGCACCACCAGAAGAGCGCCATCATCCCCCGACCCAGAGCCCACCAGTTTAAGTCGTGCAAACGATGAGGAGGATGCGGTGCCGCCAAGGACCTGCCTTGGTATTGGACCCCACAGTCAGCTTTCAAAGTGAGCTGACACCGGGGAACTTCAGCCTGTGATTAAATTTAACAAGAGTGACTTTACTCCAGGAACAGCAGCAAAAGACACCACCCACTGGAGGGATGTAAATGCAAGACATCCCTTGGTACTACAGGCTCCATAATGCAATTCACCACAGGAAGTGACCCTGACACGAAAACACCATTAGAGGAAGTGAATTTAAATGAAACATCGAACTGTAGGAACCAAACGGCATGTCCGAGGTGCAATGGCTTACCTTTGAGAAAGTTCTAGGAAGAAAGAAACGCGTCAGGAAAATGCCAGATGCTGTTCCAAATTATTATTAAAATCGGCAAAAAAGAAGTCTTGTGTGCGGCTCATTTTCTCTCCAGGAGGAGAGGGGTTTTTACATATATATATATATATATATCAAACATACAGGTTGCCCTTGTGGGGAGTCACACACCTCAGAATCACACCACAGCGTGGGTGGACGTGTGAACATCAGGCGCTCAGCATTCCATTCGCCATACGCGTTTCGAGCAACAGCTCTTGATCACTGGCATAGAGGGGCAGGAACCAGGTTTAGGAAGAACATACTTTATTTAATTGCCGCGAGTCCCGCCCCAGTGGGCGTTGTCAATGAGGCATGCTGGTCTTGGTAGTCCAAATTATCTGCCCAGGACTCGTAATAGTTCTCTCGACAAGTGGCCCCCGTCCTGCCTCTCTTTAAGATAAAATTCCCTGTTGGGTGAAGTACTCGAGACACCCCTGTTGCACGCCTCCAATATCACCACGAGCGAGGCTCTGTAGGTCCCAAAGAGTGCCTATGTTTTCCAGCACTCAGGATCCGCCTTCCAGCGTCGGGGCTCCCCGCGGCCGAGCGAGCCGCTATGAACATCAAACATACAGGTTGCCCTTGTGGGGAGTCACACACCTCAGAATCACACCACAGCGTGGGTGGACGTGTGAACATCAGGCGCTCAGCATTCCATTCGCCATACGCGTTTCGAGCAACAGCTCTTGATCACTGGCATAGAGGGGCAGGAACCAGGTTTAGGAAGAACATACTTTATTTAATTGCCACGAGTCCCGCCCCAGTGGGCGTTGTCAATGAGGCATGCTGGTCTTGGTAGTCCAAATTATCTGCCCAGGACTCGTAATAGTTCTCTCGCCAAGTGGCCCCCGTCCTGCCTCTCTTTAAGATAAAATTCCCTGTTGGGTGAAGTACTCGAGACACCCCTGTTGCACGCCTCCAATATCACCTCGAGCGAGGCTCTGTAGGTCCCAAAGAGTGCCTATGTTTTCCAGCACTCAGGATCCGCCTTCCAGCGTCGGGGCTCCCCGCGGCCGAGCGAGCCGCTATGAACATCAAACATTCAGGTTGCCCTTGTGGGGAGTCACACACCTCAGAATCACACCACAGCATGGGTGGACGTGTGAACATCAGGCGCTCAGCATTCCATTCGCCATACGCGTTTCGAGCAACAGCTCTTGATCACTGGCATAGAGGGGCAGGAACCAGGTTTAGGAAGAACATACTTTATTTAATTGCCGCGAGTCCCGCCCCAGTGGGCGTTGTCAATGAGGCATGCTGGTCTTGGTAGTCCAAATTATCTGCCCAGGACTCGTAATAGTTCTCTCGCCAAGTGGCCCCCGTCCTGCCTCTCTTTAAGATAAAATTCCCTGTTGGGTGAAGTACTCGAGACACCCCTGTTGCACGCCTCCAATATCACCACGAGCGAGGCTCTGTAGGTCCCAAAGAGTGCCTATGTTTTCCAGCACTCAGGATCCGCCTTCCAACGTCGGGGCTCCCCGCGGCCGAGCGAGCCGCTATGAACATCAAACATACAGGTTGCCCTTGTGGGGAGTCACACACCTCAGAATCACACCACAGCGTGGGTGGACGTGTGAACATCAGGCGCTCAGCATTCCATTCGCCATACGCGTTTCGAGCAACAGCTCTTGATCACTGGCATAGAGGGGCAGGAACCAGGTTTAGGAAGAACATACTTTATTTAATTGCCGCGAGTCCCGCCCCAGTGGGCGTTGTCAATGAGGCATGCTGGTCTTGGTAGTCCAAATTATCTGCCCAGGACTCGTAATAGTTCTCTCGCCAAGTGGCCCCCGTCCTGCCTCTCTTTAAGATAAAATTCCCTGTTGGGTGAAGTACTCGAGACACCCCTGTTGCACGCCTCCAATATCACCACGAGCGAGGCTCTGTAGGTCCCAAAGAGTGCCTATGTTTTCTGGCACTCAGGATCCGCCTTCCAGCGTCGGGGCTCCCCGCGGCCGAGCGAGCCGCTATGAACATCAAACAGACAGGTTGCCCTTGTGGGGAGTCACACACCTCAGAATCACACCACAGCGTGGGTGGACGTGTGAACATCAGGCGCTCAGCATTCCATTCGCCATACGCGTTTCGAGCAACAGCTCTTGATCACTGGCATAGAGGGGCAGGAACCAGGTTTAGGAAGAACATACTTTATTTAATTGCCGCGAGTCCCGCCCCAGTGGGCGTTGTCAATGAGGCATGCTGGTCTTGGTAGTCCAAATTATCTGCCCAGGACTCGTAATAGTTCTCTCGCCAAGTGGCCCCCGTCCTGCCTCTCTTTAAGATAAAATTCCCTGTTGGGTGAAGTACTCGAGACACCCCTGTTGCACGCCTCCAATATCACCACGAGCGAGGCTCTGTAGGTCCCAAAGAGTGCCTATGTTTTCCAGCACTCAGGATCCGCCTTCCAGCGTCGGGGCTCCCCGCGGCCGAGCGAGCCGCTATGAACATCAAACATACAGGTTGCCCTTGTGGGGAGTCACACACCTCAGAATCACACCACAGCGTGGGTGGACGTGTGAACATCAGGCGCTCAGCATTCCATTCGCCATACGCGTTTCGAGCAACAGCTCTTGATCACTGGCATAGAGGGGCAGGAACCCGGTTTAGGAAGAACATACTTTATTTAATTGCCGCGAGTCCCGCCCCAGTGGGCATTGTCAATGAGGCATGCTGGTCTTGGTAGTCCAAATTATCTGCCCAGGACTCGTAATAGTTCTCTCGCCAAGTGGCCCCCGTCCTGCCTCTCTTTAAGATAAAATTCCCTGTTGGGTGAAGTACTCGAGACACCCCTGTTGCACGCCTCCAATATCACCACGAGCGAGGCTCTGTAGGTCCCAAAGAGTGCCTATGTTTTCCAGCACTCAGGATCCGCCTTCCAGCGTCGGGGCTCCCCGCGGCCGAGCGAGCCGCTATGAACATCAAACATACAGGTTGCCCTTGTGGGGAGTCACACACCTCAGAATCACACCACAGCGTGGGTGGACGTGTGAACATCAAGCGCTCAGCATTCCATTCGCCATACGCGTTTCGAGCAACAGCTCTTGATCACTGGCATAGAGGGGCAGGAACCAGGTTTAGGAAGAACATACTTTATTTAATTGCCGCGAGTCCCGCCCCAGTGGGCGTTGTCAATGAGGCATGCTGGTCTTGGTAGTCCAAATTATCTACCCAGGACTCGTAATAGTTCTCTCTCAAGTGGCCCCCGTCCTGCCTCTCTTTAAGATAAAATTCCCTGTTGGGTGAAGTACTCGAGACACCCCTGTTGCACGCCTCCAATATCACCACGAGCGAGGCTCTGTAGGTCCCAAAGAGTGCCTATGTTTTCCAGCACTCAGGATCCGCCTTCCAGCGTCGGGGCTCCCCGCGGCCGAGCGAGCCGCTATGAACATCAAACATACAGGTTGCCCTTGTGGGGAGTCACACACCTCAGAATCACACCACAGCGTGGGTGGACGTGTGAACATCAGGCGCTCAGCATTCCATTCGCCATATGCGTTTCGAGCAACAGCTCTTGATCACTGGCATAGAGGGGCAGGGACCAGGTTTAGGAAGAACATACTTTATTTAATTGCCGCGAGTCCCGCCCCAGTGGGCGTTGTCAATGAGGCATGCTGGTCTTGGTAGTCCAAATTATCTGCCCAGGACTCGTAATAGTTCTCTCGCCAAGTGGCCCCCGTCCTGCCTCTCTTTAAGATAAAATTCCCTGTTGGGTGAAGTACTCGAGACACCCCTGTTGCACGCCTCCAATATCACCACGAGCGAGGCTCTGTAGGTCCCAAAGAGTGCCTATGTTTTCCAGCACTCAGGATCCGCCTTCCAGCGTCGGGGCTCCCCGCGGCCGAGCGAGCCGCTATGAACATCAAACATACAGGTTGCCCTTGTGGGGAGTCACACACCTCAGAATCACACCACAGCGTGGGTGGACGTGTGAACATCAGGCGCTCAGCATTCCATTCGCCATACGCGTTTCGAGCAACAGCTCTTGATCACTGGCATAGAGGGGTAGGAACCAGGTTTAGGAAGAACATACTTTATTTAATTGCCGCGAGTCCCGCCCCAGTGGGCGTTGTCAATGAGGCATGCTGGTCTTGGTAGTCCAAATTATCTGCCCAGGACTCGTAATAGTTCTCTCGCCAAGTGGCCCCCGTCCTGCCTCTCTTTAAGATAAAATTCCCTGTTGGGTGAAGTACTCGAGATACCCCTGTTTTCACATCTAACATGGGCTTCGATTGGAATTCATAGAGCATATTATCAAGCCCATTATCGCCGCTTTATCGGCAGTTTCCTGCCGATAAAAGCGGAGATAATGTAACTCCCTTTCTTGATAATATGCCCCCTTGTTTTTTGCTGGCCTTAGGACTCTGCACACTTTACCACTTCTGACCAGTGCTATTGTGCACATGTTCACTCCTTAAAACATGGTAACTAGTGGTTGGCACGAACTCCGGTCGGCTGGCAGAGTTTTGCCACTCTGCGTTCCGGTTGAAGCACGGAGTTCAGCCAAAAACCTCACTCCCCTGTATGGCGGAGTTTACCGGCGCCGCTGCACACCCCTACTTTTGACAACTCCTTTAAGCCAGTAGGAGGGGAGAGAGTGTGCCTAAATATGTGTACCCTGGTCATCATTGGCTCTCCATACTATAAAAAAAACTCACCCATAGCCCACATGGCAAGTAACAGGCTGTAAGTCTGGTATGCGTAGGCAGTCTAGTTTTTGAATGGTTTCAATCAAGGAATTCGGTCTTTTTCATTTGACTATTTCAGGGGGACTGTATTAATACTTGATCGTTCAGTGGCTCCAAGTGAATGAACATGAGGCAAGAGGCTTTATCAGCTGTTAATGCGCCAGGGCAAGTACACTGCCTCGGTGAGCCGAGCGACTCAAGATCCAGGAAGAGGCGAGACGAAACTTGAAACAGTTTGAAGTGAGTAGGCCGCAGCCGGGCACAACCCGGCACAAATGTTGGTAAGTTATACACTTACATTACGTGTATTGTATAGTACGTTTCTGGAGAACAGGTTTGCATCTGAAAGTGGCACTGCTACTGACAGATGCGTGGTTGCCAACTAACTATTGTACTGTTTTGTTTCCATAAGCAAGGTATTGGGTGGGGGATGCTCTGCTCTCAGAACTTAAAAAAACTGCAGCATGCAAAGCCCTGCTCACCACCTTCACTTTAAGAAGTGTTATGTATCGTACTGCAACAAGCTTTTTTGTCTTTTACAGCTCTGTGAAAGCCTGTGTAGGTATGTTCCAGTCTTATTCGCCTTCCCGCTACTAGTAACAATGCACAGTGCATGCCAATATTCTGAGTGCAGAGGTCGGGGATTCACCCCCCAACCTTCTGAACATTGTTTTCAGGGATAAACTATTCGGCCACTAGAGTTTCACTTCTATAAATATAATTCGAAAATCATGACCAACTTATTTATCACAGCTGATGACACAAGTGTTTGTCTGTTTTACGTGTGCCAAAAAAACAGAGTACAAACAATCGAGTATAATATTTGTAATCATTTTAAGGGCAGATGAAAGGCAGATTCGGCTGCAATGTGCTTCAAATAATTTAATTATGTTAACTACAGCAGCAGCATCATTTAATTGTGTAGTCTGATATTATAGGACACACGTAAAACACTGATGGCATTATTGCAGTACTTTAATTTCAGGGCCACAGGGTGACTTTTTGATATTGTGGTGGTAAAATTGTCGCACTGTAATAAACAATTCACCAAAAACCTGGAATGTTCTGACGTAGTCAGTGAAAAATGTTGCTTTATTACATTTTGCATATGTTGATGTAAAGAGTAGAGAGGAAAGTCTGTTTCATGCAGGTGGATGAAACTTCTATTAGTGTCTCTGTCTGTAAATAGCCAGTGGGACTACATGAATCATTCTGGTGATGGGCCACAGCACTTGAGCCAAGGCAGGATGCAGGCCATCCACAGACATTGTGGACTAACCTGGGACTTCGAATAACAGACATCAGGCAATACTGGCCTGGGTCCGGGCAGAGAATGCCATGGATTCCTTTCTTTGATGTACCGAGTTTATGTTGCGAATAGTATCGCTTCTCAGCACCTTGAAGCTTCCCCTTGCTCTCACGTTTGAAGTAATCCTCAGCACAGAGTGCAGACCCATATTTACAAGGACACATAGAAAGGGGAAAATGCCTCCATAAATAGTTTTTCATGCAGAAGGTGTCAATTCCAGCACAGAAACCATCCTGCCAACACCGCAAACACCCTTGCACCATGGTGCTAGTGTTCCAGCATTGGCGCGACACAGCCAAAATGGCACCAGCACAGTGGGAAAGGACAGGAATGTGCCGTAAATCAGAAATACAGACCTTTCCTTCCCTTTCTTTTTGAATCAGGGAACGCCAACAAAGTGACTTGCTGCACTGCCCTGTTAAAAACTCCTAAATGAGGCCCTTAAAATCCTGAAACATGTGTCTAGACTAGATATACAGCAATGTTTGCACCAACAATGATGAATGCAAAAGACTTTCAACTAAAGTTAGTGCTATTATGCAGAGCATTTACTACAGTGCATCTGGGCAAATGATGTGCTGGTGTGACAGGCAGTGTGTTCCCTCCCCCTATTGTACTACATTGTTGAAAACACATATTTCGTTATTTACTTTTCAGGCAAGCAGGATTTGGTTTGGGGTGTATCAGTATGGCTGGTTACAGATTAAATGGCCATGACTTGTAATCATTTAAGTACTTGATATGTTTGTGCCATCCTTTTGAAGGTCTGGGAAGAACAGATCGAAGCAGTTGTTTTAAAAGTAAGTTAGAGGATTTCATAAGAACAGTTGATCCTTTTCTTATTAAGCGTCCCTTGACCTTTTACAAGCAGGTC
Organism: Lissotriton helveticus; assembly: GCF_964261635.1. Taxonomy (NCBI): domain Eukaryota; kingdom Metazoa; phylum Chordata; class Amphibia; order Caudata; family Salamandridae; genus Lissotriton; species Lissotriton helveticus. The sequence continues at coordinate 665,494,927 of NC_136063.1, forward strand.
GCTCCCCACGCCGCAACAGCTGCTGCTGCTGCCCTGACGCAAGTTCGAGGCCTTCTTCCACCCGCAGGCTAACACCTGCGCTTCATCCCTGGTGGCCAGTGGTAGACCGCAGGTTACTTAGTATAATTGTATTGCACTTGTTGTATTTTTTACTTTGTTTTCATTTTATTTCTGTGCCCTGTGCCCTTTTCTGCCTTCTCACCGTTCCTCCCGCTGTTTCCCCTGCCGCTGCATCCCCTGCGGCCCTCGGCCCCGCCCGCCACAATTTACATTAGTGTAGTTGTAGTGCATTCTGTTGTATTTGTCTATTTGTTTTCGTTATCATTCCGCCTTTTCCCTCTTGTGCCATTTCTGTGCCCTGTGCCCTTTTTGCCCTCTGTACCCTCGCCGGTCCTCACCCCGTTTTTCCCGCCGCTGTGTCCCCTGCGGCCCCCCTCTGCTTGCCCATTCATCTGCTCCCACCTCCAAGCTGCTCCTCCCTTCCACCTTCCCTTCTTATGGCGGCCGCACGCAGTGGGCGCACCGAAGGCACGCCTAAGGCAAGCCCGTCTGTGCCCGTCCGTGTCTGGACCACACCCAGCACCAGAACCCCTGGCCCCCGCGAACACCACGACGCCCAACACCACTACGATGCCAGCACCCTCCACGCACTCAACACCGGACAATCACACACCTGCTTCCTGGCCGCCCCGAAGCACACCCAAGGACCCTTCTTCTGCCGGAACTGCAGATTCACCAGCATCCAATCTGCCAAGCCACCCACCATGAAGGATCGCAATCACCTCAGCTGCATCCTTCCCAATATCCGCTCCGCCCGCAAACATGCGGTTGAACCCTGGGACCTACTCGACTCAACCTCCCTCGACGTCGCCTTCCTGACGGAGCTCTGGATGAACCCTTCCTCGGCACCCGGCATCGCCAAAGCCATCCCAGACGGCTACAAGATCACCTGCAGGGACCGCACCAACGGAACAGGAGGAGAAATTGCCATGGTCCACAGGAACACCCTCTGAGTCTCGACCAACACCGATGACACCCTCAGCACCGCCAAACACCTGCACTTCCAGATCCACACTGACCCCAACATCACCATCAGAGGAACCCTTGTCTATAGACCCCCCGGACCCCGGCGACTTCATCGCCGACCAGTCAGTACCCTTGCCCTCTCCTCCACAGACTACATCCTCCTCAGGGACCTGAACTTTCCACCTCGAGAACAACGACACCAACTCCACCACCTTAATCGCCAACCTCGCCAACCTTGGATTCAGACAGCTTGTCATGACACCCACCCACTCACCTGGCCACACGCTTGACATCATCTTCTCCGCAAGGTCCCACGTCTCATTCAGCCACACCACCAAACTCAATTAACCATCACTGCATCCACTTCACCTTACGGAAACCCACAATGCACCACCACAACCAACAAATCCCTTGCCGCGGCTGGAGCAAAGTCGCCAAAGACCAGCTAACCACCTACCTCGCCCAGAACCCACTCGCCGAACCCACCGACCCTGACACTGCCGCCCGCAACCTCAGATAGTGGATCGACGACTGCGCCAACACCCTCTCCCTAATCAAGAAACCCTCCAACAGACACACCAGCAAGAAAGCCAGCTGGTTCACCAAGGAACTCCAGGCCTGCAAGCAAACTTGCAGAAAACTAGAGAAGAAATGGCACAGTGATCCGACACCGGACAACTACGCAGTCCACAAGATCGCCACCCGCAGACACCATCACCTCATCAGATCTGTCAAAAGGGCCTCCTTCAAAGACCGCTTAGACAACAACTCACACAACAGCAAAGAGCTCTTCAACATCGTGAAGGAACTCTCAAACCCCAGCTCCAACACCAATGAAATCCCACCCTCACAAGACCTGTGCGACTCCCTCGCCTCCTTCTTCCATCACAAGATTGCAGACATCCATGACAGCTTCAACATCACAACTGTCCTGACAGCCATGGAGGCCTCCACCCCCACAACCATCCGCACCGATCCCTTGCTCTCCTGGACCAACATAAGCAACGACGATACCATCAAAATCATGAACACCATCCACTCTGGATCTCCATCAGACCCATGCCCACACCTCTTCTTCAACATAACCAGTACTACCATCGTACCCCATCTCTGGAAAATCATCAACATCTCCTTCAAGACAGCGACCTTCCCAGAGAGCTGGAAGCACGCCTAGATCAACGCCTTACTCAAAAACCCCAAGGCTGACCCTAGGGACCTCAAGTACGTCCGACGCATCTCCCAGCTTCTGTTCCATGGCGAAGGTCATCGAAAAGACCGTCAACAGACAACTGACCCACTACCTCAAGCAGAACAGCATCCTGGACGTGTCCCAGTCTGGGTCTTCAGCAACCACAGCACCAAAACTGCTCTCATCGCCACGACAGATGACATCAGGGCCCTGTTGGACAACGGCAAAAGCGCGGCCCTCATCCTTCTGGACCTCTCAGCCGCCTTCGACACTGTCTGCCACCGCACCCTACGCACACGCCTCCATGACGCTAGGATCCAGGACAAGGCTCTGGACTGGACTAGACAATCTCCATCCTCTCTGGCAGAACCCAGAGCGTCTGTCTCCCCCCCTTCTGCTCAGAAGCCACCAAGATCATCTGCAGCGTTCTACATGGCCCCGCTCGCCCACCTTGCCCGACTGCATGGCCTCAACATCTCGTATGCCGACGACACCGAACTGATCCTCTCCCTCACTAAGGAAGGAATGAAAGCTGTCGCCGAGTGGATGAAGAAAAGCCGTCTGATGCTAAACTCGGACAAGACGGAAGTCCTCATCCTCAGCTCCACCCCCTTGGCCTTGCACGACTCCTGGTGGCCGACCACACTGGGATCAGCACCAACACCCACCGATCACGCACGCAATCTGGGGTTCCTCCTCAACTCTACTCTCTCCATGACAAAACAGATCAACGCAGTCTCATCCTCCTGCTTCAACACCCTCCGCATGCTCCGCAAGATCTACAGGTGGATCCCCACAGAAACTAGAAGAACGGTCACCCAGGCCCTCGTCAGCAGCAGGCTGGACAACAGAAACACCCTCTACACAGGAGCATCGCCCAAACTCCTGAAACAACTACAACGCATTCAGAACGTCTCGGCACGCCTGATTCTCGACATCCCTTGCCGCAGCCACATCACACCCCACCTGAGAAACCTGCACTGGCTCCCCGTGAGCAAGAGGATCACCTTCAAACTCCTCACCCATGCACACAAGGCACTACACAACACCGGACCAGCATACCTCAGCAGACGACTCACCTTCTACACCCCAAATGCCAGCTCCGCTCCGCAGACCTCGCCCTCGCCTCCGTCCCCCGCATCAGAAGAGCAACCTCCAGCGGCAGATCATCCTCCCACCTCGCCACCAAGACCTGGAACACCCTCCCCATCCTCCTACGACAGACCCAGGACCTTCTAACCTTCAGAAGACTACTCAAGACCTGGCTATTCGAGCAGTAGCAGCATCCACCCCCCCCCCAGCGCCTTGAGACCCCTATGGGTAAGTAGAACGCTTTACAAATGTTCTGATTGATTGATTAGGAACCTCAAATTCATATTTTGTTTTAAAACTGTACTGTTTATAGGCTGTATTTATAAATGACTAATAATTGACAATAAGAATGATGATTAACAATATCATTTTAGTTACTGTCTTTTTAGACTCATTTCCTATACCCGTTTGATTTGATTTTGATTTTATATTTGTAAAGTGCCAACTATTGCCCGAGAGCGAGTTGGCACTGATGTCCAAATTGGAGGAGAGTTGGCTGGAAAGGTAAAGAAGCAGCTTGAGCTATACAGAAATAACAAAGTAAAGGCCTGTTGGCTAAAGAACCAAGTTTTAAGAGCCTTCCTGAACCAAAGCACAGTTCAGATGTAGTGATGACGAAACTTCTGCCTCCTCTGTTAGCCAGTCTGAACCTACGAACCACTGCAAGGTTGGCTGTAGAGGTGTGGAGAGCTCTGGGAGGAGCATACTAGTGGAAATTGTGTTTTAGATTTTCAGCTCCGGAGTTGTGCAAGGCCATAATGGCGATGCACTAGGCTTTAAAGTCAATCCGTTTCCTTACAGGAAGCCGATGAAGCAGAGCATGGGCCTGTTTGACAGACTGATGTCTGGTAATCCCAAATAGGAGCTGGACTGCCGGCCTTTGAAAGGCCTATAGTTGACACAGAAGTCTTTTCTGACAATTACCAAAGAGAGCATTGAAATAGTCTAACTTGGACAAAACAAGAGTTGAGATCACAGAGTTTGTAGCTCATGTGGTATGAATGGAAGCACTTTCCTAAGCTATTTTAAGGTAAGGAAGGGGGAGGATGTGATGGCATTAATCTGGTTCTTGAATGTAAGAGTAGTATAAAAAATAATTCCTAAATGTTTTACCTTGGTTGCGGTTGTAGGCTAGTTCTTTTTGCCACCAACTGGGTGACCAAAAAGATGTATTCTTACCAAATAGGAGAACCATGGTTTTACTCAAATTCAATTAGGCTGTTCTCAAGCATCCACCTGATGACTTATTGCATGAAGTTGTGAAATCTGGCTGCTGTGTCTTGTAAGCTACTGGCCACTGAGACAACTATCTGAGTGTCATCAGCATAGGATATCACTGAAAAGTCAAAACATTTGATAAGATTGTACTTTGTGAAGACCCTCGGTGTACACCACATGGTAACAAGAAGAAAGGTGAAGTAAATTTGTCAAGCTCAGTAAATTTCTCTCATTTAAGCAAAATAGATTTCAGAGGTAAGAGCGCCAGACCTCTAATACCTAATAAATGGAGACAGTCGATCAGAAGACTATCATTGACCGTGTCAAATGCTGTGGTGAGACTAACAATATTAGTGCAGCCTTTCCTCCTTTGTCAACGGATACCTGATTTCTTCAGAGTCCCTTAATATTATCTTTATTTATTTGAAAATCTATTGTTAATAAACTTAAACTACTCCGACACCAATACATTTGGAATTTTTTCAGGTATGGTAATGATCACTTCTTACAAGTTTTGCCCTCAAAATTGGTCGTAACGCTTAGATTTAGGTGCTTACTGCACCAAAATACACATTTACTCATATTTACAGGGCATTTGTACCTCTTTCCAGTCCGGCAGGTTTCACCTGTAGCTTTTAAGAAGGGTTCGACCTTCATCGCATCCAATAATTACCAGGTGTGAAAAACATTGCAACATTTAAAATCGCAAAAATGTGAATCTTATAACATCCAGGTGTGATAAAAATCGCAACACTCAAAACTGTGATCCCTGCGCAAACAGGCTTTTGCGCATTGATCACAATTTGCGGGACCACGTGTAGGGCTTTCAGTGGACAGACTCACCTAAACTCCTTACATCAAGAGAGACATAAAATGTAACTGCAATGCAATGCAATAATCCTCATGTAGTCCCAAGAGTGCTCATGTCAATAATACTGTATGAATTCATACCGTGGCCTGCCCACAAGACATTCATTCCATTACCCCTTAGAGAAACGTTTAATTTCTAATAGAATTTAATTGCAGCTATGATTTTTTATATTCAGGAGCAGAGTAGTCAGGCAGCTGGCTTCAACCCAAGGCCTACATTAAATATCAACAGAGTAGGAGTTCGAAGTGTTCATATTTTAGTTTTAATGGCATACAGAAAATCCCTCAGTCATCGAGATTTTTTTTCACAATATTTTCGCATTTAGGTTTTTGTAGGTGCACGGTGATTTTCCCTTTATCTCCATTAAGCTAGTTTAACTGTCCTCGAAATTAGAATGTATTAAAATATATTGAACATGTAATGAAGCATGACCTAATTTATGTCGAGTGTAAAAGCAATTGCAATTGTTCTAAAAGACACTTTCCAGTTTGAACTGTGCCTTTGAAATATGCACCAGTCCGATGATCATGCACGTGTGTAAATTCACCACAAAGGGCAGTCTATCTCTTTCATTTACCCAAGACCATGAGCTACAAGGGCTCATAGCAGGTTGCTGTTCAAGCAGGCTGTTTAAAAGAAAGGAGACCAAAGGGATCTATTAAAAAATAGAGAAAAGAAAATCAAGTGTTATTTTAAGAATATGCCAGTGCTTCATTTGTACAATTATAAGCACTGCAGCCCAAAGATCAGCTCAGAAACCTATTGTTGACCCTATATTGTTTTGATTCCACCTCAAGCCTCTTTCATACACCTTGAGACATTCCTTGATCATTTATTTCACTATTTCATGTTCGTGTTCTTTACTTGCTTTTTTTGCTTTGTCACTGTTTTTCTTTCTTTCTCTTCCTCCTTTTCCCTTCATTTGTGTTTTACTATCTCTTCCCCTGGGGCAAAGTTTAAAGAGGAAAATAAGCTTGATTCCCAATAATGAGTCCCAGTGGGCCACACCTGTGACCATCCACTCAAACTGAGGGCCTGATTATGATTACGGTGGTCCGAAGTCTGTTGCACTCACAGTGGTGGTTAGACAGCTGCCTCCTAGGCAGTCCAACCACCCAATTTTGACCATGGCAGTTGGACAGCCACAAGACCACCCCCACCGCTAGGACCCTGGATCCCACAATGGTGGGGGTAAGTGTCAGGGATGGGAGGCGGTGTCACTGCTATGCCAGTCAAAACCTGCCTTTCTGCTGGGGTCCCTGCAATGAAAAGGTTGGCGAAACGGCAGGGAAGGTGCCCCAAACAAGACCACATGTCAATTTTGCCCATTGGACAAAGTGCATGGGGGCACATGTTGTGTTCCCCTCTTCTTGCACTGTCGTGCATGCACTGTGTGCCATGCACTACATGGTGCACAGTGCGTCTGACGTGCAAGTGGCATTGAAGACATTGCGCAAATAACGACAAACAAAGCAGAAACTTTAGTTTTTTTCATCTGAAGATGCCACAGGAATCTATGATTTGATTCAGGAAGCTAAGATATTTAGTCCACAGATTAATATGGTCACGCAACTCCTAAAACAGCTGGAATATGTGAGTTGGAAAGAAATAAATCAGCGACTTCACGCTACAACATTGATTCACTACCACAAAAATAAACGGATTCCACCAGGTCTTAGAATAGCACTTAAGCCTACGTTATGCAGAAACAACAAGAAATTCATAGAAAAACTGTATCAAATATTTAATAAGTGTTCTCTGGACCTTATTCTTTTAATTGTGGAGGAACTGTCAAACATTTTGAAGAATCTAGAAGAGGAATTGTCTCACATAAAAGAAGAATTGAACAAACATGAGAACCTACAAGAAACATTGGAGGATATAAATAGAAAACTAGAAAAGTATGAAAAGGAGATACATGAAAGAAAGACAAAAAAGTATCGCAGGGATACTATTGATTTATAAACTTGAAGAAGTGTACACCTGGGCAGAAGTTTATAGCCAAAGAAAATGGCAACAAAAGACACAAACAAGTTCATCGCAAAAAAGGGTAGTTTCAGATTGAGAAATGGCACAAAACAGGCTACCAGTACATGAGAAAGACAGCACATCTATGAAAGGAAGTAGTGCACAAGGATCAAAAGCAACAAAGGCAGCTTTTTTGTCTATAAGCCCGGCAGCGAACAATGCACCAAACATAGAAAAACCCGGAGGGGTAAAAGAAAAAGAATCAGAAAAAGCAAAGTTAAGAAGCACGACCAAGGTGACCTAATTATCAACATATCAAAAATGGAATTAACACATGATCAAATTCAAGTTTTAAATAAAGGAACATCATTTTGCCCCACATACAGCAGTAACATTGCTGAAACTGAAATTGCGATTTTCAAATTCTTACATACCTTAAGACTTAAACATTTTTTCAGCACATTACCTACGACAGATGAAAATGTGACAAGTTCAGAGTATATAGAATTTAAGAAAAAGAGCACATTCTGTGCACCATCTTCTCACAAAACCATTGATATCTTTGAACGCCTTGTTAAAGCAGATTGCAATAGAATCAAATTTGGAAAACCTTAAAAATCAAATTTCAGTAAAAAAGAATGGAATATTCTTCAAAAGATGGCAAAAAATCCTGATCTTACTTTTCAAAAGGCGGATAAAGGCGGCGCATTAGTCGCTATGGATACTGATTTCTACTACAACAGCGTGTCCTTGCATGTACAAGGCCAAGGTATTTATATGAAACTTGATAAAGATCTAACAACCGAATTTTAAAAAATTCAAGATATGGGTTGGATCAGCCAAAAAACATATCAATTCTTAGACAACCAACACCCCAGATGTTCCCAGTTTTATATGTTGCCTAAAGTGCATAAAAGCTTAACATCACCTCCCTTTAGACCAATAGTGTCAGCATGCGGGTCTAGCTCAGAATCATTGGGTCGATACTTGGACCATATTTTGCAGCCAATGGTACATAACTGGAAAATGTACATAAAAGATACAACAGCCTTTTTAAATCACTTGGAATCCCTACCGAAAGAGGAAATGACTAATTGGTTGCTCTGCACAATAGATGTGACATCGTTGTATACTTCTATCCCTCACAATGAGGGTCTTGAAGGAATAGAATGGTTTTTACCCAACAATGAATGCATCGGAGCCAACAAGATTTTTCTTTTAGAATTAATGCACTTCACATTGTACCACAGTTATTTCTAATGGGACAACAACTTTTATGCTCAATGTAATGGTACATTTATGGGCTTTGCCGGAGCCCCTACCTATGCAAACATGTTTATGTCTAAATTTGAGCAGGAAAACATTCTTCAAGAGTCAACATGGATCGATCATTTGGTGTCATTCAAACGATATATAGATGATATCTTCTTAATTTGGAATGGAGAGGAGAGTCACCTTATTGACAAAATACATAAGTTGAACCAGTGTCATCAATACATCAAATTTATATACACTATAAGTAAAAACAACATAGCTTATTTGTATGTTTTGGTACAAATCGAAGATTCTACCATCAAGACTAATGTGTACATAAAACCCACAGATCGAAACAGTGGCTTACACTTTAAAAGTTTTCATCAGCAATCATTGAAAAAACTATTGCCATTCTCACAGTTCTTAAGACTCAAACGCATCACTAATACAGAAGAGTAAGCCAAACAAACCATTGATGTTTTTGCTAAAAGATTTATTCAGAGAGGGTATCCTGAAACCTTAGTGAATGAATCCATACAGAACGTACAGAAGATTGAAAGATCAACTCTTTGAGACAGAGAATTAAAACTGAAAAGAGCTTCAACATATGCATTTTAAAACATTCAACTGAAGCCAATAAGATAAAAAACATCATCAAAAACATTGGCATTTGATTGAGAATGAGACTGATTTGGAATGTATCAATAAACAAAAAATGATTTTTGCTTTTCAACGGTCGAGAAACCTGAAAGAATTGTTATCCAAAAACGCCACCAAATAATGTCCAATGAAATTTAAAGGCATGCAAATTTGCGGAAAATGTATGCACTGCAATAACGTCATTAAAGGAAAAAGAACTGACTCACCCTCTAAAAGGTTTCACAATTGATCTGAAACATACCAGTACTTGCGACGCCAAAAAAGTGGTATACGCATTAAATGCCTGAGTGGCAAAACGTATGTTGGCATCACTGAGAGAAATATACATTTCGCATCACGGAGCATAAAAGGAATATCCGGCTGAAGAATGTAAAGTCAACGGTAGCCATGCACTGGCTAGAGGCTGGACACAATGTCTCACAATTGAGATATACTGGATGTATGACATTACAACGCATGCATTTACATCGCATGCCTTTACAACGCAAGTATTACAACGCAGTCCATTACAACGCATAGTGCTTTGGGGTGCTGGATAGTGAATAGTTTAATTTACTATTCCAACTCCAGTCCCCGTGGACACTAGGGAAGGTTATTGGATAGTAAATTAACCTATTCCCTATCCTAGAGCGCCCCCAGAGCAATGCGTTGTAATAATTTGCGTTGTAATGGTTGCGTTGTAAAGGCTCTGCGATGTAAAAGTTGCGTTGTAAAGGTTGTTTACCAGATATACTGTATTAGATGCTATAAGAGTTAACCCGGGCATCAATCAACATAAACAGCTTTTGAAAGCAGAATTCTTCTGGATCAAAAAACGGAACACTTTACAGCCGTTTGGGTTGAATGACCGTATCAAATTATCATGTTTTTTATAATTAAGCCTTTAATTATATGATTTTGCCATGAACATTTTTTGCATAAGGTAAATTTAGGTATTGAATTGACTAACATTGTCATGTTGGGTAGTACGATTGTTTTTTTTCACAGTAAGTCTGATGCTTTTAAATCCCAAACAACATGGTTATTATCAAAACAACTTTGTTTCACATTTGAGTTAAAACTTTGTTGCACTCGTTCACTACATGAATGGTATCACTTTAAATTTGAGATCGAGGTAGACACATGACTACATCACGACGCATAACACACGCAGCATAATGGGAGAGAGTGTTTGGAAAGTCTCGTATCGAACGGCGTGCAGCCTGAGGATTTAGAGTAACATCGCTTGTGAATTTCGAGTAAGTCTAGAGAGGCTAACATTTTATTAGCGCTCAACGTGATTCGCACAAGAAGAGGTTGCGATTAAGCATTTTTTGTTTGATTGTTTTAGATTTCAGCGCAGTAATGAGACTATAATCTTAAAATTTGCTCAGCAAGGTTCTGCGCAACATCATGAAAATATATGGGTTAAACAACGCTGTTATCTCACGTAATATTATGAATACGCCATCATTCATGAAAACATCGCATAGCATTGACAAGTATATAGAGACTGTTTAACCTTAGGCGTTATAACGCACTAATGAGAACTATGCTGTTTAATCATAATGTTGAGCTTAATGTTTTCGCATCATTGGCCATTGTTACCATAAGGATTTGATTAGTGGTTTACCCTGCAAATTCGAATTAACAGCATTGTGTAAATCTTATGAGGTTCTGTACTAGGACGAGAACAGACTTATAGATTGGGATTATAATAGTATGATACTTATTTATGTCTTTTATAATTTGATATTGATGTTAATTATCTTCTTGTTTATCATTTAAATAGACCCCTGAGGAAGGGTCCATGCAGTGACCCGAAATGCATTGGGTGATGATTCAGGTGAAATGTATTTAATGATTTGAATATATGAAGAATTCATGAAAATCACGAAAATAAAGAAGATTAAATCCATTACCAAGAGATTTTGATGGTTATTATGAAGGTTTCTAAATACTGATAAGGTACAAAAACGTTGCCTGTAAGAAGTGTGCACATTCCACAGGTCAGGATATTCCTAACCAGACCAGTTGTAATCATGATTTCAAGGCACTTTGACTAAGTGCAACTAATGTTGCAGCACTAAATGAAAGTTGTTTAATTTGATTAAACTTGATGTAATTTAGTGTGCACGGAGCACCGTCATTAATAATTGCCACGGCAGCGTCATATGCTTCAGGCTCTCTATGAACTGAAGCATGTTGTCGCCATGGCATCGCTGACACAACACCACCCTCTGGAAGCTTGGCACAGAGCAGTTAGGCTTAACTTAAAAGGCAACGTGTAAAGTATTTGGGCACTTTAATTGCAGTAGCACAGTGAAAGCACCACTTAAAGATTTCACATCTGTTTAAAAAAGTAGAGAATATTTAAAACAAGACTAAGATGACAAAAATCCAATAAGTAGAACTTGAGATATATATTGCAATATAGTGCTTAAAAGTAAATAGCACTTAGGGGTTACATGAGATAGTACTGGACCGGGGTAAATCCAAAGTTTCAGGCTGACCACAATGGAGGGCAGGCCGACTACAGGACCCACACCAAATACCTTGGATGGACCAAGCGTCAGTGTTGAAGGCACTATGCGTTGATTTCGCTTGACGCAGTCGCATTGATGCGTCGAAGTTGAGCCTCAAGTCAGGTGCCATGTCAGTGTAAAAGCCCTTATGATGCAGGTGCTTTATCATCGCTGAGCCTTGCAGTCGAAACCACGGATCGATGCGGCGTCATCGGCGAGCCTTGCAGTTGGGACCTTGCATCAGTGTTGCGTCATTGTTGAATCTCACAGTTTGGTCCTAGCTATTCGTTGAGACTTTGTTGACACTGAGTTGGCTTCAAAGGGCACTGTGCCAGTTCCAATCAGTGCAAAGTCGTCACTGTGTCAATTTTGATGGGAAAACAGCTGCAGAACCCACTTTCAATACCCAGAACTGGATTGGCACCCCTTGGCAGGGCAGGACTCACATTTGGCAGGGTCAGCAGCTGTAGCAGAGTTGAAGGAAGTCTTTGATGGCCCTGAGAGTTCAATAACAGGGGGAATGCCAGCAAGCCCTTGGGGAAACGTGGGTTGAAGGCTGTCCAGAGCAGGTCTAGTCCTTTTGACTTCAGACAAGAAACAGAAGGCAGACACAGCAAAGCAGGTAGCAAAGTGGCAGTCCTTCCTATAGCACAGCAATCAGCAGACAGCAGGCGAACACAGCAACGCAGTTAGCAGAGTGGCAGTTCCTCCTACAGCACAGTGGCTCTTCTTCCAGGCAAGATGTCTTTGGTTCCAGCAAAGTTCTGATTTGGTGGTGCCAGGGGTCCAGTACTCCTACCATGTTGTGCCTTTAAAGTGGGGAAGACTTCAAAGAGGTATTGGAAGATCACAAGGTCCCAATCTTTCCTGCCCTGGCTCCAGACTCACTACCAGGGGGTATGCAGCTCTTTGTGTGGACACAGACACAGCCCTATTCAGGTCCAAGTGCAGCTCCTCCCTCCCAATCTGCCCCAGGAAGGCCCATCAGCCTGGTGCTGGGCCATCAGCATGCACATATCACATGCCAGATCCCTTTCTGCGACTGACTAGAGGAAATGCACAAAGCTCAGTTGTCACCCAAGCCAGACGTGTATTCCGAGACAATCGGAGGCACACAATGGTTAAATTAAAAACATGGCAACTTTCTAAAAGTGGTATTTTCAGACTTACAATTAAAATTCGACTTCACCATTAGTTGAAATTTAAAGTTTTGAGTCCAGAGACACCAGATTCTGTTTTCACAATTGGAAATTACACTTAAAAGATGTTTTATGTTAATGTAAGAAAAGGAGACCTAGCAGACGTGAAAAACAAACATAATAGTTTTTCACTTCCAGGACATGTAAATCTCTAAGTACATGTCCTACCTTTTAAGTACACTGCACCCTACCCATATGGCTGCCTAGGATATCCCATACGGTTGACTTATATGTAGAAAAAAGAAAGATTTGGGCCTGTTCAGTAGGTTAACTTTCCAGGCCGAAATGGCAGTTTAAACTGCACACACAGACTCTGCAGTGGCAGGCCTGAGGTATGTTTAAAGGGCTACTGAAGTGGGTGACACAATCAATGCTGAAGGCCCACTAATAGCATTTAAAGTACAGGCCCTGGGTACAAATAATGCACTTTAATAGGGATTTATAAGTAAATTAAATATGCCACTTGTAGATAACCCAATGCAACCACATTTTATGGAGAGAGCACATGCACATTAGCACTGGTAAAGTGCCTAGAGTCCTACAGCAATAAAAAAATAATTCAGCAAAAAGGAGAGGAGGAAGGCGACATGTTTGGAGGTGACCCTGTAGAAAGGGCTTCGTCTAACACGCACATTGAGAAAGTGGCTTCAAACGGGAACTTAAAGGATTTCTTCCTCTGTACCTCTTATAGTCAGAGTGATTCATTTGTTTGTGGCTATTCATTTTCATAAGACAATCTTCCACTCTACATTTTCTCTCAGCCTTCTAATGTCTTAAAAGCAAACTTTAAATTTAGAAGGTTCCACGAATAGGGCACATCTATTACCATTTTTCACTTCCAGGCCAGTGACAAGGTTTGCTCTCACAATAACATCAATCAATCTATCATTTGCGATAGTGTACCTCTTTTTCTAGCATATTTTATAGTCGGGCAGGTAAAACAAGTACATTTAAGAATAGAGTCAGTACTTTATATATTAGCTCTAAATCAATCTGCTTTGAAAGTCGTTGCTGATGTAGGGAACATCAGCAATGATTCTCTTTCACTCCAGTTCTGAAATGTTGTCAGTTTATTTCCTAATTCCTGTTAGACAAAAGCTTCCTACAGCTTTTCAAATAGACTTAATGCATCTTTTTTATAGACCCCAGGTTTTGAATTCCCCCTCTCATCCAATTTCACCGAATTGCACATGTCCTGCTTCTCTGATCCGAATTTTAAAAGAATTTGTACCTGGAAACACATTCCTAATTAAACGTTGTTTCCCAATTCTGTCTTTGGCCATGTATGTAAAGTTTGCAAATTTAGAAACGTCTTAGTGCAGATTGCCACACTAACTACCATGTAGTTTGATCACACTAAATCCCAGCATCTTAGTAATTTAGTGTATCTGACACAGAAACCGAAAATGACAGGATGTTTCAGGTCACCCAGAAAAAAAACACAAACTTTTCCTTGTTACCCATCTCTGCAACAAAAATAGCATACATAGATCTTTTTCAGGAAATGCACAAAATAGCTTGAACCTAATACCACCCTACATCAAGAGAGCCCCCATCATTAACATCTGGAAAAGAAGCTCAAAAAGAAGGATTTTAGTAAATTAAATGCTCAATGTGGTGTGCACTCTAAATCACTGTTGCTACATTTTTTCATTCTTCATTTTTGTAGGTGTTGCCTGTCTAGATCCAAGGACTTTTACTACTGGAATGATGAGATGAACATGTATACTACCACTTGTGCTCAATAAAGATTCCTCCTCAAGAGTACTCACTGTTGTCTTAGAGCTGGTTTGAAATTCACAATGTTTCTCCTGATTAGTTTTCTCTATCTGATTTCAGACAATTTAAATTACTGTATGTAATAGGAGGATGGATGAGACTTGACAACAGAGAACTTCTTGGTATAATAAGTTTTATTCACAAAGTGTTTGGTGAGATTCCTCTAGGTTCGCACTACCACTCATCGGTGGCTCTTCCTAGTCCTTATCGAGGTGCTTCCTGACTTCTCTTCGGGTTGTACAACCTGCATATACACTTGGGGATAAAAAGACATAGGCCTTAGTGCTCAGGCTTCTTGTCAAGTTGTTTAAAGTCTCAATACCTCACCGTAATGTGCCTACGTCTGCTTTTAGGGCAGAACCAACTTCCTCTATCAAAAGCATATGTGCACTCAATGAATAACATTTTACAGAATAGTGATGGCTTGTAGTGAGAAAATAACCATTAAAAAAGATAAACCACTGCAATCAAAGATGAGGACCCGTGCCACATGGGGAGTCAATTGAGTCAAAGTTTTATTTGCATAATTAGTTAAAATTGTTACAAACATGGGGAGATTTGTGAAGATTTTAAGCCAAACGGCACCCCCTTTCCACAGCCCACACGTTAAAGCCCCATAAGCCATTGTTTTACAGGAGTTGCTTGGCCTTTTCTACCTTCCTGGTGGCGGTGCCTCCTTCAGCCTCCTCTGTCCTCCAAGCCCTCTGAAACATCCTTCTGGTCCGGCTGTGGTCCTTCAGGGCCTCCTGACTGCTTTTGTTGATTGCACGTTCCTTTGTACACCGTTCTACTACTCAGTGAACCTGTTGCTCGTCTCCTTCGCCCGGTCTCTGCCGCCATGACTGTCGTCTTCGCTTCTTTTAGCCAGCTTGACGAAGCCAGCATCCGCCACTAAAATGAAGACCTGGTGCTGCATCGTACCCCTGGGGCTCTGGTTACCTTTCATCCCTCTAAGCATCTCAGGCATTTAAGTTATAGTTCCTTCCACCCAGGCATGGTCCATCGGGCTGTGAGGAATCAGCAAACTGAGAAAGGAAGTCAGCTGTACCCTGCAGCATCCCAGGAAGGTGAAATATCCAAAATGAAAATGGTTTAAGGGCTAAAAACCACCAGAGAAATCTTGCATTAGTGCACAGTCAGAACAGAGGGGCATGGTCCATGAGCAACAGGAATGAACAGAAGAACTTCCATAGCTCAATTGATAGCCAAACTTTCCTTTTCTATCGTGGGGTAGTGGAGGTAACGAGGAAGAAGCTTTCTGCTAATGAAAACAATAAGTCGCACGTTCTCTTCTGTGTCAGGCTGGGATAGAATAGCACCAAGTCCCTATCTGATGTATCTTTTTGGAGTAAAAAGGTTGGCTTAAATTCAGGACAGCGTATGACAGGGTCATAGAGAGTTTTCAAGCAATTCAAAAACTGTTGTTTTTCCAGGGTCCTTTGCACAATTTTGTTAGGAAGGGAGTTGAGCAACAAATCCGTTAAGGGGGCGGCCTTCTCAGCGTAATGGGAAATAAGTCCCTACCAACCTAAAAAAATAGGCTATTTTTTTCTGAGGTCTAGTCAGACTGCAAATTGCGGGAACTTTGTCCACCTGGGGACTAACCTGTCCTTTCTGAATATCATAGCCTAGCTATCGAATGGAAGTTGTGGCCAACATGCAGTTCTCGGGTTTTGCAGTGAGACTGGCCTCTCTCAAGGTCTGAAACATGGCATCCAAGTGTAGAAGATGTTGTTCCCAGTCAGTACTATATACCACAATATCATCTAAATATGCTGCTGCATAGCCCTGATGTGGTTTCAATAAAATATCAATGAGTTGCTGAAAAGTGGCTGCTGCCCAACGTAGTCCTAATGGTAGGACTTTAAACTGATAAAAAAAACAGTGGGGGTGGAGAATGCTGTCGTTTTTTGGGCAGTGGATTTGAGGGGGTTCAGCCAATAGCGATATGTCAGGACAAGAGTGGTGAGATAAGAGGTTGATCTCAAGTTTTCAATTAACTCATCCACCCTGGGCATGAGATATGTATCAAATTTGGACCTCATATTCACCTGTCAAAAATGGATACAAAACTGAATGGTCCTGTTGGGTTTTGGGACCAGGACCAAGGGGAAAACCAAGCACAGTTAGATGGCTTGCTAATTCCCTCCTGTAGCATGTTGCTTACTTCTGTTTCTACAGCAACCCTACGTGTTTCAGGGATTCTATATGACAGTAGTTGCGTCACATGGCTACCTTTAGTCACAATATCATGACTGATCAGCGTGGATTGCCCAGGTTTTGTAGAAAACAAATTTTATAGCTCCGTGTAAGTGTCTGTATCTGTCCCTTTTGTCCACATCGAGGGCTTCCACTTGTCGGACCTCCTTCCTCTCTACACCATTTCCCTGGAGACTGAATGAGATTTCTAAGGGCTGAGAGTTAGTCCTGAACATAGCTGAAGAGCCATCCCCACCCGACTTGCTGTTTATTTCCCACCTCTTAAGAAAGTTTCTATGGTAAATCTGTTTACCCTTGGACCTGAGTGGTATTGCTAATTTGTAGGTTATGGGGTTAATCTGGGAAATTACTTCATAGGGCACTTGCCACTGGGCCAGGAGTTTGTAGTCTGAGATGGGCCCAGAGGGGAGGAGGACTAGGGCATTTTCACCTACACTCAATTCCCTTATTTTGCTGTTTTTGTAATAATCTGCCTTCTGTTTATCCCGTGCTTTCTCCATGTGGTTCCTCACATCTTCCCACAGGCTATCGAACTTCTCTTTGAGAATAGTAGGATCCTCCAATAGACTCAGCCCCTCATCTTCCACTTACTCCCAATGTTTTGCTGCGTTTCCAAGAGTGCATGGAGTCGTCTCCAAACACCAGCTCAAATGGGCTTTGCCCTGTCCGTGACTGGGCATTGGTACATATGGTGTACAACCCTAAAGGTAACTTCTGACTCCAGTCCCTTTCAGTTACAGATACCAGTTTTTTTAGAAAAGCTTTGATGGTTTGGTTGCATCATTCCACAAGACCGTAGGTCTGTGAGTGGTATAAAGAGGTTCATATTTGGGTTCAACCAAATATAGTACAGAGCTGGGCCACAGGTTTGTACATGAACAAAGTCCCCTAGTCTGTGAGTATCCCCTTGGGGAAACCTACCCTTAAAACACTCAATCATGGCATGAGCTACAGTGGTTGTAATCATACTCGATAGGGGAATAACCTCTAGATACCTTGTCGTGTAGCTGACTAGGACCAACATATACAGGTAATCCTGAATGGAAGCCACCAGGCAACCCAGCAGGCCCATGCCCACTCAGGTAAAGGGAACCTCAATGACAGGTAGTGACCTTAGAGCTTTCGTTGTGTGTGGAGGATTGGTAACTTGACACCTCTTGCAGGCAGCACAAAACCTCCAGATATCCAAATAAAAAATGTGATCGATAGAACATCGTAACAGATACTCTTCTGTTTTGTCATAGCCATAATGACTGCCTCCTTCCTAATTATGACCCAGATGTAGGGCTTGTTTCCGGTAGGGGAACGTTACCAACAACTGGCTTATGATAGTGTTATAACTTTGATAAAACTTGATATTTCCAAAATTTCTGTACAACAACCCTTTAAATATACAAATATTGGGGCCACCTGACCTGTGGAGTCTGAGACAGCCTATCACCAAGCCTGGGTGAGGTTTGGGTCCTCTTTCTGGGCAGTTCTGAAACGTGATGCTGTTCTCCCTGTGTCAGCTGTGGAGCAAGTGGGGTAGAAATTAGAATCCCCTGTTGAAACACAGAATTTGTTATTTAGACGTCTCTCCCTGTGAGTGAAATTTCGACAGCAATTACCTCCACTTATCTCCTCGTTCCAGAAAGGGGCTTTCTCCCACCAGTGATTCTCCACCTCTTGTTGTCAGTCAAGGATAACAAACAAGAAAAATCTAAATAATCTGTCCCGATAATATTTTTTGCACTATTTGAAGTATCGCTCCCACGTTTAGTACTCTGGTTAGCCCTTCCAATTGATCGTAACTTTGGCTACCAGATAGGACACAAGTAATTATAACTGTGGTGTTACCTTGCTCCCATTGTTTGGGTTTCACCTTTTCTTGACTAAATATGGAGTGCTGACAACCTGAATCTATCAATAACATTGTCAGATTAACTTCTAGGAAACTCCTATACTTCCTTGTGCCACCCCCTGCCCAGAGGACTCTTCCTTTGGAATACTCCACTTCCATGGGTTTTGCCAAGGCAAATTTGTTTGAGCAATTTCAGGCAACATGACCCCACTCGGTGCACTCAGTGTGCCCCCTGGGCAGTGTCCCTCTCCTGCAGTCCTAGAGGTTACTTGGGTTCAGGGAGAGGGTGCTGAATATGTTTGGGAGTGATGATCCTCAAGTTGGGTACTGTTGGGGCTCTGCTCTCGGGTGTGTGACCTTGAAGTCTGTAATTCTACTCTTGCTTGTTGGGTGGCTTGGGTTTACTGCTCCACCACTAAGTGCAAGTGGCATTGCCCCTCCGGCAACTGCTTGATCATGTCCTCCATTGTGATGGGCAAAGGCACAGCAGCATTTCTAGTTTCTATAGTACAAACTCAGAACCAATAGACTTATATATGAAATTTAGACCATACCCCACAAGATCAAACCCCATGGTTGAGCTTACCAGGGCTTGTTAGAGGAACAGCTGCAACTAAGTGTGTAGTGTTTGGTGTCCAAGATTTGTCTTCGTAGTTCTGCATTATATTCAGTATGTCCCTGCAGAGCAAGCCATGTCAGCTGGCTAGACTATGATGGCAATGTCATTTTTAGGCTTGCCTTTCAGCATGGAATAATTGTAAGGAATTTAATTATTAGTAGATTTCATTGCATCAAGTCCACTGAGAACTGATCTCTCAAAAGCGAGTAGGTCTGGTGGTCTAAGTGAGTTGGGTGGGTAAAAAGTAGAGGGAAGTTAAAGTCTTGAGGCAGAGTCAGTAATAGGGTCATTACTGTCTGCAAAGGTCAGCCTTATTTGGATTTTGCGAAAGAGTTACAACTTTCAGTTTTCAAGGTGAAAACCCTTGCTCAGTAATGTGATCTCTGTAGAGGTGAGAGTGTGGTGTGACAAATCGAAAATGGGAATCTTTTAGGAGTTGCCATGTTCAGGTAGTGTAGGTCTAGCTAAGGTGCCTGCGGGCCCAACCTCATCCCTTAAATGCTGCAGACACAGCGCTTTATGTAGCTGACTTTCATACAGTGGCGAGGTTGGAATCTTGCAGTCCACCCAATTTACTAAACGGATTGATCCAGGCAGTGCGGTCCTCACGCAGCATATTTGTGCTAGCCTCTGTACATCAACGGCATTATATGGCATTTTGTACCTCAATATCAGTCTCCATCTACTTGGAGGTAAGTTTTATTTAGTCTTCTCCAGTATTGCCTTGGATTGGGACCTTAGTCTCAGTAAAAACTGTAAATGTGTATATTCCTCTATTACAATATTTCTTATTATTATTTTATCTTACCTTGACCTTCATCCAGTTCCCACTCAGGGTCCCCCATTTAAGTACTCCTTCCCCTTATTTAGCCCTATGCTGGCATGCGCCTTCCTTACATTTTTTAAATGATTCCATCAGGTATGTAAATAATCAGCATACCCTACGGCCTATGGTTGATGCTGCTCCCAACTCCAAATAGTCACTTCATATGTTTTGTTTCCAAAGGTGTCCCAAGTGCCATTTGATCCTGATGAGACCCATGTTACATTCAAAGGGGGTCAAAACGTTGTCAACATTTTCAGAAGAACAAATCATTCAACTCATTTGATTTCCAAAAGGACTTGCTTGCAATTGATAGAATATCCATTGTTCATTTGCTGCAGTTGGGAAACGTGTTTCTTCTTTTCTGTATTGTTTGTATCATTTTATTGTCCTGCTTGGTTGTTTTTTCGTTCCTTTGCATGTGGGACACTACACGTTATGCATTTACTGTTTATTATTCCTTCTGTCACAACCAGTTTATGACTACTTTTTGTTTCTTTTCCTTTCTACATCCTCTTATCGTATCCTAATATCAAGTATTCATGTATAATTCTAATACAAACCACTGTTCTTACTGATAATGTTTAAATGCCCTGGTTCTTATTGAGTAGGGTTGCCTTTGTGTTTTGCTGGAATACCTCACAGTTCCAGTGCAAACCCAGTGTTGGAGAGGAGGTTAGCATATGATATGACCATGGCAGTGGTCAGAACCTGACCTTCAAGGCGCAAGCTAGGAATAGTGCGACCACATGCTATGGCCTGCTCAGAATGGCCCGCAAAGCTCCCCCCCTTCTACCCTTCCAAGCAAAAAAAGTGCTAGTTCAATCACTTATACTCTCAAGGATAGATTATGGCAACGCTCTATATTTAGGCGCCCCAAACTCAGTCGTCGCGAAACTTCAGACTGTACAAAATTGTGCAGCTAGACTGCTGAAGGGAGTTTCCAATTGCTGTTCAGCAAAACCTGCACTACACTCCCTCCACTGGCTCCCGGTGCAGGAAAGAATCAGCTTTAATTCCCGCTACATTGTCCATAAATCCCTGCAAGGGAACGGCCATCAATAAATGTAGCCATGATTCGCCCCAATAGGGCTAACTGGAAATTGCGCTCGGATGAGCTCCATTTAGTAGAGGTCCCTAGGATCAAGAAAACCAGAAGTGGAGGTCGGCTTTTTTCGTATAAAGTCGCCAAGCTCTGTACCTTCGCAGGGAATCTAACAATCTTGCCTTCTGAAAACAGCTAAAGACCTTGCTCTTCCCTTAAGGTTCTATTTCCTCTAGTACTGCTCAGTGCTGGAAGGCTCCTGGGTAGCCATGCGCTATACAAATGTCTTTTTAATTCAATACAATTCAATTCAATGGGCATGCTAGGAAGTGGAAGCACTCAGTTAGGTGGGGCAGCTTACTCCCTCAGGATACCAAGGACAGTCACCCAGGGTTGATATCATGCCCAGATGGGCCCCTGTCAGGCACTTGTGCAGGATGGTTGGCAAATGTGATTGCTGTAAAGTTATACCTCATATGGTAGCCCTAGCTGCTCAGAGGCCATCCACTGAAGGTGCCAAGACAACACCACCCCAGCGGCGGGAGCAGATCACAGGCCCTGACAGACCCCAGCCCAGGAGAAGCTGCTGAAGAGGAAGTGGAAGGAAGTGTGCAGGAGGAGCTGCTGTGTATTTAGAACTCCTCCCACCGATGTGATAGATGGCCCATGGCAAAGCCACAATTCAATGGCAGAACTGCAACCACAGGTCTCAGCACACCAGCAATCCCTGGAGCAGCTGGGAAAGAGCAGGGCGATCAGGTGCAGGCACCCACTAGCATAGGCACAGCATCGATAGTTAGATTGGGCACCACCGGAGGCTGAGAAGATGAGATGTTGGGGGCCACAGGTGCTGGGGAACCCATTGACCACTGATGAAGCCAAGGAGTTGCTAGGTGGCCCAAGAACAGGCCTCGTTCCACAGGGAGGCTGGACATGCAGTCCGTGGCCTGGGCCAGCTTGCCCACCAGGAATATGCTCCATTCAGATGGTCCGAGAGGGCACTGATGTTCTCAGGCGGTCCCAGCTGCTACGTGCCGACGTTCCTTGGGCAGTAAAGGCTTTTGTGCCGCTGGTGTGTGGTGATAGTGTGGCTGTTGTATGCAGGGCCGCAGAGTGTTTAAGATAAGTGGCCATCTTTGTAGCCGGCTTAGGCGCCTTACAGCACATATGTATTTTTCAAAACTAGGTAGCAAGCAGGGGAACACAGTATAAAGTAAGGACATAACTCTTCCCTTTGATCGATGGGTCATTATGAGCTGTCATAAAGGGTGTTGGGGAGTATCCACCAAGGGTGAAATTTCAGGCACCTTCTGAAAGAACTGAGCAATCGTCATCTGTGTTGTTAGATTCTCCACGGTGCCAGGCTTAATTTTCCGTCTGATAATGTCTTAGCTTCAGCCGTGGCATCAGCTTCTTGAGAAAGCAAGTTTTTCACCAGATGAGGTGGATGTTTTGCTGTTATTGTTTTTATTTTGAAAATGATGCAGGGGTAATATGGAAAGTGAAGCAAATGTGTTTTTTACTTTCTGTAAAACTCTGAGGTGTTTGAGGTTTTTTTGCTTTGCCCTGTTTCAATCAAAATAGTGTATTTTATGACGAGGTGGGCAGGATTAAAAAACATTTTTCACTGGTGCCAATACATGTATTTGGTGGTAACTAAAACCTAGCTTGGAACTAACATCTGTTATACTCATAATATGAAACCAGATTTCTGGAAGAGGAGATATGTCAAGAAAAAAGTTTACATAGGTTGTGTTGCATTTTCTTGTTATTATAATGTGTCATGTTTTATCAGATATTGTATTTTTGTGCTGTGATAGTGCATTGTTTTTTGAAATTTTACTTTGCTGTGTTTCATCTGTTTTAATTGACTAGTTATGTTGTACAATGTTTTTGTTGGTATTTATCTTTGTAGTGTGTTAGCGTATTGTGTTCTGTTTTGCTCTGCAAATAGTTTAGAGATGCCAATAAATGCTACTATATTTAGAAGCAAGAGCATAATATGTTTTTCAAATTACTTTGACAAGAAATCCTTTACCACTGTCTCAGATAGTAATGCAAACCACTCCAGGTACTGGGTATATAAGCACATTAGCCAAAAACTGTAACAGGGACTTGTCTTTAATTAGCACTTCAAGTGCTCACTGTACATTGCACTATATCACAGGGATGGTCATTTCCTTCCTGAAAACAAAATAGAAATGCAAATGCAAAAATAAAGCACAAACGTTCAACATAGGTACATAATGCACTCCCAAAGCAATACAAACCAATCATATAAATATCTTCACTCCACGGTTCCTAGAGAAAAATATGTACTTTGCTCATAAATACCTTGCAACACTTATGCACACCTAAAAATATTAACTTCCAATTCAGTTGCACAAAGCAGTAAATGCCAATGATACAACTGATGTCGAGCAGAGCAGGACTGCCATTAAAAAGGAAGCTTTTCTCATATTTCATCTTGTCTTGTGCTATGTCATTACATTATTATGCTGTGTTTAGGCATGTGTGCTGCGTAGTGCCCCATCTCTGTCATCCTCATGATATGCCCTACGTAGCCCTACCTTCATGTTGAAATTCCTGCAGGTATTTCTCTGAGTCACCACGCCTGGGGTTTGTACTGTCTCCTTTTTTCGTTTTTATTCCCCTCCTTTCTTCCTTTTCTACTTTACTGGACGATTCTTTCCCCCCCCTGCTTCACTTCGTTCCAATTAGCTTTACATTTCCTTTTCTATTAGTGTATACAGTATTTTCAGTCTATTGTTGATCAGTTGAGTACATTATATTATATTATTGATTCCATTCAGAGTTATCACTTGGAATCTTAGAGATTTAAACCATCCCATTAAGAGACAGAGAGTTCTTTCTCACATAGCAAAATATAGACCGGATTTAGTACTCCTCCAGGAAACTCATCTTTCAGGCTTAGAGCCACAGAAACTGAAACGTTCATGGGTTGGTAAGGTCAATGTCTCTCCCACCCAAAATAAAAAGAATAGTATTGTCATCCTTTGGAATAAGTAGCTTTGAATTGCTGTTCATTCACAGGAAATGGACTCATGTTCTAGGGGGCATGTTACTTAGTTATCCATCAATAAGATTTCTATTACTGTCTTTAATGTTTATGCTACAACCCCAAAACATTTTTGTTCTGGTCTGATCTTTAGAAAATATGTCTTCAGTTCAATTATGAATATTTCCTTTTAGGTGGAGACTGCAACCAAAGTTGTGGCCCATTTCTTGACTGCAAATTCACTGTCAAATTTACCACACATAAAATGCACAAACAATTGTGTTATTTTATTTCTTGTGGAGCTTTGGTCTATGCTTGGAGACTAGCTCACCCTTCAGCACAAGATTACACAGTGTTCTCTCCTGCAAATAACTCTCTCATCAGAGTAGACCATATATTTGTGAGTAAATCTCTGACCCATATCCTTATTAAAGCACAGATTGAATCTATTTTACTTTCAGATCATACACCTGTCATATCAGATTTTGATGCATTCCTCCTGTAACCACCAGCTAATTGATGGAAGCTTAACAATCTTTACTCTCCAATACATATTTCTTGTCCTCATTCATAACCTATACCAAAGATCTTTTTCACTAGACATCTAAATCTCCCTGTATACCTATGGACCTTTGGGATACCTTTAAACCACAGCATGGTACTTTATTATTGATTATGTTGTAAGAAAAAAGAAAGCCTTCCTTGCCTAACACTCCACACTCTGTTTTCCGATAATAAGAAATTGAAACTTCAATGCTATTCTTACTGACCAAAAAAGGTTTAGACAAATGTAATTGCTGCCAAAATGCATTTCAAAAACATTTCTTTTGACAATGTCTCTAATGGTTTGTGAAATAGCAGTTCTAAATATTATGCAGGTCAGAATAAAATGGGCAAGCTTCTGGCTAATATCTAAAAGTTAGGAAGGATCATTGTTAATGTAATTCTTTGCAGTCCTCCACTAATATCTCACTACATCAAGACACAAAAATCCTTGAAGAGTTTGTTAAATTTTACCAATCACTTTATACTCCTGAGATTGACCCAGATATACCTGCTAGTGTCTCTTCCTTTTCTTCACTTCTCAAACACCCTAACACAAACTTACATTTTGCCAGGTTAGATTGGGATATTTCACTTCTTCAAATAATACAGCTTTATCTTCAATAAAAAAGGTAAAACCCCTAGTCCTGATGGCTTTTCTATCTACTCTACTCTCGTGTGTCCTCTCTTTTAGTACCAAAACCCTTTTTACAAATCTTTCTGCTCCTCTTTCTTCCAAAGGTCCTTTCTTAGAAGCAATATTATCTCGTATACCTAAATCTGGCAAAGATCCCACCTCCTGCAAAAATTACAGACTCATTTCACTAGTCAACTTTGGCTGTAAGGCTTTCACCAAACTTCTTGCTTAACATATCAAATCATTCCTACCTCAGTTAATTGAACCAGCGCTAGTAGGTATCATCAAAGGTAGCATGGGCTCATACAATGACAGATTCTTTTTTGCCATTTTAAATAAAGCTCCTGACTTTGACTATCCTCTTGCAGCTATTGCTATTGATGCAGAAAAGGCTTTCAATAGACTCAATTGGCCCTTTTTGTTTAACGTCTTGCAATTGCATGGTTTTAGTCTGATTAATATTGCTTCAATTTCTACTCCTTATGACTCTCCGATGATCTCGGTATTGGCTAGTGATAAATCTTCTACTTTCCTTTTAATAGTGGAGTTTGCCAAGGCTGTCCCTTATACCCATTGTTATTTATTCTTCCACAATAATCATGAGCACCAGTGTTCAATTCACAAATTTTCACAGTAGGTTGATGTAGATGTATTCTTCTTTTCTATTTCCACTTTACATATGCATCCAATACATCAAATGCGATATGTAGCCAACATGCATTTCGTCAATCGTAGATACACTAACAACTTCATCAGGGCTAATGGCTCGATTATTAATGTACTGTTGCGTATACAAAATATCGTATAATGTCATTCAAAATCTGTGCCGGACAATTTTGGTGGTGGACTCTCTGTGAAGTAATGGGAGATTGCAGACAATTTACTTGGATGATTTTGACTGAAGGATACTAATTTTGATATGGATTGACAGCCATGTTAAATAATATGAATTTTGAAAGGCATTGTATGATTTTTTGTAAACGTAACAACAATAAGCTTTACATCTACTCCCACTAAAATAAAACTTCCCGGAATATGGTTCTCTAACTCTATTGCTGCCTCTATCTCCCTTAATCTTAAAGGCCCTCTTCTAGAATGGAATACTGTCTCACTTCTTGGTCACCTATTTTTCTTTCTTGATGGGGCAGTCTAGATTCAATTAGGATGATGGTTTCTCCCATAATTATATATCTGTTATCCATGAATGCTTTTCATACACACCCAGTTCTACTTCAAGAAAATTGATTACCTTCTAACAAAATGTTTATGGCACAAGAATATATCCTGTATCTCCTTATCCCATCTCAAATCTTTCAATTCTGAAGGGGTTGTTAAGTTTTCAAACTTTCAACATTATCACCTGGCTTTTGGTCTACGTCAGGCCACCTTTTGGTTATTAAAATCACAACCAAAATCTTCACCTCTTTGGTTACCGCAAGATACATTTTTCATGTTTCCTTTCTCTTTTCAAGAATATCTATCTCATTCTCCCATTCCTGCATATTTATTCACTTCAGTCTTGAAGCATATGTCCCATTTACTGCCTCCGTCTCTTTCTTCATGTCTTCTTACTCATAATAGTTTTCTTCATATGACCATTTGGTACAATATATAACCTTATCAAATTTTGTAATCGACTCATCTTTTGGAGGGCTTGGTGGATTAAAGGCATCAACTGCTTTGGAGATCTATTTATTCATAATAATCCAATTTATTTTCCTCAATTTCAACCAAAATGTCATTGTCCTTTCTCCTTCTGTCTCAAGTTCTACCTTCTTATGAGCATTTTGTTAGACATTTTTTTCACTTTACCTGAGAACACTTCTGCAGTTTTAACACTACCTCAACTACTTTGGATTTTAACCAGATTACCTAAACCATCACGTATTTATAAATCCCTATTGGCTTCACCTCCCGTTTGACCGAAATCCCGTACAGAACTTCTATGGGAAGCTGACTAAGGAAGTTCATGGCCCTCCTCCCTGAGGAATAAATTATGACTTAAACTCCACAAAACATCTAGAACTGTTGGTCTTACTCAAATATTATATTTCATTTACAATAGACTTCATTTTACCCCACTCTCAAGTTCCAGTTTCTGTCTCAATCCTGATGCCCCTTGTTGGTCATGCTCTAGCTTACATAGTGATATTCAACACATGTTGTTCTCCTGCCCATTCACCCTAAGTGTTTGGCATGATGTCTGGAGATCAATCAATTATATTTTCCATACCTCACATCCGTTTAATATTATAATTTTTCTTGACTCTTTAGATGATTGTTGTCATCTCTCTCACCATGATAAAAAAAATGGCTTGATCTTTTGCAGGCAATTGCTTATCAACAAATTACTGCACATTGGAATGATACAGCCAACATCTTTACTAAAGCATGGCAGTATGTTGCTTGCTATCATCATCTGCTAGAGAGAGCATTCACAATTTCTACCCTTGGGACTCACAATGGAGACCTTATTTGGCATTCTCTCATTACATATTTAAACACAGTGCTTTATCTGCTATTAATCCTGCTGCTAATTCTGCCACTGTTAGACATCCTTTATTTTTTTCCTTCCTTTACCTAATTTCCACCAACACCCTCTTTTTTAAGCTTCTTATATTTTATTGTTTATAATACATCTTATATTATTCTTTTATTGTACCCCTTACTGACCAACTGTTAAAGACTCTTATTATCCATTCATAATTATCTCCCAACCCCCAACCCAAATAAAAAAATAACCAAACTGAATTTATTCTCCATTCCATATTTCTGATTATTTGATTTTTTATTATTAAATAATTTATGAATTATTCTGTATGTATAATTTTATTGCACATGCTTATTTCTAAATATGTTCATGATTCCACTTGTTTAGTTCAGTTACTGTTTTGTTTACCTTATATTCATCAATAAAGCTTTAAAAACCTGTAAAAAAAAGATAAGAGAATCACAGATAATTAAGCAAAAGGGGGAGAGGGTGTCAAAAGGAAAATAGGAAAAATTTGGAAGAGGAAGAGTAAGGATCTCATGCCATTAGAAGAGAATGAGTCAAAGGAAGGAAAGATTGTTGATAAGAGAGTCTTGCCCTAGGAAAATAAGGCAGACAGAACAAAGGAGGAGGAAATGAAAGAGGTGTAGAGGGGAATCCTCACTAAAAGAGATACCTTGATAAACTCCATCTTCAGTGTTGACCAACATTTTCAGAACTATCTGCCCAAATACATGAGGACTCTGACAACCCTTCTCTCTTTCAGAAAAGCCACTCAACTCTTTCATCTCTACTAAAACACAAAATTAGTCCGACTCTGTCCCAAACTAAATTCTGGCTCCTACACAAAGCCTTTTGGACCCCTAGAAGACTCTTCCTTCACAACATCAAGGATACTGACTCCTGCTGGAACTGCTTGGAATCGGGAGGAGACCTTGAACACCTAATATTTAAATGCCCCCGGGTTACCACCTACTGGGACAGAATATTTGAATTTATTAACAAAGCCCTACACATTTCTCTCCCGAGAGAATTTGCTACTATAGTTATGGGTTCCTCCAAAGCTGTCACTCTAGATGAAAATGACAAAGCCCTACTTGATCTTCTACTGACAGCGGCGGTTAAAATCATAACGACCAACTGGAAAAACACAGCCAAAGCCTCCTTCCCCCATTGGCTCAACTGGGTTTCGAATCTCAGGGGTGCCGATAACATTACCCTTGCTTCTAACCCCTGGCGACCACAACATAGAAAACTATGGACCTCACTTGACTCTCACTTTGATCTCTTCAAACCCCCGTGAAATGTCTAAATTCTGCTTTCCCAATCATCTTCTCAATGTGTTAAAGGATGAACGGGATACACCCTACTGTGCTGCAAGTCTGATATAATTGCTTGCTGTAATAAGTCTCTCGTGTTGTAATGATATGATGCCTAATTGTCACTTTTCTTTATTTATTTACTTTCTCCCCCTCTGATGTTATTTCATCACTTGCTCGATTTTATTTGTACTTGTACCACAAACTTTATCTGCTCATGTATGTACTGTTCATATCATTGCCAATCTCTCTCAATAAAAACTTTGTGAAATAAAAAAAATAATATTTTCAGAACCAGCTTGAACTCATGGATATAGTAAAACTATGAACTCTTCCTTTTTCCTCTGTCTATTGTGAAAGCATTCCCTTACATTGGTGTGGTTTGGAAGTTGCTATCACTGCTACATATTAAGTGCTCTAATTCCCCTTGGAGCATGTTGCGCTTTTAAAAGCTGTTAAATAAATAGAAAAAGATAAAGAATAAACAAGGGTAGGAAATGTGAGTGGGCAAAAAAGGAGCATGGTATGCTGTAGGTGAAAAAACGCAAATATATTTAAATCTAAGAGGTCACTAACTGCAGACCTGCTAACTCACACAGTGCTACCATGTGTTACACGATTTTGTCTTCCTTTGCACGGTCACCCATTGAGGAGCTGAAATCACACGTTGGCAGGGAAAACAAGATGAGAACCGCTGTAAACAGTGGATTTGCGGCTTGTTTTTAGAGGCGGTAACCATCTGATGTCCATTAAGAGGTATGAAAACACCCCAGGATATCCCTGACAGCCTCAATGACACTTTGCTTTTATTTTTTGGGGACAGGCATGGGGGGCTTAGTGAGTGGCAGAGTGCCTCTTATGTAGCTCTCTGCAAGAGGCCCCGCCTCCTCCAAGGCCCCACCCTCCTTACACGGCAGGCATTCAGGCAGTTACCGGACACTTTTCAGGCTGACATGAGAACCACACATACACTTGTTGGGCAATGGCATCAAACGTAGGTATCTCATATTCCTATTTGTATGTGATGGAGCAAGGATTCGCACGTAAAGCGACTTGCTTGTACTCATGAACCTCAAATAACCCTAATAGTATTAATCAACCTGTTTATTTTACTAATTTACCCCTTATTCTGACATTTTGGGTGTCCGAGAGACGCTTGCCTATGTGTTTACTAAACCTAATACGCTTGCTACTAAGATGGCTGCTGCTATGCGGGAATTTCTTCTGCGCATGCGTCGGTCATACCCATGTGACGTGACGTACTCGCAGTTTTTTGTAGGAATCCTTTTGCACTTGCGCAGTAGACCTAAAATGGCTGCTTTGTGTTCTCACAAGCCTGAAGCTTGCAGCGATGCTTGTGCTATGCTGTTTGTTTTGCATTAACCATTAAAGCTATTGTCATTATAAAATAATGGGAATAATATAGGGATTCCTGGTATACAGTGCATTTATTTTATCTGTGTTCTAAAACTATTTCCTTTCTATTTCATGGTACATTACGAAAAGTGGCCTGACTTCCCTTGCCGTTCTCCATCTTGCGTGAAACTGAGTCTGCGCGAGATCTGCAAGTCTCCAGAGCAGTGACCTTTGAAACCAAGCCAAGGAGCTGACTGACTGAGAAGATGCTCCTGGGAACCTCACTTCTTGACCCCAGAGAAAATACATTGTATTTGTAAATAGAACATTCATTGTTATGAACAGACTACTTCATGAGAAACTGAAATTCAAGGTGCGTTCTTGAAAATGCAAATATTGAGCTAGAGAAAGTCAAATCCTAGGAGGTGTGATGACCTGTCCTTTCTTTTGCCCAATCGAAATTGGGGATCCTTACACTTGCAACATTTGGGGGGTGGTACACTGACCCGAAAACAGTATAACTAGCCTAGGTTTAGCTAGAGAATTGTCCGACTTGCCCGAATAGCTGACCTGTCACTGACCCTACGCACTCAATAGCTGATTGAAACAGAGGTGCTGCGGAGCACTCTGTCCGACTGATTCACAGACCCAATCGGGGTTTTGAGAACCTTAAGTGCTGGCGAAGCACTTTGCTGGGGAATTCGAGAACCCAATCGGGGTTTTGACTGATAGCTGCAGAGAGGGTGTAGCGCAGGCGTTGCAACTGAACTGCGGGTGCTGGTCTTACCTTTGATGGGCCTGTCCTGATTCTAATCTGGTTTCCTGTCCTGGGTTTCCATTCTGCACCTGCTGGCCTACTGGCGACTGAATTTCCTTGGGGTTCCTCCTGTCCTTATCTGACCTGTGGCCAGGGTTGGTTTCCACACCGTTCTAGGTAAATATAAATCTGTGAGGGAAATACCCTTACGTCCTTTTCTTGCCTTCTTGAAACTGCTACAAGTCTTATGTTGCATTTGTTCCTTTTCTTACGCTCCCTGTGCTGACCAATAATAAAGTTTTACACTTTAGCTGTTTATTAGCATGTTCCATTTTCAACCCATCCTTTAAGTCAATGGTGAAATAACTGCTCATGAAATATAGATGTTCCTTTCTTTACCCTTCCTTCAGTAAAATTTAAGTGGTTGCTCTGAATTATTAGCGTGTTCCATTTTTCCCTACCCATTTAGCTACATGGTTATTTCAAATTCCTTCAGTACAAAATAAAGTCTTTTACCTTACCCACCTTCGAGCGGTACTCAAACTGTGTTATTTTAGCATGTTCCTTATCTTTCCCGTCCTTTAGACACACCATACCAAGTCTAATTTCTGAAAATTTCATACTAGTATGTTCCCTGTTTTTACCTTCCCTTAGAGTTCTAAATGGTTGGCATATTCTATTTTCTACATGGTTATACGCTCTTCATGATTTTGGTTATCAATAGTTTGCTTACTGTAAATCTAATGCATTGCTGACAGTGATGAGAACTAGATAAACGTTTTCAAAACTTCCTGAGTCTGTGGGAATTATAAAGAGTGCAAATATTATAAATGTTATTGTATTTTGGTGTCTGCTAATCTTTTTCAGTTAGCTCCCTGATCCATTGTGATCATAGGTACCTGTGACAAGGATTGGTTAGTCAGGTACATAGGAAATAGATAGGAACAAACTAGGGATACTGGTAGTAGCGTGTAGGTTACCAGATTAATAAATATGGTAAATTGAATTTATGGGCCCAAGTGTGCATATGGTAAAATTATAGTCAGGTGACCTGCGCGCTCTATCATATGCAGCTGCAGACATCACATTTATTTCTTCAGGACTCAAGTAATATGCATAACGCACCTAATACTCACATGAATTACATGTTATACTAGGAAATAAATAAAACATTTCACCTGGACCCAAATGTTAATTATTTCCTCGTTTGAATAAATTGAGCTCTGCAAAATTTTCTGAGTGTTAAAATAATTGTTGACAGGACACTCACTGCCACAGGCTAGGTCTCTTCTGATCATGGAAGAGCCCTTGAACTATGTCTGGTGCAAAATATCACACTTATTTTTTTTTAACACTTTTTTACCATAATTGAATTTAAAATTCTCTGTGATAAAGATTTATAATAGGGGCCTACATTTATTTTGATTTGGCCAATTAAAGAATATTCTATCCCAGCTGAAGAATTGTATTTGTTCTCTAATTAAATATCGCAGCTGCTTCTTGTGAACGATGTTTTATGTTTCACATAATTATATTAAGCCTTAAGCAAGCAAACGGAAAGCAAGTGATTCAATGTAAGAAAGCTCTAAAATCCGACCTTAGATGGAAAAAATGTCATTACAATTAAAAAAGCCCAAAGCAAGTTTATATCATATTTTCCATCTATGTCTCCTCTTGCCTTTCTAATCATGTCGTGCCTCTCCCCAGTTTCCTTTCACATCAATCTCAGCAGAAAGTATCCATCAATGATGCATAGGCAAACTAAAGCATTCATCGTAATCCGTGTAGCACACAAATGAGCTCCAGGTGAGAAGGATATTAACAGGCATGATTCCAGGTATTTGGCATTGTAATAGGAAGAGCCAGGCCAGCGCAGCCCCTGGTTGGGCCTCCATTTACGTTTCGAAGTCTCAGATGTTTGGCTGGTGATTATCTAACAGCTAAAAAGATGTGAGCTAGTTTGGTCCAAAAATTCAACAGAGGTGTTTTTTAGTCTGAATAGAAATACTTCAATTTGCAAAAAGCAGCGAAAGGGGACAATAGACCAATCTCCTTCATCATTAGCGACCTGAAGTGTTTCTGTTTTGGAATTCCAGCCACTTGATGGTCTTGTCCAATGCTGCTGGACCACAGAGATGCTCTTCCGCCAGTGTAGAAGGGTCACTTATAGGAAGCACCGACGGCAAAATATGCATCCGGTGCAGCAGAGGCGCAGTCCTCTTCTGCTCCGAGCAGCAGCACCATTCACACGGACACACCACACAGTCCAGGCACAGCTGTATCTCCCTGCTGTGCCTACCCCTCTGCCTCCTCAACTGCCTAATTCAGTTGTGGTCTATATCCCATTCACCCCCTGTTATTCTCGTTTCATGTCCATTTCATGCCTTGAGCCCTCAGACCCACTAGCCATCTCCCTTCCTATCCAAATCATCAACCCTCATTTACCCAAAGCAATACCCAGACCTGCTGGGACATGGACAAGAGGCTGCCTGGTGTCCCAGAGGTCTGTGTTTTTATGGATTCTTTCAGCGTAGAAGGTTTCAGGGTTTAGTAGGGTAACATAAACGGCTGAGTGAAGGGCGTTAATCAATTTTACACCACTTTAATGTAGGAAATAATGAAGTGAGACTCTG
Source organism: Lissotriton helveticus (assembly GCF_964261635.1). Taxonomy (NCBI): domain Eukaryota; kingdom Metazoa; phylum Chordata; class Amphibia; order Caudata; family Salamandridae; genus Lissotriton; species Lissotriton helveticus. The sequence continues at coordinate 665,528,992 of NC_136063.1, forward strand.
CCTGCTGGGTGTGGTTTCTTCTTAAGCCATTTACCCAAAATCCAGCCTGTAAAGGTAGAGCACAGTAATTTTGGCTTCACCTTTTTGTTTGATTAGGCCACATATATATTTACACATGGCCTCATGTATTTGTGTGATGTAACATTATTACGTAATGTAGTGCACCTGAACAGATACAGAAGATACTGTGTAATCTCGACATTTATATGTGTGCATATTAATGTTTTCCTTGCAGTAACCTTGAATTGCAGTTCTCATATATATCTGCATTAGTGTAGTTTGAGTAATATTGTTCATTTCTTTATATTTGCATTTTCATTTGAATAACACTCTGCATTTATTTTATAAATGAAAATCTATCCCTTTGAATAGTACACTACATATATATTATAACTGTATATGTATCTGAAATCATGCATATAAACATGTATTTAGATGCTTGCCACATTTACTTGACCAAAGGCCTTAAGCTTTTGGATTTCTTATTATTTAACTTTCAATGTGAATGTTTTCTTTGGATGCAATGTTTATCTCTCCTGTTCAGGTGCAGTCATGTGATCTCGTGAATATAGAAGGCACATTGTGTGAGAGAGATAGTGAGGTTTGTGAGGAGTACTTTTGGCAAGGATGAGAAGCCTTAACGAACAAAGTGAGGACTACTGTCTGTGCGGATTAGGGAGATGGGAAGAATCTAAGGACGTTCTGATGTGTGGACAGGTTGTATGTCAGCACAACGCGGGCTATTACCACGCGTGCCATTACAACGCTGTTTTTACAACGCAAGTCGTTACAACGACTTACGCTGTGAGCGCTGGATCGTGGATTAGTTCAATTTTCTATTCCAACTCCAGCCCACGTTACAGTAGGGAAGGTGTTGGAATAGAAAATTAAACTATTCCTTGTCCAACAGTGCCCTCCAGCGCAAGTCGTTGAAACGACTTGCGTTGTAAAAGCAGCGTAGTAATGGCAGTGAGTGGTAATGCCCGCGTTGTAGAGGCTGTTCCCCGTGTGGACCAAAGGAAAGGAGTTTCAAGATTAGTTGACATGTTTTACTATTTGAAGGTGGAAAATTATAAGGTGTGACATGGGATTCTTGAAGGTTCCTTTCATGAGTATAATTGATGATCACACTTTACTCAGACTTTTCTATGACATCTCTGTTTTGTGGCTTCATGCTATACAATATTCTTTCCTTTTATATAACTTCTACACAAGTTCAGAAGAAGAAGGAAGAGGTGTGGCACAGCGGCTAGGGTGCCTGACTCTGGACCACGGGGTTCACGGTTTAATCACTGATGGCAAGTTAGCCCAGCACCATGTGATTCTGGGCAATAGCTCGCTTAACCTTCCCAATGGCCCCCAGCGCCTTGACACCATCGGGTAATTGTGCGCTTCAAAAATACTGGATTTCATTTAATTTCATTTCAGCTATGCTGACACCTTTCTCTTTCAATGTATTCAATTAGGGTTTCCTTATCCAGGTTTATTTAGAGTAGACTTAAATAAGGAAATTTAGATTTTCCTTACGCATAACAAACAAGAGGACCACAAATCATATAATGATCATCCAATCCTCTTTTTATTATTTTGCATTGCGATTACGGAATTTCCTGTATCTTTTATGTTGCTATGGCTAAACTTCATTTGTCGGTTTGGCCTGCCTGTAGTAATCCTATATTGTTACAGTATATTCCTAAAACTTGTATATAACAGTCTGGTTTTAAATTTGTAATAAATACTCAGAGTTTTACTGTGCGGTCAATTGGGGTTCACTTTAATTGTTAAATTGTAGTCGATCCTAACTCCTTTTCTTCCTCAAACACTTAGAAAGTTCCATTGCAGGGAGAAAGGAAAAGGGGCCCAATTACTATGTGTAAGCAAAGGTATAAATCACCACAACAGAGTAGGACATACACTTTGCCTGGAACTGCTCTGTCTTGACAAGCTTTTGGTCTCCAGTTTAACTTCATGCAGCAGAAGGAAATGTTAAATTCCTGTGTCATTTCTGGGGTGAGGTTAGAGGCCCTTGGAAAGTTATAGTCCTGCAAAGCAAACTCCATCAGGAACAATGACCTAACCTATTGATTGTTATGATAGGAAGTTTAGTTGAAACCATTTTGGTTGTTGAGCTAGAGTATACTCGTGCTGAACACCACCTCTTATTTTGCAGGGATGCTGCTCTACATCACTGTGACCAGCGGGCCACTGAAGAGAAACTTCAGAGAGAGCTCATTGTCTGTCTGATTTTGTTAACAAACCATGTGAAGTGTCTGTGACTTCTGATGCTGTATGTTGAGATCCTCATTAGAAGTATCTGCACACTGCATCAATCAAATGGTGTAGGTGTAGCATGCCCAGAGGCAGGAGTTTGCATGAACTAGGGCTTTGGCATTCCTGCCATGGTGCTGGTTTGTACACACCTTTCCTTTCAGTTTAAATTGAATAATTCAGGTTGTTGGGCTATGGCAGGTTAGGCTGTTTTCTGCTCGTACCTGGCACAAGCAGCATATCTATGCCTACCCACAGTCAGCCCAGCCCTATCACAGCTGAGAATTGGTGCCCTCACTTAATTGTTTTGCCCGAGAAAGAACTGTACTTCTTCAAGCTACAGAAGCTGAGAGATCCAAGTTGCACATTGCAGGCATCAGTATGGGGATGACTGGCTTTACAGTCCAGTTCAGCAGCAATGTCTGCATAAATGCACCAGCTATTCTAACATGGTCCTTGTGCCTATCTGCTAGGCAGCAGACTTGTATAAAGTAACCCTGCTGGACACCGACTAACCCTTTAGAGCTGGAGGTCCCAACTCTTGACTTGATTATTCAATCTATATTCCTTATTAGAACATTCGAATGTTGAGAGGTCCATTGAGCACTATGGAGTAGCTCCAGGCTTACAATAGCTGGTATAAGTCTGAAGCTCCAACATTCCAATGTTTATCTTCATGTTCTATTGCCCTTCTGCTTTGGGCTATACCAGTTTTGACAGACCCTCTTCCTTGTTATTGGCCCATTCCTGCGGCTCAGGTATATAACCTGGGTTCAAAGCCTTTAACAACGGGTATAAACATCGGCAGTGGGCTACAAGACTGAATTCACTATCTACGAAGAATATTTCAACCATGTGTCATTTCAAGTTTGTACTTTAGAATTTCTTTCCTGATGGAGATTACAGATGTTCAAGGCCTATGTCAGCCTGTATTTTCCTGTCAGCGAGCAAAGCAGCTAGCCTTTATTTGTCCTTAAATGAGAAACACACTCTCTCATGCACAGAAGTGTGACGAGTAATTGAGGAAGCGTTGACTCCATAGGTCTAGTGGGTGCTGGGCATCCAGCAGGCACAGAGTCACGTAGACACAGTCGCCATTGTTCTCTGGGTTGTTCTTCAGTGTAATCTGGTTCTGTGATACAGGATACAGTTTTTGCATCAGTACATTGTCTTCAAGTCAGGCTGCCATTTTTGTTTAAGCCATACGCATTTCTTAACTGTTTATTTTTGTCTGCCATTGTAGATTGGGTGCTTCACCCTGTGGAACATTTTACATTTCCCAATAGTATGCTGTACAGTTACTCTAATGCACCCATCCAAGAGTGAATTGTTATCGTATTAATAATTCAAGCACAGTGATGCATACACTTTATGGTAGGTGTATTATGGCCAGCGCTTTTTGGTCAGTGCTACATACAATTTTAGTATTTAAAGGTCAAGCACAGTATCATGTACACTCTGTACAAAGCATATCATGGTCAGTCATTTTGGACAGTGAAACACACACGTCTGGACACTCTTGTTTTCTGAAGTCAGTGATACGCACACTCTACACAAAGTGTATCATTGTCTGTTCTACATTATTCAGTGATATTCCCACTCTTGCCAGAGTACTTTTGTGTTGACATTCATAGTTGTTTATTTGAAGGCCTTTTTTCTCTCTCCTCTTGAGCATAGTTTATAATAGACTGGTTATGATGCAGTCAAATAATCCACCTCCACCGTTTTTGGAATTGCCTGTGGAACCGCCATTAGGTTGGAGAAACTGGTTTGAAACCCCCAAACTTACCTGGGTGTGATTAATGCGTCCAGATGCAGGCCTCCAAGGTAAGATCTGGTTTTGAAGATCACACAATTTATAAACAGTTATCTTGGTGGATGGTTAAGTCATGGATCAATAAATGGAAAACTGTAAAGAAATTGGAGTTGCATTTCAGTATTAAACCCAGTTTAGTCATCTTGCGTAACAATTTCTTTATAAGAAACAACATATGAGTGAGAATGTTGACACTTGTATGTCAGTGCTCATGAGACTTGTTGCTGAGTGTCATTTGGGAAATTTCACAGATCAATTGCTTCCTAACTGTAGAAGTTGGGTTACTGGTTGAGACAGGGTGCCGTACTCAAGCAGTAACCACAATTCTTGTTTAGTATGAAGTCACAAGAAAACCCTAAATTATCCTGTGATAATTTCTCTGGTAGCTGGGCACAAAACAGTCAGTCTTAACTTAGAGGCAGTATGTAAAGTATTTAAGTGAAAGACAACACAAGAAAAGTCTCACACCAATTTAGAAAAAAGCAAGTAAAATGTAATAAATAATTTTAGACGATGATGACAGAATTTCTGTCAGTAGAACCAGAGAGTAACCATTTTAACGATGTTAGTGAAAATAGTCCCTAAAAGCAGAAAGTGCTAACTGTGGTGTTCTGGTCACCCTGGACCAGAGCAAAGCCACAAGTTTAGGCTGAGCAATAATCAGCTACAGTGAACCAGTTAAGCCTGCTGAACTAGAGCACCTTAAATCCTTGTTGTGGAGTGTTGCGGGGTCCTGCATCAAGAATGTGTTGCACAGCTGAGGTGATGCAAGGTCTGGGGGTAGAGATGTGTCATGTAGTGTTAGTTCAAAGTAGCGGAGAGGCTGCAACATGATGTCCTGTGTAGTCATTGAGGAAACAGTTGACGAGGGCCTTGCGATGTGAAGTCCTGCATCGAGGATGTGTTGCATACCTGCTATTCTGAAGAGCGGCAGGGTTTGAGATGCAGAGTCTTGCATCATCGTCCAGGATGCCATTGATGAGGGGCTTGTGATGCAAAGACATGTGTCAAGGATGCATCATGCAGTGGCAGTTCCGATGAGTCTGCGAGCTGCGATGCAAAGTCCAGGGTTGCTTCACACAACAGTTCCGATTTAGAGTCATTAGGAGGCGATGTGTATTGCAGTGACTCTAATGTGGAGTTTCTGGAAGGTGATGCTTTCAGGTACACTTAATGGTTCCAGGACTAGGGTGGCGCTTCTTGGAAAGGCAGGATTCAATAGATGTCAGAGTCTTGGTGCTGGGTTCAAGGTGAAGGAAGCCTATTCCATCCCAGATGGTTCTGATCAGGAGCCCAGAAAACGTGCCCATGGAGTCAATCTGGTAGTACTGGGTTCAGGAAGCAGGTCCATTCCTTCAATCACTTAGCAGGGCAGTAGAGTGGCAGTCCTTCTTGCAGAGCTGCACAGCAGTCCTTCCGAGTCTTCCACAGGTCCAGATGTGTAGTGAAGACTTGGGTCTAAGGGCCCACTTTGAAGTATGAGAGATTACTGGATGTTTCTGCCCCCTGGAGATGTTTGGAATTTCCTACCACCATGCCCTGGCCCCAGATTGTCTGGGGTCACAAAAGACCAGTGTCAAACCCCTTTGTGAGTGGGCTTAGGCAGAGTATTTGTGATGTGCAAGTGTGGTAGGTGACAACTCCTCATCTTCATCAACTCAGAGTGGCCCGCCCTGCCAACGCCTACATCCCCTTTGTCTCACTGTCTGGGAGCAATACGCAAAAACTAAATGACAGCTACACCTAGTCACGTGTCCCAGGGAAAGGCTGCACACACCAAATGGCTTGGACAAGAAAATGCCAATTTTCTAAAAGTGCATTTTTAGAATTGTGACTTAAAATCTGACCTTGCCATTAAAGAGGGATTTTAGTTACAATTCCTTAAACATCAAACTAGAAATCTCTACCTGTTCTCAATAGAAAGTTAAAACTTACTAAATGTAATAAGGAACCCCTATGCTATCCTGTGGGAAAGGTCAGCCTTTTAATAATGAAAAACGAATTCAAGAGCTTTTTAAATACACTGCAACCTGCCCTCTAGGCTGTTTAGGGCCTACCCAATGAGTGGCTTCCATGTATTAAAAAGGAAGGTTTAGGACTGGTAAAAGGTTTGTTTTGTCATGTCAAAATGGCAGTTTAATACTACACATATGCAGGGGCAGGCCTGAGATACGTTTAAAGGGGCTACTTAAGTGGGTGTCACAATTAGTGCTGCAGGCCCACAAGTATAATTAAATTACAGGCCCTGTGTATATGTAGTATCACTTTACTAGGGAATTACAACTAAATTGAATATGCCTATTGGGTGTAAGTCAATGTTACCATGTTAAAAGGAGCAAGCACAAGACATTAGAACTGGTTAGCAGAGTAAAGTGTGCAGAGTCTTAAACCCAGCAAAAACGAAGTCAGTAAAAACAGGAGGCTGGAAGTCAAACAGCTGGATGAAAATCACGTCAAGGATGTCAGATCTAACAGTGACCAATTTATATGTCATTGCACTAACAAGACCACTTAGCAAAAGCTGTTGTCAATAGGGAATCCATCGCTGGAAGAAATGGTGCACATAGTTAAGAATATAGAAAGTAATCACCGGATTTCGGGGAAGGAGTTGGAAGACAAAAATGCAGCTGTCGTTAGCACTGTATCACAAAAAGAAAATAGTATTGTGAACAACATGAGATTTGTCAAAGATGCTGTCAGACCATCCACTTTTTTTTAATTCAAACCAATATTTGTTACAGATGTGGAAAGCCTCCTCATTTCAAGTGAGAAAACATGTCCAGCAATAAATGTTACATTCAGAAATTCTAATAAAGTAGGACACTTTACGAAATTAAGTTTGAGTCAGAAGAAACAGATGACTGAAAGAGTGAAAAATGTAGTTACTGATTTCTTGGAGCAGGGGATAATGACAATCAATTTGACAAGCTTCAGGAGGGTCTTAAGTATATGTCTTTGGTTATTAGCAAGGAAGGAGTTTCCGTGGGTGATCCTGTCGATTATCTAGAACTGTATATTGAAGTATTGATTGTTGACCGACATTTGAGACTTTTATGGATTCTGGGACCAGGATAACAATGACCACTAAGAAGGTGTTCAATTAACAATTGCCAGGTAGCGTGTTGGAGACTCAACATTGCATGCTTTTGCCTTGCGAATCCAAATTACGCAGTGTTCCATTTTCTATAAGGGATGACCTAGAGACGCATTTGATGGGATTGTGTGACATGATAATTATGGAACCAATGGAGTCCTCTCTTTGGTTATCACCTCTTGTGGTGGCACGCAAACGTTATAATGGGTTGAGGGTTTGCGTGAATTTGAAGAGCGTTAACAAGTCTATTTGGATAGATTCCCACCCTCTTCAATACATTTCAGATTTAGTGACTTTAGTTTGTAGTGCAAATAGTTTTTGCATGTTAGACTTAGCCTCTACTTACCATCAGCAGTCTTAGAACTAAACTCTAGACACTATACAGCTATTGTTTCACCAGGTGAACATTCTAATACTGTAGGATGCAGGTAAAGTTAGTCTCAGCAGTTTCAGTATTTCAAAGAATTATGTACCAGTTGCGCAGAGATATGAGGGGGATAGCTGCATTCCAAGAAGACATATTGATTTTTCAGCTAGTACAGAGGACTATGATGTTATTCCAAACCAATTATTTGGTATATTGCAGGAAAAATTGTTGGCACTAAAATGCGTGAGTAGTGTAAAAACAAAGTGGAATATTTGGATAATGTTTGTCTTGGGTGATGGGATTGAACCAAGGCTTGGGTTGGTCAGTACTATAAATGATGCATTGACACCCATGTATACAACGGATCTCAAGTCTTTTATGAGCCTGTGTGAATTCTGCACCCGTTTTCCCTGATTTGTGCATCACGTTAAGCCACTCACAGTATTTTTACAGAAAAATGTACATTTTTATTGAGATGCAGCTTTTCAAGAATCTTTTGAGTAGATCAAGAAACAGTTGACAAATCCTAAACTTCTCAAACTATTTTATCCCAAACTGTAGATGCAAATAATAATGGTCTGGGGGCTATGCACACACAATGGAATAGTAACGCTGAGAGCAGGATTGGCTGTGCCTATAGGGTGTTGAGGGAAGCAGAAGTCCCTTTTTCCACTATTGAGAAATAATTGTTGGCCTGCTGGTGGGCAAACCATATGTATGAGGTACAAAGTCCACCTCTGGTGGCAATTTTGAGTGGTGGCAAAATAAAACACCAAACTCCTTGCATCTTAAGATTGTCTATGAAATTGTTGCAATATCATTTTGATGTGGTCCACATTCAAGGGGCAAAGAATATGAGAGTTGATTTTCTGAATATGTTTGCATCTAAAGTGCATTGTGTGGAAAATGCTGGTGACACATATGAAGAGAGTTGCTTGAATGCAACAGTTGACTTGGAGGACAAGTGTATGATTTCAGAACATGAAATGGAGGTCAGAAGTACTTACTGATGAAAATGTCAAACAGGTTATTAGGTTCGCAACTAAAGGGTGGTCCACTGAGACATCAAATGAGTGTCCTTGCCAACCATTTTTTAAAGTGTTAGACCTTGCATCTTTTGGAGTGGGTTCCTTTGTCTTTTTGCTTATGGCCTCCTGTTTTTGACTGCATGCAGGACTTTGTTTTTGCTGGTGCAGGAGCACTGGGCACTTTACCCTTGCTGACCAGTACTAAAATGCATGTATTCTGTGTCTAAAATGTAATTAAATGTGTTTTCTCCATGATTAGCATATTTGAGTCACTAGTAAGTCCCTAGTACTTTGCACTGCATGTGCCAGGGCCTGTACATCAAATGCTACTAGTGGGCCTGCAGCACTAATTGTACCACCCAAATGAGTAGCCCTTCAAACCTGTCTCAGACCTGTCACTGCAGAGCCTGAATATGTATTTTAAACTGACATGTCGACCTAGGAAGTTCACCTATTTGCCAGGCTCTGACCTCCCCTTTAACTACATGTAAGGCACTCCTAAGATAGGCCCTATGGAGCCCCATGGGCAAGGTGCAGTGTATTTAAAAGGTAGGACGTGTTGAGGTAGTGAAAAACTGCTACATTTATTTTTCACTACAGCAAGGCCTATCTCACCCATAAGTTAGCTTTGGAGCTGCCTTGTAACACTTTATAAGTATATCTTCCAATTGAGAGCATATGGAAAAATGGAATTTTGTGTCTTAGGACTAACAATTTAAAACACACATATTTTAGTGAAGTTGGTTTTTAAATTACAGGTCTGAAAATGCCACTTTTAGAAAGTTCTCCAATAGGGCACATCTCTCCTGCACCCGACTGTCGCACTGCGGAAAAGGAAATCCTTCCTTAGTGAAACACTTCCTCCGAAGTTACATCATTATTATCTGTTCATCAATGTGAATCCGAAATCTTAAATCATGCATCTTTCTTCATATTTCACCACCACAGAGACAGCATGTTTGCGCTTTGAATTCTTTATTCAACATTTTCAGGTGCCAAACGTTGCCAATCCAGGCTTTAATAGAGGCATGTGAGGTCAAATATGTTTTAAAGGTGGTCTTATAACATCAGCGTGCTCCAAATGCATTTAGAATCTTTACAATTCTTTGGCAGCGGTTAACTAAAAATAAAATGAAGAAACAATTCAGCTCACTACTCAACCATTACAATTGTGCAGAAACCAAAACTCATTACTCTGACTCCACCCTCACCCAGACAAAACTAAAGACCATCCGCTATTAATACTGAAAAATGAAACTCCCTCCATACTCAGAACCTTCCCAACTCCCAAAATGTACATCCCAAATTTTGTCAACATATGCAATAAATCACAACTCCCTCCCGACTGAACAGTTTCCCCAAAACTCCGAGCCACCCTCATCTCCCAATTACCTTCTCTGTGCCACAACCGGCAGAATAACCTCACTTCACTCCCTCATGACAAAAACTCTTGTTGTTTATCCCTCACACTCGTGCCGTTTTTAAAGAAAAAGCTCTCCCACCTGTTACCAATCAAGCAGTGATTCACTCCACCCCCCCCTTTTTTTGACATGTACCATAGCAATAAACTGCATCTCCCACAATACACTCCTCCGTTGTCACAGAAAAATATACTCCATCCAAATCAAATCCACCCCCTTGAATCCTGCAACAAATGAAAAAAACATGATTCAAAAGGGAAAAAAGCCTCCAAATGCCACACCCAACAATATGTGCAGTTTACCCTATTTCCAGACGCGGCTCGCACCCATCCATGCCCGGTCGCCCGGCGCCCTCTCCTGGTCCCTCCTCCGGGTCTTGCTCTGCTTCCTGCGGGTCTCTGGCTGCAGCGCGCCCGGGTCTCCCCTCTGCGGGTCCCCGTCCTCCGTAGCTCTCCAGAGCGACCCCTGGCGGAGAGTGTGTGTCCGTGGCCGCTACCTCCGGCTTCGCTGGGCAGCCCCGCACTTCTCGCTGCTGCTTGATCTGGGAGTCCTTGGGGCCGCCCTGACCCCCTGTTGGTCCTAAGTTCTCGCCGCGCTCCGGGCTCCTCTCTGCAGCTGCAGCCCTCTGCTTTCTGCCCCTGACCTCGGCCTCCTTCGGCTCGCACACTCTCCGATCCCTCTCTCAGACCCCGTAGGTCTCCGCTCCTCCTCCTTCTCCCGGCCCGCACTTCTCTCCTCCACAACTCATCCTCCTCTCCCCCTCCCCTGTTTTGGACGTCCTTTTCCAGGACCCTCCTCCCTTGCACCTCCTCCTCCTTCTCTCGGTCTCAAAGTCGCCTGCTGGGCAGCCTCGGGCCCTTCATGCAGCTGTTACTGGAGTTTGTGCCCGGAGCCCGTCTGCCAAGGTCACACCTGCCTCTACAGCTTATGGGAAGTGTAATTGCTTTTTTATAGCGCTTATAGTCATCAACTTGGAAAAGGAGCAATGAATGTCCCCCTTTTGATTCCCACTGATGTGGAATGGCCTCTCTCGGCCACCTTACATCTCCACCCCCACACATACCGCCATGTAGAAACACAGACCGCAGCTTATCCAGCCTTCCGTTTTCATTTGCTTTTCTGTGCTGGTTATTATATTTGGGCTTCATAAATACATGAATGCGAGTCCCAGAATGCAAAGGGAAATGACTGGATGAGCGCGACTCTCTGAGGTCTCCGTTCTGTCCTTGACTGGCTCAAATGTTGTGATGTTGAGCACAGAGCGCACCCACGGAACCGCGGGTCTGTGTTTGTGGTCCTGTTAAATGTTTATTGGATGTGGCGGTATTCAGGGTTCAATGACCCGGCGCCGCTGCACCTGCTGCACCAATGGCGGCAACGCCCCTGCGGCTAACTCACTCTTTCTCGGTCTCTGTCTCGCACCTTCGCCTCTCCCGCTCTCCCGTTTGTCTTGCTTGGTGGTTGGTTGGATTTGTAAAGCACTAATTTAGCTGTCTGGCAGGCTTCGCAGCGCCCACAGACTCGGAAATACTTCAGTGTATTCTCGCATCCGCTGCGGTCATCTGTGTTGACACCAGCTTCACAGGTTCACATCCCTGAATTTCATCCTCCTGAAGTCGATCATACAATAACTGCAGATCGGGTAACTGAAGGCTAAAGAGAGGCAGGCAGTACCTGTCCGCCACTGAATGCATGCCGCACAGCTCCGAGATCCCCTCGTATCGTTTACCTAAGGCGCAAAATCTGGGGTCTCTATCAAACCTTTTTTTAATTGCGCCATTGAGGTGTTGCACCTCTCCTAAAATCAGTGCTTAATTTGTGCCGGGGCTTGTGCTGCTGCTGTACGGACCGTAACAAGTGCTGCTGGCTTGTCACTGTGTTAGAAAGTTAACATATCGTACTACTGGTTGTGTTAATAATGTGCTGATGACTGGAGATAGGAATCAGATTGATGGCATCATGGCAACTTACTGTCTTAAATGGTCAGGTGCTGCTATTCATCCTCAATGATTGCAAGACTTCCGGCTCAGCGGCCGCGGATTAGTGTTGCCGGCCCAGTGGGCGGGTCACCTAGTTGGCGGCGGCGCAGTGCTTTGCCTGGGCTGCCTGGTCTTCTTCTGCGGGGGTTGGGGGTGTGCGCGGATTTTTCAATTAAATGCGCCATGCTTAATTATGTAGTAGTGAGTAGTGAGTGCAGAGTAGTGAGTGCAAAGTAGTGAGTGCAGAGTAGTGAGTGCAGAGTAGTGAGTGCAGAGTAGTGAGTGCAGAGTAGTGAGTAGTGAGTGCAGAGTAGTGAGTGCAGAGTAGTGTGTAGTGAGTGCAGAGTAGTGAGTGCAGAGTAGTGAGTGCAGAGTAGTGAGTGCAAAGTAGTGAGTGCAAAGTAGTGAGTAGTGAGTGCAGAGTAGTGAGTATTGAGTGCAGAGTAGTGAGTGCAGAGTAGTGAGTAGTGAGTGCAGAGTAGTGAGTAGTGAGTGCAGAGTAGTGAGTAGTGAGTGCAGAGTAGTGAGTAGTGAGTAGTGAGTGCAGAGTAGTGAGTGCAGAGTAGTGAGTGCAGAGTAGTGAGTAGTGAGTGCAGAGTAGTGAGTAGTGAGTGCAGAGTAGTGAGTGCAAAGTAGTGAGTAGTGAGTGCAGAGTAGTGAGTAGTGAGTGCAGAGTAGTGAGTGCAAAGTAGTGAGTGCAAAGTAGTGAGTAGTGAGTGCAGAGTAGTGAGTAGTGAGTGCAGAGTAGTGAGTGCAGAGTAGTGAGTAGTGAGTGCAGAGTAGTGAGTAGTGAGTGCAGAGTAGTGAGTAGTGAGTGCAGAGTAGTGAATGCAGAGTAGTGAGTGCAGAGTAGTGAGTAGTGAGTGCAGAGTAGTGAGTGCAGAGTAGTGAGTGCAGAGTAGTGAGTAGTGAGTGCAGAGTAGTGAGTAGTGAGTGCAGAGTAGTGAGTAGTGAGTGCAAAGTAGTGAGTAGTGAGTGCAGAGTAGTGAGTGCAGGGTAGTGAGTGCAGAGTAGTGAGTAGTGAGTGCAGAGTAGTGAGTAGTGAGTGCAAAGTAGTGAGTAGTGAGTGCAAAGTAGTGAGTAGTGAGTGCAGAGTAGTGAGTGCAGCGTAGTGAGTGCAGCGAAGTGAGTGCAGCGTAGTGAGTGCAGCGTAGTGAGTGCAGAGTAGTGAGTGCAGAGTAGTGAGTGCAGATTAGTGAGTGCAGATTAGTGAGTGCAGAGTAGTGAGTGCAGAGTAGTGAGTGCAGAGTAGTGAGCGCAAAGTAGTGAGTAGTGAGTGCAGAGTAGTGAGTAGTGGGTGCAGAGTAGTGAGTAGTGGGTGCAGAGTAGTGAGTGCAGAGTAGTGAGCTGCCTCAAGTGAAGTACTCTGGTACCCAAGGATGACTAGCAAACAATATTATTCACAACGTTGCTTACTATTCAGCAACATTTGACAGTTTGCAAATCATCTTTATACAACAATTCAGAGTTTGATAACAAATTAATGTAACACATTGTAATATACAATGCCAATAGCTCAAACTTTAATACTGGGAGACCTATTGCATTGTAAATGCTTGTTTCATTTGTTGCAGGATTCAAGTGGGTGGATTTGATTTGGATGGAGTATATTTTTCTGTGACAACGGAGGAGTGTATTGTGGGAGATGCAGTTTATTGCTATGGTACATGTCAAGAAAAGGGTGATGGAGTGAATCACTGCTTGATTGTTTACAGGTGGGAGAGCTTTTTCTTTAAAAACGGCACGAGCGTGAGGGATAAACAACAAGAGTTTTTGTCATGAGGGAGTGAAGTGAGGTCATGCTGCCGGTTGTGGCGCAGAGAAGGTAATTGGGAGAAAAGGATGGCTCGGAGTTTTGGGGAAACTGTTCAGTTGGGAGGGAGTTGTGATTTATTGCATATGTTGACAAAATTTGAGATGTACACTTTGGGAGTTGGGAAGGTTCTGAGCATGGAGGGAGTTTCATTTTTCAGTGTTAATATCGGATGGTCTTTAGTTCTGTCTGGGTGAGGGTGGAGTCAGAGTAATGAGTTTTGATTTCTGCACAATTTTAATGGTTGAGTAGCTAGCTGAACTGTTTCTTCATTTTATTTTTAGTTAACCCCTGATGAAGAACTGTGAAGATTCGAAATGCATTGGGAGCACGCTGATGTTATAAGACCACTTTTAAAACATGTTTGACCTCACATGCCTCCGTTAAAGCCTGGATTGGCAACGTTTGGCACCTGAAAATGTTGAATAAAGAACTCAAAGCGCAAACATGCTGTCTCCGTAGTGGTGAAATATTAAGAAAGATGCATGATTCAAGATTTTGGATTAACATTGATGGACAGATAATAATGATGTAACTTTGGAGGAAGGGTTTCACTAAGGAAGGATTTCCTTTTCCGGAGTGCGACAGTCGGGTGCAGGAGAGATGTGCCCTATTGGATTATTTTTTTCCAACTGAGCTGTGATGAGGCGCTTCACGGCTTCTGCTCGCAGGCATTTCATCGATTGAGTTGGATTACCAGAGCAATATATAAAGGGAAGGAGTGCAGTCGCTCAACCATGACTTATTTACTTTTAGAAAGTTGGCATTTGTTTTATTTCAACCATTCTGTGCCTCTGCCTGTCCTAGAATACACGTCTGGGTCAGAGTGACTACTGGGCTTTGTGAATTTACTCTAGACAGTCACACACAAAGGGAGCTGAGGGGTGACCTGCATTACCTGAGGCTGATGTCTCTTCCTGAGCTAGAGTGATGAGAGGCGCTGACACTTGCACCTGAATAGGGTTGTACCTGTCCCCACACAAAGAGCTGCATACTCCCTGTAGTGTGTCTGGAGCCAGGGAAGGGCAGGGACTCCTGCATTACAAAGTTCTTTCTTGGAAGTCTCCCCACGTCAAAGTCGAAAGTGGGCATAACTATTGGACATCTGACACCATATACTCAGAATACTTCTGGACTGAGGACATTCTCCCAGAAAAAAAAAGCTGTTGAACTGCCAGAAGCTACTGCCACTATGCTGTATTGGCCTGCTGTCTGCTGCCTCTTGCCTATGAATGAGAGGACTCAACTTTGCTCTCTGCATCCTGCTTTCTAAAGTTTCCCAGAGGGCTTGAGTTGAGCTTGCCATCTTGTTGAAAGACTCAGGGCCATCAAAGACTTCATCTGTAGCACCCGGGCTCCTCTGCTGAGAGTCCGACTAAGTCAAGTTGTGTCAAATCCTGTTAATGGGCCCTTGGAGGTGAGATTTCTGTGCTAAAAGAGAGGAAACCAGTTCATTGATTTCAAATGTGACTTTGGAGCCACACCGTTCTTTAACATCGCACAGCTGCCTGCACCGGAGTCATGGTCCACGCTGGATGCAACGACTTTGACTTACAAAGCAGGCCTGATGCCGCCTCAGCACCACCAAAGATCCACCACAGTATGAGTCCCGAGCACTGCATCACCGAAGTCCATGACGCCTGAGTCTGCTGCATCACCTGCGGACCCATGGTGTGACATCAACACCGCAAAGTCAATGCCTAGTGGCTTGACCATCGATGTCTCATTGACTCTACACTGCCAAAGAAACGACCGCCTGATGCCAATGCTGCATCACCACCCCTGCATCCACAACATCCCCGGGTGTCAGTGGCTGAACAACTCTGCACCACCTCCAGGAACCAATACCTCACATGCCAATGACCTGCACCGCAGTACGGAAGCAACACTGCCCCGGCCTCAACGACATCTCACCTCCCTGGTGCCTTGTAGCGTCTTTGTATTGTCATTGTTTCCAAGGTACTGTACCTGGGATCTGATTGACTATGCAGCCAGCCTGCGCTCCATTGCGGTCAGCCTTAACTTGTGTATATGATTCCCTCAAGGATGTCAATATAGCCCCGACTGGAGCTATTGTGTTTCTAAACACTAGAACTGCAATTAATCTTGAAAAATTCATATCTTGACTTGTGTATGCAGGATTTGTATCATTTTGGTCTTGTTTTAGTCAGATAAATATTAGCTTTGTTCTATACTGGTGTGGAGTACCTTTGTGGTGGTTTCACTGGGTTACTCTGTGTGTGTGTGTGAGTGTGCGCAAATACTTTGCACATTTCTTTATTAGTTTACCCTCACTGCTCTGAGACAAGCAACCAGGTAAACTTAGTGTGTACTACACTTACCCTGGCTAAGAATACGGGTCAAACTTGGACAGGGTGCAAACCACTGCCAACTAGAGACCCTATTTATAACATAAGTGATCAGCAGTGAGGATAAGACTTGTATTTGTGCAATACATACTGTGATTGGTGCACCCTACTTTCATATCATAGACCACTACGTACCAGCATACTATTTTTGTCCTTTTTTTCATTTTGTAACTCTTTGAGTTTTTGCAATCATGTCTCAATCTAGAGAGCTAGCTACGGTAATTGCAGATTTGGTGTTTGAGGAGTAGAGTTTGGAAACCTATATGGTGCCTCGGCTCAAAAAGTTCTGCAAGAATTTCAAGTGTTCTTTTAAAGGCTTCTCTAAAAAGGAGGAGCTGCAAAAGGTGCTGAGGGCCTGTTTAGCAGCCAGAGAGGCAGCTGGCCACCCAGAAGATGGGGAGGATAGTGTGAATATGGTTGAGCTGGATCTATCTTTGGATTTACTTGAGGATCAGGATCTGCATGGGGCAAGGAGCCCTACAGAGCAGGAAGCAGTGTTTCGTCTAAAAGCATGTCTTCAGCAGAGTTAAGGGACAGGCATGAAGAAAGGAAGCTCAAGTTGGAGCTTGCCAAACCTCAAAGGGATATGGAAAAAGATAAATTGGTGATGGAAGAAAGGGAGATGCTTTTAGCTCAGGAGCTGAGCTTGAAGCACAGATGGTGGCAGCGTATCTTCAGTACACTCAGAGGGAAAGGTGCATATACCCAAGGATCTGATGAAGGATTATCAGGCTAGAGATGACATAGATCAGTGGTTTAGGGCTATGAGACAGCATTAAACATGCATAGGGTCTCAGACCAGAATTTGGGGGCAGGCTTGTGGAAGCATTTTATAGCGAAGGGGAAAGACACATTGTTGAATCTAGGGCCAGCTAACCAGATGAAGTACCCAGACATGAAGGAAGGCCTGATCAGTAAGTGCCAGATAAGGTAGGGGTCTGTGGTTTACTTGAGACACCAAGTAGAGGGCAGTAAGTTGCAGCCCCTATAACCAAAGGTTGATTCCATTCTGGTTTGGGCACCCCTCAAGACCCAGACAGAGGGGGGAGCCTTCTTCGGTCTCACAAGTTATTACAGGAGATTCATCAAGGGATATGGCATCATTGTTGCCCCTTGACAGAGCTGACTTATCAGAAGCAGCTCCATCAGATGATCTGGACAGAGGTGTGCCAGACCAATTTTGACACCCTGA
Organism: Lissotriton helveticus; assembly: GCF_964261635.1. Lineage (NCBI taxonomy): Eukaryota > Metazoa > Chordata > Amphibia > Caudata > Salamandridae > Lissotriton > Lissotriton helveticus. The sequence goes on from NC_136063.1 coordinate 665,546,339, forward strand.
AGGAAGTCATGTACACTTTGCCCGTGTTCAAGGCTTCTGATTTCTCCAAGGAATTCATGGTGCAAACTGATGCTGTGCTTTCACAGCTAAACGAAGAGGGCCAAGATCAACCAGTAGTCTTCGTTTGTAGGAGATTACTTCCCAGGGAACAGAGGTGGAGCACAATAGAAAGGGAAACATTTGCTGTGGTCTGGGTGCTGAAGAAGCCAAGACCCTACTTGCTTAGGACTCACTTCCAGGTTCAGGCAGACCACAGGCCACTGAGATGGTTAATGCAGATAAGGTTCGAGAACCCCAAACTGTTGAGGTGGTCCATTTCCCTATAGGGAATGGACTTTATAGTGGAACAACGTCCTGGAACAGAACACTCCAGGTTTTTCCAACTTAGCTATGAGAACTCCCTAGAGGTTGGGTACTTCTCCCCCCTTTCTGCTGGGGGGACACATGTTAGACCTGGCATCTGTTTGCGTGGTTTTCCCTGTCTTTTTGCTTCTGGCATCCTGTCTTTGACTGGGTCCTGAACTTCGTTTTTTGCTGGTGTTAGGACTCTGGCCACTTTTCCACTGCTGATCAGTGCTGGAGTGCATGTGCTCTGTGTTTAAAATGTAATGGCATTTGGTTTCTCCGTGAATTGCATATTTGATTTACAAGCAAGTTCCTAGAACAGTGCACTGCATGTGCCCTGGGCCTGAAAGTCAAATGCTATTGATGGGCCTGCAGCCCTCATTGTGCCACCCACATAAGTAGACCTTCAAACCTGTCTCAGGCCTGCCACTGCAGAGTCTGTTTGTGCAGTTTTAAACTGCCATGTCCACCTGACGCAATTCATAGCCAACATTGTTAGAGGGTGAACACAGGTAAACATAGTATGTACTACACTTACCCTGACTAGAATTGTGGGTCTCATTTCTAACAGAAAGTCTGTGATGAACTGTCAGTGGAAGATGGTCTTTTGGTAAGGGCAGAGAAATGGTTTCCTCCTGTTGGTTTAAGGTGTAGGCTGATGAAGGTAGTGCCTGAGGGCCTTTTGGGATGTACTTCTACTAAACGCTGTTTAAGGCAAATGCTCTGGTGGCCCTCTGTGGACATCAAGGTTGACCATTTTGTTGGTGAGTGTCTATGTTGTGCAAATTCCGCTTGGTAGTAAGAAAATCTACTTTACAGCCTATCAAATGCCTTCAAGAGTTTGGGAGAAAATTGGGATTTACCTTATTGGTCCATTTAATGCTTTTCAATCATTGTTTGCAATGGGTATGGTTGATTTTCACTCTAAGTGGCCTGAGGTAACATTTATATCTGAGCCTACTCGTAGGTGGTGATTACGGTTTTGAAAGACGTGATAGAGCGCGGGCTCGCCTGCTCGTTTACCATACTCATCTGGGCCCATAAAAACATACACACTTTGAACAGGTAAACTTACGCTTAACCAGATTTTAACCTTTTAGGACCTATACCTTGACTTACCAAATCCTAGTTACCAGTACCTAAAGTCCTAGGGGGTTCAAGGGAGTTAGCAAGAAAATAGGTAGTAAATAACATTCCTTGTATAAAATAACCACGGACTCAGGAAACATTTAAACACTTTATCTATATAAATTCTTAAATGTCAGAGTCCATACTAATGTAGTCGAAGTTTGTTAAATTAAGAAGAAAATGATTAAAGCAAACTGGTGTGAAAATATTACGTGACTTTCTTTAAGCATTGAAACATAGGAAGAGTAAGAAAAGGAAACAGTACAATGACATACCCACACTATTTCATATTTACCTAGAATGATGTGAAGACCAACCCTGGCCATGGTCTGGGATAAAAGACAGAACCCCAATAGTGCAGGTGCCAGCAGGAATAGAACAGGTGCGAAGCAGAATCAGGACAGGTACGGACCAAATTGAAATCAGGACAGGACCACAGTAGGTCAAGACCGGCACCCACAGCTAAAGTGCAACGCCAGTGTCATGCCCCTCTCTGCAGCAAACAGTCAGACCCTGATTGGGTTATCGAACTCCTTCCCAAAACCCAGATTGGGTTATCGGATCTTCTGACAGAGTGCTCCGCCAGCTCCTCTGCTCACGATCGCCTATTGAGTGCGTTGGGTCAGTGACAGGTCAGCTATTCGGACAAGTCGAACAATCTAACTAGCTAAGCCTACCTTAGATATACCATTTTCCGGGGCAGTGTACCACCGCCCAATGTTGCAAGTTGTGTATTCCCTCAATTTGATTGTTCAAAAGACGAGGAGAGGTCGTCACACCATACCAGTTATGAGGTCATTTGATTAATTATTCAGATTTACATTCCCTCCCATAATTTTATTTTCCCATGCACTTTTATTCCACCCAATAGTGAATGTGTCAATATCAATAACATTGTATTATACATTTGTACAGTCCAGCTCACTCTGTGGGGTTGCGAGTTCATGCTCCCATGCGCATTTTCCAGCAGTCCAGGAGTTATCCGGGTTTCAATGTCAGTGATTCAAGGATTTTAGCTTTTCTGCACAGGCGCAGTTCTTCCAAAGATGGAGTTCAGAAGTACACTTCAGACCCAAAGTACGATAAATGCAAAGTAGAATCGAAACAGTTTAAGAACAAGAAATAAATGAATGCACTGTATACCACTTATCTCTACTCTATTTGCCATTATTTTATTTTAACTATGGCATTAGTTATTAAGCAGAACGAACAACTTAGTAAAAGCAATATTGCAAGCGTTAGCACGTTAACATACAGAGTAGCCATCTTAGTTCTAGTGCACAGAAGCAAGAATTTCCCACCAAGCAGAGACAATACGTCATGTCACGTGAGTGTGACAGACGCATGCGCAGTACAAATCCCGCGTTGCGACGGCCATATTAGGTCATTCAAGTTACTCGTTATTAAAATCACATAGGCGAGCTTCCCCTAGATACTAGAAATGTCGTGTGGTGCAATATTAGTAAGACAAAACATGTTAATTAGTATGTTAAAAATGATTTCTAGAGGGCTGAATACAAGCAAGTCGCTTTACGTGCGCAACCTTGCTCCATCAATCCCCTCTTTTATGATATTTTATATCATCACTAATTAATGAAACAGATGCCAACTTTCACAACTCTCCCAACTCAATTTTTTCAAACTTTCTGTTTTGTTTCCTATCATTATTCATGTTAAAGATTTTCACTTTCTTGTACAGATTTCCATTGTACTCCTCAAGTTCTATTTCTTCAAAATTTCTTTTCTTTCCTTTCTTATTTACTGTATGTGTCTTTTTATGCATACGACATTTGCAACAAATTGTTATCCCTAAAATCAGCAGGGCTATTCCCACCATTGGCATCAGTATTCTACCTACAAAACTTTTTCCTACGTTAGAAAACCAACTACCTATAGAGGAGAGACCATCTGTAAGTCTCTTCCATGCACTATCAACCTCCAGTGGTTTGAGTTCTTTTTCCAGATGTGTAATATTCTTTACATACGCTTTAATTTCAATGCTTTTATCAGGTATGTAAGTGCAACAATGTTGGGCTTTCAACATTCTACCGACTCTGCCCTCTTTTGTCAAGGTGTCAAGAGCAAGTCGATTTTGCAAAACCATTGATCTTATCGCAACCAATTCGGTATTGATCATCAAAAATCCTCCAGCAGTGTCAGTCGATAAGCGATCCACCACTGTTGACAATTTGCAGATTCTTTGAGTATTCAGAACCACTCCCATTGAAGGTATCAATGCACTAAATATATTGCCTACAATTTCAGAAAAACTAGCTCTTTTACTACGTATTAGTCCATTAATTTCTTCATTGATTCCAGTGATTTTATTTACATGATATACCTTTGGAAATACTATTCCAAAATAGCAACTCCCATAACAATGATCCGGCAGTTTATAAAATGCCTTGTTTCCACATATATAATAAATTCCAGGAAATACTGGTTCAGTTCTATCTTTGAAACCCCAACCCCCAATTACCTTATAATTGTGTTCACATTCACTGGAACCAATGAATATATTGTTATAATAGCTCGTTCTCTCCCTGTGGAGATAGTTTCCTTTTTTTTTCGAAATCCAGTAACATATCAGCATGAGTCTTGCCATTTAAGGTGAACTCTTTACTTTCAGCCCATTTAGGAATCTTTTGTTTCTGCTCAGTGGCTTTTCTCTGAAAATCCTCTCTCCTTTTCTCAACTAATTTTAAAAATATGTTCTCTTTTTCATGTAAAATGCATGTTAAATTATTCTTGTGTGCTTCAGCTGTATAACGAGTTATGTCACTTTTAGTATGTACAGGATTCAGGTTACTACGTACAGGAAGTTCAGAAAAAAATCACATCTGAATTTGAATAGTAATAGTATAAGGGTCTTTCTTATAAAATAAACTAGTTAAAATACTACATGAAATACCATATGTCAGGGGCAAATGGTGGTACGTAACACCCTCGGCTACAGATGTGGGTAATTTCATACAAACATAGCAGTCACTTATTTCCATTGCTTCTACATAATGTACTAACAGGTTAGCAAATACATTTAAGTTGGTTCTATTTTTAACTTTGCTATAGTGTAATCCTTCCTCATCTGATGCTTCTAAATCTACCTTTTGCTGTCTGAGACTATCTATCTTTTTGTGTGTATTTAACTTTTCAGGTACATCTATCTTCTCATGTATGTTAGTGTTATATCTCATGTTTTTACTCATTAGATAAGGAATCGCTACTGTCAGTCCTAGACATACTATGAGTGCTATCACTATACCATATGTGCATATTCTACAGCATGTTTTTAGGCAGTTTCTTTTCGGTCTTCCATTAATAGTATGATCAGCCATTTCTAACTAAGGAGACTTAGCCCCTCTGTAACTTTTCCACAGATTTTAACCTGTGAACCTTTTCTCAAGTTGGTCTCACTTCTGCCTGATCAGCAACTAATTTGTCATCACTTTCGTCACTTATTTCTAAGTTTTCGAAATCTTCAAGGATGACGAAGGACCATTCTGGGCCTCTGAATTCGTTATTCAGTCTTTTCAGTCGTGGACTCCACCTTCTTGGTTGCTCTGTGGATGGTCCAGCTTGACTTGATAGTTCATTTACTTGCTCTGGTTCTTCAGTTATTGTTTTAAGGCAACATTTTGACAAATCCAGGCCACTTATCTCCCTTTCTGAATCTTTTAGCTGGCACTGTGTTTTGTTCTTCTTCAAATGCTCTTTTATTTTCATTTGAATGTGGCACAATTTGTACATTTTCATCTCCTGTATCCCTCTCTATCTGACTTGGTCCAGGTCTTGTTTCTATTTCTTCTGCCTGGATACTAATCTGGCCTTGTTCAGGGTTGTGCTGATTTTGACTTTGATTTTGTTTGCCTTCTTCCTGAACACGTTTTTCTAACTCCTATCTGGTCCTGCTCAGGTTTCCCGATCTCTTGTTTTTCTTCTTCCTGAGCCTTCGCCCTAGTACTTATCTGTCCCTCTTCAGACTCTGGAGCTGTGACAGGTATTTTGAATGTCTGAATATATTGATCTCTTCCTATCTGCGGGCGGGCGGGCGCCATTTTGGGTTGGGTTGGTTGGCGAGTTAGAGCTTTGCCACACCCCCCTCGTCATCCTCCTATTTAAACGCCCACCATGTGTCAGCGCAGCAGACGAGCGCAGCGGGCGCGTCGTAGGCGCGCCGGAGTTGCGCCTGAGTTAAGCCCGTCTGCGCCCGGCCGGGGCAAGGGGCACGCCACTCTGCCTCCTTCCTCACATATTCCCGTTCTTCCCTTATAATGCGTCATGACCCCGCACTTCCCCCACCTGAGTCATCTCCTAGGCTCGTTTCACTTGGCCTGTTCACGGCCCGAAAATCTTTCCCTGAGATTATTTCCTCCTTACCCACTGCTAGGTCTCCAGCCTTGGGGCCCAGGTCCTGCACTTCTCCACCGGTAAGAGCTTTAAAATCTTCTCTGTCAGTGATCTACCTTAACACCCGGTCCCTGGTTAGCCATCAGTCAGATATCTTTTATCTCCTGGGGTCGGAACAGCCGGACATCTTGTTCCTTACCGAGACCTGGCTTACAGACGATTCTTCCCCTGATATCCTGGTGGCAATCCCCCCTGGATACTATATACTACAAGTCAACCGTGCCTCTGGCAAAGCTGGAGGAGGGGTCGCTGCCATCATTAAGCACCCGATTCGTTTCTCTCTAGTGCCCACTACCAGTATCCCCACGACCGACTGCTTGATACTTAGACTGGAACAGCCAGGGTCATCCCTCATATACGCTCTGGTCTATCGCCCCCCTCAACCTATGCCCAATTTTTCGACCCAGTTTGGCGATCTTATCTCCCAGGTCACTATCAATAACGCCAACGTTTTGGTCCTGGGAGATTTCAATTACTGGCCATCGGACGCCCATGAAACCCCAGGCTCAATGGCTTTCTCAGACCTTATGCTAGGTTTAAACTGCACTCAGCACATTCACTCACCCACGCACGTCAAGGGTCACACTCTAGACCAGGTTTGGACATCCTGCCTGGACATTTCCGCTCACCTTATTCTTCCCTGTCTTTGGTCAGATCATTTTTTAATTACTTTTACCTTAGCTATGCCCCCCCTTGTTACCAAGACCCGAGAAACTAATTTCCTGGCTCGTAATTGGAACAGGGCAGATTTAAATGATTTCACCTCTCTTCTTAGCTCATCTGCTCTACCCACCACTGGATCATCTGTCTCTATTGATTCCCAGACACAGAGCCTCACTCACTGGCTTACCTCTGCTGCTGACGTGGTAGCACCTTTAAAATTAGTTAAAGCGAGATGTTGTCATGACGCCCAGAGGTGGTTTACCGAGGACCTGAGAGCCCAAAAACTTGGTCTCCGCCAGGCAGAACGGCGTTGGCGCCGGGGGTACTCCCCCGCTACCAAAGAGATATTTTCCTCCCTGCTCAAAAAATACAAATTAGCCATAGCATCGGCCAAATCCCTCCACTTCTCCAACAGAATTCTGGATTCCTCAAATAAATCAAAGGACATTTTTTCAATTGTGGAGGAATTGTCTAACCCGGCGAGAGTCACTATTGCGCCCCTCCCCTCCCAAGCCTTGTGCGATTCTTTGAACCAATTCTTTGTGGAAAAAATTGTTAAAATCAAATCTAGTATATCTGTCCAAGCCCCGTTAGTCCCCTCTTCGCTCACTGACCCCCCCAACTACCTTAATTCTCACACCTTAACCCAGATCCCCCTCATCCCGACAATCACCTTTCTCTCACTCTTGCACAAAGTCTCTTCTGGTTCTCCTCGCGACTGTTGCCCTCCCTCGGCCCTCCGGGAGGCTTTCACCTCCTGTCCTGAACCCCCCTGGCCCTTTTAAACAACTCCCTGGCCACCGGGGAGGTTCCTCGTTCTTTTAAACAGGCCGAGGTGGTCGCCATCTTGAAAAAACCTTCGGCAGACCCCTCCATCATGAACAACTATCGCCCCATATCCCTTCTCCCTTTCCTTAGCAAAGTCTTGGAGTCACATGTAACTCACACCTTCAGTACTTTCGTCGAAGACTCATGCGTCTTGGACTCCAAGCAGGCCGGGTTCAGACCTGCGCACTCTACAGAGGCAGTCATCCTCTCCGTGATGGATGAACTGCGCAGAGGGGCCGACGCCAACATCCGTCAGGCCCTAGTCCTCCTGGATCTATCGGCCGCCTTTGACACGGTCGACCACGGTATTTTGGTCGACCGTGTCAGAGAGGCTGGTATCCATGGTACCGCCCTGGACTGGGTTCAGTCTTTCCTTACTGAACGCCAACAAGCTGTCAGGCTGTCCCAGTTCTCTGCTACCCAGGTCGGGCTGACCTGCGGTGTCCCGCAGGGCTCCTCTTTGTCCCCCCTCCTTTTTAATTTATACCTGGCCCCTCTACTTCGTTCCCTTCGTGGGCTGAGTGTCACCGCGTTTAATTACGCGGATGACATTCAATTGGTCTTCACCATTGATTCCTCTGATGATTCCATCACTACCTTCCAAAACACGCTCTGCTTCATTAGCAATTGGATGAGCTCAAACCATCTGAAGCTCAACCCCGACAAGACCGAACTGATTCTTGTCGGGGGACTTTCCAATCCTTGGCAGCCTTCCTTTTGGCCTACAAGTCTGGGTAGCCCTCCTTCCCCAGTTAATTCAGCCAAGAGCCTGGGTGTTGTCATTAGCAACGATCTCTCTATGACACCCCAGATCAGCGCAGTAGTGCCCGCCAGCCATTTTCAACTCAGGAAAATCCGAAAAATCTCTCGCCTACTCACCACCGAAGCTCTTACTTTGGCTTTGCTTGCGTTAGTCATTTTGAGGCTTGACTACGCAAACGCACTGTATGTAGGCATCCCTGACTACCAACTGAAGAGACTCCAGTTGATCCAAAATCAAGCTGCTCGCCTGATTTATCACCAACCTAGAGATCAACATGTTCGTCCTCTCCTAAAAAGTCTCCACTGGCTGCCGGTATCTGCTCGCTGTAAGTTTAAGCTTGGCTGCATTGTCTCAAAATCTCTTGCAGGCCAAGGTCCTCTTTTTATCTCCTCTCTTCTCCACCCGTATGTTCCTCCCCGTAATCTCCGATCATCTCAGATGGCTCTGCTATCAGTCCCCAGATTTAAGAGGAAGAAACATGGTGGCCTCACGTTTTCATTTCTAGCTCCATCTTTTTGGAACTCCCTTCCCTTTTCTCTTAGGTTTTCTCCTTCATATTCCGGGTTCAGATCACTCCTTAAAACCCTCCTCTTCACCGAGTCCTACATTTAGTTTCTGTCTCATGTTTTCCTCACCGCTTCCTCAGCATAAGCGCCAAGAAACCTAATGGTGTTAGTCGCGCTCAATAAATTTTTTTAACATAACATAACATTTTAACATATCTGTTCCTCCTCAGAATTACTATTGGCTTTGATTTCTGTAATCTGAGTACGTTCTTCTATTCCTAACTCATCCATACCATCACTCTGTCTATCTAAATAGGTTTGACTTCTGGTTCTCACAAAATCTGCAGGAATGTCAGTCACTGGGATGCATTCATCCTGACTGGTGCTCAGTTGTTCCTCATCAACTACTTCGGGATCAACTTATTGTGACCCCTCAGCTGCACAAGCTTCAGTTTCTGTTTCATCAGGTTCAGTAACTCTTTTGGTGTGACTCGCATGGATCAAATTCAGAATTCCCTTGTACTTCACAGCTGTGGTGGTAACCAATATCACTTGATGTGGCTTTCCCCACCTCGGAGCTAGGCAAGATTCTCGAGTATGTTCCTTTATCACAACCCAGTCACCTGGAATCAGATCATGTGCTGGAGTTGATTGTCTGGCGAAAGCGTCTTTTCCAACCTGGTGAGAGATAGAACGCACTTGGTCAGCCAGTTCTTTGCAGTACTCTAGTACTAAGTCATCAGATATATTTATTAGCTTGTGTCCTGGCACCCATGCCTGCCTCATTGCTCTTCCCATGAGTATCTCATGGGGACTCAAGCCTGTGTTTCTATCTGGGATGCTTCTGAGTCCCATCAGAACAAGAGGTAAAGCATCAGGCCATTCTAATCGAGCAGATTCATATATCTTTCCCAAACTTGACTTGATTGTGCCGTTCAGTTGTTCTACCACTCCAGAAGCCTCTGGGCGGTATGCACCATGCAGCTTTTGCTCAATTTTAAAAGCTTCACAGATTAGAGAAATTATTTAATTATTAAATGTCTTCCTAGGTCTGATTCAATTGTTACTGGAAAACCGAAATGTGGAATGAGCTCTCTGAGCAGGAGTTTTGCTATAGTAATGCTATAATTTCTTCTGGTAGGGTAGGCTTCCACCCATTTTGAAAATAGGCAGACAATGACAAGGACACACTTCAGTCCTCGACAAGGGGGTAACTGGATAAAATCAATCTGTAGTCGTATGAGCGGACCCTCTGCCTTTCCAATCTTTCCTGGCAACACTACAGTTTTCTTCCCTGGATTCATTTGCTGACAAATTAAGCACCACTGGCAAAGACTCTCTGCTATGTTCCTGAACCTCGCATTAAACCAAGTTTGCCTGAACAATCTTATCATCGCATCTCTGCCTAAGTGAGAATCTCGTGGTACATCCTAGCCATAGGAGCAAGCATACAGTTTGGTAACACAGGCCTACCATCAAGGTAAACAATGACACTATCTGCAGCCCTTTTCTGACAACCTATCTTTTTCCATTGTTCATTTTCCCTTTGCTCTGCGTCGTTTGTAAGTCTCTCACTTTCTCCCACATTTTCACTCTTCCAAGCAACGTAAGTTGGCAGCTGTTTCCACGTGCATCAATTTTCTTATTTATTGCCATTTTATGTTTGGCACAGTGTTGGGCTAATTGGTAGGCATATCGGTTACCTGCTGTCACTCTGTCATTGCCAGATTGGTGAGCAGCACACTTGACCACAGCCACTGTTTCTGGTAATTGGATTGCTTTTAGCAAGTCTTTCACGTAATTTCCATTTTTAATAGGAGTACCTGATGAAGTCAAAAACTCCCTTTGCATCCAAAGTTAGCCAAAGTCATTCACAACCCCATAATCATACTGGCTATCGGTGTAGATGGTTACTTTCCAATGTTTCCCAATTTTGCAAGCTCTTGTCAATGCAATTAATTTGGCTACTTGTGCAGACTTGACTCCAGGTAAATAGGATGCTTCGACTGGACCCCATAAAGTACACACAGCATAAGCAGCACTCAATCCTCCTTCTTCATGGCGCATGCATGAACCATCTACGAATAGCTCATGTTCTGAATTTATTAATGGCTCTTCTCTTGTGTCTGGGCAAGGTTTGGTACAGTACTCTGTAAGGTCGATACAATTATGTTCAACTTCATTTCTAACTTCTGCAAAATGTGAATCAGGCAATAATATAGCTGGGTTCAGAATATTACACCTAGCAATGGTCACATTGGCTGCATCTAGAAGGATTCGCTAATACTTAGTCAGCCAACTAGGAGTCAAATACTGAGTTTTAGTTCTTGTTAACAAAATCACAACTGCATGTAGAACATACACAGTTACTGGATGTCCCATAATAATGGACTCACTTTGCTCAGGATTCATGCAAGTTGCAGCTACTGCTTTTAATCATCCTGGCCAAACTCTACGGGGAAGGAGGACAGCAAAAAGACCTATACCTGGATCAACCATGTTTTCAGTTTTGGAAGAGAACCTCCGAAGATTACGCACAGAGGGAGAGAGGAAGAGCGGAAGAGCATTCCAATTGTTGGCTGCCAAATAGCTGAAAGATAGCCCCCATTCTGGGTTTTTGTATCTTAGGGACTTTGACCAGATGAGTCCTGGCCAATATGAGATGGTGTGTGGGGATATACGGAGTAAGTAAGCTATGCAAATAGCTAGGACCTTTGCCCTGTAGGATATAGTGGATAATGCATAAAGCTTTAAAAATGACTCTTTTTGCCAAAGGTAACCAGTGCAGGTCCTCGAGAGCCTTCCCCACAGAAGCTCTCCTTGGCAGCTTCAGAACTAGGCAGGTTGCCTCATTCTGGATGCATTGTAGCCTGTGAAGACCTTTTTTAGTTACTCCTAAGTATAGGGCATTTCCATAATCCAGCTGCGATGTTACCAAGGCATGGACCAGGGTTTTCCTAGCTGGAGTGGGAAGAACGTCCAGGGATTTCTGCAACATCCTCAGAGTCCTGAAACACTTCCCTGTCACCTTGCGGGTCTGTGTCTCCACCGATAGATTGGAGTCTAACCATATTCCTAGGTTTTTACCCTGTTTACTTGGAGTGGGGTTGGGCCCAGTGTCTACAGCCACCATGCCGAGGACCAAATGGGGGGATTTCCCACCACTACAATCTCTGTTTTACTGACATATAATTTAAGGCAGTTGTTTGTCATCCAGTCAGCCAAGTCCTTTAGGCATGAGGAGAACTCCCTCCGCGGTATCTCACAGTGACACCACCAATTGTGTGTCATCTGCATATGACACAATGGGGATGCCCGGTCATTCCACAATCTCTGCCAGGGGTGCAACATGTAGATTAATAAAAAGGGTGGGGCTCAAAATGGAGCCCTGGGGGACCCCCTCTGGCAGAGCTATGCATTTGGAAATGTGTGGACGCTGTGCCACCTGGAAGTTCCTGTCCTGCAGGAAAGAATTCATCCATTTCAGTGCGACAGTGGATGGGGAAACCGTGTCAAAGGCCACACTAAGGTCCAGAAGGACAGAGGCCATTGTCTGCCCCACATCCACATGCCTACATATGGACTCAGTGGCAAGGAGCAATGCTGACGCCATCGAGTATGTCGCTCTAAAGCCCAATTGCGAGGGGTGAAGTAAGTTTTGCTGGTTCATGTGTGTTACTAATTGTTGATTCACCACTTTTTCTGCAATTTTGGAGAGATGGGGCAGAAGTGAAAAAGGGCGTAGGTTTTCTGGCTGACTAGAGTCAGCACCCAGCTTTTTCAGAAGGGGGAGTATGGCATCCTGTTTCCAAGGTTTATGGACCCACCCTCAGAGAAGGAGAGCTCGAGAAGTTGCTGTATATATGGCAATAAAATCTCCAGGCCTGCTCTCATGATCTTAGGTGTCTTTGGCTCAGTTGGAGAGCCAGATTTAATACAGGAAGCTATAGCTTTGTGATATACAAGTGTGGGTGTGTCAGGTTTAGAAAGGCAATTGGCCATGTCCCCTGTAGTCCTCTCAGCTTGGAAAGTTCTCCCAACATGAGCCTCATCCGGAAAGGTATCATATATTTTAGCTACCTTCTCCGCAAAATAATCTGCAATTCTATCACACGACTCATGTGAACTTGTCATCGGAGTCTCAGTTCTCGCCAGTGAGGATAGATCTTTACATCTATTAGGAATGTATTAGCTAATGGGATAGAGAATGCCACGATGTGGTGGTCAGACCATGGCACTGCTGTAGTGGGTTCAATTACTAACCCTTGACAACTGGTAAAAATAGGGTCAAGTATATGCCCTTGTTGGTGTGTAGGGAGAGTGGATTTGAGTATAAACTGCAGGGCCTGTAGTTACTGACGTGGAGATTGGGCTTCATTATTAATTAGGTAATCAATGTGCAAATTAAAATCCTCAAAGACTAACAATTTCTTATAGCGTAGTGCAGGTTGTATCATATGCTGCAGTAAGCTGGACGTAACGTTGGTGGCAGGGCCGGGAGGTCGATAAATAAAAAATCCCTTCACAGTGTGATTACTAGCTGCTGTGACTGAAAAGGAGGCTGCTTCACTACTATGTTGGCCATGTCCAGAGTGCAGTGAAGAGATCATTTATAGACCATGGCTATACCTCCCCCGCGTTTAATCTGGCAATTCAGTCTAAGGATGCCATAATCCTGAGGGAGGGCTTCCAATATCTCAGCTCCATCAGGATTCAAGCAAGCCGGGCCGACGAGGCTGAAATGCCAGAAACCGGTCCCCGGTAGCTTGTCTCCTTTCTGGTGAAGAATTGGCTTGGTAGTTTGGTCTGCCCTGTTCCCATGATGCACTGGGCCAGGGACAGACTAATTTGCATATAGCCAGGTTCTGAGCTGGGATGGGGCAGTGAGCTAAATAACGGTGATGGATCAAGCCCTGATCTTTGGACTGGGTAAGAGTGGTCTGCTTAATTCAGACACTCTGTTCATCACCACCCCCTTTTCTGAATCCAATATCTCAGGAGCAGATGCCCAATTCAGCCAAGTTTCAGTGAGGAATAAAATATCTAGGTGATAATCTAATAGCCAGTCATGAATTTCACATTTGTGTTTACTAAGGGAAATGCAGTTGATGAGTATTAAGTTTAACTTAGGGCTAGCCCCCATCCTACATTGAAAGCGCTGGCTTTATATGTGCAGTGGGTGCAGTTCAGATGTTCTGAATCCATGACAAGGTTGTGCCTACAGATGCCGGCAATCCGGGAGCATAGTTCATGTAGTTGCGCCTTCAAACATGTTAGGCATTGTTCAGCCCCCAAACAGCCAGGGGTTCTGGCCCCAAGTGTCCGCTCCTGCATGCGTGCGTCTAAAGTAGACACCAACCCAGCACAACTGGACCGCTGACTTCCGTGACCCCAGCGGAAGTGAGAAAAAGTTAGTGGAAGCGAAATAATTGTCTGGTCCCACCCACCGCTCAAACAGCAAAGCAGCTGTGGTGGACCTGGCAGGAAACAGCAGAAAGGATCGAGTAAGTGAAGCAGGGTTAGCCCAGTATAAAATATAGAAACCAGTGACCAACAGTAAAAGTTAAAGTTTAAAAGCCAGTAACAGCACTTAAAAACACGTGCAATATGGACCGATTCTGGCGTATAATACCACCATCCGTACCTCCTTCAACAGAAAGTAAGCCCCTACTGGAAAGGTAGTCAGGACCTTTGTGGCACTTCCTTCCTAGTACAAAAAATGAGTTGTGCGCAAAAACACTAGCTGAAACTTCCATTTGGATAGAATAGTTACTTAAAAATCCAATGGCGAGTTGATTTTGCTGCCTCTTGAGTAGAAACTCTACTCACGAAACAGTCCTCTGAACATGACAGTTCATGACTGATGCCTCCTGCTTCCTGCCACTCATCTCCCCTCCCACCCGCAGGACCTACTTAAGGGATGCTGTAGCATGGCTGTGCAGCGGACCCGTACAACAGGATGTTGTTAGTGAACCAAAGGCAAGCCTGTCTGCTCCCACCCGTGCCTGGACCCCGCCCAGTGTCAGGAACCCCTGCCCTCTGACCACCCACTGATACTTTTCCGCTGAGCTCCTGGCCCTGGACCGCAGATGCTGCAACAACATGCTGCTGCATCACTTCTTTTTGATCAATGAAAGGACCCTTGCCTGCTACCGTTGCCGCTGTTCAATGTAGTCTGGGATCTCCGGCCCACACAGCAACCCTCACCACACGCACTCCCCCACCTGTAGACCGCCCGGAACTCTACAGTGCATCCTGCTCTACGCCCAGTCCCTCTACAAACATGCCACCGAAATGTGGGACACCATCACCACCCTAAAACCTCACCTGATCTTCATCACCAAGGCCTGGCTCAACCCCTCCTTAGCCCTCGACATCGCCACCACTACACCCAAAAACCACAATATTATACACCGCAACTGCACCAACAAACATGGCAGAGGCATTGCCATCATCCACAAGGGCACTGCCCACTGCCCCACCACCGAAGACAACATCACACCGATCATGGAGCAACTCAACTTCCAACTCTGCACCAATAACCGGACGACCATCCCCGTCAGAACCCATGGGCTCAATATCATATCCACACAGATGACATCCAGCTCATCCTCTTGCTCACAGAAGACACCTCGACTATCAGAACAAATTTCCTCAACGCCATGATGAGTGTTGCCAACTGGATGACGACCAACTGCCTAAAGCTCAACACTGACTAGGCAGAGAAGTACTGATCATGGGAGAGATTTCAGATTATACAGAACTCAGCTGCCAGACTTATCCTTAACCTTCCCAAATGGACACACATCTCCCCCCCGACCTGGCTCCTTGTCCAAAAGATATGCCAGTTCAAGATGCTAAGAGATACCTACACAAGGCCCTCCATGACCAAGGAGAAGCATACATCAAACACCACCTGAACTTCCACCAACCCAACGAGGTTGCGCTCTGCTTTCCTCGTCCTCACTCACACACCCCGCATTTGTTGAAGCTACAGTTGAGGTTGTTCCTTCTCCCACCTCATCGTCCTAGAAACAACCTATCCTTCCACCTGCAAACATCACCTTCTCCAGCAAAATTAAGAAAGGGATGCACAACTTGAATTTTTGACTGGAACCTGTGAGATCTTAGTGCCTTGATACCCTCGGGTGATTATTCACACTCAAAAAATAAAGACTGATTGGTTTAGAAAATGGCACAAGAATGTTTCCTAGTGAAAATTGTGCTAGGGGTTGCCATATCTCAGTTGCACTTCCCAGCTCGCTGGCTGGAGCCTTGGCTTGGTCCCATTATCATTGCATTGCTCGAACAGGAGAACATCCTGCCACATGGTAATTGGCAGAATCCAGCTGGAACTTTGCATTAAAGATGTAATGCAGAGTGACCAAAATGCCACCAATTCCATGAGCGTAAGGCCGCCCCACACAAAAGGAATAATTAACAGTGCTTCCATCAACTCCTGAGAAGTAAAGTGTGGGTGTTAGACCTGGCATCCTTGGTGTGGTTCTCCCCTAACCTTTGGCATTCAACTCTCCTGTTTTGCTGACTTTATTTTAGTGGGCTTTGAGGCTGTGCGCACATTACCACTGCTAACCAGTGCAGAAGTGATTGTGCTCGCCACTTAAAACGTTGCAGAACTGGCCTAAACCCAATTGGCCATTTGAATTTACTTGTGAGTCCCTGCTAAAGTGGTACTGCCTGTGCCCAGGGAATGTAAAGTAAATGCTACTAGTGCGTATGCAGCACTGATTGTGCAACCCACTTAAGTAGCCTTTTAAACATGTCTCAGGCCTGCCACTTCAGCCTGTGTGTGCAGACAAATACTTTCGCCAGTCCCAAACTTTCCTTTTTAATCCATACAAGTCACCACTAGGGTAGGCCTTGAACAGCTCAGAAGGCAAGGTGAAGTATTTTAAAAGTTAGGCATGTACTTTTAAGTTGTACCTTTCCTGGTAGTGAAAAACTCCTAAATGTGTTTTTCACTACTGCAAGGCCTGCCTCTCCCAACGTTGGAAGTACCTTTTTATATTTAATAAGCTGTAACTTCCAAACGGCAGCAGATAGACAGTGCAAGTTTGGTGTCTAAGGCATTGTAATGGAAAACCCTTTTTAATGGTATAGTGGGACTTTTGGTCACAATTCTGAAAATGCTCCTTTTAAAAAGTTCCTCAACTAGAAAGGGTTGGACCCATAATCAGTAAGGCTATGCAGATTTAACAATCAAACAACTTGACACGTGCCAGTACTGATACCAGTTCACCATCTCGCATCATGATTACACAAACCTCTTAATATGACCATATCTTTTATTTTTCATCTGTTATTTTGTATCTATTTTTAAAAATTCTCAGAATGCATTATTCATCCATTAGAACATCAATTTGTTACAAACATTGCACAACATAGAGACACAACAACAGTTTTACATTAAATTACATTCTTTAAAACAAAACAAATTATTAGACAATACATCAATATGTAAAACCTAATACAGAGATCTTAATAGCTCCGGTTTCTACAATTTCTAAAAATAATTTGTCATTTTTTCGAACAAAACACAGCCCTTTAAGCTGGTGTTTCAACACCCTGCTTATGTATTCCTTTTAACAAGGGCATGACCAAACAGTGTACCAATTGGGCTCAATATACACCGTTTCAATAAAAACCTACATTAATTCACAATGCGAACCTCCATGGTAGATGCTTGCAAAAAACACACTTGTTTGGAATAACAACAGGTAACTCATTTCGAACCCTATTCTGTATCTTACAGGGTTCTCCTTAAGACTCAGAACACACAATGAGCTGAAAAAATAAAACATACTTCTGCTAACAAATATTCTCATACTTGTGCACAACATGCCTCTCATACACCGTCCTCACTGTTTTCCCCTCTTATATCCAAAATAAGTCTCTCCTGTTTAATTATCCTTTAAAGTTTAGGAATGGGCTAAGCTTCATGATTTTACTAGATAACTGAGAAAGACAAAAAAAGGCAAACATTGTAAAATCCATTTCCTTTTTCTCTTGTGGAAATCCCCTTCTTGACCGAACTCATAAAACACTCACTTGTACCTGGAAAGTCCTTTCCAACCATGGTAACCCATTGACACTTCCTGGGAATATGTATCAATCCACTAGAATGTAAGAAAAAAGACTTCAATTCACGAAACTACAAGAGAAACACAATCACTCTGCAATTTACCGGTTGGCCAACTAAGACACGTTCGGCATGCAACATGTTTTACACAGGAATTTAAAGAGCCCATTTACACACACCTTTTACTTGAAGGAACAACGAACGGGACTGTTACTCTCCACGCTGGCAATTCAGTGCGGAGTGTTCAATGCCAGTATTTAGCCCGGTGTACTCCGCGTTTACTTCCGGGTCTGTGTACTTGCGTCATTACAGGTCTCACGTGACCCCCTACAGTAAATTATTTTTGTTTATACAAAATAGCGCTGTCCTGCTAGAATGAAATTAACTAAAGTGTAAAACCGTGTTGGGGAGGGAGGATCTCCCTCTAACACCTAAACACTTACATTTGTGCTTCTTGGATGTAAGTTGATGCTTAGGTACATGAAGGTTGTAGTTTGAATGATTCAGTGCGGACTCCTTATAAAAGACAACATCTTGAGACTTACTGCTGGTGAGAGAGCACAAGTTTGAAAAAAATGTATAAGTACGCCATATTTACAAGCACGTAGTTAGTTTAAACATGTTTTGCACACGAGTGTTTTATATTCAATAGCGAAATGTATAGAATGTTAAGTAGAGTAACCATAATTATAACGGTGTGAGATTAAATGTAGAAATGTTGGAGTATATGTGAAACCCTCATGGTTCTCATGTTAAAAAGAGTCATGTCCAAATTAAATGTAACTTTGGATTCCAGTATTTTGTGTAGGCCTTAGGGCAATTCACAGCAAACCTGAACGTGCTGCTAAAATGATGTGAGATAAAGTTGACATGGTTCTTTCAAAATGTACTATTGAACTTAGGGTTAAAAGTATATGCTTTATAGATGTGTTATTTTAGAAACGTATGCTAGTTAAGAATGTTTGCTGTTTAAATCAAGTTAACGTTTTAAGAGTGCAGGAACCTGCTGCATGTAAATCAAGTAGGCCAGAACAGATAATGTCATGTAGTTTAAATCGTCATGTGCTCGTTAGAGGAGAGGTCGTGAGGTGTCCAGTATGGAGCTCTGAGAGTGTTTTATGGCCTAAGATATGGTGAAGTCTGGAATTTGAGGCCCACTGCAGGACGAGCTGTATGCAGGTGCGAAGGTCCTAATCAGCTCGAATGAAAGGGACTTTGTTCAGTGGCGCCTTGCGCAGGCCTGTAGGAGTTTCCAGGAATTTCAGGGGGTATCAGCGCACTGAAGAAGCCGCCTGGGAACCAAGGTCAACTATAACGAGGGTCTTCAAGAGTACCATCATGGAGTTTACCGCGCAAAGATGTACCACGTGAGGGGCGTCCCAAGGGGCGTTTCTATTGGAAATGTGATTTGGTATTAGGGAAAGTGACCCGGGAGGAGAGCAGAGCAGATGATTTTGGGAGCCTAAGGAAGCGGATGGGTAGGCAGATAGGCTGATCAGGAGAGACCCATTATCAGAGAAGAGACAAAGAGAAGTGCGTGATCTTCTTAGGAAATCACCACGGCTGACACCTAGAGGGTAAAGATCTTGTTAAGTAGGGATGTCATTTAGTGTAGTGTAGGGACAGACTAACCTTAATTTTCTTTTCTGTAATGACTTTGAGGTTGCAACTTGTATCCATTTTGGCAAACCTGATGGTTTTCGAGCTTGTGCTTATTATTCTGTTTTTCAGACTCAGATTATTCAAAAAGTTCATGTTCATAGTGATACCGATTTATCTTCTTAATCTCATTTTGAGAAGTTTGTATCTTCAGTTATCTTTGACTTTATATTAAATCTTTAAAACTTAATTTTGGTCAGTGGTCATTTAGAGTGGTGTAAGTTCTTAAATTGATTGTTTACTGCGAGATTACCTTTTACTCAAGACAGGTACCAACGATTCAGTCGACAGGAAATGGGATTTGGTAAGATAATTAGTAACCAGTAATCCCGCGTTAGCAGTTGGTAGCAGAGTGAGGATGGTTATCTTCTTGAGGAAGGTAATCTAGAGAGGTTAGTTTACCCCAAGGCCCGAGACGTCGAGAGACGAGCAGCGGAAGAATCGTGTGCCGAAAGGTGCAGACGGTGCGAGAAAAGCAGCAGTATCGGAGAGTGAGTATAAAAAGGGTCATGCGTGAACAGATTGCGGTGTTTTGTGTTGTATTTGTATTGTAATGTCTTGCGGAGTTGAATGCCTGTAGTGTGAAAGAGAGAAGGTTGTGAGCGCGCGCAACCTGGTAAACTGGTAACCTGGTAAACGGGTGAACTGGTGAAATCTTAAGTTCAGGCCAGAGCTTAAGTGGTTTTGGGTGTATCGAACATCCAGGGTAGTTGTCGACCATAGTACGGAGGTCACGAGGTACCATTGACCGCCGTGGATCCAAGATAGGGGGAGTGTAAGAGTGAGTGTATGAGTAACGGACGCTGGTCGAAAGTTACTGCGTGTGAGTAACCTATCGGAGAAGGCGATTGTCTGGAAGTAAACGGAAAGACATTTCGCCAAGTTAGGGTGACAACTACAGAAAGACTGTGGGCGTACAGTCAAAGAAAGGTGATCGCTTGGACGGAAGTAATCATTTTTCAGAGTATGAATGGGATGCGTGCATGACCGAGGAGACGAGCTGAGAAAGGAGGGGAACTGCTGCGAAGGGGGACGGGTGACGTCGGCTAGAGCCGCGCTCTGATTGAGCGGTTGGTGTGACGTTAGCTAGAGCCGCGCTCTGGTTGGGTGGCTAGAGTGACGTCGGAGGAAAGCCGCGTACGGATAGGCCAGTTAGTGAGAACGGCGCTGAGATTGGTGGAATATCATCAGGAAGTAAACAAACGCGGAGAAAAGAGAAATCATGAAGTGTTTTAAGTGTTTGAAAGGGATTTTTAAACGTAAACGAAGTGAACATTATTACGGGGAAGAGGCTCCCCCAGAGGGTACGCCAGCTCATTATATGGCAACGAATGTGGGGCTGCATAGGATATTGTGGATTGGGGCTTGGAATAAGCTTACGGAAGGAAATGAGGAAATGCAGTTCCCGAAGTATGGAACGTTTAAGTTAGAGGTGTTACATCGGCTAAAAGCAACCATGTCCTCATTGAAACCCTCACCTAGACCAACACAGTTTGAGGCTCTTAATGCATGGATTAAGGCTGCACACGACCGAAATTTGAACAGGCGTCAACAAAGGCTGACGCGATCGGTAAGGGCAGTGCGAGATTCCAAATGGGATGAGGAGGAAAAGCGTTGGAGGGTACAGACTATTGAGGTGGAGAAAATGTATCCGATGAGGGAGGTGTCAGGAGGAGGAAACCTCATGGAAGAAGACGAGGAAAGCGAGTCGGAGGACAATCTGATAAACAGATTGTTAATGGATAGACCACCTCCGAGAGTGGGATTGATAGAAGATAGAGGGCTCGCAAGGGAAGATGGGAATGAGATAGAGGGATATACACCACTCCCTATATCGGAATGGACACCTAGCAAAGGCGGAGAAACACCTCCAAACAACACTGTACAGAGTGTAGTGGGAAGGTTTGTGGTGCAGAAAACGCCAACCACAGAAAGGGTATCGTTTGGTACATATTGAAACCCATCATCATAGTAGTGATTTGTGTAATCACTTTGTGGGGATTGGTGCGTTTGTATCAATGGTATAGAGCAAATAGGTTACAGAGAGCTATGAAGAAACAGGAAGAAGAGTTGACAGCGATGCAGGACACTCAATATAAGAGTCTGAAAGCATTAGAGAGTATGAAAAGAAGTGGTACTGCCCTGTCTTCACTTTAAAGGTTCTACATTTTAGTGTCATGGTAATGATGACCCCTAAAGGTCATCAAAGGGGGGACTGAGAGAGCACAAGTTTGAAAAAAATGTATAAGTACGCCATATTTACAAGCACGTAGTTAGTTTAAACATGTTTTGCACACGAGTGTTTTATATTCAATAGCGAAATGTATAGAATGTTAAGTAGAGTAACCATAATTATAACGGTGTGAGATTAAATGTAGAAATGTTGGAGTATATGTGAAACCCTCATGGTTCTCATGTTAAAAAGAGTCATGTCCAAATTAAATGTAACTTTGGATTCCAGTATTTTGTGTAGGCCTTAGGGCAATTCACAGCAAACCTGAACGTGCTGCTAAAATGATGTGAGATAAAGTTGACATGGTTCTTTCAAAATGTACTATTGAACTTAGGGTTAAAAGTATATGCTTTATAGATGTGTTATTTTAGAAACGTATGCTAGTTAAGAATGTTTGCTGTTTAAATCAAGTTAACGTTTTAAGAGTGCAGGAACCTGCTGCATGTAAATCAAGTAGGCCAGAACAGATAATGTCATGTAGTTTAAATCGTCATGTGCTCGTTAGAGGAGAGGTCGTGAGGTGTCCAGTATGGAGCTCTGAGAGTGTTTTATGGCCTAAGATATGGTGAAGTCTGGAATTTGAGGCCCACTGCAGGACGAGCTGTATGCAGGTGCGAAGGTCCTAATCAGCTCGAATGAAAGGGACTTTGTTCAGTGGCGCCTTGCGCAGGCCTGTAGGAGTTTCCAGGAATTTCAGGGGGTATCAGCGCACTGAAGAAGCCGCCTGGGAACCAAGGTCAACTATAACGAGGGTCTTCAAGAGTACCATCATGGAGTTTACCGCGCAAAGATGTACCACGTGAGGGGCGTCCCAAGGGGTGTTTCTATTGGAAATGTGATTTGGTATTAGGGAAAGTGACCCGGGAGGAGAGCAGAGCAGATGATTTTGGGAGCCTAAGGAAGCGGATGGGTAGGCAGATAGGCTGATCAGGAGAGACCCATTATCAGAGAAGAGACAAAGAGAAGTGCGTGATCTTCTTAGGAAATCACCACGGCTGACACCTAGAGGGTAAAGATCTTGTTAAGTAGGGATGTCATTTAGTGTAGTGTAGGGACAGACTAACCTTAATTTTCTTTTCTGTAATGACTTTGAGGTTGCAACTTGTATCCATTTTGGCAAACCTGATGGTTTTCGAGCTTGTGCTTATTATTCTGTTTTTCAGACTCAGATTATTCAAAAAGTTCATGTTCATAGTGATACCGATTTATCTTCTTAATCTCATTTTGAGAAGTTTGTATCTTCAGTTATCTTTGACTTTATATTAAATCTTTAAAACTTAAT
This sequence comes from Lissotriton helveticus, assembly GCF_964261635.1. NCBI lineage: Eukaryota > Metazoa > Chordata > Amphibia > Caudata > Salamandridae > Lissotriton > Lissotriton helveticus. The sequence goes on from NC_136063.1 coordinate 665,569,253, forward strand.
TTTGGTCAGTGGTCATTTAGAGTGGTGTAAGTTCTTAAATTGATTGTTTACTGCGAGATTACCTTTTACTCAAGACAGGTACCAACGATTCAGTCGACAGGAAATGGGATTTGGTAAGATAATTAGTAACCAGTAATCCCGCGTTAGCACTGGCAGTGGCCTGAAGATATCTGTGTAAATATATACATTTTGCAGCGCTGTCATTCCGTTTAGACCATCAACAGCAGAGTTAAATTTCACTATTAACAATGCCTTTCTCTGGATCATTTGTCTCTCCAGATCACCTCCCCGAGTAGCTGATTCTATTGCTGATATCATAGTCCAATGTAACTCGCTCTCTACATAGTACAGATTATTTCAATGGCTTACCAATGGGGCAAGACGCACCTTTTCCGAAATATGGATTTATGTTGGGTAATTTGTTGTCGTACTTCCTGATTTGTTTTCTCAATGTGCAGCTTTGGGCAAGGGCACAGTATTCCATAAACAACATTTTTTTGTCTTGCAATTGGAAAAAGACTTGTGTTTCCAATTGATGTTTTTGTTTGAAAACAAAGGTCCTTCAATAGTTTGGTTGCAGCAGGTAAATGTGCCATACCTGTGGTGTCCCACAATCGGTGGTAAATTAAATTTTTTTACATAATGTATTTTGATTCTATGTCTTAAAAAATGAGGCCCCGACCACTTGGTTTCCAATGCTTTTCTCTTTTTTGAGTGCAAATAGCGGTTTCGTAAAAGATGCGTCCAGATTTTCAAGCAAGTGCAAATTGTGGTTGATTACCTTCTTCAATTGGTTTGTTTTCAGCAAAATGTGGTGACACATACAAGATGATCAGTGAGGACGGTGTATGAGAGGCATGTGGTGCACAAGTATGAGAATATTTGTTAAATAGGTATTTTATTTTTCAGCTCATTGTGTGTTCTGAGTCCTGAGGAGCGCCCTGTAAGATACAGAATAAGGTTCGAAATGAGCCCAATTGGTACAGTGTTTGGTCATGCCCTTGGTTAAAAGGAATATAAGCAGGAAGTTGAAACACCAGCTTAAAAGGCTGTGTTTTGTATGACAAAATGACATATACTTTTAGAAATTGCAGAACCAGAGCTATTAAGATCTCTGTATTAGGTTTTACATATTGATGAATTGTCTAATTTTGTTTTTGCTTTAAAGAATGTAATTTAATGTAACAATGTTGTTGTGTCTCTATGTTGTGCAATGTTTGTGACAAATTGATGCTCTAATAGATGAAAAATGCATTCTGTAATTTTAAAAAATCGATACAAAATAACTGATGAAAAATAAAAGATATGGTCATATTAAATTTTTTGTGTGATCATGATGTGAGATGGTGAACTCGTATCAGTACTGGCAAGTGTGAAGTTGTTTGACTTTTAGAAAGTTAGGGGCTTATTTATGAGCCCATGCGTCACTTTTGCGCTGTCGGGGCGTCACTTTTTGTGATGCACCAGCAGGGTAAAAAATGTGCCATGTTGTGTCATATTTACAGAGTGATGCATGTAGGTAGATGCGTCACTTTGTAAACCCCTGCGCCACATTACATCTGTGCTAGGTGTAATGTATGCAGGGTGGGCGTTCTGACGCAAGTAAGCCTCGTAGAAGTGACGCAGTGAAATCTATAAGATTTCACTGCGCCACTTCTAGGATGCAAATGCGTCAATATCTTACGCCTGCCTCATGGCAGGCTTAAGACTGACGCAGGCACATTCCACATGGGACTTGCCCATGTGTATTGACCCATTGATGGAGTTGCGTCTCTTTTGTGATGCACTCCAATGCGTCATTTTTTCGCCTACAGTTTCGTCAGAAATACTGACGTATCTGTAACTACTTGCGACATGATGCGTCATACTGGAAATATGACGCATCATTGGTGTTACGAGGAGGGCGCAATGAAAAGTGACACATAGCTGTTTTCTCGCAGCGATGCATCACTTTTCATAAATGAGGCCCTTAGTATTTTCTCGTCCTAACCATTTGGTGCCTGCAGCCTGTTCCTGGTTCACATGACTAGGTGTAGTTGGCAGATGGTCTCTGTGTATTGCTTCCAGACAGCAACACAAAAGAAAGACAGGTATTATTGGCAGGGTGGTGGGCCTATGCGAGTTAACTTTATAAAGTCTGCATTTTCTTATCCTAACCATGGTCCCAACCTTTACCTGGGTCACATAACTAGGTGTAGCTGTCATTTGGTCTTTATGTATTGCTCCCAGATTGTGAGACAAAGGGGAGATAGGTATTGGTAGGATGGGCCACTTTGAGTCAATGACGTGGAGGTGCTGTCACCTACCACACTTGCACAACACAAACGCTCTGCCTGAGCACTCTCACCAAGGGTTTAACACTGGCCGTTTGTGATCCCAGACAAGCTGGAACCAGGACAGGGAGTAAGGGGATGCCGGACACCTTAGAAGTGGAAACCTTCTAGAAGCTTCCTCTACTCCAAAGTGGCCACCAGGTGTAAATATTGGATCTCAGACTCCAACTCTTCAGTACACTTCTGGAACTGTATTCTCTGACAGGAAGAAGGACTGCTGTGCTGGTGCAAAGACTACCACTTTGGTGGGCTGATGCTCTGAAAGACTGCTACCCTGCTCTGCTCACCTGCTTCCCTCCTGTCAGATCTCGGGTTGGTTCCCAGCACACAGCCACTAACCTCCAGGAACAGATCCAGCATGGGGGACACATAGGTCCCAATTCCCCACTGCACCCCCCCAGTAAGGTTGTAAGCGCTTCCTCTGCGTGGAAGCACACAAGGGAAAGGGGAAGTGAATAAAATACCAAAAGAGTAGGGGTCCGCTACTGAGGGCCTTTTTGATCCTCATCTGTAGGAATGCAGACCCTGTTACTTGGAGAAGTCCACAACTGATGGGGTTACCCTGCACAGAGAAGAAATTACAGCAGTTACTCTTCTCGGACTATCAGTTTATGCCAAGCAGAGCCGGAGACGAATTATCCACTCCCTATCAACAGCGATATACTTACAATCTATACCCCGGTGAAAAAAAGCAGTAATCAGGTGGGAAGCAAGTGAAGGAAGCAACTTGGCTGGGAAATGAGTTGAACTGGAATCCAAGGTACAAACGATCCAAAGTAACAAGGTCCCCAAAAGAAATGTATATGCAGAGGTTACTCTCTCCTTGAGAGTGCACACTAAACTATACACAGCCCTGAATCCTCTCTAGTCAATCAAACATGATTAGTTTCTCACTTAACTAGTGGGAAGACAGGGAAACAAACAGAGTACAAGTAGAAAATCTCTTTCCCCAACTGGAACATGACAAGACTCACACAATGCAGGGAAGAGTCTATAATGCAGAAAGGCTTTGAGGCCCAACACTGACATGTGACAGGCTGGGTCACACGTATGTGTATCAGAAGGCAGGACTCTTGAAATGACTGGTGCTCCAATCCTCGGAGTGGCTAGTCCAAAATTCGTCTTAAGTAGCAGAAGCAGGCTCACCTAGTACGCTTTGGATTTCTTCATCCTGTCAGTAGAGAAACCTGCAACTGGATGGCAACGGCAAAGGTGGTGGTTCCCACTGCCTACTGAAGCTCAACAAATGCTGGAAGGCTCCGGTCCTGGAAGGAAGTTGAATGCTGATGCTGCAGCTCCTACTGCCAGTGAAGGCTCAGCCAGAGTGGGAAAGCTCCGGTCCGTGGAGAGCGTTGAGCGTCCTCCTATAAGCTCTATGCGGCAGCTCCTATTGCCCATGAACGATCCTAGCCAGAGCCTGAAAGCTCCGGTCAGTGGAGCAAAATTCCAAAATATCAGCGGTATCACTACGAAGCATCTGGGGTTAGCGGCTCAAATTCTCAATCGACAAGTACCGGTTTGTCCCAAGGGAGGCAATATAAAGACCGCCTCCGCTTGCCTGAGAAACCCGGTGCTTACCCAGTGGCATACTAGGAGTTGTAGTCCATTTACTTGTGCCTATAGCCCCACGGAGGATCATGACACAGAGTGACTCCAAGGGGTAGTTGACTAGCCTCCTGATCAGATGCCTTAAGGAATAACATGCATCCAAAAACCTTGACCTCAGCACCTGGACTCTGCCATCTGTGAGCCTTGAATTTCCAAGGCGTACCATCCCAGTACTGGACCCTTGGAATTGGGCATGAAGGTGCTGCTAGCCTATCTGTGGAATTAGCAGAACCAACCCATCTCAACTGCAGCTTTGTACATCTCCCAAAGAACTGGCCCATCACCTCTGCTGCTCGACGCTTTGCTCTCTGATCCAATGCTGTTGGAACCATATCTGCGCAAGTGCATTGCCTCGCCTAACGTAGCAGGGTGCATCTCCTTACCCGAACCTTGCATCGCCTTTGCTGTGTGACATATCCTTATTGTGGTATTCCACAACTCTTCACAATCAAGACTAAGGTATTCTGTCCAGCAAAATGTAAGGTCTGCACAAAGAATAGATACACAATTTCCCCTTACTGGGAACCAAGCACCCCATGGTAGTGCTGAACTCTCAGGGTAGTGAAGCAGAGCAGTCCAAGACCTACTCAGAGGAGGTAGAGTGGGCTAGTAATCACCATTGACTGGCACACAATAATAAGACTAAATAAATGATTATTTTGCAGTGCTTTTCTTTAGAAAAAAGTAAAGTACATTTACTATGGACACTACTAAATACATGCATTAATTTACAAATACATACCTAAGGCAGATTGAAAATACCCTAGAAGACATTCTGCATTCACATTTGACCCCTAAAGGGTGATAATCCCCAAAATCACAGTACCTCCCCACCTGCACTAGACAGCACAATACAATATGAGTGGATGCCACTTTAAACAACACAGGCGTTGTCAGTGGACATCACATTAAAAAACAATGTATCCACATTAAAACAACCATCATTTCACAAAATCCACATTAACCATGTATAAATGCAATAATCATTGTTAATAAAGCATTTCAAGATGAATCCATAATCCATGTCAACATCAAAGTTTAATAATACATTTAAATGAAACCTGTCATGTGTCTATGCCTTCTTTATATACTGTCAGGTCACATAAAATCTACCCAAATGACCAGCCTAAAGAGGGTTCTTCTCTTCCAGCTGCAGAGCAAAAGCTCCACTAATGGGAGTGCTTGCAATCTAGTTGAATATTAGGGGGGGGGCGGGGTGGGGGGTTATAATTTTGACTATACAGAAACAAAGGGTTACTGTTTCTTTGAAGAAAAATCACTGGTGGGGAGTTGGTGAGTCATTGCTGAGCAAGCGCAGCGCGTGTGTGAGCCACGCTCGAGACACCGTCTTCGGTTGCCGTGGAGACGCATCAGACTCGTCAGTCATTGCGCAGTGAGTACAGCGCGTGCGCGAGCAACGCTCGAGACACCGCTTCCTGTTGCCCTGGAAACACACCAGCTGTCGTCAGAGAGGCTGTGCACGAGTCAGCCGAGGCGAGCGCAACATGTTTCCTTGGTGCTAATGAGAGACGCTCCCTGTGAGTTCCAAGCCTCGTTCCAGAACAGATTCAAGCCTCGTTTTCGCCGGCGACCATCTTTCCTTCAGGCCTTTGTCCTCCAAGCCTCATTTCAACCGAAATTCAAGCCTCGTTTTCAGCGGCGACAATTTTGTCGTCTAGTGTTTACATTACAAGCCTCACTTTGTCTTCCAGCCGTTTTTGGTGATTTTGAATTGGAATTTACTCGTTTGCCCTAAAACTTCTGCCTGGCTCTGTCGCAGTACTTCAATATTGTTTGGACACTTTATGAATGGTAAGAACTGTTACTACAATCTCTTAGTTTTTTGTTGTGCAAAACTTGTGGTTATTTTGTTTTCACTCTACAATCAGTGAACATGGCACAACAATTTGTGGTAACTTTGCCTCCCCAGTTCCTACCTGAACCTGGTGTACCTGAAATACCTTGGGAAGACTGGTATATCATGTTTGACAATTACCTAGAAGCACTTGATGGACAGGAATTTTCACCCAAAAGGAAAAAAGCTATCCTTTTGAGCACTTTGGGCAAAGAAGGGCAGAGGGTCTTTAGATTCCTACCTATCACACTTAGAGCTGGTGGGCATGACATTGATGAGTTTAAGGAAGCGGTTGATCGCTTGGAGATCAGATTTGCAAAGGAAGAGAATCTGATCATGAACCGCTATAAGTTCTATACACAACGCCAAAAAGAGTCAGAAACCATAGATGATTTTGTGGCCAGACTCAGAGAGCTTTCTATAAAGTGTAAGTTCGGTTCTATGAATGACGAGCTCATAAGAGATCAATTAGTCGTCCAGTGCTCAAGTAAGAAAATCCAAGAGAGGCTATGGGCAGCCAAAAATCCTACCTTGAAAGACGCAATTGATCTGGCCAAAGTAATTGAAGAGTCTAGTAAGTGCATGAAGGTCCTTGATTCGCACAAGTCAACTCCTCACCAAGAAGTTTCTGTGGTTACCGACAAAGGTAGCGTTGTGGGGTGTGAGCATTGTTCTGGAGACAGTGTTGCGGTAGTAAAAAACAGACCCAGACCCACTGTCAAGAAAACTTCAGTAAGCAAAGTCTGCAACAGGTGTGGCAGTAGCAGTCACTCTTCCGACGCCAGGTTTTGCTTTGCATCAAACAAAGAGTGTTTGAAGTGTGGGAAAGTCGGACATTTTTCCAAGATGTGCAAGAGCAAAACTAGACAGAGAGTGAATACTGTTGATGACTACTACGCTGATGATTCTGGAGTTGAACCTGACAGGCTTTTGGTCATTGACGATGTTGATGTCATCTGTGATGATCCGAGACAAACCAGACCCAAAGCCATCTTCAAGATTGACTCCCACGAGGTGTTGTTGATGGTTGACACGGGTTCTCGACATACCATTATACCCAAGTCTACTTTCGATGCCTTTTGGGAAGGGGTGAAATTACAGCGTAGTGATATTTCACCTAAGGGTTTCAATGGCCAGAAAATTGAAATCCTGGGTTTCTTTGAATCTGAGATTGCTTTTGAGAAAAGGTCTATTTTTGGGAAAGTTTATGTTTCCATTGATGGCCCGCCTATTCTAGGGTGGGTACATCAATATGACCTCTACATCGTCATCAATCCTAGAGCAAAGAACCAAATTATGGTTGTTGACGATGACTCTATTGAATTCATCTTGTCTGAATTTGGGTCTGTGTTCAGGGAGGAGTTGGGTGAACTTCGGGGGTATGCCCATCTCATTAAGTTAAAGAAGGATAAATATACAACACAGTGCCTCTTGCAGTCCCCCACAACCTCATCGGTGGTGCCTCAGCCCATTTTGGGGCCAATACAAAGCTCCATTTGTAAACCAGAAAGGGCCCCACAGGACATTATAGGGCACTACGTCTGGAAGCAGTAAATATTTGATGAGCTACTCTCCTGCTCTGCTGGTTGGAGCCAGTTTTCCTTTTTTTAGCCACATGCCTCCTGTTATGTTTATTATTTGGGGATGCCTGGTCCCACCCATGCACCCCAGTTGGTCAACACGTTGGGGCAGCTTGGGGAGAACACCCGCAGCTGCCCATGCCTGCTCCCCACACAGCTTGCTCCTTCTCTGCCGGCGTGGGAGGCCGCAGTCTGCTATTTACCCTGCCTGCTCCATGCATGCACTGTGTGTGGTGTGGTGGCTGCCCTGCTTTCCCCAGCATGTGCAGAGGGAGCAGGGATGAGACCACCACTTTGGGGGTGAATGACCGCCATCCCCTTCCTCTGGTGCTGCTTGGATGTCAAGAGATGGGGTACTGGGTCCCTTGTTTCTTGTTGCGATGTGATATGCAATAACACTCCCCCGGTCTTTCCTGCATCGCCCCTGTGGAAAATGTGGGGCCTTCAGGGGAGGAATGATCCTGGGGTGTGGCCGCATCCATGCCCCTAACCTGGGTAAAAATAAAAAAAACACTCCTTTGTGCAAGAGTTTATGAAATGGGGGTGGAATGTTCTAGAAATCAGACACCACTGGCCAAACCGAGGGTGCCACATATCCATCCCACCCCTGTCCCAACCCTCCTGCAGAGCATGCGGGTCAGTCCGAGATGGAGCCGCCCAGAAGTCACTGGCCACATCTCCTCTGAGAGCCTCAGCTCCACCCCTCTTCTATATCAGGGCTTTTCCCACCAAAACTTCAGAGAGGAGCCTCCTCCAATGTTGGCTCCAGTTGTCAGGATTTCCTCCTTTGTTCAGTGGGCCTGGGCAGTCCACAACCCTCGTATAGTGGGACAGCTATATGACTGCAGTTTTTTTCCCCACCTCTTCTTCCTCAGGAATTTAGGGACACACTATTATTTACTATATTTTTGTGTATGGAGGCCATTGTTTTCTCTGCTGTGGAGAAATGTAATTAACTTAACCCAGCAGGGTTCTGATCCTGAGATGATCCAGGGAAATATGAACATTCTGGATACCCATTAAGTGCATATGTATGATCTAAGGCCCCACGTATGTGAACTGGGTGCCCTTTTTCCACCCAAGATTTATACCTCACGGGACTTTGAAGGTCTAATAGAAGCAAAACTGCACTCTGAGGCGGATTTCCCCCATGTGTATAATAAAGTGTCATTGCAGGCAAAACAGTAAACCATACTGACCTTACTTATGAGTGCCCACTAATATTATAAGGCCTACCCTAGGTCAATATCTATCCCTGCAAAGTCCCCTCTGCACCAGGCTACCTGTGCATAGTTACCAGACTAGGCACAGAGGTAGTCTCACACGCAAGGAAAGGGGGGGCCGCTCGGCCCCCACACACACATGGCTGGGCCCGGCCCCCTCCTCCACCAGTGCTGATTGGGCTGCGCGTCCCGCCAGTTGACCCGGAAGCAGTTTTGCGCTTGGTGGGTAAGCCGGTATTTCTTAATTAGGTGTACACGAGTCGCACTTGGTTTGTAGTTTCTCCATCACTTGGTGTTTGGTGAATGGCAAATTCATATGTGGTAGTAGGTTCTTTTTAACAAGTCGGTACCTCAGCACAGTCACGGTTAACCTTTTAAAGGAGCTTCCATTCACATTTCCACCTTGCCCTGTTAGTTCCACAGTACCCTCACTACTCTGTTTCTTTATTTCATCTCTTCATTATTAATCACATTTGATACAGTGCAGTTGTGACTTTCACATTAAAATACTTACATTCCCATTATGGCGATTACTATTTTCACAGTGTCTGAAATACAACTTTGAAGTGCTCACAAATAGAACATTCATTGAATATCAAGGATCAATACCGATTGGAAAGGACCAACCCCTGAAGAAGGGTCCAGTAGTGACCCGAAATGCATTGGGATATGTTTTGATGTTTATCATTTATTTAAGTATTTTTGAAAAGACGCAAGGAATGACATATACATATGTGATTTAACAATGTATTAAGCCAAAGCGTATTTTATGAAATCACAATCTCCAGATTTGTTTAAACTTCATGAATATGTTGTATTATGTACAGTAAAAAACGAATATTTTGAACCAGAACCTTTGCACGGTACATTATGTTTAAATTGGGACAAGTGATATATAAATTTGTTTATACTTTTGTGAAACCTTGAATGGACTTAGGTTGAGCTCCCAGTCAGACCTGGTTACACCAGGTCCTTACAGAGCTGTTGTACAAGGGATTGTGGGCACAATTCATACTGGGATAGCTCCCATACACAAACAAGCTTGATTTACACTTCAAAGAATTGGTTGAAACTAGGTAGGTGTGCAGGCTAGTCAGTTACATTGCAGTTTCACACGGCCCATACACTAGACCAGCACCCACATAATCAAACGTAAAATGGCGTCCTTTAAAGAAATCTCAAACCTCACACTGAATCAGGCAGAAATTAAAGCATATGGTACAGAAGAGGCAGCATCAATCTATTCATTAATAGAACAGGTTCGCACGTTCAGCACTTCTAAAGGAACTACAGCACAGATGTTGAAGCAACTAGAATATGTTATGCGTAAAGAAATCAATCAACGGCTGCACGCGACAACACTCATTGAATACCACAAGGTTAAGAGGATACCGAGAGGTCTTCGAATTGCACTCAAACCTATGCTGTTCAAATTTAACAAGGCGTTCATGATCAAATGGCAGGCAATCCTCAATAAGTGTTCACTTGATCTGATTCTCTTGATAATAGAAGAGTTGTCGCAGATTTTGAATGAGTTAAAGGAAGACATTTACAATTTGCAACAGGAACTTATCAGAACCATACCATCAGAGGATTGGACAAAAATTTTAGAGGATATCAATCGCAGATTGGATACCCATGCGAAAGAAGTGCATGATCGTAAAATACGAAAGTTTCGTAGGGATACGATCGATTATAAATTAGACGAAGTCTATACGTGGGCGGAAGCCTACGCACAAAGAAGATTTACAAGTAGACCGATTCCCAAACAAACATCATCAGAGGAAAGCATAGTACAGGACGAAGACTTGTCTTTACAAAGGGCACCGGCTCCTGTTGTGAGCACAGAATCTCAAGAACCAATAGCATCTGGATCATCCAGAGGCGTGAAACCTTCTTTTTTAGCGGAAGGACAATCAGCAACTCACCCACCCGATTTACCAACAGAAGTAAGACCAAACGGATCAGGAGGGGACAAAGTAGCAAAAAAAGTTCCAGAAGGAGGAAGACCACAGAGAGTAGTCACGAAAAAGGTAACTTAGTGGTGAACATTTCGAGCCAAAAACTGTCGATAGAACAACTGAACATTTTAAATAAAGGGACCTCATTTGTTCCCACCTATGTATCAAATGGTTTGGAAACGGAAATAGCGCTCTTCAAATTCTTACGAAAATTGAGACTCAAATGGTTCTTTCCACCACAACACCAAACGGGTCACAGCGACCCAGGGAAATATTCAAGCCTAAAAGCAAATTCATGTCCCCCATCTCGCACAAAATTTTGGACAATTTTGAAACTCTTGTAAAAAAGGATTTAGAATCCATCAAGTATGAAACACCCAAGCACTCTGATCTTTCGAAAAGAGAAAAACGCATTTTGAATAATTTGAGACAGGACACGTCCATCACTTTTCAACCAGCGGACAAGGGAGGAGCGCTTGTAATTATGGACACTACCTTTTATGATCGAAAGGTAGAGGAGCATGTGCATGACACATCCACATATATTCAACTTGAAAAGGACCCTACTCAGGAATTCAGTGTATTTCTAGATGAGATCATCACCAAAGCAGAAAATGCTGGTACGATTAATACCAACACGGCCAGATACTTGAAAACCACTGAACCGCAAGTGCCACATATATACATGCTCCCTAAAATTCATAAGAGCTTAGAGGACCCACCTTTTCGACCTATCGTAGCTGGATGCGGATCTATACATGAACCAGTTGGACGTTATGTGGATTTCTATTTACAGCCCTTAGTACAATCATGGGGAACTTATTTGAAAGACACCACAGATTGCTTAATCAAATTATCAGAAGTAAACGATCTTATTGACGACAGGATAATACTGTGCACCATAGACGTGGTGGCACTTTATACGTCTATTGCCCACATGGAAGGTTTGGAAGCCATAGAATGGAGACTGTTACAATCAGAGATAGATCAACAATTGTGTGTGTTTTTACTTGAATTGTTACACTTTTCACTATTTCATAGTTATTTCAATTGGAAATCGGATTTCTTTCTGCAGAAAACAGGTACCTCTATGGGGTTTTCAGGAGCGCCATCGTATGCTAACACGTTCATGGCATATTTTGAACAACAGTATATACTTACAGACCACAGATGGATGAACAATTTGATACTTTTTTTAAGGTATATTGATGACATTTTGGTCCTCTGGCGGGGCACCAAACAGGAACTTGTTGAAAGAATTCAAGAACTTAATGAACGCAACCCACGAATCAAATTCACCTATGATATTCAAGATTCAAGGATACATTTCTTGGATATAGAAATACAAAAAACATCACAAGGTATTTCAACCACTGTCTACCGAAAAGCCACGGACGTTAACAATGCGTTGCACTACACCAGTGCACATCCAAGAAATTTGAAGAACCCTTTGCCTACATCCCAATTGATGCGCATCAAAAGAATTTCATCGGATGCAGGGGAATGTGAAAGTTCAATCAAAGAGCAACTAAAGAGGTACACTGATAGAGGCTACCCTCAAAAGGTACTAGAAGCCGCAGATCTACGAGTACGACAAATCGATCGTGAGAGTTTGTTGAAAAAAACTGAAAAGTCACCTAACGAACGCATAGTTTTCGTTATGAAACACTCCACTCAATCACATAGGATCAGACAAATATTGAAGAAGCGGTGGGAAATGATTGCTAATGAACCCGACTTTATCCATATATTCAAAAATTTTCCTATAATAGCACACACCCGTGCTAAGAACATAAGGGAGATACTCAAAAAACCTCAAAGAAACCAGATGGTCACTTTCAAAGGGATGAGAAAGTGTTACAATTGTGGACAGTGCAACAACACAATAGTGAGTAAAACCTTTTCACATCCACAAACTGGTAAAGACATTGTTTTGAAGTTCAGTGCTGATTGCAACTCTGTAGGAGTCATTTATGCTATACAATGTCCATGTGGACTCACGTACGTGGGACGGACATCGAGAAAAATTAAGACTCGAATTATAGAGCATAAAAGCACAATACGCAACAAATCCACTACCTCTAGTCTAGCGACACATTGGATCAGTGCATCACACACTATACCACAGTTGAGATACACAGTACTAGAAGTGGTAGAAAAACACTCAGGAACAGATCACAACGTGGCTTTGTCACGTAGAGAAACCTTTTGGATTAAGAAATTAGGCACCCTCACACCGGGGGGGCTTAATGATCAATATGAGATGCTTTGTTTTTTATGAACAGACTCAATATGAATATGGTTTTATGCAAATGATTTGAAAGGATTGGCATCGTTATCATGCCATCATGAGGCCTTATTATATGATCAGATCCATATATGTTTTGTATATAATGTAAATATGTTTTGCAATGTTTATACTGTTCTTGTGGTAACACATGCCTGACTATACTGTCATTTTGTGACAAATTATGAAAGAGACTGCATATAATTAGTTGATTCAACATGTACTGTTATAATATGATTCAGTAGTTTCGCGGACACTGTTAAATATAGCTTTCATCGCCTATTTCATTGACAACTGTTTAACTCATTGTTTACGTAGTCATTGGGACCGTATTAGTGTTATTTGCACAGCTAGGTTAAGAGCACGATAACAATTCCGATTGTGTTCACTCCAGTTGCATATTGTATTGTTTATTATTTTCTTCTATGTTCCTCTTTCCAAGACATCATGAGTGCACACCTTTTAATTAATTTTTTTTGGTCAGGAGCAACACAACGATTTTTACAGGGTACACTTTAGTTCCATATTTTCTTGTTCAGTATTTTCCACTATGCTTATTTGATAATATGATGAGCGCACACCTTTTATCAATATCATTATTTTTTCACCATGGGATTTAGAAATATTGGCACCTTTCTACACCACTTACAGCTTTGGTTAAGCGTTGAGTCTTCTTTAGCAAATGCTGCATCTGAATATCACTGGGTTTAATTAAAGACATACATCATAGGCAACCATGTCCTTTAACACTTCTCCGTTAGCGTTTGAGTCTGTAAACAGCATTTAGCCCTTTAAGATCACATGCACAGAGAATCGGACATTAGTCAAAGGACAGGGCGTAAGACTATATAATGGAGGTTGCGTTGGACCGGATGTTGTTTCCGGAAGCAGTTACGAGGTCGAGGGTCAGAGCACGCCGCGATATCGAAGGTAGGAACCGTTTAAGCGCTTTTCGCTTCTTGTGATTTTTTATCACACGGGTAAAACGAAGGCGGGTTACTTATGTACTCGCCCCTTTACATTACAGGGAGTTTCTGGCCACCGTGTTTCTGATGCTCCGCAGATCGCGGGAATCATGGAATTTTCATTCACAACACTCGTTTTTTGGTAAGCCAGCAGATAAATATTGTGTTTTGGAGACGTCTCTTTCCTCATGTCATTGGTTGATTGATATATGTATACACGTAATTTGCAGAACCGGATACTTTCGTTGAATCCTTGAGACCGTCCACTATTGTTTCTGCTTGGTGGGTAAGCCGGTATTTCTTAATTAGGTGTACACGAGTCGCACTTGGTTTGTAGTTTCTCCATCACTTGGTGTTTGGTGAATGGCAAATTCATATGTGGTAGTAGGTTCTTTTTAACAAGTCGGTACCTCAGCACAGTCACGGTTAACCTTTTAAAGGAGCTTCCATTCACATTTCCACCTTGCCCTGTTAGTTCCACAGTACCCTCACTACTCTGTTTCTTTATTTCATCTCTTCATTATTAATCACATTTGATACAGTGCAGTTGTGACTTTCACATTAAAATACTTACATTCCCATTATGGCGATTACTATTTTCACAGTGTCTGAAATACAACTTTGAAGTGCTCACAAATAGAACATTCATTGAATATCAAGGATCAATACCGATTGGAAAGGACCAACCCCTGAAGAAGGGTCCAGTAGTGACCCGAAATGCATTGGGATATGTTTTGATGTTTATCATTTATTTAAGTATTTTTGAAAAGACGCAAGGAATGACATATACATATGTGATTTAACAATGTATTAAGCCAAAGCGTATTTTATGAAATCACAATCTCCAGATTTGTTTAAACTTCATGAATATGTTGTATTATGTACAGTAAAAAACGAATATTTTGAACCAGAACCTTTGCACGGTACATTATGTTTAAATTGGGACAAGTGATATATAAATTTGTTTATACTTTTGTGAAACCTTGAATGGACTTAGGTTGAGCTCCCAGTCAGACCTGGTTACACCAGGTCCTTACAGAGCTGTTGTACAAGGGATTGTGGGCACAATTCATACTGGGATAGCTCCCATACACAAACAAGCTTGATTTACACTTCGAAGAATTGGTTGAAACTAGGTAGGTGTGCAGGCTAGTCAGTTACATTGCAGATTCGGTTAGGAACCACGCTGTATTAGACATTTGTTAAGGTTAGCCCACCATACCTGTCTAAACTGGATGTAAATCTAATGTCTGAATTTTGCATTTAATAATTATGTAAATAATGTTAATTTATTACATTTTTAATTTTGTTTCATATTTTAATAAATACGGCCGGGGGGGTCTCGAGCTCGAGACCCCCTGCCTTCCAAAGAATTCTGTTGTTGGTCTGATGAATGTGTAACTGTAGTATGCATGTAAAGGGTGGGCGGGTGGCCGGCAGTCACAGACCATGTAGCCTGCACACATATGCACACAAGTGTACACACTTGTTCACATGTAACCAGCCATCTGTCCCTTACCCTAGCTGTGTCGCAGCAGCCTTACCTTAAAAGACAGATGCTGGAGGTAAACACCTGCAGTCCATTTATCGTGTGATTACCATTGGTGAGACACATGTAGTGAAACTCACCCACAGTTAAAAGTTCAAACCGAGGAATTAAAAAGCAAAAACTCTGGGTGTACTACATAGACGGAACCCATTTTGCAACAGTACTGCACTGCCGCCTATGTAGACTCATTTTGGGGCCTGTACAACAAACCTAACTCTCTGCTGCTCAATCCCCCACCCCACTAGACCTCTACACTTGAGATGTCCCTTGGACTGATCTCGCAATTCTCTCCTCCCATGCCTCTTCTGTGAGCAAGAAAAGCTTACACTGCTGATGTAATTACTACTTATTCTGTGAGGGATGGGAGTCTGCACAGATGATTTCCAATCTGTCCACCAATCATTAGTCTATCCGAACACTCAGTCACTCTTTCATCCCATTCGTGCATGTTTCCACGCACCCAGTGAACCATCCATTCACTCTTCCACTATTCTCCCTTGTATCCATCCAATCATGAACTGATTCACTCATTTATCTATACACTCACTCTTTCAGACAGCCACACCCTCATCCTTCTGTTCCCGCCATTGCCCCATTCTCACATTGAACAGACTCACTCGTCGACATAACCTCGCCGATCAATAAAGAATAACTTTCACTTTTAAAAATAAGCAAATCTTTTAGCATTTTCAGTGATTGCTTCAAATGTTGGCAGTCCTTTCCATATTTCGAAGGTGTATTTGCAGAGGGGAATGTGCATGCGCTGCTCTTACTATTTCAATGTCTGTTAACTAAGATGCCCCTGATAGGTCAATATTTGTAAAAGCGCTTCCTATATTTTCGCCGTGTTTTCATATGTCTGCCAACTCTGGCGTCGGCATGACCTTTAAAGATCAGCCTTGCTGACTTAAATTAAACAAATGCACAAGCTAGACTTCCCTTTGCACATAGAACCTCTACAGTGCAAACACATCCCGGCTATTTGCTTACACTGCTGTGGATTTGTTCAAATCATAATCTCGGTTACTTTAACCCAGGAAGGCATTTTAATAAAGTAAGGCAATTTATTCTACAAACTGATAACTGCAGAAATACACGCCATCTGCGAAGAATGTCAGAGGAAGTCAATAATTGATCTGCTCTTTGTATAATGGTAAATAAAATAAGCCGCATGCAGAACATTGTGGCATTTCTTTGAGCCCTGCACTCAGCAGTAAAGAATCCATTTATTTATTAAAGCAATCTGAATGGCTGTGCCTAGAAAACTAGTGATTAAACCTAGCACACCAATCGTCCACAAGCGGTCCAGTCCAGTCTCATGTCGGACGCACCAAGTAGGCTAATATGCGGAGGACGGAAAAATAGTCGTGTTTCAGATACTTAATTAGAGAAGAGTTATAAAAGAGTCATGCAGACACTTGAAATAATAATGGACGTTCTACCGCATAAAACTTGCATTATTCTACAGGCAAATGCTCGTTAGCTGGTTTTCAGCCATGTGTGGTTCGATGGAAATCGGAAGCCATGGGAAAGGGCGAAAGGTAAAAAAATCAAATACAAATCATTTATTACCTTATTTTTAAATATATTCTTGCAGTTATGATTCGTCAATGTATTTCATCTCTATATGCAGACTGTTTCAAAGATACAGAATAAATAACAGCCTGTAACAAAAAGACCATACATGCATAAAGTTATTACATAATGAGTCCCCCGTGGCAGAAATGCAGAACACGCACCGGATGTTGAGGCGTTTTGAGCACGTACCGGGATTTACCCATGTCCCCTTCCCACATCACACCCAAGTGACAAAGCTCGGGTTCCTGAAGAGATGCACAATTACCGTTAGTGTATTCTATCTTAGCAAAGTGTTTTAACCGCGTCACTCACATTAGACTTAAATGTCCATTCATATGTTTACTGTCACATTGTGCAGCTCAACTTTATACATAAAATTGGCATATCCATTCTCAGTCAGAGAAACGAAAGCTCTAGACTACCGAATGGGTGTCTATTAGAAATGGGATCTCTGGTTGGTTAAGGCTTGTGCCAAAGCCAGGCAGAGGCCACCCCACCACTCTAGTCAGGGCAGGGAAGTTACATGCCAAAGATAACCCCTGCTCACCCCCTTGGTAGCTTGGCACAAGCAGTCAGGCTTATCCCGGAGGCCATGTGTAAAGCATTTGCACACGCACACAGCAACAACATCCCAGTCACACAACAAAAGAAACTCCACACAAGGTTATATCAAAAATAGCCTTTGTTTTCTCATAACACATTAGAATAATAAACACATAATAAACATGGTGCCACCTGGCACTAGGTCATATCTACAAGGGATTATATACACCTGACAGGGTCCACTGGACCACTGTCAGTACCAACACAGAGTGAACTTAGTAAAGGTAAAACATATCATAAACGTATAACCAGTAACCACTGGTAATCACTGTACATCGCATCAGCCTATAACATAAACTACATTATGCACAGTATCACATTAGGCGCAAATTACATTCTGCGCCAACCTCACCAGCATAAACACATAATGCAATCATCTCATACGTCTGAACGCATTATACCCTAATCTCCTAAGCATAACTCACATTAGGGGCATATATCTCACAGTGGAACATAATCTCACAAGCATAGACCATGATATGTAAAACAACCTCATAATCGTAAGAACCACATTTAGAGGTATCAAAACAGGGTGCGTAAATCATACTTACATGAATCACTTTTCCTAGCACCACATAAACACCATTTAGCACATTGTCTCCTAATAAAGACCATAGTAGATATAAATCACATTAGAGCCTGATGCCATACAAACCTCCCAGTCCCCCTGGCCAACTGACCATCTCCAAGGGGCTCCAACGCCCTGTGTTCAGAAGTCAGGGCGCGCTGCCAATGCAGCGGAAGTCAAGGGGGCGCACTTTGGGCAGACGTAAACGTTGCAGCTGCCCACTACTTGCTGGGCAGCTGTGAAGCCATTAGAGGCCAGGGCACCACTGTTCCCATCTGTCCCCCTCAGGGACTCTATAAACAAAACTGTGCCAAAAGGTTGCCGCTGCCCGTGCTGGTGCGGCACAGTTGTGAATCATGGGAAGGGGCCCTGGTACAACTGAGCCCTCGGGGCCTCGCTGGGGCTCTCCAAACAACTATGGCCCCATTGTTGCAGCTGCCCTCTGTCAGGTGGGGCAGCTGGGAAAATCACCAAACTGCTAGGGGCATGGGGAACAGCACGGACCCCTATGGGCCTTTTTAGCACAAGAGACAAATATGCCCCCTTCTTCGGAGCGACCCCCCTATCAGACGGGGCCACTCAGAATCCGCACAGGACTGTCCGGGTGCCTCGTGAGCACCAAGAACAAAGAAGGGAGTTTCCCCCCCCACTCATCGGGGCTCTGGAGACTCACTGGTCTCCTCGGTCTAGACACCAACCTGTGCCTCGGAGGCCTCAAGGCTGCAGCGATATCCTCCTTCACCCAGACCCCCTTCCAGGGACCAGGACTTCTACGGGGAGCCTACAAGGCTCCGGGCGCCCTCTTCGGCAGGCCGCGCTGCTATTGGCCGGCCAGCTGCTTCCGGGTTTGGACCCGCCTGGAGTCAGTCGAGGTCTGCCTGGCTTCTGGGTCTGGTGTAACGATCGGGCAGCAGTTGTGACTACCCCGGGCAATACGGGGTAGGCTCCCATCTTAGGTAAAGGCACTTGCGGGGTGGACACCAAGCATCAAAGAGAAACGCTTGGTGGGCACCCACAATTTGCATATAAAACAATAAGCGGTGGGCACCCGTGATCGTAGAAAATAGAACCGGGGTGGGCACCTGCCTTAGAATCAAGAAGATTTGTAGCATAAGAATGGGGTGAGCACCCGCTCAATCAAAAGCAACCGCAGCATCAAAGCGGGGTGGGCACCCACAAAATAAGGAGAAATGGGGGTTGGGCACCCGCAACTGTAGGCGCCACGGGGGAATGCCTGTGGTGGGGATTCCCTCTTAAAGGGGCTGCAGCTCAGCGCTGCACAGCCCATGCTGTTCCTTTAGGGAAAAAATTCCATGAAAGCATAGCGCTCACAGGGCACAAAGGACTCAGCAAAGGTCCTGGAGGATGATCAGAAAAACGAAGAGGGTTCCAAAAAAAGTCCTTTAAGCATCAGGGGGCAATGCAGGGCCCAGGGAGGCAAGTCCTCATGGCAGCACCAACGGACCCCAACAGCAGCATGCCCCAGCAGGAACAGCACACCAAAACTAAACACTGAACATCTTCATGGGGTCACAGCCCCTATATTTATATTACAAAATCCCATTGTGTCACAGCACAGGGCTTGGGGATACCAGTAAGAACTGGTTTAGAGGGGATTTGGATCACTTTGTTTTGCTCAGCTCCTCTTCCCTTTGTCATGTGGGGGCTCAGTGATCAGACGCACGACAAGGGGTGGAGCCAGCATTGTGGTGGGAAGGCACAGCCCCTTTCAGGTCCCAGGTGCAACTCCTCCCTCCCATCTAGATGCAGATCTCTCTATTCACCACTGGGCTGACTCACCCTGTCTCCTGGAGCCACCCACACCTCTCAGCTCCTGTCAATCACAAGCCAGATATACAATTTATAACAGGCAGGCAGACACACAGCACACAGAAAGGCCAACTTCTAAAAGTGGCATTTCTCCACCAGTCACCATAAATCTGTGGACACCATTGCGCAGCATCTATTTTCACGAGTTCTACATACTAAACTCGCCCCTGCACTCCTCTCAGACCAGGTATTACCAGGGACATACATATCCCTCCTGCCTTCCTATGGGAGGGCAGGCCCATCCCACCACACAGAGAGCGCACACACTTTGCACTGGACCACAGTACTCAAGTGCTCAGAGGCCTAAAATCACCACCACCAGGTTACATAAAAAGGTTAGGAGAACACAAAAAGTTTCGGGGTGAACCTGCCAAAAGGGCCAAGTCCAACAGTGTCAATGTCAAATAACAACAGCATTGAGGTATGACTTCCTGTTGTATACATCACGCAGGGCCTCACCTGCAGCACGTGCTGCACTTGCTTAAGGGCATCTTTCAGGCACACCACTTAAATAATGGCAACTTTTTGACTGAGGATGGACAGAGGTGCCGACAAATTGTTTTTCTTTTCTCTGTGTGTTTTCACATATTTTAGCTGCTGCTGGCACTGTTTTGGTAAATATCCTTTCAACACATCCAGTTATTTATTCATGGATTGTTAATGTTAGCCCATCAGCAGTGAGAAAGGGCTGCCTGCTCTCTCATCCACTGGGATGCTTAAGCCTTGATTGCCTACAAGAAAAATAAGATGAAAGTCAAGACCAGCATTTTATTTATTTATTTTGTATTTAATTTTGATGGGGTTTTTAATAAACATACAGTAAGCAGGTATTTAGGGGGGCAGTGCAATAGAAATTACAGTTGTGAAAACGTCGAAACTGCAGAGCATGTGATGTGAGAGGGACATTCACAGCAATTGTGATAAACAGCGAGCATTCATATATTCATCTTCCACAGCAGGGTTGATGCAGGTTGCACACAAGTTTGATACAAAGACGAAGGTGCAAAACATGACCGGTGCAGACATTCTAATCAAACCCATACTGGGGGAGAGGGTGGGGGGCTAGGGAAAAGCCAATCCCAATGTGACAAGAGACAAAGGTATAGAGCCGAGGCCATGTTTATGTGTAGTTACGATGTGTGTATCTTGTGGAAGTATCGCAGCAAAGTTGAAAGAAGAAAACCAGGAAGTAAGTAAGGGGTTTGTGGTATAATTGAGGTCTCATAATAAACCAGTAGTTAGGGCCATAAGTCCAGTTCTGGAGAGGTTGTGGACAAGTTTGATTCTAGTTCTATGAATTTGTCCAAAGGAGCGCCAAACCACATTTGAGGTTTGCCGTAAACCTGGCTGCTAGATTGAGAGCTATGGGCACCCCTAAGAAACTAAACCCAAGCCAATCAGGTGTGGTAAGACAGATGATTAAAAGATTTCCATTCTGAGAATGACTCTTGCTGCAATTGGCAATAGGAAGTCAAGCAGTGCCATATTGCTGGTGTTTAGGTTCAGCGTGTATCTAGAAGCCCAGGGGCATTGTGCTGCCATGGGAAATCTAAGGCTATGGTTATGTCAAATATAGCTTAGACCTGTTTCTGTTTCGAATCCCAATAAGAGTGAATGAGTGGGCAATAGAAAAGCATGTGTTGTTGTGAAGCTACTGATTTAGGGGCTCATTAGGAGGGCGGACGGAAACGGGTACCGTCCGCCATGCTCGTGGCAAAATCACTCCCGACCGCACCGCACCGCATCGATTAGGATATGTAAGTCAAGAAACTCCGACCGCGGTGGACGGATCGCATCAAACACCGTCCGCGGCGGACGGAACACATCAAACACCGTCCTCGGCGGACGGAACTGAAAGAACATCCACCACCACGGACAAACATGACCGCGGGAACAGGCCCAACTGCCGCTAGACCTGCGGAAGGTCCGGCCGCGCGATTAGGATAAAGCCGCCATTCCAACGGAACTCACCGCCGTCCTCCAACGCCGCGAAAACAATACTTCGGAAAACGGACCATGACTGCGAAGGACCACACAAACACCATCCCTGCCGTCAAACCGATTACAAAATGGCAGACGGAAGTAAATAGAAAACACACTAAACAGAACACCCAACCACCTGAAACACCCACCCCCAGCAACTACACGCCCCAATGACACCCCGCCAAACACCGAAAAATGCACCAAAATCACCATACCCACAGAACACCTGATTGCCAACAACCATTGGGACACCATCACCACACAGAGTATAAAAATAATCCCTCCCACTACCACAGTCCTTTGCATCACAGCATAGCTGCAAGCAAGATCCACAATACCACGAACAGCAGACACACACAAACACACATACAACCTGCACACAAACACACACACCACACAAACCCACACAACACCATCCCTACACACCACACACCTGCACAACCCACCCCACCCCACCAACACCTTGAACATCACACACCATGGCACCAAAGAAAAATCCCAAAATCACAGACAGTGAGTTGAAGGTCATGGTGGATGAAATCATCCGTGTCGAACCACATCTCTTCGGCAACCTAGTCCGGCAGACCACCTTGGCAACCAAAAACCACACGTGGGACAGGATAGTGACCAGAGTGAATGCGTCAGGGACCGTGCCACACACCAAACACGAGATCCAGAGGCAGTGGCACGACCTCAAGGCAAGGGTGAAAGGCATCAGGGCGAAGAACCACCTGCGGGCACACCACACTGGCGGCGGCACTCCCCCGGAGCCCATACCATATGCAGAATGGGAGGAGAAGGTGCTGGGCATACTGCACCCTGAGAGCCTGGAAGGAATCGAGGAGGGACAAGAGGCTGGTAAGTACAAACCAATCACCACTATCACACTGCTGTGGTCTGCCATGCACATCTGCCAACACACATCTCCCTGGCCCCAATCCATGCATGTGGACCACACAGTCACCCAAATGTGAAGTCCTGGCCTCAAATGCACACACCATGACCAAACACAAATGTTGCCTCCTACCTTCCCAGCCTTGTCAAAGCAGCCAGCACTACAACTCCCAACAGGCCCCCATGTCCACAGGGAGGGTGGTGGTGGGTGGGGGTGTGAAAGAGGTG
Organism: Lissotriton helveticus; assembly: GCF_964261635.1. Taxonomy (NCBI): domain Eukaryota; kingdom Metazoa; phylum Chordata; class Amphibia; order Caudata; family Salamandridae; genus Lissotriton; species Lissotriton helveticus. Next base: position 665,592,298 of record NC_136063.1, read on the forward strand.
GGTGGGGTATGTGAGAGAAGTGGGTGGGGTGTGTGAGAGACCAGCACTACAACACCCAACAGGCCCCCATGTCCACAGGGAGGGTGGTGGGGGTGGGGGGTGAGAGAGAGTTGGGTGGGGTGTGTGAGAGACCAGCATTACAACTCCCAACAGGCCCCCATGTCCACAGGGAGGGTGGTGGTGGATGGGGTGTGTGAGAGACCAGCACTACAACTCCCAACAGGCCCCCATGTCTACATGGAGGGTGGTGGTGGGTGGGGGGTGTGAGAGAGATGGGTGGGGTGTGTGAGAGAGGTGGGTGGGGTGTGTGAGAGAGGTGGGTGGGGTGTGTGAGAGACCAGCACTACAACTCCCAACAGGCCCCCATGTCCACATGGAGGGTGGTGGTGGGTGGGGTGTGTGAGAGACCAGCACTACAACTCCCAACAGGCCCCTATGTCCACAGGGAGGGTGGTGGTGGGTGGGGGGTGGGGGGTGTGAGAGAGGTGGGTGGGGTGTGTGAGAGAGGTGTGTGGGGTGTGTGAGAGAGGGGGGTGGGGTGTGTGAGAGACCAGCACTACAACTCCCAACAGGCCCCCATGTCCACAGGGAGGGTGGTGGTGGATGGGGGGCATGAGAGAGGTGGGTGGGGTGTGTTAGAGAGGTGGGTGGGGTGTATGAGAGAGGTGGGTGGGGTGTATGAGAGACCAGCACTACAACTCCCAACAGGCCCCCATGTCCATGGGGAGGGTGGTGGTGGGTGGGGTGTGTGAGAGAGGTGGGTGGGGTGTGTGGGAGAGGTGGGTGGGGTATGTGAGAGACCAGCACTACAACTCCCAACAGTCCCCCATGTCCACATGGAGGGTGGTGGTGGGTGGGGTGTGTGAGAGAGGTGGGTGGGGTGTGTGAGAGAGGTGTGTGGGGTGTGTGAGAGAGGTGGGTGGGGTGTGTGAGAGACCAGCACTACAACTCCCAACAGGCCCCCATGTCCACATGGAGGGTGGTGGTGGGTGGGGGGGTGAGAGACCAGCACTACAACTCCCAACAGGCCCCCATGTCCACATGTAGGGTGGTGGTGGGTGGGGGGTGTGAGAGAGGTTATTGATTTGTAATGTTGGTACCAAAAACATGTCATGTCCACAGCATTGATCATGATAATCTTGTCCCTCAGGTGATCGCAACTTGACTGGCGAAAGCAGCAACCGCCAGCACCAGTCGCCCCCCCTCACAGCACGGACTCTGAGGACGAGCCCATTGCCAGCTCAGGCGCAGAGGACGATGTGGGGCCAAGCAGACTTCCAGGGCCATCAGGCTCCTAGGACATCACTGCCTGAACCACCTCGGCCTGTGCCACCACACCACCACCTGCCATTGTGAGCTGTGGAGCCACCACCACTCCTGCCTGTGCCACCCTGCCTTACCCATCGGCCGATGATGGACCATCAACATCCCAGGCAAGCGGGAGAGTGGACGTGAGAGGACACAGGTGAGGGCACAGCTCACAACCAGGAGTGCAGTTGTCTGACGAGGTGGGGAAGGACACCCACCCCATCCTGGCGCCGAAACCCTGGAAGACATCGCCAGAGTCAATGCCTCCTATGAGCGGTCGCAGGCACAGTCTGATTGGGCCCACCAAGACTCACAAGAGAGCAGTCAACTGTTGCAGTCAATTGATACCCGCATAGGCCAAATTGTGGACCTCATGGGCCAGCAAACTGCTCTGTGGAGGGACTGGCTATCCCGTGCCGCACCACCACCCCCTCACCCAAGTGCCCAGCGGGACCGTTCACCAACACCACCGCCACACACACCTGAGCCCATGGACAGGAAGGTGGCCCCTGACCAACCTGCCCCCACAGCTGTCTCCGCTCCGGCTCCAAGACGGAGGGGCCGTCCGAGGCTGGATCCAGGTGAGAGCAGTGGTGTTGCCCCATCTACCCGCTCTAAGAGGGGGCGCCAATGACTTCACCCTTGTCCGAGCCTGCCATTCACCCTGCAAACTATCCTGTCCCACAATGCCAAGCATTGCCACAGGTCTGTTGCACTAGCTGGACATCACACATTGTGTTGTCCCGACGGTGTTTCATCTGCCATGACCTTCAACTCTCACTCCCCCACCAACACTTCTTTGTAAATATGTACCAACATCAATCCTCAACCTGTAAATAAACATCACGTAAACACTCAATGATGTGTGGCCTACATGTTTTAATCACATGATTGTCTTAGAATGTAACGTTACCAGGTGCAGGGATCAATGTTTTTGGGAATCATGCCTCTGTGGGAGTGACCTAGGGATAATGAGAGAACAACAAACACAGGTCAGGAAAGAGATTCACACCCATCACAACACACTGTACTGCAACATCCCACAAACCACACTCATCACCAATTAAGTGGATCACAGGACACACATCAGGGAGCATTGCATGTACACCATCTTCCACACACATTTGCAAACAGAACATACCAGAACAGGCATCATAGACACACCACATCCACACTCCACCAGCAAACATACATCACGCATTGTCTGGCTGCACAAGCGGTAGTTACTCACATTCAAGGGAAATAGCGATCAATGAGCTGACGCCTCTGGTCCACATCTTCTTCCTCACCACTATCCTCATCAGTCGACATGGGTGGGATGGGAGGCCGAGCAACCTGTTGGTCTTCAGGGTCCATGATCAGTTCAATGTTATTGCGCAAGGCCAGGTTGTAGAGCATGCTTAGGGCGAACAAAGCGATACAAAAGGGGAAGATGGACGGAGCGTTTGAGCAAATCAAACACTCACCCCCAGTCAACTGATCTGGGTTTAATCCATCACCATTCTTTAGCCCACTCAGCCACCCCATTTCAGACATGGCTATATGCAAATCAGTCTGACCCTGTGCCTCATGGGAACGGTCCAGCCCGAACTGCCAAGCCATGTCTTCCATGGACCTGAAACAAGCATCCTGGGACCGGTTTCGGATTCATAATCCTCATCAGCCAGGCTATCTTGAATCCAGTGGCCAAGTGAGCAAGGGACTCACATCTGAGCATACCCTGCCACACTTAGGGCGAACAAAGCAATACAAAAGGGGGTCCCAGGATGCTTGTTTCCGGTCCATGGAAGACATGGCTTGGCAGTTCGGGCTGGACTGTTCCCATGAGGCACAGGGTCAGACTGATTTGCATAGAGCCATGTCTGAAATGGGGTGGCTGAGTGGGCTAAAGAATGGTGATGGATTAAACCCAGATCAGTTGACTGGGGGTGAGTGTTTGATTTGCTCAAACGCTCCGTCCATCATTCCCTTTTGTATCGCTTTGTTCGCCCTAAGTGTGGCAGGGTATGCTCAGACGTGAGTCCCTTGCTCACTTGGCCACTGGATTCAAGATAGCCTGGCTGATGAGGATTATGAATCCGAAACCGGTCCCAGGATGCTTGTTTCCGGTCCATGGAAGACATGGCTTGGCAGTTCGGGCTGGACTGTTCCCATGAGGCATAGGGTCAGACTGATTTGCATATAGCCATGTCTGAAATGGGGTGGATGAGAGGGCTAAAGAATGGTGATGGATTAAACCCAGATCAGTTGACTGGGGGTGAGTGTTTGATTTGCTCAAACGCTCCGTCCATCATTCCCTTTTGTATCAGGTTGTGGAGCATGCAGCAGGCAATCACGACTTTGCATACTTTGCCTGGTGAGTATGGCAGGGCCCCTCCGGTTTTGTCAAGGCAGTGAAACCTAGACTTCAGTCCAAAAGTACGTTCTATCACTCGACGTGTCCTCCCATGGGCATCATTATAACGCAATTGATCAGGGGTAGTAGGATTCCTGATGGGGCTCAGCAGCCACGGCCGGTTTGGGTACGCAGAGTCGCCTAGGTGGGGGGATGACAGACACAAATATCATTACCAGGATTGGTGGGAACACCATGCCACACATACAACACAATTGTCCTCACAACACACTGACAACACAATTGTCCTTTCAGAACACTCACCTACAAGCCACGCACGTTCTGGAAGCAGATTAGCCATCAGTTGGGGGACAATGCTGCTCCGCATGATGTGGGAGTCATGTGCGGAACCGGGAAATCTGGCACACACATGTGAGATGATGTTGTCAGCCAGGCACACCACTTGCACGTTGATCGAATGGTAGTGCTTCCTATTCCTATATACAGCTTCACGTGCCTGGGGTGGTATGAGACCAATATGTGTTCCATCAATGGAACCCACTACGTGTGGTAACTGGGCCAGGGCATAGAAGTCCCCTTTGACTGCTGCCAACTCTGCCGGACGTGGAAAATGGATGTATTCCTCCTTGTAAAGCATCATTGCATTCAGAACATCCCGCAGTACCATGCTGAACATGGATTGAGACATCCCTCCGGCATGACCAACTGTGTACTGGAAAGTGCCAGTCGCATAGAAATGAAGTGCCGCCATCACCTTTGCTGTGGGTGTGAAAGCTCCAGGATATGTCCTGCGTGGCTGCAGATGAGGTGACAATTGTGTGACAAGCTCCTGCAGTCTCAGTCGGTCAAGCCGGTATTTGCGGATCACCTCCTCGTCAACCATGTCCTTCAGCACAGTGTATGGTCGATGCACATTTGGAGCCCTCCTGTGTGGGTGTAGATGGCAGCAGATGTCAAATGACCAACAACGCATAGCTGTGCAACACTATCACATCTTGAACAACACAATGCTAATAATACATGTTGCAGACAGTGATAATATGGGTGACCGGACCAATATTTAAGGCAATACACCTGACTACACACACAATGTACGACCACAAAGAACATCCTGTGGGCTAACATGTACAATGTAACGTGCACACATGTTCAAACATCTTGCAACAACACATGACTGAGGGCCCATATGTGGACAATCGTCCCCACAGACACACATGTACGTGCACACACAACATGAAATTGGAACACACCCTCCTTGTCTTCATGCACCCATGAATACACCTACAATGGCCCCTCAGCTGACATGCATGGGCACACAACAACAGACACGCATACACAGTATGCATGTACACACCCATCATTGTTACTTGCACACACAAACCACACACTCACAACAGCTAATGAATGTGTGTACACACCCTTGCGGTACTGTGTAGATGTGTAGAAATGTAAACGTGTTTCCCCAAAACCAAGACGTCAACACGTCGCCATGCACATCTGAGGCAACTTGGACCCACATCACTCGCCTTTGTTAACCACTGGCAAGGTCAACAGTATGAGCACACATGCAACAAATGGAAATGAATGTGCACGTGGACACGGTCCATAGACTTCACATCAATATTCTTCCAGCATTCCGGACATGTCCTGACACACACGTACAACTAAGAAGATTACATGTGTGCGGAGACATGCAGTGTGTGTACATACGCCATCTGGGGACGGCTTCCACCAACACAGAGGATGACCGTTTACACAGCAATTAAGCATGACATATGCTGTATGTTCAAAGACCATCCCGGTTACACCCTGCAAAATGCATGTGCGCACTACCGCGACGGTGCATCATTTGAAATCAATCACTCACTGGCACCACTATGGCGGTGCACGCATTCCGCGGGGGCGGTGCAGGCCAACACATACATTGGATGATGCAATCAGAGATGGCAGTTGAGAAACCCCCTTACAGTGTTATTGCGGCACCCACCGCCAGTCCAGGCCAGTCACCCACCACCAATCCCGGCCTGTCACCCACCGCCAGTCCAGGCCTGTCACCCACCACCAGGACTGGGCGGTCACCCACCGCCAGTCCCGGCCGGTCACCCACCACCAGTCCTGGCCGGTCACCCACTGCCACGACTGGGCGGTCACCCACCGCCAGTCCCGGATGGTCACCCACTGCCAGTCCCGGCTGGTCACCCACCGCCAGTCCAGGCCAGTCATCCACTGCCAGTCCAGGCCGGTCACCCACCGCCAGTCCAGGCCGGTCACCCACCGCCAGTCCTGATGGTGGGTGACCGGCCTGGACTGGCGGTGGGTGACCGGCCTGGACTGGCGGTGGGTGACTGGCCGGGACTGGCGGTGGGTGACCGGCCGGGACTGGCGGTGGGTGACCGGCCTGGACTGGCGGTGGATGACCGGCCAGGACTGGTGGTGGGTGACCGGCCTGGACTGGCGGTGGGTGACCGGCAGAGACTGGCGGTGGGTGACCGGCCGGGACTGCATCATCCAATGTATGTGTTGGCCTGCACCGCCCCCGCGGAATGCGTGCACCACCATAGCGGCGCCAGTGAGTGATTATATTCAATTGATGCACCGTTGCGGTAGCGCACACATGCGGTTGCCGGTGTGTGAGCGTGACGGTCTGTGCACATGTAGCCAATGGGAACAGGTTACGCGTTGCGCGTAAGCGCATTCAAAAATTGCGGAAGATGTGCACCGCCACACCAGTGCGAGTCATTGGCTCTTTTTGAATGATGCATCCAGGGAAAACCAATTGCTGCAGACGTGTGCCACTGATATGAGCTGAGGGCCCTATATATGTGTGAAGATTTTCTGCACACATTCACTGCTTCCAGCCACTGCTGCCTGCGACCGTCACCTCCACCTGCTGCTCCTGAGCTATCCAACAACTGCTGCCTGCGACCGTCACCTCCACCTGCTGCTCCTGAGCTATCCAACAACTGCTGATGTATTACCACAGTCCAGGACCTTGCCATGTCGAGAGTGCGTGAGATCCGGTCTCGTCCCTTCACCGCAGCGGAGCTGGATGTCCTTGTGGACGGTGTGCTCAGCCACTATGAACGGCTCTACGGTGCCCCCGGACAGGTGGTAAGTAAAGTGGGCAACATGTTGGTGGGAATGAGGTGGTCACTGACTCCTTGCTTCTGCAAGCTTGGCGGTGTGCTGTGTTGTACTGCGCATGGGTGCATGAAGATACGTGTTTCTGCAATGTTTATTAATGTCAAACAGTCCACTGACGTTCCCCTCTTGTCTCCCATCCTGGTAGGTGAAGCTGCACCTTCGCAAGGCCGTGTGGAGGACCATAGCACGTGATGTACGGGCAGTGGGGCTGTGCAATAGACGACACACACACTGCCACAAGCGCTGGGACGACATATCCAGGCTCAGCAAGAGTGTTGCGGAGATGACACTGGGGATCATTCCAAGAACAGTCCGCCTTGCCCGACGCACCATGACCCCTCTAATGCACCGCATCATTGCTGTGACGCATCCTGAGCTGTCTGCCCGGCTGAGAGGGGATCAACAGCAAACTAGCGGTAAGCAGACTGTATGTGTCTGTAACTTGTGAGTGCATGCATGTATTCATGCTCAGACACAGTGTTGACATCCGTGGTGCGTATCTTTTGCATATATTGCATGTTGGTGGCATTAGCAGAGTGAGCGGTAGCACCCATGTCCGCCAGGTGGACAAACCAGTTGATTTGTATTTGAGGGTTCCAGGACATGCCGTTGAGGTCTGGTGTCCCATGGCATGACATGTGTGGTGGTCTGCATGCACTTGCCCTGTTTGTATGATGTACATGTTTCACAGACACCCACGGATCTATGATGTGAGGATGTGTGGTAGGGGTGGTTCGTGTACAGGATGGGTGCTACATGTCAATCGACTGTAAGGAACGGTGTGACTTTGTAACCTTCAGTACGTGAGTGTGGCACTTAGGTTAACATTTCTTCCCTCTCTCTTCCAGCTTTGGCCGAGGGCACTAACACACAGACGACGGAGATGAGTGGTGGCAATGCATCCGGATCCGAGATGACACACACGCAGACTGACACTGAAGAGGGCAGCCACGGAGAGGGGGACAGAACTGTCCCTGAGGACTCACATGTGGAGACAACATCTTCCTCCTCCTCAGAAAGTGTTGGTGAGTCATCACTGTTGTCACAGACAGGGAGTGGGCAATCAACACCTTCAGTCGGAACACAGCACACAGGGCCCACACTGCCACCCACGGCAACATGTACTGCTCATGCTCGCCAGAGGAGGGGGAGCAGAGTGGCCTTCGGTGCAGGCACCGCTGCCCCTGCCCCTGTGACACAAAGGGCACTTTGTGCTGAGGCAGTAGATCTGCTGCGACAGCTGTGCGTAGGGCAGACCAACATGATCAATGCATTCCAAGACCACAATAGGAAGTTGGGGCAGGTGGTGGCATTCATGGAGGGGATGCATGGCGATGTTGCTGGTCTCCACAGAACAGTTCAGTCATTGGCAAACACTGTGTCTTCAGCCATTGTACAGTCGCATAGACAGTGTGCTACTTCTGTACCACCATCCACAACACGTGATGTTTCAGGGGAGAGTGATTTATCAGACCCGGCCTCTTATTCAGGTTATTTCACTAGGAGCAGCCACAGGCAGCAAGGCAGGGCACGGAGGGCACAGACACCATCCCCTAGGACTGGGATAGCATTCTCCAAAGACGACGTGAGCTACACTGGAGTTGACACACAGAATCATCAAGGGGTGTTGGGGGAAATGGCTTCACATGCTACACAGGCATCCCCCACAAAAGGAACTCCCAAGGCAAGGGCATAGCCCAAGTCCAGGGACACTCCCAAGGACAGTGACAGTACAAAGGAAAGGGCACCTCCCAAGAGCAGGGACACTCCCAAGGACAAGGTAGCTTCAAAGGAAAGAGCACCTCCCAAGAGCAGGGACTCTCCCAAGGACAGGTAGCTTCAAAGGAAAGGGCACCTCCCAAGAGCAGGGACACTCTCAAGGACAAGGACACTACAAAGGAAAGGGCACCTCCCAAGAGCAGGGACACTCCCAAGGACAAGTACACTACAAAGGAAAGGGCACCTCCCAAGAGCAGGGACACTCACAAGGACAAGGACACTACAAAGGAAAGGGCACCTCCCAAGAGCAGGGACACTCCCAAGGACAGTGACACTACAAAGGAAAGGGCACCTCCCAAGAGCAGGGACACTCCCAAGGACAAGGTAGCTTCAAAGGAAAGGGCACCTCCCAAGAGCAGGGACACTCCCAAGGGCAAGGTAGCTTCAAAGGAGAGGGACACTACAATGGACAAGTCTGCACCCAGGGACAGGGCACCACCGAGGGATCAGGGACATTCCAGAGACAGGACACCTCCTACGTCCAAGGCACATCCCATGGCCAAGGGGTCTCCCATGGACACCAGTTCCATCAAGGACAGGCATATATCACCCCTGGCTGCACTGAGGCTGATGTTTAAGGAACATACAACACATGTGTCAGCGGTGGAGTCCCCCCATACCTCTACACCCACCCACGCCCCGCTGAAGCAGAGGAAGGAGTACACTGGTGTTGCATCCCCCATTATACATGATGCAGAGGGCAGAAGCCAGGCCCACAGCAAACGACAGGCAGGGTTCAGCACGTCCCCAGAGAGCAGACCACCACAAGCACATGATCCACCTTTGATGTCTGATGATGCCACTCCACTTACCAGTCCTGTCATGTCCGGGGTGCCCCTACATTTCACAAAGAAACAGAGGCACACACCAGTGACACCTGACCACCTCAATGTCGCTCCAGCACAGCTTTCCCCAGCTCCCAGGGCCACCCTGCCTCCTGGCCCATACAGCCCTGTGGTTCATCATTTCAGTGGTCCTAGTGGGTCAGCTGCAGTTCACTCTCATGTGTCAGATAGTGGCACTGTGTCTATTGTACGCTGTCATGCATCTTGTAGTAGCACTGTGTCAGTTGTGCCCTCTCCTGTTGCAGGTACTGGCACTGTGTGTGTCCGCCACTCTCATGTCTCAAATGCAGGCATGGTATTTGTTGGTCAGTGTACTGGGACATGTCCTGGTAGTGTGTCTGGGTCTATGGCTCATGTGTCAGTCAGTAGATCTGTGGCTGTGTCTCACACTCCTGGTGCTGGTGCTGGCAGTATGTCTGGGTTTATGGCTCATGTGTCAGTCAGTAGATCGGTGGCTGTGTCTCACACTCCTGTTGCTGGTGCTGGCGGTGTGTCTGGGTCTATGGCTCATGTGTCAGTCAGTAGATCGGTGGCTGTGTCTCACACTCCAGTTTCTGGTGCTGGAAGTGTGTCCGAGGCGAGTAGTTCAAGCACTCCACCAGATTCTGTGGTGTGAGGTTTAGTTGCCATCACTCACATGTCATTTTACTTTGTGTGTAGATTGACGAATGTAACCACCCTGACATTATTATTGTCCTTGTGACGGGTCGCTTGACACACGTACTTGGGTAGCCAGTGATGTACCTGCTCTGTTGGCTACAATGCCCTGTTGCTGTTCTGATCCTGCATCCTGCCCTCTCATGTGCTGCCTCTGATGTACCTGTTCAGTGCAATGGACTGTTGATGCACTTAGCCCCTCTCATGTGCTGCCAATGATGTACTTGTTCTGTGCAATGGACTGTTGATGCACATTTCCCCTCTCACGTGCTGCCTCTGATGTACTTGCTCTGTTGTAAACACTGCCCTGTTGCTGTTGTGATACTGCATTGTGCCCTCATGTTCTGCCTCTGATGTACCTGCTCTGTTGTAAACACTGCCCTGCTGCTGTTGTGATACTGCATTGTGCCCTCATGTGCTGCCTCTGATGTACCTGTTCAGTGCAATGGACTGTTGATGCACTTAGCCCCTCTCATGTGCTGCCTCTGATATACCTGTGCCTTGCCATGGACTGTTGATGCACATTGCCCCTCTCAAGTGCTGCCTCTGATGTACCTGTTCAGTGCAATGGACTGTTGATGCACTTAGCCCCTCTCATGTGCTGCCAATGATGTACCTGTTCTGTGCAATGGACTGTTGATGCACTTAGCCCCTCTCACGTGCTGCCTCTAATGTACCTGCTCTGTTGGCCACAATGCCCTGTTGCTGTTCTGATACTGCATTCTGCCCTCTCATGTGCTGCCAATGATGTACCTGTTCAGTGCAATGGACTGTTGATGCACTTAGCCACTCTCACGTGCTGCCTCTGATATACCTGTGCCTTGCCATGGACTGTTGATGCGCATTGCCCCTCTCACGTGCTGCCTCTGATGTACCTGTTCAGTGCAATGGACTGTTGATGCACTTAGCCCCTCTCACATGCTGCCTCTGATGTACCTGCTCTGTTGGCCACAATGCCCTGTTGCTTTTGTGATACTGCATTCTGCCCTCTCATGTGCTGCCAATGATGTACCTGTTCAGTGCAATGGACTGTTGATGCACTTAGCCCCTCTCATGTGCTGCCTCTGATATACCTGTGCCTTGCCATGGACTGTTGATGCACATTGCCCCTCTCACGTGCTGCCTCTGATGTACCTGTTCAGTGCAATGGACTGTTGATGCACTTAGCCCCTCTCATGTGCTGCCAATGATGTACCTGTTCTGTGCAATGGACTGTTGATGCACTTAGCCCCTCTCACGTGCTGCCTCTGATGTACCTGCTCTGTTGGCCACAATGCCCTGTTGCTGTTCTGATACTGCATTCTGCCCTCCCATGTGCTGCCAATGGTGTACCTGTTCTGTGCAGTGGACTGTTGATGCACTTAGCCCCTCTCATGTGCTGCCTCTGATATACCTGTGCCTTGCCATGGACTGTTGATGCACATTGCCCCTCTCACGTGCTGCCTCTGATATACCTGTTCAGTGCAATGGACTGTTGATGAACTTAGCCCCTCTCAAGTGCTGCCTCTGATGTACCTGCTCTGTTGGCCACAATGCCCTGTTGCTGTTCTGATACTGCATTCTGCCCTCCCATGTGCTGCCAATGATGTACCTGTTCTGTGCAGTGGACTGTTGATGCACATTGCCCCTCTCACGTGCTGCCTCTGATGTACCTGCTCTGTTGTAAACACTGCCCTGTTGCTGTTGTGATACTGCATTGTGCCCTCATGTTCTGCCTCTGATGTACCTGCTCCGTTGTAAACACTGCCTTGTTGCTGTTGTGATACTGCATTGTGCCCTCATGTTCTGCCTCTGATGTACCTGCTCTGTTGTAAACACTGCGCTGTTGCTGTTGTGATACTGCATTGTGCCCTCATGTTCTGCCTCTGATGTACCTGCTCTGTTGTACCCAGTGCCCATGCTCTTGGGTAGTGTACGATTATACCAATATTCTGTTTAATAAAGCAAGTCAATCATGTGTCGTGGTTTGTCGTTGTCATTCCTGGTACTTGATTTGTTGATATATTGGTGCGATTGTAAAGGCAGTTTCACAAACATGACACTCCCCCTCCCTACGTCACAGCCCTGGAAGGTATTCCTCTTCCGACGTCAATTGGTGTGTTGGCGTACCTGCATCGTCGTCGGTGATGGGCCATGACTTGCTGGTGGTGGAGCACGAAGAGTATCGGAAATGCGTGTAGCGCTGGGTCCATGACGGCGATCTGCTTGTGGTGTGTATCTCCGCTGTGGTGAGTCCGCCGTGTTCAGGTAGGTTGTTTTTCCACAGCGATTTGATGTGTGTTTTCCGCCATCGTGATTTGGAGGACGGTCGGAGACGTCATTCCGTACGGCTGTGTGTCTGGATTGGGTGCGTCTGCCGCGGGGTCGGGTGTACTTCCGCGGCGGTGCGTGCTCTTCCGCCGCGTACGGACTTTTGACAGTGTTTCCCATCCTAATATGGCGGACGGAGTGACCGCGGCAGGCGGACAGGAAAAAGGCATTTTCCGCCTACTCCAGGCCGGCGGTCCCCCTTCCGTTCGCCATCGTAATCGAGCCCTAAGTTGGGTTCCACCAACACAACTTACTAGGAACCCTGGGTCGACAGATCTTTTTTTACCTGCTGAGAAGTATAAAGGGGAGAACCATTCATAACACCAATTTAGCAAAACCAATGACTGTAGCTCGAAGGATCACAGATTCCAGATTTCAAGGTAGGGGATTTTTTACAAAGCCCAAAACAACTGGATATACAAGCACCTCAAGATGAGGTTGTAAAAATACATGGGAACTACTACAAATCCATATCTACGTAGGAGTCTAATCTGATAAATCATGAAGAGGATAAAAAGTTCCAAGAACAGTACACAAGCCAGAATTGCTCCAATATTCAAGTCAGACTTCATCTGTGGCTGAAATAGATGGCATTAAGCTATCCCTACTCTATCTCTAAGATGACATCCCTACTTAACATTCCCCAGGCAAAGTCAGTAAAAGGTGTCAGGTTGTGACCACTTCCTAAGAAGTACAATCACAGAGTAAATTAGTAGTCAAGCAACAGAGCTCCTTCTAAGATGCTCCTTTTCAAATTGATCTTCTGACCCCCTTCTCCTAACTCCTCCTGTCTCCTTCTGCCTCTCCCCCCTCGGGGCTCTTTCCCTAATACAAAATGCAAAGATGTAAAACACGCCCACAGATTACCTCATGCTAACGTACACCTCTCCTAGGTAGTTTTCCACAGTCCTCTCCAGATGTAGTCCGATGACCTTGGTTCCTCAACGAGAAAGAACAACAGCTCCTAATTATCGACCTTCTGTTTACAATGTTTCACTTCTCCTCCATGCCTATCTCCTAAAACAAAAGGCGTTAGGTCTAAGTAACAAAGGCAGCTTCTTCCACCTGCAACTGAAACGTGAGATTAGAACATCCTTGCATACAAATGAAATTCGCTGACTACCTCCAAGTGCTTGAGCGTACCAGGGAAATTACATTTCCAGGCCTACACAATTTGGTCAACATAACAATAAACGAACAGGCCTTTCATGAGCACAACGTGAACTTTGCGTTTAGGCCTTTAACATCAAATCAATCATGCATGTTATAAGATTGCATCTGCAAGCAGTCACATTTAATTACATTTAAAGCACAATTAGTCCTCTCTACATGTGCAGACTTTAATACGGTTCACGTTTAAATTGAATGCATTTCATTACACATGGCTATTTTATTAAGCAATTGCAATAGACATCAAAAGGTTACACATTTCAACATGAATGCCACGTAATTTCTCTTATGTGGCACAACACAAATTTCTAACCTTCCACTTCACTTCATTATTACAGCACATTTCTACTGATAAAAGTTAATGCAGCACAAGAATGTATCTGGATGCAGACTATTCATGATTATGGTGCACCCCTACAATTTCAGAGCACCATTGTGCTTCATCAGTTACAATTGATTACAATTCCTACAAGTGTCATTCTCTGGCAGTTTTAGCTTATGTAGTCTGGCTGGGGGCCAGGCCAGTAAGTTCATTGTAAAGAATTTGGATTGCAGGAGAGAAGGAGTGATTTTGTTATAAAGCAAGAGTTTGCTAATATTTTGTTCTTATCAGAGAAGTCAAACACGTCCAGGTCGAAATGCTTGGCCCATTTGGAGTATAGGTCCACGGTTTGTGTTTGGGAAGAACTGGAAAAGGTTTTTTTAATTCTTGAGGCGATATGCCCTGTGTGAAGCCATTTAGCTATCTGGACGTGAAGGGTCTGGTGGTCGGAGTGGCTGAACTTGGACAGTGTTCTTTGATCTTTAAGAAGTCATAGACGTCTAAGTTAGGATGGTCATACCTCTGTGCCAGTTGTGAGCAGGTTTGTGGCTGTTATTAACACAGTATAAGTCCGTGATCTGTCTGATGCCTTTGGAGGCACAAGATAAGGGAATATTTGCAGCCACTTCCGCCATTATTTAGGATTGAACCACAGTAATGCCATCATAGAATTATGGAAAGATTCCGGCATGCGCTTGTCTATGAGATTTTAGTGCAGCCACTGTATCTGTAAGTATGTGATGAGAGTGTGGTCCTTTAAACCTTTACATTATAATGATGGAATTTTAGGCAACAGGGAGTGCAAAAATCTAATTCTATCTCGATCCAGTGTGGGGTATTCATGTTATCTGGGATTAGCCAGAATGCTCACTGCAACACCAAAAAGAATGATTGATGTAAGCACCAGCCTGGCAGGTTGCAACTCCCTTCAGGAGAGCTCGTCCTGATGGCCTTACAGGATACCCTTGCTTTTTAAATGCCCCATACAGTTTTTGAGGATATTTTATCAATTTCCTGAAAAACAGAATGAGAAAGTTTCAGCAGCTACATGGCAGATGCAGACATCACTATTGGAGTAATCATCATCTTTAGCAATTGGAGCCTACACCACCGCATAATGTATTTAGGCAACCAAGAGGAAGCAGATCTTTAACCTTCGTAATGGCCTGGGATTCATTATATTGTAGTGTTTCATCTAAATATTTGCCAAACTAAATCCCTGGATCCTTAAGTCATTTGGGATGCCACTTAAGTCCTGAGTTGCCTAAATGTGAGGAGAAGCATAAAGGGTCCAGAGGGAAATTCTCAGTTTTGTCTTTGTTTAAGGTGTATCCCGAAACCAGTGAAAATTCCTGAATAGTATTAATAATACTTGTGATAGCGCTCTCAATGTCTCCTGTAAAAATGAGGAAGTCATACTTGTATGCAGAGGTTTTACAGATTTTAGAGCCACATTGAAGTCCTATTATGTTAGGAGATGAGTTAAGTAATGTAAGTAAAGGGTCAATAGTAAGTAAAGCAGAGGAGAGATGGGGACAACCCTGTCTCGTACCTTGGTGGGGATCAAAGGAAGTGGAGACAATAATTCTAATGTTTGCTTTGGAGTTGGAATAGAGGGCAATATCCATGGGCCCGGTTCACAGAATTAACTTACTACTTTTGGTATTCACAGAATGCACTTACTACTTTTGGTATTCATAGAATAGATTTACGACTACTAACTTTACGTCCGCAGGCAGAGCTTCCGGCCCGGAGGCGGAGCTTCCTGCCCAGAGGTGGAGCTTCCAGCTTGGAGGTGGAGCTTCCAGCCCGGAGGCAGAGCTTCTGGCTTAGAGGCGGAGCTTCCGGCCCGGAGGCGGAACTTCCGGCCCAGAGGTGGGATTCCGGCCGGTGGCGGAGATTTAGCCATGGCTGAAATCTCCACCTCTGGGCCGGAAGCTCCACCTCCCAGCGGGAAGCTCCACCTCCGAGCCAAAATCTCAGGCCCGAGTTCGGACGTAAAGTTAGTAGTCGTAAATCCATTCCGTGAATACCAAACATAGTAAGTGCATTCTGTGAATACCAAAAGGAGTAAGTGCATTCCGTGAATACCAAAAGTAGTATGTTTTGGATTTTCTCTTAAGTAAGTTCTGTGAATCGGGCCCCAGGTCAATGAATGGGCTTCCAAGGTTATGAGACTTAAGGACCACATGAAGAAAGAGCCAGGAGACCTTGTCAAAGGCATTTTCGGCATCAATGGTGATCTCCACTGTCGGAGATTAGGAGATGCCTGCCTTTTCAATTATATGACAAAATGTGTGTATGTTGTCTCTGGTGAGACGTCCCTTGGCGAAACCAGTTTGGGAATTGTGGATAAGTATTGGGATGGAAGATTCTAACATTTTGGCAATAATTTTGGCAAATATTTTAGCTTCTGTGAATACCAAAAGTAATAAGTGCATTCTGTGGATACCAAAAGTAAATATTTTAGCTTCGATATTCAATAGTGAACTGGGTGGAAATTCTTTAAGTCACAGTGGTCCTTTGGGAATAATGACTATCGTAACATCAGAGGCTGTTCCACTGCACTGCTGGCAAAGTGATCAAGGGTCTTTTTAAGATGTCTGATGATTGAATCAGTGAATGTTTTTTAAAAGCTGATAGGTAACCTATCAGGCCCTGTTGCTTGCCCAGAACGGATTGATTTTATTGTCTTAATAATCTTGTCTGTACTTATTCGTTCATTTAAGCATACCTTGTGTGAGTCTGAGATCAAAGCCAAAGAGAGGGAATTTAGAAGCTCCAGGAATTTGTCTTGTTGTATGTATTTTGAGAGGGTATTCAAGTTTTTATAGAACTCTTTAAATACTTCAAGTATCTCTTTGGTTTTAACTTTCTGAGACCCATCTTGAGCCTTAATATGTGTGATTTGTACATTATTTTTCTAGAATTTGAGGGTAGTGGCGAGAGCTTTGCCTGCTCTATTGCAAGAAAAGGAGTTGTTTGGATGTTTAGGCCAGTACATATAAATATACCTGTTTACTGACGATAGTTTTATATGTATACTTCCACTGTTTGATGTCCTTTGAACGGGACTTGTTGTAGAAGTGTCTGAAGGCTTCCTCTTTGTTCTTAATTTAAGCACATATTTTACTTTTAATTTCAGAAGTCTGACAGTTGGCCCTGTGACATATAATAGGACTACTCAAACTATGCTTTTTGTGTCTGCGGCGTTTTACACAATATCATTGATTTTCAGCATTTGCCAAATAATGTACCTCCTGCTGCAATATTCTGAAAATTTCACAAAAAAGAAATGCTGTTTCTAGCTCAAAAAATCATAAAGTATTAAATGAAAAACACTGCACATAAATCTGAGCAGAGGCAGATCCTTTGCCCAGTTTATACAGTCACTTTCCAGTTATTGTTTGCTGTACTTACATTTCATATTGGTACTAATGTGTTGCATCACTTCTTAGACGCTTTTAATAGTTGCTAAACTTTCAAAATAAAGAAAAGACATTGCCACAGAATGTGGCACGTTAGGCCACATCATTTGCATTTTCTTGCTACATAATTTTATCAATCCTGTTGCATAATTTGGCCCACCGCTGCTGCATATTTCCAGTGGCCCTGCATATGATACCACCCGCCATTCCTGGCTTTTCAGACAACATCATGCAGCATTGTAGGGTATATGGTATCCTTTGAACGTTGCCATTATGGGATAGCAACACCAGAAGGAAAAGTGCTGGTCATTACAAAGCTAGAATTGAACTAAGGTATAATGCATGACATTTAGGGACAAAAGTAGTACTGTTTTTTGTGATCGCAAACGGGTAATCAACATGTTTGCGACAGCAAAAAACGGTGGTGGTATGTACGCACGCTATTTTGCGAGTCTGTGACTCACAAAATAGTGTTTATGAGTCGCTATTAAGAAGGGGTGTGCCAAGGGTGTCCCTTCAAATAGTATGTACCATTGTTTCGCAACCCCATTCACGGTCGCAAAACACTTGCAGTTTTAGGTGGTAAGCCACTCGCAAACCGGAATGTATGCAAAAATATTTTTTAAGAGCAGACAGTGGTCCCACGGACCACTGCCTACTCTTAAAAAATGAAACAGAAATGTTTCAATTTTCTTTTTTTAAATGCAGCCTGTTTTCTTTAAAGAAAAAGGGGCTGCATAAAAAAACAGCTTTTTTTTAAAAACAGTCACAGACATGGGGGTCTGCTGACCCCTGCAAGCCACCATGCCTTCGAGTGCTGGTCATTCCCAATGGGTCGCATATTGGGACCTGCCTCATGAATATTGATGAGGCAGGTCATTTGCAACCCCACTAGTAATCGCAAACAGTGTCTGAGAAACTGTTGTACATTCCATTTTCCGAGTTGCAAATTGAGATTCGCAAAATGAAGCAATTTCAATAAACTGCTTCTTTCACATATAAAACCAACAATAAACTCTGCTTATATATCTTGTGAGGATTCACTCTTTCATTCACATCATGCATTAAAACAAGTATCGGCAATGTGAATCAGTTTGTGTAGTTATACGTTTAATACCAAGCTTCCTATCATAGCAAAGGTACAACAGGGACACAGCAGTGTAACCATCTATAAGACACGGAATAAGTACAAAAAAGTCACAGAAGCAGGAGGGACATCACATGGGTCTCTCACATATACAAAACAGGAAAAATACAGGTAGCTACCACACTACAGATGGCGTGAGAAGAGTTAAAACACTGTCGTATGCTCTCAGTGAACAGACATACAAGTAGTACAACAGTCCTGGAAGAAACAGTGAAACCTTCTAAGGAATTACCATACAGTCTTTGTTCTAACATAGGATGATGAACCCTCACCTACCTAGTTCATTATGCATCATCAATGATTTCCTCATCTAGCATGGGAAGCATTCTATCGTACTAGTGTTCATTGGTTTTACAGTTTCTAAGTTATGGATTCCCTAGTTTGGATAAGGGTATTCTGCTCCAGTTGACATTTATACCCTCTCTTTGTTAAACTCACAACTATAATAAAATTGTGTGCGGGTATGGTAAAAACACATTTTTCTGGTGCCTCCCTACTAAAAGTTTCAAATAAGGAGGATCAAGCAAGAGACACTATTTTTCTTTTTGCCACAATGTTTTATATACAAATGTTGCCCCTACAGAGTCAAGCACCTACCTCAGGACTACAGGTCTTGTTAAGACACATTAAATATCATGAAACAGTACCTAATTCACAGGGGATATTATGCAAGAGCAATCAATATATCCTTTGTTTGTTTTACAGGCTGAGGCAGCAGCAGTGGAAACAGCCCTTCTTCCTAAAACATCTTAGGAAGAAACAGTGTAAGCTTTTGTCTATCAGGTGGGCAGGTATAGCTAGAGCAGCAGTAGTACAAGCTTTACCCATCACAGGACACATACAAACCAGGTAGGAGCAGTGCAATCATCTCTTCCTCATTGTCAAGATACAGTATGGCATCAGCAAAGCAAGCTTCCCTCTCTCATAGAAAGCAGATAGTAAAATCTTCCATTCCCCACAAAAAAGATGCAGACTACTATGAGCTTTTACTACCCACAGAACATACACAATTAAGGCATGTGTGATATGTAGGTTACAGACACTTCTCTGGAGTGGGTAATTAACTCACTGAGAGGAGTGTATAGGTGGATGAGTGAGTGAAAATTAAAGTTCTCACAACATTTTCATATTCCATGTCAACATCCTGAAAGTCCTGCTGTCAATTAAAGACCTGTGCCACTGCTGTATTTCCTGGTGTCATATCATGTAGTCTTGATGTTGTCACTTCCTTTGACTCCAGCGTCTGCCATTAACAAGCCCATTTGTCAAAGACTAGGCCCTATCTATCACAATTTGCTGTTCATAGTGAGAAAAGGCTTGGAGGGAGTGACATGTGCCCAGTATTGCCTGGTTTAAGTAGAAATGGCAAAAACAAAAAAAAACACATCTCTGCTGTTCTTTTGTTCTCGTACCACCCTTGAGCCTCCTGTCTCTATATTCACCCTTTCTCTATTAAATATTTATTTTTTCTAGCTCTGTCTATCCACCCTTTATCCCTATCAATTGTTTCCCTTCCCCTCTTCATGAGTGTCTCTTTCCCCTTCTCTCTCATGTACACTTACTCAACTTACATTTATCTCTCTTCTCTTTTTATGTTGTTCCCTCTTCATTTGTCTTTTTGCACTTTTCCCTCACCCTCAGGCTCTTAATTCACACTTGCCCCTCACTTACACTTTCCTATCTAATTTAAACTATTATGTATACTTATATTAACTCTTCTAATTGTTCCCTCTCACTAACCCTCTCTACATCTCACATACTCCTCTATTTCCTACTTGTCTCTACGATTTCTCACAGTCTGCACTCATCAAGGACCAATACAAGTATTTTGCCACCACTAGTTTAAGGTACACTTTTCTGTACCACCCACTGCAGATGTGAAGCCACATTTGCTGCTTGTACTGTAAATATGACACACCCTGCTGGTGGCAGCCTAAACATCCACCTTGCGTTTTCTTCCCCAAAAATGGCCCCTGCCCTCATGCTGTGCTTAAATTTTAAGAGGATGAGTGCCATACTCAAAGTTCTATTCTGGGTGCTATTCAAAATCGACATGCGGAATACCAAGGCTGCATAGTACTGAATTCACCTCAGGCCTCTTTAATCCACTACCAGACACTCCCTAAACTTTTATCTTACTCATTCTTGTCCCTGCTTTCTCCCTTTTTGCCAGTTTTTCTATCTTTCGCTTTTGTCTCCTTTCCCATTTGCATGTATTCTCTTGTGGTCAGTATCTGATAAGAAAATAATAAGTGCTGGTCCCAAAATTGAGTGATGTGGCCTCCACTTGCAACCACCGGCTCAAATTAAGCACTACTCTATTATATCTCACACTGTCCTCTGCTCTTACAGCTACTCTCTTGAACAGTTATTTTAATTATTGGGACCCTTATACGTTTTCTCCTCAAACCTCCTAATCCCTTTGTTTATCTCACATACCCTGGTCTCTCACATGTTTATACCTTTTCATTCACAGACCCTTTTTTGCCTATCATATCATACACTCCTCTCTATCCTGCTCACTTCCATCAAGCTCACCTCACATTATTCTTCTTGACAGTCAACTTACTATTGAATCTCTTATAAGCTTTTCTCACATCTTTCTTCCTTTCACACATGTTCTAGTTTAATCTTGTCTTCACACTTTTCTCACCTCTCATTGAAATGTTCCTCTCATGAACACATGCACATAATACATTCTGCTCATGATTTCCCATGCAAACTCCATTTAGTGGCCCTTCTTACTTGCTTAAACCCACTTACACTGAGCTTTCTCTCGCTCATATCATTCTCTTACTCCACTCCTGTTTTTCACAAGCACTTACGCTTTTTTCCTCTCTGTCTTATCTGGACATACACACTCAAGAAGAGCTGTGGTTTTTATGGTCCCTTTCACCAGTTAGAATGAGGAATAATGTTTTTTTAACAATACTTCACTATACACAAGGCGGTGAGGGCTTGATGCATGTGCGCACTAATCGTTATTATTAGATTTTAATTTCAATTTCAATGACAATGCTCAACTCTCGGTGGTCCACTGCTCACAGTCCACTGTCTTCAATAAAACAATATCAATAGGAAAGGAGGATTTCTCCGTATTTCAATGTCCAGTCCACAGGCCAATTTTTCAATTCCAACAATAATGTTCCAAATTTATTAATGAAAGCACATAATATCGTTGATTCAAATTCATCAAAGCGTTTCAGACTACGCGTTTAGTCCTAACTCACGACTTCATCAGGGCTGAAAAAAAGGAAATATATACACCAATACATTCAATGCAATATAAATAATTACTATGTTGTACATTATATTGATGAAAAAGGAAGTGGTTATACGGAGGTGAGTGTTGGCAGCATGTGATAGGATTGGTCAAGAACGGCATCAGACCACAGAGGAAACCAAAAATAATGGTTAATATGGTGGCTTTAAAGGAGGCAAATATTATTGGTTTAGAGGATTATAGGAACTGAAAGATGATTGGTGTAGACGTCCTTTAAAAGAAAGTGTTAGCGGCAGCTTCAAAGACTGCGGGATTTATCAGACCGGCTGTTCAGGGGAGCACATATCGATGTCGAGACGGTGAGAAAAATACGTGCTTGGGGCCTCAGTAAGAATAACGCAGGAAGGAAAGTTAGACATATCGATTTAGAGTATGGATTCACTTACTATTGGGTTTTATTAACAGTCATGACAAGGGGGAGTTGTGTGTTAATGCAAATAAGAACTTTGAATGAACTACGAGGTTGGGTGCAGTTAGCCTGGGTGGGCCAGAGGTAGCTTCCGGATTTTGATAATAAAGCTTAGTTCTGCTTATTGTTAATTGATTTTCAATAAAGGATGACATTGTTGTATGTAAATTTTTACACAGAATTCAGTTTGCGTGATTGAGTTAGAGAGGACAACAGGATAAAAACCATGGAAGATCATGAGGATTGAATACAAATTTATTGATATGAAATAAGGTATATGTTTTCTATAAATAATAATATGAATAGGTAATAGTTGAAGCAGAAGTTCAATTATCAAAGCGGTAATTGTAGTGTCTGCTCCTGGATTGTGAGAATAAAACATTAGGAATGCTTATTGTCAGCCTATTGTCATTAGAGGATGATTATTGGTGTAAATATATTTTCACAGAAATCAGTACTCGTGAATGAGATAGCGAGAACAACAGGACATGGAATATTGAGGATCTGAAATAAGAAATTGTTCCCATGAAATAAGGTACATTGTTACTAAAATATTAATAGCTTGAGAAATAGTTATATAATCATTACAGAGGTGATTCATTGAAGCTTTTTACAAGATACATTTTGGACTTGTGATCATGAATATAGGCCCAATAAGAATTAAATGAGGTAAACTTTTTTGAGATTATTCAAAGGCAATAGAAAATTGCATAAACAGGCATTAAGTAAACATTGAATAACAAAAGGTTGTTTTTTTAGATTTTGCGAATAGCAAGAACAAAATTGAGTTGGGATGAAGGATGTAATAAAGGCTCTAAAAGAATATAAATAAGGTATGTCTCTGATGGCTACAAAATAGGTGGGATTAAATAGTTATATAGAAGACCTCTCAGCATATTTAGAATGTTTTTTGAGAAACCTTGAATTTCCTAATATTCATATAATGAGGCAATGGATGTTATTCTTAGGTAATAACCTGGCCATTTTAATGTTCTCATCATGTTGAATATGTAATTATATAAGAATGAGGTGAATTATGTCAACGAATAAGAAGAAAATCAAATAACAATTGGCAAGATTCATTAATCAAGTGTATTATTAATGCCAAATGGATAAAATTGAAATCTCATCCTGGGTGGAGGTTTATCAGAATGGAGATAGGCAGGTATTGATATGTTTAAGCAGTGTTGTGGATTTTAATTGATTTTGTGAGTAGTGCTTTTTCATCAATATGATGTATAACATAGTAATTATTTATATTGCATTGAATGTATTGGTGTATATATTTCTTTTTTTCAGACCTGATGAAGTCCTGAGTTAGGATGAAATGATAATATGTGCTTTCATTACCTGTGGACTGGACTTCCTTTGAGAACTTCAATAATCTATTGATAACATTGAAATACGGAGAAACGCCCCTTTTCTACTGATGCATTCCGACTGCCGTGGTAGCTGAAAATACCTATCTGCATGTACCGCTGCGAAGCCAGCAGTCAGATTAGGATGCACTGCTTGAAAAATCCCACCACGGCAGACAGATTCAACTAAACGTCCCTAGGAACATCTGGAAAGGCTGAAAATCCATCTGCAGGAGTAGGAATTGCAGCGAAAAGACCTAAAACTGCGGTTCGACCAGCAGAATGACTGCAAGTGAAATTATGAGACAATAGCGGTCCAAGTGGAACGATCAGATGTTCCCAACCTGTGCGATCTTGCTAAATAACGAATGGGAGAGCCGGTGAAAGGAATATTGCATCTAGACCGCTGCGGTCACACAGAAAGAGGAATGTCTGTTGAAAGCAACAACACACTAAGGCAACAAAGTGTGGCTGTTTTCCTGGTGCAGCCTCCAAAAACATCTAACACACCCCAAAGGCACATCCCCATGGCAATAAAAATATACATATCCCAGGTCACACCACATAACACACCTGACATGATTCCTCCATTATGACCCACCCACTTAGCTGAGTGTATAACCAATCCCTTCCCTGCTCAGAATCCTTTGCACAACTCCAGAACTGGAGGGACCAACCCCACAGCACACTGGAGAGGCAAATCAGCACACATCAAACCATCACAACTACACACACACCACACACATCACCACCACCACCTTCACACCTGCACTTCTCACCCATTTGCACTTCACACACCATCGCACAGAAGATGCCCAAATTCACTGAAAATGAGTTGTCAGTCATGGTAGATGAGATAATCAGAGTAGGATGGAGCACTCCCCACACCCTGAACCAAATGGCAGCCATCGCATTGCTCACCTTCACCTAACAGGTAGGTAGCCATCTTAACAGGGAGGGGTGTTTGTGGATAGGAAGCCAGCCGTACAACTCCCACCAGGCCCCTTTGTCCCACAGCTCAGCAGGATGGAGCACTCGCCCCATACAGGACCATGTGGCACACATTTCCCTCCACTGTGTCACCAAACAGGTAGGTAGTTAGTGCATGTATCCTGCCATCCTGCTCAAAATGCATGGAGCCATATGACCACACCAGCACTCATAGGTCAGCTTTCTTCACACTGGATGTGGCTTTTGGATCTATGCAAAGTTCCTAAGTGCATGTAACTGTTACATAAATTAAACTTTGACTCACCAAGTCACATGTGAAAAGAAATCATGGACCAATCATGCACAACACAGAATGCAATGCGTAAGTGCCATGGTATCAGAGCACGAAGCCCGCATGAACACAAAACATGCATGGTCAATCTGACAAACAAAGTAAAGTAGATCATATGAAAAAGGTTTGTATAACATTCCAATGGCTAGTTATTGCCTATCTGCAATTGATTCCATGAAGAGCAAACAAAAAGCGCATTACATAAAGTTGATGTGCCGCAAGTTGGTAAATGATGATGACATGTCCTTGTAATCACACAGTCTGTATGTGGCACATGGTTTCAATTTACATGTCACACCACGGACAAGTAATGTATGTACCTCAACATCATGTCATGATGCTCATTATCTTGCAGCCATATCAAGTGATTGCAATGTAAAGTGTTTGGTGTATCAAATGTAACATCCAAAAGTCTAACACCAAGATTGTGAAATGCCCTTCAATGACTATTTAACCTCTGTTCAACAGGAGATAAACAAGCAACTGCAGCAGAAAACCCACCCAACCTGTAGGAATCCCTGACCAAAAATCTACGTTGAAAATATCGACATACGGGAAGATCGATGCAGAAATATCGAAGGCAAGAATATCGACATCCTATCTACAACATGGTAAGTACAAAAATATCGGAAAAAATATATATACGTTAAAAATATCGATGTTAAAAATATCATTTTTTTCTGTAGAAATATTAATGTAATATAAAGTACATAACACTAATAAATAAAATAAACATAGTTAAAAATATGTAATACTGTTGAAAATTAATAAATAATACATATATAATAATAATACATTAATTAAACATATACAGAAAATATATAATATATACACTTAACAATAAGTTGTAATAATTATTTTAAAAGTTTATACATTAATACAAAATATTTTAAATTACAAATACATTTACAAACATAAAACATAAACATAAATAAAAAGTAAAGAATTATGTTTAATAAATTTCAAAAAATTAAATATACCTTTAATATTTTTAAAATTAATTATATACTACATTATCTAAATTTATACAAAAATAAATAAATAACTAAATAAATAAAAATACTATTCAAAATCCATAAGTAAAAAAACATTAATAAAAATGTTGGATAGCATAGAACTTAAAATTACCATTCCCGCTCCAGAGAGCACAATAGTAGAGAAACCGTTGTATAAGCGTAGAGGTAAAAATTACTATTCCAACTCCAGAGAGTGCAACAGTAGGGAAAACATTGGATAGCGTAGGGGTAAAAATTACTATTCCAAATCCAGAGAGTGCAACAGTAGGGAAAGCGTTGGATAGCGTAGGGGTAAAAATTACTATTCCCACTCCAGAGAGTACAACAGTAGGGAAAACATTGGATAGCGTAGGGGTAAAAATTACTATTCCAACTCCAGAGAGTGCAACAGTAGGAAAAACATTGGATAGCGTAGGGGTAAAAATTACTATTCCAACTCCAGAGAGTGCAACAGTAGGGAAACCTTTAATAGCGTAGGGGTAAAAATTACAATTCCCACTCCAGAGAGTGCAACAGTAGAGAAAACTTTGGATAGCGTATGGGTAAAAATTACTACTCCAACTCCAGAGAGTGCAACAGTAGGGAAAGCATTGAATAGCGTAGGGGTAAAACTTACTATTCCCACTCCAGAGAGTGCAACAGTAGGGAAAACGTTGGATAGCGTAGAGGTAGAAATTACTATTCCAACTCCAGAGAGTGCAACATTAGGGAAAGCGTTGGATAGCGTAGGGGTACAAATTACTATTCACACTCCAGAGAGTGCAACAGTAGGGAAAACGTTGGAAAGCATAGGGGTGAAAATTACTATTCTAACTCCAGAGAGTGCAACAGTAGGGAAGACGTTGGATAGCGTAGGGGTCAAAATTACTATTCCAACTCCAGAGAGTGCAACAGTAGGGAACGCGTTGGATAGCGTAGGGGTAAAAATTACTATTCCAACTCCAGAGAGTGCAACAGTAGGGAAAGCATTGGATAGCGTAGAAGTTAAATATAACATACTTATAAATATTTGTTGTAAATAAAATAATTAAAAATGTAATTTTTAAATAACTGCATCACTTGCAAATACCCATTAATAATTACTAAAAACATAATTACAATTAAATAATTAATTGACAATAAATTAACAATAAATACCAATAAATATTATTTAAGAAATATAAATGAACAAATAATAAATATTGAACACTGAAAGATTTTTCAAATCAAAACACATATTAATAATTAAAAATAGTTAAAAACTGATAGCTTGAAGGAACCTAGAAAGACACGAGAACATGACATTTAGTTGTCAGGCAATGCCATTACAGCTAAAACACACCGCTAGTCAACAACATACAGAATCCAACACACATCACAATGAACAACATCATCAACATATACATGAGATACCTGGAAAAAAATACCCAGTGCCACACACATCAGCCATTAGCATAGAGTCAACAACAGCCAGCAGTCAAAAAGATCATCTATGCCTTGCCACTACCATCAAAAACAACAATGTCACTGTTGTACAATATCACTTACACTCAAGGGAAGTAGTTGTTGATGAGCTGTTGACGCAGGTCAAAACCTTCCTCTTCTCTACTATAGCCGTCACTGGGCATGTGTGGATTTGTAGGGGGGCAACTGCTGCTCATCATCATCCAGGAGAAGGGGGATCTCTTTGCGCAAGGCCAGGTTGTGGAGCATGCAGCATGCAACTATGATCTGACACACCTTTTAGAGAGAGTAGAGTAGTGCACCTCCGCTCATGTCCAGACACCCAAAACTAGACTTCAGAAGCCCAGAAGTACGCTCCACCACATGACGTGTGCTTCCATGTGCATCATTGTAGCGGACTTCACCCGGGGTCCTTGAATTCCTCAGTGGGCTCAGCAACAAAGGCCAGTTGGGATACACAGAATCACCTAGGTGTGAGGTACAGAGAGCAATTTACTAATATAAACAGTAGCTGAGAACAGCATGTCACACATACAGCACACTACTTGACTCTGCATACTCACCAACAAGGCACGCATGCTCCGGATGCAGATGTTCCATCAATTGTGGGATGATGCTGTTACACAGTATGTAGGAGTCATGTGCAGAACCAAGGAATTTGGCACAGACATGGGAGATAATCATATCCACTTGGCATACCACTTGCACATTAATAGAATGGAAATATTTCCTGTTCCGGTAGATGTGCTCTTGTGCCTGTGGTGGAACAGGGCCAACATGTGTGCAGTCAATGGCGCCAACATTAGGTATTTGTCCAAGATCATAAAAATCCCCCTTCGCACCTGCCATTTCATGTCTCCTTGGGAAGACAATGTAGCGGTCTTTGTATGTCATCATTGTGGACAGGTTTCAGTGTCAGCAC
The DNA here is from genome assembly GCF_964261635.1 of Lissotriton helveticus. Taxonomy (NCBI): domain Eukaryota; kingdom Metazoa; phylum Chordata; class Amphibia; order Caudata; family Salamandridae; genus Lissotriton; species Lissotriton helveticus. The sequence continues at coordinate 665,620,477 of NC_136063.1, forward strand.
ATCTAGTGAAGAGATGTGTCCCCCATGGCACTACTTTTGTCCTGGTAGCAGGCTCCTTGGTTAGATTTATGAGTTTGAACAAAATTCAACTCTGAAAAATGTTTTGCTGATGCTTTATTGAAGTGCTTATAATTCCTCTTTTGTCATCATATTTTCGATTTAATTGCAGAAATTATATTACAATGACTGAATCTTTTGTGTTTCAAATGCATTTCAGGTATTAACCCTTCATCAGGGATCAATCCTGTTATAAATGTACAATACTATGAGGAGACTAACTAAACTGAAATTACTCATAAGTATGTACTGTATATGGAATGGTTGTCATTGGGCTAACTGCGAGTGCAATATAATAGGTGATCCCCTAAAGTGCCGTCTAATGGTGTATTGTGATTCTTAAAGGTATCCGGGAGTCAAAAGAATGTGCCTCTAGATAGCATCACTGAGCTGTGACAAACTTAATGTGAGTGCTTATCTGTGCTTTTAAATGGTAAAGATGTGCTCGAAAGTGAAACCAGTGACAAAAAAAAATCTTGCAACAAGAACACGTAAGAGGTACTCGTGTGGCTGCTCTTATGACTTAACATTCAGTAAAGCATGCGTGTATATTTCATAACGACGGTGAACCATGCTAGTAAGATGGATAATATTTATTGTGTAAAGAGCAGTGAAACTTACGATGCAGTCATAAAAACGCTCCTGTTGATTCTCCTGTGTATGTACTAACAATTATGTTAGTGCGTGAATGCGGAAACTTTAGACGCTTTGCCTGGTGATCTAGGAATATGTTTAGCCGATAAACGCTGGCGGCCATCTTTGAATGTTGTACAACTAGAAAAGCTACCTGCCAAAAATCATTGTAAGGTTTATTAAGTTATATGTACGCTCCATGTGGAGGGATTTGACATGAATGATCGTAATGCCGACTACATTAGTGCGAGAATACAGAAACTCAAGACGCCTTGCCTAGTGGTCTATATTAACGTTAGACTATGTTTAGCCTAATGATGCTAGCGGCCAGCTTTAAATGTAGCATGTACGAGTAAAAAGGCTGCTTGCTAAAAATCATTGTGAGGTTTACTAAGTTACGTGTACTCTCAGTGTGGAGTGATTTGACATGAATAATACATTTGTCAATGCGCTGGCAAGATGTAAAGTCTAAATGTTAAATAAGGGAGCTAATATTATGTGGCCCTACCCGGTTGTATGAATGTGATGATGGTGAACTGAAGATTGTGTGTGTGTGATGTATAGCTATATCTATTATGATCATAACATCATCATAACATGGATAATCAAATGTACATGAACAAAACATAAACAAAACTAGAATTGAAGAACTCTCTTCATTATTAAAGTGACTGTATTAGATATTCCAGTCTATTGCTGTGTACCCAAACGTGGGTGTTACCATTTAGGTTAGTTTCATAAGTAACATAAATATTCCATGCGATCATTCATCCTGTGTGGTTTTAGAGAGTCTAGTGTTTTTATCCAGTGATTCTCTCTTTACAGTAGATGTTTTCTGTTGACACAACCCTCTCTTTTGATGACGGTTTCCAGGATAAGAAATTTTAATTGGTTAATGTTGTGATGGTACTCAGGGAAATGGTTAGCCACAACGGATTTCATATTCTTGGTTCAAATGTTAGATTTGTGCTCATTAATACTGACTTTTATCTTGCGTTCAGTATTTCCAACATACACTTGTCCGCATGGGCATTTGAGTAAGTAGATAACATTCATAGAGTCACAGGCGGTGACGCAGAATTTGATATTGTTTCCTTTTCTGGGGTGTGTAATGGTGGCTCCCGGTATTATGTTGTGACAATTATTACAGTTGTGGCATGCCATTGTTTCTTTATATGTTTCCTTATCTTCTTTGGTTGCATGTTTTAACATTTCTCCCAAGGTTCTGCTCCTATTGTAAGCAAAGATAGGGAATTCTGTAAATAGCTTGTTGAAATCCTGTTCTTGCGTCAATATAAGCCAATGTTGTTTAATGATTAATTTGTAGGCTTTACTCATGGTGGAGAATTTAGACACAATCACCATACGATTGCTTACTTTGGTTGGAGTATTATGCAAGAGTTCATTTCTTGTTTTCAATTGGCTTCTCTGTTTGGCTTGTTCCAGTAGGGATTTTGGATATCCTCTCTGCACGAATTGTCCTTCCATTTCTTCTGTTCAATTAGTAGCTGTTGGTGGATCGGGTACTATTCTCCTTACCCAAAGCATCTGGGAGTAGGGTAAATGGTCTTTCAGTGTTTCTTGATGGAAGCTACCATAATGTAAAATATTATTACGATCCGTGGGCTTTCTGTATATGTCGGTTTCAAATGTGTTTTCGGTTTTGGTTATCTCAGATTCTAGGACCGTAATCCTTTCTTTTTGTATTTCATGTGTGAATTGGATTCTTTCGTTTATGTCATTCAATTTGTTCAGAGCATCAATGAGCACAGTTTCCGATCCATTCCATATTATGAAAATGTCATCAATATAGCGTAAAAAGTGCTTGCAATGATCATTCCATAGATATTTAGTTAAAATATTGTCATGTTCAAATTTTCCAATGAACAAATTTGCGTACGCTGGTCCGGCGCAATTGCCCATGGAAGTTCCCGTATTTGTAAAAACAACTGCTTTTACACTTAAAATAACTTTGAAAAAGGGTAAATTGGAGTAACGCCGTCAGGAATATCTGCATGTCTGGGTCTATATTGGAGTGTAGTAACTGGTGTTCGACAGCTTCTATGCCCAAGTTGTATGGTATAGAGGTATATAATGACTTCACGTCAACCGTACCCAGTAAGATGGTTTCATTTGACTCAAATTCGGTTTGTGGTAATTTGCTTAAGAAGTCTGTGGTGTCTTATACAAATGTTTTCATTTGTGTGATGCTTGGTTGCAGGTTTTGGTCCAAGAATTGTCCTATGAGTTTGTGTATGCTGCCTCGAGTGGAAATGATTGGTCTGAATGGGGGGTGAAGTAAGTCTTTGTGTATTTTAGGTACGTTGTAATTTGTTGGACTTTTCGAGTGGTCTTGTATGAGGAATCTTTTAGTTATTTCATTAATGATTCTGTTTTCATGGGCTTTGTTGATTAAATATTTCAATAGTGTGGCAAAGGTGTCTGTCTGATTGGCTTCCAATTTTTTATAGGTAGATTTATCTGAAACATGCCTGTGGAGTTTCTCCTCATAGTGTGAGGTGTTTAAAATGACTAAGGTTCTTCCCTTGTCAGCTTTCTGGCAGACTATGTTAGGGTTCATTGCTATGTTTCTGAGGATGCTAAATTCCTTCTGTTAGGTTGCTTCTTTTGTTTCTTCTAGAGTAATTCAACCTCGTAAGGTCTTGTTTTACCAAATTCTCAAATGTATCCAAGGTTTTATGGCTGTTTCATGCCATGTATGTGCTTGAAGGTGTTAGACCACGTAATTGATCTTCTTCTTCTGTATGTTGTTGTTGGAGAACATTCTCAAAAAAATGTCTAAGGCACAATTTGCGCATAAATTTAAAGAAGCTTATTTCTAGTTCCAAATGGTTGGTATGGGTAGTATGGACAAATGAGGTGCCTTTTTGTAGTGTTCTTAACTCAAATTTATTTAGATGTCGGTCTGATATGTTTATCACCAGGCTCAACTCGTTGTTGTTTTGCTCCCTTTGTCCTTCTTTGCGCCCATAGTGCTCCTGGTGTTTGGAGCTTCTCTTTCGCTTGCTCCTCCGGGTTCTCCTTTGTCTGTGTGGCCTACTTCTAAAAAAGGCTCTCCTGATGTTTGTGGTGGTTCAGTGACCGTTGATATCTGCGATTTTTGTGGTAGTGGTCTATGACTAGTATCACTGTCAGTTGATGATGTGTCCGTGTGCTGTGTATAGTTTATTCTGCCTCCGCCATGCATGAACTTCCTCTCAGCTGTAAACTTCCCCAGGTTTATAATCCACTGTGTCGCGGCAAAATTTGCGAATCTTCCTTTCATTTATTTCCTGTGAATGTTTCATAAGCTGTTCATTAATGTCATCCAACACCTTGGTCCACTCATCAGTAGACATTGAGTTAGTCAGTTCATTGGTGACAGTAACTATTTCTTTTGAAAGTTCCTCTAATATATGAGAGAGTTCCTCAATTATGAGTAATATCAAGTCTAAGGAACATTTGTTTAGGATTGTGTTCCAGCGATCTTTAAACTTCTGTGCGTTTTTGCATAATGATGGTTTTAGCGGTTTTCTCAACCCCATGCGATATGCGTTGTGCTCGATGGTACTTGATCAGTGTGCTGGCGTGTAGCCTCTGGATAATTTCCTGTTTTGATAGAGTAATTGCTTAATGTTTTGCGCCTTATCCTGATTAGCGGTAGATTGTTTTGTCTCCTCGTGTATTAGTGCGTAAATGCGATTTGCCTCATCATCTTTGAAAGCAAAGATTTCTGCTTGTAGATTTGAGGTTTGAAATTTCTTCATATGCCATGTTGATATTGGAATGGTGTGCTGCGTACTTGGAATGGAACATAGGTACAATCTCTATGGGTAAGTACGCGCAATAACCTGCAGTTGAAAAACTTGGTTAATCAATGGTTGATGCTTCTTGTATGCTCCTGGTAGCAGGCTCCTTGGTTAGTTTTATGTGTTTGAACAAAATTCAACTCTGAAAAATGTTTTGCTGATGCTTTATTGAAGTGCTTATAATTGCTCTTTTGTCTTCATATTTTCGATTCAATTGCAGGACAAGTAGTGCCCAGCGGGACACATCACATCACTAGATGTGCTGACACCGAACCCTATCGAACAACATTCTGAACAGCAGACTTTACCCCAGGAGCACACAAGAAGTATCATCCATTGATTAACCAACTTTTTCAACTGGAGGTTGTTGTGTGTAATCAATCAATCAATCAGAGTACTTGTACAGCGTGCTACTTACCCGTGAGGGTCTCAAGGCGCTGAGGGGGAAGAGCCAGGTCTTGAGGAGTCTTCTGAAGGTGATTAGGTCTTGGTCTGCCGTATGTGGGTAGGGAGGGTGTTCCAGGTCTTGGCGGCGAGGTGGGAGAAGGATCTGCCACCGGAGGTCATTCGTTGGATGCGGGGGACAGCGGTGAGGGTGAGGCTGGCGGAGCAGAGCTGGCGGGTGGGGGTGTGGAAGCTGAGTCTGCTAAGGTAGGCTTGTCTGGCGTTGTGGAGTGCTTTGTGTGCGTGGGTGAGGGGCTTGAAGGTAATCCTTTTGCCGATGGGGAGCCAGAGTAGGTCTCTCAGGTGGGGGTGATGTGGCTGCGGCAGGGGACGTTGACGATCAGTCGGGCGGAAGCGTTGTGGATGCGTTGTAGTCATCGTAGGTGTTTGGCTGGGATTCCTGCGTAGAGTGTGTTGCCTTAGTCCAGTCTGCTGCTGACGAGGGCCTGTGTCTCTTTTCTTCGCGTTTCGGTCAGGATCCACTTGTAGATCCTGCGGAGCATGCAGAGGGTGTTGTAGCAGGAGGAGGAGACTGCGTTGACCTGCTTAGCCATGGAAAGGGAGGAGTTGAGAATGAATCTTAGGTTGCGTGCATGGTTGGTGGGTGTTGGTGCTGTTCCCAGTGTGGTCGGCCAGCAGGAGTCGTCCCAGGCTGAGGGTGGGTCCGAGGATGAGTACCTCCGTCTTGTCTGAGTTCAGCTTAAGACGGTTGATCCTCATCCAGTAGGCAACGGCCTTCATTCCCTCATGGAGGTTGGTTTTGGCGGTGTGTGAGTCCTTGGTGAGGGAGAGGATGAACTGGGTGTCGTCGGCATAAGAGATGATGTTGAGGTTGTGATGGCGGGCAACTTGTGCGAGGGTGGCCATGTAGGTGTTGAACAGCGTCGGGCTGAGGAATGAGCCCTGGGGGTCTCCGCAGATGATGTCGGTGGCTTCGGATCGGAAGGGTGGGAGGCGGATGCTCTGGGTTCTGCCGGAGAGGAAGGACGTGGTCCAGTCAAGGACCTTCTCTTGGATTCTGGCTTCTAGGAGGCGTGTCTTTAGAGTGCGATGGCAGACCGTGTCGAAGGTGGCTGACAGGTCCAGGAGGATGATGTTTCGCCGTTGTCTAGTTGGCACCTGATGTCCTCTGTGGCGGCGATGAGGGCTGTCTCTGTGCTGTGGTTTCGTCTGAATCCGGACTGGGACTGGTCCAAGATGTTGTTGTCTTCCAGCTGGTGGGCCAATTGCCTGTTGACGATTTTCTCAATGACCTTTGTCGGGAATGGGAGCAGGGAGATTGGCCGGAAGTTCTTTAGGCCCTTGGGGTCTGCCCTGGGATTCTTGAGGAGGGTGTTGATTTCGGCGTGTTTCCAGCTTTCCAGGAATGTCTCTGTTTCGAAGGAGATGTTGATGACCTTCCGTAGTTGGGGTGCGATGGCTGGGTCTGCTTTGGTGAATACGTGGTGTGGGCACGGGTCTGACAGAGATTCTGAGTGGATGGAGTTCATAACCTTGCGTGTCTCGTCGTCGTTGACGTTTGACCAGGAGGTCAGGTGTATCGCGCTGGTGGTGTTCACAGGGGAGGTGGCGTCTGGCGTAGTCAGGCGGTTGTGGTGTTGAAGCTATCATGGATGTCAGCGATCTTGCAGTGGAAGAAGGTGGCTAGTGAGTCGCACAGTTCTTGTGAGGGCGGGATGTCGTTGGCGCTGGGGTTGGGGAGTTCCTTTACAATGCTGAAGAGCTCTTTGCTTTCGGGTGTGTTGTTGTCCAAGAGGTCTTTGAAGGAGGATTTCTTGGCTAATCTGATGAGGTGGTGATGTCTGCGGGTGGCGTCCTTGTGGGCTGTGTGGTTGTCCGGTGTGCGTTCGTGGAGCCATATTTTCTCCAGTCTCCGGCATGCACGTTGGAGGTCTGGAGCTCGTCGGTGAACCAGGTGGCTCTCTTGCTGGGGTGGCTATAGGAGGGTTTCTTGAGGGGGTCGTCGATCCATTGTCGGAAGTTGCGGGCTGCGGCGTCTGGGTTGGTGGGGTCAGTGGGTGAGTTCTGGGCGAGGGTGGTGATCAGTCGGTCTTCGGTGACTTTGCTCCAGCAGCGGCGAGGCAGCTGTTGGGTGCGGTGGTGCGTGGTTGGTTTCTTGAAGGTAAAATGAATGCAGCGGTGGTCGGTCCAGTGGAGTTCAGTGGTGTGGCTGAAGGCGACGTGGGTGCCTGTGGAGAAGACGGGGTCCAGCGTGTGGCCGGCGGCGTGGGTGGGTGCGGGGACGAGTTGTTTGAGGCCGAGGTTGGCGAGGTTGTTGATCAGGGTGGCGGAGTTGGCGTCGTTGTTGTTCTCGAGATGGAAGTTCAGGTCCCGAGGAGGGTGTAGTCCGTGGAGGCGAGTGCGTGGGTGCTGGTGCGGTCGGCAATGGAGTAGCTGAACTGAGCCCGTGGTCCCCGGGATCTGAAGATGAGTGTTCCTCTGAGGGAGTTGTTGGGGTCGGTGTGGATCCGGAAGTGCAGGTGTTCAGCAATGTTGAGGGTGTTGTCTGCGTGGGTGGCGACCTTAGGGTGGACTTGTGGACGATGGCTATTCCTCCTCCGGTTCCATTGGTGCGATCCCTGCGGGTGATCTTGTAGCCTTCCGGGATGGCTATGGTGATGTCGGGTGCCAAGGAGTTGTTCCACCAGGTCTCGGTCAGGAAGGCCACGTCTGGGGAGGAGGTGTCAAGCAGATCCCAGAGCTCGACGGCGTGTTTGCCTGTGGAGCGGGTATTGAGGAGTATGCAGCGGAGGAGGTTGGGTCCGGTCCTTGGAGGTTTGGTGGTTCTGTCGCAGGTGAAGCTGCAGGTGCAGCAGGAGAAGGTTCCGTGGGTCCTTTTCGGGGTGGCCTGGAAGCAGGTGTGGTTTCGGCCGGCTTTGAGTGTGTGGAGGCTGCTGGCGTCGTAGTGGAGTCTGGTGTCGTGGCATTCGCGCGGGGGGTGGGTCCAGGCGCGGACGGGCACAGACGGGCTTGCCTTAGAGGAGCTGGGAGGGAGGAGCAGCTGGGAGACGGGAGAAGGGGCTAGCGAATGGGCATGCGGAGCGGGCTGCAGGGGCAGCAACGGGCACGGGGGTGAAGAAAACAGGGCCCAGAGATAGGCAGGAAAAAACCCAACCAAGGGTGCAGGGCACAGGCGCTGGTGGAGCTGCAGCGGGGGGGAGTGACCTACCTAGCAAGGTCAAGGGTCGTTCCATACCCATACATACATACCCATAGAGATCATTGGCGACAGGACATCACGTAGCACCATGCTGAACATAGCTTGAGACATCCCACCGGTGATGGCCACCGTGTACAGGAACAAACCAGTTACAAAGGAATGCAGGGCCGCCATCACCTTAGCTGTTGGTGTCAAAGCAGTTGGATAGGTTCTGTGAGGTCTCAGATCGGGCTTCAACTGACCACATAGGTCTTAAAGGTGATCCAGAAGGAATTTCCTTATAATGTCCTCATCCTCCGTGTTCACCAGCACTGGGAACGGACAATGCACATTTGGTCGTCTCCTACATAATATGAAAGGGACATATGTCAATTTAATTCCCCTATGAGATGTGTCAAACATCTTATATAATGACTGATGCAGTGCCAACACTGACTGGACTGTAACCAAAGCTTAATGCACAAGCCACATGCAGAGACACCTTGACCTCATGTAGTCGTACATGTGGTCAGTATGTACATACTGACTACCTCCAGAACAGAAGCTGAATATGTCAATGGTAAATGGTGCACTCTTACATCTTGTGTTCCCAGCTCTGGTAGTAGTTGACACAGCACATTTTGGAAGCAGCAACACTGCTGACTTCTACGTGGCTGCTGTACCTGCCACACCTTCTTGCTTAAGTTGCACAGAGCACAACTTTTCTACACAATGAGCACAGTGTGTGTAAGCTAATCAATCATCAAAAGGAATACAGCAATGTACACAGTGAAATAGGCCTATTATGTAGTCAGTCCATCATTACTGTGGGTTGATTAGCAATCTCACACATTGACATGCCCACAAATAAGGGACTCCATTACACACCAGATTTGTGTACATGCACACAAATATCATATGTGATATGTGAGTAAGTACATGCCAATGCATGTAATCATGTGCACTGACATGGCATGTGTAGGCATCAGTGAGTTGAATTTCACACTAGCATTTAATTTTTCAAACAGGTGCTATAATACATTGTAAAGGTATAGTGTTGAATGATAAAAATTGGCCATTGCCATTGCTAGAGCATAATGTGTCCATTGGTGCAGTATGCTTGCTCCGCCACCGCGATCACGATCACTGGCCACAATTGACAAATGCAAAATATCGGTAGCGACCGCCTGGCCCTCGCGGTGTGCCACCGCGAATGCCAATGGCATTGCAGCTAATGGGAACCGCGATCATGGTAGTGCAATACAATTTTGTAACCCACGGTAGGCGTGCTCCGCTACCGCGGGTTGGGTAATTGGGTACCATTAAAAGATGCAAGTTTGCTCTAGCGACCACCTGGACCCCGCGGTGTGACACCGCCAATGCCAATGGCTTTGCAGCCAATCTGAACCTTGTTCGCGGTCGTGCAATACAAATTTGAAACCTGTGGTAGGCATACTCCGCTACTGCAGGCCAGGTCATTGGGTACAATTGAAAGATGCAGGATTGCGGTAGCGACTGCCTGGCCCCCTCAGTGTGACACCGCCTATGCCAAAGCCATTGCAGCCAATGGGAACCTCGATCGCGGTAGTGAAATACAATTTTGAAACGCGCAGTAGGTGTGCTCCCCTTCCGTGGTCCCGGTTATTGAATACAATTGAAAAATGCAAACCAGGCAAACCAATTGCAGCAGCAGAGTACCACTGAGACAACCCCACGGGCCTATAAATGTCTGTGAGAGAGCCACATATTTCACTTGCATTCAGACACTGCTGCCTGACATTCTTCACCACCAACTGCTGCTGTTCTTGTATTCTGGACCAAGTGATGGCGAAAACTGAGAATATCAGGGGCCATCCCTTCACCACAGAGTAGCTGGAGGTCCTGGTGGATGAGGTCCTTTCACAGTATTGGAGGCTATATGGTGCACCAGATGTACTGGTAAGTGTTTCTGAAAAAAAGTTTGAGAGTGCTCAGAATGCTCACATGATGTTGCTCTGCAGTAGTATGTGCCTGTGAGTGCAAGTCAAAGTGCATGCATCCATATTTTTTCTATAGCATGCTCCATACATGGCCTATTAAGAATTGCATTTGAGTAAGTGGGAAGGAAGGCAACATGGACACTTCTACAGCACTTCTTCAGCAAAAATAAACAAACGTTGGTCTGAAACTGGGTAATGTAAATGTGTGATACACTGCCTAGCATGCTGACTTCATGTCAATGCAGTGTATTTCCACAGATACATGACTGCATTGAAGGATGGAAGTGGCATGCAGTGTTTTGGCAGTCATACAGTTATACTGCTGGTTTGAGACGGTCGAAGTCTGAACAAACATTGCCTGTGCTATGTGATGTCATAGTTCATTAAGTCTTCACATGTCCATTTGTGACATTACACATGTATTTTGTCCAGAGGGTACTGAATGATGTGTGCACATTTTTAAAATTGCCCCTATGGTGATGTGTGCATTATGCATAAGAGTACAATGCCAGAGTGCAACACTCTTGGTGGTAATTCACCTATGACACATCAGATAAATATGAGTCGGAGATGTCATCCTTCTATTGATTTTATTATGTGTTCAGTCTTGCATGTGTAGGCACTGTTTACCGTCTAATATTGTACATGTATGTGATTTCTCTGGTGGCCCACATCAAACCTCAGTATGAGTCCCTCTGGGCAGCACAGGAACTGCCCAATGTTCAAGGACCCATCACTAAATGGACTGAGTGAAACACATGTTTTGTCCCCCACCCTATTTCTCAGTGAGTTGACTTAGGCCTGAGGATTGTACAAAACAGGACTACACCTTGTGAGAAGAGTGTGAGAATGGATGATCATGGCCCGAAATGTGACCACCATGACTCATGTAGCCATGCACTGGTCAAGGGCATTGAGGAGTGTGTAATATTGGACACAGTGAGTCTGCCACAACACACCATTTCCAATGTATTGTATGTCATGCTCACTTACATACTACATCACAGATGAGGGTCATTTTCACAATAATTGCTGTGCTGGCACTCTGCATTTGTATGGGATGGCCATGTACTGTGTCCATCGTCATATATGTATACATTTCTATGAGATTATTTGATGCAAGTGTATTACGTGTCATGCTGTATGGCCTCTGCTCAACATTTATGTATTAGTGTGCTGTGTATTTTCATGCTCCTGTACTGACACACAGAGGTACATAACACAGTGCACTGAAATTTCCTCTTCTTATCTCCCATACCTGCAGCTAAAGGTCCACCAGCGTAAGACAATAATGAGGGCCATTGCACACGAGGTGCCGGCTCCGGGTATCAAAAATGTAGCAGAGATGACGCTGGGGGTGCTCCCTAGGAGTGGCAGGTTGGCGCACAGGAGCATGACAGCACTAATGGCCCACATTTTGGCAGTGACACAGCCAGAGCTGGATGGATGCTTGAGGGCCCATCAGCAGCAAGTTGGGGGTGAGTATTCAGCGAAGTGTGACTTTGGGTGTCAGTGACTGCATGAATCCCAAACTTGAGCCAGTGCGAAGCTCTGTGATGTCTCTAGTGTGATGCCATGACTTCTAAGTGGCCTCAGTGTTGAGTGCAACTGTTCTGCATTTGTGCAACATGTGGTTTCTCATGTGTTTAGGACCATGACCCTTGTCATTGGCAGATGAGATGTGGCCTTGTGACATATGCTGCAGTATGAGTGTCATTGACATCACCTGGCAGTGAAGAGCAGTGAGCATCATGTTAGTGTGCATTCATAGATGTGTGCTGTGCACAACAGATAAATTGTGACATCTACACAGCTGACACAAATGTACAACTGTAGTTGTGGTTCGAAGCACAACAAGGTGGATATCAGGAGCTTTTAGCCATTGCAAAAGGACATTTTGGAGTTTGTATCTGTGGTGTTCCCTTAAAGAGACTCCATATGTGATTGAGACAACATGTTTTGTTGTATAGCTATCTCACCTACAGGCACATAGGTATGCTTACAGAGAATAGTATGTGTGGTTTCAGGGAGGCACAGGGCCAGCTAATTCACCGTGTCAACGACACATGGAGCATTACTATCAACTATGCATGTTTCCATGCATCTTCTGATGATTGCATAAATATAGCACATGCTGAATGTTCATAGAGGAATTCAACATGGGAGTATCATTTAAAAGTTGGCATATGATGCTTGTGAGTATGGGACTATACTGAACCTATGTCTCTGTCTCTTGCAGCATGTACAGATGGCAGGGAAGGATGGGGGACTGACACCAGTGGGGAAGCTTGTGGCACAACTGCTACACATGAGTTCACTGACACTGATGTGACCAGCACCTCGGAGGGGGCAGGAGTGCCCTTGATGAATCATGCCCGGAAACATCAACCTCCACATCTTCCGACTCTGGCGGTGACTCCTCGATGTTGGCGGGCAAAGGAAGTTCCAGATCTGCCTCTTCTTATGCACACCTCGTCCAGTGCCCACCCTTCTGGATGCTCCCACAAGTGCTGTCCATGCACGCAGCCCTAGGAAGAGTAGAGTCTCCTTCCCCCAGGTACCGCTGCCCCTGCCCCTGTCTCCCCTGCTACCCTTAGTCTCGAAGCAATAGACTTTTTGCGCCAGCTGTGTGTGGGTCAGACTGCTCTCCTGAATGCCTTCCAAGATCATGACAAGAAGTTGGCACAGGTAGTTTCATTCATGAATGGCATTCATTCTGACGTGGGTAGCCTACACCAAACTGTCCAGTATTTGTCCTCCAAAGTTATTGCACCCATTCAGCAGTCACAAGTTCCCAGTCCAGCTACTGTCCTTTCAGCAACCAGCCTGCCAGTGGCACCACCTGACGAGAGTGCCTACACGCCAGAGCCTTCAGGCAACAAGTCTTCCACATGCAGCACACAGCAGCAGCACTCGAACATACAAGACCCCAGACACCATCATCACAACACAAAATGGGCACACATGAGTGCAAAACCAAAAGCCCATCACGTGACACTAAGGGGTATCAGGCCAAGAAGCAGGCATCAACATCACATTCATCAAAATCATCACCATCCAAGGGAACTACCATCCCCACACCTACTCCTAAAGACCCACAAACACTTGCCCTGCCTGCTGTGAACCTGGTGCCTGTAACAACCAGGCCCAAACACATTTCAAAGGCAGATTCACCCAAAGCATCAACTCCCACCCACACCCTGTGAAGCAGGGACAAGAGAGCAACGTGGGGGGTTTACCTCGACAACAGGGGATGCAGGGGAAGGGGCAAGGCCACCCCAAGCATACCACCAGGTCTGGAAAAAGCCCACAGGGAGAGCCACCTGCACCTGATACACCTCTGGTGGAGAGTGAGGTTGTTGTGCCCACCTCACTTCCCAGTCCTGCCAAGACACTAGCGGGCTATCAAATCCCCAAAGAGTTGAGTCCCAGCCCTCAACATTCACCCTCAACCACTGTGCCTCCACGCAGCATGTCTCCACCTCCCCATGCCATCACTCCACCCTGTCCAAGCAGCCATCAGGCTCCCATAGCAAGGGATGCTTCTACCTCAGCCAGTTCTCTCTCTCCCAGGTCCATTCCTCCACCTGGCTCCGACAATCAGCCCCCTCCTAGTTTAACTTAAAGCCAAATATTTAAGCCAAGTCCTCCTCCCCTCACCATTTCACCAACAGTTGTGCCTGGACTGTCCATATGTAGCCGTGAGCAGTGGTGATTCCCATGGCAGTGGACGGTGTTACCAATTTGATGTGCTAGTTCTCATGCACACATGTGCGGCCTAGAAATATGGACTGGCCAATGGCCTTGCTGTTTGTTTCTTTTGATGCCCATTTCCTGTGCAGTTTGTCATGCACACATGTGCATTCTAGGAATTTGTACTGGCCAATAGACTTTATGGTTTGTAATTTTGATGCCTACCTGGATATTATGTAATAAAGATTATTACTCATGTTTTCTGCTTTGTCGCCGCCCTTGCTAAATAAAACGTTTTAAGTGTGGGTATATGTTCATTTGACACATGCTCTGTATGCCACTTCCACATTGGCAATTACTTAATTTACTTTTTCAGAGGTTGCCAGAAGAGACAGGCACTTTTGTTCTTCTTGACTCTGAGGATTGAGGGTGCAATGATGGTTGTTTGTGATGAAGTACTCTTATCCTAATCATTCTATGGTCAGGTTTGCTAAATTGTACCCGTCATATTAGGATGCAATACCACAACATAAGGGAATTCTATCCACAGGATTACTTGCGGGGTGGCTAGGGTCCTTCATATCAGTAGGATCCTTATTGATGTGTGAACAGCAGTGTTGATGTGTAGTCATCTTATGTAGACCTGTCTTCATAGTCAGATGGGTACATTTGAATGTGTACACTTGACTAGTCATACAGTGTGATTGGCCTGTCATTGTCAGTAGTGTTGTGGTGTATGTTCCCCATCACATGCCAACTACACACATGTATGATCCAGGTAATGAGGGCCCATTTGTTTACATTGTCAGACATGTGCTTCAGATTGTGGGCACATATAGGAGTTGTAGGTTGAGCGCTGTGCAGTGTGTCGGTGTATCCTTGCACTCCTGGGGGACACCTACTTGTTGTCGCTGTCAGTTGTGAGTATGCAGAGTGTGTCGCTGCAAAGTCTGTGTTGTATTTTGTTGATCAGCCATAGGTCTTGTTTAAGTTTGTGCTCACTGTGCTGACCGGCTCAGGCACACTGACATTATTTGTGAGTTTTCTCATGCAATGCTGTTAGTTGACACATTTTTGGGGCAAGTATAGTATGTGGTATGAAGAGTCATACCATCCCCTATAGGTGCATCGGATGCCTACACATTGTGAGTTACTCCTCTATATGTTTTTGCACTGTACACTCCTCACCTATCCAGTACACACCACTACAGTCTCATGTCTTCCACCCCATACCTTGCCAGTGTCCGACCCTCCCCACCACTCCATAATGTGACACTATACTGTGGGAGGATGATCTGTGTACAGGACCAATGTGCCACTCAGGACAGTTTCACAATTAGTTATATGTTATTTTCTTCTACTTGATTGCAGTCAAGGTTGCTCATGTGCAATGCATATGTTTGAGCAGCACAGTCCTCTAGTCATGTTGTATGCATCTGGGTTTTCCTGAGTTGTGCAGCTGTGGTTGATGGCTAAGGTGTATGTCTGTTTGCTGAAGTACTGCTACCCTTCCTGAGTGTGATGTGATCTGTGTGCTGTGATGATTTGATTTGTAATGTGGAAGTTCATGGTGGAGCACTCAGATATGTGTGATACTGGTTTTGTTGGTGTTCACACACTGCTTACTGTGCATGCACTGCTGTCAGTGTATGTTGCCTTGTACTTGCTGGTGTGCATCCCCTGAGTCAACTATGCAATTAATTGGTAGGTGCATATGTTGTGTTTTTGTTGTTGATGGATGCAGTGTTTGGCCTGTGTTGGTTCTTTCTACTGACAGGTGAATGTATGCGCGATGCTCTATTTGCCTGATATTGTGTGAGAGTAGTTTGTGCATTATAATACATTCTGATGTGTGTTGGATTTGTAGTGTGCATTTCTTTTGTGAATGTCACATGCTGCAGTGTGTATTCTTGTTCATGAGCTTCTCTTGAGTGCACATTTGTGCTATGTCCTCCTATATTTGACTTGTCAGGATTTACACCATGCTCACTTGATAACTGGTGTGGTGTCTATGTCTGTGTTAGCACATTTGTCCCATTGATCACAGTTAGTGTTCATGATTGACATTTGATAATGCAATTTTTGATTGGGTAGAGGCATGGTATCTGTGCATTTGTCCTGCGTGAAAATGTTGTGTATTCCTGTTCTGTCTAGGGTCACATTGCCTATCTACTGTTTGCCTGCACATGACTGAGCTTGATGGACTTCTTTGGATGTTCTTTGTGAGATTTGTGTTTGTCTATTGGTTTTTGATCAGCACTGGTTCAGACATCCCTGAGTGGAATTCTGACATTTGCGGATACTCATCAGGGTGTGTCATTGGTTGTCAGGAAACTCACAGGACCCTATTTTCACCTCTATCTGTATCTCTCACAGGTGTTGAGTAGTGCAGTTGTGAGATGGGTAGATGAGGGGTATGTGTGAAGGTCCTACTTGGGGTTGACTGTCAGTAAATGTGCCAATGAGCCATGTGTGTTTTGCTGGTGGCATACACATGTCAAGGTAGTTGATACAGCTGTGGGGCTGGTCACTGTATTGCTTCTGACACTTCCTATCATTCCTGGGCCTATGCATAGCTTACATTGCTGTATTCCAGAGATGTTGCACAGATGTGACTTTAGATTTATTTCAATCACTGTGCCACCCATGTCTGATTGACGGCCTGAGGGTAGTATGAAATGTTCCTCCTCTTGCATGTCATGTACAAATGCTATGTGGCTGGCTCCATGGTTCATCAGCATGGTGCACTCCACTTTGGGATAGTCCATTGCTGCCGACCTATGGTATGTGTAATGTGTATGTCGCAGAGTGTCAGTGTGGGATCCGTCTGAGGGACTTGACATTGTGAACAGTTCAGTGGTTGTTAATATGGAGAGTGAATCGTCATTTCTTAATTTACTCAGCTTAGTTCACAAGTGAAAGGCAGGTGTGATGAGGTGGGTTGTCCAGCCCCTGACCTTCTGTGCAGGGTGTTCATCTTCACCCCCATCTTACCAGTCAATCTACCTTTCCCTTAGATGAGTGAGATGCGAGGTCGGGCCACACCAGGCTGCTAAATAGTGCATTGAAGGGGGGGCACAAGAGGGGCACACAGCATGGGCAGAAATGGTTGTGGGAAGCGTGCTGTGGGCTGTGACCAACTGATGCGGGCCACCATGAGGGTAGGGTAAGGTGGGGCCCTGGGCAGCTGCCCATCCCTGGCGCCGGCCCTGCCTACTACATTGGGCACAGGTTTTCCCGCGTCTTCACTGCTGCAGTGATATGAACGGGACATTGCATTTCTATGGTGATGGGTGCCCCCGATGCGGAGGTGTCAATTTCTAGCAAGCACAACATGTGTGAGTACACTGGAGGCTATGATACTGTTTCCACTAGAGTGTCTGATGTAGACAGGAACCATATTTTAGCACAAGAGTTGTGTGTTGTGGTTGTATGCGGAGATGTGTTCTTTTACGTACCTGCGATGTTGACCGCAGGGACGTCTTATATGCAGGTAGTGTATCAGGTACAGCAGGGGAACGGCTTGAAGAGCTGGATCCATAGTGCATGAAGCTGCTTCATGCACAATGACTTTGTATTATCAACCATCTGGTCTCTGAAATATGCTTACCTGCTCACTTCCATCTTTGTTAGTGAATGATTTTAAAACATACTTCTTCCGAACAGTAATCAATATTAGAGAAACACTTGCAACCCTCCATCGTTTGCACAATACTACACTTCAACCCTGTTTAGATATACTATGGCTTTACATCAGAACATCTCCAACAATACATAGTCCATTAATCAAATAGGTTACTCATCTTGTACAGAAACCAACGCATTCAACACACGAACCATTGCGATTCTAGCTTACATAGACAATATCTCCTCTGGATTACCTGCTCAACTATTCACCCACACCTCGCAACCAACTTAATTTGGTCTTTTGATGTAACCACTGAAGTAACCACTGTTTGCAACGGGAAACAACCTTTACAACACAACTTTTACAACGCACTACCATTACAACGAAACTTTTACAACGCAACATCCATTACATCGCATGCCATTACAACGCAACCATTACAACATATGACACTACAACGCATACCACTACAACGCCTCATTACAGCGCAGTCATTCAAAAGCATACCATTACAACTCATACCATCACAACGCATATTACCCTTACACATTATCCAACACTTACCCTACTGTTGCACTGTAATACCAACTCTTGAACACATATATGTTTCATCTACATGCCACATTCATTGAAGCTAAAACACTCAACCCACTAGTACTTAGCTGAAGAGGCTATTGCAGTAATCTGTTAGTAGACCCTCAGCACCATATTCCTTGTCTCCACTTGACAAGATTGTAAAGTTTGCAACCAGAATCTTGCATAATCTTCCTAGGCATGCAACCACCACACCATTACCTCAAAAAACTGTCTGGAAAATGTTCTCTGCGAAAAACAGAACAAGGTATATATTAAAAAAAATCCAATGGCAGTACCCATAACTAGCTTTCTGATACATTATCTCATCACACTCCAACCAGGAACCTAAGATTTCATAGTCACAATCTCCTAGTCATACCCAAACCATTGTGTGCCACTTAACAGTTTTTAGCCATTCTACCTTCTTGATCCTTTACAATACAACGTCCTAACACCAGATGCAAACCCCTTCCCTTCAAAATTTCAAAGAAGCATTAGAATGGCAAACCAAGTCCTGCCATATTCAGCTTAAACCGCTGCATGTATTCTACGACTCTATGTCTCGCTAGATTTAATGTGTACTTAGACGTGTGCATGTCTTCCGCAATGCTATAAATACATTTGGACCAGATTCATTAGGCATTTGTGTTGTGCTTGTGTTGCGCAAGGCGACTCAGGGACAGTGCAATGGCGTTAGTAATATTTACAAAGCCACTCAAGGGGCGATTTGCACCACCCGGTGTGGCTTTGGAAATACATATAAATCACCATGCAAGGGCGATTTACACCATCCAATTAGATTTTGGAAATACACGTATCTCACCTCAGCTGCTTGCCTTGCATGATGTTAAGTTTCAGCTTGCAAGGCATTCCCGTGGTAGAGCATAGATGTTTCCATGCATACACTCATAGAATGTATTGTACTCCCAGATGTACTAAAATTAGTAAACAAGGAAATGTCAAAATGCTACGCCTTCGCCAGTGAGGTGTAACAAGAAGAACACTTTACTTCTCCTTGTTTTTCCTCTTACTAACTGTGCTGCATTTTTCAGCACACATAGAAAGAGAAAAATGCATCTGAAGATTGTTTTTTGCAGGACGTTGTCCCTTCCTGCATAAAAACAGTCCTGCCTGTAAGACAGACACCCTTGCACTATGGTACCCTTGCCCTATGGTGCAAGGATGCCTGCATTGGCGATAGGTAAGGAAAGCACAAGGAAAGAGCAGAAACAGTCAATATCTTTGTGAATAGGGAGCATTTCCCACACTTCACCCTCCCACGCATCACAGGCAGCAACTTTGCTTGCTGCTCTGTGGTGCTTGAGAGATTAGTAAATATGCCCCTTGGCATCTTTATTACTGTTGACCAACAATTATTTTTTTCGATCTTTTGCAACTGTATCTTATGTACATCACTCCTGTTTGAAATGTTAAAGCTGCTAAAATAGATAAATACATTAATAACTAATGTATTTTGTGTGCCTGCACTGATTGATTTATTGAATGGGAGTGGTCATGCCCATGTATTAGTAATTGCAGCACTCGGTTTCCCATTAATTTCAGAGAAGATGCAATTACCATCTTTTGGTGGATACAAAGATCAATGAATGTAGTCGTATACAGAGATGTTTATGGCTGTGCCAAGCACCGTGGTTTCATTTGTGCTATTTTTGGTGAATGAGGTTTAGTGAGATCAGACATTATGAGTATATTTACTAACGTTAGTGCTGGAGCTTGCACAGCGCAACTTTCCACTGCGAGTGCAGGTTTTAATAATGATTGGTAAGCTGTTTCCACGTTTTGTGTTATATGGTAGAAGCACCCACACAAAACAAGTAGTATATACACACCCCTCTGTATCTACTGTATTGGCTTCAGGATGACAATTTCCACAAAAAAACATAATAAGGCAGTCAACTTTAACACCTTCAAGTGAGGTACAAATCAATATGTATACTGCAATTTTGTGTAAGGAAAAATAAGGCTCGTTAATGAAATGATTGTAATCAAAATGCACCCCCGTTACTTTGAATGACTCCCAATAGAAAAGTAGTTTTAATGTAAAAATGATGCACTCTGTACAACTGTGTTATTTACTCACATAAGCGCAATGTAAGAATAAAAAAAACTGCTTCCCACGGACCGTGACAAACATAAAAAACATGTACTCACATTTGTCAATCCAACGGCTCCCAGGGCAATTAAGCTGTCTCAGTAAAAGCAATAAGCACAAATAAAGCGTGCTGTGCACACTGATTGCAATGTTCACTTAACCAAGGGCAGTGTTCTTCTTTAAGTAGAACTTTTGTATTTTTCCAACAATAATAAATCAGTTGTGTCCCATAAAATATTTTTAAACACAATACGAATACATAACAGAAGTTACAGAGAAACATGTATTATAGCAAGTACTTGGATGGTGCTGTGAAATGCTCAGCAGTCCCTGAAAAATACTCCTGTTCAAGTGTAAACAATCCGAGCGAATGCACATACTGGTCTTAAACAGAAATTCTGAGAAAACAAGTATCACTATACCGAAACTACCCCAATGCATGTTAAATGTATACTCGTGCTGGACAATTTTGCATTGACGTTTGCATTGACTGACCCCAGTGATGCAAATATCAATATTAGGCGATTGTAAAGTATACTTTTTCACTAATCAGGTGGTGCAAATTGGGGTTTTGCAACATTCTGGTGCTGTAAGTGCCAGAGCAGATTGTGCATCACTGCAGCAATTTAGGTAAATTTCGACCAACGATGTTAGTGAAAAGAAAATAAGACAATATAATCCCAGAGAGTGTATTTATACTTTCTTAACACAAGGAGTCAGATGAACGATGTGTTTTTCGAATGTACAAAACCCACTTTGTGATTCAGAAACAGGTCACTAAGGGCCATATGTATCAAGCAAAATTGCATTCGCGCGTTTGCGAATGCAATTTTGCCAAATGGTATGTATTAAGGCAAAATAAGGAATCGCAAAATTTGCGATTCCTTATTTTGCGATTGCATTTAAGGTATCGCAAATTTTGTGATTCCTTAAATGCAATGTAAGAAGCACCCAACTTGTGCGATTTCTCATTAAGAAATCGCAAATTACCACCAACTTGAAGTTGGTGGTAAATTGCGATTTCTTTCACAAATGCACTTTTTGGCATTTGTAAAGGTGCCATGTGGCGCACATACATAACCTTAGGGCATGTATGTGCGCCATATGCGCACAGATGTAAATTTCAGGGGTGCATCAGGGTGTCCTTATGACACCCTTGCACCCTTGAAATTATTCTTAATTTGCGATTCTCAAATTGCAAATCGCAAATTGAGAATAACTTCCCATTCATTCCTATGGGCCTCCTGGCCCATAGAAATGAATGGGAAAGTATTCCTTAATTGCGATTCGCAATTTGCTAATCGCAATTAAGGAACATTAAGAAATTGCTAAAAAATTGTGATTTTTTTACATACATCCCTATTTGCAATTCTCAAATAGCGATTTCTAAAAAATCGCTATTTAAGAATCGCAAATCAGGA
The DNA here is from genome assembly GCF_964261635.1 of Lissotriton helveticus. NCBI lineage: Eukaryota > Metazoa > Chordata > Amphibia > Caudata > Salamandridae > Lissotriton > Lissotriton helveticus. The sequence continues at coordinate 665,641,969 of NC_136063.1, forward strand.
TGTTGATACATATGGCCCCAAATCACTAAATGGGCTTAAGAATCCATACCATATCAGAATTCGCAAGGGCTGTAGTTAGGGCGTATGTTCCAAATACCAATTAATTGTTGTATGTATTAATGCTGTGGGACAGAAATCTGGAGGTGATAATTCCCAAATTGGAAGCGATCTCCAAGGAAACCTACCCCTTTTGTGAATGTTGGAAGAAATATTTTGTAGGAGTAGGCAGTGGTCCATGGGACTGCTACTTACTCTGAAAAGGTCTGTTGGACATGACCCTGTCTTCAACCCTTTTGCCTTCACTTCTTTGCTGAATTTGTTTTTGTTGGCCGTAGGACTCTGTGCACTTTACCTCTGCTAATCAGTGCTAAAGTGATTGTGATGTTTCCTTTAAACATAGTAAGATTGACTTACACCTGTTTGGCATATTTAATCACTTAGAAGTCCCTTATAGAGGGGTATACCATATTCCCAGGTCCTGTAAATAAAATGCTACTGGTGGGCCTGCAGCACTTATTGTGCCACCCACTCAAGTAGCCCGTAAACATTTCCTAGGCCTGCAATTGCAGCATGAATGCTCTTTTAAACTGCTAATTTGACTTAGTGATATAACCCGCTTTCAAAGCTTAATACTCCCCTTTTATTACATATAAGTCATGTCACCCCTAAGGTAGGCCCTAGGTAGCCCATAGGGCAGGACACATTGAATTTAAAAGATTGGGCATGTACTTTTAAGTTTTACATGTCCTGGAAGTGAAAACCTCCTACATTTGTTTTTCACAACTGTGACACACACTTGTCCAATTGAATAGCTTTGGGAGGCTAGTTACATTTAATAACTTTTAACATTTGATTTGGGCACAGGTAAACAGTTCATTTTAGGTGTCTGTAAAAATTGCAATTAAGTATCCTCTTGAATAGTAAAGTCAAATATCAAGATACCATTTTTGAAAATGTCACTTTCCAGCCATTTGCTATTTGGTGCCTGCAGCCTGTCCTAAGTCACATCACTGGGTGTAACTGATAGCTGGACTTTGTTTATTCCTCTCAGACAGTCATGCAATAGAGGGATTAGATGTGTCTGAATGGGCATATGGCAGGATGGGGGGAAAGAGCTGGGCATACGTCTACTTACAAATGAATAAGCTGTGCCCTGCCTTCACACAAAGGGCTTGTCACCATTGCATTGTTCATGCAGTCAGCCTGGAGCCAGGGTGGGGAAGTAAGGGAACTTCAAGCCCTACAAAGAGAATTCTCTAGAAACTTCTCCTACTTCAAAGAAGAGATTATTGATCAAAAGGGGGCCCGCAGATCCACTCTTCAGTTCATTTTCTGGACCTGTGGAAGGACTCTCAGAGGGCATCCTGCTGCTGTGACTTGCTGTGTATGCCACAAGACTTCTTTGCTGCACCTGAGAGGGCTGCTTTGGACACAGAAAGGCATTGAATGCTCAGAGGCCCGTCCTGCTGCTTGATCCCTGCTTCTTCAATTTAACCCAGGATCACCAGAGTGATTCCAAGGGCCAGCTTGCTGGTGTCCTGTTCAGAGCCAATCAATCAATCAATCAATCATGGCATTTGTAAAGTGCACTCCTCACCCGCGAGGGTCCCAAGGCGCTGGGGGGTGGGGGGGTGATGCTACTGCTCGAAGAGCCAGGTCTTGAGGAGTCTTCTGAAAGTCAGCAGGTCTAGGGTCAGCCGTAGGTGGATAGGGAGTGTGTCCCAGGTCTTGGCAGCAAGGTGGGAGAACGATCTGCCGCCAGAGGTTGCTCTTCGGATGCAGGGGTCTGTGGCGAGGGCAAGGTTGGTGGAGCCGAGCTGGCGGGTGGGGGTGTAGAAGCTGAGTCATCTGTGTGTGTTTGGCCGAGGTTCCCGCGTAGAGGGCGTTTCCGTAGTCCAACCTGCTGCTGACGAAGGCCTGGGTGACTGTTCTTCTAGTTTCAGTGTGGATACACATGTAGATTTTGCAGAGCATGCGGAGGGTGTTGAAGCAGGAGGAAGAGACGACGTTGACCTGATTAGTCATGTAGAGGGTGGAGTCGAGGATGGCCCCTAGGTTGCATGCGTGGTCGGTGGGTATTGGAGCTGTTCCCAGTGCAGTCATCCACCAAGAGTTGTCCCTGGCCGAGGGGGTGGATCCGAGGATGAGGACCTCCATCTTGTCTGAGTTCAGCTTCAGTCGGCTGTTCCTCATCCAATCGGCAACGGCCTTCATGTGTTCATGGAGGTTAGTTTTGGTGGTGTGAGGGTCCTTGAAGAGGGAAAGGATCAGCTGGGTGTCATCGGCATAAGAGATGATGTTGAGGTCGTGGAGTCAGGCGACGTGGGTCAGCGGTGCCATGTAGATGTTAAACAGTGTTGGGCTGAGGGATGAGCCCTGTGGTACGCCACAGATGATTTTGGTGGCTTTGGAGTGGAAGGGAGGGAGACGGACACTCTGTGTTCTACCAAAGAGGAAGGAGGTGGTCGAGTCCAGGGCCTTCTCTTGGATCCCGGCGTCGTGGAGGCATGTGCGTAGTGTGCGGTGGCAGACCGCATCAAAGGCGGCTGACAGGTCCAGGAGGATGAGGGACGTGGTTTTTCCTTTGTCTAGCAGGGTCCTGATGTCATCGGTGGCGGCGATGAGGGCAGTTTCGGTACTGTGGTTGCTGCGGAACCCGGACTGGGACGGGTCCAGGATGCTGTTCTCGTCGAGGTAGTGGGTCAGTTGTTAGTTGACGGTCTTCTCGATGACATTTGCTGGGAACGGGAACAGCGAGATGGGCCGGAAGTTCTTGAGATCCTTGGGGTCCGCCTTGGGTTTCTTGAGTAAGGCATTGATCTTGGCGTGCTTCTAGCTCTCCCGGAAGGTTGCTGTCTCGAAGGAAATGTTGATGGCCTTCCGGAGATGGGGTGCGATGATGGTGCTGGATTTGTTGAAGTTGTGGTGTGGGCATGGGTCTGACGGAGATCCGGAGTGGATGGTGTTCATGATCTGGTGTTGTTGTCGTTATGTTGGTCCAGGAGAGCAGGCGGTTGGTGCGGATGGTGGTCGTGGGGGCAGAGGTCTCAGTGGTTGTCGTGGCGGTCGTGGCGTTGAAGCTGTCATGGATGTCTGCGATCTTACGATGGAAGAAGGTGACCAGTGAGTCGCACAGGTCTTGCGAAGGTGGGATGCCGTTGGTGTTGGAGCTGGGGTTGGAGAGTTCCTTCACGATGTTGAAGAGCTCTTTGCTGTTGTGTGCGTTGTTATCTAGGCGGTCTTTGAAGAAGGCCCTTTTGGCAGATCTGATGAGGTGATGATGTTTGCTGGTGGCGTTCCTGTGGGCTGCGTAGCTGTCAGGTGTTTGTTCATGGTGCCAGTTTTTCTCAAGCTTTTGGCAGGTTTGCTTATAGGCTTGGAGGTCTTCAGTGAACCAGCTGGCTCTCTTACTGGTGTGGCTGTTGGGAGGGTTTCTTGACCAGGGCGAGAGTGTTGGCGCAGTCGGCGACCCACTGTCTGAGTTAGCGGGCGGCGGAGTCGGGGTCGGTGGGGTTGGCGGGTGGACTCTGGGCGAGGGTGGTGGTTAGCTGGTCTTCGGTGACTTTGCTCCAGCAGCGGTGAGGCATCTGTTAGGTGTGATTGTGCGTGGTGGGTTTCCGGAAAGTGAAGTGGATACAGCAATGGTCGGTCCAGTGTAGTTTGGTGGTGTGGTTGAAGGAGACGTGGGGGCTTGGGGAGAAGATGGGGTCAAGCCCGTGGCCGGTGGTGTGGGTGGGTGTTGTGATGAGTTGTCTGAGTCCGAGGTTGGTGAGGTTGTCAATCAGGGTGCTGGAGTTGGTGTCGTTGTTGTTCTCGAGGTGGAAGTTAAGGTCCCCCAGGAGGATGTAGTCTGTGGAGGCGATGGCTACAGCAATGTCGGGAGCCGAGGAGGGGTTCAGCCAGGTTTACGTCAGGAAGGCAACATCTGGGGAGGATGAGCAGAGAAGGTCCCAGAGTTCAATGGCGTGTTTGGGGGCGGAGCAGGTATGAGAAGGATGCATCTGAGGTAGTTGGGTTCTTTCCTGGTCGGTGGGTTGGCAGACTGGATACTGGTGAAGCTGCAGTTCCGGCAGGAAAAGGGTCCTTGGGTGTGCTTCGGGCCGCCAGGCAGCAGGTGCGTGATCGTCCGGTGTTGAGTGCGTGGAGGGTGCTGGCATCGTAGCGGTGTCGGGCCGTTCATGTGGGGCAGGGGTTCTGGCACTGGGCGCGGTCTAAGCGTGGACGGGCGCAGATGGGCTTGCCTTGCGCACGCCCGTCTGTACTGCCATATAAGGGGAGGTGGAAGCGAGGAGCAGCTGGCAGGCAGGAGCGGGGTGGCGAGTGGGCGAGCAAGGGGGGCAGGCACACAGGGGACGCAGCGGCAGGACAAACGGGCGAGCAGGGGCACAGAAGGAAAAAGGGACCACCAAGAGTAGGGAAGCCAAGGGCAGGCACAGCAAGAGATATAACAAAGAATGCTAAACAAAAAAGAAAACAGAATTAGACTCAGTGCGGGCAAACAATAGATACTAAAACAGGCGAGCAGGGGCACAGAAGGCAAAAGGGGCAAACAAGAGTACAGAAGTCAAGGACAGGCACAGCAAAAGAAACAACGAAGAATGCTAAACAAAAAGGAAAACAGAATTAGACTCAGTGCGGGCAAACAATAGATACTAAACACACCTGAGGGAGAGGAGCCCCGAACGAACAGCAGCGGCGAAGGCAGCTGCCAGGGGGACACGGATACACAGGTGGAGCTGTGCGGCGTGGGGGAGCGACCTGCCTGAAGACAGGGTCCTGGGTCGCTCTTCTCACCGCACAGCGGCTGCCATATAAGGGGGGGGTGGGATGGAGGAGCATCTGGGAGGCAAGAGCGGGACGGTGAGTGGGCGAGCAGGGGGGCGGGGCCTCAGGGGACGCAGTGGCAGGAAAAACAGGTGAGCAGGGGCACAGAAGGAAAAAGAGGCAAACAAGAGTAGAGAAGTCAAGGGCAGGCATAGCAAGAGATACAACGAAGATTGCTAAACAAAAAGTATAACAGAATTAGACTCAATGTGGGCAAACAATTTACACTAAAAACACCTGAGGCAGAGGAGTCTCGAACCAACAGCAGCGGTGGAGGCAGCAGCCAGGGGGACACGGGCACACAGGTGGAGTTGTGCAGCTTGGGGGAGCGACCTGCCTGAAGCCACAAAGACATAATAGGATCCCACCATCTTGAACGCGTACCTGGGCCCAGCCTGTGTGAGTCCTGAAATCCCAAGTGGTGCCCCTCCAGTCTTCGACCCTTGGTTGTGGTGTTAAAGATGCCCAAATAGCCAAAATCTTAAACTTGATACTACAAAAACTTTTGGCTAAAAACTGCTCTGAGTACCTAAGTAAGATATGGACCAACCTGCCCGTCTATCCGCCCAAGGTGCATATTCTGTTGAGCCTTACTTTGCCTCGGTTTTATCCGGCCTCCTGGGACTCTTGTCAGGCAACAGCCTTCTGCCTCTTCCCATCGAGAGATCTGACTTCCAAAAATGAGTCTAAGTCTCAATGTAAATATTTTCACAGATTCTTTGTCCAGCGGCTCCCCGATAACAACACCTCCTCCTAGGACATCGCATGCAACATAGCCCCATTGAACTTTACTTTCCCAGAACTTTTTTTATTCAAAATTTCTTCTAAGTCTCAAGGCAAGCGCTGACCTGGCCCAATGCCTGGCCCAATGCACATCTTGTATTCAACCTTTTTTTTACTTTGATCCCGTCTCGCGCAACTAGATGTCCACAGTTGTTGCTTTGATCTTTTAGGCTCTTGTTTTCACTAAAAACCTTGAAAATTCATGAGTCTGGTTCTATTGATTGGATTTTTGTAATTTTAGTGTCTAATACTTTATTAAATTGACTCTATTTTTCTAAATCGGTGTAGCATGTTTCTTGTGTTGCATTTTCACTTTATTACTGTTTGTGTGCTGCATACATTCTTACACATTGCCTCTGGGTTCAGTCCGACAGCTTTTGTGCCAAACTATCAGAGGGTTAAGCAAAGGTTTAATTAGGACTTTTTGTAATTCACCCTTACATGTATTGTGGCTTTTTCTTAAATCGGCGTCACCCCCGCCTTATAACCAACAACCAATATTCTCTCAAAGTTTATGAAACTATTAATTGTTTTTTTTTTTAAATGTATCCTGTGTTTCTTTAAAGAAACTAGCTCCATTTTGATTATAATTTGGTTGCTTTACTTAAAACAATCACCAACATGGTGGTCTGATGACCCAAGCAGCCCCCAATCCAAGTGATGGCAGCCAATTATAGTGGTTTGCAATTTGGAACCTACAACAATAATATTTATGAGGTAGGTCAAATTGTGACCCACTGTGACACAATATTTTGTGAGCTAAACTATTACTACATAGGTCGATTCCACCAAAACATTCAATAAATGTCAGTGCGCGAATTGGGAGCACTTTAACCAAACGCACTGTATGTACATATGGACTTATGGTCTTGATGTGTGCACTTGACATGATTTAGGAGTGTAAATTCACATTTTGCTTTCACAAAATGCACATTTACACATCAAAATCTACCCTCACACAATAATGTTCCATTGTGATGTGACGTTAGGAGAAAATAACTCTGCTCTGATAGTCAGGGAATGGATGTTCCAAACTTGTATTTTTATAGGGATTATAAAGCATAAATCTTAGGAAACGATCAAAGATTTCCTCCTTTCAAGCGCATGAGTAATTCCCTTTCGCAGGTGCAGCCTGGCCAGGTAAACGTGATGAGACGAAGCAGAGTGCATCCTGCCCTGACACACCGCGCTTACCTGTGCCAGCCGCCGCTGGAGGGACGAGGAGTGAAAATATAAAATATACACAATTTGACAAATAAAAGAGAATTTGCAATTTTATGTTTACAATACACATGCAGAAATGCATTTACATGAGCATAAATGGAATTCTCAAACATTTGCAGGGGTACTCTTTGAAACCCATGACAGTCACAGATTTCCATGACTTCTCCTGGAAATCTTTGAGAAGTGCATACATTTTATTGACTATATCCGGACTATGGTGTAAAGCTAAAAGTGTAGTTATTTGAATTTCTTTGCCATAAAGCGCCATGTATAATTCACTACAAACGACCTAACATTCTAATCTAAGCAAATGTAATTGCAGGGACGATCAAATTGCCATTCAAATCAACAAAATATACAGCATATTTCTCTTATTGGAATAGCCACTGACAAAATATATTTTGTTATTTTACTTTTACATTTATTTAAATAGACCCATAAACACGTATTTCAAAAGATGCACATTGTATAGGAGCTATGGCTTACGCGTTGTAGCTGGTATTACATCGAAAACTCTGTAGCAACGTGCTAAGGTCCAAGAGAGCCATTCTGGGGCTAAATCATTGTTCAAAAGCAGCCAACAGTTCCCTCGTTAAACAAAAACGCTGTTCAGTCTATAAACGTGGACGCTGGTAGGCACTTAAGCACTGATCAGTAGTACCAGCAGTTCAACCTATAAACGTTTCTAGGGTCTTGGACACAGACGTAATTATTTGGAACACTCGTGGTCATTTCAAGCTAAATAGTTTTGACAGGTGGAAAACCAATCTAGCGCAAATAACATTCACTGGGGATGTTGCTTGTTTTATCCCCTAAAATATGCTACATGTTGTAAAAAATTTGGTTCAGCAAGAGTATAATCAATTTTACCTACTTTCACGTGTTATAACCTAATAGAGTTGCCTTGTACAGGTAAATACCAGAGGGAAATGCCTGATAGTAAGTACCCACTGAGAGCAAAAACAGGAGCGAGTGATAACTACTCATCGGCACTAATTCTAAAGTTGTTTCAAATACATTTCTCAATGATTACAGTACTGTCTTTCGGGTCTAAAGACTCAGTAAGAATGCCCCAAGCTGAACTACAAAGTTGGGAAAAAAGACTTTGACGTGTCAGAGCTCAATGAAATCAAAGGCTACAGACTGATGTTAATAGACATAGAGGACAAACTGGAATGTCGATCAACAGGAAAAGGAGGACTGGAATTTCATACATTTAGGTTGTATGTTTGATTCTATGCAGAAAAATATGTAACACATGTCATGAACATTTTATGTGAGTTGCATCTATTTCATAAACCTGCAGAACATTTTAAGCCATTTTCAGGTAGAACTAGTTCGATTCAACACAGATGTCATATTATCAGATTTTAGAGAACAGGGGCTCTGACTTTGAAAAACCGAGTTCAAACTAGTTATGCAGCTCATGCACATTGACGTTATCAACAGCAGAACAATCGCTAGATCTTAGAAACAGGCAGCTCTTAATACAAACCCAAGTGCTACACATTGAAGACTTGAAGCAACAGAACAAGCCCATGTTATACAAATGTCACAGGCTCAGGCTTCTGACATCAAAGGGGTCTCCTAAGATAGACACTGCTGCTATGATCTCCAAATCAACACTTTCTAGACCCTTTCCTCTTAGTTATTTCCCTCCATTTTCCTTTTTGATCCAACCAACAAACTGACCTGAACATTGCTCAAATTAATGTAATATTTCCCTATACTAACTCCCCACTAATCCTGTTTAGGTTCTGGAGTAGCGTGCTACTCCTGGAAAAGCACTTTGATGCCTCGTCATGAGTTCCAAGGGGCAGATTTATGAAGGCCCTGCGCCGCCGGTGCGTCACTTTTTCCCATGTTAAAAGTGACGCACCGGCGGCGCAAGGCCTTCATAAATCTGGCCCCAAGTGCTATATAAATGCAAACCCTTCCTCTCTGTCTCACCGCTATCTTTTTCAACCCACATAACAGACTCACATATCCACCCCTCAAATAAATGTCATACTTTCCTATACTAACCCACCACTAATCCTTTTTGGATTCTAGAGTGGCGCGCTAATCGCCTAACAGCGCCTCAATGCCTCGTCAGGGGTAGTAAGCTCTATATAAATGCAATTGAAATTACAATTGTTTACATAAATAGGCAGAAAATAAATAAATATCTTACAGATCACTTAGATAATATAGGCTCACAGCTTTGAAAGCAAAAAAAGTACTGGCCTAATGGCTAGGGTAACCGACTTTAAAGGTGCCGAACCAGGTTCCAGTCTAGCGGGAGGCTCAAACATCCTGTGATTCTGGGCAAATCACTAAATCTTCCCATGCCTAAAAAAAAGGAAAAAATAATGTGTATGTCTGTAACGCAACTGGTGCTCATGTAAAGCGCTCTGAAAGCTTCGGGACGAGATTGCGCAATGTAAAACTGCAACCAATACATAAGATTAAGGTACAGAGATCTCACCGACTGTGGCATTAGGCAAGAACTACTCCTTTTCAAGTTCTATGTTGCCTGTATCTTACAGGCTTCTGGCTATAACAGCAGAGGTATTCTTCAGATTCCAGGAACCTTAAAAGGCTCGGGCATCTGAAAGCAAAAAGTAAATATACATTTCAAGTTAAAGAGATCTTACATGCTCAGGTCACCTATCCCTTAGGTCAGGCAGATCCTAGTACAGATCCCAATGTTTCAGAGTTCATATAGGCAGAAGAGATAGCCTTCAGCTGAAATAAATCTCTCAGGAGCAGGCTCTGGGCATCAAACCTCTCTCTCATGTTACACTGTTATTTTAATCTAAGGCCCCACATTAAGAACAACTATACATAAAATTAAACAGAACTCACAGACTCAGAATTCGAATAACAATCTGATCCCTCAGCGAATACAGATTGCACAGTCTCATAGGGTCTTTGTCCTTTTCAGTGTGGACTACGTAGTAGCTGTGGCAGCAGAGGAATTGCCTTTTCTGCTTGAGCCACAGAACAACCACCCATCATATTTAATTTGCTCCACCGAGTTTAAAATATGTGCACATAATAACACTTGTTTTCATTATTAAATAATAAAACTGTCTCCTGCTTGTATTGGAAATAATGACTCTGTCATCATCCCTTACCTATAAATGAGATGAGACTGTGCATTACACTATTAAATAGGACAAGTGTATTTTCTGTTAAAATCATTTTGTGGAGATTGAGAAACTTAAAACATCCCACCTCTGCAAAGTTTTATCATTTACAGCTATTGATCCTAGTCTTCAGCGCCACAAGCAGCTTTATTCCCAATCTACCTTCCCTCAATCCTCAGCAGATCCATTCCAACTCCTCCTAAGAGATGTAACATTCAGGTATTGGAGAACAAACACACTTGGGGGCAGATTTACAAGCCCCTTGAGTCGCCGGTGCATCACATTGTGTGATGCACCAGTGGCACAGCCTTCTGAGTGATATTTACAAGCACAGGTAAAGTCAAGCTGCGTGACTTAATCTGTGCTTGTAAATATCACAGCTGTTCACAAAACACTTTGCGTGTTAGGAGCATGACATGGGTGTTCCTGTGGGTGTTCCCACGCAAAACTCATGTCCACTGATGCATTTCCAGATTTACGAGAATCATAAATCTGGAACTGCGTCAGAATGCTACACAACCATAGGGGTGGCGTAGCGAGGTACAATGTGAAGAAATGTTTTTATTTCTCCTCTTATTTCCTCTTTCAATGCATGCTGCATTCTACAGCACACATTGGAAGAGGAAATCACCTCAATTTATTGTTTTTGTGCAGGAAGGTGCCCCTTCCTGCCCAAAAACAATCTCTCCACGACGCGGTCATCTTTGCACCATGGTGCAAGTGCAAGGGTGCCTGCGCCAGCGCATGGCAGCAGTTTTTGCTCCAGCGCAGGGGGAAGCACAGAGGTGCGACATATTGTTGTAATATGTTGCATCCCTGTGCTTCAAAACTAATGCAGCGCGGCGCAGCAGCACAGCATGGCGTCCGTTTCTTGTAGATCTGCCCCTTGGTACCCTAAGCTTCTGGTCCCCACAAATCTCCAGACAGGGCTTCCATATTCTTTCTATTTATTTGGAAATCTGCATTGGAATGCTCTCCTGAGTCCTGACTTCAATGCATTCTGTCACTCTGCTAACCTCCTTAAAATCTGCTCTTAAGATTATTTCATGTTAATTGAATCATAATCAGTAAACACATGCCAACCTCACTTTCACACAAAATCGAAAACCATAATAATGCTTATGTACTCTGGAACTCTTACTATGTACAGCATGTCATGCTGGACTGTTTTCTTTCTGATACAAAATAAAGAAATAATCAATTTTAAAAAGTTATGTAACGAATCAATCTTCCGAAAAACGAAAGAAAGAATAGCAGCAGGACATGCAAGATTCAGGCTGACAAGTGAATAGCTTTTCATACGGTGTACCTTAAAAGGCTCATTAAATACCCACTTTTCCCAAATCTAAGAACATCCCTGAGTCGCAGCCATTACTTCAGAGTAATGAGTATACACTGCCAATTCGGTCTGATAATGATATTTTGTGAACAATTATCTTTTTTTATGCCACAGGCCAATAACTGGTGTTGCAGGTCCATTATTTCTGACCACGCCAAATACTCAGGCGTTTTACACTCTTTACTGCTAAAGGGGCTAGTGCCAGATCTGGTTGCCACTAGAGTAGGAGATAAAGTTATGGTGGTTTCCAATTATAATGAGCTGAGATAAAAAAAAAAAATTCCTTTGCCAACAAATATATGACTGAAGCCAATTGCGGATACGGAGTCAGAATTCTTACTTGTTTCAAAGTCCAGTGTGAACTTGCTTGTCATTATTGCACAATTAAATTTGTATTTGTTGTTGGAAAATTTCTTGAACTAAAGAGGGCATATAGCTATGGAAGAGAAATTGTGAGAGGGAAGGGACATTGGACTACTACATGCAACACGTTTGGTGGCTGATGTGATATTTTTATTTCTGCTGTGGCCAGTTAACAAGGTCGGATTGGCCTTTGGGGCAGCCATGCAGTGTCCGAAGGGCTAGTCTTACAGGGAACGGTGTGGGCTATTTTGTGGGGTTGTTTTGGTGGTTGTTTGATGGTCTGGTGAGCAGTTTTTTTCTGTTGATTTCTCTGATATCACACCCATGAAGTCTTCCATACATTGTAAAACACTTTACTAGTTCAAAACTGCCCCAATTTGCAAACATGGACCACTTTGTTAGCTTTCTATTTTACTAATGAGGGCAACTTTTACATTGGTGCCTGGGTTTATTTTCTGTCCCAACCTTGCCCTGTCAGTTAAGAAAGACTGGATAGAGTAAAGCAGACCCACTATTCTTGGCCCACAGATCCATTCCTTTTAAGTAGTAGGTCATGATTAACTGTGCCTCGTGCTGCCAAGAATTTTAGTACATGAATACCTATGACTGCTTATTGTCCAATGAAGATAGGAAGTTATATTTGACATCTCTCAGAGTAGGTTAAATGTTTTTTCTTGGCCAGAAAACGGATTGACAATCAGGAACACTGTACGGTTTTTCCACAAACTTTCAGGGTGGTTGTATTACTAATGTTTTCATTGTTAAGCAGTGGCAGGTTTTAAATGGGACAGTAACTGGGACATTAAAGTTTACTCTGAGTTCTTTTTAATAGAGGGATAGTGGTGGCATGCATAATTCATATTGGTATGGATTAGAATTGATTAACAAATCCAGCAGGCTGGATATGTCTGGGGGCTGAAGAGCAGAGGAACACTTTTGTTAAGGTTACCAGGATTGTAAATGATTGGGTGGTGTTTGAATTACTCTTTTGCAGTGATTTGTGAGACATATTAGTTCAGGGTTGTGAAAGAGTTTAAGGAAGCACTAAGGGTAGGTGGACTGATGGGACTGAACGATTTTTTCTTATGAGTCTTGGATGATCTCTTTAATATCATCAGTCATACACTGGAAGTAGTTAAGGAGATTTATATAGAATTTGGGGGTTATCACTGAAGTTCTTTTAGTCTAAATGCTGAAAGCTATGAAGAGTTCTCTAGAAGTATTTAGTGCCTTCAGAATGTTTGAAACGTTTTATGATGTTTAGTTCTTTGGACTGCTCTATGGTACCAGTGTATGATTTTTGAGATTCAGTGTATCTCTTTGGACACTGGAGATATTCCAGCAATATTGAGTTTTGCACCTGCTCGTTTGAGGTAAAACAAATTAAGGCTGTAATATTCATTGGCAGGCCTTTTGAGAAAGTTTAGTGTTCTATGCAATGCAGTGCAAGAACTTCAAGGGTGCATATAATGTTGCTATACAATTTTTATATCGATAATTCGGGGTTCGGACTCAGAGGAGGAATATTTACGATGATGTAATGATGTTTCAGAGGTGCTTTTAGACAGGTTAAAAGTTTAGATTTGGCCATTTGAGGTGATGGAGTAGGATAGAGCAGCATTTGAAGAAGGAGAATAATGCATATAATGCATGGTCCGGGTTGAAGGAGGGCAGACAGATCACTGGTATAGATTCAAGGAGCAAATATTACATCAATGATGTGATCTGCTCTAATTGGTGCTGTTTTCGCCTGCTGGGTGAGACCTAGTTTTTCTACAGTGATACTTCGGTCTGAGGCTAATTTGTTGCATCTTTGTCTACCCATACATTAAAACATTAAAAACCCATTGGAATGCCTGAGGAAAGAGTCAGGTGAGCTAGGTTTAAATATGTAATCTAGGATGGATGAGTTGCATCCTGGTTTATGGTACATCTGGGTGAGAAAGAATGTTAAATTTAAGTTAGTTGTAATAAAAGCTTTTAGATTCTGACAGGAGGGCTAGGTTGTGATTTTCCTCTTTAAAGTCAGTGGAATATATATGTTCTTTACCACCTCCTCGACTGGTGCCTAGTTCTTTAGGGAATTATCTAACTTGGGGTGGAGCTCATTGAATAGGGGTATTGGCTTCACTGGTGGTGGTTGTTACATGTATGTCCCCTGGTTATCAGATATGTGTCCCCCCACTACTGCCTCCCAGCTGCTCCTCCCTCCCACTTCGCCTCATATGGAGGCCACACAGCGGCCGCGCCGAAGGCGCGCCAAAGGCAAGCCCGTCCGCGCCTGGACTGCGCCCTGGTCCCCGACGATGCCAGCCCACACGATGGAGGTACGAGGCCGCCACCCTCCACGCACTCAACGCCGGCCGGAACCCCGCCTGCTACTGAGCCATCCCGAAACGCACCCACGGACCCTTCACCTGCCAAGCCTGCAATTTCTCCTGCCTCCGAACCTGCTCAACACCGCTCCGTCCACAGACACGCCGTCGAACTCTGGAACCTCCTCGACACAACATCACCAGACGTCGCCTTCCTCACGGAACGCCTCCTCAGCCCCCGACATCGCCACACCCATTCCGGATGGCAAAAGGATCACCCGGAGAGACCGCGTCAACCAAACCGGAGGAGGCATCGCCATCGTCCACAGAAACACCATCCGTAATCACGACCAACTACGACGACACCCTCACCGCCGCCGAGCACCTTCACTTCCAGATTCACACCGACCCCAGGACCACCCTCAGAGGTACTCTCATCTACAGACCAACGGGACCACGCACACAATTCAGCGAAGCCATCGCAGACTTCGTCAGCCAACACGCCCTTACCTCCTCGGACTACATCCTCCTAGGGGACCTCAACTTCCACTTGGAGAACAACAATGACAGCAACACCGCCGCCCTACTGGACAACCTCGCCAACCTCGAACTCAAGCAACTGGTGAACACCCCCACCCACTACGCCGGCCACACGCTAGACCCCATCTTCTCATCCAGCAAGCACATCGCCTTCAGCCACGCCACTGGACTACACTGGACAGATCACAGCTGCGTCCACTTCAACTTCAGGAGAACAACGACCCACCACCACCCGCAACAGGTTCCCTGCAGAAGCTGGAGCAAGATCACCGCCGACCAACTCACCACCTCCCTCAGCCAGAACCCTCCCACCAACACAAGGGACCCCAACGAAGCAGCCAGCAACCTCACACAGTGGCTCACCAACTGCGCTGATGACCTCGCGCCACTGAAGAACCCTCCCAGCAGACTCGGCAGCAAGAAAGCCTCATGGTTCACCAACGACCTAAAAAAATCCAAGAAAACCTGCCGCACCCTCGAGAAAGCCTGGAGCCACGACCACACAACAGAAAACATGACAGCCCTCAAGAACGCCATCCGCAAACACCACCAGCTGATCCGCACCACCAAAAGGACAACATTCAAAGAACATTCTGGACAACAACACCCACAGCAGCAAGGAACTCTTCAGCATCATTAAAGAGCTCTCCAACCCCAGTGCCTGCAACAACGACATCACACCCTCGCAAGACCTCTTCGACTCACTCGCCTCGTTCTTCCACCGCAAGATCGCCGACATACATAACAGCTTCAGCGCACAAACCATGCACCCAACCACCGAACCAGTGCCCCCCACAACCACCCTGTGCACCTGGACCCCGGTCAGCACCAACGACACCACAAGCATGATGAACACCATCCACTCCAGCTCCCCAACAGACCCCTACCCACACCACATCTTCAACAAAGCCGACTCCATCATCGCACCCCAACTCCAGGACATCATCAACAACTCCTTCGCATCCGCCACCTTCCCGGAGAGCTGGAAACATGCCGAGCTCAGTGCCCTCCTGAAGAAACCGACCGCAGACCCCACGGACCTCAAGAACTTCCACCCCATTTCGCTCCTCCCTTTTCCTGCTAAAGTCATCGAGAAGTCCGTCAACAAACAACTCTCCGCTTTCCTCGAGACTAACGGATCCCTCGACCCCTCGCAGTCCGGCTTCTGAGCAAACCACAGCACCGAGACCGCCCTCATCGCAGCCACCGACGACATCAGGTCCCTGCTCGACAACGGGGAAACAGCTGCCCTCATCCTCCTGGACCTCTCAGCAGCATTTGACACCGAATGCCCCCGCACACTAATACAGCGCCTCAGCAACACTGGAATCCAAGGGAAGGCCCTGGAGTGGATCATCTCTTTCCTCTCCGGAAGAACCCAGAGAGTCCCCCTCCCCCCCTACCGATCCGCGGCCACCGAAGTCATCTGCGGTGTTCCGCTAGGATCCTCGCTCAGCCCCTCCCGCTTCAACGTCTACATGAGCCCCCTTGCAGCCATCGCACGCCAACACAACCTAAACATCATCTCATACACCAACGACACCCAGCTGATCCTCTCCCTCTCCAACGACCCCGCCACCACCAGAGCCAGCCTCCACGAAGGAATGAAAGACGTCGCGGAATGGATGAAGCTCAGCCGTTTGAAACTGAACTCGGACAAGATGGAAGTCCTCATCCTAGGACCATCCCCCTCTGCCTGGGACGACTCCTGGTGGCCCCCTGCCCTGGGCACCGCCCCCAAGCCAACGGACCATGCACGCAACCTGGGTTTCATCCTGGACTCCTCCCTCACAATGACCAAGCAAGTCAACACCGTCTCGTCATCCTGTTTCAACACCCTGCGCATGCTCCGAAAGATCTTCAGGTGGATCCCCACTGAGACCAGGAAGACGGTCACCCAGGCCCTCGTCACCATCCGACTGGACTACGGGAACACCCTCTACACAGGAACCACAGCCAAACTCCAGAAAATACTCCAGTGCATACAGAACGCCTCTGCATGACTCATCCTGGACATCCCCCGGTACAGCCACATCTCTGCCCATCTGAGAGACCTGCACTGGCTACCCGTCAGAAAGAGGATCACGTTTAGACTCCTCACCCACGCACACAAGTCTCTCCACGACATGGGCCCCAAATACCTCAACAGCCGGCTCACATTCTACACACCCACCCGCCAGCTCCGATCCGCCAGCTTCGCCCTCGCCACCATACCACGAATTCGCAGAACCACCGCGGAGGAAGATCCTTCTCCTATCTGGCGGCCAAGACTTGGAACTCCCTCCCCACCCACCTACGGCTGACCCAGGACTATCTCTCCTTCAGGAAACAACTCAAGGCCTGGCTGTTCGAGCAGTAGCAACTCCCCTCCTCCCCCCAGCGCCTTAAGACCCTATCGGGTGAGTAGCGCGCTATACAAATCTGCTGATTGATTGATTGATTGATTGATTGATTGATTTGCTCAACAGCATCATACTTTGGCATCCTGAAGTCTAGACTACTTTTCACCTATAGTGTTTTTGCTTAGCTCAATATTTCCGATGTGATATTGGCAAATTTATCAGGTTATCTTGACATTTAACACATGAGGCTTGAGGTTACTTCAAGTTCCAACTGGCTTTTGATCTTTAAGTATCACGCTCTTCTGGATTCTTGTCTTGGTGATTCTGAACACTTGATGCTCCACATGTACCAAGTCAGTGCTTCGAGGGACGCGTGACAAAGGCTTAACTATGCACAATTCATACTGCACCAGACTCACTACTATAGATATGCCCATTTCATTTCCAATATTCACGAAGGCTGCTAGATCCTGCCTTACCACCAAGCTATGATGTCTAAATTGATCTACCAGGTTCTTTCAGCTGTTCACAATATTCTCTTGAATGAAGACCTGAGTGTATCTGTCCTTAGAGATAATTTGGACAATGCAATTTACGGGGAACAGACACCGCAACAAATACTCACAAGGCTTCTTTAGTCTTATCTTCCTCTCTTCTTTCAAGTTTGGTTGTTGGTGAGGGTGCAACAACCGGTAGTTGGAGGGTTTGTGAGATATTGGAAAATACACCAATGCAAAGCAGCCTTCTTGTAGTTAAGGAATTCATTGTTCAGTGTGAGGCGGTGTTTGGGAGGGAGCTTTTGAACAGCAGCACCAGGAGTTTATGGTTAGTGAGTATGACAATAAAAATATCTTTAGCCAAAGAGTTGGCTATGCTGACAGTCCCAAATGGTGAAAATAGCTTCCCGTTTCAATTACATTTATGGTCTTTGGCATCAATGAGTGCTGCCTTTAGTGTACCATTGACTCTCAACTGGCATTTTCCATGCAGCTCCCCAACCACATTGAGTTTTAAATATCATTCTGTCTGAATATTGTGAGCCAAAAATCAACTACCACAATATCATGAAGGCATGTAAATATCGGTAAGTATATATTTACTATAGCTAACTCAACATACTTTGATGGTATACATATCTTCAAGGCATGTACTTGTGGAGTTAAGAATAGTACACTTGTTACAAATTCAGTCTCTAGCTGGCCGAGTTTTTCATCCTGTCCGATAGGGATCACAGTCCAAATCGGGGTAAGCGAGATACACTCATTAAATTATCCTGTGCTCACTCTCTGGTAGCTTGGCACAGAGCAGGCAGGCTTAACTTAGGAGGCAATGTGTAAAGTATTTATTTGTTAAACACATACACACAGTAACACAATGAAAACACCACAACAGACCCCACGCAAGTTTAGAAAAATAGAGAATATTTATCTGCATAAATCAAGACCAAAATGCCAAAAATCCAATCAGTAGAAGTTGAGATACTTTTTTAAGGACTAATGCCAAAACAGTGCTCTGAAGTCAATATCGTTAAAAGGTTACTTGAGGTCGAGAGGGTCCAGGGTAAATCCAAAGTTCAGGCTCGCCGTGATGGAGGGAAGGCCGTCTACGAGATTCAAACAGGTTTTGCTGAAAAAGAACCTTAGATGGAGCAAAGCGTAGAAGATGAGAACACGATGTGTTGATCTTCTCTGTGCTGTCATCGACCTCCATTGAGATGCAGGCAATGTATTGTCATCATGCCGCAATGACTGTAGAACCACTGTCATTAACAAACCTCTGCATCGACATCAAAGGCCGATGCTTCAGTTTCTATCAGGCCAAAGGTGATGATGCACCGGGTTTTGTAGTGAAACAGCTGCAGAACCCACTTCTGAGGCCCAGGACTAGAGGGGGGCACCTCAGGCAAGGGTAGGGCGCGCAGATGGCAGCCTCCATCAGCACCAGCAAAATTGCAAGAAGTCTTGTGTGTCCCTGAGACTTCATAAAACAGAAGGAAAGCCAGCAAACACTTGGTGTCAATCTGGGTTCAAGTGAGATGGGTCCAGTCTTTGTCCTCAGCAGGGCAAAGATCAGCAGGCAGCAAGGCAGCTCAACAAATCAGAGAAGCAGTTCCAGAGAACAGTCAGTCAAGGCAAAGTAGCAATCCTTACAACACAGAGGATTTACTCTACCAGAGTTCAAGGCAGCTCCTTGAAGTGTACAGTCCCCCTTTCATCCCAGCCCTACCTGCCAGGCTCTCTGTGGGGGGAATCAGTCCTTTGTAAGGGGGACAGGACACAGCCTATTCAGATGTATGTGTCAGCTCCCTTTGCCCTGCTTATTCAGGAAGGAATGCAGATGAATGCAGATGAGTCCTCCGTCAAACCCACCCTTCCTGTGTATGTGGCTGTCTAGAGGGAATGCACAAAGCCTAGCTGTCAACCAGCCCAGATGTTCATAGGGGTCAAGCAGAAGAGACACAGAGCAAAGTTAAGAGCAGTGAAATGTCCACTTTCTAAAAGTGCAAAAAGAAAAATTGATGGACAGAATGTTGAACATTGTCAAACATTCACCCCAGTTCAGATATCTGGCCAAAACTAAATAATTTTTTTCTCCCCATGCCATTCCAGTTTGAACCCAGCCACATGCAAATCAGTCTTAACCCTGTTTCCCATGGGAACACTGCAGCCTGACTTGCCAATCCAGGTCCTCCCTGGACCGGAAACAAGCATCCTGGGACTGGTTTCTGGATTTCGTTCCTCATCAGTCAGGCTAGCTTGACTCCAGAGGCATGGAGAGCATGCTCGATTCATTCAGCATTCTAACCATCATTCTTTTGCTGCAACACTTTTTGCCCTAAGTGGTGATGGAGCATGATTATTTAAGAATAATTTTGCTTGGTCAAATCCTGCTCATTGCATGTGAATTACTAAAACATACTTAAAGAACATGACTAATCTTGTGTCTTGTTGAATAGTGAGAGTTTTTACAATTGCATCGTAAAAGCATGCAGAGGGTTTGCAATCTGGTGCAACTGAAAGTTTTACAACAGGGAGAGAAAAACTACTAATGTGTTATGATAATAATGTGAAAAGTAATAACGCAGTTGGTGAATTTCTAGCAAAATATATTCTGAAAGTATTTCTCTATTGGAATATGTTTTGCTATGTATTCCCAAATGAAAATCTGAAACTGTAAAGAGAAATTGTCTGTTTATTAATTAACTAATATTAGACTATGCTTATAAAAATAGTGAAATGGTAGATATATTAGACTCTTATAAATGTATGTTTTCTTCCGGTGTTGTAAAGTTAGAATAATTTTTGTTTTCCATGTAGGCCTCAACAATGTACATTATTTAATTTCACCTCAGAAATAGGAAGCACACTTGCAACTCAACATGTCCATGTGCTCGCTTCCGGGTTAGCTTGCAACAAAGTTGACACATTTAGAGAGAGAATGTTCAGACTGTAAGAAGGAAACTTCAGTGATAATACTTGTAACTAGAGCAATCGATCCAGCATTTTATTCTCTCATGCAATTCCTCCCTGAGCACTATTCCATTAATTAAATTCCAACATTAGATGTATTAGACTATAACAATCAATTATTTCAAAATAGATACAGCCATGTAAATAACTGTTTTTCATGAATTTTGTTCTTGTATCCCACTTCAATAATAAGTCCTTCTTCAAGTGACCAGTCTTTTATTCTGTCAAATTTGTAGGCACATCCAATATTTCGAGGTATAAAATCTTTGTGGAAAAAGTATGTGTGTGGCTATTTTCCATGCTATTCTTGGGTGTGATATGCTGTCGGTCCAAACTCTGACTATCCTAAACTGAACTCCCCTTTTGCCCATGCACCTCATCGGTTGGTGAAGTTGAGTAGGCTAAACCCTTTTGCTGAAGGTTTAATTATTCCAGACTATTGCACATCGAGCATTAGTTCACCTTTGCGTCTCGGGTTTGATATTCTGCGACTGAATTTTGGTACGTATTAGTTCTGAAATTGCATACTGAATTTGCAAAGCATGTTTATTCTTCCTCTATCTCTCTATCTCCTCACACCAGTATTTTGATTTATGATGTATTTTGCTTTAAACTTTGATTCTATTGTGATTTTACCTGTATATCAATTGAATAACCTATCATTTAAAATCTAATGTGTTTTTGTGCATTGATCATTTATCTTGAAGAATGGATAAAGGTGCCTTGATAACTATACTCAGTTTTGTTTTACTTATTGATTTATATTATTGAAAAGTTACGGTTATTGATTATTGTTGCTAGATAGGCATTTCTTAAATTTTTTTTAATGTATTTTTATTGCAGGACTGATACACGGCCATTCAGCTCACAACCCAGAGGTCGGGCGGCAAATTGTATACGACGTATGTACACTGGCCTAGCAAGAGGCCAGACACAGACAATCTTCATGTTGCATCTCAGCTCTGCTTTTACTTTCGTTGTAAATAAAGAAAACCTGATATAAGAAAAGAAAAACTTAGAAACAGCCCCCCTCCTCCCTCTCCCTTAGTGCAGCAAAACTCACCCAACGATTTAGAGGCTAAACAACATAGACATAGGATTGAACGTTCGTGAGGTAATCTGTTTGCGTTGTCCGCCCATCAACCCCCCCCGCCATCAGTGCAGTAGTAGTTCATCTGTGAGCGTGTAGGAGGAACCAATCCATAGCGTGTAGGAGTATGTAAGAAACCTATCGCATTACAGGGACGCAGGTAGTTCAGTAGCATCACTGTCCGTGTTGCTAGGGGAGTTGTGATCGCGCAGGGCCTGCACTAATGTTTCCCACGCCTGTGCAGAGTCCAGTGCATGTTCATTTTGCTGCCGCCTCGCTAGTTGGTAGCGCAGAGTGCTCTCCTCCTCCGCCCATTTGAGGAATTCAGTGCGCCATTTAGCGCCCGTTGGACCAACTTGTGCCTTCCAGCGCCGCGTTATTTCCCGTTTCGCCAAAAGTAGTCCCATGTCGATAAACTTGCTAGTCACCCGTGTCTTGGGGGTGTGCGGGAACCAGTGCAGAAGCGCCACTGCGATGTCGAGCTGGAGGGTCCGCCCCGTTACTTCCTTAAGGGTGTCCCCAACCATCGCCCACTAAGGGGTTAGGGCAGAGCAAGACCACAGCATATGGGCCAGGTCCGCTCCGATTGTCCGGCATCTCGGGCAAGCCGCGGTGTCAGAGGCAAAGTACTTCTGTATCTTTTCCGGGGTGAGATATGCACGGTGCAGTATATAAAAGTGGACCAATTGGAGCCGAGCACTGCGCGTGCTCTTCCAGGCCCGGCGCAGTAGTTGAGCCCATGTGGTCTCCGGAATGAGCCTCCCTATGTCTGTCTCCCATTTGATCCTAAGTGTCTCCAGTGGAGTTAACTGTTCCTGGGTCATCCTATTGTATAAGCACGTTACGGCTTTGACCGTTCCGGCTGCCATCATCACATATTGGTACGTCAAGGACAACGGCGGTTCCTCAAGACCGGTCCACCAATGCGTCTGCAGCGCTCTCGTGACCGCCGCGTGCAGTAGGAAATCGCCACGGGAGATGTCAAAGCGATCCAATAGTGTCTGGAAGGGTACGAGTACTCCATCCTCATATAGGTCTCTCATGACCGGTATACCCGCTTCCTCCCAGGTATGCAATTGGGACCAATCTCCACCATGGGGGAGCGCAGTGAGCATTCCCAGTGGGATCTCGGGGGCATATGGGTGGCCTATTCCCAGCTTGCGCTGGGCACGATTCCAGCACGATCGAATAGTGCGTTCCTCCTGCGTGAGGTCCCTCACTTCTAACTTCTGCCGCAACGCGATGTAAGAAAGAACGTGCCGGGGAATACCCAGGCCCCTCTCCTCCTCCGGTCCCCGGAATTCTCGCGCCACCTCCTGAGTGTAAGTCTGTAGTTGGGAAGCTAGATAGTACGTCTCGAAATCTGGAACTGCCAACCCTCCCTCCACCTTAGGTCTCATAAGGGTCTGGAGCGCCACCCTGCGGCGGCCTGATCCCCAGAGGAATGCAACCATGAGCGATATTAAGTTCCTAAATTCAGCCGGTGGAATCCATATCGGTAACGTTCTGAAATAATAAAGGAGTCGGGGAAGCGCCACCATCTTGAGCAGCGCTATTCGTCCCGCTACCGACAACGGCAGAGTAGCCCAGAATGACATGCTACCTTTTAATGCCCGGACGCAACGAGATATATTGCCCTCTAGGACAGCGGCGGGGGAGTGGGAAATATAGACTCCCAGATATTCAAAACAACTGGGCGCCCAGCGAATCGCCCTAGCCGTATCAGGTTGGGGTTCCCCACTGCGAGCCGGGAACAAACATGTCTTTGACCAGTTCACTTTAAGGCCCGATAACGCCCCAAAAGATGTGAGTACTGCATCGGCGGCGGTCAGTGCCTCCCCAGCCTTTTCCAGGAACAGCAGCAGGTCATCAGCATAGAGGGAGATGTACTGTTGCCCCAACAAGGTACTCAATCCTCTGTAGTGGGCCCCGGTGCGAACCGACAGTGCCAGGGGTTCCACTGCCAGCGCAAACAGTAGGGGAGAAAGCGAGCAGCCTTGTCTCGTGCCGCGCTCCCCCGAGTATTGCCGGGAGATCAACGGGCCCGATCGCACTCTCGCCACCGCCGAGGCATAAAGCACCGCTGTCCATCGCAAGAAACCTTCCCCCAATCCAAACGAACCGAGCACTCTATAGAGGTACTCCCATTCTAAGCTATCAAAAGCCTTCTCCAGGTCGATCGATAGAATCATGGGTTGGGAAGCCTCCTCATGGCCATCCTCCAGCAGGCGAAGCAGGCGACGGATGTTCATTGTGGTGTTACGCTTGGGAATAAACCCCGCCTGGTCTCTATGTACCAAGAAGCCCATATGCCCCAGCAATCTCGACGCTAGAATGCTGCTCAATATCTTATTATTATCTACCGTGAGCATCGAAAGCGGCCTATAGGACACCGGATCACTAGCCTCCCTATCCGGTTTGAGCAGGGGGACCACCAGGGCCTCGCGCATCGAGCCCGGGAGGTATCCCAGGTGCTTCGCCTCTTTGTAGATCAGCAACAGGCGCAGGGCCAAGAGGTCCACATAGGTGGCGTAAAACTCTACCGGGAGTCCTTCGAGACCCGGAGTTTTGTTGCGTGCCATGCGCTTGATGGCGCTGCGGATCTCCCCCAGCTCCACCTCTCTCCCCAGCACCTTGGCGTGCTCGGGCTCCAGGGTAGGGATAGGCAGGTCCAGTAGGAAGGCGGTAATGGGGTCAGCATCCCCGTCCGCTCTACTCTGATATAATCCCTCATAGTAGGTCGTGAAACATCCCAGGATTTCCGGCTGGGTATAGACCTCCACTCCCATTGCGTCGCACATGGCCATCGTGGGAGAGGTGCGTCTTGTGGGGTTAGACAGCCAGGCCGAGAGCGCCCCCGATTTGTCTCCCTCCACGAGCGATCTAGTGAGGTAGGCTTTGTAATCAAAGCTGCGCAACCTTTCAACCTCCACTGCTACCGCCTCCCTCGCGGCCGCCACCCGCTCCTGGAGCTCCAGTCTGCCGGGGCGTCGCAGTTCCAACTCTCAAAGATTCTGGTCTGCTTTGTCGAGGTCCTCCAAGAGGACTCGACGTATCCCCACTTTCTTAGCTATGCAGTAGCCCCTCACAACCACCTTGAAGGCGTCCCATTCGGTGGCCCTAGCTCCAGTCATACCTTCATTTTCCGCGAAGTAAGTAGTGATCCTGTCCTCCAGTTCCGTCCGAAACACCTGGTCCTCCAGCAGCTCAGGCTGCAACCTCCACGTTTGGACGCAGGGGGTACCCGGAAACCACCTAAGGTCAGCCAGTAGGGGGTTGTGGTCGGAGATAGTCCTTGCCAAATACTCGGATCTCACAGCCGCGGACACCAAATCCACCGACCCTAACAGAGCATCCAGCCGCACGTGCAGCTCATGCATTCCAGAGAAGTGGGAATAGTCTCGGGCGTATGGGTGTTGGGCTCGCCATATATCCGTCAGCCCCCATTTAGTCTGCCAGTCCAGTCTACCCTTGGCTACTCGGCACGTAGGCGAATTCACTAGGGGGGGATGAGATCTATCGAGATCCACATCCACCACCGAGTTGAAGTCGCCCCCGATCAAAAGCGGCCCCGCCAGGTAGTGGGCCAGTGATCCCGAGAGCGCCGCGAAGAAGGGTAGTTGGTCCACATTGGGTGCATAAATGCTACAGATGTTCAGCTCTCTCCCCCCTAATTTACCTGCAATAGCAACAAACCTTCCCTCAGGGTCCACCGTGTGTTTTGTCACCTGCAGGGGAACCCCGGCTCGCACCCAAATTAGCGCGCCCCTAGCATAAGCCGAATATGTGGTGTTGTAGATCTGTCCCCTCCATCTACGCTGTAGGGCCAAACCGTCCGCCTTCGTGAGGTGCGTTTCCTGTAACAGTGCAATCTGAATACCCCTACGCTTCAGGTAAGCGTGTACCTTGTGACGCCTGGACATAGTGTGCAGCCCGCGCACGTTCCAAGTAATGCATTTTAGATTAGACAGTTCAGCCATTGTCCCATTGCGTGACGGTATGTCCCTTCTCAGCCCGCTTGAACAGGATAACAAACAGTAATCGCTCTGCACCGATGGCTTCCCTCCCCCTTAACCAGAACAATTGAACCCCCAACCATGACTTCCCCCCATCCCCACCAGAACAGGACCCAGAGATTGCCCCCCAGTTCCCATCCAAACCTTGTCCAAAAACTAGTAAACTATCCTGACGGTAGCCACCGCAGGTATGCCTTAGGGGCAAAGGAGGGGCCAAGCACCGATAGGAGGGCCCTCCGACACTCAGACCGCCTAGGAGCGATCTAGCCACAAGGTACATATGCAAACCCCGGGCTTGTCCCCAACCCATGGATCAACCAATTGTCCGACAGTCTCAGCAGGGGTCTTTACTCTACACAGCCCAGCGCTCCCATCCCCGCCGGGAACGACTCACCCCAGCTCACCCTCGGCCATCAAGCAGTTCTTCCGCCGTATTCGGGGTGACAACAGGGAGGGTCACACTATCGGCCTCAGAGTCCTCCGTGTCTGTACGTCCTCCACCGCCTCCAGGCTCTGATTCCTCGGTCACTGGTCCACCCTGAGAACCCGATATGCTGGACAGCATTTCCAACACACCACGCCGTTCCGCCGTAGTCACCACAGTCGAGGGACGGCCAAATCCACCCCGTCGAGTACGGACCCTCTTAGATCTCCGCTGTAGTCCAGCCTCCGAGAAGAAGAGTCAGGTCCATCCTTGCCAGCCCTATAGAGTTCCAGCCAGCTACACGCATCATCAGGGGTGTCAAAGAATTTAGTCTTGCCATCAAGGATGATGCGGAGCCTCGCTGGGAAGAGCAATGAATATTGAATACTCTCGTTGCGCAGTTCGCGTTTAATTGCCAAGAAGGAGGCCCGCTGGCGTTGAGTCTCATAGGTGTAGTCCGGGAAAATATTTACCCTGCTGTTGTCCACCTGATATGGCCCGTTCCTTCTGGCGTTATTGAGGAGCAGGTCCCTGTCATGGAAGTGCAACAATCTCGCCACTACCGGGCGTGGAGGGCGGCCCTGCTGCGGCGGTCTGGATGGGACTCTGTGCACCCGCTCCAAAGTGTAGAAGGAGGAGAGCCCCTCGGGCGCCACTTCCATCTTGAGCCAGTTTTCTAGATAAGTCACCATGTCGCCATCCTCAACTTTTTCCAATAGGCCCACTACGCGGATGTTGTTCCTTCTGTTGCGCCCTTCTGCGTCCTCCGCCCTCCTCTCCAGAGCGTCTATTCGAGTCAGGGCATCCTTCATGACGACAGCCAATGTCTTTTGCGCCGGTTCTAGGGTTCCAACCGAGACCTCCACTTCCTTGACCCTGTCCGAGAGCTTGCCATGGTCAGCCCTAAACAATCCCATGCCCGTCACCACCTGGGCAATGTCTTGTTGGAGTGCTGATCTTGTATCCGTTATGGTGGACAAGATCTTGTCTAATTGTCATTGTAGGTGCGGGTCTGTTGGTATCTCCGGGTCAAGCTGGTCACTCCTTTCCGAAAGTTCAGTGTCGGAGGTGGCCTGCGCATTCCCCTTAGCGCCCCTCAGTTTACCCATGGCGGCGCCGGGCACAAGCTGCGAGACGGACAAGTACCCCGTGGAGGGGCGCCGCCCAGCACCCCGCCGGCTCCCGCCCCAGGACCGACACCGGCGCGAACCTCCAACCAGCGCTCAACACAACAGTGAGGAGCGGTATGGCCGTCCTCTGGCTCAGGTCGTTGAATCAGTGGGTGTCCTGTTCGGGTCTCAGCGGCCAGTATAGGTGACCCACCAGCAGCTGGCCTCTGCAGGAGCGCCAAGAACGAAACCACCGCTATGGCCACTTGGCGCAGGGCTCTCTGCTGCCGTGCACTAATCGGGCTTCGCCGCAGCCGGTCAGGCAGGGGGCAGGGCCCCGCCCCCACCGAGGTAAGGTGCAGCCGGGAAGGGGAGACGGGTCTCACTCAGGTCGCTATGCGCCGTCAGGCTCCACCGCCTCCTCAAGCCGCCGCCATCTTAGGCCGCAGGCCTCCTTCCCCAGCTCCGCCGGCCCACGTCCACTCGGCGACCAGCGCGAACCCTCCACGCTCTCCTCCACCGTTCTTCAACTTAGGCCCTAGATAGGCATTTCTTCATTACAGGTCCTCATGAAGAAATGACTTCCGTCTCTAATAATCAGAGTCCCTATTAGCTCTTACAAAGATCTATCAGGGGACCTCATGATTTGTAAGTGGAAGTAGAGTTTTTATGGGCCCAAACTCTGTGTTCTTGTGAAGTACCTTACAAAGGTTTGAGTTTATGGTGTGGTGGGTAACTTTTGTCTGTACCCACAATTTTACAATGCTTCCACTGCATCAGTGGAAATAGTGCCCTGACATGTGTCCCTTGTTTACTGTGCCATTTCATTCAGGCTAGCCTGACTGATGAGTGGTGTTACCCCGAAACTGGTCCCAGGATGCTTGTGAACATCTTTTTAAGCATGTTGGAGCAACATCACATATTTTGCAGAATAATCTAGAGCTTTCTTCAGTAGTCGGAACTTCTTGAGGCACATCATCCACAACCAGACGTATGTGTTCTGAATAGTGGAAGTGGATTAGTAGCCAGGCCAACATGCGGTGTTAGTTCTGGAACCAACAATATTATCAGATAAACATCCCCAGCCAGGGATGGAGACTTCACCGGTTGAGGGATGTGTATTTGTGATTCAAATAAATGATACACATTCGCAAACCCTGTCTTCTTTCGCATATGTTTGGGGGGGGCAAGTCAGAGCCGAGCTTCCACTGACACATTAATCAGCAGCAGCAGTAGAGCAGCAAGCAGTAACAAGCTTACAGAATGAGCTCTATCTGAGAAAGATATCAAAAGTGTGCATTCTTTGCGGCTACGCCTGGTTCAATGGGTGCATATATCTGACGACCTGGAGGCTAAACAGCCTTTTTTTAATGCGGTGGTGCATCTCATTACCTCATTACAACACATGTTAGTACTCAATGGCTAAGCATTACAGGCCCCTGTCTGACAACCACTGCAATTAAGCCATTGATCTTTACAGGAGTATAGAATGAAAATAGATTTTTAGCAGCCTCTGCAGCTACGTTGTACTGCATCCACAATTAACCAATTGTCCAACTGTCTCTAAAACCTGACCCTTTGAACGTCAATATTTTCCAAATGAGCATACATTCATGCAGTATATTCGCCTGCATTTGAAACACTCATCTTGTGATAATTTCTTGTATCCGATATCTACTTCACTTCAGTGTATTTATAACCCACAAAAGAACCATTGTATTTTGAAAGAGCAATTTGAAGAAGCCAGGAGTACTGCCTTTCACCGAGTATTTCACAGTGCTGATCTAGTAAATTTGCATGGTAACATACTGAAAATAAATGCTCACATTTCACAGATTACTTCCATAAAATTACATTCAGACAACTTTAATTTATGTCGATCCAAAAGTCCAGTCCCAGTCCTTATAAAGAATTTTCTAAGCAAAAAAGGAAAGGAAATGATAACCCCGATTCGAACAGGTGTAGCCAAATTAGCTGTTTACATGACATGTTCCAGTGTGTTTTATAGATGCAATTGTTTCATCACACTTCATAGTTGCCTTTTTGTGCCACATATGCAAAAGCAAAGTAATAACTATAAGGAAATTGAAAACAATTAGCAAGGCAATGGGGAAAATGCCCTTCAAATAAGAAAAAAAAAATAGAGATTGTTAGACAGCTATGTATTCGTCGCAGTTGTGATATGCAAACAAGTGACCACGGTTCTGCACATCTGGTAATGATGATAATGTGACAGCAGAACGTTTTGCATTTCACGTCCACTTCCCTAATTATATATTGACCTTATGCTAGAAAAAACAGTGAGAGGTTTACATAGGGCCTCCTTAAGAGCTGGCCCGTCTAACGGAAATGTATGAGGATTGGAATTTAAATTATCAACTGGTATCTCCACAGCAAATTCTGGACATGACGAGATTTTTCAGGAATAACTGCTCGGGTCCAAACTTACAGGGTGTTTTGCCTGGCAGTTATTCACCATTTTAATTAAAACAGAATGCAGAATTTTTCTGATTGCTCTGAGCAGGCAGAAAATGTCCACTGGACGTCTCATGGGGCATGGGGGAGTTTAGAGGGGGGGGGGGGTGTAGGGATGAAGAGGACTTATATGACTATCCAGGGTGAACATTATCTTCTCCCCTGGACTAATTCAGGGAGAGGGCAGAGTCTAGGCAATGATGCTCTTATCCTCCTGCTTATTTTACAGACCCAGTGTCTGTCACCAGGCAGGGCTGGATTGGCCTTTTAACTCATCTGCTATTTCCATGATGGGCTGTTGCCTTTGGAGGTCAGTTTTTAATGTCCAAGGGCCGTTGCTGAGATCTCTGTCCTGTTATTATAGCATGCAATAGAGGTGGGTAAGCCGGCAAATTAAAAGGGGGAGAAGAGCCAGAACTGAGCCATGAGACTGGATTGGGTCTTAGACCCGCGCACAAGCCAAACTCTTAAAATATGAGATATGTAAATCATTCAACAAACTGCGTAATCTTTGATAAAGCGGCTTCAACGTTGAAAACGCAGTTTTTAACATGTGGAAGCAATGAGGTCAATCGGGCGCATTATAGCACTTCAATGAGAAGACCTTATTAAAAGTGACAGTTTTGTACAAATGGTAGTCCGAACTCACATATTCGAAAGTGTTTTCATACATGATAATGCAGAAACAAGCATTGGCAAATGCATTCGATTTCGCCTATGTGATTAATATTAAGCTGTTTTTGTTGTAAGTTGTTCCTTACTGAGTTTTCGTACAATAATAGTTTCGGAAAGTCTGTTAAAGTGTTATGATATTTTTGTTGTTACTAGTGGTATAGTACAGGTAAGAAATAGTAACATTTTGAAATATGAAATGAAAGAGGGAAATAATAGAATTAATTGATGTAACAGCAATATTATGTATTCAGAGGAGTTCTGACAACTTTTGAGCCTAGTGACCCTACACCTAGAAAATAGTCAAATCATGCCTCTAGTGCCTGCAAGATAACTGCATTTGTGACTGCCTGTTTAGTACTAATATATAGCAATATTTGGGGTTTAGAGGAGTTATGACAACTTTTTGCCCCGGTGCCACTACACCTGCTGCACCATTCAAATCATGACCCTGTTGCCTGTAAGAAAGATGCACTTGTGACTGCCTGTTTAGTCATAAAATATTGCAATATGTGGCATTTTGAGAAGCTCCTAGAGCTTTGGGCCCAGTGTCACTGCACCTGCTGCCCCTAGTGCCAGCAAGGTAGTTGCACTTGTGACTGCTTATTTAGCAGTTAAATACTGCAATATTCGGTGTTTAGAGGAGTTCTGACATCTTTTGGCCCGGTGCTACTGCACATGCAGCACTATTGAAATCATGGCCCTAGTGCCTGCTAGATAACTGCACTTGTGACTGCTTGTTTAGTAGTACAATTTAGTAATATTCTGTGTTTACTATGGTCCCTAGAGCTTTTGGTCCTGGTGCCACTGTACCTGCTGCACCATTCAAATCAAGCTCTTTTTGACTGAAAGATAACTGCAATTGTGCCTGCCTGTATAGTAGTAAAATATAGTAATATCAGGTGTTTAGAGGACTTATTACAACTTTTTGGCCCAGTGCCACTGCACCTGTTGCACCATTCAAATCAACCGTTCTACTGACATTCGGCGTTTCCGCCTGACCGATTGCGTTGCGACTGAACACTGTTCGGTCAGAGTCCCATTGTTCCCTATGTGTTCCGACCGACAAAACAAGCTTCTATGGGGAAAAAGGGTGTGTGTGTAAAACCCTGCCCCCTGTCGTAGGCACCCCATTGTGCCCTGCCACACGGTGCAGTGGTTTAAAGAGGGAGTCACTTAGGTACCCCCTCAGCCCCCAACTGGAGGCCGCCGGGGCCGAGGGCCCCCAAAGTCACTTTTTGACAGCCTTTTCATGCAGACAGACCAGCTCAGAAAGGCTGTTGGAAATCGGCATTGTAATCGGTTGGTCGGAAACGCTGTTTGTAGAGGTGCACAATGCTGTTCCGACTGTCACGGATCCTCCAAGAGACAGTCAGAACTGATTCGGAATGACCGTGTGGTTTACTCTCCGACAGCAAACATCGTAATCGGTCAGACGGGGTTCCGATGCGGTTTAGGGAATTCTGACTGTAGGCCAGAGGCTTTCCGCCCGACATCATAACGAGGCTCTAAGAAATACAAAGGAAGCATTCCATCATACTGTTTGAAGCTGTCTGCCTTTTCCGTGAGAAGAGATCTTATCTTGACAGTAAATGGGGCATAAACAGTGTGAACAGCTTTAGTAGAAGTATCGTATATGCGTGCAGCCAGGGAAAATTAACAATAAAAAAATTCTACACAAAAGCGAATGAACACAATAATTTGGCTTTGGGAACTTGTAAGAGCCCCGTTTTAAGATGTAATAAATACAAGCAATATCACAAGCCCAGTGCTGGCGAAACCTAAAAAAGAGTTTTGGTGAAATTATATATTTCCCTAGGATCACACAGTTTAAGCAGGAACTTTGCGATTTATTCAGGTTTTCTGGTTTCACTATGTACAAACCAACCAGTAAATAAATATAAATTTGTCTTTCCTGTTAAGGCTTTGTTTTCACCTCTACACATTCAATGTTTATAGGCACTGGGGAGATTAAGTGGTTTGCCCAGAATCACAGGATGTTGAGCCAACACAGAGAATTGAACTTGGTTCTGGAGTTCTTAAGTCGGCAGCTCAGGCCCTAAGACCAAAATTATTGGATCCAGAGATTTGGGACCCAATGATTCAAGGGTCAGACAGACTTGTAAAGGCGAATTAGGTTATTCACATTGAGTTATCGCTCTGGGTGAAATAATTCAGCTCATTATGAGGCCTAACCTGGAGGATGACATTTAGGTCCTGATTATGATGTCGGGCGGAAAGCCCCCCGACAGCTCGTCAGAGCCTTTCTGCCCGACATCATAGGTTTCCGTCCAACTGCTGTATTACGATACTGGCAGTCAGAGGGAAACCCGCAATGGAATACCGCTCTGCTTCTGATGGGCTCAAGGAGTCCGTCTGAGCATCAGAAGGATAGATTATCACCAAATGGAAGAGCTGCCTGCTCAGGCACTGCCGTCGGGATTATGATGTCAGTTCCCCAAAGCCTTTCCATGTCGGTCTTTCCGACATGGAAAGGCTGTCGGAAAGGGAGCTTGGGGGCCACTAGCAGGGCCCCTGTCCCTCCAGGCCCTCCACTACAGAGTCTGTGGGTCACCTATGGTACCCTCCTAAAAATCTCTGCACCATTAGGCACGCACTGCAGGGTGCCTGCCACACAGTGCAGGGATGTTTTAAAAGTGAATATTTTCTATTGAGGCTGGTGTGGCAACACCCAGCACAAGCGTCAATAGAAAATATACACTTTACAACTGCTGTGAAGGTGGTCACATCATAATTGTGGAAGTGGGACCACCAACTCCTTGTCGGGTGGTTCGTTTCCACTACAATGTCCGTCGGACGCTCGTCTGACCGACATCATAATTAGGGCCATAGAGTCTGAAAGTAGTTTTAACCCAATTCACCAGCTGGATGAAGTGCAATTTGATGCCAAAATATGCCTCCTACTAGTGGGATTTTTAAAGTTGGCTGTGGGGACAGACTGACACGGCAGTGACACTGAAATGTGTGTGTTTTTTTATTTTTCATTATGGAATGACTCACAGTGCATACGTACATGGACCATCTTTCAGGGGACTGTTGAGAGTATCTGTCTCTTCACAACAGGGGATCTAACCCTGCTTACATAATTGATCAGCAGCAGTTATCTCCCGGACTGACGTCAGAGACATTGCTGTTGTTGTTCAAACACTTCATAGGAGAGTAGGCTGCATATGGCGGAAGACATCAATAATCTGTTATCTGACTTAGGCAAAGTGTAGTTGAGTACCAGGACAATAATAGATTAGAATAGAAAGTAATTCCAGGCCACACTCATATTGAGTTCATTACTGTCATAGCTAGTACATTTCTAAGGGGCACATGCATCAATGGAAATTGCATTCGCAAATGGTGCGAATCGCAAAATTTGGCCGTTTGCGAATGCAATTCCAATTTTTAGGATGCATAAACATGTTTGTAATTTTCGCAATTTAAGAAATCGCAAAATTGTGATTTTTTAAATTGCGATTGCATTTAAGGAATCTCAAATTGAGAGTCCTTAAATGCAATGCATCAAACTTTAAAAATTTGCAAATTTGCAAATAAGGGGAGCAAATTACCATGAAGTTGACCTTCATAGTAATTTGTGAAAACTTTGAAAAATGCACTAAAGCGCATTTTTCAAAGTTCCATTTTACACACACACATGCCCTTGGGGCATGTGTGTGTGCAAAATTTACTTATAGGCAGATTTCAGGGGTGCAACAGAGTGTCCTTTGGACACCCCTGCACCCTTGAAATTGCATTCTCAATTTGCGAATTTCTAATGGTGAATTGCAAATTGAGAATGTCTTTCCATTCATTCCTATGGGCCTCTAGGCCCATAGGAATGAATGGGGAGGTATTCCTTAATTGCGATTCTCAATTAGAGAATCGCAATTAAGGAATTTTAAGAAATCGCTATTTTTTTAGCGATTTCTTGATGCATAGCAGTTTGCAATTCCTTAATTGCGATTCCTTATTTTTCGCAATTAAGGAATCGCAAAATGCAATATTGATGCATGTGCCCCTTAGTAACAAAGTCAACAGAAGCTAAAGCAGAACATTCGCAAGAGAACCAAGATCCTTCCGAAAGTTTTCCACTCTAAATACTATTTGCTATAGCTTAGTACTGGATCACGAAATGGGCCAAATAACGGGACCAATTGATTTTCTTGTGAAATAGCTCATTTGTGCCGTAAGCTGACATGCCTGCAATGTAATACTATCACAATATACAAAGAGGTAAACAGAAGTAGTAAATAAAAAGCAGAGTTGTTACACTAGAACTTTAATTCACAGAGAGAGATCACAAGAGAATCTTGGACATGTGATTTACTATTACTCCCGTTTGAAAGAACACTACAAAATGACCAGATGTGAAAATTCCTCAACATATTGGCAGAGAAACTTTCTAGAAGTATCTTTCACTGTATGTACAGCCAAGCATCTATACCTGGTCTTGGTCATAAGAAACCTAACCAGGTAAGAACACTTGAAAATGCTGGATGTTATATACTCCAAAGAGAAATATGTATTGTAGTAGAAACTCCAATTTTGGGTGAATATATCTGGTTTTTGGACAAAAAGCTGAAAGAAAAAAATTACGATTGTAGAAAAAAGCATATTGAATAATAACAATATTTGATTGTTCACGTCTAACTGATGCCATATGACATATGTTAGCCCTATCACTGGTGAACATTTCATATTACAGAACAAGAGACCATTTTATTGTTTGACAGAAAAGACCTCTGCTTGATAAGAGACGTGCCCATGCCCTGACTGCTATTGGGCAGGGGGGCATGTATCCCCTGCCCAAATCAGCTTTAGGGATCCAGCCAATAGTACAGTTGTGTATTCTTGTCTGGATCCCTAAAGCTGATTTTTTGTCATAGGCAAACACGGATCATGCATGTGCACCATGACACAGGCCTTTCTCTGGGATTGTGGTGTTGTTGGACCAGGAGAGGTGCCCAAAGTGCTACTCTCATACTGGCGGATAACTGCAGCCTTCGCCTATTGTTAAACTGAACAAGCAATGTGGTAGAAGCATACTGTGTAGTGATCAGTGGTAGAGACCAGGACCTTTGTACCCTGTGTCACTGGAGTGAGTCCTCCAAGCTCACTCACTTTTTTAAAAGTGCAAATGCTGTGTGCTCAACTCACCCTTGGCCTACATCAGGTAGATGTGGAGTGCTGTGTGGCACAGGAGTAGTGGCTCTGCATTGATTATATGTGTGCCTGGAAAGGGAAGCATACCAGGATGGAACAGTGCATGTGTGGCTATAATAAGTACTGGGTGTATGTATGCCTGAGAGGAATACATTACAAGAGAGACGTAGTGTGATGCAGTGCTCATGTGGATAAGATGTCCTGGGCGTATGTGTGCTTGCATGAAGTACATTACATGAAGGGTGATTAGGTGTAATGGCAGTGCATGCGATGAAATAACACACTCTGGTTAAAGATAGGAAAGCTTCAGTGCTAAACAGGCACACAGGATGTGTGTGTGTGCTGGATGCATGGGTACCTGTAGGGGTACAATGCATAGAGGTATTAGCACTGAACTGTAAGTGTGCTGAGATTGGACACTGAGTAAATGTGCCTGCAAGAGCATGTGGTATGAAGGATCCTGGGTTCCATTTTGGGATGCCCAGGCCTGCCCGGTGAAGACATGAGAAGGAGAGGAACTTCCCCAGATCGGTTTGTGGATTGCTGCATTATTGTGAACTGTGTGGGAACATACACTGAGGAAGGCAGAGATTCCTTTCACATCTCAAAAGACTACTCTCTGATTCAGTGATAGATCCCAGGGAAGAGGCCTCAACACATCTCAGGAAAGGAGATGGGGCTGATAAGGAAATCATAAAGAGTAGGGCTGGGTTGTGGGATTAACTTTTTGATGCTCACATCACTGTGACTAAAACCCAGTTGGGAACTTTGTTCGGTTCCCTGAATCATGTTGTGGACAATCAGCTTTGGGATTGTGCCTGCAGTGTCAGACCTCAATCATAAAGGAAGATGAAAAGGAGATATGCAAACACGTGTGCCAGGAGGGGCCTCCATAGGGTGGGTGATTGCCTAAGGAGAGTCTGCACCCTGAATATGAGTACCACAGCTAACCCAGTTCGCCAAGAAAGTCTGCCAGTGCCACTTTGGCCTAGAGTTCGGGCCATTGCCCCCGACCAAAAAAGAGCTACTGTGACTAGCGGGCTGTGCCCGCACCTCATGATTTGCTCCTTATGAAGCCCTTAAGGTTTACTGACACACCTCCAGGGGCATTGGTCTCTCTTTGTTGCTCTGGTCAGCAGCTGGAGGATCACACCAGCACCTCTCCACCACTAGGGGACAAGAACAACTTACCTTTTTTGTCCGCCGCCCAGAAGCTGCTCCGATCACTGGAACCCATCCGGCAGTGCTGCTCTACAGGAAGAGCTTGTGCCACCGGACGATGCCGCATCCATCGAGAGCTGCCAGACTTCGCAGCCCTAGAGAGGGCACTTGCTGCATCACTGAATGCTGCCAAACTGCTAGACTAGGTAAGATTGAAACTGCTTTTAGCGCCCCGGAGGATGTGATGCTAATGGTGCTGGGGCACCACATACAGTTTTGACTAAGTTCCTATAATGTCAAAAGGGAGAGCTCTTGAGTATGGTCTAATAGTTATCCTTCCCTGATGTCGCCACTAGTGAATGGGGAATAACCCTGAACGTGTTACACAAAGGATGGTGGGACAGGGATTTGCCTATCAACTGCTAGAGCCCTGACCTCAAGAGGGATTGTGTTGTTGGTTCTAAATGTCATATTGCTTTCCATGTGTAGATTTGGAAATATATTACAACTTTTTAAAATTAAGAGCAAGTATTTGGCTGGAGATCGATTTAATGCTCGTACTGTGTGCATTTTGAGCTAGCAGTCCTGTACACTGCCATATACCTGTCCCCCGAGGGTGTCTTAACTGCTTCACCAGAGCTACGACTGAAAATCAAGTGCAGAAGGGGTGCTTGGCTCAGTTGTTGTGCCCCGGTACCTCATTAGCAAAAGGCCTGAACCTCCACAGTTGGGCTCAGTAGCCCCTGTGTGCCCCGTGACCATATGATAGGGGTTCTGACAGTTATTAAAACTACAGGTGCTTACGTCCTCTTGCCAGAATTAGTAATAATAGCACAATGACTGGGGTTGTGATCCTGCACTGTACTATTTGTAGAGCAGAGGTATTTTTCTCTATCCATAGTATCATTCATTCTTATATGTAACGCTAAAGAAATGATCAAGGCTCTTTCATGACTAACCACACACAGACATAAGAACGCAGCACCATTGTAGTCAAGATTTCAAGAATACACATTTACCTTAGTTCCCCTCGCTGGCTTTTCATGATTTTAGGCTTACAACATAGTCCCTGCATTTTGATCCATCTGACGCCATGCAGTATTTAAATACCCTGCACTGTGATGATAAAGAAAACACATAGGTGTGTTGGCTATGTGAACAAAATTTACAAATCGCAAACCTGAACTCGAAAAAAGAAATGTGATTCATCATCATGATCATCATCATCAATAATCTTTATTCGGTACTTAAAAAGACACCATAAAAGCACATACACAATATACACTTAAAAATAATAGATTTTTCCACATAAAACACATATTTCATTAATTTGAAAAAAAAAGGGAATACCCAAAAAGTTTAAAATATTATTAAAATCAACGTTCTTCTCTTGTATTCCTTAACCGTAGTGCAACTCGAATAAAATTCACAGTACAAAAGAGTGTGTGGGCATCTGGGGCTTCCTGCAAAAATCTCAAGGCCTTTTTAGCTTGTCTAAGTTTTGTTTCTTTCAGAATCCCTACTAGAAACTTATGCCTTGGGGCAGAATAAAATGGGCATAGTAAAACAAAGTGAAGGGTATCCTGCGGAGACCTAGAGTCGCAGCCGCAGGTACCCTTCTCCTCCACTGTAAGACTAAAACCAGAGGGGACCGAAAATAAGTGATGGAGCATATTCAGTCTAAAACGGGTCATATAATAACGATCCTGTGCGTTAAACATAACCCTCAAATATGGTTCCAGTCCTTGTTTCACTGTTAGATGATAATAAGCAAAAACAGTGGGCTTTCGTTTTTCCCTCTCTGCCCTAATCGCGCTTAAATGTTCTGAAAAAAGTTTTTTGACCATTGTTTTGTTCTCAATGTTAAGGGATTCTGGATCTGCAAAGAAATTTGTGCAGTTAATGTCCTCCATCGAGTCCTTAATATACTTCAACCACGGTATATGGGGCCATTTTTCTCTTTTAAGGCAGTCTTTTATAATTTGTTTTGTGAGAGATGCGTCCGGATTAGTCCAGATTTTAACCCAGGCTAAAAGTGGTTTACTTCTGATCCGATCTTCAATGTACAACTCTC
The DNA here is from genome assembly GCF_964261635.1 of Lissotriton helveticus. Taxonomy (NCBI): domain Eukaryota; kingdom Metazoa; phylum Chordata; class Amphibia; order Caudata; family Salamandridae; genus Lissotriton; species Lissotriton helveticus. Next base: position 665,680,493 of record NC_136063.1, read on the forward strand.
CCACTTCCTCATGAATAATGAGGGCCGGCACACTTTGGGGCACTTTAAGAATTCTTCTCAGAAATTTATTTTCTTCCACCTGTATTGGTTGCAGTTTTGTATCAATGAAGCCCCAGACTTCTGCACCATAGGTAACCTTGGCACTACATATTGATCTGTAGAGATTTAGTATCTGCTCTGGGGACCATCTGCCCAATCGCCTCCCATACCCCATAATAGCTCCAGTTGACGCTGCCAGTTTGGTTGCATGTTTCTCCACCAGGGGTTTAAAAGACAGCTGATTGTCAAATAGTACCCCTAAATAGGAGAAAGTTTTGACCTGCCCAATTTCATGTGAGCCAATGAGGTAGATAGTTTTCCCTCTTTTCTTGGGTCCGGTTACCATAATGTAGGATTTTTCCAGGTTAGTAGAAAGATCTAATTGGGCCATAAAATCAACAAAACCGTCAATCAACTTCTGTAGCCCCCGGGGGGTTCTGGCTAGTAGTACTGCGTCATCGGCATATAGTAATACCGGCACCGCACGATGGCCAATTTGGGGGGAATCTACCTGTAGCTTGAGTAGTTCCTTTTCTAGGAGATTTATATAAATAGAGATCAGGAATGGGGCTAAAATGCAGCCTTGCCTCACCCCGCTGGTACATACAAAAGAATCCGTTTTGCTTCCTTCTTGGTTGTATCTTACACTTGCAGATGTATTCCAGTGTAGATTTTTTAAGATATCAACCAGGGGTTGTTCCACTCCTAGATGTAACAATAATGACCAAAGTTTCTCTCTGTTTACGCGATCAAAGGCCGCGGAAAGGTCCATGAACCCCATGTATATATTTCCGCTCCCGGCGATGGTATATTTTGCTGCCAGAAGATATAGATTTAAAAATTGATCAGTGGTGGACCTGCCCTCCCTGAAACCATATTGTACGTCTGATAAAACCTGGTGCAACTCAGCCCATTCCTGCAATCGGTGTAAGATGACACGTCCCAACACTTTTGCTGTAACATCGATGAGTGATATGGGGCGGTAACATTGTGGGTCATCATACTTCCCCTTTTTATAGATCGGCACTATAGTTGCAGTTGACCAAGAGCTAGGCAGTCCTGCCACCACTGCTTCGTTCAGGACTCTCGCAAGCAGAGGTGCCCATAGATCTATGTTGCTAATATAGAGATCGGGGGGTATTCCATCGGGGCCAGGTGCTTTGTTCTTACTAAGCCCAGATATTTCAGATCTAACTTCTTCCAGAGAAAAATCCACTTTTATGCAATTTCCTGATCTTAATCTTGATCTTGATCCTTCCCCTTCGGCTGAATGCCCTGTGTGGTTATAAAGGCTCTGGAAATGAGTCTGCCATTGTTCAGGCAGAATATTGTTCGTTATTTTTGGAGCTCCTGGGTCCTTAAAACATGGGGTATTGATGACTTTCCAGAAAGCTGACGTATCCCGCTTTTCAGCAGCTTCCCTTAAATCCTCCCAGGCTTTATTTTGTAAGCTCTTTTTCCGTGTATTCAGTGCTTTTTTATATGCAAGTCTATTTTGTGCTATTATCTGCTTATTTCTGGGTTTAGCATTCAGGCTGAATTTTAGTGTTTTGTGCGCCTTGGTGCAAACAGAGTCAAACCAACGTGGAGTTGATGGTACAATATTATTTTTTGATGACCTCAGGAGTTTATCTACGTGATGGGCAATTTGTTCAAACGCTCTAACCACTAGTGTTCCTTCCACAAGAGGATCGAGGCATACATTTATGGCGATAAGGCTCACCGTTATCAGTTGTTTATAGAATTTATCGCCATCAATCTTAGCCCATTTAATCCTTCTGCCCTGATCCACTACTTTTTCCGTAATGTCTGATCTCTTGGTGGACTTTTTAAAAACTGGCCCTCTTAGTGAAATAGTAAGGGGGTTATGGTCGCTAAAAATACTAGCATCTATCGCCATGTTAGTAATGTTTTTCTTTAGTGGGGATGAAACCAGGATGAAATCAATATACGACTGGCAACCTCTGCCTCTGAAAGTTGGGTTAAGATCTCCCTTTTCCCCCAGCTTGACGAGGTCCAAAGTGTGAGCCAAGTCGTATCTTTTCGCTATTTTCTCTAGTTCCCATCCTTCCGCTATATGGGCGAAATGTGGCCCTTTGGATATAGTACATCTTGACCAATCTCTGTTAAACGGTTTTAAATTATCACAGAGATGACAATTAAAATCCCCCACGAGTATTATATTTGGGGCGATTGGTGTCTTATTTACACAACTCAACTTTTCTAAACAGGTGTCCAGTTCTCTAACAACGGACTCCTTCCCCGTTAAACCAACGGCATTGTACCAATTTAAAAAGATAAGATGAAGATTTTTAAAATGATATCCTACAACTTGAATGTTATGTGAATCCCAGTTATGGCTAGACCATATGCCCTGAATATGGAGGTTAACATAGATTATTAGTCCTCCCCTTGCTCTCCCTGATGGTGAGTTTCTAGCCGGGACTGCAAAACATTTGTACCCATCTAGATTATAAGGATTGGAATCAACAGCCCATGTTTCCTGTAGGCATATGATTTGGAATTTGGTAATATAATTATGCCAATCCTGGGAGTCAAATTTGGCTGCTAATCCAGCAATGTTCCACGATAAAATTTCAATGTGCTCATTATTTCCCCTTATACATTGAGTTTTTGGGTCCATCGAGTCGTGATCTATCTCCATATCTAGTTCATAGGTACCTAATTCAGGGCTGGTATCACTAATATTTATATTTAGTATTGGGGTTTTTCCTTGAGTTAACTGGTCCTTACTTTCGTTTCTTCCTTTTCGTAAATTATGGCTCTTGTCGTTAGGGCCCTTTACATTATTATGTCCCATACCACCAGCTATTCCAGGCTCTAATACGCTTGATCCTTTCACCTCAAATCCTATCTGTGTTTCAAGAGCACAGGGTTCATCCTTTGTATGTCAATCGACCTCTTCTAATGCACTAAATCTATTCCAGTGCGCATACTGGGATAGGGAATGATCAGCATAGGATGAGGTTGCTATTTGGTGAGACATTTGCCATTGGGGTGGTCTGTGCAAAAAATCCATCTGGTGCGCGCCTATTCACTGGGGTTCTAAATCTCTGTACAGGTCTTTGTTGTATATATGGGTAAAAGTATGATAGGTGAACGGGGTGGATTTGTGTTTTGGATTTGCTCGGAGGTGCATTGCATATGTAATTAACTGCTGCAGTGTCTCTAAAGTTCACAGTTATTATATCCCCTCCTATTGTTTAGTTCCATTTCCAATCCAGTCCCCCCTCCTTACTGTCAGGATTTCGCCACATATATTATGGGGTAGGGGTCGGTTTAGCTGAAGCCACTGTACACATTTATTTTTTAGTTCAGAATGTGTTTCCCTTTTGCCCTCTCTAAGTGGTGGAACTCCAGTTAACACAACTATAAAAGGCGAAGCTTCTGGGGGAAGATTGAATGTCCTAAAGTGAGTCATCGTAGATTTATTTTTCACATTGTTCATTCGCACAGCAGAATTTGTTTTATCATTCAAGCTTTGGGTACTCTTTCCATTTGCTGTCTGAACGGTAGCTTGTAGTTTTGTTGGGACCTTTATTGCGTCATTAGTACCGATAGAATTCAACGTTTTGGGTAGATTATGTGCACACTGTGCGTTCGTACTTTTCTCCCTCGTTGTTTCGCTTGGTGCCAAATCAGATATTGATGTTACCTTTTTTTCTGATTGTATTTGTGTTTTGGGCAAACCCCTATCCTGTGTTACTTTTGGCAATGTGCCTTCTTGTCTTGCTGGTTGATTTGTTATACTAACTCCTTTGTTATTTACTAGGGAAGTTAATCTATCTATTTTGGATATAAGGGGTTTAATTAACGCTGTAATGATATCCTCTAAGTCGGCTTTCAGGTCAGCCACCATGTTAGCAATCCAACAAGGTATTCCCGGTGTAGAAGGATTTATGGGTGCCACCAAGTTATGGTTTATAGTCTTGCTTTGATCTTTTTTCCCCTCCTGGTATGAGTAATGTTTGGATCCTTTTGCCTTTGTGGTATTTGATTTGGCTATTTTTGTGCTTAATTTCAGTGTCTCCTTTTTGCTCTCAGTGACAACCTGTGCACACGGGAGATCCACAAAGGAGGAGGAAGTAGCATCTAGGCTAATATTTTGGCCATTTGGTTCATCTGAAGCCTCCAGCGTGACTGCAGACATATCCGTGACCCCTTCCTGAGTATCTTGAATGATAACAGTAGCTGGCGGTAATGACATCCTTCTCTCCGTATTAGCTATGGCATCAGCTACAGCCCCAAGTGTCTGCTGGAGCATTCTATCAATAGCCGTTAGTGTTGGAGCGGGTTGGGGGACATCCTTATGTTGTACTTTAGAATGTGACCTTAGTGTAGGCATCCTTGTGTACTTGGCCTGCTTTCTCATACTGGTTTGCTCTCCCACTAGTGGCTCCACCACTTTTTAGACTACTTATAAAAAAAATATGCTGTATGCTGCTGCGAGGTTCTCTCCTTCTCTTGCCCCAAGTGAGTGCCAGTTACAAGTTCATGGGCTCCCACCCGCTCCACCGAGGGCTCCGGATCTTAAAGGCCCCTCCTGGCGCTCTGGTTGCGTCAGGGAACGCGCCGCCGCAAAGGCTGCCGGGATCTGTAGTCCCGGGGCGGTGGCGCGGCTGGTGGTGGCTGGTGGCGGCAAAACGCCGATGTCGACGGTCTCCTCACGCTCCTGCGCTCCTGCGCTCAGCTCTCCCACTGCTGCTGCGAGGTTCTCTCCTTCTCTTGCCCCAAGTGAGTGCCAGTTACAAGTTCATGGGCTCCCACCCGCTCCACCGAGGGCTCCGGATCTTAAAGGCCCCTCCTGGTGCTCTGGTTGCATCAGGGAACGCGCCGCCGCAAAGGCTGCCGGGATCTGTAGTCCCGGGGCGTCGGCGCGGCTGGTGGTGGCTGGTGGCGGCAAAACGCTGAGGTCGACGGTCTCCTCACGCTCCTGCGCTCCTGCGCTCAGCTCTCCCACTGCTGCTGCGAGGTTCTCTCCTTCTCTTGTCCCAAGTGAGTGCCAGTTACAAGTTCATGGGCTCCCACCCGCTCCACCGAGGGCTCCGGATCTTAAAGGCCCCTCCTGGCGCTCTGGTTGCGTCAGGGAACGCGCCACCGCAAAGGCTGCCGGGATCTGTAGTCCCGGGGCGGCGGCGCGGCTGGTGGTGGCTGGTGGCGGCAAAACGCCGAGGTCGACGGTCTCCTCACGCTCCTGCGCTCAGCTCTCCCACTGCTGCTGCGAGGTTCTCTCCTTCTCTTGCCCCAAGTGAGTGCCAGTTACAAGTTCATGGGCTCCCACCCGCTCCACTAAGGGCTACGGATCTTAAAGGCCCCTCCTGGCGCTCTGATAGCGTCAGGGAACGCGCCGCCGCAAAGGCTGCCGGGATCTGTAGTCCCGGGGCGGCGGCGCGGCTGGTGGTGGCTGGTGGCGGCAAAACGCCGAGGTCGACGGTCTCCTCACGCTCCTGCGCTCAGCTCTCCCACTGCTGCTGCGAGGTTCTCTCCTTCTCTTGCCCCAAGTGAGTGCCAGTTACAAGTTCATGGGCTCCTCTAATTCAGTTGTCCTATAGTCAAGGTACTTTTCTTTATCATCGCAGCACACATTTTTCACTTCTGTCACTAAGCAGCTATTGCTGTGTAGTTCTATAGAGCACATACCTATTTAGGTAAACATGTGCCCATTATTTTGATAATTGAGATTAGAGGACTCTTGATTCATTACATAAGGTTGTTAATTATGTATTGATTTGAAAGTAAAACTATTACCTCACATAAGGGAGCCATTATATTTGATTCGAATTGCTTTTTCAGGTTGCTAGGAATACTGGATTGCCTGTTTTTTGTTTTACTAGGTGTGTCACAAGTCGTGTGTAATAAGGAAATTAAAGACATATGTTTATACACCATAACCCTACACCATGATACTTTAAGGCATGATGGGCTATAACATGACACGCTATGACACCACATATAGGCAAAGGAGTACTGAGTTCCCCGGAGACAGATAAGGAGGGAGGTGTAAGGATATGGAGACAGACCAGAAGGCAGGGAACAAGGTGTTCCCTTGTTGGAACTAGGAGACCCCACACACCCAGGAACCTAGGTGTCAGGCTTCATCATTGGTCTCCTGCTCCTCGTCAGACTGGCGCTGCAATGTCTGACGGGCGCCGTAGGCGCTCTTTGTTGGAGATCTTTTGTTCCAGCCAATGGTTTGAGTGCGTGTAAGGGGTTTGGTGAAGTGTAGTCGTGAGGGGTAAGTGAGGTAAAAAAGGGTGAGTCAGTCCACAGGGGACTTTTATTCGAGTGGCTGACTCCCTTGTTTAAAAGGGTGGGAGGGGAGAAAGGGACTGCTTAATTTACAGTGGACTAACTCTACCCTCTAGAAAGGTCGACATGTTTCATGCCTATCTGGCAATTCTTCAGGACCTCGAGTGTTGGGTACTACACAGTGAAAATATGAAAAGAAGTTAAAAAGATACAACCTCATTGGGCCAATCAGGGAGTAAGCCAACTGGTCCTACTCTAGAGGGGAACCCTAAGAACAACCCTAAAGGGCCCCGCAGACTGTTCCCGTGGGGCTGTTCGGAAAGGTAGGATACCTGTAACACCGGACAGCTAGGGTGAAGAACCTACCCCCAACGCGAGGCGCCCCTGTCGGTGGCATTGTACGCTATGACACCACACCATATGACAGTTCACTCAATGCCACTCCAGTCTATGCCACTTAAGTCTACTCCACTCTATGATCCTCTATTCCACTCTCAGATATGCTACACTGGTTCAATCTACCAAACACTATGTAGCCCACTCTATACCACTCTACCACAATCTACCCCACTCGTTGACACTCTACTCAACTCCCTCTATGCCGCTATATACTACTCCATTCTAAGCTGTTCCACTTTATGCTACTCCACTGCAGAGTACTCTGCCGTACACCACTTCACTCTATCCCACTCCACTTCATGCCACTCCACTGTAAGCCACTCCACTCTTATTAGTTCACTATATGCCACTCCAATCTACACAACTCGCTCCCCTCTACACTATTACACTGTAAGCCATTCCACTCTATCCCACTCCAGCCTACGCTACACCACTGTACATCACTCCAGTGTACACTATTCCACTGCATTCCACACCACTCCACTCTATGCTATTTCACTGTATACTACTCCATTGTAAGCTACTCCACTCTATCCCACTCCACTGTATGTTATTCCACTCTACCCCACTCCATTGTATTCAGCTCCAGTCTAGTCCACTACACTGTCTGCCACTCCACTGCACTTTACCCCATTGCGTTATATGCCACTCCACTTTATGGTATACAAATATATTCAACCCCATTGTACCAGACACAGCCTGTGCAGATAAGAGCGATGGGGGCTGGGTAAGTGAGATTTCAATGTACGATGTCATCCATCGAAATCCCCCCACCCAGTCCTACCCCCCTACTGCTCTTACCTGCACAGGCCACGGTTGCACAGAACGCTACTAAACTCTTCACCACTCCACTGTATGCCACTCCACTCAACGTCACTCCACTCAATGCTATTCAATTGGATGCCACTCCACTCTACTCAGCTCCACTCTGTGCTATCCTACTGTATTCCATGCCACTCTATGCCGCTCAACTTTGCCACTTCACTAAACATTGTTCCAGTACAGTGCACTCCAATCTATGCCACTCCACTCTATGCTATTCCACTGTATTTCCCTCCATTCTCTGCCACTCTACTCTTTGACAGTTTCCCACAGTCTACAACATGTCATGCTGCTCCATTGTATGACACACCACTTCACTCAATGACACTTCACTCCAGAGTATGCTACGCTGCTCCACTCTACTGCTTTCTTTCCCCTGCACTGTGCTTATGACATGCAACTCCACTTCACTCTATGCTTCTCCACTCCACTGAACTCCACTGTACAACACTTTACCCTACTGCATGACACTGTTCTCTAGCCCACTCAACCCTGCAAACCTCTATACCACTACACTATATGCCACTGTAAGACACTAGAAGCCACTCAGATCTATAACACTCTACACCCCTATATGCCACTCCACTGTACTCCACTGTCTGCGACTTTCCAACACTCTAAACATACACCACTCTGCTGTATGCAGTTCCCCTGTATATCACTCTACTCTACATTAGGGGTGGGCAGGGTTTACAAAGTCATACTATGTAGAATGCAGCCGAGTCGCAAAAAAACTCTGCCGTGGTTCACAGAGTTCCGCTTTCGGGCGGAGTTTGCCTGCACGAGCGTTCATGTTGCGCTCGGAACGCAAAGTGCATCAGTGTGCTTCAAAATCATGCAGGAGCTCCCCTACGTACTTCTGAAGTGAGCTTGCTTTCTAAATCCCGCACAAACAGCACCACGTGGTCTGCATGGGTGCGGCCATCGTGTTTTTCTGCTCTCCGGTATGGTGCTGGGCCTACATTTTAATCTTTGTGATCCACCTCCTTTATTACTTTTCTACTCCTAATTTTTATTTTTTACAATGGTTGTGTCTTTGTATTTGTGTATTTTATGTTTTTGTGTACATTTTTTGTTTTTTGTGTGACTTTTTTGACTGAGTTTATTTCTCCTTCTTTCTTTATTTCGTTCTTCTTTACTTTCCCTTCCTTTTACTTCTTAGGTATTATTTGCCCACCCAGCACCATGGCAGAGTGGTGGCTTCCATGCGGGCGTCGCCGCCGCCCAGATGTGCACCCCGGGCGATCTTTGGAGAGGAGGAGGTGGTAGCACTAGTTTTTTTTGTGAAGCACCACCTCCCCTCTATGCTAGCAGCATGCTGCAGGCCTGGTTGCGGCTAGTCCTTGAGGGAGTGATGGCGCTGGGGGACAGTGCACCTGTGTGTTTGGTGCACCAGCGAGGTTCAGCATACCACACAGCAGCTAGGGCACCGCTGGGCCGACATTCTTGACCGGATTTAGGGTCTGCTCAACCTGCTAGGTGTCGAGATTCCGGGGCTTCTTGATTATTAATTATTTCTTGTGTTTATGTTCTACAATGCTAAAAAAGAAAAGTCCAAAAAACATGGGGCCCCATTAGGATGGCGGGCGGACTTTGTCCACCCGCCATCCTCAAGGTGAAAGGGACTGCCCGCCATACGGGCGGGGGTCCCGTGGGGGCAATTAGGATGCGCCCACCACAGTGGCGGGTGCAGCCCGTATTTTTAACATTGCGCCGGGCTGTGCTGAAAGCTAAAAATGCATGTTGTGCATTTCAAAGCACAGAGTGACAGGCACCGCATGGTGCCTGCCACGTTGTGCTTTGAATGGTGCCCCCCATGTGCATCCCCGACCCCTCCGGAGTCCATGGGGGCCCCCATAGCAGACTCTGCATGCCTTTCTGTGGAGGCAGAACCCTTTTCTGCCCGGTCGACATGTCGACCGGGCAGAAAAGCGGAGGCCCCGCAGCCATTACAATATGGGGGGTGTCATTCCTGCACGGATGGCGGGCAGATCGCCCCCGCCATCCTGATGGGGCCCTTGATGTTCACACTCATAGGTAAGTTATGTTCAGTAAGGTTTACACTGGTATATTATTGTGTGATCCAGTTTCTAGTTTCTGCTAGACAGGTGCCACTACCTAATCGTGTTCATTAGGCGCTCTCTGTGATGATTAATTGAGCAGCTATTCCAGACTGTTTCTTCTGTCACCATAGTGAATCACCGAGAAGCGCGTTATTTTTGTGACTTTGTTTATGTAGCTCGTACAGTTCCAGGGTATTTAATTGAATTTACAGTGATGATGTGACGTATGCATCTATAGATTGCAAAAAAGAGAGACTGAGTTGGCTCATCAAGGGTGTTGAGAAAAGATCATTCATTGCAATACATTAGTTCCAAATGCAGTTTTTGTTAAGGAGATTTGGAATATGGATTTAGCAACTGTTGATAGACTTGAGTTGAAACTATTTGTACTATAGATGATCTATTGTAGCGACATTTCATAAAACATTTGTGGAGATTATTAACAGAATCACTAATTGATTTATATTTATCTTCTTAATTTCTTTCATCAGCACCCAAGGGCAAGAAGGGGGACGATTCGGAGGGTTCAGGGCACGCTCTTCCGCCTGTGCCGACCACCAGCGCTGCTGCTGAGGGCTCTGCTAATCCCAGTAAGTCCTTTTATGATTGTTGTGGACTACTTAGGGTAGAACCGTAGAATCTTGGGGTATTTATTGGTGTATTGGAATATTGGTGCGATTCAGATATCAGGTCCAAGTAAGATAGTATTTTAAATAAAAATCACCATGTATGTTTGTTCAGAAAGCTTTCATTTTCCTGCTTATGCCTAGCTCTAACACAGTTCACAAGACAGTAGCCATGGTCATCATGGACTACACCCCACCCCAAAATGTAATGTGCTGCAGATGCATTGATTTATACTTACAAGCAGTTTCCAATGACTGTGCAGCAAAGCTAGAACAAAAGTATGAGGTCCCACTCCCATTGCATTTGCCATCCAACACCATATACGTTTCATTGACCATTATTCCACACCTAACTTTGTGAACCAACCAATCAAACGCCCAGAGTAATATTTGGAAGATACTGACGTGTTAATTAAGCTGTAGTGCTGCATTGCTGTAGTATTTGCGGTTGCATATCTGAGATCTAATTTATCTGTAATCTTTTATTCAAGCCACACAGAACATCCGTGAGGCCGGCTCCAGAGCCACTGCAGGAGGAGACGGTGACAGGTCAGTTGGAGGGGGCCCAGGGACTGGCACTGGTAAGTTACATATTTCTTGCAATTGATATGCTCACTAGCTATAGCCATGGTGTTGCTCGTCATCATCAAAAATGACTGTGAAGTGAACCCCCCCAGCTTTACCAGCCACGGTGGTGGTTGAGTCATTAATATTGCCTCTTCTATCTGTAGGTAACTTAAAAGAAAGGAAATTGTATATGAATGAAAGGGTGGGTAGGTGAAAGGGTGCAAGGTGGATGGATGAAAGGATGGTTTGTAGAAAGGGTTGCTATGTATTGAGTGGGTGGATAATGTATGAGTGAAAGACTGGATGGGAGAAAGAAAAGCTTAATCATGGTGGCTATGGGTTCATTAGGATGAAAGGATTGTTTAGATGAATAAGCAAAGCAGCTCTTCTTCAGTTCTCATGAGGAGCGTCCTGCTGCCCACCTACTCTGCTTAATTAATTTATGCAGGGTTATCACTATCATTCAAAGCTATGGTTTGTCTAATTGGGGATTATTTCTTTATTTTTATTCTTTGTTCTTCTTCCTTGACTCGCTGTATTTGTTAAGTGAGCCAGATGTATCCTACCTATCATTCGTCATCTTCCCTCCCCGCCCATTGGATTTTTTGCCAATTATGACTGAAGTGCAGTAGGAGGCAATCAATTTGTGATTGGAATGTTGGCTGTGTAATGTGCATTGGCTTCAGTAAATAAAGCATTCATAATGTTTCAATGCATTGCAAACCGAACACACAATGCGCCCGATTCACAAAGGCAATCTGACATGAAAGTATAACTTTACGACATTTGGTATTCACAGAGGTCATTTATGAGTCTCATCTTTACGTCCACAGTCAATCAATTGCTAGTTTATAAAGTGCGCTACTCACCCTTGAGCGTCTCAAGGTGGACCTTACTCTCTGGCTCCAGCAGCACTCTCCTGCTAGGGCCGGATGAAGTGTAATCAATGGGCCGGAATACCTTTTTTTACAAATGGGAACATTAGGAACGTGTGATAAATGGTAAAGGAGGTCATGAAAATCATTTTGAGCAGGTGAAAAGGGTGTGGCCGAAACACTACATTATATCCAAGAAAAGTTTTCTCCTTTGCATCTTGGTACATGCAGTCGATGATTTGCGCTCCCCTAAGTGTTGAGCAGTCTATGATTTGTGTTCCCCTCAGTGTTGACACAACAGTCAACACTGAGGGGAGTGCAAATCATGGACTGCATGTACCATGATGCAAAGGAGCAAACTTTTCTGTATACCATTATTGTCCCTCTATCCAACAGAGAGAAAATCTAATTTCCTTTCCTTGGTTACTGACCAGCAAATGAATTTGTTGGAAATACGTGGTGGTGGGTGAGGCCACAGATAAAGTGGGAGTAAGTTCATGATTTGACATCATGTTTGGCATATGGGATACACAGTGATGAATGTGAAAAATAAAATCTACATAATCCATTACTTTACCTGTAGAGCAGACCATTAGATTAATTCTCCTCAATGTCTACTTTTATGGCAGACAGGATTATATATCTGTTAAAATTGGGGGTCTCTAGTTGGCACAGGTAGGTATTTGTGACAAATAGGGACCCTCTCCCCTAGTCAGGATAAGGGGATTACACTCCGAAAATAACTCCTGCTCACCCCCTTGGTAGCTTGGCATGAGCAACAAGGCCTTATCCCCGAGGCGTTGTAAGTTAAGCATTTGTGACCACACACAGTAACCCAGTGACAACACTACAAATGGACACCAACCTGTTTATAAATATATTTTATATTGAGTTACCACAAGACCAATGACGACACAAATAACCCACAGTACTATTAGAATTCAAGAGTTCTGGTTGAAAGGGCTTAAATCAAGGTTCTATGCGAGTCGGTAGCCCGGTCTGGCTACAGCGTTGTTGAAATAATACAGAGTCTAACAAATCCAGCGGACCGCGTCGGAACGGACCCACTCAAATGTCGACAGACTCAGTCAGGTTACCTTTTACTTGAGGCGGCCAGCACGGATGTGCGAGTTGGTTCCGGTGTTCATCGCAGTGCTGAAAGGAAGCGTTTCAGGACACGTTTTCCCTCGATGCGGTGCAGGCAGCGGCCCGTTGACAGAGTCAGTGGATCTAAGGCGTGTGTTGCAGGGCGAGACGGTGCTTCGTTGCGGTGCTTCCAGCTTGCGGTGTGGCGACAGAGCCGGAGTTCGGGAGCTGGCCTCGATCAGTCCGGACAGCGGTGCGAGTCGGGCGGTGCATCGTGAAGCGTGTGAGGCAGTGCCCAACTCCGGTGCTTTCACAGTACTCGAAGCAAGCAGCAGTGACCGCGCCAGTCAGACCAGTACAAGTCGGTGTAGCGAGGCGTTGCACGTCGTGGTGTCCACCAGTCGCGGTGCAGGCAATGGCTCAGTGGCGGCATCAGGACGGAGTTGGTGAGCTCAGAGCTTGCGTTGTTCAAGGCAGACTTTGCTTGATGCGGTGCCTACAGGACACTGGGCCAGTCGTGCGAGTCGGTCACAGCTCCCTGCCTCTGTAGCCACTGAAACAGCGTTTCCAGCAGCAATTCACAACGACTGGTGAAGTCCACTGGTCCTGAGACTTCGGTCAGGGGCAAGCTCTCTTCCAAGCCCTTGGAGATCTTTGCACAAGTTGAAAGTGTCCACAAAGTTCTTTCTCCTCTCTTTGGCAGACAGGCAACCTCTGCAGGCCAATTCCCCCAAGCAGCACTTCAGCTTGGGAATAGTCTCTCCTCAGTTTCTTCAGGTTCCTCTCCTCAGCAGAGGTTTCGTCTTGTAAGTCAAGAAGTGATCTAATTTCTTGGAATCAGGGTCCCAATACTTATACCCCAAAATCCTTTGTTCTCTGAAGGGAGAGGGGCCTGTGCCCAGTTAAAGCCAGTTCTGAAGCACTCTGTTTACCAGCCTTCTCCTTTCCTTTCACAGCGCAGGGCAGGCACATCAGACGCCCCACAGGATGTGGAGCCAGCATTGTGGAAGGCAAGTACAGTCCTGGAGCATTACAATTGGGGGTGGGGTCGCACACTACTCACACACCAGCGGGATCGCCCCAAGGACTGTGGTAAGTGTAGTTCGTGTTCCGCGATGCATCTTCTTTCGATTCTCTGCTATCTTCACCATCCCTGGACATGTGGTTCGGGGTATTTACCCCTCATCAGCAGGGATTAGGCCGTGTTCTGGGGTTGCCAGTGGCTGCCAAATATTGCCAGGTTTAGTACCACTCAGACGCGCAGGTGCAGGGTTCCAGGCTCGTCAGCCAACTGCTCGAGGGAGCTTTAACATTACAATAGGGGGTGGGGTCGCACACTACTCACACACCAGCGGGATCGCCCCTAAGGACTGTGGTAAGTGTCGTTCGTGTTCCGCAATGCATCTTCTTTCGAGTCTCTGCTATCTTCGCTATCTTCGCCATCCCTGGACACGTGTTTCGAGGTATTTACCCCTCATCAGCAGGGATTAGGCCGTGTTCTGGGGTTGCCAGTGGCTGCCAAATATTACCAGGTTTAGTACCAGTCCGGCACGCAGGTGCGGGGTCCCAGGCTCGTCAGCCAACTGCTCGAGGGAGCTTTAACATTACAATTGAGGGTGGGGTCGCACACTACTCACACACAAGCGGGATCGCCCCTAAGGAATGTGGTAAGTGTAGTTCGTGTTCCGCGATGCATCTTCTTTCGATTCTCTGCTATCTTCGCTATCTTCGCCATCTCTGGACACGTGTTTCGGGGTATTTACCGCTCATCAGCAGGGATTAGGCCATGTTCTTGGGTTGCCGGTGGCTGCCAAATGATGCCAGGTTTAGTACCACTCAGGCGCACAGGTGCGGGGTCCCAGGCTTGTCAGCCAACTGCTCGAGGGAGCTTTAACATTACAATTGGGGTGGGGTCGCACACTACTCACACACCAGCGGGATCGCCCCTAAGGACTGTGGTAAGTATAGTTCGTTTTCCGTGATGCATCTTCTTTCGATTCTCTGCTATCTTCGCTATCTTTGCCATCCCTTGACACGTGTTTCAGGGTATTTACCCCTCATCAGCAGGGATTAGGCCGTGTTCTGGGGTTGCCGGTGGCTGCCAAATATTGCCAGAATTAGTACCACTCAGGCGCGCAGGTGCGGGGTCCCAGGCTTGTCAGCCAACTGCTCGAGGAGCTTTAACATTACAATTGGGGGTGGGGTCGCACACCAGCGGGATCGCCCCTAAGGACTGTGGTAAGTGTAGTTCGTGTTCCGCGATGCATCTTCTTTCGATTCTCTGCTATCTTCGCCATCCATGGACACGTGTTTGGGGGTATTTACCCCTCATCAGCAGGGATTAGACCGTGATCTGGGGTTGCCGGTGGCTGCCAAATGATGCCAGGTTTAGTACCACTCAGGCGCACAGGTGCGGGGTCCCAGGCTCGTCAGCCAACTGCTCGAGGGAGCTTTAACATTACAATTGGGGTGGGGTCGCACACTACTCACACACCAGCGGGATCGCCCCTAAGGACTGTGGTAAGTATAGTTCGTTTTCCGTGATGCATCTTCTTTCGATTCTCTGCTATCTTCGCTATCTTCGCCATCCCTTGACACGTGTTTAGGGGTATTTACCCCTCATCAGCAGGGATTAGACCGTGTTTTGGGGTTGCCGGTGGCTGACAAATATTGCCAGGTTTAGTACCACTCAGGCGCGCAGGTGCGGGGTCCCAGGCTCGTCAGCCAACTGCTTGAGGGAGCTTTAACATTACAATTGGGGGTGGGGTCGCACACCAGCGGGATCGCCCCTAAGGACTATGGTAAGTGTAGTTTGTGTTCCGCGATGCATCTTCTTTCGATTCTCTGCTATCTTCGCTATCTTCGCCATCCCTGGACACGTGTTTCGGGGTATTTACCCCTCATCAGCAGGGATTAGACCGTGTTCTGGGGTTGGTGGTGGCTGCCAAATATTGCCAGGTTTAGTACCACTCAGGCGCGCAGGTGCGGGGTCCCAGGCTCGTCAGCCAACTGCTCGAGGGAGCTTTAACATTACAATTGGGGGTGGGGTCGCACACTACTCACACACTAGCGGAATCACCCCTAAGGACTGTGGTAAGTGTAGTTCGTGTTCCGCGATGCATCTTCTTTCGATTCTCTGCTATCTTCGCTATCTTCGCCATCCCTGGACATGTGTTTCTGGGTATTTACCCCTCATCAGCAGCGATTAGGCTGTGTTCTGGGGTTGCCGGTGGCTGACAAATTTTGCAAGGTTTAGTACCACTCAGGCGCGCAGGTGTGGGGTCCCAGGCTCGTCAGCCAACTGCTCGAGGGAGCTTTAACATTACAATTGGGGGTGGGGTCACACACTACTCACACACCAGCGGGATCGCCGCTAAGGTCTGTGGTAATTGTAGTTCGTGTTCCGCGATGCATCTTCTTTCGATTCTCTGCTATCTTCGCTATCTTCGCCATCCATGGACACGTGTTTCGGGGTATTTACCCCTCATCAGCAGGGATTAGACCGTGTTCTGGGGTTGCCTGTGGCTGCCAAATATTGCCAGGTTTAGTACCACTCAGGCACGCAGGTGCGGGGTCCCAGGCTCGTCAGCCAACTGCTCGAGGGAGCTTTAACATTACAAATGGGGGTGGGGTCGCACACTACTCACACACCAGCGGGATCGCCCCTAAGGACTGTGGTAAGTGTAGTTCGTTTTCCGTGATGCATCTTCTTTCAATTCTCTGCTATCTTCGCTATCTTCGCCATCCCTTGACACGTGTTTAGGGGTATTTACCCCTCATCAGCAGGGATTAGGCCGTGTTCTGGGGTTGCCGGTGGCTGCCAAATATTGCCAGGTTTAGTACCACTCCGGCGCGCAGGTTCGGGGTCCCAGGCTCGTCAGCCAACTGCTTGAGGGAGCTGTAACATTACAATTGGGGGTGGGGTCGCACACCAGCGGGATCGCCCCTAAGGACTATGGTAAGTGTAGTTTGTGTTCCGCGATGCATCTTCTTTTGATTCTCTGCTATCTTCGCTATCTTCGCCATCCCTGGACACGTGTTTCGGGGTATTTACCCCTCATCAGCAGGGATTAGACCGTGTTCTGGGGTTGCTGGTGGCTGCCAAATATTGCCAGGTTTAGTACCACTCAGGCGCGCAGGTGCGGGGTCCCAGGCTCGTCAGCCAACTGCTCGAGGGAGCTTTAACATTACAATTGGGGGTGGGGTCGCACACTACTCACACACTAGCGGGATCACCCCTAAGGACTGTGGTAAGTGTAGTTCGTGTTCCGCGATGCATCTTCTTTCGATTCTCTGCTATCTTCGCTATCTTCGCCATCCCTGGACATGTGTTTCGGGGTCTTTACCCCTCATCAGCAGGGATTAGGCCGTGTTCTGGGGTTGCCGGTGGCTGCCAAATATTGCCAGGTTTAGTATCACTCAGGCGCGCAGGTGCGGGGTCCCAGGCTCGTCAGCCAACTGCTTGGGGGAGCTTTAACATTACAGCTGGGGGTGGGGTCGCACACTACTCACACACCAGCGAGATCACCCCTAAGGACTGTGGTAAGTGTAGTTCGTGTTCCGCGATGCATCTTCTTTCGATTCTCTGCTATCTTCGCCATCCCTGGACACATGTTTCGGGGTGTTTACCCCTCGTCAGCAGGGATTAGGCCGTGTTCTGGGGTTGCCGGTGGCTTCCAAATATTGCCAGGTTTAGCACCACGCAGGCGCGCAGGTGCGGGGTCCCAAGCTCGTCAGCCAACTGCTCGAGGGAGCTTTAACATTACAATTGGGGATGGGGTCGCACACTACTCACACACCAGAGGGATCGCCCCTAAGGACTGTGGTAAGTGTAGTTCGTGTTCCGCGATGCATCTTCTTTCGATTCTCTGCTATCTTCGCTATCTTCACATCCCTGGACATGTGTTTCTAGGTATTTACCCCTCATCAGCAGCGATTAGACTGTGTTCTGGGTATGCCGGTGGCTGACAAATTTTGCAAGGTTTAGTACCACTCAGGCGCGCAGGTGTGGGGTCCCAGGCTCGTCAGCCAACTGCTCGAGGGAGCTTTAACATTACAATTGGGGGTGGGGTCACACACTACTCACACACCAGCTGGATCGCCGCTAAGGTCTGTGGTAATTGTAGTTCGTGTTCCGCGATGCATCTTCTTTCGATTCTCTGCTATCTTCGCTATCTTCGCCAACCCTGGACACGTGTTTCGGGGTATTTACCCCTCATCAGCAGGGATTAGGCCGTGTTCTGGGGTTGCCGGTGGCTGCCAAATATTGCCAGGTTTAGTGTCACTGAGGCGCGCAGGTGTGGGGTCCCAGGCTCGTCAGCCAACTGCTCGAGGGAGCTTTAACATTACAATTGGGGGAGGGGTCGCACACTACTCACACACCAGCGGGATCGCCCCTAAGGACTGTGGTAAGTGTAGTTCGTGTTCCACGATGCATCTTCTTTCGATTCTCTGCTATCTTCGCTATCTTCGCCATCCCTGGACACGTGTTTCGGGGTATTTACCCCTCATCAGCAGGGATTAGACCGTGTTCTGGGGTTGCTGGTGGCTGCCAAATATTGCCAGGTTTAGTACCACTCAGGCGCGCAGGTGCGGGGTCCCAGGTTCGTCAGCCAACTGCTTGAGGGAGCTTTAACATTACAATTGGGGGTGGGGTCGCACACTACTCACACACTAGCGGGATCGCCCCTAAGGACTGTGGTAAGTGTAGTTCGTGTTCGGCGATGCATCTTCTTTCGATTCTCTGCTATCTTCGCTATCTTCGCCATCCCTGGACACGTGTTTCGGGGTATTTACCCCTCATCAGCAGGGATTAGGCCGTGTTCTGGGGTTGCCGGTGGTTGCCAAATATTGCCAGGTTTAGTACCACTCAGGCGCGCAGGTGTGGGGTCCCAGGCTGGTCAGCCAACTGCTCGAGGGAGCTTTAACATTACAATTGGGGGTGGGGTCGCACACTACTCACACACCAGCGGGATCGCCCCTAAGGACTGTGGTAAGTGTAGATCATGTTCCGCGATACATCTTCTTTCGATTCTCTGCTATCTTCGCTATCTTCGCCATCCCTGGACACGTGTTTCGGGGTATTTACCCCTCATCAGCAGGGATTAGGCCGTGTTCTGGGGTTGCTGGTGGCTGCCAAATATTGCCAGGTTTAGTACCACTGAGGCGCGCAGGTGCGGGGTCCCAGGCTCGTCAGCCAACTGCTCGAGGGAGCTTTAACATTACAATTGGGGTTGGGGTCGCGCACTACTCACACACTAGCGGGATCGCCCCTAAGGACTGTGGTAAGTGTAGTTCGTGTTCGGCGATGCATCTTCTTTCGATTCTATGCTATCTTCGCTATCTTCGCCAACCCTGGACACTTGTTTCGGGGTATTTACCCCTCATCAGCAGGGATTAGGCCGTGTTCTGGGGTTGCCGGTGGCTGCCAAATATTGCCAGGTTTAGTACCACTCAGGCACGCAGGTGCGGGGTCCCAGGCTCGTCAGCCAACTGCTCGAGGGAGCTTTAACATTACAATTGGGGTTGGGGTCGGGCACTACTCACACACCAGCGGGATTGCCCCTAAGGACTGTGGTAAGTGTAGTTTGTTTTCCGCGATGCATCTTCTTTCGATTCTCTGCTATCTTAGCTATCTTCGCCATCCGTGGACATGTGTTTCGGGGTATTTACCCCTCATCAGCAGGGATTAGGCCGTGTTCTGGGGTTGCTGGTGGCTGCCAAATATTGCCAGGTTTAGTACCACTCAGGCGCGCAGGTGCGGGGTCCCAGGCTCGTCAGCCAACTGCTCGAGGGAGCTTTAACATTACAATTGGGGGTGGGGTCGCACACTACTCACACACTAGCGAGATCGCCCCTAAGGACTGTGGTAAGTGTAGTTCGTGTTCGGCGATGCATCTTCTTTCGATTCTATGCTATCTTCGCCAACCCTGGACACGTGTTTCGGGGTATTTACCCCTCATCAGCAGGGATTAGGCCGTGTTCTGGGGTTGCCGGTGGCTGCCAAATATTGCCAGGTTTAGTACCACTCAGGCACGCAGGTGCGGGGTCCCAGGCTCGTCAGCCAACTGCTCGAGGGAGCTTTAACATTACAATTGGGGTTGGGGTCGCGCACTACTCACACACCAGCGGGATCGCCCCTAAGGAATGTGGTAAGTGTAGTTTGTTTTCCGCGATGCATCTTCTTTTGAATCTCTGCTATCTTAGCTATCTTCGCCATCCCTGGACATGTATTTCGGGGTATTTACCCCACATCAGCAGGGATTAGGCCGTGTTCTGGGGTTGCCGGGTGCTGCCAAATATTGCCAGGTTTAGTACCACTCAGGCGCGCAGGTGCGGGGTCCCAGGCTTGTCAGCCAACTGCTCGAGGGAGCTTTAACATTACAATTGGGGGTGGGGTCGCACACTACTCACACACCAGCGGGATCGCCCCTAAGGATTGTGGCAGCCACCGGCAACCCCAGAACCCGTAAATAAACAAAGTAGAATCCACTAGGGATCAAGAGAGCGGTCCCTTCTATGGTGGGGAGCACACAGTGTTATTTTAATACCCCTCACACACCAAAAGGACCCTTGGTGTCATTCTACCAACATTGGGGTTTTCGCACCCCTCTACGGAATGCGGCGTGCTGCGACCAAACATCTATGCGGGAGCACTTTATTGTGTTGACTATGTGTGGTGGTGTGTGGGGTATAGAACGTGAGTGGTGGAGTGGTGAAAGTGATGTTAAAAAATACCTGGCTCGTGGGGTTGAAAAAACTTTAATTAAACCCCCGGCTGGTATTATTAAAAACGTGCTTTACGAGGTAGTGGCTGTATATTTAAGTACAGCTACCTCTCTAGTGCGTCGACATGGACATGTTTCGGAGTATCAAACTCCTTCTTCAGGACGGGAAAGCACTCAATTCCCCACCTTACTCACATGTGGTATATATTCAAAAGTCTATTATACAGAAAAATTACAAAAAATATTAGGTGTATGTGTGCCTAATATGTATGTTTTTCTTGAAGTCCTAGCGCCCAATTGGCGAATAAGATCGGACCTGGAGGAGAAACAAAGTATAGAATCAATACCTATACTAGAGGAGGCATAGCTGTAAGAACAGGTAGCAATGACCTAGTTGACTCAGAATATGCTAATACATGTAATTCACACGAAGGGTTAGTGATTGTCTCCATCATATCATAATCCCAGTGGAAAAAAGGAGAAAAATAGACAGAAACACATATACAACACTTATATGACATCAAAATCTAGGAATGAGAACATATCCTAGATAGAAGAAGGATATCTTACTAATTTCTAAAGGTTACTTTGCCTCATGAGCTTTTGCGCAAGAATATTGGGGCGTCCCATCAGGCTAAGAATCAGCAATCTGTAGGCATGAGGAGAGCATAGTTTTAGTTTGTATTCCGTACCTACGAAGAGTTCTTGGCCACTAGTGCCCGGATGTCTTACTCACGGTCTCAGGGGAAATGCTCCTCTTCCTGCCCCTCAGCGCTGCTCCGACGTTTATGTCGGTCCTGGGAGAGACCGTGCTTATAAACCTTCCCTGTTTGCTAAAACTGGTGTTTAATTAACCAATTACCGGCGGGAAAAGCCCAAATATGGGTGTGCTGATCCCGTTAGTCGCCAGTTGTGTGTCTCTCCCTGCGCGCATGCTCAAGGGTCGGAAAACAGTATGCGCATGCGCGGGAGAGGAGTGTGCTGTTGGCACATGCGCGGTATGGAGAAATAGGTGCGATGTGTTCTTAATAAACATAAGCCTGCGTAAATTAAGGGTAAGTCCCTTATAGATTGGCCTATATGGATCTTGCAACCTTCAGGGTATAGATAAAGGATAGAACTGCTGGTCAGCTGTTTTTTTAAAGTAATTATTTCGGGGAAACTAGTAAAGTTTAATTGGACCCCCCAACTCGATACTATATGTAAGTCTTAGCGTGTGGAGCAACATTAGGTCGGTAGGCAGGTGGTAATATGGTCAGGTAATTATGACCCTTTACTTGACCTTAGTGATCAGGTGATTGAGTCATCATGCCAAGAAAAGGGTTGTGGAATGTTAATCATGACACAAATGATTTTCTGTAGGTACTGTATCATAGTGCAGAGGCAGAAATCAGTAATGTCAATTGGGACCACGGTATGGCATTGTTAAGTCCCTCCTTATGGGTGCCCAGGCGGAACACCCACCGTTGTTCTTTCTCAAAAAGGCCAGCCTCAGATGTTAGTTGTTCAATGACTGTCCATGCTAGTTCATTGACAAAGTGTTGTCTCTCGAGAAAATGGCCTGCCATTTTCGTGGTGGATTTCCGGCATCTCACATTGCTCTTATGTTCATTTATCCTCACCTTTACCGGTCTGGTGGTGATGCCCACGTATTCCAAACCACAACGGCACGTGATTAAGTATACCACGTTCTTGCTATTACAATTAGTAAACTTTCTCTGTTCCCATTTGCTCCCATTCCTGAATGTGAGAGATAGACTCGTTTTAGTCAGATGGCAGCTGCTACAGTTGCCACAGGGGTAATGTCCATGCACCCCCTGTAGTCTCGGTTGTGGGTCCGGTTGCGGACGGGGTCTTGTGTGAACCAGGGTGTCTTTTAGGCTTTTCCCTCTCCTGTGGGCAAACAAAGGTTTTTCAAAATTAGGTGTACCACTGGTCAGGATTCTCCAATGTTTGTTTACCAGTTTTGAAACCTGGTTGGACTGTGCGCTGTATGTGGTTACAAATACTGGTCTGTCCAATGTTTCGTTCCTAGTGACCTTGTCCTCCAGGAGGGCCTCCCAGTTATTGTTCCTTGCCCTCTTCATAGCTTTATCTATTACTCTGTTTGGATAGTGTCTTTGTTGAAGTTTCTTTTTCAGGTCTTGGGCTTGTGCCTTATACCTCCTGATGTCACTACAGTTTTGCCTTAGGCGGAGAAATTGCCCGTATGGTAGATTCTCATGTAAATGGCGAGGGTGGAAACTGTCAAAACGCAGGAGGCAGTTCCTGGCAGTTGGCTTAAAGTGTGTTTCCGTTTTCAGGGTACCTGCCTCATGGTAAATGTTCAAATCCAAAAAGACCATGCAATCTTTTGACATTGTGTGGGTGAACTTTAAGAAAGCATTCTGTTGGTTCAGCCAATCTAGAAAGTTATTCACTGTCTCACTCCCTCCTTCCCAGATAACCAAGACATCATCTATATATCTCTCCCATAGTTGTATATTGTTTTTAAAAGGGTTAACTGGGTTCAGGATTCTTGTTGTTTCCAGATGGTGCACATATAGGCCCGCCAGGCTCGGCGCGAATGTGCTGCCCATACTGGTGCCATGACATTGTAAATACAAGGTTCCTTCGTATTCGAAGACATTTTTAGTTAGGGCTGTGGAGATACATTCCATGACTACAGTCTGTGGTGTCTGGTACATCCAAGGGGTTGAGTGTAACACCTCCTCAATGATGAGTAGGGTCTCATCATGTGGCAAACTCGTGTATAGACTCTCCATGTCCAAGCTTAACAGAATCTGATTGTCTGGGTTGAACGGGAGGTCTTGTAGAAGTTGGAGTACAGATTTGGTATCCTTCAGATATGTGTCTGTTTTTTGGACCAGTGGTCTGAGGAAGGCATCTGCGAATTTGGACAATGGCTCTAAAATGGATGAGATACCCGATACAATAGGTCTGCCCGGTGGTTGTATCAGACTCTTGTGAATCTTGGGTATGCTGTAGAAGTATGGAATGCGAGGATTCCTTTGTATTAAAAATTCTCCTTCTTTTTTAGATAGCCAATCGTGGGCCAAAGCCTCTTCAAGCATAGCTCCTATGCTTGTCCTTAGTTGTTCTGTTGGATCATTGGGTAGGATATGGTAGTTCCTCTTGTCGGACAGGAGACGTCTACATTCTTGATCATAAGCTATGGTGGTCTGCAGAACTACCGCTCCCCCTTTGGCTGACGGTTTAATTGTTATCTCCCTGTTTTGGGAAAGTTCTCTTATTGCCTCTGTCTCTTCTTTGCTCATATTATGAAATGTTTGATGAGCAGTGGTGTTCATTTTGCTCAGTTCAGTCATTAGGGCTTTTTCAAAAGCCAATACCTCCACCGGTAATGTATGGTCAGGGGGGTAAATGTAGACTTTGGTCTGAGTCCAGTGTCAGATCTTTCTGGGGCCTCTTTTCGATTTTGGAAAAAAGCCTTGAGTTTGATGCTCCTAATGAGTTGTTGTGCTTCCGTGTTTAGACGGAAGAGATCGATTTTACTGGTCGGTACATAGCCCAACCCTTTGTTGAGAACCTCATTCTGGAGATCAGTTAGTGGCCAGGGTGTGATGTTAATCACTAGGTTTCCCCTCTGCTGGTTGATGCCTGGTTGGTCAGGGCTCCTGTCATGCTCCTTGTGTGGACCCTCGGGTCCGTTTCTTCTTCGGGTTGCCACGACACGTTCGTGCCCTTCCTGTTCCTGCTTCTCCGGGGTCCGTGGCCCAAGTCTAAAAAATGCTGCTGATTAGGGACCATGGTTGATGGATCCGGTGCCCATTTTGGGTACAGTGGGCCCATCGGTCTCATTGGTGGCAGCCCGTAGTGGTACTGCGGGTATTGTGGTTGGTTCTGGAAAGGAACAAACTGAGGGGGGCCTTGATAGCCTCTCCATCCTCTCTGACGTGGGTATTGTGCCCGCTGTTCAAATTTGAACTAGAGGTACTACTCCCAGAGCCTGTACTGTCTGTATCACTGTTATTTTTTGAGACATAATCAGCTCTGGTGTATGGGTAGGTCCCCTCAGGGGTGAACCTGTCCTTATCTTTTTTAAGTTTATTAAATTTGTTTTGCTTAAGTGTTATCTCAAAGTCTGTCATCTCCTTATTCAACTCTTCCAACCTCTTTTTTAAAACAGTTGGGGCTATGTAGGCCTTCAGCTGCACCTCGATCTTCTGAATCTCAATTTTGAATTCTTGGGCTTTCCTAGCCGCTGTTTGAACGATAAGGACCAGCCAGTCTCATGTGCAATGCCAGGAAACCAAAGACCAGGCTTTTTTAAATATCAAGTCATCTTGGAAAATAAACGGCTCATTTTTTACGATAAGACCCTGTGGGGCTATTTTGTGCCTTAAGTATTCTGTCATTAGGAGGCCATGTAGTGCCGTCCTGATCTGTGTCTTTCATAAATTACTAATTTCGTCCCAGTCTGCTCCGGCGGACCCCGGATCGTTGTTGCTCAATCCTTCAAAAGGATTCACAGCTGTCAAAATTCTATCGATATCTTCTTCCCCAAAGGTTAGACCATGTTCATCTTCCATTGTGGTGTCACTAGTGTATGGCTATGTGTGTCCAAAAAACTCCCACAGCTGTGCGCTGTCTAGTACATATTTGTAACAAGGAGGGGAGAAAGAGAGACTATAGTGGATTCATTCTCCCTGGGCAACGTAAATGAACAAAGTAGAATCCACTAGGGATCAAGAGAGCGGTCCCTACTACTTTATTGTGTTGACTATGTGTGGTGGTGTGTGGGGTATAGAACTTTCACCACTCCACCACTCACGTTCTATACCCCACAAACCACCACACATAGTCAACACAAGAAAGTGCTCCCGCGTAGACATTTGGTCGCAGCACGCCGCATTCCGTAGAGGGGTGCGAAGACCCCAATGATGGTAGAATGACATCAAGGGTCCTTTTGGAGTGTGAGGGGTATTAAAACAACACTGTGTGCTCCCCACCATAGTAGGGACCGCTCTCTTGATCCCTAGTGGATTCTACTTTGTTTATTTACGTTGCCCAGGGAGAATGAATCCACTATAGTCTCTCTCTCTCCACTCCTTGTTACAAATAAAACCCCAGAACACGGCCTATCCCTGCTGACGAGGGGTGATACCCCGAAACACGTGTCCAAGGATGGCGAAGATAGCGAAGATAGCAGATAATCGAAAGAAGATGCTTCGCGGAACACGTAACTACATTGACCACAGTCCTTAGGGGCGATACCGTTGGTGTGTGAGTAGTGTGCGACCCCACCCCCAATTGTAATGTTAAAGCTCCCTCGAGCAGTTGGCTGACGAGCCTGGGATCCCGCACATGCGTGCCTGAGTGGTACTAAACCTGGCAGATATTTGGCAGCCACCGGCAACCACAGAACACGGCCTATCCCTGCTGACGAGGGGTGATACCCCGAAACACATGTCCAGGGATGGCGAAGATAGCGAAGATAGCAGATAATGGAAAGAAGATGCATCGCGGAACACGTAACTACATTGACCACAGTCCTTAGGGGCAATACCACTGGTGTGTGAGTAGTGTGCGACCCCACCCCCAATTGTAATGTTAAAGCTCCCTCGAGCAGTTGGCTGATGAGCCTGGGACCCCGCACATGCGCGCCTGAGTGGTACTAAACCTGGCAGATATTTGGCAGCCACCGGCAACCCCAGAACACGGCCTATCCCTGCTAACGAGGGGTGATACCCCGAAACACATGTCCAGGGATGGCGAAGATAGCAAAGAGAGCAGATAATCAAAAGAAGATGCATCGCGGAACACGTAACTACATTGACCACAGTCCTTAGGGGCGATACCACTGGTGTGTGAGTAGTGTGCGACCCCACCCCCAATTGTAATGTTAAAGCTCCCTCGAGCAGTTGGCTGACGAGCCTGGGACCCCGCATATGCGCTCCTGAGTGGTACTAAACCTGGCAGATATTTGGCAGCCACCGGCAACCCCAGAACACGGCCTATCCCTGCTGACGAGGGGTGATACCCCGAAACACGTGTCCAGGGATGGCGAAGATAGCAAAGATAGCAGATAATCGAAAGAAGATGCATCGTGGAACACGTAACTACATTGACCACAGTCCTTAGGGGCGATACCGCTGGTGTGTGAGTAGTGTGGGGGACTGACTGATAATTTTAAATGTTCAAGAGGTGTAAGACAAGGGTGTATCCTTGCCCCTTTTTCGTTTGCATTATATATCATTCAACTAGAATCTGCCCTACCATCTCTTCAGGCCAATACCCCGAGAACAGGCAGTAGAGCATTGCCAGTTCTGCTGAATGCAGATGACGCTATGCTTGTAGCACGTGCTCCCATGGCACTGCAAGTTTTAATCAATGGGTTTGTTTCTTTTATGAATGGGTTGGATTTGTCTCCTAATTTTACCAAATCATTTGTGATGGATTTACATGGTCCAGGTACTACATTGAAAACTTACAAGGCAGGCACTTTTAGCCTGTCAAGATCCCGGCTTTTACATATCTTGGTGTCTTATTTAATGTTAAACTACACTTTAACAATCTGAAGGAGAAGGTGCTGAGGGACCTGAAAAAATCCTTTGGAGTTATCGAAAATTATGCACATAGATTGGCACATGGTCCCCAAGGGTGATTTTAAAATTACATCAGTCCTTTTGCATCTCCACGGTCCGGTACAGGGGTGAGATTTGGGGGTACATGGCAGCCAACAAAATACAGATGGCACAAAATGAATTTCTAAGACGGATTTTGAAAGTACCGCAGGCAACCCCGCTTACTCCGTACATGAGGTAAATGGGACTCAGTATATTACCTATTTAGTTTCAGTTAGCATAACATGTGTATTTGTAAAGCGCACATTTACCACGTCGGGGTCTCTTGGCGATGAATAACAGATGTTTAATGTTAACTAACTCAATGGTACTCATTTTATCAACCTCAGATGGATGAAAGGCTGAGTCGACCTGCTGTGGTTTGAACCTGTGACCATGAGGTTGATCAAAGGCCTCTGCAGTGGATGGATTAGTCCACTGAGCCACCAGGCCCAGCTTTGCAAAAGTTAAGCCTTTGTTGTGTTGGGTGACTGTCTGGTCCAATGAGGAGGCTTCTTTTAATCGAGCAGTAATGTTGGATTGTCTCTCACTTGATCACATTTTAAAAATCCCTTGGTTAAGATACGTTGAAGAAAATCTCATGGACCTGCGAAGATCAGACATTTTTACAAACGACACTGTGAAGCGACAGGACAAAAAATTGATTAAAGACTCGAACTGCGTGGAGTTTCTTGTCCTGTCCCTGTGGACGCCCTGGGGGCTTGAATTACAGCGGAGCCTTCGATTCCTTGTACCCTATGACCTGGGAGCACATCGGCTCGGTCACCACGGTAGGGGGAGAACCGGAAACCATCATCTGCCTTGGGAGCGAGACTGCGAGGTCCAGAAGTGCTAGCGCCGTCCATCGCGCGCACCTGGTTCCTCTTCCCGCCCCCTTCTCTCCTCCTCTATTTTAACCCTGCCTGGAACGCGTACGCGGGACGCGCGCGGACGACGAAGCGGGCGAAGACCGGGCCAAGAGCGGGCCCGTTTGTGCCCGTTCGTGACCGGCAGTGACCGGACCGGGCTACCCCCCTACCCCTTCCTTCCTCCTGTTGCCTGATCGTTTGTGGACCATGGTTGGCCGGGAAACGAGGAGCAAATCTTCGTTGGCAGGAGGATCTCAATCTGCTGCTGGTGGTATGGAGAAGTTTCTTACTAGGGCTAACACCATCATTGACAAAGAAATTATTACTCTGGAGAAACGACTGTCGAAGGAGCTAATGTCTCTTAAACGCTCGAGTATGGGCTCTTTTGCTAATGCCAGAACTCCTGAAAGACCTTCTGACTGCTTGCCTCTGTCGGATGCCCTATTCCCGCTTCCAGATTCAGCCCCCCTGCTAAGCATAGATTCTACTGTTATATCTAATCCCTCCATCACCATAGCTGATTCTAGCCATATATCTGAATGTGTAAATGTATCCTCTGCCGATGTTAATAGTGGGAATCCTACTATCCCTACAACTCAGGGGGGGAATGAAGGGGCCATCAAAAAACGGAAGAGACAATATAACTGCAAGGGAAATACTACGGGGAGGATATCTAAAATAGCTAGAACAGCCAGAACAGATGGAGCACCCTTATTGCTGAATTCCAACGGGGAAGGCAGCTCATCCAGTAATGATACGTCTATGGATAAATTAGCAATCTTACTTAAATCGATTATTTTTCCTCTAGAGGCCAAACTAGATAGGCTTGATTTCAGAATGTCCAATATAGAGAAATCAACTGCTATACTTCTAGCTAATTCCACTAAGCCTAATAGTTCTGGCCCTCCTCCTAGTTTGCCCCCTCCCCACATTACTCCCCCGACTATTGTGCCCGAAATCCCTGTTTCTATGACCGTAAGCACACAACCCGCTCCCCAAGCCTCTAGCTCGGTTAGCCTAGTTGCTCCACAGTCTACCCAAGGCCCCCCTCAAGGTTTGCATATCCCACCCGCACTTATGTCTCTGGATACCCAAGGGCCGCAACCAGAAGATCTTAAAACTCCAAGAACGAGACGGCCCAACCTCCCACCGGAGGCCAACCGATTTATGGTAATCCTGGCAGGTGCACCTCCATTAGCCAGGGGTGAAACCGAAACTTTCAATTCTCTTAAAAACCAAGTTATCAAATGGCTTAATTGGAACCGCCCCTTGCCGGTACATCTGCACAATGAAGTCATCATGGTGCGGAGGGTACCATGGATCGGCAAAACCCCTAAATCTATCAAGGGAGATTGTATCACTGTCAGTTTTAGGGACCCACGTACAGTATCTTACATATGTGCGGGTGTTAATAGGTCACCTGATTCCACCATCCAGACCCTCCCTGTTTCCTTTTTCTTCCCACCACCGACTAACCCCCTGTACTATGATGGAAGCAACGAGTGGACTAGGGTCGAACGTAGGGGAAGGCCTTTTCGCCCAAGTCACATCAGATTGCCCCCATTTCAGACCCCGCAGAACATCTTCTGGGATTATAATCGATATGGTTGTCTTGATGGGCTCGAAGGAGTCGACTGACTACCCAATGTCCCCCCTCTACCCAACGAGACTATCCTTACCGATAGCGGAGTCACTGAGGAATATCAAACCCTACCAGCAATGAGAGATAAAATAACCTGCAATATACCTGTTTGGACCCCCCCAACTCATGATAAATCAAACGAGTCCAACTGTTCACCATCCGTTAAGGTTATTGATGATAAAGGTTGTACCATGATCTCTCCCATAGAAGAGCTATCTTCCCTTAGTGATCAAGGGTATTCTATGGTGAGCTGGAACATAGCTGGCTGGCGTCAGAAAGCTTCAGCTTTAGGGTGGAGGGAACTAATTCTTGGGTTTGATATTTTATGTTTTCAGGAAACATGGTCCACTACAGAAATTTTTGTCGATGGTTTTGTTTCATACAATTGTGTTGCCCAGGAATCTGTTATGGGGAGGGCAAAAGGGGGCTTGCTTGTTTTGATATCAGTTGATTTCCCGATAACTGTTGGTACATATGCAACTGTGGGCACACATTCACAAATTCTGGAACTAAAAACTAAAAAGGGCAGGAACATCTTATTGATCAACCACTACAATAATACATTTGACTCTAACATTAGTCTGGTTGTGGATGAACTGGAAGCCTTTTTAAATAAAATCTGTAACAAACCCCACTCATTTTATGACATCATATGGGGAGGGGACTTCAACATTAGAACATGCCCGCACTCTCTAACCCCAGTTTGTGGGTTTGATGGGGAATCGGGGGAGAATCTAGCACATTTCCAACACTCCCTATATGGGACCGCCCTTAATGGTCTTCTGTTAAAATTTGATTTAGTTATTCACCAACCAGCTCTCGACATTATGGGCAATATCGTTCCAACATTTAGAGGGAGGGACGCTGAGTCGGTCATTGACCATTTGCTGATCTCAACCCTTTTGGTGCCATTTTGTACAGTGCCAATTATCAAGGATTTTTGTTTGAGCGACCACAATGCCCTAACTATGTATATTCTTATGTGGGGCCCGAAAATTATGCCCAAAGGCAGGGTTGTCGACAATATCGTCCCAAGTAGGCCTAATGGAACCAGGATAAAGTGGTGTACCGAAAAATCTGAAAAATTACATAGCACAGTTGTGGTAGGCGGGTCCAAACAGATACTTCGCTGTCTGGAAGTTAATGCCCCTCTTACGGGCATTATAACGGACTTTGAGGATCTTGGTATTATAATTAATGGAATCTTTACTAATAATAAGATTACATCTAAACGGGGTAAGGTTGGCTGGTTTGACCGCGCTTGTACCACAGCGCTAAAAACTCTTAAGCAAGCACTGTCAAATCTCCCTAGAGATAGGGAAATGGTTAAAACCTTAAGGTCAACTTATAACACAGAACTCAAACGTAGGAAAAACGAACTCCGGGAACAAGCCTGGGATAACTTGGACTGTGCCGCAGCCCTCCGGGACTGTAAATTGTTCTGGAGTACTATTAATGCCCCATTCCTCCAGAATGATGATTTCCCAGTACTTACCGCATTAGTAAGTGAAGAGTGCTGGGTCAAATATTTTTCAGGAATCTTCGATCCTCCAGAGGAGACTTATGATAAAACCCATATGAACCCCCAGCTGCGTCCGCAGCCTCTGGGAATCACCATCCGAGAAGTGGACATGGCAATCAAATCTAGTAAAGGTGGGAAAGCCCCAGGACCCGACGGGGTCCCGGTAGATATATACAAACACGATTTGGCCCTCTGGAGCCCCCTATTGACCCAGGTCTTCAATGCTGCCACTGAACTTTCCACCCCGGCAACTTGGAGCCAATCCATTATCATCCCGATTTACAAGAAGGGAGATAGAGGGGAGGCCAAAAACTATCGCCCCATTTCCCTCCTAGACTCCTCCCTTAAAATTATGAGCCGAGTATTATTGTTACGCTTGGAGGAGTGGGCGTCTGACAACAATATCCTGGCACAATCACAATATGGTTTTAGAAAGGGCTTGGGGACCATTGACCAATGTATTAACCTTAATCTTTTAATAGGTAAATATACTATGGCCAAACCTGGTTCCCTATTCCTTTGTTTTGCGGACCTCTCTAGCGCCTTCGATCTGGTGAATCATTCCCTGTTGTGGACAACCCTTCTTGATATGGGGGCACCCCCGGCTATTATCCATTTCCTAGCTAGGTTATACTCCAATTTGTCCACACAGATTCGATATGGCCCAGCTGGAGAGTGTACGAGCAAGATTAAGGTAAAATCAGGCATTAGGCAGGGGTGCGTACTGGCCCCCCTGCTTTTCTCTCTTTTTATTAACTCCATGGAACATGAATTAAAACAGGTCCAGGCTGATGCACCACAAGCAGGGGGCCAACCAATTCCAGTGTTGTTATACGCGGACGACACTGTTTTATTATCCAGAACTCCAATTGGCTTGCAGCGGCTAATGAATTGTTTTTATGACTTCATTCAGGGTAAAAAACTTAAAATTAATAACACCAAAACATTTACAATGGTCTGTGGCAAAAAGGCGAATTACCATAAGTCTTTCTATTTTAAAAATAACAGAATTGAGGCCGTAGATAATTTTTGTTATCTGGGCATTACTTTTAATAGCCAGGGCTCATGGGCACCTGAACACACTAACATAAAAGCCAGGATGGGGAAGGCTTCTTTAGGCGTCTTTCGCTTTGCCAATAAATTGGGCAGCCGCAGGATTCCTGCAATGTTAAATATTTATAGACACCGATGTTTATCTATAGCGCTCTATGGATCGGGGGTATGGGGGTACGGATCTAACAAAGACTTGCAAATATTGGAAAATTTGTTTCTGAAACGGCTACTTTGTTTACCCCCTACGGCATCCAACTATCTGGCCCACGAGGAACTAAGGTTGGACCATATAGCCGATCTAATTGAATTGAGACCCCTCCTGGTTTGGAGGTCTATTTGGCTGAAGGATGAAACAAGTTTCACAAAGTGCATTATCAAAGATAGTTTGGTTCTGGATAAATTTGCGAATATACCATGGATAAAGTATGTGATTAGTACTTTTAAGGAACTCTTACATTTGGATGTACGTAAAGATCCCGAGATTGCAACTTCTTTATCTAAAAAGGGGTTGAAAGAAGAATTCATGAGGGTAAAACTCGGTAAACGGAAAGCAGAAACACGTAACTATTCAACCCATGCTTTCTATTTTTCCAATGTAAATGATGGTCTTGGTTTGCCGACCTACCTTAAAATAATCTATAGACAATCCCACCAATTCGTACTATCCAGACTTAGACTTGGTATTGTCCACAATCTTGTGGCCTTCCCAAAGATGAAAAATTATCCAACCTCTGCTTGTCCATGTGATGGACTGACCAAACAAAGTACCCTTCATTTCATGTTAATTTGCCCCCTCTATAAAGCCCTACGAATTGTTTACCTGAAACCGTTGTTTAAAAAATACTCTGTGTTCTCTACTTCAAATGCCATGAAACTGTTATTTTCGCTTGCTAGCCCGGATTTGTGTTTTTTTACGGCAACCTTTATCCTGAAATCTGTTGCTCTAAGGAAGAGTATGGTTTTTTAGTTGTTTTATTGTGTTCCCCATTTACTGACCTTTGTATGTCCTTGAAACATTATATGATGATACGTACTGTTCTTGCATTATGATATTTGATATTTGTACGATTTTATCTTGTGTACTTTTATGACGTTTTTTAAAACTGTCGAATAAAGTTTATAAACTGAAACTAAACTGAAACTGATTAAAGACTTGTTTTTTTAAAAAGCCACTGCAGAGTCTGAGGGCATGGAGCTCAGTAAATCCAAAGTAAGAGCACATGCTCTAGTCAAATCAGTGGAGAGTATGGAGACTTATCTCGCCATTTTAATTAGCGCCCATGATGGATTTCTAATTACTCGTTTTAGATAAAAAAAAATCCAACAATTAGTGGCCTCTCCTTCAGGCTTTGTATTACGAGTTGAGGATAGATGACCCTGTGGCTGCGACAATAGGTCTCCACAGGACATTTTACATTTTGTATTTTTATGTAAATATTTTGCCCATCCTAGGCGATTGTATCTTAAACCTTATTTAAAAGAATTGGGATTCTGGCATGCTCGTATAGCACTTTTGCACAGGCAACTTATGCATAATGTTCGCACCTTGTTTGCTGTTATGAATTTTTTAAGAGCATTATTAAGATCAAGAAATGCAAGACATGATAGATATAGATAGGGACCCCTGTGATTTTGTACGGTGTTGAAATATTATTTTAATGTATTTGCTATTGAAATTTTAATCTATTGTATCTTTTATGGCTGAGAAGATTGCCGTATAAACATTATTATTATTGTTTATTATTCATCATCCTCTTTGGAGACAGGGTAGAAAGAGAAATGCATTTGGCGAAGAGCAGGGCCATTGGAATTAAAAATATATAATTGTCAACCACAGCTGCAGACAGTAGCAAACTAGCAGAGGCGCTGATTAGCAATGAGCATGGCTTCATTATTTTAGCACCACATGCAACTTGTACTCAATATGGTTCATAATGCCGTACTCATCAATAAGAAGTCATTAATTCTTCCACTCAAAGTGTCTGCCTCTGTTTATAGTTACTTGAAAAGCATTTAGAAAAAAAATATAATCCGATCACTTTTTTTTTCATCCTATGATGTTATTCTCTGCCTGTACCTTTTCTGCCACACAGTCACTGCTTTTTTATGTTTGGCAACGTGTGGGTAAAAGAAAACATAAATGTGGCTTGGTAGAAATATGCTTCTTCTGCTCTGCACTAGCCACTTTCTCAGCAGCACCTTTTCTTGGAGACATTATGAAACTGTCAGTTGGCAGTGGCACTTAGCTTCACAACAAGCTGAAGAGATGACCGTGTTGCGCAGTCAGTCATGCATCACGTCGTGCAGAGGCCTTCTATCTGGCATTACTGTAGGTGATGTCTCCTCTCTTGTGAACTTGAAAGCAAACAAGCAAGAAAAACAACAGGGAAATATGGCATTGTTGCAGTTTAAGTAGTAGTACAAACAAACAATATAATTTTGGAGCTTATTAGGATGGCAGACGGACCTGCGTCCGTCCGCCACCCCCGAGGTGGAGGGACCGTCCGCAGGGGCAGCGGCTGTCCCTCCGGTGCAATTAGAATGTGACCGCCACCCTGGCGGTCACATCCTGTATCTTTCACCTTGCGGCGGGTGCTGCTTGAAGCAGCACCCGCCGCAAGGTTAAAAATGCCACTTTGTGCATGTAAATGCTGGGGGGTACCATAGGGAGCCCCCATGTGCACCCCCCATCCCAAGACACCATGGGGGCCCGCAACAGGCCCCCAAACACCAAAGACCACCTGCTTTTCCACGGCGGAAAAGCCGCCGTGGAAAAGCATGTTTCAATGCACATCAGAGCAACAAAAACAACAAAACATACAGCTGTAACTGTTTGCTTTTTGTGCAATGCATCACATGGGATGTGGCACTCAGGGAGGTGCAACTGACAAATGCCAACAGAATAATCCTTACACAATGAATGCTGTTGTGCACCTATAGCAGACACGGGATTGATTCATTGATGCCAGATATTATAGAAATGGTTGAAAAAAAAAAAATGATTAAAAATAATAGTATTACAAATTTAGAAATACAAAAATAATTAAAAAAAGAGAAAAAAGTAACAACTAAAATTGAAAAAAATATAATAAACAAATTCTAAATATGTAACATTATCCTCAAGCATATCATTCATTTTAATTAATTTAACTGCTATCCCATTGCTCAACCATCCATGGAAGCATATGGCAATGGGCCACAATTGCTGGACACGCAAAATGACTGCCTGCCATTGTTACATGGTCATCAACAACAACAACACAGAGCAAAAAAGCATTGGGAACAAAGAGAAGAAGACATGCAGACCTGTGGCAAAAGCACTCTCACTACCTACAGAAAATGGCCACCGACAGACCACATGTTGAACCAGCAAACAAGGAAGCATGGCCGCAACATGATGAGAGAAGAACAACACGTGCAAGCCTATGGCAAAAGCACACAAGATGCCTACGCAAAATGGCCACCAGTCAAAGATCAAGCAAGGAGCCATGGGAAACAAAGAGTAGATTTGCAGGCCTATGGCAAAAGCACACTGGCTTGCTACACAAAATGGCTGCCAGCCACGTGGTCAGAAAACAGCAACTACTAGCAAGTAGGCATGGTCTCAAACAGAAAAGACATGCAGACCTACGGCAAAAGCACACTGGCTGGCTACACAAAATGGCAACATGGTCACAACAACAACATCCAGCAACGAGGCTTGGCCACAGGCAAAGATGAAATGCAGGCCTATGGGAAAAGCATACTGGCTGGATACGCATAATGGCCACCAGCCACATGGTCAGAAGTACAACAAGAAGCTGAAGGCCTGGAAAACAAAGAACACAAACAGGCCTAGGGTAGACACTGACTATACAAAATGGTCCCTGGCCAAATGGCATAATGAAGAATAAAGGCAAATGGTGGCCCATGCCAAACACACATACACACAAACAGTGCCCAGACAAAAGCAGTGTGGTAACACAGAGAACACAGCATTAATTCAGCAATGCCAAAAACCGGAAATTAACAGGGCTAAACATTTTCACAACACACATCCTCCAAAGGCATTACACCATCTAAACATTGTTTGCAGGAAAAAAACGTAAAATAACATAAACACACATTTTTTATTTGAATCCTTTGCCAGCCATGGCCTAAATTATGTTTCAATACTACAAAATCTATTCTAAATCAATCAATATTGCAAACTTATTAAAAAACACAGAGAAAACAATGTACTGAACTGTGTAACATTTTTCATGTACAATAGAAGATACATTTCATGCAAAAACATAACTAGGCCCCTACTAAAACTGCAGGACAACCACCACAATAAACTAAAAAAATCAAATAAAAATACAAAGAAATCCAGGTGCATGCCCCCAGTCAAACAAACAACCCCCGTATACGCCAGTTTTTCAACTTACTGGTGATATCTTAAAAACAAAGTCCTTAAAATCGATCGTATATATGCAGCAAGAAAGGAGAGCTTCAAATCCCAATGAAAAACCAGCAAAAGAGGGGCAAAGCACTGGGAGGACCCTGCTGGACAAGGACAGGAAGATGGAGTCTCAGGAGCACTTCCTACTGGTTTGAAAAAAAGTTTTTAAAACATGGCTTGTTGCACACAAAAAAATAACTCCAACTGCCAGTTTGAGAAGAAAGTCCACTCCAAATTCCTTTCAGCTGCATTTTCAAGCAGAAAAGCTGCTCGACCACTCCGTTTGTGATCAACTCTAAGAATGGTAGATTGATGCCATCGTTGCCAGAAACTGTGCGAGTGAGCGTGATGTCTCATGGGAGCACACTGGCAGTGTCAGAAGTATCGTGCACGCTCGAAAGTGGCCCTCGAGTCTTGGTGCGCACAGTTGAGCGCCACAAGAAAACTCAAGTCTACAAACAGAAAAAACTCTGCTTCGTGCTTGAATGGAGGAATTCAGGAATTCTGCATTACTCTGCAGAGTGCATAGTGCCCGAATTCTGCAAACTATGAGAGCAGATTTTTCCACCCTGGCTTACTCTGCACCACTCCAATTTAGCCCACTCCACTTTCAGCTGCTCAACTCTATGCTATTTCACTCTATATATAACCCTCCACTGTACGCTGTTCAATTATATGGCAAACAACTCTACTCCACTTCAATCTATGCTATTCCACTATATGCAACTCCACCTTGCACTACTCCACTCCAGTGCACTCCACTCCAGTCTACATCACTCCACTCCACACTATTCCATTGGATACCACTCCACTCTATGCCACTCCAATGTATATCAATCCATCATCCACTATTCCAGTGTATGGCACTTTGTTCTATGCCACTTCACTCTACGCCTCGCCCCTCTATGCTATTCCACTATACGCCACTCCAGTCTAGCCCACTACATTGTACACCATTCCACTGTTTGCTACTCAACTCTACGTTTTTTCACTCTACACCAGTCCACTATATGGCACTTCAGTTTACGCTATTCCATTATATGCCAATCCACTCTACGCTACTTCACTCAATGATATTTCATTATATGCAACTCTACTGTACATTACTCCACTCTATGCCACTCCAGTGTATGCCACTCCACTCTATGTCGCTCCACTCTATGGCCCTCCTTCTATGCTATTCCATTTGATCCAACTTCAGTGTCCACCACTCCACTCTATGCTATTCCACTGTACTCACCCCACTCTATGCAGCTCTACTCTACGCCACTAACCCTGAGCGTAGTTTGCGTTGCTCGCGAAGTTTGCGTAGTCACGCTACACGTAGCTACGCGAAGTGCACTTTGCAAAACGCAAGCTACGCGTAGCTACGTAAACTGCATAATGCGGTGGGGAAAATGCTGTTCATACTGATTGCACAGTGCCGGATGCTTGTCTGCACTGTGCAATCATTGCAAACGGGATCTTGCACAGTGCAAGCAGTCTTTTTCTGCTGCTCTAGTAGATTTGCACTCGAGCAGCAGTTTTCTCAAATCGGACTGGTAGTTTCTCAATGCGAGCGGTCGCGAGCATATGTGACCACTCGCAATTAGAAACCTGACCTCCCCGCGTTGAGATTCTCGCCGGGAGGTTTATTTTCCATGCTCGTGATCGGCAACTTGATGTTGCTGATCGCGAATGACGAAAAAGTCTTGCCGCAATGTCATTTTGCTCACTTGCGTTCTCCAACTTGACATTGAGGACCGCGAGCAAGCAAAAATGCCCGCTACGCTACGCGTTATTGCAGTGTTCTATGTGTGATTCGCATACCGCGTAGTTGTGCAAACTATGCAAACTACGTGAGCATAGCATGGTCCTACGCCCAGGGTTATACACCACTCTACAATACACTATTCGAGTGTACGGCACTCCACTCTATGCTATTAAACTGTAGGCCACTCTACCCTAAAACACTGTACTTCACTCAATGCCACTCCACTCTATGACAGTTTGCCACAATCATCAACACATCATACCACTTCACTGTACGTCACACCACTCCACTCAATGACACTTTACTCCAGTCTATCATTCGCTACTCCAGTGCACAGCACTGTACTTAAGACATGCCACTCCACTTAATAACACTACTGTATGTTCCAGCACTGTACTTGATTCTAAAACACATTATCCCACTCTATGCCTC
Organism: Lissotriton helveticus; assembly: GCF_964261635.1. Taxonomy (NCBI): domain Eukaryota; kingdom Metazoa; phylum Chordata; class Amphibia; order Caudata; family Salamandridae; genus Lissotriton; species Lissotriton helveticus. The sequence continues at coordinate 665,719,248 of NC_136063.1, forward strand.
TTTTTGCAGGGTCATGCCAGAACTTTTTGCCTTCCTATTTTTTCTGACCTGTTGTTGGTGGTTTTAGGACTCTGGGCACTTTATCACTGCTGCTCAGTGCTAAGGTTTGTGTGCTCTCTATGGTAAACTTGGTAAGATTGGTCTACACCTGTTTGGCATATTTAATTTACCTATCAGACCCTTGTACAGTGATATATCATATACCCAGGGCCTGTAAATTAAATGCTACTGGTGGGCTAGCAGCGCTGCTTACACCAGCCACCAAAGTAGCCTTTCGAACCTGCTCAGACGTATGTCACTGCAAGGCATGCATGCACAGTTTACTGCCGCTGTGACGTGGCACATAAAGTAGTTGCCACATCCGTCACCCTTAAGGTAGGCCCTAGCTAGCCCTATGGGCAGTGTGCGGTGCAGGTAAAAGGATGGACATGTGCCTTAACTGAGTGGCATGTCCTGGTAGTGACAAACAGCCTATTTGGTTTCTCACTGCTGTGAGGCTGCCCTCTCATAGAAATAAATTGGGGATTCACTGATACGTGCTTCAGTGGTAATTCCTGACATGAAACGGGTGGCATGATCAAGTTTGGTATGTTTGGAATAGTGGTGATAAATGCTGTGTACTGGTGTTCGCTGATTTGTTATCACAATTTTAGAAATGCCACTTTTAGACTTAGGCATTTCTGTGTGCTATGTGTCATGGTGCCTGCCTGTTGTGTACTGGCTGTCTGGCCTTAGAGTGACAGGGGTTGGGGAGGTGCAGTGGCTCCAGAGAATCTGGGTGAGCCAGCCCTAGGCTGAACAGGCCAGGTCTGCATTTGGAGTGGTGGGAGGAGGAGCACCTGCATCTGAATAGGGCTGGTCGTGCCTTCCACAATGCCGGGTCCGCCCCCTGTGGTGTGTCTGGGGCCAGGGCCTACATTTACAATGGGGAGTGTTGTGCACCTGATAAGTGACCCCGGAACTGGTTTGGACTAGGCTCAGAGCCCTGTGCCAGGGGGCAGAACAAAGACTTATTACAGTATAAGTACTGGGGCTGTGATCCCATTTCTGTGGGATCTACTGAACTGAGCGTGCTTGGATTTGAAGAGAACTCTGCCAGGAGGAGCTGCTGTGGGACCCAGCTGCTGCCTGAAGGGAGTTGAATGGGCTGCCCTCTGCTAGGGGGCCCTGCGAGCTGGCCTGCCTGAGCCCAGCTCTGTTCTGCATTGCTTGTGTTTGGGCTTGCACCAGGCTGAGACCTTTATCTCTGTTGCCCTCCCAAAAAGCGCTTTTCCTCCTCTTGGGACCAAGGCGCTTTTACTCCAGAGAGTGCTTTGTTTTGCAGCCAGTTCGTAGCAAACATGTGGGGAGCATCTCTGGACATTGGAAAGCAAGGGCGGCCGCTCATCAGTTGAGCGAGTGCTACCAGTGCCCCGAGCTTTGCCCAGAAACCTAACGGAAGACAGGCGTGACTGAACCTGGTTGTGGGCCGGGCCCACTACCGAGAAGAAATCGAGCCTCACAGCTTCCCTTCAGCTGGGGGCTGAAAAAGGTCTTCAAAGAAAGAGTGGAGGGCATATTGTCTTCCTGAGCCCGAGGAGTGGTGAGCTCAATCCTCCACCCTATGGCGTGCGAGGGGGTGTTGTGGCTGGAGGTTTTAGCCGGAAGTCAGGCAGCGTCTCATTCTGACTGTGGGCAGGGCCCATGGCTGTGAGCATAGAGGAGCTGAAATTAACGGAGACCTCGCTCCATGTGCGTGGCTGGCAGCGAGTCTCCTCTGTCCAGACGGGAGACCCTAGTCCAGCGGAGGCTTCTTAACATGAGAAAAGCCCAACAAGGTCCGAACACAAGGGGAGGACCGAGCAAGGCCTCCATGCCGACCAGGCAAACTCTGTAGAATTGAGGATTTCCTTTGAGGGGGAATCCCGGCCGTTGGCAGCTGCCTGAATACATGTCTTCACAGCATCTGGGGAATTCTTCTTCAGAGACAGGGTGAGTTGCACCCGCCCCTTTCCTTGTGGCATTGTGGCCCTGAATGGGGTGAGACCTAGATGGGGGCACCCAGGGATTACAATTGCCATCTTTTATGATATAGGCAGGCACGTGTCCCAAACGCCTATAACAAGGACACCAGGTACCCTAAATTAGAGCGCAGGTGTTGCGCTGATTGTGGGGCGCATGTAGTAATGTGTGCACCCTATAAGGGTTGTACTATCGAGTTCTGCTGATTATGTTCAGTGATGGTGCACAGGCACACAGCAGTTATGCATAATGTTTTATACTAGTTTGGTAATGTGTGCCTTTTTCAGGTTTCCACTATGGGGCACTATGGATTACGTGCATATCTAATGTGTTATGCCCTGATGTGACTGTAATGTGTGGCCAATGTTTGTGACTAAGACATGTGCCCTGCTACTAATGGTTAATGCCTAAAGTGTTGTGCTAAGTGCACTCTTACCAGTAGTTATTGGTTGCCCTACCTAACTGTGATTTAAGGGATTACGACAGTGGCCCAATTGTCCTATTGGTTTACATAATTCCTGTAAATACATGACAAGTGCCTGGTGGCACAATGTATATATGTGATATGTGATATGTTCTAATGTGTTTTATGGATAATACAAAGCCTATTTTTACATAACCTTATGTGGAGTTTCTTTTGTGGTATGCCTAATGTATCACTGCTGTCTGAGGGTGTTGTGCAAACGCTTTACACATTGCCTCTGGTATAAGCCTGACAGTTCTACCAAGCTACTAAGTAGGTGAGCAGGGGTTATCTTTGGTGTGTAACTCCTTTGCTATGACTAGTGTGGTGGTTTCTGCCAGGCTTAGGCACATGCCATAGCCAACCAGAAATCCCATTTCTAACAGCCATTGTACAACACTTCATTATATGCGACTCCACTAAACAACACTCTACTCTACTCTATCCAAGTCAGTTCTGCAACACTCTACTCCACTCTATGCCAGTGTACAACACTGTAATCAATGCTAGACCACTCTACATACTCTACTCCACCCCAAGACACACTACGTAAGTCCCTCTATGCAACCCCACCCCACTTTACTCCACTTTATGATACACTACTCCACTGTACTCAACTACTCCACTCTGCCCCTCCACTCTATGCCATTCTATGCTACTCAACTCTACAACAGTCTATATCACTAAACTATACACCTCTGTAAGATACTATACTCCATGCCACTCAACTCTTTAACAGTTACTCCACTCTGACACTTTCTAATACTATGACATGCCACGTCACTCTGCGCCACTGCATTTTACACCACTGCCTTCTACCCAACTCCACTCCGTGCCACTCCACCCTCCCCCTCTCTGTCACACTCTAGTACACTCAATGACACTCTATGCACCTCAAATTTACTTCAAAATATTTCACTCTATACCACTCCACTGTACTTAAGTCTGTCTGAGTGTGTGCCAGTATAGTTTACTCTATGCCACTGTACAGCACTCTATTCTATTCTACTCTACACAACTCTGCCCATACCACTCCACCCCTCTTTACTGCACTCTACTCCACCCTACTCTAATCCACTCCACTACTGCACTGTACACCACTCTACTCTAGGCAACTCCATGCCACTGAACTCTGCGAGACTCTGAGCCACTCCACCCTACTACACTGTACTGCACTCTAATTTACTCTATGCCACTCCTCTGTACTCCACTCTACAACATTTCTCAACACAGTATGACATGCCAGTGCACTCCACTGTAAGACACAGCACTCCAAACTATGACATTTTACTCCACTATATGATACGCCAGGCCAGTCTACTCCACTCTGTGTTAATCTACTCCTCAACATAACAATCCACTGTATTACACTTTACTCACCTCTTTCCTATGCAACTCCACTCAACTCTATTCTATTCTACTCCACTGTATTATACTTTAGCCCACTCTGCATAACTTCACTCTACGACACTCTTGTCCACTCTCTATAACTCTACTTTACTAAACCCTACCACAGTCTATGCCACTCTACGACACTCTATCCCCATACACCACAATGTACAACTCTGTACTCCACTCAATGCCCGGCCGCTCCATTGTATAACATTTTTCTCCATTGTATGCTACACCACTCCACTTTTTTCCACTCCACTCTATTCCACTCTATAACACTACACTATGTGACACTAAGCTTTATTAAACTCCCCTTCACTATACTCCACAACACTCCACTTAAAAACACTCAATTGAATGACACTCAACACTACCATTTGAAATGTATTTTTAATAAAAAACAAAATACATTTAATTTCAATTACAATAACGAAATTTAAGGATAAGTTATAGTTAGGAAAGCGTTGTTTATTATTTAAATGTAAACCCAACTAAAACTATACATTATAAATATAAGTTATAACTATAACTTTAGAATTTCTAATGTTTGTATGGTTGACGTTGGGCTCGAGTAGAAAGAATAAATACAGTTTTCCTAACTATAACTTAGCCTTAGCCTTAGCCTTGTGGAGAAGTGTGGCTCAGTGGTTAGAGGCGGCAGACCCGGAAGCTGAGATCAGCCGTGGACCAGGGTTCGATTCCCCGCCTCGGCGGGTCTCGGGCTCAAAAATTCCACAGACTCGACAATTCTCGCTCCGGTGCCTACTCGACTCACGGGGTCACACTCTGCGACTCTGGGCAATAGCTTGCTTAATCTCCACTACGGCCCCTCGCGGCGGGATGCCTGGCTTTCACCTTGTGAATACCCTGCTGGGGTATCTCTCACAGGGGAATACCAGGACGGGTTCCCTAAGCAAGCGCCTTGAGACCCCTGGGTGAAACGTGCGCTATATAAATCGAAATACATTTACATTTAACCTTTGATCTTTTTCATTGAATACATATGTTTTCGCATCAATAATTTTATTGCAAATATTGCAGTGATATCATCAATGATGTCATAGAAGAAGTCATGACTTAGCAGCGCATAGTGAAAGTGCAAGTTATAGTAACCTTAGGGCACCATGGGGCATATTATCAAGAACGGCGTTATACTTATCGCCGCTTTAGCGGCAGGAGACTACCGCTAAAGCGACGATAAAGGGCTTGATAATATAACCTTGTGAATTCCCATAGAAGCCCAGGTTCACACCAGAACCTGGGCTTCTATGGGAATTCACAAGGGCGTATTATCAAGCCCATTATCGCCGGCCTTGATAATATGACCCCAAGTTTCTTGTGATAACTATAACTGCTGAATTCTATGGTTTTGCATTTGTAAAATCTAAACATAACTATAAAGTCCCTGTAACCTTTGGGTTTTTAGTAAATTTATTTAAATTCTATTTCTTTAATATAATGTCTTTCCCAGCCTTTTTTTTCCATGAATTTCTATGTTTGTTAACACTATTTCCGAACTATAACATCACTGTAACTTTCATTTTTTTCAGTGCATTTCTTCTTTTTTAAATGTAGAGTAATATCTAATTACCATACATTTATCCAACTGCCTCCATGCACTGCCACAAGGCCTTACTTGTGGCTCGACACTCAGGCCAATACCCCCAGCGGCACCCTCCCTGGGCCATTTTCGGCCCAGGAACCGCATCACCCAGCAGCATTTTCGGGGTGGGGGGAATGCAGCCACCCTTCCCAGGCTTATTGAGGCTCCTGGAACCCCTTTCCCAAGGGACCCAGCACCATAATTAATAGGGAGGGGGAGCATTTGGCCCCACTTCAAGGGGTGATATTTGCTCTGGAGATCCCATCCCCTGGGCTTGACAAATGTTGTGGGGAAGGGGGCACATGTCCCCCTCCCTAGGCCAATTTTGATCATGGGGTCCCTATCTCCTGGTCCGGGTGCCAGCTACCAGCCTCCAGCAAGAGCTGGCATTGCTCCCGCCCACAGGGAGCAGCTAAAAATGTTGCTCATTGTGGGTGGGACAATTTTTTGAGTTGTTATAATGCCGGCTTCAGTGTGAGCAGGGAAACAGATAACAAGTCAGCTCTCAGCAGGCTGGAGCATCTTATTGCTCCCGTCTGCTGGGAGTGGACTTGGTGCTTGCTCTCACTTGACATGCATTTTGAAAATGGCCCTACAAAGTGGGAGCAAGCACAGGTTTCCTTGCCTGCGCCAATGCGGGCAGGAAAACCCTTACGTCCCTGAGCTTCCTCCCCGGGACGTAGCCTAAGGGCCATTAATGGCTCAGGGAGGCCGGCTGCACAGCCCTTCTCTCCATTAAATGCATAGGTGGGCCCCAGGTGATGGGGGCTGCACATCGCCCAAGGAGTTGGGCCACATGCCCCCCTCACCATCTGTTAGTAAGGGCAGGCCCCAGGATATGGCATCGTGGGGCCAAACGCAGTCTAGGAAGGAGGGACATGTGCCCCTCTACCCCCTTGGATTAGCATCCAGATCCTGCAGGATAGGGTCCCTGGTGGCAAAATCAGCCGTCAAAGGGTGGCTGCATGCCCCCTTCCGCTATTTTAACCAGACCTAGCACTATGATGGGGTCTCCGGGATGAAAACGGCCAGGGAGGTAGGCCATGTGTACCCCACCCCCCTTCTGAAAATCAGCCAGGCCCCTAGGATGGGATACACAAGCCGAAATTGGCCTGGGAAGAGGGCCACATGTGTCCTCTCCACCCAAGTATATCTATTTACCAGGGGCATAAAAAAACAAGTGAAGGAGACCATGGATGTTTTTTATTTTGCCACAGATCCTCTGCAAATTTGTGGCAAAATAAAAAATGTAAACATTTATGGCCTCAAACAGGAACCCAGTGGGACCCCAAAAACAGGCCAATGGGGGTCAGGATATTCCTACCCTGTTACCTTTTGGTCTTAGAGTACGAGTCCCAAGATGTCTGTCACAACTTCCTGGTTGAAGTGCTGGCAGCCAATCATGGCATTGCTGTTGGCGCATGGATATGCAGATCCAGCACAGTGGATCCATGTCTCAGGATATACATATTTTTTTCTTTATTAACTCCAAAACTACTTAACAGATTTACACCAAATTATCAAAAGATACCTTTCTGGACCAAGATCGAGCTTTCTGTCAAATTTGGTGTAATTCAATTCAGCAGTTTGGGCTGTAGTTGAGTCTAAATTCCCTAATTGACATTGCATGGGGAAAACACATTTTGGGACCTCCCCTTTTTCCTGGCCCCCACTTGCCAATCACCTTGAAACTTTCCAAACAGGAGCTGGAGTGGCAATTTGTTTTGAAAATTTCAAGATGATTCGTCAAATGGCCCAAAAGTTATTAGCAAAACAATAAACGCTTTTTTCATGGAAACTAGTTCATAACAATAACCAAGTACAAAAAATCTAAGAAATTCAGGAAGGCTGAAACGCATCTGAGCCATTGGAATCGGTGAAATAAAGGACGTATTTTGCACATGCATCTTGGAGAGCCTATTTTTCTTGCAGCTACCGTCCAGAGTTATATATTTACATCAATATGGTCGTACCTAAGTATTGGCCTAGTGCTGGTAATTGTTGGCATGACATGGACATCCATTGAATTATGGCCAAATAACCCCAAAATCTAATGTAAAGATGAGGCTGGGGCTAGTACTGTGTAAACTCTTAATATATTTTGCACACTCATGGCATTATAGTGGTCACCTCTGGAATAATGATAACCCTGTAAAAATAGTGATAACTCTAAGCATAATGTTGTAATCTATGGTTTAACATTGACTGCCTCTGGCAAAATTATGCTATCCATGTTATGACTATATTACTTCTGGCATATTATTACCACTGGCTTGCGGGTCATCATTTTTGACATGCATTTACACGCACGTCCATCTACCGGTGTGGTCCAATGGAATAAAACATATTTCAATATTTTGATGGCAAAGTACACACACATCCAAGCTGTTTAGCTATGTAGACAACACTACTCATTCATTCAACCTTTCTCATCAACTAAGCTATTGATTTATCCTTGCTTTTGCTCATTGACAAATTCATGCACTGATCCATTTATAGTGGCATGAATTCATTCATAAAGTAAGACTTCTATGAATTTACATCTATCAATCCATTCAACTATCCATACCATCTAGCCACTCACATATTTATCAATGTGCTCATTTATTCTTATGCCCTTGACTTGACGTACCATAAAAAATAACATGAGGAGCTATACCTACCAATAGCCCCAATATCAATTACCAAATAACCAGTCAGCTGGCGGTGAAGAAAGTTCAATCGTTTATTATGCAAAATACTCTATAGAGGAACCTCTCCAACCCTCACCCATCAGGTGCGCGGAGAAGACTGCTGGCTTACATTCAAGACTAAACATATATACTTTCTGCTTAATACATGAAGTCACTGTAAATGGAAAAAAAACACTTGGCTTCTTGAGGCCTCAAGGAAGGAGCATATATGGCACACATGATTGGTTCAAAGCTCTGCTCAGTTATTATTGGGGAGGTCAGGAGGGGTGACTCCCTTTTGTCCCGGCGCTCGGGAGTGCAGGTGCGGCACCTTCAGGAATGCGCTTATCACACCCAAAGCCAGATGCGACCTTGAGTCCCAGGACGGAGGAAGAATGGTGCGCATTCAGCTGCTCTCAGTAACTCCAGTGAACTGGGACCTGACAACTATTGGAGAGTAACACGTGATCACAGCTCGTGTCTAACACAGGCAGAGAAAAGATGGAATCTGTATGGTTCTCGGTCTACTCGATGTAAACAGAACAAACGAACAGAATAAACCCTTACCAACTAACTAAAACAGATATAGGTTAGGCAGTATGCATATAAAACATAGAGAAAATGTAGATACATCATGCTAACACAATATATATATGTCTAATACTTCTACTATAGGGGAAATCAGATTTTTATTCCTCAGACCCTAAACACATTTACCACTCACCCATCAAGACAGCCAGCAACAGCCACATGCCAACCCATGAAAAGCACTTTCATTACAAAAACACCAACTTATTCCCTTTGCAGGAGATTTTTATTCATTGTACATTCGGAGTTACACTGCCACAGTTGGCCATTCAGTAGAGAATTACCCAAAAACTACGCAAGATTATGCGGAATTACACGAAAAAAGTAATTCTGTCTTTAGCGCTATTTAATTCGAAAAAATGCCCCTTGCATCTAAAATGGATGAAGGGATGCATTTTGCTCTAACAAATTGTGGTAAATGCAAGAGAACATGAATAGCAAGCGTGAGCAGCCGCTCGCATGCACCAAATGTGCACTTGAATCCAAAATAGATGCAAGGATGCATTTTGTACTAAGGAATAGTGCTAGATGCAATAGAACATGAATAGTGAGTGTCAGTGCGATCAGCCCCTCATGCTAAATGTGCTCCCAATGTAGTATTTTGCCCCACAAATTACTGTTAATAATGCAATAGGGCATAGTCGTGTTATTATTGGTAATTCCACATCAAAGTAAACACAGAATTACTGAAATAAGTCCAGCATAATTGAAACTCCACCCAGGCCTCATGATAAGCCCATATTTCCAGCTGTGCATGATGCCTACTCCGATCAACGGACATCTTTGCTGACCTTACCCTGGTGCTTCCTTTAGAGGGTTGCCGCAGCACCTCGCCGCACCCGCTCCGCGGGTGCCGCTTCGGGGTTTGTTAAAGCGCTATCAAGATCCAGGCGCTTGAGGGAGAAGACCATCGGCATCAGGCGCGGAGCGTACCAGGGACTCGGAAGACCAAGAGTCCCTGCGTGGCTGCAGTAGCTGGGAAACGCCCCTGATAGCCCCGCCCCCCTGCTGGGAAACGAGTCATAAGCGCTCTCCTTCCCGGCCATCTGTGAGACGCCTACTCCGATCAACGGACATCTCTGGTGACCTTACCCTGGTGCTTCCTGTAGAGGGTTGCCGCTTCGGGGTTTGTTAAAGCGCTATCAAGATCCAGGCGCTTGAGGGGGAAGACCATCGGCATCAGACGCGGAGCATACCAGGGACTCGGAAGACCAAGAGTCCCTGCGTGGCCGCAGTAGCTGGGAAACGCCCCCTGATAGCCCCGCCCCCTGCTGGGAAACGAGTCATAAGCGCTCTCCCTCCCGGCCATCTGTGGGACGCCTACTCCGATCAACGGACATCTTTGCTGACCTTACCCTGGTACTTCCTGTAGAGGGTTGCCGCTTCGGGGTTTGTTAAAGCGCTATCAAGATCCAGGAGCTTGAGGGGGAAGATCATCAGCATCAGGCGCGGAGCGTACCAGGGACTCGAAATACCAAGAGTCCCTGCGTGGCCGCAGTAGCTGGGAAACGCCCCCTGATAGCCCCGCCCCCCTGCCGTCACACGCCCTATTTTACTGGAACATACTCCCGCTACGCGGGACGCCGGGCGAAGCCCGGGTAAAGGGCGAGCCCTCTGAGGCCCTCAGAGACCGAAAGAGACTGGGCTGGGCCACCCCCTTTCGGTTTATTATCATTCCAACTAAGGTAATCCCCTCTCACGTTTGAGTGTAAAAGGTAGCGGCTTGTAATAGCCTTGATGGAGGGTAAAAGTAAAAGTAGGGCTGTAGTCAAAAAGACACCTATGCACACACGATCTGCCACCAGAAAATTAACATTGGCGCCAACCCCACTACCTACCTTAACTGCTATTGATAGAATGCTGCAGCAAACTATTGGGGTTGTTGTTAACGCGATTGAAAATACTGAAAGAAGACTATCATTACCACCTAGCATGTGTTTAATAACCCAATCGCTACAAGTAGCAAATACACCTGCAAATATTACAAATGAAACAACATTATCACATGATTCGCTTTTATTTCAATCTTTCGCAGGTCTGCCAGGGAATGACCTAAATCAGATTGCTGTACCGCAACCTTTAGAACCTACTGTGTTTTCTGTTAGGGAGAGTAGATCATCATTAACACCCAATCTGATAACAAGCGTCACACCTCAACCCATAACATTGAATGATGTGTCTAATGACATAGGGGAGTTGGATGGCTGTGACATCAATGGTGTTATCCCTATTGCTGATTCAACCAACACCAGTCTGTTAAATAGTGCCATTGACCACGGGTCTGCTCGGCCCAAAAGCAAATCTATTCCCAGTAGGAAATTGCTGGTAGTCAATAAGCAGGGTAAGAGATATAGACGCAAAAGAAAGAAAGTAACCCAAATTTCAATAGACCATGGGAGGGATGGTGAGGTACTCCAACATAGCGGAAATATACACTTAAAGGAAAAACTAACCCCAACCAATATTGAGGGACTGGTGCAACATTTAGAGAATATGATAAAATCCTACATTGCACCAGTGACTGAAATTTTAGAATCCCTAAGTAAAAAAGTGGAGAACTTGGAAAAACTGGGCATAGCCAACTTAGATATTTTAGAACATCTGGGCACACAAGTCAAGTCTTCTATAACTAATGCACCAACTGGGAAACCGAGCAAAAATACGCCAAGTATTGCAACTAGAGTTCCTAGTATGCCCACCACGGTAGCGAACTCGGTAGCAACCACAAGGGGAACGAATAAATTACCAACCGCCGCCCCAAATGTAACAACGGGCCAGAAAGCCGCTGTGGGACAAAGGGAGACAGGTGACCACGTTCATAACAACAAGAACTTGCCAGCTCCTAGGCGCCACATTAATAATATCATCCCTGCTACAATTAACCTTCCACCGGAATGCAGACCATACGTAGCTATCCTTGCAAATGTACCCAAACTGCAGCCTACCCAATTTGAAAATCAGGAAACCCTGAAAAATGAGACCTTGCACTGGCTTGTGAAAAATTGTGGTTTTCCAACACGAGGGGCCAGCCAGATTATTTCCACACAGAGGGTAGGATGGGTGGGTCCAAGTAAAAGGAGATAAATGGGGATTGCATAGTTATAAACTACAGGACTACTGAATGGGCGAGAGATTCGATTCTAAATGCACCTATACCATCTAATCATGAATATAACATCACGTTGTTCTCACTTGATTATTTCTACAGGAATCAGTCAGGAAGACAAATTACAACGCAGTCTTTCCAGCATCCTAGAGCTGTACATCTCAACTATCCCAATGTTCCCCCCATACCACCTCCATTGTACAATGTATATGACAATTTCACAGTTCCGAACTGTAACAGATTTCAGGTGTTCAACTCATTAGAGGAGAACGATTGACTGAATGTATCATCTATGGTCCCACATTCTGAAACTACTGTATCTGGTGAAATAGTTACAATTGAACAAGAGCTAGGGGGCCAAAGTGGGATAGAAGATGTAACTGCGTTAAACTTGACTAGTATTGAACAATGTAAAGACAACGTTGCAATTATGACAAATGTAACCACACTTACAGACATTAATATGAATATGAGTCCAGGAACACCGTTATTGATTGACCATTCTGAGGTTACACGAGGCAACCCCGTTGACTTTCTTAAGGTCACCACTTGGAATATAGCGGGAATTGCCGCTAAACTAACGACCCCGTTCTGGGGCAACTTCATTATACAGGGTTACGACATAATATGTCTGCAAGAGACGTGGCACAGAGATCAAATACAAGTCGATAGTTACACTTCCTATAGCGTGGCAGCAGTAGCATCCAAGGCAGGCAGAGCAAAGGGTGGCCTACTGACTTTGGTATCCACTAAATTAACGGAATTCAGTGCTGGGGGATATGTGGAGGTGGGTGAGCATGCATCAGTCTTGCGATTGACACATAGTAAATGTAGGGATTTAGTTATTGTGAACTTTTACAATAACATTGTGGGGCCTAACCGGGGTAAGATTGTTTCGGACGTTGAGTGGGCAATAGAAGAAACAATCGCACTTCCAAGCAACAGCCCTGCAATACTCTGGGCAGGAGATTTTAATATCAAAGCATGTAGTCACGCCCAGAAGGGGATTTGTGGGCATCGAGAGGAGTACCCTGGTGGTGATAGTACTATCTTTAACCATTTTCCCCACAATAATTACGGTAGTGCATTGAACAATCTGGTAGCCAAACTAAATTTGGAGCTACTAGAATGTACAAAGAATAAAAATAATGAAAAGTGCCCAACATTTAGAGGGAGAGATGCCCACTCAAACATTGATCATATACTGGTGTCCAATGGTTCTGTTTATTCCAATGTCTGGCTAATAGAGCAGCCAGTGAGTGACCATAATAGTATATCAATGGAATTGATGGGTTGGGGTCCAAAAAAAAATGTGTATGGTAGGCCCGTCCAAGGGATAACGGCCGAGAGACCAAACGGCATGAGGATCAAATGGACCAAAATAGACCCCAATAAATTAATGGTGGATACTATCCGCAAATGTAGTGGAGAGGTTGGCTATTGCCTAGCACCTAATGTGATCGCGCCCACTTTACTTTCTAATTTTTTGCAAATAACTAATACTGTTGAGAACTCCTTGGCTGTAAAAAATAGAAAGCCCAAGAGAAATAAAACTGTGTGGTTTGACAAGCACTGTGCTCAGTCACTAAAAAAGTTAAAAATAGCGCTTGATGGTAAACCAAGAGATAAAGACAGAATCAGAGAAGAGCGACTTAATTATAAGACTGCCCTAGCATCCAGAAAAAAAGAGTTGCAAAATGATGCTTGGCAGAAATTGGATATGGCCGCTGAAACAAAACATCATAAATTATTCTGGGAAACTATAAACGGTCCTTTTTTAAAGAACGACAATATCCCTGAAATCAGTTCGCATGTTAGTTGCCACGCATGGATTGCCCATTTTTCTGAAATTGTTAACTCTGATTTTAATCCAGATGGGTCCATTTTAAGTGCTGATACAGTACCATGCCTTAAATGGCAGAAAATGCAGTTATTTTTAACTTTAAATGAAGTCACAGATGCAATCAAAAATAGTAAGGGTGGCAAAGCACCTGGGCCTGATGGGGTACCCATGGACTTTTATAAGCACAAAATGACTCTATGGGCACCAATATTGACACGCTATTTTAACGCGGCCGTGGAAGATAACTTATAATTAACATGGGGGCAGTCAATTATTGTACCACTCTACAAAAAAGGATCCAGGTCCGAAGCTCGAAACTATCGTCCCATTTCACTTCTGGACTCAACAGTTAAAATTCTTAGTCGAGTCCTATTAGTGAGATTGGAAGCCTGGGTTGAGGAAAACTACATCTTATCCCCCGTGCAGTACGGGTTCCGCAGGGGGATGGGAACAATGGAGCAGTGCGAGAACCTGGAACTTATAGTCAGCAAGTATACTAAAGCTAAAGATGGTAATCTATTCTTGTGCTTTGCTGACTTGAGTTCAGCATTTGATCTGGTGGAACACGCACTGCTCTGGCCTATCCTGCTGGCGATGGGTGCCCCTATTGAAATCATCCATCTGCTTGCCAGGCTGTACAATAACCTTTCCAGCAAAGTTAGATTTGGAACAGATGGAGAGTGCACCCCTCTTTTTAGAATTAAGAGAGGTATCCGACAAGGATGTGTACTTGCCCCTCTCCTGTTCTCCCTTTTTATAAATCAAGTAGATCAAATTTTAAGACAGACTAATGCAGATGCACCTATCATTAATGGTGACCCAATCCCAATCCTTTTATACGCGGATGAAGCGGTCCTTCTTTCCAGGACTAAAAACGGATTGCAACATCTAATTAATCAGTTCCACATATTTATTGAAAGCAGGAAGTTGAAAATTAATAAAGGAAAGACGGTTACAATGATATGTGGTAAGAAACCAAGAAAATGCAAGCCCTTTTTTTTAGATGGGGAGAGATTAGAATCTGTCAGGAGTTTCTGCTATTTAGGCATCACTTTTTCAGGATACGGGAGATGGGCCAGTGAACAAAAAAGTGTCCTTTTTAAAATGGCTAGGAATAAAAGTTGTGTTTTTAGATTTGCTGCCAAATTAGGGTGTCGCAGAATTCATGAAATGTTGTCCATATATAATGCAAGATGTATAACATCAGCCATATACGGGGCCGGGATATGGGGATATAATGCCCAGAGTGCTAATTTGATCCAGCGCGAGGAGAACGTGTTTTTAAAACGATTAATTTGTGCCCCGGCTACGGCCTCAATTGAGATAGTACATAGGGAATTTGATATAAATTATGTTAATGATCTAATTGTTTTACGACCTTTGTCCCTATGGCGCTCAATCTGGGCAAAGGAAGAGACAAAATTTACTCAGGATGTGATTACTGACTGTATTAAGCTCGATCACGATTAAATATTCCCTGGTTAAGCCACATACAACATTGGTATAAGACACTGTATGGTCTAAACATCTTTAAAGATCTAACAATGGGGTCTGTATTGTCGAAGCGGTAGCTTAAAGTCTCATTCCTTAAATATACAGATGGGATTAGAATGGAAAGATATGTAAAACAAAGTACGTTTAATCTCTATCTGGAATATAACATCAATGAAGGCTTCCAAACTTACCTTACTGTTGTTAGTATCAGCTCCCACCGTTTTGTATTGACCCGTCTCCGGTTGGGAATTGTGCATCACCTAGTGGCATTCCCTGTAACTAAGAAACCTGGTACCTATCTTTGTCCCTGTGATGACAAATCCAAACAGAGCACTTGTCACTTTTTGCTATTTTGTAACTTTTATACTTCTTTTAGGAAATTTTATCTGAAACCCATCTTT
Source organism: Lissotriton helveticus (assembly GCF_964261635.1). Taxonomy (NCBI): domain Eukaryota; kingdom Metazoa; phylum Chordata; class Amphibia; order Caudata; family Salamandridae; genus Lissotriton; species Lissotriton helveticus. Next base: position 665,734,811 of record NC_136063.1, read on the forward strand.
TTAAAATACAATACGCGTAGTACACAAACAGCGATGCAACTGATGTTTAATTTAGAGACCCCAGATGTATGTTTCCATGTGGCCACTTATATTTTAAAATGTATTTCTGTACGAAAATCAATTATTGTATGAATTCAACCAATGATGCTAGTAGAACGTAGTGAGATACATTCCTAAAGTATTCGGATTTGTGCTGCTAAATGCATACTGCACTTTAGGAAGGATGGTATAGTCAATTCGCACTTTATTATGCTAAATTGCACATCTATTAATACCGGACAAGTGCTGCTATTGTATATTGTATATAGAAAGAACGGTAAAGTTGCTTTGCACTTTATCTTGCCATTTTGCACATGTATTAATTGAAGTATGCTTCACTGGAAGCTATACACCTGTAAGGATGATATAATTATTTTTGCACTTTAATATTGCTAAATTTGCACATACATTAGTAGACAATTGTACATGTATTAGTAGAAGTATGCCCTAATGTAACCAATACATCTGTAAGGATGATATAATCAATCTTGCACTTTGATACTGCTAAATTTGCACATACATTAGTAGACAAATGTACCAAACAGTACTTTAAAGATTGTCGGATATGTGTGGTTAAATGTATAATGTATTCAAGCAACCAAGGCATTTGGCAAACCAAACTGACACATATGTATGTTGTATTTATTTTTATGTTTGTTGCTATATGGTTGTATTCTTACATACCGAATAAAGCATCTTTGAATTGAATTGAATTGAATTGACTCCAGATCTGCACATGTGCATCAAGTTCTAGTTGAGCACAGTGACCATGTACCAACACCATGCTCCATTTTTACAGCATCAGTAGAGGATAGTCAGTGCTCAAGGTTTCTCAAATATCCCACATGATCAATGTTCAAGGTTTCTCAAAGTGCCCCATGAATTGCCATGATAAATTTGAAAATAAGCATCCAATCTGTACCATATCAGTGCACAGCTAATAACTTGTCAAAAGTTTGCAATAGATTGGCACACAAGTGTGATTTTTACTTCAGTGCAAAAGCCAGACATGAAATGGTTGATCTCCAAACATTCACAGACAATCCAAATTCTGTCTAAGTAGCCTGTGCAGAATGCCATCCTTGTTGCTACTGTAAGCTGAATGCACAGCTAGGGAGAGAATAAATTGGTTCTTGCAAGGCATCGCTGCACATGCAGGACATGGCTTCTTAGAGATGAGAATCCAACTGGCATTTCACACACCACAAGCACTATATATACCAAGAAGTATACATGCACCAATAAGCAAAGACTACAGCATTGAAAAAGAATAACTGAAAATTTGGATGACATTCAGTAGCCACATAATCCGTGACAACTCTAGCGATCCCTACTTTAGACAGGCATCAGTTTTCTGAGCCTGACATATTGCTAAAGGGATTCAACAGTGGAGGCATTTCAGCTGCTAAATCATTGTGATATTAACTAGAGCTGACAATACCTATGACAGGGTCGCATGACTAAATTCTCTAACCACTAACTGATTGGGAGAATGACCACAGGTTATACAGACAGAGTCATAGATTATTTAACTCTGTGCTTTATTTATTCATTTAGAAGATTATAAAGTGCTCAGCTACCCCCAACAGGGGTGTCCCTGTGCTGTGACAAGCGGCAGAAGCAGGTACCAGGAAGGGTCTAAGGGCTGGAAAAGAGCCAAGTCTGTAGAACATTTCGGAAGATAGTTTCAGACTTGTGTACTTGGCCGAGGACAGAGAGAGTGGCAGGCTGTTCCAGGTTTTTGCAGTAATCACTGCATAAGCTCTGCCACCCATTCTAGAATGGCGGAAATGGGGAGTCACCAGGAGAAGATGATTCGATCCAAGGGTACAGCTGGACTGGGAGTGCTTGATTCGAGCTCTAAGGTAGGCTGGACCACAACCCTGAAACGCTCTGAAAGCCAGGACGAGAGACTTGAACTGAATGCATTTGATCACAGAAGCCAATGGGGCTTCCTCAAAGGGGGTGTGATCGAATGGCGATATGGTATTTTGCATATCAGACTAGCCGCCGCATTTTGAACGATGTGCAGGCATCTTATCAAATATGCTGGTGCCCCCAGGTAAAGAATATTTGCATAGTCGAGATGTGAAGTGATCAAGGCATGAATCTTGATCAGACAGACTCCAGGGGGAGGAAGTGAAAGATTTTGCGGAGCATGGTCAGCTTACCAAAGCAGGCAGAGGAGACCTGACTAATTTGGGATTTGCAAGACAGCTCCTTGTCAAACTGGAACCCAAGGTTCCTAGCCGAGTCTACAGGTTTAGGAGGGGGAATTCAGCTCAGATGGCCACCACAGCGATGGAAGAGGGGGGATTTTTTTGATTATAGAACAGAACCTCGGTTTTGTCTGAATTGAGCTAAAGTGTGTCCAGTGACATGCAGGTGGAGATATTACATAGGCAGCACTGGAAAATTGCAAATGCTGCTTTGTCGGCGTAGGAGATTACTCTCACCCCACAGGATTCTACCAGGGCTGCCAAGGGTGAGAGGTAAACATTGAAGAAGAGAGGGCTCAGAGCAGAGCCCCGTGGAACTCCACAACTCAAAGGTTTCTACTCGGAGACAAAACGATGGAGAGAGACTTGTTGAGTACGGCCGCTAAGGTAGCATCAAATCCAGGGCAAGGGGGTGCCTTGGATCCCAAAGTTGTAAAGTCTCTCTAGCAAGATGGAATGAGAGACCATGTTGAATGCAGTGAACAGGTCAAGAAGCACTGGCATGGCTACGTTGGCTGAATCCACGCATTCATGCATCTCAGAGACTTCAAGGAGGGCAGTCTCAGTACTATAGCCAGATTTAAACCCGGACTGGGAGTCGTGAAAAAGATGATGGGATTCAAGATAGCTTGACAGTTGTTCCTGAACAAGTTATTCCAAAACTTTGGCTGAGGGTGGTAAGAGGGAAATGGGTCGATAATTTCTAAACAAGGGATGAGAGAAGTTCCTTCAATGGCCGTATACTTCAATTATGTATATGCATCAATAAATATCAAAAACAGTGACAGAAAAAAGTTTGTTCTAAACAGGAATCATTCAAAAATTGTATTTATTTTTTTCTCTTTTTTATAAATATAAATTCATATAAATATTGTTATAAGGGTCGCAGCAACGGAGAGGGATTACGGCGCACCACTTCGGACCTTAAGGGTCGCAGGTGCTTAATATTGCAATTTACTCACGGAATGTATCTTCACTGTCTATAGAAACTAGGAAGCAACAGAACTTAGTCCCCTCGCCGTCTGCACCAATCAATTTGAGACCCTCTTTGTAAACACGATATAAAGGTGCATATTGTGAAGTTTTATCAAATACGGACACCCTGCGACCACTTCGACATCAATACGGAACAAAGCGACTACCAAATTCATTAGATGAAGTTCTGAGTTTCATATGCCTTTTCGTTCCCATCGTGAGTGGCGCTATTGATGCTGTTTACCCGATCTGGTCTTTCCTTTGACCTCAATAATTATACTTACAAATGAAAAGTGCTTCCTGTGTTACACTGTTATTCTTCTTTGTTTGATCCCCTGGTTCTGCACAAAATGATGAACAAGGTCCTGATGAAGGTGGCTTGAACCACCGAAACGCGCGTAGACCTGCTACAAGGGCCGATCCTTCTATTCTGGAGCCCTTGAACAATAATAGCTTTGTGATCTAGCTAATTGTAACCCAGTTCCTTCTTCCATCAATGCTTGAGGTTTGACTGTAGTATGATTGGTAGCACGTGAGCAAGTTGTTTTGTATGATTGTCACCATGGGGTATATTTTTTTGTTGCTTATTTTTATGATTCTATTGTGTTCTTCATGAATTTGTGTAATCAACAGATGTGTTTTCTATAGAATTGTCTGATTTATAACAATATTTATATGAATTTATATTTATAAAAAAGAGAAAAAAATAAATACAATTTTTGAATGATTCCTGTTTAGAACAAACTTTTTTCTGTCACTGTTTTTGATATTTATTGATGCATATACATAATTGAAGTATACGGCCATTGAAGGAACTTCTCTCATCCCTTGTTTATTTTTCTTCCCCTCTGTTCCTTGGCCACATTTGCTTATTTGAGGGGGTCCCATAGTACATGTTGCCTCGATAATTTCTAAAGCCACATTGGTCAGCATCAGATTTTTTAAGGATAGGCACTAGGAGGGCCTGTTTCCAGATTGAGGGGAAGGTACCAGCGTGAAGGGAGGAGTTCCAGATCTGGTTCAGGGGAGAAATAATAAAGGGGGCTAAGATGTTAAAGAATTGCGCCGGGCAGGGATCATTAGGGGAGCCAGGTTTGCAGGTGAGAAGCTTTTAAAGTGAAGTATCAATAGAGATAGGGTAGAAGATAGTCAGCGCATCGCTATTAACCACCCCGGTGTCCGGAATAGGGGGCAGTGTTGATGGAGAAAAGGTTGAGTAAATATCCGTAATTGTATCTTAGAAGAAATCAGATAGCCCATTACATAGATCCTGGGTAGGAGGAACTCAAACTGGCGGACGGCTTGGTGAAATCTTTAACTATTTTCAAAAGAGTTTTGATGAGTTGCTCTCAATGTGGATTTTGTTGATGAAGTACTCTCTCATCGCAGAGAGCTTGAGTTTATGAATAATTCTTTAAGGCGGCTTTATAGACTGATTTAGCTGTGGGATCATAGAATGATCTCCAGCTGCGCTCAAGTTTCTTACAGCAGCTTTTCTCGGCATGAAGCACCGGGGTAAACCAAGGGGCTAATGGTTTTTGCCTTGAGGAATTAATAGGTTTAAGGGGGGCAACAGTTTCAAGGGCCGAGGAGAGCCAGCTATTGAAGTTTAACACATCGAACTCCGGCTCACAAGCCAACTGAAGGGGGGTAGAGGAAAGTGCAGGAGTCATGGAATTGCTGGTAATAACCATTTCCTACTGTAATTCGGGGTGGTGGAAGGGTCAGACGATTAAGGAGGTAGTGCCATGGTGAACGCAATTAAGAAGTGGTCAGACCACGTAAGTAGTAAGGGAGAAGCTGTAGCCAAATTGGGATTTTTTGTGAAAAGTAGGTCAAGCGTATGACGGGCCCGATGGGTGGGGCCGCTAACCAACTGAGTCTAATTAGGGCCCTCCAGTGTCTCTAGAAGCTGGCGGGCTTTAGTGCAGTGTATATCATCCAGAGGCACGTTAAAATCTCCAAGGATCATGAAGTGGGGGTGTTTAAGTGAGAGGTCGGCAACTATATTGTAGAGTTCTGAAAGATGATGAGGCAGGGAACTGGGGGGCTATAGATTATAATTCCGGCCATAGCTACAATAGGTGCTACTGTTATACTAAAATACATAGCTTCTAAGTGCCCAATATTCAGGAGTTTCCTATATGAGATTTCCCAACTGAGTGAAGGCCCACTGCACCTCCGCCTCCCACCTTGTTATTAGCCCTATTTACCCCCACAAATTGATAGTAACTGGGAATAGCTAAGGTAAGGTCGGGATTCAATTAATCCCTCACCCATGACCTTGAACAGAGTCTCCAGGGCTATTCTGTCGTGTACACCCTAGTCTTTATTGTGTCAAGTCTTTATGACTCCCATTTTAAGCCCACGGCCCCAAACTCTACTACATACTCCTTGCTTTTTTTGCATAAAGCCATATATTATGTCTAAATGCACTTCAGACCTTTTAATATAAATGGGTATTTTGTTAAAATCGTCTGCCCTCGTTTCATGCACAAAAATATATGGTATCCCAACTGGTATTAGTTAAAGACAATTAACATTGTGTACATGTTAAAAAACATTGTAAGGAAGGACAAAGGAGACTTGGAGAGTTAGTCATAGATGTGCCTGTGGCATCATATTTATCCAAAACGAAGGAAAATAAATTACAGTTGTAGCAGCACTGTAAAGGAACAAATTGGTACAACTCTAATTGTACTTGGTGCTCAAAGGGTGCAAGTGATGTGCACGGTGGCGACGCAAGTGACAATATAAATAGCAAGATAGACGGCTCAAGGTGACTAGTGCATAAATATATACAGTGAGTTATGACATTAATGTGGTTCCAGCTGTATTATGGTTAACCCTGGGCGTAGTGTGCGGAGTGGGGCTCTGCGGAACTACGCGAAGTGGGCGCAAAACTACGCCCACCCGCGCACTCTGCGTAGCCCCACTACGCGCCGCCCGCCTCCCTCCCGCCCTCCCTAAATATTTAAATAAAAGGATAGAAAGCTTTTAAAAACACTTACCTTGTCCGCCGCATCCCCGGGGCTCCCTCTCGCCGTCCCTGGATTCGCGCCGCCGCCATTTCAGATACTAATGCGCATGCGCGGGTGCCCGCGCATGCGCATTTCTCATGAGAAATGCGCATGCGCGGCCGCCCGCGCATGCGCATTAGTATCAGAAATGGCGGCGCGAATCCAGGGACGGCAAGAGGGAGCCCCGGGGACGCGGCGGACAAGGTAAGTGTTTTTAAAAGCTTTCTATCATTTTATTTAAATATTTAGGGAGGGCGGGAGGGAGGCGGGTGGCGGCCAGCTACGCACCGTCTGCGGAGCGCGCGTAGTGCCGCCTGGCTACGCCCGCTACGCAAAATGCGTAGGAGACGGCACTACGTGCACTCCGTGCACGGAGCGTAGCTGGCCGCCCACCCTTAATTATGGTACACTTGGAGGCTGGCAATAGTCATAGGTGAACCACACTGCATGTTCGCTCCTTCAATTGCGCTGTATGGTCAACTGCTTTTCGATCCATATAATTCAGGATCTTCATCAGGACTGGGTTGATTGATGGACAGTGCTGTACAGGGGGGAGAGAAGGGAGGGAGGTCAAGGTTCGAGGTACAGACATGGGGACTACAGCGCTGGGTTGGTGCAGTGAGCGGGGGAGGGGGGAGGGGGCACGGGGGTTTTTGGGGGGGTGCATGGGGGTGGGGGGGTGGTTGTGGGGGTGCTGCGAGTGGCGGTGCAGAGGAGCATCCCAAAGATAGACTGTCCTGGATAGTGATCCTAATTGGTGGACGATGCAGTGGTGCTGGTGAAGTGAGCTGGAGAACATGGCTGGATCGGTGAAAGTCGGTTAGACAATAGCAGTCTAGGGTCAATTAAGGCGATGTAAGCTACTTGGGTAGAAAACAGTGGCTATCCCGTGGTATGAGGAAAGTGGTGGGAGGTGTATGAACCAAATCGGGGATGCCGATGTGGAGAGCAGAGCCATGTGGTCGCGTTACTCGCAACAGTGACTATATGGGACAATAACTGTGTATTGGCGGCCGAAGAGGGCGGGGCGCTCAGTACACTCCGGAGTGGAGGGTATTGGCGGGGTGCGGGGGGTTATGTGTGGAGGAACAAGGGGGTGGAGGAAAGGAGGGTGGGAGGAAAGGAGGAGGGGGGAGGGAAAGGACGGGCACTGCAGTGGGGTGCGAGGAAAGGAGCTAGGTGGCGGAGGGAGGCGGAGGGCTTACCTCAAGAATCAAGAATCAAGTGGTAGGGAATCCTGTTGAGGTAGACTTCAAAGGAAGGCATTTCAATAGGTGAGAGGTGCATTCGTCAGACTGGCTCAACGGCGATTAAGCCTGCAAGTAAATCGAGAATGAGGAACGGGGATAGGGCAGAGGAGCGCCGGAACAAGGAGCGGGGGCCGCTGCTTACCTCGAGGCTGGGGATCATTAGAACGAGAATTGATGGCCCGTTTTGCAGGTGACCTGCAGGAGTGATCCGTCAGGTGGGGACGGCGATCCAAGAGTGATCGGTGCGGGTGGGAGTAAATCTAGGGGAGAGAGACACAGAGCCATGAGATGACCTGTGAACCAGGATTAGCCGTAGTGTAACGAGAGACGGAACAGAGCACGTACCTCTTGCCGTGGCCGGTCCCGAGTGAATCCAGGTTGCCAACGGAACGACGGCAACTCTGGTGGGGAAGGGCCAAGCAGGGGGACGTGGTAAGTTGTCAAGGGAACGTCCAAACCACTGGTGGGAGGAGGGCGGGGCGGGATGGATCTGCCGTAGCCGGGGGGTGTGGCAGCTGGTGCTAGGACGAGTATGCGGGGGCATGGCAACATATACTAGGGCTGGCAAGGACATCGAGAATAGGGAACGCGGTATGGCACTGAGAGGATGGAACTCGCAAGTGCCTTGGCAATTTGATGCGGTCACGAAGATGGAGTGGCACACAGTATGGATTCAAAGCAACCCAGAGGAGTCGACTGAAAACACAGTAGAGAAATAAGTTGCATAATAATGAACGTATGTTCTAGTGACTAAATCACAAGCTCAGGACTCCTGATTAAGAAGTGTTTGTGTACATGGGATGTGCCACCCCGACGGTACATATGTTATAATGGCAGTTACACATTGGAGGGTATTCTGTAAAAATACAATAAGACATTACAGGGTAATAATGTATAGGTCCAATTACATATGTATAAGTACTGGTACATATGTTAAAATGGCAGTTACACATTACGGGGTATTCTGTAAAAGTACAATTAGACATTACAGGGTGATAATGTATAGGTCCAATTATATATGTATATGTACCAACTATGGAATGGAGGTGTGTTGGACGTGTCTAATTGTGATGTCTACAGTAGGGAAGGGCTAGATCAAGCAATGATGGAAAGGAGTGGTCAGGGTCAGTAGGAGGAAGCCTGTGTGCGGGATCAGATGGCAATGGTGCTGTTCCACTCATCAATAGTGTTGAGTCCGTTGTTGACGGAGTCGCATAGTGTCATCCATTTACATTCACATCTGTTTAGCAGGATTTTGATGTCCCCGCCTCTCTGTGGTAGAGTGACTTGTTTTATCACCTGCCATGTGATGTCGGTATCCCGGTGGCTTTTCTCAAGGTAGTGGGTGACCAGGGGTGCCGTGATCACCTTGCAATTGATCCTACTCTTATGTTGAATGATCCTGTTCTTAATAGTCTGGGTAGTTCGTCCAACAGACAGGAGCTTGCAGGGACACTGGATGGCGTAGACCACATTTTGAGATCTGCAATTCGTGTGGTGTTTAAGTTTATGTGTTCTGTCTTTGTAGAGGAACACTTTAGTGCGGGTAGTAAGTTTACATACGGAGCAGTTTTGGTATTTGAAATGGCCGATGACTGGTGGGAGCCCCCACGCAGCAGTAATTGTCTGTTTGGCCGTTGGTTTTTCGGGCCATGTGATGGTATGAACGAGGTGTAATGCCAAGTTGTCGCCTTTTTGATAAGAAAAAAGAGGATCCTCTTTGAATGCTTCAAATTGTCGTAGCAACGGCCAATTTTTCTTTATAATTTTTGCCACTTGATTGCTGCTTGGACTAAATCGTGACACGAATGGTATTCTTTTCAGAGGTTTTTTTGGTTGGGTGGTAAGGAGGTGTTCCCTGTGGTTGTACCACGCTCTTTTACGTGCTCTGGACACGAGACGTTTGGGGTTACCCCTGGAGATCAATTTTTGCGAGAGAATGTAGGATAAATATGATGCCACAGGCACATCTATGACTAACTCTCCAAGTCTCCTTTGTACTTCCTTACAATGTTTTTTAACATGTACAATGTTAATTGTCTTTAACTAATACCAGTTGGGATACCATATATTTTTGTACAATATTATCTACCCCAATCCCAACGTGGTTGATGGGTATTGCTCCTGTAGGCCATACTCGTTTCATGCATGCACAGCTTAGTATGATCTTGTTACTTAATAATGATACATAGTATCCGGGTTTTATGGTCTTTACTTTTTTTGCATTTCCAACTGCATATATCCTTATTTGTGCAAATCAAATATGTGCACATCTTTAGCTCATTGCTCTTCATTTACAAAAAGTTCCTCTTTTTGGCTTACTTCATAACTGTTCAATTCAATGTGAACATTAATTAGCTCCTTATGACTGAAATCACCAGAAATTACACCAGAGGGATCTATTTTTTTTCATATCCATATAAAAAATAAATGCAGGCACATAATTAGATAATTATATGTCTATATCTACCCATAGAATCAGTGCAAATTGAAAATTGGGAGCTTGTTGCTTTTATTTAGTATACTTTATTTATGTTCATTATGACCAAATATATTTGTGGTTCAGGCTGTCTATATTTTGTATTATGTGGGTATGTACTAAAGCCCTATAGTGCACAATACGTCCTGACAGTGTACTAAACTTTGAGGGGAGTCCTTTTCCTTTAAATCTTTATTCGGCCGAAATAAAAAGGCCATAAAACTACACACATCATCACTAATCATCCATAGGCACATAACCATATTAAAATCAGTGATAAAACCATTAAAAGAACCAGAGTATAATACATTATAGTACAGCATGTTTCCTGAAATGTATAGTGCCCCGTTTATACTGTGCGCATCATCGGTAATCATCAATAAATAAACATCAATATCAAATCAGTAATAAAAACCTTCTGAGCCCCCTCTCATGAAATACATTACAGTACAATATTTTTCCTGTATTGTATAGTGCCACATTTGTAAAGTGCAGTCCTGACACACACAGCATGAAGGGATCTCCAGTGCAAATATAAGTATTAAAGTATCTCTTTAGTCCCTAACTTTACGCTCCAGGAGATGTGGTTTCAAACCCTCGTAAAAGCTGCAGAATAAAACAAAGGGCTGTGTGCTTTGGACTGACACGCCATCACAAGGATAGGGTATAGTGGCAGGTGGATGCTTTTTCATTTAATCGAAAGGTGGCAAGGTCGGTGAGCTATGCCCAATCGCAATGCGGTTAACACAAAGCGATGCTGAGTGTTGGTCACCAAGGGGACATAATGTTGGTTTAACTTCAGTAAACTGTGTGATATACAGGAAACAACGGTATGCTTCCTAGTTTTTTCGAAAATTCAGAGCTCCTTAGTTGAAAAGGTGGTCTTAATTACACGTTTATCAAGGGAGGGACAACAAGCGGGGTTAATAAAGACCGGTGAGATAAACAGCAATTTAAAAAGTCCATAAATATAGGGCAATCAAAGTACTTTCAAAGCATGATCAAGAGCTAGGCAGTCAGATATAATAGACTTGGTGAAGTTTGTTTCTTCTTTCCCCCAAATAGACTGCCAGTGCAATAGGGGCTTTAAGGCTAATATATCCTTCTCTTTTTTTTAATCTTTTTTTATTGAAGTTCTTGGTAACATCTTAATCAAAACATGAAGAACATATTTCCGAAAAATACAGACAAGCCTTCACATTCTTTTCAAACTGAAAAAGAAAATTTTTATATACAGATTAATCAAAATACGATCCCCAAATTTTTTCAATTTTTTTCATCCTCCCAGTTCTCCGAGCATAAAGTTGTTCGCTTGTTCTAACTTTCTTCATTTTTTGCAACCATTCCTGAAACAAAGGAACCTAAGTTGAACGCCAATTCTGCAGTAATAATGACCTAGCCACTGCCATTACAATATATATAAATTCTACAGGATGATGTAAAAGTTTAAGATCCGGATCAAAGCCACACAGCATTAATTTAACATTCTAAAAAATCCTAATCTTATAATATAATTGAAGAAAAACGAAAATTTCATCCCAGAATAGCTTAATTTTATGGCAATGAACCATTATATGAGACCAGTTGGCTGGATCATAATGTAGACATCTAAAGCAATTGGATGAGGCATTGGTATACATTTTGGCAATGGCCGGCGGAGTACGATACAAAAGCCACTTGCCAAAGAAAAGCATTCTGCGCCAATTGGCTCCCCTTAATACACTGAAATTAAATGTATTAATGGTCTTCCAGGTATTAAGGGATAACCCATGGTTCTCCTGTTTCTGCCATTTTTTAATTGCTTTAGAACTCAGATCCCCTCCCTACTCTGTGTTAAACAACGTTTCCATTCCCCCGGTTTCTTTACCCGTATATCCAAAAAAAGATCCTTAGTCAACTGTGTAGGATTGATAATGTGTAATGGGTCCATTTGTTGCAGACTTTTATAAATCAGATTATAGGAACCTATCAACAGAAAATTCCCCTGAATAAAACATACCATTTCTGCCAAGGTTATCCAGGATCCGTTCCTAACAAAATCTGACAATATAGTGAACCCAGCACGCTCCCAATTTGCAACTATTCCTGAGCCGATTTTAGTCCCTGTAAATGCAAACACACTCATCAGGGGGGTTTTTAAATTAAAAAAGGGAAGAGAATATCTTTTAAGCATAGCGTCTCGTCTTTTAAAAAAACAATTCAAAGTCTTGTAGCGAACAAATTTAGGTGATTTGGGAACCTGAAGAGGGAAGGGGATTTGGATCTCAAGGCAAATTAAATGATAACATTTTTCTATAAATAAAGCCTGACCGTAAGTTTTGTTTTTAAATCCGGCCAAATACTGTGCAAAGTAAGCATTGTAATAATCTTTAATATTGGGTAGGGAAAGACCTCCGTGTTGTGTGTCCTCATAGAGTGTCCCTATAGCAATTCGAGGTGTCTTTTTTGCCCACACAAAGCCTGAAAACATAGATTCTACTTTCGAAAAAAAAGCACCAGGCAAAAAACAAGAAATGGTAGAGAAAAAAAAATTAAATAGAGGGAGTACGGACATTTTTATCAGTGCTACCCAACCAAAAATTGATAATGGCAATGGGTTCCACCTTGCAAACATTAAGCGCACCTTCTGAAGAAGAGGATCAAAATTAAGTGTATATAAATCCTGAACTGAAGCAGAAAAAAATATATATATATATATATCTTTTAGGTCTTTGATTAATGCAGCCACCTATATCAGGATGTAATTGGGGGTCTATCCCCCCACAAACCAGAATTTCCGTCTTTTTTTTGTTAATCCGATAGCCCCCTAAGGCCTCGAATTCTTCAAAGATCTGTAAGGCCTGCGTTTGTGATTGCATATCAGGTTTAATTAGTAACATAATATCGTCGGCATATAATTTAATTTTGGCCATAGAGGGAATAGGGGGGGGCGACACTCACACAATTCTGAATTGCGACTGCTAACTCCTCGATAAAAAAAGCGAAAAGAATAGGTGACAAGGGACAACCTTGCCTCGTACCCCGCTTGACTGAGACTGACCCCACCATGGCTGCATTGATTACCTCATTGGCTTTAGCACCTGTGTATAGATTGTGAATTAAATTAATAATTTGTTGTGGGATCCCAAAATGCTGCATAATAATAAAAAGTTTTGCCCAAACCACCAAATCAAAAGCTTTTCCGCATCTAATAATAAAATTAAAGCCGGAACTCCCCGTGTCTCAAAATAGTCCAAGGCCTCGGTCAAATAACGTGTGTTTGTAATAAATTTTCGACCTGCAATAAAGCCATTTTGATCAGGGTGAATCAAATCTGCGGCAATAGTGTTAAAACGTATTGATAATAATTTTTGGGTGATTTTGTAGTCGGAATTTATTAATGTAATGGGTCTATATGAATTGGTATCCTTGGGTTCTTTCCCTCTCTTCACAAAACTCACTACGGTGCCTTCTTGGAAAGACTCTGGAATTTCACCGCCATCCAATATAGAATTTAATAATAACAAAAAAAATCAGAAAGAGAACTAAAGAAGACCTTAAAAAACTCGGCGGGAAGCCCATCCGGGCCACAAGCCTTGCCATTTGGGAGGTCCATTACCATTACCACCAACTCCAATTCTTCCTTAGAGAATGGGCTCGCCATTATCACTTGGTCTGCTTGTGTAAGAGTAGGCAATACGTATCTACCTAGAAAATCGAATAACTTTTGATGATCAATAATATGTTGCTTACTATAGATCGTTTGATAATGGAAGAACATTATTGAACCAATTTCTGCCGACTCTGATGTCTCTCTATGTGTTATATGGCATTTTAAAGAATGTATCAAATTTGCCGCGGCTTGCTCTTTAGCCTGCCAGGCTAAAAATGTACCTGTAAAGTTACTTTCTTCATAGATTCTTTGTGTTTGTCTATGAAAAATCTCTTCGCTCTTGGCGAAGAAATTGGCACTGAGTTCCCGCTTAGCTTCATTTAATTGATTTTGGACGCTACTAGAGGGGTTACATTGTGGTTGCAGATTTAAAACCTGGATTTTTTGTTGTAGTGAATTTTTTATCTCTCTAACAGAAGACCAGTCTGCTGCATCTTTTCCTATAACTACACCCCGGATGAAGGCTTTCAGGGAATCCCAGATAATATGGAAAGGAGCCGTGCCAGTGTTGCGAGCAATAAAGTCTATAATCTCAGATTTTAATAGGGCAACCCAGGTTTCATCATGCAAATGTGTCTTATTAAATACCCATCGTTTAGGGACTCTGATATTTTCTCCCAGATCAAACTCGATAGTTAACATCGCGTGGTCAGAAAAAACATTATGTAAAATGTTCTGATAGGAAAAATTAAGTTGCCTGGAAACAAGAAAAAAGTCAATGCGGGAGGAAGACTTAAACCTACCAGACCAACAGGTGAAGTCTTTTTTTGTGGATTTTGTGTTCGCCAGGGGTCACACAGGTCAAGTATTGTCATAATATTGGAAATAGATTTAAGTGATTTAGGTTTAAGCTGTTTTTTTGAAAAAGTAGTAGAATCTAATTTAACACTCATAAGAATATTAAAATCACCTCCAATAACAATATCTCCTCCCACCATTAGCAAAGACTGAAACAAATCATCATAGATCCGGGAATTATCATCCACTGGGGCATAAAAACTAACAAAGGTAATCGGCCTTTGTCTATTTTTAACCTTACATGTGGCCCAGCACCAACAATATGTCTGTAGAATATCAACACCCATATTTTTATTTAAAAAAAGCACAACTCCCTGTTGGGATGCTGTAAACGAAGCGAATCCCCGATATGAGGCCCATATTTTAAACATGGAGAAATCGTCTATTTCGGCAGCTGGGATGTGAGTCTCCTGTAGCATTATTACAGCAGGATTTTCAGTTTTCAGCCATGTCTCTATTGCTAGCATTTTTTTCTTATTGTTTAATCTGTTGACATTAAAGGAAATTATTTTAAGACCCCTACTAATAGACATTCATAATTATAAAAATAAATATTTTTCAAAAATAATGTACATTTTTTATTCTACCGCCCTTCCTTATGCTACATATATTTGGCCAACAAGCCCATAGCACGTAAAAACCAAACAACGAAAAGCGCCAAAAACCTCAACATTTTTTTTCCTTTTCAGCCCCTCCACCCGTGTTCCCCAACCCCACCTTCCCCTCACCCCGTGGCCCATCTCCTACTCCTACTTTACTACCCCACGCCGGCCACAGAGCCTTAACCTCTAACATTGAGGTGTCTTGTTATTACACCCCTCAACCCCCCAAACACCCTTCCCCCAACCCCAGCCCCCACAAGAATAAAAAAAATAGAGCCTGTTCAAAGAGGAAACCAAGCTTTTTGAATTTTCGAAACCAAAAAAAGAAATTAAGTAAGGTAAAGTCAAGTCAGGTCCTTCTAGCCACACGAGATCTTATTGAGCAGCTCCTGTGCTTCATCAACATCTGTCAACATTTAAAATGTTCCCTTGACTAGAACTTTTAATTTTGACTGCTGAGCAATTGTAGCTTGGGCACCCTTGGCTCTGAACAGCTGAAGAATTTTTACGAATTCCTTCCTTCTCCGGGCCGCAGTGGCGGACATGTCCGAAAAAATTCGACACATTGTAGTGGCGTTGGCTGGGAACTGTCTCTGATTAATAGCTCTAGCTCTAGATAAAATTGTCTCTTTTACTCCGACATCCGCAAAATTCATCAAGATAGTGAGGGGGAGCGTAGAATTGGGAAAACGCTGGGCCGGAACCCGAGGAGCTCGGGTGATCGTTAAGTCTCCCTTGAATTCAGGAATTACTTCATGCTGTAGAAAAGAGGTAACCCAGTGAACCATATTCGACCCCTCTATTCCTTCCGGAAACCCTACTATTCTTAGATTGGATCTTCGGTTATAATTTTCCAAATCATCCAGTTTGGTTTCTAGAGCCTTAGAGGTTTGGAACATGATTTTAGCATCCCTCTTAACCTCCATCATTTCATCCTCCAGACCAGAGATTCTACCCTCAGCCTCTTGTAGACGAGCGGGAAAAGTGGACACCAGATCCTCGATTTTGCCCAATCGTTAATGTATCACAGTCAGCTCAGTTTTTTTAAACCGTTTCAATTCCCTCACCTCGTCTAAAATCAAATTCAACATGTCTTTGACTGACATCTGAAGCTCCCCCACAGTCTTAGTTTCCATCCCTAAGATTGGGCTAAATGGATCCACAACACCCGCAGATTTGAGGTCAAGTTGTGGTGCTGCGGAATTTACCGAAACATTCTCTCCTTTACCTACAGGTGGTGAGCTTTTTTCAACAGAGGGTAAGAAGTTAAATGGTATTGTATCAGCTGACTTTGATGTTAAGCCCACTATTCCAGAAGGAGCCATAACTGTGGATGTTACTGGTATTTCTAAGATTGCACTTGAGCCTGTAAAAACTATGGGTTCAACCGGGCTACTGGGTACCACCATGCTAGGCTTTTTCTCAAACAGAGGGAATTGCTTTGGGATTTTAAGTACCGCAGGCGTCCGAACTTTTCTATCTTCTTTCAGGCCGTTTTGGATAGATAGCCCGATCTGAACCGCCTCAGAAGCAGTATGATTATCCATTACCTCTGCAGGCTCCTCCGATGCCAAGTCGCCTGAGCTGGTTAGAGCAGGTAAAGGTATAGATGTGAGGGGTTCATCCAGCTCATTTGAGCTCTCAGAAGAATGGGCGGAGACCTCGTCCTTATCCGCCCCTTTATCTGTCTGTTTAGGCACTTCAACTTCAGCTGCATCTCTAGATTGTTGGCGACGGGCTCTTGCTTTAGTACGTGCATTCAAAAGTTTGCCCATAATGTATTAAGTTCTTTAGCAATATTCTCTAGCAATGTCTTGGAACAAACCAAATAAAGAATCACCAAGAGGCGCCAAAAGTTTTGAAAGCAAAGGGCAAAAGTTCAGAGAAAAAAAAAAGGCCTCAAATCCGCTGTCAGCAGTCTCAGATCGATAAATGGACGAATCTGGAATCCTGAATGCTGTGGCTGATGCTTAAGCGCTGCCCCAACTTTCACAAAGCACCCAAGAATACACAGGGCGTCCCGTTGATGCTAAGCGCGTAGGGACCCGTTGCACGGTGGCTGCGCCAGTTGACAAAAGGCTTGCGGTGGCAGGGAGACCGGCTCTGGGCACAAGAGATAAGGGATAGCAGCAAGCTCTCCGGATAAAGTTCAGATGGGCTTATTTACACAAAAGAAAAAAAAACATGTCCGGATTTAACTGCATCAGGCTGTCAGTCGTCGAAAATCTCTCATCACGAACCCTCCGTAGATGAATCAACGATGCACTCGGCAGGGCAAAGCGGGGCTTGTTGTACAATTTTCTCCCTTCTCCTCGAGTGCCCGCAATTCCCACAGAGCCCTCCGAGAGACAGAGCTTTCGACAGCCTGCTGCCTCTTAGGATACTGGGACAAGTAGTTCCCCCCACACAGCGGCCGCGCCAGATGGCAAGAGTCTTGCGGCGGTGGGGGGAGAGCAGCCCCGGATACCAGGGGCAAAGGAGCGGCATCCTCCTGATACAGACTACGAATTCCAGGTAGGTCTATCTCTCCAAGCAGCGCTGTTATAAAATGCGGTAATGCTTATCCTGTTGCAGTCACGCCCGCCGGTTTAACCGCTTGTTAGCATGCTAGCATTCGAAGGCAAAGTCCGCTCAGCAAACACCAGCACAAAAACAGGAGCAGTGCGAATGCCAGCTAGCTGCCGCCATCATCCTCGTGGGGGAGAGGAGAGAGGGAACAGAATGCTCAGGTGCTACGTGGAGGCGTGGATCTCCACCGTAGCGACCTTGATCGACCGAAACTGCTAATATATCCTCCTCAAAGTGGAACCCGATCTCCTTGTGGACTATAAAGGATGACGCTGATCTGAGTGCAGACAAGCATTGGAGGAAGCACGTCTCTTCTGCCTGCAGGGGTTGGTCTGTACATAGCCTCACAGGACTCCCCCAAAAGTAGGAGTTGTTAAGCCTCTTGCTTTATACATTTCGATCATTGCCCTAAGTGGACGGCTGCCAAATTGTGAGAGAATCTTTACACTCCCTCACAAATTCTGCTCAATGTCAGCTTAGTGCTATGGACATGCTGGCCCACGATCCTCTACTCTAAAATAAAACCCCAAGGTGGAAAAAGGAGTTAACGTTAGCAATTGAGGCCCCCTCGATGTAAAATTTTCCTTTTCCTGGAATTCAAAAAATGCCCAAATATGTCCATCAGTTTTTGTAAGCTGACTGGTGTGCTAGATAATAGGACAATAGGATTGGTACTGGACACCTGCTGATGGTAGGTGCATCGGACTGCTCGGACTGTAGGGAAACCTCAACCCATTAATAATGAGTGAGATGCCAATACGCACCCTTGTCTGATCATAACTCCACACTTCCTCTAACACCCTTTTAGAAGACTTACCCATTATTGTTATCCCTTTTGACCAGGAAAGGACGGATCTTATATGATCCCTGACCACCTCATCCAGACAATTTATATATGCTCTAGGTCTGGTCATACACACCTCCTGTAACCCAAAGGTGATACCCTTACATAGTAACATATACATAACAACAGCTCAAACTATGGTTGAAGTATTTTCCAGGGTTCGGTTCTCCAGATAAGTCCTAGCTCACGAGGGAAACCATTTTGTGTCCAATATGATTACCCACCCTCTAAGCTAGTAGGTGTTAGCCGGATCAAAAACAGTTGTATATGATCCTCAAAACCTAGGGCCTGGTGGACAGTTACAATAAAACTATGAAACCTTTCATAAGGAAAACCGTGAGGAGTGATGGTACAGATCGGGGCTGAACCTTTCTTTTGCTCACTTTGCCATTGTGCAGTGTTCTTCTATTGTTTCCCTTTTAAGAAAATATTTAGAAGGCAACCCAGAACTATCTTCGACATGGCTAGAGAACACAATAGGAAAAAAACACAAGCCCTAAGTTACATTCTGAAATTGGGAGACAGTAAGTCCATATCTATACTACTATTATAAAGGAAGAACTTTGAACCTTTGAGGCGGGTAAACTCGGGAACCACAGCGCCAATCCACACACCCGATACATCGTTGTAATTGTCAGGGTGTGCAGATGGACATAGGCTATATACATTTAAAAAATATAAGTTATTTAAAAAATGTACGAGAAAAAAAAAAGTAGTCCCATGGAAGTAGCGCCTGCTGACGTCAGGAATGCGGAGAGGAGCGGCGTCCAGGAGCGCGCGGAGGTGCGGCGGACATGAGCGCGGGGAGGAGCGGCAGACAGGCGGGGAGGAGCGGTGAGGAGCTGCGGACAGGCTGGGAGCAGCGGTGAGGAGCTGCAGACAGGCTGGGAGGAGCGGAGAGGAGCAGCCGACAGGCGGGGAGGAGCGGCGAGGAGTGGCGGACCGGTGAACTCAAGAGCGTGGGGAGGTGCGGCGGATGAGGTAAGGCTCCGGTGGACCCACGGACAATGTCAGGGCGGGCGGGGGCCCTGAAGCCAAGGGCTGCTACTCCGGGGGACCAACGGACAAAGTCGGGGCGGGCGGGGGCCGGTGCCCTGAAGCCTGATTGCTCCCGGACAATGTCGGGGCGGGCGGGGGCCCTGAAGCTAAGGTCGGGACAGGCTGCTACTCCGGGGGACCCACGGACAGTGTTGGGGCGGGCGGGGGCCCTGAAGCCTGATTGCTAGCGGCGGACCGGTGAACTCAGGAGCGCGGGGAGGTGTGGCGGATGAGGTAAGGCTCCGGGGGACCCACGGACAATGTCAGGGCGGGCGGGGGCCCTGAAGCCAAGGGCTGCTACTCCGGGGGACCAACGGACAAAGTCGGGGCGGGCGGGGGCCGGTGCCCTGAAGCCTGATTGCTCCCGGACAAGGTCGGGACGGGCTGCTAGTTCATATTATAAAAAGAGAGCCCAATCCTTTGAGGCAGGTAATCTCAGTAACCTCAGCACCAATCACAACACCCAATACAGCGTTGGAAAGGGCAGTTGCAGCAGAAAGACATAGGCTATGCAGACGGATAAAAAAAATTATTTAAAAAATTGCAAAAAACGACATCATCCAGAAGGCCGAGGGCCAAAATAACATCAAACAGGAAATGATGTAATAATGTGACTCACTATATTGAGACTGAGAGCCTGGAGCCAAATTGATCATGAACAAGGGATATGCTATCCCGAAACGCGTAGATTTGTGCCTGCCTGCTTGAGAAACTCCATGCTGTGAGGATTAAATAAAAAAGCACATAAGTGAAGGCAAACGCGAGTTCGTCCCATTTTTCTCCCAACTAGGGGGATTGGTTGTGGATTTAATTGCGACATGGTTCTGCCGCGGGGATTTACGAACCGGCGAGGGAGCGCTGCAAATTCTGGTGAAAAGGAACCGAGGGGTATTAATATATATATATATATCCATCCATACTAATATTATAAAGAGAGAGTCCAAACCTTTGAGGCGGGTAATCTCAGTAACAACAGCACCAATCGCAACACCCAATACAGCATTGGAAAGGGCAGTTGCAGCAGAAGGGCATAGACTATGTAGACGGATAAAATATTTTTTAAAAAATAATTGCAAAAAACGACATCATCCAGAAGGCCGAGGGCCAAAATAACATTAAACAGGAAATGATGTAATAATGTGACTCACTATATTGAGACTGAGAGCCTGGAGCCAAATTGATCGTGAACAAGGGATACGCTATCCCAAAACGCGTAGATTTGTGCCTGCCTGCTTGAGAAACTCCATGCTGTGAGGATTAAATAAAAAAAACATAAGTGATGACAAACGCGAGTTCGTCCCGTTTTTCTCCCAACTGGGGGAATTGGTTGTGGATTTAATTGCGACATGGTTCTGCCGCGGGGATTTACGAACCGGCGAGGGAGCGCTGCAAATTCTGGTGAAAAGGAACCGAGGGGTATTAATATATATATATATATCCATCCATACTAATATTATAAAGAGTGAGACCAAACCTTTGAGGTGGGTAATCTCAGTAACCACAGCACCAATCACAACACCCAATACAGCATTGGAAAGGGCAGTTGCAGTAGAAGGACATAGGCTATGCAGACGGCCACCATATACATTTAAAAGGTAAAAAAACCATGCCAGCAAAGTAGTCCCTTGTGGGCGTGTCTGTGTTCTGCTGTGGGCTTGTGTTGGGGGCGTGACAAATGCTGGGGGCGTGTGGTACGTTCCGCCCTTCATGCCATGTGAGTCATAATTGTGCTGCATCAAGGGGCACCCTGGGGGCGTGACACACTGGGGCCGTGACAAACGCTGTGGGCGTGTGTCCGCGCTGTGGGCGTGTGTCCGCCCTTCATGCCATGTGATGCGCCAATTACACAATTGCGCCGCATCAAGGGGCACGCTGGGGGTGTGACAATTGCTGGGGGCGTGTGCTACGTTCCCCACTTCATGCCATCTGGGTCGTACATTAATCAGATAATCTGCTGTGGCCGTGTGCTTGGGCGTCACAAAGGCGTTCACCTTGAAGCGTGGTAAGTAACCATTCGCAAGACTCCCTTGGGGGATTGCCCGTTGTCTCAC
This sequence comes from Lissotriton helveticus, assembly GCF_964261635.1. Lineage (NCBI taxonomy): Eukaryota > Metazoa > Chordata > Amphibia > Caudata > Salamandridae > Lissotriton > Lissotriton helveticus. Next base: position 665,756,346 of record NC_136063.1, read on the forward strand.
ACATACTGGGGGTGCCGAATGCAGTGTGTGCTTTGGCCTGGGTGCGTCTGAAAGGGCTGAACGCAGTGTGTAGCTTGGCCTGGGTGCGTCTAAAAAGCACTCGGGCCGAAGAGCGTCGGTGTGGGTCATAAAAAAATAAGAACAGCGGGAAACAATCATTCAAGCCTCACACAATTCTAAATGTTAGACGTCGCCGCTGGCCCGCAAGCGGGGGCACACGCGACTGAGCGTGTCTGCGGCGACAATTACTGCAGCCTCTCATGCTCGCTGTTACTGAACTATCACATTAAACCAAATTACACATGCCTGCTAACATCAGCCAGGGCTGTAGCCGGGCTCAGGCGGCGGACCACTACACCAATTACATGCGCCTGCTAACATGAACCAGGGCTGCAGCTGGGCCTCAAGCGGGGGGACACGTGCCTGCTAACATCAACCCGGGCTGCAGCTGGGCCTCAAGTGGGGGAACACCCGAATGACCGTATCTGAATACACACATTACACACATTCTATTTTATACCCGGGAAACATCGGGACGGGCTGCTAGTATGAGATAAAGGCAAATAGAAAACACTAAGGGGCTCATTACGATGTCAGTCGGAAAGCCTCCGACTGTCAGTCAGATTCCCCTAGACAGTGTCGGAACCCATCCGTCCGACTCGGTCAGAAACAATTCTGACAGAGCAATTATGATGCTCGTGGTCGGAAGGGAAACCATTTGGTCATTCCGAATTGGTTCTGACCAGCATTCAGAGAATCTGTATCTCTCAGAGTCGATTCGTACATCTCAACGGATAGCGTTTCCGACTGACCTTTACGATGTCAGATTCTGACAGGCTTTCTGAGTTTACCTGTTGACACGAAAAGGCTGTTGGAAACTGACTTTGGGGGCCCCTAGCAGGCCCCCTTCATCCTGAGGTCTCCAGTTGGGGTCCGTGGGGGGACACAAGGGACCCCCCTGTAAAACCATGCACAGTGTGGCAGGCACCACGAGGTGCCCGTGACAGGGTGAAAGGTTTTCCTCAAACACCGATTTTACCCATAGGAGCCTGTGTTGTCAGTTGGAACTCAGGCTCCCATTGAAGTCAATGAAAGTCCTTCCAAACAGTGTTCGGAAACATCGTAATCAGTCGTGCGGAACCGCCGATCGCGAGTGGGTCGACACCGAATCAGACAAGGAGTCAGGCAGTTTAGCTTCGCACAACATCATAATCGGCCCCTAAATGATGGTGACACAAAAATAAAATGATTTAAACCTTGTGACAGGCTACATCTATTGTTTCTCAGTTCAGATTTCAAACTTTTGGTCAAGTGGCAAGGTCCTTATGTATTTCTAAAAACCTCAATCTTTATGCATATAGGTGACTGACTGTAATTGAAAGAGAGTAGACCTGGAAGAAATTTTAATTACACTCATGTAATTTGCATAATTACTGAATGATTCATTATGCAAAATTGCCCAAATTACGTGAATTTTCATATTACATAGCATTACATAATTGTTGTGTATAAGAGACTCGTTCATGCAGATAATATCTCACCTGAAGACATTTTTGCTTGGTCAAGTTTACTGTTGATATTTTGTGAAACTTTTTTTGTATGTTCTCATGTCAAAAACAGTTACATGAAATTCTGGCAAACCACATTTCGATTTCACAAGCCAAAATTACACATTTTTGACAGCCCTTACAATGATGGCAAACACACCTATCATGTGAATCCCTTTCAACAATGGTCTGACACTCACAACGAATGCTACCAATACAATAGCCTACTCCCACTGGCCTCATATTAAATATTCAGACATTGGACAGCACACACCTGGCCAAGTGCCTATCGACCTTCCTTATCCAAAGCCATACAATGCATACTGTTAGACTTTCCATTCTTATTTTATGAAAATCGAAGTGTAATAAATTCATTATAACATTCCCAATGAACCTCACCAGGTAGTCAGAAATTCACTAAATTGTATACGAAAAGCAAGAAAATGTGCTGTAGGAAACACATCATCTGTTTCTAAAACCAGATGGGAGCATCCATTTTCTGTTGTTCTGTTGAAAAGTTAATGTCATATCTCATTTCAATACATATCCCATGCCAACAGTCGATTAAATCTTGGAGTACCTTAGGACAGCCCAATATTTGCCGACCCCTGGAACTAACCAGTGCATATTAGTAGATCCCACTTCCTGTCAAAAATAGGAAATATTATTTATTCCACTACCAATGGGCTATGCTTCTCCCTTTTGATTTATATGGGTATCCTGACACATTACAACAATAGGTAAAGTGATAGCTTCACAAACATACTATGCAGCAGCTTATTTAGATGACATCATCAACTTCAGTCCAGACTGGTTATCCTACCTTGCCCATCTACAAAAATTTCTCAGTGCCCTCCAAGCCACTGACCATAAGGCGAACATAGTAGAGATCACATTGGAATACATCTAGGACAGACAAATATTTTGGATGCAACTTTGGGGAAGGACAACTAAGTGGCAACATTGACAATATAGTAGCCATAACAACTTTGCCTTATCACAAAGACAAAAGGTCCATCGGTTCTTCTTAGGTCTAGTAGAATACTGTTGTCGATTTATCCCTTTCGCATTTTTTATTGCTGAACGGGTTACCTTACAAACTGGAGCAACAAACCCCATAATCCATAAAGACATTTCAAACAAATCTCTGTTCCTCACCAACACTGCAACGTCCACATTTTAATAAGACATTTCATAATCGCAGTTTCACTAGGTTATTTTTATAGGCCATTTTCACTTCCTATATTGGTGCCGTCATTTCATATTAAGAAAAACCTAGGAAATTTGAATGAGATAAACAATCAGGGAATCCCGCTGGATAATAGACTTGCCCCCCTTTCAGGCTTAGATCAGAGTGATTGACTTCCAGAGTCCCTACTGTAGGGAGTCGGCGTGATAGGGGAATCTTGGCCTATATGCAGAGCTGGATACAGTACACACAGCAGGCCAGGGCCATGCAGACGGTGAAGGCAGGCACCACTGAGTGAAGCAGCCTGATGTAGCATACCTCTTTGACACAGACAGACAAAGCATATGTAATTGTATGCAGCAAGCCACATAGCCGCAATTTTACATGAACTGCTGTCTGGACTCTGGCATAACAACACTACACTGTCTCGACCACTCCATACCACGACTAGGCAGACATGTAGTTCTGCTGTAGTTGTTGTTGACTTGTTTACCTATTTGCCACTCCCAAAATGGCCATAGTTCTTCCGTAAACCAACGATGATAATCCATCCATCCATCCCAGTGAGTGACTGTAAAGAAAAAAGATATTATGTACCTTTGATCATCAAGACTCATCATCATGATGGTATATTGGCAAACTCAATTTTGTTCATGCAGTCGCAGTCTACACACACAGTGAGTCCAAGGACATTTTGCATATTAAAAAATGCAACGTAGTGGCCCCTGCAGTAGAAGTACAATTTGAATTAAACAAGGTAAAAACAGAGTAGACTTGAGTTACATTTAGTGTGTAAAAGATTAAATAATAACAGAAGACATCTGATTCATTTCATGCACAACAAACAAACAGCAACTGCTTTCATCAGAGCCAGCCAGCCAATGCTGTCCACTGCATGCCATCTCATTATTCATTTCCTGTTCCACTTTTTGTCCGCATCTTGTTCTTAAAGGCATAATGGATGAAAGCAAGGCAGACTTTGCAGGCCTATGGCACAAAGCACACTGCCTGGCTTCAAAAGGGCCCCTAGACCCCCACCCACATGGCCAGGCCCTGGACCAGGCCCCAACAACACCCAAAAATACAAAATACACACAAAAATCACCCCAATCCAATGGCATCCATGCCCTAAATGATGTTTAAAATCAAGAGAACACACAGAAAGACTTAGCCCATGCGCCACTGACTACCCCTGGGCATAATCGATGAAAGCAAGGCAGACTGGTTGCATCCTATGACACAAAGCACACTACCTGGCTTCAAAATGGCCCCTAGACCCCACCCACATGGCCAGGCCCTGGACAATGCCTCAAAATGCCCCCCACCCACATGGCCAGGCCCTTGACCAGGCCCCAACAACATCCAAAAAGTCAAAATACACACAAAAAATCACTCCAATCCAATGGCATCCATGCCCTAAATGATGTTTAAATTCAAGAGACCCCACAGAAAGATACGGCCCATGCACCACTGACTACCCCTGGACATAATGGATGAAAGCAAGGCAGACTGGTTGCAGGCCTATGGCACAAAGCACACTGCCTGACTTCAAAATGGCCCCTAGACCCCCACCCACATTGCCAGGCCCTGGACCAGGCCTCAAAATGGCCCCCACCCACATGGCCAGGCCCTTGACCAGGCCCCAACAACACCCAAAAAATCAAAATACACACAAAAAATCACTCCAATCCAATGGCATCCATGCCCTAAATTATGTTTAAATTCAAGAGACCCCACAGAAAGATATGGCCTATGCACCACTGACTACCCTTGAGCCTACTGGCTAGTGTGGCTTTAACACGCACCCCAAAATTACAAAAAACATCCACATAGATATAATAACAGTCAGCTATTCAATTCTATGCCATCCATGCCGTAAATGATATTTAAGTTCAACAAAACTCACAGAAACAGTTGTATCATGCACCCATGACTAACTCTGGGTCTACTAGATACTGTGGCTACCCACAATATATTTTAATTATTTTTTAAAAAGTTCATAAATTGTAATTGCAGCAACTGCAATGCCCCAAACAAATGACACCAACTTACTTGTAAAATCTCAACTCCAAAAGTGATCCAAATAAAAAGTCCTCAAATACAAATATCCAGCAGCAGCCACAAAGAGTAATCCTTCCAGCTCCAGATTCAAATGAAAAGTGACCAGGACATGGACAAAGCACTGGGAGGAGCCTGCTGGACAGGAACAGGAAGTTAGACACACTGGGGCACTTCTTTCCTCCCAAACCCCCAAAAATGCACTCCTTGCACAAAAAAGTGTTATTCTGATCCAAATCTTCCATTTCCGAAGGTTTATGCTGCCAGCGATAGATTTCTTGGGAAGAATTGCAATTTTTGCTATTGCGGGAAAGCGAGAAGTTCAAATCTCCCGCCGGAAGTCAGCTGCGCGGCGCATCTACGTGTTCGCAATTGTTTACTCTCGCGATGCGTGATCGCGGGCCCTTATGACATATTCGCGTTCTGAGCATCTCGCAGTGCAAGATGGTGGGACGCTATGACGTACTCGCGGTCGAAAAGTCTGTTGCGATCACGCAATGACATACTCGTGGTCGAAAAGTCTTGCGCGATCACGCAGCAAGATCGAAAATGGCGCAGCGCATGCAAACCGGGAGGAAAACAACTCGACAAACTCAGAATCACGGTAAGTCAACGCTGCGAGCGCAAGATTGTATTTTTGAAGGGCCACAAAGCAAAAAAAATCCGCCAACTCGCAAATTGCTAATTCTGTGACAATTTTGTGCGATTCGCAGACCGCAAAATTGTCAAAAATTTGCAAATTCCGCGAGCGGAACGGATTTTCAGCCCATACTTAAGCAGGATGCCTCTCTCCTGAGACCTTCTCTGTTTGCGGAGGTAGGGATGAATGGTTTTGTTGTAGACGAATCTAGGACTCTATTTAAATATTCCCGATTTATGCCCTTATGTGGTTATATCAAATCATATCATTATAAAGGCATAAGAATTATATCCATATTAAGTCATAGCCAATGCAGTCCAAATACGGCAAGTCTACTCCCATAGATTCCTGGAAAGCACAGCGCGTTCTTAAACAAACCAAGCCTCCAGCAGCCCGGGAATTCCCCCTGCTTCTGTACTGATTTGTCCTAGAACTCCTGGAGTCCTGAAAGAACTGCGAGTTCTTAGTGATGTCTTATGTCCAACCTTACGTCAAACTCTGCACCTTCCAGGTATAAATATACCAGCATCTGCCCTCGCAAAACACACAGTGGTTTGGAGCCGATCGGCTATCTACTTGCCAGACGCCCTGCTGTAGCGAGTGCCGAAGGAAACCGACCCTCTCATTGACGCACTGAGAGAGACGCTGTCTTTTCTACTGCCGAGAAATCCAGCTCCAGTGTTTCCCTGTCATCCTTGCGGGTTGCTAGGAGATCGAGTCCGGAGAGAGAGATACAAGACCTCCTTCATTCTATAACCAAGGTACGGAGCTGATTAGACCCTTAGAGAATTCTTGATTCAGATTCTTGGCAGAAACTATCTTAACTCCAACTACAACTCATTTACTTCTTCCCAAGTACTAGGCTTAGGTTAGGTACACCGGGGTAGGCGTATCTTAGAAGCAACAGTTGAGTACGTTTAGTCATCCTTTATCATTGTATGTATTTTATCTGTTTTAAGTATCTTATGGCTTAGAAACCATATAAATGCTTTTTCAGTATTATTTCATAATACTCCTTTTACTGTACGCACTTTACTTTATGACAAGTATTGCAATTGTGGCAATTCACTTCTCTTGCATGAGAAATAAGACTGCTCAATAAATAACCACTTTTATTGAAAACGCCCGTCTCTCTATTTCTCTGCACTCCTGGTGAAACTAAGCATGCAAGATTGACTGAGTGAAATAGCCATCTATTGTTTCCGCGACTCTGGAAATAGACTCCTTGTTCTAGGGGAGCAAAGTTGTCATGTTTATGCGGATGTCAGAAACTAATCCCTTCTTGTGAATTCGAGAAAGTTTCTAGTGACCTCTGAGCTAGCTGGCATTCATAATTAAGTCTAACATATTCAATAGAGACCGAGTCGACCTCAGTCCTACGTCTAAACTATCGTTTATGTTATTCCAATGCGCAGAGCCTATTGGGAATATAGGAACTACACTACAGTTTTGTGAAGACCAATACACTGGAAAGAACAAGAAGAGGCAATTACCATCAGTGCACTGGCAGGCCTTCTTATACATTGTTTTTGCATTTAAATTAGTAACATTCACTTAAATGCTTCTTCTACAACATGGAATAAATGTAGGATTCCAGATTCATAGATTGGAAATTCTGGGGCCCTCAAGGAAGAGCTTCAAATACCGATTAGAGTCTCTGACACTCCCACAGTAAATCTCGAAACATGGGATGGAGTTTCTGGCACTTTCAAGGTGTAACTTGAAAAATGAGTTGGACTTTCTGGCAGTCCCAAGGTTACACTCGAAACATGGGCTGATGTTTCTGGCACGCCCAAGGTTGCACTTGAAACATAGGTTGGAGTTTTTGGCACTCCCAATGTCATGTGGTCATATTTAGGCCAGGACATGAACACCTCCATTTTACATGCTCACGTTTAAACTGAACATCTTTTTATGAACATTGACATTTGACTCACTTTTGCTGGCCTACGTGTATGGATATTTTTCCAAGAATATCTTTTCTTACATTTGCACATCTTTGTGGGCACATAAACAGAAGCCTAGAACATTCTGTACAAATGCTAAAGTTCACTTTCAAATTGATATTGTTTATTATTGTTCACTTGGCGACAGCTTTATCAGGTAGAATCAATAATAGCAGCCTGACTGGGACTTCAGCATGGCAACATGGATGTTGTTTATTATATAAATGACATCACTCTTTTGTTTAGTTAGAGAAGTATTTAGCTGGCACTGTGAGGTCAAACCATGCCTGAATTCCAGCCCAGCTGATCCCCAAGTGATTTCTATTTACCTCTGGTGAGGTATGAAGCAGAGCTCTCTACTAAGACGAGCTTCCTGATGACACTTACTAACAGGGTACCAGGGAGTTTTATTTTACCCTACAGGGATTCTGGCAGATTCACCCACCCTAGGCACACTAGGATAACTAGTGCTAGGTAGAAGCAAATTATAACAGTATTTATATGCTTGCATATATTCTCAGTAAATAGCATAATGGGTGAATTATTCGTCTTCTTCACCATTCTTGTTTTGCTGATCACACTGTTCTGTTTTCTTCCATTGATTATTGCAGCACAGGTATGTTATGCAAGAAAAAATAATGCTTCAATAAATATTGAGACGCCATGTTATGTATTTCTTTTGAATCTCTTTGGGTATGCATGAGTCACCAAACAAAAAGGTTCTAGATCTGTTACCACGATTTCCTTGGGGAGTCAGTGTTGACATGTTCTGAGGTTGCATATTGCACCTGTTACCTGACCAGCTGGTGCCCTGTGAGCTAGAATGACTAAGGCCAACATATCCTAATGGTGTGCGTGGAATCTGCCTTGCACAAATTTGATGTTTATGTTGTCCGACAAACGCACAGTTTTTACTGGGAAAGTATAAGCCATACAACTTGGCTCTGCCAACGTTTAAGCTTGGCTTATTATTTATTTTTTATTTTGTATCTATTACTTATTATTTTATTTAACCAGTAAACTGCAGACACATAGTCATGCATATGTTACAACAACAAGGAAGAGATGTGACCGAATGGTTGAGGCCCAGAAAGCATTCTAACAGATTTATTTAATTCATGAGTTACATTCCCAGCAGAGAATACACAATCAAGACATTTCCACGCCTACACTCTAACTGCAGCACCTAATATCTACACAGCTTGTAACGTAGTAGAAATACCACTAACATATCAAGAACACCCTACTTGGTTTGATGGTGCCCTACCACACACAACACAAGATGTTAGACTAGGTAAGTGAGTGAGTGTACACTTGTAAAGCGCATGGCTACCAAAGGCCTCCCAGCTCTGGAGACAGGCATAAAACTAAGGCAAATCAGTCGGCTTAGGGAAACAGCATAGTCTTTAGCTGTTTGCGGAACCGTAAATGGTTGGGCTCGAGCCGAATATGGTCCGGCAGTAGGTTCCAGCACCTCGCAGCAATAGCTGAGAAACGTCGGCCACCACTCCGCACTCGGTTCACTCTGGGAATAATGGCAAGATGTTTCTTCTCAGATCGCAGTGACCTTTTTGGAAGATACCGGGTAATGATGGCACGAAGGATCGGGGGGCAGTGTCCGAGAGAGATTTGTGAGCAATGCACAATGACTTGAATTGCATTATTTCGGCATCTGGCAGCCAGTGCAGAGAGGTTATGTGTGGTTTAGCAGATTCCCGGTTGTGGACCTGTATCAGAAGACATGCGGCACAGTTTTGAACTATTTGAAGTTTTCTGATGGTTGTAACAGGAGCACCTAAATAGATCACATTAGCATAGTCCAGCCGAGAAAGAATAAAGGCTTGTACCAGAAGTTTCCTGGCACTGAAAGGCAGGAGTGGTAGAACCTTTCTTATCATTTTGAGGATGCCATAACAGGCGCCTGCTACTTTACTCGCCTGTACCCCAAAAGTAAGGTTGCTTTCCAACCAGACCCCAAGACTTTGGGTCCTCTTATCAATGAGGTAGCAACATGATTATTCTTAGCCGGTTATACATCCTATCCAGATATAGCAAATCTGATAGCAGCAGAACTACATACACTCTACACAGATCTCTTCAGAATATACAGATGCTCGACCCAATATGTGATGTGAACATTGACAGTAAATCCCGCAAGGGGTGCTCAAGCTGCAAAATCACAATTGGCATTATGACGGTTGCTCTGCATTTGTGAGGCCACACTTGGCCCTGGGAAGTCCCCATTGCATTCAGTGTTACTGCCTGGAGCACCGACCATACATTTCTACTATTTCTTTACAGCTTTACATTTAGAGGCCAGATTCGGCTATGTGTACTTGCCACACTGCACCCTGCTGCCCTGTTCTGGAGTGTGACTTTGCTTAATCTCTTTCTTTACTAAAGGACACTTGCCTTTACTTATATATGAGGCCGGACCGGGCCTTTTGTACATTCCACCCTGCACCCAGTGTACGTCATTGGAGCACAATTTATGTGTAGCCAGACTTCAGTTTTGTGAGGGTACTCACCCGATTGAGCCCTGATGAAATTCTCCATGTGATAACGAAACGCGTTGGCTGAGTTTAATGCTCCCATATCTTGAGAAACTAACAATTGAAAATAAAGACTGTTTTTGAAAATCTAATACAAATTCTCTGGACTTCATTACCTGGCACACGCCCACCTCTTGCTTCGCTTAGGATCTGAACCACAGAGGCGTTACCTGACAGCTGATGCCCGGGCGTGATGCGCAGGACTCTTACTATATTTGAAACTAGCGTGAGGTGCAGAACCATTAGTCTGCCGTCATTTTTCTCTCTTGTTGTATTGTACAACCACTATTGGCTACACCTGGAATTAGTCCAGTGACCATCAATGCAGTTATGGGTAAGGTTCCCCTCCGACATCAGGAGATTCCGTTCTGGATTGCACAACAAACAAATTAGCTTGAAGCAGTATTTCCCCATACCGGACCCCAAGAGAAACAGAATTCTCACCTTATGCCTGCCAATGGGGATAGCTCCCTAGGTGGAAGACTATGTCACTTGTGGCACAGTCTTTGCTCCAGTATATACCAGAACTCATGGTACGCTGTTTTGGCTAAAGTGTTTAAATAGATCCAAAATGAGTACAGGCAGCTCCTGCCCTGGATTTGGGGATGAAGCTGAAGGGCAACTTTCCCACAGTATCCACAATAATTTTGAGTAACATTAATAGGCTCACAGCAGCATTGCTGTACACCAGCGACTCACAAATGACGCTCAGGGATACCAGGAGGTTGTATTACCGAAAATATTGAGAAAAACTATGCATTCATAGGTAGAGATCATTTGGGAGCTCGAACTAGCGAACCACAGATTAAGGGTAATTCTGAAAAGGATACATTGAAGCAGGAACACAAATCTTCTAAAAACAAGTGGGATAATAAGAAAAATAAACGACTGAAGTACTCTTCAACTGGAGTCCACTGAAAAACACTACAATCTGCATAACCATGATACACTTAAAAAATCTGATAGAAATCAGGATACAGATATGTGTTCCTCTTGTTCCTTTCAAAACTCATCTTTAAAACACTCAGAGAGAGGAGGACGATCAGACCGCAGATCAGAGGAGTTTGTGAAAGGACTTACAATGCTCTTCTGACTATATAATAAAAAAGAAAGACAAACTTAAAAAGTCCAAGCCTCAATTCAAAAACAAGAAGGTAGCTGGCCTTAAAGTCAGGCATGCCATGGATATTAAGGACACTGCTTCTAAACTGGGAGTGAGCTCTGACCATGCTGGACAGCATAGCCGGAGTCACCAAAGTTCACCAGAATCTTATGGTGTGTCAGGCGGGAGTAGCCATGAGTGACTACATCCAGGTGGAAACACAGGACAGGAGACTGAGTGTCCCTAGTCAATTATATGAATTGCATGTCCAGGTTGAGTCGGATATACAAAATACCATAAATATCCTCTTTTAGGAGAACTTGTCATTCAGCTATGACATTCTCTTGGCTGAAAAGAATTGGGCATCAGAGTTTGTTAAAGAATGCCCTAAAGGGGAAACTGTAATCTTACCTGCCCTCTCCTACCTCGTCCCAGATGCAGTTAAACATTCACATGCCAAGTAGTGGGCCTTAGCACAAGCTCCAACATTATGCCGCAACCATGTGGATTACGATGATGGATCCTCTTATCATATCATACCTGTGAGATTCACCCACAACCACAAAGACAATACCCCATTAAAATGAGGCTAAAAACAAGTTAGAGAGATACTCACAACACTTGACTACCAAGGTGCAAGAGAAATTTTCACCTCCCTTATGAACAATCCCTTGATTCCTGTAATGAAAACAAACCATTCATATTGTTTAGTGTTATATTACAGACTCTTCAACACTGCTACACGCACGTTCGCTATACAACTCACACACAGTCTGGCACTAAGAAACAATATAGTGTGAAAGAAATACAAAATCACATTAGACACCTCAAGTGGATTTTTCTGCCAAAATAAGCACTGAAAGCAGGTACTTGACCAAATTTAGTGCCCTAGGTTCTCAAAAGCAGTTCTGTTGATTGTCCCTGTGGTATAAGAATAGCCCTGGACTGTTGTCAGTAGGGGTAACAGAACTTTTACAGGATATTTCAACCAGTCATCGTTCTATGTCGATGACATACACTTGACTGATAATGACCTTTCAATTCACTTGGCTAGAGTAGATTGCATCATTTTGGAATTTGCTCTCATGGGCTACAAATTTTTTTCAAAAAATGAAAAATTGCCAATCTCAGTTTCCTCTTCTTGGGATTCGAATTTTCAAGTGAAGGCAGAAGCCTTGCAACACATTTTGTAGAGAACTGTGTGGTTTGCAACCACAAAACTGTAATCAATATTGGGTTTCCTAAACTTTGGCAGAATTTACATTTCAGATTATGCACAATGATCAAAGCCATTCTACAACTTGATTCGTCCAGAATTTTCAAGTTCACATTGACAGTACAGTACAAGCTGACATGTTTGATTCAAAACTTTCACACACACGTGTGAACACCAAAAACCTGGTCATCCATTAACTGCCAACGCCTCAACAGGGGAAGCATGAGAGACAGGCATGTTGGACTGAGCTGAGGCAGAGGAAGCTCATGTGAGTAGGACACGAAAAGATGTAACAACACAGGATGTTCTGACAGCCTGGTCAGAAAAAACTTGGGCCTTGCTTGAGCATACACATACACAATGGGAAGGTACACCATTACAGTAAAGGGAGACTGAGTGACACCTAAAGGTGCTAAAGGTGATTTATGTTGTTGTTGGGCACATGAATATTATGGACTACTGTGACCTGAAAGAATCAGTTAGCATATACAATGAGGAATAAGATACAATGTACTTACCATGGAAGCTATGCGGGAGAGATGATGGAAGGGGGATGGAGAAGACTGGGGAAAGCGTTGGTTTATATAGAAAAGTTGTTGTGCGATTGATTGGGGCACATGTCGGTATAATTATTGCTTCAATTGTCATGTTGGAAATAACTAATGCAAACACATGCCTGACATGCATATATATTGCTCTTTGAACTAACAAAGATAAATAAAAAAATCTGATGATCCATATAATTGCAGTGCATCAGGATACACCTATATCACATTCAACAAAGGAGACACAGTACCTATTGTATATAAATTGCATTTATATACTAATACAAAAATGAATTTTGCAGCGACAGGAAAAAAATATTAATGGTGGTACAGACTGCTGTAGTGAAAGAAAAAACATTAGCTCAGAAGAAACAAATGTGTCATGACTCCCTTCCCAGCCTTAGTTTCTGTGGCAAAGGCCAGTGTTCCAAATGTGAAAGATTTACATCCTATGTGGATACACTGGGCTTATTCACTGACTGCAATAGATGTAGATTACATATTTTACTCTACACTGCAAACACAAGCATATCTCAAGTATGAACATGAACAATCAAGTCATGCCTCTAGATCAGTATGATTACATCATCTATACTGATCGTTCTGCTCTGCCTGCCAAAAGGACAAAGCACCAATACTCCCTGCTTCATGTGCAGCAGTAAAGGGTCGAATGCAGGATGTAAAATCCCACCCTTATAACTCCTACACTTGGTGATTGCACAGTGCAGCTGGGATTCCTCACACTGATAGTGTGTGATTCATAATATTTTGTCCAGTATTACAATAACTACTTACAGTACTGGAGCCAGAATAGATTCAGAATGGAGTTGAGATCCCAAAGGGTACACAATAGAGCACGAGCTGCTTTGGGAACATGCGGACAATCTAAAAGCATGTTTGCCACTGATTCATCTGATACACACATTAAGTCATAAGCCTGTAAACTGCTGCCGTCGCTGCAAATACTCGTTCCATCACGAGGATAAATTGAGACATCATGATGGCTGTCAGTGTTGTGCATGATGGCACCCACTTGCCGAAAGGCTTTCCAACTAAATACTCCTCAGTTAAGTTAAGTTAAGTTCTATACAATCGTCATGTATGGAAACACAGATTTCCTTTCTGCAAACAGACAGGGATGGTGCATATTGCAACGTACCACTATTAGAGTCATCTCCCAGTTCTACACAGCTTTATGAGCCACCCAATCTTGTACAAACAGCCCCCGCTACTTTATTGATTTTGATTACTTCTCTTCAGATTCATCTGACCCTGATTCACCTCCAAAAAAGGGGACCACGTGTGTTGTACATCTGGCTGAAAAAGACGTACCTAATGGCTCCCTGGATATGCATTCAGATTTCAATTGCATTACTTATCCTCTTCATCTGGATTGGTTTTGTGACGGTCTTTTTTATGCTATTGGACAGACACTATTTCCTAAAACGTTCTGCTGTCCAACTCGTAAACAAGATTCTGAAACACCATTCTTCATCACATAAGGCACCACAGGGATAATACTACAGAGTCAAGGATTAGGGACACTTGTGGTTTGGGGAATAACACTACACTTAATCAAGGTTAAGAGAATCAGTGGTCTCAGGGAAACTCAGGCAAATGATCATAGTGTGCCATTAGAGGCCACAGGGGTAACGTAACATGAGCCCTATGCGATAGACCAACTACCCAGAGGGCATGAAAGATTTGTGACATAATATACTCCAATTTCCGTTCCATCTCTGCAATTGTCCCTAGATTGCCAGCCAACCGCTCCTGTTCAATTTCCACCACCTCTACCTCCCTCCCTGATCTCACCATCTCCTCTATAATTGTTCCTCAGCGCTTTCCTTCCCCATTGTGGTGTTACCCGCCAAAGATAAGAGTGCTCCAGACAAACAAGAAGAAAAATACAAAATATACATGATAAGCCCGGGCAGAGACAGCCTCCAACTGCAGTAGGTGACTTTGATCATTGTGGACCCCTTGTAACAAACATAACTTTGTTACCAGTTAGAACACCCAGCACATTCCCTTTACACATTTCCAACTCCCCCATCCGCACATCCCATTAATCTCTCTTTGTTTACTGATCTTAAACACTGGTAGCTGCAATGCTTCTGAACTCTGTGTACAAAAAACATTTAAGCAGCTTTTGTGGATTTAGATTCTGTATACAAGTATCTGTAAGTACATGCCAATATTAGAGTGACTTCTTCTAGAAACTGTGGTTACATTCAGAGCACTGAAAATAACTATCACCATCACCACCCAACTCTAGCACATTTATAGGACATAGAAAACAAGTGAAAATCATGGGTCTTCGGAAAGTTAATGTGCATATTTAGTTGTCAAAACCACTCTCTCTCCATTATCTGCTGTACCTGAAACAAAAGTGAAATTAAATAGCTTTGGCATTGTTTCATCTCACTTTAAAAAAGGCATCATTTAAGGGCATTTGCTTTGTTTATAATTCTCTGGTATCCTGTGGTTGAAGGGAAAATAATTGATGCCTATGGGAAATTTTTTAATGGCTGAAGATTCTGCAATCCGCTTCCAGCAAGGACTTGTGTCTGATTGCATGTTCGTCTAATCGTGGCTAAAGATATCGCAGTCTGCTATTGTACCAATGTGTGTCTGACTTGAAAGGCCTATAGTAATGGCCTAAATTACTAAAGCCAGTTATAGTAGGGACTTGTATCTGGTGCAAGGAACCTTTAGCAGCAACCAAAGGTACTGCAACCTAAGCAGGAAAGTCATGAATGCAGCTTTTTAAAATTCAGAGGCCATAAAAAGGCCACATTTGGGTGAACTTTTTAGGTTGAGCCTATGCAGCGCACATGCGCTGCTGTAAGACCTGCTGTATTCACTGATACAACGTTATTCGTGCCTGCTGCTTGCCATAGGTTCACTTCAGTGTTACGTTTATTTGCTGCCTCCTAACTTATTCAGGCACCCCTTATCTCATTTCCCTTCAAGGCAGAGGAACACCAGCCAAGTACAGTCTCATACTTTATCTGTTTTTTTTAGAACTCTTTTTTTTTTTAATTGTTTTTCACATGTCGCTGCTTATTATTGTTAGCCTGACCAAGATCAGACGGCACTCAGTTTCTGCACATCAGTAGGGAACCTGGAGCAAGTACCTGGAGCAACCACACGGAAAAAGGCTGCACAACCATGTGGGACCAGGAGCAGCGAGTGAATGTCTTACCCAAGCGTTCATCTAACACAAGAACAGTGCCTGTGTTTTTACATCTGTCTCCACTCATGTACTGCTTGGCGCAGTTGGAAAGGGTTGAGATTGGGACACAATATTTTCTAGTAAAATGGATTACGCCTGTCCTTGGAAGTATTACAGGAATGTGGTGAGGAAATGTGCTGTTTTGTATAAATCATCTACTTCTTGAAGTAAGTCATCAAAGGAAGCCTCCATGACACAAAGGCATCTCCTCCTACATCCCTATAAATGTTTGGTGCATTACAAATTAAGGGGAAGTGCAAGCTCCTTGTCATCTCTACCCACCTGTTGATCAGGGGAGCCTGGTCCCTTTTCCTTGCCTGCTTTTGACTCAACTTTATATGGTCTCCAGCTTTACCTATGAAAGCACTCTTTGCCTATCATTCTCGGGATTATTCTGCTGCTCTCTGTGTCTCCGTTCTGTGTGTTTACTGCCCTCCTGTAAGTTACCCCCAAACTGTCATTGTGGCATTTGCCAGGTAAAACAAGCTGGCTGTCATTTTCGGTAGCCTGCCCTGACACTCCTAGCTGAGTGCCTCCTCTTGGGACTTGTCTTAAAGTGGTAGTCTTGTATACCGGAAAGAACTCTGCATGGTGAACATGGGCAGTACAGTAGGTGTTTTGTCTTCTTGATTGTCGCATTTGTATTTTCTGGAAGGGGTGTGACTTCAGACGATTCCTCTTCAGAATAGGTGGTGAAGTTATGTTGTCTGAATTCATGGATAATAATACCAGGAGGCCTTTACAGGTGACCACGACAGGAGGCTCACTTAATGAGTGCATGCTGTCCATGCTGGACGGTAATAATTGGGAGGTGTGAACAAGCATGTGTATGCTGGAGTGAAACGCTTAATGTGCAGCTGTCCTTGCATAGAGAAAGACACTGAGCCTTGTCCAAAATCTGGGCTGGCCGAGCTCCAGCACCTATCATACGCTGCCCATAAGCTGCCAAGGCTGCAGTGTTAGTCCTAGTAACGATAGCAGTGGAAAAATAACCTGCCCTATGAGCAATTAAGGCATGCGCAGGATGGGTGGGAATGAATGAGCAATATCAACTGACTACCCCCCACACTCCCACCCAACACATCACAGTCCTGATGGGATCTAGTGCTCAAGACTTCCCCAGAAGCCATACTGTATTGACTCTGTTTAGGTCACTTTATTCCCGCTGGTTGCTTGCCATAGGTTCACTCCAGTGTTGCTATTATTTGCTGTCCTCTAACTTGTTCTGGCAGCTGATACCTCACTTCCATTACGGTTTATTCTTTATCTATTTTTTTAGAAACTCTTTTTTTGGAATTGCTGTTTTTCGCCCGCTGCTGCTTGTTTTTGTTAGCCTGACCGAGATCAAATGTCTTTTTTTTTTATTTTATTTTTTATTGACAAGCAAGTCAAGGAGAGCAGCATTTTTCATATACATACAAAAATAAAAATTCCAGTTATTACAGGTACAGATCTACATGTTGAAATAAAAAACAAATGAACAGAGAAATAGAAATTCTTAGCCATACTGAATCAATAGCGCCAGCTTGAACACGAAGGTTTCGTTAGCTATATCAGTATAAAATTTACAAAAAGTTGTCCCAGATCTTTCCGAACTTTTGCTTTTAAGCCTCTGCTCCTGGCCAGTGCACCCTCCATAGTGTAAATTTCATGTAAGAGATTCCACCACTCGATCGTGTGAGGGGGGCTTTGCGAAATCCAAGCCCTGGCTATCACCAATCTTGCACAGGCCAGAGCTATGCTTACCCAATTCCTATTGGTGATGCCCGTAGAGTATATAGATAGTAATACCAAAGGTGCGGTGATTGAAGTATTAGTATAAGTATAAGTGCGGAAAAAATATAAAAATTTCGGCAAGATGTTCACCTTGATCAAGTTAATTCGACCACGTAGGTTGAGCGGGATCTTGTGCCATTTTTTAAGCAGCATGGTTGCCTCTTTTAATAAGGGAACATAATTTAATGTATTTATTTCAGTAATCTTGGAAGAGATCTTTACCCCTAAGTAGACTGCGGACTTACAAAGTCCTTGCACTAAAGAGTTAGCTTGATAATTCATGATAACCTGTGTTTTGTTAATATTTAATTTATAGCCTGGAGATAGCTCCAAAGTTATTAGCTTCTTCCGTTATTCCTACTAGTGCATCCACCACATTAGTGGTATAAATGGCTAAATCGTCCGCATATGCAGTTGTTTTAAGAATTTTGTCTTCATGCTGCATCGGTACAATCTTAACTTGAGCTTGCAAGGCATTAATAAATGGCTCCATTGAGAGAGCAAAAAGCAGGGGTGAGAGCTGACACCCCTGCCAAGTCCCCCTTAAGATCGTAAAAGTTGATTAAAGTGACCCAACATAGCTGATTTTAGCGTTGGGGTCTCTGTATAATGCCTGTATGCTTCTAAGGAAGCACCCTTTAATGCCAAATTGCTTCAACACCCCCCACAAATAATCCCACCCCACTCGGTCAAACACCTTCTCTGCGTCTAAGAGTATCATACCGAGTGGGGTGGGATTAGTTGCAGCCACGTCGAAAGCAGTGATGGCCATGTTGGCATGGATGGTAGTATCCCTCCCTACGACAAAGCCATGCTGTTGATCATTTACCAAATGCGGCATGAGAGGTGCCATTCGCATTGCTAAAAGTTTGGAGTAAGCTTTAGCGTCAGCATTTATCAAAGAGATAGGTCTGTAAGACCCACAGTCCATAGGTGTTTTTTTTTTTTAACATAATTTTAGCTGTTTTCCAGGAGTCCGGGGCCTTCCCTGTAACACCAACTAAATTAATTACTAAACAAAAAAGAGGCAAAATGTCATCCGCGCAAATTTTGTATAATTCTATCGGAAGTGTATCCTCACCTGCCGCCTTGTTAGATGGAAGAGAGGAAAACAGCAAGACGCAACTCTGCTACTGTATACTTCGCCTCCAATTGGTCAATACTTTCCTGATCTAAATATTGTCTTACAGGTAGTTTCTCGTTTATATAAGATTGTATCTGATCTTCCGTACTCCTACTCTCGGGGGTGTATAAGTTTTCATAATATGAGACAAATTGTCCCATAATTTTTGCAGGTTGGGAGTATAGAATATCATTGGGGCCTTTAATGGATTTAATTAAAGCCATTGCCCGATCGTCAGCAACTTTGTAGACCAGGAGCTTCCCTACTCTATCCCCACATTCATATTGGGAAAGTTTATATTTAAGTATTTTACAACTATTTTTCTCCCTGTGGGAGCTTTTAATAGTTGAACGCAAAGTAACAAGTTTGGTTTCTAATTGAGCAATGTCTTGAATGCTCAGCCCACCAGCCCTAAGATTATCAGCTAATTGTTTTTCAACTTGCAAAATATTAGCGGTTGCCACCGCAGTTTCTTTCCTACGCAATGCGTTTTGTTTAAATACATATTGTTGCGCTAGACCCCTTATTGAGGCTTTGCAGGCATCCCAAACTGACAAAAGAGTAGCAGTATTAATATTGATTTCAATAAATTCTTTTATATGTTCCGTAAGGCCTGCTATAAATACTACATCTGTTAGTAAATATCTAGGGAATGTAAGAGGTCGCTGTTCAAATGGCCTTTGGACTATACAAAAGGTAAAAGGTATAGGTTTATGATCGGATGATATTCTTGGAAAGATCTCCATATGTCCTAATTCAATTAATTCATCTGATGCCCATGCCAGATCTATACGTGAGCATAATTTATGGGGGGATGAATAGTAGGTGTATCCTGGTATACCAGGATGGAGATTCCGCCATACATCTTTTACATTATGTATCCTTGCTAATTCCAGAATTGCAGCCCTGGTTTTACGCATACGTCGGAATATCCCTCTCTTCATCACATCCTGTTCATAATTTAGCACACAATTAAAATCCCCCATCAGAATGAGTTCTCCCTCCCAAGAAAGTAATTCTACATTCAATCAATCAAAAATGCGTGGTTCATCCGTATTCGGCCCATAAATGGCACAAAAAACAAAGTTACAATTTTCTACCCGCATATGCACAATTGCCCATCGACCCCCCTTATCTGCAGCAGTTTTAATCACTTCCGCGGGCAATTGTCGCTTCTTCAAAGCTGCCACTCCACGAATAGAAGCATTTAAAGTAGTACATACCAACCTTTCGTATCCCAATTGGCCCAAAAGTTTCTTATCCTTAAAACATATATGCGTTTCTGTTAACATTACCAAATGTGGATCATACATTTTCAATTCCTCATAGACCAAGCTTCTTTTGTTTTATTATTCAAGCCTGACACATTCCAGGCTAGGCATCTAAAATGCCACATTTTGAATAAATATTAAATCAATACGATCTGACCCTTTCCTTGAATTCGTGCTCATTTCTGGTCTGAAAACTGCCCAGTTACTCTCACTTAGACTTGTCATGTCCTTTTCTGTTTTTTTCCCCTCCTCACCACCCCCCTCCCTCTAGCGCCCCCTTCCCTGCCCTCCACCCCCTGTACCATGTGGAAAAACCCCCTTCACGCAGCTGCTGCCGCTGGATGGGCAGCCACCTGTAGGTGCAGCTGTCTAAAGAACCCTCACCCTCAAATGTATAAATCTTAGACCCCCGAGTACAGTATCAATTAATCAGCACCTTATCGACCACCCTTATATTTCTGAAGGTTTATTCGTCCTAACAACTTTATACAGTAGTACTTTTTGCTAACACCGCCTCAGCTTCCTTAACCTGATTGAGGTAATACGTATGAATTATTGTATGGGCACGCATATCTCTTCAAAATCATCTTCTGAGACACTATCCTGTATGGATATTCCGCCTGGCCTACCACAGTCCCAGAACGCTTCTCTAGCTCTAATTCTGCACACACTGACCGAACAGAGGTACGATGCTCAACAATACTTCTTGCAGTTAAAAGAAGATAATAACAAGATGCAAAATTGTCTACTTGAGGTTAATAGCAAAATGAGTGGCATTACCCAAGAGGTAGAAGAATTACAGCAGAGGGTTGTACTGGTGGAAGAACAGTCAGCAGGTACAGAGCTAAAGTCTGCCTGCCATGACGAAGAGATCCGGGCATTGCAATATAAAATCGAGGATATGGAGAACAGACAGCGAAGGCAGTACCTTAGACTCTTTGGAATTCCAGAGGGTTCAGAAGGCTCAGACCCTTGCACCTACATTGTCAAACTCTTTCAGCGTGCCTTTCCCGACTTGGCGGACCGAGATCAAATGTCACTCAGTTTGTGCACACTAGTTTGTAATAAATAACAATTTAACCACACGTATTATACATCTTCTGCATCATCATTTGCTACTCCAGTAATAGGCCCACAAAAGTGCATTACATTATCATCAGTGCTCACATTAAATCTAGTACTGGAAAGCACGGTAATGTTAATGTACTTTAATCCTGTGGTTCCCTATGACCACAGCCATATACAAAAGGTGTTTCTTGTATTACTGGTAGTTGAGAGTAGGACTCAGGCATTTGATTAAAAAAATTACACTTTGCAATTTATTTGTGTTGAGTAAATCTTGCAGATAGCTTGCAACAATTACCCTGGGTGTAGCTCATGTACACCAGCATTGAAAACCCTTTCTAAACACCTCTTGTTCCACATACTAAACCCATGTTACATGATTTTTACCTTTCATAGGGGCATGCCCTTTTTGAGTCCTTATTTCACCCTATCTGTTCTAATGTTTTAATGTTATTTTATTCACTGCTTCATCACCTCCACCTCCTCTTGCAAGGTGACTACCCCCAAAAAATGATTCATTTGTGTAGCAAGTCAAATCAGTATTCTAATATTACATAACGTCCAAGCTTGGGGACACTTGACAAGAAAACACTTTCAACATCATCCCTTCCAGGGAGTACTGCGTTTTCAATTCGCAATTGAGCTTTACACCGCGTAGGGTTGTGGGTTGCTTCAAAAGCCTACTTACAATGCACAGTGGCAACCGGTTATTTTCTGTCAAATAGTGCTTTTTATCTTTTCTGTTTCTTGGTCTTATTGTGATATATATAGAGAAGCTACGGTATCTTTTTTTTTCACAACACATTTTATTAAGTTTATAACACCCGGTGGGTGAACTCCCCATAAACGGTATACAGACACATGACATAGTGTAGATACAACAGATACTGAAGAGGACCACAACTGAGGATCTATAAAACATTTGATTCAACATCCCGCCCCTCTCGCCTCCCCCCGACCCTGCCCCACACTTCCCACATGGAGCAATAAATACACATACGAACATAAAGGTATGTCCTCCGCCATAGCCAATAAGCACATTAGATTGGGGAGTCATTAATGATTAGTCTCTCAATAGGGACTGGATTCGCTGACTGTGGAAGGATGGGCAGGTCAATACCCCGGTATGTAGCCCACTTTGCTCAGATCTTCCCATACTTCTGCGGGCCACCCCGTGCCTTAAACACTGCCACTTCAGCCAACATACATTTATCTAGGGTCGATTTCCAAATCGCCACCCCGAGGGGAGAGGAAGACTGCCAATGCTGTGTAATGTCATGCTTGGCCAATGTGAGACCCAGGAATAAAAGATGCCTCTTATATTTGTTTCCCCCGATGTCTTCCGTGCCATGAAGACGGTTTAGTTGAGGATCCGCCGGGAGGTCCCAGCACAATACCCGCCCCAGACAAGAAAATACCCCCAAACAAAAGTGTTGTAGTGCAGTGCAGCCCCAGACCGTGCAGAGAAAGGACCCATCATCAGAATTGCAACGAAGGGAGGTAGGGGACTGAATAGCCCCCATCTTCCAGAGCCAAAGGCGGCTGTAATATACTCTGTGAAGATACTTAAACTGAATCAATCTGTATCTAGAGGACACAGCGGCATACCTAAGGCTGGCAAGGGCCTACGTCCAGTCATCATCAGTAAAAATCCGCTTCCCACCTTGCCTGAGCCCAGTGTATGGTTGTCTTGGAGTGCGTAGTTATGGACTGATATAGTTGGAGGATCTTGTGTTCTCCCAGTTCCCCATCAACAGTCTAACATCTAGTGGGTGGAATTCGGGTAAGGACGTAAGGTGCTTTATCAGAGGGGACAGGGCGTGGTGGAGCTGAAGGTATTTGTGGAACTGGGACTTGTGTAAGACAAACTCCTCCTGCAGCCTCTGAAAGGATTGAAGCGTGGGTCCGCATATCACATCACCTACTGTAGATATTCCAATAATATCCCATCTACAGAATCAGGTGAGAGCTGAGATGGGCTGCAGGTGCGTGCCACGCCAAAGAAGAGTTGTGCCCGTCAGCATATCCCACCAGCCCAGAGACCGGGAAACACGCCTCCAGATCTGGATAACTGTGTGGCAGGCTGGTGAAGAGCCTCCAAGGAGGAGTTACTGTATAAGAGATCCAACAGTGGGTATTCCACCAGGACGAGCCGCTCTACCGCATTGGTCAGGTCATTCTGTGTGTTATACCACTATTCATTAATGACTAAGAGCTGAGTCGCCCAATAATACGCCCGTACGTCAGCTGCCGCGATGCCACCACAGTAGGTGGATTGGATACAGGTCGCTAGAGCCACCCGGACTGCCCCTCCCCCCCAGAGGAATCTATTTAGGAGTGCATTGATTTGAAGAAACTACGACGGGGGATAGGATACAGGAAATTTTGCAATTTGTGTAGCAAGCACAGCAGGGACACTATTTTAAATATAACTGATTGGACGTATAGGGACAAGGGAAGGTGGCACCATACCGCAAGATCTGCAGAACCCTCGGTCCAGTGACCCAAGGGTCAGAAAATAGAATAACCTGTTGTCAGCATAGAGTGCTGTCCTATCCGAGCACTCAGGCGATCAGACCAGTCCCCGATAATCTGCATCCAAGCGCACCGACGCAGCCAATGGCTCTATCACTAAAGCGAAAAGAAGAGGAGAGAGGGGGCAACCTGCCTAGTCCCCCTGCGGATGGGGAAGGAGGTAGAGCGGTAACCGGCCACACGGATCGAGGCTGTAATATCTGTGTACAGCAATTTAACATGTAAGGGAAATCAGGGCCCCAGATTAACAGCCTTCATAAGTTTAAGAAGATAGGTCCAACTCAAAGAGTCGAATGCCTTGTCAATGTCAACCTACATGACCGCCGCAGGGCGTCCCAGCCGGTGGGCCTCGGCATCGGCAATGTGAGCGCACCATATGTTATGCCTGGTGGATCGTTGCGGCATAAAGCCAGACTGCTCTGGGTGAACGAGGTCAAGAATGCAGGTGCGGAGGCGATCAGCCAACACCTTCCCCAGTAGTTTCGGCTCGAAGAATAATAAGGATATTGGGTGGTATGAGCCCGGGGCCTCCGGAGGACGCCCGGCTTTAGAAAAACATCAATTTCAGCATGGCGCCAGTCCGGGGGCAAGCTCTCCTGCTCCAGTGCCTGATGCAATGCACCAAGAAGGTGGCGACTGATGGTCCCCATAAGGGGGCGCAAAAAATCATAGGGGAACCCGTTGGGGGCCGATGCACGGCCTGGATGAGTGTTGAGGAGGGCCGCCTGCAGCTCCTCCAAAGGGATGGGCTTGTCGATAGCATCTCGTTGCTCATCAGAGAGGCGCTTTGGAGGAATATCTACAATAAAAGCGTCTATAAGCAAATTTAGCGAGTCTCTCACGATCACCGTATAGGGTGGCATAGAAATCAGCAAAGGCCTGCATCACTGCCTCTGGGGAGGCGCACATGTCACCAGAAGGGGACCTCAATAAAGGAACTTGTGTTGGAGAATCCCTTGCTTGACATAGTCTGTGGAGCATCTGACTGGATTTATCACCCCACTGATATATCCTGTGCTGAGTTGCCAGCCAGACTTCCTTGGCATTGTCCGTAAGCAACTGGTGCAGCTGTTGTTGGACATGGAGCAGGTTGAAGCGGGCACCGGTAGTGGAGCCCTCCACCAACGAGGCCTGAAGAGCAAGCTGTCTATCTTCTAGGTCTTGAATCTGTGCCAGGCGGCACCTCTTCTCCCCTGTACGATAGCTAATATCAGCCCCACGTATCGTAGGCTTAAAGGCTTTCCACAGTATTATCCAGGATTGAGTGGACGCTGTGTTAAAAGCAAAGTAATCTGCCGTGGCTCAATGGAGCATTTCCTGATACCCGGAATCTCTGAGCAACCAAGGAGAAATGCGCTAGCGATATGAGGGATGACTGGTCTGCAGGCGGAGTTTGAGCTGTATAGGTGAGTGATCAGACAAGCCACGTGGAAAATTAGAGGTATTGACACCCGATGTAGGCAACTACATGGGAAAAACATGTAATCTAGGCATGAGTTGGTGGGGTGTACGGATGATGCATATGTAAATCCAGCCTCAGAGGGATGAAAGGCCCGCTAGGTGTCCACCCAACCCAAAGTATGTGCCAAGATGTTAAGTTTAGACCTAGGGGAAGGGATGGTCAGAGGTCGTCCCCGCCACCTGTACGTGGGAGCCATGATGTCGTTCCAGTCCACACCGAGGATAGTCAAGCCATCTGGGAATTCCCCTCCAGGGTTGTATCAGTCTGTCTACAAACGTCTGACAGAGAAGAGGTGGGCATCTATGCTCCCAATTGTTATCTGTTCCCCAGCCAAAGTGCCTGAAACGGCCGTAAAATGGCCACCCGGGTCGGACCAGTGCTGAGTGGCCTGAAATGGAACTCTGCGGTGAATAGGTATGGCTGTACTGCGTGCCCCCCTGGAGAAGCCGGAGTGGTATACCGTGGCATATCCATAGCGGGGAAGACTCAGGCCTTGTTGCCTAGCATATGGGTTTCTTGCAGTAGCAAGACATCTGCTGAGTAATGCTTTGCTAAGTGCAGTACAACCCCTTGTTTAATCATTATTCAACAAGCCCCATACATTCCAGGACACTATTTTGAGGTCTCCTAGGAGAGTGCCATTAGCTGTGTGTGTCATGAGCCATTGGTGGGGTATAGCGCAGGGTACAATGCAGACATGTGGGACTTTGTGGTACAGCATAAAGAACAACAGTGACACAAACATCAAATTCCCCCCAGCCCCTCCCTCCTCCCCCTAACCTCTATACATCCTAAAACACGGAGTACCTGTCACGGAGGAATCTCGTCCTTGCCCCCAAACGTGAAGACCCTGGCAGACCCTCCAATTGATCCCCTCTTCCCAACATTACCCATGAGAACTCAAACCAAGGAAGGCCTTTTAGGTCCACTCCCTCCAGGGAAAGAGCAAAGGTCCCTTATTCGTGGTATGCTATCTTTTAAATGTTTTTGGTATTTGCCTGCTTCCCCTTATTCATTTTCCATTCAGAAAGGAAAATAAGCCACCTGACATAACTATGCATGCGAGTCAGTGTAGAAGAAGTGGCTGTCTCTATTGTTTCTTTTTCAGACTCTCCATTTAATTATTGATTTACTGCATTTACAACATAATTCTCCATATGCTGAATCATTGTAGATGTCAACATAAAGATACATCTAGAGCAAACAAGTCAAAAGTTACTAAAAGTGGTGCTGTAAAATAGTAGACCATTTTTTAGGTTTTGCCTACACAGCGCTTGCGCTGTGCTTGAGAAATCTATTGTTTTTAATAAAAACTTAAAAGAGATTAACATGACTCCTCCTCTCTTTTCTGGCTTCTCATTGGATCCTGTACGTGCCACTTACCTTTCCTCCATTTCTTTTGGATGTAGCGTACTTTCTTGCAGTTACCAATTCTTGTTCCTCGTCTGCTTCTCTTATCAGTTTCCCGCCGCTGAAATACTGTCAACATCCGATTTGTTGGAACTATATTTTCATAAACTTTTGCCTTTTACTCTTGCAGCATATTTATATTACAATGTATCATCTGGAGAGCTTAAGTGATTTGCATAGAATCACAGGATGTTGAGCTGCGCCACCGAAACTCGATCACGGATCCCAAGCTCTCGAGTCGCCAGCTCTAGCAACTATGCCACATCCTCTCCACTCCCATGTTATCTGTCAGGGCGCTCTTTCCTTCTCCCAGACGATGATTGATAAAAACAGATCTTTATTTGTTACATAGGCGAGCCCACACGTTAACAATGCTTGCTTTTCTTTGTCACACTGTTTTGAGATGTTTGGGACCACTGAAATAATGTAATTCTGTAGACAGACTTTCCATTTAATTATTGATTTACTGCAATTACCACATAATTCACCATATGCTACATCATTTTAGATGTCAGCAAAGAAATATATCTAGCGCAAACAGGTCAAAAGGTACTAAAAAGTTGTCAAAAGTGGTGCTGTAAAATAGTAGACCATTTGCAAAGGATAACTGGTTACCTTTTAGTTGCTGGCATACTGGCACTGATGAGGTAAAAGCTTTGCCCAAAGAGTATTCATTTGAGTTAAAAAAAAAAAGAAATAAAGAAGTAATAACAGCATAGAATGTGCCACATCATGTTGCAAACTCTTTCAAGGTTTCGGTCCATCAAACCCATGCTCTCCACCTCTTCTTAGGTCGTCTTCTGCATTGACAGGTCCTCCCTCTTAATTTGTCTATGGTCTGCTCTTCCCTTCTTTCTATCTCCCACACACTCTTACTGCTCCTCTATCTTCAGTACATTCACGACTTCCTGCACAAACTACCTATCCCCCTCTATCTTCCTTTTTACCTATTCTGTTCAGCTCTCGCCCCTATCTATTCACCTTGCCACTTAATTCCACCTCAGAAGTATACTCCACACCACAAAATCCAGTCCCTCACCATTCCACAACTACCAATTCCAATACAACCCACATAATCCCAACTCACACCATATACATCCACTGCACTCCAAACCAAAACCCATAGGTAAAATACATTTTCATTTTCAACACCAATAACTCTAAATCTCGCAAATGCAAGACCTATTGTATTGCAAATGCCTGTTTATGTTTTCTTTTTCTGAGCTTTTGGCAAATGCAGAGTACAACAAGTGGGACAGGATCCAGTATGAACAAGTATTTCCAAAGCTGATAGGTCTGATTTGAATTTCTAGTTACAAGCCAGGCCTATTGGCGCTGGCAATGCTTCTTTTAAAAAAGCGAGGCCAGCTGACTTTGCCAGTGCTCCTGTTTACATGATCATTAGCATTCCTACCAGCTCTGTTACATTCATGTTTGCTAGCACTTCCAAAACAGAGTAACATAAAATCCTCACTAATATACTTTTCTAAAATCATACATGCCTTTTTTTTGTCACATGGACAGTGAGCAGATGTATCTTCTCATTTGTGCAGTTTCAAGTGCCTTTTCCTGTAAAGTGCTGTGGCTATTTTGTTCATGTCCGTGGAGTATCTCATCCCGCTAATGATTATTCGTCATTACAAGCCTGGAATGCATTGCTGTTCTATTTATTCTCGAGACGTTCAATTTAGGCAACCATTTCCCGGTAAATCCTGTGGTTTACCAATAAATTCCCAGAATTTGCAACAGCGACGCTCAATGTTTGGAAGCTCAGAAACTGTGCCTTATTTGCAGTAGTCATGTTAAATTCTGAATCTGATTTGGGGATGTAATGTAAAGGATTTAAAACGACAGTGCATATAACCCCGTTCTGTTTCTGATTAGTTCTTGGTAAAGCCAGTACAGTGAACAGTTTACCAAAGATGATCAGATAAAAGGAACATTAGTCCATCTTTGTCAATATACAAGTGACACAAAATGCCTTCTGACAGGAAACATAAAGGGTGGTCAAGCCACTGGAAGAACGTCTCACTTTCTAGGCACTTTGCATAATCCATCCATCCACAATTAAAAAGCGTGTCTTGTCAGATATCGATCTTCTTTCAGGCACCAGTGATCGACGTTGTTCATTAGCTCTTCTTCTGTGTTTAAAAAAGCCTGCTACAGCTGATATGAAACTCTTTAAAGCAGCAACAGGGTGAGAAATGCACTTGTCAGTTACTTCTCTGCAAGGAAAGCAGCAAACACCTATCCACACCTATGGACAATTATTGATTTTGTTAATTAGCCGGTGCTTCAATCTGACTATCAAATCAATGTTGCATCTCAGGTTGTTCCCACCTCTTGACGTATATGAAAGCAGTTCAACAATAGAAGACTAATATGTACCTAAAGACTTGCAGTCCTAATGACCATGAATTCATGCATAGGTAAAGCGATCTAAACAAGCAGCAGAAAATCACAAAACTGATACAAAGGAAACAAGCATTGGCAAAGGCAATAGGTCTCACCTATTGGCGAGGTTTAGCTTTAGGCAATTGGGTGGATAACAAGACGATTAAAAAGAATGATGCAATATTGCATCCTTTTTTGGTCTTTTCAGTGAATATATCCACACGCTGAGCAAATTTACTCTCTCAAAAGACCCAAAATATAAAATAACATGATTAAAGTGGGACAAAATTGAGTAAAACATGTTGATCAGAACCAACAAAGCATGTGCCCAGACCTAGAGTTCATGAAAATACACTAAAAACTGTGGACCCGATTCACAGAACTAACTTAAGACAAAATCCTAAACTTACTACCATTTTGGTATTCACAGAAGGCACTTACTCATTTTGGTATTCACAGAAGGCACTTACTCATTTCGTATTCACAGAAGTTAGGAGTCCTAATTTTGGACTCCTAAATGCCTTCTGTGAATACCGAAAGTCTTAAAGTTAGTATTATTCTCAGTTTAGGAGTTATAAAGTTAGGACTCCTAACTTTACTACAAGAGGGGCTGCCTCTTAGCATCTTCCCTTGCCCAAAAGCAATGCAGACTCCCGCAGGAGGCAGTGAGCCGGCAGGGACCGTGGGGGAATTGGGGTTCCATTCACCTCCCAACTTAAGGGCAGGCCCCGGGGACGGGTCCCTGGGGCTAGAAGAGGCCCAGGAGTGGGGCCACTCTGCCTCCCTCTCCTTTAATTAAAATTAAAAAAATGAAAAATGGAAGGCCGGACCCGGGGGATGGGGTCCCCGGGATCATATTTGGCCTGGGGAGGGGGGCCACGCAGCCCCCCTCCAAAAAATATAAATTAAAAAAAGAAGGCTAGCCAGGCCTCGGGGGGATAGGATCCCTGGGGCCATAATTGCCTGCGGCCCCCCTCCCCAATTTGGTTGAAAAAAAAACAACCAGGCTGCCAGGCCCCGGGGAAGTGGCCATGGGAAGGGGGGCCACCCGGCCCCCATACAATAAAATAAAAAATATTGTAAAAAGAAACCGGCAATTCGCCGGAGACCCTGCCCCCTCACTGTATGACTCTGCAAACTCGCCCCCTGGCGCGTTCTAACT
This sequence comes from Lissotriton helveticus, assembly GCF_964261635.1. Lineage (NCBI taxonomy): Eukaryota > Metazoa > Chordata > Amphibia > Caudata > Salamandridae > Lissotriton > Lissotriton helveticus. The sequence goes on from NC_136063.1 coordinate 665,786,577, forward strand.
TGGGGAATTAAGTTCCCTTGAATACTAAGGGTCCCTGGAGGCTAACTAGCTGACCAGGTACCCCCTGTAAGCGCCACACAGCTGGATTGCAGAGAGGTGGCCCGAGGCCACACCCCTTTTTACACCACTCTGCAAACATGCCGCTTGGCGCACTGCTGGTGGGGCGATGAGGTCCTCTTGTGTCCTGAGGACCTCGGGACACAAGTCGACTTGATACCCCGAGCAGCAGTGTGCCAGGAGCCGACTTTGCAGAGTGGTGTAAAAAGGGGCCGTAGCCTTGGATCACTCTCAGCAATCCAGGTGTGTGGTGCTTACTGGAGGTACCTGGTAGGCTAGTTGTCCCGCAGGGACCCTCGGGAATGAAGGGGACTTAATACCCAAACTTAGAACATGCCAGGAGGCACGTTTACAGAGTGGTGGAGAAAGGGGGCATTGCCTTTGTCCACCTCTCAGCAATCCCACTACGTGGGGCTTACTGGAGGTTAGAGGTAGGCTAGTTGGCCCCTAAAGGACCCCCAGCAGCGAAGGGGACTTCAATCTCCATCCAAGAGCACACCAGGGAGCTCATTTGCAGAGTGGTGGGCAAAGAGGGAGTGGCCTGCTATGAGAACTTAGCAATCCTGCTGTGTGGGACTTACTGGAAGCAATAGGAGCGGTAGTTGCCCCCCAAGGATGTCTTTGGGGGCCAACTACCCCTCTCGTTACCTCCAGTAATTCCCGCACAGTGGGATTGCTAAGACATCTACGGAGGCCATGGCCCCCTTTCTCCACCACTCTGCAAACGCAGCTCCTGGCAGACTACGGGATGGGGGATGAAGTCCAATTTTCTCCTGAGGGACTTTGGGGGCCAAGAAGCCCTCCTGGTACCTCCTGTAAGTCCTACGCAGCGGAATATCTGAGCGCTGGTCGGAGGCCCAGCACCCTTTCTCCACCACTCTGCAAACATGACTACCAGTTAACCCCTTCGCTGCTAGTCCTTTTCCCCTCCTGTGCTAAGTCTTTTTTGGCTATTTGAGGTAGTGCGTGCTTAGGCCCCTGTAACCTTTTGACCACATAAGGTATCCACGTCATTGTTTAGTCCTTTTCTTCCAACATCATGTGGATTCTAAAGGTACCCAGGGTTTGTGGATTCCCTTGGAGGTGTCCCAGAAATTAGCAAAATACAGTGAAAGTTTTTTTTTTTTTTAAATGGGAAAAACGGGCTGCAAAGGAAGGCCTCTGGGTTTTTCCCTGCAAATGTTATCAAAAAACGGTTTGTGAGGCTGAAATCACCATTTTTCCAGCTTTTAGGGAATGACAGTCTTTTGTCAGAGAACCAAAATTTTTCACAAAGTTTTGGCATTTTTCTGGGACATAGCCTATTTTTGCTATTTTTAGTGCTTCCAACCTCCTTCCAGTTCATGGTAAAAATGAAAGCAACAATGGATCCTGGAAAGCTATACATTTTATTAAAGTAGACAAAATTCTGAATTCAGAAAGGGTTCATTTGCCTAAATCCATGAAGTTTTTTTAATGGAAACTAACAGTTAAATATTGGAAAAAATAAAAATTAGTTGAAAAAAACAGCCTTTTGTGTCAACGTTTTCACCTGTAACGTCTTATAACTATGACAGCTCTTTGCAAGCAATATACCGTTACAGGACCTTCCTGGTTGTGGGGATATATAGGACTTGTAGGTTCACCAAGAACCCGACGAACCCAGAGCCAAAAACTGCGCAGCAACTTGCAATGGAATTTTATTATGTACCGGGTTTAGAGCAATTATTCTTGGAAAATGTATACATGGAAAAATCGGTATGAAAGACACCTATGTATTTCTGAAATGGGTACAAATTATAGAGTTTAGAAACAGTACATATTTTCACATTTTCAAAATTGGGAATACTCATACTAGCATGAAAATTATTGGTCATTTTTCCAAATGACTTCTTTTGTACACAATGTCTTTCATTTGGAAGGCAGAAATGCATCAAAACTCAACAGTTGATAACAGTTGCTTTACAAATCTGAATTACCCTAAGTCTCCCGATAAAAATGGTACCTCACTTGTGTGGGTCAGCCTTATGCCTGCGACAGGAAATGGCGCAAAACACGACGTGGTCACAGCTCAATTTTCGCAGTGAAAAATGACCCTTTTTTTGGCAGAGTGCCTAGCTGTAGTTTTTGTACCCTAGCTCGGCCGGCACCTAGGGAAACCTAGCAAACCTATACATTTTTAAAAAGTAGACACTCTGGGAAATCCAGGATGGGGTGACTTGACTGCATCTCACCAGGTTCTGTTACCCAGAATCCCTTTTAAACATAAAAAATTGACAAACAAAAACACATTTTCCTCACATTTCTGTGGTGGAAAGTTCTGGAATCTGGGTGGATCAACAATTTTCTACCCACCCCGCGTTCCCCAAAGTCTTCTAAGAAAAATGGGACCTCACTTGCGTGGGTCGGCCTAGTGCCTGCAACAAGAAACGGCGCAAAACGCAACCTGGTCGCACCTCAATTTCGCAGTGAAAAATGACCCTTTTTTGGCAATGTGCCTACCTGTAGTTTTTGAACCCTAGCTCTGCCGGCACCTAGGGAAACCTAGCAAACCTATACATTTCTGGAAACTAGACACACAGGGAAATTCAGGATGGGGTGACTCGACTGCCTCCCAACAGGTTCTGTTACCCAGAACCCCTTGCAAACCTAAAAAACTTGACCAAAAAAAGCATTTTCCTCACATTTCTGTGGTGGAAAGTTCTGGAATCTGCGTGAATCAACAACCTTCTACCCACCCCGCTTTCCCCAAAGTCTTCTGAGAAAAATGGTACCTCACTTGCGTGGGTCAGCCTAGTGGCTGCGACAGGAAACGGCGCAAAACGCAATGTGGTCGTACCTCATTTTCGCAGTGAATAATGACCCTTTTTTGGCAAAGTGCCTTCCTGTAGTTTTTTAACCCTAGCTCTGCCAGAACCTACAGAAACCTAGTAAACCTATACATTTTTGAAAACTAGACACCCAGGGAAATTCAGGATGGGGTGACTCGACTGCCTCCCACCAGGTTTTGTTACCCAGAATGCCTTGCAAACCTACAAAATTGACAAACAAAATGCATTTTCCTCACATTCTGTGGTGGAAAGTTCTGGAATCTGCATGGATCAACAAATGTCTACCCACCCTGCGTTGCCCAAAGTATTCTGAGAAAAATGGTACCTCACGTGCGTGGTCAGCCTAGTGCCTGCGACAGGTAACGGCACAAAACGCAACATGGTCGCACCTCAATTTCGCAGTGAAAAATTGCCCTTTTTTGGCAAAGTGCCTACCTGTAGTTTTTGAACCCTAGCTCTGCCGGCACCGAGGGAAACCTAGCAAACCTATACATTTTTGGAAACTAGACACCCAGGGGAATTCAGGATGGGGTGACTCGACTGCCTCCCACCAGGTTCTGTTACCCAGAATACCTTGCAAACCTAAAAAATTGACAAAAAAGCGCATTTGGTTTTGACATAGGCGACTTCAAAATTGCCTATGTCAAAACCACCAGCTTTTGCAAGGGGGGTCACCTGGGTTTTTGGCCCTGTGCTAGATGGCCATCTAGAGAAACCTACCAAACCCACACATTTCTGCAAAGTAGACACCCGGGGGCTTCCAAGGAGGTATGGCTTGCATGGATCCTCCAACGTTCCTTTACCCAGAATCCCTTGCAAACCTCAATTTTAGCTGAAAAGATCTTTTTTTTCACACATTTTTGTGTGGGAAAGCGTGGCATCACTGGGCTCACACACATTTCCTCCCACCCAGCGTTCCCCCAGGTCTCCCGATAAAAATGGTACCTCACTTGCATGGGTGGCTCAAGGACCCGCAACAGGCAAGGGCCCAAAATGAACCTACCTAACCCACACATTTCTGGAAACTAGACATCCGGGGAGTCCAGCGAGGGATGGCTTGCGTGGGTCCCTCATCATTCTCCTACCCAGAATCCACTGCAAACCTCAAATTTTGCTAAAAAATTCACTTTTTTCTCACATTTCTGTGTGGTAAAGTTGTGGAATCTGCGTGGATCCTCAAATTTCATCCCACCCAGCGTTCCCCAAGGTCTCCTGATAAAAATGGTACCTCACTTTCGTGGGTAGGCATAGTGGCTGCAACAGGAAAAGGCCCAAATCGTACGGTGGAGACTTTAAAATTACCTATAGCAAAGCTACCTGTTTTTTTGGGGGGGGGGCACGTGAGGTTTTTGCCCCGGGCTCGGTGGCCATCTTGGGAAACTACCAAACCCATAATTTCTGAAAACTAGACACCTCACTGGACTCCCCCGGGTGTCTAGTTTCCAGAAATGTGTGGGTTAGGTAGGTTTCCCTAGATGGCCGCCGAGCCCCGGGCCAAAAACTCATGGGAACCCACTTGCAAAACCAGGTTGGTTTGTGATAGGTAATTTTGATGTCGCCTCAATAGGTTTTGGGCCCTTGCCTGTTGCGGGACCTTGAGCCACCCACGCAAGTGAGATAACATTTTTATCGGGAGACCTGGGGGAACGCTGGGTGGGAGGAAATGTGTGTGAGCCCAGTGATGCCACGCTTTCCCACACAAAAATGTGTGAAAAATCAGATTTTTTCAGCTAGAATTGAGGATTGCAAGGGATTCTGGATAAAGGAACGTTGGAGGATCCACGCAAGCCATACCTCCTTTGAAGCCCCCGGGTGTCTACTTTCCAGAAATGTGTGGGTTTGGTAGGTTTCCCTAGATGGCCACCAAGCAAGGAGTGAAAAACCCATGTGACCCCCCCCCAGCAAAACCAAATAGTTTTGACAAAATTAGTAGTTTTGTTCTGAAGCATGACAATTTGGGCGCAATATTGCAAGAAAAATATGACAGACATTGTGAGTTTTGCAGGATATTGTGGATAAAATAACTTTTTAGATTTCACCAGAGAGACATCACCATGTACTCCCATGGGTTTTCAACAATATCTACAATTGGAAGGTTATTCGTAGGTGGAATGTACTCCTTGGCAGAGAGACTAAAAAGACCAAGATCCCTGCACAACCATCTATTCCTCAAACACACACACATACTGGTTGGATTTGGCACGAGGGCGAGTGATGGTTCAGTATATACAATTTTATTAACAAGAGATTTCACAAAAATGAATTGCACTGTCAATTACATGGACAAAAAAACTGAACCAATGACTCGCAGCTCGTGAGCTGTAAAGCCACTTCAAGGCACCAACCGCTTTACAGGCCATTCACACACCTTTCATACCTGATACACAAAAGACCATTCACACCACCAGGCACGAAAGCAACACATCACAACATTAAAAAAATAGGGACAAGGTGCACCCTGCTTAAAAAAAAAACCAATTACTACACAGCCAATAAGTCCTCAAACACACACACATACTGGTTGGATTTGGCACGAGGGTGAGTGATGGTTCAGTATATACAATTGTATTAGCAAGTGATTTCACAAAAAATGAAATACACTGTTAATATTGAAAGGACGAGAAACTGAACCATTGACTCACAGCTCGTGAGCTGTAAGCACGACAAGGCACCAACCTCTTTACAGGCCATTCATACACCTTTCATACGTGTGACACATACAAAACATTCACACCGCCAGCCGCGGACCCATCAAATTACTAAACTTCCACCAGCAGACAGCGCCATTCAAGGGCCCATCACTTTCACACGCCCACATTCCTGACACAGCAACTACACAAACTCATGGATTGCATCGAGTGGCGCTCAGCTAGCACTGTGTGTAGTGACCAGCATTAAGTCACTTCTCACACACCACCAGCCGAGCGCCAGTCCACGCACACCACCAGCCAAACACCAGACCACGCACACCGCCAGCCAAGAACCAGACCACGCACACCGCCAGCCAAGCACCAGTCCACACACACCGCCAGCGAAACGCAAGTCCACGCACACTGCTAGGCAAATGCCAGTCCATGCACACCGCCAGTCAAGCGCCACTCGACGCATCCCGCCAGTCAACGCCACTCCACGCACACCACCAGCCAAGCACCAGTCCAGACACACCACCAGCCAAGCAACAATCCAAACACACCACCAGGCAAGCGCCATTCCACACACACCGCCAGCCAAGCACCAGTACAGGCACACCACCAGCCAAGCACCAATCCAAACACACCACCAGGCAAGCGCAAGACAACGCACACCGCCAGCCAGGCAACAGTCCACACATACCACCAGCCAAGCACCAGTCCAGATACACCGCCAGCCAAGCGCCAGACCACGCACACCGCCAGACAATCGCCACTACACACAAACCAACATCATATTTTAGAATTTTTTTAATATAAATAAAAAAACACAAACAAATTGCAAATTGATACAAATCTACTAACACAACAACTAAAACTAAATACACTACACAAATGGCAACTTTGAAACTGAACATTAAGTATTAAAGAATAGAGGCCAGGCAGTTCACTTTACCACTCATGGATGCTCCCAAAAATTCTTTTGCGTGTGGTACATTCTAAAACAAGTAGGTACGCACAGCCCAGGGTTAGAAGGACAGTCGGGGCAGTACATATGAACCTCCTTCCGCAAACCTCTTCGCCAACAGACTCTACATCTCCGACTGGGAAAGTCTTTTAAGGCTGTAGGAGGAATTTGATCAGGAAAGTGGCGATCTTTCAATGTGGCAACATCCTCCACCACTTCCACTAAAACAAGGCTGCCGTTTACAGACTCCTGAAACTTTACAAAAGTCATCTTTGACTGAGGACAAGATTGCTGGAACACAACAAAAGCATTAAAGGTTGCCAAGTGGAAAAGATGGATAGCCAACTTCTTGTACCAAATGTAAGCCTTACGAAGAGCAGCATACGGTTCCAACCTCTGATCTACTCTGTCAAGACCACCCATGTGCCTATTATAGTCTAAAATGCACACAGGTTTGCACGCTTCTGCAACCTGACCCCAAACAGTCACCGGTTCAGTGCTTTCATCATGTATGGTAGTCAACATGTAGACATCTCTCCTGTCTGAAAACCTCACAGCTAGAAGCTCCTCGCAACGCAATGCACTGCACTGTCCCCGGGCAAGTTTTTGACAAACAAGTTCTTTTGGGAAACCTTTACGGTTAGAGCGGATTGTGCCACAAGCAACAGTGTCCACTTTGGCCAATTCCCTGAACAACCGCACACCAGTGTAGAAGTTATCTACATATAAATGATGGCCTTTGTTAAATAATCCTCTACCAAGTTCCCACACAATTTTCTCAGTCACTCCAAAAGTGGATGGACAACCAGGGGGTTAATCCTAGATTCCTTACCGGTGTACACCCTGAAATTAAAGACATATCCAGTGCGACTGTCACACAGCATATACAGCTTAATTCCATAGCGTGCCCTCTTACTAGGCATGTATTGCCTAAAAACCAACCGGCCCTTGAACCACACCAAAGACTCATCCACTGCAATTTCTTTCCCAGGAGCACAGATCTCAGAAAATCGATCAACAAAGTGATCAATGACAGACCGAATCTTGAAAAGACGGTCACAATCAGGGTGATCTCTTGGCAAAGCTAAACCATTATCGACAAAATGCAGCATCCGAAGCAGAAGAAAATACCTATCACGACTCATGACTGCCGGAAATATAGCAGTTGCCATCAAGGGACTAGTAGACCAATATGAAGCCATTAATGGCTTCCTAAGCAAGCCCATCAAAAAAGTTAAACCCAAGAACTTCTTCATCTCTTCCAGATTTGTGGGAGTCCACCGGGTAGCTCTAGCATGGGGCTTAAGGCTGACACTGTTCTCCCTCAAAAATTGTTCTGCATACAAATTAGTCTGCTCTACAATCTCAGCCAAAAACACATCATCTATAAACAACTGAAAAAAATCAATCGGCAAAAATTTTTCAGTGTTCACCTTACACCCTGGAACACCAGTAAATTCATGCAATGCCGGCTGCACCATGCCTGGGGCAAGCCAGAGGTCAGAACTTTCAACGGGAAGTCTTTCAGCCCCAGGCTGCCGCCCAGCTGCCTCTTGTCTCACTATACTAACGGGAAGTCTAGGAGCCCCAGGCTGCAGCCCAGATGCCTCTTGCCACACTATCGGCACAGCAATGTCCTCCTCAAACACAGGCACTTCATCCACACCAAAAGTAGCTTCATCAGCACTCAGATTATCTTCATCATCAGATGATGCCATGTTGAGAGAAAACTCACTACCTGAATCTTCACCTCCCACCTCTGCCTCAGAATCAGAGTCAGTCTCTGGACCAGGGTCAGAGGAAGAATCAAAAAGCATTACAACAACTTGCTGAGCAGTAATCCGACGGCTAGCCACTATCCTTACTAAGAAAGGAGACTGCACAAACAACTCAACAACCAACACTGTGCAAAGTAAATAAACAAATGTAAGCCTTTATCACAAAGATCTATATAATGAAAAAATATACAATTCACTTACAAGAGACAGCTACACTCACCAGCACCTACTCTTAAAAGACACAGCAAATAGTCAATGATATCCCACTAGAAAGAAGAAAAAAAAACATAAATCTACAGAAAACAAAATACACATCAAGCACAAATGCAAAACATATTTTACAATCACAAAAAACAAAAAACAAACATACTCGTATTATTACACACTTTGCAAAAAAAAGTTTACATTGAAATTGTACAAAAAAGGTCTCTTACCAAACACATGCAACTACACAAACATCAGAATCACCAGTAACGAAACACTGCAACAGTCTAAAGAGCAAAAGCCTTGAACAAGAACAAAAAAGGAGAAAATAAAACATTACACTTTACAAGAAAAAAAACAATACACATTATAACAGGTTATGTCACAGGCTATGTCACAAATGGGGGCAGAAAGGGCTGATTACACTTAAACAAATATATGTCCCCTGGAAGAAAGCACAATCTTCATTTTTACATCCCTGGCACTAGTGGGCTGGGGCCAGAAACGGCCCAAAAATCAGGCTGTCTGTCCCCAGGGGGCACAGAATATAATTTTTTAAACAATTGTGCCCCCAAGAAGCGACCCTTGACATAGGGGTAGCTTCCATTTAAAAATAAAAGAATTCCCTGGTGTCTAGTGGGGGTTTTCTATCCCCCTGGGGGCAGAAAGGTCAAATAAAAAAAATGATCTACACCCACAGGGGGCAGAATATATTTTTAAAAAAATGTGGGCCCAAGGAAGCGACCCTTGCCCAAGGGGCCGCTTCCAATGTAACTAAAAACAATTCCCTGGCTCTAGTGGGCTTTTCTGCCCCCCCCTGGGTGCAGGAACGCCAACAAAATGAGGCTGTCTGTCCCCATGGGGGGTGGGGGGGCAGAATATAAATCTTTTTAAATTTGGGCCCCCTTGAAGCAACCCTTGCCCAGGGGGTCGCTTCCATTTCAAAATAAAAGATTTCCCTGGTGTCTAGTGGGGTTTTCTGCCCCCTGAGGGCAGAAAGGCCAAATTAAGACACTGCTCTGCCCCCAGAGGGGGCAGAATATACTTTTAAACAAATATGGGCCCAAGGAAGCGACCCTTGCCCAAGGGGTCCCTTCCAATTTTAAGACTAACAAAATCCCTGGCTCTAGTGGGCTTCTCTACCCCCCTGGGTCCAGAATCAGCCAAACAAGCAGCCGATCTGCCCCCGGGGGGGGGGGGCAGAAAAGTCTGAAATATTTGTTTGCCCCCAGGAAGCGACCCTTGCCCAAGGGGTCGCTTCCTTTACACAAAAAAACAATCACTGGTGTCTAGTGGGCTTTTCTACCCCCCCCCGGGTCCAGGATCGGCAAAAAAAACACCCGATCTGCCCCCAAGGAGGAGGGGGGGCAGAAAAGTCTGAAAATGATTTTGCCCCCCTGGAAGCGACCCTTGCCCAAGGGGTCGCTTCCTTTTCACAAAAAAATGATCCCTGGTGTCTAGTGGGGGCATTTCTGGTGCACGATCGCGACGCTGTGCACGATCGTGCACCAGGAATGCCCTGCATTGGGACATCAGGGGAGAGGAAACACTGTTTCCTCCCCCGATGCCTCAAGGCAGCGAGAAAAGCCCCCCACTGGAGAGCCAAAACCTACCTGCTCTCCCTGGACGCGCTGGAAACAAATGGCTTCCAGCGCGTCCAGCGCTTCCTGATGACGTTGGCGCATGCTGTGCGCGCTGACGTCATCAGGATGCGTGGGAAGGCCCGGGGGTGGTAGCGGAAACTCTTCCACTGCCATCCCTGCTTAAAAAACGAAGATCGATGCCCCGGGGGGGGAGCGGCCGCGCACCCCCCGGGGGCTGTGATGATGACTGAGCGGTTCCGTCATCAGCACAGCCCAACCGATGCTGATGACGGAACCGCTCCGTCATCAGCATCGAAGGGGTTAAAGAAGTGCTTGCAATGTAATAGGTTTTGCATTTGCGAGAATTAGAACTATTGGAGTTGTAAATGCAAACATTTTTTACTAATGTTTTTTGGAGTGGAGTTGATGTACTTTGTGTGTAGTGGAATTATGTGGTATGTTGTGCAGTAAAATTATGTGGATAGAAAGTTTGTGGTATTTAGTGTATAGGAATTATGTAGAGTGGGATTATGTGTATGGAGATTAATTATGTTTTATGGTAGTCTGTGTTGAGAAGCGGTAACCTCGGGTTTAGTCTTCCTCATTTCCATAGAAGCTCAACTATGAACTCAGTGACACAAATTACAGGAATCACTGACGAGCACTTGTGGACCTAGTCAGAGGTATGAGTAGGGCCACCTGAATTATGTGAGTGTTTGGCTGCACTGACTTTCACACAGTTATACCTTTTCTGCATTAGCCACATAATTCATCATCTGCTCTCTAATATGCAGATTTGAACAAAAAAAGCCTTGTTTCTAGCTCAAACGGCTCAAATGTTACCAAAAATGCAGCCACAAGTGTTACAGTGTTGTGGAAGGGTCTTTGCAAACCTAGAATCGTCACCTGTTACTTATTGCTAAATATGGGTGTTCAATTGGTACTCATGGTGGGCAAGCCACTCTTGCTTCCTTCTACAGCTCTCTTGCCTCTATCTGTATTTCTGTTGCTTCTTTCGGCACATTTCTTTCTTTTTCTGAAGTTCTCTTGCCTCTTTCTGCAAATCTCTTCTACTTTCTGCAACTCTCTTCCCCTTTTCCGCACCCTTTGTCCCTCTTGCTGCACATCTCTTACCTTTCTGTACCCCTCTTATGTCTTTCTGCACCCTTTTTGCCTATTTCCGCACCTCTGTTCCTTCTTTCTGCACCTCTTTTGTTTTTTTCTGCACCTGACTTGCTTCTTTTTGCACCCCTCTTGCCTCTCTCTTCACCTCTATTCCCTCATTCTGCACTTCTGTTGCTTCTTTCTGCACTTATCTTGCTACTTTCTGCACCTTACTTGCCTCTTAATGCACCTCTATTGACTCTTTCTGCAGCCCTCTTGCCTCCTTTTGCACTTCAATTACCTCTTTCCTGTTTCTGCACCCCTTGTGCCTCTTTCAGCACCTCATTTGCTTCTTCCTGCCGTTCTCTTCCTCAATCTGCACCCCACTTGCCTCTTTTTCCACCTCTGTTGGTTCTTTCTGCACCTCTTTTGCTTCATTCTGTACCGTACTTCCCTCTTTCTGCACCTCTGTTGGTTCTGTCTGCACTGCTCTGGCATCTTCCTGCTCCTCTGTTCTAAATTTCTGCATCTCTCTTGCCTTTGTCCGCACCCCTCTTGCCTCTTTCTGCACCTCTCTTGCCTCTTTCTGTACCTCTGTTGCCTTTTTTTGCACTTTTCTTGCTCTTTCTGCACCCTTTGCAGCTCTTTCAGCACCCATCTTCCCACTTTGTGCAACTCTCTAGCCTCTTTCTACAACTCTCTTCCTTTTTTCTGCACCACTCTTGCCTCTTTTTGTACCTCTGTTGCTTCTTCCTGTACCTCTCTTGCCTCTTTCTGTACCCTTTGTGCCTCTTTCAGCACCTCTGTTGCTTTTTTCTGCAGATCTCTTGGTTTTTTCTGTACCTCTCTTTTATCTTTCTGCATCTTTCTTGCCTCTTTCTGCACCCCTCTCCCCTCTTTCTGCACCTTTCCTGCCTGTTTCTGTACCCAATTTGTCTCTTTCTGTACCTCTGTTGCATCTTTCTGCACTTCTATTGCCTCTTTTTGCACTTCTCTTACTTCTTTCTGCTCCTCACTTGCCTCTTTCAGTACCTCCGTTGCTTTTCTCCTGCAGATCTATTGCCCCTTCCTTTCTATACCTCACTTCTGTTGCTTTTATCTGCAGAACACTTGCCTCTTTCTGCACCCATCTTTTCTCTTTCTGCACCTCTCTTGCCTCCATCTGCACTCCTGTTCCCTCTTCTGTACCTTTCCTGCCTGTTTCTGCACCTCTCTTGCCTCTTTCTGTACCCCTGTTGCCTCTTTCTGCACTTCTTCGTGCCTCTTTCAGAAGCTCTGTTGCTTCTTTCTGCACTTCTCTCCCTTCTTTCTGCATCCCTCCTGCCTCTTTCTGTACCTCTCTTGCCTCTTTGCGTACTCCTTCTACCATTTTCTGCATCCCTCTTGCCTCTTTTTGCACCTCTGTTTGTTCTTTCTGCACTGTTCTTGCTTCTTTATGAACAATTCTTGGCTTTTTCTGCACTTCTCTTGCTTCTTTCTGCACCTCTGTTGCTTCTTACAGCAATTTCTTGCCTCTTTCTGTACTTCTCTTCCTTGTTCCTGTACCTCTCCTACCTCTTTAGGCACCCCTCTTGCCTCTTTATGTACCTTTGTTGCTTCTTTCTGCACTTCTCTTCCTTCTTTCTGCACCCCTCGTGCCTCCTTCTGTATCTCTGTTGCTTCTTTCTGCACTTCTCTTGGTTCTTTCTGCACTGCTCTAGCCTCTTTCGGCATCCCTCTTTCCTCTTTGAGCACCCCTTTTGCTTCTTTCTGCACTTCTCGCTCCTCTTGCTGCACCTATCTTGCCTCTTTCTGCACCTCTGTTGCTTCTTTCTGCACTTCTATTGCTTCTTTCTGCACCTCTCTTGCTTCATTCCGCACCTCACTTGCCTCTTTCAGCACCTCGCTTGCTTTCATTTGCAGATCTCTTACCTCTTTCTGCACCTCAATTGCCTCTTTCAGGATCTCTGTTGCTTTTTGCTACAGATCTCTTGCCTCTTTTTGCACCCCTCTTTTCTCTTTCTGTAACTCTCTTGCCTCTATCTGCACTCCTTCTTTCTGTACCTTTCCTGCCTCTATCTGCACTCACTCTTTCTGTACCTTTCCTGCCTGTTTCTGTACCTCGCTTGACTCTTTCTCTACCTCTCTAACCTTTTTTTGCACTTCTCTAGCTCTTTCTGCATCCTTCGTGCCTCTTTCAGCAGCTCTGTTACTTCTTTCCACACTACTCTTCCTTCTTTCTGCACCCCTCCTGCCTCTTTCTGTACCTCTCTTACCTATTTGTGTACCCCTACTACCTTTTTCTGCACCCCTATTGTGTCTTTTCGTATCTCTGTTGCTTCTTTCTGCACTGCTCCTGCTTCTTTCTCCAAATACTTGCCTCTATCTGTACTTCTCTTGCTTCTTTATATACCTCTGGTGCTTCTATTAGCAATTCTCTTGCCTCTTTCTACACTTTTCTTCCTTGTTTCTGCACCACTCCTGCCTCTTTTTGTATCTCTCTTGCCTCTTTGTGCACCTCTTCTACCTCTTTGTGTACCCCTCTTGCCTCTTTCAGCACATCTGTTGCTTCTTTCTGCACTTCTCTTCCTTCTTATTGCAACCCTTGTGCCTCCTTCTGTACCTCTGTTGCTTCTTTCTACACTTCTCTTGGTTCTTTCTGCACTACTCTTGCTTCTTTCTGCATCCCTCTTGCCTCTTTCTGCACCTCTTTTGCTTCTTTGTGCACTTTTCCCTTGTCTTTCTGTACCCCTCTTGCCTCTTTCTGCACCTCTGTTGCTTCTTTCTGCACTTTTATTCCCTCTTTCTGTGCCTCTCTTGCTTCTTTCTGTAACTCACTTGCATATTTTAGTACCTCTCTTGCTTTTTTTGCAGATCTCTTGCCTCTTTCTGCACCTCATTTGCTACTTTCAGCACCTCTTTTGCTTTTGTCTGCAGATCACTTGCTTCTTTCTGCACCTCTCTTTTCTCTTTCTATATCTCTCTTGCCTCTATCTGCACACCTTTCCTGTCTGTTTCTGCACTTCTCTAGCCTCTTTCTGTACCTTTGTTGCCTTTCTGTACTTCTCTTGCTCTATCTGCACCCTTCAAGCCTACTTCAGCACCTCTGTTGGCTCTTTCTGCACTTCTCTTGCTTCTTTCTACCCTTCTGTTGCTTCTTTCAGCAATTCTCTTGCCTCTTTTTGTACTTCTCTTCCTTCTTTCTGCACCCCTCCTGCCTCTTTTGTACCTCTCTTGCCTCTTTGTGCACCTCTCCAACCTCTTTATACACCCCTCTTGCTGCTTGTTTCACTCTCTTGCTTCTTTCTGCACTGCTCTTGCTTTTTTCTGCACCCCTCTTGCCTCTTTCTGCACCCCTCTTTTCTCTTTCTGCCCCTCTCTTGCCTCTTTCTGCACCACTCTTGCCTCTTTCTGCACCCATGGTCCTTCTTTCTGCACATTTCCAGCCTGTTTCTGCACCTCTCTTGCCTCTTTCAGCACCTCTTGCTTCTTTATGCACTTCTCTTCCTTCTTTCTGTTCCCCTCCTGCCTCTTTCTGTACCTCTCTTGCCCCTTTGTGCACCTCCCATACATTTTTCTGCACCCCTCTTGCCTCTTTTTGCACCTCTTGTTTTTTTCTGCGCAGCTCTAGCATCTTTCTACATCTCACTTGCCTCCTTAAGGACCTCTCTTGCTTCTTTCTACAACTCTGTTGCCATTTCAGCAATTCTCTTGCCTCTTTCTGTGCCTCTCTTGCCTCTTTGCGCACTTCTCTTGCCTCTTTCGGTGCCTCTGTTGCTTCTTTCTGCACTTCTCTTGCCTCTTTCTGTACCTTTGAATTAGAGGTAGTTTTAATCCCCCTGCCCTATTACGTACTTGAGCCTCACAGGGGAGGGAAGAACAATAACAAGGCTACCCCAACCCATGGTGTAGCCCAGTGTATGTAGGTGTTTTCCCTGTATTCTAAGTGTCTTTTCAGCAAAGCACTGGCTCCTGGGCTGGTTAGCCAGAGTCAGTTACCACCAGTACCAGTCAGCAAAAAGTTGGGGGCACAGGATGACTTTGCAACAAGGCCTTTTTCTGCATCTCTGTTGGTTCTTTCTGCATATCTCTTGCTTCTTTCTGTACTTTTCTTCATCTTTTTGGAATTCTGTTGCCTCTTTCTGTATTTCTTTTGCTTCTTTCTGCGCCTTTCTTTCTCTTTTTGCACATGTTCTACCTCTGTAGGCATAGTTAGAAATTAGCATTTGAAAAACCTTTGAAATTCACTGAAAAAACCATAGATTTCAGGGACGCTACAGTGAGGAATTAGCATTTAAAAAACCTTTCAAATTCACTGAAAAACCAAAGGTTTCAGAGACATTATAGTTAGAAATTAGCATTTAAAAAACCTTAGAAATTCACTGAAAAAAACATAGGGTTCAGGGACGTTATAGTTAGAAATTACCATTTAAAAAAAACCTTTGAAATTCACTAAAAAAAACAAAGGTTTCAGGTACGTTATAGTTAGAAATTAGCTTTTAAAACACCTTAGAAATTCACTGAAAAAAACACAGGTTTCAGGGACGTTATAGTTAATTGGACTCGTACAAAACCAGAGAAACTCAGCTGTTATGGTTAGTTGAGCTAACTATAACTCGCGCCCCCAATGCACTGCTGATGACGTCACATATTACATCATTCATGACACGGTCATTGACAGAGATCTCCTCAACCTCTTGTAGTGTAGTTCCTATTTTCCCAATAGGCCCTGCGCATTGGAATAATATCTTCAATAGTATAGACGTAGGACAGAGGTTAAATAGGTCTTCTACTGACGATATTAGACTTAAAGCTTTGTGTGCCAGCTAGCTCAGAGTTCACTAGAAACGTTCTCGAATAGGCAAGGATGAGTTTAACCTCCCTGGATAGACAAGAAGGGATTTAGTTTCTGACAACCATAGAACATGACAACTTTGCTCTCCCTAATCAATAGTATATCTCTAGAGTCGTGTGAAAACAAAAGACAACTATTTTACTCAGTCAATACGTGCATACTTAGTTTCACCAGATTGTAGAGAAAAGAAGAGACGGGCGTGTTCAATAAAAAGGTGTTATTTATTGATCAGTCTCTTTTCTAATACAAGAGAAATGAATCGCTACAATTGCAATACTTATGGTTAAGTAAAGTGCATACAGTAAAAGCAGGATTATAAAATAATACTGTAAAAGCATTGATATGGTTTCTTAGCCATATGATACTTTAAAATGGATAAAAGATATACATACATATATACATTGACTAATCGTACTCAACTGGTGCTTCTAACTACGCCTACCCCGGTGTACCTGACCTGGGCCTAATACGTGGGAGGGAGTAAGTAAGTAGCAGTTTAAGTTAAGTTTGGTTTGCCAAGAATCTGACTCAAGAATTCTCTGTAAGGGGTTAGTCAGCTCAGTACCTGGGATTTAGAAGGCTGGAGGGCTGGTATCTCTGTCTCAGGACTCAGTATCCCAGTGACCCGCGAGGGCAAGCTGGAAACGCCGGAAGCTGGATTTCTCGGCAAGAGAAAAGGCAGCGTCTCTCTCAGCGCGTCAAAAGGGAGGGGCAGTGTCCGTGGGCTTCCTGCATTAGCTGGGCTCTCCGGCAAGTAGCGCTGCTCCAAGCTCATCACCACCGTGTCTTTGCTTAGGGCAGCGTCGGTATATTTATACCTGAAAGGTGCCGAGTTTGACGTAAGGATGGACATAATACGTCAGTAAGGATGTCATAAGAACTGGTCGTTCTTACATTCTTTACAGGAGTTCTCGAACTAAATCAAAACAATAGCTGCGGGGGATTTCCCAGGTCTGCTGGAGGTTTGGTTTGTTTTGAGAACTCGGTGTGCTTTCTAGGGGGGCTGGAGGAATAGTGCTTGCCTAATGTGATAGCATGCGCTATGACTTAATCTGAAAACGGGTTTCTGTGCCGTTGTATGGCTATTAGTGATTTATTAACCGGACAAGGGTCAGAAATAGGAGTATCGATACAGGTCCCTAGATAAACATACTACACCCACTCCACGCATTTATGTACATATTTACTAACCTAAGCAATAGTAAACATAACTAACAGTGCATGTGTATACCGAACCACCCCAAAATACATTTTTGTATTTTTGCATTCAAAAAATGGTATTGCGAAATACACGAAAATGAGTATAGGTACTGTATGCATTAAAGCAGTGTAATCATTCAAAAACAGGATGCATATTTTAAATCAGCATGAATGATTCACAAAAATTACACATGAAATGGCTCTTAATACAGAAAAAAAAGTGCGAGACCACTTCATCACATATAAATACAATCATTTGTAAAGAAGCTAGAGGTTGAGGTCATTTCTCTAGAGGTCCTAAAAATAGAAGCTCTGTTCTCTAAGAATAGTTTTACTTTAAGCAGAAGATAAGTGCAAAAAGGTAAATATTTTGGTATTGGAAAAAAGTTTTCGTTTTCAGGGGAAGAAGGAAAAAAGTTCTCAGTAGCTTTGTTTTTAAAGCTGAAGGCCAAATGCAGAGTTCAGGGAACGCTGTGTGCACGTTTGCTTAAAGTCACTCTCTCTGTTCTGGTGAAAACATCATTTCAGACAGACTTTCGAAAAAACAGTCTACCGCTTCTGGTGAAAGTTCGACTAGGTTGGAAAATGTCGCTACCATGCTGTCATGCGCATGTTCGCTTTCAGTGATGTTTCGATCAGCATTGCTTGCAGAAGGTCGTACCTGGTTGATGCTGCTTTTATCCTGTACTTCACTACCCTTCAATCGTAGTGGTGAAGTCTCCACGAATGCCGTCATCAGGATAGGTAGCCGCTGGGGACAGCACAATGCATGAGCCTTTACTGGACTCAACAAAGTATCTGCATCCAATGGTACTTCTGATTGTAGTGTAAGACAGTTGTCCAACACGCATTCTTCGCCGCATAGCATGCACCTCAATACAGGCATAACACAATTCTGCCACATGGGTCTGAACGAAAGAAACCAGGTCATATTCAGATCTCTTAGCCGGGCTAGTCCAAGGACTTTAGTTATGCGGTCCCGGTAGTGTATAGCTAAGATCGTTTCTTCCATGGTTGCTGGAGTCTTGTCTGTGACATGGCTTGCCATAATGAAGCAGGAGTAGCAAAAATAAAATGCCTGCTACGAGTCCCAACAGGAGTGGAAGTCCGCCAAAGATGGAATGGACGAAATTAGGAAAAATACCCAGGACTGCTTTGAATGGTGTTAACAGTCCCGAAAAAACTGTCTTAAATACACTTGCGATACCACTTGTATCAGAAATATTTAAGATTTCGTTTAGCATTTCTGCGAAGTGTAGGGGGCAATTTGTTGATAACAATGCATGTATCTCACCCGTTGTCCTTGCAACTTGGAGATCATACGTTTCTTTTGATGACGTCAAATGGGTTGGCGTCTGTAGGAGCACAGTCTTCATTCTGCTTAAAGTATCAATTCGAATAGAAGAGATTTTCAAACTGGGCCAAATTTGTCCCTCCCTGTCTGGAGCGTCATTCGGAAACAATACTCTCTCACAACAAGTGACCCTGGAGCTCACGCTTATGAGATAAGGTTTTCCTGGCAGTAAGCCACAACATCTGTGATCTACAATTAGAATGTAACTCCCGTTAGACAGTCTTTTAAAGAATGGTTCTATTTGTGTTGCAGGTGTGCCGAGCTGGTGACATGAAAGGTTATTTGAAGTCCCTTCACAGGCCCCATGCAAATTTATACCCTGACTCAGAAGCATACCACTTAGCGATTTTTCACAATTATTACCACTAAGAAATACACTCTGTCCATTATTACTGTAACATGTGTGTGTATAAGGTAAGTTCCATGTTGACTTAATGTATCCTTTACCCAACCTTTCATACTGGCCTGCCTGTATATATTTTTGGCAGTATCGAAACTGGAAAGTCGTTATTGGAATAGTTATTATCCCATGTATTATCCATTCAATGACAGGTCGTTCTGACATTGTCAATGGCAATCTCTCAAGTTTTTCAATGCTCAGAATTGTATAATCAGCACCCTTTTGTGCCAAGCTGATTTGTGTATCAGTAAGGTTAAAGATACTGAATAATGACGTTGTGTTGATTAAACGCCAAGGCACGAAGCCTGAACGCAGATTTTGTAACGTCCAGCCAAGCTGTACAATAGAACGTAATTGGGACTGACCGTGTTGCAACATCAGTAAGTCTTGCTCTATTATATCGATTGCAGATGATACAATACTGTCCAGTGAATATATTCTGGAAGACAGAGTCATTAACCCATTGTCTACAACAGAAAGTGATTTTTCCAAATTAACACGGTCAATTTCCCGTATTTTCTCTGCTGTCTCAATTTGAGTTTCTTTCCAAGCTTCGTTGTAGGCTGCATATATAGAGGCCGCTATGAAACGTTTTTGACGCTGTTTGCGTGGTCCCATAATGAAATCACGCAAGTCAGCACCTTCTTTAAGTAAAGTCAAGTGTTGCTTAATTTCAACCAGTGTGGATGTTTGTAGCCATTCGAGGCAGAGTTTCCCTACACTGTAAGTAGTTACAATCCCTGGATGTTGTCTCTGGGAGTATCTAGGGTCAGGCCTGGTCAATGTGAACCCCTGTATTTTGTTCAGGAATCTATCTTGACAGTTATTTGTGTCTGTGGGCCAGATCAACCATTTTTTCCAATCAGGATGTGTTCTGTTTTGGTTTAAAATATGGGATACGTCTATTTCAACATCTGTAGTGCTATTACTGTCAGGTGTTGGCTTTGGAATAGACGGTTTGTTTAAGTCTTTAATTTTGGCTAGGCCAAGACAGGTTGTCTGTTGAATTGTATCATTCAAGAATATAATTTGTTCTGGGATCATGCAGGCTCTAAATAATGATTCTATACCTTGCACTTGCCAATCTCTTGTACCCCAGATTGTTTTCGTTTCAATATTATTGTTCCAGAAATCAAAACCGAATGTTTTCATTTTCTCAAAAAATGTCTCTGAATAGATTAATTTTGTGTTTGTAAGCATGGTTTTCATTCCGGTCCTATTTAACAATTTATAATAAAATGTTTCGGCATTGCTTGTGTTGAACCCTGAGAAGTATGAGTATTTATCATAAAATGTTTTCGAACTGCCTTTTGGTGGAGTCGCACAATGTTCCCATTGGTATTTTAATTTAAAAGATATTTCTAGGTTGAGCAGACTTATGCAGATAATGGATACCATAGTGGTTAAAACAATACATCTCGTCATAATTAGATGAACCTTGCAAATAATCATGTTCTGTAAATTTAGCTGACATCACTAGATCTGACATCATATCATTAATACTTTCAAAGTCCCAATCATCAGCGAATGTGTTTGGTTTTACAAAGTCACTCAATGAAATCTAGAATTGATGAGGATACTTTAGGAGCTCAACCGGACCATAGATTTCGTAATCAGTTTTGTCCCATGCTACCCCACCGGGTATAGGATTGGCTGTGAAGTTTACTGAAGAAAGTTCTCTTTTCTCGATGTGTGGTTTCAAGACCAAGTTGATATTCTGACTTGCTGTGTCCATTGTAACATATTTTCCCTCAATGAAATGTCCCAAGCATAGTACCATGATGAGCCAAAGTATGAGGACAAATACACCTAGTGCCACCCAAATTTCAATCCATGGAGAAATCAGATAGGTTTCTTTTAGTTGATGAAAGAGTTCCTGTGCTTTGTCTTTAAAAGTTTTGTTGTTGGCTGTTCCCCAGGTTCGCTTGGATCCTCAGAAAAATCATCGAAGTTGATGAAGTAGCCAGATGCTGTTCTGTCAATTGTTTCAATTGCTTCTGGATTCCTTTTTGCTTTAGGAATTTGCTTTGTTTCATTAGCATAGTCAGTTGTTACATCATTGTAGATTGGTGTTTCTTGATGTAAAATTTTGATTTGGGTTTCAAGAGGTTTAAGTTCCATTGCTTTGTTGCATAGTCCTTGTTGATTCACTGTAGGTTTATCAAATGTGATTAGTCTCTCAGTTTGAACCTCTGTAATTGTAGCAAACTTTGGTGTTCTACTACTTCTTGGGAGTCCACTTGGCCTACTACTTGTTATCGGCCACAAGATTGTGGTTTAACCAGGTCGATGGATACAACTCGGTTCTCCTTTTTACCAGCAAGGGGCGGTAATACTACTGATCTTGTCCCGTTGACAGACAAGACAGGTACTGCTTTTCTGTAAGAAGGCCCAAATTCCTTCTTTACCGCGATCTTCTCTCTGACCAGATCCCCGATTTTTGGAATCCAGACAGGCCTTACTGCGACAGGTGGTTTCTCTTCAGTGGTTGTTGGCTGCTGTTTCAACTTTATGTTGCTCAGGTCTTTTCTTGTTTCATTTAAGTCTTGTAAAATAGCCAAACGATCTTTGATATCAAAGCATTTTTCTTTCACCACTGAAGTTTGACTATCGAGGTCCTGGATTAACAATCTAGTCCCAAACAATAGTTCGTACGGACTGAGACCTCTCAGAGAATTTCTTGGCAGATTATTAAGACTACGTTGGACACTTATTAAATGTTTGACCCACCCAGCTCCCGAACCTAATACCTTTGCTGTTATAGATTGCTTTATGTCACGGTTTTTTCTTTCCACAATTCCATTTCCCTCAGGATGAAAGGGACAAGAGTACTGCAATGCAATGCCCATTCTGGTCATGGCCTCCTTATAAGCTCGAGAGCTAAAAGCAGGACCCTGGTCAGAATGTAGCATGCCAATTGCGTATGTCCCGATAAAGACTCGCATATCTTTTATAACAGTTCTGGCGTCAGCCGAGCGCTGGGGCCACATCCATATGAATCTCGTGCATGAATCCACTGCCACCATGATATATTTATAGTTACCATCCCTTTGTAAGGGACCACAGTGGTCCAGGTAAACACATGCTAATGGTTTATCTGAGATTAGAAGGGGCCTCTGTGCTGGTCGTTTCACTGTTGATACCTTCATTCTTTGACATATTTCACATTCTAGAACATAGTTCCTGGTTTGTCTTCTCATTTGTGGCCACCAGTATCTCTGTTTTAATAACGATACTGTGGCTGAAACGCCAGCATGTACAGAAGCAAGCCCTTCGTGTGCCGCTATAATGAGTCCTAACCTATATTCCATGTTTGGAATTGCCCTATCCCCCACTCCAGGGATTCGAGCAAATGGAACGTTATTCGCATCAGTTATGTATGAGTACTTTACTGGAAAGCCTTTCGGGAGTGTTTCTATCGCATCTTTTACTGTAGCGCTGACAGCCTGTAATATTTTGCTGTCTATTTTTGTTTTTGACCGGGTGATGGCAGCAACGGAAGCCGTTTGGACCGCTGACGTCGCTGCCTCATCGGCCAATGAATTCCCTGCATCGTGAACGCCATCACGTTGATGACTCAGTGTATGTATCACGTGAGTCTTTTGTAGTTCTTTTTGTAAAAGAACTACTTGTTCCCAAAGCGTTTTATGCTTGATTGTGCCACCTTTTGCATCTTTAAAACCGTTCTGAACCCAGATCTGCAAGTATTCATTGTAATACTGAACGCAATAATATGAATCGCACACTATGAGTGTGGGGAATTCGCGATCGGTATTTTCAAGCGCCATCTTAAATGCTAGTAGTTCAGCTCGCTGAGCTGTACAATCTCCTAGAGATTGCGTTTTAGCGACCAGTGGTCTAAATTTCCCTCCGTGCCAGCGACCTTTAACAATCGCGCACGCAGCACTGTAAGCTTGTTTACCCCCAACTGCGGGTTGTGCTGATCCGTCTGTATATATTATACAGCCGTAATGTTCAAGAGGCAGGATTTCGGTCGGCAGAGGACATTCAAATTCATATTGGAGAAATTCTTGTGTTTTTAAATTAGGATCAAATTCGTATACCACGTCTGTTGCAGCAAGAGAATTAGCCCACTGTATCCATCTCGGATGTAGTGCTTTAGCATTCGGAATGCTTGCCTTTGTTACCGCCTCTAGGGCTGGTATTGGTGTAACGATGATTATTCGTTTACCTTGTGCTAGGGCTCTTTCTTTCGCTACAGCAGTCTGTACCGCAGTTAGAATTTTTTCCGTTGGGCTAAATTCCATTTCAGCTTTTGTGTATAAATGTGATTTGTATGCTATTGGTACCGTTTCTCCCTCATTAGAGGTTAGGTATGTGAATCCGCATCTTCCTGGGATGACTCGGATCACAAGGTTGCGTGTGTTATCGCGTGTTTGTAGTTTTGTTTTAACTAACATATCTGTTTGTAAAGATCTCAAAATTTCTGTGTGTTTTTGAGTCCAATTGATTCTTTTAAAATCTGGTTTCATTAGGTCGTAGAGAGGTTTAACCCTCTCTGCATAATTAAGAATGTAAGTTCTTCCGAAATTCAGGAAACCTAGAATTGATTGTAAGTTTTTCAGCGTTCTTGGTGCTTGGATTACAGCACATTTCTCTAGGAAATTATCAGCCAGGCTTTTGCCTTCACCTGATAGTTCATATCCTAAAAACAGGACAGTTAGATGGGCAATTATTGACTTTTTGAAGTTGAATTTGTAACCCTCTGCTGCGAACCCAAGTATTATGGTGTTCACTCTCTTCAAGTGAGTATCCAAGTCATCATCTGTTAGATAGATGTCATCGACATAAGATAATGCCTCATCATCATATATTTGTAGTTACTCTGTTACTCTCACTGAGAATAATCCTGGGCTGTTCTTGAACCCCTGTGGCAAACGACAGAAATTTTCCTGCGAGCCGTTTATTGAGAAAGCGGTCAAATATCTTCTTTCTGGTGCTATATTTTGACAAAAGAATCCATTAGAGATGTCTAATGTTGTTTTGTATTTATTGCGCACTATGCTATTCATTAGTGCTGCACTGTGTGAGTTTTGTACTGCAAAAGTTTTGCAACATGAGTTTAGGTGTCTGTAGTCCAAAACTAGACGATATGAATCATCTGGTTTGGAGACAGGAAACAAAGGATTGTTCATTTGTGAGGTGCAAGTTTCAATCACCCCCTGGTATTCAAGTTGATCTAAGATCTCCCTGACCTGTTTCTTAGCTTCTTGCTTAATTGGGTACTGCCTCTGTGCAGTTGGTTGAGATTTTAACTGGATTCTGTGAGGAGGAGAGTCCTCATCCCATCCCACATGGTTTTTATACAATGCAGGAGCATGGGCTACTGCCCATTTTCTTGCAAGTGTATATTTTTTATGAATTGGAATATGATTTGAGAAGGCAGGCATAATCATTTCTTCGCCATGAGGGCACTCCCTGACAAACTCCGGTGGCCAGTCTTGTTCAGCTAGAAGGATGTCATAGCCTTTGGAGAGATTATCCCAAAATAGACCCCTTATTTTCCTAGTCTTATCTCCCTCTATACGCAATGTTATTTCATATATTTTATGAGGTTTGCTAACTCTGGTATCTGCAGTTTCCACCTGAATGTATTCATTCGTGTCCACTGTCTCCAGATGATTCATCAGGATCTTGCGAGCTATGCTCACTTCTGCTGCGCTGTCTAGCATTGTCTGAGCCCACTCTCCGTTTTTCAGCTGTGTCCTCAGTATCCTCGGCATGTTTGATTACTTTAATACTGGCGACCTTCTTCTTTGGAAATTGTAACTTTTTACTTTGATGAGCAGGCTCCTTGTCTTTGGACTTGGCGTGCTCTTCCCTGTGTTCTGACCGTCCTCTTCTTTCCGATTTCTGCGAGGAAGTCTGAAAAGATCGAGAGGGACGTGTATCAATATCTTGATATCTATCAGGTCTCTTCATATTATCCCTATTTCTAAGGTTGTATCTTTTCTCAGAGGGCTCCCTCTGGGGAGACTTGTGTCCTTGGTCCGGAGATCTTTCTCTCCGCAGAGGAGACCTTCCTCTGGACTGGAATCTTTTTTCTTTGGGAGTGGATTGTTTATTTCCATCCCGGCTCTTTTTTGGAGTGTTTAGATTATTTTTAATAAATACCTTTTCAGGATTTTCAGTTAGTTGGGGTTTCACTGGTTTCCCACCCAAACTATCTCTTCCTAGTTCTTCATAGGATTTTTCCATGATTCTGGCAAGTTCAAATGGTTGGTCTGCTATATCTGTTTCTTTCAACCTTTGGCGGATCGCCACAGATGCTGCTTCCCCCTTTATGTTTGCTAGTAATATTGCCGAGACCTGCTTGAAGTCTTTCAGTAATTTCATACCCAGAGTTAAGGCAGGTTCTGGACCGTATTCACTTTGAATCTGTTTTAGCACATCTGGTATTACCGCCATGGACGGAACACCATGCGTTTTTGTGTAAATGGAAGCAAAGACTGTGCCCCAAGTGTCACAGTCCTCCACATGTGGTGCGATTCCCTTTGGAAGACAGATAGTCAGAATTCTGTGTTTCTCAACAGGGGTAGTATCCGGAAATACCGCCTCTATTTGAGTGATTTTTTGTGCTAACCAGAATGGAATTTGTTCCCTTTTAATGGGTACTTTACCTAGACAGGACTGTATGTTCTGTGGTGTGATTTTATTTGTGTTCCCCTGATGAGGGGTCAGCTGTGGAAATTTAATAGCTGTTTGGACTGTTGAAGTCCGCATTACATATTGGACTAATTGTCTGTGTATTTTAATCAGTTGTTTTAGCTGTGCTAAAAGTTCTGGTATTGACATTTTTTCAATGTCTGGATGTGGTGTGTATCCGGCTAGAACCGGCCACGTTGCTCCTGGTCTACCTAGTGGACCGAGCCTGGTGATGTGATCATTATGTTTTAGGGCGCCTTTAAACCAGAGCAGGTGCTCTTGGTATTTTAGTGGTATTTCCACCTCCTTGAAAGGAGTGTACTTATCCGGAGGTTCGTCTATCTTGTAATAGTGGAATTCCTTTGTTACAGCGTTTGCTGCTGGAAAGTTTATCCATGAATAGAATACCTCTGTCTGCCGATATTCATGTGCCTCAATTACGAATATGACTGTACCACCTCTTGGTGTTAGTCCATTTTCTATAAGTTTAAGTGTTATAGTTTTTCTTATGCTGACCGGGATGAGTATTGCGTCCGGGTCAGTCTGCAGGAGACTATTGTCATCCTCTATGAGACGAGCTGCTATTCTAGCTGTCTCCCTCTCTTCTTCAGTTTCTGACATTTTTACTGACAGAAGGGTTTTTGTTGCAGATCAGGTTTCCAAGGAAACAAAGATTAGGTGCACAATATTTTGGAACAGTGTATCCTTCAACGTTGAATATACCAAAAACCATACATAGGAGTCTCCTCCTACTAAGTTTGGCGGATGTAACCTTTGACCCACTCCAGATGTCTTTGGAGTATTTATGGGAGAAAGGGTCTGTGTGAAAAAGCACGACTGAGTTACTCTAATGCCTTGCGTTAGATTTATCGCCTATCCAAACCGTTGGTCGCCATGTAGTGTAGTTCCTATTTTCCCAATAGGCTCTGCGCATTGGAATAATATCTTCAATAGTATAGACATAGGACAGAGGTTAACTAGGTCTTCTACTGACGATATTAGACTTAAAGTTTTGTGTGCCAGCTAGCTCAGAGTTCACTAGAAACTTTCTCGAATAGGCAAGGAGGAGTTTAACCTCCCTGGATAGACAAGAAGGGATTTAGTTTCTGACAACCATAGAACATGACAACTTTGCTCTCCCTAATCAAGAGTATGAAAACAAAAGACAACTATTTTACTCAGTCAATACGTGCATACTTAGTTTCACCAGATTGTAGAGAAAAGAAGAGATGGGCGTGTTCAATAAAAAGGTGTTATTTATTGATCAGTCTCTTTTCTCATACAAGAGAAATGAATCGCTACAATTGCAATACTTATGGTTAAGTAAAGTGCATACAGTAAAAGCAGGATTATAAAATAATACTGTAAAAGCATTGATATGGTTTCTTAGCCATATGATACTTTAAAATGGATAAAAGATACACATACATATATACATTGACTAATCGTACTCAACTGGTGCTTCTAACTATGCCTACCCCGGTGTACCTGACCTGAGCCTAATACGTGGGAGGGAGTAAGTAAGTAGCAGTTTAAGTTAAGTTTGGTTTGCCAAGAATCTGACTCAAGAATTCTCTGTAAGGGGTTAGTCAGCTCAGTACCTGGGATTTAGAAGGCTGGAGGGCTGGTATCTCTGTTTCAGGACTCCGTATCCCAGTTACCCGCGAGGGCAAGCTGGAAACGCTGGAAGCTGGATTTCTCGGCAAGAGAAAAGGCAGCGTCTCGCTCAGCCCGTCAAAAGGGAGGGGCAGCGTCCGTGGGCTTCCTGCACCAGCTGGGCTCTCCGGCAAGTAGCTCAGCTCCAAGCTCATCACCACCGTGTCTTTGCTTAGGGCAGCGTCGGTATATTTATACCTGAAAGGTGCCGAGTTTGACGTAAGGATGGACATAATACGTCAGTAAGGATGTCATAAGAACTGGTCGTTCTTACATTCTTTACAGGAGTTCTCGAACTAAATCTAAACAATAGCTGCGGGGGATTTCCCAGGTCTGCTGGAGGTTTGGTTTGTTTTGAGAACTCGGTGTGCTTTCTAGGGGGGCTGGAGGAATAGTGCTTGACTAATGTGATAGCATGCGCTATGACTTAATCTGAAAACGGGTTTCTGTGCCGTTGTATGGCTATTAGTGATTTATTAACCGGACAAGGGTCAGAAATAGGAGTATCGATACAGGTCCCTAGATAAACATACTACACTCTTACGGGACATCAACTACTCAGAGACAAGTATGATTTTGGTGGGGCTTGATGTAGAGAGCCTCTACACTAGCCTCCCACAACAAAAAACTTTGGATACCCTAGAAACATTACTTTTTAACCGAGAATGGCATCACAAAATGCCTAGGCATTTTGTTTTGGAGTGCTGTAGACTAGCCCTCACAGAGAACATTTTTCAATATACCAAGACCCTATACCACCAGTGCCATGGGGCCTCGATGGGAAGCACGTTTGCTCCAAGCATGGCAGGGCTCTATGTCAGTAATTTCGAGGAGCAATATGTCAACAATTTTAACAACCCATTTCAACAGCAGATACTTTTCTGGCGTCGTTATATAGATGATATCATCGTCATCTGGGAAGGAGATATGGACAGTTTTCAAGCCTTCCATACCTGGATCAATAGTAGAGATGAATGGCTTAAGTTCACGTATACAGCCCACAAATCCAAACTTGACTTTCTTGACATCAGCATTTACGCAGAAAACAACACTTTACAGACAAAAACTTTCTTTAAACCAACTGCGAAAAACAGTCTACTCTCTTTCCAAAGTTTTCATCCCCGCCCGCTCAGGGAAAATCTCCCTTACAGCCAATTTCTAAGGCTACGAAGAAACTGTAGCGTAACAAAGGAATACAAAAAACAAGCTGAAGCCTTGTGTGAAAAACTAAAAGATTGTGACTACCCACAAAGAGTTATTAATAAATATAAGAAAAGAGCAAGAAACCAAAATAGGGAAAGTCTTTTGGAATCAACACAAAAAACACAGGAACCTGACCTAATGACATGTGTGACTACATACAGTACTGTTCAAAATAACATAAAGAAGATAATAAACAAGAACTGGAGAATTTTAACATCTACAAATATCAAATGGCCGAAACCCAGGTTTGCAAATAAAAGGACTCGAAACCTTAAGGACATACTGGTCCATACCAGACCACCACCAGGGAAAACGAGGACTGAGGTCCCACCACTTTGGGATCATCCTCCAGTAACTGGACACTACCCCTGTTGTTCCTGTTCAGTCTGTGCACTGACAAAACCCGTAAAGGAAATACAACTGCTACCAAATTTCAAATGGACAATAAGACATCACACGAACTGTAACACGAATTACGTTATTTACATGATCACGTGCCCCTGCGCCATGCGCTACATTGGCATGACATGCCGCAAAGCAAAGCAACGTATCTGCGAACACCGCAGTAATGTAAAATGCAAAAAGGGTACAACAAAAATGTCCACCCACTACATCGAGGCAGGCCACACAACAGAAGACTTAAAAGGGACAATCCTCGAAACCCTAACCAACAAAGGGTACAATGCGGAAAAGACACTGTTTGAAAAAGAACAGAGGTGGGTACACAGATTAAAAACAGACTCGGAGGGACTAAATGATAACATTCCCTGGCTGAGTCTTAATAGGTAAACGTTGTCCATCTTTAGGAATTGAATAACTAACTTTGAACTAGGAGGATAATGATGACAAGGATTCTCAAGGAAGGTTAATGGACCATTACGAACCAGATGTCACCATAACCATTGATTAACTTCTCCTTACAAAAGAGCATCATAATGATCAATTTGATCAACTTCATTTTGTGATTTCTATCCACTGCCTTCTTAATCCCTGATCAAAATAACTGGCAAGTAGATAACTAATACCGTAGACAATTTAAGATAAACACCCCTGATGCACTTTGTCCATCCGCATGGATAACATCAAACATTGAAGGAGGCCAGCATGGCCACTATCATTTATTTATTTGGGGAGTCATAGAAGATGTGATAATTTCACATAATAATACCACAAAAAAAATTGGATAGAAAACAGACCCATTATATATAATCTTTCTTTCATCATGAACGCACTCGAAAATACGATATAGCAAAATCCGGAAGCGCCCTTAGCTTCCCAGGCCCCAGAGGCAGAGTCAGCACAAGTAGTGCAACGGAGAGAAGGACCGCAGGTAGCGAGAAGGAACCCCCACTCAGCTACAAAACTGTAAAGTATGGTTTTATCTCTTTTTCTAAATCCTACACATTATCTCAGTAGGTCCTCCCGACCCACTGGGGAACCGTTGACACACGAGCAAAATCCTCAACAGGTATGTCAAAAAATGGCCATTTAAATCACCCGCCATGCATGCAATGGCTAAACCTCACACCGCGCCAAGCGTCCCAATTGTTCCTAAGGGTTTCGGAGTGAATAAACGGGTATTTTTCTGACATTATGTGGGAAGGTACAAAAGAGGCACAAGGCATACTACGACCTTTTACCTTGTATTTAGTTTATCAGGCACGATGGGGACAATGTTTTCTATAATGCCGAATTACTAACACAATATGTGTTAAATGGTACAAGCTTGATAAAAACCATATCGGTTAATTGATACCTTATGAATGAGTAGAGAAATTTTGCCAATTATACAATCAAATATACCCTCGCAAAATATTACACAGAGGGTGCTAATACATGGAATGAGTGAGTTGACCTTTGCCATTTGGAAGCGTGTTCTCCCTGAAGTATTGCCATTTTCCAGTTGCTGTATAGAATGGCTTTTTAAGCACAAAGAGCGTTATGTGAATACCAGTCCTACAATTATTTTCCCCTTACCCCTTTCCTTTGTATGTCTGTTAATTGTGTATTACAGATACCTACGAGACCTTATCAGGAGAAGGATTAATATATCCATCTTCCCATTTCTCCGCCTGAATAGTTAATTCTGTTCATAGGAGATCACTCTCACAGAGACGCCCTTGGTCTCTACACCCTTCACTTGGTCCTGAAGAAATCCCACTTGACCTATCCAGGCAATTGAGGGCTGAAACATGTCGACCTCCTTTTAATAACATAGACCACAGTGTGTGAGATTCCTAATTATTCTCCAACACACGCAAATTATTTTTAACAATAACTCGAATCCAGATTGAATAAAAGACGAAAATCTGGCTGTACGAGTTATTTTAATCTATCAGACATACCCCACCCATCACTGATCACTACTGCGGTAACCAGGGGTAAAACCTCCGGCTGGAGGATGCATAACCACTAACCCAATGATTATGCGTACACATGTCTAATAGTGGAGAATCAAGATATACCACTTCCACACAAGATCAGACACGTGCATGAGGGTTTTTAATTGGAGCGTATTGGTACGCAACCTGCATACCCAGGTAATGCAGGACAAGTGATCCATCTCTATCTGATTTTTTTGATTAAGGTGTTTCAACAACAAGCTTAATGTTCATTAGGTGCGAACTATTGAAAGTAGAAGTGTTTTCTGCAATTTACTTCTGCTCCGGAGAGAAGCAAGGACATCTACTTGGCTTACATGTTGTAAGGAGGACTTTCCTGAGCTTTATGTTGGTTAGTTGCGTACTATTGAAAGTAGAAGTGTTGCCAGCCATTCACTACCGCTCTGCGGTGTAGGGGGGACATCTGATTTGCTGACGTGCTCCAAGGAGTACTTTCCCAAGCTTAATGTTGATTGGCTGTAAACTGTTGAAAGTAGAAGTGTTGTCAGCGATTCCTTCCCTCATCGCTGCGTATTAGGGACATTTCATTGGGTAACGTGTTTCAAGCGGAACCTTACAAAGCTTAGTTTTCATTGGCTATGAAGCATTAAAAGTGGAAGTTTTGGCAGTCATTCCTTCCTCCTCTGCGGAACAACATGGACATTTTATTGGCTAAAGTATTTCGAGCACAAGTTTGCTCCTTATTGGGTGTCATTTGAGATGTCATCAGATGATCACCGTGTTGGGAAAGGAGGTCGTGTTGGAAGGTATTTCAATGCTGCACAGCGTGAGCGGGACACTTTCCATACCCACTGGTGATATTAATTTGTCTGAAAGGTAGCAACGCGATGAACAACTCACTGGAGGATTACAATGTGCACTACCAGTAGGCTCTGCGAGGAGCCAACGCTAACATGGGCGGGGTGTCAGGACTTGTAGAAGAGTGCACACATGCCTTGCACTGCTTGGACTATTATACCTATGAAGAAGTGCTGTAAAGCACGAAACGCGTTGATGATTTGAACTTTTTTGCAAGGTGTCAAGCCAGCTGTACTGCATCTTCCTGCAATAAACAAAAGAATGCCTACCTTTGTGTGGCTTTTCCAAGGGGGCAACTCTTGTGTTTGAATATATATATTAAACTTACATTAGTAAATGCCTGGTAATAGCATGCAAGGTAAAACATATGCGTGCTAAACAAATGGGGGTAACAAATCTGTTTTAAATGCATGCAATGATTTTACTAGCGTTGTACCATCTTACAACCAGAATATTCACCATACTGAAGGCAATAAAATTCCTGAAGCAAACAATGGGACCCAAACTGCACATCCGTGCATACCAGCTCCAAATACTTTAAAATAACAAGACAAGGCCTACCCAACACTGCCTTACTACTTAAAAATAAAATGAATCATCTTTTTATTACTGCCAAAGAAAAAATGAGATGGTAGGCACATCAATTTACTTGCAAAGACGCTCTGCAAAAAATGGTCTTAGTTCAGATGAACTACTGCATAACCCTCATATACTTTATTTATAAAAGCCTCAATGCCTCATGCTCAGAGAACTCTCAGTATGTTATACAAATAGTGCAAAAAGAGGGAACATATATTGTAAAAAAAATATAAAACTAGAACTAGGAATACGGTGGACATTCAGCACATCACCCCTTGAACTATTCTTTGAACAAATGCACAAAATGTCTCTTTCATACTTGTAATTGAATGAGGGTCCACAGTGTACTGTATCTTTAAAGCATCAAAGAAAAAGTAAAAATCTGTCACCTCTACACATACAACCATTCATGTCTCTTCAAAGAAAAAAGATCAAGGTGGTATGTTCACAGAAAAAACATACTGTTCTATATAACTGCAACTTTGTGGTTTTAGAACCAACCTTTCAGCTCTATGACACTTGAGTGCCCCACGGGGAAATGAAAAATCTACAATTGACTGATCCGAGCTCCCACCCCCTAGATTTATTTGGACTGATTCAGGGTCTTAGAACTAATGACATTGACACGTGGGCAACCTTATCTGGGCATTTTTAGATTTATGTAACCAGTGAGGCTGAGCGATTCTAGTGGCTTGATATGTGGCAGGAAAGAGCACGCTTTTACTTATGCCAAGTGTAGTGGGCAACAGTGGTGATGGCCCAATGAATCATGGAAGAATCTTGTTTCACCTTAGAGCAGACCTTTATAGAGATGTTCAATGGTTTGTTTATAAGCTGTATAAGGTGAAATAACTTTGTAATGTACAATTTGTCTGAAGTGTTTATAAAAGAACATTTACCCAAAAAAATCATTTAAAATCACGTCACAAAGTAGAAAAAGAATCCAGCTTCACTGCCTGTTAGCAAAGAATGCCTTCAAGGAGCTTGGTGCATCATAACAGGGTCACACAGCATCTGGTGGTCGCCTTTGCTTCAACATTTGGACTGAATTGCCCAATTACATTTTTTTAAAGGAAAATCAAAATGAAGAGTTAATAATATAACTACATAGGTTTATATACAGGGCTAATCACCTCTGTAGGATACCGACTCTATAAACAGTGTAGTAAAATGAAGTACACTATTTAGAGAGTCCGGGAAATCCCCAATTGGTATGCAGAGTTATAAGTAAATAATACTAACTCTCTTTTGTGGTAGTGTGTGAGTAGGTACGCTTGTCAGGGGGTAGTGTTAAGCATTTGTTTTTCTCACAGAAGCAATAAATGAGACACACACTCAAGAATAAAGCCGAGGCCAATTTTTAAAAATAATATCGATTTTTATATAATTTTAGAGACTATAAACATAGTTCTATGGTGAGTACTTTCGGAGATAAGATTTTGCAAAGTTCGATAACTATGTCACTTCTATGCTCAATTATGCATCAGAGGAAACAATGGGGAAAAAGCAGAGAATTGCAGGCAATGCCTTCACAAAGTTCACCTTCTAGTTTTAGGTTGATGTCTTGACCAGGTCCAAAGTTCCATTAGGAAAAGTTCGGGAGCGACCCGGATCGGCCATTAGCAGAGGTGCACAGGTCTTGGAAGCTGGTGCGCAAACACAATGGGGGCCACTTGAAAATTCATTGCACAGGGGGACTAACAGGTAAGTCTGATAGATGTCCTTAGAGGGAAGAAGTCACAAGAGCCTGGGGACCATGGGAGCAGGGCTGGTTGGTCATGCTGAGGTCAGTGAGTCCAGGTGCAGAGCAAATAGGTGAGCCGGGCATTAAGCATCTTGAGGTCCTTGCAGTCAGGAACAGGCAACTTGAAGAGGCAATCTTGGGACAGCTGGGCTACTCAGGAAGTGGGTATCGGACGTCTGTATGTCCCTCAGCATGTACTTGCTTCTGGTGCTTCAGGAGTGCGGAGTGGACCCTTCTCTCTTCTGGGGTCCAGTACCTCGCGAATTAGTATGCTGCAGCTCCGGTAGGTCCTGCTGTCTCCAAACTTGGTGGGGAGACAGATCTGACCCTTCGGAGCTGATGTACCTTCTCTTACTTTGGTGTTGCGTCAAGGTCATTGGGGAGCCACAAGCTGACAAACCGAACTTCACGGGATCGGTGCCTGTGTTGTGCAGGGGAATTATACCTTCCCTCCAGGAGAGCTTCTCTGCGAAGTTTTGAAATATGGAGGTACTCTGTGGTTCCTGGAGTCCTCTCAGGTTTCAGAACAATACTGCAGCAGATATGTTTGAGACCTGAGAGCTGAAGGCAGGGCGTGGTGCTTTTTTTCAAATGCAGCAGTGGCTTCAGTTCTCGTGCAGTGGATCTTCTTTGTCCTGGTCTTCTCTTGTCCATCAAAAATGATGTTCAGGTCTCAAGGTGCCCCCTAAATACCGAATTTAGGGGCATTACAAGGAGAGACAGGTAGTAGCCAATGGGCTATCTACCTTTAGGGTGTCTACACCCTCTAGTGCTGTGGGAAGAGGCACTACCCTAGCCCTGATAGGATGTCTCCAACTGTCCCAGGATGGTGGAATTTCAGGAGAGGGGCTCACATCACCTGCCCCACCCTAGGGGTGGTGCTGGCTAAATGAGGACCCTCCTCCTAATCTAACTAATTTTCCTGCCTTTCCTCCTGCTAAAGGTGGAGCAGGAAAGGGGGCTTGGCTTACCCCACTATCTGGAGGTTCCTGGGCTGGATTTCAAAGCAAGCAAATATTGTTTAAGGACACTGAAACAAACAAGTGAAAACTGTGGGTGGAGTTTAGGCCCACACAGAAGTATATACTATATACAACAGTTCGAAAGCTCAACCTAAAAAAGGGTAATACTGCTCATTTATGACACGTAACCAGGCATAATATCACACCGGCTCTGTCTAATGGGGACCCAAACTCTTTGCAGCTGTCTACGTCTAGGTTCATTTTGAATTACAGCCATTTCAAGCTCACAAAGAGAAATAAATTCCTGACACCAGGCAAGGGGATCCGGGGCTTCTTTCTGGAGCCAAGCTTGAGCTATAAGCAACGTTGCAGAAGTTATAGGAAAAAGAAAAACACCCTACAAGCCTGCCAGGGTAGTTAGGTGCATAGCCCAGCATGATAGTTTTAGGCTCCGGCCGAATACACGTCCTCAATAGTTGGTTAATGAACAAGGAGACTTTGTGCTGGTACAGTGTCGAAACATTAAAAGAGGCAACATGTGTACATTATCCCGAAGGCCCCAATTATGCCATTTATACTGTGAAAAATACAAAATCAAAAAAAGTTTTAAAAACTGAATTTTAAGGTGAGGTACATTCAAAGAGTTCTGTGCAAGTAAATGTATATGTGAGATCCTGATATTCAAGTTAGAAGACCACTTGAGAGTCTTTGCATCCAGTTTATCTATTGTAAGATTATATATTTGACCAGAATACGATAAAAGGTATTTATATATCCCCGAACCAGACCAATAGCCTTACAGGGAAGGTGACCTCCGTAATGCATTGTATGGTATTCCTACTATTTCTGTCCTTAATTTTAATGGCCAATAGGCGGCCCATCTCCTATCTGTTTTCAAAGCATGGCAGTCGCCGATATTGATATTGGAACCTCACCCGGTCCCAGGTCCCTTTCATCAATTGCATTCACAGCACAGTCAATTGATTGAAAATTCCGGCACCATCAGCAGTATCAGCAGAGCCTTTAGGGGACATTTGAATGAGGGAATCCTCTAGCTCTAACCAAAGACGTTTATCATACAGTGGCGTTTCAGTAGAACGATCCACATCAGTCTTGTGAATAGTTTAACTTAGGGTTTGGCTGCAAACAGAAGCCTTAAGAGTATCCTATACAATTGTGATGCTGCCCTCATCTTTATTAAAATGAATAAACTCCAGCAGAAGTGAGCTCAGAAATATAATATAAGCAATATTCATTAACTTTTTTTCGCAGGTCCACCGACAAGACTGTACTGCTTTGGTGAGTTTGTTTGTCACCACAAACAAAAAGACTAGATTTGGGTCTGACCCGATCCTTCGATTATTTCTTATAGGCAAAGCGGATAATATATTATGGCCAGCTCAAAACATGCCAATGCGAGATGAGGTACCATGTGGGGTAGAACGGTGCATAAACCCACATTCCTCCCAACGTCAGCAAGACCATCATCAGGAGTCAATGCTGGGAAGATTCCGTACAGGACCGTATCAAAAGAGTTGTTAGCACGGTCCTGTACAGATTCCAAATTGAATTGCCCATCCTTTAGTTGCTTATTGTGCATAAGGCATTTTTGCTGAGCCTCTATGCAGGCATGATATACTTTGGAGGCAAGTACCTGCAGGATTGATTTCTTCCGAAAACTGTGTGCTGATGATGGTCTCGCTGACCTTTTTGGCCACCTGAGACTGAAACGTCTACAGTCTAGCCTCTTTAACACCATTGATTACACCTCGCGGTACTCCAGTCCTATCTGACCAGTTGAAAGATGAGGATTTAACTACTGGGACAATAGATTTAGAAACTTATTTTGTTAAGAGGATCCTGCACTTCCCTAGATCCCTGCAATGAGTGAATACTATTAATTTTGAGGGATCGTGTGGTGATGCCAGTGATAATATATTGATGTACTGCTATGTGTATATTGCTGTATATAATGTTTTTGTACTACATGCATTCACAATGTATATGAAGAAATATTGATTCAGTCATATAATAATATACTTTTGCTAATAAAAATGTCCTTGTATTTGAATACATGAGGGATTGCTTGATGGTATGCAATGGGATCATCTTCGTGACCACCTAACTTTTGAATGATGTAATAAATAATTCTTCTGGGAACATGTTTGTATGTAGACTATTCTTTCCTGTTCCTTGGGGTGAGTTTGGGTTGCCCTGTTGTATAAAAATACTGGCTTGAGTAGGCACTTTCAAGTCCACCCTTGGGAGGAGGGCCGAAATAAAATCCCCACACAAAATTAGGCGCACCTGCCAAAGGCTAAGCTCCACAAGTAACAAATGAAAAACCAGAGGATCACCAATATTTGGGGCATATATTGTACAGACGGTAAAGCATGTATTACCTTTAGCAATATTGACAATCAACTAATGCCCAGATGGATCAAGCTTCACCGGATATGTGTCCGTCTATTTACTTTTAGCCAATGAGGTGACCCCTTCCCCATTTAGGGATATTGATCCCACATTTGGTTTTCATACATTATGACAAATACCCCTTCCTCTCTTTCACTCTGGCCCCATGCATTTCTTTTTCTCCCACAATCATCCTCTAAGTCTCATTCCACAAATTAAGGGATTTCTTACACAGCAAACCATGCCCCCTCCCACATGCCACAGCAGGTCACTCATTTCTGACATGCAATGGCTTGACTAAATAGGCCACAAATCTCCCAGACACTATTAGGGGGTTATAAAGAGATATGTTTCATTTGGGTAAAATAAAAATAAATATGGAAAATAATATATTAAAACGAACTCCCCCAGGTGTGGTTTGACCCCTTCTCAAATGCATTCCTAGAGCATGATAACTACCACTGTACCATTTTCTCTGCTGGTGAAAGGTTTTGGCTTAATTCATTTTATCATACAAATTGTGTGCACGTCCTTCTTCTAATTCCAAAATCTACAGTTGCTTTTCTTGCTTTATAAACAAATAGCCCTTGCTCTCTTTCACTCTGTCATTGGCCCAAAACGTTTTTTCTTCCGCAATCATTCTCAAAGTTTCATTAAAAAAATTAAGGGAATTCTTTCACATCAAACCTTGCCCTCCTCCCACATGCCACAGCATGTCACTGATTTTTGACACGTATTGGCATGACTTAATTGGCCACAAATATCTCAGATGCTGCTAGGGGGTGTTTACAAAGACATTTACTTTCACATGGACAAAGCAATTAAGAATTTAAAAAATAGATGAGGGGCTAGGGCCCTGGTCAAAAAGCTTCAATATAAATTAATTGGATTTGACATAATACTAGCAGTTTTATAATGCATAGATTCAGGCAAAATGTACTTGAACAGACTGTAGTGTCTTGCAAGTTAACAGTGACAGAACCCTTTTGGCTAATGATGAACCCCGTACAACTGCGACTTAAGTGTTAGAGCGTAATGCATTAAGCATTGTTTCAGAATGGTGAGTTAGCAGTTACACATAGATGAATAAAGACATTTTATACTAAGCTCCCTGTGTGGCTTAGTCATTGGCGAGTACATGGGCTGGGAAGATATTACACGGACCATTTTTCATTTCTACTTCTACTACAATCCTGATTTTTTTCCTACATGCCGCAAATTCACAAGTGCTTTTATGCTTCAAAGGGAACTAACCAGTTCTCTCATTTTTGCCACTAGCCCCAGATGTCTACTTCTACGAAACATTTCCTTTATAAACCATTCCACTAATAAAGCATTCTCGTTCGCACTAAACGATTACATGCAATACATTTCTGACATTCTTTGTTATGTCCAATCATGTAAGAAACTTCTCATACTGTGCCAGTTGGTGATTTCCAAGGGGATAACTTTCACATGGGGAAAACAAGAATTTAAAAAAATAAGCAAGGGCTCTAAATTGATGGGTTAACCCTGTCCACAAGATATCACTTATTAGTATGTTTGCTATTGTAGTGCTCTGCTGAACACATCACTTAGGTACCCCACCTTAGCGTCTTTATTGACACCCACACCCATCCATTACAGGCATCACTAGTCAGGTGACTCTGCTAATAACGGGCTGGGTGCACAAACATGGGTCAAGTTCCATGATGTCACCTGTGTGTTTCTGTCACGGTATTTACTAGTATGTGCGCTGAGGCCTCACAACACCTAAATCTTTTTGGAGTTTGGTTGGTGGCCGTCAAAATCGTTATCTGCTGTTCACACACCTTTTCATACCATCATAGGAACCATTGTGACAGTTGTTCCTCTGAAGATACGGAGCTCACTGCTGGGTTGGATGGGAACTCTCAATCTAGTGTGCTGTAATCCATCACGATGGTGGATGTAATTTCCTCCACCACCCTGACTGACATACTGCCACCTATCAAACTATAAATTAGGCCCTTAAAGCTCATAGATCTTACAGTAGTCCTGTTCTGACAGCATGCCATCTTTTAGTTACATATGTTCTGTGCTGAAAGACACAGGCAACAAATGGATACAACATAACATTTCCGACTGGATAAAACCAATATTCTCTCTGCTCACAGACTAATACTTCAGTCTAGATGTAAACCTTGAACACCGAGGAGCTTGTAATGTGTGTCTTGACTCAAGTATTGGTGCTTATCTCTTCTGTTGAAGTTGTTATGGCCCAGTGTGTGCATGTGCGTAGTATTTAGAACAGCCTATATTAAACTTTCACAAACTCTGAGATTGCTCCCATTTCTGGCAATCCAGCAGCACTTGCATAGCAGGGTAAGAGAATGTAGTGTAGAAGAGAACCACATAGAACCACATAGGGTACCTGTAAGAACATTCATTGATAATTTGTAGTGGGAATTTGAACCTCTGGTAGACATGGCACAGAATAGGCAGACTTAAATCAGAGAAAATGGGTAAAGAAAGTTAAAAAAAACACTTAAAAGTATAAAACACAACACAATAATAGTCCTTCTCCAATTGACAAAAATAGAGTAACATGTATTAAATAGATTGACTCTAAAACAATGAAAAAACAATAAGGGAATTTATGAGAAAGTGTGCAGAGAAAAATGGAAGCACCTATCAGTAGTCACTGTTTATAGGGGATCTGGACCTGGGTGCAATTTCAGGCCAACCACAGTGAAATGGTGTCAGATACACCAAAGAGGTTCAAGCAGGTTGAAGATTTTAATTTAAGTCCTAGAAATGGAAGTGAAAATTCTTCAATGCAGTTATAGGTTGTACCAGAGGAAGTCTTCTGGAGGCCAGATAGTTGTAGGGTGAGTTCCTTCTGAAGCTATTGGTTTTGGCGGGCAAAGGTCTAGGTGGAAGATGTTGGATTTGTTTTGTAAGGAAGTCCTTTTGTAAGCCTAGTCAGGATTTTTAAGTTTGGACTTAGTCTCTATTCTCAGATGCATGGAATCATCCAGCTGAGAAGGCTGAGGGTTGTATCTGATGATGAGTTCCACAAGGCTGGACGCCTTCTCGTAGAGGACCAGCTGAAACAGTTTTGCTGCAGCACGGTGTGCAGTCATAATATCAAGTTTTTTATTTCGACTGGACAGAATATTGAGTAAAAAATATAGAATGGACATAATATCGACTAGACATAATATAGACAACAAAAATATCGACTAGAAAAAATTTATATTGAATAGAATGGACATAATATCGAATCAAATATATAGAATGGACATAATATCAACTAGACATACTATAGACAACAAAAATATCGAATTTAAGGTAAGTTAATATTATTTTATATGTTTTGTGTAATCTAATTCTGTAGCGCGTTGTGGGTTTATAGGGGATTAGGGTGGGAAGTAATTTAATTATAATTAATTAAATATGTTCATTTATTTATTGATATTTATTTAGAATTAGTTGTTAATTAATTATTAATTGGTAATTAATTAAAATATAATTGGTAATTAATTATAATTGATTAATTGATAAACATTTTAATTTTAGTAAATTATTTTCTGCAGCGGGTTGTGGGTTTATAGGGGAATAGGGTGGGAAGTAATTTAATTATAATTAATTAAATGTGTTAATTTATTTATTGATATTTATTTAGAATTAATTGTTAATTAATTATTAATTGGTAATTAATAAAAATATAATTGGTAATTAATTATAATTGATTAATTGGTAAATATGTTAATTTTATTAAATTATTTTCTGTAGCGGGTTGTGGGTTTATAGGGGAATAGGGTGGGAAGTAATTTAGGGCCAGATGTAGGTAGCCCAATACCGGTGGGAAACGGTCGAAAATAGGTATTTTCGGCCGATTCCGACCGGTATTGGGCTTTTGGGATGTAGGGGACTGAAAATCGCCCGAATCGGTAAATTTACCGAATCAGTAAAGTTACTGAATCGATAAACCCTCCGAATCGGTAAATTTACCGAATCGGTAATTTTACCGAATCGCAACAGTTTGCGAATCGGTAAATTTACCGAATCGTATATTTACCGAATCGGTAAATTTACCGATTCGGTAAATATACCGAATCGGTAAATAAGAAGTGGTCAAATTGAACATTGAGATGTAGGTAAGCTCTTAAATACCGATTTTGCTTGAAATTCGGTATTTAAGAGTCTGTATTTACCATGGATTGAAATCAGGTGGTAACCAGGTGCAGCCTATAAAAAAGGACCTAAAATGCAATACTTTTTACACAATGGCGGCATTCTATGTCATTGCGAGGCGGATTCGGCTACAGGAGGAAGGAGAGAGGGAATGGCAGAGACAGGAGCAGGTCTACAGACAGAGGATCACCTTGTTCATGCTCACAGAGCCAGAGATTCTCCAGAGGTACAGGTTGGACCCAGACACCATCTTGGACCTCATCAGGGACCTCCACCCACTGTTGGAGCACACTACCCCAAAGGCGCACGCCATTCTACCCCATGTGCAGGTGCAGTGCAGCCTACACCTGCTTGCGTTTGGGAGTTACCAGAGTGTGGTTGCTGTGGTAGGTAGAGTGACCCAGAGCAGCCTGTCACGCTTCTTCCACATATTCCTTGACGCCATGGTACAGAGGATGGACCAGTATATAACATTCCCTGAAACCCATGCAGAACTGCTCCAAACAAAAACTGATTTTTATCTGATGGCGCGTTTCCCCAATATCATTGGCTGC
Organism: Lissotriton helveticus; assembly: GCF_964261635.1. NCBI lineage: Eukaryota > Metazoa > Chordata > Amphibia > Caudata > Salamandridae > Lissotriton > Lissotriton helveticus. The sequence continues at coordinate 665,828,632 of NC_136063.1, forward strand.
ATTGATGGCACCCACATTCCCATTTGTCCCCCGCTGCCACCGAATACATATATAGGAATAGAAAGTCCACCCACACCATCAATGTGCAGGTGATCTGCAATGCCAAGTGCGCCATCACTGACCTTGTGGCAAAATTTCCTGGGAGTACCCACGACTCCTTCATATTTCAAAACAGCGGTATCTATGCACGGCTGACAGCAGGGGAATTTGGTGAAGGATACCTTCTAGGTAAGACACAGTGTGCGACCCCATTAACACCTATTTCAGAAAGAAGTACATGTATGCATGTGAGTAATGTGTTCCCATTTCCTTTTAGGAGACAGTGCATATGCCCTCCGCTCCTTCATACTCACCCCTAATCAACCCCTCAACACCCAGCCAAAGGAGATATAACAGGGTCCACAAGAGCAAAAGAAATATTGTGGAGCGTACCTTTGGTATATGGAAGAGCAGGTTCAGGTGCCTGCATAAGAGTGGAGGTGCCCGGCAGTATACCCCCATCACCTGCTGTAAAATCATTGCTGCCTGTGCCATGTTGCACAACCTTGCTGTGAAGAAGGGCACTGAGGTGGAGTTGTCAGACTTTGAGGATCATGACGACGAGGTTGCTGTGCCTGAAACACAACCTGCTGGAGTGTCAACACCAAGTGATGGCAGATCAGACGTGAGGAGATTACACGCAACTATTTCTGAGTAAGTAATGAGACACAGACAGGTTGTGTATGGGACCAACGTATTTTAATGGTGCCACAACGTTCAAGCACGTAAGTGCAACAAAAAAACAATATACACGTGGGGACTGTATGTCCCGGGTTACTTCACCCATGAACGGTAATGTCACTTGCGCCCGCGCTTCCCTGAGCCACTTGGATGTTGTTCGCTTTGTTCAGCTTGCCCTGCAGCCTCAGCTTGGCGCCTGTTACTCCTCCGTGTCTCCACATTAGTGCTTGCTATGCTGCTCCGGCTACTAGTGTCATCACCCTCTGCCACATCCAGGGCAGGATTCTGTGCTGTGTGGGAAATCAACATTGCCTCTAGAGCACTCGTCATTCTGGCCATGCCCCTGGTGACCTCAGTTGTATTCTGTGTCAATGCCTCCTGCATATTTATGCCTCTCCTGCATTGCAGGGATGTGGCAGTGGCCAAGCGATTGATGGCCGTATTGTGGGCACGGGCATCCCTGCGCCTTGTGTGTGACACACTGTCAAGTTTGGAGCATAGCTGCGTAACTGAGTTGCTCATCTGCTGCATCCCTGCTGCAATGTCCCTATTTGTTTTGGCAACTTCTTTATTCGCCTCCACTATGTCTCTCATGCCCTTCCCCATGTCTCCTATGTGCACATTCAGGGCTCTGAGTTGGCGTTGGCAGGCTTGGATTGATTTGCCCTGCATCCTTTGAATGCGCACCATGCTCCCCTCCAGCCCACGGAACACAGTGCCCTCACCACGTCCACCTGCACTGCTGGGTCTGCGTTGTCTTCTGCGAGAAGTGACCGTCTCATTTGTGGACTGCAGTGCTGCTGAAATCTCATCCACGGTGTCTTGAGCCTCCCCCTCACCCTCTGCTGCCTCCATTTATGGTAATGGGGCCATGACACGCCTCCTGGCTGGTGGGGTTACAGGAGTGGACTGGAGCAGTGATGGTGAAATTTCTGGTGAGAATTGCAAGTGAGGGGATTGGGAAAGCTGTGGGGAGTGCAACAACTCTGGGGTCCGTACAGTGTCATCTTCCACGGACATGCCAGTTGTGTCACCTTCGTCCTGCGAGACTTGCACTTGGCTTGGACCTGCTTCCTCACTCTCCTCCCTCACTGGTGCAGTCCCTTCTGTGTCAGTGGGTCGACTGCCTGATTTGGCCCCTAGGTATAAATAAGCGTATATCAACTGAGTGCTACTGTGTCACAGTCACTACAATAAATGCTTTACACATTTCACTTTCATTTATATGCAATCATTTCACTAACGTGCTGATGTCTGCGCTGTTACACATGATCTTATATTTGCTGACTACATTTCCCATAATGCATTGCTCCTGTATAGTGCTAGCAGTACTGGACTGGGGTTTGCTTGTCCACAAAGGGTAAAGGGAAGCAGGTTGGTATGGGGTGTAATGCTGCACATGCGTCTTACCTTTTTTGTTGCAGCTCTGGCTGAGCTGTCCACATCTCCCAGTCCGCAGACGCTGTCTGCCTCAATGGTTGAGGCCACCAACTCCTCCATGTCAGTCGGGGGGGGGCTGTGTTCCTGCCTCCACCGGTTAGGCCTGCCTGCTTGTGGATTTCAGCCATTTTCTTCTTGGTGAGGCTCCTGAGGTCATAGAATCTTTTTTTAAGGTCCTCAGTGTTCCTGGTTGTGACTCCCACAGCATTCACTTTTTCAGCAATTGCCAGCCAGATTTTTCTTTTGGCAGACTCAGGAACAGTGAGGGAGTGCCTGCCAAAGAGTTTGTTGTGCACCCTCACTACCTCCTCTACAAGTATCTGCAGCTCCATGCTGCTGAACTTTATTTTCCTCTTTCTTTCTGCCTTTTGGCTTTCACTGCTGCTTGCCATTTTTCAGTTGGTAAAGTTTTAACAAACTCTCCCTGCTGCTCTGTGACTCTGCTCAGCTCTGACTGCCTCTCCAGAACCTCCTAATTAGTTTCAGCTGCCTGGGTAGCCACTTCCTGGTAGGGAGGGGGGGGGTGTGTTTGCACCTGATTGGCTGCCTTCATTGGTTTCACTTTTGTTTTTTTGTTTTCCGATTCGGTATTTACCTATTCGGTATTTACCGATCCGGTATTTCCCATGCAATCCTATGGCCAATAAGGCCCATAGGAATGAATGGGGAATACCGATTCGGTAAATTCCGAATCGGTAAATACAGAGTCGGTAAATACCGAGTATCCGATACCGAATTTTACAGAATCGGTAAAAATTACCAAATTTTTTCCTACATTTCATTTACCGATTCTGAAATACCGAATCGGTAAAATTCGGTATTTTAGAATCGGTAAAATGGATTTACCTACATCTGGCCCTAAATTATAATTCATTAAATATGTCATTTAAGTTATTGGTATTTATTTAGAATTCATTGTTAATTAATTTTAAATAGGTAATTAATTAAAATATAATTGGTAATTACAATTAATTGATTACTTTTTAAATTGTAAATTAATGTATTGTTAATAGGTAATTAATTAGTATTAGTAGGTAAGTTTTCATAATTAAATAATTTTAATTTGTATTTATAAATAATTATTTAATGTATTTTATACAATTGTAAAATATTTTAATTATTTTGTAATTGGTATTACTATTTATGTAATTTATATTTATATATGAAGTATTTACTTTCCCTACTATTGCACTCACTGGAGTTGGAATAGTAATTTTTACCCCTACACTATCCAACACTTTTCCTACTGTTGCAATCTCTGGAGTTGGAATAGTAATTGTAACCCCTACCTATCTAACTCTTTTCCTACTGTTGCACTCTCTGGAGTTGGAATAGTAATTTTAACCCCGACGCTATCCAACTCTTTCTCTACTGTTGCACTCTCTGGAGTTGGAATAGTAATTTTAACCCCTACGCTATCCAACGCTTTCCCTACTGTTGCACTCTCTGGAGTGGGAATGGTAATTTTTACCCCTACGCTATCCAACGCTTTCCCTACTGTTACACTCAGTGGAGTGGGAATAGTAATTTTTACCCCTACGCTATCCAACGCTTTCTCTACTGTTGCACTCTCCGGAGTGGGAATAGTAATTTTTACTCCTACGCTATCCAACGCTTTCCCTACTATTGCACTCTCTGGAGTGGGAAAAGTAGCTTTCCCTACAGTTGCACTCGCTGGAGTGGGAATAGTCATTTTTACCCCTACTCTATCCAACTCTTTCCCTACTGTTGCACTTCCTGGAGTGGGAATAGTAACTTTAACCTCTACACAATCCAACTTTTTCCCTACTATTGCACTCTCTGGAGTTGGAATAGTAATTTTAACCCCTACGCTATCCAACACTTTCCTTACTGTTGATCTCTCTGGAGTGGGAATAGTAATTTTTACCTCTACGCTATCCAACTCTTTCCCTGCTGTTGCACTCTCTGGAGTGGGAATAGTAACTTTAACCTCTACGCTATCCAACGTTTTCCCTACTGTTGCACTCTCTGGAGTGGGAATAGTAATTTTTACCCCTACGCTATCCAACGCTTTCCCTACTGTTGCACTCTCTGGAGTGGGAATAGTAATTTTTACCCCTACGCTATCCACCGCTTTGCCTACTGTTGCACTCTCTGGAGTGGGAATAGTAATTTTTACTCCTACGCTATCCAACGTTTTCCCTACTGTTGCACTTTCTGGAGTGGGAATAGTAATTTTTACCTCTATCCTATCCAATGCTTTCCATACTGTTGCACTCTCTGGAGTGGGAATAGTTATTTTTACCCCTAGGCTAGCCAACGCTTCTCTACTGTTGCACTCGCTGGAGTGGGAATAGTAATTTTTTACCCCTACGCTATCCAACGCTTTCCCTACTGTTGCACTCTCTGGAGTGGGAATAGTAATTTTTACCCCTACGCTATCCAACGCTTTCCCTACTGTTGCACTCACTGGAGTCGTTACAGTAAATTTAAACCTCTTGCTATCCTACGGTAAAAATATTGTATATGTTTTGTTAATAATATGTATATATATATATATATGTATTAAAAATAAAAAAAATTATTTAAGTTATATTAATTATTTTTTAATGTTAGGTTTATTTAAGTATTTTAAATAAGTTAAAAATCATTTTATTTATTATTATATTACTTTTAAATTACTTTTAAGACATTTAAAAAATTCGATATTTTGACAGTCTATATTTTTTACACTCGATATTTTGGAGTCGATATTTTTGTACTTACCTGTTTGAAGATAGAAAGTCGATATTTTGTAGTCGATATTTTGACCTCGATATTTTGTCATCTCGATATTGTGACTGTCGATATTCTGTCAGTGATCCCTGCTGCACAGAACCTCCTTGCATGAAAAACCCTTTTCCTCCAGCATGATGAAATCGCATTCTGGTAGGATTGGCTCAGATGGTTGGTCTCAGTTCTCCTATGGCTGGAAGACCAAAACCATTTCTATGTCCCAACTTTTCAGACATTGTAGCAGAAGCCAGTTAATCACAGCCAAGTATCCCATGACCTTATGTACAGCACTTAGGAGTTATGGCCCAGATCCACTAACTTTTTGCACTGTGGTTGTGCCACCTTTTGGCTCAGCCACAATTCAAAATGCTCTTCAAGATTTAGAAAGCCACTCAAAGACTGATTTGTGTCACTTTGCGTGGCTCTGTAATAAAAAAGCGATTTCTGTTGTATTACACTGTGTTGGGTAGATGTTACATGGGTGGACCATGAGCATTCACATACATCCACTCTTGTATTTTAACACAAATCATGATTTACTGAAGGTAGTAAACCTGAGTTTATGCAAAAATAGTGCACCTACCCGATATAGGAGTAACGGGAGAAAATAGATTCATTTCTCTTTGTTACTTCATCTTTCCATTTGTGCTTCATTCTGTAGCATACATATTAATAGGAATATGCCTCTCAGTATTGTTTTTGTACAAGATGGCATGCCTTCACGCAGAAAAGCAATAACTACCCATAATACATGCACCCTTGCATTGTGACACACTGCTATCTGCGTAGACTCAAGCCTGTCACGCGTGCACCAGAGTAGGTAGAAAGATGAATATGTTTGTAATGTGGCACTGTTCTGCTCCTTTCCCATTCATATATCACAGTACAGCAATGTGTCATACTGTTTTATATTGTGTGCACTTTTAGAATATCTGCCAATACATTTTGAAATGTCCTTCTTTTAAGTATAAGGCATCGTGTTTTATGGGCAGAAAGTCCTACATAGGTGTAAGATGTTAATGTTTAAAATGAAAGTTCAGAACAGTTAAAAGGGGTTACTTTGATAGGTCGAATTGTAATATTTAAGCTACCACACTCAGGCTACAGTGGAAATGCAGTAAAGTGCCCCTTTTTGTATGGTCACTCCCCCTTATTGCTTCAAATGCTGATGGTTATGACTTAGTACATAGGAGTCTGCTGCCCATACCCCAGTGCCTTTGCTCTCTCCTAAAACAGTTATGTTTGGCTTGGTAATTCCAAATTGGCAAAAGCTTTACCAGCTTATAAGTCCGTAGTATATGGTACCAGCTGTCACTGAGACAGGATTCTGACCTCCTGCCAGGCAGTGTGATCACTCCCAAGAGTCAGAAACAAATGCTACAGAGGAAAGAGGTCACACATTCCTCCTTCCGAACAGGCTAGTGAATTCGCAGATTAGAGCAGTGAGCTTCAAAAGCTGCACTGCCTCTGATATGCATCTGGGCTGTCCCCCTGAGGAGGAAACAGCCCTCCCCTTGTCCTAGATGTGCTTGCACCCAGGTGAGGGGAGAAATTGGATATGCAGGAGGTGTTCACCCACAGGAAAGCTGGCCTCATCCCTAGTTTGGGCAGTCTGGTCTGTCGACGTAAAATTTAATTCTGCCATCTTTAGGATGGCACAAATAGTGGTTTCAGGGTAGAAAAGGTATTTGTGCATCTAGGTTGAAATTAGGATCAAAAGCGCTTTCGTTTTTCATGATTGTTTGTCTAATAAGGGAATGGTTTCCATCCAGGACAAAATACTATCTTCGCTGGTACAAAAATATAGGAAGTCCAATTGCGTATGGGGCTATACAACAAGCAGGCATTCATGCATATGTGCAACATGTTTGCATGAGTACATACATTTGGACTTGAGTAAAAATTCAGAATGGAATGCAAGACCTGTTCTTAGGAAAGTGTAACTGTGAACATTAGACTTCCAACAAAACAGCAGTATTTTACTTCCTTTGATTAAGGAAAATGATATATTAAAAGGAAGTCATTAATAATAACATTAATGATTGCTAAATTAACTCAGAAGTAACTATATAATATATTAACATGCAATTGATAAATAATGTCATAAAATAGTCTAAACACATTTCTGAAAAGCTGGGTTAAATGTTCATAATGTAATGGAGGTAATTCCAATTTTTCTATGATAATTTGTTTTAAGGTTGCTAGAGATGTATCAATCTGGCGAATGTCATACACTCTACACATCAAGCTCTGGTTGAGCTTCAGGGAGAAGAAAAATAGATTTTGCTCGATATTTGGCTTTGATAAATGGTTTTAGCTGCACTTGTAATATGTGCACATCATGGCTTTAAACATTGAGCTTTGTTTGAATACTATCATATTTGCCATAACAAATGCATGCTTTAAAAAAAAGGATTACAGTCATAACGTTTTCCAATTCTATTGTAACAGGAGCACAAATTATGTCAAGGTAAATAGGATGACAATGTACTTGTCATGACAAGTGGATACACGGCACCAGTTTCTCCTGATTAAGGACTGACAGTCCAACAGCATATATGCTTATAACCTCTGAGATGGCAGGCCAAACCCTTATGCGCCGTGAAGGGAGTGCCCAACAGTCCCCTACCAGCAGTGTCATCCCCTGGATCCATCTTCAAGACTCGTCAGAATCCTGGGGACAGGTCCAGGGGATGAAAATAAAAAGATAATAAAACAGGTTTATAACCCTTTTTATTATTGTTTTAATGCTGGTGGTCGATGGGGGGCGCTCCTCCTCTCTAATGGAGTGGCCGCCAGATGTGCCAGTATGACTTCTTATCAGTACAGAGACAAAATTTAATTTTTTCTGAATCCTATTTGTGTTTTCAATAACTCTTTACATTTGAAATATTTTTTATTTAAATGTAATTTATTATCCCCACAGAATAAAATGGTTTCCAGTTTCAGGTGAACTTCCTCCAGCAACTCCAGGAAAAAACCCAATGCTGAGCCTATGAATGCCCTCAAAATAAGATAGAACACAGTGCTAAACAAATACAAATGTTACAGCCCTAAATGACAGGAGTCATATAGGCATTAGTAGTGTCAAGTTTAATATGCATTTTTACCTTTATACTTTGTATGTAGGTCTTAACCTTATGACAGCATTTGAGTCAGTATGTTCATATTGCTTGCTAAATGTTTTAACTATGTTCCCAACAACATTAAAGGTCTTAATCTCTTGTGCTATTACTTCACAGTACTAGGTTATGGGATATTAAGTTAACGTCTAATCAATTGGGAGTTTTTCACCATCTTTACCAAATTCTGCTTTAGTGTTATGTTCATGAACTAGTGGCTTCTGTCTATGTTTTACTGAAATGTTATACATTTTTCTATTCTGAAATCAAAAATTACAAAAGACATGAACACAGAGTTGGACACATGGATATTCCAGAAGGCCATGGACCGTGCCATTAGTTACACTTTACATTCGAAGGACGTCCTACACTCAAATTGCCTTTTTGCTTCCAAACAATCATGTGATCAAAGAGTAATTGACAGTCTCTATAGAGTCAAATAGGGAAGAACATGCTGACCTTCAAACATCACGTTTTCTTCAGACATAGGTTTCTTGAGAAAAAGAGCAATTGAGATTATAGTTGTCTAAACTACCAAAGCACAACAGTTTCATACATAGGTTATTTCGAAAAATAGTGGAGTAGACAAAAAGCTATGGTTTCTGGTTGAAACAAACATTACCTATTGGCTTAGGACCCCATTTTAAAAATTGCACTGTTGCAGATCTGCTTTTAATATTGCACATAATTGGTTGCTAAAATGTCATTAAACATTTCTTCTTCATAGTTGTAGCCCTAACTTCAGTAAAAGATGCTCATGCCCTATCGATTAATACATTTGGCATATTTGACCAGGATAAACTACAAGCTGGGTCAATAATGGAGGCAGCTTAGAATGATAAGCAATCAAAAGAAGTGTTGTGAAAATCTTCATGTTTCATGGAAACTATTGTAAAAGAACTCGAGGTAGGTACAAAGAAGTACTATAGTGAAATGCCCTACAGGTAAACTCCCCCTGCACTTGATATATATATTTTTTTTTTAAACACTTTATTAAGGCAGATGGTGCAATCCACAGCAGTAGAACAAACACTGTAACCAGGCCTGTACTCATGGCCGTCAAGTGACTCAGGCAGCAGAACAATGAGTACAGTGGAACGTACAATCTGGTCGCACCATAGAGCACTGTAAATGTTACAATAGGAACATTTTCTGATAAAGCAACTTAAATACAAACTAAACATAACCATAGGGCAAAAAGCAAAGAAAGGATAAAAGGGACAGGAATCATGTGAATCAGATTGCAAGACCAGCACAGTAAATCGATCGGTATCACGTCAAGTTGCACCGTTGACAATAACCACATCACAGTAAAAGCAATTACTGAACCTTTCCACCCAACAACGAGCTGGACTAAGAGCAGGAGTTCGCGCAGTTCAAAATTGTCGTGAAGGGCCAAGAGTTGGGCCGCATGTGTGTGAAAATAACAACCTCCATCGTAGGCATGAAGACCCCTGAGTCGGGAACGGTATCGGGACCCCCACCAATCCAGGCCCTGCACCCTCACCCAAGAGGCGGCGGCAAGTAATAGCAGAAGCAGCGCCAGAGTGGGTGTATGGTGGGCGTCCCATGTTCTAGCCCACCCCAGTCGGTGTATTGGGATGTAGGGACTGAGAGGGCGCTTCAAGTGCCTTCCCTGAAATGTATTGGCGGTATGGACCCCAAATATCTGTAGGGCGGGAAGAGGCCGGGAGTTGGTCAGAAAATTCCACACTGTTTACATTGCAGTATGCCACACTCCTTAGCCACGCTGCAACAGAGGGAGCACGTCTTGAGCACCAGTGCAGTGCGACCTCTCTCTTGGCCAGAAGGAAGCAGATCGATGCTAACTTGCGAATTTTGCGGGGAAAATTGGACACATATCCCATCAGGGCAATCTCCGGTAGGACAGATAGCGACAGGCCCAATATCGCACCCAGTGTGTCGTGCATTTCAACCCAATAGGAGTGTAATTTCGGGCAGGTCCAGGAAAGATGGGCAAAGTCGGCCTGAGGGGCGTTACATTTAGGACAAGTGTGGGGACGGGCTGGGTCGATTCTGTGGGCCAACGCTGGAGTGTGGTACAGCCGTCGCAGGAATTTAAAGTGTATAAGTTTGTGCCTGCTATTCATTGAAACCTCCCTGGTCATGGCACAGCACGCCTCCCATTGGTCGTCAGAGATCTGAGCGCCCAGATCCAGTTCCCATGCGGCACGAACCGCCTCGTCGGACGATGGGAGTGAGGACAGGCACGCAAAGTTTGTAGAGTTTGGACACCACGTGGGCCCCCGAAGAGTTCTGGATGATGGATGTGAGTGCCTGAGTGTCATCAGGTGGCAACGGGAAGGAGGGAAATGTAGCCCGCATCAGCGCCCTAATTCTTGCGAACACAAAAGTGTGCATAAAAGTGCGTTCGGTGAAGCGGGGGTCTTCGGTTATAGAAATAGCATGGCCATCGGGAAATAGATCACCGATCGTGTTCAGTTGGTATTTAGAGAGTGTTCGACTAATCACTGTTTCGCCTGTTATAGGGAGCCAATGTGGGTTGGGCAGTGGGAGGGCAGGAGAGTACAGAGTTTCAATGCGCAGCAAGCGTCTAAGTTTGTCCCAAGCCCAAGTCGTCGTGGTGAGAGGGAGTATGTCGTGTGGGTCGCGGGGGAGGCCTCTAGGAAGAACGGCATCCAGAGACACCGGGAGCGCAGCGTCCGCTTCGGGTTTCAAATGCTGTATCCTGGCATCAGGATGGTACCAGAGGTGGGCATATGAGCATTGAGCCACCACGTAGTAAAGGTGGAAGTCTGGGACCCCAAATCCGCCCTTCTCGTAAGGCAGCGTCAGTGTGCGCCAGGCAAGGCGAGGGTGCTTCCCCCCCACACCAGTCTCAGCAGGGAAGTGCGCAATTGGGTGAAAAAAACCTTTGTGAGAGGGATGGGAATGTTGTTGAAGAGATATAAAAACCGGGGCAGAACCACCATGTTCACTATAGCAATGCGCCCAGCCATCGATAAAGGGAGGCTGAGCCACCGGTCAGTGTTATCCTCCAAAAAATCCAGGGCGCGTCCATAGTTCAGGTGGATAATGGACATGGTATCTAGGTGGATATGCATCCCAAGGTATTTAACGGAGTCCTCGCACCATTCCAATGGGAGGGAGCAAGGCCATCTCGCAGTGGCGAGGGTGAGAGGAAACAGTTGTGATTTGTGCCAATTAACCCTAAGGCCCGAATATTCGCCAAAGCGCGTAATTTCAGATAGTAGGGGCTGCAGATTGGACTCAGGGGTGCGGACGTATAGAACCATGTCGTCCGCGTAGAGTGATACCAAAAGAGGCCCGGTGCGGAACTGGAGTCCCTTATGTAGATGCTTCTCTTGAAAGTGTCGGACCAGAGGATCCATTGCCAAAATAAAAAGTAAGGGGGATAGGGGGCACCCCTGTCGCGTACCTCTAGAGAGGGTGAACCTGTCGGTGATAGTGCCGTTAAGGCGAATACGTGCCGTGGGTGCTGTGTACAGCAATTCAACAGTCGCCACAAACATAGCGGGCATGCCCATCCTACGCATCACATCCAAAAAAAAGGGCCACACCAGAGTGTCAAAAGCTTTTTCGGTGTCCAGAAAGACCGCGGCAGCCGGGATGGCGGGATCAATTCTGTGCAGGACCGAGAAGACCGTGCAAAGGTTCAGGGATGTCGACCTTTGAGGGACAAAGCCAGATTGCACCGGCGAAATAATAGAGTTACCCAGCAGCGCAAGCCGCATTGCGAGCATTTTGGCCAGGATTTTATAGTCCAGGTACAGGAGTGACAGCGGGCGGTATGAGCTGCAAACCGTTGGGTCGCGGCCTGGTTTGGGCAACAGTACTATAACCGCCTCACGGAGCGTAGGGGGGAGAATACCGGACTCCAGGGCCTCGGCATAGACCTCAATCAGAATGGGCACCAGTTCCTCCTTGTATTCTTGATAGAAATCGGCCGTGAAGCCATCCAGGCCCGGAGCCGAGGACCCCTTCAGTGAGTCTTTCGCCTCTGCGATCAACTCGGGCGTGATGGGATGCGCCAAGAAATCTTGCATGTACTTCTCCAAGAAGACCATGGCAATTTCGTTAATATATGGGCCGGGGTCACGGCGTTCGTCAGTAAGGGCAGATTTGTAAAGGCGCTTAAAGTAAGTCAAGAAAGTGTTGCAAATGGCGGGAGTAGTGAAGTGTGGCGTGCCATCGGCATCAGCTATTTGTGTAATGTACGCAGCCTGCCGAGGTGGGCGCAGCAATTGGGCCAGTAGCTTGCCCGGGCTGTCTCCCTCGCCATACTGGCGCGCCGTATGGTACCTGCCCAGATACTTCAGTTCCCTGTCCGCAGCATCCCTAAACTTCAAAAGGAGCTCAATGCGTCGTGTTTCGTTGACCGGGGATGGGTCAGCAAGGATCTGGGATTCAATAGCCAATAGGTCTGTCTCTAGGCGGGACAGGGTGGCACGAATTTCGCGCAGCGCGCCAACATGTTTGGTGATGCACATCCCCCTTATGGTAGCCTTGAATCCCTCCCACAGTGTGGCCCATGCGGTCACCGAGCCAGTGTTAAGGTCGAAATAGTCTTCGATTGCTGAGCGAATCTCCTCTGTGAAGACTGGGTCCGCAAGCGCTCGTCCAGGAAATCGCCACTGCCGCTCATATCCACCCAATCTGGGGACCGCAAGCGCCAGAATCACCGGAGAGTGATCTGAAAGGGTGCGAGGCAGGGTGCGCAAATCAGTGACCCAACCCGCCAGGCCTGGAGAAAGGAGCCAGTAGTCAATTCTAGTACTCGTGTTGTGGTAGCCGGAATGGTGCGTGAAGGAGGGGGAGGCAGGGTGTCGTGTGGCCTCTACGTCCTGAAGTGAAAAGTGTGAGCAAATGTCCGTCATCGCAGCGCGGGAAAGCGGTTTGCGGTCAGGGGAGGGGGATGTGCTGTCTCTACCGGGGTCCATCAGTAAGTTGAAGTCGCCCCCCATCGCCAGTAAGTCAATGTCTGCGTGTAATAGTGACAGGTGTAGCTCCTCGAGGCAGGCCGGGGAATCAACATTAGGACCATATACCCCAACAATGGTAATCTTATAACCAAACAGCAGCCCATGGAGTATCACATATCTGCCTTCCCCATCAATTTTCCTACCCGTCAGGACAAAGGGTATCCGTTTGTGTATTAAAACTGCCACACCACGTGCATATCTACTGAAGCATGAAAACACTCTGTGGGCGCCCCAACCCCGTGCAAAGGAAGTAGTGTCTGATTGAACCATGTGCGTCTCCTGTAAAACAAGTACATCGACATTATGTCTCTCTGCATACTGTAGAACTTGTTTCCGTTTTCGGGTGGAATTCAAGCCACGGACATTCCATGTCATCAATGTTAGACTAGAAGGGCCAGTCTGCAAACCTATCCAGGCCATAGAGTCAAATCAAGAATCGTGGGCAAGAAGTGGTCAATGCACAAACCAGTGCCTTGTGTCTCGCAATCAGATACCAAAAAAAAGAAAAAACATGAAAAATACAAACACCCCCACCCCCGCCCACCACCCAGCCTCCCAGCACCCCATGAGAGGCAGAACCCCACTAGTTTCAAAGGAGCAATGCAGGACATTAAATGCAAAGTAGTAAAAGCACATAAAAGTAGCTGCATAACGAAATCAAAGAAACCCCAAGAAAGGAAGCAGAACATATCGGCCCGCGCCATGGGGGGAAGCAACGCTAGCCCCCGAGCGGGCAACCCAACGGAACGAGGAGAATGTCATTAACGAATAGGAACCAAAGGATTGTTAGCCATCCCTGCAAGTGGAAATAAGAACCAGAACCAGAGCGTCATGAACAGTCAGCCCAGACCAGCTTCAGTGAACAAGTCAGCGCTGGCCTGTGTGTCCGGCTGCAGGGGAGAGGTGGGTCTGGAGCCAGAGGCTGATCCCGGCCCTTTTTTGTACGTGTGGCAGAAGTCCTGGACCTCGGCTGGAGAGTCAAAGATGCGAAACCGGCCATGGACGTCCACCTTCAGCCGGGCTGGGTAGAGCATGCTGTATTTGAGACCAAGATTACGAAGTGCCGCCTTGACGCTGGTGTACTTCCTCCGAGCCTCTTGCACCATAACTGTATAGTCCGGAAAGAAGGACAACTTGCTCCCCTGCCACCTTACCTCCCCTATCTCTCGCGCCGCCCGAAGCGCGCCATCTCGGTCACGAAAGTTCATTATTCTGGCAATGATGGGTCGGGGCAGCTGTCCAGTGTGTGGCTTGGGCCCCAAGGACTTGTGCGCTCTTTCCACAACAAAGCCAGCCGTGAAAGTGTCTTTTCCGAACAGTTCAATGAGAAGGTTTTCCACGAAAGTGTCGAACCAGCCAGTGGCTGTAGTCTCCGCCACCCCAAGGATTCTGATGTTATTCCGCCGGCTACGCGCTTCCAAATCCTCGTTCTTGATGGCGACATCTTTAAGAATCTTTTCTACCCTCTCCAGCCGCTTTAGAGTCTTGGAGGACCCGTCCTCCAGGTCAGATATTCTAGACTCAGCCAGGTCTAGGCGCTGATCGTGGGCTTGTGCAGTGGAGTTGATGGCAGACAGCTTTTGCTCCAGACTGTCGAATCTGGTATCAAGGGCCTTGAAGCCAGCCCGCATCTCCCCCATCATGGCGGCCATCATGGACGTCGCCTCGCCGTTGTCCTGTGCCACTGGAGCTCCCGAGGCGGTCCCCGGAGGGGGGTCGGCCGCAGGGAGAGGAGTCTTGTCGAAGTTGAGGGTCCTCTGGGCAGGATCCTTTTTCCCCATTGTGGAGGAAGTATGGCGGGACCGCAGACGCAGCAACAGAGGCGGAGAGCAGGGATCAATGATAAAGCAGGCCGATCTGTAGACCACCAGATCCCGGATATTGTGGGTAGCGCGACAGCCAAGTGGTCAGGCCTCAGCCTAAGAAGCGTGAGCAGGGGCGACCAGCTAGGAACAGACAGCGCAATGGAGTGCCACGGAAGACAGGAAGGAGCCACCCCAATCGTGGCGTAGCAAGCAGAGGTCTCGTGGCAGCAGTGTAGGATGGCGCACTTCTTAGTCGCACGGCGGGGCCGCTGTATATTACCAGGGAGTGTCCCCAGGCCGTCCAGCAGTCATGCGGACCGCCCCTCCCCCACCCCCCGCAAGCACCAGCAGCAAGTCCCCCAAGTCCGCACGAGTCCTAAATCCAGTCCCTGGCTCCCGCACTTCACCGGGCCGAAGGCCTCAGCCGCGCCCGAGAGCCCGGAAAACCAGGGAGAAGACGGGACCAAGCGGCAGGGGGGGTAACGTGCGAGGTCGCCGGGGGCAGGAGCATAAAGGAGCGGGGCCGCGGCCGCAATCGGCTGAGCCGCACTCACCCGGCGCACCAGCGCAGCAGGAAGATGGCGCCGAGGCTCGGAGGCCTCAGATCCCCTCCGCCGTAGTCAACGCGACCAGCCGCTCCCGCGGCTCAGCAACTTCTCGCTGGCAGCCCCGGTCCATCGGTAGGCAGGACACGGCGTTTGGCGTCGGCAGGGGTGCAGCTTACATCTTTTCTCGTCCGTAGTGGGAGCCCGCTCGGAAGAGCCTCACAGCGGAGCGGCCATTACGGTTGCCGCCGTGGCCACGCCCCCCCCTGCACTTGATAATTGATGTAAACATGTAAAAGAGTCATACCAATCTTACTCTGGACAAAGGGAAACTCAATCTCACAACCATGGTGACGGGACACATTACATACCATCAGACACAAATGAGACACATGGTCCTACACAAATATACACACAATATTCAAATTATTCAGACACACATACAAAGAACTCCAAAGTTTAGGGCCAACTAACCTTAACAGCCCCATCACATTTCACACCCCCATCAGACACCTCCACTTAGCCAATCTCCTGATTGTCACTGGGGCCTACATCTGAAGAGCCAGTAGCATTGCCTTCCTGGTTCTGGCTCCTAATGACCTTCACATGAGGGATAACCAACTCAGTCTTTGAATTAAGAAAGAAACAAAGATGTGCATCTTCACATAGGCAGCAGCCAGGGCAGCACCCCCTTGTCCACCCACACCAGGATACCCTCCTGGGTGAGAGGAGTGGTTTAAAAGTACAGTAACATGACATAGCATAAAATAACATTACACAGCATTTATGACCAGGCATATGGCCTTATCTTTTACTGAAGTATACTGACCCTTGATAAAGCTCCATTTCCGAACTGCACATCAGTGAAACATGTGCTGTCTGGTATAGCCGCAATGTGCTTTGAAGTTTGTTATCAACATAATGCCACTTACAAAAATTATGAAAGAGATAAAAGATTTTCCATGCACAGGAATGATGAGCTTTTCTGAATTAATTCCTAAAAGATGAAGGAAAACACCAAGCAGAAATCTAAGAAGATCATTGAAAGGAGATGTACATATCTGAACTGTTAAGACTAGAGGCTTACGCACCATTGGTGAGCCTCAAAAGTTCAACATTTCTGATTAAGTTACTATGATCAATCAATCAGGATTAAAAACACGTGGCAAATCACCCGTGAAAGTTTTATGATGCTTGAGTTGCTAGCTGCTTCATAGAGAAAGCAGTAAAAAAAGTAGCCTAAAGCAGGAAAATCACTCAGAAAAACAGGGGGAAAAGAAGGAAAAAGCAGTAAAGAATCAGATAACAGCAGGAGAAAGGACCAAAAAAAATGGGGGATCGGAAGGAGAAAGCAGTAAAAAAAACAAGGGGAAAGCATGACAACGCACTCAGAAAAACAGGGGAAAGGAAGGAGAATGCAGAAAAAACAAGGCAAAAGCAGAAAAAGTACTAAGAAAAACAGGAGGAAAGGAAGGTGAAAACAGTAAAAAAAAAATAGGGAAAAGCAGGCGAAAGTACCCAGAAAGACGGGGGGGGGAAGGAAGGAGAAAGTAGCAAAAAATGAGGCAAAAGCAGGCAAAACCACTTGGAAAAATGAGGCGAGAGGAAGGAGGAGGCAGTAAAAAATGAGGGAAAAGCAGAAGAGAGCTCTCAGAAAAAGGGAGAGGAAGCAGAGAGCTAGAGCACCACAGGAGAGCTGGGTCTGGTCTCTGTTGAGAATATACATGGGCTACCCTTTTAATTTAGGTTGGACGTTTATGAGAGTGATGGGCACGACTAGTTAATGCTTATCTCTAATGGCACATTTGAGCTACACAATTGAGTGATTCATTATCAGGGGTTCACATTAGTTCCAAAATATGCAACTATCACATGTATTTACCTGCTTCCTAGAATCCTGTGATTATTGCAATGTATTGGACTGCAATTATAACTCTGATTTCAACAAAATTCAACATTGAAACACATACATTAATTTGGGAAATGACAATCCATGCAGAATAACTATAAAACAAGAACTTCCTTGTAACTAGGTTGTTCATAAGGAAGTTTGAGCATTATAGCTTCAAAACCTCAAAGGAGACTTTGTTATTTGCTTACCTTTAATCTTGAAATGTTGTGGTTAACTGTTCCTAAAGTTTGTATTTCTTTCCATCAGAAAACAAACTGGAATGTTTCTATCATATAGTGCTAAGAATTGATAAAACTATCATAGTATGGCAAAAAAGGAAATGTTCTTTTGTTTCATGATACAGCTAAAATATAGCACATAGTTTACATACTCGGTTAAATATGCAGATCCTGTACAAGCGCACACACACAACTGTAAAATGTACAATTGAGTACCTTATCCTATGTCATTAATTGTGATTCACAAAGTTATGGGGTCATTATGATGGCGGTGAACCCGCCACTGGCAGCCTGCCAGTGGCGGGTTCACCGCCATTGTGCGGCCAATCTCCGCCTGTCAGATAAGGATCGCAGGCAATGTGCTGGCGGATGGGAAGCCCGTCCGCCACAGGTCTGCCACAGGTAATCATTACCATTGCCCGGCCGACCCACCCCGCATCCACAAAATGGTGGAGGTGCCTAGCAGGCACCATCCGCAAGATTAGGATGCTGCATCCCCACCAGGCTGTGTATGGCGGTTTAACCGCCATTCAAAGGCTGGTGGGGTATGTACTCTGGGGGCCATATGCAGGGCCCCCATTTGCAGGGGCATGTCATTTGTGCACTTGGGGGCACCTATGGTGCCCCCCTACTTTTCACTGCATCATGTTGGTGGCACCGTGTGGTGCCTGCCACAGCAAAGTGCAGAGAAATGCACAACATGCATTTTTACCATTGCGGCGGATGCTGCACCTGCCGCAATGGTAAACATGCACAATGCAACTGCCACAGTGGTGGTCACATTGTAATTACATAAGGGCTGCCGATCCTGATTTCCTGGATGATGCCGGATGGACTTAAGTCCGTCCGTCATCATAATCATCCCCTATATTATGAGATATGCTGGTTACTTCTCGTTTAATCAATTATATAATCTCAAGAAATAATTGGGATTGGAAAGAGGCCACCAAAGAAAATGAGTTGTGATTCCTGCCATAATTTAGGTATACTATATTAATGGAGTAAGTTTTGTTTCCTATCATTTATCACATTTGCCTCAAATACATAACATTGAAAGGCACTGAACAAATGTCAACAAATTAAATATCCAGGTATAAAAAATAAAAGTGTAGCCAATGTGATTTAATACACAGACATTAATGCTATGAAAATTGCAATTTCATACAATAATTTCTCGTAATTTTGGGACATGGTAAGTAAACCACAAACATGTTGCCCTATGACACTCTACTGGCTTCTCATATACAAAACATGATGGAGGGAATGCCTAAATTAATCACACCCACTGTTAATTACTCAGCAGCATTCACCTCGGTTTTGACCCAGCCATATGCAAATCAGTCCTGATATTGCTCTAATGGGAATAATACAGACCAAACTGCCCTGCCAGACCCTCCCTGAACCAGAACACAAGAACCCTAGGACTGGGTTTGCCCTTGTTAAGGCTCATCAGCCAGGTGTAGCTTGGGTCCAGGGACCCAATGTGCTTGGACGACCAATAACAATGTGCTTGGATGCGGCTCGAGTAATTACTAGTGGTTCAAGCATTCCATCCATCACTTTTTTGTACATCTGTTTGGGCAGCTTTTTTGCTCTCTCTCGCTATAAATGTCTCTGTTTATATGTATTTCTCATATACATATATATATGTGTGTGGGTGTATATATAACTATACACACAGATACATATATGCATATACATATATATGCATGTACATTTATAAAATATATATAAACATACACATACATATATATGTGCATGTGTGTGTGTGTGTCCACACACACACACAAACATACACATATATATATATGCATGTGTATATATATTACCTAATGGTGGTTATAGTTAGGACCTAGTTTCCAAAGGAAAAGTGTTTTTTGATTTGCCTATATCTTTTTGCGCTGTTTGACGAATCTTGATGAAATATTCCAAGAAAGTGTCAAAGTAAGTTCTGTTATGCTTTGGAAGTTTCGGGTGATCTGGGGGCTGAGAAAAAAGGGGTTAAAAAAAGTGTGTTTTCCCATAGGAACGGGTTGTCGAACCTACAGCCTGAACTGCTGGACGGAATTACACCAAGTTTGGCAGATAGGTAGATGTTGTTACGCAGATTGTGCTTTTATTATGTGTTGCAAATCCATTCAGGAGTTTTTCGGAAATTTAAGTTGTAAATTAAATAGAAAGACTGCGAAAAAAGACAAGCTCGCGTAAGGAAATGCTTTGATTGGTTACCAATACTTCAACCAGGAAGGGTTGGCAGCCATCTTGGGACCCACCCACCTTGGGAACAGGAGGAATAGTTGGCTCCAAGGACGTCTTTGGGAGCCAACTATCCTTCCTGTTACCTTCAGTAAGTCTGACACAGGGGGATCGCTAAAAGATCTTCACCACTCTGTAAACACAGCTCTTGGTGCATTACTGGTTGGGGGATGAAGTACACTTTACTCCTGAGGGACCTTGGGGGCCAAAAAGCCCTCCTGGGCACTACTCAGTGGGGTTCCTGAGAGCTGGTCGGAGGCCTAGCCCCCTTTATCCACCACTCTGCAAATGCCATTACTACTTACAAAATCCATTGAAATTCACAGAAAAAAAACAAAGGTTACAAGGATGTTATAAGTAGGAATTAGCATTTAAAAAACCTTTGAAATTCACTGAAAGAAAACAAAGGTTACAGCGGCATTATAGTTAGGAAATGGAATTTAAACAACCCCTTAGAAATTCACTGAAAAAAACAAAGGTAACAGGGACATTATAGTTAGCCTTAGGTTTTACTCGTACAAAACCAGTGAAGTTGAGTAACTCACGCCCCCACAATGCACTGGTTATGACCTCACACATTACATCACTCTTGACATCACTGATGACATCTCAGAAACAAACATGCAATGCTAATGGCAGCAGAACCAGCACCACTATGCCATCTAAAACACTGTTATCAAGTTTAGAAACAATGCTAATGTTTTTGTTTTCCAGTTTTGCATAGCATGAACACGACCTAAAGGTATTGAAGCACTTTACATGGGCACCAGTTACGTTACACAAGGATGCATTCATTTTTTTAGTAAGCACTCAAAACAACTTTTTTGCTTTCAAATTTTTATTTCGCCTCTTCTCTCCCTTCATTCCTCTCTTTTTTCCTCCTTTCTACTTTCTTCCTTCTGTCCATCCTTCCTTTCCTCTTCCCCTCCATCCATCCACCATCTCTTCTTTACTTCCCTCGTCTAGCCTTTCCTTTTTCTCTCCGTATGGCTGCTACATGCTCTCCACACCTCACTTCCCTCTCATCCATCATTTCTCTCTCTGTCTGGCTGCTCTTCCCCTCCACACCTCTCTGGTCTATTTTTCTTTTCACTCTCCATCTAGCTGTTGCGTGCCCCCCACACACATTTTCTCCCCTCGGTCTCTTTATCTCCCCTTTGAAGCTGCATTCTGGACATCTCATTGAATGAGGACCTGGGGGGGCCACCCTTGTGGGTGGGAAGGATTCTTGTCCCTGTGGGGCTCTCTGCAACCCTGCCAGTGACCATTCTGCTGAGAGAGCAGTCCCTAGACCTTAGATCTCGCCAAGAGGGATTAGGAATTCTCAGGCCCCAGGGGAATTGATACTAGAACTATTTGCCAGATGCAGATGCTTTACCCCCTATACATTCACTCCCCACAGTGGGCACCTGGGAGTCTAACATCACAAACTGTCCTTTCAGTTTCTATTGTTTCTCTTCCTGCGAAAACCACAAAGATCTTTTATCACGAACAATAATTTTTTTTTAAAAAGTTGAAATATGGGCACGTTCTGAGACAAGTGTGCCTCACAGTCCCACCTGCTGGGTTTATTGCGCCTGACCCCCGCTATTGTCCATTTATCTCATTACTGCATTTTGTATTTACCAAGATTGAAAATAAATCTTTAAAGTGTTACACAAATGTCAACTCAAATCTTCGAGCCTCAACCATACGATGCGTTCGTAAATGGTGTAGGCTGAGGCGTGTAAACTGCACTTTTACGTAGTTATCATTTGGCATTTGACTTTCTTGTCCTGCAGTAAAATGGCTTCTTTTTATAAACCGTTTCATACTGCAACTCTGCTATTTCTAAGAACTGTGAATTAAGAGGTGAACTGTTATGCAGTTTACTGGGGCTCAATTTACTGACCGCTAAGGATGATCAGCTGATCTGGCCTAAGCCTAAAATTCACGCCAACCGGATCACCGAAGATGCCAGCAGCGAGTGTTTAAATCACTAACCCATTGTGCCAGTGGAAGGGGTGCACATAGTTAATGAGTAGTGTAAAGTGTTACTGAACGGGTGCATAGTAGCATAAAATGGCTCATTTGCATACATTACTACTTTGTTTTTCTTATTAAAAACATGCATGGAATTTATACGCGTACCTGGATATAGGTTATCCTACACAACTGACCTGCACTGACTGACCTTTCCCATAGGCTGCTTTAAGTCCAAAGTTCTAAAAAGAGAAAACACATTTTTTAAGAACCATATTTGTCTTTAGCATAAATAGTTGTCCACACTTTTCTTACCCTCCTAAGCCACCAAATGCATCCTGCATGGATTGATGTATTTTAATGCATTTAATGTACAATCTACACCAGGGTCATACATTAGGTACTTGTGCGGGTGTATAAAATATGTGTGAATACATTTGCACCTACATGGGGGCATATTTACTAACTGTCTACATAACTGATTGCAGCAAGAAGAGTTGTTGCGCTGTGTTTCGTGAAAGGGAGATGTAGGACTTGGCCTTTTTGGCTAAAATTCCCTAAAGTTTTTGCTTTCCCCCTAGACTGTTTTCCGGACATGGAGATGCCAATTTAGATGCTTTTGGTACGTTTCCACTGCTGATCAGTGACAAAGTATAAGTGTTCCCTATGTAAAATGTATTGGTGATTGGTTGGCCATGATTGGTATGTTTGCCTTACTAGTAAAGTCCCTAGTGATGTGCACGGTGTGTGCCATGGCTAGTAATGCAAGGCGCGTGAAGACAGGAAGTCAGGCCTGCAGCGTAGGGCCTGTGCGCAGAATGCTAAGTTAGCATGTTGTCCTGACAAGTGCAATCACTTGGCGGGCCTGACTTTCCTTTTTGCATACACATTGGGCACCCCTGTGGTAGGTCCCGGGTAATCCCTGGGCAGGGTGCATTGTAGGTAAAAGATAGGACATATACAAAGGTGTGTTATGTCCTGACAGTGAAAAACATTCCATTTAGTATTTCACTGCTGAAATGTCATTCCGCCCATTGGACAGAATAGGGGAGGCTGGGTGTTGTGTTTGTTAGACTAGTTTCCTGTCAGTTTATAATGGAGAGGTGATGTTTATTATGTATGAACTCACAGTGTCATAACACATTTTTCTGGGAAGTGGTTTTGCCACTGTGTGTTCAGAAACCACTCTTTTAGAAAGTGGCTGAGTTTTGTGCTCTAAGCATTTCTGTGTGTTTCTGCTGAAATGTGGATTGTCTGTCTAGAGCTGAAAATTGAGGGGAGCTGGGAGAGGTCTTGACCCACTGAGGGGTTGAGATGGCACCAGGCTGCCATGCATCTGGAGAATAGGGGAGGAGAAGCCTGGCAGGTGAAAAGGCCTGGGCTGGTGCTATAAACCAATTGACCCATCCCCTGCTGAGTGATTAAGGATCTGAACCCCCAGTATCAAAGGGAGAGAGGTGGCACTGGGAGGCAGACACTCAGAACGTATTTAGGGAGGGGTCAGGAACCCCTGAGCACAACCTAACTTCAAAGACATGAAGGGGTATAACTATGAGAGCTGAAACCCCTAAAAGTTGGAAAGAAACAGAAATGGACTGATACTGAAAATGCTTGGACCCATTCTATGGTCAAGAGGAACCTCTGCTAAAGACGGAGCAACTGAAGAGACTACTGTGGAAAGATCAAGCCTTGATTTGTGATCTGGGGCTGGTCTGCAGTTTGATGTACTAACCAAGGGAGTGGTTGTTGGGACTGTGCTTGGAGGCACTGGGTCCCCCTGCTTGAAGAAGATTGTGCTTTGTGCTGTGTCTTGTAACCCCAAGGGCCCTAGGTGAGCTGGCTCCCTGTTTGGAAATTCAGGATCATAAAAGTTTCGGGAGAAGTACCAAGCAACGCAGTGTGCATGTGCTTTTACAGCTTGAGACCCTCAGAAGTTGTGCCATGTGATCATGGGCACACAGGAGTAAGCTGAGTCTCAGACGCACTGGGTGCATGTCGTGGTGTAGGCCAGGGCGTTGGTGAGAAGCGCCTGGTCGTTGTGTGCACCAAAAGAAGTGAGTATCAGACGCACAGCGTGCGTGTCATGGTGCAGCCAGGGCATTGGTGAGGAGCGCCTGGTTATCGTATGCAGGGGGAGAAGAGGTGACACTCGGACGCGCAGAGTGCATGTCGTAGTGCAGTCCAGGGCGTTGGTGAGGAGAGCCTGGTCTTTGTTTGCACCAGAAGAAGAAGTGAGTCTCAGATGCGCAGTGTGCATTTCGTGGTGCAGCCAGGGCATTGGTGAGGAGCGCCTAGTCATCGTGTGCACCGGGAGAAGAGGTGAGACACAGATGCGCAAGGTGCGTGAAGAGGTACAAGCAGGGCATTGGTAAAGAGCGCCGGGTCATGGTGAGCACTGAGGTGCCCCCTAGTCTGAGCGCATGTGAATTGCAGGTGTTAAATGTCTGTTTTAAGTCTGCCATGAATAAGTTGAATAACATAGGGGCCAGCACGCAGCCCTGTTTAAGACCTTTAGTTGTTTTAACTTTACTTGAGAGATGGGACCCTGAACCTACTTTAACTAGTACCCAGGTGTCAGTATGTAAAAGCATTATCATTGATAGAAGGTTGTTTGGGATGCCCCATCTGGCTAACTTTGACCACAGTTTGGACCTCTCCACGTTATCAAACGCGGCGCTGAAGTCGATGAAACAAACATGCAGCTGTGTTTTCCTCATTTTTGTCGTGTCCGCTATCAATGATATTGCCATGATGTTAGATATCGTGCCAGAGTTTTTTCGGAATCCTGTCTGATTTAGCGGGATTATTTCATTATTTTCCACCCAAGTTGGCAATTCTTCCAGCAGTGTTCCCACAAAATATTTGACCTCGTTGTCGATCAGACCTACTAGCCGATAATTGGCTGGCAAGGTCTTACTACCGCTTTTATGGATTGGAATGATTGTTGATCCTTTCCATGATTCTGGAATTATACCCAATTGTCTTACTTCCAGAAACAGTGAATGGAGTATTTCTGCCCAATCTTCCGCCTTTCTGTAAACACTGCTGGTGGGATTTCATTTGGGCCCGGGGCTCCCTCCTTTCTTCCCTTCCTGATCTGTTTCCTGATTATTATCTGTTCAATGGCGAGTGAGCTTTCATCCTTATGTTCGATTAGACCAGATGAATTGAGTGTATCAATTGTTCTTGAAAGGAAAATGGCGGTGGAGCTTTCAGAGAGGTAGTTGTTGCCACTTTCCCTTCCCCCTTTGATGGTGTTATGCCCAACCTTGGCTGCACTGCTCTGCTCCGGTGTGTGCTGATTGTTACTTTGGCTATTGAAGTGGGAGTTTAAGTAGCTTGCCCAGGTTTCCTCTAAGATAAAGGAAGTGAGTCCCTCATGATGCAGGTGTATGATAGTGTTTACTGTTTTCAAGAAGCGATCGCTGGAGCTGTGCTTAATATTATGCAAGAGTTTTGCCCAAAGGTCCTGTTCGTTGTTATTATTGATGTTCCATTTCTGCCTCTTTAGTTGAGTTCTTTGTTGCCACAGGGATAAGAGGACCAATGTGTTCCCTGGTTCATGGCGTAGAGATCTTATTAAGCCGTTTATCAATCTCTTAAGTTGTTTTATTTGTGCTCTTTGAACCATAGTTATCTTGTTCTCTTGTGTCTGTACCAGAGAGCTCCTTTTTTATGTATGTTGCCTTTAGGTTGCTGAGGTTAGTTGTGAAGCATTCCCAGGTTTGTATCAGGTTCTTTCCGAGAGGTTGAACGATTAACACATTGATTGCTGTGTCTGTTAGGGACTTTATGCTTTCTGTCGTAAACTTGAGCCTCTTTTAATTCATTGTATAACTTGAGCCTAGGTGTAGAGCAGGATGAATAGTAGTCGCAGCTGTTGCCGCTAGAATAGTCTCTTGTGGACACTGTCCCCTATATTGCCCATTCTGAAGCCTGTTACGTGTTGAAACAACGGAAGGCTGACAAACGTGTAATCTAGAAGCGAGCTTGTTAGATCAGTGTGTTGAAGTGAGGGGTCGGGGACTCCCGCCTCCAGCACTTGGTGGCGGCAGTAAGCGATAAGGACCCCCACTTCCAACATTTGGCGCCAGAGCGGTGGGATTCGGTCCTAATATAAATTAAATGCGCATATGCAAAATCACTCACAGTAATTGGTGTTCATCATAAATTGATTACAGACCACAACGCAACAACATATTGTTTTTGATTTGGTGGTTTTATTGTTGAGTAACCTTTAATCCACACATCATGTCTCAGGGGGAGAGCCAGATAGCCGGTGGGGCTGAGGCTGCAGAATTAGAGTTTGACATTGAGGCACTGTTTACCTACAAGGTTGATCAGTTGAGGAAATTCTGCAGGGCTTTGTGATGTCCCATGAGGAGTAGCGCCAAGAAGGAGGAGCTCAGGTGGCCTTGAGGGCCTGGTGGGAAGCCAAAGAGGCTCAGGAGACAGGTGATGGTGAGGTGGATGAGGATGACCCAGGGAATGCAATTGATCCACTGGATTTGCCAGTGGAGGGTCCAGCTGCAGGAGCTGGTAGTAGCCATTCAGGGAGGAGTTTTTCACCAGAGGAGTTGGAGGAAAACCAAAGGGTCAGACTACATGAGTTGGAGGTGTTAAAACTTAAAACTCAAGCAAAGGAGAGCAGGAACGCTCTCACATTGGAAGAGAAACGATTCTCTTCACTCATGAGTTAGGCATGAGGGAATTGGACATTAAGGGTAGACAAGCAGAGTCCAGTGTGATTGGTGGCAGTGCACAGCCAGTGCCAAGTGTAGATGAGTACAAGTGTGCAGTGGAAGATTGGGTAGTGGTTAGCATGGTGAATGAGTTGCAGGGGTTATCCAATCTGGCCCCAGGGGAGCAGAGGCTCAGAAATTATTTTCCAGGATTGTGCCACCCCAGGTTAAGGTGTGGGTTCTTTAATTCCCAGGAGCCTGCACGAGAACCGGACCCCTAGTCATGGGTCCAGGAGCCTGAAGAGGCCCCAGAGAGGGTAGAAGGGCCATATGGCGCAAGGAGATCCCAGAGTAGGGAGGAGGGGTTGCTGGCTAGCCCCTTGTCTCCAAAGGGGGAGGCAGGGGGAGCAGCACCACCCAAGAAACTGGGTGGCCGTAGGAGAGCCCCCGGGTGGAAGCCTCGTGCCTAGGTGTCAACAGTATGTGGAAGAACACCTAGTGTCAGGAGGGCCTGGGGAGTCTGGAGTCAGAGCACCTGCCGTCCTGAAGTTTGTGGGTGCCATTCATAAGTGTCAGGCCCGGAAAAATAAATGGAAGGCTAAGAGAGGATTGTGTTCCCCAGTGGGGACCCCAGTGGGACAGTGTCCATCCAGTGGGGCTGGGTCCTCTGGGAGTGACCAAAGTAAGCCCACTCTTAACCTAGAGGACAGGATAATTGGAGGTAGTATTCTGACCGATGGGTCTTGTCAGGGTACCACTCGGGGGGGATAGGGTTGGCATGGCTCCAGCATCCCTGGAGGGGTCCCCCTAGCAGGGAGGGATCCATGGAACAGCATTGTTGGCTCAGGGGTAGTGATCAAGAATTCCCCCTGGGGGTGGGAAGTCGAGGAACAGGGGGGTGTCCCTGTGGTAGAGGGCCTGTGTCCTGGTTCTATCACCTGAAGCCGGGAAGTCCATCAAAGTAATGGTTGGTCTACCCTGGCTTTTGGCTGGGAGGGGGTTGTGTAGGACTTGGCCATTTTTGCTAAAGTTCCCTAAACTTTTTGCTTTCCCGCTAGACCGTTTTCCTGACATAGAGATGCCAATTTAGATGCTTTGGGTACTTTGCCACTGCTGATCAGTGTCAATGTACAAGTTTTCCCTATGTAAAATGTAATGGTGATTGGTTGGCCATGATTGGTATGTTTGCCTTGCTAGTAAAGTCCCTAGTAATGTGCTCTGTGTGTGCCAGGTCTAGTAATGCAAGGCGTGCAGAGAAGGGAACTCAGGCCTGCAGTGTAGGGCCTGCGAGCAGAATTCTAAGTTAGCATGTTGTCCTGACAAGTGCAACCACTTGTCAGGCCTGACTTTCCCTTTTGCATACACATTGGGCATCCCAGTGGTAAGTCCCGGGTAATCCCTGAGCAGGGTGCAGTGTAGGTAAAAGGCAGGACATATACTAAGGTGTGTTATGTCCTGACAGCGAAAAACACTCCATTTCGGTTTTCGCTGCTGAAATGCCATTCCGCCCGTTGGACTGAATAGGGGAGGCTGGGTGTTGTGTTTGTTAGCCTAGTTTCCTGTCAATTTATAATGGAGAGGTGAAGTTTAGTATGTATGAACTCACAGTGTCATAACACATCTTTCTGTGAAGGTGGTTTTGTCACTGTGTGTTCAGACCCCACTCTTTTAGAAAGTGGCTGAGTTTTGTAATGTTAGCATTTCTGTGTGTCTCTGCTGAAATGTGGATTGTCTGTCTGGATCTGAAAGGTGAGAGGAGCTGGGAGACGTCCTGACCCAGAGATGAGTTGAAATGTCACCAGGCTGCCCTGCATCTGGATAGTAGGGGGAGGAGGAGCCCGGGAGGGGAAAGGCCTGGGCTGGTGCCATAAACCAATTGACTCAATTCCTGCTGAGTGATTGAGGATCAAGAGAGAGAGAGGTGACACTGGGAGGGAGACACCTAGAACTGTTTCAGGGAGGGGTCAGGGACCCCCGGAGCACAAACAAACTTCAAAGACATTAAAGGGTATAACTATGAGAGCTGAAACCCCTGAATGTTGGAATGAAACAGAAATGGATTGAGACTGAAAAGGGTTGGACCCATTCTGTGGTCAAGAGGAACCTCTGCTGAAGAAGGAGCAACTGAAGAGACTGCTGTGGAAAGACCAATCCTTGCTTCGTGATCTGGGGCTGGTCTGCAGTTTGCTGTTCTAATCAAGGGAGAGGCTGTTGGGACTGTGCTTGGAGGCGCTGGGTCCCTCTGCTTGAAGAAGACTGTGCTTTGTGCTGTGTCTTGTAACCCCAAGGGCCCGAGGTGAGCTGGCTCCCTGTTTGGGAACACAGTATCATAAAAGTCTCTGGAGAAGTCCCAAGCAACGCGGTGTGCACGTGCTTTTGCAGCTTGATACCCTCAGAAGTTGTGCCTTGTGATCGCGGGCACGCAGGCATAAGCTCAGTCTCAGATGCGCTGGGTGCGTGTCGTGGTGCAGGCCAAGGCGTTGGTGAGGAACACCTGGTCGTTGTGTGCACAGGGAGATGAATTGAGACTCAGATGCGCAGAGTGTGAGTCGTGGTGCAGGCCAGGGCCTTGGTGAGGAGCGCCTGGTCATTGTGAGCACCGGGAGAAGAGGTGAATCTTGAACACGCAGAGTGCGTGTCGTGGTGCAGATCAAGGCATTGGTGAGGAGTGCCTGGTCGTTGTGTGCACCAAAAGAAGTGAGTCTCAGACAAGCAGCGTGCATTTCGTGGTGCAGCCAGGGCACTGGTGTGGAGCGCCTGGTCATCATGTGCACAGGGAGAAGAGGTGAGACTCCGACGTGCAGAGTGCGTGTCGTGGTGCAGCCAGGGCATTGGTGAAGAGCACCTGGACATCGTGTGCACCGGGACAGTAAGAGAAATTCAGACGCACACGGTGCATGTCGAGGTACAAGCAGGGCGTTGGTGAAGAGCGCCGAGTCATTGTGAGCACCAGAGAAGAGGCAAGTCTTGGACGCGCAGTGTGCGTGTGGAGGTGTAACCTGAGGCGCTGGTGAGGGGTCCCTGGGTAGGGTGTGCACCAAATTTGAAGTAAAGACGCCACAGTGCCAAGGGTGGGTCTCGGCTTTCACTGAGCATGCCGGAAGGAGTTGCCAAGTCATTAGGCCCTCGGAGTAAAACAGCAGTGGCCCGGACCAGCAGCCCCAGAGGAGCTGAGCCACCAGCCGGAGCTCGCCTCGCCCTGTGACGGAGTCCTGGATCAAGGCCAAAGTCGCTGAAGTCAGAGAGGCGAGTGGGGTCACGCCCCCCCCCCGTAGCGTGGAACACCACCCGGTGTGGGCCTAGAGAGACACTCTCTCGACCTCTCACTTCTGTCAACTGTGCCAGCCTGTCGCTTTGGCTCGGATCTCGGCCCGTGCCAACCCAAGGAGGGGCAGTCCTGGGGCTTGACTGAGAAGCAGTACTTTTGTGTCATCATTGATCCATACTGGGGGCACTGTTAACGGAGCACCTAAACTGTTGTATTACACTTTGAATTATTGCTGCTAACGAACTGCTACCCGCCGAAAAAGCGCTTTGACGCCTAGTATGGGATAGTAAGCACTTTATAAATACAATTACAACACAACAATACAATATAACGCTTGACCTCATTTGTGCCTGACGAACTACATGCTTGGTGCACTAATATTCACTGCGTTATTTGTCCCTTGCAAATTACCTGATTGTAACGTGGTGCATTGCATTATTTTTTCTTTGCACAGTATCTGATTATAACATGGCGCAGTGCCTTATTTCTTCATTGCACAGGACAGGATTGTAGCGTGACACATTGCTTTGTTTCTTCCTGATACAGGGCATGCTGGTAGTGAAATGCATTACATTATTCCTTCTATTGCAAAGTACATGACTGTGGCGTTAAGTATGCATTGTTTCTCTGTTGCACAGTACCAGAGAATATCATTACGCATTGCAGTATTTGTTTTCTTTTGCAACGTGTGTGATTCTAGAAATACGACAGGCCTAAC
Organism: Lissotriton helveticus; assembly: GCF_964261635.1. NCBI lineage: Eukaryota > Metazoa > Chordata > Amphibia > Caudata > Salamandridae > Lissotriton > Lissotriton helveticus. The sequence goes on from NC_136063.1 coordinate 665,859,001, forward strand.
CTTTTGGAAACGGTGAGAAGTGAGCTTAACTGTTGGTTAGAAGCCGTGGTAGGGGTTAGAGCCTATCAACCTACCGGAAAGAATACTACCCATTTTTGTATGTTGATTTTGTATTGTGTGGTCATATTGTTTAACTTCTTATATAAAGATTTTACTCATTTTATAAAAACTCATGTGGAGTCTATCTGTGGTGACATCATTGGGTTACTGTGAGTGTGGATGCACATACTGAACACTCGTGCCCTGGAGATAAGCATGGCTGCTCGTGCCAATCTACAAAGGGGTGAGCAGGGCTATTTCAGACGGTGTGCCTACTTAGCCAAACATTGAAGCGAGGGGTCGCGGACTCCCTCCTCCAGTATTTGGTGGCGGCGGGAAGTGATAAGGACCCCCACTTCCAACAGGAGAGAGCAGAAATGCTCCATGTTTACAGAGTTATACAGCATTTCTGCTCTCTCCTTGCACTAATGCACTGTGTGCAGCCTAGCGCCAACACAGACACCCTTGAGAAGTAGTTTAAGGGTGCCTGGGATACTGGCAGGATTGTTTTACTGCAGGAAGGGACACCTTCCTCTACAAAGACAAATCTTTGAGATTTTTCCACTTTCTATGTGTGATGCATTCTGCATTTTCCTCTTTCTCTGTGTGAGACGGAATGCATCACACATAGGAAGAGGAAGTAGCAGTAAGAATTATACTTCTTACACCTCATTGGGGAAGGTGTAGCATTTTGGCACATTTCCAGTTTTACTAGCTTTAGTAAATGTAGGAATGCGCCAAAATCCAAGGGTGGATGTCTGGGAACGGCCATGTAATGTCTCCCAAGTTGTAATGTAACATAACACAGGTCAAGCCAATAAATACATTGAATTGCAATTTTTTACAAAGCCACGCAAGGTGGCAATAATCACCCTTTGCATAGATTTGCAAATATTATTGAAGCCTTTGCCTCATCATAATCTGGGCAGGGTGTTTGTAGTAAGCATGGGCGTAAAATCCGCTCCGCTCGCGGATTTTTCGGATTTTCGGCAAATCCGCAATCCGCGAACGCTCGCGAATTTGTCGAAAATCCGTGAATCCGCTCGCGGCGGATTTTTTGCTTGGTTGCGGCGCGCGGCGTGGTGCACGGCGTTCACTTTCCGTCATATTAGCGTTTGCCGAGTTGTTTTTCTTTGCGAGTGACGCGCCATTTTAGATCTTGCTGCGTGTTCCCGCGGGAGTTTGTCGCCCGCGAATACGTACTCGCGGCTTGCCACCTTGCACAGCACACCTCGCGAGAGTTCGCAATTGCGAACACGTAGTTGCGGCGGAAAGGAACAATCTCGCACTTGCGAAATAGAGATTTTGCAATTTCGCACAAGAAAATCACCAGCAAACAGGATAAACCTTCAGAAAATTATGATTTTTATCAGAATCACTCCTCAGGTTGACATTTGCATGGCCTTTTTTTTTTGCAAGGAGTCCATTTTGGGGGGGGGAGGAAGGAAGTGCCCCACAGTCTCCAACTTCCTGTTCCTGTCCAGCAGGCTCCTCCCAGTGCTTTGTCCATCTCCTGGTCACTTTCATTTGGATCTGGAGCTGGAAGGATTACTTTTTGTGGGTGCTGCTGGATATTTGGATTTGAGGCCTTTTTGACTGTCTTTGGATCACTTTTGGATTAGAAATCAACTTTCACAAGTAAGTTTGTTTGGGGCATTACAGTTGCTGCAAGTAAAATTTTGGAACTTTTTCAGAACATTAAATAAATTATATTGTGGGTAGCCACAGTATCCAGTAGGACCAGGGTTGGTTAGGGGTGCATGATACAACTGTTTTGTTGAATTTAAACACCATTTAGGCCATGGATGGGCTGGGATTGTGCTGATTTTTGTCTTTTTTTTGGGACTGCTGGTGGGGCCCTTTGCCCAGGGGTGGTGAGTGTTGCATGGGCCTAGTCTTTCTGTGGGGTGTCTTCTTAAATGTAAACATAATTGAGGCCATGGATGGGCTGGGATTGTGCTTATTTTATTGTTTTTTGTCTTTTTTGGGGGGCTGCTGGTGTGGCCTTTTGCCCAGGGGTGGTGGTGCATGGACTGAGTGTGCCTGTGGTGTGGTCTCACTCTCTTTAATGTAAACATCATGGATGGCGTTGGATTGTGGTGATTTCTGGCTGTTTTTCTGTTTTTTGGGGGTGTACTGTTGATGTGGACTGGTCATGTGGGTGGTGGTGGTGGCCATCTTGAGTGCTGGCTGGTACAGGCAACATGTGCCTGGGGTGTAAGGGGCCATTTTGAGGAGAGGCAGTGTCTGAGGCCTGCACTTATTTTGCCTACTTTTCATCCATTATGCCCAGGGGTAGTGAGTGTTGCATGGGCCTAGTGTTTCTGAGGGGTGTCTTCTTGAATTTAAACACCATTGAGGCCATGGATGGGCTGGGATTGTGCTGATTTTATTGTTTTTTGTCGTTTTTTTGGGCCTGCTGGTGGGGCCCTTTGCCCAGGGGTGGTGAGTGTTGCATGGGCCTAGTCTTTCTGTGGGGTGTCTTCTTGAATTTAAACATAATTGAGGCCATGGATGGGCTGGGATTGGGCTTATTTTATTGTTTTTTGTCGTTTTTGGGGGGCTGCTGGTGTGGCCTTTTGCCCAGGGGTGGTGGGTGGTGCATGGACTGAGTGTGCCTGTGGTGTGGTCTCACTCTCTTTAATGTAAACATCATGGATGGCGTTGGATTGTGGTGATTTCTGGCTGTTTTTCTGTTTTTTGGGGGTGTACTGTTGATGTGGACTGGCCATGTGGGTGGTGGTGGTGGTGGCCATCTTGAGTGCTGGCTGGTACAGGCAACATGTGCCTGGGGTGTAAGGGGCCATTTTGAGGAGAGGCAGTGTCTGAGGCCTGCACTTATTTTGCCTACTTTTCATCCATTATGCCCAGGGGTAGTGAGTGTTGCATGGGCCTAGTGTTTCTGAGGGGTGTCTTCTTGAATTTAAACACCATTGAGGCCATGGATGGGCTGGGATTGTGCTGATTTTATTGTTTTTTGTCGTTTTTTTGGGCCTGCTGGTGGGGCCCTTTGCCCAGGGGTGGTGAGTGTTGCATGGGCCTAGTCTTTCTGTGGGGTGTCTTCTTGAATTTAAACATAATTGAGGCCATGGATGGGCTGGGATTGGGCTTATTTTATTGTTTTTTGTCGTTTTTGGGGGGCTGCTGGTGTGGCCTTTTGCCCAGGGGTGGTGGGTGGTGCATGGACTGAGTGTGCCTGTGGTGTGGTCTCACTCTCTTTAATGTAAACATCATGGATGGCGTTGGATTGTGGTGATTTCTGGCTGTTTTTATGTTTTTTGGGGGTGTACTGTTGATGTGGACTGGCCATGTGGGTGGTGGTGGTGGCCATCTTGAGTGCTGGCTGGTACAGGCAACATGTGCCTGGGGTGTAAGGGGCCATTTTGAGGAGAGGCAGTGTCTGAGGCCTGCACTTATTTTGCCTACTTTTCATCCATTATGCCCAGGGGTAGTGAGTGTTGCATGGGCCTAGTGTTTCTGAGGGGTGTCTTCTTGAATTTAAACACCATTGAGGCCATGGATGGGCTGGGATTGTGCTGATTTTATTGTTTTTTGTCGTTTTTTTGGGCCTGCTGGTGGGGCCCTTTGCCCAGGGGTGGTGAGTGTTGCATGGGCCTAGTCTTTCTGTGGGGTGTCTTCTTGAATTTAAACATAATTGAGGCCATGGATGGGCTGGGATTGGGCTTATTTTATTGTTTTTTGTCGTTTTTGGGGGGCTGCTGGTGGGGCCCTTTGCCCAGGGGTGGTGGGTGGTGCATGGACTGAGTGTGCCTGTGGTGTGGTCTCACTCTCTTTAATGTAAACATCATGGATGGCGTTGGATTGTGGTGATTTCTGGCTGTTTTTCTGTTTTTTTGGGGTGTACTGTTGATGTGGACTGGCCATGTGGGTGGTGGTGGTGGTGGCCATCTTGAGTGCTGGCTGGTACAGGCAACATGTGCCTGGGGTGTAAGGGGCCATTTTGAGGAGAGGCAGTGTCTGAGGCCTGCACTTATTTTGCCTACTTTTCATCCATTATGCCCAGGGGTAGTGAGTGTTGCATACTTGCATGTCCGTAGTCTTTCTGTGGGGTGTCTTCAATGTAAACATCAAGGATGGCATGGGATTGTGCTCATTTTTCTGTGTTTTGTCGAATTTTTGGGGTGTATAACTGAACTGATGTTCCTCTGTCTTCCATTGCTTTTAGGTGCACAAGAAGACTCAAGAGAACCACCAGTGCCAGGAAGAAGTCCTGCAGCGGTGTGTGCAGCATAACGTCACGCGACGTCACGTCTGGACACAGAACCCTCTGCAACTCGTGCAACTGCTGCCTGCTGACCTGCTCTGAAGAGGATGGCCCCAAAAAAAGTAACCCGTAGCTCCTCTAGCAAGAAAGGTGCCAGTAAGGAGCAGAAGAAGCAAGTTACCAAGGAGACTGGTGTGCCGCCCGCCCCTTTTTTTGGGAGTAAAAAAAAAAGTATGCCTGCAGCAGCAGCAGCGGGATCTGCTGGGGACCAAGCTGGCAGCAGCACCCCCGCTCCATTGGGCTCAGTGCCACCACCACCACCACGCCAACTTAAGTCCAAGCCCTTGAGTGCTGCAGAGGCAGCCAGTATAGTTGTTCAATCACCATCGACCAGTGATGTTGGCTCATCGCAAGAAAGCAGCAGCAATGTCCCTCAATCAACACAGGTTGTTGTAGCTCATCTGACGAGTGTTGAACAACCACAGCCGCAACAACAATCACATGTGCAAGTACAAGCCCAAGTACATGTGGAAGGAGAGGCAGCGCAAGGAGATGCGCAAGCAGAGGTGCATGGAGGGTCACAAGTGCCCACAATAGTTGTTCCTCCCGAAGTAGGGGCACATCAGGAAATCGACAATCAAGGCGAGGTATAATTTGAGGAAGCCACTCCTCCTGCTGATCCTTCATTGTCTTCCACAACCCTAGCAAGGAAGAGATCAAGGGTGGTGTCTACATCCTCTTCAAGCACACCTCCTTCTGATGATACGGATCAAACTTGGGAACCAGCACCACAGCCGTCTGAGAGTGAGGCACACCATGATCCAACAAAGGTACTTAAGCGTAAAAGGAAGCTCGTCCAAAGTCTCAGACTTATGGAGTGTGATGAGGCTCAACAAGAAGTGGCGGATACTGCTGCTGATGAAGACTCTGCCAACGACGACCCAGTCATCATAAAGGTCACTGCAGCCCCAGCGGGCATGCAGCAAACAGACATTTTGACCCTAGCCCGAAGAGCTGCTGCGCGTGATGATGATGATGATGATGTTGTCGATGAGGAGGCAGTGGAAACACCACAATCATTGGAGTTAAGTAGTACACCAACTCGTCCCGCTTCCATATTTCTTTCTGGCAAGAAGAGACCTGCGTCAACCTCGACCTTAATTAGTGGCGGTGAAAGTGGAAAACGTACAAAAGTTGGGCAATCCAGATCCTCCACTTCATCTGGCATTAGCTTCATGACCACCACCACCAGTATCGCCGCCTCCTCCAGGTCCCACAGACACTTCAAGTCCCCAGTTTGGGACTTCTTTACTGTTTGTCCCAAAAATCCAAAGTTTGCCATTTGTACCCTTTGTAAGCTTGCAGTTAGTCGTGGTAAGTCAGGTACCAACTATGGTACCGGCGGCCAGAGTGGTCATCTTGAGAGAAAGCACGCTGTCCAATGGTTTGCGCACCTAGCTGCGATCAAGAAAGGCCAAAATCAAGGAAACGTTGATGTTTCATCTGATGTTGACGAGCAGGAAGAAGACGTGTCAAACACTTCCCTTACACCCAGTACCCCTGTCAGCAGCACACCCAATGTGAGGCACACTAAGAGTGTTGGAGCGAGTGAGACACCAACGCACAAAAGTTCACCAGCGAGCAAAATTGGGTCAACGAAGTCATTATCAGCCCGTAAATGCTTGGTCCAGGCCAACATTAGAACAATGCTTACTTCAGACGTGCCATATGAACGCAACCACCCACTGACGCGTCTGTATAACACTAAGCTGGCTAAAATGCTAGCTGTGGACCTTCTACCTTTTTCTTTTGTAGAAGCGGTAGGTTTTCTTGAATTAGTTGCAACGCTCTGCCCTAAATGGAAGGTTCCGAGCCGGTTCTATTTTGCCAGAGTTGCGGTTCCAGCACTACATGAAGATGTGCTGCAGGCGATTGGGGCAGCTTTGCAGAAGAGTGCTGTTCACACAATACATCTGACAACAGACATGTGGACCAGTGGCCCAGGCGATGATTACATGTGCATCACTGCACACTGGGTCTCTTTTTCAGGTGTTATAGCAAAGCTAAACGCAGGTGTTGACCCGGACCAAGTTTTCAAAGCTGCTCGGAAACATGCAACACTAGCCATGTTTGGCTTGGAGAAAAGTCACACAGCAGAAAACCTTTTGGAAGAGTTTGACAAAAAGGTCTTGACAATGCTATCCCCCCTAAAACGCAAGATTGGTTATGTTTCCACGGATAATGGCGCCAATGTAGTTAAGGCCATGTTCCTTGGTGACCATGTTAGAGTGCCGTGTTTGGCGCACTGTATCAACCTGGTAGTTCAAAAATTCTTGAGTGATAAAGAGAGTCCAGCGTTCGAGGTAATGGCCACCTGCCGCAAAATGTGCAACCATTTCAGCCATTCTTTTAAGGCCCGAAAGCATCTGCGGAGACTGCTACTTCAACGTGGAATGCCAGTGAAAGCACTCATCCAGGAGGTGGCAACACGTTGGAACTCAACCTTCTACATGCTTGAGCGTCTGCATGAGCAGTATACGGTACTCGATCACTATTTCTTGACAGAGGCTACATCTCAGAAGGAGGACCTGCGGATGAGTAAGGCGCAATGGGCCATAGTTAAAAGCCTGACAGACATGCTTCGTCCTTTTGAGTTCTTCACGCGTGCAGTCAGCCAGGAGGACTGTAATTTGGGAAAAGCTATCCCATTGTTGTGCATACTGGAGCACCAACTGATGGCGGTTTCTTCTGAGTTTCAAAAAGATGAAAAAAAAAAAACCCATTTCATTTTGTCTGAGAAATTATTACATCGCCTACGTGGTGATGAACGTCTTAAAAACATCAACTCAGATCAGCATTACATTTGTGCTACTATTCTGGATCCACGCTACAAAAAGGCGCTGGCAGACAACGCATTCTTTCCTTTCGCTGATGCAGATGTTCAAAAGTACAAACATTGGTTAGCCTGGTCAGCCAAGAGGTTTGAAAAAGAACGGCAGGTTATTGAAGGAGAAGCCAGTACATCAGCATCAGCAGGCCATCCGCAGTCACAAGAATCCACTTCTGCACCTGTGGCTGGGGCACAAGTGACCTCTCAGCCGTTAAAGACACCGGCAACTGGATCATCTGCACCACACACAATGACAACACTAACAGTGGCTGGGGAGGAGGATTGGCTAAGTTTGATGGGGTATGGTTCTCGAAAAAATGTCACAGCCAGCACAGCAAAAAGTAAGCAAAGTGGAGGAACAGTTGATGACCTTGAGTCGATGGTGCAGGACTATCTGAATGACTCAACAGTGGTCTTTCTTAATGAGGAGCCATTGCAGTATTGGCATGGCAAAAAACAATTGTGGCCACAGCTCTACAACCTGGCTATAAACTATTTGTCTTGCCCACTCGCAAGTGTGTCTTCTGAACGTGTTTTCAGTGCTGCTGGTGGCATTGTAACTCCCAAACGGAGCCGCCTCTCGCCCAAAAATGTGGAGCGGCTGACAATGATCAAGATGAATCAGCACCTCATACCACCAGATTACAAAGTACGAGAAAGCACGCCGCATGAAGACGAGGAGGACAGCAACGTAGATGAGGGGATTTTTTCTCTGTTCGGTGCCACTGACCTCATCCAGCCTGAATTCGCAGAGTATGATGACGAAATCTTGTTCTTATTCCCTGACACCGAGCCCTGAAAATGAGACAATCAATCAAGAACTTTCTTTTTCGTCCTTATTCACTTTTATTCCTGTGTGCTTTGTGTCTCTCTTTCTTTGTTTTGCACAGTTAATTTAATTCAAACTTTAATCACCTAATCCCAAAAACAAGACCATCATTAGAACTGTCTTCACTTGTTTGCTTATTGATTTGAAGGTGCCGCAGTCTACATTCCTCAGGTTCACAAGTTCTGAAGAACATGCTCCTCTATCCTCCTCCTCCAGACTGCGATTTCCCTCCAAGCAGAGTGCTGGATTACGCACAATGAAGAAAGACTCAGCACTTGTGGGGGTGTTGTACTTCTTTGCGGGTGAGTTGACGGTTTTGGGCCCATTGCTGTGAAGCTCTAATAATGGACAAAAGTGTTTTGGACCAAATATGAGGTGGAAATTTCTTGCCGTTTTTGCTGACTTGCTTGCATTTGAGGTGCTCTTTGGCGGGGTTCCGGGGGTTTGAGTGTAATTTTTGGTGTCTGTCGAAGCACTGCTGCGACAGTCTAATCTTGATTGCATTTGCTTTTCAGGAAATCCGTGGTGGAAAACAGGAGTTATGATGATTGATGATGATGACGACCTAGCTGCACAGCGCCGCGTTTGGACCGAAGGCCGAGAGACATTGTAAGTATGAGATTTAGCTTTTCCGCTGTTTGGGGGTGTTGTGTCGGGGGTTTTTTTGCGGGTGGGTTGGCGGGTCTTGCCTGGGGCATTCCTGGGAAGGTCTAATACCGGATACAAGTGTTTTGGACAAAATCCATAAGGAACAGCCTTTTTTTTGCCATTTCTTCAGACATCTTGCTCAATGTAGCGTTTTGGGGGGCTTCCTGCTGTTCGTGGGTGGGTTGCGGCCGGGGTCTCTGTCGAAGCACTGCTGCGACAGTCTAATCTTGATTGCATTTGCTTTTCAGGAAATCCGTGGTGGAAAACAGGAGTTATGATGATTGATGATGACCTAGCTGCACAGCGCGTTACTTTGGACCGAAGGCCGAGAGATATTGTAAGTATGAGATTTAGCTTTTTCGCTGTTTGGGGGTGTTGCCGCGTGTTTTTTTGCGGGTGGGTTGGCGGGTCTTGGCTGGGGCATTCCTGGGAAGGTCTAATGCCGGATAGAAGTGTTTTGGACAAAATCCTTAAGGAAAAGCCTTTTTTTTGCCATTTCTTCAGACATCTTGCTCAATGTAGCGTTTTGGGGGGCTTCCTGCTGTTCGTGGGTGGGTTGCGGCCGGGGTCTCTGTCGAAGCACTGCTGCGACAGTCTAATCTTGATTGCATTTGCTTTTCAGGAAATCCGTGGTGGAAAACAGGAGTTATGATGATTGATGATGACCTAGCTGCACAGCGCGTTACTTTGGACCGAAGGCCGAGAGATATTGTAAGTATGAGATTTAGCTTTTTCGCTGTTTGGGGGTGTTGCCGCGTGTTTTTTTGCGGGTGGGTTGGCGGGTCTTGGCTGGGGCATTCCTGGGAAGGTCTAATACCGGCTAGAAGTTTGTTGGACAAAATCCATAAGGAAACACCAGTTTTGGCACTTTTTGTAAGTTAGGGTTCGTTAGGGTTAGCCCTAGCAGCAGGATTGCATGTGTTTAGGGGGGTTCTATTGCAACGCGGTTCTGTTGTTGTAGAGCACTGTTGGAGCGATGCTGGCTATGGATACTTTTGCTTGCAGGCAAGTGGTTTGAATACAATCCACGGTCTGTATTTGGGTCTACTGTTACTTTCAAAGTACGTTTTGTAACCATTTTTCTGCTAGGCATCGTTTTTGGAGATATGATTGGGTTCTTCTACATTTTTGCGACTGGCTTTAGTAAGGGTCTTGGTGGGAGCATTGCTGGGAAGGTCAAATTTTGTTCTAAAACACAGTAGTACACCCACCTTGAGGGGAAAGATCCGCTATAATATTTTGGCCATACTTATTGATCCTTAAAAAGGTGACTCAGACAGAGCACGCAATTTCAAAAATATTGTACTGTCTATTAGGGAAATCAAAGTGTCACTTTTTGAACCACACAGCGTACATACCTTTTATTTATTTATCAGTGGTATTGTAATAGCACTTCCTGTTTTCCGTTCAATAATTACAGGCCGGGTTTCAGTCAACATCCGCCAGGCAGGCAGTGGACAGGGTGTCTCTTCTGTCAGTGGTCACCACCACATTGATGGACGAAGCGTCAGCTGGAATGGAGGAGTGCCGCCAATAAGAGGAATTGTTTGCTGCATGCAACTTACTTACCAATTTCAACAGGACAACTCCAACAACATACGCAATACAGATACAGTATCCATTGTTGTCTTTTATTCTATGAGTGTGACTGCATGTGCTTACCTTTAGTTTGTAACCAAAGATTGTCTGTAAACTCTGTATCTTCAATTATTGTTTGTCCATGCTCTGCTTTTTTTTTCTTCTCTCAACAAAACCTACCCAAAAAGAAACCCCCATTCCCATCCATTTTACAAACCCTAACCCTCTTCCCCCGGGCTGTGTTGTTTTGCTTGATGTCTGACTAAAATGACATCAATAATTCCACACACTTGCTGGGGAGGATAAGGTGATAGCAGCAACAGGCTGGTGAAGGAATACGAGGATATCTTCTAGACTTACTCAGCTTCAGTACTATATCTTCTAGTAGTAGTAGCCAATGTCAAATAAATTCAACGCAAGTACTAGTTATACTTGCAATACTTTACCATTTGTTAGGCTACATTATGGCACTGTTCTAGTGTACTGTCACCTGCTATTTTCTCGATCGTACCGTAACCGTTGTAATGCTACAGTAAGGAGTACAAACAAGGTTTCGTTTTCTTTTTTTCCATAGGCATGCAACTGCCACTGTGTCACACCACTAGTACCACCGCAATGAGGAAATGTCACCCGCCCAGGAATGACAACGTTAATCCCCATTTCACCTGGAGCCAGCCCTGGGCCTAGCCCTAATTTCTAACACAAATTACAGGTAAGATAAGCGTTTGGTGGGAGGTAGTATAATGGAGTATTATTTCGGAGTAGACAAGAGATTGACGGTTGTACTACTAAAGTCCTACGACTGTTCAGGAAAACAAAGTTACTGTTACACCCCCGTCCCCCACCCACCAGACTGAAAAGCAGTAAAAAACAGGTATGGTCAGATAAAGTTGAAAAATATATTTATTTATCCCTAACAAAATAATCTCCCTCACCCACCCTAACCCCAACGATTGTCTCTGAAACGTCCCAAAACGATCCCAACTCCCAAATCCCACCCCCCAAAAGTCTATAAAAAAAGGGCAAGGGACACTCCACTACTGGAGGGTGCTGGTGCTGGTGCATGATGCGGCATGGGCATCATACTCCTTGCGGAGGGTGGCAAGCTCGGAGCGGAGGCCCTTAACCAAGGTCTTATACCTCAGGACCTCCTGCTCCAGGTTGGACATGCGGACTCGTAGGCGGCGTTGGCGTTCCTTGCAGCTCCTGTGGGGGGCAGCTGGTATTTCGGTTGCTTGGCGGTGGCGGTCGGCTTTCTTAGCCCGGCTCGGTCCCGCTGGCTTAGTCACGGAGGAGGATGCAGTGGTCACAGTCGAAGATGTTGCCCCGCTCGACTGCGTGTCCTCCTCCTCCTCCAGGGCCACCAGCCGCCGATACTCGGCGACTGTGGCCTCCAGCCTCCGTTGCCGGGCCAATCTAGCCTGCTCCCTCCTTGTTGTTGATTTGGAAGGAGCAACTATATGAAGAAAGAAAGACATAGTCTGTAACCAATGCTCCTTATTAATAACACAAAGTGATTGAGCCGAAAGTTGGGTCACAGAGTACAAGTAGCAAATTGAAAGCACAGTACATAACTATTGAGGACAGTATCTATGTAACCTCCCACTTCTGCATCCTTGCTCTAACAGTAGTGGTAGTTTAATGAACTAATTCTACGACCACTATGGACTTCCATTACAGTCGACTATGACAGTACACCAGTCTTATTCTTCTTCTTCTCTCTTGTTTAGGGAAATGGGTACGTTATCTTATGCAAGCCGGCAGAATGACATGGACACAGCACAGTGAAGTTGCACCCGAGAAAAAAAGTTGCACACCATGATGATGGAGACAGACTTGCGTTACTGTACCGGTCCAGTACATGCAGGTGGTGAAGCTATTACTTTTCTATTACGGGTGGCACTGAGAATACTCTGTTACAAGGGCTACTGCTTAATTAATTTACCTTTCACCCTACAGTGCAAATGAGTACTAGAAAAGGAAACTGAAGAAGCTAACTAATTTGATTATCTATCACTTCACATGGGACGTATTTAATGACAGATGAGATGACTTTAGGTGCTTTGCTTAATATTGAGTGAACAGTGATACACCCACACATGAATGACGTACTACAAGTAAACTAAAGTTATTAAGAGAGGTACGGAGTGTCCACCGTAATAACCAGATATATGCTGTGAATGCAAACGCAATACAAAGTACTGCTACTATTCATGGTAGTATTGGACACATTTACAATTTCTTTTCCTTGCCTTCCCTGCACTGGGACGGACGTGCGGGTGCGGTGGTACATGCTCTTCAAGGTAACACTTACTTCACCTGGCGACCATCTACTCTCTCTAGATACACATGTGCTATGTAAGAGTCAGAGAATACCATGCTCCAGGCATCCATTCAGTCAAAGTATACGCACACATACAGTTTCTGTTTCACCCACCCAGGCTGCTGTCCTTCCACCCATCCTTGCTTCATCATTGACCCAGCCATGCACCATACCATATTCTTTCCTTCCCAGCCACCTCTGGGTCCAAGCAAACACATATCGTTCTTCTTTGCCAGCCATCATACAAGTTCGCGTCCCACTTACTTACACCCTTCTTTCGCTTTTCGTTCATCCCATCCATCACGTTCGTCTAAGAACTTATTGGGATTCTTCTCACCAAAAACTTCACAGCTAAGTCGAAGTACATTTCGAGGAGGCTACTACCTGGTTGATTTGTAATTGTAATACACCCGTGCAGAAAGCACACTATGCAGTCTTCAATCTCAATAAGTAAGGAATATATAGCTTACCTGTTTCCGCCACCACCGTTTGATCCCCCACAGGAACGGCCACCAGCTCTTCTAACGCCGCCTCCTCCCCAGAGGCCTCCGAGTCCAAGTCCAACACAGCCACCTCCGCGCTGGCCCCGTCACCAGATGTTACACCTACAAAGTACATTTAAGAATGTTAGAATACACCACTCACTACTATATAATATTTGGTCTAGGAGAAATGTTAAAAAAACAGAATACAATGTAATAATTTGTGACTGTCTACTCCATAGTAAAAATGTCCCATTTTCCAGGGAAGGCTGTTGTCTTGCTGCACTTTTATGCACAACTGATGAATGCTTGCTTTTGATTTTTAACACGCACCACTTTTTCTCCTAACAGACAGAAGCTTGACTCCTGAGTCCTAAGAACACGACCAGGATCAAGTTCAAACTAGGTGAGAGTTCGGCTCGACCACAAGAAATGTGTCCAATTAATCGTCAGCACTAACCACTTTTCCGTTTACAGTTAAATAGTTTTATGACAAAGTAGATTTTAATAAATGTGTTTACTTTTAATAAAGCTTTTACACTTAAATAGACTCTGTGGTTTTTGTTCCTCTAGACTAGAGTGGATGAGCTAAAGGTTTTGGAATTTTTGCAAGCATGAGTGCCTCTGACACTTCTTGACTGTGCTGTGACTCCGTACTACTCTCTTGTCCTGCGTACGATAATCTAGAGATCATTGGGGATCTATAATCGGTGACTTCGGGAGCTGAATGACTCTGCCACACTATCTAGTCAGTAAGGAGACAGTGCATAGAGGTATTGCTGAATATAATGGGAGTCCAATGGAATTGCCAAATGTCCAATCTTAGTTAGCTACACAGACAGACTAATAAGAATAGTCTAGTAATACCACAGGGAGTCATATTCGAGGCAGGATAAGAATTTATATCCAGTCTACAAGAAGATCAAAGACGATTTAGAAAAAATCGAATGAGGAACGCTAGGAAAAAATAGGTACTGTTTATTAAAATGTAAACTTACTGGGGCCAGCAAAGGAGCCCTCGCCTGCCCGATCCTGGCCTGCATCCTCAGCACCCTCCTCCTGTGTCCTCTTGCCCTTGGGGGGAGCTGATGTACAACATGAAAGAAAGAAAAACCAGAAAACATGGATGAGATTTTTCAACCAAATCAAACATTTCAAAAGAACAATAACAACATATTTTGGAAAAATAGCAAATAGATAGACAACTATTCCACGGGATCTATCTCATGTGGTATACTACGTTATTCGTATTGCCTGATTTGCGGAACGTTGACTTAGAAAGTTCCTATGTAACTCAATAAACAGACTACTAAAGAGGTTTGCCTAGGCCTGGCACTGCAGGCAGCAGTGCGCAACACGTGACAGACAAAGTCCATCCTGCTTGCAGATCAGTGAATACTCAAACGCGCCAACACAAAAAACGGAAAAATCCGCAAATCCGCTAGAGTTCGCGGATCTTCGCGGATTGCGAATCCGTAAATACGCAAGTTCGCGGATTGCCAATCCGCAAAATCCGCCCATGCTTAGTTTGTAGGGGCAGCACCCCTCCGAGGTCGCTGCTTCTTCGGACTCATGGCGGTGCTTCTTCCACTGCGGCGCAAGCTGTGCTATCCCACCCATTGCTGCTTAGAAGGCAGCAAAATCCCTAGCATGTGTTTGTCCCCTAGCACAATACCCCTCCCTTACCCTCTCCTGGAGACAGCAGACTGAAACAAATCTCAGGGACGCCTTACCCACTCCAGCTACCAGCCGATAAGAGGAGGGCTTCACCGCTATCCCCTAAAAGGTATTTAAAAACACATGCTTTGAAAGACGGGGTTATACACTAGAAAGGAAAAACCTTTCCATTACAACACCAGTAGCTCTAACTCGAAATAAATGCGAGCCCCATTGCATTGCTATTTTTTTTCCCTTTGCTGAAAGCGACTTTATTAATTTCTGAAGCACAGGATTCTAACTAGCATGATTTAGGCCATGCCTCTAATTATTTTGGTCACACCCATTTACCAGGTTTGCAACGCCCTATTTAAAGCCCCCGCCCCTGTGTTTTGCATCCCTCTTAAAGCCCTGCTGCAACCCCTCTGATGACTATACCACACACATATGTACGTACAATGAATCTAGGCAGTGGCGCTGTGGGGACTGGAGCCGTTACATGTTAGAGGGTGGAAATATACATGACAGGGAGTGCGAGAGGCAGAGCAAGAGACTGAGAGCTAAAGGTTACAGAGTACAAGAAGCTGTACTGGGCACCTGCATTTTAGTATATGTCAATTTTAATCTTAACCATGAAATCTAATCACAGAATTCAAAAAAACAAAATATGTTATGTCTTCATATTTTGTTTTACTGAAACTCATTTAAAACAGATCGCAAAGTGATATCAGAATCACCGGTGGAAAATGTGTTTCATAAAACAAAAGCAGAAAAATTCACATTAGTTTGTTTCTAGGTCTTTGTGAACTTAAAAAGCCATATTTGCCATCAGTACTTTTACAAAATATACATCATTGTTCACCCAGCTGGTTGATTAAAATGTGCACCTTGATATTGGCTTTCAAGCGTTCGGATCGTAGACTAACTCAATTCAACCTAATCAGCTATTGACATATCCTATTGAAAATGCAATTTTCCTGCTCGAGGCAGTAAAAGTTAATAGAACTGTTAATCATAGCATGGCTTCCAACAAACGTATGTGTTTTTGAGGCAATACACTTTACATTTATTTCATCTCACCCAGTATGTCCACAGGCAATTTTGCAATAAAAAAGTATACATATAAACTGGATATCTTCTGACTGTAACAATATAGTATTGAACCAAATAAGAAAACACGTAATTCTTGTAAAAGCGATTCAAGTAGGGCCCAGCAGGAGTATTTAAAATCCATCATAATCACAAACAGCAAGTAAACAAATGCACACTGGGCACGCAGAGCAAGTGCTGCTTAAAACAGTTTTCAGGAACCAAATGGTTCTAATCACAACCAAAAAACGTAGGAAAAAGAAAAAACATCTTCTCTTAACTGTAGCGTCTTCCCCAGCCCAAGCAAATGAACATGACAGACACAGGAGCTTTGTAACAGACGTCTTTATTCCTTAGCATACACCCACGCACTCCACGCATTGTGTCATAACTTTTTTATAAATACACCTTAACACCTCCGACCAGATTACATAATCCACGTTTAGAGTCCGCCCAGAACCACAAGGGTCCTGGCGCGCATAATATCACAACACTACATCTCCCCTTCTGTTAAATAAAAAGTATAGACAGCATTAGCATCATATTTCCTCAATGAGTCATCTAGGTGCTTGCATTGGTCTGCCAGAGCAGGTGAATATAGGTAGTTGAGGTACACCTTGATTGTGCACCAATGACATAGACTCAGGTGCTTGATTTAGACATTCAGCCAGGGTCGCCTCACTGGTGATCTCAGGAGCTGCCGGACATCAAGGTAATTGTTCAAAGTGTGAAGAGATCCGTGTGATGGACTTTCCAGGACAATGAGCTCTCATCATGTGTCCTTTGCCCGTTACAACCCTCAAAGATTCGACATCAAACAGAGGGTCCATTTTCCGCTTCCTTTTCTGTTTGACCAGTACCCAATCCCCTGTGTCAAAAGCTGCTTCCTGGATGCTTATACACTGATTGGCATATGTTTTCATCTTGCACTTTAGAGAAGTGTCTGTGACACAAACCTTATCGGTAATCACTGATCGGTCATTCCCATTGTGGTAGTTTGGTTCTGATGGGTCTCCCAAATAGCAAAGTCGCAAGACTCTTATCAGTTATGGAGTGGTTAGTTAATTGACATGCATACAGTGCTTAACATAGGCCTTAGTTTCGGTCAATTCCTTCCACCAATGCTCATTGAATTACCCACTTGAGTGTGCCCAAGACTCAGTCAACAATGCCATTGGCTTGGGGCTAGAGAGGTGTACTCTTTTGATGTTTGCCATTTAGTCAAAAAATTAATTCCTTGAATTCTTTGCCATTGAAAGTTGGGCAGTTATCAGATTTTAGAATAGCTGGGATGCCCCACTTTTAAATTATGTTGTTATGCCGCTCAATTACTTTACAATGGGTTGTCGATGATAAGTCTTCCACCAAAGGAAAATGAGAATATTCATAAATGACTAGCATGAGGTAATTTCCATTTCCTAGAGGCCCAGAGAAGTCTACTGCAACTCTCTCCCAAGCCTGAGCAGGAAGGTCAGACATTGTCAATGGATGCTGTGTCACCTAGGAGGATAATCAGTTACAAAGGTGGCACGATTTCAGCTCTTTCTCAACTCTTTCATCTGGACGAGGGACCCACACTCGGTCTCTTGGGGCCCTCTTGATGGCTGCAATGCCATGATGTCCTTCTTGGGCCAGCTCAATGACTTCCTGTCTCAGGCTCCCAGGAATTACGATTCTCAAGCCTCTTAACACGATACCTTCTCAGGTGATGGATAGTTCATCCTGTACATTTTTTAATTATGGTAATTGAACATCATCAGTCAAGGGTCAACTACTTTTTCCCCAAGATTACATTGTAATGATGTCTTAGAGGATGAGCATGTCTTTATCTGAGTTGGTAGCAGCAATACTGTGCCCTGCTGGTCTTGCATTTACTATGATCTTAGTATGTAACTTGGGGTCAAAATAGGCCCTTTCAGATGCATTCTCATTTGCATGTTTTATGTCTCTGAAACTGTAGCCGCAATCAGGAGATCACTGGATTGGGACATTTTGCTTTGTTGAAACTCTCAATGGAGCACTCACTGTACCAAATGGCACAAATATTTCTTAAGCAATAACTGGCGATGGCCAAGAAAGATAGCAGCATGGTTACATCTTGTGGGGGACAGGTAGTTGGCAGGGCTTGCACTTTATCCAGGTCATTCCCCCATCAGAGAATATATGCCCAAAGAATTTAATTTTGGGTTAGTGAAACTCGCATTTTGCTGCATTCAGAGTGATACCAGCATTAGCAAGCAATTGGCACACTTGTGTAAGTGCCTTGTCATGCTCCTTTAGTGTTGTTACAAATACTAGTATGTCATCATTGTAATTGAAAGCATGTGCAACAGGTTGAATTACTTGACGAATAACATCCTGAAATACCTCCGTAGCCGAAGATACTCCAAAGCACAGGGACTCAATTTACATTTAATTGGTATAGGGCAGCACCTCAAGTCTTTTTGCTGTACTGCCCTATGCCAATTCAAAAGGGCAGGAATCTACCGTATTTACAAGATACAGTGCATTCGTGTCCTTTCTGCCTGTGCCACACAATTTGGTGCATAGTGCCAATGCAGACACCCTTGCACCATGATGAAAAGATGTCTGCATTGTTGAAAGATTGTTTTTGTGCAGAAAGGGACACCTCCCTCACAATAATAACCATGGAGGATTTTTCCTCTTTCTAAGTGTGCTGGAGAATGCAGCACATAGAGAAAGAGGAAAAACCGAGGAGAAATAAAGATATTTCTCCTCGTTGGCGTACAGTTTTGATGCATTGCCAGGATTACAGATCCATGTAAATCTGGGAATGTATCAAAACCCATGTGTGTTGCCTGGAAAAACTCACAGCAACGACCATGGAACGCCCCCGTGCAGTGTAAAACAACATCGCAACTTGCTCTGCATTGCTTTAAATGATTTCTATGAGGCTATGAAAAGCCATGCAAAGTGGCTTTGCGTGGTCTCCTAGATATGGATCTGCACTCTGTGCCGTCAGAGCTTTATGAAAAGAGATGCACGGGCGACATCAGGGGCTTGTAAATAAGCCCTTCAGTCTTCTGTATCTGAACATACCAACATGAGTAAAAAAGTGCTATTGTACCTACAGTTCTCTTCCAGCTTGAAGTGCTAGCATCCTTTGTTCGGGTCAAGACGGGAGAAGACTTTTGCTTTGTTCAGCTGTGTGATCATATCCACTATGTGGGGACCAGAATGTCTTTCTCTCTTGATTGCTTTATTGGCCTGGTGCATATCAACACAAATTCATACTTCACCTTCACTGTCCTTTTTTGCACCACGATTATGTGCGAAACCCATTGTGTAGGACCGATGGAGTGTTCAATGATGTCATGTTTCAGCAAGTGAAAAGTGACTCTACGTTGACGTTGGGTAACTGGACGAATGTCCACATTGATATGAAGTTGCACTTTCATTTGTTTGTATTTTCTTGAGTTTCGTTAGGCCATCAAACAACGATGGCAACTGACTCATAAATTCAGACTGAGCACAGATGTTGTAGTTAAAAGATATCAATCCCATCTCAGCAGCAGTGGCAAAACTAAGCACGCATGCACTCGATGAAGTTCCTCGAAGAACATGAATCAGTTCTTACACTGATGTTGTTTTGTGTCTCATGGCAGCTGTAAGCAATCCTTCACTCTGTAGCAGTTTAGAAGTAGCCCATGTGTATACCTTCATGTTTGACAAGGTAAGGCGAGGCACAAAAATTAAGCTGTTAAATTTCTCAAATGACATGATAGTAATCGAAGCGTCACTATCTATAATGAAGGTTATGGAACAACCGTTCACCATGAGTGCAATTTTGGGACAGTGTCCAAATGAATTTTGCCATTCTGCTTGGCGCTTCTCTTTTGACTTATCATCAACACACATCCGTCTTCTTCACTGGTACTTGATAAGGACTTTTAAAAGCATTTATATGATGAACTTTATGATGATCAACTTTGCTTGGTTTTTACATGTCATAACTAATGTCGCTTTTTGGCCTTCTGGGCATAGCGAAAATGCTTCTGAAACCTTCTATTGTCCCTTTTCTCTTTTCCTGGCACACTTGGTTTCTCTTTCACTTTGAAGACCGTTCTGAAATGGTTTTCTTTCCCGCAGCCTTTGCATATCTATCTTCATGGGGAAATGAAAATCCACATGAGAAGCATAACTTTTTCATCTTTGAACATGTCGACTTATGTGCAGCTGTTTTGTGCTTATTCCTGCTTAAATATCATCATCTTGTCAATATGCTCATTCTTTGGTGCTTGCAGCCATTAGTATTTTCTCTAAACTTAGTGTCTCTCTCACTTAGGGGGACCAGACCTTGAGAGCCAAAAAAACAGGACATTTTGCAAAAATAGAAGAAGAAGCACATTGAAGAAGCACTAAGAAAATAAATATTATGTAATTTCTAAAACCAGCATCATACCTGTTAATTAAGTTGTTTAGCAAGAAGATAGCATTTCCTAGGTTAGGCAACGTCCCCCTGAGCACAGCTGAAAGATCGCAGGATGCGATATAATGAGTCTGTTTTGAGGATTTAAGCAAACATGTAAACACAGGTCTTCATATGGGTTGACAAAATATTATTGTTGAGACGATATTCAATCAGTCATATTGCTACTATATAAATCCAACTTAAATGCATCTGTGCATGTATTCCTACTTCTCCCAATGCATTTCGGGCAGTTCTTGCCCTTCATCGGTGGAACAGCTATACCAAATAATTCAGCATTGGTATAATGAGTAACCAACCGAAATAGGTGTGCCTACACCTTCACCCAGGAGAATTAAGAAGGTGTAACAAAAAAATAAAGCATGGAGCACTGGTCAGTGGTCACTATCATATTGACATAGAGTAATCGAACATTCAAAGATTTCAGTGCAAGTGTACGGTGCCCTTGACTGAGGCATGTGGTATAGGTATCACAACAGAGACAGGTTAACTAACCTTGAAAGCCTGATACAGCAGAAGCGATGCAAGATGCTAGGTACCTGCGGGTATATATACCATCACTTCACAGATCATACCACAGCAGGGGGAGGAGAAAAAAGGGGCAAACGAAACAATAAAGTTGCAGCAGCAGCACTCAGTGGCTTGGGACTCTGGAGTTGTAGCCTTCACTCCTATGATCGCCCCTGGAGAAAATACACAGCACAAGAAACATGCGTTTCTTTCCTAACCCACCATGATGCATATATATATTTGTGTTGTCATGTGAACAAGGCTCCGTTGAGCCGAAACGTCTTTGACTTTTTTCTGCAATTAAAACTTCAGCACCTAACTGGTCCGTGTCCGTGTACTTCTTGCCGGCTGGTGAGACTCCAGAGTGCATCAGGAAGCGGAGCGAGTGATATATATATATATATATATATATATATATATATATATATATATATATATATATATATATATATATATTACCTACTGGCGATAGCCAGTAGGTATATATAGTTAGGATTTTTTTCCTATGGGATTTTTGAAAATTCTATGTCGAATAACTTTGGCGTTTGAGGACAGAATTGGCTGAAATTGTCAGGAAAATGGAACATTTTGTTTCTGAGCAGCCCCTGAAAATTTGGGGGGGTTTCGTCAAGGGGGGGCCGAGAAAAAAGGGGGGTCCCAAAACGTGTTTTTCCCATGCAATTTTCCATAGGGCGGTTGGCCTCACTTTTAGCCTGAACGGCTGAATGGATTTACACCAAACTTGGCAAAATTGTAGGGACTGGTAGCCCGATGTGCCTTTGCTATGTCTCAAGATATAGGCTCCAGTGGTTTTTACGAAAATTAACTTTGAAAAATATATATTGGGCTACATTGGGCTATATATATGTTGGAGCCCAAATGTAGCCCAATGTAGCCCAATGTAGCCCAATGTAGCCCAATGTAGCCCAAAGATGGCCACCAGAGACAAAAAAAAAACAAATGTAGCCCAAATATCAGCCAGATGTAGCCCAACTATAGCCCAATGACAGAATGTCCCAGAGTGTTCTAAAGAACAACTAGAGTGCTAACAGTCCTACTTATTACAAAGGTATGGCACACCTGAAGCCATCTTGATTGGAATAAAGTGGTAACTCTTAAAACATATAATTTAAAAAGGAACAACATGAGGGGGTTCATTTTGCCATAGAAAGTATGATTAGCGAATATATGACGAAATCCCGCATACCATCAGTCCGCAAAAAAAATCCCGCATGTACTATTAGGCCGCAAATTAAAATAACGAAAACTTTTAGAACGACAATGCCTTTAGCATACACTAAACAACTAAACTACCCTAAACCCTAAAACACTACCCCCAGCATGACCCTACAGTACACAAACAGTACAACACTACCCTAAACCCTAAAACACTACCCCCAGCATGACCCTACACTACACAAACACTACAACACTACCCTAAACCCTAAAACACTACCCCCAGCATGACCCTACACTACGCAAACACTACAACACTACCCAAAACCCTAAAACACTACACCCCAGCATGACCCTACACTACGCAAACACTACAACACTACCCTAAACCCTAAAACACTACCCCCAGCATGACCCTACACTACACAAACACTACAACACAACCCTAAACCCTAAAACACTACCCCCAGCATGACCCTACACTACGCAAACACTACAACACAACCCTAAACCCTAAAACACTACCCCCAGCATGACCCTACACTACGCAAACACTACAACACTACCCTAAACCCTAAAACACTACCCCCAGCATGACCCTACACTACGCAAACACTACAACACTACCCAAAACCCTAAAACACTACACCCCAGCATGACCCTACACTACGCAAACACTACAACACTACCCTAAACCCTAAAACACTACCCCCAGCATGACCCTACACTACGCAAACACTACAACACTACCCAAAACCCTAAAACACTACACCCCAGCATGACCCTACACTACGCAAACACTACAACACTACCCTAAACCCTAAAACACTACCCCCAGCATGACCCTACACTACGCAAACACTACAACACTACCCTAAACCCTAAAACACTACCCCCAGCATGACCCTACACTACGCAAACACTACAACACTACCCAAAACCCTAAAACACTACCCCCAGCATGACCCTACACTAAGCAAACACTACAACACTACCCAAAACCCTAAAACACTACCCCCAGCATGACTCTACACTACGCAAACACTACAACACTACCCAAAACCCTAAAACACTACCCCCCAGCATGACCCTACACTATGCAAACACTACAACACTACCCAAAACCCTAAAACACTACCCCCAGCATGACCCTACACTACGCAAACACTACAACACTACCCAAAACCCTAAAACACTACACCCCAGCATGACCCTACACTACGCAAACACTACAACACTACCCAAAACCCTAAAACACTACACCCCAGCATGACCCTACACTACGCAAACACTACAACACTACCCTAAACCCTAAAACACTACCCCCAGCATGACCCTACACTACACAAACACTACAACACAACCCTAAACCCTAAAACACTACCCCCAGCATGACCCTACACTACGCAAACACTACAACACTACCCTAAACCCTAAAACACTACCCCCAGCATGACCCTACACTACGCAAACACTACAACACTACCCAAAACCCTAAAACACTACACCCCAGCATGACCCTACACTACGCAAACACTACAACACTACCCTAAACCCTAAAACACTACCCCCAGCATGACCCTACACTACGCAAACACTACAACACTACCCTAAACCCTAAAACACTACCCCCAGCATGACCCTACACTACGCAAACACTACAACACTACCCTAAACCCTAAAACACTACCCCCAGCATGACCCTACACTACACAAACACTACAACACTACCCAAAACCCAAAAACACTACCCCCCAGCATGACCCTACACTACGCAAACACTACAACACTACCCAAAACCCTAAATCACTACCCCCCAGCATGACCCTACACTACGCAAACACTACAACACTACCCAAAACCCTAAAACACTACCCCCAGCATGACCCTACACTACGCAAACACTACAACACTACCCAAAACCCTAAAACACTACACCCCAGCATGACCCTACACTACGCAAACACTACAACACTACCCAAAACCCTAAAACACTACCCCCAGCATGACCCTACACTACGCAAACACTACAACACTACCCAAAACCCTAAAACACTACCCCCAGCATGACCCTACACTACGCAAACACTACAACACTACCCTAAACCCTAAAATACTACACCCCAGCATGACCCTACACTACGCAAACACTACAACACTACCCAAAACCCTAAAACACTACCCCCAGCATGACCCTACACTACGCAAACACTACAACACTATCCTAAACCCTAAAACACTACGCCCAGCATGACCCTACACTACGCAAACACTACAACACTACCCTAAACCCTAAAACACTACGCCCAGCATGACCCTACACTACGCAAACACTACAACACTACCCTAAACCCTAAAACACTAGCCCCAGCATGACCCTACACTACGCAAACACTACAACACAACCCTAAACCCTAAAACACTACCCCCAGCATGACCCTACACTACGCAAACACTACAACACTACCCTAAACCCTAAAACACTACCCCCAGCATGACCCTACACTACGCAAACACTACAACACAACCCTAAACCCTAAAACACTACCCCCAGCATGACCCTACACTAAACAACCACCACAACTCTACACTACACTAACACAACACTACACTACACAACACTGCACTACACTACACAATCACTAACCCACGAAAAAATTAACACAAACCCACTTACCTCTCTCGTCATCGTGGTTTTCACAACGCAAATGCATTTACCATACATGCCTTTAAAACGTAATTCTTTGTAAAGGCATGCGCGATAAATGCACATGCGTTTTGAAAAAATGCGGGATAATGGTATGCGAGGTCAATGACCTTGCGGGATAATGGTATGCGGACTGAAAGTCTGCGGGATAAAAAATGCGGGAAAATGGCTGCAAACCATGATTAGCAGCAGACTTCCCTGGTGAGCACTAGCTTTACTACAGTGATCTAATGAGCAACTAGAGTGCTAACATTCAGAATTTATGGCAAATGTGTGACACATCTGAATGCCTTCTTGATAGAACCAAAGTAAACAAACATTGAAAATGCAATAGATCTCGCCCTCGTTTCAGTTAAAGCCATTCTGTTTGTAATGAGGTGGCTTTTTAGCTTTGCTTTTATTAGTGTTTTTAAAACTTTCATGTAAATAACATGCATATGTATGCATATATGTATATGTATGCATGCATTTATATTTATATAGATATGCAGATTATATATGTTTATATATGTATATTACCTACTGGCGATAGCCAGTGGGTATATATAGTTAGGATTTTTTCTCTATGGGATTTCTGAAAATTCTATGTCTAATAACTTTGGCGTTCGCAGACGGAATTGGCTGAAATTTTCAGGAAAATTGCACATTTTGTTTCTGAGCAGCCCCTGAAAATATGGGGGGGTTTCGTCAAGGGGGGGCCGAGAAAAAAGGGGGGTCCCAAAACGCGTTTTTCCCATTCATTTTTCCATAGGGCGGTTGGACTCACTTTTAGCGCGAACGGCTGAATAGATTTACATGAAACTTGGCAAAATTGTAGATATGGTTTGCCCGACGTGCCTTTGCTATGTCTCAATATATGTGCTCCAGTGGATTTTGAGAAATTAACGTTTAAAAAAATATATATATCTGTGACAGCGCTCCGGTTAGCGCCCCGGTTCGCGTACCTGACGCGTAACGGAACTTCGCGAAGCGAAGCTGATTGGCTCTCCGGTGTCTGTCAACATTCTAAACAGTCCGGAGCGGCCGCCATCTTGTCTCTCGGTACGATCGAGAGACAAGATGTGGTGAAAAACGAAGGGGGAAATTAAGGAAAGGGGGCAAGGTAGACCACTCCTGACCCCCTAGGATTGATGAGGGGGATATTAAAGTGCCCCGCGGGGCAAAAAATTATTATTTTTTTTTGTTGAGATTTTACGCCGTAGAGGCGCGTCCCGGTAGGCGAACCGGGCAGCTCACCGGGCAGCTCACCGGGCAGCTAACCGGGCAGCTAACCGGCAGCGTAGCTGTCAACATTGTAAACAGTCCGGAGCGGCCGCCATCTTGTCTCTCGGTAGGTTCGAGAGACAAGATGTGGTGAAAAAAGAAGGGGGAAATGAAGGAAAGGGGGCAAGGTAAACCCCTCCTGACCCCCTAGGATTGATGAGGGGGATATTAAAGTTCCCCGCGATTTTTCGCGGTAGAGGCGCTTCCCGGTACGCGAACCGGGCAGCTAACCGGCAGCGTAACGGGAGTCCGCCATCTTGTGTTTTTGGAGCGTCCGGTTCGCGTACCGGGTAGCGTCCCGGTAAGCGTAACAAGGGGAAAACCAAGAGAAACAGTAAAAAAAAAATTAAGGGAATAGATTTCCAGCAAACTTGGCAAATTTGTAGGGACTGTTTGTTTATGTGCCTTTGCAAGGCCTCAAGATATGTGCACGTGTGGATTTTGTCTAATTAAGGTTAAAAAAAATATATATATCTGTAAGCGTGCTCCGGCACGCTTACGTTACGGGTTTTGTTTGCGCTGCAGAGCCGATACGTCACGGTTATGCGACGCGTCATGAGGCGTTTCACGTGGCTACGTGATACGTCACGTAATAAAGAATATATTTTACAGCTATAGATATTAGCTTTTAAAAAACCAATGAAATTCACTGAAAAAACCATAGGTTATAGACCATATATAGTTAGGAATTTGCATTTACAAAACCTTGAAAATTCACTGAAAAAACCATAGGTTAGAGACCATATATAGTTAGCTGGACATTTTATTGACATAAAACCAATGAAATTCCATATATAGTTAGTTGCACTAACTATATATCGCGCACCCGCAATCCACTGCTGATGATGCCACATATTACATCATTCATGACATGGTCAGTGACATCACTGATGACATCACTGATGACATCTCAAATGACATCACTGATGACATCACTGATGACATCTCAAATGACATCACTGATGACATCATGACACACCAATACCAGTTACTACATACGCACTCACTGATTCCTACGTCTATACACACATTCACTCATTCACCCATACAATCACTCATACATACAGTCACTCATTATTACAACACTATCATATGCACTCATACACCTATGCAGACACTCACACACTGCCACTCATCCATGGAGTTACTCACACACCTAGTCAGTCCTGTAAAGAATCAATCACACTTCCATTTCCTCATCTATACAGTTAAACACAGAACACCATACTTCAGTGACATCACTGATGACATCACTGATGACATCTCAAATGACATCACTGA
This sequence comes from Lissotriton helveticus, assembly GCF_964261635.1. Classification (NCBI taxonomy): domain Eukaryota; kingdom Metazoa; phylum Chordata; class Amphibia; order Caudata; family Salamandridae; genus Lissotriton; species Lissotriton helveticus. The sequence goes on from NC_136063.1 coordinate 665,886,147, forward strand.
TGACATCTCAAATGACATCACTGATGACATCATGACACACCAATACCAGTTACTACATACGCACTCACTGATTCCTACGTCTACACACACATTCACTCATTCACCCATACAATCACTCATACATACAGTCACTCATTATTACAACACTATCATATGCACTCATACACCTAGTCAGTCCTGTGAAGAATCAATCACACTTCGATTTCCTCATCTATACAGTTAAACACAGAACACCATACTTTTCACACATATACTAACACATACTTACTCTCTTATACAATCACTGATACAAGTACACATTGATATGCACAGAGTCACACACCTCCCAGCCAGCCACACACACACTCAGTCTTCCATACATCCACTCATTCTTCAATCTGTAAAACATATTTAAACTTTACAAAAACACACAGACACTAGATGATGTCATCAGTGATGTCATTTGAGATGTCATCAGTGATGTCATCAGTGATGTCATTTGGGGTGTCATCAGTGATGTCATCAGTGATGTCACTGACCATGTCATGAATGATGTGATGTGTGACATCATCAGCAGTGGATTGCGGGTGCGCGATATATAGTTAGTGCAACTAACTATATATGGAATTTCATTGGTTTTATGTCAATAAAATGTCCAGCTAACTATATATGGTCTCTAACCTATGGTTTTTTCAGTGAATTTTCAAGGTTTGTAAATGCAAATTCCTAACTATATATGGTCTATAACCTATGGTTTTTTCAGTGAATATATATATATATATCCCACAACAGTCAGTCCAATCAAGGATACAGAGCCACGGCACCGAATTTGCTGAAAAGGTAATCTTTTAATGGCAGCACTCAACGCGTTTCAGAAAGCGCAGTTTCCTTGCTCACGAGTATCGAGATTATCACCATTGCAGATTTAAATAAACATCATGTGACTTGTGAAAAAAACATAGTAAGTGAAGACAGACTTTCTGCTTTTTTCTACATTTTTAATACAGTCTAAATGCAATTTATTTAGCATTATATGTGTGTTTTTATAGTGTTACATGATTAATAATTACTATTTTCTCACAACGATTCTCTGGATGTAATTAAAATGATCTCTATGACATTTCGAAATTATATATTCAATCGGTATGTAACTTTATTGGTCATCCATAAATTCAGCACATTGTGACATTGTTCGTGAATTACATTGCCATCCAGCAATTTCTAATAGATTTAGAGGGGGCATATATCTCAATCATTGTCTCAGATTTTTCAGTGCTCGTGATTGCAATCTGTGTAATCGTCTGCGCTATTTTCTCGCATAGCGATCTAGTTGCAGTTATTGTTATAAATACACTACTGCCCAAGTGGGCGTTTATGCAAGATTATCCTAGTATCAGGAATATCATGTATAGTCAATTCAGCCCCAGTGGGCAAATACTCTAGTCCAATAGTACCACTGATAGAGACTATGGGGCTCATTAGGATGGCGGGCGATCCTATCGGAAATCGGGACCGCCCGCCCTAAGGGCGGGGGTCCCGCACGCACCATTAGGATGTGCCCGCCATAGTATAGTATTGTGGCGGGCGGAGCTCTCTGCTCCGCCCGCCACAATACTAAAAATGCTTTGCATCATTTACATAAACAAAGCGGCAGGCACCGCGCGGTGCCTGCCGCTTTGATTATGCAAATGCAGGGGGGTACCACAGGTACCCCCCGTGTGCCACCCCCTTGGGCCTTCACACTGGGGCCCACAGGGGCCCCCCAGAGTGAACACCGCCTGCCTTTCCGTGGCGACATTGCCGCCACGGAAAGGCATTGCACTCTTGCCATTGTAATATGGCTGGCGGTGTCTCATAGACACCGCCACCATATTAATCATTTTCCGCCCCGGCCGCAATGCGACCGGTGCGTAAAAGTGGTGGGCGGTGTTTTGCTGCGCCGTGGTCCCCCCGCCATTCTAATATGGCGGGGGGGAATACAGGGAAGGATGGCGGGCGGATTGCCCCCGCCAGGCTGGCGGTGGCAATTCACCCGCCATCCTAATGGACCCCTAAGTCTCTAAATAAATCTTGTAATTCACATCTGAGTTTTTAATAGAAAGGAACATACTAATAATAGTAGAAAGTTATTTAATTCATATCTTTCCGTTGCATTGAAATTCAACATATTGACTTCCAATCATGAACACGAATTGTTTTAGCGGGATCTGAAAAAATACAAAGTATATAAAACAATATGTCATTGCCGGTTAATTCAAAACATTCGCAAAAATACAAGCAACTTACAGTTCTCTAATGATAGCATGAGCCGTTAAAAACGATGATAGATTTTAGATTTTACTTTAGGTGTCTAGCTCCGGGGTTACCAAAAACTCAGTAGCAATTCATGGTGTAACATATATTTATATTAATCAATCAACTTATTCTCCTAGGTGAACTGATAATTCTTCATCTAAATTATGTCCTAACGGCTGCACTGTGTGGTATTGAATTATCAGTTTCGATTCTAGGCGTCTAAGCTCTAGAGCTCTATTGCCACCTTTTTCCAAGCTGGAATCGTATTGAGTACACAGAAAGATAGCAGATTGGTATTTTGACCATGTATTTCCTTAAAAGGCCTTGCTATAGGGTATTGCCTGTCTTCTTTGTTGATTGCCCTCAGATATTCAAGGATTCTTTTTTTAGCTGGATGGATAGTGCTTCCGATGTAAAATTTCTCACAGAGACACCTGAGGGCATATACCGCGTAATCCGTGTTGCATGTAACATGTTAACTGATTACAAATGGTTTTTGGTTGGTACACAGTCTAACTTCTTTACAGTTTTTACTGTGTTTACATGCCTTACATTTATTGCATGTATAAAAGTCCCTGTATTGGTTTGTACCCTAATTGTTTTGCTATGGGCTTCACAGTGCTTTGGCAGATAATATCTTTTAATGATTCTGCTTTTTGAAAAGTAATTTGAGGAAAATCTTCTACCGCTCTGGATAAGTCTTTATCTGTTTTTAGGACTTTCCAAAATTTATTCAGACTGCACCTTACTTCATGTGCCTGATTAGAGAAGGTTGTAATGAATCTGATTTTTGTATCAATCATCTCTGGAATCTGTTCTATTGGTTTAATTTCTAAAAGCGTTGTCCTTTCTCTTTTATCTGCTTCTTTACAGGCTTTCTCAATGTCTGGTTGTGTATATACTCTATCTAAGAATCATTTCTTCACACATTCTATTTCAGATTCATATCCCTGGTATGAGCTGCAATTTCTTTTGGCTCTTAGTAGTTCGCCCAGTGGGATGCTTCGTATTAGATTACTTGGGTGGCAACTTCCCGCATGTAAAAGGCTATTGCCCGCCGTGTCTTTTCTGAAAAGAGAGCTTTCTAGATGTTTTGACTGTTATTTTGAAATCCAGAAATTCTATTGACTCTTTTTCTATTCTACTAGTGAAATTTAAGTTGTAGGAATTAATGTTCAATGTCTCTACAAATTGAATATTATGTTCCAGAAACATAACATGCAATGTGGCATAACCTTCCAGGTTATAATTATAAGTCACCAAAAAAATGTACTTATCTATTGTCAGGTGTTTAGGCAATAGCGTGTAGTTCCTTTCCTGGTTAATGAGGGCGATGTCCCAATAAACATCTGCAACCAGTGAGTGTTTCAGCTTGTGTGAACAAAATTCAGATGTGCCCATACTTGGGGAAGGCCCCTCCAAGCCTCTCAGCGGCTCACAGAGAAAAAGGGCATTAAGCATAAATCGCGCTTCAGCACATTCACAAATAAGGAGATGCCAAACACTCCACGTTTCTTGAAATATGGAGCGGCAAGAATGCAGTTGCACTCCAGCGCAACTTCTAAAGAAAGAAAAATTAGCCCGCTAATGCTTCAACTCCTTCGCAGCAGTGAAGGAAGAAGCATCTAACAGTTTAAATACACCACCTTCCGAGAAGTGAAGGCGGGGAGAACGAGGTCGCGCTCCAGCGCGAACGCGTACGAATGACTTGTCTTGGCGTCCCGGAATCCGCCTGTAGTTTCCTCATCCAGCAGTAAGTCTCGAAAGGAGAAGGATCGCAACACTCTGTCTGACATCAAAAAACAAGTGACAAGCACCAGTATCCGGTAGGGAGGCGTTTAAGTAAGGAATGAAAGAAAGAGAGGTAAGACAAAAATACACTTTGGGTTTTATGGGACGTGTAGTTCCACTTTCTTCCTGCATTTTGACAGAACAAAGAAATCCGACCCACTGTACTAATGGCTAATCGTGACAATAGGTGATAAGTGTTAGACAACCAAAAAGCAGGCATGTGCAAATATTAAGTCTGCCTGCAGAGGATTAAAACTACCCTCCATGCGCAAGGGTCGAAACGTCGACACTCTCCCCTATTGGGCCTGTACCTAACTTCATCCTAGCCCTGCCTTTTTTTTTTTATTCAAATAATTTTTTATTAAAAACACAAATACAAAGGAACAAAATACAAACATAAAATAAAGGAAGATAAGAAAGGAAAGGAAATGAAAATAGCAATAATAATAATAATATAATAATAATAATAATAATAATAATAATAATAATAATAATAATAATAATAATAATAATAATAATAATAATAATAATAATAATAATAATAGGGCCAAATCAAACAATACATACATGAAACTCCTTGCATACAGGCTAAAGTGCTCAAGTGCCTAACAAATGTAGCTAATGTTTACATGAGGACCACAGGATATGAAAACAGCAGAGGACGTATTTATATACCATGGTATAAGGTACCATATTGATATATACCAAATGTCATATGGCATACATCATACATGAAATTAAATAATCTTAACATCCCAACCTTAATAGCAATGGTGATATATTGTTATTACAAATATAACCACAATAGGTGGAGTTCACGGAGGGTCAAATGAGAATGATGAGGCGTCAAGGGATTTCCATAGTTTCCGATGAGTCTTACGCCATGGAGAAGTGTGAAGTGCTGGATTATGCATGCCTCTAAAGAAGGACAGTCATTCCAGCCAAACTCTAAAAGATACATCTTTGGCATTTTTCATTTGCATAATATAACTTTACAGGCTAAGGTTAGCAAGAGATCCATCAAGTGTTGATCATTAATATTGACCAGTGCCGGAGCTAGGACGCCTAACAAGATATAGGAGAATTCCATAGGAGGATTGATGTTGAAAATGGGACCCATACACTTGTAAATTTTATCCCAATATAGTTGTAAGGTAGGGCAGGTGAAGAGCATGTGGGCGAGGTCTCCGATTGCAGAGTTACAGTTCCAGCATGTCGGGCTTTCGATTAGGCGAAGTTTAGAAAGTTTTCCCGGGGTCCAGTATGACCTTTTGAGCAACATATACTTGGTCTGTGATAAAATAGGGGACATTTTATTTTAGAAGGATGAACTATATATTCTGTCCCATTCAAATGAGATATTAGTGGAGTTGGGTTCCGATTCCCATTTGGCCTCACTTCGTTTGTGCGTCTTCCGCGGGTTAGGTAATAGAAGTTTGTAAATTCTGGAGACGGTGTGACCTGCTTTCAGTATCAGTGACAATTGAGGAACTAATGATGGTTCATAGGGCTTAAAAGAGCGTGCCGAAAGGAGAGCTTTCAGTTTTAAGAAGTCATAAAAATCCATGGAGGTTAAATTGTGTTGGCTCTGAAGGGTTGAAAAGGCAACGGCATGGGCCCTGCAAAGAGGTCTTTTACTAGGTTTATTCCTTTTTGAGACCACTGTCCCAGAAGAGCATACTACCATTAATCCTTAGAGAAGGATTTTGCCATAAAGAGTTAATGTTAGACTTAGTAACTTTTAGTTTATAGAAGTGATCTACTCGTAGAAGGGCTCTCTTAGTATTAAGGAGAATGTACTGTGAGTGAGGAAGGTGGTCAAGGTCCATGGTGAGGAGGGCAGATATAGGCATTTTATTGATGAGCAACTTTTCTATATCGAGCAAGATTGGAGTATAGTCCGGGTGTACGGTCAACCAATTGGCTCCTTGTTTGCATAGGAACGCTGTTTGATAATTCCTAAAGTTAGGAAGACCCAGACAGTCTTTATCCTTAGATAGCTGAATCTTATTCATTGATAATCTGGGTTTCTTACCCTGCCATAGGAACGTGTTGAAGAGCTTTTTCACAGACGAATGAACTCTGTACGCCGTCAATAAACAGGAAACATTTGTAAATTCATGAGAAACAGGCCCAACCCTAAAACACTACCCCCAGCATGACCCTACACTACGCAAACACTACAACACTACCCTAAACCCTAAAACACTACCCCCAGCATGACCCTACACTACGCAAACACTACAACACTACCCTAAACCCTAAAACACTACCCCCAGCATGACCCTACACTACGCAAACACTACAACACTACCCAAAACCCTAAAACACTACCCCCCAGCATGACCCTACACTACGCAAACACTACAACACTACCCAAAACCCTAAATCACTACCCCCCAGCATGACCCTACACTACGCAAACACTACAACACTACCCAAAACCCTAAAACACTACCCCCAGCATGACCCTACACTACGCAAACACTACAACACTACCCAAAACCCTAAAACACTACACCCCAGCATGACCCTACACTACGCAAACACTACAACACTACCCAAAACCCTAAAACACTACACCCCAGCATGACCCTACACTACGCAAACACTACAACACTACCCAAAACCCTAAAACACTACCCCCAGCATGACCCTACACTACGCAAACACTACAACACTACCCAAAACCCTAAAACACTACCCCCAGCATGACCCTACACTACGCAAACACTACAACACTACCCTAAACCCTAAAATACTACACCCCAGCATGACCCTACACTACGCAAACACTACAACACTACCCAAAACCCTAAAACACTACCCCCAGCATGACCCTACACTACGCAAACACTACAACACTATCCTAAACCCTAAAACACTACGCCCAGCATGACCCTACACTACGCAAACACTACAACACTACCCTAAACCCTAAAACACTAGCCCCAGCATGACCCTACACTACGCAAACACTACAACACAACCCTAAACCCTAAAACACTACCCCCAGCATGACCCTACACTACGCAAACACTACAACACTACCCTAAACCCTAAAACACTACCCCCAGCATGACCCTACACTACGCAAACACTACAACACAACCCTAAACCCTAAAACACTACCCCCAGCATGACCCTACACTAAACAACCACCACAACTCTACACTACACTAACACAACACTACACTACACAACACTGCACTACACTACACAATCACTAACCCACGAAAAAATTAACACAAACCCACTTACCTCTCTCGTCATCGTGGTTTTCACAACGCAAATGCATTTACCATACATGCCTTTAAAACGTAATTCTTTGTAAAGGCATGCGCGATAAATGCACATGCGTTTTGAAAAAATGCGGGATAATGGTATGCGAGGTCAATGACCTTGCGGGATAATGGTATGCGGACTGAAAGTCTGCGGGATAAAAAATGCGGGAAAATGGCTGCAAACCATGATTAGCAGCAGACTTCCCTGGTGAGCACTAGCTTTACTACAGTGATCTAATGAGCAACTAGAGTGCTAACATTCAGAATTTATGGCAAATGTGTGACACATCTGAATGCCTTCTTGATAGAACCAAAGTAAACAAACATTGAAAATGCAATAGATCTCGCCCTCGTTTCAGTTAAAGCCATTCTGTTTGTAATGAGGTGGCTTTTTAGCTTTGCTTTTATTAGTGTTTTTAAAACTTTCATGTAAATAACATGCATATGTATGCATATATGTATATGTATGCATGCATTTATATTTATATAGATATGCAGATTATATATGTTTATATATGTATATTACCTACTGGCGATAGCCAGTGGGTATATATAGTTAGGATTTTTTCTCTATGGGATTTCTGAAAATTCTATGTCTAATAACTTTGGCGTTCGCAGACGGAATTGGCTGAAATTTTCAGGAAAATTGCACATTTTGTTTCTGAGCAGCCCCTGAAAATATGGGGGGGTTTCGTCAAGGGGGGGCCGAGAAAAAAGGGGGGTCCCAAAACGCGTTTTTCCCATTCATTTTTCCATAGGGCGGTTGGACTCACTTTTAGCGCGAACGGCTGAATAGATTTACATGAAACTTGGCAAAATTGTAGATATGGTTTGCCCGACGTGCCTTTGCTATGTCTCAATATATGTGCTCCAGTGGATTTTGAGAAATTAACGTTTAAAAAAATATATATATCTGTGACAGCGCTCCGGTTAGCGCCCCGGTTCGCGTACCTGACGCGTAACGGAACTTCGCGAAGCGAAGCTGATTGGCTCTCCGGTGTCTGTCAACATTCTAAACAGTCCGGAGCGGCCGCCATCTTGTCTCTCGGTACGATCGAGAGACAAGATGTGGTGAAAAACGAAGGGGGAAATTAAGGAAAGGGGGCAAGGTAGACCACTCCTGACCCCCTAGGATTGATGAGGGGGATATTAAAGTGCCCCGCGGGGCAAAAAATTATTTTTTTTTTTTGTTGAGATTTTACGCCGTAGAGGCGCGTCCCGGTAGGCGAACCGGGCAGCTCACCGGGCAGCTCACCGGCAGCGTAGCTGTCAACATTGTAAACAGTCCGGAGCGGCCGCCATCTTGTCTCTCGGTAGGTTCGAGAGACAAGATGTGGTGAAAAAAGAAGGGGGAAATGAAGGAAAGGGGGCAAGGTAAACCCCTCCTGACCCCCTAGGATTGATGAGGGGGATATTAAAGTCCCCCGCGATTTTTCGCGGTAGAGGCGCTTCCCGGTACGCGAACCGGGCAGCTAACCGGCAGCGTAACGGGAGTCCGCCATCTTGTGTTTTTGGAGCGTCCGGTTCGCGTACCGGGTAGCGTCCCGGTAAGCGTAACAAGGGGAAAACCAAGAGAAACAGTAAAAAAAAAATTAAGGGAATAGATTTCCAGCAAACTTGGCAAATTTGTAGGGACTGTTTGTTTTATGTGCCTTTGCAAGGCCTCAAGATATGTGCACGTGTGGATTTTGTCTAATTAAGGTTAAAAAAAATATATATATCTGTAAGCGTGCTCCGGCACGCTTACGTTACGGGTTTTGTTTGCGCTGCAGAGCCGATACGTCACGGTTATGCGACGCGTCATGAGGCGTCTCACGTGGCTACGTGATACGTCACGTAATAAAGAATATATTTTACAGCTATAGATATTAGCTTTTAAAAAACCAATGAAATTCACTGAAAAAACCATAGGTTATAGACCATATATAGTTAGGAATTTGCATTTACAAAACCTTGAAAATTCACTGAAAAAACCATAGGTTAGAGACCATATATAGTTAGCTGGACATTTTATTGACATAAAACCAATGAAATTCCATATATAGTTAGTTGCACTAACTATATATCGCGCACCCGCAATCCACTGCTGATGATGCCACATATTACATCATTCATGACATGGTCAGTGACATCACTGATGACATCACTGATGACATCTCAAATGACATCACTGATGACATCACTGATGACATCTCAAATGACATCACTGATGACATCATGACACACCAATACCAGTTACTACATACGCACTCACTGATTCCTACGTCTATACACACATTCACTCATTCACCCATACAATCACTCATACATACAGTCACTCATTATTACAACACTATCATATGCACTCATACACCTATGCAGACACTCACACACTGCCACTCATCCATGGAGTTACTCACACACCTAGTCAGTCCTGTAAAGAATCAATCACACTTCCATTTCCTCATCTATACAGTTAAACACAGAACACCATACTTCAGTGACATCACTGATGACATCACTGATGACATCTCAAATGACATCACTGATGACATCTCAAATGACATCACTGATGACATCATGACACACCAATACCAGTTACTACATACGCACTCACTGATTCCTACGTCTACACACACATTCACTCATTCACCCATACAATCACTCATACATACAGTCACTCATTATTACAACACTATCATATGCACTCATACACCTAGTCAGTCCTGTGAAGAATCAATCACACTTCGATTTCCTCATCTATACAGTTAAACACAGAACACCATACTTTTCACACATATACTAACACATACTTACTCTCTTATACAATCACTGATACAAGTACACATTGATATGCACAGAGTCACACACCTCCCAGCCAGCCACACACACACTCAGTCTTCCATACATCCACTCATTCTTCAATCTGTAAAACATATTTAAACTTTACAAAAACACACAGACACTAGATGATGTCATCAGTGATGTCATTTGAGATGTCATCAGTGATGTCATCAGTGATGTCATTTGGGGTGTCATCAGTGATGTCATCAGTGATGTCACTGACCATGTCATGAATGATGTGATGTGTGACATCATCAGCAGTGGATTGCGGGTGCGCGATATATAGTTAGTGCAACTAACTATATATGGAATTTCATTGGTTTTATGTCAATAAAATGTCCAGCTAACTATATATGGTCTCTAACCTATGGTTTTTTCAGTGAATTTTCAAGGTTTGTAAATGCAAATTCCTAACTATATATGGTCTATAACCTATGGTTTTTTCAGTGAATATATATATATATATCCCACAACAGTCAGTCCAATCAAGGATACAGAGCCACGGCACCGAATTTGCTGAAAAGGTAATCTTTTAATGGCAGCACTCAACGCGTTTCAGAAAGCGCAGTTTCCTTGCTCACGAGTATCGAGATTATCACCATTGCAGATTTAAATAAACATCATGTGACTTGTGAAAAAAACATAGTAAGTGAAGACAGACTTTCTGCTTTTTTCTACATTTTTAATACAGTCTAAATGCAATTTATTTAGCATTATATGTGTGTTTTTATAGTGTTACATGATTAATAATTACTATTTTCTCACAACGATTCTCTGGATGTAATTAAAATGATCTCTATGACATTTCGAAATTATATATTCAATCGGTATGTAACTTTATTGGTCATCCATAAATTCAGCACATTGTGACATTGTTCGTGAATTACATTGCCATCCAGCAATTTCTAATAGATTTAGAGGGGGCATATATCTCAATCATTGTCTCAGATTTTTCAGTGCTCGTGATTGCAATCTGTGTAATCGTCTGCGCTATTTTCTCGCATAGCGATCTAGTTGCAGTTATTGTTATAAATACACTACTGCCCAAGTGGGCGTTTATGCAAGATTATCCTAGTATCAGGAATATCATGTATAGTCAATTCAGCCCCAGTGGGCAAATACTCTAGTCCAATAGTACCACTGATAGAGACTATGGGGCTCATTAGGATGGCGGGCGATCCTATCGGAAATCGGGACCGCCCGGGTCCCGCACGCACCATTAGGATGTGCCCGCCATAGTATAGTATTGTGGCGGGCGGAGCTCTCTGCTCCGCCCGCCACAATACTAAAAATGCTTTGCATCATTTACATAAACAAAGCGGCAGGCACCGCGCGGTGCCTGCCGCTTTGATTATGCAAATGCAGGGGGGTACCACAGGTACCCCCCGTGTGCCACCCCCTTGGGCCTTCACACTGGGGCCCACAGGGGCCCCCCAGAGTGAACACCGCCTGCCTTTCCGTGGCGACATTGCCGCCACGGAAAGGCATTGCACTCTTGCCATTGTAATATGGCTGGCGGTGTCTCATAGACACCACCACCATATTAATCATTTTCCGCCCCGGCCGCAATGCGACCGGTGCGTAAAAGTGGTGGGCGGTGTTTTGCTGCGCCGTGGTCCCCCCGCCATTCTAATATGGCGGGGGGGAATACAGGGAAGGATGGCGGGCGGATTGCCCCCGCCAGGCTGGCGGTGGCAATTCACCCGCCATCCTAATGGACCCCTAAGTCTCTAAATAAATCTTGTAATTCACATCTGAGTTTTTAATAGAAAGGAACATACTAATAATAGTAGAAAGTTATTTAATTCATATCTTTCCGTTGCATTGAAATTCAACATATTGACTTCCAATCATGAACACGAATTGTTTTAGCGGGATCTGAAAAAATACAAAGTATATAAAACAATATGTCATTGCCGGTTAATTCAAAACATTCGCAAAAATACAAGCAACTTACAGTTCTCTAATGATAGCATGAGCCGTTAAAAACGATGATAGATTTTAGATTTTACTTTAGGTGTCTAGCTCCGGGGTTACCAAAAACTCAGTAGCAATTCATGGTGTAACATATATTTATATTAATCAATCAACTTATTCTCCTAGGTGAACTGATAATTCTTCATCTAAATTATGTCCTAACGGCTGCACTGTGTGGTATTGAATTATCAGTTTCGATTCTAGGCGTCTAAGCTCTAGAGCTCTATTGCCACCTTTTTCCAAGCTGGAATCGTATTGAGTACACAGAAAGATAGCAGATTGGTATTTTGACCATGTATTTCCTTAAAAGGCCTTGCTATAGGGTATTGCCTGTCTTCTTTGTTGATTGCCCTCAGATATTCAAGGATTCTTTTTTTAGCTGGATGGATAGTGCTTCCGATGTAAAATTTCTCACAGAGACACCTGAGGGCATATACCGCGTAATCCGTGTTGCATGTAACATGTTAACTGATTACAAATGGTTTTTGGTTGGTACACAGTCTAACTTCTTTACAGTTTTTACTGTGTTTACATGCCTTACATTTATTGCATGTATAAAAGTCCCTGTATTGGTTTGTCCCCTAATTGTTTTGCTATGGGCTTCACAGTGCTTTGGCAGATAATATCTTTTAATGATTCTGCTTTTTGAAAAGTAATTTGAGGAAAATCTTCTACCGCTCTGGATAAGTCTTTATCTGTTTTTAGGACTTTCCAAAATTTATTCAGACTGCACCTTACTTCATGTGCCTGATTAGAGAAGGTTGTAATGAATCTGATTTTTGTATCAATCATCTCTGGAATCTGTTCTATTGGTTTAATTTCTAAAAGCGTTGTCCTTTCTCTTTTATCTGCTTCTTTACAGGCTTTCTCAATGTCTGGTTGTGTATATACTCTATCTAAGAATCATTTCTTCACACATTCTATTTCAGATTCATATCCCTGGTATGAGCTGCAATTTCTTTTGGCTCTTAGTAGTTCGCCCAGTGGGATGCTTCGTATTAGATTACTTGGGTGGCAACTTCCCGCATGTAAAAGGCTATTGCCCGCCGTGTCTTTTCTGAAAAGAGAGCTTTCTAGATGTTTTGACTGTTATTTTGAAATCCAGAAATTCTATTGACTCTTTTTCTATTCTACTAGTGAAATTTAAGTTGTAGGAATTAATGTTCAATGTCTCTACAAATTGAATATTATGTTCCAGAAACATAACATGCAATGTGGCATAACCTTCCAGGTTATAATTATAAGTCACCAAAAAAATGTACTTATCTATTGTCAGGTGTTTAGGCAATAGCGTGTAGTTCCTTTCCTGGTTAATGAGGGCGATGTCCCAATAAACATCTGCAACCAGTGAGTGTTTCAGCTTGTGTGAACAAAATTCAGATGTGCCCATACTTGGGGAAGGCCCCTCCAAGCCTCTCAGCGGCTCACAGAGAAAAAGGGCATTAAGCATAAATCGCGCTTCAGCACATTCACAAATAAGGAGATGCCAAACACTCCACGTTTCTTGAAATATGGAGCGGCAAGAATGCAGTTGCGCTCCAGCGCAACTTCTAAAGAAAGAAAAATTAGCCCGCTAATGCTTCAACTCCTTCGCAGCAGTGAAGGAAGAAGCATCTAACAGTTTAAATACACCACCTTCCGAGAAGTGAAGGCGGGGAGAACGAGGTCGCGCTCCAGCGCGAACGCGTACGAATGACTTGTCTTGGCGTCCCGGAATCCGCCTGTAGTTTCCTCATCCAGCAGTAAGTCTCGAAAGGAGAAGGATCGCAACACTCTGTCTGACATCAAAAAACAAGTGACAAGCACCAGTATCCGGTAGGGAGGCGTTTAAGTAAGGAATGAAAGAAAGAGAGGTAAGACAAAAATACACTTTGGGTTTTATGGGACGTGTAGTTCCACTTTCTTCCTGCATTTTGACAGAACAAAGAAATCCGACCCACTGTACTAATGGCTAATCGTGACAATAGGTGATAAGTGTTAGACAACCAAAAAGCAGGCATGTGCAAATATTAAGTCTGCCTGCAGAGGATTAAAACTACCCTCCATGCGCAAGGGTCGAAACGTCGACACTCTCCCCTATTGGGCCTGTACCTAACTTCATCCTAGCCCTGCCTTTTTTTTTTTATTCAAATAATTTTTTATTAAAAACACAAATACAAAGGAACAAAATACAAACATAAAATAAAGGAAGATAAGAAAGGAAAGGAAATGAAAATAGCAATAATAATAATAATATAATAATAATAATAATAATAATAATAATAATAATAATAATAATAATAATAATAATAATAATAATAATAATAATAATAATAATAATAGGGCCAAATCAAACAATACATACATGAAACTCCTTGCATACAGGCTAAAGTGCTCAAGTGCCTAACAAATGTAGCTAATGTTTACATGAGGACCACAGGATATGAAAACAGCAGAGGACGTATTTATATACCATGGTATAAGGTACCATATTGATATATACCAAATGTCATATGGCATACATCATACATGAAATTAAATAATCTTAACATCCCAACCTTAATAGCAATGGTGATATATTGTTATTACAAATATAACCACAATAGGTGGAGTTCACGGAGGGTCAAATGAGAATGATGAGGCGTCAAAGGATTTCCATAGTTTCCGATGAGTCTTACGCCATGGAGAAGTGTGAAGTGCTGGATTATGCATGCCTCTAAAGAAGGACAGTCATTCCAGCCAAACTCTAAAAGATACATCTTTGGCATTTTTCATTTGCATAATATAACTTTACAGGCTAAGGTTAGCAAGAGATCCATCAAGTGTTGATCATTAATATTGACCAGTGCCGGAGCTAGGACGCCTAACAAGATATAGGAGAATTCCATAGGAGGATTGATGTTGAAAATGGGACCCATACACTTGTAAATTTTATCCCAATATAGTTGTAAGGTAGGGCAGGTGAAGAGCATGTGGGCGAGGTCTCCGATTGCAGAGTTACAGTTCCAGCATGTCGGGCTTTCGATTAGGCGAAGTTTAGAAAGTTTTCCCGGGGTCCAGTATGACCTTTTGAGCAACATATACTTGGTCTGTGATAAAATAGGGGACATTTTATTTTAGAAGGATGAACTATATATTCTGTCCCATTCAAATGAGATATTAGTGGAGTTGGGTTCCGATTCCCATTTGGCCTCACTTCGTTTGTGCGTCTTCCGCGGGTTAGGTAATAGAAGTTTGTAAATTCTGGAGACGGTGTGACCTGCTTTCAGTATCAGTGACAATTGAGGAACTAATGATGGTTCATAGGGCTTAAAAGAGCGTGCCGAAAGGAGAGCTTTCAGTTTTAAGAAGTCATAAAAATCCATGGAGGTTAAATTGTGTTGGCTCTGAAGGGTTGAAAAGGCAACGGCATGGGCCCTGCAAAGAGGTCTTTTACTAGGTTTATTCCTTTTTGAGACCACTGTCCCAGAAGAGCATACTACCATTAATCCTTAGAGAAGGATTTTGCCATAAAGAGTTAATGTTAGACTTAGTAACTTTTAGTTTATAGAAGTGATCTACTCGTAGAAGGGCTCTCTTAGTATTAAGGAGAATGTACTGTGAGTGAGGAAGGTGGTCAAGGTCCATGGTGAGGAGGGCAGATATAGGCATTTTATTGATGAGCAACTTTTCTATATCGAGCAAGATTGGAGTATAGTCCGGGTGTACGGTCAACCAATTGGCTCCTTGTTTGCATAGGAACGCTGTTTGATAATTCCTAAAGTTAGGAAGACCCAGACAGTCTTTATCCTTAGATAGCTGAATCTTATTCATTGATAATCTGGGTTTCTTACCCTGCCATAGGAACGTGTTGAAGAGCTTTTTCACAGACGAATGAACTCTGTACGCCGTCAATAAACAGGAAACATTTGTAAATTCATGAGAAACAGGCCCAATTGTAAGACTGATGCTACTGTAAACCACGACCAGTTTACTAAGGACATTATTATGTGACATTAATTGTTTAGTTTATACTCTGATTTCCCTCCATATATATCTGTTCTATTTTACGAGCACTCTTCTTCTTTACACTCCCCTTGGAGAAACCTCTTTTTCTGTTTTTGAAGCATTGTTTACAGTGATCTTTTATAATAGCTGTGAAATTAAACAGTCACTATTGGAGCTATTTATGGTGCTTGTGTGTCAGTTTGAGGATATATTTAAATTGAATTGAGAAAGAGTTGGGGTACACTTATGATGCAATTTGATTTCTATGTGTACCATGTATATGGATTTTGACTTAAAGAATACCTTTCAGAACTAATGATCAACTAGAAGTAGTCCAGGACCATTATTTTCCATACCAAACGTTACCAAGGTCCGTGGACTATTGTGGGTCACCCCATTATTTCATAATGGTTAAATACGACTAAACACGTTGTATAAAAAATATACCAACATCAGTGGAAAATCAGTGGTTAAGTACAATACCAATTAAGTATCAGTATAAACAAGGTTCAATATTCAACATGTCCTCCATAATGTATAACCATCTGAAAATAGTTTAAAAAAAACAAGCTTATTTCTACAACTAGAGCACAAACATGAATGCTATGTGAAGTGTTACATGCTTGACCACCAAAATGAATCCGAAAGGTGTTCTGCAGGGCGAGATAGCGATGTGACACCGGTCTGTTGATGAGTTAGTGAGTGAAGATAGCTCATGTTGATGAACTCAGGTTCAGGTTTTGGTTAGTGAGAATGAAGGATTAGAAATGATCTATAAATCATGAAATTACGCCCCTTCGTAGGACATAGTGCCACACATCTGCTGAGATGACGAGCAGTAATGGGCGATTCTGAGTAAAGTTATGGGACGCCCTGTGTGGAGAGTCGCACCACTAATTAAAGTAACCCAAAAGTATATAACTGTGAAATTGTAGAGTGAAAAGTGTGGTGAATGACATCAAAAATGCTGGACTAGTGTAAAGGCAAGTGAACCTGGGAGGTCAATTAGAGTGTGACGAAAAAAGCCTGTAAGTTATATATAAACCCTGCAACATGCATTGTACTGCAAATGCATAATAATGCATGTGTAAGTGTGCCTGGACAATCTATGGATGTGATCTACAAAAGGAATCAAAAATACACTGTCTGAAAGTACATCATAAATAACATGAGAATGCCATTCGGTCATTGAGACCACGAGGTTTCATGGAGTCCATAAATTTGATCCAATAGTTCTCTCTTTGGAGGAGGCGATTGTTGTTGTCTCTACCTTCCAGTTTTTCTACAACTTCAGAAATAATGAATTTCAACTGACTTATGTTGTGGTTGTTTTCAACAAAATGAGCAGCCACTACGGATTTCAAGTTTTTGGTTCGAATGCTGCTCTTGTGTTCATGTATGCAAGTTTTAATTTTTCTTTCAGTTTTGCCCACATAAACTAGGCCACAAGGGCATTTCAACAAATAGATGACATTGGTGGTATAGCAGTTGACAGTCACATGTACATGAAGTAGTACCTTTCATGGGATGAGTTATTACAGAGCCTTTCATCATGTTGTTGCAGTTGCTGCAATTGTAAATGTAATGATCCTTTTTGAGCTGGTTGTGATGAGCTTTCGAGTCGTTCTTTAATGTTCTTGCCTCTGTTGAATGCAAAAATAGAAGTTTCACCGAAAATGCCCTTAACCCTTCCATGCGCTTCGAATTCTGCGAAGGCGCGGGGGACTATGGGGGTGGGCGCGGCACTTCAGCCCTCATGACAGCTCCACGCTGTCATGCCTCACAGGCGGATTGTGCTCATGATGGTGTGGTTCCATTACAACCCCGCCACTAATTAATTCGCCCGCAAGGCGGGAAAATAGTGCCGTGAGGGAGGAGCGGCAGCGGCATGATGGGTTCATGCCGTTATGAGCACACGCCTACCGTGACTCATAACGGCATGGAGCCGTCATGAGCATGGAAGGGGTTACAATCTGGTTCCAATGCTAAAATAGACCAATGGTTTTTAATAGATTTACTGAAACGCTGACTCATGGCAGAAAATTTGATAACAACTACCATGCGTGTTTGTTCTTTCTTCTTGGTTTGCGTCAGCAGATCTGTTCTGGATTTAACCATGCTTCTCACTCTAGCTTGTTCTAGGACCCGCTGCAGATAACTGCGTTGTTTGAATCTGTGTAGCATGCTTTTGGCTTGTTCTTCCAAATCAATGGGATCAGATACAATTCTTTTTACTGTGAGAAGTTGTGAATATGGTAGGTGGTTTTTGAGAGATTTGATGGAAACTTTGGTAATGTAGCATGTTATTCCTGTCCGTTGTCTTTCTGAACACGATAGTCTCCAATCTATCATTTTCTCTATTTATCTGGACATCTAGGTATGATATACTCGTTTGTTGAATGTCGAAGGTAAATTGAATTTGGTCATTGATTTAGTTGAGTATGTTCAAAGCTGTTGTAAGAGTGGTATGCGACCCTTTCCATAAAATTAATGTGTCGTCGATATATCTCAAAAAGCTTACAGCGTGTTTTTTCCAAGTGTCTAAGCTCAAGATGTTACTTTCTTTGAATTAGTGCATGAAGATATTAGCACAGGCTGGAGGGGTACAATTACCCATCGAAGTACAGTGAGTTGGAGATAACACTGGTCTTCCCATTTGAAATAACTCTGGTAGAGAGTAAAGTGAATTAGTTCCATGAGGAACAGTTGGAAACATTGATCTAGGGCAGGGTTTAGTAAGGTTTCTTCAATGGCTTCCAGGCCTAGTTTGTGAGGAATGGAAGTATAGAGGGATTTCACGTCCACAGTACACAACCACATCGCTTTATCTGCCTTGA
The DNA here is from genome assembly GCF_964261635.1 of Lissotriton helveticus. Taxonomy (NCBI): domain Eukaryota; kingdom Metazoa; phylum Chordata; class Amphibia; order Caudata; family Salamandridae; genus Lissotriton; species Lissotriton helveticus. The sequence continues at coordinate 665,905,099 of NC_136063.1, forward strand.
GCGTGACTTGATTGATTTTCTTGAGGAAGTCTGTAGTGTCTCTCATATAGGTGTACATCCTGATGACAAATGGTTGCAAGTGTTTGTCAAGAATATTGCCCACTGAATTGTGTAAACTTCCTCTGGTGGAAACAAGAGGGCAGAAAGGAGAATGTTGTCAGTCCTTACGTATTTTGGGAAGCATATGTACGGTTGGTGTTTTGGGGTTGGTTTGCAACAAGTGTTTGTTTACTCGTAACAGCTGCTAACTAGCACAACACCCAATAAGTGCCTCTCACTGGTTTCATTTGACCCCCTCTAAAAACCAGGACATGTGCTAAAATTGCCTAAATCTGCTGGGACCGCTGGTGAAAAACTGGGACTGTCCGGGCAAATCAGGGACACCTGATCACCTTACTCTCAATAAACATCTCATAAAGGAGTCTAAAGTAAAACCATCAATGACTCTGAGGCACATGGCTTTTTCAACATTAAAGTCATGGAACTTACAGTGTTTGATAAGTGCATCAAATCTTTCAACAAACTCATCCATCGTTTCATCAGCCTGTTACTGCGCTTAGTTGAAGATATACCTTTAATAGTCTACATTCTGCATCGGATTTAACTTGACTTCCAATGCTTCTTTTATCTTTCGGTATGATGTTTCATCAGTTTCATAGACCTTCTTTAGCACTTCTTCACTCCACCACCAGCAAGATTTTTCAAACATTTGATGATATTCCTGTCATTTTTGTCTTCTAGTGCATCGATGAAGTAATTGAATGTTTCGATCCATGTCACACAATGGTGGTGACTTCAGGAATGTAGCCAATTCGTACCTTGTGCTCCCTTCTATCTCCATGAACAGCATGTGCTGTTCAGGCAGCATTCATCATGCAAAGCAGGCCAGGCCACACCTACATGCAACACCCTGTTATTTGGCCTGGTTGTTTTGTCCAATGCTGAGGTCTTATATTTCTTCAATCATTTGTGCTTGTAAGTATGTTTCTGCTTTTGTACCTGGTTGTCACTGCCTTTAGCGTTTGTGTCATATGGATGATGGCTTTATATTAACGCATGGTGCAGTCTCTCTGCCGGCAGCCTTGCAGGGCCTTCAACTACTTCGGAGGCCGTTTATAGGCTGGAGTGGGGCTTTGACTCCACATATGTCAACCCTGCAGTTTGCTGTACCTTTGCAAGCTCTCAGGGAGACCAGCTTTTTTCCTTCGGGACACATATCTCCTACTGGTTGCCAGTTGTAGCATCTAGCCCAGTCCTGGAGCATGCAAATGAACACGCCACACATGGAGGTCTGTAACGTATGTCTTTATTCTTCAGCATACAATCCCACACTGCACACATTGCATCATAACTTATTTATAACAGCACCTTAACATCTCCCAGCAGGTTGCATAATTACTGTTTAGAGTCCGCCCAGAACCGCAAGGGTCCCAATGCGCATAATATTATGATACTACAATAATTACACTCATATCTTCTAGGCAAAATTAAGATAAAAATCATAATTTTCAAACCCATCCACAAAAATAACTCTCTCTAAGTAATTCACTATCAGAAAAGGAGAACAAACACAGAACACATTGTTTATTATGCACAAATCACAAACAAATGCAGTATGAATCACAATTAAACATTACAAACAGGAGGATGCTCCAGTCAAAAAAGTTGTTTGCCCTTGTATAGCTGCATCTATAGCTTCATACCAAGCACAAATCAAGACACAGGCTGGTGCATACTTTCTTGTGCACACACTCTCCGACAATGTAAGAGTATCAACACAAGCAACACAAACCCTTACTAAAATAATTCTATGAAGGGTAAATGTGTGGGCCTTAGCAAATGATACAATGCTGTGAGAATAACAATATGTCCTCACTATGCAACACTACCTGGTACATATACTCATGCAAGACATCAGGATAAGTTAGAGAGCACAGTAGAAAAGATGTGTTAATGCAAATTACATGTCATGACAGAGTCAACCAACAGGCATTCCAATTAACCACAGAAATCCTGAAAAAAACTGCAACACTTGGTCCCCACATACCCCCCCCCCCTGAAAGATATGCTGCTCTGTGAGACCGTACAACTGATTCCCTTCAAAGAATAACAGGAAATGCTATGGGCATATCAGTCAATCCATCTGCAGAAAAGTATGTCAATTTAAGGATGCAGTTAATCCCCATGTGGCACAGCACTTCTTCATCCCTCAGAAACAACTGCAGATGAGCCAAGAACATGGGATTTCTCTGAAACCTGTGGCTTGCCTATACCAAAATGAATTAATGTTTGAACAAACACTGTAACCAAAAATCCACAAGGACTCCCCTTTTTCTAACAAAATCATGATGAACACACCAGCCTCAACATAAGTTGGAATGTGCCACAATCCTACACTTCACCATAATAAAACAATTACATGGTTCATCCGTGTCTTTGCCCTCCTAGCAGTGTGACTTCCTTGGTGAGTTGGCACAGTGCTAGGCATTACACAATACCTCTACATGCTATTTCTACCAATCAAAGACATGCAACCACCCACAGGTGATAGGGGCTACCCTGAAAGATCTGGTTAATGGTACCATACTACTACTTAATTGTAAGGGAACAGAGGAAATACAAGATTATGCCCAGACACAGATGAAACGTAGAGCCTGCCATTGTGGTGCTGAACCAGTGACTAAATCGCTTGCTCTTCAGCGTCTTAAGACACCATTTAGGGGTAGCTAGAGTTCGCAGTTCAGACCCCCAACTTGACCATTGAGGCCCATGGCACTTAGAGAACCTTGGTCTCAACAAAAGAGGAACCAGGCAAGTTCTGTCTCTTTCTCTGTAACAGTTGCTCCTGTAGACAACTGGGGACATAGCATAGTGGATATTTGCTATTATTTCAACTTGTGCATACATTCTCGCTGTTGCCTTTCAACACCCTTCCCAGCCTCCAGGCGCCAGTTACCATCAAGCACCAGTGTCCTTGGTATGTAGAGTCTGGATTTTAGTGAGTTTCTGAACTGGACTATCCTGCTTCTCAGTGTTGCTAGACCCTAACTTTTCTTGTGTTAGGAGACAAGCACTTTTGCAGAATGAGGCATTTTTGCAAGCTACCAATCATTACAGCATTGCAGGCCCAGCAAGTGGTTTTATTTTACTATTTGCATTTAAACCAATGTGTCCATATGTTGTTTCTGTAGCATTACATACCTGCTAAGTGTTTGCTCAATATTGACAGTTTCATGTTTTCACTGTGCATATATGTGATTTTTCAATGGCTTATTTATTTCACGAAAGCCACAGTTCAGAGTTGCAGGAAACTGGCAGGGAGCAAGTTCTGCACCAGTAATATACCATACCCTGTGGTAATACCCCACCAGTAAGGCACAAGTATTAGTTAAACCCCTTGGAGTAGTGAGTTACTGTGCAGCCGGGCAGAATTCTGCATATTATTGTCTATTCTGAGAGGTGTAACACAAATATATAAAAACGTCTCTGAGCAGCTGGTACATGTATGCAGGGCCTTTAGTGCAGGGCTGTGAGGGAGGAGGGGGTTGGTAAGGGAAAGGGAAGATGTTGGCTGGAAGGGAGACCTTTACATCCTCCTCTTTTGCCGTGCCTGATGGTTAGGTTAGCGAAAATACTGATAACACCACAAGAACAACTGCCATATGAAAGGAACATGATGGTGTGTAAGCCAACTTTTAGGAAAAAGGAGGGGTGTAGATCACTCGGAAAAACTTACAGGAGTAATGCATATTTGACATTGTCCACAGTCGCTATCCCTCAGCACCAATTCTGAGAGAGTGTTTAGAGTGGGCATCCCAGCTCTAGTTACCAAAGCAAAGTCAACCAAGGATTTAGGACTTTTCTCCTACTTTACCTTGATTTGCAGTATTGTTATTATGCTTTTGCTATTGTCATTGAGATCAGACTGAAACCCCAGTAGGTGGAAGCTCGAGGGGTGGACGGAGTAAGCGGAAGGCAAATTCAATGTCCGTCTTTGCCATGAGGGCCTGCTGATCTGACTAGGTCGATGGCATCATCCACCGTAGCGTAAATCACTGAGCATGCCTCTGCGCTGATCCCATCGTTTACCGATGACCCCGCAGGGAAGGACAGGTGGTGAGTTAGCCGGTATTGTCCTGGTTATTTTTTGGAAACTACTCATAATGGCAAGATCACCAACCCCCGCTCATGATGGAGGGGAGCGGGCCCTCTATTCTACCCAGGCCATTTCTTTCTCCAAATTCTTAGTGACTACCCTTGGGTGTTGTAGCGCTGATTTCAGATTATTGGCGCTGTCTGGGGAAGGGGGCCTGCAACAGGATAATAAAACCTTCCTAAAAACCCTGTACTAGTATAGCGGCATCTGTCTTGTTGTGGTATGTATTGGCCAGCTTGTGCAATTGGTGAGTGTTGATGGGGGATCTGGCTAGCCTGTAATTTGGAATTCTTTTTGGCCTCCCCCTCACCCTCTGTGGTTACCTCACTGCTTTCTTTTCTCCTTTTTGTCTCCCCTGTGTTCCTTCTTGCGTCTGCACACTACTGCCGGGTGTTCCCTGCCACAGGAGGAGCAGATATGTTGAAATGTGCACAAGGTCCCATAGGTACATTCATTTGCCTCATATTTCCAGCATATTGCCGCTGTCCTACTAGTGTGTGGAGCTTTCCATGTGCTAAACTGTTTGAACGTTTGCAACATCTTCCCCCTCCCTTTGTGGAAGGAGCCCCGAAACGGCTGCTCGCTCTTCCCTGCCCATGCATTGGCCTCCCTGGCTACCATCATCTTATAAATTAAACCTGATACATACTCCTCATTCCATTCCATATCTGGGTGCCTTTGCATTTTTAGATAAAATTCTTTATCATATTCTAACCATGCACCGCTGGGGGATTGCCTCTGCGCATTGTGTATGTTGGCCTCGTAAAGCCATAGGTCGGCTGCGCAGCGTGGGAACTTCTCTACAATTATGCACACCTTTATTCTGAATGCATCCAGCCAACTGTCAAAGTTTCTTTCCATTCGCTCCTTCCGCCTTTCCCTTCTGTCATCTTCCTTCTTGTCTCAAATTGTCAGCTCCAGCCCATCTAATTGTTCTCTAACAGCCTAAAAATGTCAATAAACTCCTTCCACCATATCCATTCTTTGACTGCTAGTACTATGAGGCTTGCTAGAGCTGTGGCCCTGGTGGTCATGGATGCCGGACCATGCGAGGGCCTAATGTATGGGTCTTGCACGGGGGGCGTTGGGCGGGTTGCCTGCTGTGGTCGTGCCACCACATGCCGCTATGGGGGACCCTATCTCTTCCTGAACCTCCTGTGTGCCCTGCCCCTCAAGCATTCCTGGCATGCCTGGCCTGGGTCCAATAGGTGCCAAGGCAACCCAGAAACCTCCCGTTCTGTTTGGGCTCCTGCCGCCCCTACTCCCTGCATGCCTAACCCCTTAAGCAACAGTGGTCCCAATGCGTCGAAACATTATTTCACTATTGAACTAATATGCTCACCACTTGTTGCTGCATCCCTGTTCCCACTGCTCGGTCCTGCCACCACTGGGCTGGCTACAGGCGGCAGGGTCTTTCTCTGGGGGGCTTTCTTGGTTGCTACTGCCTCTGCAAGGTTGGCTGGCACTCTCCTTCTCCTCTTGGTTGCTGGTGAGTTGATGTCTTCATTTTGCTGGTTGCCTGGTAAATCCCTGGCGTCGCCCAACAAATGTGGCTGCAGCCACTTGCTCCCATGGACCTCTGACGCCGCCCTGATTTTCCGCAGCAATTCACTTAGATCCTCAGGCTGACTTTGGCCCCCTCACCTTGCCATCTTCTGGGCGATTCTTGTCTGGCTGGAACGCACCTGGCGGTAGGTGTGGACTGGTGTTCTGTTAAGGTAGGGTGCTGCTGCCAGTCCTTATGCACCAACACACTGCTCCTTTACTCCTGGGTGCCACTCACACACTGAGATGGCACTGTCCTGTGTAAAGAGGGGCAGAACGAAAAAAACGGCTACTTCACCCCTTGTGTTGCAGTACTGTCAGATGTAAGGTAATTTGTTGCCCCTGCTGGGCCGTGCTCGGCTGGTTTGAAAATCCACGCAGAGCTAACCCACCCAGAATGTTTTCCGGTATTTCAGCCAGCAGTCAGCAATTCTTTCAGTTATTTCAGCCAGTTAGGCGGTGCCTGTCACTTTAAAACTCTTGTAATTGTGCGCTTGCCGGTGCCGAATCAGCTGAGGAGGCGGGACGGCAGAAGGCGGCGACTGCAGGAGGCAGGAAAAAAGGCTACCCGTGGCCGCCACCTACTCCCATGAAATTTGTAATGAGCTCCTACACTCATGGTCAGACCAGGGCACTGCGGGCTCACAACTGGAGCAGCAAAGGCTGGGGGTGCGGCGCCGACACAGCACATGGCCGTGGGAACTGCCCAGGTCTTCGCTGCAGATCGCACCACTCGAGTTCAGGGGCGGAATCCGGCTTCAGGACTGCAGGACTCAAAGGGCTTGTGCGCAGTCCTGTTATGGCCCCTGAGGCCCCTGAGGATCAGCCTGCGTCTCCCCGCAACGGATACCAGGCAGCAAGGGTTCTCTTAGGCGGCTACGACCTCCCGGCGACCAGCGATGGCAGGGGTTGACTCACCAGGTCAGGAGTTTCCTATTCCTTGTCCCGGGCTGGCTCCACTCCGCGCCAGGTGTTGTGAGAAATCCTCTGTCGACCCACAAGTTTCCTCCGATCCTGAGTGGAGGCGGGGTGGATGTACTCGCTCGTCGTCCTCTCCACGTTCAGCAGCAGTGGTGGATCCTGGTGGCACCTTTGCCTCGACTCCTTCAATAATAGGTACAAAATCTGTGTCGTGCCACTGCTGCTCCCTCGCTCCACAAAGATAGGAGCTAACCTGGGAAGCGGCGCTTATAGCACCCTCACCGAGTCTTTCCCGCCTAGCTTTGCTTTGTATTTGGGAAGTTCACTCCTTCAGTGCAGGCCGCCTTCTCCTTGGGAATTAGAAGTATCTCACAGTGGATGAGAAGTAACTTCCTTCAGTGCAATGTGGGAAAGATGGAAATTATGCTTTTCGGGGAAGCTCAACTACTGTGGACCCCTGATTGGTAGCCCACAGACTTAGGCACTCCTCCTGTCCCAAACACTTTGTTAAAAACGTAGGTGTTCGCCTGGAGCAGACCCTTACCATGAAGGAGCATGCCGCACAGACAACCGGCTCCTGCTTTCATGTGTTGGGCCTATTGCGTTGCGTTCTTCCTTTACTCCCTGATTCAGTCAGGCAGACGATAACCCAGGCGCCTATTTTAAGTCGCCTGGATGACTGCAACAGTTTATTGCTGTCCGCCAACGAAGCTGCTCTGGACCTACTTCAGGTTGTCCAGAACACAGCGGCGCGTCTGATCCTGAACGCACCCCCTAGGACAGCCTCCCGGCCTCTGCTCTATCAGCTCCACTGGCTCCCGATATGGGAACGAGCTCAGTTTAAAGTTTGTTGTACCATACATAAGGCCTTATCCAATTCTGGACCCATCTATCTTGCTGACAAATTCATCCCCTATGCACCGTGGCGGTCTCTCCGCTCAGAATCCAAACACCTCCTTGTAGTGCCTAGAATTAAACGGTCGAGACAAGGTGGGAAGGCGCTATCCAATCTAGGCCCTTGTTACTGGAACAAGCTCCCTGTGCAACTAAGACAGTGCACTGAACATCTCCACTTTAGGAAACAGCTAAAGACGTTCCTGTTTCACTTCTGATTTTTAGCAGATAGTCTTCCCATGTGCGACCTGTCTCGAGCGCAGAGATACCCCGTCGGGGTCGATTCTGGCACTTTATAAATAAATAAAATAAATAAATAAATAGCTGGCGGGTTCCCCTATTGGGTGGTTTGTACCCCGCTCGGCCCCCCATTGCCCATGGGGGGGGGCACCTTACTGGCAGCTGTAGTGCGGGTGCGGGTGCTTTTCCCGCTTCTGGGGGCCTCAGCATGCCAAAAAACTGGTTTTTTCCGGGGCTCGGCATGGGTTATGGCGCCAGCCCTCGAGGCCCCCTTTAGAGGCGGCCTCTTCGAGGAAAGTGAAAGCAGGAAAGTAAGAGGGTGACAGAAAAGAAGAGCAAAATGGTAGAAGGACAAATGAGAGAATGAAGGGCAGAGAAAGGAGTAGGTGCCTGTTCAGAGAGAGGATTTCAAATTATTGCCCTCAGTAACTAGCCGAGGATGCTATTGGATTAACATTCATTTTGAACATTTTCATTTAAAAGAAATACCTTATAAAGTTGTATTTGAATGAGTTGTGAGCATACCTGGCATAGATCTCTCTAGAGCAATTACTCAAAATTACAGCAAAATTACTTGGAATTATGTGCAATTATGTAAGAAGCACAATCCAGCATTTAGAGCTAATTTCTTAGTGCAAAATGTACTCTTGTGTCCAAAATGTGCTCGAGGATGCATTTTGCACTAAGGTAATAGAACTAAATGCTACATGAGATGAACAACAGTAGCCAGCAGCCACTTGCTCTCTCTTAGATGGTTATTTCTGTACTCTTACGGTAGGATGTTTGTCCCAATTTACTACTTATTACTTAAACTGGTGTAATCTTGTGATTTTGGTAATCTTGCATCACAAGAGTAATGCGTAGTTACAGAAATTTCTCAGATTACTCCTGCCTAATTAAAATTTCGCGTAGGCCTAATTTAAATATCCTTACAGTTTGGCCAGAGATTGCAATTCAAGTGTGCTTTACAGGACATGCTTTGAATCAGATTGCATCCGGAAAAATCTCTCTGTAACATGCTCTGTAGTGTCAGCCAATATCCATGAATTCTGTTCTTCTACGTGCACTACATGTCACTAATCTCTAAAAATACTCATTGCAAAGGCGTGATACCAATAACAAGCAAGAACTGCCAAAGTCAATGAGTCAGGTGTTTGTTTTATAACTTGTGGCTTTTGACTCAGGTTGTTTGTTTTGAATTATGTTTTGCAAAACTTTACTACAAAATCCATTACAATTGTCTGCACAACCAAGTGCATGCACAGGTGGCCATTTGAAATGTTTTAATTAATAACATTTGATAAAAGCCATGGAAATATTGCTGCCTCCTATGCGTAGGTGCCAAGTCCCTAGCACTAAAGGGGACTATTTTCTCTACGGGATGACAATTCACTTTACCAGAATACTTTCACTCTCCGTCCATTGACCAGCGTTTGGTGTTTCCTCACCCAATGTGCGCCTTTCCTGAGCAAGAGACTTTCCTCAGCTCTTGCCCAGGTAGTAATGTCCCTCACCCAGGTCTCGAGAGGGGGTCCATCGACTTCCACACCATTGCAATTCTTCTTTGTGCCAATATAAGGGCCTGGTCCAAAAACCTCGTGCCCATCATATGAATTTTGGGTCTGAGGACCCCCTCATCCCTGAAGGCAAGTCTCCAGTGGCAGCTCCTTGAGGGAGCACTGCGGGGCGGTGGGGCGGGGCGGGGGAGGGGCAAGGTGGTGGGTAGTAAACTCCGGAATTGGGCCGAACGGAGTTGAGTAAAGAAATAAATAAATAAAATGAATTACATTGTGCGCTGCATCGCCAATTTGGCGTTGCACAGCGCGCGCAATCTAATTTGTTTTATTTCTTTATTTCTTTAATCAACTCCGTTCGACACAATTCTGGAGTTTACTACCCCCACTCTGCCCCTCCCCCGCCCCGCCCCAGTGCCCGCAGCACTCCCTCAAGAAACCACCACTGCAAGTTTGAATAGTACATGGAAGAGTGTGACCTAGGGTAGTGTGCAATCTAAGGAGAGCCGCATTCCAGAACACCTGAAGAGTGGGACAGCCCCAGGTCAGGTGACAGAAGTCTGCATCAGGAGGTTCATACCTGGGAGATTCACAAGCCTCCCCCATATATGACCTGGAGTCTACAGGGGGTAATATAGGTGATGTGGACAAAGTTCGATTGGATATATTCCAGTCTCGTATTTCTGGAGTCTTTCTTAGGATAGGCCAGTATCCTACTACATTCCTGGTCTGTGATCTCTCAACCCAACACTCCGTTATTCCTGGCCTTACGTGCCGCCAATGGTCTCCTCCCCATGTCATTTAGGGCCCTATGAAACTATGTCACTAGGAGTTATGCTGACCACATAGATCGCAATAACTGGAGCACCTCACAGGATGCTGGTACATACCGGCCCCGTCCCAGAGATACGCAAAAGTCCTTACCAGAGCTTCATAAGCCAGAAATTTACCCTGGGGCAAAGCGTGTTGGTCCAACAGTTCTTCCAAGGGGGTGAGAGTACCCAGATGGGAGCAGTCACCACTGATACCAGTCCGGCCTCCACCAAGTCCAAAAGCTGCAGGGCAGTGAAACATGCAATAGGATCCCCTTATGACCCCCATGCAGCTGTCCCACCAACAGCAAGGCAGCAGGCATAAAGTGGCCCCTTCCGGGTCCATACTACCCAATGCTGCCAACTCTGTAGGGCCACCAACAACAGGGTACCTGGTTTTGGAATAACCACTTCAGGATGGAGCAGCGGGCTAGCAGCACTTCCTGATAGGGGCTAGGTTTATAATTTCAAATTTGTCTCCGGGGCGCTGCAAAGAAGTACAGCTCAAAGTCAGGGGCCCTCAGTACACCTATATCTGGTGGACGCTGCAGGGTCTTAAGTGATACTCTATGGTGGCCACCATCCCATATCAAGTGCCTGAGAAGGAAATCTAACATAGTCTTCTATAGGTTTGTGAGGCTCAACTGCACACTCAACTCCACACTCTGCAAAGTGGATAATTCACACAGATTATCAACTCTGATAGAGCCATTTACAAAACTAGAGCATGTAGTTTCCAAACTCTTCCAAACCTGACCTGACCTGTAGCATGATCTACAAATGAAACAACATTAATCTGACATCAGCCACCGCCCCCATTCCACCAACAGCTTGGCAAAAGATCAGGAGCTAACCTTTTCACCCCTCCCATGCTCGTGACGAGCTGAGCTTGTCATGAGCCACTGTTTTCGTGTGCTGATGACGAGCTGAGCTCGTCATGACCGTTAGAACGCTCAGACACGGGGCTAATTCCCCTGCTGTGCTGGGCTTTCTAAGGAACGGACGTGGTCAAGACGAGCTCAGCTTGTCATGAGCACACGAGAAACGTGGCCTCGTCATGAGCACCGGAGCGCTGTGCGCGCCCCTCCTTCCCCCCTTCCCCCAGCACAGCGGGGGAATCGGCCCTGCAGCCAAGAGGTTAAAGCTAAAATGTATCCTGATCTTGCACAACTTAGTTTACGGATCATGCATTATGCCTTTTGTGCTCCTAGTAAACTCAATAAACTAAGCCTCACTGAACCACAGCTATGCTGGAACTGCAACTCAGAAACATCTGACCTACTACATATGCTATTTAAGTGTAAACACCTGCTCCTATTTGGCACCAGATGCTTGACCTGATACAAAAGGTATTTAACCGCTTAACCGTGGTGCAAATTCCCAACACCAGTGGGAATCTTTGTGGCCACAAATATCCCATCCCCCAAAGCATCAGATTTCCTACTAATTGAGTTTATGCTTCTCGAGGGCAATTAACTGATTCAGTGAAAATTCAAAAGTACTTTGAACGCATCCTTTCACACCTGGTGGGCATGGCTATGCATTGCTAGAAGCATAGAAAATACCTCATATCATGTGTCAGACTCCAGCCTCCTCTCCAAGAAATTGTGAAGTACAATTGCCATTTAACAAAAAAAGCCACCATAGAGACTTCAGTGTATGTTCAAACTCAATCCCATACATTCACCCCTCATAGGGGGACCACTGATATTTGTGACTATCACATTTCCTCACATGAAGACGCCTCCCAACCCTGACCACTCCATTCCTTTTCTTCTCTTTACCTCTTCTTCTCTTCACTGTCTTGTTCCCTTGTCGCTTTTCTCCTCTTCTTAGCTCTGCCTATATGTCCATATCGTCTTTTCTTTTTTCTAAATGTCATAATCTAGAGCAGGGTTCTCCAAAGTTAGTCCTACAGAGCGGCCTTCAAGCCAGACTTTTAAGATAACTACATTTATCTAAATGGGGACATGCTAAAAACCCGGCATGGAACTGGACCCCAATACGGACTTTGGATAACCCTGATCTAGATGAAAGAGTGCATAATCAAAAATGCAGAAAAGACGCTTGACTATAGAATTCTGCACCTCATGCTGGTTCTGAAATCCAGTTTCCCATGCCAACAGCCCTGGCATCAACCGTCTATTGATGCCACTGTGTTCCAGATCCTTCAAACTGCAATTGTGTGGGTGTGCGTGAGAAAAAGAAGTCCAAAGATCACAGAGTGAGTTTAATGAAGTTCCTTTATTTCATGCTCAATGTCCAAACAAATTCTTTACTTTCCAACCAACGCGTTTCGTTCTCCATCAGAGAACTTCATCAGGGCTTATTGTTAGTGAGACGCCGTTCTGTACGGAGATTAAAAATATCTCAATCAAGTTTCGCTTGTTCACAAATGCAAGTGGTCGGAGAGTGCATAATACGAAGTACTTGTATGGGTTTACAAAATAAACCTTGGTCTTCCCTCCGCTAACTGTGGATTTGAATATAAGGTCACCTGCCTTAACTCAAGTTTGACTGATCTCTGATGCTCAAATCAACCACTGTTAATGTTATATTCCTGAGTTAGGCCCATGTAGTGAATCAGCTCATTTCTTACATTGTCCTAGAAAGTAACATTTCAGCTTTGAACTTTTTCACACATTTGCGTGCAAAACTATGTTGGATTAGTTTCCCTGAAACTACTTGTTTACACAACAAGCTTTGCACTAGATTGTCACGATGCCTTGAACATTATGTACTAGGCCTCTCTAGGCACTAGGTACAAAAGATCTCCTATATTCATTCACAGGGAAACAGCACTATCTACATATCATAACATTGCTTATGTAACGTGCATATCACCAAGGCTGCTTTTTATTATAAATAAAAGGCATTGCAATAGATTGGTAGAGGAGGCACTTCCGCTGACACTGTGCATGCTGAGAATCCACCACAGAACAGTCTGACATTCCATGAGTGGTGTTCAACTCGAGATCAAGACAGGGTCTTTCATTCTATCCGATCAGGTAATGGGGTTTGATCGTCCCTTGGGGGGTTCTTGTCTCTACACCTACACACACTTCAGGTACATTCAGAGCAGGGTCCGCATCGTAGGAGTATGTTAGATTCCCATATTCTGCATGTATGCCTGCATATATTCATTACTTCAGCACCATGGTAGATATGTATCTATTGTTCACTCTTTTGGTACTGGTAATCTCCTTCATTTGCTTCTGTCTCCTAATCATTGCAGCCGGTGTATTTCATACAAGAATATTAGTGGTTCAATAAATATATTGAAAACATTTCACTGTGTATTCTGTATAACTCTCTGAGAATAACTGAACACAAGTGACTGAGCGAAAGGTTTTGTAATGTTTCCATGATTTCTGAAGAATCAGGGTTGTCATGGTCAGTGATTGCCTAAGCCCATTCACTCCCTGGTAGTTTAGGGGGCTTACTCTGGCACTGTAAGATAGCTGGTCTATAGGCCAACATATCCTGTGGAGGTGTTTAGAACCCGTCTTGACACCAAGCCCTTAGTGTATGTAATTCAAACAATGTGCAGATCCTACGGATTAGTAGGAACTACACTACAGTAAGTCAACTCCTTTCTAGAGTGTTTGACTGCCTTAAATATCTTGATATATCCATTGTACTTATCATATGTTGTACTTTGTACTTAAATTATTTAGAAAAATGTCAATAAAAACTTTTGAAATTACAAAACCCTGCCAGAGATGACTTTCTGTACATTTCTGAAAACATGTGCATAAAACCCATTCTCCATCCCTGGCATAATAATCATTTGATTACAATGCAAAACTAGTCCCAGTATGCTCATAGCGTCAACGTTGCTATGAAATTGGGTGCACTAACTGTGTGGGGAAATACCCATTGTATGGAAACCTTCTTTCAGGTTTGTTGTACAACAAAGTACTTATCTTACTCTTCCATGCAGAAATTGGGAGTGCAAAATCTTGGAATGTGAGCACAACACGCGTGTTACCCATGATAATAACATGCAGCAAAATAACTGTTAGCCCCCAGATTTAGAATTCGCATGGCAATCAGAATGAGGAAGACAGTTACTTTTTTCTCCTTGGATAGGCAAAAACATAGAGGGGCATATTATCAACAACTAGAGATATTTATCGCTAAATAAGCTTAGCGATTTTTTTCTATCGCCGTGCATCGCCGCATTTTATCTCAGAGATAACACGCTATTAGCAACGTTTATCTCAAATGCGATAAAATATCCGGCGATAGTGGCGAAATGCGTGAATATCGCTGGAAATCCAGCGATATTTAGGCATTATCGATAATAGGGTCTTTACCTGAATATCCACTTCCCATTGGATATACAGGTTAAGAAGTGGTCTGAGCAGGCACGCCTGCTCAGAAGTGGTCTGAGCAGGCGTTTTTTATGGCTACGCCTGCGTTGATAATAGGCGATAGCGATGTTAGCGACTGCTTTCAGTCGCTAACAGGTTGGGTACGCCCACTTTGCATGTCATTAGCGATAAATATCACTGACATGCAAAGCGGGCCACAAACCGCTCGCTATCACCTAAAAGCTGTCGCTAACTGATGTTAGCAACAGCTTGCTAATAGGGCGATGACATTTTCGTCGCTTTGCATCCGAAAACGGCCACAAAAGTGGCGATAATCTCATATCGCCCGCCTTGATAATATGCCCCAGAATGCCTTGTCCCGTTCACCATTGCTGATTTCATTTCTGTCCTGTGCTCTTGTGTAGTGATGTATAAAAATATGGCTCCCAGGTGGGATCGTGGTGCAACTCAGCTGCCCCCTGCCACAATTTATTAAAGGTGCCATGTTGTTCTCTCTTCCCTAGGATGGGCACATTCCTTTTGGGAAAAACTACTCTCATGGGTCACTGAGAGTCAATAATCCTCAGAGTTCCACCCATTTCGAGTTCAGCATAATGCTGGTGTAAATAATGGTGGCTTTCTCTTGCATCCTCCAGGATAGCAACACTGGAAGTACCACGTATCACGAGTTACTCTAACGCATTTTGGCAAATTCCCTGCATCAGCTGCGATTTGCATGCAATCACGCTGAGAAGTGTGTTCATTCTCAAAGTGCTCGCTCTGGTGGGTCCATGCCTGGTCTGCATGCTTTCTTTTCCATCCTAGCCGTAATCTGATAGTGTTAGTACCAGATAGGAGAGTGCTAATGCTGCTCAAGCTGGGCGAGCAAAAGCTTTCATTGCCTGCAGAATGCTTATGCCCTTCCTGAAGGTGTGTTGGGGAGCCCCACGTGCACTGCAGTCTGCTTGGGAGAGCAGGTGGTGTAGCATGGGGAAGTGCTTCTCATTTGGCATTGTGTCTGATCACCAATTACAAGCTGTCTAGAATACCAATAATATATGTTTCATTCACAAGCACATTAAAGGTGAAGGCAACAAGTTCCAAGGGGCACTATCTTGGTTGGCAGTGCTGGTCGAGTAGAGCGAGAGGGTGTCTGACAGTGAGTACTGTGCATTTTCTCCTCACTGCCATTTTTCTGCTTAGCCTCTCCCATCCATCAGTTAGGGCCTCTCTTCTTTTTATCACGTCCTTTTGCATATCTGTATTGTGCTCTTCGTAGTCTTCCTTCTTACCTCCCATTCACAGATGTGTGCATCATTTATCGGTCCTCTTTCTCCAGCTGTCCCCCTTTGCTTTTTACAATAAAAACATGTTTTTTCAGGTTTCATCCCTCACACTTAACATGGCTTAACGCTACCTTGTCCATAAGCCCCCTTTTCCGCTATGGTAAACGTGAACGGGGTGTGCAGTGGGTGTACAAGGGTGGGGTACATAGGAGACTGCGCCAAAATTAAGACCAGGAAAATCCTGGTCCTAAAATGGCGAAACAAAGAGAAATGCATTATTTCTCCTCGTTTTTGCTTTTTCCTTGTGTGCTGCCATGAGCAGCACACATGGAAAAAGCATAATGCCATGTTTTGTTTATGTACAAGTAAGTGTCCCTTCCTTTACATAAACAAACCTTTTTAAGAAATGCGATTTTGTAACTTTCATTTGTGCTGCATGAAGCAGCACATATGAAAGTTACAAAATGACATTGTAGGATTGTGTTGTGCAGGAATTGACACCTTCCTACAAATAAACAACCCTCCCTGCACACAGACACTCTTGCACTCCGTTGCAAGGGTGTCTGAGTTGGCGCTAAGTTGTAGCGCCATTGCAGGGGAAAAGCAAGGCTGCACCACATTCTTGTAAATATGGTGCAGCTTTGCGTTTCAGAAGTGGCAGCGGATGTCATTAAGCCAAGGAGGCTAACGACACGCCCCGCCAATTCCTAGTACATATCCCCCTCTCTGTCTTAAGGAAGAAAGACGTCACTAGTGTAGCAGGTGCAGTGCTACGGGATCCCAGAGGTGTGAGGGGCCTGCTGTTTTGATTGTCTTTCAGTATCCAACAAGCAAGAGAAGGAGTCTTTTTCTTGTTAGCATTTGGGCTTATAGTAAGATTTCTACACCACTGCAGTTTCACCCTATTGGGCGCCATCCATTCTCTCGCTCCGTTTGCCACCCTCACTATCTGGTTGGCAACCCCAAACATACTTTCTTTTGTTCTCTCCCTTCGCTGTTTCTTTCTCTTAACCATCCGCTCCCCATGAACCCTCCGCCCACTTTTGTTTCACTCTCCCTTTTGTTTTAATATTTTCGCTTACAACCCCCATGTTTTCGGCCCTCAGTTTGATTTGAGACCTGGTAACGTAACCAGGCTAGAGTTTTGGGAAATCTCAGTAATGGAAGCAAAGCCTCACAGGACACATCCCCCACTCCTCCCTCCCAACTCCCCCCCCCCCTGCTGTGGAATGGAACATATATCTCTCTGCAAAGTTAACAAAAGGCATAGCTGGCAGCACAGGACCTATAGGGAGTGGTTCATATTCTCCTTCCACTAACGGTTGTGGCTCGGTACTGTTTGGAGTTTTCATGGCTGACAGCAGAATTTTTACTGAGGATCCATAACAATGGTGCGAATCGCATCCCCACGTCAAGGACAATATGGCTCTCTGCTGGCCTCTCATCAGGTCTGTTAGCAGACTGTGCAAGTGTGCTGGAGTCCTCATTCACCGAGGGATGAGTGAGTGTTGTATAGTGAGAAGGAAGAGGGGTTTTACACCCATTACCTAGCAAAATCGTCAACATAGGGACTCACGCAGGGGCGCAACGCCCATTGGACTCAAAGGGCTTCAGCCCCCTCGTCGTGTGCGGCAGCCAGGGATGAGACAGCTTCCCGGGCGCACATACAACCGCACCTGAGTACGTCACAGGTCCTTTAAAGACCATTTTGCTTGTTAATGAGGCTTTGATGGTTTTCAGCATTCTTAGGGCCCCTGCAGTCCACTCTGCCTTTTGCTTGAAAAATCAGCCCCCCCCGAAATGTTTTCTTAGCCCCCACGAAATTTGACTCTAGGTGTGCCTCTGGTCTCACATATGTGGGATTACAACTGAACAGGACAGGTACTAATGTCAAACATAAACTCTGACGACAGTTTGCTGCCCTAACTGCTTTCCGGTTTAATTCCGTCAATTAGTTTTGCTATTTTTAGATACAAAACATGACTACCAACATTCAAGGCTAGAAATCACAGAGCATCCCAGTAGGTTTTCTGATCAACTGTTTGCGATTCAGTGCCACTCAAAGTGTAAATGTCACACATAATAACACTGCAGACAGAGAATTGTCACACGTGCATAGTACAACTCGGCAGCTATGGGATACTAGTAACAATTTAAATGATAGTGGTGCAAGAGGCAGGGGGCCGCCGTAGTAACAAGGGGCGTGACCCGATGCAAATCCCTCCCCCCGCAACTCACACTTTCTCTCTTTTCCGTTTAGCAATTAGAGCACAGTTCTTCAATCTGTGGGGCGTGCCCCCCAGGGGGCGCGACACCATCTCAGGGGGTGCGCGAACTCCACACTAAGATCTTCCCTTTCAGAGTCTTTTACTGCCCGAGGCATGCACGTTTTCACCCCTTTTAAATTGGAATCTGTTTATTGTCGAGCTCCGGTAACTGAGGAGGGAGGGGAATAGACTTGCACTTTTGCATTTAAAGAGCTAACAGTTAACTTCCCCAGGAGGGGGTTAATAGGTAGAGCTGGAATGCTTCAGCTGCAGTGGGAGGCAGGGTCTCCTCTGCTAAAAACGAAGCCAAACGGACTCCTCTGTGTTCGATTTCATAGCAAAGGAGACTCCTTGCCTCCCACTGAAGCTGAAGCATTTCGGCTCTACCAGTTTAACCCCGTCCTGGGAGGAAGCTCTTAGCAGAAAGGAGACAACGTTTATTTTAAAAGTATACAGGGACGCGCTGCAACACCTACAGGGCTTCAAGTTACCCAAAAAAAAATGCCAGCCAGCCATGTGTTTTTTAAACAGCCTCCAAATTGCTTGTCTTGACACCAAATATGTTTATAAATAAATATGTTTACATTTGTAATGTGGCTTTTCGGTATTTGTTCCATTTTATTATCAGTAATGGACCATTCAGGCAGCCCTAGAACACAATTCAAAGTATGCACAGACAAGTGCTGACAATACAGCTTTAGGTGACTGTTTATTTTTGTACCAACTGGGCCATCAAAATAATGAGCTGGCAAACCTAACCATAAAACTGGAAGTTTGTTGCAAGATCAGCCCATTTATTTCCTCCACCCTGATTAATGCCATAAATAGCAAAAGTTTAACATATCTGAAACCCTACGCTGTCGTCAATAACCTGCTGAGTTAGTTCAAGTGTCTGGGAATGCACCCTGCATCCAGACAACTCACTCCTCATTCTTGCCCTTCACTTTCAAGCTCACCTGCACTCACAGTGATCACCATGCACTCACAGTGATCACCATGCACTCACACTGATCACCATGCACTCACACTGATCACCATGCACTCACACCGATCACCATACACTCACACCGTTACCCTCTCACCCTGCACTCAGCGATCACAATGCACTCACACTGATCACCATGCATTTACACCGATTGCCATGCACTCACACCGATCACCATGCACTCACACCGATCACCCTGCACTCACACCATTCACCCTGCACTCACACCATTCACCCTGCACTCACACCATTCACCCAGCACTCACAGCGATCACAATGCACTCACACTGATCACAATGCATTCACACTGTGCGACCCTTGACCCTGCTCCCAGGACAGGTTGCTCCCCCCACAGCGTCAGCGCCCCCATTGCTGCCTCTGCTCATCCTGCCTTGCTGCCTCGCCCTCACTCCTGCTCCCCTCCCGCCTCTTCCCGCCGTTTTTTCCCGCTCTCCTCCCGCCGCTGCCTCCACTGCGGCCCGCCCCCCCACGCCTGATTTGCTGCCCTCCCACCCTCGCCCCCTTCTTAATGGCAGGGCAAGCCCGTCTGCGCCATCCGCGCCTGGACCGCGCCCAGCGCCAGTACCCCTGGCCCCGACGCAGCCAGGCGACCCGTCTCAGATACGACACCGCCGCCCTCCACGCACTCAACACCGGCCGATCACCTGCCTGCTACCGTGCCACCCAAAACACTCCCACGGACCCTTCACCTGGCAAGCCTGCAAATTCACCTGCCTCCGGACCTGCACCGCGCCCGCCAGACCAAGCGCCAACAACAACCACCTCAAGTGCATCCTGCTAAACACCCATTCCATCCACAAACACGCCGTCGAACTCTGAGACCTCCTCGACACAACAGCGCCGGACGTCGCCTTCCTCACGGAAACCTGGATGAACACCTCCTCAGCCCCCGACATCGCCATTGCCATCCCGGACGGCTACAAGGTCACCCGGAGGGACCGCATCAACCAAACCGGAGGAGGCATCGCCATCGTCTACAGGAACACCATCCGCATCACGACTAACTCTGACGATGCCCTCAGCGCTGCCGAACACCTTCACTTCCAGATACACACTGACCCCAAGACCACCCTCAGAGGGACTCTCATCTACAGACCCCCTGGACCGCCCACACAATTCAGCGAAGCCATCGCAGACTTCATCAGCCTGCACGCCCTCGCCTCCGCGGACTACATCCTCCTTCGGGACCTGAACTTTCACCTGGAGAACAATAATGACAACAACACCACTACCCTGCTGGGCAACCTAGCCAACCTCGGACTCAAGCTACTGGTGAACACCCCCACCCACTATGCCGGCCACACGCTTGACCAAGTTTTCTCCTCCAGCAACCACGTCTCCTTCAGCTACTCCACCGGACTTCACTGGACCGATCACAGCTGCGTCCACTTCAACTTCAGGAAAACCACGATTCCCCACCACCCGCAACAGGTTCCCCGAAGACGCTGGAGCAAGATCACCACCGACCAGCTCACCACGTCCCTGAGCCAAAACCCACCTACCAACACAACGGACACCAACGACGCCGCCCATAACCTCACACAGTGGATCACCGACTGCGCCAAAACCCTTGCTCCACTGAAGACCCCGCCAAGCAATCCCGGCAGCAAGAAAGCCTCATGGTTCACCGACGACCTCAAACACTCTAAGAAAGCCTGCCGTACCCTCGAGAAAGCCTGGCGCCACGAACAGTCGACAGACCATCCCCCTCCGCCTGGGATGACTCCTGGTGCCCCCCGGCTCTGGGCACCGCCCCCAAGCCCACAGAACACGCACGCAACCTGGGATTCATCCTTGACTCCTCCCTCACGATGACCAAGCAAGTCAACGCTGTTACTTCTTCCTGCTTCAACACCCTTCGCATGCTCCGCAAGATCTTCCGCTGGATCCCCACCAGAACCAGGAAGGCGGTCACCCAGGCCCTAGTCACCAGCCATCTGGACTACGGGAACGCCCTCTATGCTGGTACCACAGCCAAACTACAGAAAAGACTTCAGCGCATACAGAACGCATCAGCACAACTCCTCCTGGACATCCCCTGTTATAGCCACATCTCCACCCACCTGACAGACCTACACTGGCTCCCTGTCAACAAGAGGATCAAGTTCAGGCTCCTGACCCACGCACACAAAGCTCTCCACGACATGGGCCCCTAATACCTCAACAACCACCTCAAGTTCTACACACCCACCCGCCAACTCCGCTCTGCCAGCCTCACCCTCGCCACCATCCCGCGGATCCGCAGAACCACCACCGGAGGAAGTTCCTTCTCCTTCCTGGCTGCCAAGACGTGGAACTCCCTCCCCACCCACCTATGTCTGACCCAGGACCATCTCTCCTTCAGGAAACTACTCAAGACCTGGCTATTCGAGCAGTAGCAGCACCTCCCTCCCCCAGCGCCTTCAGACTCTCACGGGTGAGTAGCGCGCTCTATAAATGTTCTTGATTGATTGATTGATTGACACTGATCACAATGCACTCACACTGATCACCATGCACTCACACCTTTACCCTCTCACCCTGCACTCAGAGATCACAATGCACTCACACTGATCACCATGCACTCACACCATTCACCCTGCACTCACAGCGATCATAATGCACTCACACTGATCACCAGGCACTCACACTGATCACCATGCACTCACATTGATCACCATGCACTCACACTGATCACCATGCACTTCCAGCGATCACCATGCACTCACAGCGATCACCATGCACTCACAGCGATCACCATGCACACACACCATTCACCCTGCACTCACACCATTCACCCTGCACTCACAGCTATCACAATGCACTCACAGCAATCACAATCCACTCACAGCGATCACAATGCACTAACAGCAATCACAATGCACTCACTCTGATCACCATGCACTCTCACTATTCACCATGCACTCCCACTATTCACCATGCACTCCCACTATCACCATGCACTTCCACCATTCACCCTGCACTCACACCATTCACCCTGCACTCACAGCTATCACAATGCACTCACAGCGATCACAATCCACTCACAGCGATCACAATGCACTAACAGCAATCACAATGCACTCACTCTGATCACCATTAAGCATGGGCGTAAAATCCGTTCCGCTCGCGGATTTTGCGGATTTTCTGCAATTTCGCAATCCGCGAACTCTCGCGAACTTGCCGAAAATTCGTAAATCCGTGCGAAGCGGATTTTTTGCTTGGTCGCACTTGCCAACTAGAATACTATACAATTTCGCGGGAGTAAACACTTGCGAACACGTAGATGCGGCGGGCAGCGACAATCTCGCAATTGCGAGATTGCAAAATTTGCAATTTCGCACAAGAAATCCACCAGCAGGCAGCATAAACCTTGAAAATTATGATTTTTATCAGAATAACTCCTCAGGTTGACATTTGCCTGCACTTTTTTTTTGCAAGGAGTCCATTTTGGGGGGGGGGGTGGGAGGAAGGAAGTGCCCCACAGTATCCAACTTCCTGTTCCTGTCCAGCAGTCTCCTCCCAGTGCTTTCTTCATGTGCTGGTCACTTTGATTTGGATCTTGACCTGGAAGGATTACTTTTTGTGGATGCTGCTGGATATTTGGATTTTTG
This sequence comes from Lissotriton helveticus, assembly GCF_964261635.1. Classification (NCBI taxonomy): domain Eukaryota; kingdom Metazoa; phylum Chordata; class Amphibia; order Caudata; family Salamandridae; genus Lissotriton; species Lissotriton helveticus. The sequence continues at coordinate 665,927,649 of NC_136063.1, forward strand.
CAAAACTGAAAGCACTCAGCAGGTGCAAAAGTTCAATCTTATCATTAGTAACCATTCCCTGCAGTGCTTCCCGAGGGGCCCCTTCAGAGTTCAGTTGCCTACTTGCCACTATTCTATGACCCTGCTCTGACCCTCACAGCAGGCTCAGAGAATAGCTACAAGTATACAACAAAGGTCCTGTTAAAAAAATACACTGCAACAGAAAGCTATTACAGATAAGGAAGCAGGTGCCAGCCTGGAAGTTCAAATTCAGTGACACATTAATCAGCCCCTAATTCATTCATGTCAGTTGAGGCAGGGCAGGTGTGCTTTTCCCCCCATAATCTACAGTGATGAACTAGAGGGTGGCATGGGTGAGCCAGAGGGTGGCATGGGTGAGCCAGAGGGTGGCAGTGGTGAAACAGAGGGTGGCAGTGGTGAAACAGAGGGTGCTGTGATGAACCAGACGTAGAAACAACATGGTCGTGACCGTTGCTACCCGACAAGTAAGTTCGCGTTTGGGAACTGGTAAAAAAACCTTGCGAAATGGCAGAAACACTTGCGAACACAAAAAAAAAAGGAATCCGCAAAATTCGTGAGAGTTCGCGGATTTTGCGGATTGCGAATCCGTAAATACGCAATTTCGCGGATTGCCAATTCGCAAAATCCACCCATGCTTAATCACCATGCACTCTCACTATTCACCATGCACTCCCACTATTCACCCTGCACTCCCACCATTCACCCTGCACTCACAGCGATCACAATGCACTCACACTGATCACCATGCACTCACACCATTTACCAGCTCACCCTGCACACAGTGATCACTCTGCACTCACAATGATCACTCTGCACTCACAATGATCACAATGCACTCACAATGATCACCATGCACTCACACTGAGCACACGCTCACCCTGAACTCACGGTGATCACTCTGCACTCACAATGCACTTGTGCTGTTCACCCTGTACCTCACCCTGCAGTCACACAAGTGGACTACTCACCCTGCACTCATGAAACACTTCACTCACATGTCCCCCTTACTGCTCAATGTGCATACTCACTCAAATAAGACCATCACTAACCATACATTCATTTGTCCCACTTTGCACTTACATCTGCACCCAAATTCATATGGTCACCTCACTCACCCTGCAGTTACTCCCCTTACCCCACTCCCACACTGTTGCATCACTCAACGTGCACTCACATGGGCACTCCTGACACCCACACAGTGCAGTGGTTTAATGTGCCTGATACAAAGAGCGTGTACCGTGCAGATCAAAGAACGGAATGTGTTTGTAAACTATGAGTAGCGCTATAAAAGATGAAATGTTTGCCAGAAAGGTGCTATAGAGAGATGGGGTGCATTGTTGGTGAGTGGTAGTGAGGAAATTCATAGAGCAGGAGGAAATGAGGGAGGGGCGCCAAAAACAGACCGTTGCATGTGCGACCAGTGCTGGTGCCAGCCCTGGATGGGAGTGTTAGCCCCCCGGAAGTTCGGGTCTAGTTGCGCCCCTGTACATAAGTATGGGCATGTAGTGCCCCATCAAGGTTTTCGTCCTAAATTACAACAGGACATATTTACATGCACTGCAATCCAGCTTTTCAGGGGTCCCCTTGATAGAGGCAGCTCTGTTTTTGCCCTGATGGCCTGGAATAATTCCTAAACAGATTCTTGTAAATACTGTTTTGTTTCATTTCTTTTTAATGTGATTGATGTGAGAGAGTCTATTACTATTTGCAGAGAAATGTTTTTGTTTCATGCAAAGAAATGTTTTTGTTTCATGCAATTTTAAATCAAAACGGGTACACACATTTATGTTGGTGGTGTTATTAATAATCTAGGTCATTTGTAAAACAAAGCATCCTAGTAAAAATAATTTGCGCATCTTTTATCTTGGAAAATTGTGTTTTGAGCTGTGTAATAAGCCTCTGTCATTTCACCACACCCATTCACAAACCTGCAGTTTACTAAACACTCTTATTGTGTTAAACATTATTTGCCGACTATGGCCCGTGAAATGCACGTGGCAGTCGATCATGTAGTGTACCAGATTCCAGAAATTTTTGTCAGGTGGTGGGGGGGGCCAACATCTAAAAAAAATCAGCTGAGGGGGCTCAGCCTTCAAAAGTTTGAAGACCTCTGAATTAGAGTATGGAGAAGGCGTACATTTAGCACTGCTCTCAATGTTTTATTCTTCAGGCATCTTTAAACTTGCATGTATATTTGTAGAGGACTACCTGGATTGAGGTTAAATTCCCTGCTGGTTTAGCAGCAACTAAACGGCAATAGCATGTCATAGCATATTAAGCATATTGAATGCATTATGCAAAGTAATTTATCGAAAGTTTACAAATGGCAGTATTTGTGCAGAAGCAGGAAATAAAGAGAAAAATCCTTGATGTGCAACGCGTTGACGAGACATATTTGTGATAAGTGATTTATTGGACAATGTATGTGTTAATATATACAAATAACAGAAATAATTAATTCCCATCTCTGCGGTTCTCTCCATAATTAATTAAAAAAAGTATTTCAAAGCGCTGTATGGTGCACCCACCACCTTTGGTGAAGAGGCTCTGTAGCACAGAAGCATTTTTTTCTAGCAGAGACTTGGGAGTAATACAATAGAGTTAATTGCTAATGCAGAATTCAGATAAAACTGTATTTCATTTTTAAAATGATTGTCTAGCGAACAATTACTATCATTTTTCATAATATGAAGCTCACATTTTGATTTCGTGAAGCAATTTTCTCTCACCTAATTAGTGAAAGCTTTGTTTAAACCTTTACAATATTCCCTTGCTGTACAAAGCAGATTCTTAAGTATCTACATTTAATGCTTTTAAATGAAATTCAAAAATCGGATGTATGCAGAAAATGATTAGCATTTATCTTGGCACTTTAACTTTTCACTTAATTTAATATGTTATTTAAAAGTTATTAGTTCATACCTGCTAGGGGTAATGTCTGAGCTTGTCATGTACCAAAGGCTGTCTTAGTTTGAAATACCCCCTTGGCTGTCCATGGAAACAGGCCTGAAGAGGGTGCTATATGCGTACTTAGACATGCTTCTAGATCGTGGCCTCAAAACATGGCGTCCATATTAGGCTAATATCACACAGACCTTACTGATTTTATCGGTTTTGATGGGCGTAGTAAGGCTTCTTTTAGCAATGGAGACTGGACCTCGAGACTAATGTGTCTTTCCTTTCTTCACAATGATAGCTGAAGGCAATACTTTTGCTCGGTAAAAGCAGCGTGAGCATTGTGGCGGGGCCACCAATGGACACACACCCGGAACAGCCGGATAATCTCAGTCACTGATTCTTTGCCTTCAGTCCGTTCTCTTGGGTCTGCCTCAAACCAGGACGGTGCAACTGCTTTCTCCTCCACAGTATTTGTATGAGTCGGAGAAGGTACAACATTTCCCTAGTATCAGGGTGTGGGAGTAAGGGGCGATGGACAATACTTCTGCTGCACACCAGGAGCAAGCCTTATGAAGTAATATCATTCAACTGGATTTTGTGTTTCGCAATGGGAAGACGGAAATGCCTCAGACACCTCGAATAGGGTCCTTCAGCATTTTACTGGAGATCCGTTAAGCTAAACCGAGGTGCCTGAAACTTCCACAGTCGCTTCCCCCTCAATAAATTGAATATGTTGGGCCTCAGCTTTGACTTATTGAATGGGACATTAGGCAGTGGCCGGCCTGACCACCTCCAGTCCCATACTGCAGAGCAAGTTAGTCTCGGAGAGGGCTGGAGGAAAAGCCCTCCATTGGTCAGTCTGCCACAGATGACTGCTTTATCAGATTCATGGAAAAAGAAGGATCATTTTTCGTAGAGGTCCTTCTACCGTGTCTCCTCTTTCTTATTGGCTTTCAATTTCTAGTGTGAATTCTGAGATGTAACAGTGTTTATGCATTCCTGTTAGAGAGAGCAGGGCCAGAGGAAATTCTGCCCAGCCACTGCCTATTCATTTCTTTCTGCTCTCAACTCCGAAAGGAGAAAAGGCACCCATTAAGCTAGGAACGCGATGGAATCAGCAAACTAAAGAGCTAAATTGGCTCTGCAGGCTTCTAAATCTGTGCATGCCAGAGCTCTAAAACTGTGTGCAAAGTGAGCTACCTACCTAACTGGAATTAAAAAATTAGAAGTGCTCCTTTGCGGCAGTCACTCCTATACCTGGAATATAATTAGGCATGAATTTTTAAGCAACGCCCTATCTAGTAACATTTGTTGATAGGGCTTTGCACAAAAAAATAACCCCTCTTTGAGGATGGTGTTAGAAACGAGAAATGTTTTATTTCTTTAAACGATTCGAAATTTGCAAGTGTGTTGCACTGTACAGCACACATCCAAAGTGAGGACATTTTCAAGCTTGTCTAAGCCTAGTATATTGTACTGGAATGGTATCCTTCTCGAACAAAGCCTTTGCTAGACATTATGAAGATACATTTGCACTATGGTGCATAGGAGTGTGCATGGTGCTAGATGGCCTGATTGTGTACCAGCGAGAGAGCGGAACAGCACTATATCTAGTAAGTAAGTGTGTAAAAGGCTTGTAAAGCACACAAAAGCCCCCTGGTGTCTTGGCACAAATGTCTGAAAAGACCCATCTAAATGAAAGCCTATTTGGCAAGATAGGACGAGAAGAGCCAGGGTTTCGGTTACTTACTAAATGATAGCAGATTGGACTGAGCTCTGAGCTGAAAGTGCAGTAAGTTCCACAGCTTACAGGCAGACTAGGAAAAACTCCTGCTGCCCCATCAAGCTGTTATAGGTTGAGTCTAGCTGCAGCGCTCATGCCATGCTCGTTCCCCGAGACAGCTGTAGTAGAGTATGGTAGGGAAGCTGCGCCCACTATCCTCCCATATTTTTCATTGGCTTTTGTCATTCTTTCGTAAATGCTGCCTAACGATTTGTTAATAGGCGTGTTTGTCCCTCCTTAGTACAACCTTGTCTTCATTTGTACCCTCTCATGGCGACTGGCCCTTTTACTTCAGTTGTTACACAGGACCTGTTATTTAGTCTGCAAGCACTATTTACTTCATTGAGTTTCTCTTAATGCAGGCCGGACATGCGCTGCTTCAGCTGAAACTGCTGTTTTTTTAAGCAGCACGGCCGTCCTGTAACAAGGTCGCCTGCTTTCAATCACTTTAACCCCGCATTATCTTGTGTCTGTTTGAGCCCCCCAACTAATATGTATTTAGAAATGATTAGCAAACTAAGTCATTTGAATTCCAGGTAGCACATAATCGTGCGCTAATGTGTTCAATCTGACAACAGCACATCTGTGTTACATGTTATCTGTACTAAAGCCACCCGAAGGGTTGTTTTCAAAAGCCTGTTTTATTAACAACTACAACACCATCACCACCACCAATACTGCCACCACCAATACTACCACCACCAATACCACCATCACCAATACCATCACCAATACCAATACCACCACCAATACCACTACCACCAATACTACCACAATACCCCAACCACCACCACCAATACCTCCATCACTACCAATACCACCAAAACTACCAATACCACCACCACCACCAATACCACCACTAATACCATCACCACTGCCAGTCCCACCACCACTGCAAATAACACCACCACCAATACCATCAACAACATCACCATTAATACCACCATAACCACTACTTCCACCAACACCAATACCAACATTAACACTGCCGATACCACCACCACCACCACCAATACAACCACCACCACTAACACCATCACCATCAACACCACCAATACCACTACCACAACAACCACCAAAACCACCACCACCGCTAAACCACCAGCATCAATAACACCACCACCAATACCACCACCACCATCAATACCACCACCTTCACCACCAATACCACCACCAATACCCCCAAAACCACCACCAAAACCACCATGACCATCAATACCAATACCACCACTACTAATACCACACCACCAATACCAACACAACCAATACCAACACCAAAACCAAAACCACCAATACCACTAGCACCACCAATACCACCACCACCACCACAACCAATCCCAATACCAATGCCAATGCCAATACCACCACCAATATCACCAATACCACCAGCGTCAATACCAATACTAAGTATGGGCCGAAAATTCGTTCCGCTTGCGGAATTTGCGGATAATCGCAGCAAAATCAGTGAATCCGCGAGCGGGACAAATTTTGTTCAGGAAGCACTTACAGGGTTACAGCAGGTGCCCAAGTTGAAACTAATTTCTTTGTAACCATTTACAAAAGGGTTACAAAGAAATTAACTTCAACTTGGGCAACCGGCTGTAACCCTGTAAGTGCTTCCTGAGCGGCACCACGTTGCCTACTTGCAACTATTCTCTGACCCTTGGAGCAGGGTCAGAGAATAGTTACAATTTGGCAACGAGGCTCCTGTCAAAAAAATTAAACCTCAGCAGGAAGCACATACAGATTTAAATAAAGCAGGTGCCGGAGTTCAAGCTCAAATTCAGTAACGCATTATATTCAACCCAAGAACCTAGTGAGCACGGTCGATGCTAGGCAGGTGTGCTTTCTCCCCAAATAGCTGTAATCCGTGATGAAGGACTAGGCATCCACGAGTTTCTCGAGCGCAATCCCCCTGTACTTCCAGTGACCACGAGGCTGCTTTCTCCTCATCTGCTGCGCTGATCGGCCTCTGACCTTTATAAACAAGGGGCATGTGAACTCGCACAGAAGCCCGACCCCACACACACTAGGCTATGCAACCCCCTCCCGCCCTTTCCCCCACTGTGATGGACAGCTCACTCGAGGGACCTCGGCACCTATGGGCGCGGTGGCAAAGTTACAGACACACGGGGTCACTGGAGACAACTCTTCTGGGCCTTTACACAGCTGTAGTGCAGGAAAAGCACGATACATTTACCCAACGAGGTAGCACTTACTGCTTTCTCCTCATCTGCTGTGCTGATCGGCCTCTGACCTTTATAAACAAGAAGCATGTGAACTCGCACAGAAGCCCGGCCCCCACACACAGTAGGCTATGCAACCTCTTCCTGCCCTTTCCCCCACTGTGATGGACAGCTCACTCGAGGGACCTCGGCGCCTATGGGCGCGGTGGCAAAGTTACGGGCACACGGGGTCACTGGAGACAACTCTTCTGGGCCTTTACACAGCTGTAGTGCAGGAAAAGCACAATACATTTACCCAATGAGGTAGCACTTACTGATTAGCCAGTAGAAAGTACTCCAGTTGAGTATAGTGCAATTGCACATCCACCACCAATATCACCACCACCAATCCCACCACCACCAATACTACCACTACTACCACCACCAATACCACCACCACCAATACCACCACTGCCACCAATACCACTACCACGACCAATACCACCACCACTGATATCACCACCACCAATACCACCACCACCACCACCACCAATACCACCAATACCACCAATACCTCCACCAATACCCCACCACCAATACCACCACCACCACCATTACCACTACCACCGCCAATAACACCACCACCAATACCAATACTACCACCAATACCACCACCACTAATACCAGTACCACCACCAACAATACCAATACCACCACCAATACCAACAATACCAATACCACCACCACCACCAATATCACCACCACCACCACCTCCACTAAAACCACCACCACCAATACTACCAATACCAGCACCACCACAACAAATACCACCACAACCAATACCACAACCACCAATACAACTACCACCACCACTAATAGCACCACCTCAGCTCCCCTCACTCACTAGTAATACCAGGGGCACTGTAGGAGGACAGAGCTGCAGCCAAAACCATCCCTCCCTCCCTTCGTGCCTGCCATAAAGCATAGCCCGCCCTGCATCAGGAGGTGAAGCCAGGGCCATACTACAGCTCAATCAATCAGAGATTGTAAGCGCGCTACTCACCCTTGAGGGTCTCAAGGCACTGAGGGGGGTCCGCAGATCTGTTTAGCCAAAGAGCCAGGTCTTGAGTGTCTTCCTGAAGGTGTGGTCTGAGGGGGTAGGTGGGCTTCCGAGGGAAGTCGGCCACCAGGTGCTGTCCCATGCAGAAGAGTAGTACCGAGGATGAGGACTTCTGTCTTCTTTGTGTTGAGATTCAGGCAGCTGTTGGTCATCCAGACTGCAACGTCTTGCATTCTTTTATGGAAGTTGAGTTTGGCAGTGGTGGGGTCTTTGGTGAGGGAGAGGAAGAGCTGGGTGTCGTCGGTGGAGGATAAGATGTTGAGGCATTGTCGGACGATGGCTGTGAGCAGTAGCAGCCCATGGAGGGAGTTTCGTGGGGCAGTGAGGCGGGGCGGGGAGAGGCAGGGTGGGGGGTAGTACACACCAGAATTTGGATGACTTAAGGTCAGCAAACAATTAAATAAAGAAAACTAATTTTGTTGCGCGCCCTGCATCACATTTTGCGATGCAGCTGGCGCAGCAAAATTAGTTTTATTTATTTCATCATTTACTTACCTACGTTCATCCTTATTCTGGTGTTTACTACCCCCCCTGCCCCTCCCCCGCCCACCTCAACGCCCCACAGAACTACCTCCACACGTCGCTACTGGCTGTGAGGGGGGCCATGTAGATGTTGAAGAGGGTGGGGCTCAGGGATGAACCTTGTGGCCCTCCGCAGGTGATTTTCACAGGGTTGGAGAGGAAGGTGAGAGTCTGATGCTTTGGCTTCTTCCTGTGAGGAATGATCGGATTCAGTCCAGGGTTGTTCCTTGTATGCCTGCGTCGTGTAGTCTGGCCACTAGTGTGCGGTGGGAGACGGTGTTGAAGGCCGTTTATAGGTTGAGTAGGATGAGGCTTTGGAGTGGCCTTGGTCCAGGAGGGTGCGGATGTCATCTGTGGCGAGGAGTAGGGCGGTCTCTGTGCTGTGGTTGCTTCGGAATCCGGATTGGGATGGGTCAAGGATAGCATTCTCTTCAATGAATCATGTCAGTTTCCTGTTGACTGTTTTCTCTGCAACTTTAACTGCGAAGGGGAGGAGCGAGATGGGCCAATAGTTCTTGAAGTCGGTGGGGTCAGCCTGGGCTTTTTAAGCAGGGGTCTGACTTCTGCGCGCTTCCAGTCGTCTAGGAAGGTGCCTGTTTTGAAGGTGGTGTGGATGGTGCTTTGTAGTTTGGATGCGATGGCGGCAGGAGCTCTTTGGTAGATTTGAGGGGGGCAGGGGTCAAGTAGATGCTTTTCATTGGTTGAGGCAGTGTCTTCAGCCGTGATCGGTGTCCAGTTGGAGATGGTGGGCTGGCTGGTGTTTTTGGAGGGTGAAGGGGGCCGTCTGTGGTGCCTGGTGGATGGTCGACGAAGTTGTCATAGAGGTTTTTGATCTTGAGGTGGAAATAGGTTCCAAGCTTGTCGCGGAGGTATTGGGATGGGGTGATGTCTGTGGCTTCGCTGCATGGGTTGGTGAATTCTTGAATGACACTGAAAAGTTCCTTGGAGTTGGTGGAGTTGGCCAGGATTTTGTTGTGGATGAAGTTCCTCTTGGTGGCTCTGATCTGGTTGTGGTAGTCCGTCATGGCATCCTTAGAGATGGTGTGGTTTTCGGTTGTCTTGGTGTTTCACCAGTTCTTCTCCAGGCGTCTGCAGGTGCGTCTCGCTTTTTGGAGAGCGGTGGTGAACCAGGCGGCTTTCCTGGGTCGTAGCCTGTTGGGGTTGGTAGCGTGGCAAGCTCGTCTGTGCCGTTGAAGATCCAAGGGTGGAGTTCTCTGGCTGCTTAATTTTCATTGGGTGGCCAGGTGTGGTTGTCTTGGGTGAGTGTGGAGTTAAGTTGCTCATCGGTAACCTTGCTCCAGTTCCTTTGTGGTGGGCATGGGGCTGGTTTGGTTGCCTTGGGTTTGTTGATGGCAAAGTGTACGCAGTGGTGGTCGGTCCATGGCGGCTGCGTTGGGTGGCTGAATAGGACGCGGTTTCCTGCCTCGAAGATGGGGGTCGAGGGTGTGTCCTGCTCTGTGGGATGGTGCGTTGACGAGTTGTTTAAGTCCGATGCTGGTGAGGTTGTCATGAAGGATAGTGGAGTTGGGGGTCACTGGGTGTTGTTGAGATGGAAGTTCAGGTCTCCAATGAGTATGTAGTTTGTTGAGGCGATGGTGTGGGGTGCGATGAAGTCGGTGATGGTGGTGGAGGCGAAGGGAGTTTGGAGGCCGGGGGGGGCTGTAGACGAGGGTAACTCGGAGTGCGGCTTTGGGGGTGGTCTGTATCTGGAAGTGCAGGTTTTTGGCAGAGGGGAAGGTTTTGCTGGAGGTGGTGAGGCGGAGGGTGATGGCGAGGCCCCCTCCTGAGTGGTTGGGGCGGTATTTCCTCTGGATCTTGTATCTATCTGGGATGGTGGTGCTGATGTCGGGGGCGGAGGATGTGTTGGTCCAGGTCTCTGTGAAGAAGGTGATGTCGGGCAAGAGAAAGTCGAGTAGGTTCCAGATTTCCATGGCGTGTTGGTGTACGGAGCATACTTTTAGGAGGATGCATTTTAGGGTGTTGCCGGTACTGGCGTCAGCGGTGTTGGAGGCTGGGGTGGCGGTGAGGGCCTGGCGGCAGTGGAGGCAGGAGAACTGGCCTTGGGTCATTATTGGCGAGGCCTGTTGGCATTCTCCAAGTCTTCCAGGGTTGAGTGCTAGGAGGGTGGAGGTGTCGTAGCGATGGGTATGGGGAGGTCTCGGGTTTCTGGCACTGACCGCGGTTGGGTCGCAGACGGGCGCAGACAGGTGTGCATTTGGCGTGCCTTAAGCGCACTGGCTGCGCGCCCACTGGGCACCTCCACTGCGCGACTGCGCAGTGGCCGCCATTAAGTAGGGGAGGTTGGAGGGAGGAAAGGCTAGGAGGCAGGAGCAGGGGAATTTCAGGGCGGTATTTCAGGGAGGAATTTCCAGGGGGAATGCCGGAGGGGGGTGCTCCAGGGTAGCAGCAGCAAAAGGTGAAAGTAACAGGCAGGCACGAGAAAATAAAAACAGTGGTGGAATTAGAGCAAGACACAGATGGGCACAGTAACAGTGGCACAACAGGAAAAAAAAAAAAAAAATGACTGAGAAAGGTTATGGTGGTTGCAGGCAGTCTGGTCCCAGTTGAAGTGGGCAGCAGGTGCAGGAGCGGGCAGCAGCCTCGAACCTCCCAAGGAGGAGGTCGGGGTTTCCAGGCAAGAGACAGCACAGCAGAGCTGCGGGGAGAGAGTGGACTTAGACTTAGAGACCTAGAGAGTGGACCTAGACCGAGGGTCGGAGGTCTTACAGCTGGAGTGTGTTTTGTCAGGCCAAAGTTAGCAATGACATCACACAATGCCACACTGCACACACAAATCACAGAGAGGGCAGGAAATAGCCCCCTCTCCTTGCTCTTCCTCCTGAGCTGTGACAGTGTAATCACAGAGCGAAAAGTATTCGATCGCTTTGCTAGTGTTTATAGCTCAGATCATATGTAACTCTCACTACACACTTGTCTGTGTAAGTCACAACAATTACAAATCTTCTTCACTGCACTATTTATCACTACTTTGAGGATGTCGCGGGCCAGTCTCTTCCTCTGATATTTACAATCTAACAAGCGGTTGAGAAGGCCCTTTATTGCAATGTAATAGGTCTTGCATATGCAAGAGTTTAAGCTATTAGTATTGTAAATGACAATGGGCCAGATGCATCAAGCATCCATTTTGCGATTCCTTATTAGCGAAAAATAAGGAATCGCTAATAAGGAATAGCAAAATGGAATGCATCAAGAAATCACTACCAAAATAGCGATTTCTTAGAATTCCTTAATTGCGACTCGCAAATTGCGAGTCGCAATTAAGGAATACCTCCCCATTCATTCCTATGGGCCTAGAGGCCCATAGGAATGAATGGGAAGACAATCTCAATTTGCGAATCGCAATTAGCGATTCGCAAATTGAGATTGCGATTTCAAGGGTGCAGGGGTGTCCAAAGGACACCCTGTTGCACCCCTGAATTTGATCTGTGCACATATGTTGCGCACACACATGCCCTTAGGGCATGTGTGTGCGCAACATGTAACTTTGAAAAATGCACAAAAGTGCATTTTTCAAAGTTTTTGCAAATTACCATGAAGTTGTACTTCGTGGTAATTTGCTTGCCCTAGTAGCGAATTCGCTATTTTTGAGACTTTCATGCATTGCATTTAAGGAATCTCAATTTGAGATTCCTTAAATGCAAAGAATCGCAATTTAGCGAATTCTCTATTTGCGATTTTTGCATTTGGGATGATGCTCCCCAAATGCAAAAATACCGGTCGCAAAGGGGCAGATTCTGAGAATCTGCCCCTTTGCGACCGGATTTTAGCTTGATGCATCTGGCCCATTGCCTTTTATTTATGTTTTAAAAGCCAAAACATAAATAAAACTGTTCACAATGCCATTAGCTCAAACCAGCTCGAATACAAAACCTATTGCATTGCAAATGCTTGTTAATTCTGGGGGCAGCCACCATTTTGGCTGAAGTGGACCAAAGGGTGAGACTGGGATAGTACCAGTGAAAGATAGTTTGAAAATAGTGGGGGGCTACTTTGTGAAGTGCTTTGTGAACCAAGCAAAGAACTTCGAACTTAACCCGCTCGTAGACTGAAAAACAATGAAGGTTGATGATGGCTTGCCAGACAGAGCTGAATTTCAGGACTTTCATGAGCCAACAAGATGGCAAATTTTGAAGGGTCTGGAGTTTCCTCAAGAGGCATTGCTGAATGCCAATGTGAAGAGCATTGCCATAGTCTATCCTTGAAATGAGTAGTCCAACAATGACCATTTTCTGGAGCTCTGAGGGGATAAACGGATACATCTTTTTCAAAGTTCTTTTCAGAAAAAAGCAGGAAGATGTGAAAAAGCTTTCCATCAAAGAGGACTCCTAAATGTTTTAGATTTTGGTACTTGAGAGGAAAATTGGCTAAGTTTTTACGGCCACCTCAATAAATAGGCAGTTCTACAACCATATTGGGAGCAGTCTAGAAGATGGTGTTTATCATGAAAAGTCATGATATTCACATTCATTGCTTTCTCCAATATCATGGCCAGCAGAGGAAGATGTGAGATGGGCTGGTAGTTCTTCACGTCATGGATGTCAAGGAGGGCTTTTTAAGCAGAGGAAGTACCAGCGCCTTTTTCCAAGGTGCAGGAGAATGTCCAGAGATCATTATTTTGTTTAGAAGTTCTAAAAGATGAACTGATGTTATATCTGAGACGCCATGTAGAACATGAGGAGAACAAGGGTTATAGGGTATGCCAGATTTAGCGGCTTCAAAGAGTCTAAACAGGTTCACCAGATAGAAGGATGAAGGCAGGGAAGACATTAGATAAGGCACTTGATTTGGAAATACTGGTTTCCAAATGTGTGTTATTTTGATTAAAAGTGAATTCATTAAAGATAAGATGTACCTTTGATTGGAAAACACACTTTTTGCACAGGGTTTGGTCAGGATTTATGGTCTTTTTATTTTTACAGTTAATTAAAGTTTTCACTGTTTTAATTAACTCCTTAGTGGAGTCTTTAGTAGTGCTGATTTTGACTTTAAAATATCTGGATTGATCCACTTTGATTAAAGATTTATAATCGCTGTTGGGTGATTTATATATTTTATTACCCCAGTATAGTAATGTTTCCTCCATATTTGCTCATGGGGTCTGCATTTTTGTTATAATTTTCTCAAATCTTGTTAGTACCAAGGTGGGTTTCCTTCTGAGATTTCTGACCATTTTTAAAGGGGCCAGCTGAGTGACTGTGAAATCAATCCACTCAGCAAAATGTACAGTTAGTGAGCTGATATTGCTTCCAGGTGTAGGGCAGGACTTCAGAGAGTTGTTATTTTTTATTGTGTTTTGTCACTTTTCTGCCAAGGGCAGAATTTAAACATGATTGGAATATTATGATTGGGATAATTGTTAGAGGAGGGTTTACGTTTGAGGATTACAGCTTTGTCTGTTCAAATTAAAGGTAAGATTTTCTCAAAACTCAAATCAGGATTACTGGTGAAAACTCCATCAAGCATGTGGTTAGGCTGGTGGGTAGCCAAATTCACCATTTGTGTGAGGTCAATGCTAGGCAGTCTGTTGTCAATGTGTTCAGTATCTCTGTTTTCAGTTAACACTAAACGAAAGTTAAAATCACCTAAGATGGTAAAATAAGAGAAATTCTTGCAAGATTCAGTAAAATCCATTAAAGTAAATACATTTTTCTCTGGGTCCAGGCAGGCAGTAAATACAAATACCATCAAAAGCATAAGTGGTATTTATTTTCAGGTTAAACATAAGAGATGGGGGGGCGTGGCTTCGGAGCCTTTGGAGATGGCCGCGGTTCTTGGTAGCTCCGCCGCGACGTGAGGATTTGGTTCGCCCCAGGACTTATTTCTTTTGTCCGGACCTCAATTTGTTCCGTTTTGTACGTCGGAACCAAGCCTGCCTCTAATGCGGCGAAAAACAGCATTCATGGTGAGCCTTTTGACTGATTTTTCTCCGTTTTGTTGCTGCTCCTCAGCGTAAACCAGTGGCCGCCATTTTCTTTACAACGTTCCGCTGACCTTCGTTTTGTTTCTGCGACATGAATTTTTCTCTCAGAAATTCCTCCCTTTTTGGAATTATTTTCTTTTTTCTCCATTGCTCATGATTTGTGACTCTCCTTAATTTGCTGAGCTCTCGATTTTGTGGATATTATTCTCTGCTGACCGACTTTCCGTCTCTCCCTTATCGCTTCACTCTCGAGACTCCTCACAATCTACTTAACGAACCTGTTTCTGCCTCCTCATGGAGTCTTCTCGACACAAGCGTACCAACTCCTCTAAGCAAGCTGGTTTGGATGACTACAATCCTTTCAGCGTTTTACAAGAGTCTATCGATGGAGATGTCGCTGATCCCCCTGCATCTAAATCGTCTTCCTTACCTTCCAGTTCTTGCTCCAGCTCCAAATCAACTACTAAAGTGCCCTTATTATCAGCGGCTCCTTCTGGCAAGCGAGTGAAAACAAATCCACCATCTCCGACTAACTCGTCTTCCACAATTTCTATGGAGCTTATTCTGGAGGAGATTCGGGCTCTTAAGCCCCACATGGAAGAAACTAATACTCCTTTACAAAATCTGGAGTCTTCATGGTCGCTCACTGAGCAAAAGATTGGAGAGTTGGAGAGTCGTGTGGACTTAGTTAAAGGTATCACCAATCAAGTCCCCCTCATGTCTAAAGAGATCTCTTTTCTTAAACAGCAAGTTGAGCAATTGGAGAATCGTAATAGACGCAATATTTACGTATTTATGGATTGGCAGAAAATCTTGAAGGGTCTAATCCAATCTCCTTTTTTCAATCCTTCCTGCCACCTCTCTTGGGTCTCCCTGACTCTCCGCCATTGAACATTCAACGTGCTCACCATCTTGGTTCACCTCCTCATTCTGCTTCTGTTTCATCAAAACCAAGAGGTGTTATTCTTTACTTTTTGGAATATACCGAACTGCTCAAAGTCCTTCATGCAGCTAAACAACGTGGTAAACTTACCTGGAATGGCTCTAACCTCTTTTTTGCCCGGGACTATGCCAAGGCAATGGCGGACCGTCGGAAGAAATTCTTAGAAATGAGGCCTGCTCTACGTAGCCTTAATGCCCGCTATGGTCTTTTCCACCCTTGCCTCTTCCGTGTGACTTACAATAATAAGACGACCACGTATGAAGACCCTGCATTACTTCAGCGTTTCCTGGACAATTGCAGTAGTAGTTCCATGGAAGTTCCTCTGCCCTGATGGACTATGGTTTTTTCCTTGCTGTCTTGCTCACGTACTATTAATGTTTGTTGACTCTCGTTTTTATTTTCTAACGTGTACGTTATTTGATGTCTTCGCTTTGTTGCAGTTTCTAATTCTTTTTTACTCATTCCCCCTGTAGGTAGCGGTTTTGTGGTCCTTCATCGTTTTGTACCCTCTTTGTCCCTTCCTGAGGGTTGTTCCTCTCCTCATGGTTCCGTACTGGAGTTTCCTGTTCAGCGTTCCGTTTCCTCATGTGGCTTCACCACCCCTGTTCTTTTCGTTTTCTTGTGGTAGGTTTTTGCTTCCTTTACTTTTTATCGAGTACTGTTTTCTTTTTGTCCTCTTCAGTTATGTTCACTTCTTTTCCCCCTTCTCTTTCTTCTTCTTTCCTTTTCTTTTCTTTCCTCTCAATTTTCCCGCCTTTTTTCCTTGTTGATCTTCACTTACTCATTCCACAATTTCTTTCATCTTTTCTTCTCTTTCTGCCATTTTTCCTTTTCTTATTTTTCCTTCTTCATTTACTCAGGATTGTTTGTCTTGCGTTTAATATTCTTTTTCATGTTCTTATTGTTTTTATTGCATTGTTAATATGCTTTTTGCTATTTTCTAATAACCAAAAATGTAAATGTCGATAAATGTAGTTTCATGGAATGTTAGAGGTTTGGGGTCTCCTATAAAGAGACAACGTGTTCTTTCTCATTTAGCTCATTTAAAAGCAGATATTGTTTTACTTCAAGAAATTCATATTCAGGATGTTGAAGTTCCTAAACTACGTCGAAATTGGGTGGGCCATGTTTTTGCCTCCCCTGGTTCTGGTAAATGTAATTGAGTTGCAGTTCTGTGTCATAAACGTCTTTCTATTCAACTCATTAATCAAACTGTAGATACTGAGGGACGTTGGGTAATTGTTTCGTTCTTGGTTAATAAGATCCCCCTTACTATTTTCAATATCTATGCTCCCACTGTGCACGACAAGTTATTTTGGCCTCAAATTCTTTCCTCCTCTATGCAGCTTTCAAATGATTATTTTATCCTAGGTGGAGATTGCAATATGATTATAGATCCTTTTCTAGATAGAAAGTCTACTTCCCGCTTCTCCCCTTCCCAAGCCCATTCCCAGTTTAAAGATACCATATCTCAACGCTCCCTTGTAGACTCCTGGAGACTTTGCCACCCTACCTCACAAGAATATACTTTTTTCTCTCCCGTACATTCTTCCCAATCCCGAATTGATTATCTCTTTATTTCCAAACCTTTGACGCAACACATCACTCACTCAGACATTGGCTCCATTCTCATCTCTGATCATGCTCCTGTTTCCTTAGGTCTTGATTTACTCCCCCCTATTAAAGGTACTCGTCGCTGGAGATTTAATAATTTCCTTCTTCTCGATACACAATTCACATCTGCCTTCCTTGAATTTGCTCCCCGCTTTTTTACAGAAAATGAATCTCCTCACACCTCCCCTCAATTACTCTGGGACACTTTCAAAGTGGCCTCTAGAGATTTCATTATTTCATATGTTACCAAAAAACGTCGTCTTGCACGACAATCCTTATCCACTTTAACATCTCAAATCAAACAACTGGAACACTCTTATTTCTCTACTAAATCTCCTTCTGTTCTTAATCAACTTATTAATGCTAAACTCTCCTTTAATAAATTATCCACTGATTCTGCCAACCTGATCTTACTTAAATCTAGTGCTAAATTTTACTCCTCTCAAAATAAAGCTGGAAATGTTCTTGCTAATTATCTTAAAGTTAAAAAAGAGCGGACAAAAATTGATTCGATCGTCTCTTCTTCTAATGTTACTCTTCACAAAGACGAAGATATTTTGGAAGAATTCACTCACTTTTATCAAACTCTCTATACTCCAGAATCACCTCCTTCCCCCTCGAACATCGATACATACCTCTCCACCATTCCTCCCCCTCAAGTAGAGGACGTTGACTTCTCATCCCTTGATAAAGACATTCTCCCCGCAGACATTTTAAAAGCCATTCGTGTTCTTAAGACAGGCAAGGCCCCGGGTCCTGATGGATTCTCTATTGAATTCTATTCCCATTTTTCCTCTTTTCTTGTTCCTAAACTTCACCAATTATTTTCCTTTTTTATTACTTCTCAGAAATCGGAAGGTTCTTTTCAAGAAGCCCTCATTTGTCTTCTCCCCAAAGATAACAAGGATCATACTTTATGTAAAAATTATACACCAATATCTTTAATTAACTTAGATTATAAAATTTTTGCAAAAATTCTTGCACTACGATTGGATAAAATCCTTCCCCAACTTATTGGCAAAGAGCAATGTGGTTTCATCAAAGGTCGTCATCTTTCGGATAATACTCACCTTTTCTTTAATGGTCTCAGCAAATCTTCTACTTTCTCTCATTCTCTGGCTGCTATCGCCTTAGATGCTGAGAAAGCTTTCGATAGGGTCAAATGGTCTTTTATGTTGTCTACTTTATCTTGGTTTGGTTTTGGCTCTAAATTCATTTCTTATATTTCTCTGGTATATTCTTTTCCCAGGTCTTTTATTTTTGCTAATGGTTTAGTCTCTTCTTCTTTCCCCCTTTTTAGAGGTGTGCGTCAAGGTTGTCCCCTTTCTCCTCTTCTGTTTATTTTAGCTTAGGAACCATTTTTATCTCGGATTAGATTGTATTCTGATATTTCCGGTTTTCCTTATGGGGATACTCAACTGAAGCTTTCTGCTTATGCGGACGATATTCTTTTATTTCTCTCTCACCCTCTTACTTCTATTCCAGCTTTCTTGTCTGAGGTCTCTTCTTATGCTAGTGTTTCTGGCTATAAACTTAATGTTGACAAATGCGAAATCCTTCCTCTTAATAAATTCTGTTTCCATGCAGATTTCTTATCTTCTTCTTTTCACTGGAGTCCCTCTAAAATAAAATATTTGGGCCTTTGGTTCACTCCTTCGATTAAAGACACGGTTGCTTTAAACATTAAAAATCTACTTACATCCTTAAATGATTCTACTACTAGGTGGCATCCTTTGTTCCTATCTTGGTGGGGTAGAATAGATTCTATTAAAATGATGCTGGTCCCAATAATTTTGTTTTTTCTTTCTAATCTTCCTGTTAATATTCCAAAATCTTGTATTAAATCTATTTATTCTATCCTATCCAAATTCCTGTGGCAACACAAAAAGGCGAGGATGTCTTTTGCAAAACTTAAGCGTCCTAAATCCTTCATACCATTCCTCTTTCTTTCTCTCCCACTCTTCTCCTTTACTATTAGAGCCAAACGAAGATGCTTCTTCCCTCCCATTGTGGTGTGCACTTGAATCTTCCTTTTTTCATCCTTTTTCCTTTAGAGAATTTATTTCCCTATCACACATTCCCTCTAGGTTGTCTCTCCCTATTCTTAAACTCTCCAGGAAAATTTTTCTTCCTCTTTTCATTAACGGTCTTGATGATAGAACCCGTTTTTTGCATTCCTCCATATGGTACAATCCTCTTATCAAACTTAAAAATAAAACCGTTTTCTGGAAGGATTGGTATTCTCTTGGTCTTTTCTGGGTTCCTCAAATTTTTCAAGATGGTCTTTGTCTTCCCTTTTCATCTATCCAATCTCGCTTTTCTCTCCCTCCTTCTTCCCTTTCCAAATATACCTCATTATGTGCTGTCGTTCAATTCATATGACTCTTTTGCCTCTTCTCCCGCTCCTCCTACTTCTTCCTCGCTTACTATTCCTTTTCTTTTATCCTCTCCTGCTGCCTCTCAAATTTACAAGCATTTACAAGATATTCCTCTTACTCGTGACAAGTCTAAAGTAGAACAAGATTGGGAATCTGATCTTGGCACTTCTTTTACTATCCCAGTATGGCAAAACATTTGGAATAAAGTAAGGAAATCGTCTAGAGCCGCTAATACTACCCGGACTTTATTTTTTATTTATAACCGGCTTTTGGTCACTCCCTCTAAATTGCACGCTATCACCCCTTCTATTCCTTCTACATGTTGGTCCTGTTCTGCTGCTTGCGCAGACCTTAAACATATGCTTTTCACATGCCACCTCATTCAAGTTTGTTGGACCAAAGTATGGCAATAATTCAACTCTATTTTCTCCACACAATTTCCATTCTCACTCACCCATATTTTTCTAGGTAGCATTTCTGACATTTGGTCTTCCCAAACCTCCTTTTCCAATATTTCCATTATCGATCTTCTCCTAGCAGTTGCTTTTCAGCAAATAACTAAATCCTGGAAACATGCTTCAAATGTTTCCTTTCAAGCATGGTGGTATGGTGTTTGTTACAACCATAGATTAGACAGAGCTTATGTATACCCTATTCAACTTGCTATCACACGTGATTTATTATGGTTACCAGTTACTACTTTTTTGGATATATCTGCTCATCACGTCCATTGCATACCCCTACCCATGAAGAAGTTCCTAAACCCCCCTGATTTGCTTGTGATGCCTTTTCCTTTATATGAACAGACTGCTTTTTACTTTTTGCACTAATTTCATGTAAAAGTTTTCCATGTTTCCTGCTTTTGATATTTTCTGCTTCTGATACTCTTCATTGATGCCTTTTTCTTTTTCTTTTTCCTTTTTACATCTTTTTTCTCCTCTTTTCTTTCTTTTTCTCTTTCTCTTTTTTCTCCCTTTCTCTCCTTTCCTCTTCTCCATTTCTATAAGTTATTTTTTGCTTCTTTGTTGCATCGATTGCTTGTATTTCATATTGTTGTTTTTGTATCCTTATTTCATGCAATCTCTCCTTAATAAAGTTTCTTTGAAAACTTAAAAAAAACATAAGAGATTCACAGTCCAAATGAGTAATAGGCTGGAACAAGGCATTTAGTTGGACATGTTAGATAATTGCAACCTCGCAACCACGTTTGGTTAGTTGGTCCAATCGAAAAACATCGTAGTCCTTAGGAATAGCAGTTCTTAAGTCTGACCTGTTGATCCATAAACCCAGAGAATTCATATTTATTTTTAAAAAGAGATCTTGTATTAAGAAGTATGCAGATGATTGAGTCTGATTAATGATTCGATTCAGAGGTTACGAGAGGGGGTGTGGAAAAGAGCAACTCTCAAATGAAGGGCTAAATCAGGGTTAAAAGCAAAGTGGCAGTTTGAACAGCAGGAATGGTTGGAGATGGTGTCAAGATATGAATCACACAGAAGTTATTCCTAGTACGAGTGTGGAGTTCCAGAATCTATTCCTTTGAGTAGGTCAGGTTAGAAAAATAGCCATGGGTCCTGGCACATTGCACCATCTCGCCACGGACGGGAGCAGACGGGCTTGTCTTTGGCATGACAGTGGCGTGCCCACTGCGCGGATACACTTCAAGGTCCTTTAGAAGGGCCAGCATCAAGGATCGTGGCCAATCTTTAGAAGTGCAGCTAAACGCTCCTGTTGTCATGCCAAGAGGTAACAAAAGTGTAATTTACTGGGGTCCAGCAACCTCTTCTGACCAGAAAGGCTCTCCAGTGTAGCAGGAATACTGGTAAAGAATATTAAGATTAAACTAATAGTGAGAAACTGATAAAACACATACAATCAATATAACAGAGGGGCAAACACTTTCAGCTGATTGGGACAAAATAGGAGCCAGGTGCCTTCTAAGGTGGCTACTGAAGTATGTCTAGAAGGAAAACCAACTGCTGTGTCTGATGGCTGTAATCAAGACGCTGTGCGGATGCCCTTCATTGTCCTTTAGGAGGGCTGACACCAAGGGCGCGGCCAAGCTTTCAAATTGCAACTAAATGCTTCTGTAGTCAAACCAAGGAGTAATAAAAGTGTAATTAACTGAGGTCTAGCAACCCCTTATTACTGCAGAGACTCCCCTGTTGAGCAGGAATACTAGTAAACAATACTAAAGTTAAAATAATAGTGAGAAACAGCTTAAACACAAACAAACCAATAAAACAGAGGCCCAAAACCTTCAAGCTAGGTGGGACAAAATAGGAGGCAGGCACCTCCTAAGATGACAACTGAGGTGTGCCTACTAGGAAAACAAGCTTCAGTGTCAAATGGCTGAAATCAAGATCTTTAAAGAAAAGGAAATTGTTTATTTTCCAAACCAAGTAGACCTAAAACATGTGTATTTAGACTTTATAACATTCTTTTCTTTTCAATGATTTGACAGCTCCGCCCTTCTCCCTCCCTCCCCTGAAGACAGCTGGCCACACTCATAATCTCTGCTGGTGGTTGGCTGCAGATTTCTGGCCACTGGTTGCTGGTGGCTCTACAGTGGTTGCTGGGCTCTGCTCTACTGTGCTTGCCCCCTAGAGCAGTATATAATAAATTGGTAAGATGTGGGAACAAACAGAAACTGAACTCTGACAGTGTAAATATTAATTAATTACTGGTACTGCATATTCCTGCTTGTCAACCTAGATGGGAGTTCAGAAGCCTGGTGGAAGACTAAGACCAAGAGACTCTTCCCTCCAAGAGCACGCATTTTCGTGCAGGGGGCTGCTGTGGTGTCTGCGATGGGACGCCTTGAGTTTACTCCATGAGGGCAATGACGGGTGGGCTGCATTCATTCAGGTTGGCTAATCCGGAGGAGGAGGTCAAAGTTCTAAATGTTTCTATCTCCTAGACTCTCCTACCAGTTACGGCAACTTAGTGGCCCTCTGAGGGATGACATCTCCCGGACTGAATCATTGGAGCACACAATTTTCTTTTTTCTATTTTTTATGGTGTTCCGTGTTCTTTTCCTCTTCCATTTGTCCTGAAGATGCCCAAATGTATGGGTCAAAATGCGTTGAAATTTTGGAATTAGAGGAGTCTGATTAAATACAATTACTATTACAAGATTGTGATACACACAACTTTGCTTTCGAGGGCCAACTGTTCCCTCTTGTGTGTAACATGACTGGACTAACTCCTGTTTCCTCTGCCACTGATTAATACGTTTCGCAGCCATAGTGTTAAACTGTTTGGAAGACACAAAGTTCATTTATGTGTTTTACAAGTGATGTATTGTGATTATATGTCATTGTATGATGTGTGAAATAATACGTTGTTTTGTGGTTCTAATGTGACATTTGTTTGTTTGAAGATACACACCCATTACTAGGAGATGGAATGTTTGCTTGTTATTTTGAAGTCAAATTAATAATCTGGTGTAGAGTAGCATATAGTAGCAGTGAATAATTGATAATTTCATGATGTGAGTTACGTTTCTATTTTTCTCACATCTTACCAATTTATTGTATACTGTACCTTGAGCCCAGGTCGTTGTGGGATTATTAGGGATTACCCCAAGATTTTGAGGATGCTCACCAGAGCAGGCAGCAATAATATCAGTCCACATGGAGAAAAAGCAGAGACCAATGAGGTTTCGTGACCACCCACTGGCATCATGAACTGCCATGAGATCAGAAGCAGGAGAATGCTGATAACCTAGATGAATAGAATACCTCTAGAAGGATAGCAAGGAGTGTTCGGTGAGTGAAGTGACCTGAGCAATTGCTTTTTTGAAGGAACAAGGAAAAAAAAACATTTTGAATGTCTGGAAAGTATCCCTGGAAACGGTGCCCAATAAACACTCTCTAAATAATATAGAATGGTTGTATGTCATGGCATGTTTATCTTGTTTAATCAGGTAAACAGGACTATATGAAAACCCTTTAAAGAGTATAGTGACATGAACATTAGAAATTCTCGCTGACACTTTCAGAGAAATCTAAGAAAAAAAAAACCTCTAAAATGGAGTCTGATATTGTGCTCCCCTTTCTGTGAGAAAGTGGTTTATTAGTTGGGGAGCTTTTTTTTGGGAGCCAAAATCCTTTAGTGGAGCAAGGTAGCTGACTGTATTCGAGGAGGTCTTCAAAAAGTCAAATTCGTGTTTGGCAAGGTAAAGCTGAGCCGCTGGTTTTGCTGAGGAAAGCTCTGAGTGGGAGAACTTCACATTTTGTGCCCAGGAAAGCCCTGTTGTGCCTTCGTTATATGGCCTGGAGTGGTTGTCCCGGCCATTTGGTGGCCTGGAAGTCCAAAATCTTCTAAATACCAGGTTTTTAGGAGTGGTAGGAAAAATCCAATTAAACACTGCCAAGGGACACAGCACATCAGGAATAGCACTTCGGAGTCAAGACTCACTCCAGCAGATCCGACTCTCGGTATAAGTTGGTACTGGTCAGTGGAAAACTTCAGAACAGGGACATTTGTAGTTGCTGGTAGCCCTGTAGCCACACAGGAAGTCAGCCAACTGACCTTTGGTGTTCACTTTTTAGTCCTGGGCACAAGGGGAATTGTTCCATTTGAAGTCTGCTCTCGGGTTACAGACAGTAGTTCTAGTCCTCTTCTCTTTTTCCATGGTTCCCCCCGACTGAGTTTGGCGCCTGCTTGAATGTGAGGTTAGAATCTGTAGCCTTTCCAGATGACATCTAATATTTTTGTGTGACAGGAATGCCATTCTGATATAAATGATGTTGCACTCAAACCGGTCATCCCACCAGGGGTAGAGAAATCACATCCCCATACTCAAGGCATTGTCTATGATCTAGGAACCGTTTTCACACTCTATCAGGACTAAGAATTCACTGGACAGCTGCTGGAAAGCAAATGCATATTAGCCACCTACAAGCTTCTGGCAGGGAAATCATAGCTTTTTAAAAGTTAATTTTTCCTCAACATTTATTAAAAATCTGACCTCATTGTTAAGTTGGGCTTTGTATAAATATGTAAAAGAGTGATTTATTCATATTTCTAGCTGGCCCTAGCTTATAGATAGCAGATATATTATTCAATATTTCTTCCAAATATTTCTCTATCATTCAGCCTGCCTTGCTACATCAAAAATAGCTTTTGGGTGTAGTCACTGTAAAAACATGTTAACTTTAAATGTTTAAATATACTACTTTTGAGTACCATACAACCTGCCTTGTGGCTTACAAGGTGTACATAGGGGTGACATAATAATATTCAAAAGAAAAGTTTTCTTCTGTCAAAAAGGGTTATTTTTACAGTTGGAGTAAAGGTGCTAGGCTACAGTGGTAGATCTAGAGTCATGTTTGCCTGCTCACACTAGTGGGTGGTACAGTAGTGCAGTATTCCAAAAGTGATATTTAACTTTCCATGCTATGGGTGTTTTTTGGGAACCATATACTCTTGCCTTTTAGGAAAATTAAGTATGCCAATTAGGAGTTAGCCAGTTTGACATATTGCAGGTTGTCAGAAGACATGCATTGGCCTGTTTAGCTGTGTCCCAGTGCACAGAGTCAGAAAACGAGTAGCATCAGTCCACAAAAAATTTAAAATGACCACACAAAAGGAGGCAGTTTCTCACACTTTCCAAACTTGAGCTGCCTCCAAAGGTCATGAAGACATAAAAAGGAATTGTAGATAAACTACTCCTTCTCCTGTCAGAGACAGAACTTCAGACTAAAATGAAAGACATGCTGTGTAACACTATAGCACTAAAGCCAAGATCGAGAAGTTAATATTTTCTCCCTCTATCATTTTGACTTTGAAACATACTTGACATTTTATTGTCTGATGAGCATGCTTCAATATTAGATTATTTTGACCCTAACTATATCAAATTCTTTTTGGCAGACAGAGAGAACAGAGATATACGAAGTTGCAGAAGTATGCCACCACTCTCATTAGCTCATTGAACAATCTGTAAAATCGATCAATATTTGTCAATTTCTGACTTTTTCATGTAAAATTGACAACATGATGCTATACTTTATGCTACTTTATTGTTCTGTCAAACTCAAATATTTCAAATCTCTCCTACTTAGTAGATTATATTGGGCTCTTTGCTTTGGATAAACAGGATATGATTTTTCTTATGAACTCAGTCTCTGGGTTGGTGTACCATTACATTCAACACACAATTTATTTAAATTAACTTACGGTTTCCAACCTCAGTCTGCTCAGCAGAAGACTTAGCCACCAAACAGAGCTAGTATCTGTTTTGGAAAAATGGCAGTCCTACCTCAGCAGGCAGGGCCATAAAGAAGCAATGCTAAATAAAAAGGAAATATCCATTGGGGACAATTCAACAACATTATCTAATCATCTAAACAATGGTCTCACCTGTGCTCTAAATGAGCTACTAACTACTCTAGTTAGAAAGTTATTCAATGACAGGTTGTATAACGGCTGGTACCCGAGTTACGAAGGGATTTCAAACTTGGACCGACAGAGGATGAGTGACGAATATGGACAGTTGTGGAGACAGCAGTGATTGAAACTAAGAGTTGGCAGTAGAGGATGAATTGAATAATAGAAATTAACGGAGTGAAATTGATTTTGCCACTCATTTAGGTAGTGAAGAATTTTGGACTTTGACTGGAGAAATACATAATAAGGCTCAGTTTGCAGATAAGATTCCCGCCGTCAAATCAATTTGATTTTTTTATCCACATCTTCACATTAGAAATGAGGCTTTGTACAGAAGAAGGTTTTAGCAAAAAGATACAGGAGGATATTTGAGACCGCAATCAACCGATTACATTTGTAAAGCCCTGACGAAGTCCTGTGTTAGGACGAAACGCGTAGGCTGTTTATGTTAAGATTTGTGAAAAACTGATGAAAAATTATGAAGAATTGTGGAAATCAGAAAATGAACATCTGAAAAGATATGAACTGTTGAAAAGAAAAAAATAATAAAGAGACATTTTTGTCAATACTAAAAGGCCTGTGGATTGGATCAGTCTTCAGAATTTTCAATAATTTATTGTTATCTGATATTTGTAATACTTATGCTCCTTTCATTGTGTCGAAGTTTGAAAATTGGGCAGGCTTACAGCAGTAGCCTTCAGGGAGTTGAGCACTGATTTAGTTAATAAGAGATTCGAACTTAGCTAGTGCACATTAGGGTGTATAACCTTGACCGCTGAAGAGAGTAGTGAGTGACACAATTTATTTAAATTAACTTAAGGTTTCCAACCACAGTCTGCTCAGCAGAAGACTTAGCCACCAAACAGACAAGTATCTGTTTTGGAAAAATGGCAGTCTTACCTCAGCAGGCAGGGCCATAAAGAAGCAATGCTAAATAAAAAGGAAATATCCATTGAGGACAATTCAACAACATTATCTAATCATCTAAGCAATGGTCTCACCTGTGCACTAAATGAGCTACTAACTACTCGAGTTAGAAAGTTATTCAATGACAGGTTGTATAACAGCTGGTACATGAGTTAAAATGCCCCCTAAGCTAAATGTGAGTGGAGAAGAGACTGTTCTTCCATATAGATTAGTTTCTATGTGAGTTAAATGGCTGTTTTTGTATGCAATAAGGGGAGCATTTGACGTGAGTCTCTCTCCCAATTCTTCTAGAAAAAGCACTAAAATTGAAGAGACTGGGCACAATTCACAAAGGAGACAAAAGACTAACTTTAGGACTTTCAGTATTCACATAGAGCATTTACTACTCGTAAATGCCCTTTTCGAATACCAAAAGTGGTAAAGTTCAACTTTTGGTATTCACAAAGGGGATTTACGAGTAGTAAATGCCTTTTGTAAATACCAAAAGTCAAAAAGTTAGACTTTCGTCTCACTTTACCTTTGTGAATCAGACCCGCGATTTCTAGCAAAATCATTCTCACTGCTAGATATCTGTACTTTAAGTTTTACCTATTCAGCCCCATGGGACTATTTAATCACAAACAGTGGCAAGAAGTAATTTCAAAATAACACTTTTTAAAATACCAATAACATCACTGTGCATCTCTAATTTCAGTAAAGGAGGCACCAAGGAACAATGGGATTCGGCTAAGAGCAACAGATATGTAACACCAAATAACACTGGACTACCCACCAACGTTGAGTTCCAGGATAGTGTACTCCCTGGCGTACAGTGCTTCAATGCCTTGTAAGGGGTAATAAGCGCTATACAAATGTATTTGCAATCACCACTGCTAAAAATGTGAAAACCACAAATCCTCATTAGTTCTCTGATGAACACAAATCAGCAATTACAGAACCACTGTAATATATTCATCTTAGATGATTGAACATAGAGTAAACAGCCTGAGAGGTTCTCCTTTGTATTTGTAAGAAATGTTTTTGCAGAAGTCATATCCAGAATGTAATCATTTGGACTTTAGTTCCCTTCTGAATATTTTATTAATGATTGTTTTTGATATGTTTTTTTTTAGATTTACCGTTAGAATAGTTTTGTTCTTTTAATCACCAGAGAACATTAAAACGTTCATCCTTTTGTACATCTAGACTCAACTGCTGTTGTCTGGATCCTAGAGATATTGGAGTAATTTTTCCCAAAATGTTTATATTTTATTGGATTTTTTTTATCTACATCATCATTTTGAACATTAGGTTTTCTAATTTATACATGTTGTTTTATTCCAAATTATTCTTCTGCATTTATTATCACATACATGCACCATATACCAGAATATGGGCCGATTACAACTTTGGTGGTGAGGGAGTGGGGTGGCTCGCCACTGCCCCGTTCCCACACCACCAAAGTCAACTGCTAGCAACCCGCCAGATTAGGAGTTTTCTCCTGGGCTGGTGGGTGGCGCTTTTGAAAATGACACTGCAATAGGAACGCCAAAGCAATTTCCTTCACGGCAAAGACTCTTTAGTCAATGCAGTGCAGAAAATGGGTGTTCAAGCACACAGGGAGGTACATCATGTACCCACTGCATGCCTCCCGATGTATAGGGGCAATAGGCGTTCCCTTTTTTATCCGGCCCATTTTTGGGTCTAAAATATCACAAGCTAAATTAGTATGCATTTTCGTATTCCAGTTACAGCTCTTGCATTTGTTCAAGAGGCTATCATTCTGTTATTTAACTAGATGAGTGTACGAATGATAGTCTTTTCTGGCTGAATTTACATGTATGCTCCGCCCAATGTGTCATGTTCCTCTTGTAAATGTTGTTCATTTAGCATATTGTAATGTAACCTTTCTAAAGCCTATTCCCACTAGTATTTCTATGGCATTCTTTCACAATTGTTATACTTATCATTATCTCTTCCATGACCTCCTCTCACAACATATGCTGATTGCATAACTTGCCTGCCAGATTGAATATATTCCAACCATTATTTTAGTGATTGAGATTTGTATAATAGATGCAACAGACCAACACTTAAAAACTCCTGCTTTTGCTTGTTTTTTTAAATGTAATACTTGCATTCCACATCTGCAGATGACGTATTTGTTACTTGATTGATTATTTCTCTCAGATGTGTAATTTCAATCTCCTGGTTCTGCTTTCATCCCTGGATCTGGCAAAAACCTCACCTGTCGTAACTGAATCCTATATGTTTTTTTAGAGCACAAGTGCTAGCTGTGATTAGTTTTTCAGCTAATAAGTCCTGTGTGCTCATTTGTTTATTTTTTACTCTGGGTCTCTCTCTCTCTCTGCATTTACTGACTAGAAACCTTTGCGCTGTCTTTTATACCTTTTTTTATCCTCATTTTGATCCTTGTGTGTCTCACCCACTCTTAACAAAACCCTAAAATGTATTTGTTTACATATTGCAGGTGAGATGCACAACATTTTTAATAAACAAAAGTGTTATTTCATTTACAAGTGTTTTGTAGGCCTCTTTTTTATGTTAATTTTTAATCCATAATAAATTTGTGTGTCACTGATAAACTATTGCCTGTCTACTTCTTGGTAAAAGTAGGTTTTGTTTTCACATGTGGTTGTAATACCTGTGTGACAGAACCCCCATCCAACCTACCTCCTTACTTGCTTTGGGGCCGCAATGTCGATTTTCTAGTCATGGCAGGTGGGGAAGGCAGCAAGACCTAGAAAGGAAAGGAGGACCATTTCCAGAAGGGAGGGTAGAAATAACGAATACACAAAAATTAACGAAGGACTTATCCCAGCAGGGAATGAGAGTTGGGGCAGATAGCCTCTTAAGACCAGCCAAATGTACTGGAGAAGGTAGAGGAGGTAAGGGGAAGCAAGAAGAAGGAGGAGGAAAAATGTTGACAATATAGGGAGGAGAGACAGCAAAAGGGAAACACTGGAGTATTCAATCCCAAGGAGGATGAGGAAGAATAAGGTTACAGGGATGCTAGCAAAGAGGAGAAACCAGCAGATGAGGGTTTTGACGCCACCTGGGGAATATTGCCAGAGATGCTGCAGCAGCCCACCACAGCCCAGGAGAGCTGTGCCTAGTGCTGTGAGTGCGAGGAGCTGGGTGGGGTAATTAAAGCGAAAAGGGGGAAAGCACAAGAGAGATCAACTATAGGAAAAGAAAAATGATCCATCGAATGGGAGGATTATAAAGAATTCTTGTTTTCTCCTCAGAAACACAGCTGAGAGGTTGTTACTTTCTTTTTTCCCTTCATTTTTCTGCACTAATTTTTCTTCCTTTATTATTGTATTTATTTATTTTAATTTTACTTACCTGAACACTTAAAGTATGAACTGGGCACCTCCTCCACTATCTTGACGTCCCTATAAGAGAAGATAAATGTAGAGAAAGTAAGACTCACTCACACTTCAGATGTTCTGGTGAGAGGGAAGTAGTTACAGAGAAAGGACATTGGCGTCCTCACTGTACTGTTCATATTTTCTTTTTGAGGGCTCTGGCGACAATCCCATACCTTATAATACATTGGAGAGGGAACAGACAAAAATAAATTAATCCTACGCATGTCAAGACTGGGAATGATGCCACCATAGGCTCACCCGGCATTGGACTACCTTGCTCAATTTTTGATTGCCTTGTATTTTATTATTATTCAAATATTCAATAAAAAGGCAAAATTCACCATACTAACAAGCCTTGGAAGCCATATTACTGCCCTTCCTTCCAATAAGTGTTGCCAGAAGTGGGATTGGAGGAAATCGAGACTTGGATGTCCAAAATGGCAGAAGGTCATAAGCGACGGGAAAAGGTAATTGAACGCTTTTTATCTGCAGCCGAAGAGGATAGAAAGACCTTCCAGATAGCCCTGACTGAACAGGTTGAAACATGGATAAGGTTGCTCAGTCGCAAGATGAGTCAATGGGGAGGCTTGCTAATGTATTAGGCCAACAGCGAAGGCATACTGCCCTCCCCTCAGTTTTGTTGTAAAAGTATGTGGAGGGGGAGCACCCCGAATTGTTTTCTCAACATTTTTAACAGTTGGCTCAAGAGGTGGCCTGGCCTAAAGACAGGTGGTCCAGTATTTTGGTCTCACTGGAGACCTTGAAACCACGTCCCAAGCCACCAACCTTAGAGGAGTGAGGCCCTATAAAGATAATAAGGAAAGTATTTTGGAGCAGCTAGGGGTAGATGGCTAAACATTTCATGTTAGTCTATGGCAAATAAAATAAGGAGTTCATTAGCATTACTAAGCACTGTGCTGTAGGGTTAGGGACATAAGTCATGACAGACAGGTGGCTCTGACCAGAGATGACCCCCAAAGAAGAGATCATGGATAAAAGATATCTGGAACAATTTTTGGCTTCCCTACATCCACCCATACAGAAGTGGGTTCGACAACACAGTATTGTTACCCTGGAACCTGCCCTAAACTGCCCAAGTGCCTATAGTAGCGCACAAGAAATTACCAAAGGAAAAGAAGAAAGCAGTTGGAAGGAGAAAACATCAGGACCGGTAAGGCCCTCAAAATTTCCTGGTCCCCGAAAACCAGAAACGACACCTATATTGTTGGGCCCAATTCGATACCCCCATTAATGGGCCCCAAGTGTTTCCATTGTGGCGAATATGGCCATATTGCCAGAGCATTCCCATTGAAAGAAAAACCCATGGATTTCGGCCTGGGTCGGTCATCATATTATACCCCTGCAGGCACCAAGCCTACCTATCATTGTACCATGAAAGTAAATGGGGACCCCGCTTCTGCTCTTCTAGACACTGGATGCCAGCAAAGTGTCATCAGGCCTCAAGTCATCCCAGAAGGGGTTCCAGAACCAGAGGGTATGGTCAATATCTAGAATGTGCATGGAGATAAGAAGGAATATCCTCTCACCACCATCAATGTACAGCACGGGAAAAATCCTGTAGTACCTTTACAAGTAGGGTAAATATCACAGCTCCCGGAACCACTCATTGTAGATACAGACTTCCCTAATGTAGAGTCTTTGGAGCAGGGAACCTGGACAGAAGGAGAATTGTGGTGAAAGAATGGTCTCTTTTCCCAGGTTGAAGATGCCAAATGTCTACTTCCCAAACAGAAAAAAGTAGAAAAGAGAGAAGTGCTGACAAGCAAAATGTCTCCAAACGGTTGCCAGTGTATAAGGAAGAATTTATCTGGGAATCTGATAGGAGTTTCCGAGCCACAGAGAGAGAAGGACCCCAGATGAGGAAGCATGGTATAAGGCTAAAGAGGAAGTAGTTCTACAAGTGGTAGGTGTTAAACTTGTCCCTTTTTGCAGGGTTCATCCCTAAACTTTTTGTCTTTCTCCTAGCCTTTTTTCTGACATGGTGTTGGTGGTTTTAGGACTCTGGGCACTTTAGAACTGCTGTTCAGTGTGAAGTGTGTGTGCTCTCTGTGGTAAACATGGTATGATTGGTCAACACCTGTTTGGCATATATAATTTTCCTGTCAGTCCCTGGTAAAGTGGTATCTCAGATACCCAGGCCAGTAAATTAAATACTACTGGCGGGATTGCAGCACTGATTGCGCCACCCACCAAAGTAGCCTTTCAAACCTGTCTCAGGCCTCTGCCATTGCAGGGCATGTGCGCGCAGTGTTACTGCTGCTGTGACGTGGCACCTAAAGTGTGTGCCATGTCTGTGACCCCCTTTTACTTCATGTTAGTCACCCCTAAGGTAGGCCCTAGCTAGCCCTATGGGCAGGGTGCATTGTAGGTAAAAGGTAGGACATGTACCTTAAGTGTGTGACATGTCCTGGTAGTGAAAAACAGCCATTTTTGTTTCTTACTGCTTTGGGGCTGCCCTCCCATAGGAATTCATGGAGATTCCCTGATAAGTGTTTCAGTGGTAATTCCTGATATGAGAGGAGCAGCAGGGTCAAGTTTGGTATATCTGGAATAGTAATAATAAATGTTATGCAATGGTGTGTGCAGATTTATTATCACTATTTTAGAAATGCCACTTCTAGAAGTTGGCATTTCTGTGTGCTGTGTGTCTGCCTGCCTGATGTGGATTGCATGTCTGGCTTTGGAGTGGCAGGCGCTGGTGAGGTGTGTGTGGCTCCAGGAGGGGCAGTGTGAGTCAGCGCTAGGCTGAATAGGGCATCTGCATTTGGAGTAGTGGGAGGAGGAGTCTCCTGACCCTGAATAGATCTGTGCCTGCCTAAGTGAATGCTGGCTCCGCCCCCCCGTGATGTGTCTGATGACGAGTCCCCACCTGACAAAGGGGAAGAGGAGCATTATAAACAAAGTGCTCCTCACTCCCCAGAACCAGTTAAGACTGGTTCCCCCAAGCCCTGTGCCAGGGCAGACAAAGAAAATGTTAGTATAAATATTGGGGCTGTGACCCCATGATAATGTTGTTCCTGTGCTTCCCTGTGACTCGGGGGGGGGGGGGGCGGTAACTTGCTGCTGCTGGGCCCCGGAGGAACTGCTACGAGGGACTGCTTCCCTGCTGTTGGGCCCTGTGCGCTGGCCTGCCTGGGCCCAGCCTTTGCCTCCTGAAACTGTGGGTTTAGCACCGCATGAGTGCTGTCTTCTTATCTGCCAGCCCCAGAGGAGTGCTGGTAACTTTCAGCGTGTTGCTGCGAAGATTGCTGGGGGAATTCCAGCGTGGGGACTCCCACGTGCTGCTGGTGGGGGAGCAGGAGGCCCCCGCATGATTGTGCACTTTTTAATACGGGAGCCTACCCCGTGTTGTGCGGGTAAAGCAGGAGCCCACCCCGCGCTTTTCCCAGGAAGCGGGTGCCCACCCTGTACTGGTGATTTATTTAAGAGCGGGAGCCCACCCCCATTTGTGTGCTCTTTTGTGCAGTGATGCTGGTTTAAAAAGCGGTTGCCCACCCCGCATTGCACGGCGGGGGAAAGGAGATGCCGCAGTGAAGGACTCGGACCGACCCGGAAGCCAGACGGTCGTGAATGACTGTGGGCAGAGCCGGAGCCTGGAAGTCGGCGCAGGCCTGAGCGGGGCTCCCTTGAGCTGGTGGGAGCCCGGGGTTTGCCGAGAGCATGTCAGGAGGACCAGAGTCTCGAGGGCTCCAACGGGAAGTCCTGCGCCCTCACTGATGACCGCAGGGGTTTCCTGGCTCGAGGAGATGCCTGCGTGCTGCAGAGGGTGAAGACAGAGCAGCTGTGCTGTGCTGTGTGAGGGCAGCCTCCCCAAAAAGCGTGAGGAGAGGAGATGGCCCCGGTGCTGGTGCACCCAAGATAAAGGGCCCGGTGAGTGGGGCTGCAATCCGTGCATCGTTGGAGCCGATTGTGGGCACTAGACTGAGGTCCCGGTGAGTGGGGCTTCCCCTTTGCAAATTGTTGGTGCCTTCCCCTAGCTAGAGGAGGCACCAGAAGAGCCCCGGTGAGTAGGGCTCCCCAAGGCACATTGTCAGTGCCTGGAGACGTGTTGGAGCTCGCGAGGCAGTAGTAGTGCCAGAGTCTGTTCTTTTTCCTCAGCAGCGCTGCCGTAGCGGGCAGCTGCAACTTGGGGCAAGTTTTATTTTGCAGAGTCCCAGAGTGGGGCTCATGAGGCACAGTGAGTGGCAGTGCTGGTTTGTTTTCTCAGCTACACTGCAAGAGTTCAGGTAGCTGCAATGTTTGGGGCATGTTTTTGGGGTGATAAGGAGGGGTTGAGACGCTTCCCTGTGCCTTTGCGCATTGCACACTTTTGCTCTAACTGCAAGTGGCAGCTTAGCGCCCTGACATTCTGGACAGAGGGCATTTAGAGCCCAAGGAGAAAGACCAGTTGGCCTGGGGTCAGTTTCCAAGGTGATGTATGCACCTCGTCAGTGTACTGTGGTGTACTGTGTTTTATTGCATAATGT
Organism: Lissotriton helveticus; assembly: GCF_964261635.1. Taxonomy (NCBI): domain Eukaryota; kingdom Metazoa; phylum Chordata; class Amphibia; order Caudata; family Salamandridae; genus Lissotriton; species Lissotriton helveticus. Next base: position 665,962,218 of record NC_136063.1, read on the forward strand.
GTTTATGCTTGCGATGCCTAATATAATGCTATGATGTTTTAGGATGATGCCTATTGTGTAATGTGTTTATGCTAATGAGGTTTGGGCCTAATGTGTTTTATGCCTACTGTGATGCAGACATAATGTGTTTATGTTGCTAGATAATGCAGAGGTCATTTTGGTACCAGTGGTTACTGGTTGTGTTTTACATGTGTTACTAGTACTTTCTAAAGGTTCTGACAGTGGCCCAATTGTCCCTATCACTTGTATATAATCCCATGTGAATATTGCCTAGTGCCAGTAGGTACAGTGTACATTGTGTGATTATGACTCTAATGTGTTTTGCATAATACAGAGGCTATTTTTTATATAACCTTGTGTGGAGTTTCTTTTGTGTTGTGCCTAGTGTGTTGCTGCTGTGTGTGTGTTTTTTTTTAAACTTGTTTTTATTGTTGCATTTGCAAGCATAAGACAGGACGGATCATCTGCTGGCGCGGTGTCAACATTCAGCCGTGGTCAGCCAATCGCGCAACTTTTCTGCATATAAAACTTGGCAACGTGGCATTTCTTCCACTTAACAACACAGGCTTCTCAAACAGGTAAGTACGCAGGGACGCAGGCAGTGAACCCCACCTGGGGGGACAAAGAGGAACAGTAGCCGTAGAAGTCACTGCTGTGGGGGTCGTTGGGACAGGGCCTGTGCAGTTCGCATAGTGGTGGCGTCATGCAACTGGGGGGACAAAACTGTGGGGGGAGCATGTTGGCAATGGCAGGAGCGTGGCTAGAGGGGACGGGTGTCGGGCGATAGGCCGCAAGGGGGGTTTCACAACATCCATTCACATTGTGGCAGTGCAGTCAGTAGGTGAGGCCGTCGCATGCGTGTGGCAGCAGTGCGATCGGCATGGGGGGGAGGGGGGGGGGGGTCGAAGTCACCAAGGGGGCACGTGGCGTCGGGATCCGGCACTGGCAGTAAGGGAGTCAGCTGGGAGTCATGGGTGCGCCCGGACGGGCGGACGGGGGGGGGAATGGGGGGTAGGTGTGGGTGGGGCATCGGCGCACAGGGATTGTCGGAAGCTGTGGAGGAGCATGGCCCAGTCCATTGAAATGGGATGCTTACGCGCGCCCTTAGCTTCTTCCTCCCGGAGGGCAGCATCCTCGGCTGCCGCCCACTTACAAACCGCCCCCGACCATGCCGCTATGGGGGGGCCCTCCGGGGATCGCCAATGCATAGCTATGCACCGTTTCGCCAGTAGTAGTGCTAAGGACACAAAGCGTCTGTGTGCTGGGGCCCGTTTAGTGGTGTGAAAGATGCCCAGTGCACTAGCCTCCCAGGAGGTCAGGGTCGTGAGGCCTGTGAGTTCCGTCAGTGTGTCATGTACCGTCTACCACAGGGAGTGGAGGTTGGGGCAGCTCCAAAACATGTGTCGAAAGTCTGCAGTGGGGGAATGACATCTAGGGCACAGGAATGTTGTCGTGGGGTAGAACTGTTGCAGTCGCGCTGGCGTGAGGTATGCCCTGTGTAGTATGTAATATTGTATGTTTTTGAAACGAGCGTTCCTAGAGACTCGTTTTGGGGCCTCGAGCGCCTTGGTCCACTCCGAGTCGTGTAAAGCACGTCCGAAATCTTCCATTTGGCCCGTAGGGTCGCCAGCGGGGCTTGCGAGAGTTCTTGGATCGATTTATAGAGCCAGGTGACTAAGTGTCACCCCACACCCATGCGTAGGATAGTGTGTATGACTGGATGCGTGTCTGGTTCGCCGGACTGGAGATTGTGGTAAGGACGAAAGCCCTCGAGTAGCTGTCGATGTTTGAGGAATTGACCAGGGGGGAGTGCGAACTCGGCGGCTAGCCGGTCGAACGACTTCAACTGACCTTCCTCAAAGAGCGACTCCATGTCCGTGATGCCGCAGCGAGTCCACTCGGCTAGCATAGGAGCCGAGAAATAGAGTTCCCGTCTGGGGCAGCCAACCAGCGGTAGCGTCGGGGAATACGGAACCCTTCTGGGGGAAATCCGATGGATCCGCATTATGCATTGACGCGCTATCGTGACCTGAAGGGGGTATGTACGCCGTGGTTTGGTGCCCGGAAGGAGAAGACGGAGAAGCTCCGGGTTTGTAATTCTGCCTGTCGGGGTGCAGGTTTCCTGGGTATATCGGTCCGCCGTCCAATATGATAACCATTGGAGCTGCGCCGCTAGGAAATATGACTCGAAGGAGGGAGCCCCTAGCCCCCCTTGCGTCGTGGGGAGTTGGATGGTTTTCAGGGCCACTCTGTGTCGGCCCGAGCCCCAAACAAGAGTGCCCAGGAGGGAGTTGAGGTCTCGGAAGAAGGACCTCGGCGGCACCACCAGTAGATTGGTGAAATGGTAGAGGAGCCGGGGAAGCATTACCATTTTGGCTAGTGCTATCCGTCCTATCGGGGCAAGCGGGAGCTTGGTCCAGAAGGCAACAGTCGGGCGAAGGCTAGCTAGCATCCTACGGTGATTCCCGTCAAAGATGTCGGCCGGGGAGTGATACAGACGGACGCCAAGGTATCCGGGGGCCTCTGCGGACCATGCAAGCCTATGAGTCCCCAGTTGAACGTCTCGGGGTGGTAATTCGGGGTGAAAGGGGTAGATCGTGGATTTGTCCCAATTCACTCGGAGTCCCGAGGCGTCTGCAAATTCGGTAAGCGCTACTGCTATGGAGGCAAGACCCATCTCGATGTCTCGGACATAAATGAGAAGGTCATCCGCGTACATCGAAACGCAGTGCGTGACGTCCGCGAGCGGGATGCCCCAGAGTACTCCCTCCTGCCGCAATCTGATTGCCAGCGGTTGGACGGCCAAGGCAAAGAGCAGAGGCGACAGGGGGCACCCTTATCTAGTGCCCCGGCGGACCTCGAATGCAGGTGAAATGTATTTCCCAATTTTGACACGCGATGTCAGATCGGTGTACAAGAGGCGTGTATATGCTGTAAGCGTCGGGCCTGTGTTGATTCGGTGTATGACCGAGAAAAGGTATGGCCAGGTGAGGGTGTCGAACGCCTTCTCTAGATCTAAGATGAGGCAGGCGGCGCGAGGGAATATGTCTCGCACCTGGTCCTGGACATGAAAGACCCGGCGGATGTTCTGTGAGGTATTTCTCCCTGGAACGAAGCCACATTGGTCGGGGTGGACCAGTAGGCATATGATCTGGGCGTACCTGTCAGCCAGGATCTTCCCAAGGATCTTGCAATCCGCAGATAGAAGCGTGATGGGGCGATACGAACCCATGAGGTGTGGGTCTCTGTGAGGCTTTGGGAAGGTGACAATCACCGACTCTCGTAGTGAACAGGGGAGCACTCCTGCATCGAGTGCCGCTGCAAACACCTGGGCCAGGCGAGGGACCACTAGGGGGGAAAATGTCTAGTAGTATTCTAGTGGGAAGCCGTCCAGGCCCGGCGCTTTGTTGAGAGACAAGGCTCGTAGTGCCTGTGTGATATCTGAGGGTGCTATTTTAGCGTCGAGTGTACGCTTGTCGGCATCCGAGATCGTGGGCAGCGACAACGGGTCAAGAAAGTGATCCACAAATGACAGAGAGGATTGTGTCGGGTCGCCGTACACCCGTGCGTAATAGCAGTGGAACGCCAGGAGGATATCAGCTTGGGACTGTACTAGTATCCCTTCCGGGTCGATGATGTCTGTGATTGGTTTGTTCTGGGTGTCTTGCCTCGCCATCCAGGCCAGCAACGCACCCGTTTTGTCTCTGTCCTTGTGGACCCTGGCGGCATAGGCCCTAAAATTGTATTTCCTAAGATCGGTACTGGCCTCCTGGTATGTGGACTTTGCCTCAGCTATGTGCGCGGCGTGTTCTACCGCATCATCAGTTTGTTTAGTGAGTGTAGCTAGGCGCTGTTCCGTGGCTGTGAGTGTCTGTTCCAACGTGCGGCGGACCCCTGCGATCTGTTTGATGCATTCTCCCCGTGCCACCACCTTGAATGCATCCCATTCCACCAGTGCTGACGCCGCCGTGTTTGCATTGTGCAAAAAATATTCTTGTATACTGTGTTGGTGTGAGTCCCTGAATACCTGATCTGTCAAACAGTCCTTAGGGAGTCGCCAAGTGGGAACGGGTGGGTGCGGGGGGCGCCAGGACAGGCGTAGTATGTGGGCGTCATGGTCTGAGACAATCCGACCCAGGTAGTCCGAAAAGATCAGTTTAGGGAGGATCGGTGCAGAGCATAAGAATCTGTCCAGCCGGACTCGGAGGTTGTGGGGTATCGAGTGGAAGGAGTATATGCGAGCCTGGGGATATAAGTGTCGCCAAGCATCAGTGAGTGCCCAGTGTGCCGTCCATGATCTGAATAGTTCCGCTTGCCGGGGGATTGGGGAACGTGCAGGGGGGAGGTGTGAGCGGTCCAGCGAAGGGTCCAATGTGCAGTTGTAATCCCCCCCCAAGACCCATGGGACGTCAGTGAACTGGGCTAATACTCCAGTGAGGTGATCCCAAAACTTATCTTGCTCTGTATTGGGGGCGTAAATGCTTCCTAGAAGGATCCCCTGACCGTCCAAGAGACCCTCCAGTAGCGTATATCTGCCGTCTTTGTCTACCACCCGTCTAAGTTCTCGGAAAGGGGTCCCCGGCCTAACCCATATCAAGGCGCCACGCGCAAACGCTGAATATGTCGTGGCACAAAGGGTCCCCCGCCATTTGGTCTGTAACCGGCGTAATTCAGTAGCATTAATGTGAGTCTCTTGTAAGAGAGCAATATTAGTCGACATGCGTTTTATGTAGGAGTAGACAGAATATCGTTTGCTGGGCGTGTGAAGACCTCGTACATTGAGTGTGAGGATGCTAACATCCGGTCGTGGGGTCGTCATGACTACGGGATTGAGTGTGTGAATCTGGCCCCCTTGTAATTCCCGAGGGTAGTGTGGTTGTGAGTCTCGTGTGTGCTCCTGTGGTGCCTTGCTTCCATAGGTACGGTGGGGGAACTGTCGGGAATAAACAGGTAAAACCAAAGGTGGAAAACAGTCTCAATACAAGGGATATATCACCGGGGGTGGCATATCCAAACCAAGAGTCCCACTAGGGAAGAAATTAAGAAATTAAGCAAAATTCAGCGGGGGCGGCGGCATGTGTTATCGCTGGGCTGTGCGCAGATCGGGCTTCTGTAGGAGAAGTATCGATCGCACGTGTACACACACATTCAATCAATCATGTAACCATTGGCTCACAAACAACACAAAGAGGATACAGCAGTAGGCAGGTCACTGTTCAGGAAGAGGCGCCAGGCTGTTCAATCAGGGTAGCGTTCACCTCGTGCGCAACAAGAAGAGGGGAAGAGATCGGGCCAAACCCCGACATCGTTCCATCGCTGTCTCGGTCCTTCTCAGGGGTGAATAGGTGCGGTTGGCGTTCAAGGTCCGGTGCAAGGGTGGAGAGGTGTAGATCTGTCACCGCCTTCAGAGCGTCTCGTCGCTCCTGCATAATTTGCGTGAGGTCGGGTGAGCCCGAAGGGGAGGAGGCCTGACTTTTGGACGAGCCCGTCTGGGTGCGCTTCGTACCTCGTTTCCTGGGTCGACGCTGTTCACTAGTGTGTTCTCGTTAGGGCCTGGCTCTGGGAATCAGCGGGCAGTGAAATTCGGCCCAGTCCTGTGCCTCATCCGCGTTGGTGAAGAAAAGGGCCTTTCCTTTGTGTAGCACCTTGAGGCGAGCCGGGAACAGCAGGGAGTATTGGATATCGTACGCATGGAGGCGTTTTTTTACATCCAGAACGGTAGATCTCTGTTGTTGGACCTCTCGGGCGTAGTCCGGAAACACCATGACCCGCTGGTCTTCCACCTGCAAGGGGCCCGCTGCCCGGGCCGCTCGGAGCACCGCATCTCGGTCTCGGAAGTGTAGGAACTTGGCCAGCATAGGGCGTGGAGGGAGACCTGGTTTAGGTGCCCGGGCGGGGACCCTATGTGCCATTTCGATGGAGAAGAACGCCGAACGCTCCGACTCGGGGGTGAAGGAACTGGTCCAGGACTCCATATAGGTCAGAGGATCTGAGTTCTCGATTCCCTCCGGTAGCCCCAGGACGCGAATGTTGCATCTCCTCGAGCGCCCCTCTAAATCCACTGTACGTTCCTCGAGGGTCGCCACATGGCGCAAGATGTCCTGTATGTCCGTCGCCTGAGTCTTCACCTTGGGCTGCAGCTCGGCCACAACCTGCTCCCCCTCTTTCACCCTGTCCACCAATTTACGATGGTCATCGCGGATCGGGCTGATGTCGGTCGTCAGGACTCCCAATCGTTCTTCCATCGAGAGCCGGGACAGTTCAATGGCTGCCAACACCTGATCTAGTTTCGCTGACAGGGTGGGGTCGGTGTGTGGGGTGTTGGTCTGTGTCCAGGCCCTTGTTTGCGGCATGTTCTCAGGGGCCGTTTCAGGGATGGTGGTCGCCTGCTGGCCTCTCGGTTTCCCCATGGGATCGACGGGGTGGGCCCTGCACCGCCGTGTAGCTAGAGGGGAAAGCCGGCGCCGGATAACAGGTCGCTGGGGTGATAGTAGGCCTGTAGGGGCCAGTTATACAGTCTGCGTTGGTGCGGGAGTGAGGCAGGGACTCCTCCGGTGCTGTGATCACGTCCCCTTGGCGTGGCGAGCAGCAGAAGAGTTTGTCAGAAGCGGAGGCTGCGGGTGCCCCCGGTGTAGTCAGGTGACTGCGCAAGTATAACAGTGTAAAGACACCTGGGAGGGCCCGGAGCCGGGGCAGGCAGGCGGCCCGCGGCGTCTGGTGGCTCCGAGGAGGTGGCCAGGAGTGTGTATTCGACAGAAGAGCCGGAAGGCGTATCCTCACGACAAGTCCCGGTCGAGGTGGGGGTCCCCTTTATGCTGCAGAGTCCCGTCCCCTCCGCAGGGTGAGCAGTGAGTCGATGGCGGGCCGGGGGACACGCTGGAGGGTCCAGGGGGTCCCGATGTGATGGAGGGCCTTTGTTGGTATCGAGGTGCCACCAGGCTCGCCGCGGGGCCCCGGGGGTCCGGAGCCTTCGGCGGTGAGGTGGTGAGGGGGCCCCCGCGTTGGTATCTGCGGGCGTACAGCGGCTGGCCGGTAACTAGGTAGGGGGCCGGTCGCACCCCTCCCCCCTTGAGGTAGAGATCAGTACTTGGCAGGAGTAGGGGTAGGGAGGGTTTGTGAGCGGTAGGTCCCTGTGGGACTGAGGCGGTGATGAGGAGTCCCTGTCGTGACGCGTCACCGCCGTTTCCTGAGGGGGTTCGCTGCCGCCGTTATGAGGAGGCCCGCACCGGGCCCGGCATCCGAGCCCCACCGGGCGCCATGTCAGGGTCAGGCAGTCCGATTTGCGGAGCCGTTGGCTGTGTAAGAAGTGTCCAGGTCTCTCCGCTCCCCCGTCCAGGGGGGGAGGTGTCGGGCGATCTCTGGGGGGGCCCCCCCAGGGGTGGCCTGGGGCTGTTGGGGTGGTAGCGTTGGGGACCTCCAGGGGGAGGGGCGGAAAAGGAGCAGACACTCACCGCCCGCCGGAAGCTCCACAGGCGCTAGAGAGTCCGGGCGCTGCGCTGGCGGTACGTCTGGCAATGTCCCTCAGTCCTCGGTGGCCTGGCAGGCACCCGGCCGGGCGGGAGTGCCGGTGGGATGAGGCTCCGGTGTGGTGGCCGCCATCTTGCGCTCCAAGATGCGCCCGCAGGGGTGAGACCAGTGGCGAGTGTACCTCCGGGGATCAGCCGCGTCGTCCAGTCAGGAGCTCCGCCACCCTGGTCCGTGTGTATGGTCCCCGGGTCTCCGATCCGGAAGCGAGGGTGCAACGGTGTAGATCTCCGAAGATCGGAGACGCGGCTGCCATCTTGCGGTTCAGCTCACCGCTCCGATAGAATCAGTGTCCCCCTCTGGTGCCGCACTGGAACCGCGGTTGCGGTTCTCCAGAAGGATGCCTCCGGTGCGTTTGCAGCCGCCGGTAACTTTTTCCGTTGGCTGAGGCTCCCGGCGATCCCTGGAAACGGGCAGGATGCAAGCCCGATCGCGGAACCTCAGCAACACACAGCCGCCATCGTGGCTTGCTAAGCCACGCCCCGCTGCTGTGTGTGTGTTGCGCAAACGCTTTACACATTGCCTCTGGGATAAGTCTGACTGCTCGTGCCAAGCTTCCAAGGGGGTGTGTAGGGGTTATCTTCAGCGTGTAACTCCCTTGCCCTGACTATAGTGGTGGTTTCGGCCTGGCTTAGGCGCAAGCCTTAGCCAACTAGAAAATCCCATTTCTAACAGTAGGACCTTAATTTTTCACCCAAAATGGGTTGCAAAACATTGAGAAAGATTAGAAAGATCATATTAGCCTGGTGTTTATAGACAAATAAAATAATAGTGTACAGAATGCTCAGTTTGTCAATTACATAATTGTTCCCTACCACAAATAGCTCAATTATGTCCTCTGCCTATAATTGAGGAACCATTTTCCTGTGTTGGGATGGACATTATCAGTTTGTTAATACCTTCAAGGAGTGGGATTTGATATGCTGGTATTGTAGTAGATTACACCACTCTTTAACTGGAAGCATTCCCCCTCAGACACCCAAACACCACTTGCATAGCTAAACCAATGATTGAGCTCTTTTCCCAGGAAGGTTTTCAACAAGAGATAGGGGAGGATGTGACCTAACAGCTAAGGCGGTCTCCCTCAAATCTTGAGAACCGGGTTCGAGTCTCTGCAACGATACTCAACATCCTGTCATTCTGAGCAAATCATTTAATTTCCCTGTGCCTAGCAAAAAAATGAATGTGTACGTCTGTGGACTGGGCCCCTAACTATCCTCCCAAAAAAGGGTAAAGACGCGGGCATAGGGCTGGGTTTCGTCTCCAAAGAGGTCCTAGAGGCTTTCCATACATTACAAACTGTTCTCATTTTAAAGCCCATTATTCATAGCCCTGACTTTTCAAAGTCCTTTATCCTGCAAACAGACACTTTGGGTGTTGGTTTGGGCACAGTTTCTCCCAAATAGACACGAGAGGAGAAGATAAACCCATTCTCTGAATGAATCATAAACTATTTCCCCAAGAGAAGAACTATGCAAATGTGGAAAAGGAAGCCTTAGCTATCAAATGGGATGTAGAAGCTATGCAGTATTTCTTGGAGAGCTGTGAGTTTATCCTTTACACAGACCATGCTACTCTTTAGTGGATTTCTCATTATACAGGTAGAAACATTTGCATATTAGGATGGTTCATAGCCCTTCAAACTTTTTGTTTCAAAACTCAACACAATAACGAACTGGGCAATGCAGATTTTTTGTCTCAGCACTCACTGGACATATTTCTTCCAAGGAAGAAAGTGGGGGAGGAGTTAAGTGAAAGAACCCACACCCAAGCTGTCTTCTTACCTGCTTTGGGGCTGCGATGTCCGTTCTCTCGTCATGGCCGGCGGGGAAGGCAGCAAGACCTAGAAGGGAAAGAAGGTCCATTACACGAAGTGAAGGCAGAAACCACTAATACACCGAAATTAACAAAGGACTTAGGGGCATATTACCAACAACTAGCGATATTTATCGCTAAGTGGGCTTAGCGATTTTTTTTCTTATCGCCAAGCATCGCCGGATATTATCGCAGAGATAACGTGCTATTAGCAACGTTTATCTCTAAAGCGATAAAATATCCGGCGATAGCGGCGAAATGCGTGAATATCGCTGAGAATACAGCGATATTCACGCAATAACGCCAATAGGGTCTTAGCCATAATATCCACCTCCCATTGGATATAATGGCTAAGAACTGGTCTGAGCAGGCTTTAGCTTTTGGAGATATTCGCGCTTAGCGCAATTATTTCCATCGCCACGCCTGCGTTGATAATAGGCGATAGCGATGTTAACGACTGTTTTCAGTCGCTAACAGGTTGGGTACGCCCACTTTGCATGTCATTAACGATAAATATCGCTGGCATGCAAAGCGGGCCCCAAACCGTTCGCTATCGCCTCAAAGCTGTCGCTAACATCAGTTAGCGACAGCTTGCTAATAGGGCGATATAATTATCGCCGCTTAGCGGCTAAAAACGGCAGCTAAAGCGGCGATAATCTAATATCGCCAGGCTTGGTAATATGCCCCTCATATCGCAGGAAATGAGCGGCGGAAAGTATGGCCTCTTAAGAACATTCAATTGGACTGATGAGGTAGAGAAAGTGAGGAGGAGCAGGAAGAATGAGAAGGAAAAAAACACCTACAGCGCTAGGGGAGAGAGAGGAAAAGAAAAATGCCGTTGCATACAGTCCCCAGGAGGACGATGAAGGAAAAGGTTACAGGTGCACTAGTGGTAGTAGAGTAGTGGTTTGACCCCACCTGGGGAATACCACCAGAGATGCTGCAACAGCCCGTCACAGCTCAGGAGGGCTGTGGCTAGTGTGGTGAGTGTGGCAGCTGGGTGGGGAATTTAAAAGCCTAAACAGAAAAGGGGAAAAGCACTAGAGAGCCCAGCTATAGGAAAAAATGATCCACCAAATGGAAAGATGATAAAGAAGCCTCGTTTTCACCTCAGAAACATAGGTGACACAAAATGAGGTATTTTTAATTTCCTTTTTTCAGTATTCCTTTTATTTACGCATACACGTTTCTTCCTTTATTTATTCATATATATTATCTTACTTACCTGAACAATTAAAATATGAGCTGGGCTATCTCGTCGTCCTTATAAGAGGAGAGAAACATAGAAAAAGTAAGACTTACACACACCTCCGGTGATCTGGTGTTATAGAAATAGTTCGAGAGAAAGGACATTGCCATTCTCACTGTACTCTTCATATTTTTTCTGAGGGCTCTGGCAGTTATCCAACACCGCAGAATGCTGTAAAAGATGGACATACGAAAAGAAGTTTATCCTACACCTGTCAAGACAGGAAATGATGCCACCCGGGGCCCACCCGGAATTGGACTATCTTGTTCAAGTTTTGACTGCCTTTTAATTATCATATAAATACTCAATTAAAAGGCAAAAATCACCATAATGCAAAGCCTCCAAAACCATAGTTGCGCCCATCCCTTCCACAAACTGATTTCAAAGCTGCTATAGTGTCTTGCACAAAGGGCTTTGAGCAGTGTACCCGTCAATGGTACCTGTTTTTGATATGACTTATATCGTCATAGATATAAACCCTGGTTCCGGTTCCTCCTTTTACTTTCATGTCATCTACCTATCTGCCCTTCATTCAAACAGCATGTGGATAATTCTTGGATGTGACAGTGGGATCTGCCCTAGTCTCACCAGGACCTTTTACTATTACTATTCCCTCTGCAAACTAAGCTTATGTAGGTAAAGTGTTAGACTTCAGAGGGATTACATATGGCAATCCAACTCAATCAATTTGGAGAAAATATTTAAATACCTAACAATAGAAACTCACGAAAGCGTATGTTGTATGAAAAATTCATATTATATAAATACAAATAAATATAGAATAAGTTTAAAAAAAACTTTAGAGGAATGTAATTGAAGTGCAATTCACTTCCCCACAATGCAAAAAAATACAAACACTGAAAGAAATACAATAATAAAAAACAATATTTGAAATAAAATATTATATAAACATATAACATTATAAATAATATACATGTTAAGGATATTATTATTAAAACATGTAGTGATAAATCAATACATAATTCCAATACAACTATAGTTTACATAATAAATAAACAATTAAAGAGTGCATGATTATCAATGCAAAATTAATTATGAATAATGAACAATTTAACAAAATAATATAATTTCAATAACTTTCCACCCTATTCCCTTCCAAACCAACAACCCTCTACTGAAATATATGAAAGCAATACAACTGAAATTAAAATTAAACTTTACAAACTAAACTTATTTAAAGAAATAAAAAATATACTAATGTATGTAATAATTAATCATACATGTAATTTACTGCAATAAATCAACACACACGAAGATTAAATTAATTATGATGTAATTAATGTCCCATCTCCTATTCACATACAAAACTAACAACCTTCTACTTAAATATAAAGTGCTTAAAAAATAAAAGCATTAAGATGTACATTGACATTAACAAATTAAACTTAAATATATGGAATAACAATCAAATTATTTGCATGAGTAATAATCAATTAGATATTTAATTTAAAATAAAAATGTAATTAATATTAAAAAGAATTCTAATTTTGTTCACTTCCAACCTTATTCCTGACAAATGCAACAATCTGCTACTTCATTATAAATTACGAATTAAATAAAAAATAAACTACATATTTAAAATTACAAAATGTATTTTAAAAAATAAATAACAAGTATACTTACAATACGAACTCCTAAAATAAATACACTAACATATATTTAATCACTGAAAGCGATATTTATTGGAACCAAAACAAAGTAGCAATATTAAACCATGATATCCTTGAAAATTGTTTTATATTCCAAAAAACGGTATTCCCTACCTTATATATTCTGCTCCACGATATTGTAGTACTGATGATATTTTGACCAGATAATCATGTCACTCGTTAATTTTATTTTGATATTTGTTGTAGTTACCCCAAGGGAGAATGTAAAACATTTTTTTTTAAATGTACGCTTCTTTTAGTTGTTAGTAGGGTTCCCTCAAAAATTAAGTGAAGAACTTCATTTTGGGCGCCCCGAGTTTTTGTTCTTTTGTTCTGTCCCTGCAAATCGCATTTCAGCCACATTTCAAGGCTCCGCTGGCAGCAGAATGCCGCATGTATCACGTTCAAGATCCAGATAATTGTCCACAAACCTGTCCTTACAAAATCCCTTGCCACCCTAAACAGCCGTTTGTTCTTTATTGTATGGTCAAGCTTCCCTGATCCGTAAGTGAAGATCTCCTCACAGCACTCAAACGCATTAAAAAAGGCGAGTTCTTTTCAACTGTTACAAACTCACTTTTTGCATGCTTGGCCCCGTGATCTATGGCATATGAATCAACTGGAATCTTCCTGGAGGGCCTGTATGGCATCCCATTTTATGGAACTATGCTTAGCAGTTCAATGTTGTTTATACATCCTACTTTGATCTGATGTAATTTGATTTGATTTGGTATCATGACCTCTGCAATGGCTGCATCGTTCTGAACATGGTTATCTACTTGTGTTCTATACAAAGGCTATCTTTATAATTTCTCGATTTTTCATGACTGTAGCTATGGTTATGCAGCTGTCTGCGAGTAAGTCCCTTGCACACCGCATAGGATATATAAATTAGAATTAGCAACAAAGTAACATTGATGCCCCACTTGCTTTTAAAACATAAGCTGTGATTTAATTTGTATGTTTTGTTGCCACCCTTAATTATAGGACACGCCGCCAAACATAAGTGCAATCAAAAAAAAATGTCAGCATGTATGTAAATCATGTCTCAAAAAGCAGTAGTAATGTAGATTGCATTCAGGAAATACCCTTGCGGCAGTTATGAGTTATAACATATATTATGGATAAGCTTGGTTGCAGTGCATAAACATTTTTGGGCAGAATTATCAAAATGTGATGCAGTGCAGGAAGACAGCTTGCTTCAAATGGGAGGGGCAGGAATGCGCTAGATCTACCAAGAAATGGTGCATTCCTGCTCTCTCTCTGAGCTGGCGCACTGTGTCGAGCCTAGCGCTAACAGGGACCCACTGGTGTAATTGTGCACCGGGTACATGCATTCCGAGTAGGATTGTTTTTGAGCTGGAAGGGACACCTTCCTGCACAAAAACATTCCTTAGAGGCGCTTTCTTCTTTGCTGCACTCTTCAAAAAAGGAAAACGTGAGGAGAAATAAAGATATTTCTTCTTGATGCGGCTGTATTGCGAAGGTGTAGCATTTTGACACATTCCCAGGTTTACCTGTCTTGGTAAATCCAGTAATGTGCCAAAATACATGGTTCGATGCATGGGAACAACCACTCTCCACTTAGGTAATCCCTTCCTGGTGCAGAGTAATGCAAGGCAGTGACTTGCGCTGCCTTGTGTACTCCACATTAACCAAGGAACTCAGGGCCAGGCAAGGTGGCCTTGTGTGCCTTGAAAAATGTGACTTAAGGATTGCATTGCCTTTGCATCACCCTGCGTGATGCCAGAGCAACACAATCCTATGATAAATATGCTTGAATATAACATTGGAATGTGGAGCACTCCATTGCAGACAATAGAGCGCTCCGTGCTTCTACGGGCTGGTAAAAGCCCACAGAACAACATGCCAATGTTGTTTAAACAAAGGCCTCACGGAACTCGAGGGGATTTCGATCCCCTCGGGCTCCGAGAGGCCTTTGTAGAACATTCTGCCCTCTAGTGGCAGAATGTACTAATAGCCTTATACCCCTTTGTAGCTGGCTATACCGGCAATTAAAGTCCTGCTTCCTTGTTTAAGGCCCTCGCCTTCAGCTCGGGTTTTTAACGCTGGAATGGCCATTAATAGACGGCATAGCCCGCTACGGCGGGCTATAAGGATATAATAGTTATCTGCAGTACCTTCCTCTTTTAGAGAACATATCAGGGAGACTCAATGGAATTATGATCGGCTGCAGCACTGGTACATGTCCTGGTTGAGAGGAGATTTTCTTTAAAGCTCGGGGAGCTGAAATATGACAGTCATGTGGAAATGGAAGGATGGATTTAGGTGCTCATAGCCGGGTTGAGGTTTCATATATGTGGCTTGTCAATGCATGGAGTTGTGCAATATTTTTGGTACCCATGTGCCAAAACTCATCTCTTTGTTAAAAATGTGGGGGTGGAAAACATAGGAACTTTATTAGGAATTGTTAGATCTCATTACCAATATCTGACATGTTTACTCTTGAAATATCCTGTTTGACCTACTCATGAAAAGAATCTGCCTGCAGCTAAAGAGTAAAGAAGCATTCTGATTGAGTGAATTTCCTTATTTTTAAATGAAAAATACCATTATTTGTAAAGCGCACAGCTACCTCCGAAGTGGTGTCCCAGTGCTGGGGGCCCTCAGGAAGATTAAGCGAGCTATTGCCCAGAGTCACATGGTGCTGGGCTGACCTGCCACCGGTGATCAAACCGTGAGCCCCAGGTTCCAGTGTCAGTCGCCCTGGCCGCTGCACGACTCCTCTTAATCTTGTTTAATATAAAAGTGCAAATTTCTATCCTAAATAACGCACATAATAAATGCAGAATTTGTAGTAGGTAACTATATTTAGGCATTGTAATCACACAAATGAAGCGACATAATGTGCTGGCCTAAGTTAGCCTGACTACTGATGCCATAGTAAATGTTGACTTTACATGTTTAGGTTAAATGACTGTTTTTGCATTAAACTTTGGTCTTGCACGCGCTGTTTTTCTCTTCCACTGCACATGCTGTAACTTTCCAGCAGCCTTCTGTTAGTCAGTGAATACACACTTGTTATGCATTAGACAACAGATAGTGAGGTTCTCACCAAGAGGAGAGGAGATGGCAGGAAACGTGACGCGTAAGAAGAACTGTCCGAACCACAAAATGTGCCCAGTGTTTCGTTTCAAGGACTTGATTCTGTTCTCCATTGTGAACAAGTGAGGCACTTGGGAGTTTACCTGCTCCCATAGGTTACTGAAGATTGATTATTGTGTATGGGGAATGCAATATTTGTTATAAATACACTTTGGCAGAATAATATTACTGTGTGTTCCTTAGTTTATTTTGAACAGACCTGCATAGAAGAAACTTCATCTGAACCCCAACCCTGTATCGGAGCGTAGCTATGCCTGTTGAAGTATAGCTGAGAATACTTTCCAGCTGAAGGGTTCACGCCTAAGCATTTTCATTCTCTCATCAGAACTCTTCATATATTTTTATTATTATGGTAAAGCTTTAAAGGAAGCACCTATATGGCGCAAAACAGGTGGAGGACGGCAGCGAGACTGCCGAGATGCGTCCCTGTGGTTTTTTGTGTGTGGAATGTAACCATGCAATAAACGGAATAATACCTATGATCACGAGTGCCGGCTCTTCAATCATAGAAGATTGGTGAATTGTTTGTTCCATATTTTTAGCGCTTGCGGTAGCGCTACTTCTTGTGCACCACCAGCGATCAGGCAGCACGCCAGTTTAAAAAACGAATTTTTTGATTCTGGATATATATATATTTTTTTTATCCCCTTGCATGCATTCTTCGGCCAACGGCCGTCGCGAGCATTACCTCGGTAGTGCTGCGCACGTCCGTTGGCTGACGCGGCCCCGTCCGCGCGATCCAACGCCCGCACCGCGGCGGAATTGCCGCCGCGGTAAACGGGATATATATGGGACCGTAGGGCCCCTTCCCCTTTTAAAATAATTAAGGACATGTGGTTTGGGTCTGTAGGGCCAAATGAGGCTTGGGAAAGGGCCACGCATTCTAGCCACATCCTGTGATCTTTGGCCTGCGCCAATAGAATCAGGGCTGCATCTATCTATCTGTCTGTCTGTCTGTCTGTCTGTCTGTCTGTCTGTCTATCTATCTATCTATCTATCTATCTATCTATCTATCTATTTAGCTATCTAGATATTCACTTAAAGATACCAAAGGTTACAGGGATGTTATAGTTAAGAAATAGAGATTGAAAAAACATAGAAATTCACTGAAAAAATACAAAGGTTACACGTACATTATAGTTAGGAAATAAAATGTTAAAAACCTTAGAAATTCACTAAAAAACAGAGGTTACATGGACATTTTAGTTAGGCTCAGATTTCACTCATGTAAAACCAGTGACATTCTGTAGTTATAGTAACCTGAGCTAACCATAACTTACGCCTCTGCAATGTACTGCTTATGACCTCACATATTACATCACTCATGACATGGTCAGTGATATCAATGATGACATGTGAAATGACATCTGTGATGACATCATTCACAGAAGCACTCACTCACCTACTCACACAACCATACATCCTCTTGTATACCCACTCAAATACCTATTCACAGACCCATACCAGTACTCCCAAACCCACTCACTCCTCCATAGAGCCACTCACACACCCACTCACTCACTTGTACAGTTACTCACACACAATTTCACTCATCCATACACCTGCTCATATAACCAGTCACTCATCCATACAGCAACTCACAGAGCTACACATTCATCCATACAGGTATTCACACACCAACTTATTCACCCTCACAATCACTTACACACCCACTCATTCACATATACAGCATCTCAACACAGCTACCTACTCACCCATGCAAGTGCTCACACACATACACAGTCACTTACATTCCCATTCTCACGTCCACACAAGCACTCACACATGCACTCACTCACCCATTCAACGATTCGCTCACACTCACTCTCCAGAACATGTACTCACACGCCGACTCACCTAATCAAACACCCACTCAAACTACCACTCACCCATAAAGCTAATCACGCACCCAGTCACTCACTAATACAGGCATTAAGACACCCACTCACTCTTGCATGCATTCACTACACACCCAGTTTCCCACCCATAAAGCCACACACACCACTACTCACTCACCCATACAGCCACTAACACAACCCCTCACTCACCAATACAGTCACTCACTCATCATCTCACTCACCTACACAGCTACTCACACATCCACTTAAACACCCATGCAGCATCTCACACACCCGTACGCACAAGGATACATACAGTCACATAGCCACTCACATGACTTTCGGGGATAGCCTCCAGCACCAAACGCTTCACTGTCGTGCCTTTGACCCGCTCACATTGGTGGTAATTACAATGCTTTTCTCCACTGCCGCAAAGACACATGCCGCTCCTCTCCAGCTAGAGCACTCTGTGCTAGGGAGGTTTTGCTGGATGAGGGTATGCCTTCCATTTTGAGCTACCGCCCCCTTTCCTGACATGAGGGCTCTCTCACAAAATGGCACCAGCATTGAAACTGATGAGGACTAAAAACACAGTTTCAATGAAAGAAAAGAAGGCTTTCCCACGCAATCTGAAAGCTGGAGCCTCTAAGTATGTAATGGAGCAGTCATCTTGCAATGGTTCGAGTAGTATACAAGCCAAACCTCCTCGAATGAATGAATGAATGAATAAATGAATGAATGAAATAAGTTTTGTATTGCGCGAAACTTTGCCCAGAGGCATCAAGGCGCATAGGATGGAAAGGCTGGAAGCAGTGCAAAAGTCAAAGTCCTCCACTGCCCTATCAAAATAATACAGGTCGGAACTACATTTCCCTTATCCCATCACACCTGCCAAATCAGTTTGCTAACATTTTCCTCAATTTCCTGATTCCCTGGATGCCTGTGGTTAATAACTAACCTAACTTACCATATTCTGCCCAACATTCCCTGACCAACCTTTGATGCCCTACTACTCACCGCCACTGCACTGAACCCATGATCAAGCTCAGATGCATTACCACACAACACTGCTGCGCAGCACCTCCCTTGCACGGCCTTCCCTCCAGAATACCCATGGTCCGAACTCCTTCTCCATCACCCTCTCCCCCAACTTTTCTACCACAGTAGCCAAACATTTAGCCCACAAACTGATTAAGAAACACCCTGAAGTACTCATAGCAGAGTTCTACCGCACTGCTTCAAAAGGTGCAAAGATAACAGACCTCATCTTCTTCATGACCCCTCCTTGGAAATGGACCGCAACCATAGAAAAATACATTGAACCTATTGAAACCATTAACAATCTGCATGGCTGCAAATTAAAAAACTCTAACTCACCCATGTTCAAAGGCATGGCCACTACAACCAACTACAAAAAAGGGACCATGATGGTACAAGTTAATGATGCCAACCTATGCACTTTAAATCGATATTCCCCATGTTAAAAAATACCATATCAAGGTCGCAAATCTCTTCCCCTCTAGCCAATCTTCCCCACAGAACACAAAACAAAATAAAAAACTCCCAAGTCACAACACAAACTCCACTCTCTCCCTTACCACTCACCCTCTCCTCACTGAAACACTCATGAGTCACACCACAGACTCAACTCACTCCCTCACAATGTACCGTACCCCTACCCCAGTCGGGATAGAACCCAATATAACGGGGAGGTCACTGATCCGCATGACTATCCCTAATGGGCAAAATATAGTGGACCCACCTGCCAACACATGTACTAGATTATATCACAACACCATCTTTGGTCATATCACCTCCATCAGTCCCAACACTAACCCTTAAACTCTTCCATCATCCATCCCCTCACAGTCCTCACTTCCTTCCCCTCCCTCCCAGACCTCTCAGGGTGTCAACAAAGCTTCCCATGATCCCAAAGCCCACTGCCTACCCTTTGTGCACATCAATGCAATGAGGACAATCATCCCATAGGCATTGACACAACTCACACACTAGTCCCACCATCATTACAAAGAACTAAGGGACACCTCCCACACTGACTCCCTGACTCCAGCTCACACTGGCAAGCACTCAAAGACTCTGATCAACCCCACCCCTACAACATAAATTGACTCCCTGATCCAATGACTCAGATTAGAGACAGACTCTCCCCACACCACAAGGAACGACCCACCCAGACTCTCTCCACACAATAGCCAATGCTCATGCCCAAACTAAGTGAGTAACTAACGTGCATAGAGAACCAACTAGAAAAACTACTACAGGGTATCAACATCATCACAAAAAACCTAAACATAGGTGTAATTCCCACCCAGTACCCTAACCCCACCACCTGAAACAGCACACAACTCCTAAGATGAGCAAAGACATGACCGGGCAGCTAGACCACAACAAATCCCAACAACAAAGCTCTGAGGCCTAAAAGAACAACCCCCATGATGTCACTGAGCAAGGCCCTGGAGTTAGCCAAATCCTACAGTCCAACATATAATAGGCACAACCCCTCATCAAAAATCCAGGTTATAACGGGACTAGGAAGAACCTCACACAATAGGGGAGAGTGGTTGGCCTAACGGCTAAGGCGCTCGACGTCGGACCTGGGGATCTGGGTTCGAGTCTCGGTAACAACGCCAAAAACCCCCTGTGATTCTGGGCAAATCACTTAATCTCCCCGTGACTAAAAAAATTAAAGTGTATCCTCATGTAACGTAACTAGGTGCTATGTAAACCGCTCTGATAACTGATTCGGTTCGGTTCTAGTTTGCGCTATATAAAACTCTGCAAAAAAAAAAAAACGTCAACGGATAGACCACCAGCACACCTCGTCAATATCCCCCTGACTTCCTCCCCCTAGATCTGACTAACCTCAGAGAGACTACATGCCTGCTCACAAATGACAGATCGGCTTCCAGACATGCAACAGAACTAGCAGAAACAATCTTAAATCACAAAATTGTTATCACATTAGTTACAAAAACATGGCTAAATGGTTCCACCTGCGCGATCATAGACATGCTAGTTCCACTGGGATTCTATATCATTAGGAAAGACAGGAAGGACCACAACGGTGGAGACATTACCATTATCCATAAAAACATCACTGTGAACAAAACAGACACCTTTTCGCTTTTCCTACAACACATTTGAATATTTTAGCTCTATCAAAGAGATGAAAGGCAATATAACATTGAGGTATCACCTTCTCTACCACCCACCACGTAATGCACTATCCTCTGGCAAACACCCAGCAGATTTGATTGCACATTGCTCACTCCCACATTCCCACAACATCAACCTAGGTGACCTCAGCCTTTACTGGAACGATAAAACCAACATCCCAATCCAATCCCCCAATGACCTATTACTCAGCAACAACCTGTCCGAGCGTTGTAACGGTTGTACCCAATTTAAAGGCACAACCCTAGACACCATCATAGCTCAGGAAGATATACTTACCAACACAACATGCTCCCTGTTGGCTAGTCAGATCATCACATCATCTTATTTTACATCAACAAGGTATCTCCCCTCTCAACTCGTACGCAAAAAACCCTTCAATAGAAGAGAAACATTAGGCGAGTTCCTCTACAAGACCTTGAAGAAACAATGCTGTCTCGACTACTCACCTCATCAGAGCACCTCTCAACAACTAAACTCACCACCCACTAGAACTCAACAATCTCCTCCATCCTAGATCATGTAGCACCTCTGAAACTGAAAGAGGTGAGAAACACTCTCCCTTGAGATCCTGGTTCAACAAAGACCTCAACACTGAAAGAAGACAGTGCAGAGCAGCCGAAAGCCTCTTGCAAACAAATTCATCCACAGATCACCTAGGAGCAGCTCAAGAGGGAACACAGACCTACAAAAAATACATAACAAACGAAAAAGCCTCCTTCTTCTAGACAGCAGCTGATTCGAGAGTCGAACTAGTTTTGAAAATCTAAAGGGGATTTGTGAACTGACGTCAAAGTTATTGGCACATCAACAAAAATCTCTTTCTATGGAAACTACATTGCAACTATATATATATATATATATATATATATATATATATATATATATATATATATATATATATATATATTTATATATATATAAAACCAAAAACGCCCAGAAGCTTGAGGCCGCACAGCACTGCAAGTGAGTAACAACTCTACTTAAACCAAGCAGGCAGCTTAACATCCCTTTGAAGTCCATGGCCTGACGCGTTTCGATGCCACTGCCGAAACACTGAAACAGACTCACAGGCGTCTTCACAACATTACGTGCACTACCGGTTTGGTGTTCAAACACAAACTTGTGCCATTGAAGAAGGGAACTGGTGTTCCCGAAATGTGTCTGGCTGGAGGAGTGAAGATTGACACACGGACTATGCCACTTGTCTCCATGTTAGCTGTCACCATTAAAGAAATCGAGAATTTTACGTTGCTGTTGGCTATTTCTCTATAGGGCTTACCTTTGATGTTGGATGTTAGTGGCTGTGGCCCAGCCACGAGGAACAGCCCACCGCATGGAAGCAGACCCGTGATGGAACTATCAAAGTTTCATCCGTACGACGGGAGCAGCGTTCGAGATGCCTGCTTGAAATCACAGCAGACAAGTTAACATGCTGCCGCATCACCCGACTTGGGTTTAATTTCAATAATAAGTTTGCCGACTGAAACGGACTCACAGGAGTCTTCACAGCATTACGTGCACTACCGGGACCAGAAGGCTATGTTAGTGGCCCCGCCCCCTGAGCCATCTAGGGAAACAAAAGTGCAGTAAGGACTGTTAAGACTGTTCAAACACAAACTTGTGCCATTGAAGAAGGGAACTGGTGTTCCAGAAATGCGTCTGGCTGGGGGAGTGAAGATTGATGCATGGACTATGCCACTTGTCTGCATGTTAGCTGTCACCATTAAAGAAATCGAGAATTTTACGTTGCTGGGGCATACCTTTGATGTTGGATATATACATATATATATATGTATATATATATATATATATATATATATATATATATATATATATATATATACACCACAAAAGTGCTCCGATAAATGAGCCACAGATCCTGCAGGGTGGGTCAGTGTAGCGGGACCGGAGCCACCCGCAAATATATCCACACAACGGAAAAGTCTCTGCATATGGCTGCCTGCGTGAATTACACTGCATTTAGGCCTTCTCCCAGAGTTCAATTGCACACAGGTGAGTTTTTTTTTCAAAGTAAACAGCAGCATGGTGAACTTTATCGATACTCACATTCACACAGTTGCTGCTTTAATGTCTAAAATGAAAACAGTGTGCAGTTGAAAGTTCGTTTTTAAACCTGTTAAAAATGCAACTATTTTCCTCGCATTTCATTTTCAACACACCTTCCATCTGCCAGTGGAAAAATCCGTCTCGCTTCCCTTGCCTCTGCACTCTGGGAGAAGGCCTAAATGCAGTGTAATTCACGCAGGCAGCCATATGCAGAGACTTTTCCACCCGTGATCAAGCCTCGCAGGAGGAGAAACGCGTTGGGTGCTCTTTACCTGTTCATCTTCTCGCAAAGAAATTAAAAGCATTTTCTCAACCCCCATCAGAGGTCGGTGTGCTTTTCTGGAAGTAAGGAAGGCGTTGTGTGGATATATATATATATATATATATATATATATATATATATATATTACCTACTGGCGGTCGCCAGTAGGTATATATAGTTAGGATTTTTTCTCTATGTGTTTTTTGAAAATTCTATGTCTAATAACTTTGGCGTTTGTGGACGGAATTGGCTGAAATTTTCAGGAAAATGGCACATTTTGTTTCTGAGCAGCCCCTGAAAATTTGGGGGGGGTTCGTCAAGGGGGGGCCGAGAAAAAAGGGGGGTCCCAAAACGTGTTTTTAACATTGAGTTTTCCATAGGGCGGTTGGCCTCACTTTTAGCCCGAACGGCTGAATGGATTTGCACGAAACTTGGCAAAATTGTAGGGACTGGTAGCCCGATGTGCCTTTTGTAGGTCTCAATATATGTGCTTCAGTGGATTTTGAGAAATTAAGGTTCAAAAAAAGATATATATCTGTAACCGCGGACTGGGCAGCGCTCCGCTACGCGTACTTTTCGCGCAACGGAGCTTTGTGAAGCGAAGCTGATTGGTTCTCCGGCGTCTGTCAACATTCCAAACAGTCCGTAGCGGCCGCCATCTTGTCTCTCGGTAGGATCGAGAGACAAGAGGAGGCGAAAGCGAAGGGGCAAATGACCATAAGGGGGAATAGTAGATCCTCGCTGACCCCCTAGGTTTGATGTGGAGGTTTTAAAAGGGCCCCGCGGGGCAAAAAAAAATAATAATAATAATAATCGAACGGCTGAATGGATTTGCACGAAACTTGGTAAAATATTAGGGACTGGTAGCCCGATGTGCCTTTGCTAGGTCTCAATATATGTGCTCCAGTGGATTTTGAGAAATTAACGTTCAAAAAAAGATATATATCTGTAACAGCGCTCCGCTTCGCGTACTTTTCGCGTTACGGAGCTTTGCGAAGCTGATTGGTTCTCCGGCGTCTGTCAACATTCCAAACAGTCCGTAGCGGCCGCCATCTTGTCTCTCGGTAGGATTGAGAGACAAGAGGAGGCCAAAGCGAAGGGGGAAATGACCATAAGGGGGCATAGTAGATCCTTCCTGACCTCTTAGGTTTGATGTACCATTTTGCCAAGTTTGGTGTAATTCCGTTCAGCCATTCAGGCTGTAGACGTATGTAAATGTCCTATGGAAAATTGCATGGGGAAAACACATTTGAAAGTGTTGAAATTTAGAACCAATTAAAATGTTACTTTGGTTTTGTATTTGTGTGTGATGAAAGTTAATTGGTTATGTATATATGTCAAATGAGAGGAAACCACAGCCATTTTGTGATACTACTGTCTGAGGTACATTTGTGAGGAATTTTTGGTGGTGAATTTCTGGTGTTTGATTTACACAGTACTAACACTTTTCCTACTTTTGAAAAGGTGAGTTGTTAATTTGTAAGGGGAACTATGTTGTACACTTGAAGATAATTTGAAAAATGTTTTCTGTTATTTATTTGCAGTCCTTCTGTTATACTAAATACTTGATAAAGTTAGTTTTATATTATGTATTACTAAAAACGATAAATGAAAGTGATTATTTTTTTCTGCAATTTACAGCAAGCAATTTCAAAATAAAATGGCTCACAATGAAGAGACCGTGGCAATTTCTTTTGAATCGTCCACTACATTGATTGAAATTGAGAGCACCAATAATGAAACATTGTCACAAGGAGGACATGACTTGTATGATTCCATTAGATTGATTGAAATGGACAGCACCAAGAATGAAATATTGTCACAAGGAGATGACTTGAATGATTCCACTACGTTGATTGAAATTGAGAGCAGCAATAATGAAATATTGTCACAAGGAGGAGATGACTTGTATGATTCCATTAGATTGATTGAAATAGACAGCACCAATAATGAAATATTGTCAGAAGGAGGAGATGACTTGAATGATTCCACTACATTGATTGAAATTGAGAGCACCAATAATGAAATATTGTCACGAGGAGATGACTTGAATGATTCCACTACATTGATTGAAATTGACAGCACCAATAATGAAATATTGTCAGAAGGAGGAGATGACTTGAATGATTTTTTTGATCAATCTCTTGATGGCGAATTTATCGAGTGTTTGGAGACCATAGAGTTACAAGAATCATTATTGGAGACTTTTCATGAGGACATTGCTGATGAGGACATGTTACTAGTTCTTTCAAATTTAGAAAATTCAGAAGAATAAATTTATATTTAGAAATCAAAAATTGTTTGAGACATTATTCATTTTTATTTTTAATTTATGAGGTTGTAGCGAAGTGATTGTAGTATAAAATGAGACTTATAGTATAGAGTGCAACATTTTTATGTTACATGGTAAGTTTACTCATATTTACTTCCCTTCTGCCACTATATTATCTCCAATGTGTATTTGACATCTCTTCTTCATCTCCGGCCTCCTTTCTCTCACTGTGTGTCTTCGATGCATCTTATCGCTGCTATTTTGTGTAATTACAGAAGAGAGTAAAATAAAATAGTTCGGAACGTGAAAAGGGGGCAAAGTAGAGTACTCCTCACCCCCTAGGCCTTTTTAGGCGGTCCCAAAAGGATCAGTTTCTGCTTTCCTGAGAGATTATGGTATGAGTTCCATATACCACAATAACTTGCATTACAACATGCAAGATATCTATCTCCTATTACCAACTTTTGGAGATATTCGCGCTAAGCGCGAATATCTCCAAAAAGTAACACCTGCCCTGAGCAGTTCTTAGCCATGTTATCCAATGGGAGGTGGATAACATGGCTAAGAGCATTAGCTCGGTAATGTATGAATATCGCTGAGTTTTTAGCGATATTCATGCATTGCGGCCGTTTATTATCGCATTTGTGATAAACCTTGATAATAGCAAGGTTTATCTTCGATAATTTCTGATGATGCTTAGCGGTAAAAAATTCGTTGGTAAGCATCGTTAGCGATAAATATCGCTTAACTTTGGTAATATGCCCCAACGTCTGTTAACGTTCGATTCGAAGGAAATGAGGAAGTGTTGAAAAACATTGTCTGCGCCATCTTGCCTTTTTTGAAATGCCACACTTTTGTCGTGCACGGCAGCCATTTTAGATGTCTTGACCAGACCCACTCTCTGCACGCTGTCGATTCGTAGCATGGCTCCTCACCCTCGCAAGCATCTTCCCCAGGCACTGGTCACCCCCGCTCTCTGTCTTATGCATGGGCAATAAACCTCCCCCCCATCTGCGCTGCTCTTCCCTGAGAATCACACTGTGCCCGCCCGACACCTCCCTTTCGCCCTATTCACTACCGCACCCTCTGACACTCCTCTTCCTCTGTGTCCGATTGTCCAGGCTATCAGCTAGCCCTGCAGATGTAGTTTATGGCCCCAGCTGTAAAGAATCACCCCTCTTCAAAGGAGTTATAGTAGATGAAGGCCCACACCCGATGAGATCCGTCACACCACACGTGTTCCTACTATCTGAAAACCATCCTGTATTGTGATTGGGGAGGGGACCGACCCTGAAGCGGAAGATTCCAGGAATCACTCTTTGTACATCAAAGTTTTTACAATTATGTGTCACATTAAAAATATATAGCACTCCAACAAAGTAGTAGGAATATAAAACTTTAATAACATATAAATATATACAACAAAACAAAAACAGTAAAAACATTTAAACAACGAAGAGACCGTGGCAATTTCTTTTGAATTATCCAATAGATTTATTGAAATTGACAGCACCAATAATGAAATATTCTTGTCAGTAGCGGTCTGTTGTGCGAATAGTTCCAAGGCAGCAGAACGCGCTGAAATCTAGATGGCACGAAAGTGATGTCTAGCAAGTTGCCGCCCAGCAAATAACGGCGTGGGGCGCCGCGGGGGTGAGTGAGTCCAGTAGGCACCACAGCTATTCTTACCGGCATTGCAGAATTACTGCTGGGGACAATGCCTGTGCTGTAGCAGGGTCACAGCAGAAACAAAAAGGATTCTGTTGAAGATGTTGTTGGTTTTCAATTTGAAAACAGTTCTGGTGTCAACTGCTATGTTATTGTAGTGGTTAATGTTTTGTTTTCTCTAGAAAATGTAAAAGAGGGGGAGGCAGTCCAAAGTTCCGTTAAAAGGGCAAAGGAAAGGATCGGTGGTTTGAACTATCAGTCAAAAAGGGGAGGGGGTGCAACAATTTTTCCTACCGGGTCACACTGTGCTTTCACCGGAAGTGAGGTCTGCAGGATTCTAGTAATTCAAAGTGAGGCTGGCGCCGACGTCCCGCGGATACAGTTTCGTCACTCCACGGGTGATCATGGCAGTCATTCCCCATCGGGGGTCGGAGACTCCCGCGGCTCCTCTAGAATCTTCAAGGTCGTGGAGGACTACGGTGGTGGAGTCAACCAGTGACCGGGCCATTTCTTTATGCTGGGCCCGCTCTTGCCAGGTCGACCGCCATTTTGAGAGTTCGGTAGCTACTGGCGATCGCGGGGTCAAATGAGCGGACGGGCTCCACCCTGCCGGGCGAGACGTTGCAGCATGGCCACAGTGGAAGAACCCTTTTCCGGGCGCCTGGAGCGCTGAGGGTGCAGCTGGGAAGCCTCCACCTGGGGAGGCGGGAGAGGCCTGTTCGCACCGTCTCTCCCTCCCAGTGCACCCCACGGCGTCTCGCTTGAGATTTGTTATGGCCGGACCAGGCGATGAGGACGAGGGGGGGGGGGGTCGGAGGCATGTGCAAGACATCCCCCTCCAGTGTTGTCGCAGCCATTATAAAAGAAAGAAGTGTCCCGTCCGTCTTCGGGCCGGGCTTCCGGTAGATGTCGGCCGAACGCCCCTGGCTCTGGCCCCATGAACGGGTTTCTTGGTTTATTGGCTGCAGCCGGATCCCGTCGGCCTCGGCCCCCCGACCGTTGGTGGCCGGACCGGAAGAGCATGTGGCGGGACTACCTGCAACTCTCAAGGGCCACCGCGGCCGGACTGGGAGAGAGAGGGGAGGGTCGAGGAGACATTCCCCCCCCCCTGCAACTGTTCAGCGTTGTAAAGGCAATCCCCTGGCCGGGTCCCGCTGGTCTCGGCCTCTCCTCCGGCTACACCCTACGTTAGGATCTCCTGGCCGAGGCGTGGCAGCAGGACCTGCCTTATATGGGCTGCTCCCGGCTGGGCGTAGCCGGAACCCTGCCCCACCTTGGAAGTTTCCAGAGTGGGGGCGGATGTTCTACTGACTTGCATTTTCCCTAGTCTATCGATTTTTTTGGCGTGGCAGGCGGTGGGACAGCGAGGGGTGATTTGGTTTCTCTTACTGTTTTTCTGGTCTCTCACCACTGGCATATTTCGAACGTTTTCTTGTTTCTAGGACATTAATAGGTTTTATCATTACGTTATGTTATCGTTTCTTTGTTCGTTGTTTAATAAAAGTTCATGTTCATCAGTGGCCTACTGATTTTCGATTTCCTATTCTTTTCTTTCCAGGTTGTTTCATGCTAAAGTTTCTGTTAACAGGATACAGTGATCACTTCGTTATTATTGCATATGTCCTTTTCACTAGGGGTGCTCTCTGGTCGGGCCAGATGACGTATGTCTAGTAAATGGTCCGGGTGAAACAGGTGCATCAATCAGTGGGGAGTAGATAGGCATGACAGATTACAACGGGGGAGAAAGGTCCGCATTACGTACCCTTTCACTACTTGCAAAGATTTTCCTACGTTTATTTGCAAACAGGGAATACCTCCAAAAAGAACTAATTCCCAAACAGTCAATGTTCGGACAATCAATCAATCAATGAGGAATGAAATAGGTACGACGTGTTAAAGGCTTGCGTTACCTACCCTTCACTATCTGCAAAGGGAGAGAGAATATTCCTATTCTTCCTCGTTTGCAGGCAGAGAAGATCCTTAAGAGAACCAACTTCGAACAATTCAATGCTCGATTCAAACCATCAACAAGGGGTACTGTGAACACAAATGAACGCCGCTTATGTACATACGCATTGCTATTTTCAACAGGTTGTTCCTAATGTTTCTATTTTAGCGAGGTCAAAAAGAGATCCCATTAGTGGCCTACTGATTTTGCTCGATTCCTTTTGTTTTTTTACACGGTTTTTCGCTATCTGCAAAGACTAAACAGAGTATTTTGACTCTGTGCTTGTTTGTAAATAGAGAATGAACCAAAGAGAACAATCAATCAAATGGAGAGAGAAGCAGGCACGACGGATTACAAAGGGGGCAAAGGGCTGCGTTAACTACCCTTCACTATCTGCAAAGAGAGAGTACTCCTAATAGAAATGAGGGGTGGGGGGCAGCATTCAAAGCAGATCAGTGTGCATAAACACGAAAATGTTTTTACTTACCACGTACTTGACATTCGACAGCTTATGATATTTGCTATTAAAAAACCATTGAAATTCACTGAAAAAACCATAGGTTATAGACCATATATAGTTAGGAATTAGCATTTACAAAACCTTGAAAATTCACTGAAAAAAACATAGGTTATAGACCATATATAGTTAGGAATTAGCATTTAAAAAACCTTATTTTACTCACACAAAACCATTGAAATTCCATATATAGTTAGTTGCACTAACTATATATCGCGCACCCGCAATCCACTGCTGATGATGTCACATATTACATCATTCATGACATGGTCAGTGACATCACTGATGACATCACTGATGACATCTCAAATGACATCACTGATGACATCACACTTGACATCAATGATCACATCACTGATGATATCATTCATGTGATAATACAATGCATCTCCTCACACTGTAATATAACCTCCGTTACACCCAGTGTTAAATAGAGAGTATCATTTTTGAAACCATTGACACACCAATACTAGTGACTACATACGCACTCACTGATTCCTATGTCTACACACACATTCACTTATACAATCATTCATACATACAATCACTCATCTTTACAACACTATCATATGCACTCATACACTTATACAGACACTCACACTCTGCCACTCATTCATGGAGTTACTCACACACCTAGTCAGTCCTGAAAAGAATCAATCACACTTCCATTTTCTCATCTATACAGTTAAACACAGAACACCTTACATTTTTGAAACATATACTAACACATAGTTACTCTCTTATAGAATCACTGATACAAGTACACATTGATCTGCACAGAGTCACACACCTCCCAGCCAGCCATACACACACTCAGTCTCCCATACAAATACTTGTGCAACCAATCAATAACCCATATAGCTACTTATATAGCTACTGATCAACACATGCAGCAGCTTGCACAACAACAGACATACTGATGCACACTTTCAGACAGTTTAGTCACTAACCCGTGCATTCAGTAAGACGCATTTAATCACTCACTCATACAGTCAATCACGCACCTACTAAAACCTTCATTCAGACACTTATACATCCACTCATTCTTCAATATGTAAAACATATTTAAACTTTACAGAAACACATAATCACTGGATGTTGTCATCAGTGATGTCATCAGTGATGTCACTGACCATGTCATGAATGATGTAATATGTGACATCATCAGCAGTGGATTGCGGGTGCGCGATATATAGTTAGTGCAACTAACTATATATGGAATTTCAATGGTTTTGTGTGAGTAAAATAAGGTTTTTTAAATGCTAATTCCTAACTATATATGGTCTATAACCTATGTTTTTTTCAGTGAATTTTCAAGGTTTTGTAAATGCTAATTCCTAACTATATATGGTCTATAACCTATGGTTTTTTCAGTGAATATATATATATATATATATATGTCTATATATATATATATATATATATATATATATATATATATATATATATATATATATATATATATATATATATATATATATATATATATATATATATATATATATATATATATATATATATATATATATATATATATATATATATATATATACATCGGAAGTACAATCCACCAAGTAAAGAGGAGAATATTGGAACATGCTAGAGCAATTCAGCACAATTACCCAAACTATCCTGTGGCAAGGCACTTTGCTAAAGAACACAGGAGTGATCGGAATCTCTTGCGTTTCTTTTGCTTAGACCAAGTTCCCATCAAAGAAAGTGGAGGAGACAGGGAAATTCAGTTACGTCGTCTCGAGTCGAGATTTATTATCGATCTCAAAATGAGAACTCCTTTTAGTTTGAACACAGAGGAGGATTTAGCTATACATCTCGGCCAATAGGTCTCTGATCTCCTGTACCCTAATAAATCAGAACAGTACTTGTAACGCTGAAACTAGTTGAAAATCTATATTTTCTTTACACATTGTTGAAAAAAGTTTATTTTGTGAAAAATAGAGGAAGACACACAACTATTGACTTTTAATGAACACAATGAAGTTTAGATGGAGTGCGCTATTTGAAAGTATGATATCAGGATTTAATTGATAAACTGTGTCTGATGGTGTGCCCATCCAGGGCTTATTTTCTGTCTGGAATTATCATGAAAGGATTTCTAATCAATGTGTAAATTTGAATTGATCAATTGATCTATTTAACTAATTGTGTTTGGTCATAAGCCCAATCAAAGCTTTATAATTATTTGAGTTGTTAAGGCCATAGCTTTTTGATTTAATGTGGTTAAACCAACAACATTCTTAAAATGGCCGCACCAAACAAAATGAATTATAAGTACATTGTTTGTTTTTATAGAGGAAATGATGTAACAGCAAACAACTACGTGAAACTTTATTTAAAAAATGAACTAACCTGCTGTGCAGTAACAGCTGGAGGAAGGCGCGAAGCCGAAACGCGTCCTGTTATGCTGCAAAATCTGAAAATTTGAAAATAAAATACGAATCAACTTGAGCCAAGGAGTGCGGTCCATTCTTTTGCCTCCGAGAAGGAAAGTGAGCGAGAATATATATATATATATATAAATATATATATATTGTATCCAAAGTTCCAGTAAGAATGCCAGTCCCGCTCGCGTGCGGGTCGAGGTAGGGCTCCCGGTCACCCAAAATATCAAAAACAACTTTCCATTCATCCGAATAGATGTACTCGACACACGTAGAGTTGCTGGTGCACGAAATTTATTTGGCAGGAAACAACGCATTTCACCTTGCGGCTTGATCACGTTTCAGCCGTGAAAACCCAAAAGGTGTCCTTTTACTCTGTTATGCAACATAGAAACAGGACTAATCACCCCTATGTGTATGAAATGATACCAGTTTGGCGGCCATATGTGATAGAGCACAAATGCATAATTAAATAAAATTTTTCAAATACAATTTTTCTTTGATCTCATTTCTATGTACAAAATATGTTGTCATCTCATGTTCGGACCAGCAAGTCCATACACATTGATAAAATATCTCTGCATATTTGTAAGATCACAGTGCATTTAGAAAGTTTATATCTTTGTCATAACACTTCTATTGCAATTCTGTGTACCTCGATAAATACATCACTGCAACATACGCATAGTCGGCATTAGTCCAGTGCCTGTGTAACCAAATTGGATCGTATTTTGCGAACTCAATGTTACTGTCGCATATCGATAAAGTTTACGAATTCAAACAACAGTCAAGACTTTTTTTACTCATGCACAAAAGATCATAGTTAGTGCAAATTGTCACGCCCCAGTGTGCAAGAGTACTTTCACATCTTCCGCGCCCGGTGGGCAAACATGATCGTCTATGATGACATTTATGAATTCATAGTCCTTCCAAAGTCCTGTTACTCAATAAAACACGGCACACTTCACACAAAGAAGTGAAATCTATCCAAGTGGGCCAATGCTATTTCAAAATCCAAGCCCCAGTGGGCAATTCCAAAAGTGCCAAGTTTGAAACAGGAGATCTTGAGACTAACTCAGTTCATTTAAGTTTGAAACAGGAGATCTTGAGACTAACTTAGTTCATTTAAATATTCACACAGGTCTCTCCAGACTGGCTGATTCCTATATTAGCATGTCTAATGTGCAATGAAATGTTTCTTGAACATTCAAATGAGATCTGCTCCGTTAACATGGTCCCATCATTTCATCATGGTACCTGTAAAAAAGTTAAAAAGTACAAAATATATATATAAAATCATATATACAATCAGACAACTGAAAGACAATTAACAGACCACTTCCATAATTTCATAATTTCATAATTTCATAATTTCAAGATTTCAAAATATTCATTCTGCAAGGTGCACAGCTAATTCTTCATTTGAATGTAATCCATTTGGAGCCATACATTCAAAATCGATTATATTTTTATTTATTTATTTAAGGTTTTTGTAAAGCGCCTAGTAACCCGTGAGCATCCCAGCGCTAGAACCTAGAGAGTCAAGAGGGGGCAGCCGCGGAGAAAGAGGGAGATCATGGAAAAAGGAGGGTTTTTAAAGCTTTTCTAAAATGGAGAATGTTTGGTTCGGTTCTTAGTTTGCGAGGGAGACTATTCCAGCGAGGGAGACTATTCCAGTGCTTTGCTGTGTTTACCGAGAAGCGGCGGCCTCCGGACCTGACTTTTTTCACTCTGTGGACCGTGATGAAGTTCTCTTGGTTTGACCGGAGTGACCTGGTAGCTGCGTATGGAATAATGAAATTTTTGAGAATTGGAGGACCTTTGTTGTGAAGGAGTTTATGGGCCAGGGCCTTGAAAACCACCCTCTCTCTGACTGGAAGCCAGTGAAGTTGCTTCAAGGCTGGTTTTGCTGATGATCTTGCAGGGGTGTTAGTTAGAAGCCGGGCAGCGGCGTTCTGGATTCTCTGTAAGGTGTTGAATGTGGCTTCCGGGGCTCCCAAGTAGATTGCGTTACTGTAATCCAGCCTGGACAGAATGAGGCCCTGAATCAGCAATTTCCGGGAGATAGGGGGTAGCAAGGGGAGCACCTTCCTGCATGCCCTGAGAAGTCCAAAGCATATACCCGCCGTTTTCTTTGCCTGGACTCTGAAGGTCAGATCTTTTTCGAGCCATACACCCAGGCTCTTAACTTCGTTTTTGGGAGAAGGGGGGTCACCTAGGCAGGCGGGCCAGATGTTTGGTGGCAGGGAAGCTCCTTTTTGTCCGAGCAGCAAGATTTCGGTCTTGGACCCATTGAGCTTGAGTGCGGAGGTGTTCATCCAACCATGGATTTCCGTAAGACAGCAGTGAAGATTGGAGGGTTCTTGGTTGGGATGTGAGAGGGTCACCACCAGCTGGGTGTCGTCAGTGTAACTGATAATCGTCACTCCGAACGGGGTGACCAGCTCCTCCAACGGGGACATATAAACGTTGAATAACGTTGGGCTTAGTGATGAACCCTGCGGTACTCCACAACGGAGGGGAACCGCAGGGGAGTGGCTGTCATTCTCCCAGACTTGGAAAGAGCGGCCGTCGAGGAACGAGGCAAGCCACTTCAAGGCCGTGCCCTTCACTACTGTGTCTCTCAGCCACTGGATTAAAACCTGGTGATTGACAGTGTCGAAGGCCGCACTGAGGTCCAGGAGGATCACTGCCACTGATTCTCCTGAGTCTAAAATGCTTCTGGCCTTCTCCACTGCCGCCAGGAGGGCGGTGTCGGTGCCCTGGCCTGGGCGGAAGCCTGTCTGGGAGTTCCTGAGCAGGTTGTTTGATTCTAGGAATAGAGAAAGCTTTTTGTTCACAAGTTTCTCTGTGATTTT
Organism: Lissotriton helveticus; assembly: GCF_964261635.1. Classification (NCBI taxonomy): domain Eukaryota; kingdom Metazoa; phylum Chordata; class Amphibia; order Caudata; family Salamandridae; genus Lissotriton; species Lissotriton helveticus. The sequence continues at coordinate 665,996,629 of NC_136063.1, forward strand.
GCTATTTCCTGGGAGGAGGGAGATTGGCCTGTAGTTGGCTAAATCCTGAGGGTCAAATGAAGGTTTTTTCAGGAGACCTTTAACAACAGCTGCTTTCCAGCTAGGAGGAACCTCTCCCTGCAGTAGACAGGCATTGATGAGGGCCGTGAGCGGCGGGATAATAGTGGGGGCCACTGTTTTGAGGAAGCGTAGGGGGGCCGGGTCGCAGGGAGAGCCACTTTTGATTGTGGCAAGCGTCGTGGCTACCTCTTCTATGGTGACTGGACCGAAAGTGTCAAGAGAGGGTACCGAGGAGTCAACGGGCCGACCGTGACAAGGAAGGGGGCTGCGGCAGTCTATGCCTGTGCCACCGCTGTCGATAGATGGTAGGGAGGCAAGAATTTTTTGGATCTTCTCATCGAAAAATGTTGCCAGCTTAATGCATTTGTTTTCCACGGATTTAGGGTCCGTGGGTTTTACTGGGGGATCTGGGACATGAAGAAGTTCTTTTAGGATAGCAAAGGTTTCCTGGGCGGAGCAGGATGAGTTTTTAATTTTTTCCTCAAAAAATGAACTCTTAGTTTTATGAAGCGCAAGTTTGTAAGTTCTTAGGGAAGACCGGAACATGTCTTTCTTGTCTGCTGATTTGTCTTTCCTCCATGTGCGTTCAGTTCTCTTGCATTCCTTCCGTAGAACATTCAGTTCAGGGGTGTACCAAGGGGAAGGGTTAACTCTCTTGGTGCGTTTGAGGGTGCTAGAACGGGGTATGAGGCAGTCCAATGATTGGGTGAGCCAATCATTAAATTCAATATCGGCGGTTATAGGGTTCTGAGTGGGAGAGGGGATGGATTCCCTGAGTTTGAGTGCCCATTCTTCTGGTATAAGTTTGTGCCAACGCCTGATGAGAGTTCTGATTTTAGGCGGTTGGGGGGGGGAGGTATTGAGGTGCCATTCGATGGGAATCAGGAAGTGGTCTGTCCAGGGAAGAGGGAGTGGCGGGCAGGTTTTAAGGTCCTGAATGTTTGTAAAGATCGGATCCAGTAGTTGGCCTTTGTCGTGGGTGGCCTGTGAGTTCATTAGGCGAAGACCAATAGAGGCGAGGTCCAGCCGCAAATCGGCTGCGGGGGTGTCCAATGGGTCCAAGAAGTGGAGATTAAGGTCTCCTAACAGAAGGAAATTAGGGGACGTCGTGGCCTTAAGGGATACATGGTCAATGAGCCTGCTGGTGAACTCGGCAAGTGGACCTGGGGGACGATATACAAGCAGCCCAGACAGGGACGTTTCTGGCGAGATTTGTACGGTGTAATGGCAGCTTTCGCAGTCTTTAATGTTGCCATCAGCAATTCTGCAGGTAAGATGATCTTTATAGATTATAGCTAGACCACCTCCTCTGCCACACGGTCTGTTCAATGAGCAGATTTGGTGACCGGGAGGGAGGGCATTTACGATATCGGCGCCGTTGTTAGAAGTAAGCCAGGTTTCTGTGAGAAACAGAATGTCAATGGCATAATCTCGAATAAGGAGGCTTAACTCGTGGGCGTGTTTGACAAGCGATCTGCAGTTGAGGAGGCCGAGTTGAAGGCTACGGTGTCCTGTCTCCGCGCAGGGCGGGTTACAGAAACTGCAGCGGATGAAGGAGTCATCTCCCGTGTAAGTGTAATTACAGGAGGGGAGTTTATGCGGGTTCAGAGCCAGAAGCATATCTCGGATATAGGTAGGGCAGTGCCTTGGAAAAATGGGCATAGTAACCGAGCTTGGGGCCGTCCGGGCCCGGACGGTCCCAGACGGGCTTGCCTTAGGCGCGCCCGCTGCGCCCGTCCGCTGCGCGTACGAGGGATGCACATATTTTATACTGGAGTTAGGGCGTGGCCTTTTCCGGTGGGCGTGGCCTGAGTACAGGCTTGCTCGCAAATGGCGGCAATGTCAATTTCCTATCCCGTGACAACGTTCAGATCGGCTGCACGGGTGTGATAGAGTGAGGGAAAGTGCCCCAAGATAAAGAACAAGTGAGAAGTTAGTGCGCAAATTATTAAAATCAATTTACAAACACAATGTTTAAAATATCGTTTCCACGGACGAAGCTCCCGAATGTGCCTCAGGAGTACAGGTTCTCAAATGGGCTGGAAGTCAGTTCTTTAAGTAGGCGGGGGGGCGTGGCCTTTTCCGGTGGGCGTGGCCTGAGTACAGGCTTGCTCGCAAATGGTGGCGATGTCAATTTCCTATCCCGTGTCAGCGTTCAGATCGGCTGCACGGGTGTGATAGAGTGAGGGAAAGTGCCCCAAGATAAAGAACAAGTGAGAAGTTAGTGCGCAAATTATTAAAATCAATTTACAAACACAATGTTTAAAATATCGTTTCCACGGACGAAGCTCCCGGCTGTGCCTCAGGAGTACAGGTTCTCAACTCTAATTTACGTAGAGCCAGTTTTCTGTTGCCTCCACGAATTCCCAGATCCACCATGTCTATGACCACCATATGCAGCAGATTTTCATTTTGAAAATGGCAGTCATAGAAATGGTGAGCCACCGGGTATTGTGGGTTATTACTCCTGATTTCCCTCAAATGTTGCACCACCCTCACTTTTGCTCTGTGTATTGTGCTTCCTACATACCATCTGTCACAAGGACAGATTAGTACGTATACACAGTACATGGTGTTGCATGATAGCACTTTCAGGATGGTGAACACTCTACCTGATGTTGGAATAGTGAGAGCTTTGCAATCTACACTCTTCCGACAGGCCTTACATGATTTGCAACATCTAAAGCCAGGATTTCCTTTTGCTGGAATTTTGCTGGTGACTGAGTTGTGACTTAGGTCATCTTTTAAGGATTTACACTTTCAGAATGTGATCTGGGGATTTGGATTCAAATAGGATTTGAGGTGATGCTCAGTGAGGAGGACATGCCAATATTTGTTAAAAATATTTTTGATCTCATGGGCCTGTCCTGAGTAAGTGGTGAAAAATCTTACTTTGTCGTCTTGCTCAATGATTTTATTTGGGTTCAGCAGTTCATTTCCGATAGCGGCATCAGCCCTAGTACAGGCCTGTTTGATTGTTTTATTTTTGTAACCCCATCTTTAAACCAGTTACACATTAGTTTCTTCTCCACTTCATAGGCAGAATCGGTAATACAATTTCTCTTTGCCCGTAGCAGTTCCCCATAGGGTATACTGTCTACTAGGTTCCGAGGGTGGGCACTTATAGCATTCAAGAGACTATTGCCAGCGGTTTTCTTGCGAAAGAGACTGGTGTTTATTGTCTCCCCCTGAATTACCACTTGTACGTCTAGAAACTCGATCAAAGTCTTATGGATCTGTTCAGTAAATACCAGGTTCAATGTATTCTTGTTCAATTGTTTTAAAAACTCACTGGCCGACTCTGTACTCCCATTCCAAATCATAAAAATGTCATCAATGTACCTAAGCTACAATACAACCTCAGTCTTAAATTCGGCTAGTTCTCTGGACACCTGCTCCTCCCACCAACCCATGAATAGATTGGCATAACTTGGAGCAACGCAGGTGCCCATCGCCGTGCCCTGTGACTGTCGGTACATGTCTCATCAAAAATAAAAACATTATTTGTTAGACAGAATTCAATCAATTCTGTCAGCATTTTGGAGTGGCTCAAAAATGATATTCATCTTGTTTTTAAGAAGTGCTCTACCGCTGCCAATCCTAGGTCATGCCGTATGCACGTATAGAGAATGCATACATCCAGGGTTACCAGGGTATAAGACGATTCCGAATGGATGCCCTCAATGATTTTCAAAAAATGAGTAGTGTCCTTTAGGTAGGCAGGGAGAGCGATAACAAAAGGTCTAAGACAGTGGTCAATGTACTGAGACGTATTTTCCAACAGGGAGCCCATCGAAGACACCATGGGTCTCCCTGGAGGATCTGTGACATTTTTATGAAGTTTAGGTAAGAGGTACAGAATGGGAATTTTTGGATGCTCACATCTCAAAAATGTATATTCTTCCCATTCTAGTAGCCCCTTATCTCTGTAATCTTGTAGCAGCTCCTCAAAGGCATTATTGGACATCTTTATCTCAGATGGGGTGCAGACTTGATAACATGTGGTGTCATTTAACTGTCTTCTACCCTCAGCTAAGTACATCTCTTTGTCAAGTACCACCACATTCCCTCCTTTATCCGCATTGCGGATAACAATCTGAGTATCATTTTTTAGATCATCTATGGCCTGCCTTTGTTCAAGAGTTACATTCTTCATATTATTCGGTATTCTCTTAGTTCTTATCTTTTTGATATCACTTAGTACTCCTTTTTCAAAAACCTCCACTGCCTCGCATACCACATGTCATGTGGAAGAAATTTTGATTTTGGTTTAAAATTACTCCCTGGGTTTGCATTCACACTAATGTCCTCATCATATAAAAAATCATCACTTTCAATAGCACCTGAGGAAATTACTCCCAATAAATCAACATCATTACTGTCCAAAACATTGGACTCCAAAGCCCTACTACCAGGCGTACAATTCTTGGGGTGCATTTCAAATCATTTTTTAAGTTTCAATTTCCTCGCGAAATAAAACAGATCTATTATGGTTTGTGGATAGTTAAAATTGCTAGAGGGGCAAAAAGAAAGTCCCAATGCCAAAACATCAGTTTCTTGTACAGTTAGTAATCTTTGTGAAAGGTTGATTACCGTCATACTTTTGCTTTGCTGCCTCTCGTTAGTACTGCCATGGGCAATTTTTCTGCGTTTATGTCGATTCTTGGCTTGTTTATTCCTCTGGCTCTTCCGTGACCTCCTCGGCCCCTTCCCCTTTGGTTCCCTTGATCTTGTTGGGATTCTGTCCGTCCTTGATTCAGGACTTGAAACTGCAATAAAAAAGTATTCTTCTTTTTCTGCTGATCTTCATTGGTTGCTTGGTTGAGGCACACAGTGGAGACATCTGGGAGGCTGCCATCCGAAACATCACTCTCAACTACTTCCACTTGTGCCATCATACCAGGGTTAATGGTGTTCACCGGAAGTGATTTATCAAAAAGATGATCATATTTACGATGGAAAGTTAGAGTGCGACCAGCTTGGTAATCTTTATAGTCTCTTAGGAATTTTTGCAGTTTTTTCATTGTTATTTCACCCTCTGGTTTCAACATTTTCGTCTCCAACTGTTTGAGGAAATCATCCAAAGCATCCTTGGGCATCAGGGTACCTATTTCACTCGTGAGTTTCTCGATTTGCTCCAACAATTTGCTCCTGTCTTTTAGGGCATATATCACTAGTATGCGCATCTTCGTAATTGAACATGTTGACGAATTGTTGGCCCAATCCTCGAGCATTTCAGGGTCAGGATCTTTAAAAGTTGGAATTGTGAATATTCTTAATCCACGTGGCACCCTTCCGACCTCTATGTACCGTTGGAGTGACTCTGCCTCCCACAATTTTGAAAGTTCTTTTTTATGCAGTTTCTCATGTTTAAACAGTAATGTCTGCAGTTGAATTTCATTGTTAATAGTGCTTGTTGATTGGGCACTCGGGTTGGAAATAGCGCCACCTTGCATGAAAAAAAGTTTGTCTGCAGTTGCCTTCCGCTTAGAATCCAACGCTGCCATGTTATCGTGCTTGCTATCTTGTACAGCTACTCACGCTGATATTGAGGACGTCTCCTCCTTATTATTATCGGCTCACAAACCCCGCTAGAAAATGGACACAGTAGCAGTGTAGCGCCACCCACCGAAACGTACTCACACGAGTAGCACCAAGATGCCGCTCCGTCTTCCGTTTGTCCTGGCGTCGCGTCCACTGTACTATAGGATCCAGAATGCTTCAGTCCTTGCCGTCTTTCCACCGACTTCTCAGAATCCCACCGAATGTTTGAATGTATCTTTGAAAAATAACTCAGTGGGTATATTCAAAGCCCACTTGTAGAGGCTGGCAGGCACCTCCGGGCAGGGTAACGGACTGGCTTATCGTATTTAAAGTATCCAAAGTTCCGGTAAGAATGCCAGTCCCGCTCGCGTGCGGGTCGAGGTAGGGCTCCCGGTCACCCAAAATATCAAAAACAACTTTCCATTCATCCGAATAGACGTACTCAACACACGAATTTCTCAAAGAAGATGGCCCGCTCCGCTCCCCTCCTTCCTTGAAAGTTTGGGGGGGATTCATCTAGTGGGGGTTGAGATGAAAGGAGAGTCCCAAAACGTGTTTTCCCCATGTTATTTTCCATAGGACATTTAGACACGGCTACAGCCGGAACTGTTGAATGGAATTATGATTCATTTGGCAAAATGGTAGAGTACGGATCGCAGATCACGCTTTTGTTTAAATGGTGTAAATCTGTCCAGTAGTTGCTGAGAAAATTAAAGTTGAAATCAATTATATATCTATAAGCGCGCACGGGTGCGTGCACTAGTGCGGCTGTGCGCGAGCGGAGTTCTGATTTGCTGTTTGACGTCTGTCAACATTCGATTCGGAGGAAATCAGCAAGTGTTGACCGCCATTTTGTCAGTGCGAGTGAATATATTGTAGAGAACAAATGGTCAGAACTTGGAAAGGGGAGTCTTTGGCCCCGTCGGTTTTCTCAGGGGGTGCAGTATGGACCCCCAAAGCCAAAGATAATTATTATTATTTTTTTTAAAGTTGCGGGGTGCACGCACTGGCTCGTGCACTGCTATTTACAAGAGTGTGAAAAACTATAGCGGACAGCGTGGAAAGGGGGCAGGGTGGAGACTCCCTGACCTCCTAGGTTTTCTCAGGGGGTTCATTAAGGAGCCACAAAGCCAAAAATAAACTCCTTTTTTTTACATAAAAGTTGTGGGGTGCGCGCACCCGGTCACGCACGGCGACCAAAAAAGATTAAAAAAATAGAGTTTAATTATAAGTTTGAGTGTTTACATGTAAGTTGGCTCTAAAAAGAGCCGTTGTGTTAATTGGGTGTTTTTTGTACCTACAAGTAAGTACCGATGCAGAGTCTCATGTTACAGAGGAAGATTCTATTCCCCTCATCCGTGAAATGAACACCATCTCTCCTATAGATGTCTTGCATGTTGTAACGCAAGTTGTTGTGGTATATAGAACCCATGCTATACTCTCTGAGGAAAGCAGAAACAGATTTATTTACATGTTTTCTTGCTTTCTCAATCTGTGGACAATGTTGATTGGACCAATTCTATTTCTGTCTTTGGCATATATTGGAATACACAAAGGCAGTTTGAGGAAAAAGTGACATCAATTGCCGAAAGGTGTCCTTTAAAAGCATTTCCAGACCTACCCCAGTCAATGTGCCTAAATCATTTCCACCACAGTGCACAATTATGAGGTCCGGTTGTGGAAGATGCATAAAGGTTTTCACCAATGGTATCAATTGGTGACATCTCAATCCTCTCTCGCCAATCCACGTAATGTCCACATTTGGTAAATCAAGGTTGGAAGTACCTCTGTTTGCTGTATATCTTTCACTCCAGTAAATATAACTGTGTCCTATAAGCCAGACTTTCATCATTTTCAAGGCAGATCCGGTAGTAATCAGATGGGTTCTGGAAATGAAATGGCAGTTAGAAGCTGAGAGTTTTGATAAAAAAGTGGATGAGGTTTGGTGCACTTGAAAAACTAGAAATGATTGGTTGATTCTTACAATTCAAGATTGAAGACTAGGTTGCATGGTAATGTTTTTTTAAAACGAAAAATGCTATTGGTTGTGGGAAAAAAAGAAAAGTAACAAAGCAGTGGATAAGCAGGTGTGTTTGGTGGTAAATAAGCCTTGTTGGTTTGCTTTGGAACATTGAGACATGAACTTTTGACCTGTGTATTCAGCCAGGTGCAGAATGAGGTGTTACCATGGTAACAGCGAGAGAAGGCAGAGGGTGAAGGGTGAACTTTATGTGACTTTCAAAATATTGAAAGGGACAACCAACTGAAATGTTCGTTTGATTTTGAATTTTTGCGGGAACAAATATGATTGGTTATATAGACAAATATGAGTGTGCATTGACAGGAAATCAGTGCCATTATTCTTTGGTTGCAGTTGTAGAAGCATTATTCAGAGTTTCTGCATACGAAAATCTGGTTTGTGACTACCACTGTTCTACATCTAATAAAGCAGTGTTAAAGGTGAGTCTCTAATTCTTTTTCACTGTGTTTTACCTTAAAATATGCTTTAGTCACTATAACTGTTTCACTCCCTCACAGTCTCTGACTGTCCTCATTTTTCTCTCTGGCACTGTTTTCTTTTCTTTGTACTACTGTTCCTTTTCGTTTCCTCACTCTTTGTATAAATTATTTCCTCTCACTTACTAGTTTTAAATTTCTCTTAATATGTTTCATTATTGTCAGTGCTCTTCACTCATTGTGTTATGTAATCCCTCACTGTTAGTTCTTTTTATTCACTGTCAGTCAGAGGCGCAACTAGAGTTAAATTTCGGGGAGGCCTAACAAAAAATGTAGGGGGGGTTCAACCTTTAATCAGTAGGTAGAGTGAAGCTGCACGGGCTCTTAGAAGGGGTGAAACAACTGCAAGGCCTAGTAAACATTCAAATGCTCCTTCAAAGACGTGTGAAACGTTCGCGTGCGGCTCTGTGTGTGCCCGGGATCTGTCTCAGTCCGGGCTGCCACACACGACGGGGAGGGGGGCTGAAGCCCTGTGAGTTCAATGGGCGTTGCGCGCCTGCTGTCAGTTCTTTTTCCTAATTCTCTTCTGTAAAGAAGTCCAATCTTCCTTACTTTCTTTCCTTCAACTGTTACTTTGTACTTTTGCAACCATTTTTGATATACTGAATAAATGGTATATAAAATGTGTATAAAGCAGACAGTAATTATTTCACTGATTTGGAAGCGTTTTTTCTGTAATCTGTAAAGATGGTGCAGAGATGGAGAGATGGTATGAGCAGAGATACAGATAGTGCAGGCAGAGACAGAGATGGTAGATTATATGTGACATCGTGTCTAAGATCACACTGTGAGTCAAGCTTGATTTTAAATGAATCTGGCTGAATAATTTGCTTAATTGATGTGTTAAAAAGTTATTTGTTGAAGTTAGTTAGGCTTCATGGTATGTAGTGCTAGAGAATCTTAGGCAGCATGTCTGTTAGGTCTCTTAGTTGCGTAAAGATCCAGGGTGTGCTGTTGAAATGAGAAAGGAATGTTTTTTCTTGCATACATATATATGGTCTATTTTTTCCTAGTAAAGACAGTGAGATGGTATAAGCAGAGACACATATAGTGTAGTTAGAGAGAGACATGGTAGATTGCATGTAACATCGTGGTCATGTGTGTTAGATGAAACTGTGAGTCAAGCTTGATTTTAAATAAATCTGGGTGAATAATTTGCTTAGTTGATGTGTTAAAAAATCATTTCTTGAAGTTAGTTAGGCTATATGAAATGTACTGCTTGACAATCTTAGGCAGCATGTCTGTTACGCGTCTTACTTGTCAGAAGATACATGGTGATTCCTTTTGGCAACTAAGAGGTGTAACAGACTGTCGCAGGGATTCCGTGCTCTGACAGAACTGTGCATAGAGGCATGGAACCTCAGTGAATTACGATGTCATAAAACTCACCTTAGTACCCAAAAATCTTCCACTAGACTAGCAATCAGTGACTTTTTGGTCATCATAAACTCCCAATGCTTAGGGTACTCACAAACTTTCTCTCGGGGGCCAAATGTACAGTGTGGGTTGTGGCCGAGGGCCGCAGTGATGGAGGCGGGGTGAGAGGGGGAGGGGGCGGGGTAAACCAAAACGAAAAGTTGTGACCATGAGGTTGTACACAGGTCCCTGCAGCAGATACCTTCATACACTGAGCTACCAGACGCAGCATACATAGATGGCTCTCCCTCCTGTCCTCCTTGTGCATCTCTCTCTCCCTCCTGCCCTCTCTCTCCCTCCTGCCCTCTCTCTCCATCCTGCTCTCTCTCCCTCCTGCCGTCATTCTCCCTCCTGCCGTCTGTTTCCATGTGTCTCTCCCTCCTGCCCTCCGTCTCCGTCTCCCTCTGTTATCTCACTGTGTGTGTGTTTGTCTGTGTCTGCTTTCAGTCCGGGCTGAGACAGCTTCCTCAGCGCGCACACACAGATAGCCGTAGGAAAGTACTTGGCAGGTCTTTAAAAGACCATTTAGATCATTTTCAAGCTTTGTTGAAGCGGCACTGAGTCTCCACTCTGACAATTACCGTTCGCTCGGCCCTACAGAGCAGAGGGTTTCTCGTATTTCACCTCTTAGTGACCCTGCATCTCCACTCTGCTCTGTGGTGGCTGGGGGAGAAGTGATTGTCAGAGTGGAGATGCAGGGGCGCTAAGAGGTGAAATACAACAAAGCCTCTGCTCTGTGGGGGCCGGGGATAGCAGTGATTATTAGTCTGAGTGAAGCGCTGCTGTGGCGGTGTTTGATAACACTAATAAATTATTTTTTTAGCAGGGGTACGATTGTTTGCAAGGTCCGCGGGCTGTCAAGGAAGGCTTGCCGGGCCGCTACCGGCCCGCGGGCCGTACTATGAGTACCCCAGGCTTAGACAAACCACAATATGAACTGCGTACACCTCAGGTTACGTGGAACACATGAATACTGTTTCGTTATACAATTATTTCAGTGCAGAATAAGGAGTAAAAGAGGACACGTGCATATTTGAAATGTTTATTCACTAATGCAGTGCTCTCAAGCGCAGTATCTTACCTAATACAAGCAAAAATATTATAAGAGACAAAGTAATCAGCATAGTCACTAGTCCATAGAACACAAACAGTGCAAGGATAGTATGATGCTAAATGAATAGGGTTTAACAAAACCTAATTGTGATCCTTCCTAGCTAGTATATTATATTATATCTAAGAAGGTATTTTTCGAGTTTTAGTAGAGCGGCCCCATAACTCAAAATCCTACTGGTTAGGGATAACATCATTAGCAACCAGCTCTCTGCATGCGAAGCATTATCAAGTGTGTTTGTATGCTGTTGTGCAAGGCAATATAAAACGCGCCTAAAGCCAGAACTTGGCTGCAGCTGCATGTATGTTATCTGTAGGGACGTGGGAAGATCAGTGCTCATACCAACTACTGTATTGAGATATCTTTGAAGGTTTCAGCACTCGCTGTACAAATACAGCTCGCCAAGCAAGGCTGATATCAGTGTAACAACATATTATTGTGGTATGAACCGAAAACATTTCACTAGGCTGAAAAGTAAAGCAGCAGATGTGCGTCGTGCGCAAAAAGCAGTAGAAAGGAAAAATGGTGTTTAAACTCATAAAAAGCTCATGCTAACTAAATACAGTAATCAGGCGACATCTATAAATATATTACCCTCCTTTGATTTGAGCACGTATCAGATAAGATAAGATAAGATAAGCGACTCAATTGTTTAAATCAGAGTTCAATAAAATGGTCAGTTCGAAATCGAGTAGGTGAGGAAAAAAAATTTTGTCCACATAAAAAATTAAAATCTCACCAGCATGAAATTGTAATGTCCATTGTTAGTAAAGCCAATAGGTCTGCTTATATAAAAAAAAGTTCATAAAAGTTCGGAAAAATAATGAGAGAAGAAAAAAATTATGACATCAATGGCTTCAATAGGTGTCAGCCTAAAACTGAGTACGCGAAATAAGCAGCATCCGCTTCTAAAAGGAAGTCACTGTTATCATCCGAAAACAACTCAGCCATCCAATTCAATAGAGGAAAAGAACATACATGCTCTTCAATTACCAGAGCCTCTAGTACCATCAGAGGACAACTCGGTGGGTTTTCAATGAAGCTGTGTGCCAAGAAACCTTGCGCCGCTGCGAATATATTCCAACGACCCAGAACTCCATGCATCGCTGCAAAGGCCATAATCCCTCCGTCTGAACAAAGCAATTCATGAGCAAGTAACGCACTCATGAGATGATTATAATTGACTTCAGGAGACACCGAATTGCAGAGACACAAATCCAGGGCCCACATGAAATCACAGCTCAGGCAATGAAATACAGGCTGGACACAGGTGAAATAGGAAAATCGAAATGATAATCCATATGATGTACTCAAAGTGGCAAGTGGCAGCAGACCGTAGTACTCAAGCATCCTGTGGCGAAACAGTCCTAAGTGCTCCAGCTTGTTTGCGAAGACAGGACGGACATCCATTTTGTAATAAACAAAATAGTAACAAAAAACGAGCAGCCAGTGCCAGCAAAACAGGAAGTCCACCAAATAGACTGGAGAATATCGAGTGAAGGTAAGCAGGAATGACTCCAAATATTTTCGGCAAAGAAGTCACTAAACCACTGCTCACTACTGGAGGATGCGTTAAAGATTGCGTGAATCAGCTGTAAATGTAAAGGAAGGTCAGTATTTAATAAGGCGTACACTTCTGTGTGAGTGTTAGCTAAGTGAAGGGAAATGTTTGTGAGCAGATGTCAGGGTAACTTCTTTTTGTGACAATAATCCTTTTATTCAGCTCATCTTACTGAACTTTGAATTCAAGGCCGGAATTTTTGGCCAGATGGAAACATTAAGGTTCTCATGCGGGGGTGGATAAAGCACATTCTTACACGAAAGGACATGCTCAGTGACTGTTACAACGTAAGCTATGCCATTCAATAACTCATAGCAATCCTCATTGTTTAAAAGTAAATAACTCCCGTTAACCAATAAGGTAAAAGTCGGGACTATACCAGGCACCGGTTTACCTTTTGAAAACACATGCTACATTAGGGCGGTCTTGCTTACATAAACCATGTAATTGGATGTGTCTACACATCAACGAGTGAATTGGTGTTTCTGTACACTCATTTCTATTTGGATATACCTTTTTCCGGTCCTTAAGGCATCTATAAGTGAAAGGGAGCGACTAGACTTCATGCAAGTAGGAGGTACTGAGCCGCTCGTATCAGCCTATGGCAAAATACTTCATGTAATTTCAAAATTGAAAAAGCGCGAAAGGTAGAGTAATTAATCCGTGGATTAGGCACGTTGCAGCTGTGGCTTCTGGCACTAAAAAGGTCAAAGACTGTAGGCGTTTAATGTGCAACATCGAAAAAGAAGCATGTCTCATGGAAAGCAAACGTTGTTTCTTAGTCAAATTAAAGGGTGGAAACAGAGAGCAGACATTAACATAGGTCCAAGGCAGTTTTCCATGCTTCAGCGTCTGCAAGGTCCACGCAAACTGCATAACAGAACGCAATTGATTTTGACCATGGTATGAAGCAGATACTTCATCATGTACTTTTTGAACAACAGATGAAACAATATTATCTAATGCGTAAATTCGGGAGGAAAGGGTATTAATGCTGCTGTCCACAACTGTCTTTTAGATCTACCGTTAGCCGGGCCCTTTCATGAAATCATTTAAGTGAACCTCGTCGGTTAGTTTTCATGGGTACTTACAAACTTTCTCTCGGGGGCCAAATTTACAGTGTGGTTTGTGCCCGAGGGCCGCACTGGTGGGGGCGGGGTGAAAGAGGAAGGGGGCGGGGCTAAAGCAAAACAAAAACTTGTGACTATGAGGTTCAACATAGGTTCCTGCAGCCGATGCCTTCATCCACTGAGCTACCAGACCCAGTATATATACATCTGTCTCCCTCCTTCCCTTCCTCTCCATGTCTCTCTTCCTCCTGCCCTCTCTCTACATATGTCTCTCTCTCCTGCCTTGCCTTTCACATCTCTCTCTCTCCTGCTCTTCCTCTCCCTCTCTCTCTATCCTGCCCTCTCTCTCCATCCTGCCCAGTCTGTCTCTCTTACTCTTCCTCTCCCTCCTGCCCTCCCTCTCTATGCTGCCCTCGCTGTCACTCCCTCACTCTTCATCCTGCCCTCACTATCCCTCATGCCCTCCCTCTCTCTCCTGCCGTCCCTCCTGCCCTCCCTGTCCCTCCTGCCCTCCCTCTCCCTTCTGGCCTCTCTCTCTCTCTCTTGCCCTCTCTCTCCCTCCTCATCTCTGTCTCCTTCCCGCGCTCCCTCTCCATCTCTCTCTGCCTCCTGCCCTCCGTCTCCCTCCTCTCCTTTCTCTCTCCTGCCCTCTCTCTGTCTCCCTCCTGGCCTCCCTCCCACTCTCCATCTCTCTTTCCCTCCTGCCCTGCCTCTCCATCTGTCTCTCCCTCCTGCCCTCTCTCTGCTTACTGTCCTGTTTCCCTGCTGCCGTCCCTCTCCCTCTCCCTCCTGCTCTCCCTCACCCTCATGCCTTCTCTGTCCCTTCTACCCTCTCCCTCCCTTTCCATCTTCATCTCTCTCTTCCTTCTGCCCTGTCTCTGTCTCTTGCCTTCTCTCTCCCTCCTGTACTCTTTCTCCCTCTCCATCTGTCTCTCTCACTTCTGCCCTCCCTTTGTATCTCTCTCTCACTCCTGCTTCTCTCTCCCTCCTGTTCTGTGTCTCCATCCTGCCCTCCCTCTCCCTCCTGCCCTCCGTCTCCCTCCTGGCCTCTTTATCCGTCCTACCTCTTTCTACCTCTGCATTTCCATCTTTCTCTCCCTCCTGCCCTCCCTCTCTCTCCTGCCCTCTTTCTCCCTCCTGTCTTCTTTCTCCCTCTCCATCTGTCTCTCTCACTCCTGTCCTCCCTCTGCATCTCTCTCTCTCTCCTGCCCTGTCTCTCCGTCCTGCCCTCCCTCTCCCTCTTGTCCTCCCTTTCCCTCCTGTCCTTCCTCTCCCTTCCCCTCTGTCATTAGTTTTGTGCAAGTAATGATTGCCAAAATGTTGGAAACAAAAGAAATCACCCTAATTAGCAGAATCTAAATATAAATCTAGTAAGAAAATTATTCACCCAAATTTATTTAAAAACAAGCTTAACTCACAGTGTGATCTTAGTGATCCATGGTGATTCATTTTGACAAGTAAGACGCCTTACAGACATGCTGCGTAAGATTCTCTAGCAGTATTTATCATAAAGATTGCATGTAGCATCCTGGTCATGTGTGTAAGATCACACTGTAAGTCAAGCTTGATTTTAAATGAATCTGGGTGAATAATTTGCATATTTTATGTGTTTAAAAATCATTTCTTGAAGTTAGTTAGCCTTTAGGATATGTATTGGTAGAGATTTTTAGGCAGCATGTCTGTTAGGCGTGTTACTTGTCAGAAAGGCTCTATGCTGCGTAATAAACATGTGTGTAATATGGTAATACAATTTGAGTTTTTTTTTGTTTTTCTTAATGTTTCCTGCTGAAATCCAAGAATCTGGAGTATAATTGATAGAGTTTTGAACCTTCAAAACCATTTATAAAGGTGAGTTGCAAATTTGTAAAGGGGATCTATTTTTGTGTAGATTACAATAATAAGCAAAATTTCTGTCAATGTTTGCACTATTTCTCTTGTGTTCTACCATTTTATCTTTTATGTGTAGCATGTCTGTATCTGCTTTCACTATTTATGTATGTTGTCGTACTATTTTACTGTCTCTTGGCAGCATCTTTTTATGGGACTGGTCCATGTGTTCTTTTCCTTGCAGTCCTGTTTTATTTATATCCTGTGACTGTAACAGTTTACTGTTTGCGTGCATTATTTCTTGCTAAATCTGCATTATCTCTGTAACTCATGCTGTACCATCTGTCTGCACTCGTTCTTGTGTATTTGCAGAGGCGTATTATGATATGGCTGTTGGTGTGTTTTATACAGTCCTACCATGATAAATCTTTTCCCTGTCTGTCTGTAGTTTCGCAGTCTCTAGATGTACTGTTTTCTCTCTGTCTTCTCTATCTGTGTCTCTGTGTGCTTAATATAGCCTCTGTATGTAACATTTCAGTGTCTGTTTCTAGCATTTTTTCTTTGTTGTACCATTTTATCATTCGTGTGTACCATGTGTGAGTCTGCTTGCACTATCTCTGTCTGTGCTCATACCATCTCACTATCTCTACTGGCAAAAAACAGACCATATACATGTAAGCATGAAATAACATTCCTTTTTCATTTCAACAGCACACCCTGGATCTTTATTCCACAGCATAGAGACTTTTTGGCAACAAAGAGGTCTAAGAGACATGCTGCCTAAGATTCTCTAACAGTACATATCCTGAAGCGTAATTGTCTTCCAAACATGATTTTAAAACATATAAACTAAGCAAATTATTCACCCACATTAATTTAAAATCAAACTTAACTTGCAGTGTGATGTTAGACACATGACCAGTATGTTACATGCAATCTACCATGTCTGTGTCTGTCTTTACTATGTGTCTCTCTGGTTATATCATCTCACTGTCTCTCTACATCTTCTTTTTTAGTAACTGCTCCATCTGTTGTTTAACTTGCAGCAGTGCATCATCTATTCTCTGACTGTAACAGTTTACTATCTACCTGGGTTATTTTATTTTTTCATGGGCACCATCTTTCTATATCTGTGCCTGTAGCATCTGTCTGCACCCTTTTATATGCATTTGCAGAGGTCTATTATGATATGGTTGCTCATGCTTAGCATGACATTGTGTACATGCTGTGCAATTTAGAGGCAGAGTGTGCTGTTCAAAGGTAAAAGCAACTGTCTTTGTGGCAAGTAGCAATCTATTTACTGAATTTTCATTTGTACATTGTGAGTCTCACCTTGAGTCTGTATACAGTTTGAATAGCACTTTATTGTGCTAAACTCAGAAAATCCATCCCTAGAAATAAAATATAAAGTCTTTCAATAGTTCTACAGTCCAGAAAACCCATAAAGAAAACTCACAGTAAGACCCCGTTTGACTGCAGTAATTATTTAAATAAATTGCAAGGGATAGTGTTATGTGTGTAGGATCACACTGTGAGTCTGTTTTCAAAGAAGAGGAAGGTGGTACATTAATGTGTGTAGTTAATGTGTTTAAAAGTATGGTAATGTATGTACTTATAAAATTTGTACAGGTAGTTTTTAGTTATGTATTCATGAAAAAGATTTAATTTAGTCTTTATATTTTTTTGAAAGGACCAACATCATAATCTAATTGGTGGAATGGAAAACCATGAAGAAAACGTTGGTTTACAGTTTGAGATCTTAAGTGATTTATTAGAGGAAGTTAATGAAGGAGTTATTCTAGAGGAAAATGAAACTGAAAATGACAATTTCATGGATGAGACTTTGGCTAGTGCTTTTCTAGAAATGGTAGAAGTTTTGGAAGGAGAAGATCAAAATTTTCATTATGATGAAAACGAAAAAGCAGATGAAGTTATGTTGCAAGTGTTATTAGAATATGAAATGTTAAATGAATAAATTTATAATTTATAATAAAACATTTTTGGAGTCAGTCATCTTGTAGTATTGATCGTTGATTTACTCAATGAAAATGAGAATAAATGTTTTGATGGAGTGTGTTAGAGATTACGGTCAGAAAGATTAATTACACTATGATCCCCTACACCGGCTGAAAATCACTGTACTGTTCTTAAGCCTGAAATACTATTGTCAGCAAATATGTCTATAATGTTGACAGAGCAATGCACTGTCATGAAGTCAGAAACAGCACTAACTATATGATTTCCTACTCTGTTTAAAGACTGTTGCTATGCCTTTATTTTACTTATAAAGTAAACCAGTGTTTACATTATTTAGTGGTTATAATTTCTATGTTATGTGTTAGTAGAGGTCTATAACATTTTTTTGCTTTTCTCACAACAGATTTGAACTGAAACAAAAATCAATATGCCGACCAAAAATGAAAAAAAAGCACTATAAACGGACATATCATTCCAAGAGAAAAGAATTAGAAGAATTACGTAATGAACAAAGGACGGATAAAAAAAAGAGTGCTCCTGGTAAGACAAACAAGGATTTTATAAAAAAATTATCTCAAAGGAAAAATTTCTTGGATAATGTGGAAAAGGAAAAACAGTTGTCAGTATCTACAAGGAGAAATCAGAGAAAAAAGAAAAATGTTTCCCAAGTCTGTGGTGAACAAAATATGTATAGTAAAAGACGTACTAATCAGTTTGCGGAAATCAGGAAGCGTATGTTTTATAATAGAGTAGTTTCGAATTTATTAAAAAAGGAAAAAATTTGTAAAAGGAAATCTGCTTTTTATAAGAAAAAAATATATATTGAGGATATTGTGGAACGCGTGTTTGAGACAAAAAAAGTTATTTGTTTTAGTAATTAATAGAATAAATACACTGAATAAGTCAATCAAAGTTTCAAACGCTATGAGTAAATGGAAAAGAACAATTAATCGGACTAGTTTTTGTGATGTTTTTTCTGGAAAATGGATGCATAGTTCAAGTTTTGAGCCATTTTTTAATGAAGAGAGTTACTTTCAAACTAATGATTTGTTGCATGCAGTTGACACCAGTGGTGGAGCATATGAGGTGAAGGACGGTTATCCTATTGAAAAAGAGAAAATTGTGCCTAGAAATACAGAAGAGGTGATAGCTGATGAGGTTTTAGGGAGAAGTCCTAAGGCTCCTGTCTACACTTGGAATTGTAGTTGTATTTGCAGTGTACGACAGTATTCAATTGATTTCTTTTGCAATTTCTTACGTAAGTATGCTAAGAAAAGTCTTAAACAAAAAGTTAACATGTTGCAAGAATTAGACCCTTGCAGAGTGAGAGAAAAAACAGGTCTGTAAGGGCATTCTCTGGCTTGTCTTTCTAAAAAAGTATTGCAGAGTGTTTTTCACCATTTCAGGATGTTAGTAGTGCATCATACCGAAGTAGGGAAATTAGTGAGAAGGTTGTATTATGCAAAAAGTCCTGCACTTAAGCTCAAACAGTTAAATAGTGCTCTTTTGCATGGATCTGAATTAGATGTTAAGAACATCTGTGAAGAAATTGAGGTTAGTTACTTTGGTCCAGAAGAAGACAGTGCAGAAACTGATACAGTAATAGAAGGAAATGTGGTAGAAAATGTACAGAATTATAATACAGAAAATTTTGAACAGGAAATAACAAAGTTTAAGGTCATTGCAGGTGATGTCGACGCACTCATTACAAAAAAAAGATTTTGCAACTTATTTGTTGGTAGAATACTTTTTGATTTGGGTTTTGATCAACGTATTTGTAAATATTGTTATAATAAATTAAATGAAAATAGAATGCCTGCTAGAGCTGTACATAATAATCTTGAGTTGATAAATATTCCATCTGAACTGAAGGATTTAAATACCTATGAGACTATTTTGATTCAATGTGTGCATCCATTTCAGGCTATTGTTCGTATGGAGCCCAAGACAGGGAAATTAAATCCTTCAGATTTACAAAGAGGATTAAAGGGTAGAATTGTATATTTGCCTCTTGATTTAAAGAAAAACATTGAGACAATTGGTGTTGAAAATGAAGAAGAGGAACCTCTAGTTATTCTAGTTAATGGTGTGCCTACAAAGAGTAAGAAAATCTGGCAAGATTTAGTGGATGTTAAAAAAGTCAAAAAGGCAACGTTGTACTTAGTCAAAAACAATAAATACTATAAAAATGTATACGTAGGAGAAGAGGAAATAAATGAAGAAGAGGATAATGATTTGTCTGTTGGACAAATTGAAAAAGTGGATGTGTCCAGAAGTGAAGAAATTTATGAACATTACAGTGTTCATCCACTGCATTCTAAAGAAGCAATGGGGAATGCTATTAAATTATTTCAGATGAAAAAAGCAAAAGGAAGTCCCATTAGTGTATGGGAAGAAAGCTTGGAAGCTCGTTGTTTTCCTCAGTTATTTCCAACAGGTCAAGGTGCACGATATGATGACCGACCTATGCAGATTCCTGCATCTGAATACCGCCCAACAAGAATATATGCAGAAGATCCGAGATTTCGTCAATGTATTCCATATTTGTTTCCTCTTCTGTTTGAGAGTGACTTATCTGGACTTTCTTATGCAGTGAACTATATCCTAAAAAGTGGAGTACATCTGCAAAATGTTTCAGCAAAGGAATTTATGGATAAAGTGCAACAGAAAGACACTGTTTTGGATTCTCACCTAATTAATCTCATGGCATGTCAGCGTGGTACTAATGAGTATTGGTACCGTCGTCATGCAGATTTGAAATGCATGCTAAGAAACTTAGGAGCACCTACATGGTTTTTAACTCTAAGCTGTGCTGAGTATGCTTGGGAAGATTTACTTGAATTTCGTCGGGAGGCAAATGCAAACATAGAAAATATAGAGTACAAGACACCTGGAGAACTGTGCTCTTTGGATCCAGTTAATGTTTGCAGGTATTTTTAATCATAGATTTGAAGCTATGATGTCTTTTATTACAAACAAAAAAAAAACCTCCTCTTGGCGAAGTTCTGGATTTCTTTTGGAGAAAAGAGTGTCAAGCGAGAGGTGCTCCTCATATTCATATGCTATTATGGATCAAAGATGCTCCCAAATTTGGAACAGACTCAGATGACACTGTACTATCTTTCATTGAAGAATATGCAACATGTGATATACCTAAAATTACAACTGATAAGGACTTAAGAGGAAAAGTGTTACGATTTCAAAGCCATCGTTGTGGCAAATATTGTCGGTGAAAATTCAAATCAAAGGATAAATTCTATACCAAATGTCGCTTTGGATTTCCACGACCAGTAATTTCAAAAGGAAGAGTGAACAATTTTATGTCATCTTTGCGACATACTATCACAAGAAGATCACCCAAAAATACCTACAATTTAAGAAGAAGTGAAGAGTCCAAATACATAAATGACTATAACCCAGTCATTTTGTCCATGTGGAATGCTAACATGGATATTCAATAGGTTGCAGACAACTCTATTGCTGTGGCTTGATATGTAATATCTTACATCACCAAATCTGAAAAGACGGAACTTAAGGATATGTGGGAAGACATTTCTCATGAAAAGAGCCTAAGTAGGAAATTGTATACCTACAGTTTGAAGATGTTATCTCATCGAGAAATTGGAGCATATGAATGTTGTGATCGATTATCATCAGCAAATCTTTATGCAAAATCTAGAACAATCCTGTGGGTGAGTTTAGGTCTTGCAGGAACACGAAACCGAGTTTAGAAACCTGTTCAAGAAATTGAATATTTAACAGAGAAAGAACCAAACAGTACAGACATTCTGAAGACAAACATGTTGGATACATACTATCCAAATAGAAGTAATCTGCTTGAAAACGTTTGTCTGTATGAAATACTACAAAACTACACTTTTAAAAGGAATATTACTGAGAATATCGATAAAGGTGTATATGCTGTGATTGGATATGAAGGATGTCTGGTGAAACAAAGAAAAGGACATTTGATTAATCACCGAAAACTGAGTTCCGAAACTCCTGACAAAAGAGAATTTTACTACTTAGCTCTTTTGCAACTATTTAAACCATGGCGTAAAGAAGAGGAACTACTTGGTGACTTTGACAGTTATGAAGATTCATTCAACGCATCTAAAAATAGTATAGAATGTCCTGTTTTTAGTAATTATCTGCAAATGTTAAATGATGAAATAGAGCAAGAAGCAACAATTGCAGCGGAGATTGCTTGAGACAGTTCTCAAGATAGTCAAAGTTCTGCTTCGTTGAGTCAAGATCCACTAGGACAACAAATTATCCAAAATGAAGCAGCCAATGCCATGGATGAGGTGGAAAGAGCAATGGTCAAGCTCAAGAGGATGTAATAAACTTAGAAGAATTGGAAAAACAACTTAATCTTGAGCAAAAACAAATATATGATGAAGTGACAGAGCAGATTGAGCATGGTTTTCGTCATGAGAAAAAAGAATGCTCATGTATGTCATTTCAACCTGTACGACTATATGTGAGTGGAGAAGCTGGAACTGGTAAAAGTTTTCTAATTAAAGGAATTGCCACATATCTACAGCAAAGAACTGAGTCACCAGTCTCTTGTGTTGTGACTGCTCCAACTAGGTTGGCAGCACACCACATTAAAGGGATTACTTTACATCGTTTATTGATGCTGCCAGTTGAACATGAAAATAAATTATAATACCACTAGCTATCTGGAGAAGCTTGTTGTGAAGTTTCTAGAGTCCTTAAAAAAATGAAACTTCTCATTATTGATGAGGTAAGCATGGTATCAAATTTAATGCTTGCTTTTGTGCATTTAAGAATGTAACAGATTCCTAAAACAGAGTATGATGTGTTATTTGGAGGCAAACATGTCATAGTTTTTGGAGATCTACTGCAGCTGACTCCTGTAAAAGGACAACCTGTATTTAAAACTGTTACACATGAAGACACTAGAAAGTGCCTGGGAAGTATTGGAAATGTTAATATATGGTCACATTTCAAATATACTGAACTGATTCAAAATATGCGACAGGCAAAGGATGCTAAATATGGAAATATTCTTCAAGATACAAGAATTGGAAGACTAAGTGAACATGCGAAAGAAACTTTACAAACACGATTGCTTTCCAATTTGTTTCCAAATGAAAATAATGTGGCCGAGAAAATATATACTAAAGAGGCAGAAGATAAGTCAGTTATATACTTGATGCCAACTCTACAAGAATGTTCGATGTTCAATGAAAAAATGTTGAAGTTAGAAAATCAAGAAATTAAGAAACTGAAAGCTAAAGATAGAATAGAGCATGAAGGAAGTACTATTATTTTGTCAGAAAGGTTGAAGTTAAAATTGGATTCTCTACAGAAATCTATATCTAAAACTGCGGGCTTAGAAAATAATCTGTATGTATGTTTAAATTGTCAGATTATTTTACGAAGAAATGTAGATGTGGAAAGAGGTTTGGTGAATGGAGCAATGGGTAATGTTGTTGGTTTTGTGAATTACCCAAATAGAGATAAGATTGAATTTTTAAGAATCAAATTTGATGGAATTGAGGAAGTTCAACAATTCAGTCGTTGTTCAACTCAATTTTTGCTTGTGAAAGACTAATATGTCAGTCGCAAACAATTTCCTATTTGTTTGGCAAATGCAGTGACTATTCATAAATCTCAAGGTTTAAGTGTAGATAGTGCTTTGGTAAATATTGGAAGTACTGTGTTCAAAGACGGTATGGCCTATGTTGCTTTATCTCGAGTTAGAACTTTATCTGGACTGTATCTAATTGATTTTGATGAGATAAAGATTAGTGCAGATCTAAATTGTGTGAAGGAGTATAACAGGTTAAGAAGAGAATATGCTCCAAGTTTACCTCAATATCCTTTAATTGAAAAGTGTGTGGTAGGTCGAAAAAGGAGATATGAGGAAAAATGTAGTGAAGTGGTAGAGAAACGGAAAAAAATTGATGAACCTGTGATTGGTAG
Organism: Lissotriton helveticus; assembly: GCF_964261635.1. Taxonomy (NCBI): domain Eukaryota; kingdom Metazoa; phylum Chordata; class Amphibia; order Caudata; family Salamandridae; genus Lissotriton; species Lissotriton helveticus. Next base: position 666,019,667 of record NC_136063.1, read on the forward strand.
CAGAAAGAAAAAGGTTACTACTGAAGAGATTGTTGGATTTAAATTTGAAAACAGTTCTGGTGTCAACTGCTATGCACATGTAGTGGTTAATGTTGTTTTTTTTCTTAAAACTTTAGAGCAACATATTGTAGAAAATTGGGACCAAACATTTTGTTGTTCATTAAATTCTGTGTTTGAAAAATGTAGCAGTGATAATAGTGAAATAGCAAGTGTTTCAGAACTTCGAAATATTTTAGACATATGTGCTGGACTAAATCAATTTTCTCAGAATATTCAGCAAGATTGTCAGGAATTTATTATGTATATGCTTACAGTTTTAGAAGATGAAGGTGTAGATATTGATGGTCTTTTTGGCCTTTCTTATAAATGGCAACATAACTGCGACAATTGTTCATTTTCAAGTAGTACTGATATAGACACTGAAAGATTTATATATTTAACATTACCAGACTGCAAAGAAGTGTCTTTCAATAGTCTAGTTAGAGATGCGCATCAAAACATGCCCTGTTCTCAATGTAACTCAGAAATGTTATCAACATTATTTATCCAAAAATATGGACAGTATGTAATTTTAATATTCCAACGATGCAGAGCTGATGGAACAAAATTGACAACTTCAAGTAAAAATGTTGTGGCTTCTCAAATATCAATTTCTAGAAGAACATTTGTAACTGTAGCAATTATCTTTCATGATGGTCCTTCAACAACATCAGGACATTACACAGCTTATTTGAAATCTCCAACAGGGTGGACACACTGCAATGATAGTCAATTGACTTTTAAGAAACATTTGCCTTTTTACTTACCAAGTTCTGATCTGGTGTTTTTGCAACCCAAATTTTAGGAAAATTAGATGGTGTAGGAAGATTACTGCTGTTAAGAAAAGATATTCTGTTGTTCAGAAGTATCATGTGAGTGACGGTGACCAAATTTAAAAATGAAATTTGTATTTGGCATAGTGATAGTATCAGGTACAGGTTCAAGTAATGTTTGATGGTACAGAACATGTTGCAACTTTTGATTCTAAAGCTCGGGAAAAGAATGGTTAAGAGTACAATTAAGTAATTTGGGAAATAAGGACTTTACTCATACTATTTGGCCACGCGGAAAAGTGTGAGAGAACAAAATGACTACTTGAGATGAATGTTGTTTGAAAATAAGGACTTTACTCATACTATTTGGCCATGCAGAAAAGTATAAGAGAACAAAATGACTACTTGAGATAAATGTTGTTTGAACATGCTGGTACGGAGGTTTATTGAGAGGTATTTAAAAATAAGTGATATTGTTTTAATACTTTGTGATTGTTGAAGATGTAGTGCTCTTACATAAGAAATTGTGAATTAGAGAAAAACATTTAAGACAGGTTTTTTTCAAATATATACATTATGTTTTCAAATCTTGTATGGGTTTTTTAAACACAATCTTTTTGATTGTGTTTTTTTTTGCCCGCTGTGATATGGTGAGTAGTATTGAAATCACTGCTTATAGTGAAAATAAATATATTCTGAGAACAGCAAAAATAAACCAAATAACATATTGTACAAGTTATTTTGTTATATTGTATTCATGAACATTTATTATAACTGATTTGTTTATTGTCTTCCACAGATATTACATTTATAAGGTAAGTACGACTGATAACAAAAACATTTTCATTCGTTTTTTATTTCTCTTTGTCCCTATACTTCCCTCACTGCCTCTGTCTTACCCTTACTCCTTTCATCCCCTTTCTTTGTCAGTGCCCTTCTCTTACGCTCACTCTCTTTCACTCATCCACATTTTGTCATTAACCTTTCTTTGCTCCTTCCCTGAGTCCTTTTCTGTCACTATTTCCTTCACTCCCTGTATCTCTTCACTTTCTTACTCCCGTTGTCTCATGCTCAGTCACCTTTATGCACCCTCTATCACGTCTGTTTCCTCAACCTTAATGCTCTTCTCTTACCCTACCATAATCCTTGTTCCATTACTCCTATCACATATCCTCATTTCCAATACTTTAATCTATACTTCACTCTCTTTACTGTAGTTTATTTCAGTTTATCCGTCTCTTACAGTCTTTCCCTGTTTCTGCCCTGTTAACCTTATGTCACTTACCCTTCCTCACTCTGTTTCTCTTAGTGTCCTTCCCTTATTTTATCAATCTCCTTAACTCATTCCCCTACCCTTAGTCTCTTTGTTTTAGACACTGTTTCTTTCGCCTTCCTTCACTTATGATACTCTCCTTTCCTCCCTCACCATACTTTCCTTTACACAGTCATTCCGTCAGTGCCATTCTCTCTTTCACTCAATTATCTTAGTCATTGATTTATACACTACACATTCTGTCTCACTCTGTCTCTCTCCCTCACTCTTCCTTTCTTTCACTTTCTGTTTCCTGCACTCCTACTTTCTTTTGTTTTATGAAATGTAGATTATAACTCTATTTTTTCTTTTCTTCCACAGATAGTATGTTTTTAAAAGAAGTTTACTATTACTTTGTTAATATTTGAAAGGTAAGTATGACAATCAAAAATACTTTTTCATCATTCTCTTACTTCTGTTTCTCTCTTGGTCATTGTTAAATCTATCTCTTATTCACCTTCCTTAACTTTTTTTACTTTCGTTTAGTTTCCTTTACTTATTCCCATTATTTCCCTTCTATCTTGTTTACAGTCTTTTATTCATTATTAATACTGTTTTTCAGCCTCACTGAGCTTGTTTAACTACCTTTTTCTCTCTTAGTCCCTTACTTACTTTAATTCCTTAGGCGCAGATTTAGAAGGCATTGCACCTCTTTTATAGTGCCTGTGCGTCAGTTTTGTTACGCAGTGGCAGCGCAAAAGAAGCAACATAGTGCAGGCAAATACATCACGTTCTAAAACTGTGCAGCACATGAAACCAGTGTCAGGTTTCATGTGCGATTTCCATGCAGCAGTGGCTGTTGTGTCACAAGAACCCCCTTGAAAAGTGATTCAGTGAAATCTACAAGATTTCACTGAGTCACTTCAGCAACGCTGATGTGTCAAAAACATTGCACCTATTGAAGCAACTGTAAAGGTTGACGTACCATGTTACAGATAGAGCAAGTTTGAAAAGTGCTGGAGTTGCGTTGTGCATGGAACACAATTTCAACACTGTGCGAACTTTTAGCCCTGGGAGATGTGTCACGTTGTAAAGACCTGCGCCATAAGGAGGCGTTCTGGTGCAGGGGGGGACGTTCCTGTGCAGGAACGCTTGCTAAAACTGGCTGAGGGAAATCTAGAAGGTTTCACTGAATCACTTTTAGGTCAATGCTATGTGAAAACCCTGTGCCTGCTTGAAGTAGGCGTAAGGCTTGAAGCAGCATTAGTTGAATGGGCCCACCAGGAGCATTGCTGGAGCTTCATTGCTTATGCGATGCAACTCCAACAATGCGACACCTTTACGGCATAGATGCATCACGCATGTGTGCTGTTTTTGCCCCATGGTGCGCCACATTGTAAATGTGACACATCAATGGTGGCGCACGGGTGGTTTTTCTTGTCGTAGTTCACTTGGCACATTCTTGATGATTTGCAGAGATGCGCCATGTAACGTATATTAGCCCCCTTCTTTTAGTCACTCTTTTACTTCACTTTCTTCAGTCAATATACTTCCTTTACCTCAGTCATTTGCTCAGTCCCTTACTCCATTTTTGTCATTAATTTCATTTACTCATTTATACACTACACATTCATTCAAAAGAAAGATGATATTAACAACCTGAAGTATCGCCGCTTTCTCGGCAGAATTTGCCGATAAAGCGGCGATACTTACAGCGGCTTATTAAAAAGGGCATTGCAACGCCTGCCACAAGCCAACTTTGCATGTCAGCAAGAAACGTCGCTAATGACATGCAAAGTAGGCGTTCCCACGTCCAACCACATGCAAAATGTGGTTGGAGGTGGGAATAGCCTATCACCAACACAGGCGTTCGGAGGAAAAGACCTGGGTTAAACCTGTTTATCGCAGGTCTCCCAACGCCTGCTCTGACTAGGCGTTAGGCATTGTCAACATGGGGGTGTGGATCATAAAGCTGAATCCACCCCCCCATATTAACAAGGCACACATTAGCGTGTGAAAACAACGCTTCTTTCAACGCGCTAATGTTCACTATCGCCGGCTATCACAGGATTCACTATCGCGTATGTGTTGCGCGTTGATAATAACGCGCTAACATGTCGAAAAAATCCGGCGATAGTCAAATATGCGATGTGCGTTTTTTAACTGCCATCTTGTTAATATGCCCCATAGCTCTTTTTGGAAAAATTAGTTAGTTCTGAAAAGAACTTTTTTTTTTGTTTTGTTCTTTTTTTTTAAGTTTTATATTTTTTTTGTATTTTAAAACTGGGACAGAAATCTTCAACCACAAAACTGTTCAACAGGAACAAAATAAATGCAAACTTTGGAAAAATGTATCTTGTCTCGGAGTATTGATGTTCGTTAATTCTCTGCTCGGTCAGAGTGAGGCTCTGCTCGCCGTACACAATAATTTGAAAACATTTGTTGCATCTCATGTGGACTTTTGTGATGAATGGTCTTAAGTCCATCGCTGCAGTGGATGGAGATGCAGGTCGTCCTCCAGATGATGTGCCAGCCACAGCTGGTGGTATTTGTGTCGCCAGAGCTCTTGTAGATGCCTGTGCAAATTGCACAGGGTGCACTTGTCTGACATGCCTTATCATTGTATGAATTGAAAATGAGTACTTTTTTGATGGATTTCCTCTTGAGAGAACAGTGCCACATATAGTACATGTGACTTTTGGGGCATTCACTTTTTTTAGTTCTTCAGGATAAGTGAAAAATTTCCATATGAAAGATTACTTCCTTTTTCTTTCAGGCAGCCGATAATCTTCCTCAGAATTGAAAGATGAATCCTGTCTTGCAGCCATTTCAGAAAATTTTCCGGAAAGTTGAAAAGGCTCTTTCTCCTGTGAGAGTAAAACAGATAGTGAGGGAAGTGGGTGGGGTTGTTGAAAATTCTACAAGAGAAACTACTATGAACCAATAAAAAGTGTTGTTTTCAAGTCACATGACTTGACGTGCGCGCATCGGTACGTGTACGCGGTGCAAGCACCCGGTCATGCACGTCGTTTCAAAATGGCGTTTTCCACGATTTACATAAAAGTTTGAAATCGTGAAAAGGAGGCAAGGTAGACAGTCCCTGACCCCTAGAGTTTCTCAGAGGGTCCCAGAAGAATTTCGACCGGGCAAAAAAAACCTTTTTATTTTGTTGAAAAAATACCGGGGTGCGCGCACCCGGTCGCACACGTGACCCCGTAGCGTTTCTTAGGCGGTTCCAGAAGAATCTCGACGATGCAAAAAACCCTTTTTCTTTGTTAAAAAATAACAGGGCGCGCGCACCCGGTCGCGCACGTCGGTTTAAAATGGCGTTTTGCCCGATTTACATAAAAGTTTCAAAACATGAAAAGGAGGCAAGGTAGACACTCTGTGACTCCCTAGAGTTTCTCAGGAGTTCCATAAACAACTTCGACAGGCAAAAAACCCTTTTTTTTCCCCCTTCGTGGTTCTTGCAAATTCACTAAAAAAAACATAGGTTTCACATACGTTATAGTTACGAATTAGCATTTAAAAAACTTTGCAAATTCACTGAAAAAACCACCGGTTTAACACATGTTATAGTTAGGAATTAGCATTTAAAAAACCTTGGAAATTCACTGAAAAAACCATAGGTTTTACACACGTTATAGTTAGGAAGTAGCATTTAATAAACCTTTGAAATTCACTGAAAAAAAACATAGGTTTTACACACGTTACAGTTAGGAAGTAGCATTTACAAAACCTTCGAAATTCATTGAAAAAACCATAGGTTTGACACATGTTATAGTTAGCTGGACATTTCACTCATATAAAACCATTGAAATTCTCCTGTTATAGTTAGTTTAGCTAACTATAACTTGTGCGCCCGCAATGCACTGCTGATGGCGTCACATATTACATCCCTCATGACATGGTCAGTGACATCACTCATGACATCACTGATGACATCTCAAATGGGGAAACGTTCCTGGAGGACGGCAGGGGAAAAAGTTCCATCCTATGGACAACCTGCTCCTCCCACAAGCCGAGGGATTCACCTGCAAAGCTGGGGGCAAAGCAGGTTTCCATTGCCGTTCCCTGTTTTTGTCTATAGATCTTTCCGTCAAAAAGAAAAAATGTGCTCGTAAGGCACACCTTGATCATATCTATGATCATCTTGGTATGTCTAAGATACGATATCGATCTAGACTTCAAAAAGTGTTTACATGCATTCACACCCAGATTATGGGCAATGCACGTGTAACTTCAGGCAATTAGTGAAGTAAATCATCAGTTAAGTACAATGTACCAATGTACCAAAAAGAGGGCTAGAAGCAAAAAAATAGGGGCATATTCACAAGGAGTTACCTCCGATTTATCTCCACCTTAACGCATCAAAAGTGGAGATAGAACTAACACCCCATTTACTAGCTGGTGCAAACAGCAGACATTGACAGTATTCCCGCGATAACTGTTCCGAAAACGAACACCATGGCGGGCACCTCTAACTAACCCTAATGAGATGCAGAGTAGACATTCCAGTGCAAAAACACACGAAAAAACAACAACACCACTTTCACAACGGACTGACAGATCTGCGAAGCAAACCAAAAACAGGAGATAAGCCGCGGTAGCTGCAGGCATTTAGCACCTGCCTCAAGCAGGTGTAAATACGGACGACTACCTGCAGTAGGCAACAGAGCCCCGCACACAGCCATACCCAATGAACATACAATGCTATGGAGCTACTCATCATGCAGCTCAGAGCCCCTACAGGGCCACAACACTTACCGCCACCACCCCCAGGACCCGGACCCAGCCCCCAGACCACCACAGAGGCAGCGCAGAGTAAGACAGCGGACCTACTGAAAACGCACCACCCTCACAGACCTAGCACCAGAGAAAGTCATTGTCCCCTAAAGGCTCAAAAGGACAACCATCAACCACATCATGACCCACATCGCCCACAGGCTGACGGTCCCAACACAGCGGAGGACCAACATCTCTCCGCAGACAAAGCTGCTGGCTGTGCTGCGCCTGTTGGCCTCTGGTACCTTCCAGCCAACAACTGCCAGTGTCAGTGAGGTCTCACAGCCAGCCCTATCGAAGTTCATCACACCTGTCCTGGATGCCATCCTCAGCTTCATACCCCAGTACCTTCACTTCCCCAACACTGCGCAGGAAGAGCTGGAGACAAAGCAAGGCTTCTACGCCATAGCCGGATTCCCGGCCGTGTCGGAGGCAATCAACTACACACATGTCCCACTTGTGCTCCCTGCAGATACAGCACACCACTACCGCAACAGAAAGCACACGCATTCCATCAATGTGCAGGAAATAGTGGACCACCGGGGACTCTTCACCAATGTCATTGCCAACTACACAGGCCGTGTGCATGATCCCCTTATCTTCCGACAGTCCATCATCAATCAGCGCTTCCAGGGTGGCACATATGGAACAGGACTTCTCGTTGGTAAGTACGAAATCAACACACCACACATCCCAAAGCCACCAACACACAAAGCACAACTGTGGGGAGGCACACATGGCCAAACCACATTCTACATGTCAAACTACACAACCACTTACCAGGCATGACCACACCACTACATGGTCATCCTGGGCTACACCTGCACCCAATGCAGACATTTCATGGCACCACAGCCACACAACAGCTGAACGTGTGGAGATGCGGCACTGCTCTGCCCACATGACCCTACCCCAGTCCAGTCCCGCACGTCAGCGTCCCGTGGCGGTGGGCCCGTGTCGCCTGCTGTGCATCCGGGGCCACTAGCCCTGTGCGACTCGAGTCATCCACCTTGTAGTTCTGACATTGCATTTCTGAGTGCCTGATGACTGTTGGTGTAGTTGCCAGTACTAGCTACTCACTGAGGGATGGCTTACACTCAGCCCACACACAGCCAGCACAGGCGTCACTGGATTGGTGGACCTGCCATCATCCTGCAGAACCAAGTATTGACTCTTTTCTCCCTGCACTGTCACAGGTAATCAAGGATATGCACTCTGCCCTTGGATGATGACACCCCTCGGAGACCCGGCCACACCCGCCCAGAGGCAGTACAATGTGGCCCACATTCGCACCAGGTGGATCGTTGAAAGCACATTTGGCATGTTGAAGTCACGTTTCAGGTGCCTGGACGGCACAGGATGGAAGCTCCTATACAGCCCGGACATCGAGTGCAAGATGATCGTTGCATTATGTGTGTTGCATGACATCTGTGTTCGCACCAGGGCCCCATGGATCCCAGTTCCAGACGTACCGGGCGATGATGGTGATGATGGGGCAGGTGGCCCACATCCCACTGCAGCTGTGGCAGGAATGGTCCGTAGGAATACCATCATTGACACTTACTTCTCATGAGCACGTCACATTGTGACGTCCATGGCAATCATGTGAAAGTAAGAACTGTCCAACTGCACTGCATGTGTGATTAAAACATATTTGCAGGTTACAGGTTGTACTTGTACATTGTCATGTTACATTTCCCTGTGGATTCAGATGTGATTTGCCAGGTTGTGCACATTTGCGAAACCAGTTGTGTCCTGTGTTCAATTGTGGAGGGGTTGCTGTTTGTACCGGGATGTTGTCAATGTCGAGGTGCACTTCTGCTTATGTGCGGATGCTGAACGGTGGGTGTGTTGCTCCTGCGGCTCTGATTTGCCTGCCACTGGTATCTTTCATGCGATGTGTTTGTCGGTTCTGTTCTTCCACGGTGCTTGGATGTTGTGGTGTACATGTTGTCCTCTACAGTTGGCCAGGGTTCATCCGTGGTACTCCGCTGTTGATGTATTTTGTTCTGTGGCATTTTCCATATGCTGTTCTTGTGCTTTTTCACACATTGCCCATGAGTATTGCTGCCCTTGCGCTGGTTGTCCCTGTTTTCTGATCACGCTTTAGCCCATCGCAGGTTTCTTCGCTTTGGGGTTTGTGTTTTTATCTCCGTCGAGGTGGTTGTATCGCGGCCCTTGGCCACGGTTTCGGCAAACTATTGCATGCTACCACCGTGTTGTAAATTCCATGTTGTCACTGGGTTGTTTTCCTGTGAGAGGCTGTGATGTTGAAAGTTGCGTTACGCTACTCTTGCGGTAGTTATCACACGTTCTTGTGAATATACCCAAGACTTTGCAGATTATATTTAGGAGTATACATATAACATGCATGTATAAAATAGCTACTTAATAGCCCTGACAGTGAAATTCAACATGAAAAAGGTGTTTGAGTTAATAAGAGTAAAAAGTGCAAAAACATATACGGTAAGACAAATACTAAAACAGTTTTAGTGAGTCCTATCCAATAGGTCATATAGACTCAGCAAGTAGCATGGGAATAATCAGTTCTGCCGCTGACTTTCCACGGTTTGACCCCAATTGGCAAATAATCAGTTGCTCTCTTCAGCTCAGGGCACATTAGACAGTAGCCTTTAAGATAGTAAGAAATTACTGGTCTAATTTAGAGTTTTCCAGATAGGTTACTCCTTCATAAACGAGATGGACGCCCATCTGCCTTAATACTGTGCCATAGGATGTAACACACTTGTAATAGTTCAAAGGGGGATGTCCATCATGTTTGTGACAATGTAACCTGTTTACTAAACTCTAAGTCAACCCCTGTGTATTATGGTCTCGGTCCAGTGCAACTATTGTCAAAGGTGAGGCAAGGATGGAGGATACTTACAGGTTTGGTCTGTGAATCGGATGTTAGAGTTTATGCAAAACTAAAGGACAACAATAACTATAACTGTAAGTAAAGCAGAGAAAGAGGTGATCATTTTATCGTCTTACTGAAGTCAATGCAACATTAGTTGGGTAATATGGGAGCAACAGTGCTGAATGCAAGCATTCCAAAAATGAAGGGAAGGCAATAGATCATTGATCCATCCAACATTTGGCTGTATCTTTATGTTTTTTTACCTAAATTTATTGACTTAAATTCAAAATGTGTACATTGTGAGTTGCCAAGGGCTACCTTTATAGTCTCTATTGCATCCCTTCTTGAACCATCATTTTAAGTGCTTATATCTCCTCCGTAGAGACTTGATTCTAGTGTAGTATCATTCCCTAAAACCATCCAATATCGTGAACAGTTATTTGCAACATATCTAAAAATCATTTTCAATTTCTCATCCTGTACAAATATGACAGGAACGTTTCTTGTAAAAATACATTTTGTGTGAATCAAATGAATTAGTAAAGAAACTCCTTGACAAACAATACTACAAGTCACATAAGAAATTATCAGGGAAATTGGAATGGTATTGCTAGAACCTAAAGTCAGAAAAATTGACAATGATGTTATGCCTTATTACATTTAGGCCTACCAGTAATCATTTTAAAAACATTATTAATAGAAATTGTCATTTTTGAGTTACTTCCCCAACTCCCCTTTTTCATTTAAGCACAACACAGGTCTAGGAAACCATGTGGTCAGGAGGGCCAGAGACTCTGCTTCAGTGAAATCCCCATGGAGCCTACCAGCCCCTTTGGGAGACTTTACATGAGGCAAATGCCAGGCCTGCCAGTTTGCAAAGAAAAGTAATTGGAACACAAAGATTTCAACCACACTCTTATTTCATTTTCGAGTTGCAAAACCAACAGTGTATGCTATGGCAGTAAATGCCCATGCTAACTATGATACAAAGGACAGACAATTTAGGTGATTGAACAACTTGTTTGCTAACAGTATCAGAATCCATTGTGTTACCCCAAGTGCTCCTTTAGTGGAACACTAGCTCAATAAGGGGCTGATTAGGATGGCGAGTGGACTTTTGTCTGCCTGCCACTCTATCATAAACGGGACTGCCCGACAGGCTGTTGGCGGTCCCGACAGTGACATTACGTTGAGGGACCCCACAGGCCTGGGAGCCCAGGTCCGATATCTGCTCACCCAGCTGAACTCTCTGAGTGCGGTTGGACAGAAATTATTTTAGTCATTGATATACTTGACCACAGATACCCAGATTGGTGAGAAGGTTCAACAAGATATTATGGCTGACCACATCTAATGCCGCTGACAGATCTAATAATATCAGTGTACTCGGCTGTTTGTTGTCAGCCATAACTCTGAGCTCATCCAGAACAGACACCATCACTAGCTCTGTGCTATGATGCGCTCTGAAGCCGCCTGTCTAGCTTGGAGTAGCTGGTGGTCCTCCAGATACTTCGAGAGTATCTTTAATACGTGCTGTTCGAGCACATTAGCCAGAAAGGGGAGCTAAGAGATGGGTCTGTAGTTCTTTAAAGTCTGAGCATCCGCATCCGGCTTTTTCAACAAAGGAGTGACCCTGGCTTCTTTGAAATTTAGCGGCAGATAGCTAAGTCCAAAGAATTATTTAATAATTCCTCTACCTGCTTCTCCAGCCCAGGCAGGGCCATTTGAAAGATCCTCGGTGGGCATGGGTCTGCTCGAGATCCAGATTTAGTAAGATTTGCTAATGATACTATGGTAGTGGTGTCAATTTTAGGGAAATTTGAGAGCTGACTGCTAGGGCAGGGGAGGGGGGGTGATCTGGTGGAGGGAACTGGGGTCAATGGGGGTTCTAGCAATTTCCGAGGTAAAATCCTTAACTTTCTGAAGGAAAAAGTCCTGAAATGTATCACTGCCCAAACATGTCTCTGCGGATTTTGTCTCAGCCTTTTGAATCAATTTCTTTAGCATCGCGAAAGTCACTTTTTGTTTGTTCTCTGCCAGAACAATCCTCCCCTCATAATATTCGGCTTTCCTAGCTAGGTATGCCTAGGTATAGCAACTGATTCTGGGTTGATGTCCTTTTAAATTATATTACTGAACTTACCCGAAGTGTATTGATGTTTTTTTGCATGGGTAATGTTTCTATACCAGCATTGATAACTTAGCATGATGTGCATCTATTATAGCCTTACAGCCACTGAAGACCTCTATTACAGTTGGCAAAGGTCCTGAACCAGAGTTTTTCTGAATGCCGCTACAGTCCAGGACAGAAAGGCTATAAAACTATTAGAACTTCCATCCACTGAGAATGGAATGTTCAAAATTAATAAGGGAGAAACAGAAAGACAAAGATTAAAAATGTTGGGGCAGAAGGCTTATACCAGCCATTATTAGCCCTGAGGCACTTCATTGTCTTCAATGGGGCTACCACAATTACAATGTTCTAATTATCATCATACTTACAGAAGTAGTGGCATGATGGGCTTTAGACTGGATCCAGTAATTTCTTTATCATCTCATTCACCAAAAGTCTCCAATGAATTAATCAGTCTCATTTGGTGTAGGCCGAGCTTCCACAAGGTCGCCATTACTCTTTAACGTGCGTGAGCATATAACGGTGTCCATTGAGTCAAATGAACAATACTATGCACAATTCTAAATGTAGTTGGTTAATGTACAGACCCACTTGCACTTTTTCAACACATCCAGGATCCAAAGTAAAATCACTAGATGGTTAGCCACACATATCACTGTAGTAAGGAAGCTTTTCGTGACAGAATAGAACCAAAGTATAAATTCTGCTGCAGGGTAGAACACACAGCAAATGGCTTCTATTCATATGACCCTGCTTATGTCAGTAGACTCAAGCCCCATGTCCACGCCACCCATGGGTGAAGTATTGTGCCTATACATATCGATGTTTAGAGTGATGTTAATCTCGATGTCAGATGTGGGAATCTATAGCTGCCATCAATTCCTCATGAAGTGAAATGGACTACTTGGTTTGCACTGCTGTCAGTGGACATTTCCATCAATGTCCATAGTGGGAAAGCAATTGTATCAGTTACAGATTCCAGGGATGGTCTCGGTGAGTAAGGATGCCACTGGAACATGCATCAAGTGTGTAAAATGAACTCTTGCTGTTTATTGGCAACTCTATTCGCCGCAGAATTTTTTTTTTACTTAAACATCCTTCCTCTTTTTTGTATTGTACTTTGTCATTTTTGTCTTAAAACTTAATAAAAATCTTTCTGAACTTAAAAAAAAAACATGACTTAAACAAGAAGATATGCGTGGCAAAGTCACTCTTTTCATGTGGATGTCATGAAGTATATAATTTTGATAACTATGCAAATTGTAAGGAACTGGTAGGGCGGAAGAAGCCTTATTACAACTCCTAGGGGCAGGTTGGTAAACAGTTCGCGCAGCACAGCACAACAAGCCACCTTTCTGTGCTGCATGAAAGAGAAAAGGGCAGGAATGCATCGTATTTAATATTGTATAGTGCATTTCTTTCCTTTTGCAGTATGTGCTGCCTAGCGCCAACACATGCACTCTTGTGCCATGGTGCAAGGGTGCCTTCATTGCAGGGAGGGTTGTTTTGTGCAGGAAGGTGCACTTTTCTGCACAAAAACAATCATGCAAGGCGTTATCCTCTTTCTAGGTATGCTGCAGAACGCAGCACACATAGAATAGGAAAGAACGAGGAGAAATAAAGCTATTTCTCCTTGTTACTCCACACCTGGGCAGGTGTACCGTTTTAACTCATTCCCACATCTACCAGTAATGGTAAATCTGGGAAGGCACCAAAATCCTTTGGTGGATGAGTGGGAACACCTCCGCTCCATCTATGGAACACCTCCCTTGGGCAGAGTAACGCAACACATTGATTTGCGCTGTGTTGCACTACTCTAGCTGTATAAAGTCTCGCAGGGCCCCACAAGGTAGCCTTGTGTGGCTTGATAATTCTGACTTAGTAGTTGCATGACCTTTGCACCCTCTTGTGTGGCACAAGTGAAGTGCAACTCAAGGATAACTCTGCCTCCTAGTACTGTGAGAAAATGAGTGCATTAGGAGAAGACAGGAAGTTTTAGCTTATGTAAATGTATACATTTACTTTAAAATACACATTAAAACGGAAAATTGCAGCAGGAGCAATCAACCACAGTGAAACACTGGAAAAGTATGTTTTTTGTGTAGAGTGGTGTGGGACACAGATATTTTTCAAATCAGTGGTTAGGGTATTTCATACTAGCAATACACTTCAAATATCCAAAGACATAATACATTGAAATATTCAGTGTTTTGGTTTTTCTGTCTTTCTCTGCAGTATTCAGATTCCTGGAATTCTCTTTGTTATTTTTTCCTTTTATAACTGAAGGAATACACATCAACAAGATTGCATGTTATTTTACTACAGTGCATTTGAATTGCATGTCATAACAGGGAGATGTTTTAGATTATGCATGGACATTTTTACCTGGCACTGGATTTAATGATGCAGAAACCTGAATTATATCTTGACAACGTTGCGAGAAAATATGTCTCGGTAACACTTGCATATGCTTTAGAAACAGTGTAGACGTAAATATATATATAGACAGAAAGATAGATAGACAGACAGACAGACAGACAGACAGACAGACAGACAGACAGACAGACAGACAGACAGACAGACAGACAGACAGATAGATAGATAGATAGATAGATAGATAGATAGATAGATAGATAGATAGATAGATAGATAGATAGATAGATAGATAGATAGATAGATAGATGTGCAATCACAGAGAGAATGGCAGCCAGAAAGCTTCTAGTGTAGATTTTCATTCATTATTGCTGGGATATGAACATTAACACGTTTGCGCTATTCTTAGAGTTGTGCATGACGTAAACTGCCATTTTATTTGCACAATATATACACCGAGGGGATTATTTACAAGCCTCTTGCGTCACTTTTGGGTTATTTTTAACATGGGAAAAGTGACGCAAAAGTGACGCAAGGAGCTTATAAATAAGCCCCAGAGTCTTTCCGTTGACCGCCAGGCATCAAAAAGAGACTGTGATAAACACTACATCTGCTCAAAGTAGAACATTTTGAACTTCTCATCATATGGCATGGCATGCAGTGAACCATTGTTCCGTCTAAACGCATTTCTTTCTCTGGGAAAATGTATGAATAACTGATGTTGCCCCTATGCGCAGTTCCAAGTGCGTGTTCCTTTTTCACCCAGTCCATGAGAAACTCTAGTTCACAGGCCAAAGGGAAAACAGTACATGCCACAGTTACTGAACATCACTCAAAAATTGGGGCCTCCATTTCAAAACTTGCACACTCTTCTAAGTCCTGCCCCGCTGTGGATCCACGGGCCTCCACTAGCTGAGATTCATGTGTATCAAAATTATAGTAGTTATTCTGTAAAATTCTTTGGAAATAACAGAAACCGTATGGAAAAGAACCATTACTGGCATTGTACTCCTGGTTTGGTAATGCAGTCTAAAACACTTTTAAGTGGATATGCATATCTTCATCAATATAAATACCATGGCATTCATTTGAATGCCTGTAGAAGATGACTCGAGTCTCCTGCCCTCTCTTTCTCTGTCACCTGCTCTGAATTTTCTGGAGACACATGCCACATCACTGTATCTCAAGGTGGCTTCATCTACATTATGAAATGTCTTGAAATGTCTGGCTACGAGATAGCTTGTGCCATTAGCCCTTATAGCCCTTGAGTGCTGCAAGCTAGGGGCGAATGGTCTGGTGTTGACAATTCCCCTTTCTAGTCCAAAAAGTTCATCATTGAATGCAAAAATATTCATAGCGAGGCACCATTCAGTCATTCTGAGACGCATACAGCTGGAATTATAGAAGGTGATGGGCCTTGCCCTTAGAAAAAGTTTCACTGCTTTGACTTGATTGAGGTGATGTACGCTTGTGTGTAATGATGACACTTCTAGTCATTATGAGCGTATAATTCTCTCAAACTATGTCAAAGATGCTCCCGAAGAAATCGGAAGTATCCTTAATGTATTACAGTAAGACTGTAAGCTAGAGACTAGCAGTCTCAAAAAGTGATATATGTATTTAGATACATTTTGAAACACACGCTCCTGTGCCACTATTATGGGAAACTCTGGAGGAGAATTGGCGTATTTGTGCACTTTAGGAATGAGATAGAAAACTGGTTAATTCGGGTGGTCATTGTTTAGAAATCTATATTCATCCCAACTTAAAAGGCCCTGCTCATTCCATTCCATTAAAGAACAGACAAAATCATGTTTAACTTTTGTGTAATCTGCCTTGGTGATTCCTTTGTAGCATTCAACATCAATAAGCTGATTTTAGGATAATTTTAGGCTGTACAAAGGCATGTATATACGTTTAGGTCACAGTATGACATTACCCCCTTTGTCTGACCTTCTTTTTACCCACAATCAATTTAGATATGGTTTGTTTTTACACTTCTGCTCCTTTTATATGGTGTGATGTCTTTATTATAGATTGCATATTAGGCAATTCATTAATTTTCACTTTTGTAAAGTTATCAATATCCTGTAGACTCCTTCTTTTTATCATCCTCCAGAATGGGCAAGCAGAAAGCGGTCAGATGCCCTGCTCAACTATGCAAACCCACTAGTATTGACACAATGCTGGATTAGGTTATTGAGGTTGTGTCCAATGAAATTGATCAGACAGAGCGCAGGCTGTCGCTAGGGCAGGAGAAACGTCTTGGGGAAGTGGTACAGCTCAAAATTGTATGTCAACGAAGGAGGTCGCTTTAAGGAAAGATGAAGCAATGTCATCCTTCTGCAGCCCAATGTCTATGCATAGTGCTACTTTTACCACAGTTAGTACGGGCTCGCCAGGAGTCTCAATAGCCCTGTGTTATGTTATATTCCTTTAAGTAATAAGTTACCTCGTGCTGTAGCACGAGAAGAGCATTGTCATACTGTTTTGTTATTGTTTGCAGGGGCATTCTGACCATCAGTTGTTCTTACCTGACGATCTGCATTCGTTGATGCAGCGAGTCAGAGAGAAGGACTGAGGGAAGGCTGCTCCGGCGATGGATTCTTATGCTGAATAAATACTTAAATTACTTCATTGCTGCTTTATTTACTCAACAATGTTGGTGATGATATCACCATCGACATAGAGAACCCACGGAAATAATTTTTCGAAGTACTTGGAATTTTTCGGATTATTTTATTTTTCATTTTAACTGAAATTCATATTGGAGAATTTCACCTTTCAAGACCACCTTCCTTTCGACCTTTTTCAAATATATAAATATTTGAAAGTTAAGTGAACTTACTGAACCTGCATCCTGCATCTTTCAAAACTGTCTCGGGCACGGAACCTCTTGTGGAATCCCTAAACGTTGCGTATTACCGGCTGACGTGTCCTGTGATTGTGTACGCTAGCTGTGAGGTATCAGCTGACGTATGCTCCGCAATCACGAACGCTAGCTTTGAGGTCAGGCACAGGGTTATCCTGTTGATTATGATGACAAGATATGCCTCGCATTGCTTTGTTTCCTTTTCAGATACTTTACGAATTGGATCTGTGAGTATATTGATCCACTACATACACAACGCGCTTTAGGGTGCGCGTAGATATACAGACACACTGCTGTGGCCACGTAATTTTTTCCGGGCCCGCACACCAATGGTCCTGAAGAAAGCCTCACGACTGTTGTAGAAGGCTGAAACTAGTAGACCTACACCTTTTTGACTGAGATATAGAGGGACATTTCTACCTCAATTATATCCCATCAATGTTTTTACCCATGCCATAGGACCCTTCCATTAAAACTTTTAAAAGGGCATTTCCTATAGGCATTTTTAGCACATAACTCACTACACATAGCACTTTTCACTTGCACACGAAATTCCGCTCCGCTGTAGACAGGTGTTGCAGCACAGCTGGATCGCACTCGGTGATCCAGCTGGGCCCAGATGATGAAGCATGCCACCTACCAAGTAGGTGGGTGAGGGGTTTCTTAACAACAAGAATTTGTTGTTAATACCAATTGACTAGGCACCAGGGTAATATCCCTGACCTGTACCTGCTTGAGGTCTTGTCCTCATTGTTCTAACTTATCCTACGTGCCGCCATTTTCGAAAAAAAATAAATAAGGATTTCACATCGGAAAGTCGGCGAAAACTCATCGGCATCAGCTGCGCTTTCAGTAAATCAGGTTCGGTTTACTTACCACTTAGTTTCCTTTTGTTGCAAACGAAAAGCCTTTTCTTCAGCCTTCGGATCTCTGCGATTTTTCTTTCAAAGGTACAATTTTATTTCTTTAAAAAAAAATCTATTTTTTTCTCTTTGTGACTATGAATTTCTCTGTACCTTTTTGAAGTTCTATTGTTGTAATTTAACATGGCATCTCAACAGAATTTCACGATTCAACTTACACAACCATTTTGGTCTTCAGGTTCTGAACCTTCAATAAAATGGTTAGAGTGGAAGGCATATTTTTTAAATTTCATTAAAGCCATTGATTTGGATAAAAAAATGCCTGCAGATAGAAAGAAAACTCTTTTCCTTTATTCAATTGGTCCCACTGGTTTGAAAACTTATGAACGAATGCAAAAAAGTACTGTCAGTGGAGATGTTGATGAGTACTTGGCCATCTTAAAGGATTTTGATAATCACTTTGCACCTAAAGTGTGTAATGAGATCACAAGATATACATTCTTTCATAGTAAGCAGGAATCTAACAAAACTATTGATGAGTATGTGGCAGCTTTGAGACTTATCGCTGATGATTGGAAATTTGAAAACTTGGAAGATCAATTCATACGGGATCAGGTTGTTATGCATGCCAGTGATTCATCCATTCAGGATTGTTTATGGATTAACAGTGACTCTGATTTAAAAGACATTTTAGCACTTGTAAGGAAGGCAGAACTCTCCAGTCGCAGTGCTAAGGCTTTAAAAAATGATGCTTCAAAAAAGGATGTGAAATCTGATGACAAAAATGAACCCATTGTCTGCAAAATCAAGGATAAGCCTGTTGATAAAAGTAAGAAAACCTATGTTAAATCTTCAAAACAAGATTCATCAAACAAATATGAAAATCTAAAATGCTTTCATTGTGGGAGTAGTTCCCACCTAGCGTCAAGCAAACTTTGTCCTGCCTTAAAACAGAGATGCACAAATTGTAATATTGTCGGTCATTACGAAAAAGTGTGTCATAGAAAAACATCTGTGAAAGTGAAATGTGTGGATGATGAGAATGAGACTAGCTCAGATAAAGATGACAATTTAGTTAAGAAACTTTCTTTTCACACTGTTCTAGTTGACAGTACCCATGATTCAAAATATTTACTTTTGCTTAACATTATTCACAAAAAAGGGAACAATAATAAGAAACCTGTGTGTTTATTATCCTTAGGTGGTGTTAATATTCAAATGTATGCTGATTCTGGATCCCCATATACAATAGTGAATGAAGAGGTTTGGAACAGTAAGGTTGTTAAGAAGCTCGGGAAGGAGTTATTACCTCCTGATATCCGACCAGAAGGTATTTCAGGAGAAAAAGATTGATATGGTTGGCTTTAGATCTCTTTTATTTAGATTTAAAGGGAGAGAAGCATTTGGGAAATTGTATGTGTCAAAAAAGGGTCCCTCAGTTTTGGGGTGGATGGATCAGAGCAACCTTGGTATAATCCTTAATCCCAATAGTGAGGATCCTGTGATGCTGATTGATGATAACACTGATTTTAAATAGGTATCCCAAAGTCTTCAGTAAAGAGATTAGTAAGTTGAATGATTTCAAACATCATATAGTGTTAAAACCTGATGCCTGTCCAATGATACATAAAGTTAGAAATGTTCCCATTGTTTTGAGAAAAGAGTTAGTTATTGAACTTGAGAAACTTGTCATGGCTGATATTATTGAACCAATCGAATCATCACAGTGGATTTCTCCCACTGTTGTGCCACGCCGTAGCAATGGTAAATTGAGGCTGTGCATTGATTTAAGACACTTAAATAATAATATTGTGGTTGATAAGTTTCCTTTGCCGAAAATTTCAGAGATGTTGAGTTTGGTCAAGGATGCTAACTGGTTCTCTACTATAGATCTATCGGCCGCTTACCATCAGATTCCCCTCACGGATGAAAGCAATCCATTAACAGCATTCATTACACCTTCAGATTGCTTTCAATACAAGCGATTACTGTTTGGCCTTGCATCTGCTGCTGCTATTTTTCAAAGGTTGATGCACCAGCTTTTCAAGAAATTTGATAATGTAAGATATTTTCAGGACGATATTCTTGTTTTTGGTAAGGATAAACATGTACATCATGAAATCTTGAAGGAAGTCATAGACATCTTAGAGAAAAAAGGGTTAACTATAGAAGATACTAAGTGCAAATTTTCCGTGAAGTCTATCACATATCTTGGACACATCATCAGTGGGGAGGGAATCTCTACCAAGTGTACTCTGGTTGATTCTGTGTTGAATGCACCTCATCCAAAAAACAAAGATGAGGTAAGATTATTTGTTGGTCTGGTTGAGTTCTACCAAAAATTTATGAGGAATTTTTCAAGCAAAATTTTTAACATTCGCCAATTATTAAAAAAAAATGTACGTTTTTATGGTCCGTAGAATGCAACGAAGTGTTTGAAAACATTAAGAAGGATATTGCTAAGGCACCTGCCTTGTGTGCATTTGATCCGGATTGTGACAATGTCATAACAGTTGATGCAAGTAACAAAGGGCTAGGAGGTGTGCTTTCCCAAGTTGATAAGGATGGAAAAGAATTCATTGTAGCCCATGCTTCTCGTTCTTTGTCGCCTAGGGAAGAGAGATTCTCAGTGATAGAGAAAGAATCATTAGCTTGTATTTGGTCTCTGGAGCATTTTAGAGCGTATGTGTGGGGTAGACCATGTATTCTCAGGACTGATCATAAGCCTTTGGTTAGACTATTGACTACAGAAGGTTTGTTTAATGCTTCCCCCAGGATTACAAGAATGTCCTTGAGGTTACAAGACTATATTTACAAAATAGTGTATGTACCTGGGAAGGAGAATGTAGTAGCTGATTTTCTTTCACGCATGCCAATTAATTTATCTGACAGTTCTGATCATGAATGGGAGAACATTCAAGTTACATTAGTACATGATCAAGGGTTACCTGGAATTGATAAAAGTGTCTGGGAGGAGTCTTGTAAAAAGGACACATGTTGATGGATTTATCTTCTTTCATCACAAAAGGTTGGCCTTCTAAATGCAGTCTACCTGAGGATTTTAAGCATTTGTGGGAAGTTCGCAATGAACTATCTACATTAAATGTTAATATCATGCGAAATGATAAAGTCATTCCCCCCACCAATCTTCGAGAAGTCATTGTTAAAATGTGTCATGAAGGTCATGGTGGAATAGTTAAGACTAAACAAAGGATAAAACAATGGTATTGGTGGCCAGGAATGGATATATTTATTGAGAGAATCATAAGAAATTGTGTTTGGTGTGCGAATTCAGATGAAACCCTTGTGACTCTAAAACCACCCATGGCTGAACCAAGAATCCCTAAATCTCCTTGGCATACTATAGCTATTGATATAATGGGGCCCATTGGTTCTCAAAACAAATATGTTTTAGCTGTGATTGATCTTTTCTCTAGGTGGCCTGTTCTAAAAATTGTGGAGAAAGTTAGCTCTGAAGTGGTGATCACATTTTTGGATTGTGTTTTTATTGGTGAAGGATTACCAGCTTTGCTAATAAGTGACAATGGTGTGCAATTCACATCAAAAGTTGCTAAGGATTATTTTGACAATGTTGGAATAAGACACTGTACTACGTCCCTTTACAATCCAAGTGGCAATGGCATGATTGAGCATTTCAATAGAATTTAAAGAATGCTATACAATCTGCCATTAGTAATAATTGTGATTGGGAATTGCAATTGTTCAAGACTGTTCGGACGTATAGAACTTCACCATATGATGTGTTAGGTACTTCACCTTTTGAAGTTATGAGAGGGAGAGCAGTCAGAACAAAATGCAATCCAGATTGGATGGCTAACAATATGAAACCTTGTCTTCTATTGGATACCTTGAGAACTAGGATTGAAAGTAAACTTCTTAAAAGCAAAGTAACATATGATTTGAAGCACAATGTTACTTTTTGTGATGTTAGTGTTGGTTCTTGGGTCGAGGTTAAAAAACCTCGGAAAGTAAAAAAATGGGAAAGTCAGTTTTCTGAACCTTTGAAAATAACAAACATTTTTAGAAATGCTGTGCAATTAAGTGATGGAAAGGTTTGGAACTTAAAACGTATTGCCATACTTAAAAGTGATATACATTTGTTTAAAAAGAACGAGAGTTCTGGAGTGTCGAGAAAAACATCTCAACACTTTATCATTGACGATCACCTTATAAAAAATGATAAACGAAAGACGTTCTGTTCTTCATGATGATCCTAGCAATGTTGGTTGATCCTCAAATTTTGCCACTGACGGAAATCCTGATGTTCAATTTTCTTCTGTGAAGAACAACATGGTTGATACTAGTGTTGGAACAGGAACATCTGATACTGTAGTTAATACTGGTGTCAATTTGAGTACCAACATCTCTAATGGTGATGTTACCCTAATTATTCGTTCAGTGCATTCATGTACTAAGCCAACATGGTTAAAAGATTTTGTTTGTGATGATGAGTCTGATTAAGATTTCTTTTAGTTTTTATTTTTATTTTTTATTTTATTTTGTATAAGGAGGAAGATGTGTTATGTTTTATTCCTTTAAGTAATAAGTTACCTCATGCTGTAGCACGAGAAGAACATTGTCATACTGTTTTGTTTTTGTTTGAAAGGGCATTCCAACAATCAGTTGTTCTCATCTGACGATCTGCATTCATTGATGCAACGAGTCAGAGAGAAGGACAGAGGGAAGGCTGTTCCGTCGATGGATTCTTATGCTGAATAAATACTTAAATTACCTAATTGCTGCATTATTTACTCTCTGAACCAGCTACCAAGCAGAAAAATAACTTGTGTTCACACTGCGAGGGCAACATTATAGCAGTACTTATCTGGACCTGGATAGGAGACAATTTCCTCGTTTTTAGGAACTATTGATTTGGAGGAACTGTATTTTCGATTTCCGGCAAATATAGAAGCCTAACTAAGCCCGATTAGAAACTATTTGGGACGAATAGAATCTCACCTAGCTTCCATACATAAAATCCAATCGATCTAACAGTGAGATCAAATGCCCTGATAACCCAACTGTGACTGACTCTGGAGCGAGGTCCCCAAGAAGCGTAGGGGTAAACCCTCAACAGACTGAAACAACAACACAGAATACACCGCATCCTTCATCAGTTGTGCATCATGACTAGGGTCTTTTGGGTGCTAGTTTTGGTATGGGAGGTGCTGTATATATGCTGACCCCCTCCACTCAGCAACAGAACCATAACACAATAAAAACTCTTCCCATACAACATAGCAAGCTGTTGCCCCTCTCCTTCAGGACCACAGGCAGCTATGTGCCCCTGTTCAAAGGCTACATCTTCCACCCGAATCTACCCCATGTGTGTTTGCTCTGACAAGTTTCCTGCCTCTGACTCTGAGAGTTGTGGAATCCACTCATTCACAAAGCTAAACATTGGTGCACTTTTAAAGGGGGATGAGTGGTTATGATTGTGATAACACTATCATGAACCAACAAGTGGATTGGTTAGGACCTGGTCAAAAATCAGTTAAGAGGGACTATATTGTGTTAAATTTTAGTTGATCTGGTGTTGCTAGATGTAGAATCCAGCAATGTGCTTCTAAGGGTGTGAAGGGTTCAGGAATGAAGGTGTTGCCATTAGGTTTTTTCTATCCTCCCACTTTGGCACAAAGGAAAGGGGATCTTAGATATGTGTGTACTCAAAAAAGGATAGGATAGATCCTTCCAGCAGAGGCATTACATTACCACTAGAGTCGAGAAATAGATTTCAGACTTTGGGAGATTTGGACTCTAACCATTGGCTCAATCCTGTGCCCGGAAGTCCCTTGCAGTGTACAGATAAGCCCATTTCTGACGTGGTGGCCCTCCTGGTCCAGGCTTCTGATAAAAAACTAGCCCTTTTAAAATGTGCAGCAGGAATATTGCCTAGAAGGGCAATAAAAGGGATAATGAGGTCTGGATCAAACCAATCAGAGATTATCAGATTGTGACATTACAGGAAATTTGAGACTCAGATAACCATTTTATTTAGATGGGTTTATTTCTTTTTTCCTACTCGCAAAACCTTCAGCTGCGGAAGGGCAAAGAGCTGTCTGCTCACATTGATATTAAATTAATAAAACGAATTTCATAGCGCGCCCTGCATCGCATTTTGCGATGCAGGGCACGGAACGAAATTTGTTTTATTAATTTAATTGTTTACTTACCTGCAATCATCCATATTCCGGTGTTTATCACCGCCCACCCTGCCCCTCCCCCGCCCCGCCTGTCTGCCCCACTAAACTCCCTCCACGGACCGCGGCTGCACACACACTATATGGAATAGAGTCCGGCCACTGCTTAATCCATAATTGCTTGTCCTCCTTTGTTGGGTTTATTCCCATACGCAGTCTTAAAAACATATTTTTAAACTTTGCTGAGAAAAAAACATTAAAATATGGCTGAATACGTAGTGATTGCCATGAATTAATCACATACTATGCATAATTGTTCTCTGCTAAATCAATTTTATCTAGTTTAAATGATTCAGTTTTAAAAAGTTTTTTTTTAATTAACTTAAAATTGGGCATTTTCAGGTCTTGTACTGCAATTTGCAGGCCGATGTCTCTTAGGGAGGTTAAAATATAGGATCTCCATTGAGCCACATAGACAGAGCTTTCTATTTCGTGCCAACAAATGTTCCCCAAGGATGATAGGTCTGATAAAGACAATGTTGCCATGCATTTTAAACATGCTCCTTTTGATACCAGGCTCTGACTCCGAAGACCAAACTCCATTTTTATTCCTGCTTGACACACTGATTTAGCAATCCCAAAGGTTGCTTTAAAAACCTTAACCACCAATAGGTAAAGTATTTTCAAGTGTTTTCCCCCTAGTAATAGGAGAACCATATATGAGAGTTGGTTGTAATTTAGTTTTGATTACTTTAAGAATAAAATCATATGATTGGCAGTTCAATGACGTTTTAAGACACTTAAAAGCATGTATCAGACTTACAGCCTTACCCTTAGATCCTTAAGATGAAATTTAGAAGTCACACATTGTCAAACACCACCCTTTGGTATCTATATGTCTTAACAGTATGAATTGTACCTGCTCTTACCTTCCAGGTATAACATTTCTGTTTTGCTACACCAACTTTCATTACTTTAGTTGTTTTGACATTCAATTCCAGGCCATTCTGTTGGGAGTAGTTGTCAAAGGCGGTAATAAGTCTCTGTAAGCCAATAGGGGTATGGCTCACAAGAATAGTATCATCGACATACTGATGGTGGTGGAATCAATCTAAGCCACTAGTAAGAGAGCTCTGGATTGTTTCCACCACCACCAGGAGATTGATTTCCCGCCCATATAAGAAAATACCTGGAGCCCTATGAGAGCCCTGTAAGGATCGCTCGCTGCGCGACCCTCCTTACCTGATGAAGACCCCGACCTGAGGAAATTGCTCACCCTCCTATCTACTGGGGTCGAAACGTACACCGGCCTATTTGTACACCTACATGCTCATAGAACGAAATTGATTATTTGTGATAATACTTATGAGCAATGTTTATATACGACTGTATTGACCTTAAACAGGATGGAAAGGGCAATCTGTATATATTGTGAATTATATGTGTGTCACAAACACCTTTACCTTGTCCCCCACTCACCAATTCACTACCACTTCCCTAATTCCTCCTCTTTCCCTACACCTCGAGATCACTGCGAACAGATTTAATGCTACCTTTGTTTGGAATGTTAACAAATTGCGCCCCACGAATACTTTGATTAACAATCGCATTTAATGCCAGTACTATATTTGTGAATTAAATATACCAAATTGTGTTTCTGAATTGTAGTTATTTTCTGAGTGGTGGACGTTCTGTTTCTCTGTTCTGTTCTTCTAATTTCCTTTGTTAAGATATATAACATAGCTACTATAGCGGCTGACCTTCTAGCCTTGTTCCGTTCTTTCCACAACCTTTTCCTCGAACGTTTAGATAACAGGGGACAATTGGTTGGACTATCCCCTGCGCATTTAACAGTATTCGGTGATTTGCCATACTTAGTTCCATACAAGACATGGCCATCCTCTGATTTTTTATCCGAGCACGAGCTGACATCAGTTTCCCTTTCTACTTCCTCTAGAGATCCAGAGTTATCACAACCCACATTTATCGCAACTTCTCCCTGCCGCATATTTACTTTAGGAACATTATCACCCCCTTTCTTAGTACAGGCCAAGTTGTGATCCAAAACAGGATATCTAGCTGTTTTTTGAACTTCTTTCACAAGGGAACCTACAATTTCTGGAAGGTCAGACATTTTATCCAAAATGTGAGAACATGTGCATCTTATCAACTGGTCATTAACCTCAGTCTGGGCTCTAACCACCAATCCTGTCAGATTTTGTAATTTTAAATCAATATGGCCACATCGACTGCTAACGTATTTAAAAGATCCACCTGAATTTCAAGTTTGTTTGAATGAAAGTCAAGTGCATTTGTAATAACATTCATTGTGTTTAGCAAGCCTTTCCATACACCAATATCATCAACATTCTTATTCATTATGGTATTCATTGTAGTATGTGCATCAACATTGGGTAGAACATCATATTTGTCCAGAAATGAAAGGTCTGCAGGGTCAGTGAATTATCGGGCTTACCAATAATATTGTCAGCCGGATGCAGTGAGTTCACACTTTTCTCATCTACCTCAGATAAAGGTACTACAGATATCCGTAGGCCTTGTGACACTTTGTTAACCTGCACATCCCCCATAGAGATAACAGAAGCTTCACTGTCATTCGAGTGCAAGTTGCAATTAGAACAGTCCATGAAAGTATCCACTGTCCGGTGTTTTTCTTTCACACCGAATGGTGTCATCACTTTAGTTGTCCCCACCATAATATACTCATTAATTGGGACAGAGTGGACTTGTGCATTCACAACCATTTTGAACAGTGATTTTCCCACAGGAACTATGTTCTGGTTTAATTCTACTGGTTGTATTGTTTTATATAGCCAAAAACTTGGTTTCCGCTATCTAGCAACTCTTCCACAGGGGGGGAGGGGTAGGGACCCCAAGTTCAACTTGTTCTGTTCTCGATTTCACCTGTACCGGGGGAAGTTTAGCATCACCTTTACATTCATATTTGACCGCACCCTTCTGTATGAAGTCATCTTTAATACTTGACTGGGAAGACATAGCCCCCCCCCCTTCTTCAACAGAAAGTGAGGTACTACTTTGCCCGACAATCCTCAGGGCAGCCCCTGGGCTTGTTCTTATTCAGTTTTTTCCCAATACACTCTTGTCGGCAGACTCATTTTCCTCCTCGATATTCTTTTTGGAGCGAGTTAACATTTCCTGGCAACACTTCTCCTTCTTTTTAACTGCTCTTGGAATGACACTTGCGTATGTCCCCTCACGCGACCAGATCTCATAGTATAACAATGGATATCAATTGAATACATTTTAGACTATGAATTGTTTGTCGCAAAAACTCAATAACAGGCAAACAACAGGCCTGTTAATGATTTTAAATAGGTTTTTACTCCCTTTGTAAAGTACCCTAGAAAACCAAAAAAAAACCAAAAAAAACAATCCTTTAAAAGCTTGCCGATATTTGAAGGTTTTAAGGTTTTTTAAATGTTTTATTTTGCTCTCAGACTCAGTCCTAGACTCAGTCCTGGGTAACTGTAAATTATGATGTTTCAAACATGCGCCCATTGGAATACCCGGGGCAGTCCTAGGGGGCAGCTTTTTTTAAGATCCTCTGATTCCCTCCTGTCCCCCTAAATGTAGGTGCAGGCACAACCAGACCCAAACAAGCACAGACCCGGCACAACACCACGCCTAGGCTCAACCAGGGCTCAGCCAGATACCAAACTGGCCCCCGGCACCAGCGCGGTCAACTGCCCCAAGTCACACTAGGCGGGTGCTAGGTGGGTGCCATGCATCTCCTAAGTCAGCCTCGCTCTTGCCACTTTCTTCCAACTCCTGCCTCCCATGTACTCCTTTGATAGGCTACAATACACAAAGGGTGCGTGTGACACCAATTTAGGGCAGATGCAGATGCAGCACCACGCCTCTGACTTTCCCTGGTGACCCACCTCGCAGCTGCACCACCGCGGTGGCGGTAGTGGCTTGGAGTCGGTAGTGCTGTTGTGTTCTCTCACCAATCGCGGCTTTTCCTGGTACACCACAACACTGATTCAAGGTGGCACGATAGGGCTTGGCGGTGATACTGCTGCTGGACTCGCAACACCACGCCAGCCGGCGGCGGCGGTGGTACTGCTGCGGTAGTCACGGTTCTTCCTCCCGGCCCATGCAAGCCTCACAGCCCGCATTGCAGTCTCCCAGCCTCGCAGCAAAGCAACAGCAGCTCTGTTGGGAGTAGTTGTCAAAGGCGGTAATAAGTCTTTGTAAGCCAATAGGGGTATGGCTCACAAGATTAGTATCATCGACATACTGATGGTGGTGGAATCAATCTAAGCCACTAGTAAGAGAGCTCTGGATTGATTCCACCACCACCAAGAGATTGATTCCCCGCCCATTTTAGAAAATACCTGGAGCCCAATGAGAGCCCTATAAGGATCGCACGCTGCGCGTCCCTCATTACCTGATGAAGACCCCGACCTGAGGAAATTGCTCACCCTCCTATCTACTGGGGTCGAAACGTACACCGGCCTATTTGTACACCTACATGCTCACAGAACGAAATTGATTATTTGTGATAATACTTATGAGCAATGTTTATATAGGACTTTATTGACCTTAAACAGGATGGAAAGGGCAATCTGTATATATTGTGTATTATATGTGTGTCACAAACACCTTTACCTTGTTCCCGCACTCACCTATTCACTACCACTTCCCTAATTCCTCCTCCTTCCCTACACCTCGAGATCACTGCGAACAGATTTAATGCTACCTTGGTTTGGAATGTTAACAAATTGCGGCCCACGAATACTTTGATTAACAATCGCATTTAATGCCAGTACTATATTTGTGAATTAAATATACCAAATTGTGTTTCTGAATTGTAGTTATTTTCTGAGTGGTGGACGTTCTGTTTCTCTGTTCTGTTCTTCTAATTTCCTTTGTTTAGATATATAACATAGCTACTATAGCGGCTGACCTTCTAGCCTTGTTCCGTTCTTTCCACAACCTTTTCCTCGAACGTTTAGATAACAGGGGACAATTGGTTGGACTATCCCCTGCGCATTTAACAGTATTCGGTGATTTGCCATACTTAGTTCCATACAAGACATGGCCATCCTCTGCTTTTGTATCCCAGCACAAGCTGACATCAGTCTCCCTTTCTACTTCCTCTAGAGATCTAGAGTTATCACAACCCACATTTATCGCAACTTCTCGCTGCCACGTATTTACTTTAGGAACATTATCACCCCCTTTCTTAGTACAGGCCATGTTGTGATCCAAAACAGGATATCTAGCAGTTTTTTTAACTTCTTTCACAAGGGAACCTACAATTTCTGGAAGGTCAGACATTTTATACAAAATGTGAGAACATGTGCATCTTATCAACTGGTCATTAACCTCAGTCTGGGCTCTAACCACCAATCCTGTCAGATTTTGTAATTTTAAATCAATATAGCCACATAGACTGCTAACGTATTTAAAAGATCCACCTGAATTTCAAGTTTGTTTGAATGAAAGTCAAGTGCATTTGAAATAACATTCACTGTGTTTAGCAAGCCTTTCCATACACCAATATCATCAACATTCTTATTCATTATGGTATTCATTGTAGTGTGTGCATCAACATTGGGTAGAACATCAAGCACAGACCCGGCACCACACCACGCCAAGGCTCAACCAGGGCTCAGCCAGATACCAAACTGCCCCCAGGCACCAGCGCGGTCAACTGCCCCAAGTCACACTAGGCGGGTGCTAGGTGGGTGCCATGCATCTCCTAATTCAGCCTCGCTCTTGCCACTTTCTTCCAACTCCTGCCTCCCTTGTACTCCTTTGATAGGCTACAATACACAAAGGGTGCGGTGTGACACCAATTTAGGGCAGATGCAGATGCATCCCCACCCCTCTGACTTTCCCTCGTGGCCCACCTCGCAGCTGCACCACCGCGGTGGCGGTAGTTGCTTGGAGTCGGTAGTGCTGTTGTGTTCTCTCTCCAATCGCGGCTTTTCCTGGTACACCACAACACTGATTCAAGGTGGCGCGATAGGGCTTGGCGGTGATACTGCTGCTGAACTCGCAACACCACGCCAGGCGGCGACGGTAGTGCTGCGGTAGTCACGGTTCTTCCTCCCGGCCCATGCAAGCCTCAGGGCCCGCATTGCAGTCTCTCAGCCTCGCAGCAAAGCAACAGCAGCTCTGTTCACGCTGCTCCCTGGCTGCCTGATTCCTCGCTCACATCCCAAGCGCAACGAAAACACGGCGCTGGAATCCACTACTACCAAAGCTAAAGTGAAATTATGGTTAACATTAATGCATGTTTACATTTTTTTTTAACTTCACCCAAAAAACTCAGATAAAGTAAAGTCATGGGGCCAGATGTAGGTAATTAGTATTTACCGATTCGTAAATACAGAATTTTACTGATTCGGTATTTACAAATCGGTAAATGCTATGTAGGTATTTTTACCGATTTTATTACCAAATCTGTAACATTCGGTAATTACCGAATCTGTATTTACCGATTCGGTAATTGCCATTGATTTCTATGGGCCTTGAGGCCCATAGGAATCAATCTCAATTACAGAATCGGTAAATACCGATTCGGTAAAATTACCAAATTTGCAAGGGGGACAGGGTGTCACTTTGACACCCTGTTGCACCCCTGATTCTGGCTTGAGTGCCATGTGGCACACATACATGCCCTAAGGACATGTATGTGTGCCCCATGGCACAGGTGTACATGCACAGATGTGCATGTACACAGGAATTCGTTATTTACCATGACATAGTATATCATGGTAAATAACGAATTCTTAAGGGCCTGTGGCACTGTTTCCAGTGCCACCTACATATAGATTGACCGATTCGGTACATTTACCGAATCGGTATTTTACAGAATCGGTAAATTTAACGAATAGGTAAATTTACCGATCCCTTAAAATATAGGCCCCCTACATGTCAATCACCAAATACCGGTCGGTAACGGCCGAAATCGTCCGTTACCGACCGGTATTTGGTGACCTACATCTGGCCCATGGTTATGACTTGACATCAGAAAACCTCTGAAAAATGGCAAATTATGGTTAGGACTACAATCCATAACATGTACAACAACTATGAAAGTCACAACTGAAACACTAAATAAAATGCTTATGGCAAAATGTGATTAAAGTTTATCACACGATCAAACCAATTAGTGTTACTACATTCATAGTTGTCTATGGCAAGATGATAAGAGTAACCTGTAAAATAATTTACTACATTTGAAATTGCATCTATGTTCAATTGAGAGATAGATCAGAAAAATTGTATTTGGTGTTTGAGCTATGGATTGTGGTCCTACCATAGCTTGCCAATTTAGTGTTTTTTTTTGGTTTTAATTCATAACTATAACTGACCTTTAATTGTGTTTTGTTAGATGACTAAACAGATGTACACACATCCAAACTAAAGACATTTTTTGATTCCTTTATAACTTTGGCACCATTAGACAAATCTGGACTGAACTTTAAAAAATGTTCATCTAATATGGGTTCTTCATGGCAAGATTCATGCAAATCCATCAAGCGGTGGTCAAGAAAAAAGGGGCGTCACAAAAGTGCCATTTTCCATTGCAATTCAAATTGGATTCTTAGTTTTGTGATGCAGAAAAACACAGCTAAACAGAAATGCATCACAACATGAACAGAGAACCTTATTCAAGTGCCTTTGCTTGGTTTGCTTCAAAGTCGTTCAGTATTTTTGCAAAATTAGTGCATGAAAAGGTGCTAGGGTTGGGCATGGGGAGTTTACATTTTAGAGATATTTGGACCTTTAATTTGTGGATGGATCCTCCTCAAATTCATAAATCCAGGGAGGATTCGGAAATCCAACTGAAAAACATAGAGACACACTATAGGATCAGGGATTTTTTCACTCGGATCCCACATTGAGGAACTAAAAATCCGGCAGCATATTTGCAAATCTGCTGAGGACTGATTGCACTTAGCACTGTGCTAGGAAAAATCAAAAAATGAAAGGCAGGTTAAGAACACCCTTGTCCCCAGAACCATTTGTAGGGCTTCCAGAGGGACCACACTGGCAATAAAATATATACATGAAAAGAATGTTTATTGCATTATTCGCAGATGCAATAATAAATGTGCAGATGCAGGGAGGGTCCAGGATTTATGAACCCATCATTTGGTCTGCAAATCCAGTAACAAAAAGGGGGAAACATATTCTGGGCCCTACTGGCTCTTGGCCAACAACCACACATGAGGGCTATCCACATAAAGCAGGCTCAGAGCAGAGTATAACTGCTGTTGACTCACTGTGGACAAACCCAGCTGCACAAGGCTGAATGTTGTGAACTGCTGGTTGTGGTTGTTCATAGAGGGTGGCAGGCTAGGCCCAATGGCCAATCCCTTTTGCAGCTAGGCCCTGTGGTCAATCCCCACTTTGCACTGCTTTGCTTTGTGGCCTAGGGATGAGTGGAATGATGGCCTGGTTAGACGCAAAGGTGAATCTTGCACTTAATTAGGTACTCAGCTTTCTTTACTCCCCTTAGTAAAGCATTGTGACATATATAGCGCTTACAACATCATGCCGTTTCTCTTGACCTAGTCTCCATTTTCCAAGAAGTCCAACATTCTTACAAAGCTCCTCTATCTGGCCTGCAAAAAGCATTTTTTTTAAAGTGTTACATCATCTACACTACTCTGTTACATTGATTTGAAGTGAAAACTGCCATCATAGTCCTGAGATTTGCTATAGATATTTACAGACATATCAACAGGGTGGCGTGGCCTAGCATTGATACAAGATTACAGCACATCAAGGGAGCTCTGCAGCCCGAGCTCTCCTTTTGGCATGCCATAATCCTACTGACTGTGATATTCTGCTACTAGAGCTACGCAGAGGTGACAAAGCACCCAGTCTGGTGCTCTGGGGCTCTGGATGCGGCCCTATGTCAGCAGGAACGCAACCAGGGGAAGGTTCCCCGCCCTGGGGCCTAGTTAGTGGATGGCAGCAAAGCCTGTGCACACATATGAATTACCGGGCTGCACATGGCTGTTAGTGAGTATGGTCCTTCTGTATGTGCCGCCGCCCAACTGCTGCCAGGGTGCAGACACCGCCGCTGGAGAACCTTGGTGGCTGGGGAGTGGTTGGATTAGCCAATACTGCCGGGAGACATTTTGAGATCCAAGGCCTGCCGTGACCTTCTTGTGCCCTTCAGTGCGCCCATAACATGGCAGCCGCGCCTGCTACATTATGCTGATGGCTGAGCGCTCCTTTGGCGACACCTGCATTCCCTCAATGACTGCAAGTATTAATGACCAGCTTATTTGTCCGATTACCTCTGTTCAGTCAAGCTGATATCTTCGACCCCATAATGATCCGTGCAGAGCTATAATTGTGGATGCAGCACCTGCTATTAAGCTTATTGGGAGGTGCTTTCTGCCAGGTCCCTAGAGATATGCTAGGAGGGCATGGAGAATGTTACAGGTGATCTTTGGTGGATGCTTCTTGCTTACTGAATCTGGGGACTGCATTTGCATCATCCGGATAGTCTAGTTGACAATTGACAACTTGGTGCCTTTAAGAGTGAGTGTCTGAGCAGAGGTTTGCCTAGGGTCAATGAACCTGGTAGTGGATTGGGGCTACAAACTAATTTGCCATAGGCAAGATCAATGCCAGGCACTCCTGCCTAGTTTTTTACTCCAAGCGATAGGTGAAAGCTCCTGCCTCTGAAGACTCCTGTAGCTCAGACCTGGATGATGCTGCGGAGGGTGAACTGCTCTCACCAGGGAACATCAAGTCCCTACTGCATGATATGAAGTTGAGTCTTTTCACAATTGATCACAAAATGACTTTCTGATGCAGCGCATGGACTACATGTGAGTCCGCTGGGGCAAGCAGCATACTCAGATCACGAATTCTGAAAGCGTGTCTCAGATATTAAGGATGACACAGCTCAATGTTCCAAGCGGGTTGGTGAGATGCAATACAAACTTCGCCGCATACGCCTTAAAAATTAGGATCTGGAGGCTAGATCCCAACAAAACAATGTACTCATGCAGGGCATCTCTGAATCCAATGCATGGATCACCAGGAGGACTACATTGCGGACCCGCAGACTACAGTTTTTGGTACCAGTAAATTCACCAGAATGTTTGCTGTCAGGGGAGCTCATTGATCACTGGGCCCCAGACCAATGCCGGGAGCACCACCTTGTCCAATTATCTCTAATTTCCTCAATTGCAGAGACCAAAACCAATTGCTCCTCTTAGCCAGAGAAGCCTGAGAAGCACACCATGAGGTGATGAAACTCTACTTTTATCCAGATTTCACACCAGCTGTACAGGATGCATGAAAAAAAAATCTACCAGTAAAAAAGAAACTGCAAGAAAGAAGCATTCCCTTCATGATGCGTGTGAAATAACTTTATTCGGTAAACATTTCACCATAAAAGTATACAATATATGCCATACATTTTTTAAAAATACATAAATAGATACTTCATTCAATAAAATTCCATCAATAGTGTGCATAATGTACAGTACACATAATGTGATGAGACCCAGCAGCCAATATGCCTGCGATCTCACATAACTATCCCCGTGCATATTGGTAGGGTACATTTTAACCAAACCACAGATACCGTCAAGTATCCTACCAGAGGCCGGCTAGGTGTTAAGCGGGGTGGGGCGGGGCTTCATTCTCCTCATACGTGTCAGCCATGCACTACCCAAATATTTAGCTACCCCACATACCATAAGGGTGGAGGACGTATCTGTGCTAAGAACTCGTAGGGCCATTTTGCGGCATCTGAGACCCAACCCCCTACATAAGGGTTTTAGACAAACCTTCCTGGCAACTTTATATGCGGGGCAAGCAAAGAGGAAATGCGCCACAGACTCATTCGGGGCAGCACAACAAGGGCAAGAGTTCAACAACCCACCGGTGTTGGTCCACCCCGAGGTGAAGTCATGCACCGGGAGGGTCCCATACCTAAGTTTTAAGTAGAGTGCTCTATCCAGCGGCTTTGATATAAGGTCTAAGAAGGATTCCAGTTTTCTTGACCCTTTAAACTCTAAGAACCGCTCCGTGAGCAAGCCCCCTGCGCCACTACGCATTGCCTCTGCCTGAACCCAGTCCCAGTAGAGTTTCTTCATCACTAGTTTAGGGGGTGGCGTTTGACTAGCCCATGCATCGCTCAAGCCCAGATGCACAACCAGCTGTCTCAGATTGCTCAACCATCTGATCTTATCACTGGTATTGAGCAAAATGAGTTCATCTAAAACAGCAGCATAGTTTATAAGCTCCCTGGTCCTTCTCAACCGTACCCAGAATAATAGTGGGCGCAGTCGCACTAAGTCTTTAAAGGAGCGCCTGCCTAAATCTAGCCGTAGAGGGATTAGCGGAGTTGAAACTGGGAGAGCCACCAGGTCCCTCAAGAATTTATTTTCAGCTGTGACTAACTCCGAGACATTCTCAAACCCCCACAGCTCGGAGCCGTATTGGGCGGCCGGTAAGATCTGTCCCTCATAGATTGCCAGAGCCGGTGCCACAGGTTTACTCAGCGATTCCCGGTATTCTCTCAAGGTCACCCCTGATACTCTTTTATGGCTCAATAACATTTTGGCCAGATGGTCCCTCCAGTTCATCCGACTATTAACCTGAACCCCCAAATAGTCAAAGGAATCTACCAGCTCCAGAGGTGTCCCATTGAGCGTGAAGTTGTTCCTAAATCTTTTAGAGGGAGAGAGGGCCATAAGTTTGGTTTTAGAGGTGTTGATGGTAAGACCTCCATCCGTACAAAAGGTACTAAAACGGTGCAAAAGTTTTTGGAGTCCCACGGGGGATTTGGAGATCAGTATGGTATCATCCGCAAAGAGTAGGGTAGGTGTTTTTTCCCCCGCCAGGGTTGGCGCGTCTGCGTCTTCCTCTCTCAGATGGTCCACCACACCATTCACAAAGAGAGAAAAGAGGGTCGGCGCCATAACACAACCCTGGCGGACTCCACTCCTCACGGGCACCCTATCTGTCAGTTGTCCCTGGGTGCCCCATCTAATCCTCGCATAGTTCCCCTCGTGGAGCTTAACAATCAACCCCAGAAGAGGCCCCGGAAAGCCCATCTTCTCTAGCGTATCCCACAGCCTTGCTCGAGGGACCAGGTCAAATGCCATCTTGAGATCTATGAAAGCAAGGTAGAGACTACCCTTATTGATGGTTACAGATTTCCAATAGATGGCAAAAAAACGAAAGACCTGGTCCATCGTGCCTACCTTTTGGCGGAATCCAGCTTGAAAGTGGGAGAGGACATGTTCTTCTTCCATCCAGGTTCCCACCCTAGAGATAATGACCCTGCCAACCACCTTCTGGATCACATCTATCAGGCTAATTGGTCTGTAGTTGGCAGGGTCATCTCTAGCCCCCTTTTTAAACACGGTGACGACCTCTGCCCCCTTCCAAGAGTCTGGCACAGGGTGTCCCTTGGCAATCAAGTTCAATATAAGGGCCATAAGTTTGGCCCAAGCAATAGGATCTTCTAACAGGAGGTCCCCTGGGATCCCATCCGGGCCCGCCACCTTCCCCGGGGTCAAATGCCTAATTGCCACTACTAACTCCGAGGGTGAAAATGGATCCTCAAGCACTAGTGGGGGTTGGTCCCTTCTCACCGGGTCTAAAGGAGGACAAGAGTGTTCTTCAGCTCCACCGTACAGTGCTGAAAAATGGGAGAACCATTGTTGGCTTGTTATATGGGTAGCTAGTGGTTGAGAGCTCTTCTGCCTAGCTTTATTAATAAGCTCCCAAAACAACATCGAATTCCTCTTACTAACTGCGGAGTTAAGATCCAGTGTTGTTCTTCCCAGTCTCGTTTGGCCAATACCATTACCCTTGCATAGTCTTTCCTAGCCGCTCTAACTAGTGAGAGATCTTTTTTTTAGCAGGGCAACTGTTAGCTCTTTCCTTTTTCCCCTGCACTGAAAAGTGTACCAAGGGTTGCTGGATATGGAAGGAGACTTATTTAGTCTTCCTCTTTTCCCCTTGGATAGAACATGATGGCCTACTTCTTCTATTGTGTTTTTGTATGCAGTGGCAAAAACGAAAGGCGATTCCTGGGCATTTCCCATTCCCAGTTCCAGGGCCCCCAATTCTGCGGTCAGATCTGCCACATGTGACTTAATACTCACAAGTTGATCTTCCTGCAGTTGGGCCTTGTCCCATTTCAGCCTTCGGTTACCATTGTAAGGGATAACCTCATTGGTTGTCCTCAAGGGAGCGCTCTTCACACATCCTTTTAAGATGCCCCACCTTAGCTTGGTACAAAGGGGATTGTGATCACTGTCCTGTGTGGGTACCACCTCCATGTCTACCAGATCCCTCCATATTTTAACGTCCAATAAGATATAGTCGATTCTTGACGGACCAGTAAGCCTGTTAAAAGTCATCGCGCCAGCACGGTCGGACATAGTCCTACCGTTCAATGCTCTTAGGTTATGTTCCCTGGTAAGGGCATTAATTTGTATTGCCCTTGCTGACCATTTTCTAATTGGGGCTAGAGACAGGGATGGTATGGACCATCTAGAATCTTCCTCCTCAATGCCCAAGGGATCATCCCCGCTAAGGGGCTCGAATGTACAGTTAAAATCCCCACCCACTATAATTTTAGATGATGGAGGGCAATTGGCTAGTGCCAGATCTAAACACGATATTGTGGGTGAGGCAACGTCCCCCGGTGTCCCTCTGGAGTAGACATTGAATAAATCAACAACAATAGAGTAGACCAAGTCTAGACAGTGGTGTGTATGCCTGAGCAAGTGAACATGCAACCAACAAGCATGCAGGTGGAGCCCAATGCCGTAGACTACCCGAGGTTCGAATAAAACCCATCAGACCGCCCACTTGGCGGAGATTCATCATTTAGGGCTTAGTACATATTCAAACCTCTACCTGGCCATTTTAGTGCCAGGGTAGCATGAAACCTCTATGTACAATGTTCCTCACTATAATGGTGTTGATAACGTGCAGTGCTCAAATAATAATGGTGAGTAAAATTGACTACTGGGCCTTCAAGGAATTTCAGAGTGAAGGACAGAGTGTCAAAACTTAAAAACACGCCCTGTATTTAAAGATGGATACTACTCAGTGGCGCTATGCAAGGTGGTCGACATGTTTCTGCCTTCTGGGGAACGACCCCGGCTTTCTTCAGGACCTTTTTATGTAAACTTGCTACTGCAACAAACAATAATATGTGATAGTGAGGAAAAATGGAAAATAGTGCTTATACAAAGTCACATAGCTACCAGGAACTTTAAATTTCCAAAGTTCCTGGTAGCTATGTGACTTTGTATAAGCACTATTTTCCATGAAGAAAGCCGGGGTCATTCCCCAGAAGGCAGAAACATGTCGACCACCTTGCATAGCGCCACTGAGTAGTATCCATCTTTAAATACAGGGCGTGTTTTTAAGTTTTGACACTCTGTCCTTCACTCTGAAATTCCTTGAAGGCCCAGTAGTCAATTTTACTCACCATTATTATTTGAGCACTGCACGTTATCAACACCATTATAGTGAGGAACATTGTACATAGAGGTTTCATGCTACCCTGGCACTAAAATGGCCAGGTAGAGGTTTGAATATGTACTAAGCCCTAAATGATGAATCTCCGCCAAGTGGGCGGTCTGATGGGTTTTATTCGAACCTCGGGTAGTCTACGGCATTGGGCTCCACCTGCATGCTTGTTGGTTGCATGTTCACTTGCTCAGGCATACACACCACTGTCTAGACTTGGTCTACTCTATTGTTGTTGTATACTCGTATTTTGGGGATTGAGTAGACAGGTCGGTAAACTATCCCCTTGACCCTCCACACTGTTTGTTTTTTGAATTGAATAAATCAAACCTGCTCACCTCATTTTGTCCCCTAATTGAAAGATGTAGGATATCCGTACATGCTGTATTGTGACTAACATCTTCCCAGTTCAAATCAGTTTTAATCCAGGCCAACAAGCCTCCCGCTGGCCTGCCCTTCCCACAGCTTGAGGCGGGGGAGAAGAAGGTTGAATACCCTGATTTATGTAATGGAGACAAGCTCCAAGTCTCTTGGAACAGGCACACATCGAACTTCCCAATGAATGTGTGCCATTCTGGTAAAGCCATCTTCCTTTTTAGCCCCGCCACATTCCAGGATAACAAATGAACAACCCTATGACTTGTAGCAGACACATCAGGGGCCCCATTGTTCCCACTCCTCCCCCAAGCAATGGGCTTTGGGCTGTCCTCCACATGTTTAGTTAGATTTAGGGTTACATTTTTGCCAACCTTGGAGCTTGGACACAATACCTCTGTGGTAGCTGTGGTTACACTACTATCTGTGAGATTGGCTAATATAGGGTCCAATTTCCCCATATCAAGAGAACTGGCTTCACTTGAAGCCACTTGGACTGCACCCCCTAAGCTGGTATCAGATGATCGACCACCCATGTATACCCTCAACTGTGATCTTCAATCGCAGTCTTCCATGCCTGATAGCACAGAAAACCTGTTCCCTGACTCCAAAGGTGTAAAGGGTCTCAGATGGTCCATTCTCCTGCTAATGTTCCTATTATATCTCGGGGGTACAGTATTCCACCCGAAGGACTCGTCCACATGTGCAGGGTAATGACCGAGAGTTGCATGCCTAGTATTATAAAATGGCAGGGGGTTTAAATGGGTGGGGATCAGCCCATTCGAAAAAGATGGGGGGGAACACCAAAGATCTAGGGTAAAAGTATGTCAGGGCCCGTGGGGTAATGCAATGGTCACCACTTCCCATGGGCCAATTTACTATGTAATCCACTGCATGCGGGTCTCTAAAATTAACTACCACCAAATCGCCCTCAATGTCTTTACATCTACTGCCCAGCCAGTTGAGTCGCCTAATGTACACTATCTCACCATCAATATTGTGTGTGATGGGTCTATATGTACCCAGCCAATGCATGATTTTGTTCTTCAGCTGGGCAAACCCTTCTCTCTTATTGTCTGGTAGTGGTGGGACCCCCGTTAGAACAACTACAAAAGGCACAGCTTGTGGAGGTAGTTCCACTTGTGGCGCTTTGATCTCTGTGGCTCTAGTGTGTCTAGCACTTCCCCATTCCTCCCGAGTGTTCCCTGTGGGAGCCATTGCCAAACCCCTTGGCAGTTCACTAACCAGAACTCCTACCGGCTTTTGAGGCTGTAGCTTTTGCTGAGTAGGGCCACCCCTGCTAGAAGGCTGTGGAGTGGCTTTGGTGATTAGGGATGGAGCTTTAGCGACATTAGTAGAAGGTAACATAACCAAGGATGCGGGCGGAACAGCCACGCTTAGCTGGGCCTTAGGAGAAATAACCTTACTACTTATGGCGGTCTCTAGGATCGTAAGTCTAATCTCCACCTTTTTTTAACTCTCTAAAATGGGCTGAAGGAGAGATCTGATTAGGTATTCCAAATTTCCCTGTGGAATTGTGAGGGGTACTACATTCAATTGTGTCTCCACAGGGGCTGGGTCAGGCTCAGTGATATTAATATCCGTGACTGGTAGTGGGTGTGCTAGGGGCAATGGCAGAATTGAGGGACTTTCTGGCACCTCCACTGGCGCCGGGACAGGTTTATTAGTGGGCTTTGAGGATTTGCCAAAATCAGAGTGGCTAATTTTAGATTTAGACAGCCCGCCCCCCCATCTTCCGTCTTCTTTTGCTAGGGGGTGGGCCATGGGTTTTCGCCAAAGCTGGGTGCTTCGGCTTCTTCCTTGACAGCTTATCACAAATGGGGGTCTGGGTAGTTAAGTCGACAGCCGTACAGCTTGGAATTGAAGGAGGGGAAGCACTTACAATCTGATCAGTAGAGACACCCAGAATAGGGGTGGAGTCCCGCAGCAACAGTGGGACACTATCCATTGATAATGGATCTTCATTACTACTACTTGGGCTTCCTCCCTCCTGGGCAGTGAAGTAGGGAGTGGGGTCTGCAAGCAACCTATTTTTCAAGCCTTCGATCGAGCGTCGGCGCTCAGCCCTACGCTCTGCTAACAGGTTTTCCCTATCACCATCAGACGATACCCTGGAGAAATAATTGTCCAGTGTTCCATTTCTAGACCCCCCCAACTTGTCAGTGGTGGCAACCTCGGGAATCTGGGCCATGTCCAACAATTGGTCAGGGACCACACGTGGGAAACGCTAGCGGAGGTAAGAGGGTAGGCCCAGCCCAGCCTCCTCTGGCCTACGAGGGCCTCAGAGGGCCCGCCCTTTGCCCGGGCTTCGCCCCGGGCGCTCCCGCGCAGCGGGAATAATGCTTCCCCTTAATAGGGAGGTGATGGGCGGGAGGGCGTGGCGATCCGGGAGAGCAGCCCAGGTGTTGCTGATTGGGCTCGCAGGGACTCCTGGACAGTGGAGTCCCTGCTTTCCTGCTCGCAGCCCCGATCAAGTCACCCTCGCTGATGGTGAGAGCAGCCCCTCCTCAGTGAAGGCTCGCACAGAGAGTCTGCTGCGCTGCGGGACCCGCGCAGCGGGTCCGGCGAGCCGCTGCCACAAACTAGGATCAATAGCACCACGAAGCCCGTCCACACACAGGGAGTCCCTCCGTGAAAAACAGTGTCCCAGAGAACGGCTCCAGACGTCCGCTTTTGCCTCCGTAGGCGGGGGGCGTGGCGATCTGGGAGAGCAGCCCAGGTGTTGCTGATTGGGCTCGCAGGGACTCCTGGACAGTGGAGTCCCTGCTTTCCTGCTCGCAGCCCCAATCAAGTCAACCTCGCTGATGGTGAGAGCAGCCCCTCCTCAGTGAAGGCTCGCACAGAGAGTCTGCTGCGCTGCGGGACCCGCGCAGCCGCTGCCACAAACTAGGATCAATAGCACCACGAGGCCCGTCCACACACAGGGAGTCCCTACGGGAAAAACAGTGTCCCAGAGAACGGCTCCAGACGTCTGCTTTTGCCTCCGTAGGCGGGGGGCGTGGCGATCCGGGAGAGCAGCCCAGGTTTTGCTGATTGGGCTCGCAGGGACTCCTGGACAGTGGAGTCCCTGCTTTCCTGCTCGCAGCCCCGATCAAGTCACCCTCGCTGATGGTGAGAGCAGCCCCTCCTCAGTGAAGGCTCGCACAGAGAGTCTGCTGCGCTGCGGGACCCGCGCAGCAGGTCCAGCGAGCCGCTGCCACAAAATAGGATCAATAGCACCACGAAGCCCGTCCACACACAGGGAGTCCCTCCGTGAAAAACAGTGTCCCAGAGAACGGCTCCAGACGTCCGCTTTTGCCTCCGTAGGC
The DNA here is from genome assembly GCF_964261635.1 of Lissotriton helveticus. Lineage (NCBI taxonomy): Eukaryota > Metazoa > Chordata > Amphibia > Caudata > Salamandridae > Lissotriton > Lissotriton helveticus. The sequence goes on from NC_136063.1 coordinate 666,062,015, forward strand.
GGGGGCGTGGCGATCCGGGAGAGCAGCCCAGGTGTTGCTGATTGTGCTCGCAGGGACTCCTGGACAGTGGAGTCCCTGCTTTCCTGCTCGCAGCCCCGATCAAGTCACCCTCGCTGATGGTGAGAGCAGCCCCTCCTCAGTGAAGGCTCGCACAGAGAGTCTGCTGCGCTGCGGGACTCGCGCAGCCACTGCCACAAACTAGGATCAATAGCACCACGAAGCCCGTCCACACACAGGGAGTCCCTCCGTGAAAAACAGTGTCCCCTTCATGATGCTATATCCTGCTTGTCGTAGGTTTAATTGGAAGGCCAAATCTAAGATTTTTACTGATTCAGGGGAGGCCCTCTTCTTTCTACAACACACTGCTCCAGGTCATGACTCCCTGTCTCCCTGCATTAGGGCTGACTTTGGATTGCCATAGGAGGAGGTTGAATGAGCCTTGACCATGATTGTCTATCACCCCTTATCTGTACTGTATTTGTTTGCTTTCTATTAGAGCAACTGTTCATCTCAATTGATCTGTGATTTAGTCATGTTTGTAGGAATGGATTAGGTCACCAATGACAATTCATTTCGGCCAATTGGTTATTGGTTCATTATAGTTGTATTCATATACTTATCATAAATGTATGTCAAACATTTAATGCTTATTCACATCATACGTTGCTCTGGCCGCCTTTTTAAACACGGTGACGACCTCTGCCCCCTTCCAAGAGTCTGGCACAGGGTGTCCCTTGGCAATCAAGTTCAATATAAGGGCCATAAGTTTGGCCCAAGCAATAGGATCTTCTAACAGGAGGTCCCCTGGGATCCCATCCGGGCCCGCCACCTTCCCCGGGGTCAAATGCCTAATTGCCACTACTAACTCCGAGGGTGAAAATGGATCCTCAAGCACTAGTGGGGGTTGGTCCCTTCTCACCGGGTCTAAAGGAGGACAAGAGTGTTCTTCAGCTCCACCGTACAGTGCTGAAAAATGGGAGAACCATTGTTGGCTTGTTATATGGGTAGCTAGTGGTTGAGAGCTCTTCTGCCTAGCTTTATTAATAAGCTCCCAAAACAACATCGAATTCCTCTTACTAACTGCGGAGTTAAGATCCAGTGTTGTTCTTCCCAGTCTCGTTTGGCCAATACCATTACCCTTGCATAGTCTTTCCTAGCCGCTCTAACTAGTGAGAGATCTTTTTTTTAGCAGGGCAACTGTTAGCTCTTTCCTTTTTCCCCTGCACTGAAAAGTGTACCAAGGGTTGCTGGATATGGAAGGAGACTTATTTAGTCTTCCTCTTTTCCCCTTGGATAGAACATGATGGCCTACTTCTTCTATTGTGTTTTTGTATGCAGTGGCAAAAACGAAAGGCGATTCCTGGGCATTTCCCATTCCCAGTTCCAGGGCCCCCAATTCTGTGGTCAGATCTGCCACATGTGACTTAATACTCACAAGTTGATCTTCCTGCAGTTGGGCCTTGTCCCATTTCAGCCTTCGGTTACCATTGTAAGGGATAACCTCATTGGTTGTCCTCAAGGGAGCGCTCTTCACACATCCTTTTAAGATGCCCCACCTTAGCTTGGTACAAAGGGGATTGTGATCACTGTCCTGTGTGGGTACCACCTCCATGTCTACCAGATCCCTCCATATTTTAACGTCCAATAAGATATAGTCGATTCTTGACGGACCAGTAAGCCTGTTAAAAGTCATCGCGCCAGCACGGTCGGACATAGTCCTACCGTTCAATGCTCTTAGGTTATGTTCCCTGGTAAGGGCATTAATTTGTATTGCCCTTGCTGACCATTTTCTAATTGGGGCTAGAGACAGGGATGGTATGGACCATCTAGAATCTTCCTCCTCAATGCCCAAGGGATCATCCCCGCTAAGGGGCTCGAATGTACAGTTAAAATCCCCACCCACTATAATTTTAGATGATGGAGGGCAATTGGCTAGTGCCAGATCTAAACACGATATTGTGGGTGAGGCAACGTCCCCCGGTGTCCCTCTGGAGTAGACATTGAATAAATCAAACCTGCTCACCTCATTTTGTCCCCTAATTGAAAGATGTAGGATATCCGTACATGCTGTATTGTGACTAACATCTTCCCAGTTCAAATCAGTTTTAATCCAGGCCAACAAGCCTCCCGCTGGCCTGCCCTTCCCACAGCTTGAGGCGGGGGAGAAGAAGGTTGAATACCCTGATTTATGTAATGGAGACAAGCTCCAAGTCTCTTGGAACAGGCACACATCGAACTTCCCAATGAATGTGTGCCATTCTGGTAAAGCCATCTTCCTTTTTAGCCCCGCCACATTCCAGGATAACAAATGAACAACCCTATGACTTGTAGCAGACACATCAGGGGCCCCATTGTTCCCACTCCTCCCCCAAGCAATGGGCTTTGGGCTGTCCTCCACATGTTTAGTTAGATTTAGGGTTACATTTTTGCCAACCTTGGAGCTTGGACACAATACCTCTGTGGTAGCTGTGGTTACACTACTATCTGTGAGATTGGCTAATATAGGGTCCAATTTCCCCATATCAAGAGAACTGGCTTCACTTGAAGCCACTTGGACTGCACCCCCTAAGCTGGTATCAGATGATCGACCACCCATGTATACCCTCAACTGTGATCTTCAATCGCAGTCTTCCATGCCTGATAGCACAGAAAACCTGTTCCCTGACTCCAAAGGTGTAAAGGGTCTCAGATGGTCCATTCTCCTGCTAATGTTCCTATTATATCTCGGGGGTACAGTATTCCACCCGAAGGACTCGTCCACATGTGCAGGGTAATGACCGAGAGTTGCATGCCTAGTATTATAAAATGGCAGGGGGTTTAAATGGGTGGGGATCAGCCCATTCGAAAAAGATGGGGGGAACACCAAAGATCTAGGGTAAAAGTATGTCAGGGCCCGTGGGGTAATGCAATGGTCACCACTTCCCATGGGCCAATTTACTATGTAATCCACTGCATGCGGGTCTCTAAAATTAACTACCACCAAATCGCCCTCAATGTCTTTACATCTACTGCCCAGCCAGTTGAGTCGCCTAATGTACACTATCTCACCATCAATATTGTGTGTGATGGGTCTATATGTACCCAGCCAATGCATGATTTTGTTCTTCAGCTGGGCAAACCCTTCTCTCTTATTGTCTGGTAGTGGTGGGACCCCCGTTAGAACAACTACAAAAGGCACAGCTTGTGGAGGTAGTTCCACTTGTGGCGCTTTGATCTCTGTGGCTCTAGTGTGTCTAGCACTTCCCCATTCCTCCCGAGTGTTCCCTGTTGGTTATTGGTTCATTATAGTTGTATTCATATACTTATCATAAATGTATGTCAAACATTTAATGCTTATTCACATCATACGTTGCTCTGGCCGCCCCATATCTTAGCCACTGTGCGCCTAACATTGTTAACTCAATAAACGCTGGTACATTTTTCTGTTGTGGGAAACTATGTTTAGGGTATCCACTGGGAAGTTGGGTCCTGGTGTGGGTGCGGAATGGGATTTGGGATTTGGAAGTTTGTCAGTGATCAATGAGCACCGCTATAATGTCCTCTTTGGGCATACCGGTGACCCTTTGTTCATCAACCGATGAAATATGCCGCCCGACCAGACACCCGATTAACCGAAGGGTCACCGGTATGCCCAAAGAGGGCATGATAGCGGTACTCATTGCTCGCTGATCTAAAGCAGAAAGGTGAGATCTGACCCGTGCCCTGAAGAAATTGCCACAAATCATAATAGGCAATAAAACATGTTGGCCCTCTAAAATTAGAAGGCAACTGAGTGTCTTTTAAACGAGCAAACCCACGGCAGAGAATAAAGAGTGGTAGCCAGTGAAGGTTTAGCCCATTTTTAATAGAACAAGGTAGTCCTAATAGCAGTAGGTACCACTTTGTTAAGCATCAGGAGTTAAGCAATAGGGAGGCACGTCCTATAGCTTATTTGATCCAGCTAATCACAACTCTCTGATTACGGATAGTATTTGCTCACAACACTTGCACACTGCTTTGACTTATTATAGTTTTTTTTCCTCACTATTTTCGTTGATATGGAAGCGCTAATGATGAGAACCAGAGTCCCTGGTGAGAACCAATCAGTGGACTCCCATGGGGATACTTCCGTGAGGCGTTCCATATCTTGTACACATTTTTTGTCACACTGTTTGTTTAATAGCATGTCCATAATTTTGTATAGATCACATATATGTTGAAATTTCTTTTCACATTGGTGTAGAATGATTCATGGTACATCACACATGAAGATGAGTACAGAGGTGTGACACGATACATGAGAAAGTAGGGAGCGACCGTGGCAGAACCTCGACAAGTGCCAGTGTATTACACACACGTAGTGATTACACATAGAAGTGGTCAAAAGTAATCACACTAGGACCAGGTTGATCAGATTGTGTAGTATCTAGTGAGTGGGGGCTTAATATGGCCTATATTGAACCCCCTGAGCTCTATGGTGACCTGAATACAGACTGCCCTGAATTATTGTATTGAGTCACAAGACACTGTGCAGGATTTGGCCCCTGTACCATTTTCAGGAGAGGGGATCACAACATAGAATTGAATACCTCATTGAACTGTTCTAACAAGGGGAACCAGCAGCACACTAACGCTTGTGAGACTCTTCAGGGGGCCATGCACACTTTGAGCTGCCTGATCTTTGGAGGTCATAAAGCCTGGCCCATTTTAAGCATACTTTAGGGAGAGGAGTTGGCATGATGGCTAGGGTGGTCGACCTCGAATCTGTGGTACTTGGTTCGAGTCTTGGCAATGATGCTGAACATCGTGTGATTCTGGGCAAATCACAAAACCTCCTCGTGCCTAACAAAAATCATCAATGTGTCCTCATGTAACGCAATCGGTGCTATGTTAAGCGCTCTGATCCCCAATTCGGGTCAAGTTTGCTCTATATATAACTCCTTAAAAAAAAACCTTTTCCACTCATCGGTTCACAACTCATCTTAATGCGTAGACGTTTGGCTGTTCACAAACAATATGGTGTGCTGGCTGGGGTAAATAGGTCACCTTTAAGCATGAGCGTAAAATCCGTTCCGCTCGCGGATTTTGCGGATTTTCGGCAAGTTCGCAATCCGCCGAAAATTCCTAAAATCCGGGCGAAGCGGATTTTTTGCTTGGTCGCACTTGCCAACTAGAATACTATACAATTTTGCGGGAGTAAACACTTGCGAACACGTAGATGCGGCGGGCAGCGACAATCTCGCAATTGCGAGATTGCAAAATTTGCAATTTCGCACAATAAATCCACCAGCAGGCAGCATAAACCTTGAAAATTATGATTTTTATCAGAATAACTCCTCAGGTTGACATTTGCCTGCACTTTTTCTTTGCAAGGAGTCCATTTTGGGAGGGGGGTGGGAGGAAGGAAGTGCCCCACAGTCTCCAACTTCCTGTTCCTGTCCAGCAGGCTCCTCCCAGTGCTTTCTTCATGTACTGGTCACTTTGATTTGGATCTTGACCTGGAAGGATTACATTTTGTGGATGCTGATGGATATTTGGATTTATGCAAAACTGAAAGCACTCAGCAGGTGCAAAAGTTCAATCTTATCATTAGTAACCGTTCCCTGTAGTGCCTGGAAGGATTACTTTTTGTGGATGCTGCTGGATATTTGTATTTTTGCAAAACTGAAAGCACTCAGCAGGTGCAAAAGTTCAATCTTATCATTAGTAACCATTCCCTCTAGTGCTTCCTGAGGGGCCCCTTCAGAGTTCAGTTGCCTACTTGCAACTATTCTATGACCCTGCTCTGACCCTCACAGCAGGCTCAGAGAATAGTTACAAGTAGGCCACAAAGGTCCTGTGAAAAAAAATTGCACTGCAACAGAAAGCAAATTACAGATAAGGAAGCAGGTGCCAGCCAGACTGGAAGTTTAAATTCAGTGACACATTAATCAACCCCAAATTAATTCATGTCAGTTGAAGCAGGGCAGGTGTGCTTGCTTTTTTTCACCCCCATAATCTATAGTGATAAATCAACCAGAGGGTGGCAGTGATGTACCAGAGGGTGGCATGGGTGTACCAGAGGGTGGCAGTGGTGAAACAGAGGGTGCTGTGAACCTGTGATGATGAACCAGACGTAGAAACAACATAGTCGCGGCCGTTGCGAGCCGACAAGTAAGTTCGCAATTGCGAACTGGTACACAACCCTCGCGAACTGGCAGAAACCCTTGCGAACACAAAAAAAAAATCCGCTAATTCGCGAGAGTTCACGGATTTTGCGGATTGCGAATCCGTAAATACGCAAGTTCGCGGATTGCCAATTCGCTAAATCCACCCATGCTTAGTCACCTTCCCTGCACCCTACCAGATTACTCCCCTGTGATGTTGGTTCTTGATTTGCCCAGTGGCTGGAAACACACTAATCATTGGCATTGATTTCCTAAGACTTTATTGGTTGCAGTCTTGCATAAATAGATACTTTAAACTTTTAAAAATGTTCTAGATTTGAATAGAGTGTTGGTGGATACGATGGCCACCCTATAAGACGCACTGAAAACCGTCATCTGAGGAGAATGTATCACTGAGGGTAACAGGATTTTAAAGTCCATTTGAGCTCACCTTCATAAAGTTGAGAGTTAATAACATAGCCTAGAGCAACAATATGACACCCTGCATGATGGCTCCCTGTTAGAGCCAATGCAAACCACATTGATGTAGTTTAAAGAGGAGGCAGATATGGGGAGGCAGACAGATCGGGCTCACTTTAGCTTTCTTACTCAGGCCTCAGTGGGCCATAGGCCATACTACTCACATGCAAAAGCCTGATGTTTGGGACCTCTACATACCTGACGCCATTATAAACACCTTTACTGCAGTTTACAAGAGACCAAAGGAGTGATTCAGCAGCTTAAGAATTTGTGTGCCCCTGGCAATGATGGTCTCCCTGATAAACTTAATAAGACATATGCCATATAAATTGTGCCCTTATGTTTAGAAGTTTATGAGGAGGCCTATGAGGCAGATTTACTTACACACACTTTGGGGAAGGCGCTTTTTATCACCCTCCATAGGCCAGATAAGCCCCTGGACTGCTGTGACTCGTATCGTCCCTTATCCCTTATAAATGTAGATAGTAAGATTTTAGCTGAAATTCTGGTGAACAGACTAGTTTATCTTACTCCCCTCCTAGTATGACCAGATTAATCTGGTTTTATTCTAGGGCACACCACCGCTGACAACCTCTGCTCCATGCTTGCTCTTACACAACAACTAGACCCTAGACTGGAAGTTGCAACAGTGTTTTAAAAAGTTGCTAAGGATTTCAACATTTTTTAATGGTCTTTTTTAATGACGGTGCTGACTACAATGTGGTTGGGAAGTGTAGTGTCTGAGGTCAATGATGACAGACACTAGGTTTATTCTGAAGGAGCTTTATTGTATGCTTCCTATCTCTGCCCTGTCCCTACACTATCTGCCCTCATCCTGTCCCTACTCCGCCTCTTCCTTTCCCTGCCCACCTAACTCCTCCCACCCAGCTACTAGACCGCTAACACATAACATCTCCCCCCTTTCTTAACAAAACAAACGATGTGTGCCTTCATATCTCTTCAATGAGTCTCTTTGGTCGCTGGGCATTTCGGCGCGGCCTTGCGTTCACTTCATCAGTGTTCACATCAGTCTGGGGTACACCCAATTGGCCCAGATCCTCTGGAGCGTCCCGTTCAGGGGTTTCAGGACTGAGTGACGCAGTTGGTTCGAGCAACGATCCTGCTGAGTCTCTGGAGCACTTCTTAAAGTGGTCAGACTCCGCAGTCAGCATAGGGCCTTTCTGCTGAGTGACCAGTAGGGGTTCATCGCGAAAGCGACAGTCAGTTTTCTTCTGTTGATCTTGTTTCACCAATACGTAGTCTCCTTCATGTAAAGAGGGTGACCTCGCTCTTCTCTTGGCGTCGGCGTATGACTTCATCTTGTCCTTGTTGCGCTTGTCCGTTTCTGTCATCTCTAGATGGTTGTGGGTGGGTGATACAGCTCGCAGCGCTCCATCCCAGGTTGGGATTCGGTTTCTCATGGGGCGACCCAACATCAGCGTGGCAGGACACTTGTCGGTGGTTGAATGGGGAGTTGTCCTGTAGGCTCTGAGGACCTCGTTGAGAGCTATCTGTAGGTCCTTCTTTTCGGCACAGGCCTGCTGGAATGTTTTCTTGATCGTGGCCATGAAGCGTTCAACGGTGCCGTTTGCTTGGGGCCAAAGGGGTGTGACCTTCCTGTGATGGAAGTCCAAGTGTCGGGCATATGCACCAAACTCATGTCCATTGAAGGGAGGACCATTGTCTGTCTTCACCTCTCTGGGGATACCCCAGGTTGCAAATAATTCATCCAACACCTTAAGGGTACTGGAGGCACCAGTGGAAGGCACGAACTGTGCGAATAGGAAGCGAGAGTACTCGTTGATTATGACTATCACATACTTGCCGGAAGGTAATGGTCCATAGAAGTCCACAGCAATTTCTTGCCATACTCCAGCCGGCAAGGTGGTCATTTGCAATGGGGCCGGGGGATCACCTTTGCTTGTCAGTTTACACGGGTGACAGTCTTTCAGGGTGGATTCCACCATTTGGTCGAGTAGGGGAAACCACACACGTTCCCTGAGTGCTCGCTTCGTGGACACGATTCCCCGGTGGCCTTCATGGGCAAGATCGATAACACCTTGCCGTAGGTTACTGGGGATCACAATCCGCTGTCCCCGCAGTATGATTCCATCTGAGGTCACTGACAGTTCCTCGTGGACGTGCCGGAATGCTTGCAGCTCTTGCTTGGTGTCCAGATCATTGTCTTCATCATGAGGGTCATGCCTCCACCTGTTGGTTTGAATTTTGCGGAGTACCTTTTTCAGGACGGCGTCCTGCACGGTGGCGTCTCGGATTTCATCCATGGGAATGGCAGGAGGTAGCGCCTGATCAGCTACGAACTGGATATATTCCTCTGCAATTGAAGGACAAGAGTTGGTTGATGCAGGCGGATGCCGAGACATGTAGTCCGCCGGGTTTTCAGACTTTCCCGGCTTGTGTACGATCGTGAAGGTGTACTCCTGAAGCCTCAGACCCCTCCTCTCAATTCTAGGGGGCATTTTAGATCGGGGGTTGCCGTAGATGGTGACTAGCGCCTGGTGATCAGTGATCAGGGTAAAGTGCTTGCCGTAGAGGAAGACATGAAAATGTTCACATGCCCAGACCACTGCAAGACTCTCCTTTTCGGGCTGTGAGTACGCCTTCTCAGGGTCGGACAGGCTGCGGCTGGCATAAGCAACTATGCGTCTCTGGTCAGAGTCATTGTCATATTGTGCCAGAATGGCCCCCAACCCTACGGGGCTAGCATCTACGGTGACTTCAGTCATACGCCTGGGGTTGAAGTAAGAAAGGTTATCGGCGGACTCCACGGCCCGCTTGATCTCTGTGAATGCTTGCTCATACTGGGGAGTCCATTCAAAAGGTTGTCCTTGCTTGGTCAAGGTGCGGAGCGGGTGGCTGATGGTCGCGTAGTCCCGGATATACCGGGCACAATAGCTGGCCATCCCCAGGAAAGATCTTAGATGACTGACGTCCTGAGGGCACTTGGCGTTGTTTAAGGTTGCCACTTTTTCCGGATCAGGACTCATTCCCGCTCCTGAGAAGATATGGCCGAAGAATTTTAATGTTGACTGGTGAAATTCGCACTTGTCCTTGTTCAGAGTCAAGTACGCATCTAGCAGGGCATGGCAGACACGGTTAAGTGCAATGTCGTGCTCGCGGGTGTCGGAGCCATATACAAGTGATCTGTGCGACTCCCTGCTGGAGTGTGTCGAGCTGGAGGACCCTGTGTTTTTGTCATGGACAGCTCTTATGTGGTGCTTTCTGGTGCCCGACCGGGACGACCTGCCAGTTCCACTTCGCCTCTCTTTGTTGTACTCGCCGCACTTTGCCTCGAAATGGTTCGTCCGACCACATTTTCTGCACCGCTGGCCCATGGCTGGGCAGACGTCCACGTGAGGATAGTCATACCCGCACCTGTAGCACCTTCTTGCTCTCTCTGGTCTCCTCTCTCTCCGGCCGGTTTCCCGCCTTCTGTGTTCTGAGCGTCTCGAGCGAGACGACGGTCGCGATTTCCATTGTTTGTCTCTCGAGCTTCTTCGACCGCCACCATGGTCTTGAACTCGATGTGCCTGCTCATGGCTTACCTTGCGCCCAGATTCAATGGTCGCGGCATGCTCCTCAGCCTGATCGTAGACGCGAGTCAGTTCCTCAATGTCGTCCAGTTCCTGAGGCTTTCTCAGCAGTCGCCTCCTGAGGGATTCTGAGTGGCACCCCTCTATGATCTGTAATTTGATGGCAGCGTCGGTTGAAAAATTGTCAAACTCGCAGTGCCTCGATAGTCGCCGCAGGCGAGTGATGAATGTGCTCATTGCCTCGTCTTTCCCTTGACGTGCCTGATGAAAAGCATGACGCTCATAGTCCACGTTCCTTTTATGGAGGAATCTCCTGTTCAGTGCGTCGTGCACTTTGTCATACGTTCCGGTATCCGCAGCAGGGAGATCCCTGATCAGTTTACTTATTTCACGCCCTGCCAGATTCCGGAGTGCTATCAGCTTGTCCTTATCAACGGTCACTTTGGATACCTCAATGTAGTCTTCGAAGTCTTCGAGCCATTCCTGCCACTTGGGGCCCATGCTTCCACCTGTCGTTAGGGTGACTGGCTCTGGAGCCCTCAAAGGCAACCCTCCTGCGATGATGGGCTTGACCTCATCTCGTCGCGGTGATGTCGACATCGTGGTACCGCAAAATCCTGCTCTGGTTACTTTGGCACTGTTTGACTTCAAACTTCTGCGCAATTTGCTTCTGAATGTCTGTTTGGTTGGCTTGGCTCATGCTTGTTTGCTTGTGTTACAGTTTCACTGCGTTGTCTGTGGCTTGTTGTGCTTTATTTACTTTTGTTTGTTCTTTATCTGGCTCTTTATTGCTTTGCCTGACTTTAAGATGGCCGCCCCACAGAGGTCGTGGGGTCTGTCCTCGCAGCTGCCTGACCCCAAGATGGCCGCCGTCACTGGCTGCCCACGAGGTTCACTTCACAGACCAGTCAGCCCCACTCAGCACATGGGACTCACCAGTCCCTGGTTTCGGGGCAATCACGGTTTTCTTCGGTGCCCACACTCAGAGCCTCGGCAGCTGGGCTCAGGTAAGATCAGGTGGGCCCCTTCTCCTCGCTTCCGCAGCTTTGCGCGCTCGATTAGCGTGGCCCGGCTAAACCTCACGCATCCGGCGTGAGGCGAGATTTCGGCGCCACCAGATAAACGGGTTCCTGGCTTCCTAAGCGAGTCGGCGCTCGCTCCTTCGGCCCCTCTCAACTCCCGCTCGTTGGCTAAGCTGGGAGCAGGGTCACAGGCCGCTGGCTCCTTACTTTGTGCAGCAGCTCTGGATTCAGCAACAGCGCTCCTCTTCTCAAGCGCCACACGGGACAGGGCATCTCGTTGGGGTTCCGCTATCGGTGGGGAATGTCGCATCCCACCCTCGTCGCCAGTTGTAGTGTCTGAGGTCAATGATGACAGACACTAGGTTTATTCTGAAGGAGCTTTATTGTATGCTTCCTATCTCTGCCCTGTCCCTACACTATCTGCCCTCATCCTGTCCCTACTCCGCCTCTTCCTTTCCCTGCCCACCTAACTCCTCCCACCCAGCTACTAGACCGCTAACACATAACAGGAAGTGCTGTGACTAGATGGATTTGACTACTCTATACAGACCCCCTTGCTCGTTTTAGGGTCAATAGAGGGATGTCTGCAGCTTTTTCAAACAGCAGGGGCATGAGACCAGGTTATCCCCACACCCCTTACTGTTCGCCCTTACTGTAGAGCCCCTTACAGTCAGCTTCGAGAATTTCATTACCGGCGAGGGTTGCTTTAGGATATCGCTGCACTTTGCTCTCTATGTATGAAGGCAATGCTCGGCTGGTGTTGTCGGACACTGAAGTTAATCTGTGTCTCTTTGTGGATGAGATTACCCATTTTGGCCAATGGGCAGTTTCCAAATTAACTGGTCGATGTCTATTCTAGTTCTGCTTATGGATACCACTATTCAGCCCTTTTTGCAGTGGAAGATTTTGGGCGCTGTGGCCTAACCAGCTGATCTTCCATGTGTTTGCCGCAGGTGGCATTCGAAGAAATAATACTACCACCCTCGCTCTACGACAGCCGCAGGGCATCAAATGCAGGGACGGCCAAATGCAGCAAAGTGGCTAGCTACACTACTGCCTTCTTGTCACTTCAACTACAGTAGGGGACGGATCTGGTACTCTACTTAGGCATCATATGTCATGTCAATCCTCTGACAATCTTATTTGATAACTATTGGACATATGTTGAAGGGTAGGGTAGGGTAGGGTAGAACACTGGGTCACCCTTCCATTGTCTTTGGCTGCCAGGGTGGCTCTGATCAAAATGATAATCCTACCAAAGTTACTCTATATGTTTCAAAACATACCTATCCCCTTGAACAATTCCTTTTTTAAGCAACTGAGCTTGCTTATGATCTGCTGAGGCGGGCAAGCAGCCTCGTCTAAGTTGGAATCAGTGACGTCTCCTTTATGACAGGAGAGGGATTGCAGCACCTCCACTTGAGATATACTACCTTGGGACCCAGGATCAATGTATGCATCGTTGATTCATAACAGCCTACATGCCCTACATCTTGTTTTGGAACAAGGTCAAATACATGTACTTCCTATACAGGAGGCATCTTATTCGCACTTTACTAGCCCGACGACAGAGATCCACATGGTACAGTGTATGACCTGGGCCTCGTCTAAATTGGCTACACTATGTGGAGTGGGAATGTCTTACTACCCTTTAATTGCTATCAAATACTATAACCCCCTCGGCATAGATCGCTCCTGGGTTATAATGACTAATCTCCATTGAAAGCAAATGATCACTGTTGGTGACCTACCTGTCCTAAAACCATAATTCTAAACAGTTTGGAGAATATCTAGGGCTGCAGAGCCCATGCCCCTTGATACCATTACATGTGCCACACTTTACCCTGCTGTTCGGAGCCTGAATTTTACGTTTCATGAGAAGCCCCCTGAATGACCTGAACTGTTGCTTTAATTATCGTCTGCACAGCCCTTAAAGCTAGCCTCGATGCTGTATTCAGCTGTCATGGCCCCCAATCCCCCCCCCCCACCCACTCCCGGCCGGTTTTCGGCCGATTTTGTTACAGGGCCGATTTTGCAGCTATGCTGCAAAACAGGCCCTGTAACAAAAACGACCCCCATGGGGCCCCAAACCGGCCCCCCACCTGTGCGGCGCACCAGGGGATTGGTCGGTGCCCGCTACGGCCAGTCCAGCCCTGGATGTGGAACAACCCCGCAGTAGCTATTACAGGTGAGATGTGGCGCTATTGCTGTCAACAGACTGGGGAGGTGTGCCTTAATGGTAGACTTCACTTAATACATTATAAGTTCCTCTTATGAATGTATCTTACCCCGTAGACTATAGCTAAGTATAATCAATCTGAGGACACTCGCTGTAAAGGTTTGGGGTTTGGGATGCAGACTTTTTACATCTTGCGTGAAACTGCTCGAGTATAGCTGAGTTCTGTACACAACTACTGCAGGTCGTAGAATGCATGACTCAAACTGCACTTCAGCTATCAGTGAGCTGTTTCTGTGATATGTTAAACACCTACCCAAGATTTGTCACAAGCTTAGTTCAACTGCAAGTCTTTTAGATAAAGGGCGAGTTGTTATTGAGTGGGGAGGGGTCATGCATTTCCTCAATTTAAAGACTGTCTTAAAGACATGACATTGTGCAAGGAATGGACTGACTGAAACATACTCTATGACCGTTCCCAGTGCTTCCAGACCCAAGGACTCCTGGGAGCCATTTGGTACTTACCTGCGATCTATCAATGATCTCTGAGAACTGAGTGTAATGGACAATGTTTTTAACGTTGTGATGATGGGATGTCTCCTGTCTGTTGTCGTAACAGTTATTTCATTGGAGCCCAATTGCTAGGGGATGTAATTATGGATGTTTAATTTGTATTACTGTGGGATGTTCTCCCATACACTCAACTTTGCTGTATTATTACATGTTTGAGTACCAGTCATGTATGTTACCATGTCTCGAATGCTACACAGGTAATGAAATATTGCCTTATCTGTATTCAACTGCCTCGATAATAAATATAAAATAAAAAAATCAGGGCTTTTACAAAGCACCTCTGTTTTGAGTTGCAGTGTGTGTGCTGCTCACTTTTAAATAGCTCTGTGAATTCAAACTGTAATGCAGAAATCCATGAGTTACCTGTAGCACTGATTCAAATGCAGTGTTATGTTATATGATGGTTAATGTGTATCCAAGTTACAAGTGCCTATCCGTGAAGGTTAGCTCGGAGGTAATGTGACTACTACTTAGATCTCCTTAAAACTTGCAGCTAATAGGTTCCAGTCCATATTACGTGAACGGATCTGTGTATAACAACAGATCATTGATTTGCATCTCTTCTAGACCAATGAGGCTTTTCACCTTTGATAAAAGGATTATTAACATCTGTTTCCTGAATTGATTGGAAGTGGGAACTCAGGAACAATGGCGACATATTTATAAATCCTTTTCTGAAATTCAGGGTCTTTTATTAAAAAAGGCAGCTGAGGAATTTGAACTGTTATGCAAGGGCATCTTGGAACATTTTCAACTCCCTCCAGTGTAATCCTTATTCTTATAAGGGATCTAGAAAAGAAATAAAAACAGACCACTAGAAGGACAGACTGACTGAGAGACAGATTCCAACGACGCAGTGGGCAGCGACGTAGGTGTTGGAGGGTTCGATGGGTGGGCTGAGAGCGAGGTTTGCATGTAGTTGGTCTTCGGTGATTTTGCTCCAGCGGCTGCAGGGGATCTGTTGGGTGCGGTGGTGTTTGGTGGGTTTCTGGAAGGTGAAGTGGTTGCAGCGGTGGTCGGTCCTGAGGAGTTCGGTTGTGTGGCTGACGGAGACTTTTGGGATTGAGGAGAAAACGGGGTCGAGCGTGTGACCGGCGGAGTGGGTGGGCGTTGTGACGAGTTGTCTCAGTCGAGGTTGGCGAGGTTATCGATCAGGGTTGTGGAGTTGTTGTTGTTGTCCTGAAAGTGAAAGTTCAGGTCTCCGAGGAGGATGTAGTCGGTGGAGGTCAGGGCATGCGTGCTGATGAAGTTGGCGATAGAGTCCCTGAACTGGGGGCGGGGACCGGGGGGTCGGTAGACGAGGGTGTCTCTGAGGGTGGAGTTGGGGTCTGAGTGGATCTGGAAATGCATGTGTTCGGCAGTGCTGAGCGCGTCATCGGTGCTAGTCGAGACCCTGATGCTGTTCCTCCTCCAACTCTGTTGGTGCGGTCTTTACGAGTGATCTTGTAGCCGTCTGGGATGGCTATGGCGTTGTCGGGTGTGGAGGAGTTGTTCCACCAGGTCTCTGTCAGGAAGGCAACATCCGGGGAGGTTGTGTTGAGCAGGTCCCAGAGCTCGGCGGCGTGTTTGCGTGCGGAGCGGGTGTTCAGTAGTATGCATCGGAGGTGGTTGAGGTCTTTCTTGGCGGGTGGTTCTTCTGCTCTGTGGCTGGTGTAGCTGCTGTTCCGGCAGGTGAAGGGAATGTATGTGCTGTTCGGGGCAGCCTTGAATCAGTTGTGGGTCCGTCCGTGGTTGAGAGTGTGCAGATTGCTGGCGTCGTAGTGCCGACGGTCGTCATGGCGGTTGCGGGGGCCAGGGGTTCTGGTGCTGGGAGCGGTCCAGGTGCGGACGGGCGCAGACGGAATTGCCGCGCTATCGGCCCGACCGCGCAGCGGCCAGCATATATGGGGAGGTGGGAGTGAGGAGCAGCTGAGAGGCAGGATGCGGGGGCAGCGAATGGGCAGTCAGGGGGGGGAGCCGCAGGGGACGCAGCGGCAGGGGCGGTGAGGGGCGACGAAGGAAACAGAAGGCAGGAGGGCACAACAACTGAGGGGGAAACAAGTGGCACAGAGGGCAGAAAGGTCACAAAAAGGGTAAAAAGGTCACAAGAGTGCAGGGGGAAACGAGTGACACGGAAGGCAAAAGGTCACAAGAAGGGCAAAAAGGTCGCAGAAAAACGGGGAGAAACGAGTGGCACAGAAGGCAAAAGGTCACAAGAAAGGGCAGAAAGGTCACAAAAAATGGGGGGAAACGAGTGGCACAGAAGGCAGAAAGGTCACAGAATGCACGGGCAGCTAAGCAAAAGAAGGCAAAAATGGGCAGAGAGACACGGGGGCCGCGAGGGGAGCAGAAGGAAAAACTGGGCAGAGAGACATGGGGACAGCGAGGGGAGCAGAAGGGAAACTGGGCAGAGAGACACGGGGACTGCGAGGGGAACAGAGGGAGAGAACGGGCACAGACCACGTACAGGCAGCGGGGAGACAGACAACAGCAGTCACAGACACAACAATGAAAATGCAGTCACTACAACAGGAGCAATGAAAGAAAAAACACGCAATACAATGGAGGATGAGCAAACCTACGGCCTACCACTGGCCACCAGGGATGAGGCGCAGGTGGTAGCCTGCGGGTGGAGGAGGGCCTCGAACTTCCTCAGCAGTTGCAGCTGGGTAGGGAGGCACAGGTGGCATTGTGCGGAGGGGAGCGACCTACCTGGAAGGGTCAAGGGTCGCTCTCCTCAGCGCGCAGCGGCTGGCCTATATGGGGAGGTGGGAGGGAGGAGCAGCTGGGAGGCGGGAGGTGGGGGCAGTGAATGGGCAGTCAGGGTGGCAGACCGCAGGGGATATAGCAGCAAGGGGTGACAAAGGAAACAGAAGGCAAAAGGGCACAACAATTGAGGGGGAAACGAGTGGCACAGAAGGCAGGGGGAACGAGTGGCACAGAAGGCAGAAAGGTCACCAAAAGGGCAAAAGGTCACAAATATACAGGGGAAACGAGTGGCACAGAGGTCCCATGAAAGGGCAGAAAGGTCAGAAAAAACAGGGGGAAACGAGTGGCACAGAGGCACAAAGGTCCCAAGAAAGGGCAAAAAGGTCACAAAAAATGTGGGGGGACAAGTGGGACAGAGGGCAGAAAGGTCCCAAGAAAGGGCAGAAAGGTCACAAAAAATGGGAGGAAACGAGTGGCACAGAGGCACAAAGGTCCCAAGAAAGGGCAGAAAGGTCAGAAAAAAACAGGGGGAAACGAGTGGCACAGAGGCACAAAGGTCACAGGAAAGGGCAGATAGGTCAGAAAAAAACAGGGGAAACAAGTGGCACAGAGGGCAGAAAGGTCCCAAGAAAGGGCAGAAACCTGCCAAAATTGTGTCCACAGAGACACTTTCCGCATTCGCATTCTGTTGAGACTCTCCAGGTCACTGCCTTTAATTAAACCAACTTGTTGCTGTTTTGCCAAACGCTGCTTCTTTTTTCATTTCTTTAAGGTAAATTCATATCAGAGCAATAGCCTCGTACAGCTTTAATTATTTAGGTCTCTCCATCAAGATGGATCCCAGACATGATGGGAGCTGAAGCATGCGCTCCTGTTTGACAACTTGCATAGGGGCACAATCACCTAGAGTAATCCTCTAGTTAATCTGATCAATAGAGTTACTTTAAGTGGTGTCTTTGTCTTCTGAGGTACACGTCCTTCAAATCTATCCCTTCAAGATTCCCATTACCTTTTTCTGAAGTGTCAGGAATATATACGCTCCTTCCATTGGGCAAATGTGGTGACTAGTCATATCCTTTGAAAAATGTACACAATCTGTACATAAGGTAGTCCTTTTTAAGGGGGATATAAAGTTGTACTGTTGGCCATCCCACCTCATCATAATAAATGACGTGGTCTTTGGACAATGAGATGATCTGACCATTAGGGTGATTTGAGAAAATACCAGCTTGTTTACGCATGGCCACCCCCATTTTCTGATGAATTTTATTGAGGGTTTTTAGACTGTGCAAACTGCAGCACAGCGTTTATGAAAATAGTCATGAGGCAATTTCAAAGAATACCTAAGTAAAGGCAAAATGCTACATCATTAACAGTAACAGATGAATCAAGAGTTTGTTTTCCTTGATTTTCAGGATTCTTTATTCAAAGTCTTCTGAATGAAAAAAACTGTTCAGTGCAGTCAACGTGCTTGGCCCTGTTATGTGCTTCTTCAGGGCTGCAAACACATACAAAGATGACTGACATTAATTATTAGTGCAAATATTATGATTTACATTCTGCCACTATATACACCAAAACAATACAATGCATAAAATTTGGAGTACATAACTTATGGTGGCACAGTATTTTCTAAATAAATAGAATCGCTAGCTCTACACAGCACTGAATTGTACATTGTTCATTGCATTCCATATTTTTCTTACATAAAAAAACTATGACAAAATACATGAATGGCTTATCTTGATGGCTAGTCATTTGAGATGGCCAATTACTGTTTGTGTACTTAAAGAAGTGATAACACTTGTGGTGGTGCGGCAAACAGGTCCCCTTGCAGCCTATACCTGCTCACCGCAGCAGTGTCCAGTACATGCGCATTTACCTGTAAAACATGTACAAAGTTTATATTGAACTTTTATATAATGCTATAGTAAATGGTGCATAAATATCCCTGTGGCGTGAAGAGTTAATTGGCATCTGTGCACTGTAGCACATATTGTGCCATCATGCAAAGTAACAAATGAAAACATGGTTTCAGGTCTATCATGTAGCCTGACTGTTGCAGTGTGAAACCTCAAGCGCAACCTGTTTAAGTGAGCCTTCTGGGCAAGTAAAAACCTCCCTTTAAAATAGTTGTAAGTCACCACTATGAAAGCATTGTAGCCCACAAGGTAGGATGCAGGCTATTTGAAAGTTGTAAATGTTGAAAATTAATGTTAGCATGCCCCTACAGTACTCTGGGTTTACCGTGAGTACAGAGTCTGCTTCAAACTGGATTTTAGTGTTAGATGTGGAAGGACACTAGTAAATGCCCTGGCACATGTTATTTTGGGTTTTCAGTAAGGCAAAAATGAACTACGAAAAAAAGTAATTGACCAGCTAGGCAGTTTTAATGATTGAAAATGTAATTGGGAGAAAGACAAAAGTACACTAAGTGAAGATAAATGGAGTGGGGCAAGGATGGCTCCATGGAAACTGCCACTTTTGGCTAGGCTACGCCTAATCCAATTTAAATATACTACTTTCTAAGGCACCTTCGAAGGACATGAAAATCCATCTCCACAGTCCCTCAAATATTAGGAATAAAGTGGGGATTTTCCATGTTTTGTGGTGATGTCCATCCACACAGGTAGACTCACAAGGGTTAGATCACAGCTATTGGCAGTCCCTGTGAGGCTTGCAATTCCATCCCCTAAAGCTATACTTCTTGGCTTTATAGAGGATGGCAGTTATTTGCATGGGCCACGCTCCCTTGTAAGCCTGGGTTTTTTCTTGAAAAGTCACATGTACCGCAGTGACTAAGACACACATAAGTGTTTTCCTCGCTCCTGGCAGATACATAGAGAGCCAAGGGCTGCTCCAAGAAACACCAAAAGATCTGGGACCATTGATGTGAATAAGTCTGAGTCACCTCAGGACTAGTTACGAGTTGATAATTGAATACTTCTTTTGAATCTATACTTCCGAGCCACTTGTTTCTAAGGAATCTTGATCATGAACGTATTATGGTTTACAATGGAGCTTATGCTATTTATCCAATCTGAGTTGACAACATCGTATCTAAATGACAAGAAGATATTTTATTTAAAAAAAAGAATCAAATGAAACATCTCAGAAAAGACAAGAAGGAATCTTCTTTCACTGAAATATTAATTTACCAGCCATCATAAGGAAATAATGCAATAATTACTTTTTGGTTTAACCCAAGCCCTACGACCACTTGGTGAAGGACCCAAAATCTTTCTTTTAAGAATGAATAGGTGCAGAATTGCTTGAGCTCAAATGGCCGGAGTGCATTACCATTTTTAGAACATATGGCTTACTCACAAGTTTGACAAAGCAATTTTATTATTTATTATTGGGCAGCAACTGCAGTGTCTGCATTGGAGTAAACCCACCTGTCTCCATTTTATTTAGTTCTGCCGGTTAGCATCCCAAGGCCTATTGCGCAAAATATTCACCCCCAAATGGCCCACCGAGCTATCTGAGGATAACCATTTTCATAAGCTTAATCACTAGATTAATGCTTATCTCATTGCATTGTCTTAGACTTCTTTTCTTTTCCATTAAGTATACCTGCAGCTCCCATCTCCAGGTGGGTCTATTAAATTGCTGCCTGTATAGCCCTGCCTTGTAAATCAAGGGTTGTGGGACAATTATAATACTCTGGGATTTAAGACCTTTGTTTGAAGTTTGTGCTTTTTCAATTGCAGGCTTTGTTGGACTCCCTACTTCCTTTTCCATCTGGTGACCCCTCACTTCTTCCGATGTCTCCTTATTCTTCTGTTACATGTCATTGTGTGTTACTCTTGTGTATCCAGGCCGTAGGTTAACCATCAATTCTCTGCTGCTCCATTCATGGTCAGAATTTTGTCCTAAGCTGACAGCTCAGGCCCATTCTTCCTTTCACCTTCTCCCACTTTCCTTTTTCTTCCTTCCTGTCAACCTTCCATACTTTTCCCCTTTGTTCTTCCATTTTCCAATCACCCATCTTTTTTAGGTCACGCCTGCCACAGCACATAAGCTGCATGTGCTCTTACTTGCAAGAGATATTTTACACAAAAAGGGGCTTGCAGCCCGCTCATTGCTTAACAATTGTTGGTTTAATTGTCACTCCTATTTGATGCTTTGGAATCGGCCAGTGTGCTGGCTTCACTTCCACTTCTTTCGGCTGGAGTATGAGTGAAGTACTGATTTCTTCACCTTGATCGCTGTTGTTCTACCTATTGCGCTGTGGTTGAGGTACTACCTTATTTTTCCTTCATCCCATTCATCCTTGTGATTCTCTTGCAATGAGTAGCTATGTTTTACTATGCTACACACACTTTAAAGAAACCCTTTCTCCTTTGAAATGGATGTTTATTGTGACAACAGATGTTACCTGCTGTCATTGTGACAGCAGATGTTATCTGCTTTCAAATGTATTTTCACTAAGACATGGGTATGGGTGCAATTGCTTTCTTTTTGTGATTTGTTTGGGACAAATCTATTTTGTTTCTTTTTCACTCATGGAGAGATTAACTGATTTACTTGGAATCACAGGAGTATTTTGCAAAGACCTAATCACAGGGAATCACTTAGAATCAAAGGGGTCTTTTGCCAAGAACAAACAAGCATTGGCAAAGCCAAAGGCCTGCTCTTTGAGACTATTCGCTCTACATTTGCATTGTGTTCATGGTGCACAGCAAGGGATTGTCAACTTTGGCAATTATATTCTAGCAATTTGGCTGCTGTGCAGCATGGCTAAAAATGATAATAAAAAGGACTATGATGCATTCAACGCTCGTGCTTTTATAATGATAAAAGGACAATTAGCGCTAGCTGCATCATAGCGCTTTTTTTAATTAGTTTTAGCCGCAATGTAAAGCACATGTGCTGCTCTACAGCATTGCAACAAAACATTCCCATAGGCAATAGCTCTTATAGGCAAGACCTATTGGGTTTGTCAATGCTTGTTCTTTTCTTTTATCTCTAAAGCTCTCTCGCCTCACTTTTTTAAGTTGTCTCTCCTCAATCTATTTCTTTTACCCCATTTTAATAATGTTTTCCCACGCCTCTTCTCCACTGCACTTACCAAATTTGGTTGCTTCCAGTCATCACACATCAATTCCTTCATACAATGTAATTCATAACCTTTCTAAGCTTTTTTCTGTTGACAGAAGAGGTCAAATAAAAATTTGGTGCACCCCCGAATACCTTCCCACTCAGTCCAGTGACAACCCACTTTGTTGCTTCTGTAGTGGGGGGTGTAGTGATGTTTAAGCCAGGGGGGCATGTTCCCAATCTCCCCGGCGTACCATCCCAAATAGTTTTTCCCAGGGGCTGATAAGGCAGACCTGGTTCCGAGGGTGCATCCCTTTTATTGGCTGTCCCCCGCACCCAGAGCCTAACGACCATGTTACACTGTGTGAAGAAACAGCTTTTTTTGCAGGTTTACTCCCACTTTTTGCCCCCATTTTGACTATTAGGTACTTGTGGAATGGCTATGAAATGCCCTGAGCCGTACTAAACAGGACCCAGTGCATGTGCTCTCACATCGAATTTAATGTCCCTGGTGGGCAAAGTGCAACTTTATAAGTAGCCATTTTAGTTGCCCAAGGTTTCCACTGCCCGTTCAATGTTGCACATGGGGCTTGTACTGCAGATAGATTTCTGCCCACCATGGGAGACGTGCTAATGACTCCCAGGAAAGGACACAACAGGGGTCTGCATGGTAGAGTCGGTTTACCTCCCTCCCACAGGAATTCACAAAAATGTTAGCTCAAAAGGCGATCTGCAGAGGAGAAGTCAACTTTGAAGGGCAAATGAGTAACACTTAGGAGAGTGGCACTATATTGTTTACAGGCTGACACTGGGGACAGGAGAGGAGAAGCAGGTTTTCAAACAGTTTTTTCCAGAGGTGTGTAGCTTCTTGGTGGCCACACCTCTGGGGAGGGCTAAGGAACTCTGACTGTCAAGAGAAGGATTTTGCCATGTTGGGCATTGGTAAAATGGTGCATCCCAGTTTAACCAGATGCCACACTTCCCAGAAAGTGGTCATCAGGAAGGACGGAACCCGACAGCAACCGCACCCTACATTGAGGGCATTTTCGTAAGATATATAGGACACCCCTGGGACCCAGAACTCAGATCTCTACTAACTGGAAGAAGGACAGAAGGAGGACTGCCCTTCTGTACCGTAGTACTGGCAAATAGAGATTTTACAATTGTGAACTGCACCTGGTGGCTAGCAGGGTTTCTTCCAAGGCCGTAGGGTACTGATTTGGAAGGGTCAGAGCCCCAGTACTTCTACCCAAAATATGCCTTTGAAGTGGGGGTGATTTCAAAGCAGCTCCTCGAAGAGCACAGGTCCCATTTAACCTCTGACCCTGTCTGCCAGGCTATCCGTAGGGGACGATCAGCCTTTTGTGTGGGGGCAGGACACAGCCTTTTCTGATGTTAGTGTGAGCTCCCTCTCCTACTTTCTGCTCAGGAAGGCTATCAGAATGCAGATGAGTCCTCTGTATCACCCACCCTTCCTGTGCTTGTGGCTGTATAGAGGGAATACACAAAGTGTAGCAGTCATCCAGCCCAGGCATGTATTGGAGACAGGGTGCAGGCACACAAAGCAAAGATTAGACTAGTGAAGTGTCCACATTCTAATATTGGCATTTCTAAAATAATAATGTCAAATCCAACTTTACCACTGAAGAGGATTTATCATTATCACTCCAATGCTATGAAACATGATATAGCTACTCCATTTTAATTAGGAATTACAGCTTTAAAGTGTTTAAAAGAATTTCCAATGCTCGCCCGTGAGAGGAGTAGGCCTCAGGGAAGTGAAAAATGAATTTAGCTGTTTGTCCCTACCAGGACATGTAAAACTTAGATGTTGATGTCCTGCTTTTTATTACACAGCACCCTGCCTTTAGGTCTATCTAGGACCTACCTTAGGGGTGACCTATGTGTAATAAAAAGAGAGTTTAAGGCTTGGCAAGTAGTTTTAAATGCCAAGTCAAAGTGGCAGTAAACTGCCTACACATACCTTGCAATGGCAGGCCTGAGATAGTTTTGAAATGCTATTTGTGTGGGTGTTGCAGGCCCACTAGTAGCATTTAGTTACAGACCCTGGGTATGGGGTACAGCACATTACAAGGGACTGATAGGTAAACTAAATATGCCAATCAGGTATACACCAATGTCAGCATCTTCAGGCTAGAAGCACATGCACGCTCAAGCAGTGGTGAAGTGCTAAGAGCTCTAAAGCCAACAAAAAGTTACAAACAAAGTGGAGGTACAAGTCAAAAAGTTGGGGGGAGACCACCCTAAGGATGACAGGTCTAACACATGTTGCCTCAGCTGAAAGTCGGGATATCTACCCAATCTCTAGGGACATCTTATCACTAAGGCGGAAAACCCTGCATAGACCATCAGCGTTGGCGTGGTCTACCCCTGGTCAGTGTTCCAGCCTGATGTTCTATACCCCGTAGGGAAATGGACCACCTCAACAATTTTGGATTCTCACCATTCATTTGCATGAGCCACTTGGTGGGTCTGTTGTCAGTCCGACTCAGAAAGTAAGTACCAAATATGTATGGCCTTTTCAGTGCCCATACCACAGCAAAAGCTTCTCTCTTAATAGCCCTCCACATATGTTCCTTGGTGAGTAACCTCCTGGAGATAAAGGGTACAGGTTGGTCCAGTCCCTTTTTATATAGCTGTGATAATACAAACCTTCTGCAGTACCCAAAGAGGCCCAAGAATGCTCTGACTTCATTCTTGGTTTTTGGGTGCTCCCAGGCCATGATTGACTCTATCTCACTTTGAAAAGGCTGCACCCTACCCCTGCCCACCAAGTGTCCCAAGTACACCACAGACCCCTGCCCTATCTGGAACTTGATGTCCTTGATAGTGAGGCCCACCTGTTGCAGAGCCTGAAGCACTTCCTGAAGGTAAAAAAGGTGGTCCTTCCACCTGCTACTGAAGACAGCTATATCATCTATATAGGCAGCTGAATAGGCCTCAATGCCAGCAAGTACCTGGTTCACCCACCTCTGGAAGGTGGAAGGGGAATTCTTGAGTCCAAAGGGCATCACTCGAAACTGATAATGGCCCTGTTTAGTGGAGAAGGCTGATGTCTCCTTGGCAGCTTCTGTAAAGAAAATCTGCCAGTACCCTGCTGTAAGATCAAAGGTACTTAAATACTGGGCAGCCCCTAACCTGTCAATGAGCTCATCCGCCCTGGGGATGGATGAACATCAGTCTTTGTCACAAAATGTAGCCCTCTATAATCTACACAAAAACTTCAATTCAGGTGTGGGGCCCGCTGGGGCAGCTTTTGGTACCAAAACCACAGGTCTGAACCATGGGCTACTGGAGGGCTTGAGCTCCCCCAATTCCAACATCTTAGAGACTTAAGTCTTAATGTTGGCCCTCACCTTATCCGACAACCTGTAAGATTTATTCTTGACAGGGAGCTTGTCCCCTGTGTCCACATCGTGGGTGCATAGGTGGGTAGTCCTTGGAATAAGGGAGAAAATAGGGGAGTAATGTCCTAAAACATAATGACAGTTCCTCTGCTGCTCAGGAGTTAGAGTGGGGAAAGGATTACTCCTTCCACTGACCTCTTCCTTCTCCTTGGAGTCCAAGAGGTCAGGGAGAAGTTGACTCTCTTCTTCCTCTTCTGTCACCAACAGCATGGTGATCTCAGACCTCTCAAAGTAGTGTTTGAGGCATTTGTTGTGAAGCACCCTGTGGGATTGCCTGAGGGTCCTAAGGTCCACCAGGTAGGTAGTCTTGCCCTTCTTTTCAGTCACCTCGTAGGGTCCAGTCCAACAATCCTGGAGGGCCCTGGACTCCACAGGTTCCATAATACACACTTTCTGCCCGGGCTGTAATTGTACAGCGGTAGAATGTTGGCCATACCACTCTTTCAACACCGCCTGACTAGCTTCCAGGTTTTCAGAAGCTTGCTTCCAGGATGTAGTTATCTGGCTACCGAAACCAGCATATAGCTCACTACATCCTGGGGAGGATTCCTGGGAGCCTGATCCCATCCTCCTTCACCATACTTAGAGAGCACCTAACAGGGTGCTCATACACAAGCTCAAATGGGCTAAACCCCATTCTATTCTGTGGTACCTCCCTGTAGTCAAATAACAGAATGGTAGCAGGTTGTCCCATTTATTCCTCAGGGCATCAGGGAGGCCTTTAATCATGCCTTTCAGGGTTTCTCAGCGGTCCATTGGTTTGTGGATGGTAAGGAGTGGAGAACGTGTAAGTTACTCCACATTCACTACACGTATGCAGACATGAATTTCGTGTCCCTTTCAAACACAACTTCCTTGCGGAACCTCATGCTGGTAAAGATCCCCATCAGGGCCTTTGCCACTGCAGGTGCAGTGATGGCCTTTAGAGAGATTGCCTAGGGGTACCTAGTGGCATGATTCACCAGAACCAGGATGAACCTGTTGCCTGAAGCAGTCTGGGGATCCGTAGGGCCTACAATGTCAATGCCCAACGTCTCAAAGGGTGTGCCAATGACTGGCAGTGGGTTATGGTGGGCTTTAAGCCTTTGCCCTGTCTTCCCTTTAGCCTGGCAGGTTACACAGTTCCTGCAGAATGCATCTGAGGATGCCTTGATCTTTGAGAAATGTAAGACAAGTCTTGCAAGGGTCTTGACCCAAGTGTCCTGCCAGGGGAATCTCATGAGCCACCTCTAGTAGGAACGCCTTGTAGCATTGGGGCCACCAGGGCCCTTGCTGTCTCATGCACAGGAGCCTTAGGATCACTGTAAAGGAGGTTGTCCTCCTAGTAAATGTGATAACTCCGAGAGACATCACCTGCTGCTTGAGTTTGAACCTGTTTCCTCATGCTTTCAAGGGCAGGACACTCCCTCTGTGCCCTACAGAACTCCTCTTTGGTGGGTCCTAGCAACTGTAAGAAGTTTACAAATGGAAGCAGTGCCCTCCTCAATTGGCTCAGGGACAGCCACTGAAGGTGCCCTATCCACCTCACTGGGAAGGCACTCAGGGGCTGGTTTACCATGCCCTCTGCCTTTCCCCTTTTTAGCAGCTGGTTGGGCCATTGTTCGAGGCCCCAGCCCTTTTTCACTTCCATCCTGGGCAGCCATGGTACCTTGTCTTTGCACAGATCCAATCAGGTAATCCCAACATCTCCACATGAGCCTTAAGCTCTACTTCCTTCAAGATAGTGTGCTCAAGTTCATTACCCAACAAACAGTCCAAAAGCATGGCAAGGCTCACAGCAACTTTCAGAAGACATGTAATCCCCACCCTGACTCAAAGGAAACAAGGCCACTGTACCCAACCAAGTCAAAGTGCCAGCTGTAGACTAGGGAAAGAAGGGAAGAAAACAAAGGGGAAGGGCTGACCAATGCTCAATTCAAACACAAGATTCAGTGGTTTTAGAATACTTTAGAAGGGGAAAGAAATAGTGTAAATATCTGACATACAGTGTAGGGAAGGAGTGTGTATTAATAGATAAATATTATACATCTCATTAAACTACCTTGTATTTTCCCTTCTCCCATTTAGTTGTGGCTCATCTGGGTGGCTGTTGTGTCAGGAACGTCTGTAGATAAGGAGAGATAGTATGGTGTATTGAGGGTCTGGGAACACAACAAGAATACCAGGTAAAGAGGTTAGCGATGTCATTAGAGGATACCCTTATGTATCAAAAAGAAATAGCTACGTTTGACTTGTATGGAACTCTGAAAAGTCATGTCCAGTGGCACCGGTTGGGTGTCTTCATGAAGCCCTCACCCACCAACCTAGTTGGTGGCATGCTTCATCATCGGGCCCACCCAGTGACACCTAATGTGTCCCGGGTGTGCTTCGATGCCTGATTACAGCGGAGCAGGTATCTTACTGAGAGTGCAGTGTAGTGAGAATGGTGAAGTGAGATTAAAACGGCTTGGCAGGAGTCCCAGTCCCCGAGGGCTGAATTAATTTTTAATAAGTGGGGTCCTGTTAGCGGTTAAAAACAAGGCAGGGTGGATGTGATGGTGGTGAATTACGACCTCCTACATCCGTTTATAAGTGTTGGTGCAAGTTAAAAAGTACAGAGTACGAGGACGGCACACAGGTATCCCGCAGGTCCTGACCAAGACTGCTGGTCATTTCCTTTGCCGACCCACTCCTGGAAGCACCGCAGGCCAATCGTCAGCGCATGCTTGAGGAGGGAATCCCCCCTAACACCTATAGCACCTTAGTGAGTGCGACACATAGTCTGCCACACTCACTTAACTTTGTAATTTTTAACTTGCACCAACACTTATAAACGGTCCTGAGGAAAGCCAGATTTAAAAGAAGGCACTGGCTGAAACATGTCGACCAACACCGGATGTAGGAGGTCGTAATTCACCACCATCACATCCACCTTGCCTTGTTTTTAACCGCTGACAGGAGCCCACTTATTAAAAATTAATATAGCCCTCGGGGACTGGGACTCCTGCCAAGCCATTTTAATCTCACTTCACCATTCTCACTACACTGCACTCTCAGTAAGATACCTGCTCCACTGTAATCAGGCGTCGAAGCACACCCGGGACACATTAGGTGTCACTGGGTGGGCCCGATGATGAAGCATGCCACCAACTAGGTTGGTGGGTGAGGGCTTCATGAAGACACCCAACCGGTGCCACTGGACATGACTTTTCAGAGTTCCATACAAGTCAAACGTAGCTAGTTCTTTTTGATACATATAAATACACATGGGGATTCGGACTAGCTATCTGGTCCTCTCTCTCTCTCTTGATACGCTATTAAAGGATAACCACCTACATCAGTATTGAGGATATGCCCCAGCAAGAGTCTTTAGCAATCAGTAAATCAGTCTTTTTTTTTATATTCACATAAAACTGGTCAGTGCAATAACAAAACTATGCTAAATATTTTCTACCAAAATAAATGTGATGATGTCCCCTTAACTTGCAGGGGAATATAGTGGGAAGGCAAAAGGGAAACTAATCTTCACAGAGATGGGCAATTCTACAGATAAGTATAACGTCTTTGTGTACGTGTAATAATTTATATGGGCCTGTTATAAAAGTGGGGAACTAATTTAGATTTCTCTTTCTTCTTTTTCCTTTTCTTTTTCTTAGGAAAATTGCCTCAAGCACCACCGCGACCCAGGACCAACATGGGGGCCACAGAGGTTTACACCCGCAAGTGTGTGTATAGGGGTCGTTGTTGCTACTAAGCCTCCTGAGAGGAATACCACCACAGCTCTTATCGCAGCGGAATCACCGCCGCTGCCAGGATCAGGAAAGGAAACACTGCTACAGCTACGGATCAACAGAATTCGCCACTGCGACGGGGGTCATCTGGGATTACTGATCCAGCGGCCTATAGGAAATATGCCATAAGCAATGCTACCCAACTCTACAACCTACTACCTAAAATGTTTCTCTAACTCATGGACCCATTAATTAAACATGACATATTTTGACCTACTGAATCGGGTGATCAAATTAAATCTATATACACCTTATTCACAACTTATGTATACATTATATACAACCGCGGTAAATGTTGACATCATTTGAACAAACCTAACTATTTAAATGACCACCATGGCGATGGCATCTAACTAATAGTAACCTACGCTTCTGAATAACCAAGACCAGCTTGTTTCAAAAGTAAGATTTTTATTAACTAATTGTAGATAATTCAAAATATAGTTTCATAAATGCAATTTTATTAGAATTATAGCAAGCATGTTTGAAAAGTGTCATAAGAAAAATACAGTTTTAAGCAAGAAATTATAAGTTTAGCATTTCTAAAATCCTAAGTCCCTAGCTAAGCTACATAAATGAAAAGGTAAAGTTCTTTGAGGATTCTTACGTGCTCCACGCAAAGTCCAGCAGCACGACACCCTCATCGGAAAGTCAGAAAGCAGCAGCCAGCCCATCCCCAGGGCATGGACTTTTTATACCTTTCTATGCTAGCTAATCTAAGTAAAGGAACATTTTCTGCAAACGACGATGTCTCATTGGTCGGAGAGTGACAAGTGACATGTCACCTACATTTCAAAACTTCCATTCGGTCATATTCTTTGGGACCATTGTCTTTCTTGTACGTGTTCCAAAGCTTCCTTGATTTGCAACAATTTTAACAAGAGTTCTCACTGACTCCATTGCACTTCCGCGGATGCCAAGTTAACAAAATTGTTCTTTTCTACCGGTTTCTGACCTTGGCCACGTCCGACAGAATGATGACAACACATCATCTTTGTTGAGTGAATGCAATTTTGACGGAAACTTTTCTTTCACAGAGACATCTCGTGCTCCTTGCAGAATTAAATTCATCGTTTAGCGAACTCGAGCAAACTAGGCCCAAAAGCAGGCAACTTATTTTTCTAGTATAAAACAAACACAAGAAAAGTATTAATGTAAGAAATATTATTTATTCTGTTTCCACCCTTCGTTTACTAAATTGATTAACCCACCCAATTAGTCTAATGTTACCTAGCACCAAGCAACAAATAAGCAGCATTTTATATCTACCAGTCTTCATGAATCCATAAAAACCTTATGTGCACCTAGAATAGTAGAAATGACATCACATAGACAAGGAAAGCAAAATAAGCACATGCTTCTTTTAAATCTGCTGCAGTTTAGTAATGACAAAAACGAAAACGACAAATTAATTTATTATTTTTGCACGAACAAAAGATGCAACATTTATGCACGTTTATGAGCACACGTGTTACCAACCCCATGTGTAAAGTTTAATCTAGGTTGTGTTAGCAAAACACATCACAAATCATTAATATTATTATTTATGTTATGGAAATGTGACTTCACGAGTTTAAACAGATTTCTGTTTTCTATCTCGCTCCATCAACTCCCTCATCTGGTGATTTACAAATCACCACACCACCACCCAAAATTTGGAATTTTAAACTTTCTGGAAAATGATTCAAATTCATCTGTGTCAGTATTTCTAAAAATCTGTTTCTGCAAAATCCTTGCAATTTTCATAACGAGCTCTGTGTAATTCCTGCAACTCAATCTCCCTCTCCTCTTCTTTTTTGAGTTTATAAATTCTTCTCTTTTCCTTCATTTGTCTCTTTCTCTTATGCAACAAACAACCAATTTTTGTCAAAATAAAAATGAATATTATCACAATCAAAGGTGCCAAAATCTTGCCAAGAACTGAACTTCCAATGTCATGAAACCAATTTTTGATTGATTGGAATCTTTTTGAAAGTCTTTCTGTAAAATCTTCTTCTTCTAACGGAATTATCTCTGAATGCATCTCTGTGATGTTCTTAATGTACATCTCAAGGTTCTTACTTTCATCAGGGATATATGTGCAACAATGTTGCACATGTAAAATGCCACAGACTCCTCCCTCTTTTGCCAGGAGTATGTCTAAAGCAAGGCGATCTTGAATCACCATGGATCTGATTGCAATGACCTCAACATTCACTAATTGGAATCCATCAGCTGTGTCTGTTGACAATCTGTCAACAATTGTGGACAATTTTCTGATTCTACCTGCGTTCAGGGTTATACCTACAATAGGTATCACTGCTTGAAAAATATCTCCCAAAACTTCTGTAAAAGTTTCTCTTTTAGCCCTATTTACATAATTGTGAATTTTGAACAATCCTTCCGAATCTCTGTCAACATGGAATATTTTAGGAAAAACAATCCCAACATAACAAGTTCCATACCAATGGTCAGGAAGGTTGTAGTAAGCCTTGTCACCACACACAAAATAAATCCCAGGGAAAATTGGATCTTTTCCACCTTTGAATCCCCAACCTCCCATGATCTGATATGTATCTTCACAATTACTTGCACCCACAAAGTAGTTATCAAAAAGTGTATTGTCTCTCCTAATGCAAAGCTTACCACTAATTGGTTTGTCTATGTGAATTGCAACATTATCAAGCATTTTGCCATTAAGCTTCTCATCCTCTTTCTGCCAGAACCTGGATTTAGTCTGCTTGACTATCTCATTTCTCTTGTAAATTGCTCTCCTCTCTTCAACCAGGTTCAAAAACTTCTTTCCCTCAGTACTTAGTTTGCAGGTTAAATTGTTCTTGTAAGCATACTCATAGGTAAGTTCATTAGTAACAAGGAAAAATTCCCTCATCTGTTTTGCTCTCTTATGCTTATTCAAAGCACCCTCAATTTTTAAATTGGCAAAAATCTCGTCAAAATCTGAATAATAGTATTCTAAACGACCAGTCTGATAGAACAAGCTAGCTAACACACTGCATGTCACACCATATGTAAGAGGAAGCATATTGTATGTCACCCCCTCAGAAACAGAAGCAGGTAATTTAACACAGACATAGCAGTCTTTTGCATCCATTACCTTAACATATTCACTCAAAAGCCTTGTGAATGTATTGCTTGAAAAATCACTGATAGATTTGTCCTGATGAATGTTAGGTTGATGATCAATAACTTTGCCAGTTGCACTATGTTTGTTTTGACTAACTGAAGCTTTGCTTGTCATATTGGCTTTGTGAAAATCCTTGTTAATTTCAAATGAAATAATAACAGCTAAAACTAACCAGAGCAGAATTAGAATGAGCAGACACACCAGAGTCATCTTACAGCATCTCTTAAAAATGGAACATCTTGAGGTACTCTGTTCCATTACGTAAGGCATTTTTTTTTCGGTTAGTTTTGCCTTAAAAAGAAAAAATTAAAACTATTTTAAAAATGTAATATTTACACCCCCCTTTTAAAATAATTTTTTTTTTTCAACCCTAACAGTATTTCTTCGACCTTATGTCACAAGTAAATTTTTCTTCAACTAAACAACTTTTCTTCAACCTTGTGTCACCTAACAAGATTTCTTCAGCCTTTTGCCAAAAACTAAAAACCCAAAAATCCAATTAAAAATTCTGTACTTCAATCATTGTCACTAATTTCTTCAATGTCTTCTTCCTCTTGACTACTATCATAAATGTCAATGACAGGTGGAATTACTAGATAAGTCCACTCAGGTGATTTATATTTCTGATTTGGCCTTATAATCCTTTTTCCTTTTCTTGTTACTACTTCAATTTTTCTTCCAACTCCAACTTCTTTTTCAGAATCCTTTTGACTACTGATTTCTTCCACCTGCTCCTTCGGCTTTTTAATCAACCTGACTCTCAATCTTCCACCAGGCCAGAAATCCGTCTTTCTCACAAATTTTCTCTTCGGTTCTGAAGCTTTCGTCTCAGACTTCCAAGATCTTTTCTTTGGACTTCTATTTTCACCATCCACATCACTTTCTCCAGTATCACAGTCTGAAACTTCAATTATTGACTCAGGAACTTCTCTATTCGGCAGTTTCACTCCTTCAGGAACTATACTTTGTCTTCCATCACTGGTACCCGGTAATTCGTCTTCCTCCTCCTCTTCAATTACCTCCAACTTCCCAGATTCTGGACTTCCGTTCCTTACTTCAGAGCTTAACTTCTGCTTTTCGATACTCTCCTGGTCAGAAATTTCTTTTGGCTCAGCCTCTCTGTCTTCAATGGAATTCACTCCATTAATCTTCTTGACTGAATCCTCAGTCGTTTTTCCTTCTGATAGATTCTCTTCTTCTCTGGAATCTATTTCAATTATTTCAGAGCCTTTTCTTGTCAATTCTTCATTCACAGGCACAGGTTCCAGATGTCGACCTCCTTGTCGATCTTCAGTCTCTGGATTTGTTTCACCTTCTACTTCCGAATCAGAATCTTCTGTAGTATCACTTTCTACATCAGAACTCTCAGGAGTAGGCACTGGAATGGTATGACTAGGATGTATCCACCTTTTCAATCCTCTGCATTTCACTGCGTTTGTAGTAACCAGAATTATTTGTCTAGGCTTCTGCCACCTAGGAGCCAAACAATTTCTTCTCCGATGTACTTTTGTTCTGACCCAATCACCAGGTCTCAAATCATGTGTCAGAACTTTCTCATTTGATTGTGCTTCAGTTCCCACCTGATTAGACACAGAAGTCACTATATCAGATAACCTTTTACAGTAATCCAAAATAGCACTGTCATTTATGCTCAACAGTTTGCCTACAGGTACAAAAGCCTGCCTCATGACTCTTCCCATCAGTATTTCATGAGGACTTAAACCTGTCTTTTTATCAGGTGTACTTCTCAATGACATTAAAACAAGTGGAAGAGCATCGGTCCACTTTACACCTGTTTCAAGACACATTTTTCCAATCCTGTTTTTAATTGTCCCATTAATCTGCTCAACCACCCCAGATGCCTCTGGTCTGTATGCACAGTGTATTTTCTGCTCAATGCTTAATGCCTCACATATCAGCTTCATCAATTTGTTATCAAAATGGCTTCCTCCATCACTCTCAATAGTGACTGGAAAACCGTACCTTGGGATGATTTCTCTGAGTAGCAATTTTGCCACTGTGATTGAATCACAATGTCGTGTAGGAAATGCTTCCACCCATCTTGAAAACAAACAAACAATCACGAGAACATATTTCAGACAATTGTGTAGGGGCATTTCAATGAAATCCATCTGCAACCTGGTAAAGGGACCACCCTCTCGTCCAATTACTCCTGTTCCAACCACTGATTTTCTGTTTGGGTTCATTTGTTGGCATGACAAACACCTTTGACAAAAAGACTCTGCAATCGTTCTGAATTTGGTATTGAACCAAGTCTCTCGGAAAAGTCTGATCATAGAATCTCTTCCAAGGTGAGCTGGGCCATGATACAATCTGGCCATATCAGCAATCAAACAATTTGGTAAGACTACTCTGCCATCTTTATAGACCCACACTCCATCCTCATCACGTGGTCTACAATCTGCTCGTAACCATAGATCTTTTTCCTCATCATCTGCCTCATTTTGTAAATCTCTGATCTCGTGCCATGTTTCTACCACTGTTGTTAGCATTAATGAATTTGAATCAGTTTCTTTACTCTTTTCCCGATTGTATGCACAACATTTTCTTGCGCAGTATTTTGCTGTCTCATCTGCATAGGCATTGCCTTTTGAGATATAATCCACTCCTTTTGTGTGTGCAGCACACTATACAATCGCGATCTCCTTCGGCAACTGTATGGCTTCAATTAATCTTTTGATGAAAACTGCATTTTTAATTGGTGAACCTGCTGAGGTCAAATAACCTCTCTGAGACCAGAGCTGTCCATAATCATGCACAACCCCGTACCCATACTGACTATCAGTAATGATGGTAACTCTTATATCTTTTGATATTTCACAAGCACGAATCAAAGCAATCAATTCAGCCACCTGTGCTGAACGAATTCCTTCAAGACATGATGCTTCTTTGACATCTGCAACTGTACAGACTGAATATGATGCTTTCAAAACACCTCCCTCTGTCCTCAGACAGGAGCCATCCACAAAGTAGACAACATCTGATTCAGGCAAAGGTACATCTTTGATGTCCTGCCTTGGTTTGGTGCAAAATTCCATGACATCCAAACACTCATGTTCCACTTCATTTTCATCAACAATTTCAGAATCGGGCAGCAATGTAGAAGGATTCAGATTCAAACATCTTGAAATGGAAACATTATCTGCTCCTAGTATGATTTTCTCATACTTTGTCAATCTGCTGCTTGTTAAATGTTGAGTTTTACCTCTTGTCAGTAGTATTTCAACTGAATGAGGCACAAAAACTTTCACAGGAAATCCCATTATTATTCCTTCGCTCTGCTCAAGACTGACACTTGTAGCTGCAACTGCTTTCAAACAACCTGGTAATGCTTTTGCAATGGGATCAAGAACTGCAGAAAAGTATGCAATGGGTTTCTTTAGATTCCCATGTCTCTGAATTAACACAGACAATGCACATCCTTCTCTCTCACTGCAATACAGTTCAAAATCTTTCTCATAATTTGGCATGCCCAAAGCAGGAGCTTGACATAAGCTCTTTTTCAGGTTCTCAAAACATTCCATCTCAGCTTCATTAAGAATAATTGGATCTTTCACATCAGACCTTGTTAGTCTCTGTAGTGGTTTCGCAATTACCGAAAATCCACTTATCCATTGTCGACAGTAGCCAACCATTCCCAAAAACATTCGAACTTGTCTCTGTGTTCTTGGTGGTTGCATTGCTTGAATCATTTTAATTCTCTCAACTGTCACCTGTCTTTTTCCCTTTGCAATTCTGTGACCAAGATATTTCACCTCTTGTTTGCAAAATTGTAATTTTGCTGGAGACACTTTATGTCCCTCATCTGCAAGATGATTCAAAAGTGTTATTGTGTCTGTCATACAATTTTCTCTCGTTTTAGCAGCTATCAACAAATCGTCGATATACTGCACCAACGTAGATCTACCAGGTAAATCTAAATTTTCCAAAGATCTCTTTAACAGCTCATTAAAGATTGAAGGACTCTCTGTATACCCCTGAGGGATTCTACACCATGCGAGGGTCCTACTCTGGAATCTGAAAGCGAAAATTTCCTGACTCTCTGGATGTAGAGGAACAGTAAAGAATGCATTGCAAAGATCAATGACAGTATACCATTCAGCATCATGTGGAATCTGATACAAGATCACTGCTGGGTTTGGAACCACAGGGCAACATGGAACAACGATCTGATTAACCTTTCTCAAATCCTGAACTATCCTGTACGTTCCATTCGACTTTTTAATTCCCATGATCGGTGAATTACAAGGGCTACTCTCAATTTCTTTTAAAACACCTTGTTTAATGAATTTTTCAATCACAGGTATGACTCCCTCAATTGTCTCTGCTTTCATCTTGTATTGAGGAATATTAGGAAATTCTATTCCCTGCTTCAGTGTAATTTTGACTGGATCGACATGTTTCATCAGACCCATCTCATTCCCAGTCAAATCCCAAATTTCAGATTTCACTGTTTCCTTGAGCTCTTCTGGCAGATTTTCTTTTTCAAATGCAGGAAACAATTTTGTTTCCTCTGTTTCCATTAACATCATTGTCAACCTGTACAAGCCATCTTCCTCCATTGTTTGTAATTCAACTCCTTCAGGAGAACAATATATTCTGCAATTCATCTTGCACAATATATCTCTGCCCAATAGATTCACCGGACTACTGTTACAAACCACAAATCTGTGTGTGTCTTTGAAATTTCCAATTTCAACTGGTACTGGATCAGTCAAATCAGTCCTGATTTGTTGATTGCTTACTCCAACAACTTGGATGGTATCCCTTGAGAGAGGTAGGTTTTCAATTTCCACTGATCTAACAGTAGAACGGGTAGCACCAGTGTCCACTAGAAAAGTGATGTCTACATCATTAACTTTCCCATTCACAAATGGACCAGACTGGTCAACCTCAAGAGTGGCTCCAACAACACACTCTTCCTCCTCTCTCGGGCACCGTCAGTAATAATCATCAGAATCACTCTCTTGCCCTTCTGTTAACAAAAACTGTTGTGCTGCGTTTTGCACCCTTTGCCTTTGCGGTTTAATTACCTGATCGTCTCCTTGAAATCCAACACCTGAATTATATCTCTGAGTTCCCCCACAATTCGGAAACGGTGGCTGTGGCACTTGATTCTAACGGTTATTCACCTGATTCACCTGTTGCTGATTCACCTGTTGCTGCAACTGTCGCTGAAGACTCAATTTGTTTAAACTCTGTTGCAACTGTAGCTGTTGCTGCAGGTCAACATCATTCTGCATCTGTGGATTTAACAATGGGCTTTTTAAATTTCTAGGTGGTTTCTTACACTCGTCTCTCCAGTGTCCAAGCTCGCCACAATTAAAACAAGGTAATTTTTGTTTCATCTCTTCAATCCTTGGGTTAATTTTTCTCACAAAATTATTACCTGTAAACTTTCCTTGCCCTTGATTCGAATTTGTAGTTTGCACAAAATTTGTGTTTTTATTACCAAGACTAGCAATCTGATGCTCAGCCACTTTTACCTGAGCCCACATGGCTTTCTCCTTGAGCTTCTTTTGTTTCACTTCTAACTCATCACTGCAGTACTTCGCCTTTCTCAAAATTTCATCAACAGAAAGTGCTTGCCATCCGACAATACTGTTTCTGATCATGTCTGCAATTTCTGGTTTCAGACCATAAACAAATCTGTAGACGAAATGACTCATATCTTTCTCGTCTAGTTTTTCATAGCCACTGTATTGTTTAAAAATCAACAGTAACCTTTCATAGAATGAATGGACTGATTCTTGTGTTTCCTGGTTTGTTCTTTCAATTTTTACCCAATCAACTTCCTTTGGTGGAATTTTGTTTTTCAACCAGTAAATCACTTTTTCGTAAAACTCCATAACAAGAGGATTTGGAGCACCTGTTTCCTTATTTCGATCAGGTTCTATTTTTGGCCAACTTATGGCTATTTTGCATTCTGTCCAAAGATCTGATGGGACAACAATGTCAAAAAATCCATCTAGATCAATCCACAGAACTTTTGAGACTTTGATGAACCTGTCCACCTGCCTATACCACTCGACTGGCTTCTCCCTCAGTCTTGGAAAATCATTTGTGAAGAGCAGTATGTCCTGTCTTGACCATGGGACATGAACATATCCCCACCTGCAATCTCTCTCATTGGAAATTGTTTTGACAATTTTTCCAATTTCTCATCTTCCTTCTTTTTCGTCCATTTCACTCTCCACTTGCTCAGTTCTCCCTGTTTTTAAATGTAAACAATCAAATCCTTTATGTGAATTATTCTTCCCATTGAGTTCAAACTCTCAATGTCACTTTCTGAAAAGTCTAATCTGTAATGTTTTGCAAAATTCTTTTGCCTGCTCAAATCAATCTCAAGTTCAGCTGCCAGTTCATCTAACTGATCATATTTGTTTTCTGTTTTCCACTGAATACTCTTGCAAATGAACAGTAGTTCATCATCTCGATAATAATTTAAACTGTCAGGACCAATCGTACCGATTATTAATTCCTCAATATTTGCTTTTAATTTTGCAACATCAAGTTTAGGTTTTGTCACCCTGACTTCAGGACTCTCAGCATCAGATTCTGCACCCATCTGTGTTTTTGGAGATAAATCCTCATTAAAAGTCAAATCAGGCATTCTCGATCTTGAAGAGTTTATTTCAGATAAATCTGAGTAAAATTTTTCAGCAACCTTTTGAATTTCTGCATTTAAAGGAACAGTCAACCCTGTCCTATTAATTTCTCTTTGCTCAAAAACAGGCTGAACAGGACCAATAGTTACTGGAACTGTCACAGCTTCCATGCTTTTAGTTATTTGTCGAATTAATTCTTCTTTTGATCGTAGATACTCAGAAGAATCAACAGCCTCTACATTTCTGACTTCTCTCACATAATTTTTTGGAGCTTCTCTTGATCTTGGAATTAATGAAGAATGTCTACCTTCATTACGAGCATTTGCATTTATCTCAGTTTCTGGTCTTCTTGGGGTCTCAATAATTTCACAATTATTTGGGTACAATTTAGGATCTTCATTAATTGGAGGTGCACTTGGTGTAGTTTCTGTAGAAACCATCGGAGTAGACCAAGATCTAGGGGGTCTCAAAGGCTGATTCCTTTTATCCGAAGTATAAATTTCTTCTAAAACTGCATCTTCAGATTCGCTTTCGACAGGGGCATTATTTCTTTTTTCAGTTCTTTTTCCCTCAGGAGAACCTAAAACCATTTCCCTGATTAAATAAAGTCCCTCACTCATGCTTCCCTGTCTCCACATTCGCATTCTGTCTTCATGTGTTTCTCTTCTATAACTCGGAGGTTTAGGAGGTCTTTTAATTCCACTCGCTTCTCTTTGTAATTGGTACATCTCATCCTCCCATTCAACTAAAGCCTCAAATTGAGTTGGTCTCGGCTTGGGATTAAGAGCATTCATTTTCTCTCGCAAATTTCTTAAAACCTTTACATTAAATGAACCATCATCAGGCCAGGTCAAAACACCATCATCCTTTGTGTAGTGTTTCCAAGCATCAAACCACAAAACAGTATGGTAACCATATTCACCTTCCATATACGCTGCAGGTGTTTTGTACTTATGAAGTAATTTACCACCTCGCGTTTCAATTTTCTTGTCA
This sequence comes from Lissotriton helveticus, assembly GCF_964261635.1. Taxonomy (NCBI): domain Eukaryota; kingdom Metazoa; phylum Chordata; class Amphibia; order Caudata; family Salamandridae; genus Lissotriton; species Lissotriton helveticus. The sequence continues at coordinate 666,101,620 of NC_136063.1, forward strand.
GGCGACATAAAATTTTTAAGTTTCTGAAACAACGTTGGCTTTTTCTCAACGTGTTTAAAATGATAACTCATTTTTAAGAGTTAAATTCAATTAACAAAATTGTTCGTAAAATATTTCCGGGATGTTCCGCTAAAACAACTAATCCGTGCGCGAAAAACACCAACAGGCCAATGAGAGTTGAGCTACATCACCTTTTTACTCAACCAATAAAAATGAAGATTTTCTGAGGAACCAATCAGCTTACAGTTCGTCAGAAACTCAAGAACCAATCAGAGCACTGCTTGTGACGTATGTCACCCAATCCCAGCGCGGCTCTGTGACGTACACAGCAGCTGCGGTTTCTCGCTTCTCACTCTTAGCGCTTACCCCTCCTTCACAAAATCTTTTCACAGCGCCATTTTGAGAACACCTTTTCGGTGAAAATTAATTTTAACAATGACAATAAAGACTCATCTGTCTGTTTCTCTAAATAGGATAGTTTGCATACATTCAAGTATTCACAACTCGGAATAGTCGGCCCTATTCTCATACAATAATTTTCATTTGCCAGTAGAGTAATCTTTTTACTTTGCCCTTCAAACAAGTAATTATGAACTTATTTCCCTCCGAACGCACAACCAAGTGACTGTTCAAAAGTTCCACTCGAACATAAATTACAGAACAAACTCGCACTTTCACACGGAAAAATCCCTAACTTCAAACACACACGAAATCCGTACAGGACTCTCACCTGTTTATAGAAATCATGCACCGTTAGCAAAATAACGACGTTATCCGTACAGGACTCTCACCTGTTTATAGATATAAAACATGTACCCCTACAGGACTCTCACCTGTTTATAGGTAATCATGCACCGACGTTACCCTACCCTTCACTCAAGCTCGAATATAACTAATACTCTTATCACAGTGAGTTTTACAACAGGCGCTTTGTCCCTATTCTCATGCTGCTCTAATTTCCTAGTTAATCCTCACTATACAAGATTCACACCTAGCCCTAAAACTGTGTTGCACGACCACAACACTGTGTTGCACGGCGACAACACGTGATACACGGCGATATCACTTGTGATACATGGCGATATCACAAACAGATCAGATGTCTTGCGTGACTACCTTCTCATCACACAATCTGTACCGGTACAACTCACATATAGCACAAGAACGAACTCAACATATGTTAAACATCGATCCTATTTCTATACCATAACATACCAATAACACCTTGGTTACCCCTAGCAACACCTTGGTTACCCTTAGCAACCATCAATTTCTGCTACCAGAAGAATTGATCCAGCGGCCTATAGGAAATATGCCATAAGCAATGCTACCCAACTCTACAACCTACTACCTAAAATGTTTCTCTAACTCATGGACCCATTAATTAAACATGACATATTTTGACCTACTGAATCGGGTGATCAAATTAAATCTATATACACCTTATTCACAACTTATGTATACATTATATACAACCGCGGTAAATGTTGACATCATTTGAACAAACCTAACTATTTAAATGACCACCATGGTGATGGCATCTAACTAATAGTAACCTACGCTTCTGAATAACCAAGACCAGCTTGTTTCAAAAGTAAGATTTTTATTAACTAATTGTAGATAATTCAAAATATAGTTTCATAAATGCAATTTTATTAGAATTATAGCAAGCATGTTTGAAAAGTGTCATAAGAAAAATACAGTTTTAAGCAAGAAATTATAAGTTTAGCATTTCTAAAATCCTAAGTCCCTAGCTAAGCTACATAAATGAAAAGGTAAAGTTCTTTGAGGATTCTTACGTGCTCCACGCAAAGTCCAGCAGCACGACACCCTCATCGGAAAGTCAGAAAGCAGCAGCCAGCCCATCCCCAGGGCATGGACTTTTTATACCTTTCTATGCTAGCTAATCTAAGTAAAGGAAAATTTTCTGCAAACGACGATGTCTCATTGGTCGGAGAGTGACAAGTGACATGTCACCTACATTTCAAAACTTCCATTCGGTCATATTCTTTGGGACCATTGTCTTTCTTGTACGTGTTCCAAAGCTTCCTTGATTTGCAACAATTTTAACAAGAGTTCTCACTGACTCCATTGCACTTCCGCGGATGCCAAGTTAACAAAATTGTTCTTTTCTACCGGTTTCTGACCTTGGCCACGTCCGACAGAATGATGACAACACATCATCTTTGTTGAGTGAATGCAATTTTGACGGAAACCTTTCTTTCACAGAGACATCTCGTGCTCCTTGCAGAATTAAATTCATCGTTTAGCGAACTCGAGCAAACTAGGCCCAAAAGCAGGCAACTTATTTTTCTAGTATAAAACAAACACAAGAAAAGTATTAATGTAAGAAATATTATTTATTCTGTTTCCACCCTTTGTTTACTAAATTGATTAACCCACCCAATTAGTCTAATGTTACCTAGCACCAAGCAACAAATAAGCAGCATTTTATATCTACCAGTCTTCATGAATCCATAAAAACCTTATGTGCACCTAGAATAGTAGAAATGACATCACATAGACAAGGAAAGCAAAATAAGCACATGCTTCTTTTAAATCTGCTGCAGTTTAGTAATGACAAAAACGAAAACGACAAATTAATTTATTATTTTTGCACGAACAAAAGATGCAACATTTATGCACGTTTATGAGCACACGTGTTACCAACCCCATGTGTAAAGTTTAATCTAGGTTGTGTTAGCAAAATACATCACAAATCATTAATATTATTATTTATGTTATGGAAATGTGACTTCACGAGTTTAAACAGATTTCTGTTTTCTATCTCGCTCCATCATTACCGCCACAATCGCCAAAACAATCAAGTACATTTTAGCAGTGGTGGAGGAAGCAGGACTGAAGAACACCAAGGAGTTGCTGGATTCGGAGTTTCAAGAAACCGGAAGAACATCAACACGCTGGCAGGGAGAAAACGTAGCACATCCACCAGGAATACTAGAACGCAAAATGTTCTGTGTCGAGAGCGAGGTCTTTTATACCTCTCTCCCCTGCTTGCTGCCGAGCCAAAGCGGCAAGCATGACACCTTCTTATCATCCATTTCCAGACAACAAAATGTCATTTTTTGCCTGAGTATTTGAAGTTTTACAATAGGTTGATCCCAGACCCTGAGCTCCACTCTTTATGGTTCCCTTGTTAGCCCCATCTCCTTTCCTGCGATATATCCTGTATCCAGACTCCTCCCTTGTGATGTATCACTGTATAAAAGAGCAGTCGTTAGAACTATAAAGGGAGTCTCTTCCATTTTTCCTCCAGTGTGTGTTCCACCCAGCTCACAGAAATGCCGCAATACACAATACTGTCCTGCTGGGTTCCTTTCCTCCTCATGTCTTCACCAGGCAGGCCTGGGTGTCCTGAAATGGAACCTAGTGTCCTTCATGTAATCATGTCATGTACAATTGCAAGCACATTTACTCAGTGCACATTCATAGCATACTTATGGTCCAGCACTCATATCTCCATGCATTCCACCCTTAAATGTACAAATGCATTCAGCACACACACTGTTTTGCACTAAAACTGGTCTATATTTAATCAGGGTGTGCTATTTACAAACACTCACCATGTGCCCGCTGCACAACACTTTACCTTACATGTATTGTACTTCATGAAAGCATACATACATGAAGTACATGCTTTCACTATGCACACGTTGCACTGCACTGCATCTCTCATATAATGTATTTCTTACAGCATTCATGCACTAACCACACATGCACAGCACAGTACTGCTCTACCACTGTACTATACTATAATCTTCCTGGGCAGACATTCATCCAGCTCAGTCACTACTCCCGGGCTGGGCAGCACTCCACATCCACCTGATGTAGGTCAAGGGGTGAGTTAAGCACATAGCAATGAAACTTTTAAAAAGGTGAGTGAGCCTGTAGGCCTCACTCCAGTGACACAAAGTAACAAAGACCCAGTTCACAACTATTGAACAAAACCACATTCACGAGACTGGCCTATGTCAAGGCGCGCACATGTGATTTCTGCTTGCCCATGACACAAATCAGAATTAGGCATCCAGACAACAGAAAAGATGGGCACTCAGGGCAGTGTCACACATCTTCAACCATGCAGCAGACTTTTCCTTTCCAAAACTGTAACACGATCACATTATTATTTTCCTACGTGGTAATGGTTACACATTTGAGTAATTCTTGGACTCACTCTCTGCTGCAGATTCCCAGCAGTAATTCCAGAAATTTTGTGTGAATTCATGAATATTTGGAATTTGCCTCAAAGCATAGTAGTCCAAGTATGGGAACACATGTCCATGGGGCATATTATCAAGGGGGTTTATCTCCGCTTTTTTGGCTTTAAAAGCCAAGAAAGCGGAGATAAAATTATCTCCCTATTACCAAGCTGTCGCTAACACCAGTTAGTGACAGCTAATAGGAGATAGCGACCATCTTGGGCCCCACTTTGCATGTCAGTGATATTTATCACTAATGACATGCAAAGTGGGCGTGCCAAGATGTTAGCGACTGGAAACAGTCACTAACATCGCTATCTCCTATTACCAACTTTTGGAGATATTCGCGCTAAGCGCGAATATCTCCAAAAGCTAACACCTGCCCTGAGCAGTTCTTCACCATGTTATCCAATGGGAGGTGGATAACATGGCTAAGAGCATTTGCTCGATAATGCATGAATATCGCTGACTTTTCAGCGATATTCATGCATTGCGGCCGTTTTTTATCGCATTTGCGATAAACCTTGCTAATAGCAAGGTTTATCTGCGATAAAAATCGCCGATGTGCGGCGATAATGTTTGTCTCTAAACAAGTTAGAGACAAAAATTATCGCTAGTTGTTGGTAATATGCCCCCAGATTTCTTCTCAGAGTTTTTGTGGGTCAGCCTTTGAAATTTCTTTAAAAACGTAAGTTAACCAAAATCACATAAAAATAGCTTTTCCTTGATGAGGTTTGTGAATCAATACCCCGAAGTATGTATGAAGGGATTCCAAATGTGAAAAATATGTGTACGGATGGCTTATCCTTAGCTATAGCTCTGCTCATTCTGCTTGTGCAGCGAACTGAGGGGCATATTACCAACAACTAGCGATAATTTTTGTCTCTAACTTGTTTAGAGACAAAAATTATCGCCGCACATCGGCGATTTTTATCGCAGATAAACCTTGCTATTAGCAAGGTTTATCGCAAATGCGATAAAAAACGCCCGCAATGCATGAATATCGCTGAAAAGTCAGCGATATTCATGCATTATCGAGCAAATGCTCTTAGCCATGTTATCCACCTCCCATTGGATAACATGGCTAAGAACTGCTCAGGGCAGGTGTTAGCTTTTGGAGATATTCGCGCTTAGCGCAAATATCTCCAAAAGTTGGTAATAGGAGATAGCGATGTTAGCGACTGTTTCCAGTCGCTAACATCTTGGCACGCCCACTTTGCATATCATTAGTGATAAATATCACTGACATGCAAAGTGGGGCCCATGATGGTCGCTATCTCCTATTAGCTGTCGCTAACTGGTGTTAGCGACAGCTTGGTAATAGGGAGATAATTTTATCTCCGCTTTCTTGGCTTTTAAAGCCAAAAAGCGGAGATAAAACCCCTTGATAATATACCCCTGAGTTGCAGCAGAAAATGTTCCCTGGGGGTTGTACTACTTACTTACAAACGTGATTACTAGAGACATAGGTCACCAGGCAGTCACGAAGGGGAATTAGTTATTTGCTCAGGGATAATATGTTTTGTAGTAAAAGCAGTATCAGGTGTTTAACGAGGGTCGGATACGATTCACTAAGATATTCAAGAGTTAATGAGGTAGGACTACCCAAGTACAATTACACATATTCATAACTGCCTTTGCAAACTGGCAACACAATTTCCACTTCTCTGTTAGTAAAAAATGCAAAGAGGGCATAATTGTTCTATTTGGACTACTTGTCTATGAATATGCCAATTTTAAGTTTTGGGGCCAATTCACAAAGTCATTTAAGAACTACAGGCACACTACCTCACATACTTGCGATTGCCTTTCTGAATCCGCCCCTCAATGTCTAAATGAGAGATAAGAAGAATGCATTGGGAAAATATGAATTGTTATATTACTAGTAACTTGTTTGTTTGGCTAATGTTGCAACTCATAGTAATCCCAGAGATTAGATTGCTCAACAGACAATTCGCATGATGTTTATATTTCCCATTTAGTACATGGTGCATGTTTGTGTCCCAGGTATTTCTGTTTGGAATGCATTTGGAATATCAGAAAAATCCAATATAAAATGGACTAATCCATTTCAGATGACATTCGAAATTAACTACCAATGAATGTTCAGCTCGAAATGTAATTATGCCTAGTTCCAACTCTTATTTGGAGGAGTTAATTAATGCAACGTTAATTTGAAGAAATAATTAGTTCGTACGTTGCAGGGTCCCCACACTCATGGATTGCATCTCTTTACGCCTTGAATCTCTGGTCTCACAGGGGCATATTACCAACAACTAGCGATAATTTTTGTCTCTAACTTGTTTAGAGACAAAAATTATCGCCGCACATCGGCGATTTTTATCGCAGATAAACCTTGCTATTAGCAAGGTTTATCGCAAATGCGATAAAAAACGGCCGCAATGCATGAATATCGCTGAAAAGTCAGCGATATTCATGCATTATCGAGCAAATGCTCTTAGCCATGTTATCCACCTACCATTGGATAACATGGTGAAGAACTGCTCAGGGCAGGTGTCAGCTTTTGGAGATATTCGCGCTTAGCGCGAATATCTCCAAAAGTTGGTAATAGGAGATAGCGATGTTAGCGACTGTTTCCAGTCGCTAACATCTTGGCACGCCCACTTTGCATTTCATTAGTGATAAATATCACTGACATGCAAAGCGGGGCCCAAGATGGTCGCTATCTCCAATTAGCTGTCACTAACTGGTGTTAGCGACAGCTTGGTAATAGGGAGATAATGTTATCTCCGCTTTCTTGGCTTTTAAAGCCAAAAAAGCGGAGATAAACCCCCTTGATAATATGCCCCTCAAAGTTGTTTCCTGGAGTGAATTTTGCTGTCTGTATGGTAAGTTGCTCATGACTTCTGTCGCTATTAGATGTTCATGCTAAAGTCAACTGGGCTTTGTTTTTGTTTCACCGTGTAATGCATTTCCCCTTCTCCAGCTCACAGCTTTAGGCCTCCTGCTTCTAGGATTTAATGCTAACGCTTTAAGGAGGTCAGACCTGCAGGGCCCTTTCAGTGGTAAATGTCTCTTCTGAATATTGCACACAGTCTCCTTAAAGTCTCGACAAGCTATGCGTTAAAGGCTTGGGACCTTGTGTATCCTACTTTGGAGACAAAGGCGACAAGACAGGACCACCCAAAGTAAAGGATTTCTTTGAGATTTGAAACCCTCATCTAATCAGGATAGAGTGCATTGCCAGCGCTTTTCCACCTTCTTTCTGTAAGGTAGGTGGACACTGGTCAGTGTGAACTTCACCGGGACAGCCTTAGTCTACATATTTTTTTGTGGTCGGCAGCATCAAGAGCAACAATAATAACGGGCAACTAAAGTTCAGATAAAGTGTAGGAAAAAGTGGTTTTGCACTGAAGAGATACCCGAGCGAACTAGGGGGCATATTACCAACAACTAGCGATAATTTTTGTCTCTAACTTGTTTAGAGACAAACATTATCGCCGCACATCGGCCGCAATGCATGAATATCGCTGAAAAGTCAGCGATATTCATGCATTATCGAGCAAATGCTCTTAGCCATGTTATCCACCTCCCATTGGATAACATGGTGAAGAACTGCTCAGGGCAGGTGTTAGTTTTTGGAGATATTCGCGCTTAGCGCGAATATCTCCAAAAGTTGGTAATAGGAGATAGCGATGTTAGTGACTGTTTCCAGTCGCTAACATCTTGGCACGCCCACTTTGCATGTCATTAGTGATAAATATCACTGACATGCAAAGTGGGGCCCAAGATGGTCGCTATCTCCTATTAGCTGTCACTAACTGGTGTTAGCGACAGCTTGGTAATAGGGAGATAATTTTATCTCCGCTTTCTTGGCTTTTAAAGCCAAAAAAGCGGAGATAAACCCCCTTGATAATATGCCCCTAGATACCTTGAAATATTGAGAGATGTGGAGCAAAGAAAATACAGGGGAACTACACGTGCGCTCAAACACACCTTTGAAATACTGTATTCAACTTGTAAACAGTTCTCCGGTTCCACACACACCTGTAACAAACAAAAACAAATTCTCCATGCCCCGTCATGGATAAGTAAGGTCCATTGTTGTTGAATTTATTGAGGCAAGAGTTAATGGCTTTCCATTTGAAGAGGAGGCAAAAAACGCATGGCCCCCTTCATCTGGAATTAACCTGCACCAACCCTCAGTCTCTATAAATTCTAAAATGAGAGAGCAGCAGCCAGCCCCATCTACGCGCGTGGTTACACTATCAATGCATTTCGTAGGCTGTACTATGAAATCTCCCAAACAAAACATCGAGAACTTGCAGTACATCCATGTACAGTTAAATGGTGATGTTGTTACTATGAGAATGCAAGGAAAAGAGGCAGTTGCATACAGGCTCAGTAATCTGGGAACTGCTCCTCAATCCTGCTCCTCAATGCATTCCAATTCCCAGTACGGATGATTGAATGTTTGCAGCAAATCAGAGTGGGTGGATCTCCTCTCAAGCTCCTTCATTCTTTCCTCACCAAAAGATTTCGACTGGTTAGTTGTAGAGTCTTTAAGGCTGAAGCCTTCAGTCTCCCTTGTGGAGTCCCTCAGGGTTCTTCCCTGAGTCCAACTCTGTTCAATAGTTACATTGTTCCTCTGGCTGAATTGGTGCCCTATTTTGGGATCCATGTACTGTCCTAGGCGTTTGACACCCAGGTCATTGTGTCCATTTCCAATGACCTGACCTCTGTAGCCAAGAGGTTCAATCCCTGTATGTCAAGTATTAGTAGGTGGATAAAAAGCAACACCTTCAAACTTAATGCTGACAAGACAGAGGTCTTGGTCTTTGGCACCCAGGCGGCTGTCTGGTCTAACATCTGGTAGCCAGAGGATTGTGGACCTCTTTCTATTCCAGTCAGATCCACCACAAACTTGGGCATCCTGTTTGACAACACCCTGAGCTTTGATTCTCAGATCAGTCGTACCACAAGTTATAGCTATCTCATTTTAAGGACTTTGAGAACAATTTTTACCTATATCCAGATTGATCTGCGCCAATCAGTCATTATCGCTCTTATCATCTCGCAACTGGATTATTGCAACTCTTTGTACCTCAATATTAATGCTTTCCGGGTTAGCAAACTGTAAGTTGCCCAGAACGCAGTGGCCTAACTTATCTTGAACATTAAAAGGCATCTATCGGTACGAGACGGGATTCAGTCCCTCCATTGGCTTCCAGTAAAAAGAGAATAATCTTTTATTCTCTCCATATGGTTTTCTTCACTTTGCATCTGAAAGGCTCTCTCCAGCTTAATTCCTTTTTCATTGGTATTCCCAGAGCAGGTCCATCAGATATTCCTCTTCTACGCAGGTGTTAGTTACTAGATTTGGCGAGGCCAGAGGGAGAGGTTGGTCCATCTCGGTGGCGGCTACCAAAATGTGGAACAACCTTCCTATTTATATCTCAGAATCCAACTCTTTTACTGACTTTAAAAAAATAGCTGCAAACTTGGATTTTTTTTCTCTCCATCATTAATTTTCATGGTGTTCTCTGTTTTCTGGCCAATTGTGGGTGCTCTCCGCTAGCGGGTTGACACCTTTCGGTATAGTGTGCTGTACAAGTTTGCATAACATAACATCACATAACATAACATCTCCCATACACTGTAAATGGCTAGGAGAAGAGAATGTCTTAAATGCAGCCTCCTATGCAGACGATACCCAACTGGTGCTGGCGATCCACAAGAACGGCACAGCAGTGGCAGCTAACTTCCAGGAGGCCATGCTCGCTGTTAGTACATGGATGTCCTCCAACTGCCTAAGGCTTAACTCCGACAAAACCGAGGTTATGACCTTTGGCAACCTCGCTCCAGAATGGTCCCCTATTTGGTGGCCTAATCAACTGGGCTCTCCACCCGTCCCTGTGGTAAAAGCGAGAAATTTGGGAGTCATCTTTGACAGCAAATTAACATTCAACCTTCATGTCAACAAGGTTGTCTCCTCTGCTTTCTTTATTTTAAAGAAAATAAAGAAACTGCTGCCTTATCTCCCCACCTCTGCTGGGAAGATCTTAGTTACCACTCTGGTATTTTCCAAAATCGATTATGGAAATGCCCTCTTCCTTAACACCCAGAAACAGGTGCTGTTGAAGTTACAGTCAGTACAGAACGCGGCTGCCAGAATTCTTCTAAACATCCCTCGCCGCCAACCTACCACTCTTGCTATCCGTCAGCTCCATTGGCTTAGAGTAGAGAGCCGCATCAAGTTCAAGGCCCTCTGCATTGCCTATAAGGCAGTGCATGGCATAGGACCTAAATTCTTGACTGAGGCACTCCAGGTCTACACCCCCAAAAGACTGTTGAGATCTGCCAACACTTGCCTACTACCTGTACCTCGTACCAGAACGGCAACTTGGGGAGACCGTCGCTTTTTAGTGGCTGTACCAAAACTCTGGAACCTTCTTCCACTAAATATCAAAAATGCACCCAACTTGATGAGTTTCCGCAGGCTCGTAAAGACATGGTTGTTTGACCAGTGAATCCTATCACTGTGGTCCTGCTAGTTCACACATGCGCCGAGACACCTTCGGGTATTTGTCGCGCAATAAAAATATAAAAAAAATTAAAAAAATAAATAAATAAATAAATAAATGAGTGCTGGACAGAGCCATTTTTGCAGATTTATCCCCAAACATGTTGTCTTTTTCCACCTATTTTGTTCTGACCTGTTTATTTTTGGCTTTAGGATTCTGGGCACTCTACTACTGCTAACCAGTGCTAAAGTGCAACTGCCCCCTGTCTAAATTGAATTGGGGATTGTTTTATTCTAAGATTGGCATATCTGATGTACTAGTAAATCCCTAGTAAAGTGCACCAGTTGTGCCCAGGGCCTGTGAATCAAATGCTACTAGTGGGCCTGCAGCATTTATTGTGCCACCCACAAACATATCTCCAGCCTGCCACTGCCGTGTCTGTGTGTGCAGTTTTAAACTGCCATCTTTACCTGGCAAGTGCACTCACTTGCCAGTCCCACACCTTCCTTTTTTAGTACATGTAAGCCACCCCTAAGGTATGCCAAAGGTAGTCCAATGGGCAGGGTGCAGTGTATTAAAAGGTAGGACATGTACTGGTGTGTTTTACATGTCCTCATAGTGAAACACTGCTAATTTTGTGATTCACTATTACACAGACTATCTCTCCCGAAGAGTAGCCTGGGGATTGCTTGAAATATCTGCTATGTGTAATTTACTATGGGGAACAGATAGAGATTTGAAGTTTGGGGTTTCTGAACTCACAATTAAAAAAATACATCTTTTGGTGAAGTTGTTTTTTAAATTGTGTGTTTGAAAATGGCACTTTTAGAAAGTGGGCATTTTCTCGCTTAACCATTCAGTGCCACTACCTGTCTGGAGAATACACATGTTGGTTGGCTGACAGTTGGTCTCTTGTGCATTCAATCTAGAAAGTCACACAATGGAAGCTGAGGTGTGCCCGGCATTAGTCCACTGCAGATGGGGCAGAGGAAAGATGGAGGTCACTTGAGATCGCAGGGTGCACAGAGTTGAAAGAGCCAGAAAGAACCTATGATGCTGCTATGAAAAGCCCGGAGTGATGAATACAGAGTGTTGTGGCGCTGAGCTCAAACCTGCCAAGTGCTATCTCCACCTACTGGTAACTGCTATCGGGCTAGCTGTACTACGGCATCTAGACAAAATACTATCGATTTCCACAGCCGACGAAACCCACCACAGGAAATCGACTGAGAAGGGACCGAAGGCGGCCGCGGCGGCTGCAAAGGCAAGAATGACCAGCCAGGCACTGCTGAGTATGCTGGAGTCGAGAGATACAGGAACGGAGAAAGCTACGACTCCAGCGACGCTAGGATCACCCACACAGACCCCTAGATGCGGAAGAGGCAGGCCACTCAGAAAGGACGCCCGGCGGGCCCCACTGTGGCTGATCTACTGAGAGGGTCGGCAGGGAAAGCAGATCCGGGTCAAGAGAGTAAGACTCAGACTACAGCTTGTTCCAAACTGAGCGTGAAAGCCGCGAGTACCGCGAATGCCAGTGGGGCCCTGAATACAGCCCAGAGTGTAGAGCGGGCTACACCAGGAGAGCTAAGTGAGACAGCAGATCCTAACACAGAGACATACAATCAGGACGGGTGGCCTACTAACCATGAAGGTATGCCCGGTTATCTTCCTCCGATTATGACTTTGTCTGTTGCTGATGGATCAGAGTGCCTGATGCTAGCCTTCCAGAATGAGAATGTAACCCTGGAGTACCCCACACTATTCATGACCGAGTGGATATGATTGGAGAGGGGGGGCAAGACTCAGCACGTATATCATCCCAAATACAACTGTCTGGTGTAGATCACGCCACATTTCATGTGAATCAACCCGAAGCAGCTTCTGAAGCTAGTAAAATCAACATTGGTGATGCAGAACTGGAAAAAGAACCCATCGATTTTTTATCTCTCTCTGATAGGGGTGAACGGTCTGATGACTTGTCATATACTACAGATGAGAGTTGTAGCCACCAGGAAGACGACGTGGGCTGTAAATCAACAACTATTTTTAAATAAAAGAAAAAGAGGCAGGGGAGGAAAGATCTGGCTTGGGATTATACCCCTACAAATCAACTAACTAGCCCTACACCTCTTGACCCACCCAGCTCAGATCATTCCGGGCTAGCCCCTCCAATGTTAGACACCATCTTCCAGGCCATTTCAATGCACCGGGAAGAGATGCACCAGGACGGGCGCAAGGTCCAGGCTGCCATGCGCAAAATGCAAGGGGTTGTCCGAAAGCTAAGACGTGTAATGTATTTGCGGAGAGGATGACTGATTTGGAGTCGAGAATCGTCTCTACTGAATCCAATTTGGCTTCGAATCAAATGCAAGTGGATTTTCATGAGACTCAGCTAGATGACGTTAAATGGAAGCTTGAGGAATTTGAGAATCGTCAGCGGAGGAATAATCTACGGGTGCTGGGGATTCCCGAAGGAGTTGAGGGGGGAGATGTTCGAGCATACGTGGTGGACTTGCTACGAGACTCTTTGCCAGAACTCACTGAATGGAATTGGGCTCTGGAAGTGCAACGTGCCCACCGTGTCCCTTTTGTTTAGAAACACCCAGCAAAGGCAGAGGATTTCCCCCGGGCCATTCTGGTGTACTTCGGTAATTTCTTATTACGCCAAGCGTTTTTTGAGAAAGCAAGACCAGAAGCGAAAAGAACTAGGAATGAGATCTCATATTTTGTTCGCCCGGACTTCTGGCACTCCACCGTCGAAAGGAGGTGGAGTTTGCACCAGCTTATTAAGCCATTCCAAGATAAAAAAGCGCAAGCTTCTTTAAATAATCCAGCTTGGCTTAAAGTGATCTGGGGGGGACAACCAAATTCTTTTTATCTGAAATAAAGGCTAAAGAATATTTGGACAGTCTGTCTAGCTAGATTTAGACTTAGACAGCTGTAAAGTGCTAAGAAAGCCACAGCTTATAACCATCACAAGGGGTAATTAAACCAAATAAGAAGGGACAAGGTAGCACTATGCTCTAGGTTTTTTTTTATATTCCTTTTGATAGATTTTGATATATTTGATATAACTGAAATGGAATAAAAAAAAACTATGAAATAAAAGGCATGTTTAAAAAATAAACTGTGTGTGTTGGGGTTTATGAGCAGTATCTATCTAGTACTAGTGGAAAATCCAAGTATTATGGCTCAGGCTCTGTGTTGCACATTCATCACGAACAGACTCAAGATTGAGTCTGTATGCCTCATGCGGGGAGATGGGGGTGCTGGGGAGGTGGGTGGAGAGAGGGAGTAGTGGGTAAGGGAAGGGTGGTGGCTAAAAAGCAAAATAAAGAGATAATTTCTGGAATTAGTTACAACATGAAGAAACAGTCAAAAGAGATTATTGGAAGGCAAAAGAGGAGTCATAATGAGGAGGTGCATGAGGGCAACAGATTAATAATAGAAGGAACTCTGGAACTTGGAATCAAATTTCAATGAGGAAGATCACTATATGTTCATGGAATGTGGCAGGGTTAAATCACCGGTCAAAGAGGATTCAATGTGCTGAAATTATCAGATTAAACTCTATGGATGTAGTTTGTTTACAGGAGACACACATTCCCTGAGAGAAAAGAGAATTACTGAGGGTCGGCGGGTATAATACTCTAGCCTGTACAACTCAGAACTCCAATATTCGTGGCGTGGCCATTCTAGCCAAAACATCATTAGGATTAGCCAAACGCAAGGCAGTGGATGCCCTGGGGAGGTGGGAAACAGTAGAACTCACTGCAAGAGTTACGATATGCTCGGTTTGCGGGTCTAACCAAGATGATCCTCAAATATTCGAAGACCTAGAAATAGAGCTTGCTACATGGCCAAGCTCCCTAATTTTCTGCGGAGATTTAAACATCTATTTAGACATAGGTACTGGGAAGCAGAGACAAGGCAGATATTCTGTCCGAAAGCCTAGAGTTTACAGGGCCCTAAACTGTCTTAAGAATAGTCACGGTCTGGTGGATATCTGGAATTTAATAAACCCGACTAATCCTGGTTACACATACTGCTCTTACCCACATAAAAAATATGTCAGGATTGATTATTTTTGAGAACAAGAGATCTACTAATATGAGCTGAGATTAAGAAACTCCCTAAAGTAATATCTGACCACAATCCTCTGATTTTAGAAATTGAATTAACTGACTTTAAGAGACCACCGAGTAAATGGACGTTCAATAGAAAACTACTATCGAATAACGAGTATATCAAATTTATTAAGGATTGGGCACAAGAATAATTTGAATCGCTTTAGTGCAGGCAGGGATTATTTTAAGGCCACTCTAAGATGGGAAAGTATTAGTTTTGTGTCCAAAGCTAAGAAGGAGCGGGAAAACAAGAATCAACAAATATCACAGGAGTTAGCCAGAGCTGAAGAGGAACATGTCTTGACAATAATACAGGGACAAGATGGGGGTCCATATTCAACATCGAATAATTGCTTTAGAAGTGGAATTACATAGCTGGCTAATGCAGAGATCAGCAGAAACATATCAATCACATCAGAATAGCACATATGAAAATGGTGAGCGGGTAGGTAAGAGGATAGCACTTCATACCCGGCAGAAGATTTCTTTTAACGTAATACCCTCTATTAAAATAGATGAACAAGTACATACAGATCCAGGAAACATCATTAAATGGTTTCAACTGTGTTACCAAATCTTGTATGAAGATGATATTCAAAAAGATACAAGAGAAGTTATGCAAGCCCTAGCAGAACTGACCGTCAACACCGAACTCGGGGAGGGCTTAGATAGGTAATAAGAGATGAGCTAGAAGAAGAAATCACTCTAGAGGAAGTTCATGTGGCTCTGCTAGGAATGGCTTCGGGGAAAGCCCCAGGACCCAACAAAATGCTGTTAGAGATTTATAAAATCTTAGGAACAGCGATAACACCTCTTCTTCTGGACTTGTTTATGAGAGTGCAATATAGTGAAACCCCCCATGAGTCTTGGAAAGAGACCGATATAAGAGTATTTCTTAAAAAAGGCAAGCCGGTTGAAAATCCATCCTCATACCGACCGATCTTCTTGATCAATTCAGACTCTAAATTATATTCTAAAATCTTAGCCAACTGGCTTGGAAGGGTCATAGAATATCTGATCTCCCATAGCAACACAGCTTTATCCCGGGCAAAAGAACAACTGACCATACCCGCAGAGTTATCTCCCTTATTGATATCATATCAGAGATGGGAGGTCTGATGGCTATGATCCTTCTTGATGCTGAGAAAAATTTAAATCGAGTTTCCTGGGAGTTTTTATGGGGAGTATTGGAGCTAAATGGTTTTTGGCCCCTAATTTATAAAAGCAATTAAAGCCATGTACTGTCAACCAAGGGCCCGCTTCAACATATGGGAAAGGAGTCTAATAATATTAATATATCAAGAGGGACAATGCAGGGATGTCCTTGCTCCCCGATTTTATTCGCTTTATATATCAACCCTTTTGTGGTCAAACTCCTACAGAGACGGAATAATAAGCCAATAGTTACAGGTGGTTATGAGACAAAAGTACTGGTTATACCGATGATGTTGCGGTACTAACTCCAAATCCAGCTAAGGCAATTATAGAAATTAATAAAATTGCTGAGAACTATGGGCTTTTCTCTGGATATGCTTTGAATAAGGGTAAAACTATTGTGCTATGTACAGATAATATTGATTTTAATGATCCAAGCAAAGCAAACACAGTGGTCTATCTGGGGGTTTGTATAAGCACTAAAATAGTCAAAATTAATAAAGGTAATTTTGAACCTTTGATCAAAACCATAGGGAACGATCGAATGAGAGTCAATGGTTTACACTTGATCATCATTGGTAGGGGAAACTTTTTAAAAATTACCATGCTACCAAAATTATTGTATTTGTTCCTGGTTTTACCATTGGCTGTAGAAGATAATATATTGAAGACATTGGAATCAATGTTTTCCAAGTTTATATGGCAATATGAGAAGGTTAGGAGAGCAATGAAATACTTAGCTCTACCACAAAATATAGGTGGCCTAGCAATCCCTAATATCACCCTGTATTATTGGGTGGCTCTTCTCCATCAAATGGCTATTCTATTTATCGTAGATAACGACACTGGATCAAAGCGAGGTCTAAAAATGGCCACTATCTATGAACTTTTTATTGTGAAGAAAGTGTCAGGGCATTTATTGAGACAATTGGTGCCAAGCTAATATAAGAAAGTAAAGTTTAAAGTTATCCTCAGTGTATGGAATGTATGGAAACAGGTCTCCAAATTTATGTCAATCCCGAAAGTCAATAGATATACCAACCTGCGGCCCTCATCACTATTACCGTCCCAGGTTAATGATGATATGGGAAGAAATGGGAACGGTCTGGGGTAAGAACAATGGGGGACTTTTGTGGTGGAGAGCAAGATTTTCAATTTCCCGTACTACAGAAGGATTTTGATATACAGAATAGCCCCTATTTTAAATGTGTTCAAATCAAAAGCATCCTTGTTTTAAACACCCCTAAGATTGGGCTAGATTAGATTCCACTATTAGATATTATATCCAGGAAGTCCACTAAAATTAGGAACTTTTATGGCTTACTTCTGGACAAGACACCAGACGATTTAGAAAAAATGGAATCTTCTTGGGCATCGAAGCTGGGAAATACCGATGTGGACATTTATATGAGCCTCTCTTTAACAGCTAAAATACTTTTATCCTCAAACCTAAAAGCTCCATTGTACAAAACTATTTTTAATCTATACTTTACACCAGCTAAATTGTACACATGGAGGAAAAGGACAGATAATAAGTGCCCTAGATGTGGGTTAGGACCAGCCACCCTGATTTTGATTCATATGCTGTATGACTGCGACAAACTAACTTTGTTAAAAGAAGGCTGATCAAGGTATTGGGTGGAAATATTTGGCCATAGATTATAACTTTCCCCTTCTCTGTTGATTCTTGGTTATGATGGCTCAATGGGACTTAGCGTAGAGGAAGAATGTTGTCTCTGGTATATAGGATATTATTAGCAACTAGATGGAAAGATGCTGAACCACCAACCTTCCACATGTGACTTGCCAGGCTTCTCGCAATCTATAATCAAGAGAGGGCTATCTATGCTAGCAGGGGCAGACATGCTAGAATCCGAGGGCGGAAGGTTTGGGTATACATCGCCGGATGGAGTAGAGATGTAAGGGGGGCATAGGAATGGATTTAACAGAGGAGCCCCTTAGCGTCAACAGGGATGGGCTCTAATAAACTGATTTGCATGTAGATATCTATAAAATGCCGCGCAGGAGGGGTCAACTCTTCGCTTATAGGATCAAGTCATTTTAATATTTGAGAAGTGCAATATATATATATATATTTTTTTAAGACTGCTCTTCCTTTTATATCAACTGCCTTTTAATTAATTAATCTATTGTAATGTATTAACAGGTTTTTATCATTGATTGTTATTTCATGTATATGTATTTTTTCTGGAAATGCTTAATAAAAAAAAATATATATATTTAAAGAAAAGGGAGCTGAGGTGTGCCCTGCATACCTTGATAGCCCATTACCGGGAAGATGGGTCTTCCAGAGCTGGTGGGAGGAGTTATCATTGACACCTGAATAGGGCTATGCCTGTCCTCACACAAAGCTGTTCTCCACCGCCGTAGTGGCTCTGAGCAGGCAGGCTTAATTTCAGAGACAGATATGTAAAGCATGTTTAAACAGCAATTCAGTAAATATTTAGGATGCACCCCATAAAAAAAATCCAACAGCAATTTCTAGAAATAGGAAATATTTATATCCATAAAATGACACCACAACCAAAGAAATCCAATGTAGGGAACCGGAGATATGAATTTTTAAGGATTTAGTACATAGAAACCTATACCACCTATCGAGACATCTGGTCACGCTAGGCTGGGACAAAGTCAAAGTTTCAGGACGACCGCGATGGAGCCCTGCGTGGCTGCCCCTCGTGGTAGGCCTCGGCACAGATTTTACCTTCTGACTGAAGGGCAGGCCAGCACACGGTTGAGGGTCGCCGGCTTGGCTGGCCAGTTCGAGTCAATCCACATAGAGAGCTTTTTTCCAAAGTTGCTCCAAACTTCATCAAACTTCTGGAACTTCTTGCTGAGGTTCCTTTGAGGGTCTCAAATTGTCCAAAGCTTACTCCAAGTGTCTGGAAGCTCCCAGATGGTCCTTGAAAGTTTGGGACTTCAATTCCCACAATCCACTTGGACAAACCCTTACAAATTCACTGGAGTCACTACAGGCTGGGGATTCGTGATGCTGATGGGCCAGGTGAGGTCTGTAAATCTGTAGCTTGCAGGGAGGTGACTCTTTAGTCCTTTTGAGGCAAGTTAGGTCCACAGGCCTGTAGTTTCAGATTGTGCAGCAGGTGCAGTCTGTCAGATGCAGGGCCTGGTTGCGGAAATCAGTCTTCCCAGCATGACCCCTTTTCTTCCTCTTGTTTCAACCAGCCATTCCGCAGTCCACTGTGCTCTTAGCACAAAAGTCAATTTTAGGAAGCACTTTACTACAATGAGAGAAATGAAATGTGCAATTTCACTATCCCCCGGACGAATAAAACCTATTTTCAAAGTGTCCTCTCACCCCTGGGTCACCTAGGGGAAGCCTTTAAAAGAGGTACCGCGAAAAGGGAAATGTTTGCTATGAGCTGGATTCAAGTAAATGCGCCACGTCCGTTTGAATTCCGAAGGGAGACGCACTAAGGGACTCCATACCAATGAAACCCTGGTTATCACGCACGAGCTGGGACAAAACCAAAACTGGATTATCTTGACTTATACTTATAAAGGCTGATGGTGTTTGAAATGATCTAAAAGTGATAGGAGAATACAACTTTTGATCTATTAACAAGACACCATTTTTTACAAGACTTACTATTGGAGTATCGGTTTTCGGGTACATGAGTCGCATTGACATTCAGTTGAGGATTTTTATGCGGTATTACAAAATATAAAGAATCTTTTTCTGTTACAACAACTTCTTATGACACAAATTATCGAATTGAGGACTTCTTCTGTCATCTGAATTTCATGTTGAAGTGTACGGATGGAATAGTGCAATCCGGTCCGAAATCCGGTCATTAGGCCTTGAAAAAGTATTTTTGGAAAAGACGAAACACGTGCCGGCTGTGTGTTGTAAAACAGAAAAAGGAAATCAATAAAATAACAGTGGACCTAAAGAAAACCAATAAATTAGTAGTGGAATGATTATTGTACATGGACCTTTTTACTGTGGATTTCAGCCTAGATTAGGAGTAGTCAGAGTATTTAAATAACATACTGTTTGAATATTATCCAAGGACCTAATAGTCCTTTTGGTATACTAAAGAGAGTGCTGACATAAGGTTCTATTGTTGCATGGTTTGGGCATATTTTTTAGATATGCTAATATCACCCTTTGGTAGTAGGGTGTTGTGAACCAATATAGCACCCCCATTTTCTGATACTTTTTTCACACCTTACTTTGTGTAAACGATTGTTCACATTTGCGTTTTTGATTGTGATGTAATTTTCTTTTGTGGAACCACTACTACCAGTTTGTGAAAAATTTGACACCTAGGGGAAACCCTGGGGGTAGCTAGTAGTATTAAGTACACGTACATTGAGCTTGGGAACAATTTACATTTCATTTTAAAAGCAATCCTGCAACACGGGGCTGCTTTAAAACTGACCTCAGACCTCAGCAGTGCACACATACAAGTGTAGAAAGGGCCACTGGCCTCTAAACCGCCATACCCTATCATCTACTAGGGACTTAAGAGTAGTTTTATTCCCCCTGCCCTATAATGTACTAGGGTTTTATAGGGGAGGTCATGCCACTCATAGGGGTACCCTAACCCATAGTGTACCCTATTGTATGTAGGTGTTTTCACTGTACTGTAAGTGTGTATTCAGCATAGCAATGGCCCTGGGCCTGGTAAGGCAGAGCCCAGGGTAAGCCAGCGTCAGTTACCTCCAGTACCAGACAGTAAAAATGTTGGGGGTGCTCAGGGCACAGAATGACTTTTCAACAGTACCATTGCAGTTGATCATAGCTTATGCATCCTGGGAAACCTTAACACCTGATTCAGCAACCCTGATGTGCTCAAGCCTGCAGTTGTCCTTTGAAAACTGGACTGATAATCTTTGCTTCTGCGCCAGACTTTACAACATCTATTCACATTAACATCTTACAAAACAGAAAAGCAAAAAGACGTCATTAAACTGTTCACCCCACTGAAGCCGCTTGTATGTCCAGAGAACTTCACACAATCATCTTCGAATTCCAGAACCCAGAGTACACCTTACACAAAGAGACCACTGCAGAAGCCCTTTATAACACCCTGGTGGCACTCTACGTACCTAAAGCGTTTACCATGTCCCCTGCCTTTCAGCTAAGTCCCTTTCCAAGCTACCAGTATCTTCTCCTCTCTTCTGGACTATACAATCAAGCTCTGATCATCCATTCTAGTGTTTTCACCCTCCAACAATGGATGAATTTGCTGACCTAGTACAATCACTTGTCACTGGCTCCATTGCTGATTTTTGCCAACTTCACTTCTAGAAGTACGGGCTCCTTTGTACATCTGATTTTTCTCCCGGAAGGCTTCCTCAGTCTGTCTCCTCTGTGTGGTTCTTTTCCAAAGTTCCTCAAAATATTTTATATCAAAACTTTACTGAAAAATGCCTTTATCCTTTACACCCAGACAATTTCAGAACGATTTAAAGATTTATTAAGGACACATTTATGGAAATCTGAGCAAGAGAGCCAGACCTGCATGCAACTATTTGTCTTTTTATAAAGAATTAGGAGCCAAATGTAGTAGATGCTGAGTAAGGGTGAGCGGATCTCGCTGAGTTGCACTATGCGGAATTCCGCAGAGGTGTATACAAACTTCGTGGAATTCCGCTGAGTTCTGCAAGTGGGCGGAGGTGCATCTGTCGCCCAAGGTGATAGCAACACTTCAGGCAATATCGATGACAGTCATGGTAACTGCCAACGCGGAACTAATGCTACAACCATCCACAATACCCAACCAGCTTTTTGTGCTAAGGTGATGACGGCTTGCGATGCCCAGCCTACTTTCTGTGCTACAGCGACAACCATCCGCAATGCTCTACCTGTTCCTCATGGCCTCTTCCAACACAAATGGAACTCTGTGTGCTGGACGCGCTGCATCGCCAAATGCGATGCAGCGCTCGCAACGAAATTAGTTTTATTGATGTAATTGTCAACTTACCTGCATTCATCCATATTCCAGTATTTACTATCCCTCACCCCCCCTCCCCACCCAACCTCACCGCCCGGTAGCACTCCCACCAGGAGCCGCTACTGAGTCAAACACTGGAGGATGTCCTTACTTCCTTACTTGGTTGCGGGTGTCGCAGGGTGCTTTGCTTTCCAACTGAGAGAGATCTCAGTTTGGATGGAATACACAATGAGGGTACATGAAATGAGGCAGCAGTTTGCAACACTCACCTTATTAAATGCATACAGCTGCTCCTACATTAGCCTCTTCTGCTGCAGGTCCTCTCCTCCACCTCCCGTGAACTGTGCTCAATGCAAGACAACAGCGATAGAGTGTGGGTCAGATTCAGGGAGCAGGTTAGTACCTCTGAAAGGTTACCATCATAAGTCCAGCACACAGAGTTCCGTTTGTGTTGGAAGAGGCCATGAGGAACAGGTAGAGTGTTGGGGATGGTTGTCGCTGTAGCACAGAAAGTAGGCTGGGCATCGCAAGCCGTCATCATCTTAGCACAAAAAGCTGGTTGGGTGTTGTGGATGGTTGTAGCATTAGTTCCGCGTTGGCAGTTACCATGACTGGCATCGATGTAGCCTGAAGTGTTGCTATCACCTTGCAGGTCACCGCTGGTAGTTGCTGTAGCACGAAGAACTGGTTGGACATCACAGACGATCATTGTTGTAGCTTCACATTAATGATGACCATGGGTTGCTTTGCTTCAGCAAGTAGTGTGGCTCTCATATTACTAGTCATCTCTGTCATTCACTACAGTAGGTCTCACCAGAGCTTTGCACTGGCAGTCATCACAACAGCAGAATCTGTACACACAGTCAGTTTGTGGTCACAAGAAGTCCAGACTTCAATATTTTCAGTTTGTGTTTGGGAAGAGTACACTCTGATGCCAGCAAATGGTCCAGGATCTGGGGAAGGACATCTTGGTGATGATGGCAACAAAGCAGGGCTCAAGTAGGGCCAGTTGTAATAGGTCAGCTGGGCAGATGCAGGAAGGGCTCCGAAACTTGTTGTGTCCCTGTCACTCACACAGGAGGTCAGCCAACTGACCTTCCGAGTGACTCTGGGTAGCCTTGAATGAAGGTAAGCAGGTAAAATGTTCCTTTTGAGACACCAAAGCAGTTCTTCAAACAGCAGGACAGTCCTCCAGCAGCAGGGCAATCCTTCTGTAACTTCCACAGCTCCAGGAGTGTTCTGATGTAGGAGGTCCAATAGTTATATATGGTGCCAGCCTATTAGCCAGGGTATGCCCTGTCCTACCCCTAACTGGTTCTGGAGAGTTCTTCCCCATCACCTATCAAGACTCCAAACTGTCTATGGGTGATGCAATGCAGGCAGACCTGATTTCAGAATAATTTTGTTTGTGAGGCAAAGTCTTTTGAAGTGGGTCTGGGTGCTGCTCCTTCCCAGTCATCCTTCTAGGATGGCTCATCCCGGTGTTTTTCAAAGCTAGGACATTTAAGAGGTACACATGTTCTACTTGAATACAATGCAGCCTGCCTATGAGCGATTAGGCCCTACCTTAGGGATGAGTTATAAGTCATAAAAAGTAATGTTTAGGACTACCAAAGGTGTATTTTGTCAAGTGAAAATGGTAGTTTAAAATTGTACTGCAGGCTGCAGTGGCATGCTTGATACATGTTTTAAAAGGCTCCTTTAGTGAGCTGGACAATGGGTTCTGCAAGCCCACTAGTAGCATTAACTGTACAGTCCCTGGGTACATGTAGTACCATTTACTAGGGACTTAAATGTACCACTTAGGTGTAGGCCAATTTTACCATGTTTGAAAAAGAGAGTACAAGTACTTTAGCACTGGTTAGCAAGGAAAAGGTGCATGGAGACCTAAAAGACAACAAAAACGGGTTCAGCATAGGTAGGCAGAGGAAGGCAAACACTTGGATTGACTCTGAATAAAGGGCCGGATCCATCAACAGAGATGGTGGCATGTAAGGCTCAGCAGACCACCGTCCTTGAAACTGCCTTTAAAAAGATTATTATTATTTTTAATCAAGCCTATATCCCTTAATGGAAAAAGAGCTGCTATAAATAAAACTATTTTTTCATTTAAAAAAACTTTAGTTCCTACTTGCCCTCAAGCTGCCACTTCAATTTGCGATGTCAAAGGTGTCTAAGGGGAACCCCTTCACTTTTGCAAATGAGTTACCATCAAAACTTGGGAATTGATAACTTATCAATGGTTTGCGACCGGAACTCTGGCTGCAAGCCACTGATTCATGTGGATCTGAATCGTAATTTGTAAGGCATGCAAAAACATGCCCCTTCCAAATTGTGATTCAGTATCCACACATACACACATTTCAAGAGTCATAAAAATTTACCTGAGATAGGTTACATTCAAAATATAGTAGCATCTGTCGAAAACACACTATAATTTTGCGGATAAGAGTGTATACAACATGTAGAAAGTGTATTACATATGGAACATAATGTTTCATTAAAATAGGAAGTATGGTTTGTACCTGACATAGCAAAGAATTATTACTAATCACCATTTGGCATGACCTGAAGTCAACAGCTGAATAGTGTAATAGAGCCGCACTCTGCCTGTTTGACTTAACTGTGACTTTGACACAGTTCAACATCGATTCAACTATCCCTCAAAGCTATCCTATTGCTATGTTACTCTTCAGCTTTTACTTGAGCCTGCCTCCAGCGTCATCAAAGCTTTCAACCTCTACTCCTGTAACTGTGCCAATGGCAGGCATCCAGAAACTATGAAAGTCTCCCTACCTAGACATTACATGATCAAATTCTTTCATTGGAAGTCTCCTAGTTTTGACAAACCCTGGCTGCCTCACTGGTAAACGGTCTAGCAACAGATTGTTTGTGCCTTCTAGAAGGTTCGGGAAGAGGGCAGCATAACTTGCTCAGACTGCAGCCGGCTTCCCAGTATATGTGCCATGTTCTTCATTTCTTATGACTGGAGACTTCATTGTTATGCTGCTACTCAGTCCACAGACAGTCAAGACATCTGCTTCACTAAGGCAGCAGC
The DNA here is from genome assembly GCF_964261635.1 of Lissotriton helveticus. Lineage (NCBI taxonomy): Eukaryota > Metazoa > Chordata > Amphibia > Caudata > Salamandridae > Lissotriton > Lissotriton helveticus. Next base: position 666,126,607 of record NC_136063.1, read on the forward strand.
TTCACTCCATTGTGAAAAGCAACAACTCCTTTCTCTGAACAGCAATCACTGTTTCCTTGGCCGTCTTGGTGGTTCAAAAGTACTGCTGGGGTTTATGTACTCTTGTCATAGGGGTGCTTGCTGCTTTCAAATGTAAACCTTAACTTACCTCTGAATTCCTTTCTCAGCCATGTCGTGACAGTAAAGATCAACATACACCCATATGCACATATTTTCTGTTCTTCAATATTAATATATTGGTTCATGTTGTCTTTTTGTTGTTTTCCTGTATGCAATGTTCACCAAGGACTGATATTCTTCCTAGCTTGACCCATCCCTAAGAGAGCCCTTCAACCACCTTCTCTTGGAATCTTCACTGTCACAGAAACGTGTCACTTGACACATACTCTCGTTAAGCAAGGAATGGTACACATACACAATAGAACCAGAAACCACGCACCACACTCCTCGCGAAAAGAACACACACTTCAATTACCAAGATACTTACGCTTTTTCATCAACGTTGTTAGTACAAATTCACAGGTATACATCAGAATGAATAAGGAGGTGACCATATCATTTGAGCAAAATGCTGGAAAAGTGTTGACTTTTTCCTAATGAAAAGACATGCACTTGGTTTGTAATCAGCTCGTTATATGGCCCTAAGAGTGATGATGTATCAATGTGCACTGTGGAATAACAGATGGTATTCTAAGCCCCATTGGTTTGAGGTACGCAAATATGGCTGTGAATGGCCCGAAATAGAGGCGCGGTGATAAAGGAACTTCGTTTTAAAACAATAGCTGCTGTTATTCTGACACAATAAATCGTGTATACAATCTTCTCTGCACCACACACAAAACACTGAAAAATTGACCTGATGTTGGCAGTAATAGGGAATGTCAGACTGTGTTGTAATAGCATTATGCTTCTGCCAGTTATGAACACCAGATTCATTCAGCTAGTTGGACTTAGGAACGGACGTGGAGTTATGGCCAGAGAATCCGTGTCTGGGTCTGGGGAACCAATTCCTGTCCTGGCGTCCCATCCACTCAACATCCTGTGAGACAGGGACCATCACTTAGTCAATCACCCAATGCCTAAAAAACTTAATCTGACCTTGCGTAATGTAACTGGTACTCATGTAAAGTGCTCCAATACACTAGGGCCGAGTTCACCCTAAATGAAACTGCCCACAAAAAAAAAGAAACAAGACACCTGTAGTCTATAGCACCTGTACCTGATACCCTTAAGGAAACCCAATTGTTCAATAAGGGGAATCGACCCGGGAAATAATATGTGAGACATTGAATAGTGTTTTCTGTTTTTTTTTGTTATTCAGAAGGAACATTGAAGGAATTTGTTAGATTTATAGCAAATGGACATCAAGCATACAGGGGCACCTAATAGATGCTTCGTCACGGTTCAGGTATTTCTAACCATTTGGTTGTTGCTTTGGTAGATGCCCTCTGATCTTGTATGGATAGATGCATTGTCTCTAAAATCTGAGGAGAACAAGCAAAGGGAATCCTTAGTGAAATATTTAGTGGTGCAGCTCAAATGTAAATTACCATTTGAGGCTGTATATGTTAATTAATTCCCATGCAAACATTTTGTACACCAGAGTACTATGAGAAAATGTCATTAGAGTGCTTCTACAGATATAAGTCTACCTGGCAGGACTTATCACTAGAGCTATGATTTCTGAAAGGAGCAATACTCGCAATACACTCATACAGAGTTCATCTCAGAGAAGGAAAAGCTGGCAGTCCTACTGCTGTTGTCTGAAGGAAGACTTTGAATGTGTGGAGAACAGACTATTTAACTGCACCCCAACATTTCAAAGCATGCCATGAACTCGCATATGGTTTGGTGGCACACATCCATCTGGATATCTGGGTAGAACGTCCTTCATGGCCCATGGTGTCTTTACAGCCATGGCCTTGCCATATTGGATTGAGGATTTCCTGTGGAGCCTTATGAACAACATAGGGAATATAGAGAAGTATTCTAAAAGTCAATTTGTATGTTGCAAATAAAGTTTTAACTATTGAGCCTTTGATATGAACTCACCTAAAGACTATAGAATTGTCATATTACATTTACAGTTTATCCTGTGGCGGAGCAGGAAAGATTCTTAAATTAGGACTATGTTGGTTATGATGTGTATCTATGTCTATGCTTAAGGTATTATAATTCTATTTATATTATAAGAGATGCAAAGATAAAGATTACATAACACTAATATTTGCTAATTACTTTGCAGCGACACAAGAGTCACATAAAAACGACAACTCATTTTCCACAGAGAGTACATTGTGATGAGGCAGTTATCCTACTCCTAGAGAGAAATGTAGGTGAATATATATTCAAGAAATACATGTCTTGTTTGTTTAGATTCAGGAATTACAATTTCTACATCAAAGCTGATAACACAGATGTTGCTGTTATATCTATTCACTGTCACAGTTAGAGATACAACTTCATGGCAAGTTATGGAAGATCTTTCTTTTATTCAGACACCCACTATGTTCTGCAGATGTCTGTACCTAGCAGAAGTGATGAGTCGGAGTGGTGGAGTCCAGTGTCACTCTTTTCTTTCATACTCAATTCCTTTTCTCTGATTCGACCACTGCCTCGTCATGGTCTTGTGTGTGCGCTCAATAGGGGTTGAGAAGAGAGATGGAAGAGTACATCACTCCTCTGGATCCAGCGAGCAAGGTGAGTGCTCTCTGACCTAACCTCGAAGAGACTGCCTAATATTTCATGAAAAAATATATAACTCTCTTTCATCAAGTAATAATGGTTATTTTGGAATTCTGTTGTTGGAAAAACACTTGCAGGGAATAGTTAAACTTCTGAAGATCGGGCCACATCAACATAATATAAGATAAACATTTAACAAAATATTCCAGGATCATGAAATTATTTTCACATAGTGAATCACCCTAATTAAAAATATGACAGCTACAAAATGCAGCTCTCGCCCTTTTTTTTAGCTTTACACAATCCTGTGCTAATGTGTCTAGAAATAATATTTCCAAGTGTATGACTTGCGTGGTTCAGGAAATTGCTTCTCTAGGATTGCCTTGGGGGTGTAGCATAATTGTCTCAAAATGTATTAAACTTGTAGGAAATTGATTTAATACTTTGAGTGGGCAACTGCCCATCTAAGACATTAATAAAAACACTTGTCAGGTGAACCCTCAAAGTCACTTATTTACCCTGATCTGAAACCCCTGGTAGCTATGACATTGAGGAGACACACTTAACATAGGGAAATGTGTAAAGTATTAATGCAGTACCAAAATAGTAAAAACACCAAATAAAAAAGTCCAAACTAAGCCAGAATAGAGAAAATTACAATCAACAAAATTATTCAAAAACAACAAAAGAAACTGGAGATATGAAATTTTAAATATTCACATGGAAAAAACACCAAGAAAAAGTCAACCGCTATTGATATTTGATAGGCATGGTAGATTGGTACCTAGTTCCAATTTGAAGCCATCCACAATGTAGCCCGGGTCTTATATATCAAGTGAATGGGTCCTGGTGAAAGTCCAGAAGTAAAAAGTTAGAAAAAGCTTCTATGTTCCACTGGTCTAGAGGAAAGTTTTTCAAAATGTTTCTAAACTTTCTTCTGATACCCAAACAACCAGAGGAGTATACTTCTAAAGTCCTCTCTACCTCAGTGGAGGCACTGAGAGACTCACAGGGTATCAGACTGAGACCAACTGCAGGGTGAAGTCCAGGCCCAGTTGCCACTGATCAACTGGGTACTTCCAGGAAATGACCTCTTTCAGCGTGTTGTGTCCTTGTACCAACGCAGGAGTTTAGCCAACTGACCCTTAAAATCCACTCTTTAGTTCTGGGTACAAGGGGAAACAGGTCCAGTCCTTCAGGGCTTCTCTCAAGTCACAGACATCTGGTTCAGGCCTTTTCTGTTTTTTGTGCATTGGAATGCCATATTTTTGCCTGCCACCAGCTAGTGTGTGTGTGGGGGGGGAAGAGGGGGTCGGGGGGTGGTGGTAGCTCTTGGGCACTGGTTAACCAATAGGATAAAAGTTCCTGGGGGGTACTCTACCCCCGTCTTCGATAGTTCCTATTTGCCTTAGTGCAAACAGGTACAAAATGCCATGTGTCAGGGTACTTGCAAGGTGGTGAATTTGTTTGGCCGCAATAACCTTGGGCTATGATGGTTGTGGATGTGTAGGGGTGTATACTATGGAAATCACCAGTGTTATCCCACATCTACCACTAAAATCAGTTTGAAGCAGGCACTGTACCCACAACAATCCCAGAGACAGATGTTTGGTAGAACAAAAGCAGGATCCTTCAGCAACCAGATAGGATATACACTACAATTGTCCTGGCAAACTGTTTTATGCCTCTCAAATTCGTCAAAGTGTTACATATGGCTCAAGAGACCCGTTGGGTAGGATTTGACACTGTGGTGTCAACAGAATTCCTACAGTCCCACTCTTCCTATCCTGTTGAGCTCAGAGAAGTCATCTTTGCCTGTTCAAGTGAGGCAGGTCAGGTGCTCTTAGGAGGAATTTCACGCCTCTTTCTGGGCTGAGCACAGGCTGGGGTTGCTGGAGAGGTAATGTAGATAAGCCACCAGAAACATCAGGCAGGGAAAAGGTAACTTCCTAAAAGCTATTTACCCTTAATATTTGCTAACATTCCAAATTCACAATTTAATTGCATTTTTAATGAATGTTAAAAATAGTGGTTTATTTATTTTTCTAGCTGGCCCCTTTCCTGGGTTATCAGTATTAGTACTTTAATATGTACTGGTTTTCTACAAAACACAGCATGGCCTGCCATAGCGAACGTAGCTTTTTGTGCCTGATCACTGTGGGGCCATGGTAATATAAATGTTTTATCTGTCCTATATCTAAATACCATGTACTCTGCCCTGTGGACTACATGGTCTAAATATAAATGATTTACTAATATGAAAAATGGAGGTCCTTACCTGTCAAAAAAGGGTTATTTTGACAAGTCGTGCTGCAGGTTCGGCACTTCAGAAGTCAGGCTACACAGTGTAAGCCTGAACTCATGTTTGCACTTCCACTATAGTGGATCACACAATTGGTCCTGCAGTCCATAAGTGACATTTAACTTCCAGGCCCTAGTTGGACTTTCTACCCAATGTACTACAGACTTACAGGCAAGTTCAATATGCCAATCATGAAATATCCTATTTACACATGTTTATAGGGGAGCACAGGCGACTGTTTAGCAGGGTTAAAGTGCACAGTGCTCTAAGGCCAGCAAACAGTTTCCTGAAAAAGGCAAAGATCTGGGGTGACCAACTAGAAAAGGCAGGCTTCCCACAAATCCTGTTTTCAATAGACAGACAGAAGGAGGCCAAGTTGTAAGGATGTTATCATACACTAAAAAGACATTTGACAGAGCTTTTCAGCAATTTCTTGTGGCACAATTATCTAGAATGGTGTACACACCGAGCTGTAATCCTTGTGAACAGAATTTATACTTTTCCTTAATAAACTGTGTTGGTACAAAGGAAATGCCTCCACAAATGCATGTCTGACCATGCAAAACCTTTTCTCCAGTGGGTTGTGGGGGAATTTAGTTAAGATGACAGTGTTTTCTGGTCATGCAGCTATGAGCTTGAAGAGCTGACTGCAGAGGTTGGAGCTATCGCTATATATCTTTTAAACTACACTCCATCAAAATCCCAAATACCAGAATGAAGACTCAGAATGCTGAATATGGTAGAAATACAAGGTGCAGTAGGAAATACCTAATGGCCAACGCATAAAAAAGTATTGCCATCTTGTGATCGAGAGGCAGCCTCCCCATATTTTTAATATGAAGGAGTAACAGAGTAAAAACATCTTTACATCTGTTCTGGGTTAAAAACTTCTAGTATTGGCTACATTAGAATTGTCCAATCAGCTGAATTTTGGTGTTTATGCTTTTATAGAGGTTTCAGTATAACCCACAACAAGATGTGTAATTTTATTGGCACTTCTTGGTTTCAATATCTACGTGAGGCTTTGGAGAACAATTATATAAACTTCGAAAATAACTTGAGTAAACATCCTAGAATTATTTAAAGCACAGTCAAGGAATTTTGGAAACCTTACAAACCATTAGTGGTGGTTTAGAAATGTGGGGCTGCATGACTCTAAATACCATAGAAATTAGTCATACAGATCCAAATGTCCTGCATGGAGAAAGAGTTCCTCTGGAAAGTGAACGTGGTAACAATTCAGTTCCCGATATAATAAGGCCACAGCATTGAACTTAACTTTGTTCAAACGATCTTACGTTGTTGAACCCATGCATGGCAAGTTCAGAAACGACCCCTATGTGGGTTAATGTTCATCTTGGCCCTAACAAAAGCTATGCAGTCTTGAAGGATGGAAAAGGCAGATCTCTGTCTCTCATAAATTGTTGTTCAGAGGTTCAGATTGGCGCACTCGTTACTCAAAGTCACCATCCTGGTTGTCAGTTCATTTGTACAATTTTACATCATTGTCTCCGGAGAATAGTCTCGCAAAGAGCTTGAATGGTTTAGGACAGTTTGCTATATTCTGCTCCGCGGTCTGGGAAACGTCTTTTGGGAAGCACTGTTATAGTGATGGAAGAATATAAGAGTTATAATCAAAGTCAGCTAGTTCAGGTGTGAAACCAGGAAAAGCGAAAAATGCAGCAATAAGTTCCCCAAGAAGCATCACTAACGACCCCTCAAAGTAAAGTCAGGCAGTTTCTTTCAATTGCTGGAGTGAACCTCTGCTATCTTTATAATCATGTGCAGTAAGCCAGAGGTCTCTGAAACATGATGAATTCTCATTCAAATTCATGGGTACCAGCAAGCAGGCTGCAGTGTATCTTCACAGGCATTTTCTTATATTTCAGAGCTCTCAGAGAGTTTGAACAGTGAGGTTGGACTGCATTAGAAGAGTCTCAATCAAGTTCACATGCCAGACAAAAGAAGAAAGCAAGCACTGGGAAAACCACTATTCCTGACTTGAATGTGCTAATTTCTGCACACAGCATTTGTGCATGCCCATGTTTCCATCAGTTAGCACATTAAAAGCAAATTTGTGTTTATCTCATGAATGTATATGGAGAGATACATATTGGATACTTGCAATATTTCAAACGTGGTTGTACACCCTCTTTCAGAAAATCAAATAATTTCCATGGAGGCAGAGCTTGGAACCATGGACAATGAAGTTTTCTGCCAAGAACTTTTACCTTCAGAGATGCTGTCACAGAGAGTGGTGGGGTTGTAACACTAGCACTACTCCCCTACGTATTTGCCTGTTAAAAAGACCCCTACAGATAAGACTTGGTGGAAGTCACCTTGCCGCACCATGCCTGAGTAGGGTATTGTTGCACCAGGCTTTTCTGCAGGGTCACCCCCAAACATTCTGCCTTCAATCCTCCTGTTTTTCTGACTTCATGTTTGTTGGCTTTAGGACTCATTGCTCTTTACCGCTGCTAACTAGTGCTTAATTGCTTCTGCTGTCTCTTAAACATGTTGAAAATTGGTCTGCACCTTATTGGCACATTTAATTTAGGTGTAAGTCCCTAGCATATGGTACTACATGTACCAAGGGACTGTAAGTTAAATGCTACTACTGGACCTCAAAACACAGTATATACAACAAAAAGGGGCTTTGTCCCCTAATTTCAAAGCATAATGAGCATTCGGCCATACTACATAAATTACCTGACGAATTACCTGACAACATTGAATGGACGTTTACTATGTCATTTTTTATATTTGAAAATAATTTAGCTGCAAAAATGAAGCCTTTCAGGTCCTACTGCAGCCAACTGCCTCACTAGCCTAGCAACAAAAACAAGTATTGTCAGATCCTATGTGCTTTCTATAGCTTCAACAAACCTGCCAAGTCATCACACTTGCTGTAAAACATTACCCATCTCAGTGGATTTCTCCTATCAAACAAACATAAAAAGAAAAAGGAGCTTGACCCTGGCATTTAGACTGAGAATTAGGGTCATGCACTTCTCATTGCTTAAACGATACTAATTATAGTGGATGGCACAAATAAAAAGTAGGATGAATCAGAAGAGCATGAACATTTCCTTGCTATACTAGAGCCAACAGAAAAAGATGTCCTCCATGCACTCCATTTAAACATGACACAAAGCTCATTGTGGTGTTCATACTCTTTGAAGTCCTTCCTTTATTAGCCTTCTTGTGACATGAATGTACTAGGCCCAGCCATAAAAGTGGGGTAGGGTGTGTATCAGGAGAAGTATGAGAATGATGATTGGTACGAATATTGTGGATCCCTGATAATACTGGAATTGTCCTTCAGTGAAATGTGAGCAAAATGCATGATTTTAGACAATGTTTGTTGACTTCAGGGCATTGTGGGTAAAAACACTTCATGGGATCCACAACGGGAACACCACTTAGGCTCCATGGGAATCTAATTTAAAAAGATGTCTAGGTTTGGAGGTTTCCCTGGGTGGCGGCTAATCCCTGGTTCAAAAAGTGCAGCTACCCTATCCCAGAAATAGGTAAATTTTCGATGTGCTTTGTATCTTATTGTGTTGTGAGCACTAGACTGAGTTACTCAAGAGATCCCATGTTTTTACCACAAGAGATGTTGGAGTGCTGGGTGACAGGAATTTTGTGGATTCATGCAGATTCCTGAACTTGCCCTCACAGAAATGTGAGGAAAGTGCTGACTTTAGACCAATTTTGAGGTCTACAGGACGTTGTGGATGTGCTAACGCTGTGGGATCCATGCAAGGCACACCACCCTGGATTTCACAATGTGTCTAGTTAAAAAAAATATATAGAATTGGTATGTTTACCTGGGTGGTGGCTGAGTCCAGGCCCAAGTATTGCAGCTAGGCACATTGCCAAATCAGGTGATGTTTATATCTCCATGTTGTTTTTTGGGGCCTGTTGTTTTTTTTTGTGTTTTCTTTAACTTTATCATTTCCATAAACATTCTATTCCATACATGTTACTAACTTTAATTTTGCAATGTATAATATTATACCAGTGACTTATCAAAATAATATGAATACATAAAAAAAGAAAATCCCCAGAGGTTGTTCATTAGTAGACATCGAAGACTACCCTGGTAAATCTTACATACATGCTAAACCCGATACCCTCCAATGCAGTAGTAAGAGTTTGACAACGTGAATGTTAGATTTTTACTACACTACTGTATATTTTTCCCACACCTGAGGGGGCAATGCTGTCTAGTTGTTGTGAGGTGGGGGGGGGGGGGTCAGCTCCAGTAGGTAAATATTGAGGGAACCCCAAATGTCTCTTGGGTTGGATGCTGCAGGCTCGGTAGCGGCATAAAATTCACTATTCAAATTGCAATATGTTAAACTCTGGAGCAAAGCTTTGATTGTGGGAGAAGCCCTATTTTAGAGCTATCTCTCTTTTTGCAAGCAAAAAAACTTTGGCGGTGAATTTATGTACGCCCTTGGGGAAACCCGTCACATAGCCCAGAAGTGGTGTCTCAGGGGTGGGGGGATACCTCCAACTCTATCATTTTAGTTATTTCTTTGCAAACCAAATGCCAATAGGCCCCAATCTTAATGCAGTTCCATAAAAGGTGTGCAAAATCAGCATGTGGGGCTCCGCATTTTCATAAAAATTCTCCACAGAAATTCAAAATGTAATCATTTGTGCCGACTATTTAAAGAAACCTCTTTATTTTGTGTGCAGCAGAAAGCCTAGTGCGAGTTCTGAATTTCACGTCCTAAATCGCGCTCCCAAGCCTCCCGGATCCTGTTGTCTCTGCTGGTAACTAATGCCATGCATGCACAATATATTTGTGAAATTAGGTGTTCACCCCCTGGGGTCGTAAATACTGTGGTTAACAGGCTAAATCATGCAGGCTCCAGGGGAAACTCAGCAATCTCCCCCCGAAGTGCACAGCGGACTCGGTTGAGTATATAGTGGTCCACGAACATAGCCTCACTGAATCTTCCCTCGTCTGTGCTGGAAAAGGCATGGCCCCGATGAATAAGTCTCCAACTTTGCTTATTCAATATTTAAGTAACGTACGCTGTACCAGCTTCTCTTGTGTGATGGGGATCCACGGGTGATTTAATATAGGAATCTCAGGGGAATAAAATGCTGGTGAACGAGTAACTCACACCAAGTTCTGCCATGTCCAGCTGGTGGTTGATACCGTTTGAATATCATGGGGTCTTGCGAAAATCCCCGTGGTTGTGTTGTGTTCAAGGGGGCTGATAAAACTAGATCAGCCTCCGGTCTGTCTGGTATAACGGATCCGGGCATCTGGGTGATACCAAGAGTGAGCAAAACTACACTGTGCAACCAGGTAATACACCTGAATATTAGGTACACAAATCCCCCTCTGTGTTACAGAAGGGTCATGGCGTCCCAGGTAACCATAGGTCTCTTTCCACCCTATGTTAGTCTGATCAAGTGGGATCGTATAGTGTTAAAAAACCTGTTAGGGAGTGGGATTGGGATGTTGTTAAACAGGTACAAAAATCTCGGAAGCACAATCATTTCTGTCAATGCGACTCGGCCAGCGAGCGAGAGGGGAAGTCACAGCCATTTTTAGTTCTTGCCTTGGCAGTTCATGCACACATGCACTGTCTCAGCGAGACTTAAAGTAATCTGTATATTGACTTCAACTCCGTGTAATTTCTACTGCCCCTCGTGATTGGTTTAAGTTTGGCATTGCTGTTGTTTTCTTGATTTCTGTTGGCCCTATGGTCACTTCTGTGTAGTCCCGAGGCAGCGGCGCCTAACTACAGTTTCGCTCCGCTCGCACTTAATTGCGTGCAGTGTGCCATCTGGTTGGGGGCGTGGCCCCCTTCCTCTCCCTAGTTCCGCACAGCTGCCAGGGATCTTTATCTGTATGCAGCAGCATGGTTCCGTCTGCCGGCTCAGATATTTTACCAAGAGCAGGCAAGCCATGCCTCGGCCCAATCCGTCTTGTGCCTCCAGGCTAAGCCCCAGCAGGTAGGCCAGACACCGCGCGGTACTGGCAACCACAATCTGGCATCCTCCTGCAGTCCCCTGCGCATCGTCAGCACAGCTCACCGGTCTCAGGCTCCCGATCGTAGATCTCCGCCTCTGACATTTAACCATTTTGTAATATGATCACTTTTCCATTTACAAACCGGGCGTTAATGTTCATTTGATCGGTTAATTTCACCGGTAGAATGTTCTACTCGTCGGCAGGTTTCAGGTGGCTTTATTCACTTATGCCTGACACCTTCCTGGGTCTGCCTCTCACGCGCTGAATATATGAATACTGGCTCTTCTTTAATTGGATTAGGTGTATTCGCTGAGCATTGTATTGTGCTTTATTCTAATAAAAAGGACTGTATTTTTCCTGTGACTTTTAATGTCTACGCGACAGTACAGGTGATCATCACTTGCAAGTAGACCTGCCACAGTTTTATATGCATCGATGCCTCCCTATAGTAAGTATTGTAAACACAAAAGAAGCTTGGTGTTCAAGTACTGCCCTTTATTGCTGCCAGCCAATATTGACATTCGCCACCTCTCCCTAACGCTAGCGCTCAGGTAACTGTGGTAAATAAATAAATAATACCTCTATTTTTGACTAGACATACAATAACAGATAGCTCAATAAATAAGAGTCAAGATTCGAGGTAGCTGGAGTTTGCAGGTTTAATACAGCATAAAGGACAGGAACAGGACAACCTGCGCGGGAATAGGATGGCAGCTAGCTAGCTCTTAATAACAGTGCACAAGCATATATATACTTAAACAAAATACATGATGTTCAATACAATAGGCGTAGCAGTGGGCAGGGCCTGTAGCAGTCGCGAAAGATAAGGCATAAAGTAGGTGTAACAAGAGGCGTGTACAGGGCGTATACATAGACATGTGATGTAAACGTAACGGAATATGTCACAAATGAGGCGGAAACATGGAGGGGGCTACCTAAGGAGCCGGGACCTCTAACCTAGTGGTGCGCGCAAGCTGACAATGACGTGTTACTAGGAGGAACTGGGGGCTATGACTTCTGCGCTAGAAGGAGAGACTAAAGTCTGGAGAGTCAGAGCGACATGTACCTAAACACTATCTAGTATCTGATGTTTAGAGAACATGTTGATAGAATCCAAAAGTTATCAGGGTAAAGGCTAACAGACTCTAAGACTGGTGTATGCATAATTCTACATGTAGTGCGTGTTGAGGAATATTAAATGACCATTAATACAGTATTTCTCTTACATGGAGACGTAAAGGCTAGACCATGACGGAAACTATTGATGCGATTCAGTGGCTTTAGGAATGCAGGGAAGGAGAGCTAGACAGATAACTAGAATCATAACATACTCTTGGCAGACCAGCAGGCAGAGCCAGGCCGAGCCGGGCACTGTGAGGCAGGAAGTAAGTGAAGGGTCAGGGATACAGGTGGGGGCTGTATCGCTTCTCGGAGAGGGTTCAGGAGACAGGAGCTGAATCTGAGTCCGGGCCCTTTTGAGGCCTAGAAACGGGGATTTTACAATGAAACAACGTGCACACTGTGAAACGTGGCAACATAACTTTACATAGGCCTAATACTCGTAGCTTTCACGAGAACTGGAAACTGGCATACTAGAGTTGGACACAACTATAATTGCGTCCTTAATCGATCATGGGGAATACATATGCATATTAATCATGCACATATAGCATAAGATGGGGAACACGTAGGGACACGGAACATGGCAAAATTTACTTTTCCACATTCCCTCCTTGTCACTACGTTTCCATCAGGAAACATCAATATTCATGATACCATCTATCATTTCATACAGTATCATTTGCTCGTCTCGAATTTTCTTGGAATGGGATCTAGGACGGGACTTGGGACTAGGAATACAAGAGGTAGCACAAATGCCGCAAATCGCAGGGCCACATTGTATACAGAGGCAGCAACTGAATATGATCGCTACTGCAATACCTAGAAATGACAGTACTTTCCATCCCCAGGCAGAAATTATACTCCAGAACCAACCGGACCATGTCCAGGTGCCTGGATTCTGGTGTAACTGATGGGCAATTTTATGAAGTCTGGTTATGGCTGAGTAAACAGACGGCGCGTTATTAGGAATGAAAATGCAGCAACTAGATCCGATGACTCTACATGCTCCTCCTCTATCGGCCAGTATGACGTCAAGAACGAGACGATTTTGGAGCACGACAAATCTCATAGCAGATTGCTCTTCGGTTAAGTTACCTAGGGCAGAGGCAGTCTCATTCACTACTGCTTCAAGGGTTCTGGTTAATCTACGTATTAGCTTACTATTCTGGATAGGTCCTATAAAGAAAAAGAAACCTTTATTGAAATCTGTATACTGTTCTAGAGCAGTTTCAGTTTGATCGACAATTGGGGACTCGATCTCCCTTCTATGTCTAATGTGTACTAGATGTGTGTTTCTGTGATAATCGGACGGGGCTAGGAAAACTGGTGGCAGTAGGAAGGCAATGTAACAGGTTCCATCCCAATCGAGGGGCAGACGAACATATGCGGTCTGACCACAAACAAAATAAGAATGACGTGAAGCTTTGAAAATAGATTTCCCACTGTCACTATACTTGACAATAGTAGTACAATCACTATGTCCTACATGTGCGGAACCATTATTTCTGACACATAATTCGCCTTTGACTGGTAGTACTGAAATAGCAGGTAAGTCTGGAGTAGGATCAGACTGGACATTCAGAACCATGAAATTCGAAGAATAATTACCCAAATTATAAACTTCATTTTCTAGATCTAACCCTGTTCTGTGGGGAAGACCTTGCTTGTCTGGAAAACATGTACTGTTCAGAAGGGACATATCATTTGAAGATGACGTTAACATGGACCAGGCTCCACATGAACCATTATGTGAAAACGGATAAGGAAACAGTGGCAGAACTCCCTTCGGTGTCTGGAAAGGGGGGAGTCGACCACACACCCAACAATTAGTGGCATTGCTGGTCTGGTGTGAATAATGTAACATACGGATAAATGTATTGTTGCGCATAGCAAGACGATAGGATAGTTCGTGAGGAGGCAGATCACTAAACGTGTGCTCTACTGTAGCATTAGAAAACATACTTACATGAGAAATTGGAAAACATGAATGAAATGCATAACTTGTGCAGGTAACCATCAAACTCAGAAATAATATAAAACTTAGAAAAACGATACATCGGATAGAGCTTTGACTAACTCTCTCACTATGGGGGTCTATCTCATACATGTCAGATACCTGTCTAACCGTTTCACCCGAGGGGGACTTAGACAATTAAACTGGCTGACTTATTTTACTAGACCGGAGCTTACTTTTATACTCCTGCTGCGGAGTTTTCTCTAACAGGGAGGGCTTTGAGTCAAAGTCAATAGCGGGACAGTCCTTGAGAATAGGGCAATGTTTAGACTCGGAAGTGTCTGTAGAAGTGTCAATAAACGTTTTAGTTCTTAGTCCGTGAAATTTCTTGACATGAGACAGATGCACCCAGCCTTTTCTGCCTTCCAACTTCACGGCCGTGCGGGTGGTCAGAAGGACTAACTTCGGCTCCTTCCAGCGAGGCTCCAGCGGACTTGAACGATCAAAATTCCGGATTAAAACCAGGGTGCCAGGAAGGACCTCGTGTGGCTTGACTTCAGTATTGTCGGGAAATGCAGCGGCAACCTGTGAACGACAAGAGTGTAGGGCAGACATCAAGGAAGCTAGGTAATCCGTCAGCATATTACTGGAAACATCTGTAATACTTCGGGGTCTGCGTGTACCCCACATATTCGGGGGGCGGCCGAATACGACCTCATAAGGGGACAAACCTGATCTGGAGTGTGCGACCATGCGCATATAGAACAAAGCAACTGGCAGGGCTACTAGCCAGTCTACACCTTTCTCTTTACATACTTTGGCAATACGGATTTTGAGGGTCTGGTTATGTCTCTCTACGAGACCGGCTGCTTCTGGATGGCGTACACAATGGAACTTCCACTGGTACCCTAACAAAAGGGAAACGTGCTTCATAAGTTCGGATGAAAATGGCTGGCCGTTATCAGAATACACGACCCTAGGGAGTCCATAGCGGGGGAAAAATTCACGAACCAACTGCTTGGCAGTGGTCGCGGCTGTGTAATCTGGGACTGGATATGCTTCTGTCCACCTGGACAAAGCGCATACAACTACAAGGACATACTTGAAACCTCGACATCGCTCCATCTGAATATAATCCATCTGGAGGACTTCAAAAGGGTGGTCAGGAGGCTGGAACCCACCTTGTTCCACCGGGACACTTTTACCTGGATTGAACTGGCAACATATCATACAGGTACGGACTTTCTGCTTGGCTGCAGCTCGTAAATGCTTGTTAAACCAAATGTTCTGGATACTGTCTAACATGGCTTTTTCTCCTAAGTGTGCTGGACTATGTGCGGTATTGATAATGACTTGAACCATAGAGTCGGGGAGAAACCATGTGGCTTTTCCCTTCGTCAACCATCCCTGATCTGTCTGGACCCCTCCTTGTTCGGACCATTTCTTGATTTCTTCAGGAGTAGCATGTAACTGGATATCTATGATATCTTGTGTAGGGTCCTTAACTGTCATACAAGTAGTCTGTTCTAGAGTGGATGTCGGTGTCTTGTTAACTGGTATGTCTGGTGTCTGTGCTGTAAGCTTGGCTGTTCGATCTGCTAGATCATTACCTTGGGAAATAATGTCAGTAACTTTAGTATGTGCCTTGCACTTCATGATAGCGATAGATGTCGGTAAATGTATTGAATCTAACAGAGCTTGAATAAGGAACCCATGCTGAATCTTGGTTCCATGAGAAGTCATGAAACCTCTCTCTTGCCAGAGCACTCCAAAGTCGTGTACGACTCCGAATGCGTAGCGTGAATCTGTGTAAATATTAACTTTCAGGTTCTTGGCATGTATGCAGGCTTGTGTCAGAGCGACTAGCTCTGCTGCTTGAGCAGACAGGGTGTCAATACGGTGTGTTTCAATAACTTCAGTGTCAGTAGTCACTGCATACGCGGCTACTAGTTCTCCTGTACTAGTTCTCATACATGAACCATCCACATAAAGTGTCAGGTCGGGATCTGGTAATGGAATATCTGTCAGATCTTGTCTTGGCTTTGTCATAGTGTTAACAACTGCCACACAATCATGTGTGGTAGGATTTGAAGTAACTGACGGTAACAGTGTAGCAGGATTTAGAACGTTGCAGCGTCTGATTTCTATGTGTGGCTGGAACAGTGTCAGTTCATAACCTGTCAAACGTGCAATTGTCAAGTGCTGAGTCTGTGTTCGGTTTAAAAGAACTTCCACGGAGTGTGGAACTTGTACTGTCAAGGAGTGTCCTAATACTATGGAATCACTTTGTCTGATAGCTAGTGCTGTGGCTGCAACTGACTTGAGGCACGCAGGCAGAGCCTGGGCTACTGGATCTAGTGTGCTCGAAAAATAAGCACAGGGCTTGTATTGTCCTGCTTGATCTTATGTGAGAACAGATAATGCAGTACCATCACGTTCTGTGACAAAAAGTGTAAAAGGCTTACTGTAGTTCGGTGTTGCTAGAACAGGTGCTTGGCATAAAGCTTTCTTCAACTCATTAAAACTAAGTGTATGTTCAGATGTCCAAGGGAGGACAGTCGATACGGCTGCCTCCTGTGTCGTTAACTGTATCAGTGGCTTGGCTAGAAATGCATACTGAGGAATCCATTGTCTGCAATAAGAAGTAAGGCCGATAAAAGCTCGTACCTCCTTCTGTGTCTTGGGCTGTGGAAGACTCGCTATTAACTGGATACGGTCAGGTGTCAACTGCCTACCCCACTTGGACAGTAAGTTGCCTAAGTAGATCACTTGCTGGACACAGAATTGAAGCTTTGAAGGGGACACCTTGTGCCCCATCTCGGCTAGGAAATACAGAACGGTAAGTGACGCTCGCTCGCAGTCACGTTCAGAACGGGCTGTGATCAGTAGATCATCGACATATTGGAGCAGGGCAGTGTCAGTTGGCATGTGAATATTGTCTAGTTGTCTCTTAAGTGATTGACTGTAAATACTAGGACTTTCTGTGAAACCTTGAGGAGCTCGTGTAAATTTATAGCTCCTTCCATTTAAACAAAAACCGAAAAGGTACTGGCTGTCTGGATGAATTGGAACACTGAAAAATGCGTTCTTGAGGTCGATTACGGTAAAGAATATTGCCTCAGGATCAATAGCTGTCAACAGAGATGAGATATCTGGAACAACTGGATACTGGGAAATGATACATTTATTGAGTTCTCGAAGGTCAATCACTAATCGATATACTGGGGGTGCATTTGGATCAGTACGTTTCATGACTGGAATGATAGGAGAATTGCATACATTGGAGTCAGTTTCTACAACTACTCCTTGAGCCATGAGCTCGTCAATAATTTTGGATAAGGCTGCTACAGCCTCAGGTGGCAGTCTGTACTGTCTGATTCGTGGCAGGACTATACCTTGCTTGCGAGTCACACGATGGGGTGTGATCTGCATAAAACCAACATCAGTTGGACCTTGCGCCCATAGATGCTGCGGAACATTAGACAATCTCGGAGCAAAATCTCGTAAAACATAGTGACCCTTAAAGTCACGCAAAAACAAACGTATTCCCTCTGGGGAACAACATATAACTGCACCTAATTCTTTCAATGTCTTAATGCCTAACAAATTTTCTGGACATGACTTCGTAAGCAATAGATCGGTAGTTCGGGACAATGGACCAACTTCTAGAGTAACTGGCTTTGATATCTCGTTTACAATTGGCTTTCCTGAAAATCCAAGGGAAACATTTCTAGAGCCTGAGAGCGGAGCCCCTGGAACCTCGTCATGACTGATAGTAGTCCTACTTGCCCCTGTATCAATCAAAAACTTTCTGTCTTTCCCTAATACTTGACTATGTACATAGGGACCTTCTTGATCTACAGGAATCTCGATGAGAGGCAATCCTACCTCCCTCTCTAGGCTGTTTCATGAATACGCTTGATACTCTGGATACTCTGTCTGTGCATACTGGTACATCTGCTGTGTAACATGCTGTGTTGCAGCGATAGGCTGCGGTGCTGGAACTGTCTGTTGTGCATTCTGTGGTGGCTGAGAAGTCTGTGAAACTTGCTCTTGTCTAGACGGACGTGGTCTTTCTTTAGTTTTACCAGTGGCTATAATGTGTTTCAGAACTGCACACTCGTTTATAAAATGACCTGGCTGTTTACAATAATTGCATGTCCCTTTAACGGGAGCTGCAGGATGACTGGCTTGATTCGGACCCCTCTTCTGACTGTCTTGAGGAACAGATTGTGCAACTAGTACTTTCATTTTCGTGTCTTCCATACGTCTTCTCTCGTGTTCTTGCTCTTCTCTGATTCTATTCTGGTGATACTGGAGCATCTGTAACATCTGGGACGGGGTACTAGCTTGCCATGTACTTTCGACTTTCAAAACTCTATTCTTAACTTGCGGACTTGAATTCTCGACTAATTTAGTAACAAAAAGATGAGGGTATGACTCGCTACTCGTCTTCAAACCACTGTTTATTATAAAACATTTCTCAAATCTAGAATAAAAATCACTAGTGTCTTCGTCTTGTTTCTGTTTACATGCTGAGATTGCATCCCAGTCTTCCTTTTTAGTGGCTAATAATCTAGGTAAAACTTGTATTAATAATTCTGGTAATTCTTTACATTTGTCTCCAAGACCGGTACCTGGTACTCGTATCTTATCTTCAGCTTCTAGAGCTGTCCAATCGATCTTTTTCTCTCCCACCTCCCAATCTTTTTCCTTGAGTTTTTCATATATGCCCGCAGGCAACAGGACTTTTAACATTTTAATAATATCTGGATACGTGTATTCTCCCATACGGAGCATGTCTTTTAATTCTCGGTGGAACCCTGCTGGATCTTTGTCGTGACAGGGAATTAACTTCTTCATTTCTAAGAGTTCCATCTTGGTAACTGGGGTGTAAACAAATACTCGTTGCATTTCACCACCCGCTGTCCTAACTGGGTGTACTTCTCGTAGTGGATGCTGTCTGTCTATGTAAAACGGTTTACTTTCTGGAGGTGAGACATGAACAAAATGTGGGTTCAAAAACGTTCTATATTTGTGGCGCTGTTCTAGAATGACACTAATTAAATCGGTACCTAGACCTTTCCATCTATACTGGAGTAACTCGTTCAGGACATCATGTAACGGGCCTGGATCAGAATGTTGATCCTCATACAGTGTAATGAGGTGCTGGATCATATACATACCTACCAGTCGCTGCTCGGCTGGGGGCAGTTTCAGAAACATTTGTGCCACTATTTCGTCTGGAAAAGTGGTAGAATCAGTAATCCATCGGACTGCTGATCGGGCTAGTTCTTGTTCATGCATGGTACTTAACTCACTATAACCGATTCGTGATTTCAGAATGTGATCGGTAGCTTGAAATACTTGTTCTAGAGAGCCTTGTTCTGGTGCTGGAAGATGAAAGACTTTCTTGTGTTCTAGGCGTAAATGTCGGTCTGGAAATCTAGATTTACCTACATACGCTATTCTGGCGGTATTCTCGTCGTCTACCTCTTCAGTAGGAGAGTCATTTTCTTTCTCGCTTCCTTGTGCTTCTCTACGTTGTTCGTGTAACCTTATTATTTCTTTACGTATTTTCTTGTACATACACTCTATACTATTGAGTGTCTTGTGCTTACCCTTGGCTATATTATCACTCCACCTTGTCAGAATTTTCATTTCGGTCGGATCTTTAGTCGGGGAATCTTGTTCCCGTATTAAACAATTGATCAGAAACTTTAATAACATGAACTGGATCTCAGCTTTCCTGAGAGACATGACTTCACCAATACTTTCTGGATCTTGTCCTGTACGGATGAAACGATACATTCTGTCTAGGTCTTCTTTCATATTCGGTAGGGTGACCAAATACTCGGACACCTGCCTTATACGTACGGAATATACAACCATACTATCCTCGCCTGGGACTGGATCATAACAGCATTCAGTAAGAGCTCGCCTGATATCTGCAATGGACTGATATTTAGGCGTACGCTGTAACGCACATTCATGTAACTCGACTGGCCCTAGACGTCTATTTGGCGGCGGGGTACCAGGAGGACCTCCTCCCGCGGCCCCTAAGCTGGAATCGTCGATTGATACTCTTCGTGTTGGCAGAGTGGCTGATGTGGCGGGAATTTGTACTACGGGCTGGACCGGGGGTACCGTAACAGGTACTGCAATAGGTGCCCCAGTGACTGGAGGACCATGAATTACATTATCTACAGGAGCTTGTGGAACAGGATTTGCATATTCTGGGACTGTGTCGTCCAAATAGGACGAGAGAAAAATATCAGCTGCGGTCGGTTTGTGACGTAGCTTGGTCGGAACTAAGGGTGGCGGGAAGTTACTGGATGCCTCCGGGGTTGCTTTTGGCAAGCCCTCGGCAAGAAGAGGATACATACCCTTAATAAGGGCATTTCTCTGTCTGTCTGACTGTTCGGTTTTAACTCGTTCACCTATTTCGATTAGTTCCCTTTCTTGGGCTCTTTCTGAGGATTCTCTACTTAATTCTGACTTTCTGATTTCTTTTTCGGTTCTTTTATGAGATTCTTTGCGCCATAACTCGATGGCATCTTTCTGTGACTGTCTGGCTTTCTTTTTCCATAATGCTTCTTCTACTCGCATGATGCACTCGGCATCCCATGTACCCGATACGGGCCATCTATACTTTTCTTCTAACTGTTTGGTGTACTCCACCCATAAATCTAGATACAATATGGCACTTATGCCATGCTTTTGATACATAAAATTACCTGGACTGTCCCTAGGCGGGACAGGAACTGCTTCTTCTAACAGACCTTTTCTAGTTTTTAACTGACGTAATTTTGAGAACAGAGGCATGACTGAACTGTAGTCTAGACACAATACAATACACAATGAACACGATAATTACTGAAGAACACCACTTTCATACCACGACATTGAAATACATAAATGACATTTTAAAATAACAGTTCGGACAGAATACTACCTGGAATACCGAAAACAGAATGCATGAATTTCTCGAGAACAGAACGGACTAGAACAGAAACTAGATGCACTGCTAAAACAGTACGAAACTTACCGGTCTCATAAAGAGACACGTCAGGACCCGCATCCACCTAAGTGGACACTTCGTGTTGGATCTGTGTACCCAAACCCACGGACCAGAGACAATGCAATTGACCCTGTCTAGATACTACCCCAGCAACGCTACTCACCGGGCAGCAAGAACGGACGGCCTCGGACTGGACTGGACTGCTACGATGACGGACGGACAAACTTCGGACTTCTGTTACGGGTGGGCCTCTGGATACCTCGGACCTTGGACTCTCGGCTTGGGCTCTGGTCGGGACTCGCCGCGTTCCTCCACCGCCTCTTCTGGATGCTGGACCGCAACCTCCGTCTCCTCCGTGGGCCTGAGGGATACTTGAAGCAGAAATATCTGCACTTGCACGGTATGGTTCCGTCACGGCTGCAGAGGATCAGGGGGCTTGCGTGGCTTCACCGGCGCGTGGGGAAAGGGCAAGTCCCTATTCGGGCGCCATTATGTGGTAAATAAATAAATAATACCTCTATTTTTGACTAGACATACAATAACAGATAGCTCAATAAATAAGAGTCAAGATTCGAGGTAGCTGGAGTTTGCAGGTTTAATACAGCATAAAGGACAGGAACAGGACAACCTGCGCGGGAATAGGATGGCAGCTAGCTAGCTCTTAATAACAGTGCACAAGCATATATATACTTAAACAAAATACATGATGTTCAATACAATAGGCGTAGCAGTGGGCAGGGCCTGTAGCAGTCGCGAAAGATAAGGCATAAAGTAGGTGTAACAAGAGGCGTGTACAGGGCGTATACATAGACATGTGATGTAAACGTAACGGAATATGTCACAAATGAGGCGGAAACATGGAGGGGGCTACCTAAGGAGCCGGGACCTCTAACCTAGTGGTGCGCGCAAGCTGACAATGACGTGTTACTAGGAGGAACTGGGGGCTATGACTTCTGCGCTAGAAGGAGAGACTAAAGTCTGGAGAGTCAGAGCGACATGTACCTAAACACTATCTAGTATCTGATGTTTAGAGAACATGTTGATAGAATCCAAAAGTTATCAGGGTAAAGGCTAACAGACTCTAAGACTGGTGTATGCATAATTCTACATGTAGTGCGTGTTGAGGAATATTAAATGACCATTAATACAGTATTTCTCTTACATGGAGACGTAAAGGCTAGACCATGACGGAAACTATTGATGCGATTCAGTGGCTTTAGGAATGCAGGGAAGGAGAGCTAGACAGATAACTAGAATCATAACATACTCTTGGCAGACCAGCAGGCAGAGCCAGGCCGAGCCGGGCACTGTGAGGCAGGAAGTAAGTGAAGGGTCAGGGATACAGGTGGGGGCTGTATCGCTCCTCGGAGAGGGTTCAGGAGACAGGAGCTGAATCTGAGTCCGGGCCCTTTTGAGGCCTAGAAACGGGGATTTTACAATGAAATAACGTGCACACTGTGAAACGTGGCAACATAACTTTACATAGGCCTAATACTCGTAGCTTTCACGAGAACTGGAAACTGGCAAACTAGAGTTGGACACAACTATAATAGCTTCTTTAATCGATCATGGAGAATACATATGCATATTAATCATGCACATATAGCATAAGATGGGGAACACGTAGGGACACGGAACATGGCAAAATTTACTTTTCCACATAACAGTGGATAAAGCCCGACCAGCCTCAAAGTGTGAATGCGTAGTGGAAAAGTGCGCCGTGAACGAGGATTATTTGACCGAAAAAATCCATTCATCATACGTAGTTTACTCAATTCCGAACACCAGGGCTCGAGTCGTGGTACTACGCGGGTGGACGGCGTCCCCCCACTTATTTTACAGGGTGGTCGCCGTCCCCCCTGCTAAACAGCTGGACTTCCCTTTTCGGCCTCTCTGGGGCGAGATCGGAGCTCACAGCGCGCTGCACACTTCTGCTTTTGAGCGGGGAGGAGGTGTCAGACAGGGACAGCTCAGTCTGACGCTGCACTGTGTCTTCGATAGATGCCTCCCTGCAAGGAACTCACGACCGATGCCTCCCTGCAAGGAACCCGTGACCCCCCCGCCTGCTCCTCCTCTGTGCCCATCACCCCATTCCATCGCCGCTTGTACAAGCCCCCCTCACCTTATCCCAGAACAGCGCCCTCTCCTCGTTAGAGCTCCTCGTCTCCTCCTGCACAAACCCCCCTCAACCCTTCGCTTGCTTTTACAAGCCCCCTCACTGTATCCCAGCCCAGAGCACATGTACCAATCACCCCCGGCTCCCGCCCCTTGCACCTTTCGTGACGTCACCTCCTGTCGTGACGTCACTTCCGGTGACAGCGCCCCCACTTCTTTTTTTAGGTCTTGTGCTCTGCCGAACACATATCTCGAGAAACCTCTGCTGTGACAGAAAGTCGAGAATAATAGGCAGCCACGAAAAAATTCCTCGCTTTGTCACAAACTCATATTAATATGTTACTCATTGACTGATAAAAACATAGTCCGACCTGGAGCTAGGCCAGCAGCATATTTCCGGGAGAGCAAACAGTTGGTCTACAATTCAGGACTTTGCGGAGCGAGCTTGCTTTGTTTTTTCAGTTTCATTCTTTTCCATTAATAAGCAATAATTCTGGCCCCTTGCGCGCTGAATATATGAATACTTTCTTTTTTTACCCCAGATCACACGAGCACACGTCTGACTGCGCTTTTGCATATGCCTGTTTTTTCATACTCTATTAGGCGTTTTCAATACCATGGTGTTTAAGCCTAATTTGTCCCGTACATACAGTTGATCCGTTCGCCATATATGTTGATAGCTCGGCTCGTGTTATGGCTCTTAGAACCATGCTTTGGCTCATCTCAACCTAGGCTCTAGTGAATTAATATGGTAGCTTGTTCACCTCTAGTGCACACCTGTGGGTTGATGCCGTCTCGGTTGGGGTGGACCTTTTACAGCATTGACACGATTAACAATATGCAATGCCTGGGGTTGCTCGTTGGGTAATTACCCGTGCGTAGACTGTCTCGCATGCTTTCTCTGGCAAGCAGACACTGAAATCTACCAGATCTTTTAATTGACATTGAAAATGGACTGTATGTGAGTTTTTAGGACATGAGTACTGAATAACTGCTCCTTGATTTATAACTTGGCCACATTTGTATGTCTTTCCTCTTTCGCAGGTGTTGTCTAGTGTAATTTGTTTATGTGCCTACATTTCTAGTTATCACCTAAGATCAGGGCTACCTGAATCCTCCAAGGAGCAACAAACGAGCTTGCCTGTGGTGAGCTCATCCGTTGCTCCTCTGACCATCATTTACCATAGTTGTCTGAATCCTGTGCATTCCTGCAGTGGCGCTGGAAGCACCCCCATAAATCGTTGATGGAGTCCAGATAGGTAAATAACAATGCAGAGGCAAATATGTATAAGTATAGAAGCGTTGGTTATGTGTAAAAATACAGACTGTCTCACAACAGGCAACTTTGCTTGACAACGGGCTAATTATGTTAAAACGAAGAGCAGTGTTTACTATTTTATCGTATTGCATGTAAGGACATTTTGTAACTAGTAGCACTTCCTGGGGCACAGGTGCAAGGAGTAGCCTGCAGTATTCCACAGATGTCCTAACACATACACAAATAAAGATGTGGCATCTTCACAAAGAAAAGTACGCATACTCAAAATATATATCAGCAGGTTGAAAAGTACATTCAAGTCATATAATGTTGTTGGCCAGCACCCCCACTTTAAACATTCTTCCAGCACCAGTGCATGCCTCTGGATCGTCCCTCTTTCACTCCTGCGCCACCTCTTCAGATCTATGGATGTGGCTAACTGTTTGTAGCGCACACCAATGAGTTTCCCTCTGCCAGTCCAGAGTGGACTCCTCAGATGTTAACTATGACTGCTTATTACCCAGTCCATACCTGCTGGTTGGCATCTTTTGCTTGTGGATGGATATCAAGAGCATTACCATGGCTATCTGTAGACCTGTGAATTCTTCGGGGTGCTCCTCTGCCGCTCAGGTAAAACATTTGTCCTGGCTAGGTTGGTAATCGAGTGCAGCAATTCTTCCACTGCGTCATTCCACTTTTCATGCATCAGCAACTAAATTATCGAAGCAACACAAGTGTGTCATCCACTACTCATCACACATGCTACTAAAACCCCTACTTAGACCACACTCTTGCTCCTCCAACCAGGCACAGCTATAAATGAATTTAAAGTGCACGTGCTCTGTTCCTCACTCCTCTTTCCTCCCCTACTTGCTTTGGTAGTGCTACTTGGGTCAATATAAGACACCACTGATAAAACAAGCATTTGCAATGCAATGGGTCTCGCATTTACGCAAGTTTGAGCTATTGACATTGCAAATAACAATGTTTTTTCTGTTTTTCTTTTTAAAACATAAATAAAAGGCATTGTCATTTACATTGCCAATAGCTTAAACTCGTGTAAATGCGAGACCTATTGCATTGCAAATGCTTGTTCCACTTGTGTTTCAAGTTTTTGCACCACAGGCCATAATTCAGTCGGATAATCTGTTCTGTCTCTGTGTGGATGTGGATACCTAAGTATTTTGCCGAATCCGTACACCACTCAAGAGGGAATTCACAATTCCATTTCTTAGTGCATGGAGTAATGGGAAATATTTCTGATTTGCCCCAGTTAATATGCAGGCCAGAAAAACCACCAAATCATATTATTTCCCTAATTAGAGGCTCAAGATTCTCCTGGGTAGAGCACACGTAAAGGATAATGTCATGAGCGTAAAGAGAAATAAGGGGAGTATATGTCTTAAACTGAACTCCTCAATCTTGGAAGTACCTAACCATGGGGTCCATGGCTAGAATAAAAAGCAAAGGGGAAAGTGGTACCACGTAATAGACTAAAAGACAGCAAGATTGTGCCGTTTATTCAGAGCCGGGCTGTGGGTCCATTATACAAAAAAGCAGTGAGGTCATTAAAGCCTCCTGGCATACCCATCCTTCACATCATCGCCAGGAAGAAAGGCCACTCCAAGGAGTCGAAGGACTTTTCAGTGTCAGGCAGTATTGCTGCTGCCGGGACCTCAGACGAAATTCTATGTCTAACTGCGAACAGCGTCCTCAAGTTGAGGGCGGTCGATCTATGAGGAATGGGCAGGGGAAATGATCCAGTCTAGCAACAAGGCCAGCCTTAGTGCTATAATTTTTGCCAAAATGTTATAGTCAAGGTTCAGGAGCGAGAGAGGTCTATATGACCCACAGGCCATTGGATCCTCCCTCGATTTGGGCAGCAGTATTATTACTGCCTCACTCAGCGTTGGGGGCAACTCCTTACGCTCAAGGACTTTGTTATAGACTTCCAGCAAGCGGGGTGCAAACACCTAGGTCTTATATAAAAATTCTGTAAAGCTGTCTAATCCAAGGGCCGTAGAACCGTTCATAGCGTCTATTGCGCTATCTACTCTGCGGAAAAAGGTTCCGCAAGGAACTCTTGCATGAATTTCTCCAGCCATACGAATGCAATCTCTGACAGATATTCCTCTCATTCTGAACCATTTCTATCCACCCAAGATGTTTAAAGCATGGTGTAGTAATCAAAAAATTAATCCTGTATTTCCAAGGTATTCGTGAGAACCCGGCCAGTGGCAGAGCGAATCTCTGTGATATATGATTGCCTAGATGGAGGCCTCAAGAGTCGTGCTAATGTACGCCCTGGTCTATCCTCCTCCCCGTACTGGTGCAAAATGCTATATTTAGTTAGAAAAAAGGGTTTCCCATTCTGCAGCCTCCCTGAATTCAGACAGTAGGAACAGCCGCAGACCCAGCCGGGCCACGTCAGGTTGTGCCATCAGTCTGTATCTAATGTGTCCAATTTTTTTTCAATGTTACCTATCGTAGCCCTCAACTCTTTCAAAACACCCGCTTGTTGAGCAATGCATACGCCATGCATACATGCCCTAAAGGCCTCCCAGAGCATAGCCCAGGTGTCCACGGATCCAGTATTGAGCTCAAAATAGTCCTCTACCACTCGGAGCTCAGACCTATAGAAACCAACCAATAATCTAGCCTGGTCCCAGTGTCATATTGAGCTGCGTAATGTGTAAATGCAGGTTGCATCAGGTTTCGCTGTCTTCAGACATCAATTAACCCACCGGAATTGCACATTTCTAGCAGTGCCCTGCGTGAGCGTGGCTTGGTATCAGAGAAAGTGCTGGAGCTGTCAAGGGATGGGTATATTAGGAAATTTAAGTCCCCTCCCATACAGATAAACTTCGCCTCCAATTGCAAAATATAAACATGCACGTCCTGAAAATAATCCGGACAATCTTCATTAAGGGCATATATATTAACCAAAGCAATGCGAGGACCCATTAATTGACCTGCAACCATTGAATAGCGTCCTACTTTGTCATTGTGAATTTTCTGTAGCTAGAGAGGAAGACGTTTGTGTATTAAGATTGCAGTACCTTGTGCGTATGTACTGTATCCCACAAAATATTGATGAGGACCCCAGCTTGCAGCAAATGCAGTCAGGTCAGCTCTAGGGAGATGGGTCTCTTGCAAAAATACAATGTCGGCCCAGTGGCGCTGCAAATAGTGTAGTATGTGCTTCCATTTTCAGGCATAATTCAGCCCCCTAACATTCCAAGTGATGAACGATAGGTCGTAGAAGGTAGACAGGTTATCTAATACTGACATTAGTACTGGAAGACAAAAATATATGTTGTGTAGTGAACCTAGCACTGCTCAATGAACAGTGAGTAGGAAGTAATGTGAATGAATGGTTCCACTCTCCACCCTCCACCCATCCCTGCTCCACCCTGTGCAGGGACCAGCCCCATAGATTATAAGATCACATAACCCATGCAAAGATTTAAACCATGTAAATATTGGAAAAACAAGACTCTCTATTGACATAGAACACATTTAGGGGCA
This sequence comes from Lissotriton helveticus, assembly GCF_964261635.1. Lineage (NCBI taxonomy): Eukaryota > Metazoa > Chordata > Amphibia > Caudata > Salamandridae > Lissotriton > Lissotriton helveticus. The sequence continues at coordinate 666,154,593 of NC_136063.1, forward strand.
CCCTAGCGGTGCTGGGACCAGCCGCCAGTGGTGCGGCGACCCCGCACCGCCAATTAGGATGCAACCGCCCTGTGGCGGTCGCATCCCACATATACAACATTGTGGTGGGCGGTGCTGTGAGCAGCACCAACCACAATGCTGTAAATGCATGTTGTGCATTGGCATACACAACGTGACTGGCACAGCTCGGTGCCTGCCACTTTGTGTATGCCAAAGTAGGCGGGTACCCCCAAGTATATCCCCCCACCCCCGGGGGCCCACAACAGGCCCCCAAAGTAAACACCACATGCCTTTCCATGGCGGAGTCTCCGCCATGGAAAGGCATGAAACCGCCAACATCCTAATATGGACTGCCGACCGCCACCATATTGCAAGGCTTTTCTGCCCGGTAGGCAATAGTGACTATTGCCGACTGGTGGAACTTTTCGCCCGCCGCTTGTTTTGGCGGGTGGATCGCCACTGCTGGTCGGGCGGTGGCGATTTGCCCACCATGCTAATGAGCCCCCTAATGTGCTAAACACCCAGGGGGCAGCACTGCCACTCCGGGGTCCCAACTTTATGTTTGTCTATCCTGACCAACACACACCCAACTCAGTAGCAGAACATCAATGCCAAAACAGGCCAAATTCGGTCTGACACTTCACACCTATATCATTCTGAAAACAAAAGTTCCACACTGACCGCCGAGCCACTGTGGGGGGAGTAGAGCCAGCTGCATCTTTGCTTTTCTGGCTACCACATGTTTTATTGTCCTTACAGAACTCCTGGACTGCTGTGGGGGAGTCAAAGATTCTGGGTCTCCCCTCGATATCAACACGAAGTCATGCTGGGTATAACCAAGATTCTGAAGAGTGGCCTTGACACGCTATACTTGCCCCTAGCCTCCTGCATCATTGCCGTAAAATCAGGATAAAGGTACAATGTTGATACTTGCCAGATAATTGTGCCCCGCTCTCTTGCTAAGCGAAGCGCCGTGAATCTGTCGCAGAAGTTTAGGAGGCGAGTAACTATTGGCTCGGGCAGGCCGCCTGGGTCTGGGTGAGGGCCCAGAGCTCGATGCGCCCTCTCAACTGCAAATCCAGTGGTAAAAGCATATCTTACAAATATGTCAGCCAGCAGGGATTCTACAAACTGGTCCATGCAACCTTTGTTGGTCGACTTGGGAACTCCTAGTAGGCGAAAGTTGTTGCGCCTACTGGACGCCTCCAAATCTTAATTTTTTTATTGCCACCTCCTTGAGGATCTTTTCTACCCGGTCCAAATGTCTGGTCATTTGTGCGGATTTGTCTTCTAGGTCAGACACCCTTCCCTCCACTGTATCAAGGCGCTTATCGTGCAGGTCAAGTTTCGCACCCAGCCTGTCGAGTTGCTTATCCAGCGTATCAAAGCGGCCAACCAAGGCTCTGAAACCAGATCTCAATTTCTGCAACAGGGTGTCATAACCTGGGGGTGCGCCCCTAGTGGCAGCTGCGTCGGATCCCCCTCTGCCTCGCTGGTGGCCATTTGTGGCACTTTTTTAGAAGCCTTGGTAAACTGCTGGAGATGCTGCTTGGGATCCTTACATCCCATGTCTCCACGCCTTCACCCATTGATTTGCCACATCTGCTGCAGGTTGAATACTGGCAAGGGGGGAGGGGGTAAACTAGGGGGCACCACAAAGTAGGCCTCGACCAGTATCAGCACACCAAGGGACCAACCACACAGATTCAATAAGCGTCCCAACACAGAGTCTATTGGAAGCCTTGGGCCAAGCTATCAAGTTCTCTGTGTCGTCTACAGAGCGGCGTATGTGCGGTAATGGGTTAGGCCTGCAACTGCGCAATATTGCCCTTTAACTTGTTAAATTCGTGTGGCAATGCCGGGGCATGGAAAGGTACAGCGCCGGTGCTTGGGCCCAGCATAGGCCTAGATCAGCACCTCCACAAGCCCATGCAGATGTCAGGCGGATGAGGGAAGCCCAGTCCAACCAGTCCCCCCCAAGTGGCCTGCGTGAACAGCTGGTGGCTGTGTCCCAGGCTCACTCGCGACCCTGGTTGCCGCGGGGCCTCTGGGAACGAAATGGGCAAGCAACGCCCACACCTGCAGCCTGGCCCAATGTGGCGATGGTGCGGCAGGGTGGTTGAAAAGGGGGGAAAAGGATCAAAGCACTCACCCGCTAGCCAATTGCAGGATCCATACTGAGTGCTGACTGCAGCAGTACGCCGGGAGCACCGGCCAGAGGCTCCTGATCTAGGCAATCTTCTTACAGGCCTCACTCTGGAGATCCGCATCGACCGAAGCAGATGGCCACGCCCATATCCATATTAAGGCCTAAACGAGACAGCCACTCTGATTTTTGCTGCATTCTTTTTGGCCCACGGAGTCGCCGCTGCCATCGACCAGCATTCCACCCCGCACTGTCAACATTAGGGTGCCACCTGGTCAGGATCAGGAGAGCATGCCCGGGTCCTCCAGCAGAGCTTCAGGCTTGCATGGCCACGTGATTGGCAGCCTGGCCACCCTCCCCTTGGGGCCTGTTGTTTCACCGGGGCTAGGCTAAGACACACCAGTGTGATAGTGTTGTTATAGAGAGAAGTGTGGAAATACAGAGTTTTATAACATTTGTTATTATGAATTTTATTTCACTCCATTTATTATTTACAAATGTAAAGCAGTGTGCAAGAAAGATCGCATTTTACATATTGTCCTCTGAATATCACAATAGTATGGGTAACCCCATATTCAGGGGTGTACAAATAGCCAATACTCATGCATTCAGAATCTTTTGCACATTCAAAAAAAATATAGGTTTTCTTAATACCCATTTTTCATTCACTAGATTCATTGCATCATTACAAGCTGCAGCTCAGTTAATTATATATCTCTGCACCAGATGGGTCTGATAAATGTAACAGTATTTTGCTTTTTGTTAATTGCCCATCAGCACAAGCATTACATATGAAAACGTTGTCACCAGTTGCTATTGTTGATTCTTATTTTCATTAGTTTTATATCAACATTTAGTTTTCTATGGAAAACTATGAGCAATCCACAAATGACCCGTTGCTGAATTCAGAATTTCGTCTAGTTTGTAGAAATGTATAGTGTTATGAGTTCACCCACGGATTTCACACCTTTTTGAAACACAAACTGCTAGTAGGTTGAAACTGAAAAAATTGAAAAAATAGACTATCAGAAAAAATGAAAAAACTGTGGTAAAACTAACGTTTTTGAAATAACTTTGCTTGTTTTTGACAAATGGGAAGATGTTGATCTTAGCACAGTAAACCTATTGTTGATGCCATTTTTAGGGAGGAAAAGCAAACAATTTCAGCACCTTTTTCCATATTTCCAACAAAAACTAAAATTATGCCATATTTTGGCTATTTTCTCACTTTCAATCTGGGGAACCCACAATCTCTGGTACGCTTAAAATCCCAACGATGTGGGAAAACAGGATTTGCCTGGAAGGCTTAAGAACACATTGCCCAAAACATCCATCAAAGGGCTCAGCACCATGGAGGGAAGGAATAGAGTCAAGTGTTTAACAGGCATGAATAATACATAATTTAAAATCAATATATCTAGTGTTTCTTATCTTTGAAACATAACACGTCTGATTTTCTCTAGGTTTTTGAGGTTTAAGGGCCTGATTTGTGTGGTGAGCAAATTTACAATAAACTAACGCAGCACAGTGCAGCAAGTCATTTTTCTGTGCCATGCTACGTTAGTTTGGAAAGCACAGCAATGCGACATATTTACAACAATATGTCGCATCTCTGTGCTTCCCCCTGCGCTGGTGCACAAACTGCTGCCATGCGCCAACGCAGGCAACCTTGCACCATGGTGCAAGGATGCCTGCGTCGTGGGGAGATTGTTTTTGTTCAGGAAGGGGCACCTTCCTGCACAAAAGCAATCTGAAATGCTGTTTTTCAACTTACAGGTGTGCTGCGTTAGCACACATAAAACTTGAAAAACAGCTTTGTTTCAATGATTGTTTATGTGCAGGAAGGGAGCCCTCCCTGAACCAAAACAATCATTAGAGGTGATTTCCTCTTTCAATGTGTACTGCAGAATGCAGCCCACATAGAACTAGGAAACACAAACGAGGAGAAATAAATAAATTTCTCCTCCTTGCGCCTCCCTTGGGAGGCGTAGCATTCACACGCATTTCCAGATTTACGATTCCTTGTAAATCTGGAAATGTGTCTCGTTCCATGTGTGTTGCGTGGGAACACCCACAGCAACACCCATGGAATGCCCCTTTCACGCAAGGGTGGTTTTTCCTGTCCTTGTAAATATGAGGCAGTGTTTTGCGCTGCCCGTGCGTCACAAAAAGTGACGTACTGGCAACACAAGGGGCTTGTAAATCTCCCCCTAAATTTAGAGATGCCCATTGCTCAAGCGGACATCGTTTGCATTAGCAGGAACTTCCATCAATGCATTGAAAGCATGCAATAGGGCACACTTTTAATTTCTTTTTTTTATTTTTAAAAAGAAAATTCTAAAGCATGATTTTCTTTTTGAAAATAAAAAAGCAATGAGTTTTCCTCCATGATGTGCAGGTTATTGATATGTTTTTACTTCCATTTACCACCACGGTTTGGATGGAGGTAAACCAAAGTTCTCCTGCTCTACCGGACTCCAATTGAGGCAAGCAAACCTTCAGTACAGCAGTAAGGATACTCCTTTGCCTTTGCAACAGAGTACTCCTTCAGCTGCACTCTAAATCAGGCCGTTAATATGACAATGTTCTTAAGGCCTCATCGAAAACTACCATGCTGAATGTTTACGCTTCAATAGGGGGCTATTGGTTAACTCTATGTTAAGAATGTTTACAATATATTGTGGACTACAACTTGCACTACTGCAGATTTGGACCCATTATGTTTTTGCAAAGAACATTTTATTAGGGTATAATGAAAAATGACAAATCCAAATACATTACAATTCCAATCTTAGACTAATAAAGTGCTATCAGTTTTGCATTTGGCATTGAATTGTACATCAGTGATTGCTTTCATAAATTGTTTTAATCTCCCGAACTCCCTTTCCCTACCCCGTTTAGGCATAGGGTACTCTTTATATCCCTCTTCCACTCCCCTTTCTTTACAGTTTTGCATCTTTTCCGTGCGTGTTGGACTCCATTTTAAGGGCTTTGTATTGTGCTTTGTAAATATTATAAATGTTACTTGAACAACCTTGAGCATCCAAATGTCCGACATTCTTCCATCGCAACTCCTGTCAACTAGCAAATTAACAATTCGCCTTTGTTCATAAAGTGCTGCATCAATGTGGGTTATGCAAGAAAGATCTGCGATCTAGGATATGCTTGACATTTCACTCGTTGTACTCTTTGAAGTTCTTTGAATATCAAATAAAATTATTATTTTTTGAACAATTTTTTTATGATAATGCATTTTTTTCTTAAACAAGAAGCTAATGAAAGATATAAACATGTGTACTGAAAAGTTCTAGCAAACTAGCATTAAAGGACCTAGGGGTCTATTAGCATAGTGGGCAGATCTCCATAACGCACCACCCACATGACATTTACCCCCTACCATATTATGAAGGTGGGGGGACCGTGACGGACGGGAAGTCTGTCTGCCACTATTTAACCTGTCGACGAGTTGACTAGGCAGAAAAGGGGTTGAATATGGTGGCGGAGTCTGCAAGTCACCGCCATCCATATTACACTGCAGGCATAGAGCAGCCTTTCCGTGGCAGCATTTACGCCATGGAAAGGCATGCAGTGTTCGCAGTCGGGGGCATGTTGCAGGCCCCCAGGATGTTTGGAGGGAGTGGGCGGGCACAGGGGGGTACCTGTGGTACCCCCCTGCATTTGCCATGCACAATGTGGCAGGCACCTTCCACATTGTGCATGCAAATAAACAACATTAATTTTTACCATTGCAGCGGGTGCTGCTTATAACACCGCCCGCAGCAATGTGAAAAATTCCTTATTCGGAATTGTGGGACCGCTGCACATATCGCAGCTGGTCCCATTTGCCGTTACGAAGGCTGGCGGACTTTGTTCGCCCGCCATCGTAATAGTCCCCCTAATGTTTAAAACATGCATCCTAATAGTACCCCTTCATTTTTACATTCATTTGCTTTCGCGATCTATTCTGAACCGGCAACCGCAAAGCAAACATTACCACGTACCTGCACTGCTAGACCAATAACAGCCTGCAATAGTGTAAGGATGCAGACTCTAACCTATAAAAAAACAGTTTTTCCTCTTTTGACATATGATTTTAGACCACTGCTGTGATGAGGTACCCTATGGAGGAGTTACGCTCACTTTAAGCTTTATGATGAAAAACTTTTATGACTCCAGTACCCACTTTTTAAGACAAGTACATACGGTGTAGTGCCGGAGTGAGAGCCTCTGAGCAAGTTGCGCATAAGCATGTGCCTATAACATGTGCACACATGTGCAAGCTGAGCAAAGAAGAAGTTTTCTAACTTAGTATGGCATCTGCACACAGGTCAAACTGTTGTTTATGTTGTAATAGTAATGTAATATGGTTTAAGAAACCAAAAGGAACTGCTCCATCACAATTGAGCTATAGTATAGTACGGTGTGCAATGTTTTTTCTGTGCTTTTTATGGTGTACTAAATGTTAATCACTGAGGTGCAGTCACTTGCGCCTGCCTATAACTTGGGCCCAATTTACAGACTCTGAGGTGACCACCAGGACAATTATATCTGTACATTGAAAGGAACCGTCATAACAGCAATATTTTTCCATGTACGACATGTTTGGCTGATGGCCACATTGGTTTTTGATGGCTGTTCACCACTCTTATTCAAACTTTTTAGTTTTTCTGAAACAAACTCCTGAACTAAGTTATAGAGGGTAGGTCAAGGGGGTAAATATACAACTATAATGGGTTGGAGTGTGGGTGCTGCTCACCCTGCTCAAGATATAGAAGTGAGGGTATGGTCACAGTCAGTTTTCCTCCAACACTAACTGCGGTGGGGGAAGGGCTTGAAGCGGTAATGTAAATAATCTACCAAAGGTGGCCAGGGTGCTCAGGTAGGGAGAGTCTAAAGAAATGGCAATGGGAATAAATACAGTTGGACAATAGATGTGTGATGGGTTAGGTGCAGGAGCCAGCCTTTTTTTATCACTAACTTGGCGGAGATTCCTGTTTAGCTACGGGGATGCTACATTAACTAATAATGCAAGTAGTGATTTAAAATAGAAAAAGAAACATATTGAAGAAAAAAAGCACACCATTTTATTAACAATTTAAAAGTCCCATGCGCACCTCCCACATCAAGCCCACCCACTCTATCTAAGCCATAACAAAACATGCCTGACTGTCCTTCCCACACTCACCTCTTGCAACAGGTCTACTGCCTCTCCCTAAACTTTAAAACTTCCATCCCCACCTGTCCGACCTACAATCTCCTTAAGCTACAGTCCAACCGTCCCCAAAAATACGTTCCTTCATGGCCTCCAGCCTCCTTAAAATGTCCAGACTTGTATCTTCCAGTTGCCACTGGCTATCCTTGACTTCCCCTTCTCCTGGTCTTTGGTCAGTTACTAGAGGAGGGCATCTGTGTGTGTGGGGGCTGGCTTGTGATGTCACCTCCCTTCAGTGGCTGTGATAGAATGAACGGTGTCCCTCTTCCCCTTCCTTCTCCACCAGAAGGCAGTAATCCACTGCAATGGCCTCCATTTTTGTGAGGCACAGCTGAGTGGCTATTTTCTACTTAGAGACAGGGCGGGCACTTTGGCAGGGTCCGCTCAATGATCTAATGAAAAAAGAAAAAACATGAAATGTAGTACTCAATGCACACACTTGTTTATGCAGTCAGGCAGTAATGTTGCTGGTCCTCTGGAGCCACTGGAAATGTTTTTATGTGATACTGTATCAAAGTGCCTTTTTTCCATACACCAGTTGAATAATGAAGAACGTAGTATGAATTAATCTCTGACCTCTGCCATAATCAAAAATAGAGGTTGGGGTGACAGTTGCTTTCACCACATTCTTAATGTGTTACTAAAAATTATGATTGAGCTTCAAAATATATGTATATATTGCCATTGAAAAATATGGTGCATTAAATTTATGGTTTCACAATTTGTTTGACTATATATATATTGTGCAACAAGAGTGGAACCAATTGTGCAGGACAACACACTTTTTTGGACAACTAATGGTAGGCCATACATTTGAATGGCCCTGCGCTTATCCTACTCCCTCCTTAGAACTGCTCTGAGTCTAGACTTAGTCCCGCTCTACCCTCTCCATCCCAAATTCATTAAATTTGCCACAGATATTTTATTCCAGGGCTATGGCACGTGTAAGGGTTGAGTAAGGTAAGTTTTTGCTAAGTGCCATGGCCCGTGTAAGGTTTATATCAGGGTGTGGACAGCTTGGGTGCTCAGTCATGTAGCAGGCTTAGAAGCGTGTTTGGTGGAAGGTGAAGAAGGAACAGTAAAGAAAGCCATGAAAAGAAGACACTTTGGCCGAAGCTGTGGCAGAAATGTGGTACATGCTGAGATGGGATTGTATTTGCAGGCTGTCTGAAACAGAGTGGAGGAGATAGTAGTGTAATGCACATTTGCTTTCACTGATTACCTTGAATGGAAGAACGACTGATACCGAAAGATAAGAAGCTGAATAATGTATTAAAGGATTAGTATCTATGCTCAATAAAGGCAGCAGCTGTCATTAAGTAAGGAAAGTGAATTACCACTCATCCCAACAGCTGCATGCCCTCCTCAGCATTAGCATCAATCTGGAGTACTGTTGGATCTGTTCCATAATGCAAACATTTAGAATATCAGTACCAACCACAGTTTTTTCCACACGTTAAAAAATACCTACTAAACGAATGTGAAGCTATGCCAATCAAAAGTATCATTTTTAAAGATTTTCTAGATATTTTAAAAACCAAGTAGTCAACAATTCAACATTATTGAAACAATAATAATAAGGGAGGAAAATGGCCAGGAAAACAATGATGAAAGGGGGTGAGGGTAATGGAAAGCAGATAAGGTATTGGTACTCTGCCATAGTGCTCTTTTATTACATTATGGAATTTGGATGAATGGGGAGTTTGACAGAACTGACATTGTGAGAATTAGACCTGGGATAAGCTGCATACAACATCCTGTTTGGGTTTATGTCCATCTAAATGGAGGACGTGTCCAATAAAGCTTCCTTTCAACCAACATTTTGTGAACCTATATTCCTTCAGTTCACTTTATCGAGAATCTTCCATTACCACAAGATATGTAAAAGAGGTTTTAAAGTAAGCTCATGGCCACAGTAAGAAAAAAGGGGCAAAAGAAAGCTACAGATACGAGAAAGTCAGCTGCAGAAACAGAGGAAATAGAAAGGAAAACACAAGTAGGTATTTGGGGTTAACATTGACATAGATGTAGATAATGGAAAGTTGGAAAATGCAAAAGGCCATAATGCACACTAGTTGTTAAAAGTAAGAAGTAATACACGTTGCTTGCCAGAACCAGCAGGAATGGCTGTTGTGGAGGCTGTGGTAGCACCGTCACACTGTGCAATGGATGTCTTCCGTTTTTTGGTTCTTTATAGTTTTCCTGAACGGAATAAAGACAAAGAGAACACTGATTAGTGCTTAATGTTATTATCCACAAAAAAGCATTTAAGGGTGCAAGCAAATATGCTGCCTGACTAACTAGTCATTATCCTCCATTCGCATCCACTCTAAAAATAAAATAGTTCCTTCTCCTACACATTGTTTCTGACAAATGATATTGCACCTCCACTCGATTCATACATTTGAGCTATTGTGCTTTTCTGAAAGCTATGTGAAAAGTCATCCTCCCTTTGTGTAATGCACTTCACAGAGATGGAGACCCTACAACGACAGAGCTGCAAATGTCATAGAGGAATAGCAACACCATTGATGACAAGCAAGCTGCAATAGCTGAGGACAAAATAAAAGGCCAGAGTCACTCAAAAGACCATATGTCATGAGTTGCTCCAGAAATCTAAATTTCTAACTTATCAGAGTTAATTTTGAGGCAACTTGAGGCAACTTGTTTTCATATAGTGTGCAACTTGGTTAGCCATGCTCTGAAACACTCTTGTGCCCTAACAGAGTTCTTTTCAATATAGAAATAAGTTAGTCAGCATAATATACAACACTAAGAACAATGACGGGATAACTGAAGCTAGTGGGGCCATATATACATTAAATAGAGATTCTTGTAGCACCCTTTTTTAAGTGCTTTCACAAATGAAGAAAAGGGATGAAGGGAAACAGTTTGACATCTATTAGTGAGAACTGACTGCAGCCATCGCAAGGCGAAGCAACAGACACCTTAGTTGTGAAGAAGGATCAAATGAGATATGGTGTCAAATGCCGCCCAAAGTTTGAGGAGTTTCAACATAGACTTCCTTGATCCTGACTGATCTTGATGAATTCCAAAGCTTCAAGAAGTGCCGTGTTTAGGCCTAACTCCAAATTGTGAAGAATGAAGGCCAGTATGCTCCAGATAATCTGAAAGTTACTTACTGACCATTTTTTCCAGCATCTTCGAGGCTGCATGGGAAAGAGCAGCAGGCCTGAAATTCAACAAAATCGTGGAGTCCGCTGAAAGTTTTTTTCTAACAGCTGGAACACCTGAGTGTAATTCCAGCCTTTAGGATACTTACAGTGGAAAGGAATTGATTGAATAACGCGTTCAAGACCAGATTTATGGTATGCAAGGTGATCGCACAAAAGTGAGATGAGACGGTATCAGTTAGAGAGCTCCAACAACAATCAACAGTTCAAAAAACTGAGATAAAGTAATGCATGCTGCAGGAATAGAATGTGACAGAATATCCAAAAGGTGGGACTATTCGTTCTATCAGTAAATTCTCAACTGATTTGATTGATTTTCTCATGCAAAGAAACAGGAGAGATTCTCACATAGATCTGAGGAAGGAACAATGGCAGCAATAAACGCCTGTGAAGCAATAAATTAACTATATTGAACATTTCACAAGGGACATTAAATGATGACTTCATTTTCAGGGAAAAGAAAGCAGACTCTTCCTTTCTTTATTGATTTATTATACATCTTTGCCCTTTCTTTTAAGAGTTTTGCATTTAAGTTTTTCAGCTGTAAGAACAGGAGCGAACCACAGAGCCAAATCAGTATGATATGAAGAATGTACAGTTTTAAGGGGAGCAATATGATCGATACTAGAAGTAAACCAGTGATTTAACCGATCACAATCTTCGGTATTGTGTCGTCCAGCGATGACATAGAGCTTAACAAAGACTGTGTGAGATTGTGAGCGATGATCCTTCCCCAGTCACCTGTAAAGTGGAGAGATGGGACGCCTAGGGCGGTGTAAGGTTAATAAAATAAAGGAATGAACTGACCATGAAAGTTGTAATGGGAACCCAGCTAATAAGGAGGGAAATTAGAAAAAAACAGATCAAGCGTGTGTCCTGCTGTATGAGTAGGAATGAAAAGTGAGAGAGATTCAAAGCAAAGTGAGTAATTTTAAGCACCTGTGCAGATGTGCTGCTGTTATCATCAATATACAGGTTAAAATCACTCACCACTGTGAGGCTGTAATATTGCGGACACAACGGGCGATAAGGTCTGCAAGAGAATGATCAAATTCCTGAGCAAAGCCTCAACAAGATCTCAGAAAGAAGAATTTGTTGAAATGTTGATAATAAAGAGTAGACCTTTTGTGGCTTTAAGATTATTCAATTTAAAGGTGATGCCTTGTAGTGACGAGTGGAAAATAATGGCAAGGCCCCCACCTCTCTGTTGATGCCTTCATACAGAGGACATTGGTGTTCATCTAGTGTTGTACTGCCAGTAGCCAGACCAGTAGAGCTGGACTGATAGAGTTGTTTCTTAGGTCAACTATGAATAGGGTATCACCTACATACATCGGTCAGTGATCTCAATTCTCTTTTATCAAGAGGGCTCGGGACACCATGTAGAGGGAGAAGAGAAGGGGGCTATGATGACTGTTGTGGGAAACCACAGGTTAGAGTGGTGATTTCTGAGGAGAACCTTCACCCAGTTTATTGTGTTTTCTCCGCCCATGAAGGAAGAGCTTGAACGAGCCCCAAGCTTTCTAAAGAGCTGGAGGAAATATTTTATAGTAACACCCAGTTTGCCAAATAGCCATAGCGCAATGTAAAAAAGTAATTATTTTTGGTTTTTAGAAGTCATCGAAAAGTGTTCATAGATGTAAGTTCGAGCTCAAATGGACTGTGACAATTTGTCAATGTTTTATTGGAGCAAAATTGACAAAACACATGTCCTGTGCATTTTCAGCTTTCTTATCTACCGACCACTGATGTCATGAATGCTAATGCACAATTTTGTATATCTAAAGGCAACAATTTTGTGGTGTATATTGCATACTGTACATTCCTATAAGTTGCAGAATTACATTTGATATGTTCTCAGCGCTAGGCATGCATACAACAAATCACCTTTAACTGTGGTCTTTTAATACAGGACAGCATCCATCGCCATTCTGGGCGCTCTTGTCATGGTAGTTCATGTGTTCAACATGTGCACATTCTCCCAGGAGAAAAAGATCAGCAGCCTCTTCTTTTTCAACATATCAATTCCAACTTTGAATTTCAAATTTCGTTGTTTCAATCCACTTTTTGTCAGGATTCTTTGTAGATTATCGCTCTTGACATTTGTTTTGCTTTTGTCAATGTTTGACCAACTGTTGCAAACAGCTGGGAACTATCCGCCCCACAAAAAGGTAAATATATATTTTTCAACAATATATTTATTGCATTTTTTCAACGCACAAGGGAGATACATCATCATACTAGTAATAATCACAGAGAGGAAGAACAAGTCAGCATCTCCACCGTACATAACTCTTACAACATACATCTTCTGTCCATCCTCTAACACATGTATACAAGTTATTCAAGCCAACAGCATCTCAATCGACTCCCCCACCCCCCCTCTCTCCCATTAAAATTTTCTTTAAATGTTTTCTTTTCCTTTTGAAGCTGCGTTTGAAGAGGTGCTGTCTTATGTAATGCAAATATCCAGGCAAAAGATTTTGCCATAAGAAGTTGTCTTTTTAGAAAGCAGTTGCATATCCTGTTTGAACACAGAAGATGTCCTTGTAAATAATGTATGAATTATGAGTGGGGAGAATAGAATTTTATTACTGGGAATAGGTGGGAGAGATGTGGCGCAGAGGGCAGAGCAACTGACTCCGGCACGCCGGGCTCACGGTTCTATTGCGAGTGGCAGCTCAGCATAATGTGACTGAATAATAGCTCACTTACTCTCCCTGATGCCCCCCAGTGCCTAGAAACCTTAAGGGGCGATATGTCCGCACATTACAAATAGGAATTATTATTGTTGCTATTTCATGTCCATATGGGACCACAAATAGAGGACTCTGAGATTTCCTCAGTTCCATAGGTAAATTCTATTGCTGAAAACACAGACTTCCACCTACATTTGTATGTTGGGGAAAGGTCGCCATCTCCTACATGACAACTATTTCATTGAACTTACAGAATCTTTGAAGCCATTTAGATCCTTGTGAGAAGCCTATTAATTGAGAGATTCCTGCCTTCCTTGTAAGTATATTGCCATTGGGGCAGATACACCTATATCAAAGTTAAATCCCAAGAAGGGTGCTGATTTGTTGGCCCAGTCAGCATTCTTTTTTTCCTTTTTCAGAGACAGCCCTCTAGAGCCTTGCTCTGTGCGTTTTTTAGAAAGATAAAAAAAAAACTTTATGTGCTTTTGTGTGTTTTCTGGCCGCGAGTGGGCACCATTGGTTGTTGCCCCTGCCCTTGTCTGCTTTGCCTCACAGGTGGACTTGGTAGAAAAATATTGGATTCATAGAACCCTTTAAAATAGGGAGGGACTTGTGACAAACGATAGTTAATCAGTGGCCCCCATCTTCCATTAGCTCTTAAAACTTTCGACTTAGTGGGAGAACCTGATTTTACAACTCGTGTTCCTCAAAACTCTAAGAGCTTGTTTTAGACAGGTAAAAACAATAATGACGCCCACATACAAGGATATATAAATATTTTTTTAAAGAAAAAACTCCCACTTTGGGAGTTTGTTTTTGAAAAGCAGAAAAATGCCAGAAACCGACGTTGGCTATCCATCAAACTTTTAGCACATTGAAAGGAGCCGATGTGATGGTGGTTCCCTTCAGTTCACAGGGATGACCGGTGGTCACAGAGATGACCAGTGGTCAGCTCTAAATTTAGCGGTTGGTAGTCCGTCAGGGTGGTGTAGTAATGTCCTCTGCAAGCCAGTCAGACTGTACTCCACCCCCCCCCCACCAAATTCTAAATCAGGCCTTTTGTATTATTGAGATTTAATTACTGCAGCAATATTTATGTGGGCCTACAAAACTCTAAATTGAAAAAAAATACAAAGATTCCGGATCAAGTGACTAGAGTGTGTCTAAATCTGAAAAAAAGGACACAAGCTTTTCACCCCCTCTTTTATGACTATTTTCTAGCTTACAGTTCAATAAAGGATCCAGGGCAGAAGACTTCCAAGAAGATTACCTCCCGTTCCCCTGCATTTCTCAGAATGAAGTGACACATTTTAGAAATATACAAGCCTCCTTAAATGAATAAATATAAACACTTCGTAGACTATATTCCAATGGTAGACATGCTATTTTGATTTCTCTTCTTTGTTACTACTAGGGCTATTTCTTTATTAATATTAAGCTCTTTTTATCAATCGTACAACATAATGATAGAACGGAGGTAAAACTTAGAAGCAGATGACAGGTTGGTGGGTGGAAGAAGAAAGATAAGACTCAGAATAATTTTTTTGATGAATAGCAACCAGCCAAGGGACTATATCGATCCATGTATTGATCGTAGATGGTCTATCTCTGCATGCTCATTTTACCTTCATTAAAACGAATGGGACTGCTTAATGCAATTGGTATCAACTTATTTAACCTGATGAGCTCCCGATTGCATTATGAGACTTTAAATGGATTACACGACGAGCAAAGCGTTTGGTTTTTAATATTGAGCAATACCCAATGCAGAGAAAGTAATCTACAGCGCTGCTAAGCGTGAACTAAATGTACTCAAATGCGTAAAATGCCGCTTTTCAGGGAGATATTTTCCCGACGTAGAACCATATTCACAAAGGTAAGCTTACACTTTTGCTGTAAGTTTACACTTTTTTGCTATTCAATTGAGTGTAGTTTTACCTGTTGTATTTTTACGGCTGCAGAGGCTGTCCTATCTTTTAATGAACGGAATTCTCCAGAGTCGTAAAAATACTACACATAAAACATTGCTCGTAGTTTATTTATATAAAAATAAATAAAATAAAAAATAAATAAAATAAACGTACACCAGATGTGCACTTTTTTGTGTTATTAAAGACCCAGGGCCTCATTTATGAGCCCTTGCGTCAGTTTTGCGCTTCCGATGCGTCACTTTTTGTGGCGTAAAACATGCCTCCTGTTGCACACTATTTACAAAGTGACACATCTAAGCAGATGCGTCACTTTGTAAACCCCTGCGCTACATTATACCTGCGTCAGGTATAATGTATGCAGGAGGGGGCGTTCCCCCGCAAAAAGCCTCGTAATAGTGACGCAGTGAAATGTATGAGATTTCACTGCGTCACTTTTAGGACACTGTTGCGTCAAAATCTTGCGCCTGCCTCACAGCAGGCGAAGACTGATGCAAGCCCTTTCACATGGGGCTTGCCGCATGTGAAAGGACGCATTGCTGGAGTTGCGTCACTTTTGGGACACACCCCAGCAATGCGTGACTTTTGCTCTTACAGATACGTCAGAAATACTGACGTATCTGTAACTCCTTGCGACATGATGCGTCATACTGTAAATATGACGCATCAATCATGTCGCAAGGGGTACGCAGTGAAAAGTGACGCATCGCTGTTTCCACGCAGCGATGCCTCACTTTTCATAAATGAGTCCCCCATAGTTTGCAAATTGAATAGCTCAAGGCGTGGCTTTGATTGTACCCCCAGCCACCTGCAGCTTGGGGAGGATTTAGAATTCGTCAGCTGAGAGCAATAGCCCATTCCAGCCATAGTACGCGACTTTCATTGATTCAGCCTGGTGTTGCTTTATTATTTCGAAATGATCACGTGTTTTAGAATTAACTTGTGTCTAGTCATGATTGACGTCTCATTTACCACCTGATATCATTCTATCGCACGTATTTTTATTGTAATGAGTTCAACTTAAACCATGGAACGTTAATGGACTGTGCATTGTTATTATTATCGTCACCATTATTAGCGTGTTTTCTATAGCACACCTCAATGCACTGGCGCTGTTTTCAAGCGGTGTAACTGAGAGATGTTTAACTGAGTACTGGAGCGAAGTTGATAAGATGTTTCACTCTTGAGTACCATTTTCCAATATAATACGTTCTCTGCCACTTTGAGAAATTAACCTTCTTTTATTGCTACAATTTTTCATTTTATATTAATTTGCTGGAAAGAGATTAATAGATACATTTCTCTGTAAAGTACACACAAGCTCCTATTTCTTCATTATAGTTTCCGTGACTTGCACTGCTCTTTGGAACAATTTTGCTAGGACATAATTATTGCAAACTTACATTTTGCATATTTCCTACAACACACAGTGGTAGACACATGAAGGTGATGCAGGAATAAACCCGTAGACACTAGGGGCCTCATTTATGAGGCCTTGCGTCAGTTTTGCACTGCTGATGCGTCACTTTTTGTGACGCATCGGCGGCCTCAAACATGCCTCCTGTTGCGCACTATTTACAAAGTGACGCATCTAAGCAGATGCGTCACTTTGTAAACCCCTGCACTACATTATACCTGCGTCAGGTATAATGTATGCAAGGGGGGGGCGTTACACCGCAAAAAGCCTCGTAGAAGTGACGCAGTGCAATCTATGAGATTGCACTGCGTCACTTCTAGGACGCTGTTGCGTCAAAATCTTGCGCCTGCCTCACAGCAGGCGTAAGATTGACGCAGGCCCTTTCACATGGGGCTTGCCCCATGTGAAAGGACACATTGCTGGAGCTGCGTCACTTTTGTGACCACTCCAGCAATACGTCACTATTGCGCTTACAGATACGTCAGAAATACTGACGTATCTGTAACTCCTTGGGACATGATGCGCCCTACATTAAATATGACGCATCAGGTATGTCGCAAGGAGTGCGCACTGAGAAGTGACGCATCACTGCTTTCACGCAGCGATGCATCATTTCTCATAAATGAGGCCCTAGGGCCCTCATTTATGAGGCAGTGCGTCACTTTTACGCTGCCGGTGCGTCACTTTTTGTGACGCACCAGCAGCGTAAAAAATGTGCCTTGTTGCACCATATTTACAAAGTGACGCATCTAGGTAGATGCGTCACTTTGTAAACCCCTGTGCTACATTATATCTACGCCAGGTATAATGTATGCAGGGGGGCGTTCTGATGCAAGAAAAGGTCCTAGAAGTGAAGCAGTGAAATCTATAAGATTTCACTGCGCCACTTCTAGGACGCAAATGCGTCAATTTCTTACACCTGCCTCACAGCAGGCGTAAGACTGACGTAGGCCCTTTCACATGGGGCTTGCCCCACGTGAAAGGACACATTGCTAGAGTTGCGTCACTTTTGTGACACACTCCAGCAATGCGCCACTTTTGCGCCATACAGATACGTCAGGAATACTGACGTATCTGTAACTCCTTGCGCAATGATGCGTAATACTGTAAATATGTAAATATGACGCATCATTGGTGTCGCAAGGAGGGCGCAATGAAAAGTGACGCATCGCTGCGTGAAAACAGCGATGCGTCACTTTTCATTGTGCACTCCTTGCGACACCAATGATGCGTCATATTTACAGTATGACACATCATTGCGCAAGGAGTTACAGATACGTCAGTATTTCTGACGTATCTGTATGGTGCAAAAGTGGCGCATTGCTGGAGTGTGTCACAATAGTGACGCAACTCTAGCAATGTGTCCTTTCACGTGGGGCAAGCCCCATGTGAAAGGGCCTGCATCAGTCTTACGCCTGCTGTGAGGCAGGCGTAATAAATTGAGGCATTTGCGTCCTAGAAGTGGTGCAGTGAAAGCTTATAGATTTCACTGCGTCACTTCTAGGACCTTTTTCTTGCGTCAGAACGCCCCCTGCATACATTATACCTGGCGCAGGTAAAATGTGGCGCAGGGGTTTACAAAGTGACGCATCTACCTAGATGCGTCACTTTGTAAATATGGTGCAACAAGGCACATTTTTTACGCTGCTGGTGCGTCGCAAAAAGTGACGCGCCGACGGTGTAAAAGTAACGCACGGCCTCATGAATGAGGCCCATGGTCTTCACTGTCCAACAGTGTAATGTTGGTGTTCTGCAGATACTTCTCATGCACAGCTATGATCATGTTTCAACAACCAGAGCTGACACTCATTTTTTTATGCGGGTTCTCTTCGAGGCATTTTTTTCATTCTGATTCGTGTATTTGTAAGTGGAAAAATTATTTCAAAAGAGAAAAAAAGCTAGATATCGCTTTTATTATTTAAATAAAACTGTTTTAATACCACTCAGTGATCTTCCTTTGAAACTTCGTGCAGTAGAGCAGTAATGTTATTTTTTATTACAGATGAGTAACAGCTTCGTAACTAGACTGTATTAAGGAAATAAAATGCATGTTTTATAAGTTATTATATGCTTCAGTTCTTAATATATGGCCTAAATAACCCCTATAGTACATTAGAAGCAAATTGCAAGCTACCAAGGAGTTGTCTGGTAATATATAAGCACAAGGCCATACTTGGAGTGAATTCATACCCTACTGAAATCTCAGGTAACTTGCAAAATCTGTCGCATATATGAAGAGATGGACTTTACTTCTTGGAACAGATGACCGTGCCTTGCTCTCTCACCTGCTTAGCTGAAGCATCCATAGTTGACAAAGGGTCATATGGAAAATATGTTACAGAAAGAAGGGGATATTTTTTAACCTTCTACTGCCACAAATACCTTTGCTAGGACCTCTTAGTTCGGTTTTAAAGGTTGCACATTTTTACAACTGGTTAGACCCCTATCCCATTTAACAAAGTAGCCTGTCACTGATGAGATCTTTGATAAATTGTCTATGGCCTGCGCAGGCTTTATAATTTAATTGGACATTTAAAAAGAAACGGTGGAGTTTCATTTCTTTTTTAATATAGTGTCAAGCTCATTACTGTCAGTCTGTGCTGTATTCATACTGTAGGCAAACGCTGCACCAAAATTAAGGGTGTATTACATTCATTTAATTACTGCTGGCGTAATTATGCATAATTCCCCCAAAACTTTGCAAAATTGCTAGGCCTGGGTGTAATTTTAATTACGAGGGAGTAATTGGAAATTATACGATTACACCTGTTCGCATACCATTGCAAAAATGACTTAACAAGAGCACAGGAACAGAACATGAACGGCTACTGGCTGCTGTCCTGTTCTGTGTCATTTTTTTAGAACTAAAGGCAGTCTCAGGTCAGCACAGTAAGCTAGAAAAGGATCACTAAAATCAGGGTTATGCTCCTCCCGTAAATCCCCGTAATCTTTTTTTGTTTGAATATGTTTATTGCATTTCTTGTTTTGACATATCACAACATTATACACATGGGAAGGAAAATTTTGAATCTTGACATACCACATAAGACGTGTCAAGGGTCGCCGCATATAATCATGTACATGAAGGAGATCAACTAAAAGAACCAACTTAAAAGCAGCTCAGTTAAGAGAGCGTGACTACATCATTAGCGACAGGCAGATCTAAGAGAGATTAACGATCAACACAGGTGGTGATAAAGCAAATATTTCTCCCTAATTTCACATCAGATATTTGCTCAGTACGTAGCACTAGTTATGCCACGGCAGTGAATCTAAATAGGTTGGGCACGTCAGTAATACAACATATATCCAAGGCTTTAATACAAAACTAACAATTGTAAAGAACAATCTGAAAGGGTGTAGCAACAAGAGACTGGGCGGTGTCCAATAGTGAGTGCTTGTGTATGTGTGTCGCGCTCGGGGCAGGCGGGCGGGAGAGGGCATGTACCATGTCATAACATCAGTAAGGATCTAGTCACGTGTTCCACCAAGTGTGCAGCAGGGGTGGGGGGAGGGGAAGCCGGAACTAAGGAATGAGTGGCACTAGCGTTCAAACAATGCCTCTCTGTAGGCACACCTGATGGTAGGCCGTCAAGGTGCTATCCCAGTCTATCGCTATAGGATACTTGCGCAGTCCCGCAGTCTCTTCTCTATGCAGCGCTACACTCTCCGCCCATGCCCAGTTGTCAAACGAATTACGGCATTGTATCGCCTGAGGGGGTGCATTGGTCTTCCAGCGTTTAGTAATGAGGCGCTTTGCAGTTACCAGCCCCAGGTCCCAACACCTCTCCCGGACTTTTGTCTGTTTCGTTCTCTTGAACAAGTCTAGCAAGCAGGCTTCCCATGTAAGTGGCAAGCTGCCTCCCGTCGCTTTTGTCAAGGTGTCCGATACTGCAAACCAGTAGGTATGCAGAGATGGGCATGTCCAGAGTGCATGTAGGAGTTGGGCATCTAGAAGTCCGCATCTGGGGAACGCTGATGTAGTAATTCCGAAGTATCTATTGATCTTATCAGGGGACAGATAGGCACGGTGCACGAT
The DNA here is from genome assembly GCF_964261635.1 of Lissotriton helveticus. Classification (NCBI taxonomy): domain Eukaryota; kingdom Metazoa; phylum Chordata; class Amphibia; order Caudata; family Salamandridae; genus Lissotriton; species Lissotriton helveticus. The sequence continues at coordinate 666,175,228 of NC_136063.1, forward strand.
GTAGTAGTGTATAATCTTAAAACGTGCGTTGCGTGGTATGTGTAGTGTCCCAGCAAGTATCTGCGCCCATTCCCTGTCAGTCCAGTCCCGGCCTCTATCGGCTGTCCATCTGTCTCGCAGCCGCTGTGATGAGAACTGCGTATGCGTATGCAGTGCCTGAGCGAGCCAGTGTGCCACGTGAGAGCCGTTCCCCATCACATGCAGATACTGAATCAGCAGATGTGTGGGGGGTTCCTCCAGTAGCATTCCCCAACACGTGTGTGTCAATATACGCAGAAGTGTCGCATGTGTCAGGAATTGCCCAGCTGGTAGGCCCGTGTTGTCCGCTAGTGTCGCAAAAGGAAGTAGGGCGCCATCTTCAAACAAGTCGCCCAGGCTCTCCAAATCCACTGCCACCCAGCTGCTTAATGTAGGCCCCATGAGTGTCCCCCCTTCCCAGGGTGTGCCTAGTAGTGGCAGGTTAGGTGCGTATGGCTTGCTAGCACTCGTGAGTTTCAAACTCCTTACATAGCACCGTCTCGCCACCGCGAGGTGCAGTTGATCAGGGCAGCGGGTCTTGGTTAAGGGATGAAATAACGCGTGTATTTGCTGCACTGTCATAACCGCATCGTCCGAGGCCGTATCTCCCAAGTTCTTCCCACTCAGCCAGTAAGTGACCCACTGCAACTGCGTTGCTAGATAATAAAGCTCGTGATTAGGTACCGCCAACCCTCCGCATTCCGTCGCAGCATATAGAGTCTTCAGCGCAACCCTGGGGCGTCCCTTGTTCCATATCAGGTGTCTGGTTAGAGTTTCCAGTTCGCGGAAAATGCGAGCTGGGACATATACCGGTAGGTTTGCATAAAAGTATAGCAACTGGGGTAGGGCAATCATCTTTGCCAGTGCAATGCGACTGGGGACGTTTAGTGGGAGAGAGGACCAAAAGGACACCTGGGCTGTAAGTGACGAGATCGTTCTCGTGAGATTACCGTCTAACAGATCAGCAGGGTCGCGATAAATCTGGATCCCCAGATATCTAAACACGGTTGGGTACCAAATGAGCCGCTCGCCCATTATCACAATGTCACATTCCGGGGTGTCCGCGGCGAAGGCGCACACTTCCGACTTTGCCCAATTAACGCGAAGTCCCAACATGTCTCCAAAGTTTCTAAAGATGTCAGTGAGTGCACCCGGAAAACGGGTCAGGTTTCTAACGTAGTTCAGTAGATCGTCAGCATATAATGACACCGAGTGCATTCCGTCTGCCAGGGGAATACCCCAGTCCGCACCGGAAGTACGCAACTGCGCCACCAAGGGTTCCATCATTAGCACAAAAATCAGGGGGGAGAGGGGGCAACCCTGCCTGGTGCCCCTGCGCACTCGGACCGGGTCAGAGAAGAGCCTTCCCGTGCGCACCCGCACCACAGGGTCAGAGTAGAGAAGTTCCACCATACGGAGGTAGGGCGCTCCCAGCTCAAATTACCCAGTACCTGCATGAGATAAGGCCATTCCACTGAATCAAACGCTTTCTCAAGATCCAGAATTACACACCCCAATCGAGGCCACCGGGATATAGCCAAACTCTGCACACAAAACAGCCGCCTGATATTGTAAGACGTGCTGCGGGTGGGGACAAAGCCGTTTTGGTCAGTGTGAACTAGTGTGGGAACCAGAGGCGCCAGTCTCTGAGCCAGTGCAGACGCTAGGATCTTGTAGTCCGTGTTAAGTAGGGCAAGTGGCCTGTAAGACCCCATATTGAGCCCATCTCTACCAGGCTTCAGAAGTGATATCACGTTCACCTCGTTAAGAGTGGGTGGGAGAGCGGCATCCTCTTGTCGCCGCCCTAAATATTCGTATAAGTTCGGGAATAAGAACAGTTGAGTAGGCCTTGTAAAATTCCGCAGGCAAGCCATCAGGGCCCGGGGTCTTACCGTTGGAAAGGGAGAATATAACAGCCCGGAGTTCCTCCGCCGCAAGCGGCGCGCCTAGGTCATCTCGTTGTACATTAGCGGCCGTAGGCAGTGGCAATTCCGATAAGTACCCGGAGATATCATCAGCAGTGACTCGCAATCGGGAGTGGTACAGATCCACATAGTGGCTTGTAAAAGCCTCATGTATGGCTCTCTGTGTATACACCACAGCCCCTAGTGTGGTACGATCGACATCACCGGAAACGTTTGAGTGTCCCTCCGTATCAGCCAAGTCAAGAGCTTACCCGGCTTGTCCCCAGCGTGGTGTGTGCGCGCCGAGTGCGCGGCATAATTCAAGTTCTTCAATCTGTTGCGCATGGTGTTCACGGGCCGTCACTAGTCTCGTATCGTCGCCCTCCGCGCCTCCCGCTCGCCATCCAATAGAGTAGATTCCACCCTCGTCAAATCTCTATCTACCTGGCGTCTCATGCCCGCCTGCGTGCCCAGACAACGACCACGCACGACCACCTTGAACACGTCCCACTCGATCTGCGGTGTAGACGCAGTGTCAGCATTATCCTCAAAATATTGTAGAATGTGAGACGAGAGTGATTCCCGGAATGGGGCGTCTAGTAACACATCCGTCTGGAGTCGCCACGTGGGGATCGGGGTGTGTGGGCGTTCCCAGGAAAAGTCAAGAGTGTGAGGGTTGTGGTCTGAGTGAGGGATGTATGACGTTACAACGCATACTTTTACAACGCATACCTTTACAACGAAATTTTTACAACGCAAAAACTATTACAACACATGTATTTACAACGCATGTTTTTACAACGCAGGTACCTTTACAACGCATACCATTACAACGTAAGTATTGGTAAGTATATATTAATTTTTTTAATGTAAATTAATTGAAATTAATATAATTTAATTTAATTTAATTTAATTTAATTTCATTTAATTTAATTAATTTCATTAAAATTTAATTTTACTTTATTTTTACCCTGTACCCCAAAAACCCAAAACTGACCCTGAACCCTAAAAATACCCTTTTACCCAAAAACCCAAAACTGACCCTGAACCCTAAAAATACCCCTTTACCCAAAAACCCAAAACTGACCCTGAACCCTAAAAATACCCCTTTACGCAAAAACCCAAAACTGACCCTGAACCCTAAAAATACCCCTTTACCCAAAAACCCAAAACTGACCCTGAACCCTAAAAATACCCCTGTACCCAAAAACCCAAAACTGACCCTGAACCCTAAAAATACCCCTTTACCCAAAAACCCCAAACTGACCCTGAACGCTAAAAATACCCCTTTACCCAAAAACCCAAAACTGACCCTGTACCCTAAAAATACCCCTTTACCCAAAAACCCAAAACTGACCCTGAACCCTAAAAATACCCCTTCACCCAAAAACCCAAAACTGACGCTGTACCCTAAAAATACCCCTTTACCAAAAAACCCCAAACTGACCCTGAACCCTAAAAATACCCCTTTACCCAAAAACCCAAAACTGACCCTGAACCCTAAAAATGCCCCTTTACCCAAAAACCCAAAACTGACCCTGAACCCTAAAAATACCCCTTAAAAAACCCCAAACATATAACATTTTAAATATAATTATATACTTACCAATACTTACGTTGTAATAGTATGCGTTGTAAAGGTACCTACGTTGTAAAAGCATGCGTTGTAAATACATGCGTTGTAATGGTTTTTGCGTTGTAAAAGTTTCGTTGTAATGGTAGTGCGTTGTAAAAGTTGCGTTGTAAAGGTTGTTTCCCCTGAGTGAGTGCGACCTAAATAGTTGGAGTCAGTGACATGGGGTAGCAAATCACTGGATAGCATGAATCTGTCAAGTCTGACGTGTAGTGCATGTGCACCCGAATAGTACGAATACATCCTCGTGTTGGGATTACGAGTGCGCCAGGCATCTCGGAGATCCCATTGCGCCGCCAAGTCAGCTAATGCTCGCGAGGCACTGATCACCAGCGCTCCCGTTAAGGGAGAGACGATCGGTCCAGTTGGACATCTAGTACACAATTGTAGTCACCCCCAAGTAAGAGTGGGACGCCTGGCCATGTCGCTAGGGCTGTTGACAAGCGCGCAAGAAAACGTCCTTGTTCAGTGTTAGGGGCATACACAGAGGCTATGACTATCTGTTGTCCATCTAGTATACCCTGGAGTATCACAAATCTGCCCTCAGTATCTAGCGTACTTTGAGTGAGTGCAAAGGGAACCCCCGGGCGAACCCCTATCAAAGACCCACGCGCATAAGCCGTGAAGCCAGTAGCATACAATTGGCCCCTCCATCTGCGCCTCAGTGTGTGCGTCTCCTGTTCTGTCAAGTGTGTCTCTTGTAGCAGTGCTACCTGCATCTGGTGTCGCTTGAGATATGAGTATACTTGGTAGCGGCGCGAGGGGGTGTGCATGCCACGCACGTTCCAGGTGCAAAATTTAACAGTAGACATTACAACTCCAAGTGCCCACCCCCCGCCCCCACCACCCACCATCAACACCCCCAGCAACAGCACAACAGATCAAATCACCATACCATGCCCATTGTAACATCCGCATTGATCCACAGTCCCTCAAGCACACATTAAAGGGTAAGGAAAAGAACATCAGTCTCATAAATTTGGGAAACATAATCGTAATTCCAAAAGGACAACAGCGGAACGTGCTGTCGTCCAAACGCTCAAGTGAGCACAAACGGTCCGTAAGTTCAAGGGGGATGCACTGAGGCTATAGTATTAAATGTACCAAGGGGTCATGCAAGTAGGGTGAGGGTATAGACTCCCCAACACAGGCAGTTATTGTTAGTTAGCCTAGCAACAGTGAAAAGATCCAGTGCATGGGGCAGCCAGCTCGAGCAGGCCAGAAGTCAAGTAGTCGGCAGCTGTGGTAGGCGGGGCACTCACAGGGACTCACCTTTGGGGGGGTACGTCCACCCCTTCTCTACAGTCTCGGAACTCACCAATAGTGGGACCAGCAATGGTAGAGTACAAGTGAGAAGCTCGTCACTCAAGCTTGCAGCAAGCAAATCTGAGCCCTGCCATCGCACCCGCGTGGCATCCCCAGCAGTAGCTCAGCAACCTAAGGATCCTGTAGAGCTTCAGCTGCAGATGTGGCTGTACATCGCAATTGTATTCCGCGTGAAGTAAAGCAATGTCAATGAAGCAGGTCAGCTGTTTGTGGTGTAACATCTGGGAGATCCCCTGAGATCTGGGAGTCCGGCAAACCGTAAAGGTACTCATCATCGCTCACCTGTCGGTCAGGGCTAGTCCCCGGGGTGGGGTCTCCCGACAACGATCCACTGATTTCCGCCACCATGCGGAGGGCCTCCTGTTGTTCAGTTTGCCAGTGTGCAGGAGTAGGGGCCACGTCCATTTCTGCATGTGATGAGTGTGCTATCGAGGGTCTCCTGCGCCGGCTCCGTCGAGGTCCCCTGTCGCGGCGCGTCCTCGGGGGCATCCCACCAGGTTCGGTGTCAACGCCTGAGTCGAGCCAGGCCTCAACCGCCTCTGGGGTGTTGAAAAAGTGTGTTTTGTCCTGAGCCACGACTCGTAAGCGAGCAGGGAACAGCAAGGAATATTTCAGGTCCAGGCGACGGAGGCGTTGTTTCGCCGCTAAGAAGGAATGTGGCTGACGCTGCACCTGGATTGTGTAGTCCGGGAAGAACATAATTTTCGCATTGTCAACCCTGACTTCAGATAACTTCCTGACTTCGCGTAGAATAGTGTCGCGATCACGATAGTTCAACACACGGATGAGCATTGGCCTCGGGTTGGAGCCCTCAGGGGGAGGACGGGTCGGCACGCGTTGAGCTCGCTCCACAACAAAGTGCTGCGAGAGGGTGTCTTTCGGAAGAGTGGCCCTGAGCCATTGCTCCACATGTTCTGGAGCTTCTCTTGGCTCCCATCGCTCCGGCAGGCCCACTATGCGGATGTTGTTCCTTCTAGCCCGGCCTTCCGCATCCTCCGCGCGATCTTCCAGGAACTCCACCCTATTCAGAAGAGCCTGGACATGTTTGTCCATCTGGGTGATCTTGGGAGTCAGATCTGTCATCGCGGTTTCCCGGGTGGTCGTCCGTTCAGAGAGCTTTTTGTGGTCAGCTCAGAGGTGCGTCAGATCTATGGCCACGCTATCAATTTCAGTCTCTAAAGAGGTGCGGGTCAGCTGCATCGACTCTTCCAGCCTCTCCATTGCCGCCAACATCGTGTCCAGTTTAGAGGCCGTGTGGTCTTGTTCCACCTGCTTCGCCATTTTGCCCTTCACCTGTGCTCCACCGGTCACAGCTCTTCTTTTAGGTCCTACAGACATGGGAGGCTCCACAGTGTGTAGTCGTATGTGGGTGTGAAGGAGTCTTGTTTCACAGTTCACGGGGGAACAGCTAACCGAGGGGAAGACGCTATGAAGCTGCAACGAACTCAAGGTGCCTGTGCTCCGTAGGAACGCTGCGAACGAGGCCCACCAGAGGGAGCGGGATCTGCCAAAAGATAGTTCAAATCCGAGGCGACCGCGCCACGTCACAGGCGTAAGCGAGAGGCAGCCGCGCCACCCGACCCCCAGGGAAAGGAGTTCGCGGAGGAGGGGGGGCGCAGTCCAAGAGGGGTGATCCACTCGCTAGGTGCCCACCGTCGGCGGCAACTGCAACACTACGGGGGACCAGTACGCAGCTCCACTCACCCCTCTCCTGTTCTTCAGGACACACAGCAGTCTCTTCGCATATCCTGCAGTCCCGCCTGCGCTCGGGCGCACAAGTGCCTGCGTCACAAAGGAAACCTCAGCGCGGTTGGGCAAGTACCTTGTCCAGGTGTAGGCCACCACGGTGGTGCGTGTACCGGATGCAGCGCTCAGGGCATTTCTATGACTCAATGTCCGGGCAGGTCGTCAGTAGTCATCTGGGCACAGGGCGGGGGGGTCCATGCGTTGAGGTGCCCTAAAATGCGCACTAGCGCCAAGGTCGAGCAAGCAGCAGGGCAAAGCAGCGAGTGGGTCCCAGCGCTGTCCACCCAGCCCCGTCGCCGACCTCAACCACAGCTCACGTGGGAGTCTGGCCCCGCAGCTCCCCACCAGGTGGTCAGAGGGGGGGCAGATGCAACACTTCGCACAACACGCCACCCCTGGCTCAGTTCACAGAGGGCCCCGGGCCATTGCTGCAGCGCGGAGGACAGTGATTGTGTACCGCCAAGCGTATGTCCCAGCAAGGTCTCGGCCGAGACGTCGGTCGCCCACCAATCTCCCGGCGCACCACTCCTCCACAGGGCCCAGGAAGCAGGCCGCGTCCCCGGCCTCAGGCAGCCCCAAGTCGCAACCGGATGTGATCTCCGGGGGGGAGGGGGTCGCAACCACAGTTCAGTCCCAGAGCGCAAGGCAAGCAGGCAAACCCGGCCCCCACCAGGGAAGGGGAACGTACTGCGGGTCACTCCGTCGCCGTCCACAGGTCCGAATCAGCCGCACCAGTGCTCCGGGGGCTCACGGTCAGCGGTCTCCAACTGCATGCTCCACCGCACAGCAGCCCGTCGGGTGATGATCTCGGCTCGGTTCCGCAGGCCCCACACCAGGTTTCAAGCGTGGGCTCAAATGCTTGCCACCACTGGGCCTAGTCGGCCGGCAGGATCTCTCTCCGCCGGCCGGAAGCGTCCACAGGCGGGGCAGCCGGTGTCTCTCTCCGCCGGGGCGGCTCGGAAGGGGTCAGCAGTCCCAAACTTAGGCAGTGGAGAGATGGGCACTTCCCACGCACTCGCCGGCAGTTGCAGGCAAAGACGGGCAATTTTACCGGAGAAATGGACTGTGGTAGGGGAGTCCTTCACGGAGCTCTACCCAGGCACGTCCGCCACCATTGCGTGCTCAGCCACGCCCTAAATCCCCGTAATCTTGCTGTGATGATGTGCAATTAGGCTACAGTAACCTAAGCACATGCAGCTTCCTGCTTCTTGTGCAAAAAAGAAGATGCATTTCACACTAAAAAATAGCACAAAATGGAATTATGCACGACACATGTATGCTCCCTTTTTATTAGGAAATGACACTCTGAATCCAGCCTACTCCTACTTAGCTATGTTCCCTCGTGTTCTCAATTCCATCCAGCATCTATTCTATTATTTCATGTCCACCTCTCCCACTTTTCAAACTTCATTATTTTGTCTGTCTGTTTGACATTGGACAAAGACGTACGTGGGTGAAACCTCCTAATTTTGGTGTGAGGGTGCCAATGCCACCACATGCCACATTTTCTTTAGAGGAAGAGTGTCTGTATTAGTGTTTTATGCACAGCACTAACCCAAGTCAAGCTGGAAGCAGGCGGCAAGCCTGGCAAGGGTTGCAGCCTGGCAGTGAGGAGAGCCTGTCAGCACAGACCCCTTGGGATGTTCTCACCCAGAGGCAGCTCATGCATGGTTGGGTTATAGAATTGATTTTAAAAATGTTATGTTTTATTTGTAATACTTTGCAGAAGGCATTTTTACATCACATGTAAGTTTGAGTGAATTTGTGTGTTCACAGACACACAATTACACTACAGAATTACACACTGGGACTCACTGGGCAAATAAGGGAGTATTTCTTGCAAATGCTTTAACAGCAGAAAGCAGGAGCAAGATTATTTACCTACCTGCCGTATCTACAGATGATCCTCTCTTCTTTTTTAGAGCGAGTCATTGGTGGAAGGGCACATTCACATTGCTTCAGCTAAAGCAGAGGTGATATGTCAGATATCAGAGCAACGCACTGAGAAATAATTCAAAACAGGTAGATTTCTTTACAGTAAGGATGAGGGCAAGGGTAAGAGTAAGGGTTAAGGACGGGTTGTAAATAGGGTCAAGATTGGGATAGTTAATAAAAATCTGACAATATGGCATGTTTCAGTGTGGATTCTTCATTGTGGTTAACAAAACAAAATAAAACATGTATGGTTATAGTTTTTCCATTATGGGATCAATATTATGGTTTTCTATTTTATTTACTGTAGGAAAGTGCGATATTATGTAGTGAGGCTAGTTATGCTTCACTATTCAATATGTTCACGTTACCCCAAATAGATCCTTTGGATTCATGCTAATACATACCTAGCTCAGTCCTGGAAGTATGGCACTGAGCAGTAAGTCCTTACTAGTGGAACATGTGTTATGCATTTCAGAGTACCAACATGGACGATAATAATTAACATGACTCAAAAGAAACCTGACAACAATTTGTAAAAATAAAGCGGATTTTTATATAAATCTAGAAACCAAAACGAAGACACTCAGATGAGGATAACTGGAGTTATAGATTTTAAAGGAAAAATAAATTAGCTTTTTTAACTCTTACAAAAGGACAACATTGCGATCAATGGGAAAATACGCTAGTGAGACTGGGTCACTGGCAGGTAGAGTCAAGTGGGAACCACTGTGGGGGTGAGGTGATGCGGGTCTCAGGACCAAGCTCCAACAGTCAGCTGAATTTTACCCGGCTCATAGGGCCTGGGTGCAGAGTAGTCCTGGCTGTACCTGGTGCTGAATGCGGGAGCAATGGGTGTTGATTTTATTATTTGTATGGTGCTGGTAAGGAAAGGGGTGCACAATCTCTACAATGGGGTCACTGAGGCGGCGGGTTGAAGATGCTGCAGGATTCCCTCAAGGCACAGTGTCGAACAAAGGTAATGGTAACCTGACTGGCCAACAACAAGCCTTGGTAGTAGCAAGCGAATACTTCGAAAAGAACATTAGCTGCCTGAAAATTGCTGTAGGTCACAACTACATTTTCTCACAATGCAGTAGACCATTAATTTTTTGACGATCCCTCGGTGAGCTTCATTTGAGATGTCATCAGTGATGTCATCAGTGATGTCACTGACCATGTCATGAGTGATGTAATATGTGACGTCATCAGCAGTGCATTGCGGCCGCGCGAGTTATAGTTAGCTGAACTAACTATAACGGGGGAATTTCAATGGTTTTGTATGAGTGAAATGTCCAGCTAACTATAACATGTGTGAAACCTATGGTTTTTTCAGAGAATTTCTAAAGTTTTTTAAATGCTAATTCCTAAATATAACGTGGCTAAAACCTATGGTTTTTTCAGTGAATTTCAAAGGTTTTTTAAATGCTAATTCCTAACTATAATGTAGCTGAAACCTATGTTTTTTTCAGTGAATTTCAAAGGTTTTTTAAATGCTAATTCCTAACTTTAACACATTTCAAAGGTTTTGGAAATGATCATTATTAAATGTATTAATTATTATATTTCTTTATTTTAATACTAATTTGTTACATTTTTAATATAAATACTTTTATTTATTTTATTTTTAAATTATATTTCATATTCTTATTGTAAAATTACCAACAAAACTACATTGCAAAATATTTTTTTGATTAATTTTTTCCAATATATTAAAATTGAATTATTTATAATTCCTTTTACATTGTTTTTTTGGTAATCGTATGGTACATGTACGGTAACAGAATTACTACACATTCATTCTGAGAAACTTTTATACACTAACATAGAAATAAAGGGGTATATTATCAAGGGGTTTTATCTCCGCTTTTTTGGCTTTAAAAGCCAAGAAAGCGGAGATAAAATTATCTCCCTATTACCAAGCTGTCGCTAACACCAGTTAGCGACAGCTAATAGGAGATAGCGACCATCATGGGCCCCACTTTGCATGTCAGTGATATTTATCACTAATGATATGCAAAGTGGGCGTGCCAAGATGTTAGCGACTGGAAACAGTCGCTAACATCGCTATCTCCTATTACCAACTTTTGGAGATATTCGCGCTAAGCGCGAATATCTCCAAAAGCTAACACCTGCCCTGAGCAGTTCTTCACCATGTTATCCAATGGGAGGTGGATAACATGGATAAGAGCATTTGCTCGATAATGCATGAATATCGCTGACTTTTCAGCGATATTCATGCATTGCGGCCGTTTTTTATCGCATTTGCGATAAACCTTGCTAATAGCAAGGTTTATCTGCGATAAAAATCGCCGATGTGCGGCGATAATTTTTGTCTCTAAACAAGTTAGAGACAAAAATAATCGCTAGTTGTTGGTAATATACCCCATAGTTCTTTCTTTGACCAATGAAGGTAGTTCTAAAAAGAACTGGGTTTTTTTGTGTTTTTAGTTTTCAATTTTTTTTGTGTTTTGTCAACAAGTATTTTTTTAATCCAAAAAAATGGAACTGGAACCCAAAAAGTGTCCAAGAGGAACAAAAGAACGAAAAAGAAAGAACTAATGTCAAGGACACCAATCCTCCTGAATCCTGCGACTTATCAGGTCGATAGACTGTTCCCCATAACACAAAAGTTTATCGCAATACATGCATACAATTTTAACTTCACCAAAGTCACGATCAATTTGTGGCTGTGGACTGGTTGCTGAAAATGATGCTGCGGCAGTTGATGTGCTTGGTGCAGTAGCAGGTGTGCTGTCCTGCAACCTCCGTCTTGCAGATCGAGAAAAGTTGTTGGGGTGCAAGTTCTTCACATGGCGAACCATATTTGCTGTGCCAAAGGAGTATTTTTTTAGATGGATCACGCCTGAAACCTATGGTTTTTTCAGTGAATTTCAAAGGTTTTTTTAAATGCTAATTTCTAACTATAACGTGCCTGAAACCTATGGTTTTTTCAGTGAATTTCAAAGGTTTTTTAAAAGATAATTCCTTAGTATAACCTAATAATTGTTTGTGTATTTACCCATATATATTTTGGATTTTGTAAAAAAATGAATCTGAAATTAGTATATTTCCACATGTATTTTTCTGATAAATATGCACTCATGGCTGAAAGACTGACAATTTTCACTCATGTAAACACTCTTAGATGATAAACTATACACAACCTTGATATTAAAATGTGCAAGATTTCTTATCCAAGGATATATATTGCTCTTTAAGGCTCTTTACTAAAAGTCTTTTATAGTTTTTACCCTTTTACTTTTAAAACGACAGACCTGTATTTATTTGTAAAAATCAGTAAAAACATAAATCAAGGAGCCCTACTTATAATTAAAAAAAAATGTTCAATTTAATTAGTAGTAATTAACATATAAGTGTGGTAAAAGTATGACGCTGCACCTATAATACCTGACTTTCAAGAACAATGTCCACAGTTTGATTCCAAAGTCCATCAGCATCTTAGCCCACCACTATCTCACTGTAGATAACACCTTGCTTAATCTTCCCAATGCCCTAAGAGCCGGCACACCTTTCCGGGGGTAGCTTTACGCTTTACAAATGCTGGCATTTTTTTAATTGAATAGCATAGTGATAACAAATATTAATACTTTTTTTTTCTCCTATTCTAAACAATATTTTTTTTAATATTTTCTATTTAGATGTTTTTAATCATGACAATGCAAAGGACACAGTTTACTGGGTAACACTTTTTAAATTCTCCAACGTATGTAGATAATAAGGACCGTATACGTGTTACTATGGAAATTGAAACCTTTACAGCTTCACAGTTTGTAACTTTTCCCAACATGTGCACAAGTAAAACAGTTAAAACGTGAGCACGTGTAAACTGTAAAACGTGACATCTACATAGGCGGAGTCAAATCTTCCTTTCGTAGACTACTAAACAACCAAAAACTATATAAGCCACACCTATTGTGCGATTAGTTTAGTTTTCACGAGTTATTTCTGCGTCGCCAATCTGTGATGCAGGTTCCCTTTTCTAGCATCAGATTCTCGTTTTGCATCAAAAAACATATTCCGGAGTTGTAAGTTGTTTCATTATAGCATAGTAGATAGATATAATTTGTGGCTATTTGTCAATATTTAAACATTTATATCTAGAAAAAAGTGTTAATGCATGTGTTTCCCTTTTTATCTGTAATGTCAGCAGCTTGTTTTAAGAAACAGCTCCTTTCAGCTTATATATTGTGACTTTCTATATTATAATATTGACACTGTACTTCGCTTCAGAGGAGTTGGTGACCAGTCGGCGCAAACCCTAAACATTTACAATCAACGTCACTACCTTCTATTTGTTAGTGTGTTTTCCCCTAGGGATTATATACTGTTAATATGTTAATATGTATATTATAATATTAACAGTTATGCTAATCTCAGTGGAGTCCATAACCCGTCAAAGAGTAAAGATATACAAGCAATGTCACCATCTTCTGGTTTTTAGTCTTTTGCCCCCTTTTGATCATGTACTATGAATATTTATATATTATAATTTTCATAGTCATGATCTCAAAGGAGTTTTTGACCCGTCGCCCCGAAGATCAAAAGTTTATTGACCTCCTGGAGAAAAGAAGCTCAGAAAATAATTACCGCTCGAAAGTATTTCGTTATGGATGTTCTGGTAAATAGATAACTTTATTTTCCTTTTGCTTTTACTGTAACAATGGTATCAATCGTTATAGTGTAATAGATTGTCCTATTGTTACAGAAGAGGAATAGGAGATTTTTCGGATCCATTAGGAAACATAACAATGTACTTGATCCGATATTTTTTTCAGGGAGCATATTTTACGAAATTGCAGAATAAAAAATATAGCTTTCGTACATACTTTGTTACTTTAAATATTTGATAAACCCTACATTTCTGAATGGTATTTTCTAATTTCTATTCTTCTCATTTGCGGTTCCTATTCACCTTCTCCCTAAAGAATATATAGAACCAGTTCTGTATATTATAATAGTACCATCCTATATATTCTTAACTGAGTATGTAATTTGTTAGCGGAACAGTGTGCGACCTCTAAGCACTACGACAAAATGTTCCTGAATTCTCCAGAATACAAATTTGAAAAATATGAATGCATGCATTTCTATGTAATATGAAGTCACTTGTATTTAACTGTTTTTTACTTGTTCTCCTGACCTCAGATAATGTAGTGCGGTAATGTTTGTTGTAGCACTTCTATTCTACTTTATCTAAAAGTAACTGATACCCCTTTACATTATCAAGAATATGGGGTAATACTTTTACAAACCATAGCAGAAAAAAGGAGGGTATTGTCAAGCTTAACTGATATTTTCAGAAATTGCATTTTTAATTGTTACCCCTTTCATATATACAGCGTCAGTTTCTAAAGAAAGTTTATTTGTATTTGCTATATAAAAACTGTTTCAAACCTAGACTGAATTTGTTTTTGCGCAACCACACCTCCACATCAGAAAAGAAAATACCAAATTATAAGTTAATAGTACTCCTGGGAAGTATCCCACCCGCAAACTTGATTAAAAAAAACACTGGAAGACACTGTCATTTTTCCACTGTGATTTGTTCAGCATACAGCAATTATATAAATGACCCTTAAAACATATAAAAACAATTTTTACCTTCATAATCCCTGTCCACCTCCTTGTGACCAATGTAGAGAGTTAATAGTGTTTCTAACCTCCCCTCTACTACTTTCTTTTCCCATACTCCTTTGGAAGTGCATCACAAAATCACTCACAACAGTGAACCTTTCCACCCAATAAGGAACAAACTTGTGCTCGAAAAACCTTAGCTAATAAAATGTCCATTTTTTTCCGAAGAGGAGGAAGGAATGACTGCCAAAACTTCTACTTTTAATGCTTCATAGCAAATGAACATTAAGCTTCGTAAGGTCCCGCTTGGAACACGTTACCCAATGAAATGTCCCTAATACTCCGCGAAGAGGGAAGAAATCGCTGACAACACTTCTACTTTCAACAGTTTACAGCCAAAAAACATTAAGCTTGGAAAAGTCCTCCTTGGAGCACGTCAGCAAATCAGATGTCCCTCCTACTCCGCCGAGAGGAAGTGAATGGCTGGCGAAACTTCTACTTTCAATAGTTCGCAACAAACCAACATAAAGCTCAGGAAGTCCTCCTTACAACATGTAAGCCAATTAGATGTCCTTGCTACTCTCCGGAGCAGAAGTGAATTGCAGAAAACACTTCTATTTTCAATAGTTTGCACCCAATGAACATTAAGCTTGTTGTTGGAACACCTTAGCCAATTAAACGTTACATTTTTTCCACCTACACATACAGAACATGCCATCCTACATAATAATACATTTCCTGTAACAAAGTGACTCTATCTGTAACAAAAGTGAACACTGCCTAATAAATAAACATTATTCCACATTATATTAAAGAAAAGCCGCAATAAGCCCCATTGTTGTTTTCCCGATATAATTTACACAGCCTACTGCACCCCCCTCCCAACATGAGGGAAGCCCCGGGACTGTGGGTGCCCCAGCGAACCCCCGCTGGGGCACTGTCTTCTTCTACAACTAACGATTCCTATGGAAAACTTTTAAAACTCCATCACAGTATCTGTTTTGTTTAGCAACATAGTGTGGTGAACTTGTAACCTCTGTGCTCACTTAAGTCTTCCATGAACTGCTACTATGGTAACAGGCAGTAAGCAGTTTGGGGGTAAGGTTGAAAGGTACTGGCCGTACAGAAACCATTATATTTACCCATGATCCTCTAAATGACAGAAAGGAAAGCAAAGTAGACAGAACACTGTGTAGCAGATTTACTAGCCACTTGAGCCACTTTTGCGTCACTTTTCCCATCTTAAAAATGATGCAACAGTAACGCAATGAAATTGTAAATCTGCCCCTATGCACATTATGAGCAAAAGAAGTACACACCTCGATCAATTCTTTATCGATCACAATTAGACAGTGTTGCTTCACAATTCACAATGCACTTCAAAAAATACTTCGTGCCTATTTAAATGGGAGACAACAAGGTCGACATTACAAAACTTAAGGGCATATTTACAAACACGGTGTTATAAGTGTCGCCGCTTTAACGGCTGTAACCTACAACAAAAATGCCGAAAATTGACTTCAAAATCCTTTGTTATCTTACCGGAAGATTTGCTCAACATTGCTGTTTGCTATGGAACAGTAAGAACCCCCCCCCCCCCCCCCCAGAGCTATAAAATAAATGGTTGGAGTGGGCTCCAAGGCCCCTCCCTGCAAAATTAGAAGTGGAAGGGCGTCAACAAGCCCCCTCAAGCCCCGGGAACCATCACTCCCCGGGGCTTAGTGTATTGTGGCAGGGAGGCTGGGTGGCCCTCCACCTGGAGCCCTAAAGGGCGCTGGGGACCTCCACCCGCCACGGCTGGCTCCTGCAGTGTTCCGGGGTGCCTACCCCTGGGACACTGCTGTTTGCTTTGAGAGGGTGGGAGTCTTGCGGCTCCCGCCCTCCCATAACAAACTTGGTTTGCATTTGAAAGATAGAGCACTGAAACCTGTTCTCACTTCCAAAATCCAAACCAGATAACTTTTCCACATGCAAGTTAGCATCTTCCCATGTGGAAAAGCAATGCAGGCTCCCGAAGGACATGGGGAGCTGACAGGACCATGGGGGTATTGTGGCTCCCCTCACGGTCCCCAACTTTTTTTATAAGACTGGGGGATAGGGTCCCCAGGGATATTAGAAATTACTGATAGGGACAATTTTTTTACGGTGAAATTAAAAGTCGCGCACCCAGCGCAGCGCTCAGTGCGGCCCCCTGGTGTGTACACACTGAATGCATGACTCATAATCTGTAGGGTGCGCGACTCCAGCGCCTTTGGTGCACAACTTCTACGCGTTTTCTTTCTTTCTTTTTTTAGTCCTCATTTAACAAAAAAAGCTTGTACATTTGGAGGATATAGCCAGCTTAAACCAAAAACTGCAATCCACTATCCAAGGTGGAAATGAAAACAAATAAAAAACCCAGTCACTTCTCAAGGAAGAGAGGGTTAGTTTAAACCTCCGGGTATTAGTCTATGAAAGCAGTTTTTCATTGAAAAAGACCAGGCTCCTCCTCTATATAGGCAGCTTCCATCTAGCCTTAGCTAGTTTTTTGTCCTACACGTTTGTGAGCAGGCATTGCTTTTCCACATGGGGAGCTACTAACATGCAGCTCCCCATGTGGAAAAGCAATCTGATTTAGATTTTGAAAGAGAGAACAGATTTCCTTGCTATGGGTGGGCGGTATTGACACCCCAGGACACAGCAGGAGCCGGCCCTCCCACAATACATAAAGCCCCGGTGAGTGGTGGTCCCCGGGGCTTTGGAGACCTTGCAGCACCTCCAACCATTTTTTTTTAGCCCCAGGAGTAACGGGGCCCTCGAGTGCTCCAGGAGGGGGGCCACACAATCCCCCTCCCACAATACAAAAAGCCCCGGGGGTGGTGGTCCCCGCGGCTTTGAAGATCTTGGACCCCTCTCCCCACCATTTTTTTTTTAGCCCCGGGGTTTGGCGATCCCAGGGCCTGGGGGGCCCCTCTGAGCCCCCATAAAATTGAATAATTTTGCCCCTGCTATTTAGCCCCCCCGGGGGCTAATTATAAAAAAAGTTATTTTATTTATTTTAAGGCAGAGTCCGTGCACCCTACACGCACCTGCCGGGTCTTTTAGAAAAAAATGAAATTGTGGGCCCCGCGGGTCCTTCTGAGACCCCTTAAGCAGGTCTAGAGGGTAAGAGGGTAAAATTATCTCTACCCTGCCCCCTTTCTATGTTTTGCACACATATTCCACTGACTTCCTCAGACTCGCTTCTACCGAGGCACAAAATGGCTGGCAACAGTTCCTGGTTCCGAATGTTGACAACCACTTGACAGCCAATTAGCATTCAGTGCGTGATCGGAAGGGTGCGCTTATGGTATGAGGACAATGCACGCATAATCCACAGATCCACTTGCCCATAGATATATAAATAATTTTAACTGTAATTTTCTCAGGAACTACTGAACAGATTGACACAATTTAAACAAAAGGTACAAGTCTGAACTAAGGGCAACCTCTTTGCCAAATTTGGTGTCATTCCGTTCAGTATTTCAAGCTGTAGCTGTGGCTAAAGGTCATATGGAAAATTGAATGGGGAAAACATGTTTTGGTACCCCCATTTTTTCTCGGCCCCCCACTTGACGAATCACCGTGAAACTTTCAGGATAGGAGCGGACCAGAGCTGGCCAAAGGTTTAGAAAATTTCGCTAAGATTCATCAATCGGCTCCAAAGTTATTGGGAATAGAATGTTGTGAATTTCCTATGCATAATAGGACCTAACTATAACTACCTACTGGCGACCGCGAGTAGGCAATATATATATCTATATATGTATTTTTTATATATATATATATTTATATACATATATATGTAGATATTTACTATACATTTATACATATATAATATTTATTTATATAAATATGTTTCATATATATGTATATATCGACGAGTACTCCACAACACCTCCAGCAAGCAAGCAAGCCTGAAACGCCAGCGAGAAAGGGGACGAACCACAGGATCAGGTGAAATGATTTATTTACACTTACAGAAGCAGCTACGCGTTTCGGGCTACATGAGCCCTTGTTCACACTGCAAGTGTGCTGGAGGTGTTGTGGAGTACTGTCGATATTGCAGCGGAAGTTGGTTTGCTTCGCTAAACGGACCCCTTCGCCGAGAAGACGGCAGCCGCCATCAAACCTTCTCTCATATATATATATATTACCTACTGGCGGTCGCCAGTAGGTATATATAGTTAGGATTTTTTCCCTATGGGATTTTTGAAAATTCTATGTCTAATAACTTTGGCGTTTGTGGACGGAATTGGCTGAAATTTTCAGGAAAATGGCACATTTTGTTTCTGAGCAGCCCCTGAAAATTTTGGGGGGGTTCATCAAGGGGGGGCCAAGAAAAAAGGGGGGTCCCAAAACACGTTTTTCCCATGTTAATTTCCATAGGGCGGTTGGCCTCACTTTTAGCGCGAACGGCTGAATGGATTTGCACGAAACTTGGCATAATTGTAGGGACTGGTAGCCCGATGTGCCTTTTGTAGGTCTCAATATATGTGCTCCAGTGGATTTTGAGAAATTAACGTTTAAAAAAAGATATATATCTGTAACAGCGGACCGGGCAGCGCCCCAGGACGCGTACTTTTCGCGCAACGGAGCTTTGTGAAGCGAAGCTGATTGGTTCTCCGGCGTCTGTCAACATTCCAAACAGTCCGTAGCGGCCGCCATCTTGTCTCTCGGTAGGATCGAGAGACAAGAGGAGGCCAAAGCGAAGGGGCAAATGACCATAAGGGGGCATAGTACATTGTCGCTGACCCCCTAGGTTTGATGTGGAGGTTTTAAAAGGGCCCCGCGGGGCAAAAAAAAATAAAAATAATAATAATCGAACAGCTGAATGGATTTGCACGAAACTTGGCAAAATTGTAGGGACTGGTAGCCCGATGTGCCTTTGCTAGATCTCAATATATGTGCTCCAGTGGATTTTGAGAAATTAACGTTCAAAAAAAGATATATATCTGTAACACCGCACCGCTTCGCGTACTTTTCGCGTTACGGAGCTTTGCGAAGCGAAGCTGATTGGCTCTCCGGTGTCTGTAAACATTCCAAACAGTCCGTAGCGGCCGCCATCTTGTCTCTCGGTAGGATCGAACAGCTGAATGGATTTGCACGAAACTTGGCAAAATTGTAGGGACTGGTAGCCCGATGTGCCTTTGCTAGGTCTCAATATATGTGCTTCAGTGCATTTTGAGAAATTAACGTTCAAAAACAAGATATATATCTGTAACAGCGCTCCGCTTCGCGGAGATAAAATTATATGTGTATTACCTAGCTGTTGCTAACACCAGTTAGCGACGGCTAGTAGAAGATAGCGACCATCTTGGGCCCCACTTTGCATGTGAGTGATATTTATCACTAATGACATGCAAAGTGGGCATGCCAAGATGTTAGCGACTGGAAACAGTCGCTAACATCGCTATCTCCTATTATCAACTTTTGGAAATATTCGAGATAAGCGCGAATATCTCCAAAAGCTACCACCTGCCCTGAGCAGTTCTTAGCCATGTTATCCAATGGGAGGTGGATAACATGGCTAAGAGCATTAGCTCAGTAATGCATGAATATCGCTGAGTTTTCAGCGATATTAATGCATTGCGGTCGTTTTTTATCGTATTTCCGATAAACCTTGATAATAGCAAGGTTTATCTGCGATAATTTCTGACGGTAAAAAAATCGTTGCTAAGCATCGTTAGGGATAAATATCGCTTAACTTTGGTAATATGCCCCAACGTCTGTTAACGTTCGATTCGAAGGAAATCAGGAAGTGTTGAAAAACATTGTCTGCGCCATCTTGTCTTTTTTCAAATGCCACACTTTTGTCGTACACGGCAGCCATTTTAGATGCCTTGACCAGACCCACTCTGTGCACGCTGTCGATCCTTAGCATGGCTCCCCACCCTCGCAAGCATCTCCCCCAGGCAGTGGTCACCCCCGCTCTCTGTCTTATGCATGGGTAATAAACCTCCCCCCATCTGCGCTGCTCTTCCCTGAGAATCACACCCTGTGCCCGCCCGACACCTCCCTTTCGCCCTATTCACTACCGCACCCTCTGACACTCCTTTTCCTCTGTGTCCGATTGTCCAGGCTGGTCCTAGGGTATCAGCTAGCCCTGCAGATGTAGTTTATGGCCACAGCTGTAAAGAATCACCCCTCTTCAAAGGAGTTATAGTAGATCAAGGCCCACACTCGATGAGATCCGTCACAGCAGAAGCGTTGCTATTATCTGAAAACCATCCTGTATTGTGATTGGGGAGGGGACCGAGCCTGAAGCGGAAGATTCCAGGGATGACTCTTTGTACATCAAAGTTTTTACAATTATGTGTCACATTAAAAATATATAGCACTCCGACAAAGTAGTAAGATTATAAAACTTTAATAATTTATAAATATATACAAGAAAACAAAAATAGTAATAACATATAAACATTTTTAGGGAAAAACAACGAAGTAGCGGTCGGCTGTGCGAATAGTCCCAACGCAGCACAACGTCCAGATTTCCGGCGTGGGGCGTCGCGGGGGGTGGGTCATCAGTAGCAAACTGTTGTGCGAATAGTTCCAAGGCAGCAGAACGCGCCGAAATCTAGATGACACGAAAGTGATGTCTAGTAAGTTGCCACCCAGCAAATAACGGCATGGGGCGTCGCGGGGGGTGGGTCATCAGTAGCAAACTGTTGCGCGAATAGTTCCAAAGCAGCAGAACGATGGCACCAAGGTGATGTCCAGTAAGTTGCCGCACTGGTTTTGGTATCCTACAATGCTGCTCCGAATAACGGCGTGGGGCGCCCCGGGGGAGGCGGCGTGAACGGGCCTCTCCAGGTGGAGTGTCATCTGTTGTAGTGGGGCGCCCCTTTACCGTTTCAGTTGCCATTCCGTCCGTTTTTGGTCCACTGTGTCAAATGCCGCAATTCAGCTGAGTTGCGCCCACTCTTGCGGTGCAGCGATAGGCGGCTGTCACAGGAGTCTCAAAATGGCGGCAGGCTGTTTCCTTTTTGGGCCTGGTCCACTGAAATGGCCCTGGGACACCTTGGAAATCGGACGCTTGTCTGCTAGGTCTTGGACCCCATTCTCGAAAGCGTCCCCTCCGCCTTGAGAATTCATCAAAAGTTTTGGGGGCTCCGACTCCTGCAGGCTTCTGGTGGGGAGCGGCTGCCATGATTGCTCGCGGAATGACCACGACTGAGCTACGAGATGGTGGTGCTCTCATGCTGACGCCAGCTTCAGTCTGAAACATCCAGAAACAAGGTGCGGCTTTTTTCGTTTGGGAAAAAAAAAGTTTTCATCCAATGAAAAGTGTTGTTTTTAGGTCACATGATCAAGCCTTCCATCATTAGGAAACCAAAAGTAAAATGAACCAATGAAAAGTTTTATAAACAAGTCACATGACCTGTTATGCGGCATAGGGTGTAAAATGCGGAGAAAATACGTTGGCACGTGAGGCGGCGTCAGTAGCGGACCGATGTGCGAATAGGCCGAAGGCAATACAACGCGCCAAGATCCGGATGGCACCGAGGTGGTGTCCAGCAAGTTGCAGCACTGGTGTGGCCATCCTACAATGCTGAAAGTCGGCGTGGGGCGCCCCGTTGGCCTGTGAGTTTGCGTCAGTAGCGGACCGATGTGCGAATAGGCCGAAGGCAGCACAACGCGCCAAGATCCGGATGGCACCGAGGTGGTGTCTAGTAAGTTGCCGCACTGGTGTGGCCATCCAACAATGCTGAAAGTCGGCGTGGGGCGCCCCGTTGGCCTGTGAGTTTGCGTCAGTAGCGGACCGATGTGCGAATAGGCCGAAGGCAGCACAACGCGCCAAGATCCGGATGGCACCGAGGTGGTGTCTAGTAAGTTGCCGCACTGGTGTGGCCATCCTACAATGCTGAAAGTCGGCGTGGGGCGCCCCGTTGGCCTGTGAGATGGCGTCAGTAGCGGACCGATGTGTGAATGGGGCCGAAGGCAGCGCAACAATATTTTCGGAATAGAAGACACCACTAGGCGCTGAGATGCGAAGATCCGGATGGCACCGAGGTGGTGTGTAGCAAGTTGCCGCACTGGTGTGGCCATCCTACAATGCTGAAAGTCGGCGTGGGGCGCCCCGTTGGCCTGTGAGTTTGCGTCAGTAGCGGACCGATGTGCGAATAGGCCGAAGGCAGCACAACGCGCCAAGATCCGGATGGCACCGAGGTGGTGTCTAGTAAGTTGTCGCACTTCTGTGGCCATCCTACAATGTTGAAAGTCGGCGTGGGGTGCCCCGTTGGCCTGTGAGATGGCGTCAGTAGCGGACCGATGTGCGAATGGGGCCAAAGGCAGCGCAACAATATTTTCTGATTTGAAGACACCACAAGGCGCTGAGATGCCAAGATCCGGATGGCACCGAGGTGGTGTCTAGCAAGTTGTGGCACTGGTGTGGCCATCGTACAATGGTAAAAGTCGGCGTGGGGCGCCCTGTTGGCCTGTGAGATGGTGTCAGTAGCGGACTGATGTGTGAATGGGGCCAAAGGCAGCGCAACAATATTTTCTACAATATTTTCGGAGTAGAAGACACCACAAGGCGCTGAGATGCCAAGATCCGGATGGCACCGAGGTGATGTCTAAGTTGCGGACCGATGTGCGAATGGGGCCAAAGGTAGCGTAACAAGATTTTCTGTATGGAAGATACCACTAGGCGTTGAGATGCCAAGATTCGGATGGCACCGAGGTGATGTCTAGCAAGTTGTGCCACTGGTGTGGCCATCGTACAATGGTAAAAGTCGGCGTGGGGCGCCCTATTGGCCTGTGAGATGGTGTCAGTAGCGGACTGATGTGCGAATGGGGCCAAAGGCAGCGCAACAATATTTTCTGACTGACACCACAAGGCGCTGAGATGCCAAGATCCGGATGGCACCGAGGTGATGTCTAAGTTGCGGACTGATGTGCGAATGGGGCCAAAGGCAGCGTAACAATATTTTCTGTATGGAAGATACCACTAGGCGTTGAGATGCCAAGATTCGGATGGCACCGAGGTGATGTCTAGCAAGTTGGTGTGGTCATCCTACAATGCTGAAACTCGGCGTGGGTCACCCCATTAGCCTGTGAGATGGCGTCAGTAGCGGACCGATGTGCGAATAGGCCGAAGGCAGCACAACGCGCCAAGATCCGGATGTCACCGTGGTGGTTTCATAGTTGAGAGGCACTTCATCTGCAGTGGGGCGCCGAGATCCGGATGGCACCGAGGTGATGTCTAGCAAGTTGCTGTACTGCTGTGGTCATCCTACAATGCTGAAATGTAGTGGGGCGCCCATTTACCGTTTCAGTTGCCATTCAGCTGAGTTTCGGCTGCTCTTGATGCTACAGCGACAGGCGGCTGCAAGAGGACTCTCAAAATGGCGGCCTGTTCTTTGGATTTGGGCCTGGTCCACTAAAATGGCCCTGGGACACCTTAGAACTCGGACGCTCGATTTTTTTTTCCTTTCCTGTACATGCAAAAAAAGGTAAATGCCCGGTACGTTACACGCTTCATCTGCCACGATGAACTCTCCAGAGGAACCGAAAAAAAATATAGTTGTGGTAACTATACCATGCATCGTCATATGGAGAGGTGGCACCAATTAATTATAGTGCTGCATAAAAGAGAGATTTGGAGGAGAACCCCTGACCTGCTAGTACATTCATCAAAGAAGTGGCACTGAGAGCTTCAGAGGCAAGGGAAACGGTCCCAAATATTTAGAAGAACTTTGGAAAGATTAAAATGACATGTTTAGATTGTGGTAAATTAATTTCATGTGGACAGATGAGTGTTACTCTAATAAATACGGCATATGAACATCATCATAGTCGATGGTTGGTAGAGACATTTTGACTATATCCTGGACCTGCCCATCCTCGCCCAAAATGGCGCCGGAATAAATGGGACTCGTAACTCCTTGTTGTGTACTGGTTGCAGAACCTTGAAATCACGAGATACGTATGCAGTTTTGAAGCACATGGCGGGCGGGGACGAGAATTGATTGAATATTTCGACATCCCTATTGATATTAAGTTCTGATGTGTTATTGATTACTGTACTGTTGAAAATTCGAATTAACGTCACCCATGGTACTTGCCCGCAAATGTATATCTAGATAATTTTATTGTAACTGGCCCTGTCGTATTTTAATTATAAAATGTACGTCCACCGATTCCGTAACTGTTAGACACCTTAGTTCTTGCAACCTAATGGCCCGCCCGTTACGTTCCTCTACAGTGTAAATGTGTATTCATCATATACGATTACAGTTTGCTCCGTGGCAGGCCCACGTGGTTATAGGCTCGTATTTGTATAATGACATTTTCACAATAAAGGTTTTTAAAAGAAAACATGGTAGTAGTATATACATTGGTAAAGTTTTTAATAATAGTCACTGTTTTAGAATCATTAAAAGGCAAGTGAAATAAAGCAGACCAATTACATGAAGGGTAAAAGGTATAATCTGAAGGAACGCAGTAAAGATAAATGGTCAAGGGCTGTTGTGTTTTCTATTCCTGCAACATAAAGTGATCGATAAGAATCTCATATTCAGGCGTATCGGCGACTAAGACAGCAGGTCGACCCTCTTTTGCTCAACGGCTCCGTCATGGGACGAAGAAACGCTCTTTTTCTCGAAAAAAGAATATATTTTACTTGCAGGACAGTTGTAAAATTTCCGGGAAAGTACATTAGCCTGGAACATTATAACATATATTTAAGAAAAATAATGTTCGGAAGTAATTAAAAGCGTAATTTTTAGGTGATATGACCAAGGCTTTCATCATTAGAATAAGAAAAGTAAAATGAACCAATGAAAAGTTTTATTAACAAGTCACATGACTTGTTATGCTTACGTTACGCGCTGCGCGCCCCGGATGACTTCCGGATGCGCTAACGCGGCGCGTCATATGACGCATTACGCGACAACGCAGGTCCAGAATATAGTCAAAATGTCTCCACCAACCAGCGGTCGAAACACAACCCCTTTCAGCAGGCTAAATAGTTCTGTTAAATGACAACAGAAGGGACAGGCAACAAGAACCATCAGTCAAAGAGGGGAGGGCTAGTTCTTCTCTACCGGGTTACATTGGGGCGCTACCGGAACTGATCGAATTGGTAGTCTACAGTGTTTCTGGATGTTTCAGACTGAAGCTGGGGTTAGCATGAGAGCACCACCATTTCGTAGCTCCGTTGTGGCCATTCCGCAACCAATCATGGCAGCCGCTCTTTATCGTTATTTTGGGCGGGGTGGGTGGCGGAGCCGAGCTGTTTTGCAGCCATCATTGTGTGGAGTTCAGTTCATCTCACTAGTTTTGTATTTGTCATGAGGGGTTGTTCCTAATGTTTCTATTTTAGCGAGGTCAAAAAGAGATCCCATTAGTGGCCTACTGATTTTACTCGATTCCTTTTCTTTTTTTTTACACGATTTTTCGTTATCTGCAAAGACTAAACAGAGTATTGCGACTCTGTGTTTGTTTGTAAATAGAGAATGAACCAAAGAGAACTAATTCTAAAACAGTAAATACTTGGATAACAATCAATCAAATGGAGAGAGAAGCAGGCACGACGGATTACAACGGGGGCAAAGGCCTGCGTTAACTACCTTTCACTATCTGCAAAGAGAGAGTACTCCTAATAGAAATGAGGGGGGGGGCACCATTCAAAGCAGATCAGTGTGCATAAACACGAAAATGTTTTCACTTACCACGTACTTGACATTCGACAGCTTATGATATTTGCTATTAAAAAACCATTGAAATTCACTGAAAAAACCATAGGTTATAGACCATATATAGTTAGGAATTAGCATTTACAAAACCTTGAAAATTCACTGAAAAAACCATAGGTTATAGACCATATATAGTTAGGAATTAGCATTTAAAAAACCTTATTTTACTCACACAAAACCATTGAAATTCCATATATAGTTAGTTGCACTAACTATATATCGCGCACCCGCAATCCACTGCTGATGATGTCACATATTACATCATTCATGACATGGTCAGTGACATCACTGATGACATCACTGATGACATCTCAAATGACATCACTGATGACATCACTGATGACATCATCCAGTGACTGTGTGTTTCTGTAAAGTTTAAATATGTTTTACATATTGAAGAATGAGTAGATGTATAAGTGTCTGGACGAAGGATTTAGTAGGTGCATGACTGAATGTATGAGTGAGTGATTAAATGTGTCTCACTGGGTGCATGGGTTAGTGACTAAACTGTCTTAATTTGTGCATCATTATGTCTGTTGTTCTGTAAACTGCTGCATGTGTTGATCAGTAGCTATATGATTAACTATATGGGTTATTGATTGATTGTCCAAGTATTTGTATGGGAGACTGAGTGTGTGTGTGGCTGGCTGGGAGGTGTGTGACTCTGTGCAGATCAATGTGTACTTGTATTAATGATTGTATAAGAAAGTAAGTATGTGTTAGTATATGTTTGAAAATGTAAGGTGCTCTATGTTTAACTGTATAGACAAGAAAATGGAAGTGTGATTGATTCTTTACAGGACTGACTAGGTGTGTGAGTAACTCCATGGATGAGTGGCAGAGTGTGAGTGTCTGTATAGGTGTATGAGTGCATATGATAGTGTTGTAAAGATGAGTGATTGTATGTATGAATGATTGTATGGGTGAATGAGTGAATGTGTATGTAGACGTAGGAATCAGTGAGTGCGTATGTAGTAACTAGTATTGGTGTGTCAATGGTTTCAAAAATTATACTCTGTATTTAACACTGGGTGAAACAGAGGTTATATTAAAATGTGAGGAGATGCATTGTATTGTCACATGAATGATATCATCAGTGATGTGGTCATTGATGTCAAATGAGATGTCATCAGTGATGTCATTTGAGATGTCATCAGTGATGTCATCAGTGATGTCACTGACCATGTCATGAATGATGTAATATGTGACATCATCAGCAGTGGATTGCGGGTGCGCGATATATAGTTAGTGCAACTAACTATATATGGAATTTCAATGGTTTTGTGTGAGTAAAATAAGGTTTTTTAAATGCTAATTCCTAACTATATATGGTCTATAACCTATGGTTTTTTCAGTGAATTTTCAAGGTTTTGTAAATGCTAATTCCTAACTATATATGGTCTATAACCTATGGTTTTTTCAGTGATATATATATATATATATATATATATATATATATATATATATATATATATATATATATATTTTCACTGAAAAACGTTATAGTTAGGAATGTCATTTGAGATGTCATCAGTGATGTCATGAGTGATGTCACTGACCATGTCATGAGTGATGTTATATGTGACGTCATCAGCAGTGCATTGCAGGCGCGAGTTATAGTTAGCTGAGCTAACTATAACGGAGGAATTTCAAAGGTTTTGTATGAGAGAAATGTTCAGCTAACTATAACGTGTGAAAACTAGGGTTTTTTCAATGAATTTGCATGTTTTTTTAAATGCTAATTCCTAACTATATTGTGTGTTAAACATTTAGTTTTTTCAATGAATTTGCAAGTTTTTTTAAATTCTAATTCCTAACTATAACGTGTGTGAAACCTATGGTTTTTTCAGTGAATTTCAAAGGTTTTGTAAATGATAAGTTATAAATGTATTAATTATTATGTCTTTCTTTTTACACTAATTTCTTATATTTTTAGTATAAATATTTATATGTATTTAATTTTTTAGATTATATTTCATATTCTTATTATAAAATAATAACAAAACTAAATTGCAAAGTAATTTTTGGATTAATTATTGCTTGACTTCGGTTGCAAGTATAACACAACTCCAGCAATGCTCTGGGGTCCTATGCTCACAAAGCTGTATCAATCCTCACACCTGCTTCAAACATGTGCAAGGTTTTGACGCAGCATAAGCTCAAAAGTGACTGAATGAAATGTTATACATTTCACTCAGTCACTTTTTAGGAGGCTTTGCTGCACCCCCTTCTGCACAGGAAAGCCTCTGCTGGCGCAGGGCTTTACAATGTAATCCACCCTCCAAATGTGTCACATTGTTAATAGCACACGCCATGGCACATCTTTTGCACCACCGATGTGTCACAAAAATGAAGCAACGGCTGTGTAAAAGAGGCACAAGGGGATTGTAAATCTGCCCCTAACACATACAAATTCACCCAGGCAGTTTCACCAGCAGCGCAAATTGAAGCATAGACTTCTAACATATTTATGTACATATGTTACATTCAAGTTCTTTGCACATACTACAGTATACTATAGGTAAACACCTTATAGATTTATGCTGTAGCACTTCCTTATAGCTCTGCACTTTCACATTCTCCATACACTAGTAATATATTCATTCATTCATTTATGAACTACACATTCATTCTGACAAACTTTTACACACTAACATAGAAATATAGTTCTTTCTTTGACCAGTGAACGTAGTTCTAAAAAGAAGTGTTTTTTTGTTTTGTATTTTTTTTGTGTTTTATCAACAAATTCCAACCGGAACAAAAGAATGAAAAAAAGAACAACTAATGTTGAGGACAGCAATGATCCTGTATCCTGCGTTGTATCAGGTCGATAGACTGTTCCCCGTAACACAAAAGTTTATCGCAATAAATGCAAAGAAATTTAACTTTAGCAAAGTCAGAATCAATATGTGGTTGTGGACTGCTTGCTAAAAATACTGCCGCAGATGATGTGCTTGGTGTAGCAGCAGGTGGGTTCTCGTGCAACCTCTGTCTTTCAGCTCGAGCAAAGTTCTTGGGGTGCAAGTTCTTCACGTGTCGCACCATATTTGCTGTGCCAAAGGAATATTTTTTACATGGATCCCCCTTGAAAGAGTTGTTTGGCAAATTGTACAGGTTACTATGCAGCATTAACCTTTTTTTGACCTTCTGGAAAAGTGAAAAACGTCCAAATTAGAGCTTCTTTCCTCTTCTTTGGAGCTTCTTCAGGAATAAAATCTCCCTCTGAAGAACTGCTGGAAGATGACTCCATTGCTCTTACTATGGTGATCTTCCTTCTGTTTGAGAAGATTCTCACAACAAATGCTTCTTCTTAGAAAGTCAAAGTCGAAAAATTATAATGTGACGGAACTTTCAACACTCGCAATAGGAAAAGTTACGAACCAATCAAATCTTACTTTTAAAGTCACATGGCTTTGCGTACGCTTATGATGCACTTGCGCAGCTCTTTCAATATGAGTACGCATGATCTTCTACCGCGATTTGTGTAATTCTTTTTAAAAGTAATATAGGATTATTAAGTATTTAAAAAAAATCACAGTTATCCCAAATGTCTCCCCTTAGTATCTACATTAAATACATACATATTTTAAACCAAGGTGAAACATTGCCCACTTTTGCGTACAGAACGCCGTACATGACGTCACACCGAAGCTTTAATGCGACGCGTAAGGTCAAAGCATATTCGTACCGTATGCGCGGGTACACACTGAGTATGAAAAGCAGTACAAACTATGGTGCGATCACCCTCTCAGTGACAAATCAGAGCTCAGGGCACGCTAAGAAAAAGGATTAGAAGTGCTGACTCATTGCAGATCCGATCCTGGGCCTGCCTCTGCACACATGATAACACCGCCCCCATCTCTTTCTGTTGTTAATTGTTGGTGCACACATTCACACTTGCATATGCGCGGTGCACGCCTGCCCACACTACCCACATCCCACCACCAAGCATGCTTGCTATCATTTAGCCTGGAAACCAATACATTAGCCAATGTGATGTCCCCCAGGGCCATCATTCTTATAGACCGTGAAAACTCTACCAATGATGGCCCTGGGCTTGGTTTGGTCAGCTCCCGCGGTTCCCATATAATGCTGGCACTGACGTGAGCACGCTCTCTTTTGCCTGCCTCTGCTGCGATGACAGAAAGACTGTCGAAAACACCCCAAACTCAGCAAAACCGCAACCTTTCAAGACATGACAAAAGACGACAGAAACAAAGGTAAGAGAAGACCTCACAACATCAGCCTCCACTGTAAATTGTATATGCACAATACTATTTTTTTATCCTTCATATGGCTTTCCTACCCCTCAATAGTTTTAAATTGTACTTACATAATGGAAATATTTCTTTATAAGTCACGAGCTCCTATACACCTCTAATCCTAAAAATTGTGCGTGCATAAATTTCTGTGTCGTATTTCTGTACTACGCCACGTTCTTAGGCCTCTATTATTATTAATTGTGGGTCCATGATAATATTTTTTTTTCTGCGTCACGAGGCCGTCCCAGGCTTTTATTAGGTTATTAATCTTACTTTGTTTGCTGGAGCTGCAACAGTCTTAACTACGGTATATTAAGAACCCACATTAAAGGGGGAGGAGCTTCGGGCGCATCCAAGATGGCTGCGTGAGCAAGGGGCTCCTGAGACCCTCGTACCCTCCCGCATATATCCTGTCACTAATCCTGTTTGCTGTTGACATCTCCAAGTAGATGAACCACTGGAGCAGTGAAAGCTAAAAACCGCATCCCGATCGGACCGGGAGCCGGAGTTGTGGTCTGGAGAAGTCTGCGGCCCACGTCTCCTGGATGCCCGGCGCTTGAGTTGGCAGGGTGCCTGAGGTGTAATTGAACAACATCGGCACAGGTTCGCGGAGGTGGCCGTTCCAGTCTCACTTTCACTCTCGGTTTTGGCACTTGGACTGGTTTTTTAATCGGAACACGCCTCATTGTGGTGACGGTTCATACCCCTAGATGGTGCTGGAGCGTTTTGGACAAATATACGAAGTGTCGGACTCTTGCCTAGGGGGCACGCTGTCCCCTTTTTCGGGCTAATTCAAGTGCGTAGCCCGAGGGCCGTTTTGCACAGACAAGAGACACTGGGCGAACATCCTGGAAGATAGATTCTGTCTATTGCCTACTAGAACGGAGACTTGTTCCCCCTTCTCCCGACTTGGGATTGTACTGAAATGGCGAGCAAACCGGAGGGGGACAAGCAGAAGTTGAAAACCACCAGAAGACCACCAGCGGATATACCCAGTCCAATGTCATGGATCGATATGCCCAGGTTAAAGGGTCACCTAGTGAATCGGGTAGGTCGCAGGAGGAGGCGAAGGATTCCTCGGCTCCGGCAACCGAACAGACATTGCAGTACGTTATGGCAGCCATTGACGGTATCAGGTCGTTCCTCGGGAAGCAGATGGAGACCCTGGCACATAAGTTAGACACGGTGGCTATTGATGTGAATCTGATTCGCACGGACCTTACCAAGACAAATGAGAAGGTCAAGTCATTAGATATTAATGCATCGAGTCTAACGGATGACGTCGTCGAGTTGCAGACCGAGGTCCGAAATCTGAGGGCCTCGAATGACATTGTTGTCCGTCGCCTGGAGGACTTTGAAGGGAGGGCCCAAAGAAATAACGTCCGTATAATTGGAGTTCCGGAAAAGGCAGAGGATCAAGCGGCTGACCTTTTTGTTGAAGACCTTATCATCAACCAGCTAAAGCCCAAGGGACTGAGTAAGTTCTTTACCGTGGAGCAAGCCCATAGGGTCCCTTGTGGAAGACTGAAAGTGGGCGCCCCGCCGAGGCGTATTATAGCACGGATCTTTAACTTTCGAGACAGAGGCGCTATTCTTCAGGCCTCCCGAGTGGGTGGGCCCTTGCAGTTCGAGAACTCATCTATCAGCTTTTATCCGGACTTCACTCAAGCGGTTCAAAAACAAAGATTCCGTTTTTTGGGGATGAAGAGGCGTCTTCGTGACATGGGTCTCAATTATGCCATGCTTTTCCCGGCCAAGTTGAGGATCGAGTATGATGAACGGACCTATTTCTTTGACAAGCCAGAAGTGGTGGCCGATTGGTTGGACGCTTTGCCGGCCCAGCAAGATCTCAAGAGACAATCTGGTGGGGCTGAGAGTGGAAATATTGAACAGGAATAAGTATCAACTGTCTGGTTCCTCTGGTCGCCAGGGTATTTCCTATTGTGGTGGTTCTAATTTCTATGTGCAGTTTCACGCAGATGGAATGGGGGGTCACTGGGCTACCGGAGGTTGTCTCTCCTCCTCAGCTTAACTTTTTGTAGTTTAGTTTAGATGTGGGGGCGACAGGCACACTGCGAGTTGGGGTGGCTCTATAGTCAGAAGCAAGGGAGCAGAGTGGGGGGTATTGTAACGGGTTGTTTGGGAGAGGGTGGTGGGGAAGTGTTGGTTTTCAGTTTCTTTTTTCAGCAAGGCGCTATATCGCAAGACATTTTTATTGATGTGCTGGACTCGGAGGGGGTGTGAGTTTTCTTTCTGTTTCATGATGGGGGTAGGGGGTTGAGGTTGATAAGCTGGAATGTTAATGGGTTGGGGGACAAGATTAAACGCAGGGTGGTGTTGCAACTCCTGAAACGGCACTCTCCGGACGTGGTTTTACTACAAGAAACCCACTTGGTTGGTAATACATGTCACGCCATGAATAGAAAGGGATATCGTTTGGTCGCTCATGCTGGGGTTTCATCCGGATCCCGGGGGGTTGGAATCCTCCTTAGGAATTCTCTTCCGTTAGGGGTGGAGTCAACGATTCTCGATGAGAGAGAGCGCTATGTAGCTGTATCGGGACGGTGGGAGGGCAGCATACTTACCCTGGTGTCTATTTATGTTCCTCCTGGCCTGCAGTCTACTACCTTTGCCAACTTGGGACGGCTTCTACTTGATCTCCCTGGGGGGTTTCTGATTCTGGGTGGTGATTTTAATGCAGTGGTATCTGGTGTGTCGGATAGGCATCCACCTAGAGATCTCAGGAGGGCTCATGGCTGGCTACCTAACTTCATTGACACAATGGGCCTGGTGGACTGCTGGAGGTTGCTTCACACTATTCAACAGTTGTATACTTTTCATTCTGGAGCCTATGGTAGTCTTTCCAGGATAGATTATGTGTTAGTACCGGCTGCACAGGCATCCTATGTTGGGGAGGTCCCCGTTAGAGGGTCGTATTTTGGATGGCCATATGCCTGATAGTACCATTTCTCTGGTGTACAAGAAACTGATTAATCAAAGGGCGGACTTTTTATTGCAACTGCGGGATCAGTGGACCTCCTTTGGTAGAAACTCTGGCTTGGTCATTAATTGGGCGAAATCCTATCTGTACGTTCTCAGTGGCAAGGTACCTATCCTACCGCGTAACTGTCCTATCCAAATAGCACATGAGGGGTTCAAATATCTCGGGATTTATGTTTCAATGGACCCCGTTGTTCGTTACGAGAGGAACCGTCTCCCTCCTTTGACTTGGCTAAAGCGAGAGGTTGCGGGCTGGCGGAAACTCCCATTGTCATTGCTTGGGCGAGCGGCCCTTTTCAAAATGATGTCACTCCCTCGTTTTCTGTATGCCCTTCAAAACATGCTTGATGTCGTCCCAGCTAGTTACTTTCGTTTGGTGGAGGATCTACAGCGGAAGCTGTTGTGGGATGGAAGACCGCGTATTGCGCTGGCTAAATTAACTCTCCCTTGGTATGATGGGGGCATCGCTCTCCCTGTTATTAAGAGATATTATCGGGCGTCGCAGTTGGGAGCCATTAATCACGGTACGTACGGCCCTGAGTTAAACCCTGGTTTCGCCATGGAGAGGTGGTTACTTCCTGGTGGCAACTATTATAGAGCATTGTACTCTAAATCTGTGGTGAGGATCTTGACGGGGCCGACCATGATGGCTGTACAGATCTGGCGTGACGCTACCAGTTCGCTGGGGTGGAAGGGCCGTCTGACTTTGGCTACCCCACTTTTCAACTCTGACAAGTTTGGTAAACTGTGGAACACTAAAGGGTTCGACAAATGGGATCTCATTGGCATCTCCAAGGTGGGAGACCTATGGGTGAAGGGACAGGTGAAATCGTTCACGGCCTTGCAAACCAAGTTTGAATTGGGAGGGACTGAGTACTTCCTTTATGCTCAGGTTCGACATGCGCTAACGTCCGTTTTCCCGGAGGGGGAGGTGATACCTAAGTTGACCCCGTTAGAGGGTCGTATTTTGGATGGCCATATGCCTGATAGTACCATTTCTCTGGTGTACAAGAAACTGATTAATCAAAGGGCGGACTTTTTATTGCAACTGCGGGATCAGTGGACCCGTGACGGTCTTAAGCTTGACGATGAAGACTGGCAGTCCTCACCGAAGGAGGTCGCGATTCCAGCACGACTGAGATTAGTCCAGCTCAAAATATTACATAGGGTATATATCACGGGTCCCCGTTTGGTCTGGATGGGCTTTTCTGAGGAGGGTCTGTGTCAGCGGGGTTGCGGTCAGTTGGGGACGTTCCTCCATATCATCTGGGAATGTCAGGAAGTGTTTGACTATTGGAGTAGGGTCCATGAGGTGATGCAGGAGGTCACGGACGTGGCTCTCTTACCGGAGGCCAGACGTTGCTTGTTGAATGTTTGGGAGCCCACTGATCATAATGTGGCATAGACTCAGTGGGTGACTCTTGGGGCCATGATTGCTAAACGGAACATCGTACAGTTATGGGGGTCCCAGAGGCCTCCTACTCTTGATGTGTGGGTAGAAAACATGGATTGGTGCATGTTCCGGGAAAAATACGGTATACTTGGCTCGGGGTCGCCCCGGGAAATGGCATCAGGTTTGGGGCCCTTGGAACCGATATAGAGGGGACATATGCGTACCACCTGTGGCTGCGGTCCTTGACGTACCGCCTTCCCCCTGACCCCTTATTGTTATTGTTAACTTCGGAGGATTTCTGTGTTCTCTCCCCCCCCTCCACCTGTCAAAGTATTGTTTATTGTAATGTTTGATGATATGATGCTCGTCCCCCCGTAGAGTCATTGCATTCATATGTTTTCATACATGCCTTGCTTTGTTTTCAATAAAAAGAAATATAAAAAAAAAGAACCCACATTAAAATTCACTTTTGATAGTAGTTACGCAACTCAGTTTACGATGACTAATCAAAACGTCCTTATGTTTCCTTCAGCAAACATCCTTTAGAAGCAACCACGGGCTATCGAGCAACAGCAATGGAATTCTCTGCAACTTATTGAAAATACTTTGACGTATAGAAGCAGAGTTCAAGTCGAATGGTGAACTCCGGTGGCTGCACTCTTTATACAAGGTAAGCACAGCAGCCTATATATACAATGTCTTCATAGCAGTGCATTAGAAATAAGTCGCCATAACGGGCGTCAGTAACGCTGTAGGCACTTCCATATAGATACCTCTTGAACGCGGCACTATAACAAGTAAAATGTACCAGGTACACTGCACTCATAAAACTGTAGTGTAACTTTTATTTATGAAAGGAGAGAGCGCCATATTATATTCTCGATGAGAGAGAGCGCTATGTAGCTGTATCGGGACGGTGGGAGGGCAGCATACTTACCCTGGTGTCTATTTATGTTCCTCCTGGCCTGCAGTCTACTACCTTTGCCAACTTGGGACGGCTTCTACTTGATCTCCCTGGGGGGTTTCTGATTCTGGGTGGTGATTTTAATGCAGTGGTATCTGGTGTGTCGGATAGGCATCCACCTAGAGATCTCAGGAGGGCTCATGGCTGGCTACCTAACTTCATTGACACAATGGGCCTGGTGGACTGCTGGAGGTTGCTTCACACTATTCAACAGTTGTATACTTTTCATTCTGGAGCCTATGGTAGTCTTTCCAGGATAGATTATGTGTTAGTACCGGCTGCACAGGCATCCTATGTTGGGGAGGTCAGACATATGGCTCGGGGTATTTCTGATAACTCCCCGCTTTGGCTTCGGTTTGAACTATCTCCGGGCTCTGAGGGGAGGATAGCTCCTATTAACCCTTGGTATCTTCGTAATCCCAAGACTCGCAGTGCACTAGTTAAGGCATTGGAACATTAGTTCCGGGAGAATGAGGGTTCGGTTTCTTCCTCAATATCTCTGTGGGAGGCTTTCAAGACAGTAATTTGGGGTCAAGCTCTCTCTTTAATTGCTGGTGTTAAAAAACAGAAGGAAGAGGATGTGGTGAGGATAGAGACGGAAATAGCTGATTTGGAATTGGAATTGGAACAAGAGGTTACCCGCTCTAGACTGCATGTCCTGCAATTGAAGCAGCTGGATTATAAAACATTGGTAACGGATGGTGCGAAGGCCCTTAATCGGGAACAACAGGGGCGTCTATGACGTTGGGGACAAGGCTGGCAAATTAATTGCATGGTTGGACAGAAAAGACAGAGCTAGTCGTGTGGTACCAGAAATCGAGATAGAGGGTGGAGTTCTGGTCACCGACCCGCAGGAGATAGTGGCATGCTTCGCTGATCATTTTCGCTCTGTGTACTTTTCCGTGTCGGATAGACTGGAGGAGGACTCATGCTTGTTGTTGCGAGATATTGCTCTCTCGTGCCTGTCTGAGGCGGACCGGGACCTTATGGATGGTAAGATCACTGCAGATGAGGTAGCGTTAGCAATGCGCTCCCTAGAACTCTGGTAAGGCTATGGGTCCCAACGGCCTCCCGATTGAGCTTTACAAGCTTCGTCCGGATAGGATTGCTCCGTGTTTGAGAGACATGTTCCTGGAGTCACGGGATCGTGGTCTCCTCCCCCGTGATCAGAGATTGGCATCGATAGTAGTAATTCATAAGGAAGGAAAACCGAGGAATACGTGTACTTCGTTTCGACCGATTTCATTGTGGAATTCTGAACCTAAGATCTTGCTAAGTTGTTGGCTAATAGACTGAAAAAGGTTATTAGCGATCTGGTTCACCCGGATCAATCGATCTTTATCCCGCACAGGAATGCAGCGTTAAACCTTAGGCGCTTGCACGGGGCACTTGCTAGGGCCTCGACGCAGCGTGTCATTAGATGCCACAATGGTATTTGATACTGTTGAATGGCCCTATCTGTGGGCGGTGCTGGCTAAATTTGGGTTCGGTTCAGATTTTATTAGCTGGGTGCGTCTTCTTTATGCAGACCCTCTTGCCCAGATAGTGGTAATCGTCTCTGAACCATTTTGTCTCGGGAGGGGTACTCGGCAGGGTTGCCCGCTGTCTCCTCTTTTATTTGCGTTGGCCTTCGAGCCTCTCGCGGCTTGGATCCGCTGGGAGCCCTCGATGAGAGGTATTAATTGGTCTCTGCAGTTTGAAGATCGTATTTCATTATATGCAGACGACATTTTGCTGTATTTGACCTCCCCCAGGAAATCTTTATTAGTACTCTGTGATGTTCTGGCCTCCTTTGGTAGAAACTCTGGCTTGGTCATTAATTGGGCGAAATCCTATCTGTACGTTCTCAGTGGCAAGGTACCTATCCTACCGCGTAACTGTCCTATCCAAATAGCACATGAGGGGTTCAAATATCTCGGGATTTATGTTTCAATGGACCCCGTTGTTCGTTACGAGAGGAACCGTCTCCCTCCTTTGACTTGGCTAAAGCGAGAGGTTGCGGGCTGGCGGAAACTCCCATTGTCATTGCTTGGGCGAGCGGCCCTTTTCAAAATGATGTCACTCCCTCGTTTTCTGTATGCCCTTCAAAACATGCTTGATGTCGTCCCAGCTAGTTACTTTCGTTTGGTGGAGGATCTACAGCGGAAGCTGTTGTGGGATGGAAGACCGCGTATTGCGCTGGCTAAATTAACTCTCCCTTGGTATGATGGGGGCATCGCTCTCCCTGTTATTAAGAGATATTATCGGGCGTCGCAGTTGGGAGCCATTAATCACGGTACGTACGGCCCTGAGTTAAACCCTGGTTTCGCCATGGAGAGGTGGTTACTTCCTGGTGGCAACTATTATAGAGCATTGTACTCTAAATCTGTGGTGAGGATCTTGACGGGGCCGACCATGATGGCTGTACGGATCTGGCGTGACGCTACCAGTTCGCTGGGGTGGAAGGGCCGTCTGACTTTGGCTACCCCACTTTTCAACTCTGACAAGTTTGGTAAACTGTGGAACACTAAAGGGTTCGACAAATGGGATCTCATTGGCATCTCCAAGGTGGGAGACCTATGGGTGAAGGGACAGGTGAAATCGTTCACGGCCTTGCAAACCAAGTTTGAATTGGGAGGGACTGAGTACTTCCTTTATGCTCAGGTTCGACATGCGCTAACGTCCGTTTTCCCGGAGGGGGAGGTGATACCTAAGTTGACCCCGTTAGAGGGTCGTATTTTGGATGGCCATATGCCTGATAGTACCATTTCTCTGGTGTACAAGAAACTGATTAATCAAAGGGCGGACTTTTTATTGCAACTGCGGGATCAGTGGACCCGTGACGGTCTTAAGCTTGACGATGAAGACTGGCAGTCCTCACCGAAGGAGGTCGCGATTCCAGCACGACTGAGATTAGTCCAGCTCAAAATATTACATAGGGTATATATCACGGGTCCCCGTTTGGTCTGGATGGGCTTTTCTGAGGAGGGTCTGTGTCAGCGGGGTTGCGGTCAGTTGGGGACGTTCCTCCATATCATCTGGGAATGTCAGGAAGTGTTTGATTATTGGAGTAGGGTCCATGAGGTGATGCAGGAGGTCACGGACGTGGCTCTCTTACCAGAGGCCAGACGTTGCTTGTTGAATGTTTGGGAGCCCACGGATCATAATGTGGCATAGACTCAGTGGGTGACTCTTGGGGCCATGATTGCTAAACGGAACATCGTACAGTTGTGGGGGTCCCAGAGGCCTCCTACTCTTGATGTGTGGGTAGAAAACATGGATTGGTGCATGTTCCGGGAAAAATACGGTATACTTGGCTCGGGGTCGCCCCGGGAAATGGCATAAGGTTTGGGGCCCTTGGAACCGATATAGAGGGGACATATGCGTACCACCTGTGGCTGCGGTCCTTGACGTACCGCCTTCCCCCTGACCCCTTATTGTTATTGTTAACTTCGGAGGATTTCTGTGTTCTCTCCCCCCCCTCCACCTGTCAAAGTATTGTTTATTGTAATGTTTGATGATATGATGCTCGTCCCCCCGTAGAGTCATTGCATTCATATGTTTTCATACATGCCTTGCTTTGTTTTCAATAAAAAGAAATATAAAAAAAAAGAACCCACATTAAAATTCACTTTTGATAGTAGTTACGCAACTCAGTTTACGATGACTAATCAAAACGTCCTTATGTTTCCTTCAGCAAACATCCTTTAGAAGCAACCACGGGCTATCGAGCAACAGCAATGGAATTCTCTGCAACTTATTGAAAATACTTTGACGTATAGAAGCAGAGTTCAAGTCGAATGGTGAACTCCGGTGGCCGCACTCTTTATACAAGGTAAGCACAGCAGCCTATATATACAATGTCTTCATAGCAGTGCATTAGAAAGAAGTCGCCATAACGGGCGTCAGTAACGCTGTAGGCACTTCCATATAGATACCTCTTGAACGCGGCACTATAACAAGTAAAATGTACCAGGTACACTGCACTCATAAAACTGTAGTGTAACTTTTATTTATGAAAGGAGAGAGCGCCATATTATATTCTCGATGAGAGAGAGCGCTATGTAGCTGTATCGGGACGGTGGGAGGGCAGCATACTTACCCTGGTGTCTATTTATGTTCCTCCTGGCCTGCAGTCTACTACCTTTGCCAACTTGGGACGGCTTCTACTTGATCTCCCTGGGGGGTTTCTGATTCTGGGTGGTGATTTTAATGCAGTGGTATCTGGTGTGTCAGATAGGCATCCACCTAGAGATCTCAGGAGGGCTCATGGCTGGCTACCTAACTTCATTGACACAATGGGCCTGGTGGACTGCTGGAGGTTGCTTCACACTATTCAACAGTTGTATACTTTTCATTCTGGAGCCTATGGTAGTCTTTCCAGGATAGATTATGTGTTAGTACCGGCTGCACAGGCATCCTATGTTGGGGAGGTCAGACATATGGCTCGGGGTATTTCTGATAACTCCCCGCTTTGGCTTCGGTTTGAACTATCTCCGGGCTCTGAGGGGAGGATAGCTCCTATTAACCCTTGGTATCTTCGTAATCCCAAGACTCGCAGTGCACTAGTTAAGGCATTGGAACATTAGTTCCGGGAGAATGAGGGTTCGGTTTCTTCCTCAATATCTCTGTGGGAGGCTTTCAAGACAGTAATTTGGGGTCAAGCTCTCTCTTTAATTGCTGGTGTTAAAAAACAGAAGGAAGAGGATGTGGTGAGGATAGAGACGGAAATAGCTGATTTGGAATTGGAATTGGAACAAGAGGTTACCCGCTCTAGACTGCATGTCCTGCAATTGAAGCAGCTGGATTATAAAACGTTGGTAACGGATGGTGCGAAGGCCCTTAATCGGGAACAACAGGGGCGTCTATGACGTTGGGGACAAGGCTGGCAAATTAATTGCATGGTTGGACTGAAAAGACAGAGCTAGTCGTGTTGTACCAGAAATCGAGATAGAGGGTGGAGTTCTGGTCACCGACCCGCAGGAGATAGTGGCATGCTTCGCTGATCATTTTCGCTCTGTGTACTTTTCCGTGTCGGATAGACTGGAGGAGGACTCATGCTTGTTGTTGCGAGATATTGCTCTCTCGTGCCTGTCTGAGGCGGACCGGGACCTTATGGATGGTAAGATCACTGCAGATGAGGTAGCGTTAGCAATGCGCTCCCTAGAACTCTGGTAAGGCTATGGGTCCCAACGGCCTCCCGATTGAGCTTTACAAGCTTCGTCCGGATAGGATTGCTCCGTGTTTGAGAGACATGTTCCTGGAGTCACGGGATCGTGGTCTCCTCCCCCGTGATCAGAGATTGGCATCGATAGTAGTAATTCATAAGGAAGGAAAACCGAGGAATACGTGTACTTCGTTTTGACCGATTTCATTGTGGAATTCTGAACCTAAGATCTTGCTAAGTTGTTGGCTAATAGACTGAAAAAGGTTATTAGCGATCTAGTTCACCCGGATCAATCGATCTTTATCCCGCACAGGAATGCAGCGTTAAACCTTAGGCGCTTGCACGGGGCACTTGCTAGGGCCTCGACGCAGCGTGTCATTAGATGCCACAATGGTATTTGATACTGTTGAATGGCCCTATCTGTGGGCGGTGCTGGCTAAATTTGGGTTCGGTTCAGATTTTATTAGCTGGGTGCGTCTTCTTTATGCAGACCCTCTTGCCCAGATAGTGGTAATCGTCTCGGAACCATTTTGTCTCGGGAGGGGTACTCGGCAGGGTTGCCCGCTGTCTCCTCTTTTATTTGCGTTGGCCTTCGAGCCTCTCGCGGCTTGGATCCGCTGGGAGCCCTCGATGAGAGGTATTAATTGGTCTCTGCAGTTTGAAGATCGTATTTCATTATATGCAGACGACATTTTGCTGTATTTGACCTCCCCCAGGAAATCTTTATTAGTACTCTGTGATGTTCTGGCCTCCTTTGGTAGAAACTCTGGCTTGGTCATTAATTGGGCGAAATCCTATCTGTACGTTCTCAGTGGCAAGGTACCTATCCTACCGCGTAACTGTCCTATCCAAATAGCACATGAGGGGTTCAAATATCTCGGGATTTATGTTTTAATGGACCCCGTTGTTCGTTACGAGAGGAACCGTCTCCCTCCTTTGACTTGGCTAAAGCAAGAGGTTGCGGGCTGGCGGAAACTCCCATTGTCATTGCTTGGGCGAGCGGCCCTTTTCAAAATGATGTCACTCCCTCGTTTTCTGTATGCCCTTCAAAACATGCTTGATGTCGTCCCAGCTAGTTACTTTCGTTTGGTGGAGGATCTACAGCGGAAGCTGTTGTGGGATGGAAGACCGCGTATTGCGCTGGCTAAATTAACTCTCCCTTGGTATGATGGGGGCATCGCTCTCCCTGTTATTAAGAGATATTATTGGGCGTCGCAGTTGGGAGCCATTAATCACGGTACGTACGGCCCTGAGTTAAACCCTGGTTTCGCCATGGATAGGTGGTTACTTCCTGGTGGCAACTATTATAGAGCATTGTACTCTAAATCTGTGGTGAGGATCTTGACGGGGCCGACCATGATGGCTGTACGGATCTGGCGTGACGCTACCAGTTCGCTGGGGTGGAAGGGCCGTCTGACTTTGGCTACCCCACTTTTCAACTCTGACAAGTTTGGTAAACTGTGGAACACTAAAGGGTTCGACAAATGGGATCTCATTGGCATCTCCAAGGTAGGAGACCTATGGGTGAAGGGACAGGTGAAATCGTTCACGGCCTTGCAAACCAAGTTTGAATTGGGAGGGACTGAGTACTTCCTTTATGCTCAGGTTCGACATGCGCTAACGTCCGTTTTCCCGGAGGGGGAGGTGATACCTGAGTTGACCACGTTAGAGGGTCGTATTTTGGATGGCCATATGCCTGATAGTACCATTTCTCTGGTGTACAAGAAACTGATTAATCAAAGGGCGGACTTTTTATTGCAACTGCGGGATCAGTGGACCCGTGACGGTCTTAAGCTTGACGATGAAGACTGGCAGTCCTCACCGAAGGAGGTCGCGATTCCAGCACGACTGAGATTAGTCCAGCTCAAAATATTACATAGGGTATATATCACGGGTCCCCGTTTGGTCTGGATGGGCTTTTCTGAGGAGGGTCTGTGTCAGCGGGGTTGCGGTCAGTTGGGGACGTTCCTCCATATCATCTGGGAATGTCAGGAAGTGTTTGACTATTGGAGTAGGGTCCATGAGGTGATGCAGGAGGTCACGGACGTGGCTCTCTTACCGGAGGCCAGACGTTGCTTGTTGAATGTTTGGGAGCCCACTGATCATAATGTGGCATAGACTCAGTGGGTGACTCTTGGGGCCATGATTGCTAAACGGAACATCGTACAGTTGTGGGGGTCCCAGAGGCCTCCTACTCTTGATGTGTGGGTAGAAAACATGGATTGGTGCATGTTCCGGGAAAAATACGGTATACTTGGCTCGGGGTCGCCCCGGGAAATGGCATAAGGTTTGGGGCCCTTGGAACCGATATAGAGGGGACATATGCGTACCACCTGTGGCTGCGGTCCTTGACGTACCGCCTTCCCCCTGACCCCTTATTGTTATTGTTAACTTCGGAGGATTTCTGTGTTCTCTCCCCCCCCTCCACCTGTCAAAGTATTGTTTATTGTAATGTTTGATGATATGATGCTCGTCCCCCCGTAGAGTCAATGCATTCATATGTTTTCATACATGCCTTGCTTTGTTTTCAATAAAAAGAAATATAAAAAAAAAGAACCCACATTAAAATTCACTTTTGATAGTAGTTACGCAACTCAGTTTACGATGACTAATCAAAACGTCCTTATGTTTCCTTCAGCAAACATCCTTTAGAAGCAACCACGGGCTATCGAGCAACAGCAATGGAATTCTCTGCAACTTATTGAAAATACTTTGACGTATAGAAGCAGAGTTCAAGTCGAATGGTGAACTCCGGTGGCCGCACTCTTTATACAAGGTA
Source organism: Lissotriton helveticus (assembly GCF_964261635.1). Classification (NCBI taxonomy): domain Eukaryota; kingdom Metazoa; phylum Chordata; class Amphibia; order Caudata; family Salamandridae; genus Lissotriton; species Lissotriton helveticus. The sequence goes on from NC_136063.1 coordinate 666,218,646, forward strand.
AGCACAGCAGCCTATATATACAATGTCTTCATAGCAGTGCATTAGAAATAAGTCGCCATAACGGGCGTCAGTAACGCTGTAGGCACTTCCATATAGATACCTCTTGAACGCGGCACTATAACAAGTAAAATGTACCAGGTACACTGCACTCATAAAACTGTAGTGTAACTTTTATTTATGAAAGGAGAGAGCGCCATATTATCAAACCTTGGCCACAGAATTATCGCCACTTTATCAGCAGGAAAGTGGTGATAATGGGTTTAATAATATACTCTGTAGAATTCCAATCGAAGCTCATGTTAGATGTGAAGGACATCTGACATAAGCTTCAATTGGAATTCCATAGAGCATATTATCAAACCCATTATCGCCACTTTAGCGACACTTTCCTGCTGATAAAGTGGCAATAATTTTTTGTCGCCAAAGGCTTGATATTATGGCCCAGAGTGCGTAGTGTACAGCAGCTTCTCTGTAAAATATATAATTACCTCCGAGCAGTGACAACAGATAGGTTACAACAGACTGACAAACAGATCACCAACCTTATTACGCCACTTTTGAGTCACTTTAAACATGGGTAAAGTGATGCAAGGAGCTAGTAAATCTACTTCTGGTTCAACAAAAAATCTCAACTCCAAACTCTGCGACACAGTTTTAATGTTGTTTTCTCTCTCTCACACTTTCTGTGACATCATTTCTCTTTCTCTCTTAAAGTTAGACACTGCTGTCTGCTTGGACGTATAGAAGATCAGCCCACCAGAAGTTGTCAACTCCACTCCTTATGTGTTTGACGCAAAGTTTACACAATGGTAAGCACAGAGGCCTAGATGTACAAATCCTTCATAGTAATGCATTAGAAATAATTCGGCATAACGGGCGTCAGTAACGCAGTAGGCACTTCCATATAGACACCATTTGAAAGCGGCATTATAACAGAACAGGAATATACGAGGCACACTTCACACGTAAAACTGTAGAGTTACCACAACTTGTAATGCTTCAGCTCATTTACTCACATCTACATAATTCTATACTCTAATTTCCTTTTTTCTTTTGCAGATTACCAATCGGACACCTTTTGGAATCCATTTCACAATTTCTTTATAACATTGTTTAACTTATTTTCCCAGTTCTAATATAGTTATAATTGAGTTTCGTTTATATTTATTGTTTAATAAAAGTTAATTGAGTTTCATTTATATGTATTGTTTAATAAAAGTTAATTAAAAAAACGACATACTTCTTTTATTTTGTGGGGGAGGGGTATGACGGTCCACAATAAAAATAATGTTGGAGTACTATAGTAAGATATTCAAGACTAGGATTGAAAACTACTCAGTTCTAACTAACTGATAAACTGATATAATAAATACAACGGTGAGAAACTACTAAAATGGTGGTGGACGGAGTACGTAATCAACGTTTGACGCCACGGCACTACCTTTCAAATAAATATATAAAAAATATGACTATTAATACTGGACAAAAGTACAGCACCGGATGAATCACACGAACCGGGACAGATTTACTAAGCGTCAGATTTACTAAGTGATATAAACTTGAAGAAAAAAAACGTGAACTTCGAAACAACGCTGACCATGCGAAGAGAATACAACTGCTACACCAAAAAAAAGGAAAGCTTTACATACAAAAGGCAATACATTATCACCGCTTTTATCGACAGGAAACTACCGATAAAGTGGTGATAATGTGCTTGATAATAGGCCCTTGTAACTTCCCATAGCAGCCCAAGTTCTGATCCTAACCTAGGCTGCTATGGTTATTCACAAGTACATATTATCATGCCCATTATCTCCGCTTTATCGGCAGTTTCCTACTAATAAATGCGACGATATTGTATCGCCTTTTGTTGACAATATGGACCATTGCTCTTTTTTTTCAACAGTAAACTTAGATGCATATTATCAAGGACCGGTGTTAAAATTATCGCAGTTTTATTGGCAAGAAACTGCTGATAAAACAGCGATAATGATCTTCATAATATGGCCTTGTTATTTCCCCTAGAACCCCATGTTAGCACCAGAACATAGGCTTCTATGGGAATTTACAAGGACGTATTATCAAGCCCACCCTCCCATTATTAATAAAAAACTTTACACAATGCTCGTATCCGGAGCTGGAAGGTCATTTTACATATCACTGCCACAAAAAGGCGGCGTTCCCCACGACGTGTACAGGGACAGAGAGAGATAGCTCAAAACATATATATTTTTTTGAAACACACGAGGGGTGCCGCTCCCCGAGACTGCGGAGAGTAGGACCGTAACCCCCTCCGCATACTTCAAAATAAAACCAGAGGAGTGCCATTCCCCAGTGGTCGGGGCACCTTACAAGCCTCCATTATGCAGAAAAATTGCCCCCGTAATTTACCCCCCGGGACATAATGAATAAAACGGACTTCTACTTTTTTTCACCTTTTCCACCACGTACAAGTACTGCATAAGTACCCCGCCAAAATTGAGCCTAAAGATCCATATACCACCCCCTGACCAAAACTATAGGCTCAGAATGTTTCTACCCTGCCCCCTTTCCTTATTTCTCAACTTAGTTTTACTGTTTTCTTGTGACTCTGCTCTTCCAACAAACAACATGGCTGCAAATACTTCCTGGTTTGGAGTATTGACAGCCAATCAGCATGCAGCTCCTGCTCGTAATTGTAGGTATTTACATACGCTTACGCTGCGATTTTACTTTAAAAAAAATAAAATAAAAAATAGAGCCTAAACATCCATGTACGACCCCCTGAGCAAGCCTAGACCCTACCCCATTCCCTTATTTCTCAACTTTGTTTTACTGTTTTCTTGTGACTCGGTTCTAGCGAGGCACAAGATGGCCACCAACACTTCCTGGTTTCGAGTGTTGACAGACAGTTCACAGCCAGCCAATCAGCATGCAGCTCGTGCTCGTAATTGAACATATTTAAGTACGCGTACTGAACTACGACTCTAGATATCGCTATGATTTTACTTGTAATTATCTCAGAAAATAATGAACAGATTTACACCATTTAACAAAAAGCCCAATCTGTGAATAGAACTCTACCTCTCTGCCAAATTTCGTATAATTCCGTTCAGCCGTTCGGGCTGTAGCCCTGGCTAAAGGTCCCTATGGAAAATTGCATGGAAAAACATGTTTTGGGACCCCCCTTTTTTCTCAGCCCCCACTTGACGAATCACCCCCAAACTTTCAGGGTAGGATCGGAACTCAGCAGGCCATTTTCTTGGAGAAATTCAGGAAGATTCGTTCACCTGCGCCAAAGTTATTCCAAATAGAATGTGGTGGATTTTCTATGGAAACTAGGTCCTATCTATACATACATACTGGTGACTGTATATATATATATATAATTACTTTAAAATACCCCTAAAACCCACACATGTCCATTTGTATCCCAATGACTAAACTCCCCCAAAATTGTTAAATTACCCATACAACCCCAATACCCATACCCACTAAAGTCTTTAAATTACCCTTGGAACCCCAAAACCACCCTGTACCCTAAAATGACCCTGTGTACTGTGGTAAATAAATAATTAATTACCTGATCTATTTTTTACTATAATCAATAAACGGTTAGCTCAATAAATAAGAGTCAAGATACGAGGTAGCTAGAGTTGACAGGCTTTAATAAGCATAAAGGACAGGAACAGGACAGCCTGTATGGGAATAGGATGGCAGGGCCCGGCAGCTGCCGGGGGCAGGATCTGGGAATGACTAGCAAACTTTAATGACAGTGCACGATATATATAGTTAAACAAATACATTGCATTCAATACAGTAGGCGTAGCAGTAGGCGGAGTTTGTAGCAGTCGCGAAAGATAAGGCATAAAGTGGGTGTAACAAGAGGTGTGTACAGGGCGTATACATAGACATGTGATGTAAACGTAACAGAATATGTCATAAACGGGGCGGAAACATGGAGGGGGCTACCTGAGCAGCTGGGACCTCTAACCTAGTGGTGCGCGCAAACTGACAATGACGTGTTACTAGGGAGAACTGGGGGCTATGACTTCTGCGCTAGAAGAGGAGACTAAAGTCTGGAGTGTCAGAGCGACATGTACCTATAGCCTATCTAGTATCTGGTGTTTAGAGAACATGTTGATAGAATCCAAAAGTTATCAGGGTAAAGGCTAACAGACATTAAGACTGGTGCATGCATTATTCTATATGTAGTGTGTGTGTGAGGAATATTCTATGAATATTAATACAGTATTTCTCTTACATGGAGACATAAAGGCTAGACCATGACGGAAACTATTGATGCGATTCAGTAGCTTAGGAATGCAGAGAAGGAGGGCTGGACTGATAACTAGAATCATAACATACTCTTGGCAGACTGGGAGGCAGAGCCAGGCCGAGCCGGGCACTGCGAGGCATGAAAGTAAGCTAAGGGTCAGGGATACAGGTGGGGGCTGTATCGCTCCTCGGAGAGGGTTCAGGAAACAGGAGCTGAATCTGAGTCCGGGCCCTTTTGAGGCCTAGAAACGGGGACAATTCAATGAATTAACGTGCACACTGTAAAACGTGGCAACGTAGGTTTACATAGGCCTAATATTCGTTGTATTCACGAAGGACTGGAAACTGGCATACTAGAGATGGACACAACTGTAATTGCGTCTTTAATTGATCAGAAGGGGAATACATGCATATCGATCATGCACAGATGACATAACATGGGGAACACGTAGGCACATATAACATGGCAAAATTTACTTTTCCACATTCCCTCCTTGTGCCCTACGTTTCCATCAGGAAACATCTATATTCATGATACCATCTATCATTTCATACAGCATCATTTGCTCGTCTCGAATTGTCTTGGAACGGGACTTAGGACTAGGAATACAAGAGGTAGCACAAATGCCGCAAATCGCAGGGCCTTTGTATACAGAGGCAGCAACTGAATGTGATCATTACTGCAATACCTAGGAATGACAATACTTTCCATCCCCAGGTAGATATGATATTCCAGAGCCAACCGGACCATGTCCAGGTGCCTGGATTCTGGTGTAACTGATGGGCAATTTTATGAAGTCTGGTTATAGCTGAATAAACAGACGGCGCGTTATTAGGAATGAAAATGCAGCAACTAGATCCGATGACTCTACATGCTCCTCCTCTATCGGCCAGTATGACGTCAAGAATGAGACGATTTTGGAGCACGACAAATCTCATAGCAGATTGCTCTTCAGTTAAGTTACCTAGAGCAGAAGTAGTCTCATTCACTACTGCTTCAAGGGTTCTGGTTAGTCTACGTATTAACTTACTATTCTGGATAGGTCCTATAAAGAAGAAGAAACCTTTATTGAAATCTGTATACTGTTCTAGAGCAGTTTCAGTTTGATCGACAATTGGGGACTCGATCTCCCTTCTATGTCTGACGTGTACTAGATGTGTGTTTCTATGATAATCAGATGGGGCTAGAAAAACTGGTGGCAGTAGGAAGGCAATGTAACATGTTCCATCCCAATCGAGGGGCAGACGAACATATGCGGTCTGACCACAAACAAAATAAGAATGACGTGAAGCTTTGAAAATAGATTTCCCACTGTCACTATACTCGACAGTAGTAATACAATCACTATGTCCTACATGTGCGGAACCATTCTTTCTGACACATAATTCGCCTTTGACTGGTAGTACTGAAATAGCAGGTAAGTCTGGAGTAAGATCAGACTGAACATTCAGGACCATAAAATTCGAAGAATAATTACCTAAATTATATACTTCATTTTCTAGATCTAACCCTGTTCTATGGGAGAGACCTTGCTTGTCTGGAAAGCATGTTCTATTCAGAAGGGACATATCATTGGAAGATGACGTTAACGTGGACCATGCTCCACACGAACCATTATGTGAAAACGGATAAGGAAAGAGTGGCAGAACTCCCTTCGGTGTCTGGAAAGGGGGGAGTCGACCACACACCCAACAATTAGTAGCATTGCTGGTCTGGTGCGAATAGTGTAACATTCTGATAAATGTGTTATTTCTCATAGCAAGACGATAGGATAGCTCGTGAGGAGGCAGATCACTAAATGTGTGCTCTACTGTAGCATTAGAAAACATATTTACATGTGAACGTGGAAAACATAAATGCAATGCATAACTTGTGCAGGTAACCATAAGACTTAGAAACAATATAAAACTTAGAAAAACGATACATCTGATAGAGTTTTGACTAACTCTCTCACTATGGGGGTCTATCTCATACATGTCAGATACCTGTCTAACCGTTTCACCCGAGGGGGACTTAGACAATTAAACTGGCTGACTTATTTTACTAGACCGGAGCTTTAACTTATACTCCTGCTGCGGAGTTGCCTCTAACAGGGGAGGCTTGAATTCAGAGTCAATTTTTAGGCAGTCCTTAGAAATGGAACAGTCTTTAGAAATGTCCTTTAAAAATGTCTTTTTCCGGACTCCAGGGAATTTCTTGATATGCGACAGATGGACCCATCCCTTGCGGCCTTCCAACTTCACGGCCGTACGGGTGGTCAGAAGGACTAGTCTTGGCTCCTTCCAGCGAGGCTCCAGCGGACTTGAGCGATCAAAGTTCCTTACGAGAACAAGGTCCCCTGGAAGGACCTCGTGCGGTTTCACTTCAGTATTGTCTGGAAATGCAGCGGCAACCTGCGAACGACAAGAGTGTAGGGCAGACATCAAGGAAGCTAGGTAATCTGTCAACATATTACTGGAAACATCTGTAATACTGCGGGGTCTAGGTGTACCCCACATGTTTGGGGGGCGGCCGAATACGACCTCATAAGGGGACAGACCTGATCTAGAGTGTGCAACCATCCGCATGAAGAATAAAGCAACTGGCAGGGCTACTAGCCAGTCTACACCTTTCTCTTTCATGTCTTAGCAATACGGATTTTCAGAGTTTGATTATGTCTCTCTACAAGACCGGCTGCTTCAGGATGGCGCACACAATGGAACTTCCACTGGTACCCTAACAAGAGGGAAACATGCTTCATTAACTCAGATGAGAATGGCTGGCCGTTATCAGAATACACGACCCTAGGGAGTCCATAACGGGGGAAGAATTCACGAACCAACTGCTTGGCAGTGGTCGCTGCTGTGTAATCTGGAACTGGATATGCTTCTGTCCACCTGGACAAAGCGCGTACAACTACAAGGACATATTTGAAACCTCGACATCGCTCCATCTGAATATAATCCATCTGGAGGACTTCAAAAGGGTGGTCAGGAGGTTGGAATCCACCTTGTTCCACCGGGACACTTTTACCTGGATTGAACTGGCAACATATCATACAAGTACGGACTTTCTGCTTGGCTGCAGCTCGTAAGTGCTTGTTAAACCAAAGGTTCTGAATACTGTCTAACATAGCTTTTTCTCCTAGATGTGCTGGACTATGTGCGGTATTGATAATGACTTGAACCATAGAGTCGGGGAGAAACCATGTGGCTTTTCCCTTCGTCACCCATCCCTGATCTGTCTGGACCCCTCCTTGTTCGGACCATTTCTTGATTTCTTCGGGAGTAGCATGTAACTGTATGTCTATGACATCTTGTGTAGGGTCCTTAACTGTCATACAAGTAGTCGGATCTAGAGTGAGTGTCTGTGTCGTGTTAACTGGAATGTCTGGGGTCTGAGCTGTAAGCTTGGCTGTTCGATCTGCTAGATCATTACCTTGGGAAATGATGTCAGTAACTTTCGTATGTGCCTTGCACTTCATGATAGCGATAGCTGTCGGTAAATGTATTGCATCTAACAGAGCTTGAATGAGGAGACCATGCTGAATCTTGGTTCCATGAGAAGTCATGAAACCTCTCTCCTGCCAGAGCACTCCGAAGTCGTGTACAACTCCGAATGCGTAACGTGAATCTGTATATATGTTTACTTTCAGGTTCTTGGCACGTATGCAGGCTTGGGTCAGAGCAACTAGCTCTGCTGCTTGAGCAGACAGGGTGTCAATACGGTGAGTTTCTATAACTTCGGTTTCAGTAGTCACTGCATACGCGGCTACTAGTTCTCCTGTACTAGTTCTCATACATGAACCATCCACATAAAGTGTCAGGTCGGGATTAGGTAATGGAATGTCTGTCAGATCTTGTCTTGGCTTTGTCATAGTGTTAATAACTTCCACACAGTCATGTGTGGCCGGATTTGAAGTAACTGACGGTAACAGTGTAGCAGGATTTAGAACGTTGCAGCGTCTGATTTCTATGTGTGGCTGGAACAATGTCAGTTCATAACCTGTTAAACGTGCAATTGTCAAGTGCTGAGTCTGTGTTCGGTTTAAAAGAACTTCCACGGAGTGTGGAACTTGTACTGTCAGGGAGTGTCCTAATACTATGGAATCACTTTGTCTAATTGCTAGAGCTGTAGCTGCAACTGACTTGAAGCACGCAGGCAAAACCTGGGCTACTGGATCTAAGGTGCTCGAAAAATAAGCACACGGCTTGTACTGTCCGGCTTGATCTTGTGTGAGGACAGATAATGCAGTACCATCACGTTCTGTGACAAAAAGTGTAAAAGACTTACTGTAGTTTGGTGTAGCTAGAACAGGTGCTTGGCATAAAGCTTTCTTTAACTCATTAAAAACAAGTGTATATTCAGATGTCCAAGGGAGAACAGTCGATACGGCTGCCTCCTGTGTCGTTAACTGTATCAGTGGCTTGGCTAGAAATGCATACTGAGGAATCCATTGTCTGCAGTAGGAAGTGAGGCCAATAAAAGCACGTACCTCCTTCTGTGTCTTGGGCTGTGGAAGACTCGCTATTAACTGGATACGATCTGGTGTCAACTGCCTACCCCACTTGGACAGTAAGTGGCCTAAGTAGATCACTTGCTGGACACAGAATTGAAGCTTCGAAGGGGACACCTTGTGCCCCTGCTCGGCCAGAAAATACAGAACTGTAAGTGACGCTCGTTCGCAGTCACGTTCAGAACGGGCTGTGATCAGTAGATCATCGACATACTGGAGCAGGGCAGTGTCAGTTGGCATGTGAATATTGTCTAGTTGTCTTTTAAGTGCTTGACTATAAATACTAGGACTTTCTGTGAAACCTTGAGGAGCTCGTGTGAATTTATAGCTCCTTCCATTTAAACAAAAACCGAAAAGGAACTGGCTGTCTGGATGAATGGGGACACTGAAAAATGCATTCTTGAGGTCTATTACAGTGAAAAATGTAGCTTCAGAATCAATAGCTGTCAATAGGGATGAAATATCTGGGACTACTGGATACTGGGGTATGATACATTTATTAAGTTCTCGAAGGTCAATCACTAATCGATATACTGGAGGTGCATTTGGATCAGTACGTTTCATGACTGGAATGATAGGAGAATTACATATATTGGAGTCAGTTTCTACAACCACTCCTTGAGCAATGAGCTCGTCAATAATTTTGGATAAGGCTGCTACAGCCTCAGGTAGCAATCTGTACTGTCTGATTCGTGGTAAAACTATACCTTGCTTGAGAGTCACACGATGGGGTGTGATTTGCATAAAACCTACATCAGTTGGACCTTGCGCCCATAAATGCTGCGGTACATTTGACAATCTTGGATCAAAATCACGTAATACATAGTGACCTTTAAAGTCTCTTAAAAACAAACGGATTCCTTCTGGGGAACAGCAAATAACTGCACCTAATTCTTTCAATGTTTTAATACCTAACAAATTTTCTGGACACGATTTCGTAAGTAACAAATCAGTAGTTCGGGACAATGGACCAACTTCTAGAGTAACTGGCTTTGATATCTCGTTAACAATAGGCTTTCCTGAAAATCCAAGGGAAACATTTCTAGAGCCTGAGAGCGGAGCCCCTGGAACCTCGTCATGACTGATAGTAGTCCTACTTGCCCCTGTATCAATCAAAAACTTTCTGTCTTTCCCTAATACTTGACTATGTACATAGGGACCCTCTTGATCTACAGGTATCTCGATGAGAGGCAAGCCTACCTCCCTCTCTAGGCTGTTTCATGAATACGGTTGATACTCTGGATACTCGGACTGGGCATACTGGTACATCTGCTGTGTAACATGCTGTGTTGCAGCGATAGGCTGCGGTGCTGGAACTGTCTGTTGTGCATTCTGTGGTGGCTGAGAAGTCTGTGGTACTTGTTCTGGTCTAGGCGGACGTGGTCTTTCTTTAGTCTTACCAGTGGCTATGTTGTGTTTCAGAACTGCACACTCGTTTATAAAATGACCTGGCTGTTTACAGTAATTGCAAGTCCCTTTAACGGGAGCTGCAGGATGACTGGCTTGATTCGGACCCCTCTTCTGACTGTCTTGTGGAACAGATTGTGCAACTAGTACTTTCATTTTCGTGTCTTTCATACGTCTCCTTTCGTGTTCTTGCTCTTCCCTGATTCTATTCTGGTGATACTGGAGCATCTGTAACATTTGTGACGGGGTACTAGCTTGCCAGGTACTTTCGACTTTCAAAACTCGATTTTTAACTTGTGGACTTGAATTTTCGACTAGTTTAGTAACAAAAAGATGAGGGTATGACTCGCTACCTGTCTTCAAACCACTGTTAATAATGAAACATTTTTCGAATCTAGAATAAAAATCACTAGTATCTTCATCCTGTTTCTGTTTGCATGCTGAAATTGCATCCCAATCTTCCTTTTTCGTGGCTAGTAATCTTGGCAAAACTTGAATTAATAACTCGGGCAATTCTTTACATTTGTCCCCAAGACCGGTACCTGGTACTCGTATTTTATCTTCAGCTTCTAGAGCTGTCCAATCAATCTTTTTCTCTCCCACATCCCATTCCTTTTCCTTGAGTTTTTCGTATACCCCTGCGGGCAACAGGACCTTTAACATTTTAATAATATCTGGATACGTGTATTCTCCCATACGGAGCATGTCTTTTAATTCTCGATGGAACCCTGCTGGATCTTTGTCGTGACAGGGAATTAATTTCTTCATCTCTAAGAGTTCCATCTTTGTGATAGGGGTGTAAACAAATACTCGTTGCATTTCACCACCCTCTGTCCTAACTGGGTGTACTTCCCGTAATGGATGCTGTCTATCTATGTAAAATGGTTTACTTTCTGGAGGTGAGACGTGAACAAAATGCGGATTCAGAAACGTTCTATATTTGTGGCGCTGTTCTAGAATGACACTAATTAAATCGGTACCTAAACCTTTCCATTTATACTGGAGTAACTCGTTCAGAACATCATGTAACAGACCTGGATCAGAATGCTGACCCTCATACAGTGTAATGAGGTGCTGGATCATATACATACCCACCAGTCGCTGCTCGGCTGGGGGCAGTTTCAGAAACATTTGTGCCACTATTTCGTCTGGAAAAGTGGTAGAATCAGTAATCCATCGGACTGCTGATCGGGCTAGTTCTTGTTCATGCATGGTACTAAGTTCACTATAACCGATTCGTGATTTCAGGATGTGATCGATAGCTTGAAATACTTGTTCTAGAGAATCTTGTTCTGGTGCTGGAAGATGAAAGACTTTCTTGTGTTCTAGGCGTAAATGTCGGTCTAGAAATCTAGATTTACCTACATACGCTATTCTGGTAGGATTCTCGTCGTCTACCTCTTCAGTAGAAGAGTCGTTTTCCTTCTCGCTTACTTGTGCTGCTTTGCGTTTCTCGTGTAACCTTATTATTTCCTTACGAATTTTCTTGTACATACTGTCTATACTACTGAGTGTCTTGTGTCTTCCCTCGGCTATATTATCACTCCACCTTGTCAGAACTTTCATTTCGATCGGATCTTTATCTGGATAATCTTGTTCCCTAATTAAACAATTGATTAGAAACTTTAATAGCATGAGCTGAGTCTCAGCTTTCCTTAAAGACATGATTTCGCCAATACTTTCTGGATCTTCTCCTGTACGGATGAAACGATATATTCTGTCTAGATCTTCTTTCATATTCGGTAGGGTGTCCAAATACTCGGTCACCCGTCTTACACGTAATGAATATATAACCATATTATCATCGCCTGGGACTGGATCATAACGGCATTCGGTAAGAGCTCGTCTGATATCTGCAACGGACTGATATTTGGGCGTACGCTGTAACGCACGTTCATGTAACTCGACTAACGTTATACGTTTGTGTGGCGGCGGGGTACCAGGAGGACCTCCCCCCGCGGCCCCTAAACTGGAATCATCGACTGATACTCTTCGTGCTGGCAGAGTGACCGATGTAGCGGGAACTTGTATTACGGGCTGGACCGGGGGTACCGTAACCGGTACTGTAACAGGTGCCCCGGTGGCTGGAGGAACAGGAATTACATTATTTACAGGAGCTGGCGGAGCAGGATTCGCATATTCTGGGACTGTGTCGTCCAAATAGGACGAGAGGAAAATATCAGCTGCGGTCGGTTTGTGACGTAGCTTAATCGGAACTAATGGCGGCGGAAAATTACATGGTGCTTCCGGGGTTGCTTTTGGCAAGCCCTCGGCAAGGAGAGGATACATACCCTTAATGAGGGCATTCCTCTGTCTGTCTGACTGTTCGGCTTTAACTCGTTCACCTACTTCGATTAATTCCCTTTCTTGGGCTCTTTCTGAGGATTCTCTACTTAATTCTGACTTTCTGATTTCTTTTTCGGTTCTTTTATGAGATTCTTTGCGCCATAACTCGATGGCATCTTTCTGGGACTGTCTGGCTTTCTTTTTCCATAATGCTTCTTCTACTCGCATGATGCACTCGGCATCCCACGTACCTGATACGGGCCATCTATACTTTTCCTCTAATTCCTTGGTGTACTCCACCCATAAATCTAGATATAATATGGCACTTATGCCATGCTTATGATACATAAAATGACCTGGACTGTCCCTAGGCGGGACAGGAACTGCTTCCTCGAGCAGACCTTTTCTAGTTTTTAACTGACGTAACTTTGAGAACAGAGGCATGACGTAGACTGGAGTCTGGACACAATACAATACACGATTAACACAATAATAACTTGAAAAACGAATCATTCATACCACGACATTGAGAACACATGGAATAACATTTAAAATAACAGTTCGGACAGAATACTACCTGGAATACTGAGAACAGAACACATGAATTTCTCGAGAACAGAACTTACTGGAACAGAAACTTACTAGAATGACTAGATGTACTGCTAAAACAGTACGAAACTTACCGGTCCCATAAAGAGACACGTCAGGACCCGCATCCACCTAGGTGGACACTTCGTGTTGGATCTGTGTACCCAAACCCACGGACCAGAGACAAATTAATTGACCCTGTCTAGATACTACCCCAGCAACGGTACTCACCGGGCAGCAAGAACGGAAGGCCTCGGACTGGACTGGACTGCTACGGCGACGGACGGACGAACCTCGGACTTCAGTTACAGGTGGGCCTCCGGATACCTCGGACCTTGGACTCTCGGCTTGGGCTCTGGTCGGGACTCGCCGCGTTCCTCCACCGCCTCGTCTGGACGCTGGACCGCAACCTCCGTCTCCTCCGTGGGCCTGAGGGATACTTGAAGCACAAATATCTGCACGTGGCCGGTATGGTTCCGTCACGGCTGCAGAGGATCAGGGGGCTTGCGTGGCTTCTCCGGCGCGTGGGGAAAGGGCAAGTCCCTGTTCGGGCGCCATTATGTGGTAAATAAATAATTAATTACCTGATCTATTTTTGACTATAATAAATAAACGGTTAGCTCAATAAATAAGAGTCAAGATACGAGGTAGCTAGAGTTGACAGGCTTTAATAAGCATAAAGGACAGGAACAGGACAGCCTGTACGGGAATAGGATGGCAGGGCCCGGCAGCTGCCGGGGGCAGGATCTGGGAATGACTAGCAAACTTTAATGACAGTGCACGATATATATAGTTAAACAAATACATTGCATTCAATACAGTAGGCGTAGCAGTATGCGGAGTTTGTAGCAGTCGCGAAAGATAAGGCATAAAGTGGGTGTAACAAGAGGTGTGTACAGGGCGTATACATAGACATGTGATGTAAACGTAACAGAATATGTCATAAACGGGGCGGAAACATGGAGGGGGCTACCTGAGCAGCTGGGACATCTAACCTAGTGGTGCGCGCAAACTGACAATGACGTGTTACTAGGGAGAACTGGGGGCTATGACTTCTGCGCTAGAAGAGGAGACTAAAGTCTGGAGTGTCAGAGTGACATGTACCTAAAGCCTATCTAGTATCTGGTGTTTAGAGAACATGTTGATAGAATCCAAAAGTTATCAGGGTAAAGGCTAACAGACATTAAGACTGGTGCATGCATTATTCTATATGTAGTGTGTGTGTGAGGAATATTCTATGAATATTAATACAGTATTTCTCTTACATGGAGACATAAAGGCTAGACCATGACGGAAACTATTGATGCGATTCAGTAGCTTAGGAATGCAGAGAAGGAGGGCTGGACTGATAACTAGAATCATAACATACTCTTGGCAGACTGGGAGGCAGAGCCAGGCCGAGCCGGGCACTGCGAGGCATGAAAGTAAGCTAAGGGTCAGGGATACAGGTGGGGGCTGTATCGCTCCTCGGAGATGGTTCAGGAAACAGGAGCTGAATCTGAGTCCGGGCCCTTTTGAGGCCTAGAAACGGGGACAATTCAATGAATTAACGTGCACACTGTAAAACGTGGCAACGTAGGTTTACATAGGCCTAATATTCGTTGTATTCACGAAGGACTGGAAACTGGCATACTAGAGATGGACACAACTGTAATTGCGTCTTTAATTGATCAGAAGGGGAATACATGCATATCGATCATGCACAGATGACATAACATGGGGAACACGTAGGCACATATAACATAGCAAAATTTACTTTTCCACAGTACCTCAAACCCACGCTGATCGCTAAAAATACCCCTGCTCCCCTGCTCCCCAAAAGCCTAACCCACCCTGACCCCTAGAAAAACCCCTGCACCCCAAAACCTAAACCCACCCTGTACCCTAAAATTACCCTGTGCACACCAAAACCCAAACCCACCCTGAACTCTAAAAATACCCCCTGCACCCCAAAATCCAAACCCACCCTGACCCCTAAAAAATACCCCAGCACTCAAAAACCTAAACCCACCCTAAACCCTAAAAATGCCAAAGTACCCCAAAGCCTAAACCCACCCTGAACCCTAACAATACCCCTGCACCCCAAACCCACCCTAAACCCTAAAAATGTCTCAGTGCCCAAAAACCTATATACCCCAGCACCTCAACCCTAAACCCATCCTGAACCCTAAAAATGCCCCTTGCACCCCAAAACGCAAGCCCATCCTAAAGCCAAAAAATGGCTCAGTACCCCAAAACCTAAACCCACGCTGACCCCTAAAAATAGCCCTGCACCCCAAAACCCAAACCTACCCTAAACCATAACAATGCCTCTGTTCCCCAAAACCTAAATACCCCAGCACCCTAAAACCTAACCCCACCCTGAACACCAAAAATACCCCCTGCACCCCAAAACTCAAACGCAACCTGACCCCTAAAAATACACCAGCAACCCAAAACCTAAACCTACCCTGATCCCTAAAAATACCCCAACACCCCAAAACCTAAACCCACCCTGAACCCTAAAAATACCCCCTGCACCCCAAAAACGTAAACACTAACAATGCCCCAGTACCCCAAAACCTATATACAGAAGCACCCAAAACCTAAACCAACCCTGTACCGTAAAAATACCCCCTGAATCCCAAAACACTAACCCACCCTGACCCCGAAATAGACCCAAGCACCCCAAAAACCCCAAAACAACCCTGAATGCTTAAAATACCCCAGCACCCCAAAACCTAAACCCACTCTGAACCCTCAAATTACCCAGTGCACCCTAAAACCCTAAACCACCATGAACCCTAAAAATACTGTTTACCCCAAAACTCAAACCCACCCTAAACCCTAAAAATACCCCAGCATCCCAGAACCCAAACGTACCCTTAACCCCAAAATTATCCCTGAACCCCAAAACATATACCCCTACACCCCAAAACCAAAATCCTATACTTACCTTATACTTACATATAAAATACATGCTTGTATCATTTATGCATTTACAACTAATTTCGTTGTAAAAGCATGCATGGTAAAAGCATATAAAATGTAATGCCATGCATTGTAATGGCATTGCAGAGTAATGGTAGTTGCGTGGTGATGGTAGTCGTGGTAAAAGATTCATTGTAATGGGTGTTTACCGTTTTTATAGCTTTCTTAACAAGGCAATGAGGAAGGCACCATTTTCATATGATAGGCAAAACATTCTGTAGTAAAGGCAGGCAAGAGCAGGTAAGCATTAAGTACTTATTGTACATAAATGTCCCAAGCAACAGAGGCGGTGACCAACAGGAACGATGGCCAGTGCTAACCTGCAGAGTAAGTTAAAAGATGCATTCTAAAAAGGAATAGTACTTGATGAATAAAGCATGTGCACTCAGGTAAGCATTACACAGTGAAATACAACACTACTCACATTAAAACATATTCCAATTCAAAAGGAGCAAATATGAACCAAAGACATCAAGGCAGTTCTTTCCCCTGCACCAATATGAATTTGCATGTTCTGAAGAGCTTTTCCACCACAACACTGTAGAGGAGGCAGGACATGTGTGCCCTGCGTGAAGCAGCAGATAATAATAGGAATTCTGTTGTTTGTGAAGAGCTAGTGTTAATGATGAAGAACTGAAACAATTGAATTAAACTTCTTTTCACCACACACTAAACATGTAAAAGAGGGCAATGTCTTCATTAGAAGTGGACGGAAAGCATTGAAGACGATGCACCTTCCCTTTATCCATTTTAGAAATTACCAGAGCATACCTGTAATTGCAAAAGCCCAGTTCTTCCCAAAGAATAAGCTGAAAAGAATGTATGAAGTCATCTAATCAAATTTATACCATTATGTACATATAGAATCCATAAAAAAAGAAAGACAACATGATTTATCAATGTTTCCCATATGCATAATAAAAGATATCAATCTACTGCTTTCTAGGTAAGCTACAGACCTGCTCTATACCATAAAAAATTTGATTTTTAGTGACCACTTTTGAAAATGTTTGCCGGTGAATTATTGACGTGTATCTTTTTCTCTAGTAAATCCTCAATTGAAAAAGTTATATATGGAAAACCAAACAAGGATCATTTTTGCGTTAAGTTGTGCCCAGTTCATCTTGATTTGATGTAAGTGCAACTCATGTGAAGAATATGAATGAGAATATTTTATGTTTAACGGTCCAGGTAAATTTTTTGTTTTTTAAGTTCAAATTTATTGAAACCAAAATGCAAAGAGAAGTACAACATGGAGGCATCATACAAGATAATGTAAATAGAACTATAAAAGCATGGACTAAAGATGCATAATTAGGAATCAATAAAGTCTGAGCGAAAATGAGGGGAACAGAAAAAAGGGGGGAGGGAAAGAGAAATAACAAATCATAAAGATGCAGAAAACAAGGTACCAATTCTCAAAAATTTTACATTGTATGCGTATTCATAACAATAAAAAATGTAGGAGTAAAAAAAAACTCTAAAAGATATAAGAAGCAATAATATGATATATAATATGAAGAGAGAGACAACAAGAAATTAATCAAGGCGGTTTGCGAACTTCATCAGGTTTATTGGTCTGTGTAGTAGTGGAGGGGCATGAGGAAGAGAGAGTGGATAGATATGAGGTAAGAGGGATCCATAGTAAATCTCTCTTGATTGCCAGGGAAATAGGGGTGACATAGTTAGTATCTAGTCGATGATGAAAACAAATGGCATTCCACCATGCAGAGTAAGTGACTTTTGACAAGTCTTTCCAGTTAGAGGTAATCAAGTGAAAAGCAATAGCTATTAAGAGGTCAATTAGTTTAAAGAGAGAAGGGGCTAGAGGCCAGGAGGGAGAAAGGGAGCCTAAGAAAACAGCTGGAAGTGAAAGGGGACTTGTGTGTTAAAAATAATGTTAATACAAGACCAAATAGAATGCCAGAAAGTAGATAAATTTGGGCAAAGAAAAAGCATGTGAAGTAAATTGGCATTAGGGGAAGAGCAAGACCAACAAGTAGATGAAAGGTCTGGGGAGAAGGATGCCAGTCTTGCAGGAGAGTACAACAAGCGTTGGTAAATAAAATAAAGGGTTTGGGTGGTATTAGCTGCCCTTGAGGTTTTATGAATTTTTAACCAAAGTTTATCCCAAAGGGAAACCGACCAGGAAGAAGACAAATCTTGTTCCCAAGCCAATTCAGTCTTTGTCTTGAGCCCTTCTGTAGGAGATAAAATAAATCTATAGATACTAGAAGCAGAAGAAGCAGATGTCAGCAGAGGGAGAATAGTGGAGCATGAAGGAGGAAGAGTAGGCGAAGAAGGTAAAGATTGAAGGTAATGCTGAAGGGCAGGGAGTAGGAGAACGTATTGTTTTTTACAGGAATTAGGAAGATGAAAAATAGATTGCAAATCAGAAAAAGATAAAGGTATGTTTGCATGCAGAAGTTGAGATATCCATAGTAAACCCCTAGATCTCCATGATTTCCAATAAAAGGTGCGATTTGTAATGCAAAGTAATTTATTGTGCCAAATAGACTGCTGAGGCAACGACAATAAAGAAGGATAAGAGGATGGTAGCTGAGGAGTTAAAAGTTGACGAGTATGAGCAATAACTGAAGATTGTAAAAAAGAAGAATGGGCAGTAAATGCAAGAGTTTCAGGTAGACCGAAAGGGGAAACAAAATATTTTTCAATGGAGAGCAATACTGGAGGATGGGAGGGAAGATCCGTGGACAACCATCTGGAAGCTTGCTTAAGAGAGAAAGCAAGGTGATAAGATTTAAAGTCAGGGAATTTGAGGCCACCATTTTTTTAATCCTTATTAAGACTGGATAGGGCTATCCGAGGGGGCTTATTTTTCCAAAGAAATTTCAATAAAATCGAATCAATTCTTTTAAAATAATAACTCGGGATACGAACAGGAATCATAGAAATAGAATATAAAATTATAGGGGCTAACATCATTTTAATCGAGTCTAACCTGCCCCACCAAGAAAGGAAAAGGGGATGCCACTTGGTAATTAAGTCATTCAGTTTCTTAGTAATGTATTCAAAGTTGAATTTCAAACTGTCAGAAAGAGAAGTGGAAAACCATAAACCTAGATATTTTAGTTTAGAGGATTGCCAGGAAAAGCCAGTTTGCTCAAAGTAGTGGCGAAGAAATAGAACATTGAGGGGTAAAACCTCGCATTTGTCTCGGTTAAGGCGATACCCGGAGACTTGTGAAAAAAGATCAACTTGTTGAAGAAAGGAAGGGAGAGAAATATCTGATGAGAGCAATATAATAGAATATCGTCAGCATAGACAGACAACTTGACATGGTCTGAGCCTAGTTGAAAACCAGTAATTTGGGCATCCTGTCTAATTTTCGTGAGAAAGGGTTCCATTGCCACTATAAACAACAAGGGGGACAGGGGACAACCTTGACGAACACCTCTGGAAAGGGAAAAATTATCTGAGATTTTACCATTAGCAAAAATAGAAGCTCTAGGGCCATAATACAGTAAGGAGATAAGTGAGATCAATTTGGGAGGAAAGCCTATCCATTTTAGAGCATGAAACATAAAATCCCAACCAATTCTATCAAAGGCTTTCTCTGCGTCAAGGGTAATGGCCGCCAAGGGGTAAGATACGGAAGAAGCCTTACTAAGAATATTAAAGAATACTCTAGAGTTGTCAGAGGATAAACGTCCTTTGACAAAACCAGATTGCTCTGGGCCAATAAGTTCGGGCAGAATGGGATCAACACGTAAAGCAAGTATTTTTGCAAAGATCTTATAATCCGTGTTCACAAGAGAAATAGGGCGGTAATTCTTGCAGAAGGAGGGGTCTTTGTTATCTTTGGGAATGAGACATACCATAGCTTCTTGAAAAGTTCCTTGGGATGAGCCATTTGTGATGAAGAAATTAAAAAGAGAAAGGAGATGAGGAAGGAGAAGTTGTGAAAAATTAGCATAAAATTCTATAGTAAAACCGTCAGGGCCAGGGGCCTTACCACATTTTACAATTGAAACTGCATGAGAAAGCTCCTTCAGAGTTACATCTACTTCGAGTGAGTCAAAAGGAAGGGGAAGATAGAGTTTGAAAGTAAGAGGAAATTTCGGATTGAAGTGGTCAAGATTCAGGAGTATAAAGATTTTTATAGAATGAAACACATTCCTGAAGAATATCGTCATCTTTAAACAGGGAGTCACCATTAGAATTACTTATAGAAGTAATCCTAGTTCTATCACGGCGAGATTTTAAGTAGTTGGCCAAAAGTTTTCCCATTTTATTCTGACCTCCATAATATTGTGCACTACTTTTTAAAAGATAAGAAGCTGCAGCATCTGTGGATAATTTATTAAAAGTGACTTTAGCAGAGATGAGGTCTTTTAAAGAAGAGTTAGCAAAGGAATGATGGAATTATAATAGGCATATTCTAATTGTTTAATCTGTGCAAGAAGTTGGGTAGATTGCTTCTCAAAATTCTTTTTCTTCTGAGAAACAAAATTGATTATGAAGCCTCGTTCAGTCGCCTTAAAAGAGTCCCAGATCATGGTAGGAGAAGAGTCAGAAACTGTTTTAGTAGCAAAAAAGTCAGCAGCAAAAGAACTGAATTGGCCAGAGAATTTAGTGTCGGCAAGGAGGGAATTATTGAAACGCCAACTGCCCGAGGGTGGAGAAAAGGGGACTATATCAAAGTCAACATGGTGCAACATGGTGCAAACTGGGTCATGGTCGGAAATTAAGATAGAGCCTATATCAGAATGAAGAACATGTTGGGTAAGGGATTTGCTAAAGAAGAGATAGTCGATACGGGATTGTGTTTTGTGTGGAGGAGAGAAATAACTGAACTCTTGAAGATCTAGATGATAGGGTCTCCAAACATCAACTAAGGATTTACATTTAATGGTAGAAGCGAATTGGGAATGCATTTTAGAATGTACAAATTTAACTGAGGAGGGTCTATCTAAAATGGGATCATGAATTTGATTGCAATCACCGCCAAAAATAATATAATCATCATCAATAGTAATTAGTTTATCTGAGACTTGTGTCCAAAAATGATTATCAACAGTAACCGGAGCATAAACATTAAACACTACGAGTGGTATATTATCTATTAACAGTTTGATAATTATCCAACGACCATCTGAATCTATTTCCTGATGGACAAGAGAAACAGTAAACTTTTTTGTGACAAAAAACCACAACACCATTCTTTTTACCTGACGCAGGAGAAAAAAATACATTACCTACCCAGGATCTGTTTAATTTAGAAGATTCAGAGTCAGATAAATGGGTTTCTTGTAACAAGGCAATGTCAGTTTTTAACCTAGCTAAGTGAGATAATACTCTTTGTATCTTTATAGGGTTATTTAGACCCTTAACATTCCATGTAGTGACTCTGAATTTTCTGAGGTGAAATAACAATGATAAGCAATAAGCATACAGTGTAAAGAACAAATCTAAAAGAAAAACGAAGCATCTTAAAAAGGAGTATAACGTTAGGGAAAACAATACAATAAAGAAAATACAAATGAATAATGATGAAGCAGAAGGAACAGAAGAGGAGGAGAAGAGGTAAAAAAAGAAGAAGAAGAAGAATATCTCGTGGAAGAAAAGGGCAAGGTGAGTATAGGACAAACAAAAAGAAAAGAAAGAAGAGGAGAAGAAGAAAGATTGATAGAAGAGGTAAAACGGGAAAGGCTAAAGAGAGAATAATAGTACAGAAGTGAAAAAATAGAAAGAATATTGAGAACTTACATAAGGTCCATATCATACAAAGGGGGAAGGGGTGGGAAGCCACATTGAAGAATGACGCCATCCAAACTCACGAGCGAAACGGGGAGGAACACAGCACCAACGGACTGCTGATAAACATGGGGAAAGGGAGGAGGGTTGGGCGAACATCCTGTTAAGAAGAAAAAATTAGGTTAAACAAGTAATGTAAGAACAGTAAAGTTAATATATAAAAATAAGTTGAAAAGAGGAGAAGAACAAAATCTGAAGCGAGAATAGGAAGGATATAGAAATTAGATAGAGAGAAGAGTAATTACATGAGAATTAACGATGAAGAGGCAGTACGGAAATACCAATAGCCACTATACAAGCAACTTAGAATTAATGCAATGAATGAACCACAATAAGAACAAAAGCAATTATGTGGAAGTAGATGCATTTGAAGTATCCATGGAGTCGGATTGGAAGGAATAAAGGAAGCCCTTGAGTTTCAATGGATCTTCATATGTGGTAATCTTATTATTAATGGTCTCTTTAAATAAACAAGGGTGAAAGAGGCCGTATCTTGCACCAATCGAATGCAATTGAGGTTTCAAAGCTAGGAATTCCTTCTGACGGTCCGCAGTCGATTTAGCATAATCTTGGGCGAAGAATAACGTGTTTCCTGAACAAGTGATTTTGTTTAGTACTCTGGCAGCCACCAAAACAGATAATAAGTCAGTATATTCCAGGAAATATAATATCATCCCTCTTGGCTTGCTCGTGGAGGAGGAAGAGTTCCTATGAGATAAGGAGCCTAATCGATGAGCTCTTTGAATATTCAAGTTGGTGTTATTTTGCATTTTGAGAAGTTTGGGAAGGAAAGACTTAAAGAAGGGGATTGAGTCAGTCCCTTCTGTTCCCTCTGATAAACCATAAATGCGTAGGTTATTACGTCTGTTTCTATTTTCCAAATTCTCAATTTGTTTGTGAAGGTGGGAGACTTGAGAGCACAAAGAGTCAATCTTAGAGGTGGAGAAACTGAAGGATTCAACTGTGTGTTCCAAACTAGTGACACGACCTTTCACACATGACCACCTGTTAGAGTGTTCCTGAAGCATAGAAGTAGTTTCTTGGAGAGTGGTAGTAGTTTCCTCAAAAAAGGGAAGCAAGGCCCTAATTTCTTCTAGTAATAGATCTAAAGTAACTGAAGAAGTTTTAGCAGGAGGTGACGGAGGGTCCTTCTTTAACCGTTTGGTTGTTGCCTTAGTTTCAGGAAGATTTGGTGTAGTCGCTGTAGGTGACATAGTTTTTGGCGAAGAGGAGACTGTTTACGTTGTTTTCCCATGTAAAGAATATAAGAGAGGATAGGAGATTGATTGTAAAAGTTACCAACTAAAAGGTATAGAGGGTAGTGCTACAATGCAATAGAATACCATAAAAACAAATAAAGGCATCAAATGTACAGAATATTCGCAACATTGCAAGCAAGGAAGTGCAGGTACAGAGAACATACACATCCAGTGAAAAATATGACTGCAGTAGGGTGTCTAGACACTAGATAAATAAAGCATATAGCTGAGGATGGTCTAGCATGAGAAAACATAAATAGCAACTCCAAAATACCATTAGAGAAAAAAGGTAAAAGACTCTGCAGCAGATGATTTACAGTCTTTGGTTACATTCACAAATGTGACACCTGTATCTTCAAGAAATATCAAATACAGCCCTCTTTCACAATCGCCGCAAAAGGTGCGCCATAAAAATTTGCGACCAACAAAACGCCATATAGGGGTAGCAGTGGACTCCTCAATAGTGAATGCCTAGTATTTCAGACAAATAGCATTGAAGTCCCTCTATAAAAGAAATAAATGCCTCTGTGGTCAGATGGACAGCAGCCAACAACTAACAGTCGAGTGAAATCAAGAGGGACGATCAGTGAGCGCTGAGTAGATTTATATGAGGGAAATTTGAAAGTTACTGAGGAGAGCGGTTCACGACCGTGGTAAATTCCAATAGTGGCTGCTAGGAAATGTCATTATTGAAGGTGTGCTGTAGAAATAGGTAAGCTTCAAAAGAAGAGGGAAAAATATCGCCAGGTAAAAAACAGCAAAGTCAGTGGGAAGCGTTATTCATATTGAATACACAAAATGGAGGCTAAATGCTCAGTGAGGAAAATGTGCCACGTAATTAAAGCAATAATGGCCCCAAAAGTCACATATCATGTCGCCAGAGGAGGATGCAAGGAGCAGGAGGCATGAGAGCGCACAACAGCGCAACAGGGACGAAAACGCCATGGAAAAAGAAGCCGCTTCACAGCCGACGTCGCAAAATGGCAGTCGGGCAGACTGCCATAGACGCAGCCGGGAGCGGAGATGAGGTATATAGTCTACCTCGGCTTCTTAGGACGTAGGAATAGCACGAAAATTCTCACGCCATTCTCCGGTGCAATGCCCTGCAACCCAGGCTCCGTTGGGGTAGATTTGGAGCAGTGCCGGTCCGTGTCCGCTCTCGTTTCCCTGAGAGAGCTACGGACGCACCACCATCTTCGTCGGGAGTTAGCCACGCCCCCAGTCCAGGTTAATTTCTAAAGGAAATCATTTTATCTAGAAGATTTTGAAGTGGTGGGGAGGGAAACATTTGCCGATGTATGCAAAGTATTGTTAGTAGTTGGGTTTATGTGGATTTGCTTATAATTCATAATTACAATTATCTAGACAGCGCAAATGTATGTAGCCAATAGAAACAGTACCAAGCATAAGTGAGTTTTGAAATCAGTTAGGTCTATTTCTCAAATGCTAAGTGAATAAGAGAGTTAGGGGCTGATTACGATGGTGCCGTGGGAGATTCACCGCCATCATAAGGCCAATTACTGCCCGCCAGATTAGGATGGCAGACAGTGTGCCTGGAGGGCAATTGTTACGATTGCCGGTTGGACCGCAACAAATCCACAGAATGGCTGCGGTGCCTAGCAGGCACCTTCCACCAGATCAGGATGCTGGATCCCTGCCAGCCTTTCCATGGCGCTTTATGGTAGGGATGTACTTAGGGGGCCTGTTGCAGGGCCCCCTTGTGCAGGGGAAGCTGGTGTGTGCACTTGGGGGGCACCTATGGTGCCCCCTACATTTTCCTGCACCGTGTGGCAGGCATCACGCGGTGTCTGCCACGTAGTGCAGGGAAATGTCAACAGTGTTTTTTTTTACATTGTGGCGGGTATTGCAGCCAGCAGCACCTGCCGCAATGTTAAGCATGCTGTTTGTGGCCGGCGTGGTGGCGGCCGCATCCTAATTTCATTTGCAAGACCGCCGCCTTATAGGCAGGCACTCCACATCTCCAGAACGTAATGAGACCCTTAGTTATGAATTCATTATTGAAAACTATTTATAAGATTATTGTGTTTCGAAATTTGGATTGTTTGCATATTTTCTGTAAAAGAATACAATTGTTTATGAAGCATCCTTTATTATGGAATCAATGTTTTGTCAAAACAAACTCCACTGAAGTGATGTCCAAAGAGAGAGCACACGGAGTGTGAAAACCATTGGCAATGATTTTGTAATAATCTAACCCAAGATAACACATTCCAACTTCTGATACTGATCAAAGAAAAAAAATGAATACGTATTCTAACAAAAAGAAAAATGAGGTTGTGAAGAGCTATCATAAATTTGTGGACAAAAATGAGTTTGGCAAGATTGCTAGTAGGGCCTTTTAGAAATCTTGCCACAAAAATGCTGACACCTTTTGGAATTTAGTTTACTTTCAAAGTAGTCTCATAATATGAACCCTATTCCACTTTATTATGCTGCTCCAAGTGAACTCGATAAGCAGCTACATGTAATCGGACTTGAGCACAAGATTCGAAGGAAAACTATCATCAATTACAGTACAACAATGAAGCCAGCTGAAACTCCTAGATCAGACAGATTGTTCATTACTTAAACACACAAATTCCTCATCAGTTCTTTCAGATATCTGTTTGGCAGGGCCAGTTTTAGTATTGGTGGCACCAGTTGCACCAATCTTTATTGCCACCCCAGCCAATAACATCTTTCCTCATGGACTCTCTCACTAACAACCTCCAACAGTGCTCTTGATATCTCCAAAGCAACTCTCTCACATGTGTGTTGTATTTTTATAGGGATACCCATACCAGTGTATGGTGTCAGAGCACTTTACACCACACACACAATATAGAGAGACAATGAATTAAACAGGTTTTTGGTCCTGCTCTCTCTGCAGGGTCACTCCCAAAGGTTAGGCTTTACCTTCCACTTTTTGCTGAATTAGTTTTTGCAGGGGCGGCTTCTTCATATGGGTGGAGGAGCGTCACCCCCACTGCTTTCTCACAGAGTGAGAAGCAAAAACATAAAATGGTATTCTAAAAACCATATTATGTTTCTGCTTGCCTCACTGTGAGAAAGCAGGAGGGTTTGGTTGGTGTGGTCCTGCTCTAGGGCAGGAGAGGTGTGGCTTGCCCACTCTGAGGGAGCTGACTGTTTAGTCAGCCCCTGAGCCTGACCAAACCAGTCATATGCACTCATATGCACTCTGCCTTTTCTCCATGTAGGCTGCAAATTTGCCTCCCCATAGACTCTTGTGTAGTCGGCATCCCAACCATTCACAACACTGCCATTGCATGGCTTAGGGGAGGGAGGCTGCTTTCTTTCTGTAAGGAGCAGAGAAACAGAGACGATGCGGGGCTGGACCGGGCCGGCAAAGGTAAGTTGACTTTTATTTATTAAGCCCCCCCACGACCCCCTCCCCCCGGAATTAGATTTATATTGCAATTTTGAAAATGACACTTTTAGAAAGTTCAGAAGAAGAAGAGAACCTGGTATTCTAATTATTTATATATTTTTTTATCAACAACCACCCTATATTCTTTTGGTGATTGGGTTATTTGTTCACCCTATTTTTTCACTCTTTTACAAAAGGACATTATATCCTTCGCATGGAACACATAAAAAGTACCAAATACATATTTACATACACAACAATTTACATAATACTTTTGACAATGTACAAGACCAACACATTTTGACACACAAAAAATGAATATGACTTTACATCAACATAAAAAATATTTTAAACAAAGGCTTAATTAGATGTCATTAAGCATTCTTATAATTCAGTCCCAGATCATTCCTGAATCAATTCTATTTCCTTTAACCACTTTTGCTATTTTAATAGCAATTGCCAATGTGTTTCAAGCCTCACGGATTCTCAATGGGCTCTCATCCGGGCATCTTACTCATAATACATTGGCCAAATCTATGGTACAAATAAAAAAAAAACTGTCACTCATTCGACCAAACCCTTCTAGCTATTTCGAATGCCTTTTACTGGCACCTGTGCACGTACCTGCCAACATGGTGAACGCTTTCTTTTCGGCAGTTTTTCAATGATCATGCGTCTTTGGCAATGTGTAATGAAGAGACTAATGTTTTTGTCTGTCTGTGAACAATAAATGTTCAATTTACAAAAAAAGGCAACTGGTAAAGCTACTTTTGTTTGTTACGTGATACCGCTTTTCAGAAAGAACCAACATACCTTCCACTATTCCTTCAAATGACAATTCACTTGTTCTGGCAGTTTACAAAACTTTGGGCATAACAACAGACTGGATTTGTGGGAAGAATTGACATCCCTTTTTTTATCAATTTTGCGAACAACCGCGGAAGCGCTTTATGCAGATGCTCCCCTACAGGACTTGCATATACAGAACGTACCTTTATGTGGGTTGGCCAGCAAAGTGTATCCCGAACGTTGCTCATGACCATCTACTTCTCCAAAAATGAATCACAAACTATTTATGAAAAATGACAGTGCAGGTCATATTAAAACCGCCCATAATTGACTGTGCCGGTTTCATCCTTATACAGAGATTCCACTCGATGGCTCACCTTCTGATCTTTACCAAGTAAAACTGCTGTATCTCTTCACCTTCCCCAGCGGTTCAAAAATGAAAAACACTGTCTGTTGCGGCCTTCCGGCATTAAGTCTTACCGCGCTCGCGCTTCTGGAAAATCTAGTGTTTAACCACATCACATGACTTCCCCGTAATTTATACTAATGTAGTAATTCCAGAACTATCTCCGGCACGTCAATTGTAACTATTTTCTTGGTACGCCACGGATTTTTGGAGTACTATTTAGTTATTTAGGAAACATTGAAATACGCTTGTACATGTCTGACACAGATGGAAGATGCTGCTGTCTTATTCTCCAGCTAGATTCTAAACCGTTGTTTTTATTATTCATTAAAGCGTCTTTAATCTCACCTCGGTGCTACAGAAGTCAGATTTACCGTGGTCTCGCAGCAGCCTCTGGGGATTGTAGTTTTTTGTCATCTCCAATCTCTCTTAGGTATTACCGAATTTCGCTTCAAATTGGTCATGAACAGACCCCTGGGAATTGGAGTTTTTCTCATAACTTTAAATATGTTATTCTACCAAATGTATTTATCGCTCCAGAACAGTAATTAGATGTATCCTTCTCCCACTAGATAACGAGTTGGCTGTTTTCCAAAATACTTTCCTTGAAAAGCAGATATCACAAAATAATATATAAAAGAAGTTACCATTCACTACAATCATTTCATTTTTTGCCATACGCATGATTACAAAATGTGTGTAATTTTACCTTATACACAATACAGTTTATGGTTGCATGCCAATCTCTAATATTTCGTCTAAAAATTTAACATCATATTTGCGCGACTTCTGACATTTCATTCAATCCTGAATGAACACTATTAAGTTTCATAATTAGGTACGCCTCTTTGGCCAACAATAGACTCCACATCTGCAGATTTGTTTGATAGATTCAATGCAGTCAACACAGTCCATTTAAAATCACATTCCGAATGTGCGGCCTTCATAAAATGGTATACCATAGGAGCAGTTATTACCTTTTTTTAAATTCTGGATCTGTGTTGTGTTATCCTCTGATTGAGCTGTTGGTTTGTTTTGCCTATGTTCAATTTAGCACAAGGGCATACTATTGCATACACAACATTTTTTGATTTACAATTAGTGAACATCGTGTGCTTCCATTTAATCTCTCTGTTTACAAACTCAGTGCCCTCTATCGTAGTATCGCAAGCAACACAATTGCCGCACTTGGGGTGGCCTTCCACCGGTTTCAATCCCCACTGGCTTCGCAAATCTTTTTTGATTTCTTTAGGGAAAATGTCAGACCTAACAATCTCCTAGCCTAGACTCCTGTTCTTTTTCATCGCAAATAAAGGCCTAGGGAATGGACATTCCAGATTTTCCGATAGATGCCAATTTCGTAGCACTATTTGTTTAAATTTGTTTGTGTCTGATCCAAATGTTGAGACATATACCAATCTCTCTAACGGTTGTTTTGTCTTTTTTTCTACCAATGTTTCCCATGCTGTGAACCACGCACGCTTCCTCGTGTGTTTTACCATTTTCTTTGGATAGCCTCTGGCTGGCATTTGATCACAAAAATTCCCTGCATATAGGTCAAAATCATTTTTAGTCGAACAATTCCTATGAATTCATAGCAATTGACCATAAGGTAGATTGTCTTTTAAACTCTTAGGTACAGTGTTTGTCCCAGATCAAAATTTCGTTAACAACCTTGCGTTGTTCTTCCAACAAAAAATTGAAACAGTCTATAATGACCTCCAAAATTTGCTGGCTAATATGGAGAATAATAACTGGGAATCAATTGAGACTTCCCCAGTCGTGAATACTTTATCTCAATTCTCCTTTATTAATGCAACTTTGGTTGCTGATTTGCTGACCCAAACCAAAACCGGTTCACCCTTAGATCCATGCCCTCCCTATATACTTCACTAGGCCAATGAAACTATAAGTACTTTTCTGACCCCTCTTCTCAATGAAATTATAAGATCTGGAGTCTTTCCTCAAAAGTGGAAGAAGACCTGTATAAGACCTATCTTGAAGAAAGAATCACTGGACCCTCTGGATACAAAACACTATCGCCCCACATCCTGCCTTCTGTTGCCTTCTAAGATACTGGAGAAAGCAATGAACCAAGAGCTGATGGAGTTTGTAGATCAAAACAATATCTTGGACTCCACGCAACATGGCTTTAAATCACGTCATTCGACGAAGTCTGCTCTAATAATGGCCACTGAGGAAATCGTAGGACCATGAATGAAGGTGGTAGAGCTGTCCTAATTCGACTCGATCTCATGCCAGCTTTCGACACCGTTAACCATGGGGTCCTACTTGAACGACTCAAAGCTGTAGGCATTAGAGACACTGCCCTAAACCTACTTGGGTCCTTTTTGGACTCAAGAGTACAACAAATCTACTGGGAAGGTATCCAGTCAAGAGAATTTCTTCTCCCTTGTGGAGTACCCCAGGGACCGGCACTATCGCCCACTCTATTTAATCTGTATGTGACACCGTTGGCAAAATTAATAAAACATCAAGGCCTACAACTGGTGTCATATGCAGACCACACTCAGTTAGTGGTGTCACTTACCCAGAGTGTAGAATCCACAGCTGAACGTTTCAGAAATTGCCTCCTGAGTGTTAAGAGCAGGATGAACAAGAATTTTCTAAAGCTGAGAAAACGGAGGTGATAGAATTTGGCCAAAAACCTTCTGTATGGAATTAGTTATGGTGGCCACCTGAAGCTGGTATCTGCCCCGTCCCGGCATTAAAATTTAAGAATTTAGGCTTTATGATTGACAAAGATGGGGGTGTGGCTAAGGCGCCGATGTAGGTGGAAGCGGGACTCCGGAGCTCCTCTGCGCCCGCCTCGCACCACACCACATCCTGTACCCCGGCCCAGACCCCGGACCCCTAGACATGCAGGGGAGGACCTAGGGAGCACAAGGGGTGACTCTAGAGACCCGGGAGCCCCAATAACTGGCTGCAGGGAGCATTCCTCATGAGGCGAGGTGACCGGAGCGAGGAGCGGGCAAAATGGCGGCCGCCGTCTCTGCCTGATGCGCCTGGCGGAGGGAAGCTGACAGCAGAGGGGAGCCCAGTTCAATGGAGAAACTCTCCCACTCGGCAGCGGAAGAACCCTGGGGGCTGTAGGAGGTGAGAGGCACCGCCTAACATCGCGGCACGGTTGGGACCCGAGAACGAGGGGCAGACGGGCTGCCTGACCCCAAGATGGCGCCGCGTGCATGAAAGGAGCTGCCCTAACTGCCGGCGGCGGAGACCCTGAGGCCACGAGGTGTGCTACACTCACCCTGCTGCTGCGGGCATACCCCTGGTGCCCCTTCCGCCCTGGGAAGTGGGGCGCCTACATTGCCTGTGGACTTACGGTGAGCGGGCTCCGGGGGGGTGGCCTGACACACGCCCCAGAGAGGCACTCGGGTTGCTGACGAGCGGAGGCACAGCTCCCTGGCCGGGAACACTCCCGCGCCTGCCACTGCTCTGGGCCTGACGCTCAAAGGCGTGCGAACGATCTGTGGCACCCCGGAGAGGGAGGACCCGACGGGCGACTGGAGCGAGGGACCCGTTGCCCCGCCACCCTGGCGGTGTGAGACCTGCTCCCTGAGTCGGTCGAAGGGCTGAGACCACACCTGACGGGGGCCCGGAGGCACAGCAGGGCCGAGTGGCGGAGGAGGAACCGGAGAGGAACACACGAGTACCTTGCCTAGCTGGAGGCCACTGCGGGGGCACCTGGACTGCTGGTCGTGAGGCTAAGATTCCTGGCCAGGGACGGCCTGGCGCTTGGAGGCGCGAAACCAGCCTGTGACACCCTGGAGGATTGGCAGCACCTGTACTAAAGTAACTGGAGCGGGGGCTCTGGTGCCCCGTCGACCTGGTGGAGTGGGACCTGCTCCCTGAATTGGACAATGATCTGGACCCCCGTCTGACGAGAACGGAGAGGCGTAGTAGAGCCGAGCGACTGAGGCGGGACCGGTGGGATACCCGGGTGCGACCTAATTCACTGGTGGCCACCGAGGGGGCACGTACGCCTTGCAGCCCGACAGAATGACGCGAGGAAGCAGAAAGAAGGGCTTTGATGCACTGAAGCTGGACGACCCGGGCCATCTCGTGGAGGAAGATGCGTCGACATCTGGTGCGGGAAGCTCGACCTGCCCACGAGATCCATCCTTGGGCGACATCATGCAGGCGATAGTAGCGTCACGGGAAGCTCTTGAAAAGCGAATAGACACTATCCGATCGGACCTGATCTTATTGAAGGATGACCACAGGAAGCTGAGGGAGCGAGTGGTGACCTCAGAGGTAACCCTGAAAGATCTGCCTGGACACGTGGCTACTCTGAGAGCATCATTGGCGGAGGTGGCGCAGAAGGTCCGGGTGCTGGAGCTCAGGGCCGAGGACAGTGAAGGACACTCCAGACGCAACAACCTCTGCCTCGTGGGGGTCCCAGAAAAAGTGGAGGGCCAGGATGCGGTCACCTACCTGAAAGATTGGCTGCGGACTGTGGTGGCTCCTGAAGGACTTTCCCCATTTTTTGCTCTGGAGCGGGCCCACAGAGTCCCGGCGCAGCCCCCCAAGCCGGGAGGACCGCCGCGGCCGATAGTGATGCGCCTCTTGCACTTCCGAGATAGAGATCACATCCTCCGAAGGGTCAGGGACCTGCCGGACCTGAGAATTGATAATAGCAGGGTCATGGTCTTCCCAGACTTCACCAGAGATGTGCAAAGACAACGGACATCTTTCCTGGCGGTCAAGCGAAAGTTGAGGTCGCTGCAGCTGCCCTATGCTATGTTGTTCCCGGCTCGACTGAGGGTCATCGCTGGAGGACGCTCCCACTTCTTCCTCACACCGCAAGAGGCCTGGAGCTGGTTAGATACCAGGGGGGAGTCGGGTGCAGACGCCCCTCCGGAGACCTCGTCTAGAAGACAATCTGCTGAGACGACGCCGACGCGGAAGTCTGGTTCCCCGTCGAGATGGCAGCAGGAGAGAGCTAAGGCAGTCCTGGCGGTGGCGGCCATCAGCCAGGGAGACGCCAGCCCATCCAGTAGCGCGTCGGAGCAGTCGTGGGTCAGTGCTCCCAGTCCTGGCTCCAGTAGTGGGAATGATCTCTCGGAGACGGAACTGCCGGTGGTGACTCCCCAAACAGCGGACGGAGT
Source organism: Lissotriton helveticus (assembly GCF_964261635.1). Classification (NCBI taxonomy): domain Eukaryota; kingdom Metazoa; phylum Chordata; class Amphibia; order Caudata; family Salamandridae; genus Lissotriton; species Lissotriton helveticus. The sequence goes on from NC_136063.1 coordinate 666,251,402, forward strand.
TCTTGGCTGAGGCGGACGACGAGACACTGGACACATTAGTAAGGTACTGGGTGCGGTTTGAGGCTGCTTTCGGACGCCGTGCGGAGAGGTGTGGGGGCCTCCAAGGACTTATTACTGTGCTGTGGGGGAAGGGCCGAGGGGCTTCTCCTGAATGTTCCGAGGGGGGTGGGGCGGGAGCGGGGGGCTTCGGGCCTGTTCGGGTCGGCGTACTGGCCACCCTAGCCCTATTCTATTGAAGTACACTTTCTACTAGAGTTTGGATGGCGTTTCCACGTTGGTTGTCTGTCCTGGGGTGTGGGAGTTGGGGAAGTTTAATTGACCAGGTTGGGGGGGGGATGGGGGTGGGACCCGGGCGTGCCAAGGGGATCGCTGAGAGAGTGGACGATGCGCGATGGGCTCTACAATGGGACCCGACCTAGGCTACAAATGTCTCACGTGGAATGTAAGAGGGATGCATACAATGCAGAGGCGCCACAAGATCCACTCCTATTTAGTCAGACGGGGTATTCACTTCGCCTTCCTCCAGGAAACACATCTACTAGCTAAGGAGGGGAAGGCACTACAACGGAGATGGAGGGGGCAGGTCTACCACACAGGATACTCCGCATATGCTAGGGGGGTGGCCATTTGGATACGGGCAGGGGTTCCTTTAAAGTGCACACAACAACTAATTGACCCAGAGGGGAGGTATGTCATGGTGAGGGGCAAACTGGATGGGAGGGACCTTACCGTGGGCTGCCTGTACGCCCCGAACGTAGACCAGCCTGCATTTCTCTCCTTGCTGTCCAGCAGGCTGGCCCCGTTTTTGGTGGAGCCCTTGCTCCTTGGCGGGGACTTTAATAGCGTGACTGACACTGCCCTGGACAGATCGCACCCCCCCCTACCTAATGCACCAGCTGGCAAACTAGCACTTGCGCGCTCTGCCTGGCAGTGCCAATGGGACCTGGTCGACTCATGGAGGGCTAACCATCCGTTGGACAGGGACTATTCATTTTTTTCCGCTCTCCATGAGCTACACGTTCACATCGATGCCTTCCTGTGCTCCTAGGGAGTGCATGCAGAGGTGTGCCACAGTGAGTATCTCACGCGCACGATCTCGGATCATAACCCGCTACTTTTGCAGCTGCGCTGGTCGCAGTGCCGCCCGCGAATCCCTGCCTGGAAGCTGCGCCCGGAGGCGCTGGACGACCAGCTCTTCCGCACAACTATAGCCTCGAACTTTGAGGAATACTTTCAGGTCAATGCAGGCACCGCAGGCTCAGCCGCGATCGAATGGGACGCCTTCAAGGCGGTGGTGAGGGGTCAATGCATTGCGGCGGCGTCGGGAGTTAGGAGGACCTTGTTAGAAGACATCTCGAAGGGGGACGAGAAATTGCGGGAGCTGGAGAGAGCAAGGCCTGAGCGGCCAGACACACATGAGGCAATACTTGAGGCGAGGGAAGTGGTGGCGGCGACAGTGGAGCGCCTTAGGTGCTTCGACTACAAGGCCTACCTCACACGCGCGCACTCGGAGCGCGATAAGTCGGGAGCTCTTTTGGTCTGGCTGGCCAATCCGGCTCGCCAGAGCTCGGTCATCCTTGAGCTCAGGGACCACTCGGGAGTGGCACGGTTTGACCAGGGAGGGATAAATGAGTTATTCTATGATTACTACACGGAGCTCTACCGCAGCAGGGTCCTGCCGTCAGTGGATGAATTCCAGAGCTTCATAGAGGGGCTGGACTTGCCGGAGTTGGGAGAGGAGGGCGCGAAGCTGCTCGGGGGCAAAATTGAGGAGAGGGAGGTGAGAGTCGCCATCAAGGGTATGGCGAGGAATAAGACGCCGGGCTCCGACGGGCTCCCAACGGAATTTTATCTGACATATATCGACCTCCTGGCACCCAAACTGACGTGGGTCTACAATGAGGCGAAGCGGCTGGGCAGCCTGCCGACGTCCGCTGGCGAAGCGCTCATAGTCCCCCTATTGAAACCGGGCAAGCAGCCGTGGGACAGGACAGCGTATCGCCCATTGTCCATGCTCAACCTGGACTACAAGATCTTGAGTAAGATCTTAGCGACACGTCTGCTCCCCCATATGGCCACGCTGATCCACGCGGACCAGTCCGGCTTCATCCCGGCCCGTAACACGGCGCTTAACGTGCGACGGCTCCTGCATGTATTGGAAGCTGACACCTATGACGGCAATGAGGCGGCGGTGTTTGCAGTAGACATGGAAAAGGCCTTTGACAGCCTGGAATGGCCTTATCTCTTCCATGTCATGCGCACGCTGGGCCTGGGCGAGGGCTTCGTGGATTGGACGGCGCTGCTTTACCGAAATGCGACGGCGAGGGTCAGAACTGGGAGAATCATCTCTGAGATGTGTGCGGTGAGCAGGGGCACCCGTCAGGGATGTCCTCTCTCTCCCCTATTGTTCGCCTTAGCTGTCGAACCCCTCACGGCGCGAGCCCGGCTGGGTCGGACGTATCAGGGGCTAGATGTTTATGGCCAGGTACACCACGTCGCATTGTATGTCAATGACCTGCTGATGTTCCTGGCGGATTCGACTGACTCTCTGCGTGGAGCTAAGACCCTCCTACAATCACTGAGTAGGGTGTCAGGTCTCCGAGTAAACTGGGCAAAGTCATACCTGTTCCCGACCCGCCCACGTAGAATATGCCGACAGTCCTCGGAGGGGGTGACATGGGAGGAGAGGAGCCTGCGCTACCTAGGGACCTCGATCTTTCATGATAAGGCGGATATTCTTGAGGGGAACATAGGATCGGCAATTAGACACACCAAAGAGAACTTCGAGTTTTGGAGCACGCTCCCATTGTCGCTAATGGGGAGAGTGGCACTTCTTAAAATGGTGACCCTGCCACGGCCGCTTTATTTCTTTTTGGATCCCGGCGAGCTACTTCCGGCGGTTGAGATCGATGGTAATCGGCTTTCTGTGGGGGGCGGGCAGACGCAGGGTGGCGCACAGCACACTTCGCCGTCCTAGAGAGGAGGGTGGGCTAGCGGTGCCAAACTACGAGGTGTACTACCTGGCGGCCCAGATGCAGTGGCTGACGCAATGGGTCGCGCGAGCCAGGAGAGGGGAGGACAGATCGGGGGGACCGGCGGGCCCGGTTCAAGTGTTATCCCGAATTGTTCTGGGGCTCCCGATGGGAGATTTCCACCTCACTCAAGAATTTGCGACGGCCCGGAAATGCTGGAATAGATATCGCCGGAGGGGCCGTATTATGGTCACATATGCCCCTGAGATCCCGCTCAAGCTGTGCGGGGCGCTGCCGCATGGGGGCTCGTGGCACAGGCTAGGAAATTGGGAGCTGCAAGGACTCAAGTCCATGGGGGACCTCTATGAGAATGGGGTGCTGCTGCCTTTCGACCTTCTGAGAGACCGCTTTGAGCTGACGGGGGGGGGGACTTCCTCCTTCATGCGGCACTAGCGTCGGCGATCCGCAAGCACTGGAAGACGGGTATGACGGAGCCGCCACTGTCTCTTGGCTGCCAGTACGTGGTGATGATGGCGGGGACGGTCAAGGCAGTCACGTGCCTATACAGACGCATGGTCTCGGAGACTGTTGCTCCTCTGCTGACCCTGAAGGCGAAATGGGAGGCGGACCTGGCGACGGAGATCCCAGATGAGGCGTGGACTGGCATTGTGGCGCGGGCCCGAAACGGAACGCGCAACGCTAGGTTTCAGCTGATGCACTTCTATGTCCTGCACAGGGCCTACCTGACACCTGACAAATTACATAAATACTTCCCAGCCCATCCGGCGGCCTGCCCGCGATGCCCGGCTACCGTGGCTGATTTCCAGCACATGTTCTGCTCCTGCCCAGAGTTGGGTTCCTTTTGGCGGGAGATAATGGACAGCCTGAGGGAGGTTACGGAGAGGGACTTACAATTCACCATGGCACACTGCATCCTACACTGGTTCCCACACACATCGAAGAACAAGATTACTAGCAAGTTCCTGGACCTGGGTCTACTCCTAGCAAAGAGGGCCATAATATCCCAAAGGAAGGCGAATAGGGGCCCCACGGTGGAGAGGTGGAAGGCTGAGCTGCTCAAATGGGCCCGGTGTGAAGGGGAGCTCCGTATGCAGTCTGCGCTTAGAGCAGACAATGACGCGGTTCTGGAGAGGGCCAGGGCGTGGGAGGGGTTGGTCTTGGACCTCACACTTTTGGGCCTAGATGTGGAGGACACCCTGGCGCATAGCCCTGCTCCGGCAGAACACTTGCCCAGAGAGATGGTGACCTAGGCTCCCTCCCTTGTTCCCCCACTTCCTGGGTGAGGACTACAAGTTGTTTGTTGATTGCTCCTGATGGCCTACTTCGGGACTGGATTGGTCGGGATGGAAGTGGTCTCGCAATGATGATATGCTGGCACGTCTGGGGGGTGTGGGGGGGCAGAGTTGGGGCGGGAGGGGTAGTTCTGGTGGAAGGGGAAGGGGTTGGGAGGGGTAGAGAGAGGTGGGGGGGTGGGGGGTTGTTGCTCAGAAGTGAAGAAGAGGACTTCCTGATCTTACTGGACACTGCGCATGGGAGGGGGAATGAGAGGTCCGGAAAGCAGCACTGTCATTTCCCAGAAAGCTGGTAACCACTGATCCATGCTGTTCTACCCTGCACAGGACTTTCTCTGCTGTTGCGCCGCTCGACCTCCGGGGTGTGAGCTAAATGGCTGTGTGGCACGTGTATTGGAGATTCATAGATGTAATGGTCCGCAGAGAGAATGACACATGTGATTTGAATGTACCACTTACTTTGCTGCAATAAAAAGATATTTACCAAAAAAAATAAAAGATTGACAAAGATTTAACACTCACCTCTCAAGTCAATCAAGTCACCTCGGCCTGTTTCTTTACAATAAAGGTCCTCCGAAAAATACTGCCTTATATACCTTTCACACTAAGGAAGACAGTAGTTGGAGCCCTGGTTTTATCACGCATTGATTACTATAACGCACTGTATATGGGAATTGGAGAAAGACAGCTCTCCAAACTCCAGTCACTACAGAATGCTGCGGTAAGAATTCTGCTAGATCTCCAGAAATTTCACCCAACGACCAATGGTATGAGGTAACTACATTGGCTTCCCATTTGACGAAGGGTGCAGTTCAAGGCCTTGTGTCTAGTGTATAAAGCAGTAAATGGAGGAGGTGCTGAAGATATGAAGTCTCTTTTTCCCCGCTATGTACCTTCCCGCTCCTTGAGATCTGGCAGCCTGGGTCTGATCTGCGTACCCAGGATAAAGAGAGCCCGATGGGGTGGCAAGGCGTTTTCTTTTCAGGCGGCAAGGCTCTGGAATTCCTTGCCTACTGAGATACAATTGGAAACAAATATGTTTGTGTTTAGAAAGGCCTTGAAAACCTTGCTTTTCACTAAACCTTAGACTGGTAATGCTCATCTCAAATCTCACACAGCGCCAAGACTCCTCGGCATTAGTGCACTTAATAAATAATTCAGTCAGTCAGTCAGATAGGGTGTGCACTCTTATAATGTAAAATTGTGTTCTTGTCGGTTACTTTTTGATGCAATGACACCCTCAGTACCTTCTCCTTTGGGATCACGTCCACATCCAGAAATGTTAGACTAGTCTTACTCCTAGTATAACTAAACTTGATGTCTTGATGCCTGGAGTTCAACCACCTGAATAAACTCTCCAGAGTCTCAACTGGGCCGGACCACAGGCACCAGACATCATCAATATAGCTGAGCCATTGCTTGATATTACTCAAGAAGGGATTATTGTCGAAAATGTATTTGGCCTCATATTGGGCCATGAAGAGGACCGCCATCTCTGTGGCAAAAGGACATCCCATGGCGGTCTCCTTCGTTTGCAGGTAAAAGCCATTGTAAAATTTGAAATAGTTCTTTTTAAGAGATAGCTCGGCTAATCTTAGAATGAACTCAGTAGAGACTCTATGTGATCTTGATCTTCTTTCTAGGTACAACTCAATGACTTCTAGTGCTTCATCCAGTGGTATCTGAGTGTACAGGGAGGTAACATCAAAGGTTACCATCCACTGTTCCACCTCATCAAACTCCACTACCTTGATCTTTCTGATGAAACCAGTTGTATCCCTCAAATTTGACTGTACTTCCGCTAGAAATGGCTTTAAAAATATATCCACGTACTTAGATATAGGCTCCAAAATGGAATCGCAACCGGAGATGTTTGGACGTCCCGGTGGCTCCATCAGCCTCTTATGAATCTTCGGCAGGAAGTAGATTACTGGGACCCTAGGATACTTTTTGGATAGAAAATCAAATTCTCTAAGGCCCAGCATCCCTTGATCAAGACCTTCTTTCAAAATCCCCGCCATCTGCACTTGAATAGCTGTAGTAGGGTAATCCTGGATTCTTCGATAACATCCTTGGTTCATCACCTGAGTCATTCCTTCCTTCATGTACATCCCACGGGGCCAGATCACAAGGGCTCCCCCTTTATCTGCCTGTTTGATTACTACAGAGGTGTAATTTTTTAAATCACAAAGGGTCTTCTGTTGGGTTAACGTGATATTTTTCTTCCAGTATTTCTGTCGTTTTTCTAACTGTATTAATGAGGACATAATAGCCTGCTCATAAGCAATGATCTCCTTTGGAATGCCATATGAGGGTCGAATGAATTTAGATTAATTGGCAAGCCCTTTTACTTCTGTGTTGCCTTTATACTCCTTATTGGCAAAAAACGCCTTCAGGTGTGTTTTTCTGCAAAATTCGATTGCTTCCATTTTCAATTTAGTAAAATCCGTTGCCCTACTGGGAACAAACTTTAAACCTAATTCTAGTACTGACTCTTCAACTGATCGTATTGTCTTTAAAAATCAATATCTCCTTCTCAATTTTCTCAAGCAATGCCTTCGCTTCGCTTTAGAGTTCCTTACTTTTGTGTCACTCTCAGTGTCTATACCTTCGCGAGTCCACACCCGCTCTATAATTGAATACACAAAAGGGGTTAGGCCCAAAAAGACAGGACCCAGGTAGGGCCTTACAAATACAGAAAAAGAAGAGAACCTGGTATCCTAATTATTTATATAATCTTTTTTTTGCAACAATCACACTATATTCTCCAGTCATCAAGAGATCAAGTTTAGTTATACTAAGAGTAAGACTAGACTAACAGTTCTGGATGTGGAAGTTATCCCAAAGGGGAAGGTACGGACAGTGTCATTGCATCAAAAAGTAACCGACAAGAGCACAATTTTACATTATAACAGGGCACACCCTAAGAACTTATGGTCAACTGCTACGTATTCGTAGGAATTGTTTGACTAAAAATTATTTCGACCTATATGCAGGTAATTTTTGTGATCAAATGTCAACCAGAGGCTATCCAAAGAACATGTTAAAATACGCAAGGAAGCGCGCTTGGTTCACACCACGGGAAATGTTGTTAGAAAAAAAAAGAAAACAACCATTAGAGAGATTGGTATGTGTCTCAACATTCGGATCAGCCACAAACAAATTTAAACAAATAGTGCTACGAAATTGCCATCTATTGGAAAATTTGGAATGTCCATTCCCTAGGCCTTTATTTGCGATGAAAAAGAAAAGGAGTCTAGGCCAGGAGATTGTTAAGTCTGACATTTTCCCTAGAGGAATCAAAAAAGATTTGCAAAGCTAGTGGGGATTGAAACCGGTGGAAGGCCACCACAAGTGCGGCAATTGTGTTGCTTGCGAATCTACGATAGAGGGCACTGAGTTAGTACACAGAGAGATTAAATGGAAGCACACGATGTTCACTAATTATAAATCAAAAAACGTCGTGTATGCAATAGTATGCCCTTGTGCTAAATTGTACATAGGCAAAACAAACCAACAGATCAATCAGAGGATAACACAACACAGATCCAGAATTAAAAAAAAGGTGATAACTGCTCATATGGTAGACCATTTTATGAAGGCCGCACATTCGGAACGTGATTTTAAATGGACTGTGTTGACTGCATTGAATCTATCCAAAAAATCAGCAGATGTGGAGTCTCTATTGTTGGCTAAAGAGGCGTAGCTAATTATGAAATTTAATAGTGTTCATTCAGGATTGAATGAAATGTCAGAAGTCTTGCGAATATGATGTTAAATTTTGAGACGAAATATTAGAGATTGGCATGCAACTGGAAACTGTATTGTGTATTTAATAAGGTAAAATTACACACATTTTGTGATCATGCGTATGGCAAAAAATGAAATTAATGTAGTGAATGGTAACTTCTTTTATATATTGTATCGTGGTATCTGCTTTTCAAGGAAAGTATTTGGGAAAATAACCAACCTGTTATCTAGTGGGAGAAGGATACATCTAATTACTGTTCAGGTGAGATAAATACATTTGGTAGAATGACATATTTAAAGTTATGACAAAAACTCCAATTCCCAGAGTTCTGTTCATGACCAATTTGAAGCAAAATTCTGTAATACCTAAGAGAGATTGGAGATGACAAAAAACTACAATTCCCAGAGGCTGGTGCGAGACCACGTTAAATGTGACTTCTGTAGCACCGAGGTGAGATTAAAGACGCTTTAATGAATAACAAAAACAACGGTTTAGAATCTAGCTGGTTAATGGGAGAATAAGACAGCGGCATCTTCCATCCATGTCAGACATGTACAAGCGTATTTCAACGTTTCCTAAATAACTAGATAACTAAATAGTACTCCAAAAATCTGTGGCGTACAAAGAAAATAATTACAATTGACGTGCCGGAGATATTTCTGGAATTATTACATTAGTAAAAATTACGGGGAAGTCACGTGATGTGGATAACACTACATTTCCCAGAAGCGCGAGCGCGGTAGGACTTAATGCCGGAAGGCCGCAACAGACAGTGTTTTTCGTTTCTGAACCACTGGGGAAGGTGAAGAGATACAGCAGTTTTACTCGGTAAAGATCAGAAGGTGAGCCATCGAATGGAATCTCTGTATAAGGATGCAACGGCACAGTCAATTATGGGCAGTTTTAATATGACCCGCACTGTCATTTTTCATAAATATGTTGTGATTAATTTTTGGAGTAGTAGATGGTCACGAACAATGTTCGGGATACACTTTGCTGGCCAACCCACATCAAGGTACGTTCTGTATATGCAAGTCCAATAGGGGAGCATCTGCATAAAGTCCTGTGAGATTATTCACAAAATCGATAAAAAAAGGGATTTTCGATTCTCCCCACAGATCCAGTCTGTTGTTATGCCCAAAGGTATGTACATTTCCAGAACAAGTGAATCGTCATTTGACGAAATAGTGGAAAGTATGTTGGTTATTTCTGAAAAGTGGTATCACGTAACAAACAAAAGTAGCTTTACTAGTTGCCTTTTTTGTAAATTGAACTTTATTGTTCACAGACGGACAAAAATATTAGTCTCTTCATTACACATTGCGAAAGACGCATGATCATTGAAAAACTGCCTAAAAGAAAGCGTTCACCATGTTGGCAGGTACATGCACAGGAGCCAGTAAAAGCCATTAGAAATAACTCGAAGGGTTTGGTCTAATGAATGACAGTTTGTCTTATTTGTATCGTTGATTTGGCCCATGTGTTGTGACTAAGATGCCCTGATGAGTACCCATTGAGAATCCGTGAGGCTTGAAATGTGTCGGCAATTGCTATTGTATTAGCAAAAGTGGTTAAAGGAAAAAGAATTGATTCAGGAATGAACTGGGACTGAATTATAAGAATGCTTAATGACATCTAATTAAGCCTTGTTTAAAAATATATATGGCACATTGGTTTTGTGATGTTTTTTATGTTGGTGTAAAGTCATATTAATGTTTTGCGTGTCAAAATGTGTTGGTATTGTACATTGTCAAAAGTATTATGTAAATTGTCATGTATGTAAATATGTATTTGGTACTTTTTATGTGTTCCAAGCGAAGGATATAATGTCCTTTTGTAAAAGAGTGAAAAAATAGAGTAAATAAATAACCCAAACACCAAAAGAATATAGTGTGGTTGTTGCACAAAAAGATTATAAAAATAATTAGGATACCAGGCCCTACCTGGGTCCTGTCTTTTTAGGCCTAACCCCTTTTGTGTATTCAATTACAGAGCGGTTGTTGACTTGCGAGGGTATAGAGACTGAGAGTGACACAAAAGTAAGGCACTCTAAAGTCTATTGCAGGTGGTTTGAGAACCACCGGAGTAAGATGTAAGAGAAGGATACTTTGTCCTTTACAGAGGAACATATTCAAAGTTTAGTAGCAGCGCCTTCACCCTTTTCATCAGTCACTTTAAGCACGCAAGCTAAACAGGAAAATTAAGTGGAGAGTTTCACGCGGTTAAGTAAGAAACACATTAGAACAGAGTTGCACGGTCATTTTTCTTTTAACAACATTTAAAAGGTAGTACAATCCCGTGGGGGTTGCAAGTTATGAATACTTCGGTCATCTTTATAGATGATCCGGAATATACTAATGGATTTAGCTGCATAAGTACAAAATGTAGTAGGGACCTCATGGTCCATACAATTGAGACGGCAAAAAAGCTATGTAAAAAAGAATTAGAGGAGTTAGAGAAACTTACACAGGAACTAAAAGATAACCATTCTGAGAGCGAAGCGAAGGCATTGCTTGGGAAAATTGAGAAGGAGATATTGACTTTTAAAGACAATACTATCAGTTACGAGACATCGAAGTTTGAAAGAGATAGTAAAGCATTTAGCTTAGAACAGGCTTACCCTCATTTAAAGGAAGATTATTACTCTTCCACTGAGTCACGCCGGGCACTGACAAATTTCCAAGGATGTTCATGAAACAGATTCACTACCTTTTCTGAAACCTCCTCTTCTGGATCTTCAAGTGATTCAGACTCACAACCTGGACCACAGAACAGACAGAATACTTTTTTAGACAAAGGCGAGCAGAAAGGAAAGGTACGGTTCAAACAACAGCCTTGGGAAATGAGAACCAGGAGACAGTATTACAAGTCATGAAAAAAAAGTTCTATATTTAATCTGTCCCAAAAAGTTCTTTAAAAAAGTGAAGAGTCAGTACTAGATTTAGGTTTAAAGTGTGTTCCCAGTCGGGCAACGGATTTTACTAAATTGAAAATGGAAACAATCGAATTTTGCAGAAAAATACACCTGAAGGCGTTTTTTGCCGATAAGGAGTATAAAGGCAACTCAGAAGTAACAGGGCTTGCCAATAAATCTAAATTCATTCCACCCTCATATGGCATTCCAAAGGAGATCATTGCTTATGAGCAGACTATTATGTCTTCATTAATACAGTTAGAAAAACGACAGAAATACTGGAAGAAATATTTCACGTTAAACCAACAGAAGGCCCTTTGTGACTTAAAAATGACACCTCTGTAGTAATCAAACAGGCAGATAAAGGGGGAGCCCTTGTGATCTGGCCCCGTGAGATGTACATGAAGGAAGGAATGACTCAGGTGATGAACCAAGAATGCTATCGAAGAATCGAGGATGACCCTACTACAGCTATTCAAGTGCAGATTGCAGGGATTTTGAATGAAGGTCTTGATCAAGGGATGCTGGGCCCTAGAGAGTTTGAATTTCTATCTAAAAAGTATCCTAGGGTCCCAGTAATCTACTTCCTGCTGAAGAATCATAAGAGGCTGATGGAGCCACCAGGACGTCCAATTGTCTCCGGTTGCGATTCCATTTTGGATCCTATATCTAAGTACGTAGATATATTTTTTAAGCCATTTCTAGTGGAAGTACAGCCATATTTGAGGGATACAACTGATTTCATCAGAAAGATCAAGGGAGTTGAGTTTGATGAGGTAGAACAGAGGATGGTAACCTTTGATGTTACCTCCCTGTACACTCAGATACCAAAGGATGAAGCACTAGAAGTCATTGAGTTGTACCTAGAAAGAAGCTCAAGATCACATAGAGGCATATATTCATCAACCTAAATTGCGATCGCAATAGCTGCGAAACTGCTATTGCGATCGCAATTACGGCTCCCGCAATTAATCAAGCAAAAAAACTGTAAATTGCGAATTCGCAAACATAAATTCGCAGAATCAATGTGGAACCCCCTTAGCGAATCTGTAACAGTGATTTCCACCTATTCTGCGAATTAATTTGCAAATTCACGAATAAATCGCAAATTCAATTAATCAAACATCGCAAATTTCGAAAAAGCCCAATTTCGCTAAATGCGAGTCGCAATTTAAGGAGAAGTCAAACCAGGTGGTAACCATAAAGTTCAATTGTAAAAAAAAAATAAAAAAATTCTAACAAGAAACAGGGGCGGGGCAAAACAAACACACTTAAGGAGACACAGTAGGAGCATGAGGACATTCACAATGCCAGGTCTATACATCGTGGCAAGGCGGCTGAGGCTCCAGGCTGCAGCCCGGAACCAACGCAGGATCCAGGAGTGCATCTTCCGGCTGCAGATAACACTTCTGGGCCAGACTGAAGAGGACATCTACTCCAAATACATGCTGAATGGGGCAATGATAAGGGAGCTCATCTGAGACCTTGACCCCCTGATGCAGCACCCAACAAGGAGGACCAATGCCGTGCCCACCCATGTCCAGGTCCTGTGCTGCCTGCACCTCTGGGCCTCCGGTAGCTTCCAGGGGATAGATGCATATGCAGGAGAGATCTCCCAGAGCACGCTGTCACGCTGCCTACGGAGTTTCCTGGACGCCATGCTTAGCCGGATACACCACTACATAACCTTCCCAACCACCCAACAGGACGTAAACCAAACAAAGCTTGACTTCTATAACACCGCACAATTCCCCCATGTAATTGGCTGCATTGACTGTACCCACATCCACATCTGCCCACCCGCTGAGACAGAATACATGTACCGGAACTGCAAGTCCTACCACTCACTAAAAATCCAGATGGTCTGCAATGCAAAGACATTCATCACCGACATAGTGGCCCAATACCCGAGGAGCACGCATGATTCGTTCATCTTCAGGCACAGCGGCATACACACCCGCTTGGCCAGGGGTGACTTTGGCGAAGGACAACTCCTAGGTAAGTACTCATGCCCACATACAGTATGTGAAGACCATGTAGCTGCGCAAAACAGGCACTGACCCTCTGCTCCCATCCGTTAGGTGACAGCGCCTACGGCCCCTGTGAGTACCTCCTCACCCCATACCTCAACCCTGCAACACCACAGAAACAGCGTTACAATGCTGAGCACATTTCACACAAGAAATGTCATTGAGCGGACATTTAGGATGTTAAAGAGCCGATCCTACACAAGACTGGTGGGGCCCTCAAATACCAGCCTGAGGTCTGCTGCCGCATCGTGGCCGTGTGTGCCATACTCCACAATATTGCTACCAAGCGGAGGATACCTGTGGAGATCTCTGGTAGTGAGTCGATGGGGGACAACCAGCCACCTGCACATGTGCATCATGCACGCGGGGAGAATCCTGCAAAAGGACACAGGCACCGCAACAACATTACACAGAACTATTTGTAGTGCACCCATACCCCTCACACAACACTGTACTCATGCATGCCAGATGAAATAATGACATGAGTAATATTTGAATTCAAAATACATTCTCATTCTATATTTTGAACAAGATCTAGAACTTATTTTTATTTTACAAACAACATAACTGCTGTATTGCATCATACAGCCTCTTGAATGCACAGCAGGCGTGCTTGGTATATCAGCATGGCACTGCTGCTAATGTTCAGCCATTCACTGGCGCCTCCTGCCGGACGCACCCTGTCGCCTTTCCGAATCCACGTCGGCAGTGTCCGGCCGTGATGCTGCACTGGGCCTGGTACAGCGGCGCCATTCTGGTGCCACCGGCACAGACAGGCTGCTCAGGCTGGATGTGCCTGTTGGAACCGGGACTACTGGTCCACTTAGGGTAGCATGGCTCTAGCTGGAAGGCTAAACCTAGAAGGCAATTGTGACGTGCTTGAATTACACAAACTACACCACCCCAATGCAAACCCACCAAAAATAACATCACACCATCTTGGTTAAGTAGAAAATAGAAAGGCTTTATCTCTTTGAAGGAAGTAAAGGTAAGAATATTCCAATGTGCGATAAACCACGACTTAAGCTTTCTTCTTTATGGATGTGTTCACATTAGCTATCAGAATCTTCTCTTACATAGCTGTCTAACATCAGATTTGTGCATATGCTCACTGAGGCAGTTTGGCAGATAAACTAACACATTGTTCATTGGAAGCATTTTTCAGATTCAACCATTTGTAACAGCACATCAACTCCCACTTTTGGATATAACTTTCCCCTTTTATGTACATCAATGACTAGAATTATATTTTAGCATGTTACCAAATCAATTTAAGTTAAACTGAAAGAAGAATAAAGAATTCCTTAGGATAAAGTTGATGCCACTTCTACTTTAACATGTGCGCTGTTACTTCTAAACTCCAGCACAGGCTATATTCAAGAAATCTTCACTCAAGAGAGAAAGTTCGAACTCTGGGACCTTCTGACAAGTGCCAGCCACGATGTTTTTAAAACGAACATGAGATTCTCACAGTTTTCAGAGCCTGTCCGTGGCTCAGCCCTCAGGCACCACCACTTCCCTTATTTTGCCATTCCCCACTTCCTATAAGCCCCCTTCTCCCGCCGCTGTGTTGGCACGGATACCTGCGCGCCCGATCGGCGCCCATGTTATGTTCTTCCTGAGACAGTCTGACGAGGCCGCTCTACCCCCGACTCCCCGCTCAGGTCTTCTATTACTTCACCTGAGGCGGGGCGGTAGCTGCAGCACAGTTGGGAGAAGCAGATTCTTGGAGTCTCCGAGGTAGGCAAGCCTCCCCGCTCCGCTCCCCCTCACTGGGACGGCAGCCGGCAAACCAACCCGGCTCGCTGGCAGTCGCGGAGTCCTTCAGAGAGGAGTTCCGACTTCCTCAACGAGATGATGCATCGCGCTGGGCGGGAGTCCGGTTGCCTAGCGACCCCGCCCGGCGTCTCTCTCTCCCTCTCACGCTAGCTGCATGATCGGTTCGGCTACCCTCAGTCCTTAGGCCAACAGGTCATCATCTCCTACCACGGGGCTTACGGAGGGCAAAAAGGCAGGAAGAACGAAGGAGGCAGGGGGGGTTCCAAGGCGCTGGTAATTTTGAACCACACACGGCACCGGCAAGATCACTACCCCTCACCCAGGCAACGCAACTAGGACAAAAGTCAAGGCCCCACGTCTCTTCAGGGATCGGGGCGAAGGGTCCCTTTTTCTACACTGCCCGAGGAATAGGTCCCATGGTCACTCTCTCTAAAATCAGGACCAAGTCTCTTTCACCAACAGTGATATCAGGTGGGCTCTCCTGACGGGCGGCCACACTAGACCAGTGGCTCGAGGTTCACTTCCCATAGGCAGGGCTAGGTCAATAGGAAGGCAGGGCAGCACCCACAACTTACTTGCAAACCCTAAGAGCAGTCAGAATAGCCTGAGCCACAACCCCTCCTGAGACTATCGCCTACACTCCAACCAACCCAACAGTGACCTAAAATGGCCGCCCATTGTCCACCCTTATATAGCCTGTGCCCTAGTCACTAGATTTAGCTGGAAGGTTCTGAAACCCTCTAATGTTATCCTATAAGCCAGAGCTCTGAGGTAACTCTAGCAGGCATCTATCTTAGGTACCCACTCTATCCACCATTTTAGGAAGGCGCACCTGTATCTCAGCACTGATTAGCAGTGGTGGGGCACCCAGAGATCTAAGGCCACACAAAAATAACTGGTGGAGGGAAAAGAAAAAAAAAATAGGCAGAAAGGGACAAAAAGTAGGGGAGACAATCCAAAGAGCTGACAGGTCTAACACTGCCCTCACTGGCATCATCACCTCCCCCTTGTATGGGCATGGCCACACACCTGTTGGTTCTGGATAGCGGTGGTGACCTGCTCCAGGGATGTTGCATTCCTGATCAGGTGGTTTGACCTGGTATATACTGAGAGCCGGGTCAGCAGCTGGTGGTGGTGGCGGCGGCTGGTGATGTCCTGCTACGACACCATCAGTTGGCTGTTCTCCTTAACAGCAGCAGTCAACTCCTGCACACTTTTGGTGAGCTGATTCACATTGCGTGCAGTCTTGTAGAGCTGCAGCTTCATGGCTGCCATGTGATGTGCCTGCTTGCGGTGCACAGCTAGCATCCGGCGTTCGATCCCTAGCCCAGGATCTTGGGCCTGTTGCTCCCTCTCTCCTCGTGTGCCCCCGTTGTGCTGCTGCCTCAACCGGCCGCTTTCCTGCGACCGCACAGTGGCTGTGCGGCGTGTCTGCCTCCTGGGTGGTGGTGGGGCCTGTTCCACTGCCATGCATGACGCATGGGGTGTTTGCACTCCTCCTGTTGCTGCAGGGGTAGTCCTGTCCGCATATGGAGGTGGTGGTACTGGTGCTGGTGCAGGTGTGTGTGACGGTCCAGGTTGTGGGTAGGATGGCTCTCTCCCTCCGTCTCCTCTGGGGTCTCCTCGATGTGGAGTGCCTCGCTGTCTGTTGTCTCTGCTTCTGCAGCACCTGTGATGTAAATGGGTGCATGATTATTGAAATGAATCTTGCACATGGGATGTTGCAACATGCATGCAGGCTTGCATTCCCTGACTGGCTTTGGGATATGTTTCACTTGACAGTTCTGGCTGTGTGTGTCTATCAGAGAACTATTGTCATACTACAGGTCCCACAATGCAATAGTGCGTTTCTGATGTGCAGGGACTGCATTACTGGGGTTGTCAAATGGCTAGCTCGGGGGCATGGGCATTCTTAGGGGACGGGGTCGCAGTTGCATGGCTCTTACCTTGTGATTGTTGTGTGGGTCGGGAGGTGTCCAGCCGAGTGACCCCCACGCAGGCTGCAGAGTTGATGGTGCCCTCAACCAGGTTTTCAAGTTATGTGTTGGCGGCAACTGTGGGGTCTCCTCCTCCCATGGCATGTTGCTCCCCCAGCCTCTCTGCTATGCGCTCCTTGGCACGCCCTCTGAGGTCATACCACCTCTTCACCAGGTCATCAATTGACCACTGGCTCACTCCTGCGGCATTCACCTTCACCCTGATGTGCAGCCAAATGCGCCTTTCTTCGGCCTCAGACACCTTTCTGGATGCTTCCCAAAAAGCTTATCATGGTCCCTGCTGACTCCCTCAATCCAGCTCCTGTTCTGAAAACTTTATTTTTCTTTTCCTGCCAGTTTCACTGTCTCCTGCTGCATCCTGGGAAATTCTAGTGTTGGATGTCGGTTCTGTTTTGGGGCTGCAGGGTGTTTCTTCTAAAGCTCAGAGCTGTGCCTCCTCCTCTCTCCAGCTCTGTGTTCAGAATGAGTAAGGGAACTGCCTACTTCCGGGTTGTGATGTCATCATTGTGCTCAAAATGCGACTTCCCGTTTTTGCGATCTCACAATTTGCGAGATCACAATTTGCGATTTTGGTAATTGCGAAATCGCAATTTCAGGTTAGGAAAACAGGAGATTCTGTGAATTTTCAGCGATTTTTGGAAATGTGCATTTGGCGATTGCGGCCGATTGCGAATCGCATTTTTTGATGCATCCCATTCTGCGAATTCCAATTTGCGATTCTGTAGTTTTTGCAAATTGGAATTCGCAGAATGGGTGCTTGATGCATCTGGGGGAGAGTCTTTACTGAGTTCATTCTAAGATTAGCAGAGGTGGCTCTTAAAAAGAACTATTTCAAATTTGACAATGCCTTTTACCTGCAAACGAAGGGAACCGCCATGGGATGTCCTTTTGCCCCTGAGATGGCGGTCCTCTTCATGGCCCAATATGAGGCCAAATTCATTTTCAACAATAATCCCTTTTCAAGTAAAATCAAGCAATGGCTCCGCTATATTGATGATGGCTGGTGACTGTGGTCCGGCCCAGTTGAGACTCTGGAGAGTTTTTTCGGGTGGTTGAACTCCAGGCATCAAAGACATCAAGTTTAGTTATACTAAGAGTAAGACTAGACTAACATTTCTGGATTTGGAAGTTATCCCAAAGGAGAAGGTACTGACAGTGTCATTGCATCAAAAAGTAACCGACAAGAACGCAATTTTACATTATAACAGTGCACACCCTAAGAGTTTAAAAGACAATCTACCTTATGGTCAACTGCTACAAATTCGTAGGAATTGTTCCACTAAAAATGATTTCGACCTATTTGCAGGGAATTTTTGTGATCAAATGTCGGCCAGAGGCTATCCAAAGAAAATGTTAAAACATGCGAGGAAGCGTGCGTGGTTCACACCATGGGAAACGTTGTTAGATAAAAAGACAAAACAACCATTAGAGAGATTGGTATGTGTCTCAACATTTGGATCAGACACAAACAAATTTAAAAAATAGTGCTACGAAATTGGCATCTATTGGAAAATGTGGAATGTCCATTCCCTAGGCCTTTATTTGCGATGAAAAAGAACAGGAGTATAGGCCAGGAGATTGTTAGGTCTGACATTTTCCCTAAAGAAATCAAAAAAGATTTGTGAAGCCTGTGGGGATTGAAACCGGTGGTAGACCACCACAAGTGCGGCAATTGTGTTGCTTGCGAATCTACGATAGAGGGCACTGAGTTTGTACACAGAGAGATTAAATTGAAGCACACGATGTTCACTAATTGTAAATCAAAAAACGTTGTGTATGCAATAGTATGCCTTTGTGCTAAATTGTACATAGGCAAAACAAAGCAACAGATCAATCAGAGGATAACACAACACAGATCCAGAATCAAAAAAAAGGTGATAACTGCTTCTATGGTAGACCATTTTATGAAGGCCACACATACGGAACGTGCTTTTAAATGGACTGTGTTGACTGCATTGAATCTATCAAAAAAATCGCAAGATCTGGAGTCTCTATTGTTGGCAAAAGAGGCGTACCTAATTATGAAACTTAATAGTGTTCATTCAGGATTGAATGAAATGTCAGAAGTCTAGCGAATATGATGTTAAATTTTTAGACAAAATATTAGAGATTGGCATGCAACTGTAAACGTTATTGTGTATTTAATAAGGTAAAAATACACACATTTTGTGATCATGAGTATGGAAAAAAATGAAATGATTGTAGTGAATAGTACCTTCTTTTATATATTGTTTTGTGGTATCTGCTTTTCATGGAAAGTATTTTGAAAAATTCCCAACCCGTTTTCTAGTGGGAGAAGGATACATCTAATTACTGTTCTGGAGAGATAAATACATTTGGTAGAATAACATATTTAAAGTTATGAAAAAAACTCTAATTCCCAGAGGTCTGTTCATGACCAATTTGAAGCGAAATTCTGTAATACCTAAGAGAGATTGGAGATGACAAAAAACTACAATTCCCAGAGGCTGGTGCGAGACCACGGTAAATGTGACTTCTGTAGCACCGAGGTGAGATTAAAGACGCTTTAATGAATAATAAAACCAACGGTTTAGAATCCAGCTGGTTAATGGGAAAATAAGACAGCGGCATCTTCCATCCGTGTCAGACATGTACAAGCGTATTTCAACTTTTCCTAAATAACTAAATAACTAAATAATACTCCAAAAATCCGTGGCGTACCAAGAAAATAGTTACACTTGACGTGCCGGAGATAGTTCTGGAATTATTACATTAGTAAAAATTACGGGGGAGTCACGTGATGTGGTTACACACTACATTTCCCAGAAGCTCAAGCACGGTAAGACTTAATGCCGGAAGCCCGCAACAGACAGCGTTTTTCATTTGTGAACCACTGGGGAAGGTGAAGAGATACAGCAGTTTTACTCGGTAAAGATCAGAAGGTGAGCCATCGAGTGGAATCTCTGTATTAGGATGAAACCGGCAATTACAGGCGGTTTTAATATGACCCGCACTGTAATTTTTCATAAATAGGTTGTGATTAATTTTTGCAGAAGTAGATAGTCACGAACAACGTTCGGGATACACTTTGCTGGCCAACCCACATAAAGGTACGTTCTGTATATGCAAGTCCTGTAGGGGAGCATCTGCATAAAGCGCTTCCGTGGTTGTTCACAAAATTGATTAAAAAAAGGGATGTCAATTCTCCCCGCAGATTCAGTCTGTTGTTATGCCCAAAGTTTTGTAAACTGCCAGAACAAGTGAATCATCATTTGAAGGAATAGTGGAAGGTATGTTGGTTATTTCTGAAAAGCGGTATCACGTAACAAACAAAAGTAGCTTTACCAGTTGCCTTTTTTGTAAATTGAACTTTATTGTTCACAGAAGGACAAAAACATTAGTCTCTTCATTACACATTGCCAAAGACGCATGATCATTGAAAAACTGCCGAAAAGAAAGCGTTCACCATGTTGGCAGGTACGTGCACAGGTGCCAGTAAAAGGCATTCGAAATAGCTAGAAGGGTTTGGTCGAATGAGTGACAGTTTGTCTTATTTGTATTGTGGATTTGGCCATTGTGTTGTGAGTAAGATGCCCTGATGAGAGCCCATTGAGAATCCGTGAGGCTTGAAACGCGTCGGCAATTGCTATTAAATTAGCAAAAGTGGTTAAAGGAAATAGAATTGAATCAGGAATGAACTGGGACTAAATTATAAGAATGCTTAATGACATATAATTAAGCCTCTGTTTAAAAATATATATGGCACATTGGTTTTGTGATGTTTTTTATGTTGATGTACAGTCATATTCATATTTTGTGTGTCAACATGTGTTGGTCTTGTACATTGTCAAAAGTATTATGTAAATTGTCATGTATGTAAATATGTATTTGGTACTTTTTATGTGTTCCATGCGAAGGATATAAGGTCCTTTTCTAAAAGAGTGAAAAAATAGGGTGAATAAATAACCCAATCACCAAAAGAACATGGTGTGTTTTTTGCAAAAAAAGATTATTAAAAAAAAATTAGGATACCAGGTTCTCTTCTTTTTCTGTATCAGTAAGGCCCTACCTGGGTCCTGTCTTTTTGGGCCTAACCCCTTTTATGTATTCACTTTTAGAAAGTTGGCATTTTCCTGGCTTCTGCCATGTGATGCCTGTAACCTGTCCTAGGTCACCTAACTAGGTGTAGTTGGCAGTTAGACTTTGTTAATTCCACCCAGTCACACAACAGAGGAAGTTTGTGTTCCTGACTGAGCTATTTGCTTGCTGGATGGGGAGGGGGGGCTGGGCACAGCCCCACTAGCAACGATTAGACAATGCTCTGCCTTCACAAAAAAGGTCTTGTCACCACTGCATTGTTCCTGCAGCCGGCTTGGGGCTAGAGCAGGGGAGTCAGGAAATTCCAAGAACTGCAAATAGAAATCCCTAGAATCTTCTACTTCAAAGAAGGTACCAGGTATAAAAATAGGGCCCTCTGACCCACTCTTCAGTTCAATTTCTGGACCTGCTGAAGGACTCCCAGAGAACCGCATGCTGCAGTGGCCTGCTGTGTACTCGATAAGACTGCTTTGCTGCACCTGGAAGGAGTGCATTGCTGTCTGGAGCCTGCCTTGAACCCTAAGAGGCTTGCCTTCTGCTTAAGCCCAGCTACTACACCTGACCCAGAACTACCAGAGTGACTCCAAGTGCTAGTTTGCTGGCCTCCTGTTCAGAGACAGAGGGATAAAACAGGCTCTCACCATCTTGAACCTGCATGTAAACTTAGCCTGAGTGAGTCTTAACCATCCAAGTGGTGCCCCTCCAGTCCACAGCAACTTTATCCAGCCAGTGGCTCCCAGAAGACGCTGCCTCCAAGAACACCAACAGCAACCCTGCCTTGCTAAACTTTATCTTCTCAGAACTTTTCCACCAGAATTTCTTTAAAGTCTGAATGTAAGCGACAACCTGACTGAATCAACTTCATGTATCCTACCTGCACACCATCACGACGATCTGCCTTATGTTTAGGTCTCACACAACTAGTTCTCCCTGCTTGGAGCTTTGATCTTTTAGACAATAGTTTTTACCAAAAACGTAATAATTTATAACTCTGATTCTCCTAATAGGATTTTGGTTGTTTTGGTGTTAAATAGTTTATTAAAGTTTAGACTACTGGTGCAGGATTTTTTTTTGTATTGTGTTTTCACTTTATTACTGTTTGTGTGCTGCTTAAATGCTTTACCATTGCTTCTGACTTAAGCCTGATTGCTTTTGTGCCAAGCTACCCAAATTTAAGCATAGGTTTATTTAGTGACTTTTTGCGGTACACACTGCCAGGGATTGTGGCTTTTGCATGGCCAGGGCTCACATTCCAGTCAACCAACAACCCAATTTCTCACGTGTGTAAATTAGTGTGGAGAACATGTTACATAGGACAATAAAGGTTATGATAGAGCGTCATGTTATTCTGAAAATTGTAGGGGTACATCATAACACAGATAGTCAGCACCCACATATTTACAGGAATGTATTAACGTGTAGTCATTAGAAATGTGTATTAAAGCAGCATATATTAGAGCAAATAGAAATGTAACTATGTTTTTTATGTAGATCAATTTAGTGTTTAATCAAAAATGTTTTTAGGTGTTGCGTAATGAATTAGTTTACATTTGAAGTGATGCATTAGGGGTAAACGTGCATCATTTTAAAGTCTGCACATGTAGCTTTGCTATTATGTATGTAGAGTAATGAAATCAATGCTTATAAGGTCATCTTAGAGATGTATGTTTAAACGTGTAAAGGCCTAGTTGATTCTCTATTCTTTGACTGAGAGGCATGTTCGTGATTTTTTATGTTAGCTGAATATTTCAGGCCAGAAATGTATTTGCCTTGGGAAGGCTCTCAGACGAAGGTAGTCAGCATATTTTGTGTGCGTGCAAGGTTGTTTTGCTCACATGCTTCTTATTGCAGGTGCAAGGACACACATCTCGTTAGGTAGAATAACCCTTTTGTTTTAGGAGTTAGGATGGTAGGAGAAGCCACCATGTGTGTGTACAGGCATGCCTATATGATACTTTCAGCGGAGAAGGTGCCTGGGACTCAAGAACACATCAACGGGTTCTGGATGAAGTCGGAGTTTCGATGGAAGAGTACAGGAAAAAAGACCTGTCCAAAGGGGCGTGTGAAGGGTGTGTTCTACTGTTTTGTGATTTTGTATTTGGGACAGTGCCCCGGGGGGTGGAGGAAATGAGGATAAGAGGGGACGCTAGATGGAGCATCTAAGAACGAGCTCTGTAGCTTTGGCTACTTACCTATGCAAGTGAGTGTACTTCTGAGGGAGTCCTCACTACTGACAGCTTTTCTCTCTTGCCTGGGGATGATGCTATGCAGGGATGTCACTTAAGTGATAGTGTAGGGACAGATTATTTGTTTGTCTTTTCTAAGTTAAAGAATACTAAAAGAGAGATTGGAGCAGTCATTGCGTGCCTGATGCTTTTAGAATGAACTATTCTTCTTATTCTGAGTCAAATGAGACTCTTGCGTAGGATTATGTTTGTATTAGTGCCCATTTATTTCCTTAACCATGTGTTGAGGTGTTTGTACGTTCAGTTATTTTTGGCTTTGTAATACATCCTTTAACATTTGCTTTCAGAGTCAGTGATCCTTTAGAGTTACCAGATTGATTTGATTGATTATGTGGTCAATTTGAGTTTTTCCCCTTTACACTTCTTAGCAGATAATAAAGATCCAGTCGACCAAGGATTCTAATACATTGGTAAGATTAGATAGAAGATAAGATAAGAATCCAGCGTTATCAGTTACAAGGTGCAGGTGTCACATGTCATCCATACTGGTACGTAGTACATTTTAAGAGTGATTTGTCTGTAAAAGCCGAAACTCTGAATTTAAAATGTAACACACTAGTTAGGGTTGGCTGGACTGATAAGAATGTATTTCTACCCATACCCAATCCTTTTTTAGCAACATTAGGATAATTAATTACTGGGGAAAAACATAATGGTATAACCTATACCTTGCAGTCTGCATACAGCTCTTTGATGGCAGTTTATAACTCACTATGCTGTATTAGGATTGTGACTTATGAAGTGCAAGTAACAAAAGGATCTCTGTAACAAAAGAAGTAACCCACTGAGCTATCTACAGAAAATCTAATTATGTAATTTGCATGGCACACATTTGAAACGCAAGCATGCTAAACCTCTGTGCTACTTTATTATGAGTCAAAACTGCCACTAGACAAACCTCCATCTCTCCAGGAGGCACGTTAGTCACCAGAGTTATCTTGCCATTTTATTGTTGCCTGAAAATTGCTGGACACACAATGAGCTCTGCAACATGTGCTTTTCAACTAATAAGATATTTCAAAATACAGTGCCCTGAGCTTGGCACCTGGTGCTTAGGCACTGATCACACCATCCTAAAGCGTCCCATAAAGGGCTGCATTTACAAACAGAATGTGAGCACCCACTGCACCTTTTTGTCTCCTAATCTCAATATTACATTCCTTTGACAAATGTTTGTGGGAGGGGTAAGTTAGGGGCGAGAAGCCGTTTCTTGCAATAATCGAAGTTGGTCTTTTAGGAAGAGCTATCAAGATTCACTAAGTATACATATTAGTTTACTCAGACAATACGAAAAGTTGGTGGAGCTCTACAAGCTGACTTTACACTTTAAATGGCTTTTGCTTTTTACAAAGCTGTATTTAAACCCAATTGCATTTTCATATTTAGGGGGCAGACCTCCTCAGCGAAAGGTAAAGATATGGAGCCACTCTACAAGTGTCAAGAATACCATGGGTGCCTGCATGACACATGCAGGTTCGATGGCCATTTCATTTTAAATGAAGTGCATTTTGAGGACATCTTCTTGGAAACATGGGATGTGTAATTGCACATAATGGTTTCAGGGAGAAAGTTGGAAATCAAGCAGAACTTTACTAAATCAAAGTCATCGTTAAGAGTGTTTGAGTGCACTCTTTCTAGATCAGGCAGCTGGAGGAACCCTTTATGAAAAATGATCAAATACAGCTAATGTGATGCCATTAAGCTGAACACGGTTAACAACCAATATTGGGAGATGATCACATATATGGAGTGCAACATATCGAGGCGTCATTGCAAAAGATACCTCCAACAATGTTGTATGAAGTTTCATTAAAGCTTCCTTTAGAAAATGTCCCAGTTAGGGCCAAATTAATGGGTTTGGAGAACCGTATTCTGGTGACTGGTGCTCCAACTGAAGTGCTGAGCCTGGAGCTCGACTTGGTATTGCTAACTCTATAGGTAGTACATGTGAGGTTATGATCTGCAACGCGTTGCTTGGGCCTAAATGGAACTATGAATTGCTGTCATTTGTCTACGAATCTGTATGTAGCAGAAAGAGGTGCCTTGTCTTGATTGACATTTCGAGATAAAAGTCGTATGACCGGGTAAGTCGAACAGTATATAATGTCAAAGCACAAATCCTAACGTATTAGCTCCACTTCAAAATAGATTCCCACATACCTATGCAGACGTTTAAAAATGTATTGGTTCGGGGCCATTTTATCTCGGTCACGTATGTTAAATATGAAATATGACAACTAAAGTTAGAATCTGCCACTTTCAAAATGCCCTCATACAAATTTCTTTAAATATGCCCACTATATGATGTCGGTAAGTGGATATTCAATACATGCCACCAAAGTGATACATAATCACATAGTTTCCCTTTTCCTTTTTATAGCCTGGAAGGAGGGCGGTAAGAATTCGTGCATGATACAAAACATGGACATTTTACGAGACAACTTGACTACTTCCTGAAAAAATAAATTAACCTCATCCTGCATGCTGTCACCCTGTCAAAATATTACACAATTAATCTCATCCCGCATTGCTTGAGAATACTGATTAGACCCACATTGTGAAAAGACAAAGAATATTTCATTTTTAAATAGAGACAAATGTTAAAAAATGCTCTCTCAAACTGTTAGTATTTATTATTCAGGATGTACAAAATAACATTGGGATTACACAGATTTAAATTAACAAACGTTCAATCAAACAGGTCACACACATGCAGAGCAATCAAGAGAATATTGAGCGGATAGAGGTACATGATAGAAAAGTAATATTAAGCTATTTTGGAGTGACACAATTTACCACATTAATGACAGAGTGCACATTTGGTTTGAATTCATTATTTTTTCAAACAAATGAGATGGCTCAATTAACAAAGAAATGAATAAGTATGTGAAGTCGTACAGCAGGAAGTAGTACTTCACATATTCACAACTGCCTTTGTGAATTACCCCCATACACTTTAAACTAACCATAGCATAACGTTCCTGTCTTGGTAGTGTTTTTTAAGGACCTGGCTTTTGGAGTGCATGAAATATGAAGTGTATTGCAAGCCCCTGCAGCCCCCCTGGTGCACAGGGGCCCTCGCAACCCTTCAGAGGGCCCAAACCCTTTCATATCTTTGAGACATGGGAGACTCGGGGGCCCCTCATTATATTCTACAGGAGCATCAATCATTTTGTGTTAAGCCAGTGCATGAACTCTATGAAGCAGGAAACATATGTAATATTAGTAGGCTTGCAAAACGTATTTTGATCAGTGTTCGGGATTTGCTGTGTTTTTTACTCTAGTACATTTTTTATCGAGCAGTATGGTTCATTTTATTAGTTATGCCTTATAAGCCAATAATACTGGAAGCAGGACATTGGAGTCTCATCCTCCCGTGGAATAAAAGCATCACTACTCCAAGTGCTATTACTAACTGTCCTTACCATCACTTGTCCATAGCTTCTTCTACATATGCCACTAGCCAATGTGACGTGGTCCTTGAAGGAGACATCAACCATAATTATGCTCTGATTGCATACAGAGATGTTTTAAGGCATTGGCAAAGTAGGCTCTGGCCCAGGGGCCCAGACTTTCAGTGGGGCCCCTGATAGAGCTCGCCCTGTTCTGCAGAGAGTCACGCCCCAATGACCTTGAATCATTCTTAAATTGATTATTTTCAAGCCTTTTCCTTTAATATATTTTTAATGTGGTTTATGTGTGAAAGTCTATTATATGCAATTTATATACACATGTTTTATTTATGTTTCAAGAAAAAAACATAAAAAATGTCTTTTAGATCAAAACAGGAACTCACAAATGAGAAATGGGAGGGTGTTTCAGAGATTATTTGCAGTAATATTTGGAAGCTGCTCCTGTGTTAGAACATTGAAAACTAAACCCACTATCCCCGAAAATTATTCTGTGCCTGGGCACTGTCAGTGACCTGTCCAAAGAGGGCTCGGGAGAGATGAAATTGGATCATAACTTCACAGCTGCTCCAAACGAGGCCAACAAAATGCATTTGGCCGAGGGCCCCCAAAAACCTTAGAATGATTGCATAGCTGCCAGGCACGCAATTCAGTGACCTTTACTTATGAAATGCACAGTTAAATTAGGAGTCATGTATGAATGTTTGACCCAGCCAATGACATTAATGAAAAATTAGTACAACTGAATCTTTAATGTACATATTAAAAGTGAGTTGAGTTTCACATGCGCTATATTCATAACTCCCTGTATACGGATATATACAGTATAGAGCAATATATCTATTGTTAAGTTACGTTATCTAGCTATTTGTAAAGCGTGCGGCTACTCTGTGGAGTGTCCCAGTGCTGCGAAAAGACCATGTAACACAGAACCAGAGAATACCAGAAACGAAGACATGCAAGGCTAAAGCTGAAAAAGTCATGTTTTTAGTTTCTTTCTGAAGGAGAGGAGACCCTGTACCAATCTCAGAGAGAGGGGCATGGTATTCCATAGCCGCGAGGCCACCACTTAAAAGGATCTGCCGCTCACCCAGGAGTGCAAAAACGTAGGCGTAGACGTCAACATCTGAGCGGAGGGGATGTATGACGTTACAACGCCTACTTTTACAACGCATACCATTACAATGCATAGTGCTTTTGGGCACTGGATAGTGAATAGTTTAATTTACTATTCCAACTCCAGTCCCCGTGGATAGTAGGGAAGGTGTTGGATAGTACATTAAACCTATTCCCTATCCTAGAGCGCCCCCCAGCGCAATGCGTGGTAATGGTTTGCGTTGTAAAAGTTGCGTCGTAATGGTAGTGCGTTGTAAAACTTTTGTTGTAAAGGCTGTTCACCGAGCGGAGGACCTCGAGGTCTGTTGTGGAACATAGTGCTGGAGCCTTTCGCCAAGATATGGCACCCCTTTCTTATAGTAGGCCTTAAAACCAAGACTAACGCTTTAAACCGAATCCTTTTACATACTGGCAGCCAGTGCAGTGAAGCCAAGAGAGGAGTCATTCCTGTCCTGGACCCTGCTGAAGAAATGGCTCTGGTCGCCGCATTCTGGACCCCTTGTAGGCAGTCGAGTAAGTAGTCTGGAATACCAAGATACAGGGCATTCGCATAGTCCAGTCTCGATACCACCAGGTTAACCAAATACATGTGCATTTATGTGCAGTTATCAAATGTGAACAATGCCGTTTTGTAGAACCCATTCATTCAAAAAATCTATTTACAATATAAAAACTTCTAATCTTCAAATGTGGTTCTTACATATTTAAAGAATTAAAAACACAGAAAAGGTGGCCAAAATAAGTCAAGCAACTTTTGAGTAGCTTTAGGTGTCACTAAATCCTGACGGATCCCAATTCAGGCCATGAAAGGCACTTAAAGCCACCTTTTTTGTAGCATGCATTAGGTAAGCGCTGTCATCCATTCTGGATGGACAAGTGCTGCCTCTTAGCAGGCATAGTACATTGATGAATTCATATGTTTACTGCACAATTCTATATAACTCAAAAAGAGGAAACAAACAAATATTACGGATATAAATTGCTGCAATACCATAAAAAGAAGAATAAATATAAAAATGCAGTATAACAAAGAATACCACATTATGGGCCAGATGAAGGTAACACATTTTTACCGACTCCTAAATACAGATTTTTACCGAATCGGTATTTCAGAAAAGTGAAACGAGATGTAGGTCAAAATCCGGTAAAAAATACCGATTCGTTAAAAATCGGTAACCCCTTCACGGTATTCACCGATTCGGTATTTTCCGATACGGCAAATACCGAATCGGTAACTCACATGCAATCCTATGGGCCCGGAGGCCCATAGGAATGCATTGAAACTACCGACTCGGTATTTACCGAATCGGTAAATACCGAATCGGTAAATACAGAGTCGGTAAATACCGAGTCGGGGATACAAAATATCAGGCAGTTGAAGTATCAACCAATCACATGTCTCCATCCCGCCCCTCAGCCAACCAACAGATCAATAGACCAATCCTGTGCATCGACCCCACCCCACAACCAGGAAGTGGCCACACCCATGCAGGTGCAGTGTAACTGATCACACAGGAGAGCAGACACACAGAGACAGGCAGTTGTGAAGCAGATCCCTGCAGGAGAAACAAATGGAGCCCCAAGACTCTCAGAGGGAAGGAGCAGAGAGGAAGAGGAAGATGAAGTTTAGCACTGGAGAACTGCAGGTGCTGGTGGAGGAGGTAGTCAAGCACTACCCAAGAATCTTTGGAAAGCAGTCCCTGCATGTACCAGAGGCTGTCAAGAGGAGCACCTGGCTGGGGATCCAGACTAAAATCAACGCCATAGGAGTGACCAACAGGGAAGTGGACGACCTAAAAAAGAGATGGTACGATCTAAGGATCATCACTAAGAAGAAACTGGCTGCAAGAAGCAAGGAGTCCAATTTAACAGGTGGAGGGAAGAACAAGGCACCTCCACTCACAGACCTGGAAGAGCTAGTGGAGTCCACACTGGAGCCAGACTGCGTCCTGGGGATTGGTGATGCAGACAGCTCAGCCCGAGCTGCAGCTAAGAAAGGTAGGGGACATGTCCATCATCCCACACCCCCTGCCTGTGTACCTCCCCCAATGTGGCTATGTATTTAGGAAATCCAGTTCTGACTTTAGTACTCACCTGCAATACATTATGGGAGTGGTAGTCATAAGAATACCCATATGAGCAGTCAACATGAAATGTCGTCAGGCATGCCACACAATACAATCAGACACATTGGAGGAGCAGAAAATAGTGATGTGAAAATGTAATTTAATATTGATGTACACGGTGAAAGCACGACTAAGATACTGTCCATGTCTGTCCACAGGAGAGACATCACGCAAGTCACAGCAGGTGAGGGAGAAGACACATCCCCAAAGGGATAGCAGTGAACAAGAAGGCAGGGATGCTGGGCCTAGCAGTTCAAGACCTACAGCACCATGCACACAAGCAGCAGACATACCAGAGGCAGACGACACCATGCAACTGGAAGCCTCTCCTGTGCCCATTGGCTCACCACTACCTGCGTCAGAACAATCACACACACCAGCAGACTCCGAGGTATCTGAAATCCTCAGGCCTGTGAGGCATGAGGGTCCCCCACATAGGATCCTACAAACATCCTCGGATGAGGAAGGGGAATGTGAGGAGTCAATGCAGTCTATGGCAGGGAATGCACCAGGTCACACATCCACTCCTGTCAGGCCATCTGAAGGAACAAGACGTCGTAGGGTCCGGGAGTCAGGCGGCAGTGGCCGTGATGAGAGTGTGTTCCAAGGCCTCGAGACCAAAATGGTGAAGTTTCAGCGCCTGCAGGCAAAAGGGATAAGTGCAGTACACAGGCAGATGCGAATTCTGAACACCAACTTCACAGACATGAACAAGGGAATAGCAGCAATGGCAGACAGCATGAAGGACATGGCAGAGGGAGTCAGGGACATGTCTCAGTGTGTGATGACACTCTGTGAGGAACTTCGTGAGGACCGTGAACAAAGGCGCAGGGAGACCCATCGTACGCAGCAGCAGACATGCGGCATGCGGCAACTTGCAAATGCAACTTCACTGATGTGTCGCCGGTCAGTTGCAATGCAAGAGGGGCTGCTGCACTGCTGTACTGACCTCACACGGGGGATGGGGAGAGTCACTACAGTGATGGAAGTGTTGCTGACTAACCAGTCAGCCACCACAGGAGCAGAAGGTCTTGGGGACACAGATACCACTAGTAGCAGGGGCAGCACCTCTGTCCCTGAAGTAAGGAGGAGTATTAGACGCCAGAGTGCCGGCGCTGGCACAGCAGACTTTGAACCCAGCCAAGCTCATGCATCACGCGAGGCTGTTCATGGGCACAAGCAGTGAGTCTAGCATGTTCAGTTGGACATGTGAGGGTGAGGTAACCCCTGTACACACAGTAGTGCCAGGCACACTAGTGTGTGACATTTGTGGCTCATGTCTTTTCTACGTAGTGCTAAATAAACTACGTGCATTGACGTACAACACGTGCTTTGTCTCGATACTTACTCAGAAGTAGTTGTGTGTGATTTCTGTCCGTCTCTGTCTTCCATCTGTGGGTGTTGGTACTCCGACTGTGTTGGCTGCTGGTAGTGCCTGCTCATCGTCATGGTCTACATACTCCTCTAATTCCACCTCTGTGCCCCTCTTAGTTGCGAGGTTGTGCAACATTGCACAGGTTGCAATTATCTTACAGCACGTTTCAGGTGTGTACTGCCGTGCCCCCCCACTTTTGTGGAGGCAGCGGAACCGGCTCTTCAGGAGGCCAAAGGTGCGCTCAATAATGTTCCGGGTGGATTTATGTGCCACATTGTAACGTCTCTGGCTGGGGGTTGTGGGGTTGAGGAAGGGTGTCAGGACGAAGGAATGGAGTGCATATGCACTATCCCCTAAAGTGGAAGACAAAATATACATTACTCAGATGCACACATTGACATACGTCTGCTTCATCTATCAAGGGAGTGTCACCCATTTCTTTACCTAGCAGGTATCCTTCCCCGAATTCACCCGCTGTCAGGCGGGTATAGATCCCACTGTTTTGGAAGATATATGAATCGTGGGTACTTCCTGGGTATCTGGCCACTATATCGGTGATGATGAACTTGGCATCACAGATTACTTGTACATTAATTGTGTGTGTTGACTTCCTGTTCCTGTATATGTGCTCTGTGGCAGCTGGGGGGCAAATGGGGATGTGGGTCCCATCAATGCAGCCAATCACGTGTGGGAAGTTTGCCATGAGGTAAAAGTCAGTCTTGGTCCTGAGCAAGTCCGCATCAGTGTCTGGGAAGTGGATGTAGTGATCCATTCTTAGCACCATGGCATCCAGGAAATTTCGGAAAAAACGCGACAGGCAGCTCTGGGACACCCCACCTACCGCTGCCACTATACTCTGGTAGCTCCCAGATGCTAGGAGGTGTATGCTACAGAGCACCAGGACATGGGGTGGGATGGCATGGGCCCTTGGTCTTGGGTGGTCCAGGAGTGGATGCAGGTCCCTGATCAGGTCCATGATGGTTTCAGGGTGCAGTCTGTATCTCTGCAGTATCTCTGGCTCTGTCAATTGGAGGAGTGTAATCCTTTGCCTACATACCTGTTCCTCCCTTCTCCATTCCCTCTCACCTGCTGCCTGTAGTCTTAGCCGTCTTGCTATGACGTAAAAAGCAGCCATTCTGCTTCCAGTGTTGCATTTTGGGGACCTTTTTTATAGGCTGCACCTGATTACCACCTGCTTGCAATCCATGTTAAATACCGACTCGTAATTACCGAATTTCGGAGCAAATTGGTAATTTAAGGCTCACCTACATCTCGATGGCGTGGTATTTTCCATTTCGTAATTGCCGAATCGGTAATTTTACCGAGTCGGAACTTTTACCGACTCGGTATTTGTTCCGAATCTGTAATTTTACCGAATCAGAAATATGGACGTTTCGGTATCTTTACCGAGCCGGTAATCTACCGATTCGGTATTTTTTCCGGTTTTAGGCGACCTACATCTCATTTTCCAAATACCGGTCAGTAACGGCCGAAAACACCGATTTTCGTCCGTTACCGACCGGTATTAGGCTACCTACATCTGGCCCCACATAACACACTGAAAATGTTGAAGTTCAAAGATTGGACAGTTGAAAGAAACTCCACATCCATTGGTGAAGTCAAACAACAGTATACAGCAGAAATACTCTATATTTGCCTATAGTGTGATGCATTAGAAGCTTCTGTGGGCCGCAATTTGTTTTGGTTGCAAATGGAGAATGTTAGACATTCACAAAGAACTAAGATCAAATAGAAGTCTATTATTGTCTATTAGCGTAATGAAAAAGTGGCGCACCAGGAGTTGGAACAAGACATCAAGTGGCAGATTCTATTGGTACATTTTCTTTTTTAAATGTGTGTTGTGTGCGTGCTTGTTGATGCGTGTGTTTGTGTGAGATACTGTGTGAGTTTGTGAGCATGTGTGTGTGCGTGAATGTGAGTGTGTCAGTGACAGATAGTGAGCACAAATCAGTGACAGGTATTGAGTGAGAATGAGTGTGATTGAGTGTCATTAAGGAGTGAGTCAAAGTGAGTGAGAATGAGTGAGAGTAATAATTACTGAGGGGTGACAGTGGGAGACAGTGAGTAAGAGTGATTGAATAAGAGTGAGTGAGAACAAGCGGATACAGTCATACGAACGCCGTAAGCAAAATCCATTGAACCCCATGCGCGATATAAAGTGGACTGGTACATGGTTATCGTCACACATTTGAGCACAAGGGCACTAGCACTTTTACATGTTGTTCACAGGATGACAATTCAATGCACGAAAATGCACTAAAATCACTATATCATGATCGGTAAATAGCCTCATAACAAAATATAGCAAATACACCATTATGTATTGACAATGGTATATCAAATGTTGCAATGTGTGAAATACAAAACCATAGGTGTACTATGATCTCTTCACAGCAATGCTCCCTGATGAAGGGCTGCCTAGCCAGAAATGCATAGGAGCCTAAAGGGCCATGACTAAAAGGAGTATAACCTAAGAACCATTTGTAATGAAATGAAAAGAATTTCAACAAAAAGGAAATTTGTATAAAAAGAAATCATCTTTTGAAATGAATTGGGAGTGAGATTTTTTTTTTATGAGTCCTATACATAAGGTGTGCCCAGGGAGATGCAACAAATTTTGGTTGGAAGCACAGCATGTCAAAATACTGGCACTGACATGCTTGAGGCAATGTTGGCATAAGGCATAGCCCAAGTTATATGGATGGCATTAGTTGCAAAATTGATGCCATTCAAATCGCAATGCACACCCATTGGCTCGGAGTAGAAGCAGATGAATCACGGCCCTAACAGATAGCCCCAAATGTGAACATTAAAAACTTAAAATGAGCTTTAAATACACCAGTACATACGTCCCAATGTCCAAGGAATGTAATGATCACTCATCAGTTAATGATGGAGAAGGATAAAATACAGCAGTTCAATCTCCAGTTTAAGGAGCATTCAGAAGGCACTTTGGGATGAAAATCAAAATATGTATGGAACACCAGCCCCGAAAAACAAAGTAAAACTTCAGAAGGAAGTAGAGCTCCAAGTTCTCATAATCTATGTACAGAATTTAGGGGTGGGTGGAGCTCGCAGAGTTCTACTCCGCAGAATTCCGCAGAGCTACATAAAACCTCAGTGGAATTCCGCAGAGTTCCACCCACCTATACGCTGAGTAGTAAATGGCTGTATGCATGGTAAGAATGCATTTGTTCATTTTACACTAAGCCTCTTCTCTTAATCACCATGGCTGTAACCTGTAGAACATGACATTATGGGTCGACATCATGTGTCCACATGCCAGGAGAATGAGCTATTTCCAGCACCAGCAAAACAATTGAGGGACTGAGGTTGCATTTTCAAGGCTACACAAGGCTTGTGTCCGGGCCCAGGTTGCCCTGATGCAGGATGAAAGCACGTACAGAAATATCAGGTTGATGATGGAAAATGCGATATTTCATTTCTGCAGCGGCCAGTGGTTACACCATTTGATTGTGTACATTGTTTGAGCAGGAAATTAGATGCAGCATTGAATCTGATGGCCACTGACCAACCACTGATACTGTAGCTCAGTGTGACAAGACCACTCACCTGAAGTCCAGGTTGTACCTTTGGGGAGAGACAGGAGGTCTCAATGCCTCCTGCGACCTCTTTTGCCAACAATGAACTGAAACACTGTGCCTAAAAAGGCCCCAAGGGAAAGGAGGGAATGGAGGGAGAAACAAAAAATAAGACAAAACCACACTGGGCTCAAGGAACTGCTGAAGATGAGCAGGCAGCAGAAACTCTGGAGAGGGTTGTTCTGGGTACTCATATTCTGTGGAGAGTGAAAACAGAAACTATTCAGGGCTATATACAACAGAAAATAAGCTTAAGGTACATTCAGAACGTCTTTAAAACCTGACAATTACTATATAGATATCACTTAACTAATTCCTTTCCTTGTTTTGTACAACTCATGGAGATCAATTCTCACTTACATTGCCTGCAAGTAACTACAATGCACAATAGTATATACTTTGATAATATGCATGTCTTAGTTATGGAAACAAATGAAGGAATTACTTGTGCCAGATTTTTAGACTCCTCAAATACCTTTCCGCACTAAACAGATGAATATCCCATCAAGACTGTCTTTCCTGTTCAATTAAAGTCACTACGTTGTTTAAAGTCTCCTTCTTTCATAAAATAAAATTAAATAACCAAAAATAACCAAAGAATATTGTCTCCAGAGACCTTGTATATTATCTGGAATGTTTGATAATACCTTGTTAAGAAGAATGAGGGACAAGAATGGCGCGCTAACGATCTTATCTTTTTTGCTTTGTTTCCTAGTAAACTGTTGTCAAAGCTTGGGAGGCAAGACCGGAACTGCCGAGATGACTCGGTGGAGGATGTCAGAGTTCCTGTAGGGAAGAGCCAGGGGTTGACGGAGACTAGGAGCGTATTGGAAGCAGGTAAGAGTAGGATACTTGCAGCGGTCAAGCTAGGGAAGCAGCCCATAGCATTGTTTTATAGATGACCGCTAGAAGGTGCTAGAAGAGTGCATGTGTGATGTTAGGCAGAAAGCCTCCTTCCGACATTCGGAATCTCCTAGACCGTGTTGGAAACCTTCCGACTGACACGGGCGGTTTACAATAAGCTCAACCGATTAAGATGTTCGTGGTCGAATTATAAGCCGCATGGTCTTTACAAATCGGTTCTGACCGGCTCTCAGAATTTGTGTTTGTCGGACCTGCATTGTACAGCTCTATAGACTGCATTCCCAACTGAACGATTGCGATGTCATGTTCCAACAGCCTTTCTGAGTTGGCCTGTCTGACACGAAAAAGCTGTTGGAAAGTGACTTTTAGGGCCTCTAGCAGGGCCCCCTTCATCCTGTGGACGCCAGTTAGGGGCCAAGGGGGTACCTAAGGGACCCCTCTGTAAAACCCTGCACTGTGTAGAAGGCACCATGGGGAGCCTGCTCCAGGGTGCAGAGTTTTCTGCACCCCCCCCCCCATTTCCCCATAGGAGCCTGTGTTGTCGGGCAGAACACGAGCTCCCGTAGGAGTTAATGGGAATTCGACCGAACATTGTTCTGTCACATCGTAATCGGTCAGACAGAACTACCGACCGTGAGTTAGTCGGTCCCGATTCCGAATCAGTGTTGGGAGGAGAAAACTCCAACCCACATCATAATGAGGACATAAGTTATTCTTGGTATGAATTCACCAGTGTAAGCATGCCAGCTATTAATAAAATTAAATATTTTCATCTTACCTGTCTCTGGGGCACTCCGCACATTCTGCCTCGCAGCACTGGCTGGTCGCGGGGACTGGATTCTGCAGGTACTTAACAAGACATTACTAAATGTACTGCTTTCATGACTCAGAGGTTCTCCACAAATTCCATGTCAGGATGGCTCCTTGACAATAAGAGTCCCTCTCTCTCTTGGAACTATTTAGCCCACTGGGATTATACAGATGGTGCGAATGTACATTATTTATTTTATTTATTTATTTATACGACTTTTATAGCGCGCAAATACCCTGGGGTGTCTCGGCGCTGCTAAAATCTGATGCTGAGGAGGGTACTGATTTATTATTGATTAAAAAGCCATGTTTTTAACTGTTTCCGAAAAGTCATTAAGGAAGAACTGTTTTTTATATATTGAGGGAGAGAGTTCCAGAGTCTAGATACTGATACTATAAATCGTCTGTCTCCCCAATTCACTCTTTTTGTTCGCGGTATTGGAAGCAAGTGGGCTGAGGATGAACGTAAAGTTGTTTTGGGAATGTAGGAGCCTAAAGCTTTTTTTTTTAAATCTGGGCCTGTATTATTCATAGCTTTGTACGCGATACAGAGCGCCTTAAACTTGGTACGACTCCTAACAGGGAGCCAGTGGAGTTGGCGAACAATAGGAGTGATAGAAGAGAATTTTGATGTGCCAGTCAAAATTCTCGCCGCCGCATTCTGAATCAATTGCATTTTGTCAAGAACTTGTTCTTGGGCGTTTAGTAACAGACCGTTACAGTAATCAATTTTAGAAAGTACTAAAGTACACATAAGGGTTTTGCCTGCATTAGAAGGAAGAAAAGGTAGTAGTTTCTTAACCATCCTGAGAATGTAAAAGGATGATGAAACTACTGCATTAGCGTGGTTCAAAAAAGACAACTTATTGTCAAATAATACCCCTAAGTTTCTGACTTTGGTAACCGGTATTGGGGGGGCTCCTAGGTCCGATGGCCACCAAACTGGAGACCAAGACGGGGTCAGTTTTCCAAAAACCATGACCTCCGTCTTGTCAGAGTTTAATTTTAAACAGTTATGATCCATCCAGGAGCTTATAGCCATCATGCCTTCCTGAAAATTGGCCGCAACTATTCCTCCGTTGTTATGGATGGCCAGTACCAACTGGGTGTCATCTGCATATGATGTCACCCCTATTCCATAGGATTTAATGACCCTCACCAAGTCCGACACATAGATGTTAAATAAAGTCGGACTTAGCGAGGATCCCTGGGGGACACCACATGGTAAGGTGAAAGCAGATGAGTAGAAACCACCCAGTTTAACAGACTGATTGCGGCCAGACAGAAAGGAAGTCAGAAGAGATTTGGCTTTGCCCTGAATGCCAATGTGGGCTACACTGTCGATCAAGATGTTATGATCGACCGTGTCGAAGGCTGCAGATAAATCCAGTAGGATCAGGATTGCTGCGCCTCCTTGATCCATAATCTGACTTCATCTGCTGCTTTAATCAGTGCTGTTTCCGTCCCATGCCCCTTCCTAAACCCAAATTGTGTTTCATCAAGAAGATTATTTTGATAAATATAATCAGCCAGCTGACAATTCATAATCTTCTCAAATATTTTAGAGGGGAAGGGAAGAGATGCAATCGGTCGATAACTTTTAGGTTCTGAGGGATCCAGATTTGATTTTTTCAGTAAAGGTATAATGATTACTTTCTTCCATATTGACGGGTAAGAACCCGACAAGAACATAGAATTACAAATATTTGTAAGAGTTGGGGCTATCAGATTAGTCACTGGTTTAAGAATTAAAGGGGGGCATGGATCTAGTGGTGACCCTGATTTAATAGTCGTCATAAGTTCAGCTATCTGCAATTGAGAGATTTGATTAAATTCATTAAAAATTGTGGGAGGAGGGAGGTCACTCTTATTAGAATAAGTATGTTCAGTAGTCACCTTGGCCGCAAAGTTGGAAAAAATATCATTTACCTTAAATTTAAAAAAATCTGCTAGGTCATTACATAGATTTTGGGAGGGTTCTGTAGTACTACTTATTGGTGGAATGGACAATTTCGTGACAACTTGATAAAGTTGCTTGGTAGAATTTTTAGCTGACTCTATTTGCTTAAGATATTTTCGTTTTTCTATGATTAGAAGCTTTCTGTAATAAGTCAAGGCTTTTTTTATATAGATCTTTATTGTTGTTATCATAGTCTCGGCTCCAGCGCCTTTCTAAATTTCTGCACCGTTGCCTCTCTAACCTGAGGGTTTCTGTGAACCAGGGGGCAGAAGGTGTGTTACGATTAGGTAGCATTTTTTTTGAAGGTGCTAGCGTATTAAAAGCGTTGTTGAGCCAAACATTATAATCCTCTGAGGCTACGTGAGGATCTGTTATTTCCTTTGGTTGAGTGGAGGCCAAAGTAGATAGTAGCGTTGAACCGTCTATGTTCTTCCAATCTCGAAATTGAACATAAGAACGAATTGTGCTGTATACATTTTTATGATTTCTAGTTACAATTGTGAACATTACCGCTGCATGATCTGTCCATATTAATGGTTTCACTGAAGACGAAGTAATGTGGGAGTTATTAGTAAATAAACCATTGAGGGTATGACCCGCCTGATGGGTGGGAGGAGTGATCAATAGTTTAAGACCCGCCGAGGCGAGGTCCGAAATGAGAGCTAAAGAATCCCTGTCATTATTAGCTTCTAAATGAAAATTAAAATCTCCTAATATTGTATAATCAAGGTTAGCTGCTATAGGTTCTAATAACGTATTAATAGATGCCAGAAATGAAGATCGAAGGGTCGGTGGACGATAAAGAAGAGTTCCTTTGAAGGATTGCACGGGAGAAAGCATAAAGGAAAAAGATACTGCTTCAGCAGATTCAATGGCTACGGATTCTATCCTTGTTTCAAAATTTTTCCTGTATACAATATCTATACCCCGCCTTTTTTTCCTGAGGATCTATCCTGCCTGACTACATGATATCCATCCGGAACAGCTGTACAGAAATCTGGCCAGAAGCTTGATCCGCCCAATTTTCGGTAATGAAAAGGATATCTATATTGTGAATAGTTATGAAGTCATAAATCTCCTCTTTGTGTTTAATAAGAGAGCGGGCGTTGATAAGCGCACAATGAGTAAGTTTGGCCTTTGAATTTTCTGAGGATGGATTATGCATGTTTTGAAAAGGAAGAAATAGTTTGTACTGACATTTTGGGCATTGAGAAGATGGTAAGTTAAAAAGAGAATCAGAGTGAAAATGAGGACAATGGGGGCCTCTCATGGTGTTTCTTAGGTCCCTTAGTTGAGTGCTAGTATATGTAATTACCTCATCTCCGTGATGGAATATAGGGGGGCCAGGAATCAAGGCGCTATGCGCAGTCTTAGCGCGGACGGGAGCAGACGGGCTCCCCTTTGGCGCGACTTCGGCGTGCCTGCGGCGCGCCCGCAGCACGCGACCACTGCGCGTCCGGAAAGTCAAGTGCCTCGCAGTCTGCCCCTCAGCGTTTAAGCAGAGCCGTAGGAGCTGCCACCACCTACCACTACCGCTTCGCGCTTCAGTTTGTCTGCCGAGATATAGTCTAGCCCCTCCTCCAGCTAGACGGTAACCTCTGGTCCTGCCGGGCTCCGGGACTGACTCAAGATGGCGCCCTGCCCTCCACGCAAACAGCAATGCAGCCGCGATGGACCGGGGCAGGGGGAGCACAATTTAAAACAAGTGAGTAACAGAAATGTAAAAAATGTTGCAGCAGCAATTAGATTCTAAAAACAATGGGTTTTTAAAATACGTGTGGAAAGATAAAAACGAGCAATTTGGCAATCAATAGGCAGAAGAGTGCACAGTAATCGTAATCATCACATGGGTGTGCCTCGCAGTCTGCCCCTCAGCGTTTAATCAGAGCCGTAGGAGCTGCCACCACCTACCACTACCGCTTCGCGGTAAATTAAGTTAAAGTAGCAGTGCAACACAGCAATGCAAAATTATACAGCATCCCCAGGAACCTGATTAACTATTTCAGTTGGCTCTCAGACATTCCAAGATCAGAGTCCTCACAACCTTTCATCATAACCTTTCATCAATTTACACAGAGTGGTTGCGGTTCATGATAAGTACCGTGCTTTACTGCTGGAGAGTACTTGGGCTTCAGCTAACCCCTAAATTCAGCAATAAGATTGATGTTGCTTAACAAGTCAACAATAACCCATAAATGCAGGAAGTCACTGCTTGTAACGTGGCTTGTGTTTTAATGAGAGAGTATGTGCTAAGCAAGGACCTCGAGGCACCTTCAGATGCAGGAGATAATACTGTCTGACAGTTTGTACGTCTGAGGTGTGAGCGCTGTGGTGATGAGTGAAGATTGTGCTGCACTCCAAGTGGAGCCAAGAGTATCAAAACTCTGCAAACTCTGCCGGCGGAGCCGAGTTCACCACACACCACTAGTGCAGATGTGATGGTCACCAATAAACTTACTTTAGCATTACAAAATTCCTATCTTGCCAGTAAAAGAAAAGTGCATGAGCAGCAGGTATCCACCTCAGGAATGGTTCTAAGGGAAGTGATCTTTTTTTTCTCCCTCAAGGGAGAAGTTTAAAAAAAATGTATCAGGCTCAGTGAGACCTTTTTCTGGGGATAAGAAACCTTATATATTTGAGATGACATGAGGAAGAGGGATGAAGTGGTAATGAGGGTCAACCAAAACAAAGCAATATCCGGCTAATACACATCCAATGGTACCTAAACAACACACTGCAAAAAAGTGTAGTAAGCCCCTTAGAATGACAGTAATTTAAAAAAGTGAATCCATTTTTGAAACATTGCCG
The DNA here is from genome assembly GCF_964261635.1 of Lissotriton helveticus. Taxonomy (NCBI): domain Eukaryota; kingdom Metazoa; phylum Chordata; class Amphibia; order Caudata; family Salamandridae; genus Lissotriton; species Lissotriton helveticus. The sequence goes on from NC_136063.1 coordinate 666,292,555, forward strand.
ATTTATTCTGACTCGTTCTCTCAACCTATGGCAAGGAATGACAATCATGTAAAAGGTAATCACAGCTTTAAAAAAAAATCTTAAATTAGATAATTTCAGACATGAAAATTGTCTTAGTTTCAATAGATAACACATTTTTTCTAAGTATTCTTCATTTTTAAAACGTTAATGTCATTTGTAATTTTATGCAGGAAGAAAGAAACAGAGGAGTGCATAAAGGATACATTTCATAATTCAAAACCAGGGTTATCTACTATTTGACTGAACCGTGATAAGTTCCATTGCAGTGCTCATCTGTGCAAGTTTATACATGCATCCACAAGAGGCACAATTGATTTGGGCAAATCAATGATGGCAGACTTGGGGTTTTATTTAGGGTTAGGTGGAATGGGGGAAACACTGTAAAACAATGTTCATTCTGCCCCAACAAACCTGTGGCTTTCCTACTCTATTTAGAGGCGTGGACACCACTAGGAAACCACTGGCAAAATCTCTGCTTGCTCTGCCAGTGGTACCCCTTGGCCCAGCAGTCCATCTGCCAAAGAAACATGGCTCACAGTAATAGTCATTTCATTGTATTTAGAGTAGGGCGACAAATATTCATTTTTACAAATTTTTCCTCCCTATGTCTGACATGCAATGCCTGGATGATAAAAGCAAGGAAAACGATTATTGGCCCCTATTGATAGCAAAAAAACTCCCTGCATGTCAGACTATTCGATTTTTTTGTTTTTACAAAACTCCCACTTTTTTAGATGTTTACTGAGCAAGTGCTTTACATGGTGCCTGTTTGGCAAATTTCACTTCTGTGAAAGGACCAGCCATGATGGCAGCATCCTTTGCACCAATGAGTTCCTCTCCAAGCATGTGGGGCATCGCTAAATACAGCGGGAACCCCTCTGCCAGAGTGGTGGTGTCATGGCCTTGGCCCCTTGGCTTTAGGTAAGATGTCCGCAGATGGGTAAATATAGCCCTTAATCAATAGATGATACTAGTTAATATATGGTCGAGAACTTAGGACAAGGAGGACCCTACTCGCATGGAACCAGGGTAGTTAAATGATTAACAAAAAGAATGGCTCCTGTGAATAATATCAAAGTGATACTGATATACTTATGCACAATGGTAATGATGTCAAAAGAAGAAAAGATCTCATAAACCTTACTTTTTGTATTTCACAATCAAGTTTATATAGTTCTTGAATGAAATCAAGATATGTACAAGGAAACAATATCACAGTAGTGCTTAGTGTTCCCAGTGAGAAAAAAGGAACCTAAAATATTGGTGACATATTTGTGACATATGTACAAGGTTTCCAATTAATCATAGAGTCGACTATTTGTAAGTGTACAAAATGTACACCCCATTTCTTATACAATGATAAGCGCTGGTTTAATGGTTTGCTTCTGTAATCTGCTGACGATGTTTCGACCCTTTGTGCAATGTAGGGTCTCTTCAGGACCTAGAAATGTAGGGACATCTACAAAGAAAGGGATAATATCAATGTGTGGCCAAGGTGTCGGCGGGGTTGCTTGAAAAGGAGCACATGGGTTTGTATAGTTCCTGAAGGGTTGTTTGCGCAGCCATGTAGTAGATGTGTGCCACAAGTGAGTATAGGAAAGAGACACAGAAGAAGAAGATACTCACAAGGGTCCCAGCCGGGCGCTGTATATGTGAGAGAACAATCATATATTAGTGGAGAACTGGTTACACAAGGGTACTGGAATGAGAAATAATCGCTAATGCAAGCTTACCCCATGTGAGGGTAGAGAAGAGGGTAGAGTAGGGTTGGCAACCTGTGGTGTAGAACGACATGAGGATTTCACGTGTTGAAACCTGATTCTAACAGCATTACAGTGCGTGCATTTCTGGTACGATCTCTGTGAAGAGAGTGGATGTGTGTTAAATCCACTCTAGGGCGATGAGTGTGAACGCCATACAAATGGTCAACCGTAGTGAAAATGAAGGGCTTACCCAATTACTATGAATAACGTGCACCCAGGAGGGGCGTCCGCTCTGTGCTGTGGCTTATTAATAAATTCCTACGTTTCGGGCTGGATTAGCATTACCTAGAATACAGCGAAGGGATGCACTAGTAACAAGACCGAGACAGTGTGAGGTATTTCTAACATGTGAGTGTTGAGGGTAGAACACACTATCCTCAGGGCTGAGCACTCTTTAACAAAGAAAACTTGTTTCTACTCCAACTCTTTCGTTTGTAAATTCATCAAATTTATTAGCGTAGTTCAAATCATGGAAAACGTTGTATGTTCATAAGCAAAAATTCATAACGAACATAATTCCATTCTTATGTCATCATAAACTGATTTTCGGGAAGGCTTCCATTCACCCAATGCATTTCGGGTCCACAACAATATGACCCTTCGTCAGGGGTCTGAAAATTAAGCGCAAACAGGACTAAATTAGTCACTCATATAATATACTAAGGCATTAAACGAGGCACTGTATCACAACGTGATTTCAAACATTCGTCAAGTGATAACTACATCACAAATTAAACTTTGCATCCCAAACATTTAGAGTCGTCTAGCGGCTCTATTTAACATTGCCGACTGCAACTAAAGAAGTGCGTTAGAAAACAAACATTTTATCACTTACGAGTAACAGGACGCAGCAGCGTCTTCACAGTTGAGATTCGAATTCCGCATATGTGAACGGAAGTGTAAGTCACGAGATTTAAATCACATGATCGGGCCTGTGACCAATGACGGCCCAGTGTCTCCGATCGTGTGAGAAACCTATTCCGTTTTTACATACGGTAGCGAGGTTTGAATCTCAAAACTTTATCGCCTTTTGTTAAACTAAACAACGATCACCAAACAATTCAATTATCGAAATTCTGTGGGCTGTACGGGGATCAGAAAGTGTCAGAAGTCAATGCTAAAGTTACAAATCATAAAAAACATGCGTGTTCAATCTGATCATTTAGCCCGAAGGGCTGGGTTGAATTCAGTTTTTTTATCCAATGAAATTCTGCCCTTAGTCTCTGCTTCATAGGATCCATGTCTGGGCGTTGCTGGATACTCTTGATGACCATAAATTTTAGTTGAGAAATTTGGTGGCCCATTTCTTTCCAGTGGCTTGCCAACGCGGATTTTGCGTTGCTCAGTCTGATATTGCTTTTATGCTCCGTGATGCGGACCTTGATCTTCCGCTCTGTTTGTCCGATATAAATCTTACCACATGGGCACTTGATAAGGTATATACAATTAGCTGTGTCACATGTACTGGAATGATACAAGTTGATTGGAAAACCTTTTGTTGGATGACTGATTGTTCTTCCCATTATCACATTGTTGCAATGAATACAATTGAAACATTTAGACATGCCTTTCCAAACTGTTTTAGGTTTAGTCGGGGTATTTAACAATTCTTTCAGATTTCTAGACCTTTGAAAGGCAAACGTGATTTTCTTGTCGAATAGAGTGTTAAGATCTGGTTCAGTTTGAATCAAATGCCAATGTTTATTTAGAATATTTTTAATTTTGCGAGAATCTGAAGCATATTTTAACACACAAATGGTTTTCCGTTGTTGTTGTTTACTCTTAGTGGCCAATAAATCACTTCTCTTCATTTTCTCAACTTTGGTTGATGCTTTTTCCAAAATATCCACAGGATACCCTCTCAACTTGTACTTTTCTGTTTGTTTCTGTATTTCTGTCTTTGATTCCTGTTCATCTGAATTAATTCTTTTTAATCTGATGTATTGGGAGGTCGGTAAATGTTTCTTTAGAGATTCAGGATGAAAGCTCGTGAATAACAAACTAGCATTTCTATCTGTTGATTTGTGGAAAACTTTAGTGCTGATAACATTATTGTTCAAAGTGATTTGCACATCCAGAAATGCTATGGTTGCATTAGAGATTGTATGAGTAAACTTGATCCTTTCATTGTAAGTATTGAGTTCAAGAATGTTAGACTCGAGAGATTCTTTGGACCCATGCCATATCAAAAAGATATCATCGATGAAGCGCTTGAATAAAATCAAGCCATCTGTCCAAGTTTGTTTGCTCAAAATATGATCTTTCTCAAATTTTTGCATAAAAATGTTTGCATAGGAGGGTGCACCCCCAAAACCCATCGAGGTTCCATTCGATTGATTGAAAAATTGGCCATTCCACTCAAAATAGCTGTGGTATAATGCGAATTGCATCAATTGTAAGATCAAAATTTGTTGATGTTCCTCTAAATCGCTGTTGAGCAAACTCCACTCTAAAGCTTCAATGCCATCTTTATGTGGGATGGAAGTGTATAACGCCACCACGTCTATGGTGCACAGCAAATAAGTTTCTTCAGGATTTAACTTGACTTGATTGAGCATGTTTAAGAATGATGTCGTGTCTTTAATGTATGTCTCTCCCTGTTGAACTCTGGGTTGCAAGAATTTATCTACGAACATCCCTACAGGTTCCGAGATTGACCCGCAAGCCGAGACAATGGTTCTAAATGGCGGTTTGACAGGATCCTTATGTATCTTAGGCAACATGTACAGTTTGGGCCTTCTGGGGTGTTTCAATTGAAAAAACGCATATGTTTTTTGACTGATCCATTTCATGGTAAGTGCATGTTCCAAGATTTGTTGTAACACTTTTTGATACTCTTGAGTTGGATCTCCGGCTAATGGTAAATAAATGTCTTGATTGTGAACGTGGTTGTCCACGCTCGTCTGGTAGAATACTCTGTCCATCACGATGAGGGCGCCGCCCTTATCGGCTTTCTGAAAAACGAGGTTTTTGTCTCGGGTGAGATTTTTCAGTGTATTCCATTCTTTGGAGGTTAAATTGGTTTTCTTTGGTTTAGCAAAGGCAAGTTTCTGGATGTCAGATGATACAGCTCTTTCAAATGCTTCAATGGTTTTGTGTGTTGTTGGCGCACAAAATTCACTAGGTGGTTTAAACTCACGGTCCCATTGTTCTGTTCGAGTAGATTCCATGTCTTTGAAAAAATACTGTAATTTGAGGTTGCGGAAAAATTTGAAAAGTGATATTTCTGTTTCACCTGCGTTTGTTCTATATGTTGGTACGAACGTGGTTCCTTTGTTCAACACTGATGTTTGCATTTTGGTTAATTGATTGGATGATATATTGATTACTAAGTTGCTTTCTGTAATTGACTCCGTGTCCTCCTGGCCACTTCCTCCTCTGTTTCTTTTTCTTTTTGACCTTCTTGTACGTGGCTTGTTATCGAGGTGCATTTGCTGCTGGACTTATGTCTAAAAAAGACTGTTGTTGAACATTAGTTGAACTGGTTGAAGGTTTAGCTGATTGCATCGCTGCTTTGGTGATTGGTGGTCGATTTTTTGAAATGTCAGAATCAGACACGACACTTTCTTGCGATGATGTAGTGTCAGACTTTTTTTGAGGTTGAGCCTGCCATTTCTTTTGGTTATAAATTTCAGCCCACGTATATACTTCTTCAAGCTTGTAATCCAAGGTGTCACGACGGTGTTTTCGAATTTTTCTCTCATCAACTTCCTTTGCGTAACGGTCTAGTTTCTAATTAATCTCTTCTAGAGTTTTCTCCAAGTCAGGAATTTTGTTAAGTTCATCCTTGATTGTTTTGATTTCTTCTTCAAGTTCTGCCAGAACTTTTGAGAGTTCTTCCACAATTAATAAAATAAGATCCAAAGAACATTTATTTAAAATCTGATACCATTTCTCAAGAAAACTTTTACTGTTTTTACATAGCATTGGCTTGAGGGCTATTCTGAGTCCCCGAGGGATCCTTTGGTTTTTGTGATAGTGTATTAGTGTGGTTGCGTGCAACCGTTGGTTTATTTCCTTTTTACTGATGTATGCGAATTGTCTGAGTATCTGAGCGGTGGTCGTTTTTTGAGGAGTGATGCGTCTGGTCTCCTGTATGAGCCCATAAATTCCTTCAGCGGCTTCATTTGTGAATACTAAGGTCTCTGCTCTGTTCACAGTTGTGAGTGCAATTTCATCCATTTAACTGCGTTTTATGGTGCTCCTGGGGATTAAGTAGACTGAACTGTGATATCAAAAACAATGTTCTCCCGGTGCACTCTGTTTTCTAAAAGGTTTTGACTGAAGTCTTAGGGTGGTGCTCAAGTCGTCGCACGTAGTCTAAGCGCGCCTTCAAATAACAGCGAGTGTTGAGGGTAGAACACACTATCCTCAGGGCTGAGCACTCTTTAACAAAGAAAACTTGTTTCTACTCCACCTCTTTCGTTTGTAAATTCATCAAAAAAATCATGTATTTCTAACATGTAGCACAGGTAAACAGGGGTTCTTATTTGTTAAAAACGGGTGGATGAATGCCGGATGTGCAGTAACTCCGTGTTGGTGTTAGAAGGTGCCACCGACCGAGTCAATCAGTCACTGAGTGGTTGACCTGTAAGTCAATGCAAGGGTGATATTAGAGGGAGTAACCAGAAATCGATGTATTTAAATCCATGGCTACAGAGTGTCCCAGCCACTTACCTCAAAAGTATGTTTGAGGGAGATCAGCCCAGGTTGCTAATGCAGCCCGTGGGAGCAGGACAGCGTGATTCTGTCTGCTTGGCCTAGTGACAGAGAACCTGCAAAGTGCAAAAGGGTATATAAGCAAGTTTCCTTCAAAAAGTCAGCCCTCTATCACAGGGCAGGCATTACTGTACAGTGCCTCCTGTCAATGTGCTACAGTTCTCCGCTATCTACAGCGTAAATAGAAGAAAGACCGGTGCACATGGTGTAAGAAACTGGCTCTATATATACTGCACCGAAGTGAGGTACTGTGTGTATAGAGTCCAAGGGTCTCCAGAGGTTTGGCAGAGGTTAAAGTTAGATAGAACCTTACCCTCTAAAGTGGTAGCTTGGTCGAAGAGTGAGGCAGTCTCAGAGGACAGTGTTAAGCATTTGATGTACACACTCAGTCAGCAAATCAATTCACTTACTCAAGAACTGAACTATAGGCCAATTGTTTTTGTATATAAAAAATATTCTGTTGTTTATTTCTAGAACCAAGCAAGCCTGGCACAGGTAAGTGAAAAGACTTGAGGTACGCAGATTGTAGGGATGAAGTAGGTTTAATGATATATTCAACCCCACAGGCAACCAAGACCAACTCCATCAGCAACCAAGTGATATCTGTCCTGCCACCTAGATTCCACATTCCAGAATCCAGTAAGCAAGGCATTGTAACATTAGCATATAAAGGAACATGCATATTTAATAAGACATAACATATCTCCCTTTCTAAATAATTAAAAACAAGTTATATTATCTCCCCTCCTAAATAACTAAAACCAAGTTATATTAAAACAACACTATGATTGAAAAATAAAAGAAAGTCTAAATAAGGTGAAATCAATATGGGACACCGTCCAATGGAATACATAACAAGTCACAAAAAAACTAAGTACACTTATAATCTTTCATCCATATGGGTTTAGATTTAGGACGAACTCCACATTCCAGAATCCAGTAAGCAAGGCATTGTAACATTAGCATATAAAGGAACATGCATATTTAATAAGACATAACATATCTCCCTTTCTAAATAATTAAAAACAAGTTATATTATCTCCCCTCCTAAATAACTAAAACCAAATTTGAAGATTTTGCAGATTTAGATTCTAAATTGATACATCCTTGACTTGCAAGAAGTTTACACTCCAATTCATTGCATTTCGTCACACTCCTAATGTTCCATTTCTTACCGTCATCTAGTTTGACTACATTACCAACAGTATACACAATTTGTTTTGGTTTGGACCATTTGGAGGAACCAGGTTTCCTGTTCTCCATTAGTTTTGTACGCACCCAATCACCACATTTAAATGATTTTGAGGATGTCTTAACTCTGACATTATGATCATGAATATACTTTTCCTGGTACTTTTGAACATTATTCCAAATTTCCCTGCCATCCCTGACTGTCACGTCATCTTTCTTAAACATCCAAGTGGGTTTGACTTTGGAACCTGCCTCACGTTTTTTTAAAAGAAAGAAAGGAGACATCCCAGTAGCAGTGTGTGGAGTGTTCCTGTAGGACCATAACATGTTTCTGACAGCATCCTTGCAGTTGTCACCATTGTTGTTAGCTAGTTGAATACATTCCTTCAAAACTCGGTTAAATCTTTCTACCAAACCATTTTCTCTTGGGTTATAGACTGAAGTAGTGTTATGTTTAATACCAACCATTTTGAGATAACCAGCAAATTCACCTGCCACAAATTGTGGGCCATTATCTGAAAGAATCATACTAGGGTATCCCTCTCTCCGAAAAATTTCCTCACAAAAATCAATAATGTTGGAAGCCTTAATGTCTTTTACAAAAGCAACTTCAGGCCACTTTGAATGAAAATCCATTAAAACAATGGCATATTTGTCTTCAATTCCTTTCACATGAAAAGGACCGCATATATCAATGGCGACCTTGTCCCATGGTTTGTCAGGAAAGGATGTTGCAGAAATAGTGGTTTCTTGTGATTTGTGAGATTTATCACTGCACATGCATGCTACACAATTTCTAACACATCTTTCTATATCCTTGTCCAAACACCAGCGCTCACGATCTCCAGATTGTAAATTTCTTTTGTGGAATAGAAGGAAATCCAAATTCAATCACGAACAATAAAACAGAGCGAAGGGGAAAAAAAAACACGTTTCAAGTTCAAGGTGTAATGTTCATTCAGGCGGTTGCAGACGATATAAAGTTTTAAGTTGGTTGTTTAAACAAGAGAGCAGGTTTAGATTTAGGAGGTTAAAAAAAATTATGCAGGAAAGGTTTTGGATGGTTAAATTGAAAGGTACCTTGTAGATGTAGATGTCAGCCTGGGGGTTGAAAAATTTTCAGAAGGTTGAAGAACTTTTCATCAATGATTCTTCACAAATTCATTAATCTTTTCATAAGTTCAGTGTAGAATCTTCAAATCCATCCCATCCTCGTGGCCACTGAAAAGACTTGAGGTACGCAGATTGTAGGGATGAAGTAGGTTTAATGATATATTCAACCCCACAGGCAACCAAGACCAACTCCATCAGCCACCAAGTGATATCTGTCCTGCCACCTAGATTCCACATTCCAGAATCCAGTAAGCAAGGCATTGTAACATTAGCATATAAAGGAACATGCATATTTAATAAGACATAACAGTAAGCATTACATTACTTTAATGATATGAAACGCTGTTGTTGAAAACTTTCAAAATACAGTAGGACCAATTCGAGTTTACAGGGGTTGCAATGCAATGCACAAACTTAGTAGACTCAGTACATAGGAATCAATAGGCTTTTTCAGTAAAATGCAATTAGATTACTTTTCGGATTACTTTTACTAATACAGTGCTGGATCCTAAATTCAGCATCAGGGCATTTCTTGAAAACAGTTGAGTAAATGTGTTTTAGTTAGTTGTACGATTTTTAAAGAATATTCTTGTATTTGAAAAGTTGACACTTGAAACGTTTTCACATAGAATCACCAATGTTATCCTACGGAAGGAAATGCAATTCGCAGTTAAGTTACTTTAACGTTGCTTTTCTTACTCAGTGCTGGAAACCTAGATTCAGCACTAGGACATTTCTTGAAAACAATTGAGAAAATGCCTTTTGCTTATTTGTGTGATTTTTAAGGAATATTCTTAGTTTTCAAAAGTCAACATTTCGAAACTTTTTGGGAGAAAAAGTGTCAATGTTATTCTGTGAGGAAAAACAGGTTATCTGTTTCGAAGTAAGTAATCGGTCTTTTGAGTTACGGGTCTGGGGTTAGACTCAGGGGTCTCCCAGGGTCAGTGATGCACGGTTGTTGCACCCTCAGCGGCACTCGAGCGGCCGGGTGTAGAGTGTTGAGGCCCAATGTTATCCTATAGATCAGTGGTTCCCAAATTTTTGACTCCTGAGGACCCCCATTGAGTCACCACTGGAAGCCGGGGACCCCCAAGCAATTTGTAGGAGTTAAATTTCAAAATTAAAACAGTAATTCGAAAAAAATACACACGTGTGCACACAAAACAAATACTCAAAGTACTAAGGATTTTGGGGCCAGATGTACGACCATTTCATTTAGCTCCTCGCAATTGGCGACACACTGCGAGTGGCAAATTGCGAGTCGCTAAATGAAATGTACAACAGTGTGTTTAACACTGTTTGGGATTCCCAATGGGGTCGCAAATTGCGAGGTTCATTAATATTAATGAGCCTCTCGCAATTTGCAAGCCCATTGGGAATGGCAGCTGCCCAGGGATGGTGGCCTGCTGGGCTCTGCAGGCCACCATGTCTCGGACTGCTTTTAAATAAAGCAGTTTAAAATAAAAATGTAGCCTGTTACCATGCATTTAAAATAAAAAATAAAATGAAATGTTTTTGTTTCATTTTCTAAGGGCAGGCAGAGGTCCCTGGGACCACTGCCTGCCCTTAAAAAATAATTTTGCATGCTTTTGCAAAGGGGGAGGGGTCCCCTGGGGGCCCCTTCCCATTTGCAAATGCATTATCATCTACTTGAAGTAGGTGGTAATTGCGACTGTTTTGAGACCATAAAACATTTGTACATGGTTTTGAGACTCCCTATTTGGAAGGGAATGCCCCTTCCTAACAGCAAGTTGCAAAACCTATTTAGCGACTTGCGAAATAGGCTATGTACATGGCTCAATAGGTTTTTGCATGCATAAACGGGTTTGCGAACCCGTTCGCGCATATAAAAACAGATCGTACATCTGGCACTTAGTATTTTATTTTGAAGTAATATCCCCTCTGTCACATGTATTTCATTTGTTTTATAGCATCTCTAATACCATTGTAGGATGTCAGAGCACTTTACATCACACACATATAGAGACATTGAATCATACATGTAAATCAGTGTGTATATAAAATGTTTAAAGAGTGCTTAGTCGGGAAAAGCACAAACTCAGGATTCAGAACATAACACAGTGGCTAGCACTGACTTTAACATTAAAAAAGCATTTCCACCCAAATAATTCTTTTTAGCAGCATCAGGATAATGAATAATTGGGAAAAAATATAAGTTACTAACTGGTACCATGCAGTTTACAAGCAGCTCTTTGGTGACAGTTTATAGGTCCCTCTGCTAGATACCGATTGTCACTTATGAAGTGCACAGCAAGAAAAGAATTTCTGTGACAAAAGCAGTAACCACGAACCTATGCACATAAAATACTGCTTTTTAAGATGCATGATACACATTCTTTGCAGTAGGCACATTAACCCTCTGTGCTACATTAGTTCAATCAAAGCTGCCACTGAACAAAACTCTCCTCAGCTCCAGCAGGTACATTAATCATTGGCATGCTCTTGACACTTTTATTGTTGCTGGAAGGCTGCTAATTATACAAGAAACGTTTCTGTGTTTTTAAAACTGTTGCCTACGGACCCCCTGGGAATGTGTCACGGACCCCTGGGGGTCCGCGGACCACAGTTTGGGAAACACTGCTATAGATGATAGGGGGACTTCGGTTGGTGGCTGCTGGCAAGCAGGTCAATGGGTTGTGGCAGCAAAGCTCCTAGGGTTAAGCTCAGGACAAGTTTGGGACCAAGTTACCACAAAAGGGGCACCCTCAGCAGCACTAGGGCGGCCGGATGCAGGGTGCTGTTTTGAAGTCAGGTGCCCTGTTGATTCCAAATAGAGATTCTCTGGGAAAAAGAAACACTGCAGGCTCGGGGACGAGGATCTTCCAGGAGTGATCACCACTTCGAGGGGTAAGTTGGGATGTTGAGTGTTGGTTAGGCACCGCTGGGTTGGGCACTCAAAGCTGTGGGGCGTCAGGTGCAGGGGTGCCTTGGAAACTTGGATTTTCTTACCCGCTCTGGTCGCGGTAGGGGGGTCCTCTGGATTGAGGCTGCAGGTATCGTCCGGAGGCTTGAGGCAGGTCAGGGGTCACTAGATCATGGGGGGACCTCCTTGTGGTGTTTTTCCACTCAAGCTTGGGCAGGGTTCGGCGGGTGCAGAATGGGCTGGAGTCGCGATTCCTGGCTGGCACCAGAAGCTGCAGTTCAAACACATCCGGTGTTCACGGGAGAAACAGCTTGGAAAGTGAAGGCAGGCAGGTCCTCCGTTGTTTTTGAGATTGCTGGCCGCTGGACCCGCCAGGGTTTTGCAGGAGCAGGTTCGAGGGGAAGACATACCTGTAGGGCTGGGGCCAAGTCAGTGGGCGTCGTGCACTTGGTAGCTGCCGCACAGCTTCTCGTTCTCGTCCTTCTTCTTCTCTTCTTTTCTTGTGGTTGCTGGATCTGAGGAAGGCAGGTTCAGGGTGACCCTAAATGCTAAATTTAGAGGTGCTACATGTAGGTAAAGGGTAGGGACCAATGGGTCCCTTCCCTGGGGTGGGTACACCTCCTATTCTGCCACTCTGCAGTGGGGGGGGCAGGTGCCTGTGCCTGGTTGGCTGGGTCCCCACATCCTCAAGATGATGGGGACTTGAGGTTGTGCTTCACCTCGTCTCCCCACCTTAGGGGTGGAGTTGGCAGAGGTGGGCACACCTCTCTCCCTCACTTGTTTTTCCCGCCTGTTCTCCCGCCCAAAGTGGGGGGGTAGAACCGGTGGGAACGGCAAGCAAGTGGTCTGGATAGGCTCCCCAAGGCGGTATTCCTTTGAAGCTTCTCCTTCGTGAACCCTGCCCATCCTGGGGGAGGAGGCTCAGCACCAGGATGTGCATTGTTTCAGGCCCGCGAAAGCAGCAAGCTCTTGACCCAGGGGTCCAGAAACATGTCTGGTGGTGGCAGCCTAAGTAGCCACCCAGTTAGGTCACTAGGAGTTCATCGAGTTTCAGGGGGCATCTCTAAGATGCCCTCTGTTGTGAATTTTACATAAAACCCCACACTGGCATCAGTGTAGTTTTAACGTGCTGAGAAGTTTGATACCAAACTTCACAGTCTAGAGTGCAGCCATTATGGTGCTTTGGAGTTCGTAATGACAACCTCCCAGCACCATATACTCTTAATGGCAGCACAGCACTTACAGTGACCATGAATGGACTTGGGCACTGTGAGGGTACAGGGCTCATGTCCCTGTACCCTCACCACTGGCACAGGGCACCCAGCTAGAGGGGTGACTAATGTATGCCAGGGCAGTGGTTTGTGGGCAAGGCACACAGGCATGTGTGCCATGTCGACTCTTCAATTTGTTCTGCACCATGACACGCAGCCTGCAAAGGCAGTGTGTGAGTGTCAGGGTACAGCACCTCTAAGGGTGGCACAATGACTCCTGCAGCCCTTAGAGGCCTTCTCTGGTCACAGTGCCCTTTGTACCTGTGCTACCATTTACCTGACATGTGGCCAGAGATGCCAATCGGATCAGTTTTGGGGAAAAACACAGGCCCTGGGAACCTGATTGGCAGGGACCCAGGGCACATCAAGTCAAAGTGCACCAATCACCGAGTTATTACATATTTTAATTGTGAGTAGCTTGATAAAAAAAGTAAAAGGCAAAGGCAAAAGTGGGCAACCCTGCCTAGTCCCACAATTTATTTTCATGGTCCCTGCTTACTCCGAATTAATGACTACCTGGGCCGTGGCTCCCTAATATATATTTTGGAGCATATGGACCACCTAAACTGGAAAACCAAATCGCTCAAGGGCGAAAAACAAGGTTCTCCAGTTCACAAGGTCAACCCTTTCTCTGCATCGACCATAACAATTCTGGCCGGGCTGGAGTTCGTGATCCAAAGCATGTATTCAAAACTGGGTATTCGTTGTCATTAATCTGCCTGCTATAAACCCGGTCTTACCACTACCAATAGTCCCCTGAGCTGCAAATAGAAAACGCTCAGCCCACACTTTCATTAGTATTTTAAAGTCTGAAGACTAAAGGGCCAATATGAATTGACGTCCCCAGAATTTTTATCTTTTTTTACAAAGAAAACAATTATCAATTCTTTAAAACTTGTTGGAATATGGCCGCCTCCTTTTACATAGTTAAATAACTTCTTTAAAGGAGTGATCAGTTCCCCTAAAAAAAAACTATGGAATTTGATAGAGAATCCGTCCTGTCCACATGCAGCAGTTACTTTGATGGCTGTCGAGATCTCATCTGATTCCACATCTGATCCTATTATTCTGGTCCTATTCTCTATTAATTTGGGAATATCCTTATTCAAAAAATACTCCTTGATCTTCTCCACCTCGACCAGCTATTCAGTAGAGTAGAGACTGTGAAAATGTTTCAGGAATATCTGGGGAATCTCGCTGCTATTGGCTACATCCAGACCTGTCCGGGGATGGAACACTTTTGATATAATGGCTGCTTCTTGTTTTTTTCTGGTTGAGTGAGCCAGAAATTCACCTATTAACTGGCTTTCCTCATACAAACCTTTGTTGGAACATTTGTGAACTACAAATCTCCTCTAAAACAAAAAAATCCCTCAGTTCTATTCTTGCCGTTTCTAGATGATTAGGAAGCGACTGAAGTTGGCGAGCATATTCCTTTTCCACCTTTAATTGTAATTCGGCTATTTTAAACCTCTGAGTATTTGTTTGAGCTGCCGTTAAAGCAATTATTTGACCTCGGGCTGCCGCCTTGAACCCACCCACACTGCAAAGGGTTCTTCTGTGTTCTCATTGATAGAGAAATATTCAGATATCCATTTTCTGAATTCGTTCACCCAGTCCTGATCCTGCAAAAGGAGTTGGTTTAGCTGCCACCTAGGCCGCCCCCTACGTTCTCCCTTAAATACCATTTCCAAACCAACATACGCGTGATGTGAAAAAGGATTACACCCAATATCTGCCTTCAGAACTTGAGCTTGAAGAGATCTAGACATAAGAAAAAAATCAATCCATGACGCTCTTCGAAAACGATGCGAATAACAAGTAAAATATTCTTTATCGAAATTAATTTCCCGCCATGGATCTATCAATTTATATTCTGTTCTAATGGCTTCCACTATCTTTTTGATATTGGGTTTCAGTTGTCTTTTATTTTTATTAGAAGTGTTCTTTCTCAGGTCCTGTATGATGTTAAAATCCGCTCCAAAAGTAAACTGCCCAGGAGCCCCTTACATAAGCTCTTTAATCTCTACCAATGCTGAGATATCGTGTGACACAGGACCATAGTAGTTTATAAAATTTAAAATGTCCCCCCTGCAGCCTTACTACTGCCCAAATCCATCTGCCCTGAATGTCCCTATGTATTTGTAGGAATTTTCAGGGGAGTTGTTTAGAGAAATAAATGGCACTCCTTTCATGGCAAGAACTGCATATGCGAATAAAACATTAGAGAAACCCTGGGAACAAATAATTCAGGAGAATTAGATTTTAAGTGTGTCTCCTGAAAGAACAGGGCTTGGGGATTAAATGAAGTGAACCATCTTATCAAAGCACCTTACTTCTTTTTGTTTAAAATTCCATTTACATTCACTGGTTTCCATTATTACATTTTTCTAACAAGACTTACAATTGTAAATTCTCAGTATCTTCTGCTCTTACTCTTTTTCTTCTGCAATAGACCCAGAACCCCCCCAACCCTACCCACCCTAGAAAGAACAAACCCCACCCCTAAATGTGGAAGAACCCCTTCCAACCTCGCTAGCCACATTTTGCCCCTCCCAACTACCCTCATGGGTGTCATGAAATTACACCCAAAGTGACCCCCGCTGGCCCCGGAACCCACTACAGTGCTTTTTCAAAAATAACCAAAGGAAAATATTAATACAAATCAATGGCAGTAAACATTCTTCATTTTGATTGAAAGTTACCTATCAATTATGTTTTCCCCATCCGGCACGGCTTGTATCTTTAGGGGAAGGCACCCTAAAATAATACCATTACTACTGGTAATTCCCCGTGTATTTCAATATTCAAACACTGGACCCTGCTGAAATCTCTTTTAACAGAGCCTGAGCCTCTTCAAGGCCTGAAAACATAGAGAACTTTCCCTTCACTAAGTAGCCTTTGACAAGATCCTCTCCTTTATTCAGAAATCCGCAAAGTTCAGTAAGATAGTTCTAGGTATCATAGAGCTTGGAAAAGGTTGCGCTGGGTCTCGGTGGGCTCTTGTAATGGTGAAATCACCCTCAAACTCAGGGAGGACATGTTGTTTAATTAATGAGTTTACCCATGGGAGGGGCTAGGAGCCTTCTATTCACTCTGGATCTCCAGCGATCCGGAGGTTGGACCTCCGTGAGTGGTTTTCAAGTTCTTCCAGTTTGTTCTCAAGGTTGTTCTTCCTTTTTGGCTGCCTCCTTTATCTCTCCCATGGCCATGTTCATTTGATCCTCCAGTACAGATATTCTGGCTTATGCTTCTTGCAGTCTGACGGGAAATCCTAGCATCACTTCCTCAATTTCACCCAGTCTCTGATGCAAAGCGACGATTTCCATTTGTTGTGTTTTTTTCATTTCGCGGACCTCTTCCAAGATTATATTCAGCCTATTTTTGGACATCTAGCGGAAGACCCCCCCCCCCATTCTCCATATGCGGACAGGGATTGTCCAGTTGGCCATCAGCTCCAGTGTTCATATCTACCACCCTTGAATCCAATAGGGCTGGCCCAGCTTCTGGGGGTGATTGCCCCTGAACTCTCGATTGAAGTTGAGGTTGAGGTTGAGGTTGGAGTTGAACTTGGGTGGGACTTAACCTCAGCGTAGTGTTTCCCACTGTGTTCATGGAGCTTAAATACATTGGGGGCACTGCCGATACTAGTGCTGAAGTTAATTTCTCCAGTAAGTCTTGATCTGGCCAATCTGTCTTTGAGCTCAGCTACTGTTCCTCGGGCTTGGATGCATGCTAAAGTGGTTTCATTACTAAAAAAAGCCCTCACTGGACCCTGGTGATCCAGGGAATTATCGACCTATTTCTCAGCTTCCCTTCCTGACCAAGTTGGTGGCATCCCATGAGAATTTCACTTTGGCTAAGTTCCTTGAACAGAACGCTATTCTTGCTTTAACTCAGCAAGGTTTTCGCCCCTGGCACAGCACTGAGTCTGCTCTACTGGCTGTGCTAGAAACCATCCGGGGTAGTCTGGATGTTGGGGACTCGGCGGCACTGGTCCTTCTGGACCTAAGTGCCGCCTTCGATACTGTCTCCCATGAAATTCTCCTGCAACGCTTCAAGGAAGTGGGGGTAAGAGATGTGGCATTGGCTTGGTTTCGGTCTTTCCTGGAGGACAGGTCCTTTCAGGTCTCTGTTCCTCCATACCATTCTCGGGAGGCTACTCTGGAGATGGGAGTCCCACAGGGCTCTGTGTTGAGCCCTCATTTATTCAACCTATATGTTAGACCCTTGGCGGAGGTGGCTAAGAGCAGGGGGTTGTCTTTGGTCTCTTACGCAGACGATACCCAACTGGTGTTTGCTTTCTCTAAGAAGTGTAACACCAATTTGGGTAAGTTCAAGGACGACCTCCTGGCTATCTCCAACTGGATGGCGGCTAACTGTCTACAGTTGAACGCTAGTAAATACGAGATTCTCCTTTTTGGCAAGGACCTCGAGCTTTGGTCTGAGCAGTGCTGGACGGACTGTCTCAAGCCCGCCCCCCACCCTAAAGAGGTGGTGAAAAATCTGGGTGTGTGGTTCGACAGCGCTTTACGTTTGACAAACAGACAAAAGCTGTCACTGGGACCTGTTTCAGGCTTTTGCGAGGACTCAGACCACTGCTCGGTTTCTTTCCCCCCCAAGGTGCATCAGACTATTATCCAGGCGTCCATTATGTCCAGAATGGATTACTCTAACTGTCTCTACTTGGGCGCCAACAAGGCGAGTATCAAACGCCTTCAGAGGGTCCAGAATGCGACGGTGCGGCTTTTGGTGGCATTGCCTAGATCTCACTCTGTGCACACGTGCTGCCAAGGCTCCATTGGTTGCCAGAGGCCTTGCGCATTGAGTTTAAGGCACTGCCGACCTTGCACTGGCCCGTGTTCCACGCGTTTGGAGAGCGAGGGCTGGTGGCCGCTCCTTTGGCTATCTGGCCGCGAAACTTTGGAATTCACTCCCTCTCACTATGAGAGTAATGCCGAATCATTTTTCATTTCGTAAAGCCTTAAAGACCTGTCTCTTTCCTTCGCAGACAGTCTAATGGCCGCTGTCTTACTTTTTTGTCTCGGGTTCACGGGGTTTCTGGTTGCGCTGGGACGCCTCGTCGCTGAGGCCGCTATGCGCATTATCAATCCTAAATAAATAAATAAAATCTTGCTGTGGATGCTGGACTCCCATGAGATCAAATTCAAGGCCTCAAGGAAGTGGGGGTAAGAGATGTGGCATTGGCTTGGTTTCGGTCTTTCCTGGAGGACAGGTCCTTTCAGGTCTCTGTTCCTCCATACCAATCTCGGGAGGCTACTCTGGAGAGGGGAGTCCCACAGGGCTCTGTGTTGAGCCCTCTTTTGTTCAACCTATATGTTAGACCCTTGGCGGAGGTGGCTAAGAGCAGGAGGTTGTCTTTGGTCTCTTACGCAGACGATACCCAACTGGTGTTTGCTTTCTCCAAGAAGTGTAACACCAATTTGGGTAAGTTCAAGGACGACCTCCTGGCTATCTCCAACTGGATTGCGGCTAACTGTCTACAGTTGAACGCTAGTAAATCCGAGATTCTCCTTTTTGGCAAGGACCGCAAGCTTTGGTCTGAGCAGTGCTGGACGGACTGTCTCAAGCCCGCCCCCCACCCTAAAGAGGTGGTTAAAAACCTGGGCGTGTGGTTCGACAGCACTTTGACGTTTGACAAACAGACGAAAGCTGTCGCTGGGACCTGTTTCAGGCTTTTGCGAGGCCACAAACCACTGCTCGGTTTCTTTCCCCCCCAAGGTGCGTCAGACTATTATCCAAGAGTCCATTATGTCCACAATGGATTACACTAACTGTCTCTACTTGTGCGCCAACAAGGCGAGTATCAAACGCCTTCAGAGGGTCCAGAATGCGGCGGTGCGGCTTTTGGTGGCATTGCCTAGATCTCACTCGGTGCACACGTGCTGCCAAGGCTCCATTGGTTGCCAGAGGCCTGGCGCATTGAGTTTAAGGCACTCTGCTACTCACATAAGATCTTGACACTACAGGCCCCACCAGGGTTACTCCACTTGTTGGAGTACTATGTGCAGGGGCACATGCTTCGATCTGCTGAACTCGCACTGGCCCGTGTTCCACGCATTTGGGGAGCGAGGGCTGGTGGCCGCTCCTTTAGCTATCTGGCCGCAAAACTCTGGAATTCACTCCCTCTCACTATGAGAGTAATGCCGAATCATTTTTCATTTCGTAAAGCCTTAAAGACCTGTCTCTTTCCCTCGCAGACAGTCTAATGGCCGCTGTCTTACTGTTTTGTCTCGGGTTCACGGGGTTTCTGGTTGCGCTGGGAAGCCTCGTCGCTGAGGCAGCTTTGCGCATTATAAATCCTAAATAAATAAATAAAATCTTGCTGTGGATGCTGGACTCCCATGAGATCAAATTCCGAGTTTCGTCAGGTTGCAGTTGCGTCCTGACCCTTGGGAATCAGTTCTTCTTGTGATCCTATTACAGCTGATTCTGAACCCAGCAGCGGAGTACTCGTTGGTTTGGAGACTGGAGTTGCAGTTTGTGAGGAGGATTGTGGCATTTGTAAGGTGGATTTCTTTATAAACAGCGGAAAATCCTTTACTCCTTTTACACTTTTTCTTGCGCCTTCCTGCGTCGGGCTGCCTTGTGAAGATGTTGCAACAGCAGCATCAGTCTGCTCCGGTGTGGCGCAAACCTGTTCAGGCATTAAATTGGGCAGCCCCGTTGCGTAGTGGGGAAGCAGTGATGGAGTGGGACTCTTCAGAAATCTCAGGGGTGCTATTGAGATCAGGGGAACTAGAATTGTTTCCCTAATCTTTTTCCTTATTGGCCCGAAGAGCGGCTTTTTTCACCAAGGCCTGGCGTCTTTTAGCTTTGAGGCGGGCTGCAGTCACAGCGTCTATTTTGCTGGATTTATTTGCAATACCTGCATCTTTTCTGGGGTTTACCCATTGTTGCCCCTTCCACTTTTTTTTTGCCTTCACACTTTTCGCTTTTTGCCTTTATTAGGGTAGCTTTTCTGCTTCTGCTTCTTCTCCCCTTGGCCACTGTTATTTCAAATCCTTGTAAACACCTTTTTTTGTCTTTTCTCCTCTCAAAAAAGATAGCCAGAAAAATGCCTCCTCAGCAGTTTATACTCTGGTTATCCTGGCTGTAGCAGGAAGGCATACAATGCCTCCTCACCACCTCACCTCCTGAGCGCTGCCCTCGCCGACGCTCCTCTTTTTGAGGCACCGAAATAATGCCCCTCTCCTCGTTTAGACACACAGATGCGAGAAACCGGCAAACTCTAACCGCAGACCCCTGAGGGCGAGGCACCGCTCAAGCCGCGATTATCAGACAAGAATAAGCTGTGTCACAACTCCTCAGGCTCCCAGGCTCTCAAGATTGCCATGCCGAACGTCGGCTGTCGGATTGACGATACCTGCAGATCGCCATGTTGGAGGGGGGTGGGGAGCAGTCACTCACGGCTGTCCGGAGGCGTCATCCTCCATCGCCGATCCTGACCTACAAACTCCTATTTCTGACATTGCAAAGCTGAAACTCTTTGCAGATTATATCATTTTATATTTGACCCCTGATAAAGAGAATTTCAAAATGGTTTTAAGGGAATTTAAAAGGGTCAAGCTAATCGGTGGCTATAAAATAAACGCAAATAAAATGGAAGTTCTTACCCTGAATGCAGATTTATTTATTTATTTATTTATTTTTTGTTGAAAGTTTTAGAGAGCGCGAACAAGATCCTTACGGATATCAGAGCGCTTTACAGACAGAGTGTGAATAAGCATGCAAATGACTAATGATTAAGCAAAAACGTTTGAGAAAATAGATGTAAAGGGTTACAACAAAAAGAAAAGCAATGTATGGAGGTAACGATGCAATGAGATCAATATACATACAGAATACAATATAAGTAGTCTCATCTGAAAGTATTGAGTTACTGGATTACATACAAAAATACAATATAAATGGTCTCAGGAGGAAAAGTATTGAGTTATCAGAATACAATAGTCAGAGTTCATGGAAATTTGGCTAAGAGGAGAGCTTTTACTTCTTTTTTGAAGGATGCTGTGGATGAGATAAGTCTGATTTTTGGAGGGAGGGCATTCCATATCCTGGGCGCTATTCCTGAGAAGGAACGTTTATAGTTTTTTTTCTTGTGGAATCTCTTAGGTTTCAAAAGAAGATTGTCTGCGCTTCTTGTCGCTCTTGATCCACCAGAGATTGTCAGTTTCTGAGCGAGATAACTGGGGGAATTGTGGTGTAAAGCTTTGTGGGTCATACAGGCGATTTTCGGATGTATTCTGGCTTCATAGGGCAGCCAGTTTAAAGCTTTTAGATCAGGAGTGATGTGTGATCTTTTTTTCGAACCTGTGTTAAGTCTGGCTGCAGCATTGATAGAGGCTTTTAATTGTGCTATAGTTGATAGGGGGAGACCACAGAGGGCAGCGCTTCCATATTCCACTGTTGGGATGACCAAGGCTTGGACTGCAGTTTTGAAATCCTTGGGAGGAAGGAAAGGTTTCAAGTTACGCAATGTGTTGATGTGGAAATTAGCTCCCTTCGTTGCATTGCTGATATGATGATGCATGTTGAGATTACCGTCGAGGGGTTATGCCTAAAGATTTCACGGAGTCCACAATAGTAGGTTGAACGTTGAGAGCAGTGAGATGATTAAGCCACGGCTGAATGATGGGTACTTTGGGGAGGTGCTATTAGGAGGAATTCTGTTTTTACCGCGTTAAGTTTGAGGTTATTCTCTGCTAGCCAGGTCTGCGTGTTCCTGAGCGTTGTGTTGAGTATTTTGATGTCATCGAGGGTGTGTATTTTAAGGTAGAGCTGGGTGTCATAAGCGTACATGTGGAATTGAGCATTGGATGCTTGGAGTAGTGCGGTAAGTGGTTCCATACCTAGATTAAACAGAGTAAGGGAGAGGGAGGATCCTTGAGGGACACCCAAAGTTACAGGAGCTGGGGAGGACATACTGTTATTGATTTTCAATTTTTGGGTCCTGTTGTGCAGAAAGGAGGTAAACCATTTGAGGACTGTCCCTGAGATACTCATTCTGAGATTCAATAGATCAAGTAAATTCTCATGTTTGACCGTATCGAAAGCTGAAGAGAGATCGAGTAGTATGAGGAGGCAGGAGCCATTCTGATCAAGTATTTGAAGTGCATCATCAATAATGTGGGTCATGGCAGTTTCACTGCTGTGACCTGCGCGGAAGCCTGAATGATATGGGTTGAGGAGGTGAAAGTGCTCAATGTGTTTAGTCAGTTGAAGGTGTACGCATTTTTCTCATAGTTTGGCTAGGGTAGGGATATTAGTGATAGGGCGATAGTTGTTAAGTTCGGAGGGGTCCGCTGTGGGTTTCTTTTAAATGGGTGAGACCTGTCCAACTTTGAGGGAATCCGGGATGCATCCTTGCTGAAGTGAGCTATTAATGATTTGGGTCCAAAGGGGGAGACGTAATGGGATAAAGCCCTTTATGGCGTTTGCGGATAGAGGGTCAGTGAGGTGATTGGAGGGCTTCAGTGTGCTAAGAATCTTGGCAATATTTTCTTCCCAGTACATTTTAAAGGATGACCACGAAGCATTGTTTTTTAACTGAATTGGCGTTTTACTGTGAGGGTTAGAGTAGAGATTTAGATCGGTAAGGAGGTCATTTCTGATGTTGTCTGTCTTTAAGTTAAAGAAGGAAGAGAAATCTTCACAGGACGGAAGTGCAATGGAGGTGTTTGAGAGAGTTTGAGGGACATCTCTGGATTGAGTTTTTATTAACTCGAACAGTTTTTTTGGACTGTTTTTTGCTTGATCAAGCTGGAGGCTAAAGAAAGCAGTTTTCGAGCGCTTGATTTTCCTGAAGTACGCGTTTCTTTTTTTCCTAAGTGTTATGAGGTGCACAGCTGACGGGACAGATCTCCAGTTACTTTCTGCCTGTCTCATCGCTCGTCTATCATCATTAAGAAACCCGTCGTACCATGGTTTAGAGATTTTTGAAGAAGCATTCTTTAATTGAACGGGGGCAACTGCGTTGATAATTGAGGACATCGACTTGAGGTAGTGGTCGGTAAGGACCTGTACGTCAGCAACGCCAGTGAGAGGTAAGACAAGATTGTGGTTGTGGGAGGGTAGTGAGTTGGGGTTGAGTTTCTTCAGATCTCTCTTCCAGATCTTAGGTCTGTTGGATTGCGCCGGGATAAGCTTCATTTTTTCGATAATGAAGAAAGTGATAATGAAGTGGTCAGACCAGTTGCAGGGTTGGATTCATTCGAGTTGGATAGAGTCAGCTTTGGAGATGATAAGATCCAAGATAGATCCTTTGTCATGGGTGGGGCTGTTGCAAATTTGTGTGAGGTCTAGGTCGATGAGGACGTTTTTGAGACAATTGACTAAAAAGTTGTTGTGGTCGTTCCAATGAAGGTTGAAATCCCCAAGGAAAATCTGTGTATGCAGACGTCCAGTGTTCATTGTGATTAGATACATGAGGTGCTCAGTAAAGGTGAGGTTGTCTCCTGGAGGGTGGTAGAGAAGAATGTGTAGGGAGCAAACAGGGTTAGCTTCGCTGATGATATCAAGACAAAAGTGTTCACAAGAGGAGAATAAAGGAGAACTGGCTCTATTGACTGCAAGATTGCTACGGTGAATACATGCGAGTACAGCCCCTGTTTTGCCAACCCTGTCTAGCCTAATGATGTGGTAGTTAGGGGGAACTAGAATGTCAATGAGTGGTGAGGAGGAGTCTGTTAACCAGGTTTCGGTGAGTATGATCAAGTCTAGGTCCTGTGCGATGATGAGGTCTGCAATGTCTGCGGCATGTCTGTGGGCCGATCTGCAGTTCAGAAGAGTGCACTTAAGCCGAGGAGTGATGAGGGAGGAAGAGGGGTCGGGAATGAGTGAGACTTTTTTTAGATTATCGGCAACAATACCTCTGTCGTTCTGTTTAGAGGACCTGAGGGGATTGAGAAGAATAGTAGGGATGGGAAGATATGTGAGGGTTGTGTGGTTCAAGGGTGCAATATCATATGAGTGTATGAGAGAGCGTATGTCGTACGCTGAGAGAGGGTTGATGCTGTGAAGAGGACGGCTGGTAGAGTTACGTGAGGGGATAGATGTCCAATAAGGAGGATTCTGTTTGCAAGGAGGGGGGTTGGGTGTGGCGTTTGTAGGGTAAAGAGGTTTTAGGGGGTAAAGGGTGCCTGGGTTGTTTAGAAAAGAACTCTTTGAAAGAGTGGAGATCATCTTTGATTTGAAGAAGATTTGTCATAATCTTATCCAAGGTGAGGATTGGAACAGTAGAGGTGTTAGTGTTGGAATGAGAAGAGGGTAGGGGGGTATGACTTGGTTAGGGGTGAAATCAGATGAAAGCAGAGGAGGGGAAGGGGGGGTGATGCATGGGATGTAGTGCACAGTGAAGGCATAGGTGTAATGGAAGTGGAAATGGCTAGTGAAGGGAGGAGAGGTATGATGGTTGGAATATTATTGGGAAGAGAAAGGTCACAACTTGGAGTCAGTGGTGGAACGACTACTGTGCAAAATTATTTTTCACCTTGCTTGAGGATGCAAGCAACTAAACCGGACCCAATTAGATATCTTGGGATATATGTATCTAGCCAATACCCTCAGCTATTTCAATTGAACTATTTAAGGATGAAGGAGAAAATTAAGAAACTCTTGGAACAATGGCTTTTACTCCCCCTAGCGATAGTATTTATCGAGAGCTTTATATAGCGCTGGCTAGACCCGGAGGTATCAGAGCGCTTTACAGAGGAACAACAGGAGTTACAATGAGACAATAGTACAAACATGAATTACAAGTTACAATAAATTAAACAATTGTTGCACAGTCATTACAAATAAAGTGGCAAATCGTAGGGGGGAGAAAAGGCAAGGGGGGACAAGAAAAGGATTGTGAGTGAAGGTGAGAGGAGAGAAGGGAACATGAGTGGGGGTTAAGGCAGTCCAGCAAGAAAAGTGAAAAACGTTCGGGGGTCATTTGGGGGAGTCAGGAGGGAAGGACAGAGGTCAAACAAGATGGCGGGTCAGGGTCACGGTAAAACGACGAAGACCAGCACCAAAATGGTGGGGTGCACAAAAGTCGAAAATCCTGGGATAAAGACCAGAGCGCAGGATTGCATTTAGTTGAGTCATGGGGGGGGGGGGACACCAACCCAAAGTTGTACGAAAGTCTGTATAGGGCATGCACAGTTTTGTTAATTAAAATGTCTATACTCCTGCTACTTATATTCCTTTTTACCAATGTCCCAATAAGGATAAATATGTCCTTTTTAAAAGAACTAGAAAGTTTATTTAGAGAATTTGTCTGGGGAAAGAAAGTACCAACGGTCAAAATGACAGTGGTTCAACTATCTATTGGACAAGGGGGCTTAGCCTTGCCTCATTTAAGAACGTACTATGAGGCAGCCGTTATAGATTTAATTTCGGGACTGATGGGATCTAAACGCAATAAAGATAGCTTTTTTTTAGATAAAATGATTCAAGAAAGTGGCTCGCAAACCCCAGTGTTTTTAAAAACTTCCAAACTTCCAAAAAAACTAGGTATAGGACCTTCAAGGACGTGGCTTTTACACTTCAGCTATTTTTTGAAAAAACAGGCTCCTCGGGTCTCCAATACATAAATTTGAGAGAAATTTCCAGCTGTGGTCTCCAACTTCGATCTAGAGACACTAGGAATTGGGAAAGTTGTGGACTACTTGAGTTAAGACATTTTATAATTCATAATATGGTGATTTCTTGGCAAGAGGTAATGGCCCGGGCTGAAAGCCATTAGAAACCCCCTTTTTTTGTAATATCTACAAATTGTCCACTTTTTAAAAAAATGAACGGTATTTTTGACACCCCAGATCAATTGATGGTAGCTCTATATGGGGCCAGAGTGAGCGGTGTGGGGAACTGGTACCGGATAATATACAAACAGGGTCAAATGTCTCTGTTGGAGAGCCATTTAGTTCAAATAGATCGTGAGACAGGGTTTACCCTTTCCCTGAATGACTGGGAGACTGTATGCCATCTAGGAAGAAAATCTTCGCGTGCAGCGAATTTTAAAAGGATTGCCTTCCTTTCTCAATGGCTCTCCTAATTTACCCCGGCCGCTCTAGAAAAAAGATTTTCAGGAGCCGAGAATACGTGCTTTCGCTGCCAGGCAGACGGTGGTTGGCCTCATATTTTTTTTGGGTGCCCTCGGCTGAGACCCTTTTGGGAGGCAATTTTTACTGATATTGAATCAACAATCAGTAGGCGCGCTCCACTCGAGGCAGAGGTCACGTTATTTGGATTCTCTCGAGATGGAGCGATCTTATCGGAGGCTGAGAGAACTTTTCTATTTATTTCTTGTACTGGAGCTCGTTCATTAATTCTCCAGAATTGGAAATCTAGTTAAGTCCCCTTGCATCTGAAATGGTTTAACAAAATGAAAAGGACCCGAGAATTTGAAAAAGCTTTCGCCAGACGGGTCGGGCATCTAGGAAATTTGAAAAGAATTGGAAGTTTTTCATTGATTTAGAAAAGTTGAAGGAGGGATTGTAGTATTCATTCAATATATTGATGTTTTAGCTAAATTGTATTGCACTTTAGAAGCAATTGCACTTTATACTGTTGCACTTTGTCAGTATTTTAGGAACATTCACAAGTTCATTGGTTATTGTACTCAACAAAAGTCTTAAGAGGGACTGCAAGATTTATTTTTCATATTAATGTTCTAAACCGCTTCATATTGCATTTTAGAAATATTTTGCACGCTATACTGTTGCACTTTATTTAAACTTGTAACCGCTTTGGTTATTGCACTTTATTTTTATACAAGATCAATACTGGGCGATGATGATATTTGCTGCTACAGTTCATTGGCTATTGCACTCTAGAAAAGTTTAAAAGAGGGACTGCAGTATTCACTTTTTATATCAATGATTAGGCCATATTGTATTTCACTTTAGCAGCTTTTGTACTTTATACTGTTGCACTTTATTGGTATTTCAGGGACATTTGGAAGTTCACTGGCTACTGTACTTTAGAAAAGTCTAAAGAGGGACTGCAGTATTTATTTTTCAAATTAAGGTTCTAAGTTGTTTCGTATTGCATTTTAGAAATATTTTGCACTCTAAACAGTTGCACTTTATTTAAACTTGTAACCTCATTGGTTATTGCACTTTATTTTTAATGATTTGCACAAGATCAATACTAAATGATGATGATATTTGCTGCTACAGTTGAATATTTCTTTTTCTTGTTTTGAAAGTTTTTATCTTGAAAATGGAAGCTATCAAATTGATTATGTATTACTGGGTTCTCCATCTTTTTCATCGATGTCTTTTAAACCGATCATGTATCTATGAATTTATGTATCCAAAACTCTGCTAAATTAAAAAAAAAATTTTTTTAAGTCAAAGTGCATCAGTAGTCTGCAACAGAAACCCACTTCCCTACACATGGGGAATGGCAAAATAGAAAAGAGTGTGGTTGGAAATAATATTAGTGTGACAAAAGCGAAAGACAGGATGAAAATCACAGGCTTGCACTCTCCTTGGCAGCTCCAACCACTCGGTCGCCGCCGCTGAGCTCCGGCTTGTGTGTTCGAGGCTGCTGCTGCCCGCCTGCCGCTTCGCGGTAACTCCTGACCTCTGACTGTATTACTTTTCCCTTTCTGTGCATTGCTAACCTCTTAGCATATAGTCTTTGCCCATCACGGTGCATTTGCTTTCCCACTGTGTTTTTATTCAGTTTTCATTTTTGGTTCATATTCTATTTTTCATTCTGTGTGTAATTTCATACTGTGTTTAAATTCTGCGCTTCACGCTTGTACCCCTCTCTACCCTCACCGTTCCCCTCTCTCTGTTTTCCACCGCTGCTGATGCACAGCCCCTCCCCCTGCCCTTGCCCGTTTCCTGCCTCCCAGGTGAGCGCCCCTCCCCTACAAAATGTCGACCGCTGCGTGGATGCACCGGTAGCGTGCCGAAGTCACGCCTAAGGCAAGCCCGTCTGCGCCCGTCCGTGACCCGTCCGCGACCTGTCAGCGACACGTCCATGACCCGACCGCGACCAGCACCAGGAACCCTGGCTCTTCCGGGCCCCACCGCAACGCGCACCTACGCACAAGGCCCCACCATCGCACACAAATACCCCCTCCGTTTCTCCACCGCCAGCATGAGTGACCCCCACTCCAACACAGAACACCTCAACTTCCAGATCCAGACCAGTTCCAGAACCACGCTTCGCGGGACCCTCATCTACAGATTGCCAGGACCTTGCACTCAGTCCACAACCACCATCGCCGAGCTCTCCGCACCCCACACAATCACCTTCACGGACTGCTTTTTACTCGGGGACCTGAATTTCCACCTTGACAACTGCAACAACCCCAACTCGATCACTCTCTTCGTCAACCTCGACAACCTCGGACTGAAGCAGCTGGTCAACACGCCCACACACAAAGCTGGACACACCCTCGACCCTATCTTCGCGGGAGGAACTAGCATCCACCACTTCAGCCACACCACTCAGTCTCACTGGACAGGCCACCACTCCATCTACTTCACCTTCAACACCTCCTCTGCACGTAAGCCTGCACCACAATCACCACGAAGGAACTTGAGCATGGTCACAGAGGAAATCCTCAGCACCACGCTTCTGCAGGACCACCCCTGCGCCACGACCAACACCAATTCTGCAGCCACAGAAATTCACCGCTGGATCTCCAGCTGCGCCAACAAGCTCGCACCCCTCCGCCACCCCAACAAACATCGCCCTCTGAAGGCAGCCTGGTTCACCAAAGAACTACAAGAAGCCAGACGCTCTTGCAGACGCCTAGGGAAAATCTGGTGAAACCAGAAAACCAGGGAAACACAGAACAACTACAGAAGCGCTCTGAAGGAATACCACCAGCACATAAGAGACACCAAATGGACCTTCATAAAAGATAAAGTCCAGAACAATGTGACCAATGCCAAGGAGCTGTTCAACGTCACACAACAGTTCACAAAGCCCCCCAACAAAGCCACCAACATCACGCCTTCCCAGGAACTCTGCGACAAGCTCAGCTCATACTTCCATCTGAAAATCAAGGCCCTTCATGACAACTTCAGCGAACCGATGTACGACAACACACCCCATGCCGCCGACAAGCCTACCATCATGGCCTGGAAACCCGCCACCGTCAAACACATCATCGCCATCATGAAGAAAACCCACTCAGGAGCCCCAACGGACCACTACCCATCGCAGATATTCTACACGGCCCCCTCTTCCATCGCACCCAAATTAGGACTGACCATCAATGCCTCCTTCAGGTCCGGCATCTTCCCAGATGACTGGAAGCCGGCGGAGGTTAAACCCCTCCTCAAGAAACCCACAGCTGACCCAACTGACCTGAAAAACTACCGGCCCATCTCCCTACTCCCTTTCACGACCAAAGTCACCCAGAATCGGGATTGCCCAGCTGACCACCTTCTTCGAAGAGAACTCCATCCTCGATGCCTCACATCTGGATTCCTGCAGCAACCACAGCACAGAGACCGCCCTCCTCACTTGCACAGACAACATCCGCATGCTACTCGACCAGGGACACACTGCGGTCTCATCCTTCTAGACCTCTCCACAGCCTTCAACACTGTTTCTCATTGCAATCTTGCAGACAGACTTCATGACGCAGGGATACAAGGAGCTGCCCTCGATCCAATCCTTTCTCTCTGGTAGAACCCAGAGGATCAGACTCCCTCCCTTCCTTTCCGAACCCACCAACATCAACTGCGGAGTACTGCAAAGATCATCGCTTAGCCCCACGCTCTTCAACATCTACATGGCCCCCCTCGCCGACATTGTTAGACAGCATGGCTCAGCATCATAACCTACGCCGATGACACCCAGCTCATCCTCTCACTCACGAAGAATCCTGAAGACATCAGACTCTGTTTCCAGGAAGGAATGAAGAATGTGGCAGCCTGGATGAAGGATAAGACTCCATTCTCATGTTGGATGTTCAAGTCTAGAAAAGCTACCTTGGATTTGTGTATGGTGGAGGTAAAGGACAAGTGTTTCTGAATGTTGTTGAGATAGGTAACAAAGTCATTAAAATGTGTCTCACTGCCAGACCAAATCAAAACAATATTGTCTATGTACCTTTTCCAACATTTGATGTGACCTATTTGTCATGTTGAGGGCATATTTCTGTTCCATGTGGTCCATGTAGATATTAGCCAGGTTTTGTGCAAAAACGGCTCCCATGCTGGTACCGGAGCACTGTTGGTAATAGCAACCTTCTGAGACAAAGTAGCTTGATCTGAAAACAATTTGTAACAGAGAGATAATGAAAGTAGTGGGCATATGGGTGGGCCATTGTCTTGTATCTAAATGATTTTTGGTCACTTGAATGCTTTCATTCTGTGGTATGTTGGTGTAGATAGACGAGATGTCTAGTGTGGCCAGCCAATTGGATTCAATATTGTATGGCATACCTTCAACCAGGTTGATCATGTACATAGTGTCGCAGATATATGTTTCTTGTATCGGGACAAACTCTTTAATGAAGAAACCTATATACTTCCCAATGGGTTCCAGGATAGACCCACAGCCTATTTGGATGATTCTTTATGATTTTCATGGGCTTGAGTCGCAGGAAGTTGCTGTTGTTCAAAATTTCAGGTATGACCTTCTTTAAGGATTTCTATAGGGTTTTGAGTGTGGGGATATGTAGGCAAAAGTAGTTAATGGTAGTCATAGTGTTAGTTTCTACTGTTTAGGTGTTTTTTTCAAACTTTGTGTTATTTTGTTTTCTTAGAGTTCTGTTTTAGCCCTAGTTAGAGTTTGGTAGCACTGTATTATCATTTATATAATTTTATCTCATTTGCTTTTGCTAGAAATGGGGTTTCTGGTTGGCTAAGGTATGCACCTAAGCCAGGCAGAACCCACCACTCTAGACAGGACAAGGGAGTTACACACTCAAGATAATCTTCGCTCACTTCCTTGGTAGCTTGGCAGGTCAGTCAGGCTTATCCCAGAGGCACTGTGTAAAGCATATGCACAATACACACACACATACCAGTGACACACTAGGCACACCAAAAAAAGAGTCTCCACACAAGGTTATATAAAAATATCCTTTGTATTATACATAAAACACCATAGATCACAATCACATAAATCATGCTGCCAACTAGGCAATTGCCATGACATCACAAGTAGTGAGAAAAGTAAGTACGTATAAGTTACACACATCATAAAAATATAATTGCTGTGCATTTTATACAGTCACCTTCTATTTTACTCACCATGAACATCACATGCAGCACATAATGAAAGACAAGCACCTAAGTCATTAATATTGTGTGCCTCATGCCCATATCGAAGCAGTTCTCATTATCCTGGGTAGAGTAATAATCAACTGTAACATAACTCACAGCCCCCGGGAATGCTCAAGGCATGAAAAATGCACCATTAGTATATACACAAAGCCCACATAGGGCCTCAATACCACAGCACTCCTATTAAAGGGAGTGCAATATTTTCAGTCTCTGCATCAATGCAATGGGGGCCTTCACGATGGACTCACCCTGTTCTGAAAATCATCTACTGTGCCCACAGGCCGGTGAAGACACAGGGGGCACGCACACGGCCCCCGTTGGCAGGGAACCCTCGCTAGGCTTCCTGCAGGTAGGATGATCCAAAAGCGCCTGCCCTAGCATTGCAGCATGTCCAGGACCCTCCGGTATCTCTCAGACCGCTGGTAATTACGTCCCAAAAGTGAAGAAATCAAGTACGGACGGGTACCTACGTACCGCCGAGTTTCCCCAGTGGACTTTACCACTCAAAGATTCTTAGGCCTGTACCCAAGGGGGCACAAGCATGGCAATCCATAGCGGAGGAGGCCCCTCAATCCAAGGCAGTATCCTGGGAGCGTGCATTGCCACTGCCAACTACTTCCAGCTCCTCTTTTACCAACCCAGTCGTGCTGCTGATCTGTGATGGCAGGCTTCCTACGCCAGGCCGGGACTCATGCTGCCAAGCTCCAGAGCCCCATCTGGTGCGGGGAGAAACAGCACTGACTCAGCAGGAGTCTTTGAGGCAGGGCCTCACCTGGCGCTGCAGCTATCTCTGAGAATCCAGAGAGGGCTGTGTCGGTGGAGCTCAAACACTAAGGCCCAGCGCACCCCATGCAGACAAGTTGCTCACCACACAGCAGTCACTCGCAGGTCGAGGGAGAGCACTTCTTCCTCCTCAGCTCTCCCCTACCATCCCTTAGGAATCACTCGAACAGTGCAGTGCTGCACACGCTGCAGGGTAGACAAAAGTGCTCCTCAAGTGCTTTCACAAAAATGAAGGAAGAATACAGTGCTCACCACGTGCTGATGTGGGGCAAACCAGGAGCAGTTCACAGTGCGCACCATGTGCTAGGCTGGGAAGGGCAAGGGGCCGGCATAGCACTCTTTGGGAAGCACTGGGGAGCACACAAGCAGGAAAGTAGGCAACAGGCTGGAACACAGGTTCCTTTGCAGGAAAAGAAGCAGTCCTTCCAGCTGGTAAGCAAAATTAAGCAACGTCCAAGTGGTGGTTTTCCTGGTTACTAGCCCAACACAGTGTCTACAATCATGAGGTTACTGCCCCTGTACTTATACCCACAAAGTCTTTGTTCTGGGGGCACATAAAACAACTTTAGAAGTGCACAACTCCCTCATTCAATCCCCAGCCCTGGCTCCAGACACACTACAAGGGGGCAGAGAAAGTATAGTGAAAGGCAGGAGCAATACTATTTAGGTGCAAGTGGCAACTCCTCCCACCACTCTAAATGTAGACCAGGTCAATTCAGCCCAACTTTGAGCTGCCCCGGAAAGGCAGGACACAGCTCAACCCCCTTGTGACTGTCGACAATGAATGCATATCCCCAGCTCCTGTCAGTCTAACACAGACTTGAATACACAACTAGCCAGGGCACAAAAAGTCAAAAGCACACAACAATACCCATTTAAAAGTGGCATTTCTAGAATAGTAATAACAAATCCTCTTTCATCAATAATCAGGAATTATCACTACTATTCCAAATATACCAAAAATGACCATGCCACCTCTTTCATATCAGAATTTACCACAGATACACATATCAGGGAATTTCCAATCCAAACCTATGAAATGAGTATCCTCACAGCAGTGAGAAACCAAGTAGGCTGCTTGTCACTACCAGGACAAGTCACACAACAAAGGCACATGCCCTACCTTTTACCTACGCAGCACCCTGCCCATAGGGCTACCTAGGACCTACCTTAGGGGTGATCTATATGTAGTAAAAGGGGAGTTTCAGACTTGGAAAACACTTTGAATGCCAAGTCACTGTGGCAGTAAACTGCGCATGCAGGCCCTGTAGAGGCCTGAGACAGGTTTGAAAGCCTACTTTTTTGGGTGGTGCAAGCAGCGCTGCAGGCCCACTAGTAGCATTTAATTTACAGGCAATGGGTTTATAGGATACCACTGTACAAGGGACGTACAGGTAAATTAAATATGCCTAATGGGTGAAGATAAATCTTACCAAGTTTGCAGTAGAGAGGACATGTGTTGCAGCACTGATCAGCAGTGGTAAAGAGTCCAGTGTCATAAAAGCAACAAAAATAGGTCCGAAAAAATGCAGGAGGAAGGCAAAAAATTCTAGGATAACCCTGCAAAAAGTGCCAGGTCCAATATTGGTATGTAATGTTTAGATGATGTTTGAGGATAGTGCTCTGTGAGTATTTTATGTTTTTTACACGTTTACGGGTCTGAAGTTATTGGATGGACTTTTGGATTTTCCATTTTATTTTCAAAGGAAATTATTTTAGTTTCCTGCAAATCACTATTTTTAATTTTGTTTTCTCAGGTTTTCTGGAGCGGTTCTTTCTTTTTTTTTTTTTTACAGTTTTCTGGGCTTTTTGTTGTTCCTCATGACATAGAATTGTTTTGTTGGATTTAAAATTGACCTGTTTCATGTTTATATTTTTTTGAATTTTTTCCCTGTTTTTAGTGGATTATATTTTACAGCATGGATATAGAAAAAGATCTACAGCTACAGAATAGTACGTTTTTTTTATGTGACTATTATTGGGTGGGAAATGTTACATTTTAGGATGTATGTGCATTTGGTGTCACTTATTTTATATTTTATGTGTTATATGTACTTGGTTCCATTTGATGTTATTTGTGAGGTTAAGCTTTGTGTTTGGTGATTTGTTTGTTTTTAACTAATGAATAACTTCAGATTGATGTTGAGAAACAATAGTACTTTCCATTGTGAAATATTTTTAGTGTATACCTCTTTTGAGCTTTTTCCTATTTTTACTTTCAGGCCCTAGTGTCTTCTCTGTACCCCGGACGCTCTCACCTGATAGGGGCCTCTGCGATGGCTGAAACTCATGGTGTGGTGAAATCGGTTTGAGTGGGGGGCGCATAGCCCCCCCCCCCCTCCCATATTGAATTTTGGCCATGCCCCTGGGAGGGTGGTAGTCT
This sequence comes from Lissotriton helveticus, assembly GCF_964261635.1. Taxonomy (NCBI): domain Eukaryota; kingdom Metazoa; phylum Chordata; class Amphibia; order Caudata; family Salamandridae; genus Lissotriton; species Lissotriton helveticus. The sequence goes on from NC_136063.1 coordinate 666,326,958, forward strand.
TCGGGGCTGAAATTGGCACTCTATTTTGCGCTTACAATTAGTGTGATAGAAATCTGGCCTCCATTGCTGTACAACCATCCTTGGCCTTTCATTAATATTCGAATGGACTGCTTGTTTTGTCTTCTTCCACAATTAGGAGGTAATTCGAAGGTATGATCACATGATGTTGATCTAATAGGGCACCCCACGGAATTTGCAGGGGGTAGGAGGGTGGTTGTGGTAGGCAGAGATCAGGCTTGTATGGTAATGCCTACACAAATATTAGCTGTTCTAGGCTAATAAGGCTGCTACTACCCAGTAGTAGCAGCACCTAGCTATTTTTGCAGGCCTAAAATAAATAAAAAGTAAATATTTCCCAAATGCTTTCATTTACAATTCCTAATTACAATCCTCTTCCAAATGGTCAGAGCAAAAATAACAGCCCTGTTCAGTAAGAGGAAGAGAGTGGACGTGCCGCCTTAAAAACGAGAATAAAGTATTCTTTTAAAACCCTTTGTTCTCCATGTTACTGGGACAGAACGTTTTTTGCAACTAATGCGAACTTCTCTAGAGTTGATTTTTTGAACTTTGACTTCATGGCACTACTTAACTGAAACACAAAGCCACAAGACTTTGTCAGCACAAATTTATTTTTCATTGAGTTTCATAGAGTTTTTTAAACATTTCATTCATGATACTTGTTGTCTCACTTTTCCAGGACTATCAAGACTTTCAGAATTAAACTAAATCTGAAGGGTAGTTAACTGGTATCATATTCGTGCATTATATTTTCAAACAGGAATGCGAAAAATTCAGCTCCGTTTGCTCATAAGTATAAATCACCCAAACAATCTCTGCTAGGCTACTTTTATTTATCAGGGAACGAGAAGAAATGTTCTCACTAATCCAGAAAAATGTGTCTGTTGTTTAGAAATATCAGTATTTTCCCCACAATTTCCTTTTCAAACATACTGTTTGTACTAACACAGACACATGTTTCTGTATACACTTAAATGTGCTGCTGCCTGAGGTTATTAGTTAACTGTTTAGTGAAAACACTGATTATTGTTTTTTAACTAGTGCTGGACTGTAATCTATTAGGACACACCCTTTGTTACATAGACCATGCCAGCTTTGAGAGCCCTACCTGTTCTATCCCACTTGAAGCAGTGAATGGAGGTGAATCCATCGTTGATCTATTGGAGTGTAATCTGATCTAGGGTGACAAGTGGAGAGTCAATGATTCTCCCTTTTAACTACGCTAGGTATAGAAATGTCCAAAATCATCTGCAAGCTCCTCCCATTTAGCCACGCCCCATTTTCCTTAGTAGTATGCAAACATCTTCCCGCATTTTCCCACATTGATGGATACCTTATTAAAAGGCCTATAAACATATTTTGTGATACGTTATTAAAGCAGGAAAATACAAGGACATCTCCCCCCAACAAAGAAACACTTACTTCTTTTAGTTAAGTGGAGTCCTGTTTGCTGGAGATTCACCTCTTTGTAGTCTTGTCATCATCTCTTGATTCATGTTATTACAGATCTGTGGATAAAGACCATGTGAGGAATTACATGCACACGAACACAAGGTCACTGGAGACACAACCTTGTGTTCCTTTAAGCAGCTGTAGTGTAAAATATGCGGGTGGAAATCACACTACTCGCAATGATTTTTAGCAGCGGGAGCTTGTTCCGGAATTAAAAATCAGTGTGAATGCTGTGAGAAGTTGGCCTGCTATATGCTGTCCTCTATTCTAGTGGGCACCTTGCACCAGTCCAAATGACCCATATCGATGGTAGGTGAAAGAAAACCTTTGTAGAAAGTTATCCTAGTGGTAGCTGTGGAAAGCAGCCTTCAGGCTAAGTCTTGGAGGAATGTAAAGCAGCTTGTTTTACCAGTCTATAATCTCGTGAATGATCAAATGAAAGGAGAACCACACCAGGTATATATAAAATATATTTATTTATTCTAAACACATCCCTCTAGTCTGTTTATGAGGCTAGAGGCAAAAGTACATTCGATAAACTTGATAGCACACAGTGAATTAGCACAATATTCGTTGAGCCCTAGGGGCGTACCAAACCATAGATCAATAAAGTGCTTTAAGCACCACGACTTGCATGGATACAAGGCCTAGAGTCTTCAGAACCCCTGGGGCCACCAGGAACCACCTAAGGTAGTGACACAGGGGATGTATGACGTTTCAACGCATGCTTTTAATTCGCATGCCATTACGACGCAGGTTTTACAACGCAAGTCGTTACAACGACTTGCATTGGGGGAAGCTGGATAGTGAATAGTTTAATTTACTAATCCAACTCCAGTCCCCGTGGATAGTAGGGAAGGTAGTGGATGGTAATTAAACTATTCCCTATCCTAGAGCGCCCCCCAGCACAATGCGTTGTAATAACTTGCGTTGTAAAAGTTGCGTCCTAATGGTAGTGCTTTGTAAAAGTTGCGTTGTATAGGATGTTCCCCGACACAGGGGACCCACGGGGGACGCGTGCAATGTCTAAACACAGCAGCGAATCACCATTAACTTCTGTGGGGAAAGTTGCGGTTGGAATTTTAAGGAGAAAGGACACTTAGAAAAAGACTTTGAGAAAACCCCTTTAGAACTAGATGGCTCTAGAGTCAGCACCCACAGGAGCACCGGAGTACTCGAGTTACCTCACCCAGGGAAGCCGGGTGCATAGGTGTCTTTTGATGTCGGGTTTTGTTATTTATTTCAATGGCGATCTGCTGCAAAAGTGCTGCTGGCGTCCAAGTGAAAATCCAAGCCTAAATCGAGGATCAGAAGAACCTGAAAGCAGAGGGGACACAGTCTCAGTCTCTTGCCAGTGACCAGGGGCACAATAGTCGAATGCCCACAGATGTCGGGTGCTTGCAGGTGAAGAAGGTGAAGCTTGACTCTTCAGCCACGAGGACCAGGAGGTGTGGACGAGCTGTCCCACAAAGGATGTCAAGTGCCATGGTGTCTGTGCCCGGATTGGACCCAACCAACCTTGGCAACAGCAACTCACGCAGAAAGCAAAGATCGGCTTCGGTGAATACCAGCAAAGTCTGAGGGACTCACCCTTTGGTGGAGAGTCAGGGAAAGTCTGGAGCAACCAGAGAAGCCCATGGAAAAGTAGAGTTATCGTCAAGGGGACCCACCAGTCGACACACCAGGGATCGCAAAGGATCCTCAAGCAGGAATGCAAGAAGCAGGCCCACGGAACACTCGTGGAGTGTAGGCCCACAACCTTCAGTGCAGATGGTGCTTGGGACTTGGGCTACAAGTAACCCAATGCACAACTTCGGAAAAGCTTGGAAAGTTGATGCACTAGCAAATGTGCACGGTGTCCAGGAGTTCCAGTCCCACATCACTCGTGAGGGCTGCGGGTCTCAGCTTTGCTGAGATCTCGTGTTGGCCTCTGAGAAGTCTGGAAGTCTATGTCCTGTGTCGCAAATACTTTGGAGTCTAGTGGGAGCTTTGGAATTGCAGAGTGGCAAGATGCTTTGTTGGTGCCTGTTTGAACAGGGGAGTCATGCCTTGACCCCAAGGGAGATTCTTCCATCCTCTAGTATCCTTCAGTATCAGAATTTCGCCCAGGTGTAATCTAAAGTCCTGTTGCCAGGGTTCCCTTACCTATACTGAGAAAAGGGGTTGGACAGACTCTGGGGACCCACCTATGGGAGGGTTTTGAAAGAGGGGTGGCTACGCCCATTTCCTTTGTCCAGATTTGCACGAGAGCAGGGGATGGTAGCCCCTGCAACTGGTTTGAACTGGGCTATGCACAGGGACACCATATGTGCCCCCAGTGCAGACATTGAAGCACTCTCAGAGTGCACCCACCCAGCCCCAATATACTAAAGCCTGTATGGGAGGTGGTTACACCTCCCTGTGACAGTAAACCTATTGTCCAGGCCTCTCCTGCCGGAGTTTTGGTCAGCAGTAGGAGGCCAGACTCGTGTCTGTGGCTGCAGCATCCATTTTGTAATGCTGGAGTTCGTTTAAACTGTTACCGGGCAGACCAGTGTGTGCATGTCTTCTCCCTCTAGAAGGGTCGAAATCTACCTCCATCGCCAGGACTGGCGGGGTGGTAGGATTCTAAAGTGTTTGACACCAAACACAACATGATTCCATGCAGCCATTCCAAAGTTAGCATTCACCGCGAGGTTATAATGCACTTAAGAGTATATGGTCTGGCTGCATCACAGAACAGCCTCATAGAATAGGCTCCGAAACCTGCAGAAGGGCCCAGTTCATGCATGGGCACCCTCTCACACAAACCCAAGCAATCTGTCTTCAGGATTGATAAGGCCTGCATGGGAGTGACTGATAGGCTTATATGTGTCAGTGATATAAGGTAGATATAGGTAACCTACATCTTAGTAAGGGGTGAATGCACCACCTTACGTAGGCTGCAGTAGCAGTCCTGTGGTGCCATTTTGGAAGGCTTCCCAGGGGTGGAATAATACATGCTTAAGCCCCTGGTAGGCCTCTGGGATACCTATGCCCTTAGTACCTAAGGTACTATATACTAGGGACTCACAAGGGTGACCCAGTAACCAATCTGGGGTGTACCTAATGTACATAGAATCAATTTAAAGAGGAAACAGCTAAGCTGGGGTCCTGGATAGCAGGACCCCAGCCAGACTAAAGTAAAAAACAGTGAAACATCAGCAAAAAGTGGGGGCAACCATAGTAAGCAGATTCTACACTCCTACAAATGGCACCATGCAAGGTTGCAGAGCGCTCAGCTTTACGAGTTTGTTTTGCTGCTGCTTGAATAGATTTTCTACTTGAGCAGCAGCTTTCTTACTGCAAATGGAAATGACAGCCCACGACCGCCCGTTTTCGCCCGGGTTTTGCCAATTCTCACTCGCACTCGAGCAGTGTGTGAAAAAAAACTGTGCCACATGTTGATTTGTGAAATTTGGCCTGAACTCTGCATGAAAAATTCTGTGTTTGCTGGAAGAAGAAATACTGACCACAGTGTACACTCCTAATACACAAAACCACATTTTGAATGTAAATTATGGTATTAACTTATTTCTTAACATAATTAATGCATCTTCATTATCATCACTTGTAGTGTGTTTTCTCCATGCAATGTATCAAGGTGAAGTTTTTATTCAAACACACCATCTTACATGTTTTACAGTAATGAAAAATTGGAAACATGTTGTTTGAAAAGTAGGTCATATTCTAATTTAATCAAGAGAAAGTGCATTGTACTGCTGAATGTATTAGTTCCAATGAACTTCATTTTAATGTCCCAGGTCACAGTCGGAGCTGCAGAACGTAAACTGTGCTCATCAGGGCACAGTTTACTTTCTGTACTTGGAATTGCCCTTGCAAACCCTGAATCTAGGGGTCGCAAGGCAGTGCCAAGGGTCGCAAGGGGCACTTCCGGGGTTACAAGAACCTTGGCGACCCCCAAATTACGTCTATGCTGGTCCATTGCATGGAAAGTGGGACAAGAACACTACTATTGACATCGTGGAGTTGAAGGCAAGTTCACATTCTTAGGTAGGTGAAAAGTTTGTAATCCTCATAACATCTCATCTGTTAATTGTGAAGTTACTAAATAGATTTTTTTCAGACTATTTCTGTTGCACACATAATCCCCACTGTTGCAACCTGTTACTTGATACCAGGGGACATGGGCCGTACTAGGAATAACGTTCAGGCTACTCAGGGGTGTCCTTATTTGCTTCACACTTGTGAGTAAATGCCTCTGGAAGTCTACTTCTTCAAATCAGGCTTCAGGTACTAGGAAATCTGCAGTGCATGAATTCTGAGGCTGTTTTCACAAAGAGGTCTTTTTTACTCTCCAAATTTTTTAAGACAACTTCGCTGGATTGGCACTTTAAGTAGTCATAAACACCTTGAAGCATAATTCCTCACTCATCCTCAGAACAATCGCTGGTGACTCACTTAATGTGAATTAAAACTGCCCCATTATAAGCATTCAATTGGATTTTTGGTCACAAAACATTGACACATTAGATACTGATTCAGTATTTGGAAGGGACTACTGCAGCACACCCCATTCAGACACTGAGCCCCATATTTATCATGATTTTGTGTTGCCTCTGCATTGTCCTTGCACCACTCATAAAAATGGCCCTGAATCGGTATTGCATTTTAGGAGCCTGAAATAAGTCAGGGATTCATAAATAAGAAAAAATCATTTTAACTGTTGCAAATTACAAATTGGAGCAATTTACATCATTAAAATGCATAGTACCTCTGTCCCTTAGTTTGCTTGGTGACAGTGGCTTTTGTAATGATTTCAGAACCTTATCTTCAGCCTTACTCACTGTATTATTTATGGAATGTACGTTTGGATAATTTTTTTCTTTTCTGTGTATGGTAGTAGATAAGTTAATTTAAATGCATTGTTAATGATTCCTCCTGCCTTTTGATCATACTCTGAATGTCAGCATTTCAGAGCTTCTAAAGTACCTGGGTCTTCTGCTGTAATTGCAATGAAAGGTTTCACCTGCGTAAAATGATTGAACAGTTTTGTGTCTAACCTTGTTACTTTTCATTTCATAGGATGGGACATGTTCCTACTTTTTCCGCATTCACATGTGAAGTGTTTTCGTGAGTGTTGGACTTGGCCCTTTTTGGCAAGTTCACCCCTAACCTTTTTCCCTTTTCTGTGACCTGTTGTTTTTGGTTTAAGGCCTCTGGACACTTTAGCACTGTGGTCCAGTGTAAAGTGTTTGCACTCTCTGTGTTATATTTGTAAGGTTGGCCTGCCCTCCCATAGGAATGCATTGGGGATTCCCTGATCAGTGTGTGTCAGTGGTAACTCCTGTTAAGAGAGGAGCAGTGTGGTTAAGTCGGGTATGGTTGGAATTGTAATAATAAATGCTGCTCAATGGTGTGCGCAGATCTATGGTGGCTATTTTAGAAATGACCCTTTTTGAAGTTGTAATTTCTGTGTGCTATGTGTCTGCCTGCCTGATGTGAATTGCATGTCTGGCTTGTGAGTGATAGGGGCTGGGAGGTGTTTGTGGCTCCAGGAGGGGCAGGGTGACACAGTGCTGGGCTTAATTGGACATCATAGTGGGAGGAGTAATCCCCTGCCTCTGCATAGAATTGGTGCCTGCCCTAGTGAATACTGGCTCCGCCCCCTGTGGTGTGTCTGATCACCTAGACCCCACCTGACAAAGGGGAAGAGGAGCTTGGAAAACAAAGTGCTCCAAATCCCCCCTCAACCAGTTGCATCTGGTTCCCCCATGCCCTGGACTACAAACAAAGAAAATCTGTGATATAAATATAGGGCCTGTCACCTCATGAAAATGGTCAGTTCTTGTTCCTGAATCCTGCCGGGGCGTGCTGCTGCTGGGCCCAGGGGGGGACTGCCATGAGGGCTGGCCACCCTGGGCCCTGCATTACCCCTTCATCTCTAAGGGCTTTTGGGACCCTTCTGCATTTGCTTTTCTTGATCCCCAGGACCACAAAGGACTTTTTGGCTGCTTCTACTACCTGGTGAGCGCTGTGCTTTGTTGTCCTATCCGTCCCCAAAGAGAAGGAGCACGTGTGCTCTGTAGTGCTGAGCTGCTCGACCGGCTGGGGAAAATCCCGTCTTGAGGGATTCCCCCGTGGTGCCTAGAGCGGTGGGTACCCACCCGCTTATTTTTATATTTAAATGGTGGGTGCCCTCCCCACATGGCCGCTTTGTTTTTATTTTTTCATGCGGGTGTCCATCCCACATTCTACCTACGGGAATCACTGCCTCGGCCCGGCGAGACCAGGAAAACAGACGCGTCTGCCTGACTTTAGGCGGGGCCTCGCAGACGTCATTACCGCCTTTCCCCGGCTGGGAGAAGGCAACCTGGAAGACCGTCCACTCCTCCCGGGCTCCCGTGAGCTGAGGGAAGCCCGGTGGATGTCCAGAGAAGTCCTGGGTCCCTGGAGGGGGCCCAGGTGAAGTGAGGAGAGGCCGCCAAGATGTTTGATGCAGCTGCCACACTGAAGAAGAGCCGGCAGCGAGGGAGGAAGACCGGCTCCCTTAGTGTTGTTGGTGCCTGTCCAAGACGTAGCATCGAGGCACATTGTCAGTGCCCGCCCCAAGGGGGGCCTCCTTGTTGGTAGAAGGTCCAGAGGGGCCTGTGCCCCTAGAGGCATATTTCCAGTGCTTTGGGCATGTTTTGTGTCAAGAGGCCACGTGGCTTGAACGTTGGGGGCCATTTCTGTTTCCTTGGAGTCCCAGAGCGGGGCTCAGATGGCCTGTATAGAGACTGTGCCTATGATTTTACAAATGCCTTGCTGGACAGTGGGCAACTGCAACGATGTGGGGCCAAGTTTGTTTAAAGAGGCCCAGTGGGGCCCCAAGGGCACAGCTGTGCCAGGGCCCCTTTACCTGATTCTCAGCTGTGCCCCCACCAGCGCGGGCAGCTGCAACGCTTTACATATTTGTCTAGAGGGTACAGGCAGTGCCCAGGCACACGTTCTTATCACAGCTGCATGGCAATTAGCGTCAGCTGCTATGTTTAGGCCTACAGTTCTTTGGGGGGCATTTTCTGTGAAAGATAGGAGTGAGGTACACTCCCCTGCCCCAGCACAATTGCGCACTTTGAGATTTTGCTGCCTTGGCAGCAGCCCTGACATTTTGTATGTAGGGTATTTGAGCCCCTTTGAGAAGGCCAGTTAGCCTGGGAGACTGTTGGGTTTGTAGGGCGCCAGGCCCTTATGTCATTTATGTGGTGCTAGGAAATGTGATTTATATGGTATGATTTACGCACCCTGTTTTTTACCTCTAGCTGTGGTTTATGTATGAGGTTATTTGCATACTGTGGTTTATGCTAGTAAGATTATTTTCTACTGTGAGTTATGCCCCTAATGTGAGTGATACTTAGGAGGTTATGGTCTAATGCGTTTAGGTTTATGAGATTGGCGCAGAATGTATTTCACGCCTAAATGTGATACTGTGCCTAATATGGTTTATGTTACAGGATGATGCTGAGTACAGTGTTTACCAGTAATTACTGGTTGTGTCCCATGTTTATTATATGTCTACAATTACAATCTTTACTAAGTGATGGTCCTGACAGTGGTCCAAGTGGCCCTGTCATGTGTATATAATCCCCTGTAAATATTGCCCAGTGCCAGTTGGCACAGTGTATATTGTGTGAGTACTATTCTAATGTGTTTTATGATAATACAAAGGCTATTTTTGATATAACCTTGTGTGGAGTTCCTTTTGTGGTGTGCCTAGTATGTTGTTGCTGTGTGTGTGTTGTGCAAACGCTTTACACATTGCCTCCGGGATAATCCTGCCTGCTCGTGCCAAGCTGCCCTGACTAGAGTGGTGGTCTCTGCCTGGCTTTGGAGCAACCCTTAGCCAACCAGAGATCCCATTTCTAACAGTGAGCCATTGCAGTCTTTATGTCATCAAAGTCTGCCCGCCTCTCAGTGTCCATGGCAAAATGTGTCCTTTTAATGTGGTTGCCGATATGATGTATTTCCTCATGCTCACCCTAACACTGTGCTTCTTTCTGTTTTGTGTGCAGTTTTATATAGCGCAGACACCACCCGTAGGTATTGGATCGCTTTACATTAGCACCAGTTACTTTTTTGTGCAGTTTAATATAGCAACAATACCACCCAAAGGCATTGGAGTGCTTAACGTTAACACTAGTTCTTTTTTACGAGGACACCGTAATATTGGGCAAATCACTACTCTCCCTGTGGCAGCCTGCATTTGCTGTTCGTTGCCCATTAACCTCCTTCCAGTTGCAGCTTGCCCATGCTGAACTTCCATTGCACAGAATGCCTCTTCCCCCAGATTCCCTCCTCCCCCGACTCTGCTATTCACATTTGTTTTGTTTGTGTAGTTTTGTGTAGCATCAGCACCCACCGAAGGTATTGGAGCGCCTTACATAAGCACCAGTTACTATTTTTGTGCAGTTTTATTTAGAGCCAAACACCGCCCAAAAGTAAATCAGGTACGGTCTTAGAAAGGCAACAGGTTTTTCCCCGTACTGCAGGGACCTGTTTCATAATTGACGAAGTTTACAATCTCCCAAAGGATTTTGATATAGACAGAATACGTTGCGAATTTGGCACATATTAATAACCATTGGATTAATTTTAAGTGTACTCTAGGAATGTACAGATATAAATTGGATGGAGGGTCTCTTGAACATAATTCTCACCTTAGGAGATCTTGAACTTGAATCTAATACCCTAAGCCTTGAGGAAGTCGTAGGGGAGTTACCCCCAAGCGAAGACACGCGTTGGCTAAAAGGATTGGAAAGAATAAAAACACCAAAAGAAGAACCAAAGTCTATATCATTGCTTGTATTTTACTCAATTGTACTATACTTTGACATGACTTGGAAATGCATGTGTTTCAAATATTGTGGATTTTAATTTTCAATCTTGGATTGATGGTTGGGGAAGTAGGGTGTATCTCCCCTTTTTGAACTCACCGCAACAATACTATTTGTGTAGATCGGACTAATATTGATTGTTGTTATTTCTATATTAGTGCCTGTTACCCCTTGCACCCAACACAGTACATACCACCCAAAAGTATGGGAGCGCTTGACATTAGCACCAGTTACACAAGGACACATTCATTTTATGAGGCACAGGGAGATTTCCCCAGAATCAAGGTGGTTTAATTGACGCTAAATCTCAAACCCGGTTTCCCATCTCCATAGTCAGCAGCTTTGGCCCTTAGGCCAGATCTCGTCTTCCTTGCCTCGGCTTCAGTTCCACATTTTGTCATAATGAACAAATCACATAATCTTTCCGTGGCTGTGGCACTTTAGATGCGCACCAGTTACTTTTGTTGTGCAGTTTTATAGAGCCAACAGCTCCAAACGTATTGGAGTGCTCGACATTAGCATCGGTGACTTTACAAAAGGACACAATCATTTTTGTAGGCATGGTGATAATAAATGATTTGCCCAAAATCAAGGCTGTCAAGCAGATGCTGAAACTCGGCCCCGGTTTTCTAGCTCCATAGTCAGCAGCTCTGGCCCTTACACCACATCCTCTCCCAAAAGGACGCCATATATTCCCCTAGCCTCTGCCTCAGTACCACATTTTTAGATTACAGACAAATCATTTAAACGCCCCATTTCCAAACACAACAAGCTTTGGCAAAACCAGTAGGTTTCACCTTTGTGAAATCTATTGTTTTTCGGTCTCATCTAAACAGTGCATGTGTTGTTCGGCTAGACAGTGCATGTGATAGAGCGCGCGAGGCCACCCGACCAACAGTTTTCGCCGTTTCCGGCTTCAGGGCCCATATACTTTCCAAACCACCATATACGTCGATCAGGTGACTTCACGAGCTCTATCAAGTTGGTGTGTGTGTGTTCCCTGCTACCAAATTTCGGTGCACCCGACTTACCATCCACCGATGCGGGTGCCTAATGACCACAATGAATCAGGGAGCTAGCTGTAAAGGAAAGGCAGCAAAATACAAACCCAACCAATAACCTTCAAATACTGTTTAAATGACCACGGACAACTGGAAGTTTTAAAATGTTTATCTAAAGTTCAATATTTTCTTGCATGAGGTACAGAAAAATAAGGCAATCAATAACCAAGATAACGTAAATCACATAGGCAGAAAGAAATAATGACAGAGTAATCATTAAGGTACAAAATAAAATGTAACGAGAAAATACTATATAAGTCAGTATTATCTAGACAGGGATAGACTAAGTGTGTGTGTCTATAGAAGAACTTATAATGAATAACACGCTTCACTTAAGGTGAAAGGGCCTTTGAACAACCTAGGCAACGAAGTTCTAGACCATATCAGAAAATGACACACTGCTATGCAAAATATGATTTCTAACAAATGAGAAGACATAGGAATAACTTCGCAAAATTATAAATGACTGTTCAATAGTTGCGGAAAGGCATGGAAATATAACATATGCAATGTTGAACTTTATTTAAGCAAAAGTTAGAAATTCAGAAGGTGCAAGAATTTCAAGAGGTTCAGAGTAATATTTACCTAGAAAAGGTGTGGAAACCAAACCCTGGCCACGGGTCAGTTAAGGACAGGAAACCCTCTAGGAAGGATACCCCTCAAAGGACAGCAGGTGCAGAATGGACACCCAGGACAGGACAGGATACCCTCGGAATAGGAATCAGGACAGGACCCTCAGGACAGGACAGCAAACCCTCAGGACAGGACCCTCTTCAGGACAGGACCGGAACCCACAGTTCGGAAGCAACGCCTGCGCTCCACCCGCTCTGCAGCTATCGATCAAGACCCCGATTGGGTCAGCGAACTCCCAGCTAAGTGCCTTGCCAGCACTTTAAGGTTCAGTAGAACCTTAGTCTATAGTCAAATTCGGACAGAGTGCTCCGCAGCGCTCTGTATCTTCAGTCACCTATTGAGTGCGTTGGGTCAGTGACAGGTCAGCTAAACCAGACAAGTCGGACGGTTCACTAGGTGAACCCAGGGTAGATATACAGTTTGGGGACAGTGTACCACCCCCCAATGTTGCAAAGTGTCAGAATCCCTCAATTTCAATTGGTCCTAAGGTAGGGTTTGGGTAACACACCAATCACAATACGCGAATTGAAGCCTTCATTAACATATTTGGGTACCGCCTAGCAGATTTGGGGTTCCCATGAGCTAACAGTAGCGCAATATAACAATGTATCACATAAGGAGCTACATTCGCTGTTCTCGCAGGGCAGAGGTGACTTTCTCAGGAGCATCTCGCCCATCACTGCCAGCTGGCTATGTTCCATCAGCCAAGGTCCCTCGTGCTGCCGAATGTCGCACAGGCGCAGAAGGGACCTCCAATATGGCTCTCCTCTTACTCAGACCCCCATTTCCCGCGGTACATGAAAAGTAAGCGAAAACAAATTAATACATAATAATGTCATTATGAAAACACATCACAGGGTTTGTACTTTTAACTCATCATCCAGAAATAAACTTAATTGCATTAAATGTTAGCTACATTGACACGGACACAAGAGCAGTGGCACGAGCTGTACCACATGATAAGCACAGCTATGAATTACGCATGCGCATAACTTTCCCTCCACTTCTGCAGACGCGTCAGGACACGTGAGTGTGGCTGACGCATGCGCAGTAACTAAAATACAAGCGACGGCCATTTTTAAAAGGACACGGATTAATTCATTAGAAATACACATAGGCAAGCTTCGGGAATTTTACTTAAGCTAAATATAAACGTTAGTAAAACATACACGGGTTACCTTATTACACATAAATGAGGTTCTTGATTTCGGCAAGCCGCAAAATATGCAAAGCTTTGCTTCATCAATCCCCTCTTTGATGATATCTACTATCATCACAAATTATACTGGAACCAGATGCCAACTTTCTTTCACACTTTATAAAGTTCTATTTCTTCCAGCAACCGCTCTAACTTTTCTCTTTCAGTTTTAGCAGGGTGAGAAGTTTTCACCTTTTTGTATATCTGATCATTCACTTCCTCTAATTCAATCTCATCCACACTTCGTTTCACTCCTCTTGCATTTACCTCGTGCTTTTTGGTGCGCTTGCGGTATTTACAGCATAAGAAAATGGAAAGTATAATAAGACCTATAATACCAATTGGCATCAGAATTTTGAATAATAAGCTTTTACCTATGCTAGCAAGCCAATGACCTACATTTGAGAGACCATCTACCAGTCTCTTCCAGGCACTATCAACCTCGAGTGGTTTGAGTTCCTTTGTCAAATTAGTAATGTTTTTCACATATCTTTTGATCTGTACACTTTTATCCGGAATATAAGTGCAACAATGTTGCGCCTTCAACATCCGGCAGACTCCGCCCTCTTTCGCTAATAAGGTGTCAAGAGCAAGTCGATTTTGTAAAACCATTGATCTGATCGCAACCATTTCGGTATTGACCAGCAGAAATCCATGAGCTGTTTCAGTAGACAGCACATCTACTATAGTAGACAATTTGCAAATTCTGTGAGTGTTCAGAACCACTCCCACTCCAGGTATCAGTGCACTGAAAATACTACCCATAATTTCACCTATACTCTCTCTTTTACTACGCACTAAGCCATTAGTATCTTCATTGCTTCCAGCCTTTCCATTCACATGGTATATTTTCGGGAAAACAATGCCAAAGTAGCAGCTTCCATACCAGTGATCCGGCAATTTGAAATAAGCCTTGTCCCCACAAATATAATAAATTCCAGGAAACACAGGCTCTGACCCATTTTTGAAACCCCAACCTCCAATTACCTTGTAATTATGTTCGCATTCACTGGAACCAATGAAAACATTATTATAATAGCTAGTCTTCTCGCGGTGAAGACATAGCTTGCCTTTCTTTTCAAAATCCAGCAACAGAGCAGGACCCGCTCCACCAGATGAGGTGCCTTCCATGTTTTCTGCCCACTTTGGCTTTTTCTGACTTTCGTCATTAGCCTTCTTCTGAATTTTAATTCTCCTTTTCTCTGCCATGTTCAGGAACATCTTTTCCTGCTCACGCAAAGAACAAGTCAAGTTATCTCTGTGTGCATCTGCTATGTCAATGTTCCCTATAGTCAGAAAGTAGTCTCCCATATATCTTATGGTGTCAGTTTTGGTATGTACAGGATTCAAGTTCCCACGTATAGGCAGTTCAGAAAAGATCACGTCATTGTTAGAGTAATAATACTGTAACGGTCCCCTTTTGTAAAATAAACTAGCTAAAATGCTACAGGAAATTCCATATGTTAATGGCAGATGATGGTATGTCACGCCTTCAGCCACCGAAGTAGGTAGCTTCATGCAGACATAGCAATCTTCAATTTCCATAGTTTCTACATAGTGTATTAACAAGTTTGCGAAAACATTCAAATGTGTCCTGTTTTTCATTCCATGGTAATGTAGTCCTTTCTCATCTGATGCTTCTAAGTCTCGTTTAGTTTGTCTCAATGCTCTCTCATGTCTTTCTACACTCTGTGTTGTCAGCTCCTTATTGTCAGTATTTACAATTTCAGTAGGGACAATGTTAGTATCTTTACTTACAGCAAAGGGAATGAAAATTGTTAATCCTATCCAGATAACTATCAGCACTACTACACTACATATACACACCTTGCAACACGTCTTAAAACGGCTGCAACTAGGTCTACCATTCACTGTTGAATCAGACATTTTAGCTCAGTAGGAGTGTTCTCACCCCTCTTTTTACTTTTTACACAACTAGCTTACTTTGTGCAAATTCACGGTGGCTCGTCTTCCTCTTCAGCTGAGTACTCTGGGACAGGTTCTCCGTCGCTTACGTCAGTTATATCAAGATCTTCAAGTTCTTCCAAAACCAGTGTCCATTCAGGAGACTTGTACTTTTTGTTTTGTCTTTTTATTCGCTCACTCCTTCTTTTGGAAGAGTCTTCTTCTTGCTCTGCTATTCGAGCACTTCTTCTTGCTTCTGCACGTTTTTCTTCCACTGTCTTTATCCTTAGTCTCAGTCTTTTTACAAACCTAGGCTCAAGGTTGTTTCTTTTCTTTAGTCTCTTAGTCGGTACTTGGACTTCACTTTCTTTTCTTCTTCTCTTGTTCTCTTTATCTTGTGGTAATTCTTCTCCACTTTCTTCTCCTACTTCCCTTATCTGACTAGTTCCAGGACTAGCATCAAATTCTTCTGCCTGGTTACTAATCTGGCCTTGTTCAGGAATATTTTGTTTTTGGCTTTCAATTGTCTCTGTTTCTGTTTCTGTTTCTGTTTCCTGAACCCGTTTTTCTAACCCTATCTGATCCTGTTCAAGCACTTCGATCTCCTTATTTTCTTCTGCTCGAACTATTACTCTATGTCTAGTCTGTCCCTTATCCACATCAGGAGTTAATGGAGGAGTATCAAACACCTGTTCTGTATCCTGCACGTGTTCAGTATCGGGCACTTGTTCAGTCTTATTCACTTGTTCTGTATCAATCACGTGCTCTGTCCCTGTCTGACCTTCTCCTTCCTCAGTTTTGATTTGAATCTCAATCGGCTGAGGATCTTCGCCTGTGCCTTGCTTTTCCTGACTAGTCCACTCTCTACCTTCACTAAGTCGTTCTCTTGTTCTGATAGGATCTTCGGTCAGATCAATCATCGGTATCCATTCTTTTGGCCATATGCTTGGCAGCTCGTCTTCAGCTACTCCTGGCTCAGTTTCCTGGACCTCTTCAGCAGGCTGGTTTCTTGGCAGTTCGCAGTCAACTACTCCTGGGCCAACGTCTGCTGTTCCTGCAACCTGACTGGTGCTGGGCTGCTCGTTGTCAGTTGCTACTGGTCTGGCTCCTTCAGGGTCCTCTGCTGGTTGCCCTGGTTCTTCAAATCCTTTGTCTGGCAATACCTTCTGAGTGTGTCCGGCGTGGATCCACTGGGGAACACCTGCGACTTTCACTGCAGTGGTTGTCACCAGGATTACTTGGCGTTTCTTTCCCCACCTTGGTGCCAGACAGCTTGATCGAGTGTGCTTCTTTATTTTGACCCAGTCTCCTGGAACCAAGTTGTGGAGAGGAGTCGTTGGATTAAGGATGCCGTCGTCTCCAATCTGGCGAGAGATAGAACGCACTTGGTCACCCAATCTTCTGCAGTATTCAAGCACCAAATCATCAGTAATACTCAACAGTTTGCTTCCTGGCACCCATGCCTGTCTCATCACTCTTCCCATAATGATTTCATGGGGACTTAGGCCTGTCTTGCGGTCTGGAACACTTCTCAGTCCCATCAGGACCAGGGGCAGGGCCTTCACCCAGGTCATGCCAGTAGCATCTGTCAGCTTTGCTAGTCTGTTTTTGATAGTTCCATTTACTTGTTCCACTATTCCAGAAGCCTCTGGGTGGTATGCACAATGGAGTTTCTGCCTTATTCCAAAGGCCTTACAGAGTTCAGCCAGTATGTCATTCTGGAAATGTCCACCCTTATCTGATTCAATAATGCATGGTATTCCGAACCTAGGTATCAGTTCTTTTAGTAAACACTTCGCTACTGTCAGTGCGTCATTTTGAGGAGTAGGGTAAGCTTCTACCCATTTTGAAAATACGCAAACAATGACAAGGACATATCGTTTCCCTTCACAACGGGGCATGGTGATGAAATCAATCTGTATCTTTATAAAGGGACCCCCTGACCTCCCAATCTTGCTCAGTTCAACCATTGTCCTCTTGCCTGGGTTCATCTGTTGACATGACAGGCACCTCTGGCAGAGGGACTCTGCTACCTTCCTGAACTTTTTACTGTACCAAGTCTGTTGAAATACCAGAATCATGGCATCCCTACCAATGTGTGATCCTTCATGTATTAATCTAGCCATTGTGCCAAGCAAGTGTCGGGGTAACACAGGCATACCAGTTGGGCCCAAGATGACACCATCCACACGTCTCGGTCTACATCCATCCTCCTTCCATTTCTCTCTTTCTTGCCAAGGAGCCGACTCCTGCCACTCTCTCACCTCATCCCATGTAGGCACTTCCTCAAACACCTGAAGCTGGCAGCTGGTTCCTGGCCCCCCTCGTTTTGGATTTACAATATACCGATCTTTGGCACACCATTGAGCCACTCGATCAGCATAATCGTTTCCCAGAGATACTCTGTCCATGCTCCTTTGATGAGCAGTACATTTTACCACTGCCAGTTCTTTGGGTAACTGGATGGCCTCTAAAAGGTCATGAACAACTTTTGCATTCCGAATGGGAGTACCTGAGGAAGTCATGAATTCCCTCTGCAGCCATAATTGGCCAAAGTCATGCACAACGCCATAACAGTACTGACTGTCAGTATACACTGTTATGCGTAAGTCCTTCCCAATTTTGCAAGCCATTATCATGGCTATCAATTCGGCTACTTGTGCAGACTTGATGTTATATAGATAACCTGCTTGTTCAATTTTTGTGAAAGACACTACTGCATAAGCAGCACTCAAGCCTCCTAATTCATGTCTTAGGCAGGAACCATCCACAAATAGTTCTTTATCATGCTCAGGCAATGGTACTTCTTTTATGTCTGGGCGTGGCTTGGTACTGAACTCTGTCAGATCAATACAATCATGTTCATCATCATCCCCACCTTCCATTTCCAAGGGGTCGGGGAGTAAGGTGGCAGGGTTCAGAATACCGCACCTAACAATGCTCACATTTGCTGCACCCACAAGAATCCTCTCGTATTTAGTCAGCCGACTAGGGGTGAGATATTGTGTTTTAGTTCTGGTCAATAGAATTACCACTCCATGTGAAACATACACGGTCACAGGATGTCCCATGACAATGGACTCACTCTGCTCCAAACTTGCACAGGTAGCAGCTACTGCTTTCAGACAGCCTGGTAACCCAGCGGCTACTGGGTCCAGTGTGGCAGAGAAATAGGCCACAGGCCTCCTGGTCGTGCCATGCTCTTGAGTCAGGACTGACAATGCGCAATTATCGCGAGTGTCACAGAATAGTGCAAACTCTTTGGAATAATCTGGCATTCCCAACGCAGGGGCCGTACACAGACAGTTTTTCAGTCTTGTGAAAGCCATTAGACTTTCATCGTCCCACTCTACAACATCTGGCATTCCTCTTGTGGTCATTTTTATCAAGGGCCTGGCTAAGGCTGCAAATCCCAGAATCCACTGTCTGCAGTACCCTAATACCCCCAGGAACATTCTGACATCTTTTTGAGTACGGGGCAGCTGCATCTTTTGAATTATTCTCACTCTTTCTGATGTGACTTTTCTGACACCCTTTTCTATCTGGTGTCCTAGATATTTCACTGATTTTGCACAGAACTGCAGTTTGTCAGGGGCCACTTTATGCCCTTTCTCACACAGGTGATTTAGGAGGGCAATGGTGTCAACTACACAGTCCCTGTGACTTTTAGACGCCAATAGAAGGTCGTCTATGTACTGCACTAATACAGAGTTCCCAGGTAAGATTAAAGTCTCTAGACATTTTTTCAAGATCTGATTAAAGATAGAGGGACTCTCTGTATACCCTTGAGGGACCCTGTTCCAACAATACACGTGACCCTCGAAAGCAAATGAGAAAAGAAATTTGCTGTCGGGGTGCAGGGGTATCGAAAAGAATGCATGACACAAATCAATCACAGTGAACCACTCAGCATCCCAAGGAATTTGGTACAGAATTACTGCAGGGTTCGGGACAATAGGGCAGCAAGGAACTACAATTTTGTTAACCTTTCTCAGGTCCTGCACTACCCTATACTTGCCACTAGGCTTTTTGATGCCCATAATCGGTGAGTTGCATGGGCTGCTCATCACTTCCTGTATGATGTTTCCTTCCAATAATTTTTGTATTTCCAGAGTGACACCTGCTTTCACCTCAGCATTCATTCGGTAGGGCCTAGTGTTAGGATATACTGCATTGTCCTTGATGGCTATTTGTATGGGGTCCACATCTTTCATCAAACCCACATCTTTTCCAGTGAAATCCCACACTTCTGGCTTTACGGCTTCCTGGAGTTCTTGGGGCAAGTCCTGCAGGGTCAATCTTTTAATTTCTGAGTCAGGTCTAAGCAACAATAATTTATAAATGCCGTCTTCATCTGGGGTCTGTATTTCAACACCCTTTGGTGTGCAAAAGATGGTACAGTTCATTTTGCACAGCAAATCACGTCCCAGTAAATTTACTGGACTGGTGTCACAGACGACAAATCTATGCATCTGTTTAAAATTTCCAATTGAAATCTCCATTGGTTCGGTAACAGGAGTACTAATCAATTGATTAGATACACCTACTACTTGGATATTTTCTCCCGAGAGGGGTAGGTTTGGAACGTCCACTGTTCTTACAGTAGAACGGGTAGCGCCAGTGTCCAACAGAAAGGTGACATCATTTCCGTCAACTTTTCCTTCAATATATGGTCCAGACTGGTCTACCGGCAAGGAAGCGCCAAGTACGCACTCCTCGTCCTCCCCTCTCAGGCCCCGTCAGTCCTGATCATTACAAAGGAAGGTATCATTCAGCAGATACTGCGAAGTTGCTGTATTTCTGTTCTCCCCGCTTTCCCAAACCTCTATCTCTTCATTTTCTGCCTGTCTTCCCCTGTATACCTGTTTGGGTGCTCGAGGCACCTGAACTGTTTTTACCTGGGGTTGAGTCTTTCTTGGTCTTTCTTTCTGCGTCTGTGGAATTAAATCAGGAGTTTTCTCATTAACATCGACTAATTGGGGACACTCGTTTCGCCAGTGTCCAATTTTGCCGCACTGATGGCAGGGAAATTTTTTCATAGCCTCTTCCCTGCTAAATTTGGGCCGGGGCTTTCCTCCACCCCCTCCCCCAGGACTTTTGTTCTCAGCATTTTTAACCAGGTTACTCAATTGTTTTTCCTGTTGTTCTGCGAGCTTCACCTGAGCCCACATAACCTTCTCCTTAAGGGCCTTTTTCTTTTCTGCCATCTCGTCCTCGCAGTACTTAGCGTACCGCAGGACCTCATCCATTTTCTTAGTATGCCAACAGATTTTATTGTCTTTTATCCACTGACAAATTTCAGGTCTTAAACCATTTACAAACCTGTAAATAAAGTGCGTCATATCCTTCAGGTCGATGTTATCAATACCACTGTATGTTTTAAATACCTGCAATAACCTCTCATAAAAAGAGTGCACTGTCTCGTCCCTTTCCTGTGTTGTTCTATCTATTTTTGTCCAATCAGTTTCCTTAGCGGGCACCTTTTCTTTCAAGTGCTGAATTACCTGCTCATATTTTCGCATGACTTCCTTTGATGGCTCCCCTGTTTCCTTGTTTCTGGGATACTCTTCACTGGGCCAATCTATGTTTATTTTACACTGGGTCCATAAATCTACTGGAACCACAATGTCGAAAAACCCATCCAGGTCTTTCCACAGACATTTTTGTACCTTCACGAACCTCTCCACCTGCCGGTACCAGTCAACTGGTTTCTCTCGTAACTTTGGAAAATCGTTCGTGAAGGACACAATATCCTGCCTAGACCAGGGGACATGCACATATTTCCCCCCTGGAACTTCGCGCATGGGGCATAACTGCTCAGGTTTTTCTACCTCTCTTAAAGCAAACTCGGGAGTCACTTGTCGGGAGCGAACCTCTTCCCTCTTTTTCGCCCACCTGCTTCTCCATTTTTCCACATCTCCCCATTTCTGCAGTACCCCCATTAATTCTTTAATCTGCAACTTCTTCCCTGCCACATTCAGGTGTTCTATATCTTTGTCTGAGAAGTCTGCTCTGTACGGTTTCTGTAAGGGCTTGGATTTTGAGATATCTACCCCCATACTAACTGCTGTTTCGGTCAGTTTTTCATGGAGCACTCTGGTGTTCCTTGTAAAGCTTTTACATATGAACGATAATTCTTCCTCAGAGTAGGTATTCAATCGATCCAACCCCACATTTCCTGCCATTAATTCTTCTATTTCAACCCTCAGCTTGTAGAGGTCTAAAGGCTTTGTTTGCGGAGTCTGCTTTTCTAATTCACGACTCCAACTCTCAATTTCATCCGGAGTTACCAGAGAGACATTCCTAGTACCTGTTGCTGTCTCTAATTTAATTTCTTTTGTATTAAAAGGGTTATACCTCTGCTGTATTCCCTTTCCAGTCTGTTTGTTTGGCAATTCCAAGAATGCAACTTCAGACTCGCACTCACTGGACTGATCATCTATGATGATTGGTTCCTGTCTCGGGGTTGCTATGACTGGGGTCATGACTGGAGTAATCGGATTTCCCTGACCATTTCCGTATAACGGGACCACCGGTCCAATAGTTACTGGAATAGTCAATGCCTCAGGACTGGTATTTATCTGAGAAATTTTCTGAATTATTTCTGTTCTTTGTCTAGCTAGAGCCTCTTGCTCCTTTTCCACTAGTACCCTTCTTAGAGTTGTGTCATGTAATATCTGTGGGGTCAATGGAGGAGTAAAACTCGGGGCAGTAGGATGCGTTTCACTTGGTCCTCCCCCATAATTTGGTTTCGGGAATAAAGTTCCAGTATTAAAGGACCTGCGCTCTTCCCTATATGGAGGTTGAACAAAAGGCAGTCCCGAATTCGAAGGTTTCTCTTCGCTTTCATACAAGGGTCTGGGAAAAAAAGTTTTCGTGCGTGGATATTTTTCTTCCTGACTTGCGGGCACTTTGGGATATATATCCCTTATTACCGCCAGTTCGGGTTTCTCAGGATAGGGTAATACTTGACCACCCCCTCCCAGTCCCAGGGACCTGTCTTCTTCCTTTAGGAAGTGGCGTCGGGGAACATCTCCTACACTGGAAGGTCGGGTTCCCTCATTGTAAGGTGGCGGACTTCTGGTACAGATGTCATCTATTAATTCATCATCTGAGTCCCCCAGGGCCCCCCAATGCTTACATTTTTCAGTACTTTTCTCACCCACTCCAACGTTATGACATGCCGGCATCATGGGAAACAGACCTTCAACAATCATGCTCTGTCTCCACTGTTTCATCCTTTTATCCCTGGACTCCTGTTTCTGCCTGGGGTACCACTTGGTCAAACCCTTGTCCATTCGGGGTCTTTCTCTTTCAAAAGCCTCAATCTCCCATTCCTCTAATGCCTCATACTGCGTTAGTCTCGGTCTGGGATGCAGTTCATTCATCCGGGTTCTTAAATTAAATAAGATTCTACCATTGAAAGTACCATCTAACGGAAAAGCCAATACTCCGTCATCTTTTGTGTACTTCACCCAATTCTCCAGCCACACACAGGTATTGTACCCTCGGTCAAACATCATGAATGAGGCGGGAGTATTGGGTGCTGGGACAAGAACACCTTCCCTAGATTTAATCGGTTTGTCCGTTTTAAAATAATTTTTCACCTTATTTACAAGGGACATTTTTCTCTTGGTTCCGTACATAATATCGTATCTGTTCGCCTTCCACTGATCCCTTTCAAACCCTAGATGCCTTGGATCAGGTCGAGTCTCGGTAGTTCGCGAGTGCCACATACGACTTCTGCGCTAACTTTGTTTACAAACTACCTCCAATCAGAATGCGCTTCAAAAATTTCGTGCAACCAATGAGTGCGCGACACAAAATAAGCTCCGCCAATGGGTGCGCGGCCCCTTCGTGAGATAGTTCCCACGCTCCGGCGCTCACCCCTCCTTTACAATTTCAGCTCCGCTACCCGCCCGCTGCGTCTACCAATCCCAGCGCGGCACAGAGTGACGTCAGAGGCGCTTCGCGACTGACTCCCTCCCTTCACAAGGTAACGGAAACTTTCTTTCTTTTAAAGTGCTCAGTGCTTGGTTAATTTACAACAAATACACATTCGCCACAGTGCTCAAGTGTCTAGACAGAGAAAGAATTCTATTGCTGCAAGTAAACTACTTCCATTTACTTTTCACTCGCTGCGGGCAGATCTCTTCCGCCTACCCTTCACTCTAGCATCGATGAACCTGTTATTCCCCTAAACTCATCCACTTCTTTCCGGGATATGTTCCGAGTTTAAGGTTTCTCAGCGGACCCCTCTGCTTTCACGCTAGCTCCGAGGAACCTGCTACTTTTCCGATGTGACCCTTACTAGGTTACGCCACTATGGGAATTTTGCCAATGAACCCCGTTACTGTCATTTATTCACACATGTATTCAGAAAACCCTAGTTAGTGCTTCCCGGTTATCCTAACCTGCACCTAACTTTCCTCGAACCTGTGACCTCAGGACAATGGATTCTATTCACCACTTGCCCTTTCAATTCCCCGGGGAGTTCGGACAACACTTAACTAAACGATTGACAATTGCATGGATTAGTACATATAACAATATAAGAACAAGAAAAATAACAATACAGCAATTCATGAATTTCAGCAGCGTATTCACAAGAGAGTGATCAGTTCCCTCAGAACAGCCGCTCTTATAGCAGCATTAATATAATAGCAGCTTCCGACTTAACTAGTCCAACTAATCCTGCCTAACCTTTTAGCTAGTCCCTAACCATCCTCTAGCTACCAGAAAACTGATAGAGCGCGCGAGGCCACCCGACCAACAGTTTTCGCCGTTTCCGGCTTCAGGGCCCATATACTTTCCAAACCACCATATACGTCGATCAGGTGACTTCACGAGCTCCATCAAGTTGGTGTGTGTGTGTTCCCTGCTACCAAATTTCGGTGCACCCGACTTACCATCCACCGATGCGGGTGCCTAATGACCACAATGAATCAGGGAGCTAGCTGTAAAGGAAAGGCAGCAAAATACAAACCCAACCAATAACCTTCAAATACTGTTTAAATGACCACGGACAACTGGAAGTTTTAAAATGTTTATCTAAAGTTCAATATTTTCTTGCATGAGGTACAGAAAAATAAGGCAATCAATAACCAAGATAACGTAAATCACATAGGCAGAAAGAAATAATGACAGAGTAATCATTAAGGTACAAAATAAAATGTAACGAGAAAATACTATATAAGTCAGTATTATCTAGACAGGGATAGACTAAGTGTGTGTGTCTATAGAAGAACTTATAATGAATAACACGCTTCACTTAAGGTGAAAGGGCCTTTGAACAACCTAGGCAACGAAGTTCTAGACCATATCAGAAAATGACACACTGCTATGCAAAATATGATTTCTAACAAATGAGAAGACATAGGAATAACTTCGCAAAATTATAAATGACTGTTCAATAGTTGCGGAAAGGCATGGAAATATAACATATGCAATGTTGAACTTTATTTAAGCAAAAGTTAGAAATTCAGAAGGTGCAAGAATTTCAAGAGGTTCAGAGTAATATTTACCTAGAAAAGGTGTGGAAACCAAACCCTGGCCACGGGTCAGTTAAGGACAGGAAACCCTCTAGGAAGGATACCCCTCAAAGGACAGCAGGTGCAGAATGGACACCCAGGACAGGACAGGATACCCTCGGAATAGGAATCAGGACAGGACCCTCAGGACAGGACAGCAAACCCTCAGGACAGGACCCTCTTCAGGACAGGACCGGAACCCACAGTTCGGAAGCAACGCCTGCGCTCCACCCGCTCTGCAGCTATCGATCAAGACCCCGATTGGGTCAGCGAACTCCCAGCTAAGTGCCTTGCCAGCACTTTAAGGTTCAGTAGAACCTTAGTCTATAGTCAAATTCGGACAGAGTGCTCCGCAGCGCTCTGTATCTTCAGTCACCTATTGAGTGCGTTGGGTCAGTGACAGGTCAGCTAAACCAGACAAGTCGGACGGTTCACTAGGTGAACCCAGGGTAGATATACAGTTTGGGGACAGTGTACCACCCCCCAATGTTGCAAAGTGTCAGAATCCCTCAATTTCAATTGGTCCTAAGGTAGGGTTTGGGTAACACACCAATCACAATACGCGAATTGAAGCCTTCATTAACATATTTGGGTACCGCCTAGCAGATTTGGGGTTCCCATGAGCTAACAGTAGCGCAATATAACAATGTATCACATAAGGAGCTACATTCGCTGTTCTCGCAGGGCAGAGGTGACTTTCTCAGGAGCATCTCGCCCATCACTGCCAGCTGGCTATGTTCCATCAGCCAAGGTCCCTCGTGCTGCCGAATGTCGCACAGGCGCAGAAGGGACCTCCAATATGGCTCTCCTCTTACTCAGACCCCCATTTCCCGCGGTACATGAAAAGTAAGCGAAAACAAATTAATACATAATAATGTCATTATGAAAACACATCACAGGGTTTGTACTTTTAACTCATCATCCAGAAATAAACTTAATTGCATTAAATGTTAGCTACATTGACACGGACACAAGAGCAGTGGCACGAGCTGTACCACATGATAAGCACAGCTATGAATTACGCATGCGCATAACTTTCCCTCCACTTCTGCAGACGCGTCAGGACACGTGAGTGTGGCTGACGCATGCGCAGTAACTAAAATACAAGCGACGGCCATTTTTAAAAGGACACGGATTAATTCATTAGAAATACACATAGGCAAGCTTCGGGAATTTTACTTAAGCTAAATATAAACGTTAGTAAAACATACACGGGTTACCTTATTACACATAAATGAGGTTCTTGATTTCGGCAAGCCGCAAAATATGCAAAGCTTTGCTTCATCACATGCACCGTCTTAAAGGGATGTGATGTGTTCTATCTGTGGGATTACAGGCTGCCCAACTCCTACCATTGGTAAACTTCAGCTTCGCTCTAATTTTCTTTGATGCCATTCGTCATGGCATGTGGTTGTCATGCTCTCTACTTGTGTTTGGCCCTCCCATAGTGCATGGAGCAAGTACATGATTGTTTACACTGCACCTGGTCTGTGCAGCTATGTTTTTCCTCTTCAGGAGTATTTGTGCTTTCAGGCCATCTATCTTATGCACATACACACATACCACTAAAATGCATGCGCCTGTACATAAACCAATGCAATTCTTAAAAAAACACGAACAGGACTTGTTTATTTTTTTTGTGCTGTTCGATGGTAATGGAGCGATCGATCCATCCTCCGTATTGCCATAGTCTCCTTTGTACACATACAAACATACCACTAACATGCAGGCACATGTACATAAACTAATGCATTTCTTAAAAACATGAACAGCAATTGTTTTTTTTACATGATCCGATGGTATTGGAGCACTCACTCTGTCCTCTGTCTCGCCATAGTGACAACAGGAACCAATGGTTTTGGAGCGCTTTAAATGCTTACCAGTTACATTCCACAATGAGACATTCATTTTTGTCACTGATCCGGCTTTAGTTTTTTTCCCCTTCTTTGTTGCTTTATCCCAACTTCTCACATAGTTGCTAGCTCATCTCCCCATCTCCTTCAGCTTCCCTGCTTAACCAGTCCCCCCACTACCTCCCTCGCTGCTGTTGCTTTTATTTTAAATTTTGTGGGCATGCTCTAAATGTATTGGAGAATTTGTTCCATTCTCCATCTTGCCATAGTGCTAAACCCAGCCAATGATATTGGAGCACTTTAGGTGCTCACAAGTTACATTACACAATGACACATGCATTGTCGTTTGGAGAGAGAAGCGTAGGTCATTTGCCCAGAATCAGAAACTGTTTAGCTGCCCCAAGATTCAAACATAGTTGCACAGTTCCCCTGTTGGCACCTCTGGCCGTTGCACCTCATTCTCACTTCACTTCAAAGCTCTTCAACTGTTTCTCACTATCACTTACACATTTGTTCAGAAAGACCCTGTCAACACAGAACAAGGATTGGCAAAGCCAGTAGATCTATTCCCGAGCCATTGTCCTTGTCAATGTGCATGTCATTTATCCATGTTGTCTAGCAGCAGATCTGCTGTTCATCATGGTTGAAAGTCACTAAAAAAAGTGCTATGATGAGACCACTGCAGGCCATGTCTTAGAGCTTTTTTGTGCTAGGAGGGGCAGGACAATACACTCAACATGAGGGGGGAAGAGACTTGATGTCAGCTCAACATCCTGAGATTCTGAGATTGCATTGACTTTCAGCCATGCTGAACAGCAGATGTGCTACTAGATAACATGGTTAAAAGACATTCACATTGACAAGGCCAACAGCTATGGCACTGCCGAGACCCATTGGCTTTGCAATGCTTGTACATTTCATACATGTTTTCAATAATTGTTCTCTCCTTTGTATTGGTCATATAATCTGTACACCTCATATATTGTACCCTAATTCATCAATATATGCTGCTGAAATATGAATAACTGAAGGACAAGTAGAAAACATGTGCTGTTAAATGGTAAACAACCTTTACAACGCAACTTTTACATCACAGAACCTTTACAACGCAACCATTACAACGCAAACTATTACAACGCATTGCTCTGGGGGGTGCTCTAGGATAGGAATAGGTTAATTTACTGTCCAATAACCTTCCCTAGTGTCCACGGGGACTGGAGTTGGAATAGTAAATTAAACTATTCACTATCCAGCACCCCAAAGCACTATGCGCTGTAATGGACTGCGTTGTAATACTTGCGTTGTAAAGGCATGCAATGTAAAAGCATGCGTTGTAATGTCATACATCCCTGTTAAATACTCAACATGTGACCATTTGCAGCTCATACTAACTTCAGCCTTGCAACGTTCATACCTACCTTCTGATTTATTTGAAACTTCTTTCTTAATAAAACTGTCTTGTAATAACTTGAGTAGCTCATTCACGTTATCGTCAGTAAATGTCTATCGAAAATCTGAATGTAGTTTATTCTAATTAAAATCCATTAAAATGCAAAAAGGAAGTTATTAATATAAATCAGCTAGCGAAACATGAAAACAGTAAGACAATTTCATTAGCATAAGTTCAGTAAAAACAAGAGAAGAAAAACATCTGAGTAAAACAGAAAACCAAAATCTATCTGCACAGGTCCATGTAGTCAATCTCAGCATCTCCATACCTTTAACATCTTCGAATGAGTCTGTCAAGCAGAGATTTAAAACTAAGCAATTTAGAAAAAAACAGCAAGGAATATCAGTTGAGTAAAATAAGTGCAAGAGCATCAGTTACACATCTTGTTTTTAAAAGCAACAACGGAAAAGTAATTGTTTTGTTTCATTCCCTTGTGCCAACACTGAGTAAGAGATACCCCACGCTGAATGATTTTATGAGTTTGAACTAGAGAGGAGACAGCACACTCTCCTTGGAAACAAGGTCTCATGGTGTAGCTGGAAACAGCTGCATCTGGATTGGTCAAATGCTGTATCCAGTGAAATTAACCTTAAATTGGGCACGGAAGGGGACACTATATATGCCCAGCTCTTTTTGAAGACGTAGTCAAGGGTTAACTTGGACAATGGCAAGTAATGATTTCCCAAAATTGTTTTCATACATGGCCAAACAAAATCTCCAGAGTTTCTGCCTATATACAGCACTACGGGGAACATCCTTTACAACACAACTTTTACCACGCAGTGCCTTTACAACGCAACTATTACAATGCATGTTATTACAACGCATAGCGCTGGGGGGCGCTCTAGGATAGGGAATAGATTTAATTTACTATCCAACACCTTCCCTACTATCCACGGGGACTGGAGTTGGAATAGTAAATTAAACTATTCACTATCCAGCACCCCTTAACGCTATGCGTTGTAACAGCATGCGTTGTAAAAACTGCGATGTAAAGGCATGCGTGGTAAAACCATGCGTTGTAATGTCATACATCCACAGCACTACTATTATCAAGAACGGTGTTAAAATTATCGCTGGTTTACCGGCAGAAAACTGCGTTATAGCGGCGATAATGGGCTCAATAATATGCCCTGGAGAATTCCAATAGAATCCCATGTTCACACCAGAACATGACTTCTATTGGAATTTTCAAGGGCATATTATCAAGCTCATTATCGCCGCTTTAGCTGCAGTTTTCTGCCGCTAAACCGGCGATAATTTTTAACGTCCTTCTTGATAATATGCCCCCTAGTATGCTAAAGTTTAAGGGAAGCTGAAATAGCTCAATCATCAAATTAGAGGGCTGTAATCCCAACACTATAGAACTGTGGATGTTTTAGATGTATTCAACTATTTAATGCTCTTTCCAAAATAGCAAATACAATACCCAAATAATTAGATTCTTTAAGCTGTAATAATGCAACATCATTGAGATGAATCTCTTGTTCGGGTTTTACTTTGATTAAACAACTAGACATTTTCGGTCTTGGTTCATTGATAGGAAGCTTAGATTGAGTGTACATGTTTTCAAAACAGGCCAGGAAACGACCAACTCAATTCACAGTGCAAGTACATAGGATGCCATCTTGGGCATAAAGTAGCAAAGGGAATAGGTTAAGGACGAGCACTGGACCATCAGCAGATATGCCTTCAGGGCAGGGTCAAGCCATGAATGAATATATTAAAAAGACACGGAGCTTAAGGACAATCCTGAGGTACACCCTTTGCAATTTTGGAGGGCAAGTAACTTAGACTGGATCAAACACATTTTTTGTCAGTTTGTTGATCAATTTTGGCCTGTCAGCTGTATCCAAGGAAATTCTTTAATCAAAGAAAGTGAAATAAATTGCCTGTTTTTCAACATGAGCAACATGAGCCTATTTCATAATTAAATTATGCAACCTCAAAGCTTGAGCAACAGACCCAATGTCCATTTGGAATACTGTCTGAACCTTGCCAAGACTCCCTGTTTCTTGACTCAATCCTGGAGCCTCTGATAAACAAGTTTGCAAAAACAATCCAGGGCAATTCAGGAGCATAAGAAGGTGATAATTCTCAGGCTGCGAGACCGGGTCTTTTTAGGTTCTGGCTGCATAGAGCTTCAGCTGTGCTGTGCTATTGTATTTATTATAGAACTTAAAAGGGGCTTACATCCTGCTCTTCCTTTTCATTCATTCATGTGCCTACCACTTACTTTTCCTCTGTTTCTATTGGTTGTAACATACCATTTCCTGTTGGTCTCTGTGTCTTATTCTTACAAGTGTCCCAGGGCCGAAGTACTCCTTTCAAGCTGCTTGAACTTCGTTGTTATTTAAATTACAAGCAAGCACACTGCATTTTTTACCTACGTCTTTGTGACTGTGCTGCTTATGGAATTTAAATGTAACCTTTCTTTTATTTGGTGTTAGCTCTTTGCAGATTTTTATCTTTGTAGGCACAGGAATGGATGTGTATTGCGCGACTTAACCCGGAGGCATCAAGGCGCATCTGATGGAAACAGCTGAGTGGCCGGTGACACTCGAAGAGGGGGATTACAGGTAGGATTCTGCGAATAGCCATGTTTTCAGACCTTTACGGAAAAGGGCGAGGGACGGCTGGCCCTTAAGGTCAGCTGGAAGCGTGTTCCACAGTTTTGGGGCAAGGGAGAAAAAGGCCCTCCCTCCCCATCTAGCCTTAATGGTTCGTGAGATAGACAGAAGGCTTTTGTGGGCCGATCGCAGGGCCCTGCCCGGGGTATAAAAGGACACAAGAGACCCAATGTCCTCAGCACCCAGACCGTGTAGAGCACGGTAGGTAAGGACAAGAACCTTAAAATTAATCCTGGCCTGTATAGGCAGCCAGTGAAGGTTTTTTCTGATCCCGGATCCCGAGGAACCTCTGGGAGCATCTACTACGAACCTAGCTGCTGCGTTCTGAACAACTTGGAGGCGATGGATGAGCTTGTTGCTTATACCAAGGTAGAGGGCATTGCAGTAGTCCAAGTGAGGAGAGATGAGGGCCACCGCAACCTGTTTTCGGGCGTCCGGGGATAGATAGTGTGCGAGTTTCCTAAGGATCCTCAAGACACCACAACAGGTGGAGACAGTCTTGTTGATTTGTTTGTCAAAAGCAAGTGTGGTGTCGATGATAACACCCAGATTGCGGGCAACGAGGGACGGTTTGGGGCATGTTCCGAGGGCAGGCGGCCACCAGTCATCCGACCAAACATCTTGTTTGCCCCAGAAGATGAGGACCTCAGTCTTTTCCCCATTAAGTTTTAGGAAGTTTGAGGTCATCCAGCCTGCCATGGCTTCCATACAGTTCTTAAAATATAAGGCCGTGGACTCGACAGAATGGGATAGGGAGACCATTATCTGGGTGTCGTCGGCATACGACAAGACTTCCAGTCCGAAGGATCTAACAAGTCTTGCAAGTGGGGCCACATATATGTTGAAGAGTGTAGGGCTCAAGGATGATCCCTGTGGGACCCCACATTGCAGAGGCTTGGCGGAGGAGAGGAAGTCACCCAGTTTGACCCTTTGAGCACGCTGGTTGAGGAAGGATGTCAGGAGACCCAGAGCCAGTCCTTCCATTCCCATCTTGCCAAGACGCGTGGCCAGAATGGAGGGGGACAGGGTGTCAAAGGCGGCTGTAAGGTCAAGCAGGATCAGAAGGGTAGTCTGACCACTGTCGACCTTGGCGCGGATGTTGTTGACCACCACTGTAAGGGCTGACTCTGTGCTGTGTACCTTCCGAAAGCCATGCTGAGAGGGGTCTAGTAGGCTAGCTTTGTTCAGGAAGGCGCTAAGATGGTGATTGAGGTGAGCCTCAAGCATCTTGGCGGGGGCAGGAAGAAGGGATATGGGGCGGAAGTTTTTTAGGATCCCGGGATCCAAAGTTGGCTTTTTCAGGAGAGGCTTGACAATGGCCAACTTCCAGGTTGCGGGGAAGACGCCATTC
This sequence comes from Lissotriton helveticus, assembly GCF_964261635.1. Lineage (NCBI taxonomy): Eukaryota > Metazoa > Chordata > Amphibia > Caudata > Salamandridae > Lissotriton > Lissotriton helveticus. The sequence goes on from NC_136063.1 coordinate 666,358,891, forward strand.
GAAATTGCCAGATTCAGAAGATGAATTGATTTGCTTGCAGGATGTTGAGCCAAAACAGAGACTCGAACCTGGATCCCCACCTTTAAAGTCGGCGGCTCTGGCCGCAATGCCACATTGTCTTGCCTCTCTCCAAGCCTTGTAATCTTCAGCTTTCTGAATGGATTGTGCATGAAGCAAATCAACCAGAGTCATTGCAAGGATGTCATCTGCCCTAAATAATCTCTGTTCAACCTCATCATAGAAAGCCCATTAATTTCAGTGGATTTGCAAATTACCAAGCGAATTGCCTAACATTTAAACATTATTTTATTTTCAATTACTCTAGGGAGTTTATAACCTCTATCCCCAAGACAAGACTTCTACAATGGCTTCTACAATGGATGCATCTGGCGACTGAAAGAACCTGAAACAACTTGGAGTTTTGGTGTCATGTAAATTTGGGAAAATTAGTTTACAGCTTTGTCCCCTTTCAAAATACACTTTGTGCGAGCAGCACCCATCAGCAAGGGGTTTTTGTTCTTGCTTCCTACATCGTCTTTGATTCCTCAACATTGGTGATTGCACTACTCTCACCCTGACCCAACCATGGACTCTGCTCCCCCTCCCTCCATGACGTTACTCAACCCTTTTGGCAGATTTGCTTCCAGTAGTGGCAGGATCTTGCTACGAGTGCCAAAGAAGGCTGCTTTACACCTTTATTTTTCAGTTCTCTTTCAAACTAAATCACACCCTTACCAAATTGTATACTACTTAGCCAGTCCACCGAGCCTTTACACAGTGCTAAAAACCTAGAGACACCGTGCAATACTCCACAAACCGCCTGTTTTAAAGAACACAGGGGCATATTACCAAGCAATAGCGATAATTATCGCTATTGCTTGGTTAGCGGGAAAAAAATATCGCCGAGCACCGAGAATTTTTACCGCTGAGATACCTTGATATTATCAAGGTTTATCTCAAAAGCGGTAAAAATCCTGCGAAATGCATGAATATCGCTGGAAAATCAGCGATATTCATGCATTATAGTGACAATGCTCTTAGCCATGTTATCCACCTTCCATTGGATAACATGGCTAAGAACTGCTTTTAGCAGGCGTTAGCTTTTGGAGATATTCGCGCTTAGCGCGAATATTTCCAAAAGTTGTTAATAGGAGTTAGAGATGTTAGCGACTGTTTTCAGTCGCTAACATCTTGGCACGCCCACTTTGCATGTCATTAGCGATAATTATCGCTGACATGCAAAGTGGGCCCCTAAATGCCCGCTATCGCCTACAAGCTGTCGCTAACTGGTGTTTGCGACAGCTTGGTAATAGGGCGATAAAATGATCGCCGCATTAGCGGGGAAAAGTCCTGCTAATGCGGCGATAATGCCCTTGGTAATATGCCCCACAATTTACAGCCTGCAGCAGTTTTTCTGTGGTTTGTGAAGTGTGAGGGGTAATTGTTATGCATTTATAATGAGTTATATTTTCATGCTTGCAGTTTAGTAAAATGTCCTTTGCGCTTTACATGAGCACCAGTCACATTACAAATTATTTTTTGTAGTTGTGGGGAGATTAAATGATTTGCTTAGAATCACAGGATGTTGAGCCATCTCAGAGACTTGAACCATGGTCCCCAGATCTGAAATCGGCAGCTCTGACTGATACCCCACATTTCTTTTCGTCTCTTTAGTGTGTTTTTGGGGACATGGCCAAGAGCACCGAATTTCCTCCAGAAGCTCACCTAGCACTTAACCTCTTCACTTGTGTTTCTTGTTTGCATTTCCTAACAAGCACTGCTTAGGAGTGCATCTGCAGTCCGTCTCTCTCCTTGTGTCTTGCAGCCTCCTCCTGCATCACACCTCGTTGCTTCCTCCCTAGTTTTATTTATTTATGTTTCCACAGATACAGCTCCCATCTTTTTGACATAATTTGCCCACATCCAATAAACTAATCTCTGGTTCTTTTAAATCGTTTCTCTGCAGACTACAAGGATGAACATTAAGCCCTCTGTTCAGAGGCACACAAGGGACCCCCTTTGCACGACTCAGTATTTATCGCTGTGAGACATCTTTCCCGTTAGAGCAAGGTACAGCCAGTGCCATGCAGCACAGTCTCACCTAATCTTGGTCCCGGCCTCATCTGCTTTCACACTGTACTTATCGGGTACATGTTTTTATTTCTTTGTCCTCCCCTATTTACCTAATCTCCCTACTTCATAATACCACCAGTAACATCACAATATATTGCCGTTCTCAATATACAAGTCATCACACTTTAGCAGTGTTTCAGTAACTTATATTGCACAACTACTCACCAAGTTACAACTTACAACAGAAAGCAGCTTATTTTTATTCACATAGGCAAAACCTATAGCATTTACCAAAGTTTGTTTCTGCTCTCTTACAAGACCCTGTGATACAATCATGCCAAAGTATATCACTGACAACCTGCGAATGCAGGAAGAATAAATTGTTGGCTCATAGCTATAAAAGTGCCCAGGAACCTTACGAGATGCTGGCACTTCTATATTGGTTAGACAGCCTATAGCACACCTAATTTCATGTATGCAGAATGTTTTTTCTTTCTGGAGGCAGTCCGGATCTGGAGAGATTTGTGCATCTATTGCAGCAACCAACTCATATAATGCCTGTAGGTGGGACATCGATGTCTCTCAGAAGTTAGTGAATGTGAAAACCCATGCCACTGATTTTCAGATGCCATCAAACATCCTTATTCCTAACAGCTGAATGCAAATCAGCCCAGTTTCCTAAAAGGAACCCTGGGGCAGATTTATGAAGGCCTTGCGCCGCCGGTGCGTCATTTTTAACATGGGAAAAAGTGACGCCCCGGCGGCGCAAGGCCTTCATAAATCTGCCCCCCTGTATTTTAAAAAGGTCCTATTCCCCCCAATGGCAGCTGATGTAATCCTTAGCAGCATCGCCACCTTAGAAGCCCTGAATTGTTTGTCATAATGCGCCTGTTAAAGTTTGCTTCATACGTATAATATGTTTACACCACCATTAGTAGACTGTCTTTTATTCAGGGGCGTAACACAGGCCCCAGCAGCCCCCGCGATGGGGGGGGCTCACTCTCCAGGGGGCCCCGTCAGCACCGCACTTCTGCTGGGGAGCTCTAGATTGAGTCCAGAGGGGGCCCCTTCACTTACCCTGCAGGGGGCCCCCTCAAGGTTCGTTACGCCACTGCTTGTATTGCCTGTTTGTATTTCAGCGTTGGCTTCTCGTTCATAGATGTCAGACTCCTGGCTTACAGATGTTTCCTTTCACGCTAGCGCCCCAAAACTCAGTTCCAGACAGGTGGAAAAAGAAGTGCAAGGAGGGAATCAGCAGGCAAACCCCATACCAGGAAACAGACTGCGATCCTTGTAGAGTGCGCATTCTAGTTTATGCACGTCACGTCAGACGTGACGTGCCGCAGCCATGTTGGCGCGCTGCGCGCGCATTCCCCATTGCGCGCCGGGGTGAACAGAGAACGGCAGCGCCGGCCGGCGCTCCTCCAATTAAGCTCATATTTTACTGTATGAATAAATATACCTACAGGAACATAACCAGTGGTCCTCCAGTTATTTATACCCTGCAACTTTACAGTGGCGACGAGGTCGGGAGGCTCCAGCTGACCACCCACGTGGAAAGAAAAAACACGGACCCCCACGTGGACAGCAGCAGGGTAGGCACCCTACACACTGCTACAGCGGGGAGCAGAGCTGCCCCACATAGCCCACATCGCAGAGGGTTCAGGGGGAGGCACAGCTGAGCCACCACACGAGCGGAGGAGCGTGGCAGTGCCACAGACAACAGAGAGGCGGCGAAGAGGCTGGAGAGGCTGCAGCACGCCCACAGGAGGAAGCCCACGGTGCAACCCTTACCACCACGCCGGACCCTGGAGGTACAGCGCTGGCTACCAAAGAGGAGGAGGCGGGGACTAGCACTGAGAGTCCCCTGGAAGACACCACCACAGAAGTGAAGGACAGCACCCCAGGGAGTCCCACCAGCAAGGACGTCAAATCGACAGCGATCAGGGAGGTGAGGATGAGCACGCCAGCAGGCTATGCGATTGCGCCGGTGCAATTCCTACCGAAACCAGGGGACCCCCTGATGAAGTGGGAGGACTGGAAAGAATATATCGACAATTTTATAGGGGTCTTGGAGGATGAAAATGAAGAGTCGTTCACCCCCCAAAGGAAGAAACGGATCCTATTACTGAACCTGGGCCCGGAGGGTCTCAGGATTTACAAGAGCCTGGTGCCCAAAAAGAGGGACGATGCAGACAAGGATGTATATGCACACGCATTGGAAGATCTGGACGAACGTTATCGCCCCACTATATGCATATCAGTGGACAGGTTTAACTTCCAGCAGAGAAGACAACGGCCGGGAGAGAACATTGAGGAATATGTAGCGGCCTTGAGGAAGTTAGCCGCCCCGTGTAAATACGCATTGTGGGAAGACGAATTCATAAAGGACCAGATTGTGATGCATACCACTAGCACAAATGTCCAGGACAAGTTATGGGCAAGCGGCGACACCACACTCAAAGACGTAATGGTCATTGTAAAAAGGGCGGAACTTGCACGGAGATGCGCCGATGCGACAAAGAAAGACATAGCGCCCCCAACGATGGTGAACAGGATTCAGGAGGAAGACCACCGGAAAGACCAGAGAGGCAAAGAACCAACGGCCAGAGGAACCAACAGATGGCAAGGGAAACAAACAGGCAATGAAGGCAAGAAATCGTGCTACAGGTGCGGCAGTTGGTCCCACGACGCACGTGATCGAAGATGTCCCGTGTTCAGAGCTAAGTGCCTACACTGCGGCATCTTGGGCCACTACGAGAAGGTGTGTAGGAAGAAAAATCCCAAGGGAATGGTGAAAAGCATAGACCAAGGCGAAGAAGGCCTAGAGGAGATCGCAGAGGAAGAGGTGATCACAGTCTTATGTATATACGACCAAGTACTAAGCGTAGAAGGGAAGAAATCCACGAAACCCATTCTGGACATGTCTATGGGAGGAATCACCATCACGGTAGTGGCAGACACCGGATCCCCTTTCACCATTGTCCAGCGAGCAGTGTGGGAAGAAATGTTCAGACCCAAGTTGGGCCCAGAGCTGGAGAAACTAGACATTCGGCCGGTCACTTACAATGGCGACCGCATTCCAATGATGGGGTTCCGGCGCTTGTTGTTTGAATTTAGAGGCCGATCAGCGTGGTGTAAGCTATATATAGCGGAGAAAGGACCCTCCGTCCTTGGATGGCTGGACCAGGGTGACTTGGGGATAAAGCTGGATCCTGGCGGGAAGGAACAAATACTACTTGCAGAACAAGAGGAATGGCCGGACTTGAACAAGTGGAAGCAGAACTACCCAAAAGTGTTTGGAGGCACGGTGAGACGGATGGAAAAGTTCCAACACAAGATCGTGCTCAAGGAAGGGGCTAAACCGGTAGCTCACAAGGTGAGAAATGTGCCGAATGCGGTACGAGAGGCGGTCCAGAAGGAACTACAGGAGTTGGAAAAGAAGGGGATAATAGAACCGATAACATGTGCGGAATGGTTGGCGCCCCTGGTGGTCGTGATGAAGCCCAATGGGAAGGTCCGGCTCTGCGTGGACCTGAGAGAACTGAATAAAAATATCGTGGTGGAGAAGTTCCCTCTCCCCAGAATTGAAGAAATGTTGGCCAAGACCAGAGGAGTGAGGTGGTACTCCACAATCGACTTGACATCCGCCTATCACCAAATAGCACTCCACCCGGACAGCAAAAGTCTCACCTCTTTCATCACCCCGTTTGGTTGCTACCAGTTTTGTCGCATGCCGTTCGGGCTGGCCTCGGCGGCTGCGGTTTTCCAGAAGATGATGCACCAACTATTCAGAGACTGCAAAGACGTCCAGTATTTCCAGGACGACATCCTGGTGATGGGCCGAGACAAGCAGGATCATGACCGAAAGCTGGAACACGTGCTACAGACGCTGGAAACAAAAGGCCTTACAGCGGAGTGGGCGAAGTGTCGGTTGGGACTACAGTCGGTAACGTACCTAGGACATGAGATTGGTCAACAGGGCGTTACACCCAAGTTGGAAAATGTTAAAGCCATCGCTGATGCTCCACCACCCAAAAGCAAGGAAGAGGTCAGGTCATTCCTGGGGATGGCGGAGTATTACAGCAAATTTGTGGTCCACTTCGCCTCGAAGACCCACAACATGAGGTTACTGACCAGGGAAAGCACTGTGTTCCAATGGACACCGGAAGCACAAGCTGAGTTTGAAACGATCAAGAGGGATGTAATAGGAGCTGTTCCCCTCCAGGGCTACGATCCACAAGGCACAGCCGTACTGACGACGGATGCCAGCGACAAGGGCCTGGGCGCCGTGCTCATGCAAGACAGAGGAAGAGGAGAAATGGAGACTATCAGTTTTGCGTCCAGGGCACTGACGGATACAGAGAGCAAATACAGCGTGATTGAGAAGGAGATGCTGGCGGTTGTGTGGGCCATGGCGAGGTTCAGGCAATTTCTGTGGGGAACACATTTTGTACTCAAAACAGATCACAAGCCATTGGTGAAGGTGCTGACATCGAGTGGACACGCCAGTGCCACTCCCCGAATAGCCAAGATGTCACTAAAGTTACTCGAGTTTAGGTACGACGTGGAGTACCTTCCCGGGAACCGGAACCGAGTAGCGGATTTCCTGAGTAGGGCGGCCGCCATGGAACCAGGAGAGGAAGACCACACAAGCAAAGGAGAGTTGGTAGCCCTTATAGAGGACCAAGAAAGGTTGATAAGCTTACAAGAATGGTCAGAGTCCTATGAGGAAGACACGGACATGCAAGAAGTAAAAGAGAACATTGTTCAAGGATGGCCTGAGAAAAGGAACGTGAGGGCGAGCCTCAAGCCGTACTTTGAAGTCAGAGAGGAACTGTCAGTAGGGGACAAGGGGGTATTCATCTACAGAGGAGACAAGGTGATTCCCCCCAGGAACCTCACCTCGAAACTGTTGGATCTGCTACATGAAGGACACCTAGGCATAGGAAAACTAAAAGCCAGGGCAAAGCAAAACTACTGGTGGCCAGGCATGGACATAAAGGCTGAGAGGCATGTCAGGGAATGTCCACAATGTCAAAGAGCAGATAAGACCTTAAAACCCTTGAGACCAGCAATAGGGAAGTTTGACCCTCCCGCTAATCCATGGGAAGAACTATCGATAGACATTTTGGGACCCGTCCTAGATGACCAAGGCACGCAGAAATACGTGTGCGTACTCATGGATCGATATTCAAAGTGGCCGGAGGTGAAAATAGATGAGTCCATGGACACAGAAAACATCATAAAGTTCCTGTCAGAGACTTTCACCCGGGAAGGAATACCCAAATCGATCTTAAGTGACAATGGGCCCCAGTTCACGTCGGAAAAGTGGAGCAAGTTCATGCAAAGGAATGGCATCACTGTCAAGAACACGGCGATCTACCATCCGGCCAGTAACGGCCTAGTGGAGAGATTTAACCGGGTAGTAATGGGAGCCATCCAAGCCGCCATATCCAGTGGACAGAGTTGGGAAAAGGCGTTAGAGAACATGGTGTGGGCGTACAGAATAACCCCCACTGGCACGGGGTACAGCCCATTCCAAATATTGAGGGGACGTGAACCCTTCACCCATGATAACAGGATCTGGAAGGAAAAGGTCGTCACCAGCGAATGGTCCCCTGCAGTGGTGCGGGCCAACCTGGAAAGAGCACAGACAATTTACAGTGACCACTACAATAAACGGAGGAATGTCAAAAGTACAGGATTGGAAAAAGGAGAGTGGGTGAGAGTAAAGTTGGCCACTCTACAGAAGAAAGGAGACAGCAAGTACAGCAAGCCTATGCAAGTTGTGGAGGTGTACGATCGAGCCGCTCTGCTGAGCGATGGAAATGTGTGGTCCCAGGACCGGATGGCTAGGTGCAATAAGATTTTGGGCTGGGAGCAACATGGAAATGAATGGGAAGACATGGAAGGTGCGAACGTGGAGAAGAGTCAAGAAGCCGGCGAGCAGCAAGACAGAGTAAGGGGAGAAATGGATAGAGAAGAGGAAGAAGAGAACGGAAGTAGAGGTATGGAAATGGACAGGTTAGAGAGAAGCATGAATGAAGAGGGAGCTGTGAGAGAAGGAGCAGAGAGCCAAGAGGATGGGAGCCAAGGAACTATGGAGAACCCGGTAAGGGTTACAAGAAGTGGGAGGCCGGTGGTGAGGCCCTCCAGATTTCGAGATTTCGAGTTGGACACTGGACTGTAAGTGACTCAGTTAAAGTTCGATAAAAAGGGGAGATATGTAGAGTGCGCATTCTAGTTTATGCACGTCACGTCAGACGTGACGTGCGGCGGCCATGTTGGCGCGCTGCGCGCGCATTCCCCATTGCGCGCCGGGGTGAACAGAGAACGGCAGCGCCGGCCGGCGCTCCTCCAATTAAGCTCATATTTTACTGTATGAATAAATATACCTACAGGAACATAACCAGTGGTCCTCCAGTTATTTATACCCTGCAACTTTACAATCCTAGCTATAAAATATTTATCATGACTGCGGTAAAGCATTCCAACAATTTTGCTAAGTAAACATGGGTTAAACCAGTTTCTGAAAGGAGAGACTGTCCCACCTCCGAATGTGGGTCATTTTTCAAAGTTCTTTGATTTCCAGAAGAAGGGAATTCCCGAGGGTGGGTAATATCAGTGGAAATCCCCTGCTGCATAAACTGCTTAGCCTTTCCATTTGAAGGAGGGAAGAAAAGTGACATTTCCACATCAGCGACTGAAGGAGAGTATGTGTTAAATGCACAGTGGATCGAATCTAATTGACTGTTCCTCTGGGAATCAAGGAAGCTTTCCCAGAATATATATGAATATACGGCCTCTCTCGAGTCTTCTTTTTTAATGAAAGCTAACTGATAGGCTTAGCATTGTTCCTTGCCGTTGTATATATATTAATGAGAGATGGATACAGGAGGAGAGGGTGGGTGATTTCATTTTATACTGGAAAAAAGTGTGAACGTTGAATGGGTAGAAATAAATTATAAGAAAAAGCTTTTATGCTGTAGTAGTCAACCACAAGGAATGGCACTTATTTTTTGTACCATTCTGCTTTTGGCTTAAATCTGATTATACTGTTCAAACAATGCTCTATTCTAAAAAAAAACAATATATTTCACCAGAATGCGGTAATACACATATATAGCGTTGTTTTCATTTACAGTCATGAAGTAAGAAACATAATTACCCATACCCAAGATATTCTGCTGTGGATTCCAATTAATTTGCAGTACATTCTAGTTGCTTATCTAAGCGCAGAGGGGCCAGATAAATAAGTACTTGCATTAAATATAGTGCATCTGTTTTAAATATTCAAATGAAATGTATTCTCACCCCATGACATTTTCAAGTGCGCTTGAAGTGAATGACCTTTGCCCTGAGGAAAATGACTTCATCCATCTTCATCTAAGTCATCCCCTCAATGAAACAGAGTACAGACTGAGGTGCTCTTGCTGAAACTGCTCATGCTGAAAGAGCTTTGCTTTACTTGGAATTGCTACATTGCGTATTTCTTCATAATTTAATGTTTTCTACCAGTAAATGCGTCTTTTAAATATGTTCAACATGCAACCCTAGTGCTTAATTATAATATATATCGTCTTGCACAAATATTCTACATTAATTTCGCTCCTAAGGCAGGGAGTGGCAAAACGAGGCAGTAATGAAGTGCATCTGTTGACCTGTATCTTCATTATAACTCAGTTGTACAGATGGCGCAATATGACTGCAGATCCCAGAATCAATGTTAAATTGCTGCAGTGAAACTGCTGCAGATACATGATCAGTGCGTGTTGAAGTAGAGTGTCTGAGGCGTTTTAAGGCATACGCAGAGTGGGCAATTTTGCCACGACCCACACCTTCCATGGTGCCCTCTGAGAAAGTTAATTTTCTCTCTAAATCACTTCTGTGTAATGTACCTTTGCATATTAACCTTTAACCTGTAATTCTTGATTTTTGTGGCAACACAGGCCTTGAATGAGCAAATAACGGGTAATACAATTCAAAGTTGTCTCTAACAAGGGACCCCAATATATTTTTTGCAGGGAGGGGTTGCGAGTGGGGGGTGCCCAAAATCATTAAAATGGCACTGCAGGTTGCTGAGCTGCACTGACAAAAGCTTTGCTGGTACTCAACATATTTGTGCATGAAATCAGACGTGCGTTAATTTAATGCCACTTATAACCATTTCCCACCAACCCTATCTATATCTATACTACTATTATAAAGAGAGAGCTGAAACCTTTGAGGCGGGTAATCTCAAGAAGTACAGCACCAATCACAACGCCCAATACAGCATTGTAAAGGGGAGTTGCAGCAGATGGACATAGGCTATACATCTGGCCACCATATACATTACAAAGGTCAAACAACCTTAGGGGTAAAGTAGTCCCTTGTGGGCGTTGGCGTCTGCTGTCAGCGAGTATCAAAGTAGCGTGTGCGTGTCAAAGTAGCGATGGGCGTCTCAAACTACACTTTGTGGGCATCACCGTTGTCAGAGGGGCCTGGCCCAAAACAAAAAACAATAATAATATATGCGTGCACATTCACGCTCCACTGATAACACTTACAGTACTTGCCACGCTAACTAAAACAAAGCTTTACTCATTTGTGAGCCTCGGCGTTGGCAGAGGGGGCTGGCATAAAAAAAGGGGCACGGCTTTCAAAAGCGCACTATTCACTCGGCGCAACATTCACGCCTTTGTGGGCATCACCGTTGTCAGAGGGGCAGGGGCTGGCATAAAGAAAGGGGCGCGACTTTCACAAGCGCGGTATTTTACTTGGTGACACATTCCCGCCTTTGTGGGCGTCAACGTTGTCAGAGGGGCCGGGGCTGGCATAAAGAAAGGGGCGCGGCTTTCACAAGCGCGAAATTCACTCGGCGCCACATTCACGCCTTTGTGGGCGTCAACGTTGTCAGAGGGGCCTGGCCCCAAACTAGAAACAATAAATAAATGGCCGCCGAATTCACTGTGCAAGCCCATTCACGCTCCATTAATGATAACACTCACAGTATTTGCGGCGGAAACAAAAACAAAGCTTCACTCATTTGTGAGCCTCGGCGTTGTCACAGGGGGCAGGCATAAAGAAAGGGACGCGGCATTCAAAAGCGCCCAATCACGCTCCATTACTCATAACACTCACAGTACTTGCGGAGATAAGTAAAACAAACCTTTCATCATTTGTCAACCTGCACACATTACATTTCATCCCCGGACAATGTCGAGACCGGCTGCTAGTCCATTATAAAAATACACAACACTTCTCTGCTCTCTTTTATTTTTTCGGTACGCTATATATAGGCTGCACAGCCATAATGTAAAGAGAAGGATTGTTGATTGGAAGTTAATTTGTGGCCTCAGTCTGGACAGAAAATGTGACTAAATTTCACAAAGTTTTATAATCTAGTGTCTAAAAAGCCAGATTTCTTTCAGGAATCCTGGGCTGGTCTCTGGGACTTAGACTATGATTTACAAAGATTTGGCCCTGAATGCTGGAATATGCCTCTGTTGGGATGGCGTACCATGTTGAAGCATTCTTAATGCAAAGTAACATAAAGCAACAACTTCAACTCCCTTGTGTCACTCCAGATTTACTAAGCCATGCAGAGACATGCAAGGTGACTTTGTGTGGATAAGAAAATCAGACTGAACGGCTTGCATTGCCTTGCGTTGCCTTGTGTGATGCAATGGTGACGTAAGACCTTAGTACATCCAATAAGTAAATCCCCCCAGGCATATCACAGAGAAAGTGCAAGTTATAGCAATTAATAGCACCAACATAACAGTAAAAGTCAAGAAACAAAGCAGATGAAATTCCCAAACACACTTAAACAAATGAAATGATTAAATCATCTTCAAAATAACTAAATTGGTTCATAGGACCGGAATATATTTATGTTTTATGAAATGCTAAGAAACATTTATAGAAAACAAAGGGCACATCAAAAGTGATCTTTATCCTATGGGGCATTTGTGACCACATTGAAGGCATATTTTCACGCCAGCTGCAATGGAGCAATGGTCGGGTAAAACCTAGCAGTGTATACTTTTACCTTCTAATTTATTTCTGATGGAAGTGCAAATCCTCCATCACGACAAGGTTGGATGCTGTGACCCAGTAGAGCAGGTTCCAGAAAATGCGAGCTTCTCCCAGTCAAATAAACTGTCACAGCCCCTGGTTTTGCCTAAAAGGATATAGAACATATTTCAAGCTAATAGACTAGGGATATTTTACCATACCATGATTCTGTAATGAATAGAACTGGTCTCAGGGGTCTTTCATGTAAATAAGATTTGACTTTCTGACTAAACATTTCTTACACACAGTGGTGTTGGGATAGCACAGTTTGCTTTTAATAGGTGTATGCAGATATTTGGTTGGCTTTGAATGATGTAACCAATGGATAATGTTGTGCATGAACTTTAACTGTCATTGTTTTAAATGCTTTGCAATGAATTGAATGAAATAGGACTAACTAGTATGATCATGAAATTAAGTGTCTTGATCAATATATAAGTTCATTTGTAAATGGTTTAGGCGAGGTGTTTTTTTTCTTTTTTGCTCAACATTATAAAAGTGTCATTTTCGAGATTGTGCTTAAAATCTGATGTTACCGCTAAAGAGGATTTCAAATTACAATTCATTTGTGAGCAAACAGCATACCACTATCTGCTCCCAATTAAAGAGTATCACTTATTAAATGTAATGATTTAATCCAAAGTTAGTCAATGTGAAAGATAGGCCTTACAGCAGTGAAAAACAACTTAAGGAGTTTCTTCACTACCAGGACATGTGAAACCAGGACATGTGAAACTTAAGTACATATGTCCTACTTTTAAAATGCAATGCACCCTGTCCTGTGAGCCTTTAAAGCCCAACTAAGGGGTAACTGTTATATATTAAAAAAGGAAGTTTTATGCCTGGCAAAATGTTCATCTTACCAGCTAGAAATTGCATTTTACAACTACACTTCAGGCGGCAGTTGGAGGCCAGAGACAAGTTTTAAAATTATGCTTTAGTGAGTGGCACAATGAGTGTTACAGACCTACTAATAGCATTTAACTTACAGGCCCTCAGCACATTTACTAGGGATGTACGAGTGAATTAAACGTGCCAACTAGGTAGATGTCAGTTGTAACATGTTTTAGGATGAGAGCATAAGCAGGTTAGCAGGGACAAGCAGGTTAGCAGGGAAAAAGTGCACAGAGTCCTAACGTCAACAGAAACGGGTTCAGCAACAGTGGGCAAAGATCTGGGGGAGACCCTCAAAAAGGGACAGCTCCAACATGACCCCCCCCAGCCAAAAGCTAGGGTAGACTAATCAATACTGTGATGGACTTTCCTGCTTACATTGTAGACCTTGGACAATGACCCTCTTTTGCAAAGACCTTTGTCAGTTCTATGCCCATCCAAGCCTGACTGTATCCCCCTGGTATTATCCTCTGGGGTCACTACATTGGCCTATTAGGAACCCTTCTCCTTATTCGGAGACCCTCTCTGTGTTGCTCCTAATCTTAATTTGCTCACAGATGCATTCTAGTAGGCGGACAGTACCACCATGTCAAACACGGTTATGTGGCCCATTCCTCCCCTTGGGCCAGGCTTCTGTGCCCAACCAAAGCAAAACTCTACCCAAAAAGATAAGAATTAACAGGGACCACTGGCAGTAGTTAGTGACCCTTACCAGGCCCCAGGCCATCCTCTGCCAGATATAGGCTCCAAGCACAGGCCTTTGGTAGGCCTCAATTCCAGCTTTGGAGCTGATAAAGGAGATGTCTGTCTGTTCCTGATTTTTTTATCTAAATGACTTCTCAGAGTCGGGGGCAAGAGCCCCGGATGTAAATTACCCTACATCCACTCTCCTTTTCACTAGTCCAGGGGTGGTATCATGAGACTGGTCTCTCAGGCCAGGGTCTGTACCCTGAGGGTGAACATGTGCCTGGAAAGCCAGGACTTCCAGAGGGAACCATCAACACTCTACAGAGTGACACACTCTGTCTGTTTGATGCAGATGTCTGCCTGGTGAAGGTCTCCTGTCCTCTGTCTCTGTGATGGTGCGGGGAGCACCTCCAGGTCAGAAGTGGCCTCACCAGCATCAGTGTTGGGGTACTCTGTTCTCAGACCTGGCAACCTCTAATCCACTGGTCCTCCCACTGTGGACTACCTTTAACTCCCACCCTTCAATCTGGGCTTCCATACTTTTGGGAGTAGTACTTCCAGATACCAGAGCTTACAAGGGGTCCTAGGCTGCTGCACTTCCTGGTGGTAATTCATTTCCCATAATGCAGTCAATAGGCATCTAAGGGCTAACTATGACCTTCCTCTGGGTCACTTCCTCACCCGATTCCAGGGACATCAGAGCCACAGGGTGGACAAAGTCTGCCCCCTGGGACTGGGTCACCCTACACACCTGTTGAATGTACTGATCTGGGTAGACCTACTTTTCCACCACAATGGTCTGTCTGCAACCAGTACCCCTCAAAGAAGAGGCAGGTATCTCATTTACTGTGGTCTGATGGAAGTGAAGGCGCTTACCCCCTGGGCATCACAACATTATCCTCTGAGTCTTTCTCCCGACTATGGGAGACTAGGACCCATTCCATTCTTTTCTCCTGGAGACTACCCCACCTAAGGCCACTTTGACCCCCTCTGTAGAGGTCCTACCAGTGGGTGGTTTCTTTAGAAACACATAGTCACTGCGCTTGTGTCCTAACTGAGAACAATCAAAGGACTGGGGCTAGAAAACTGAGTGCCCTGGGCCACCACTGCCTTTTTCTTGGGCCTGTCTGTGTCATCTTAGATATACCCCTTACTCTGCTAGGGGAAAAGGGGGCAAAAGGGGGCAAAAGGGGGCTCACCTTAAAGAAAACATGTCCACCTCCTTCTCTCCATTCCCGGGTCCAGCAAGCCCCACACCAATGGGGGGATCAAGAAGGGTGGTTCCTCAGTGTTTTGAAGCCATGATAGTTCGATTTCCTGAGCACCAGCGTGGGGGTGGTTGAGTGAGGCAAGCCACTGGGCAGCTGAGAGCAGAAGGCAACGGTGGGCTCACCTCAGAGAAATATGGCTACTCAATACTCCCCTGTCCTCCGGTCCAGCAAGCCGTACTCTAGCAGGAGATCACAAAGGGCAGTACCTCAGTGTTTAAAGCCACTTGAATCAGATTCCCCACTCACCAGAGCTAGAGCAGCAGCGTGCTGTCAGTCAAGTGACGTGAGCCACTGGGCATCTGAGAGCAGGGGTTCAGTGGCGGGCGCACCTCAGAAAAATATATTCATCCTGTCCCCGGGCCCTGCAAGCCGTACTCTAGTTAGGGATTGAGGGGGCAACGTCTGTGAGCTTCTGCAGCTGCTCCAGGCCACCCTGCCGGCCTACAAACAGGATTGGTCTGCAGGAGAGAACCAGCCAAGTGGTTGCCCATGACAAGGCACAGAACGAGAAATTCTCTCCCCTGACTCATTACCACACAATCTCTGGAGATCTTCACTGGTCACCCCCTCCCCCTTTGCTTTTCAATTCTGCTTATTCTGCTAGTTCCACTATTTGTTTCCAGGTAAGCAGTGACTCTATGGAAGGACTTTGCATGGGATTTATGCCAAAGCTCCTTCTCGGTGACACCAAACACGCCCTTTCCCCTATCCCTCTTACCCTCATTCTTCAGCGTGCCTAAATAACCCCTTTCTTCTCTTATACTCAGTACTCTATCCCCTGTCATGTAAAGACCCTGCATGTTAGCAGCTCCCTCTGTCCAAAAGCAATAATCACTCCCCCCCCCAGGAGGTGGGGAGCCAGCAGAGACCGCAGGAACGTTGAGGCTCCCTCCACTGTCCCCAACAAGGTGCCCATGCCCCAAGGGATGGGGCCCCTGGGGCGATATCTGCCTTGTGAGGGGGGCCACATGGGCCTCCCTCCCTATTTAAATAGAATGATGTAGGCCTGGCCCGGGGATTGTGTCCCCTGAGCCGAAATAGGCCTGGGGAGGGGGGGGGGCTCATGGCGCCGCTCCCATGTAAAAAAACTAAATAAATGCCAGGCCTCCGTGGATGGGGTTCCAGGGTCCAAAATTGTCCCAGACAATGGGGGGGCCACGTGGCCCTCTTTCCTTTATTTAAAAAAAGGAAAAAAAGGAAAAGGTTAGACCCCGGGGAATATGGTCCCAAGATCATAATCAGCCCAGGGAAGGAGGTTGTGCTGACCCCCCCACCCCCCCATTTCATAAAATACTTGCCCCGGGGGATGAGTACCCCAGGTCCGAAATCAGCCCAGGGAAGGGGGCTACAAAACCCCCTTCTCTAAAAAATATTTAACAAAAAAAAACAGCAAGTCACCGGAGGGCATACCTGCTTCACCACCACTCTGCAAATGCACCTCCTTGAGCAGAAGTGGGTGGGGAATAATGTCCCCTTGAATGCTGAGGGTCTTTGGAGGCCAACAAGCCCTCTTGTTACCTCCAGTAAGTACCAAACAGCAGGATTACTTGGAGGGCTTGGAGGCCACACCCCCTTTCTCCACCACTTTGAAAACGTGCCTCCTGACGCACTTCTGGTTAGGGAATTCCACTTTACTCCTGGGGGTCTCAGGACTAAAGTGGTCTACTTCCCGCAACTAGTAGTGTGCCAGTAGGTGCGTTTGCCGAGTAGTGGAGAATGGGTTGCGGCCTCTAACAGCCCCTCAGCAATCCAGCTGGAAGTAAGAGGAGGGGTAGTTGGCTCCCAAGGACCCCCTGGAGTCAAGGGAACCTCATCCCCCTACTAGTAGTGCACCAGGAGGTGCGGTTGCACAGTGGTGGAGACCTAGCAGGGACCCCATTCCTCCATGGCATCCAGTTGTGAGCTGAGAGGCCACCCTACTGTAAATCTCTGCACCGGGTGGCCTGCCGTGCCGTGCAGGGACTAACAAAATCTCCCATTTCTCTATGGGAGCTTGTGCTGTGCTTGTTTACAGCCACAGGACAAGCTCCCATAGAGAAATGGGTGTATGCGACGACACCATGTGCAGTCGCATTGCAATGACGGTGCCGGAACCACCAACTGGAGGTCGTTTGGTCCCAAGACTGTGGTGCTGTGAGTCTGCCAGACATCGTAATCAGACCCTATATGTTCATTTGTAAAATACAATTCATAAAATATTACAAATTTCAAAATTATGTTATAAAAATATACATGATGTGCAAATGTATACCAATAAAAAATTGTACCAAAAATTGTTCATTTTTCTTCATTTGTAAAAAATGTTTAAAACATTAAAAATAACATAAAATATATTATGTGCTAGACTCAAAAAATGAAAACTACTTGGGGCCGATTGGGATATTGGTCAGATAGCCTCCGACCACTGGTCGGAAGCTTTCCAACCATGGTCAGAGGCTTTCGGACTGACACGGTTAGTTTCCGGTCCAACTGCCGAATTACAATGAATGGTTTGAGTGTAAACTGGCCAGTCATTCCGACATGGTTCTGATGGGCTCACTGAGTCCGCCGGCCATCAAAACCACACGGTAATACCCTATGAAAGTTTGTTCTGCTGTCAGGATTAGGATGTTGGTTTCTGACAGCCTTTCCATGCCAGATCCCCTCATAGCATTTATAAACTACTGTGGATAGTGTCCATTTTCTGAAGTTCCACAATAGTGTACACAGACTCTCCTGTAAACTGACTAGTATAGTGTATCTTTGCTTGAATGGCATCAGGAGTGCACATAGTTTCTATTTCACTATGCAGGCACTGTTGTATTTCCTAAGTGATTCAAGTATCATCTTTGATACGTGGGTAACATCCCTGATGAATACCCATTGCAAATAAAAGGAACACAGACGTCTTTAAGAGGAAGACAGAAGCAACACAAGTGTCTGTAAGAGAAATAAAATGGCTTTAAGGATTAATGTCTGTAGGAGGATCACAATATTTCTAAGACCTGTCTAAGCCTGGGACGAGGAGAGATTGTTGGAGATCCATAACAATGAGGGAATAGACCTTTAATTACATATAGAAAATATATATTTAATACAGGGCACAAACTATGACAGAAGAGGCAAATTCCAAAAGGTGTTCTATCACATAGATATTTAAATCAAAGGTGCTAGATTTAACCAAAGGAAGGGTATTTCACTTTACACTGATCAAAGTTAAGTAGTCCCTACAAAAGATTGGCTATTTGCAGGTAATCAGTTAAGCGATAGACAATAAATGGTAGCAATTTCTTTGATACTATGATCTCTTCAGCTTCATTCCAAGCTTCTCTCCAAGGGTTCAAGAAATATATTTCCATGAGCCTGGGCCAGTGCTGCAGAATGTGTACCTAAAACTCAGGGGATCATCTCCCAAATGTAAACTAGGCATCAAATAAAAGGAGGGTATTGGACACAATGTGAAGCTAGTGGAGTGTCTTCTGTCTCAAATGGGTGAGGGCAACATGGGTTATCAAGAAATTGCCTGGTACTTTATAGTTGCCACTGAAAGGGTGTCAATAAATTCAAGTGGGATTTATCTTAGGAATGGCTGCTCATCATTTTCCAATGACAGATGTACACACAAATTCTGGTGCACAAACCAGACCATTACCACACATTGGTGACAATGGGACACATTGGTTTGGGGAACAAGTAGGCTTTCCATCTGTGATACCTCGAAGAATTTTATATCACAAATAGTTCGAATAGTTTGGGGATGCATCCTATGACCTGAGCATATACAGAATTTGTATTTATAATCACAATCAGTGGATGGAATCCCTGGCAATATGTGTAATGACATTGCCTCTGTAGCAAATGTATCATTTATTTGTGACTGGGCTAGTGTACAATCCCTGGAGAAACTCAGAACGAAACCCTGGAAAGGAATTTTAGAAACAACATGAGGTGGACGTTTGATGAACAAAATTAGCAATGTCATCATAAATAATACATTGTTGGCTCACAATTTTGGATCATTTGCTCATGTATCTCTGGGATCTTTGAGTCTTCCAGTCTGCCTCTCTTACTTCAAGGTTAATCAATGTGCTTTAACTTCCATTGCACTAATGATCTTTTTATCAATTAATTATGCACACATTTACAACTTTTCATGTATTTTCCCTTCTTATCCTCCTTTCCTCACTTGTGCTTTTTATGTTGAATTATCTAATTCTTGGCTCAAAGGACTAAGGTCTGGGTACCGTGGAGCAGTGCATACATTTAGACCTTCTAATAGGGAAATACACCCGTGCCGAGCAGGGATCGCTTTTCTGTGCTTTGCTGACCTAAGCAGCGCATTTGATCTTGTTGATCATGCGCTGCTTTGGTCAACCCTCTTAGAACAAGGTGCTCCAGCAGGGATCATCCACTTCTTGGCCAGATTATGTTCTAAACTCTCTGCCCGCATTAGATACGGTCAAGGGGGGGAATTGACTGATTGTATCAGTGTGAAGTTAGGTATCAGACAAGGTTGTGTCCTTGCGCCCCTCCTCTTTTCCCTTTTTATCAACGCTATAGACACTGAGCTTAAGCAAGTTAATTCTGATGCCCTGTTAATAGATGGTCAGGCTGTACCCATCTTGCTTTTTGCTGATGACTCCGTGCTTCTATCCAGAACCCCCTGTGGTTTACAGAAACTGATGGACAAGTTCGCAGATTTTATTAAGGAAAAAAAACTAAAAATGAACAATACCAAAACCTTTATTATGCCATGTGGAAAGTAAATGAGGAAGTTGAAATCTTTCCACATAGAGGGACAACAAATAGAAATTGTAAACAACTTTTGTTATGTGGGCATAACTTTTAGCAGTAACGGAATGTGGTCACAGGAGACATTCAATGTAAAAGCCAAGATGGCTAAAAGCGCCCATGGGGTCTTTAAATTTGCAAATAAGCTTGGCGACCGCCGTATGTATGATATGTTACACATATATCGCTGTAGATGTGTTGCAAGTTATGTTCTGTGGGGGGTTTTCTATAGCGCTCTGCTACTCTGAAGAGTGTCCCGGCGCTTAAGATCCAACACTAGACAGCGGTGTGGGAGGGCCGGAAAACTTTATTCGGTGAACAACCAGGTCTTTAAACACTTCCTGAAAGTGTGCAGACTACCCGTGGTTCTGAGGGACACAGGAAGAGTGTTCCATATCTGAGGGGCGAGGAGTTTGAAAGAGCGGCCCCCACACCTGGCCCGCCTTGTGGTAGGGACCAAGGCCAGGGCTAGAGAGGCCGATCTGAGTGACCTGGAAGGCAGGTAAAAGTTCACCCGTTTCCGGAGATAGAAGGCTCCCAGGCCGTGCAATGCCATGAAAGCCAAAGTTTGTCACAAAACCATCTCATCGTTTTGTCCTTATCAGATTAAGACTTGGAATTGTCCACCACTTGGTTGCGTTCCCATTAATGAAAAAGTATCAATCTTTACCATGTCCATGCGACGGGGTCACCAAACAGAGTACTGTGCATTTCCTGTTTTTGTGTGACCTTTATAAACATCTTTGCGTTGCCTATCTAAAACCATTACTTATAAAAAGGGGAACTACAACGGTAAATTTGGCAATGAGGTTATTGTTTTCTTTAGATGATCCCGATATTTGTTTTCACACAGCCACGTTTATTCTGAAATCTGTGGCCGCAAGGAATAGTACGTTTTTTTAATCATTTTGTTTTATTGTATCACTGTGTTGTACCTAATCTGTCTTCTTATTCCTAATGATTTATCCTAGGAATCTTTTATATGGGGTACCCCCATTCGAGTTTTATAATATGAATGTATATGTATTGTATGATTTTATGATTGTTTTTAATAATCGAATAAAGCTTTGCAACTTGTAACTTGACTAATTAGGTAACATAATTTTTCATGAAAACACTGGAGGTCAATTTCTATTGGATGGTGTTAGAGTCCTGCTTATTTACAATTGGAGGGACCATTAGGTTGCACAGCATTAGCTGACTCTACGAGCAAAAACCTCAGGTCAAGTGTCCCATTTGACAAAGGGATAGCGGAAAAGATAAGGATCATATTTGCAACGTTTACAGTAACTTGCACAAAAGTTAAATATGGCAATATGTTTATTTCAAGCAGTTAAAACTTTTAAGGGAAAATCAAATGCTGTGAGAGCTCTTTTGCAGCTTCTCACTGCTCAGAAATCAAAAATGTCAGTCAACTAGGTCTATACAATTACAACATCTGGGTAGCCTAGATGAAAACGACAATGTTCCAACAGTCTGCAGTCTCATTACTAATATAATCAATATATCAAAGAACATCCTATGGCCGCTATTATGGGAAAATGTTTAAGACTGAATGAAAATTCAAAAGGGGTCTAAAAATCCACCTTTCATCAATGAGTCACTCTTTTCTGCACTTCCCCATAGAATAAGGACTCATTTTAATTTAACTTAATGCCAGTCGTGTTTTAAATTGGACAGCCTTGTTAATATTGCCATGAATGAGAACAACAAAAGATATAACATATGTCATCTCCACTGGAGAATACTCACAGGAGATGCTACTGTTCTTCCCTTCTTGTGAAGCATGCCTCTATTTATCTGTACTAATAGGATCATTTCGAGGTCACAGTTCTGCTAAATAAATAGTTCTTCATTTATACTTAATAAATGGACACATTCCAGATACACATCATTCACATTCACCCCTTCACGTGCTTCCGTACATGATAATAATAGGCCATAAACTATCCGACCGTTTTAGTGTTCTAAATAATATGTTATTAAAATTTGAAATAATAACTGAAATACAACCAGATAATAGTAATACATAATAAATATGCTATCCAACAATACGTTGAATTAATACAATGTAATAAGTTAGAAACTTACCTGCACAATATGGAAAACAGAACAATAAATACAACTATGCTGCTGTAATGAAGGAGGAACAATTCAATAATGGTATATTTACAATAAAAATAACGTTGAAAAAAATCTGTATTGCGGCAAAATGCACCCCGTACTACCCACATTCTGCAGATAACTCAAAATCCCTCTCTACTGTGGGATCTTCCTTCCCTCTTTCTAGCTTTGTACCACACTCCGCGTTATTTCTGTCAGGCACCATTCTTGTTCCCTTTCCTGCTTCAAGGGCCCGATGATGGAGGACGGTGGACCATTCTGGAATCAACATCCTTGCTAAAATTCCTCACTTGGGATCCCTTCACCGTGCCTAGAAGCCTATACCTACTCATGAAGCCAACTCTCAAAACCCTTTGCACCTAAATGTGCTTCCAATTGCGTATTCCCAGCAGAGAACACAGAGTCCATTTAGTTATTAAATATTCATTAAGGTTTTCCTTTATTGAAAATATCGCCACTCGGCTAACATCACATTTAAAAAAGAACAGTAGAATTCAATTTTCACCATGCAACACAAGAAAAAGATTTGGCATTATTTACACACGCCTTTGGCTCCCTGACAGATTCACGGTCTCACGCGCCACGCAGGCACCCACTCAATTGGAACAAGCCAGTCAAATTTGCCAGCGCTCCAGAACGTATCATAATGCCAATCCTCATGGTGTTACCTGGAGGGTAGAAATATGTAATGTGTCAGTATAAAAGCAGTCATACAGAGTGGACCTCTGTTGCTGAAAGAGAAGCACATGTTAACTGCAGTGGTATTATACAAAATTATGCCTCCCCCCTGCAGAATGTGATGAGGGGCTCCTGAGTCTCATACGTTAGACCAATTCATTGGCCTTTAACTGATTAGGCACCACGCCTGAAGGGTGAGGGCCCCCTGGAGGGTTGGGGGTATGGATTTTTTTTTTAAATGTAGGGCCATATTAGCAAGAACTTGCGATATTTATCGCAAAACGCGCTTAGCGGGTTTATTTTCATTGCTGCCTATCGCTGGATATTTTAGCGGAGTAAACATGCTATTAGCGAAGTTTATCTCCACTGTGATAAAATATCCAGCGATAGAGGTGAAATGCCTGAATATCGCTGGAAATCCAACGATATTCACGCATTAACGCCATGGTGGACTTAGCCTGAAAATCCCCCTCCTTTTGAGGAATACAGGTAAGTCGGGTTTTTAGCAGGTGTTAAATACCAGCGATAATCGCGCTTAGCATGACTTATTTGATATTGCTTCGCCTGCATTGGTAATAGGGGGAAGTAGTGTTAGCGACTGTTTTCAGTCGCTTCTGGTTGGGGACGCGCACCTTGCATGTCATTAGCGATGGGAAAATTGTCCGCTATAGCCAGAAAGCTGTTGCTAACGCCTGTTAGCGACAAATTGCTGATAGGGCGATAAAAAAATCACCGCTTTAGCGGAAAAAAGTGCTGCTAAAACAGCGATAAAGCCCTTGCTAATATGCCCCGTAGTGTTTAATGTATTAGAAAGCACGCCTACGTGAATATAGGCCAATGTTATGCTTTCATCCATCTTGAAATGACGCTGTACTGCACCATGTAATCAATATTGATATTGATTTCTTCACTTAAATAGTAAACTGTGATCTTGCATTGAACGACTGAGGCTTCCCAAGCACACAAAACTCTGTGTACCAACACTCTGGCTGCCCCAGGCCATCTCACATACTATGTATCAACTTATGTTACCTGAATAGACTTAGAACCACTGAATCTAATGTAATTGGATTATGAGACAATCTACAAATATATTCTGTCGCAAAATGTTTCCTCTTGCTCATTCTCCATTGGTGCACATTCTGGAAACCATGGTCTTCTGTAGTGAAGCTATTAAATACTTTTGGCCTGATTAACTAGACCTCGATGGACGGGTTACTCTGTCTCAATGGTGACGGATATCCCATCTGCTGAAATATAAATCTCTCAGAATGTAACAGGATTTACATTCCAGTGGACGGGATACCCATCACCTTTGTAATAGAGTACCCTTCCTCAGAGTCCTAAAATAGGCCATTTGTCTAAAGTTCTATTAAAGGACCTGCTAGTATAGGGCTCACTTTCTCCCCACTTCAGAAGGTGCATGTATGCTGGATTTTCTATTAATCTTTGCTGAGTTCTTTGTACTTATGATTCATGTGATATTATATTAAGTGATTGATGGTACAGCTTATATATTTCTGTTTTATAATTTTCAAGTAATCTTTTCAACTTTAACCTGTGTCTGACATTCTAACTGAGAGTGTCACAGGCCTACTCTAATGTGTAATATCTACAATAGAGAGACCGGTCCAATTGAGGAGAACCAAAGTACGTAAGGGACTACCCCGTTCCAGGTTCAAGCCATTGGCATGTATTAGGTAAGACAAGGGGGAACAGATTTGCGTGCCGACAGGGGCCAACCTGCATCGCAGGGGCTTCAGGGCCTTGCGTTATGCTCATGTTTAACTAATAGTATCAAACATGTTACCTCTCATTCCAATTTCTTTTCACACACGTTTACCATGGTGCCCTTTTTTAATATTTCATCCGTTGCCTGTTTAGCCTTATAACCTCAGGTTTAGGAGGAAGCATAGAAGAGATAGAGTCATGTACCTCACTGTCTCTTATTCTTATAAACCTTTTTAGCATGCCAGCTAACAAACTCATGAAAAACACCACTAGCACAGCAGCGTTGTTTGGTTTGAGTAAACACGAGTGTTACAGTCCCTTAAGGCTCTCGTTAAAGAGTCAGAGTAAACAGCAAAACAGATGAGGCGTCTTCAGATGTACTCCTTCTGGGATACCAATAATGGTCGTGCGTAGCTGCTGTAGTATGAAATTTGGAATTGTTTATGTCTATCACGCTTGGAAATTGCTAAAACGACTAGTGAAATGTTCTGGGAATAATTCAGACTGCAGTTGAATTCTGATAGATGTCAGGATGCTGACATTTAGAGACAGAGTATCAATGTCTTGTTGCTCTTCATAATGAACAATCCTGGTCTCGTGAAACAGTCGTGGCTGTCAAATGTGTCATCCCACGTTTAATTAAACAAGCACCTGTTCCACTGACGCGTACGTGTAATGCTTTGAGTAAAACCTAATATCTGAGCAACAGTGTGAGAGGCAGGCCGTCAATATGTGTGGCAGATGTTTCCTTGCAGTAGTACCACCTCAGGAAATGCCATTCCTGCAGTGCCCGTTTATTTTGCCATGTAGTGTTTTCAAGGTGTCATGCGTTTTGCGGGTTAGAATGGGGATCATTCTCAAATATCACATTTTTACCCCTTCTAAGCAGCAAAACATGTAATCTTGCAAATGTCACAAGGTATTATCTGACAAAATTTGTTCAGGAAAGTACGAAATTAAACTCTTATAATACTGATTTGGGCGCAAACCCTGTTTTCACCTGATCCAGCATCAATCGGCCACCACTCATATGGTGTTGAAAATGAGGTTTCTGGTTGTCAGAGTGTGCACTCTGTACAAGCAGGAACCATTACTCTAGGGTAAGCTAAATACATGCTGAAAGATAACCGGTGTTCACCCACTACTAGCTTGGCACAGAGCAGTCAAGCTTATCTAAAGAGACAATGTGTAATGTATTTATGTACCACACACAGACACAGTAAAACAATAAAAATACCACAAAAACAGTCCACACAGGGTTACAAAAATAGACAATAATTTCATGAGTATATCAAGACCAAAACAACAAAAATCCAATAAGTAGAACTAGAGGTTTGAATTTGTAAAGATTACATAAAATGATAGTGCTTAGAGTCATACAACGCAATACGTGGACATCTGGTTGCACTAGACCTGGGTAAATCCAAGGTTCAAGCCAACCATGATGGAGCGAAGACCGACTACAGGACTCACGCAGGTCCTGCTGAAAAAGTACCTTGGTTGGAGGAAGTGTCAACCTCGAAGTCTCAATGTGAGGAACAGAGGAATCGATGCGTCATCATTGATAGGTGGATGTGGGCGATGCGTCGATTCCAATCCATGCTTTGTCGACAAACCCTTTTATGAAGCAGGCAATGCTTCGTCATAGAGCCACGTGGTCCATTATCATCAAGCCATAGCAGCAACATCGGCTTTGATGGATGATGCATCGGTTTCAATCAGCGCAAAGTCATCTGCATCAGTTTTGATGAATCATCGGCTTTGATGAATCAGCACAGCATAAACCACCTTTCAAGGGCCCAGGACTGAATTGGCACCACTTGGCAGGGCAGGACTCATAGATGGCAGAGTCCAGGTGCTATCCAGGGTTGCAGGAAGTGTTTGATGGCTCTGAGACTTCAGAACAGGGGGCAAGCCAGCAAGCCCTTGGAGTCACTCTGGGTTTAAGTGAGATGGGTCCAGTCCTCGTCCTCAGCAGGGCAGGCAGAGATCAATAGGTAGCAGGGCGGCACAGCAAAGCAGAAAAGCATTTCTTCCAGAGCAACAGTCAAGCAGAGTGGCAATGCTTGTAGCACAGCAGTCTTTACTCCTGGCAGAGTTCTTCACAGGTCCGGTAGTGTACTGTCTTGTTAGGGTCAGAGCCCTAGTACTTACACCCAGTTGTGCCTTTGAAGTGGGGGTGACTTCAAAAAAGGAACTATGAAGTGCACACAGACCCTTTCTTACCAACTCTGGCTCCAGACTATTAGTAGGGGGTAATCAGCCTTTATACGGAAAACAGGACAATTCCTATTCAGGTGTGTCAGTTCCCCACTCTCTTTCTGCGCAGGAAGAGCTATCAAATTGTTCAGCGGGAGGCAAATTGGCATCTGAGGGGTAACACCAACGCGATGCTCCACGATCCGGCCCAAGTAAGAAATGCTTTTTAAACGCGTTTAACCCCGTTTAAAATAAAAGCTGTTACAGAATCCTGCATCGTACAAGGTGTCTCAAAGAAAAGATATTACTACAAATTTCTGCGTCTCCTTACTGGATCGGGCCGCCGAATACCACTATTTAGCGGCAGACACCACAGCTCTGCACACAGCTCCTGCACGCCTATCGCCAACTTCAATAGAGCCGCCGTCAATCTGCGATCCCTGATGTCTCTCGGCCTGCGGCACAACTCTCCATCAGTGAAGACCCGACTCGAGAATCAGGCGGTGAGTTGCAGAGATCTGCAGGTGGCAAGGGGAGCACTTCTGGCTATTCAGCAGCTCGGGCAGTACACTGTCTTTCTGGTCGCTGGATGCTTTACTGTGGCAATTTGCTGCTGGCACAGGAGACAACTCGCACAAGCTAAGATGACTGGCAGGGGGTGAAGGTGACAAAAGTGAAGAGTGCGCAGAATGGCTTTCAGACGCACACAACTTGGCAGTCTGCAACTCTAACAGCAGAGAACTGACAGAAAAGAATGGATAACCGCAGCGGCAAAGGCAAGGCATCAGAGAAAAGAGAGAGGGGCAAAGGGGGGAGAGTTCTGATCAAGAGGCAACTGGAAACCAGGAAGGGACAAATCCCAAAAAAAGAAACATTTGCAAAATCACAGATTGCTCCTGGGCTTTGTCAACCCCTAATTACAAGCAGCTTTGGACCAACAGGGGGTGCAGGCTCTAAGATAGACACAGCAATAAAGGAGGTGGAAGCAGCAGAAATGACGCCAAATGATGCAAGAAAAGAGACTGCAGATATTAATACAGTGAAGGCTCCATCCAACAATATGTTGCCTCTTCCTTGGAACAGAGGGACACGGCCACTGCAAGTTGCACTCTACCCCCCTCGTTACCCCGTTGGCAAATCCAGAAGTCGGGCAAGATGATTATACCCATGATCTCCCAGTACAGGAACCCCCTGCTAGCTCACAAAACTGCAGGGATGGGGACGATACCAGTCGCAAGGAAGAAACAAGCAACAGCTTAATAAGAAAGGGGACTAAAGTCTGGCTAGATGGAGCCTCAGGGACAGACTGCCAAATTACCTATGCCATACCCGTCAACAAGAACTGTGACGCACACAAGACGCCAGATAATCTCATGGAATAGTACTACTCTTTAACTGAAGACTCAGAAAAATCTGATATAAGCATACCAGCGTCAAGTGAAGAAGATGGGCAAACTGGCAACAGCAGCTCAAATGTAGAGCACTTCAAAAACAGACACGGCCAGAGGAAAGTCCAGAAAAAGAGGAAGGGTGGACGACTAAGAAACTGGGATATAGCTGAAGGAGGCAGAGCAGCTGAGCTGGGTTGGGATTACTCCACCACACAACTAACTGTCATGACAGATACAACAGTAACATCAGGTGGCAACCGCACAATTCTCGGCAGTGAGAGCGTAAGTAAGGAAGATGGTGCTAAGATGGAGTCTGCACTGGCAACAGTATAACAGACTATCAAGAGTTTTCAGGAGGAAGCCAAAGTTGAAAGCCGCAGGTCACGCCTAGCCGCAAAAAAACTTCAAGGAATTGTTAGGAAGGTTGGCAAAACCTGCGCGGAGATGGCTGATCAGATGGCCTCTGTAGAAATAAGGGCAGAAATTCTTGAGAAAGACATGGCTCTACGAAAAACCCAAGGGGAACAACAGGACGGCATAGTCAAAGACCTCATGTGGTAGATGGAAGAGCAGGAAAACAGGCAACCTCCATTTTCTAGACATTCCAGAGTAGGAGGAAGGGAATGACCCTAGGGGCTACATGGTTACACTTCTCAAGGGGCCTTCCCAGAGCTGCAAACATGGGACTGGGATAAGGAAATCCAACGGGTGCACAGATTCCCGCTAACCCCTCCAAACGTGCATCAGTACTACTCAGCACCCTTGCGCTATGCTCCTGTTCTTTGAGAACTTTCTATTACGCCAAGTCCTGTACGATCTGGCAAAGACCAATGAATAAACAGGCCTTTAATGGCGTGACTTTCTTCACAAGACCTGATTTCACCCATGCTACAGTCGAGCGACTCAGGCAGCTCTTCGCCTCTTTCCAACAATTAGGGGCCGATGAAGATCTTCAAAACCCGGCGCGCCTAAAAATTGTGTATAAAGGGACCACTCGCAGTTTTAGTTCCGAGATCAAGGGTGGAGCATACCTACAGGAAATTACTGGGCAAACTGGAAACAAGAAATAATAGACAATAAGGCTTGGAGCTAATGCTTCAAATGTGTCTAGCTGGGAAGCTGTGGTATTACAATCCTACAGCTAGGCTTCTTTGAGATTAACTTTTTTTTTGACAATTTTCTTGATTCCAAGAACATGCATGAGGACAATGATGGTGAAACACTTTCTTTTTTTCTTTTTTTTTGTGTAAGTTCATTGTATATAATCATTGAAAAGGTTTATCGAATTTCTAACTAAGAGGTCATTAGACGGGGGTATCGCTGGAAACGCGGGTTTTATCCCTCGAATGCCTGGTAACCTCAAGTACAGATGGGGGGAGGGGGTGGGGAGGGCACAGGAGGGACTAGGGCGAGGGGTTGGTCCAGAGAAAGGGAAATCACAAACATCTGGCTTTCTGCTAGTTCTTGGATGGACAAGGGTGGGTTATTTTCCACTTCTTTCCCTTTTTAAAAATTTTTTGTTACTTTTATTTTCTTTTTTCTCTCTTTTTTTCCCTCTTATAAGCACTAATGAGTAAGTTACATATTGCTAAAATTAACTTATGCAGCCTTAATGATTTAAAAAAAAGAAAAAATACCACAGCGGCACTAAGGCTATTTAATGCAGACATAATTTGTATGCAGGAGAGGCACATTGGAACCGCACAGAGACATCTTTTAGGGACACTTGGGTATGTCTGGTAGGGGCTACAGCGCAGATTTCTCAAATACGGGGTTGCAGTCGTGGCTTCAAATAACATGCTACAATTCAGCTGTACATCAGTGGACCAGTTAGGGAGCTGGATCATAACTCAGTTTCAGAGAAAGACAGGAGATCCACTCACCATCTGCTCCATATACGGCAGTAATCTGGATGATCCAATAGTCTTACTTTGATAACTTTATTTTGGTCGTTAACCATAAAAGTGCTGATAAAATACATACAAGCACAAATAAAATCCATAAATACAATCAATTAAAAAGTTATTATACAGCAAGTTATAAAAAAAAAACAAAGGGGAATTTCCCCAGTTAAATCCTTGTCAGAAAGGTAGTCCTTCTACGCCACATACCGTGAAGAAAGCGGGAAACCGAAAAAACAATAGAAGGGGAGGTGTCATATGTTAAAACTCTGCACGGCTGTGCACATTGTCTGAGTCCCAAGTTTCTGCACAGCGGAGACAACCGGCATTTCCGTATTTTACTATACGCCGGGCAGAAGAACAGAACATGCACAGTATCTTCTATGCTATTGTTGCAGGCTGGGCAGGTTCCCTCATTTGAGTTAGTCCATTTAGAAGTCAGCGCCCTAATGGGCAAGCAGCCATATCTCAGTTGGGTATATAGTTTTCTCGCAAGAGGAGGCTGCACTAGATCTAGAAATTCCTCCCTCTTGGGTGCAATTTTCACCTGTAAAAATTCAGTTGATAGCCTACCCAGAGTTGTCGAGCAGTGTAACATGTTGAGGCTATGGTTTCTCAGAGTGGCCAACAGCTCTGACCTCTGTAACCTTGGACAGCTCTCCTCCGGGGACTCCCACAATTGAGGCAAGCCAATTTGGTAGAAAAGAACCTTGATGTGAGATAGCCAGGGTATATTTTTGTTCTTGACCTGCCCCCAGACTGCAGAGAATTCCGTTCTGTAATCAACAAGCTCCGGTACCGTCCAAAGCCTTCTCCAATAGAGCAGAGGTCGTGCGGCTATCAGTTCTTTAATGGACTCAAGGCCCATATCAAGCCGCAGCGGTGTGAGAGAGGTGCTTTGTGGTAGGCCTACCAGATTTCTCATAAAGGCCTGCTCGACCTTTAGAAGACTCAGTATGTTCTTGTGTCCCCATAGTTCAGCACCATACATAGCTGCTGACCTGGTCTGAGTTCTATAGGTTTCAAGAACAGGGGCAACTGGTTTAAATTGTGATGTTTTTGTAAATTTACCAATACCCCCTGTAATCTGTGAAAGTCTCAGGGCAGATCTAGACATCTGGTGACCCCAGTCAAAATCTTCGGTCAGTGTGACACTGAGGTAAACGACGGTTTTCACCCGCTCAAGCGGGGTGCCATTCAACTTGGACGACTTGGAAGATCGAGAGGCAAAGTGGAAGGCAGAGGCTGGTGCCACAGAGGAATTATTTTATCACTCAATTAATTTAGCTCAGAATACTTTAGTACCTGCCCGGCTACAGGCACAATATTATAAATCGTGTTTTTCATTATACAATACGCTGGAAAAAATGGCTAAGTAGGGAACAGGGTGAGGAACTGCCTGCCCGCGCTGAAATTTATTTCAGGCTGACCTCAGCCATATCTTTGCCACATGCAATGTTTTGGACAAACTGAAAACGGAAATTGGTAGGTTCTATAATGAAGACTTGGGGATCATCTGCTCCCTTTCACCAATGCTAATTGGTCTTGGGGTGGACCATGACTTACTGGGGACTCCGGGGGAAAAACTAGTGGTTATCGGCATGGTAATATATCGCCTCTGCCTGGTCTCGGAATGGCTGGACCCTAAGCCACCGGGTTTACAGCAATGGCTTACTCGGTTAACTGCAAATTATAACTTAGAGAAAGCTATCTATGCAAGGAAGTGATCTCGCTCTAGGATAAAAGGGCTAGAAATCGGGCACCCTTGACTAGATGGCTGGCAAATAAAGAGTAAGTAACTAAACGTTTGTGCTGGAAGGTGAAGTCGAGTTTGGAAAACCGCAAGAGACTGACCAACGCTCTGATGGGTGGAGATGGGAGGCAAGGGGCGGGGAAGGGCTTAAAATTTGAAAAGGTATAATGCAATAGTGTTGTATTTTCTTTCCTTTGTGTTTCTCTTTTTCTTCTTATGAACCGTCTACAATAAGCTGTATACAAAGGTATAACCTTGTGAGCTGTTTAACTGCTATTTTATTGTTAATACAAAATAAAATAAAAAAGGAAGAGCTATCAATAAGCAGATGAGTCCTCTGTCACAACTACCCCTCCTATGTGTGTGGCTGTCTAGAGAGAATGCACAATGTGCACTCCATGTTTGCTGTCACCCACCTGAGCTGTGTATTAGAGACAGGATGTAGACACACAGAGCAGCAAGAGCAGAGAAATGGCCACTTTCTAAAAGTGGCAATTCGAAAACAGCAATGTTAGATCCAATGCCACCACTAAAGAGGATTTATCATTACCATTCCAAAGATGTAAAACATTATGTAGCTACTTCATTCTAATCATCAATTACAGCATACAAGTGTATTACGGAATCCTCAGTACTACCCTATGAGAGGAGTAGGCTTCACAGTACTGAAACATGACATTAGGTGTTTGCCACTACTAGGAAATGCTAACCTTACCAGTACTTACATAGCATCCTGCCCTATGGGCTACCTAGGGATACCTTAGGTGTAACTTATGTGTAATAAAAGGGGAGTTTAAGGCTTGACCAAGGGTTTTAATTGCCAAGTCTAAATGGCAGTACAGCTGCACACACATGCCCTGCAATGCCAGGCCTGCAACAGGTTTTAATGGCTACTTGTGTCACAATCAGTGCTGCAGGCCCACTAGCATTTTATTTACATGCCCTCGGTATATGGTACACCACTTTACAAGGGACTTACAAGTAAACTAAATATGCCAATTGTGTATAAACCACTGTTACCATGTTTAGGGGAGAGCATATGCACTTTAGCACTGGTCAGCAGTGGTAAAGTGCTCACAGTCCTAAGGCCAACAAAAAGAATCAGCAAAAAGAGGAGGTAAGCAGGCAAAAGGTTTGGAGGAAAACCACCCTAAGGATGACAGGGTTAACATATGGTGTTTCAAGAAAATCTAGAATGAAAGAAGCATAACTTCTTTAAAATATTAATTGAAATACCACAAATTATAATTACCAATTCTCCACGGGGCAGTAATTATCAGCTGCAGGGTTCTTACCTGATTGCAAGTTGCAAAGCTTGGAATGAGGAATACCCATAGAAGTGAGCGATTTGTGCTCCAATTTGCATATATTTTCCTCATTCACTTTTCCACAGTTGCATTTTACCACATCATTTTCATTGGTGAAATATGTCCAGGAAATTTGTAGATTCATTTTTTCCCACTTTACAACATAAGAGTAGGAATTTTGCATAAAACTGGATAGTAAGTGTTGCATGCCATTTTCAAATTCACCTTTAGGTAGAACACAATGGAAGTAAAACAGTGCACTTTTCACTTAGAAATCAATTGTAAAAGTTTCCAGCGTGTGCAGGGTATTGTTAAAGTAAGAGCAAGTGGAGCACGAAATATCAAAAGGTTCATTCTGAATGTGCTATTACACAAAGAGAACCGTCGTTATGCAATCAAATTCTTTTGTATCTGCTTTTTGTGAAGCAACAATTGACATGATGTTCATTGGCTTCATGAGAATGCCAGATTTTAGAGATGTAAATCTACTGAAATTGTACAAATATATGTTAATCCTTAACCACTGTTTTTTTCCTTCATTTGGAAATCTGGCTTTTTAAAATGACAGTCAATGTGCAAAAGTATACCGTAGGAATGCATCTGGAGTAGGAAAAGCCATTGGGATGTTTTGTGAATATTAAGAAAACAACGCTTTTGTTGATGTCCACCACCCAATCTGAAATCATTTACGTTTATACATGTATACCTAAACCTATATTGTAAAATGCACTACAATAGCAGATTTTCAGAATTCAAAATTGAAACACATAAGCACAAATCCACATATTTATTCTATTAATTATGATTTGTGATTAGTGGCTACTGTAAGAAACTGGGTCATTAGTTGAGAGGGCTGGAAGCCCTACTGAAATGACAAACACAGTTCTTGTCAGGGTGAACCACAAAAGTCACTCAATAAACCTGTACTTAACCCACTGGTAGCTTGGCACAAAAGTAGTCAGGCCTAACCTCAGGGCAATGTGTAAAGTGTTATGCAGCACTCAAACAGTAATATTGTGGAAACAGAACACAAAAAAATCACATACTAATTTAGAAAAAATAAAATAATATGTGACAAATAAAATTACTCCAAAATGACAAAAATCCAACCAGTAGAACCAAGGTTATGAACTTTTAAAGCTTAAAGACAAAATAGCTCCAAAAAAAACCACAGAGTGCCAACTGTGGTTATCTGGTCATGCTGAACTGGTGTAAAGTCAGAAGTTCAGGCTGACGCCGTGGGGTGGGGGTCGGATACAAGAACCAAGTTCATCCAGTTGAATATTTGACATATTTGGGAATGCGAGGAGTAGGTTGGTTGCTGTTCGCCACAAAGAGTTGGTCATCGCTGAACTTCACGTTGGCAGTTGACAGGGACTGCTGCGCTTTGGTGCTGGCTCTTGGAGTGGATGCAAAGAGCAGGTCATTAGTGGAGATTTACCATGACAGGCATCACAGGTGGTCTTCAAGAGGGTGTTTGATGTTAAATCGCATGCCATTACAACGCAGTTATCACAGCGCAAATACCATTACAACAAATTACCATTACAAATCAAACTTGTACCATGCAGATGTCTTTACAGCGCATGCCTATACAATGAATTTTGTTGTAATAACTTGATTGGTAAAGGCATATGAGTGATCAAGGTTGTTTTTGTAAATGTAAGTATTTTAATTGGTCAATATAGATTTATATTTAGATATTTGTGTTTAAGGCCTGCATGGTAACAGCGTATGTTTTGTTTTAAAATTACAGGTAAGTATACTCACCTTTGTTATATATATATATATATATATATATATATATATATATATATATATATATATATATATATATATATATATATATATATAACACAGAATTCCTCGTACCCGCCCTAGTTGAAGGAGTGAAAAAGCAGTTGAGGTATTGTACCTCTGTTGGACAATTTGCATTGCGCATCTTAGTCCCTGCCCCATTGACTCTTGAAGCTGGAGGCTGGGGCAGTAAAGGGGACTCTAGGGGAGACCAAAGTGGGAGGATTCTGCAGATGGTGTCAACGTGCCTGCCAGCGTTTGGGAACCGCGCAAAACAACTTACCTTCCATCCCCGTTATTTTCACCAACCAACTTTGCTGCAACATGGCATTGTGGGAGTTGCAGTTCCAAGATGGGAAAAAACTGCAACAGGTGAATGCGATCATCAAGGGGGAGGAGCGGACCCGTTGGAACATTCTTTAATGGCAGCAGGACACTCACGGTGATTCTTGGATCCGGTGCAGGGCGCTGAAGAAGGAAAATGTCCGAAATGCATTCACCGCCACTGGAGCAGAATTTTGTTCATTAAAGTTTCCTCTACCCGTCCCCCTGGGTGCCTGCTTCTTCCTTTCCAGGCAGAATTTACTTGCACATATTCCTGCATTCACCAGCAGCGCAGTTCAGGATACCCCTGCCACGCGTTTGGGTCCAGGCTTCTACTGGCACGCCTCACGGCTTCCTTGCTTGTCCGGACACGGATTTCCTGGTACCCGCCCTGTTTGAAGGAGTGAAAAAGCAGTTGAGGTATTGTACCTCTGTTGGACAATTTGCATTGCGCATCTTAGTCCCCGCCCCATTGACTCTTAAAGCTGGAGGCTGTGGCAGTAAAGGGGACTCGAGGGGAGACCAAAGTGGGAGGATTCTACAGATGGTGTCAACGTGCCTGCCAGCTTTTGGGAAGCGTGCAAAACAACTTACCTTCCATCCCCGTTATTTTCACCAACCAACTTTGCTGCTACATGTCATTGTGGGAGTTGCAGTTCCAAGATGGGAAAAATCTGCAACAGGTGAATGCGATCATCAAGGGGGAGGAGCGGACCCGTTGGAATTATTCTTTAACGGCAGCAGGACACTCACGGTGATTCTTGGATCCGGTGCAGGGCGCTGAAGAAGGAAAATGACCGAAATGCATTCGCCACCACTGGAGCAGAATTTTGTTCATTAAAGTTTCCTCTACCCGTCCCCCTGGGTTTCTGCTTCTTCCTTTCCAGGCAGAATTTACTTGCACATATTCCTGCATTCGCCAGCAGCGCAGTTCAGGATACCCCTGCCACGCGTTTGGTTCCAGGCTTCTACTGGCACGCCTCACGGCTTCCTTGCTTGTCCGGACACGGATTTCCTGGTACCCGCCCTGGTTGAAGGAGTGAAAAAGCAGTTGAGGTATTGTACCTCTGTTGGACAATTTGCGTTGCGTATTTTAGTCCCTGCCCCCTTGACTCTTGAAGCTGGAGGCTGTGGCAGTAAAGGGGACTCGTGGGGAGACCAAAGTGGGAGGATTCTGCCGATGGTGTCAACGTGCCTGCCAGCTTTTGGGAACCGCGCAAAACAACTTACCTTCCATCCCCGTTATTTTCACCAACCAACTTTGCTGCTACACGGCATTGTGTGAGTTGCAGTCCCAAGATGGGAAAAAACGGCAACAGTTGAATGCGATCATCAAGGGGGAGGAGCGGACCCGTTGGAACTATTCTTTAATGGCAGCAGGACACTCACGGTGATTCTTGGATCCGGTGCAGGGCGCTGAAGAAGCAAAATGTCCGAAATGCATTCGCCGCCACTGGAGCAGAATTTTGTTCATTAAAGTTTCCTCTACCCGTCCCCCTGGGTTCCTGCTTCTTCCTTTCCAGGCAGAATTTACTTGCACATATTTCTGCGTTCGCCAGCAGCGCAGTTCAGGATACCCCTGCCACGCGTTTGGGTCCAGGCTTCTACTGGCACGCCTCACGGCTTCCTTGCTTGTCCGGACACGGATTTCCTGGTACCCGCCCTAATTGAAGGAGTGAAAAAGCAGTTAAGGTATTGTACCACTGTTGGACAATCTGCATTGCGCATCTTAGTCCCTGCCCCATTGACTCTTGAAGCTGGAGGCTGTGGCAGTAAAGGGGACTCGAGGGGAGACCAAAGTGGGAGGATTCTGCAGATAGTGTCAACGTGCCTGCCAGCTTTTGGGAACCGCGCAAAACAACTTACCTTCCATCCCCGTTATTTTCACCAACCAACTTTGCTGCTACACAGCATTGTGGGAGTTGCAGTTCCAAGATGGGAAAAAACTGCAACAGGTGAATGCATCATCAAGGGGGAGGAGCGGGCCCGTTGGAACTATTCTTTAACGGCAGCAGGACACTCGCGGTGATTCTTGGATCCGGTGCAGGGCCCTGAAGAAGGAAAATGTGCGAATTGCATCCGCCGCCACTCGAGCAGAATTTTGTTAATTAAAGTGTCCTCTACCCGTGCCCCTGGGTTCCTGCTTCTTCCTTTCCAGGCAGAATTTACTTGCACATATTCCTGCATTCGCCAGCAGCGCAGTTAAGGATTCCCCTGCCACGCGTTTGGGTGCAGGCTTCTACTGGCACGCCTCAAAGCTTCCTTGCTTGTCCGGACACAGATTTCCGGTACCCGCCCTGGTTGAAGGAGTGAAAAAGCAGTTGAGGTATTGTACCTCTGTTGGACAATTTGCATTGGGCATTTTAGTCCCTGCCCCATTGACTCTTGAAGCTGGAGGCTGTGGAAATAAAGGGGACTCGAGGGGTGACCAAAGTGGGAGGATTCTGCAGATGGTGTCAACGTGCCTGCCAGCTTTTGGGAACCGCGCAAAACAACTTAACTTCCATCCCCGTTATTTTCACCAACCAACTTTGCTGCTAAATGGCATTGTGGGAGTTGCAGTTCCAAGATGGGAAAAAACTGCAACATGTGAATGCGATCATCAAGGGGGAGGAGCGGACCTGTTGGAA
The DNA here is from genome assembly GCF_964261635.1 of Lissotriton helveticus. Classification (NCBI taxonomy): domain Eukaryota; kingdom Metazoa; phylum Chordata; class Amphibia; order Caudata; family Salamandridae; genus Lissotriton; species Lissotriton helveticus. The sequence goes on from NC_136063.1 coordinate 666,396,483, forward strand.
CTATTCTTTAACGGCAGCAGGACACTCACGGTGATTCTTGGATCCGGTGCAGGGCACTGAAGAAGGAAAATGTCCAAAATGCATTCGCCGCCACTGGAGCAGAATTTTGTTCATTAAAGTTTCCTCTACCCGTCCCCCTGGGTTCCTGCTTCTTCCTTTCCAGGCAGAATTTACTTGCACATATTCCTGCGTTCGCCAGTGTTAGATCTGGGGGTCTCTAGTTGGCAGAGGTAGGTACCACTGTCCAAATAGGAACCCTTGCTTCTAGTCAGGGCAAGGAGATAACCCTCTTAGATAACCCCTGCTCACCCTCTAGGTAGCTTGGCACGAGCAGTCTAGGCTAACCAGAGGCAATGCATAAAGTATTTGTACCAACACTCACAGTAACACAGTGAAAACACCACAAACTGACTCCACAACAGTTTAGAGAAATAAAGGTATTTTTAATCTAAACTACACAAGACCAAAACGACAAAAATCCAACATACACCGTTCAAGAATATGGTTTCAAAAGAGTTCTTAAGGTTGCGTTAAAATTCTTTAGGTTGCGATAGAATTCTCTACGTTGCGATAGAATTCTCTAAAGATGCGTGAAAAGTTCACAGTTGCGTCACGTTTACTCACAGTACCTTTTAGTTGCAACAAAGTTCCAAAAGCAGAAGCTGGTGCGGTGGAAAACAAGCGATGCGTTGCTCCTGAGACCCTGGGGAGGCGATGCGACAACCCCGCTGCAGCAGCGGGCATGTTGCGACGAATCCGGTCTGTATGGGGAGGAAGGCCACTTGTATGGATTCCGGTGCGTAGGTTTCGTAGGAAGTCTGTTCTCGCAAAGGCACGATGCGACGATCTCGTAGGGGCTGCGACGATCTCCGGGGCGACGATGCGCGGTCCAGCGGTGATCCTCTCTCTCGCAGCTCCTCGATGCGATGGTTCTGCGACGATGCTCGCAGCGACGTGATGCCGTCCACAAGCAAGTGGTGCGGCGTTCTCACCCAGCGACGACAGGCTCTGCGACGATACTCGCAGCGTTGTTCGATTCTCCCGCACCGGTCTGGTGCGTCCCGCAAACGAAGGATGCGACGTCTCTGGCAGCGGCGTCAGGCGCTGTGACGATCTCGACCTCCGTAGCGGCGGGAAACTTCTCGCACTGTCGGGGATGCGCTCCGCAAGTGAGCGATGCAACACTTTTCAGTTTCAAAAGTCACTCAAGCTTAGATTCAAGCTTCCCAGCACAGGTACAACTTCCAGAGGCCCCACAACTGGATCAAGCACTCTAGGAAGGACAGAACTCTCTCAGCAGAGTTCAGGGAAGCTGGGGGTGAAGTCCTTTTGTTCCTGGGACTTCAAAACAGGGAGCCAGCTCTTCTCAGGCCCTTGGAGATTCCTTCAAGCAAGGGGACACAGTACAAAGCAAAGTCCTTCCCCTCTCCTTGGCAGCAAAGCAACAGGTCAGTCCAGCAGAGCAACAGCAGGACAGTCTTCCCTCTTCAGTTTCAGCTTTCTCCTTGGCAGAGGTTCCTTCTTGATTCCAGGATGATCTAATTTTCTGTTGTCAGGGGTCCTGTACTTATACCCCTAAAGTCTTTGTTCTCTTGGTGCATGTGGGCCCTGAGCCCGGTCTGAACCAGTTCTGGGTGGATCCTGAGCACTTTCTTTTGCTGGCTGCATCTTTCCTTTCAGAGTGAGGGGCAGGGTCCTCAGCCGCCCAGCAGGAGGTGGAGCCAGCATTGTGGAAGGCAGGCACAGCCCTATTCAGGCCCAGGTGCTAACTCCTCCCACCACTCCAGTAGCAATTGCAGTCATTCAGCCTAGTGCTGACTCATCCAGCCTCCTGGGGAATCCCCCAGCCCCTGTCACTCTCAAACCAGACAGCCAGTACACAAACAGGCCCAGGCACACAGAAGGGTCAGACAAGAGAACAGCAACTTTCTAAAAGTGCTGTTCTCAAACACAGGATTTAAAAACAACCTTTCTCAAAAGATGTGTTATTAAATTCTGAGATCAGGGATACTAGATACTTATGTCCTATCTTGTTCCTATGGGAAGAAATGCTGTTAACCACTGTAGCCAGCATCCCCCATGTTAACCTATGGAGCAAGATAGCCTTACAGTGGAGTGGAGAAGTGTGGCTCACTGGTTAGAGGAGGCAGACCTGGAAGCAGAGGTCAGCCCGGGACCAGGGTTCAATTCCTGGCTCGGCGGGGTCTTGAGTCCTAAAATGTCCATGGACTCGACAATTCTCGCTCCGGTGCCTACTCGATTCACGGGTTCACACTCTGCGACTCTGGGCAATAGCTTGCTTAATCTCCACAACGGCCCCTCGCGGCGGGATGCCTGGCTTTCACCTTGCGGATACCCTGCCGGGGTTATCTCACAGGGGAATACCAGGACGGGTTCCCTAAGCAAGCGCTTAGAAACCGCTTGGTGATTTGCGCTATATAAATTCCTGTACATTTACAGTAGTGAAAAACTAAAATGGCTGCCATTCACTACCAGAGCATGTCACCTGCACTAGTACATGCTCTACCTTTTACATACACTGCACCCTGCCCAGGGGGGTACCTTGGGCATTCCATAGGGGTGACTGATGTGCACAAAAAGGGAAGGGTTAGGCCTGGTCAGTGGGGACACTGACCAGGTGGACATGGCAGTTCTAAACTGCACACAGGCACTGCAGTGTCAGGCCGGAGACATCATTTTAGGGCTACTCCTGTGGGTGGCACAATCAGTGCTGCAGGCCCACTAGTAGCATTTGTCATCACCAGCCCTGGCCCACCCAGTGCACTTTACTAGGGACTTCATGGTGATAGAAATATGCCAAACATGTATAACCAATCAGAATAACAATTTACACAGGGAGCACTTACACTCTGGCACTGATCAGCAGTGGCAGAGTGTCCAAAGCATCTAAACCAGCAAAAACGAAATCCAGTACAGCATCAAAAATACAGGAGGTAGAGGCAAAAAGATAGGGGAAACCAAGCCAAAGATGACAGGTCTAACAGCCAGCAGCGCAGTTCAGGATACCCCTGCCAAGCGTTTGGGTCCAGGCTTCTACTGGCACGCCTCACGGCTTCCTTGCTTGTCCGGACACGGATTTCCTGGTGCCCGCCCTGGTGGAAGGAGTGAAAAAGCAGTTGAGGTATTGTACCTCTGTTGGACAATTTGCACTGCGCATCTTAGTCCCTGCCCAATTGACTCTTGAAGCTGGAGGCTGTGGCAGTAAAGGGGACTCGAGGGGAGACCAAAGTGGGAGGATTCTGCAGATGGTGTCAACGTGCCTGCCAGCTTTTGGGAACCGCGCAAAACAACTTACCTTCCATCCCCGTTATTTTCACCAACCAACTGTGCTGCTACACGGCATTGTGGGAGTTGCAGTTCCAAGATGGGGAAAATCTGCAACAGGTGAATGCGATCATCAAGGGGGAGGAGCGGACCCGTTGGAACTGTTCTTTAACGGCAGCAGGACACTCACGGTGATTCTTGGATCCGCTGCAGGGCGCTGAAGACGGAAAATGTCAGAAATGCATTCGCCGCCACTGGAGCAGAATTTTGTTCATTAAAGTTTCCTCTACCCGTCCCCCTGGGTTCCTGCTTCTTCCTTTCCAGGCAGAATTTACTTGCACATATTCCTGCGTTCGCCAGCAGCGCAGGTCAGGATACCCCTGCCACGCATTTGGGTCCAGGCTTCTACTGGCACGCCTCACGGCTTCCTTGCTTGTCCGGACATGGATTTCCTGGTACCCGCCCTGGTTGAAGGAGTGGAAAAGCAGTTGAGGTATTGTACCTCTGTTGGACAATTTGCACTGCGCATCTTAGTCCCTGCCCCATTGACTCTTGAAGCTGGAGGCTGTGGCAGTAAAGGGGACTCGAGGGGAGACCAAAGTGGGAGGATTCTGCAGATGGTGTCAACGTGCCTGCCAGCTTTTGGGAACCGCGCAAAACAACTTACTTCCATCCCCGTTATTTTCACCAACCAACTTTGCTGCTACACGGCATTGTGGGAGTTGCAGTTCCAAGATGGAGAAAATCTGCAACAGGTGAATCCGATCATCAAGGGGGAGGAGCGGGCCCGTTGGAACTATTCTTTAACGGCAGCAGGACACTCACGGTGATTCTTGGATCCTGTGCAGGGCGCTGAAGAAGGAAAATGTCCGAAATGCATTCGCCGCCACTGGAGCAGAATTTTGTTCATTAAAGTTTCCTCTACCCGTCCCCCTGGGTTCCTGCTTCTTCCTTTCCAGGCAGAATTTACTTGCACATATTCCTGCGTTCGCCAGCAGCGCAATTCAGGAACCCCTGCCACGCGTTTGGGTCCAGGCTTCTACTGGCACGCCTCACGGCTTCCTTGCTTGTCCGGACACGGATTTCCTGGTACCCGCCCTGGTTGAAGGAGTGAAAAAGCAGTTGAGATATTGTACCTCTGTTGGACAATTTGCATTGCGCATCTTAGTCCCTGCCCCCTTGACTCTTGAAGCTGGAGGCTGTGGCAGTAAAGGGGACTCGAGGGGAGACCAAAGTGGGAGGATTCTGCAGATGGTGTCAACGTGCCTGCCAGCTTTTGGGAACCGCGCAAAACAACTTACTTCCATCCCCGTTATTTTCACCAACCAACTTTGCTGCTACACGGCATTGTGGGAGTTGCAGTTCCAAGATGGAGAAAATCTGCAACAGGTGAATGCGATCATCAAGGGGGAGGAGCGGGCCCGTTGGAACTATTCTTTAACGGCAGCAGGACACTCACGGTGATTCTTGGATCCGGTGCAGGGCGCTGAAGAAGGAAAATGTCCGAAATGCATTCGCCGCCACTGGAGCAGAATTTTGTTCATTAAAGTTTCCTCTACCCGTCCCCCTGGGTTCCTGCTTCTTCCTTTCCAGGCAGAATTTACTTGCACATATTCCTGCGTTCGCCAGCAGCGCAATTCAGGAACCCCTGCCACGCGTTTGGGTCCAGGCTTCTACTGGCACGCCTCACGGCTTCCTTGCTTGTCCGGACACGGATTTCCTGGTACCCGCCCTGGTTGAAGGAGTGAAAAAGCAGTTGAGATATTGTACCTCTGTTGGACAATTTGCATTGCGCATCTTAGTCCCTGCCCCCTTGACTCTTGAAGCTGGAGGCTGTGGCAGTAAAGGGGACTCGAGGGGAGACCAAAGTGGGAGGATTCTGCAGAAGGTGTCAACGTGCCTGCCAGCTTTTGGGAACCGCGCAAAACAACTTACCTTCCATCCCCGTTATTTTCACTAACCAACTTTGCTGCTACACGGCATTGTGTGAGTTGCAGTTCCAAGATGGGAAAAAACTGCAACAGGTGAATGCGATCATCAAGGGGGAGGAGCGGACCCGTTGGAACTATTCTTTAACGGCAGCAGGACACTCACGGTGATTCTTGGATCCGGTGCAGGGCGCTGAAGAAGGAAAATGTCCGAAATGAATTCACCGCCACTGGAGCAGAATTTTGTTCATTAAAGTTTCCTCTACCCGTCCCCCTGGGTTCCTGCTTCTTCCTTTCCAGGCAGAATTTACTTGCACATATTCCTGCGTTCGCCAGCAGCGCAGTTCAGGATACCCCTGCCACTCGTTTGGGTCCAGGCTTCTACTGGCACGCCTCAAGGCTTCCTTGCTTGTCCGGACCCAGATTTCCTGGTACCCGCCCTGGTTGAAGGAGTGAAAAAGCAGTTGAGGTATTGTACCTCTGTTGGACAATTTGCATTGCGCATCTTAGTCCCTGCCCCATTGACTCTTGAAGCTGGAGGCTGTGGCAGTAAAGGGGACTCGAGGGGAGACCAAAGTGCGAGGATTCTGCAGAGGGTGTCAACGTGCCTGCCAGCTTTTGGGAACCGCGCAAAACAACTTACCTTCCATCCCCGTTATTTTCACCAACCAACTTTGCTGCTACATGGCATTGTGTGAGTTGCAGTTCCAAGATGGGAAAAAACTGCAACAGGTGAATGCGATCATCAAGGGGGAGGAGCGGACCCGTTGGAACTATTCTTTAACGGCAGCAGGACACTCACGGTGATTCTTGGATCCGGTGCAGGGTGCTGAAGAAGGAAAATGTCCGAAATGAATTCACCGCCACTGGAGCAGAATTTTGTTCATTAAAGTTTCCTCTACCCGTCCCCCTGGGTTCCTGCTGCTTCCTTTCCAGGCAGAATTTACTTGAACATATTCCTGCGTTCGCCAGCAGCGCAGTTCAGGATACCCCTGCCACTCGTTTGGGTCCAGGCTTCTACTGGCACGCCTCAAGGCTTCCTTGCTTGTCCGGACCCGGATTTCCTGGTACCCGCCCTGGTTGAAGGAGTGAAAAAGCAGTTGAGGTATTGCACCTCTGTTGGACAATCTGCATTGTGCATCTTAGTCCCTGCCCCATTGACTCTTGAAGCTGGAGGCTGGGGCAGTAAAGGGGACTCGAGGGGAGACCAAAGTGGGAGGATTCTTCAGATGGTGGCAACGTGCCTGCCAGCTTTTGGGAACCGCGCAAAACAACTTACCTTCCATCCCCGTTATTTTCACCAACCAACTTTGCTGCTACACGGCATTGTGTGAGTTGCAGTCCCAAGATGGGAAAAAACGGCAACAGGTGAATGCGATCATCAAGGGGGAGGAGCGGACCCGTTGGAACTATTCTTTAATGGCAGCAGGACACTCACGGTGATTCTTGGATCCGGTGCAGGGCGCTGAAGAAGCAAAATGTCCGAAATGCATTTGCCGCCACTGGAGCAGAATTTTGTTCATTAAAGTTTCCTCTACCTGTCCCCCTGGGTTCCTGCTTCTTCCTTTCCAGGCAGAATTTACTTGCACATATTCCTGCGTTCGCCAGCAGCGCAGTTCAGGATACCCCTGCCACGCGTTTGGGTCCAGGCTTCTACTGGCACGCCTCACGGCTTCCTTGCTTGTCCGGACACGGATTTCCTGGTACCCGCCCTGGTTGAAGGAGTGAAAAAGCAGATAAGGTATTGTACCACTGTTGGACAATCTGCATTGCGCATCTTAGTCCCTGCCCCATTGACTCTTGAAGCTGGAGGCTGTGGCAGTAAAGGGGACTCGAGGGGAGACCAAAGTGGGAGGATTCTGCAGATAGTGTCAACGTGCCTGCCAGCTTTTGAGAACCGCGCAAAACAACTTACCTTCCATCCCCGTTATTTTCACCAACCAACTTTGCTGCTACACAGCATTGTGGGAGTTGCAGTTCCAAGATGGGAAAAAACTGCAACAGGTGAATGCGATCATCAAGGGGGAGGAGCGGGCCCGTTGGAACTATTCTTTAACGGCAGCAGGACACTCACGGTGATTCTTGGATCCGGTGCAGGGCCCTGAAGAAGGAAAATGTGCGAATTGCATTCGCCGCCACTCGAGCAGAATTTTGTTAATTAAAGTGTCCTCTACCCGTGCCTCTGGGTTCCTGCTTCTTCCTTTCCAGGTAGAATTTACTTGCACATATTCCTGCATTCGCCAGCAGCGCAGTTAAGGATTCACCTGCCACGCGTTTGGGTGCAGGCTTCTACTGGCACGCCTCACGGCTTCCTTGCTTGTCCGGACACAGATTTCCCGGTACCCGCCCTGGTTGAAGGAGTGAAAAAGCAGTTGAGGTATTGTACCTCTGTTGGACAATTTGCATTGGGCATTTTAGTCCCTGCCCCATTGACTCTTGAAGCTGGAGGCTGTGGCAGTAAAGGGGACTCGAGGGGAGACCAAAGTGGGAGGATTCTGCAGATGGTGTCAACGTGCCTGCCAGCTTTTGGGAACCGCGCAAAACAACTTACCTTCCATCCCCGTTATTTTCACCAACCAACTTTGCTGCTAAATGGCATTGTGGGAGTTGCAGTTCCAAGATGGGAAAAAACTGCAACATGTGAATGCGATCATCAAGGGGGAGGAGCGGACCTGTTGGAACTATTCTTTAACGGCAGCAGGACACTCACGGTGATTCTTGGATCCGGTGCAGGGCACTGAAGAAGGAAAATGTCCAAAATGCATTCGCCGCCACTGGAGCAGAATTTTGTTCATTAAAGTTTCCTCTACCCATCCCCCTGGGTTCCTGCTTCTTCCTTTCCAGGCAGAATTTACCTGCACATATTCCTGCGTTCGCCAGTGTTAGATCTGGGGGTCTCTAGTTGGCAGAGGTAGGTACCACTGTCCAAATAGGAACCCTTGCTTCTAGTCAGGGCAAGGAGATAACCCTCTTAGATAACCCCTGCTCACCCTCTAGGTAGCTTGGCACGAGCAGTCTAGGCTAACCAGAGGCAATGCATAAAGTATTTGTACCAACACTCACAGTAACACAGTGAAAACACCACAAACTGACTCCACAATAGTTTAGAGAAATAAAGGTATTTTTAATCTAAACTACACAAGACCAAAACAACAAAAATCCAACATACACCGTTCAAGAATATGGTTTCAAAAGAGTTCTTAAGGTTGCGTTAAAATTCTTTAGGTTGCGATAGAATTCTCTACGTTGCGATAGAATTCTCTAAAGATGCGTGAAAAGTTCACAGTTGCGTCACGTTTACTCACAGTACCTTTTAGTTGCAACAAAGTTCCAAAAGCAGAAGCTGGTGCGGTGGAAAACAAGCGATGCGTTGCTCCTGAGACCCTGGGGAGGCGATGCGACAACCCCGCTGCAGCAGCGGGCATGTTGCGACGAATCCGGTCTGTATGGGGAGGAAGGCCACTTGTATGGATTCCGGTGCGTAGGTTTCGTAGGAAGTCTGTTCTCGCAAAGGCACGATGCGACGATCTCGTAGGGGCTGCGACGATCTCCGGGGCGACAATGCGCGGTCCAGCGGTGATCCTCTCTCTTGCAGCTCCTCGATGCGATGGTTCTGCGACGATGCTCGCAGCGACGTGATGCGGTCCACAAGCAAGTGGTGCGGCGTTCTCACCCAGCGACGACAGGCTCTGCGACGATACTCGCAGCGATGTTCGATTCTCCCACACCGGTCTGGTGCGTCCCGCAAACGAAGGATGCGACGTCTCTGGCAGCGGCGTCAGGCGCTGTGACGATCTCGACCTCCGTAGCGGCGGGAAACTTCTCGCACTGTCGGGGATGCGCTCCGCAAGTGAGCGATGCAACACTTTTCAGTTTCAAAAGTCACTCAAGCTTAGATTCAAGCTTCCCAGCACAGGTACAACTTCCAGAGGCCCCACAACTGGATCAAGCACTCTAGGAAGGACAGAACTCTCTCAGCAGAGTTCAGGGAAGCTGGGGGTGAAGTCCTTTTGTTCCTGGGACTTCAAAACAGGGAGCCGGCTCTTCTCAGGCCCTTGGAGAATCCTTCAAGCAAGGGGACACAGTACAAAGCAAAGTCCTTCCCCTCTCCTTGGCAGCAAAGCAACAGGTCAGTCCAGCAGAGCCACAGCAGGACAGTCTTCCTTCTTCAGTTTCAGCTTTCTCCTTGGCAGAGGTTCCTTCTTGATTCCAGGATGATCTAATTTTCTGTTGTCAGGGGTCCTGTACTTATACCCCTAAAGTCTTTGTTCTCTTGGTGCATGTGGGCCCTGAGCCCGGTCTGAACCAGTTCTGGGTGGATCCTGAGCACTTTCTTTTGCTGGCTGCATCTTTCCTTTCAGAGTGAGGGGCAGGGTCCTCAGCCGCCCAGCAGGAGGTGGAGCCAGCATTGTGGAAGGCAGGCACAGCCCTATTCAGGCCCAGGTGCTAACTCCTCCCACCACTCCAGTAGCAATTGCAGTCATTCAGCCTAGTGCTGACTCATCCAGCCTCCTGGGGAATCCCCCAGCCCCTGTCACTCTCAAACCAGACAGCCAGTACACAAACAGGCCCAGGCACACAGAAGGGTCAGACAAGAGAACAGCAACTTTCTAAAAGTGCTGTTCTCAAACACAGGATTTAAAAACAACCTTTCTCAAAAAGATGTGTTATTAAATTCTGAGATCAGGGATACTAGATACTTATGTCCTATCTTGTTCCTATGGGAAGAAATGCTGTTAACCACTGTAGCCAGCATCCCCCATGTTAACCTATGGAGCAAGATAGCCTTACAGTGGAGTGGAGAAGTGTGGCTCACTGGTTAGAGGAGGCAGACCTGGAAGCAGAGGTCAGCCCGGGACCAGGGTTCAATTCCTGGCTCGGCGGGGTCTTGAGTCCTAAAATGTCCATGGACTCGGCAATTCTCGCTCCGGTGCCTACTCGATTCACGGGTTCACACTCTGCGACTCTGGGCAATAGCTTGCTTAATCTCCACCACGGCCCCTCGTGGCGGGATACCTGGCTTTCACCTTGCGGATACCCTGCCGGGGTTATCTCACAGGGGAATACCAGGACGGGTTCCCTAAGCAAGCGCTTAGAAACCGCTTGGTGATTTGCGCTATATAAAATCCTGTACATTTACAGTAGTGAAAAACTAAAATGGCTGCCATTCACTACCAGAGCATGTCACCTGCACTAGTACATGCTCGACCTTTTACATACACTGCACCCTGCCCAGGGGGGTACCTTGGGCATTCCATAGGGGTGACTGATGTGCACAAAAAGGGAAGGGTTAGGCCTGGTCAGTGGGGACACTGACCAGGTGGACATGGCAGTTCTAAACTGCACACAGGCACTGCAGTGTCAGGCCGGAGACATCATTTTAGGGCTACTCCTGTGGGTGGCACAATCAGTGCTGCAGGCCCACTAGTAGCATTTGTCATCACCAGCCCTGGCACACCCAGTGCACTTTACTAGGGACTTCATGGTGATAGAAATATGCCAAACATGTATATCCAATCAGAATAACAATTTACACAGGGAGCACTTACACTCTGGCACTGATCAGCAGTGGCAGAGTGTCCAAAGCATCTAAACCAGCAAAAACGAAATCCAGCACAGCATCAAAAATACAGGAGGTAGAGGCAAAAAGATAGGGGAAACCAAGCCAAAGATGACAGGTCTAACAGCCAGCAGCGCAGTTCAGGATACCCCTGCCAAGCGTTTGGGTCCAGGCTTCTACTGGCACGCCTCACGGCTTCCTTGCTTGTCCGGACACGGATTTCCTGGTGCCCGCCCTGGTTGAAGGAGTGAAAAAGCAGTTGAGGTATTGTACCTCTGTTGGACAATTTGCACTGCGCATCTTAGTCCCTGCCCAATTGACTCTTGAAGCTGGAGGCTGTGGCAGTAAAGGGGACTCGAGGGGAGACCAAAGTGGGAGGATTCTGCAGATGGTGTCAACGTGCCTGCCAGCTTTTGGGAACCGCGCAAAACAACTTACCTTCCATCCCCGTTATTTTCACCAACCAACTTTGCTGCTACACGGCATTGTGGGAGTTGCAGTTCCAAGATGGGGAAAATCTGCAACAGGTGAATGCGATCATCAAGGGGGAGGAGCGGACCCGTTGGAACTGTTCTTTAACGGCAGCAGGACACTCATGGTGATTCTTGGATCCGGTGCAGGGCGCTGAAGAAGGAAAATGTCAGAAATGCATTCACCGCCACTGGAGCAGAATTTTGTTCATTAAAGTTTCCTCTACCCGTCCCCCTGGGTTCCTGCTTCTTCCTTTCCAGGCAGAATTTACTTGCACATATTCCTGCGTTCGCCAGCAGCGCAGGTCAGGATACCCATGCCACGCATTTGGGTCCAGGCTTCTACTGGCACGCCTCACGGCTTCCTTGCTTGTCAGGACATGGATTTCCTGGTACCCGCCCTGGTTGAAGGAGTGGAAAAGCAGTTGAGGTATTGTAACTCTGGTGGACAATTTGCACTGCGCATCTTAGTCCCTGCCCCATTGACTCTTGAAGCTGGAGGCTGTGGCAGTAAAGGGGACTCGAGGGGAGACCAAAGTGGGAGGATTCTGCAGATGGTGTCAACGTGCCTGCCAGCTTTTGGGAACCGCGCAAAACAACTTACTTCCATCCCCGTTATTTTCACCAACCAACTTTGCTGCTACACGGCATTGTGGGAGTTGCAGTTCCAAGATGGAGAAAATCTGCAACAGGTGAATGCGATCATCAAGGGGGAGGAGCGGGCCCGTTGGAACTATTCTTTAACGGCAGCAGGACACTCACGGTGATTCTTGGATCCTGTGCAGGGCGCTGAAGAAGGAAAATGTCCGAAATGCATTAGCCGCCACTGGAGCAGAATTTTGTTCATTAAAGTTTCCTCTACCCGTCCCCCTGGGTTCCTGCTTCTTCCTTTCCAGGCAGAATTTACTTGCACATATTCCTGCGTTCGCCAGCAGCGCAGTTCAGGAACCCCTGCCACTCGTTTGGGTCCAGGCTTCTACTGGCAAGCCTCACGGCTACCTTGCTTGTCCGGACACGGATTTCCTGGTACCCGCCCTGGTTGAAGGAGTGAAAAAGCAGTTGAGATATTGTACCTCTGTTGAAAAATTTGCATTGCGCATCTTAGTCCCTGCCCCCTTGACTCTTGAAGCTGGAGGCTGAGGCAGTAAAGGGGACTCGAGGGGAGACCAAAGTGGGAGGATTCTGCAGAGGGTGTCAACGTGCCTGCCAGCTTTTGGGAACCGCGCAAAACAACTTACCTTCCATCCCCGTTATTTTCACTAACCAACTTTGCTGCTACACGGCATTGTGTGAGTTGCAGTTCCAAGATGGGAAAAAACTGCAACAGGTGAATGCGATCATCAAGGGGGAGGAGCGGACCCGTTGGAACTATTATTTAACGGCAGCAGGACACTCACGGTGATTCTTGGATCCAGTGCAGGGCGCTGAAGAAGGAAAATGTCCGAAATGAATTCACCGCCACTGGAGCAGAATTTTGTTCATTAAAGTTTCCTCTACCCGTCCCCCTGGGTTCCTGCTTCTTCCTTTCCAGGCAGAATTTACTTGCACATATTCCTGCGTTCGCCAGCAGCGCAGTTCAGGATACCCCTGCCACTCGTTTGGGTCCAGGCTTCTACTGGCACGCCTCAAGGCTTCCTTGCTTGTCCGGACTCGGATTTCCTGGTACCCGACCTGGTTGAAGGAGTGAAAAAGCAGTTGAGGTATTGTACCTCTGTTGGACAATCTGCATGGTGTATCTTAGTTCCTGCCCCATTGACTCTTGAAGCTTGAGGCTGTGGCAGTAAAGGGGACTCGAGGGGAGACCAAAGTGGGAGGATTCTGCAGATGGTGTCAACGTACCTGCCAGCTTTTGGGAACCGCGCAAAACAACTTACTTTCCATCCCCGTTATTTTCACCAACCAACTTTGCTGCTACACGGCATTGTGGGAGTTGCAGTTCCAAGATGGGAAAAAGCTGCAACAGGAGAATGCGATCATCAAGGGGGAGGAGCGGACCCGTTGGAACTATTCTTTAACGGCAGCAGGACACTCACGGTGATTCTTGGATCCAGTGCAGGGCGCTGAAGAAGGAAAATGTCCGAATTGCATTCGCCGCCACTGGAGCAGAATTTGTTAATTAAAGTTTCCTCTACCCGTCCCCCTGGGTTCCTGCTTCTTCCTTTCCAGGCAGAATTTACTTGCACATATTCCTGCGTTCGCCAGCAGCGCAGTTAAGGATACCACTGCCACGCGTTTGGGTCCAGGCTTCTACTGGCATGCCTCACGGCTTCCTTGCTTGTCCGGACACAGATTTCCTGGTACCCGCCCTGGTTGAAGGAGTGAAAAAGCAGTTGAGGTATTGTACCTCTGTTGGACAATTTGCATTGCGCATCTTAGTCCCTGCCCCATTGACTCTTGAAGCTGGAGGCTGTGGCAGTAAAGGGGACTCGAGGGGAGACCAACGTGGGAGGATTCTGCAGATGGTGTCCACGTGCCTGCCAGCTTTTGGGAACCGCGCAAAACAACTTACCTTCCATCCCCGTTATTTTCACCAACCAACTTTGCTGCTACATGGCATTGTGGGAGTTGCAGTTCCAAGATGGGAAAAAACTGCAACATGTGAATGCGATCATCAAGGGGGAGGAGCGGACCTGTTGGAACTATTCTTTAACGGCAGCAGGACACTCACGGTGATTCTTGGATCCGGTGCATGGCGCTGAAGAAGGAAAATGTCCAAAATGCATTCGCCGCCACTGGAGCAGAATTTTGTTCATTAAAGTTTACTCTACCCATCCCCCTGGGTTCCTGCTTCTTCCTTTCCAGGCAGAATTTACTTGCACATATTCCTGCGTTCACCAGCAGCGCAGTTCAGGATACCCCTGCCACGCGTTTGGGTCCAGGCTTCTACTGGCACTCCTCACGGCTTCCTTGCTTGTCCGGACACGGATTTCCTGGTACCCGCCCTGGTTGAAGGAGTGAAAAAGCAGTTGAGGTATTGTACCTCTGTTTGACAATTTGCACTGTGCATCTTAGTCGCTGCCCCATTGACTCTTGAAGCTGGAGGCTGTGGCAGTAAAGGGGACTCGAGGGGACACCAAAGTGGGAGGATTCTGCAGATGGTGTCAACGTGCATGCCAGCTTTTGGGAACCGCGCAAAACAACTTCCTTCCATCCCCGTTATTTTCACCAACCAACTTTGCTGCTACACGGCATTGTGGGAGTTGCAGTTCCAAGATGGGGAAAATCTGCAACAGGTGAATGCGATCATCAAGGGGGAGGAGCGGACCCGTTGGAACTATTCTTTAACGGCAGCAGGACACTCACAGTGATTCTTGGATCCGGTGCAGGGTGCTGAAGAAGGAAAATGTCCAAAATGCATTCACCGCCACTGGAGCAGAATTTTGTTCATTAAAGTTTCCTCTACCCATCCCCCTGGGTTCCTGCTTCTTCCTTTCCAGGCAGAATTTACTTGCACATATTCCTGCGTTCGCCAGCAGCGCAGTTCAGGAACCCCTGCCACGCGTTTAGGTCCAGGCTTCTACTGGCACGCCTCACGGCTTCCTTGCTTGTCCGGACACGGATTTCCTGGTACCCGCCCTGGTTGAAGGAGTGAAAAAGCAGTTGAGATATTGTACCTCTGTTGAACAATTTGCATTGCGCATCTTAGTCCCTGCACCCTTGACTCTTGAAGCTGTAGGCTGTGGCCGTAAAGGGGACTCGAGGGGAAACCAAAGTGGGAGGATTCTGCAGATGGTGTCTACGTGCCTGCCAGCTTTTGGGAACCGCGCAAAACAACTTACCTTCCATCCCCCTTATTTTCACCAACCAACTTTGCTGCTACACGGCATTGTGGGAGTTGCAGTTCCAAGATGGTGAAAATCTGCAACAGGTGAATGCGATCATCAAGGGGGAGGAGCGGACCCGTTGGAACTATTCTTTAATGGCAGCAGGACACTCACGGTGATTCTTGAATCCGGTGCAGGGCGCTGAAGAAGGAAAATGTCCGAAATGCATTCGCCGCCACTGGAGCAGATTTTTGTTCATTAAAGTTTCCTCTACATGTCCCCCTGGGTTCCTGCTTCTTCCTTTCCAGGCAGAATTTACTGGCACATATTCCTGCGTTCGCCAGCAGCGCAGTTCAGGAACCCCTGCCACGCGTTTGGGTCCAGGCTTCTACTGGCACGCCTCACGGCTTCCTTGCTTGTCCGGACACGGATTTCCTGGTACCCGCCCTGGTTTAAGGAGTGAAAAAGCAGTTGAGGTTTTGTACCTCTGTTGGACAATTTGCATTGCGCATATTAGTCCCTGCCCCATTGACTCTTGAAGCTGGAGGCTGTGGCAGTAAAGGGGACTCAAGGGGAGACCAAAGTGGGAGGATTTTGCAGATGGTGTCAACATGCCTGCCAGCTTTTGGGAACCGCGCAAAACAACTTACCTTCCATCCCCGTTATTTTCACCAACCAACTTTGCTGCTACACAGCATTGTGGGAGTTGCAGTTCCAAGATGGGAAAAAACTGCAACAGGTGAATGCGATCATCGAGGGGGAGGAGCGGACCCGTTGGAACTATTCTTTAACGGCAGCAGGACACTCACGGTGATTCTTGGATCCGGTGCAGGGCGCTGAAGTAGGAAAATGTCCGAAATGCATTCGCCGCCACTGGAGCAGAATTTTGTTCATTAAAGTTTCCTCTACCCGTCCCCCTGGGTTCCTGCTTCTTCCCTTACAGGCAGAATTTACTTGCACATATTCCTGCATTCGCCAGCAGCGCAGTTCAGGATACCCCTGCCACGCGTTTGGGTCCAGGCTTCTACTGGCACGCCTCACGGCTTCCTTGCTTGTCCAGACACGGATTTCCTGGTACCCGCCCTGGTTGAAGGAGTGAAAAAGCAGTTGAGGTATTGTACCTCTGTTGGACAATTTTCATTGCCCATCTTAGTCCCTGCCCCATTGACTCTTGAAGCTGGAGGCTGTGGCAGTAAAGTGGACTCGAGGGGAGACCAAAGTAAGAGGATTCTGCAGATTGTGTCAACGTGCCTGCCAGCTTTTGGGAACCGCGCAAAACAACTTACCTTCCATCCCCGTTATTTTCACCAACCAACTTTGCTGCTACACGGCATTGTGGGAGTTGCAGTTCCAAGATGGGAAAAAACTGCAACAGGTGAATGCAATCATCAAGGGGGAGGAGCGGACCCGTTGGAACTATTCTTTAACGGCAGCAGGACACTCACGGTGCTTCTTGGATCCGTTGCAGTGCGCTGAAGAAGGAAAATGTCCGAACTGCATTCGCCGCCACTGGAGCAGAATTTTATTAATTAAAGTTTCCTCTACCCGTCCCACTGGGTTCCTGCTTCTTCCTTTCCAGGCAGAATTTACTGCACATATTCCTGCGTTCGCCAGCAGCGCAGTTCAGGATACCCCTGCCACACTTTTGGGTCCAGGCTTCTACTGGCACGCCTCACGGCTTCCTTGCTTGTCCGGACACGGATTTCCTGGTACCCGCCCTGGTTGAAGGAGTGAAAAAGCAGTTGAGGTATTGTACCTCTGTTGGACAATTTGCACTGCGCATCTTAGTCCCTGCCCAATTCACTCTTGAAGCTGGAGGCTGTGGCAGTAAAGGGGACTCGAGGGGAGACCAAAGTGGGAGGATTCTGCAGATGGTGTCAACGTGCCTGCCAGCTTTTGGGAACCGCGCAAAACAACTTACCTTCCATCCCCGATATTTTCACCAACCAACTTTGCTGCTACACGGCATTGTGGGAGTTGCAGTTCCAAGATGGGGAAAATCTGCAACAGGTGAATGCGATCATCAAGGGGGAGGAGCGGACCCATTAGAACTGTTCTTTAACGGCAGCAGGACACTCACTGTGATTCTTGGATCCGGTGCAGGGCGCTGAAGAAGGAAAATGTCAGAAATGCATTCGCCGCCACTGGAGCAGAATTTTGTTCATTAAAGTTTCCTCTACCCGTCCCCCTGGGTTCCTGCTGCTTCCTTTTGAGGCAGAATTTACTTGCACATATTCCTGCGTTCGCCAGCAGCGCAGTTCAGGATACCCCTGCCACTCGTTTGGGTCCAGGCTTCTACTGGCACGCCTCAAGGCTTCCTTGCTTGTCCGGACCCGGATTTCCTGGTACCCGCCCTGGTTGAAGGAGTGAAAAAGCTGTTGAGGTATTGCACCTCTGTTGGACAATCTGCATTGTGCATCTTAGTCCCTGCCCCATTGACTCTTGAAGCTGGAGGCTGTGGCAGTAAAGGGGACTCGAGGGGAGACCAAAGTGGGAGGATTCTTCAGATGGTGGCAACGTGCCTGCAAGCTTTTGGGAAACGCGCAAAACAACTTACCTTCCATCCCCGTTATTTTCACCAACCAACTTTGCTGCTACATGGCATTGTGGGAGTTGCAGTTCCAAGATGGGGAAAATCTGCAACAGGTGAATGCGATCATCAAGGGGGAGGAGCGGACCCATTGGAACTATTCTTTAACGGCAGCAGGACACTCACGGTGATTCTTGGATCCAGTGCAGGGCGCTGAAAAAGGAAAATGTCCGAAATGCATTCGCCGCCACTGGAGCAGAATTTTGTTCATTAAAGTTTCCTCTACCCATCCCCTGGGTTCCTGCTTCTTCCTTTCCAGGCAGAATTTACTTGCACATATTCCTGCGTTCGCCAGCAGCGCAGTTCAGGAACCCCTGCCACGCGTTTGGGTCCAGGCTTCAACTGGCACGCCTCACAGCTTCCTTGCTTGTCCGGACATGGATTTCCTGGTACCCGCCCTGGTTGAAGGAGTGAAAAAGCAGTTGAGATATTGTACCTCTGTTGGACAATTTGCATTGCGCATCTTAGTCCCTGCCCCCTTGACTCTTGAAGCTGTAGGCTGTGGCCGTAAAGGGGACTCGAGGGGAGACAAAAGTGGGAGGATTCTGCAGATGGTGTCAACGTGCCTGCCAGCTTTTGGGAACCGTGCAAAACAACTTACCGTCCATCCCCGTTATTTTCACCAACCAATTTTGCTGCTACACGGCATTGTGGGGGTTGCAGTTCCAAGATGGGGAAAATCTGCAACAGGTGAATGCGATCATCAAGGGGGAGGAGCGGACCAGTTGGAACTATTCTTTAACGGCAGCAGGACACTCACGGTGATTCTTGAATCCGGTGCAGGGCGCTGAAGAAGGAAAATGTCCGAAATGCATTCGCCGCCACTGGAGCAGAATTTTGTTCATTAAAGTTTCCTCTACACGTCCCCCTTGGTTCCTGCTTCTTCCTTTCCAGGCAGAATTTACTTGCACATATTCCTGCGTTCGCCAGCTGTGCAGTTGAGGAACCCCTGCCACGCGTTTGGGTCCAGGCTTCTACTGGCACGCCTCACGGCTTCCTTACTTGTCCGGACACGGATTTCCTGGTACCCGCCCTGGTTGAAGGAGTGAAAAAGCAGTTGAGGTATTGTACCTCTGTTGGACAATTTGCATTGCGCATCTTAGTCCCTGCCCCATTGACTCTTGAAGCTGGAGGCTGTGGCAGTAAAGTGGACTTGAGGGGAGACCAAAGTAGGAGGATTCTGCAGATGGTGTCAACGTGCCTGCCAGCTTTTGAGAACCGCGCAAAACAACTTACCTTCCATCCCCGTTATTTTCACCAACCAACTTTGCTGCTACACGGCATTGTGGGAGTTGCAGTTCCAAGATGGAAAAAAACTGCAACAGGTGAATGCGATCATCAAGGGGGAGGAGCGGACCCGTTGGAACTATTCTTTAACGGCAGCAGGACACTCACGGTGCTTCTTGGATCCGTTGCAGGGCGCTGAAGAAGGAAAATGTCCGAAATGCATTCGCCGCCACTGGAGCCGAATTTTATTAATAAAAGTTTCCTCTACCCGTCCCACTGGGTTCCTGCTTCTTCCTTTCCAGGCAGAATTTACTTGCACGTATTCCTGCGTTCGCCAGCAGCGCAGTTCAGGATACCCCTGCCACACTTTTGGGTCCAGGCTTCTACTGGCACGCCTCACGGCTTCCTTGCTTGTCCAGACACGGATTTCCTGGTACCCGCCCTGGTTGAAGGAGTGAACAAGCAGTTGAGGTATTGTACCTCTGTTGGACAATTTGCATTGCGCATCTTAGTCCCTGCCCCATTGACTCTTGAAGCTGGAGGCTGTGGCAGAAAAGGGGACTCGAGGGGAGACCAAAGTGGGAGATTCTGCAGATGGTGTCAACGTGCCTGCCAGCTTTTGGGAACCGCGCAAAACAACTTACCTTCCATCCCCGTTATTTTCACCAACCAACTTTGCTGCTACACGGCATTGTGGGAGTTGCAGTTCCAAGATGGGAAAAAACTGCAACAGGTGAATGCGATCATCAAGGGAGAGGAGCGGACCTGTTGGAACTATTCTTTAATGGCAGCAGGACACTCACAGTGATTCTTGGATCCGGTGCAGGGTGCTGAAGAAGGAAAATGTCCGAAATGCATTCGCCGCCACTGGAGCAGAATTTTGTTAATTAAAGTTTCCTCTACCCGTCCCCCTGTGTTCCTGCTTCTTCCTTTCCAGGCAGAATTTACTTGCACATATTCCTGCATTCGCCAGCAGCGCAGTTCAGGATACCCCTGCCACGCGTTTGGGTCCAGGCTTCTACTGGCACGCCTCACGGCTTCCTTGCTTGTTCGGACACGGATTTCCTGGTACCCGCCCTGGTTGAAGGAGTGAAAAAGCAGTTGAGGTATTGTACTTCTGTTGGACAATTTGCATTGCGCATCTTAGTCCCTGCCCCATTGACTCTTGAAGCTGGAGGCTGTGGCAGTAAAGGGGACTCGAGGGGAGACCAAAGTGGGAGGATTCTGCAGATGGTGTCAACGTGCCTGCCAGCTTTTGGGAACCGCGCAAAACAACTTACCTTCCATCCCCATTATTTTCACCAACCAACTTTGCTGCTACATGGCATTATGGGAGTTGCAGTTCCAAGATGGGAAAAAACTGCAACAGGTGAATGCGATCATCAAGGGGGAGGAGCGGACCTTTTGGAACTATTCTTTAACGGCAGCAGGACACTCACTGTGATTCTTGGATCCGGTGCAGGGCGCTGAAGAAGGAAAATGTCCGAAATGCATTCGCCGCCACTGGAGCAGAATTTTGTTCATTAAAGTTTCCTCTACCCGTCCCCCTGGGTTCCTGCTTCTTCCTTTCCAGGCAGAATTTACTTGCACATATTCCTGCGTTCGCCAGCAGCGCGGTTCAGGAACCCCTGCCACGCGTTTGGGTCCAGGCTTCTACTGGCACGCCTCACGGCTTCCTTGCTTGTCCGGACACGGATTTCCTGGTACCCGCCCTGGTTGAAGGAGTGAAAAAGCAGTTGAGATATTGTACCTCTGTTGGACAATTTGCAATGCGCATCTTAGTCCCTGCCCCCTTGACTCCTGAAGCTGGAGGCTGTGGCAGTAAAGGGGACTCGAGGGGAGACCAAAGTGGGAGGATTCTGCAGAGGGTGTCAACGTGCCTGCCAGCTTTTGGGAACCGCGCAAAACAACTTACCTTCCATCCCCGTTATTTTCACCAACCAACTTTGCTGCTACATGGCATTGTGTGAGTTGCAGTTCCAAGATGGGAAAAAACTGCAACAGGTGAATGCGATCATCAAGGGGGAGGAGCGGACCCGTTGGAACTATTCTTTAACGGCAGCAGGACACTCACGGTGATTCTTGAATCCGGTGCAGGGCGCTGAAGAAGGAAAATGTCCGAAATGCATTCGCCGCCACTGGAGCAGAATTTTGTTCATTAAAGTTTCCTCTACATGTCCCCCTGGGTTCCTGCTTCTTCCTTTCCAGGCAGAATTTACTGGCACATATTCCTGCGTTCGCCAGCAGCGCAGTTCAGGAACCCCTGCCACGCGTTTGGGTCCAGGCTTCTACTGGCACGCCTCACGGCTTCCTTGCTTGTCCGGACACGGATTTCCTGGTACCCGCCCTGGTTTAAGGAGTGAAAAAGCAGTTGAGGTTTTATACCTCTGTTGGACAATTTGCATTGCGCATATTAGTCCCTGCCCCATTGACTCTTGAAGCTGGAGGCTGTGGCAGTAAAGGGGACTCGAGGGGAGACCAAAGTGGGAGGATTTTGCAGATGGTGTCAACATGCCTGCCAGCTTTTGGGAACCGCGCAAAACAACTTACCTTCCATCCCCGTTATTTTCACCAACCAACTTTGCTGCTACACAGCATTGTGGGAGTTGCAGTTCCAAGATGGGAAAAAACTGCAACAGGTGAATGCGATCATCGAGGGGGAGGAGCGGACCCGTTGGAACTATTCTTTAACGGCAGCAGGACACTCACGGTGATTCTTGGATCCGGTGCAGGGCGCTGAAGTAGGAAAATGTCCGAAATGCATTCGCCGCCACTGGAGCTGAATTTTGTTCATTAAAGTTTCCTCTACCCGTCCCCCTGGGTTCCTGCTTCTTCCTTTCCAGGCAGAATTTACTTGCACATATTCCTGCATTCGCCAGCAGCGCAGTTCAGGATACCCCTGCCACGCGTTTGGGTCCAGGCTTCTACTGGCACGCCTCACGGCTTCCTTGCTTGTCCAGACACGGATTTCCTGGTACCCGCCCTGGTTGAAGGAGTGAAAAAGCAGTTGAGGTATTGTACCTCTGTTGGACAATTTGCATTGCCCATCTTAGTCCCTGCCCCATTGACTCTTGAAGCTGGAGGCTGTGGCAGTAAACTGGACTCGAGGGGAGACCAAAGTAAGAGGATTCTGCAGATGGTGTCAACGTGCCTGCCAGCTTTTGGGAACCGCGCAAAACAACTTACCTTCCATCCCCGTTATTTTCACCAACCAACTTTGCTGCTACACGGCATTGTGGGAGTTGCAGTTCCAAGATGGGAAAAAACTGCAACAGGTGAATGCAATCATCAAGGGGGAGGAGCGGACCCCTTGGAACTATTCTTTAACGGCAGCAGGACACTCATGGTGCTTCTTGGATCCGTTGCAGTGCGCTGAAGAAGGAAAATGTCCGAAATGCATTCGCCGCCACTGGAGCAGAATTTTATTAATTAAAGTTTCCTCTACCCGTCCCACTGGGTTACTGCTTCTTCCTTTCCAGGCAGAATTTACTTGCACATATTCCTGCATTCGCCAGCAGCGCAGTTCAGGATACCCCTGCCACACTTTTGGGTCCAGGCTTCTACTGGCACGCCTCACGGCTTCCTTGCTTGTCCGGACACGGATTTCCTGGTACCCGCCCTGGTTGAAGGAGTGAAAAAGCAGTTGAGGTATTGTACCTCTGTTGGACAATTTGCACTGCGCATCTTAGTCCCTGCCCAATTCACTCTTGAAACTGGAGGCTGTGGCAGTAAAGGGGACTCGAGGGGAGACCAAAGTGGGAGGATTCTGCAGATGGTGTCAACGTGCCTGCCAGCTTTTGGGAACCGCGCAAAACAACTTACCTTTCATCCCCGTTATTTTCACCAACCAACTTTGCTGCTACATGGCATTGTGGGAGTTGCAGTTCCAAGATGGGGAAAATCTGCAACAGGTGAATGCGATCATCAAGGGGGAGGAGCGGACCCGTTGGAACTGTTCTTTAACGGCAGCAGGACACTCACTGTGATTCTTGGATCCGGTGCAGGGCGCTGAAGAAGGAAAATGTCAGAAATGCATTCGCCGCCACTGGAGCAGAATTTTGTTCATTAAAGTTTCCTCTACCCGTCCCCCTGGGTTCCTGCTTCTTCCTTTCCAGGCAGAATTTACTTGCACATATTCCTGCGTTCGCCAGCAGCGCAGTTCAGGATACCCCTGCCACACTTTTGGGTCCAGGCTTCTACTGGCACGCCTCATGGCTTCCTTGCTTGTCCGGACACGGATTTCCTGGTACCCGCCCTGGTTGAAGGAGTGAAAAAGCAGTTGAGGTATTGTACCTCTGTTGGACAATTTGCACTGCACATCTTAGTCCCTGCCCAATTCACTCTTGAAGCTGGAGGCTGTGGCAGTAAAGGGGACTCGAGGGGAGACCAAAGTGGGAGGATTCTGCAGATGGTGTCAACGTGCCTGCCAGCTTTTGGGAACCGCGCAAAACAACTTACCTTCCATCCCCGTTATTTTCACCAACCAACTTTGCTGCTACATGGCATTGTGGGAGTTGCAGTTCCAAGATGGGGAAAATCTGCAACAGGTGAATGCGATCATCAAGGGGGAGGAGCGGACCCATTGGCACTGTTCTTTAACGGCAGCAGGACACTCACTGTGATTCTTGGATCCGGTGCAGGGCGCTGAAGAAGGAAAATGTCAGAAATGCATTCGCCGCCACTGGAGCAGAATTTTGTTCATTAAAGTTTCCTCTACCCGTCCCCCTGGGTTCCTGCTTCTTCCTTTCCAGGCAGAATTTACTTGCACATATTCCTGCGTTCGCCAGCAGCGCGGTTCAGGAACCCCTGCCACGCGTTTGGGTCCAGGCTTCTACTGGCACGCCTCACGGCTTCCTTGCTTGTCCGGACACGGATTTCCTGGTACCCGCCCTGGTTGAAGGAGTGAAAAAGCAGTTGAGATATTGTACCTCTGTTGGACAATTTGCAATGCGCATCTTAGTCCCTGCCCCCTTGACTCTTGAAGCTGGAGGCTGTGGCAGTAAAGGGGACTCGAGGGGAGACCAAAGTGGGAGGATTCTGCAGAGGGTGTCAACGTGCCTGCCAGCTTTTGGGAACCGCGCAAAACAACTTACCTTCCATCCCCGTTATTTTCACCAACCAACTTTGCTGCTACATGGCATTGTGTGAGTTGCAGTTCCAAGATGGGAAAAAACTGCAACAGGTGAATGCGATCATCAAGGGGGAGGAGCGGACCCGTTGGAACTATTCTTTAACGGCAGCAGGACACTCACGGTGATTCTTGAATCCGGTGCAGGGCGCTGAAGAAGGAAAATGTCCGAAATGCATTCGCCGCCACTGGAGCAGAATTTTGTTCATTAAAGTTTCCTCTACATGTCCCCCTGGGTTCCTGCTTCTTCCTTTCCAGGCAGAATTTACTGGCACATATTCCTGCGTTCGCCAGCAGCGCAGTTCAGGAACCTCTGCCACGCGTTTGGGTCCAGGCTTCTACTGGCACGCCTCACAGCTTCCTTGCTTGTCCGGACACGGATTTCCTGGTACCCGCCCTGGTTTAAGGAGTGAAAAAGCAGTTGAGGTTTTGTACCTCTGTTGGACAATTTGCATTGCGCATATTAGTCCCTGCCCCATTGACTCTTGAAGCTGGAGGCTGTAGCAGTAAAGGGGACTCGAGGGGAGACCAAAGTGGGAGGATTTTGCAGATGGTGTCAACATGCCTGCCAGCTTTTGGGAACCGCGCAAAACAACTTACCTTCCATCCCCGTTATTTTCACCAACCAACTTTGCTGCCACACAGCATTGTGGGAGTTGCAGTTCCAAGATGGCAAAAAACTGCAACAGGTGAATGCGATCATCGAGGGGGAGGAGCGGACCCGTTGGAACTATTCTTTAACGGCAGCAGGACACTCACGGTGATTCTTGGATCCGGTGCAGGGCGCTGAAGTAGGAAAATGTCCGAAATGCATTCGCCGCCACTGGAGCTGAATTTTGTTCATTAAAGTTTCCTCTACCCGTCCCCCTGGGTTCCTGCTTCTTCCTTTCCAGGCAGAATTTACTTGCACATATTCCTGCATTCGCCAGCAGCGCAGTTCAGGATACCCCTGCCACGCGTTTGGGTCCAGGCTTCTACTGGCACGCCTCACGGCTTCCTTGCTTGTCCAGACACGGATTTCCTGGTACCCGCCCTGGTTGAAGGAGTGAAAAAGCAGTTGAGGTATTGTACCTCTGTTGGACAATTTGCATTGCCCATCTTAGTCCCTGCCCCATTGACTCTTGAAGCTGGAGGCTGTGGCAGTAAACTGGACTCGAGGGGAGACCAAAGTAAGAGGATTCTGCAGATGGTGTCAACGTGCCTGCCAGCTTTTGGGAACCGCGCAAAACAACTTACCTTCCATCCCCGTTATTTTCACCAACCAACTTTGCTGCTACACGGCATTGTGGGAGTTGCAGTTCCAAGATGGGAAAAAACTGCAACAGGTGAATGCAATCATCAAGGGGGAGGAGCGGACCCCTTGGAACTATTCTTTAACGGCAGCAGGACACTCACGGTGCTTCTTGGATCCGTTGCAGTGCGCTGAAGAAGGAAAATGTCCAAAATGCATTCGCCGCCACTGGAGCAGAATTTTATTATTTAAAGTTTCCTCTACCCGTCCCACTGGGTTCCTGCTTCTTCCTTTCCAGGCAGAATTTACTTGCACATATTCCTGCGTTCGCCAGCAGCGCAGTTCAGGATACCCCTGCCACACTTTTGGGTCCAGGCTTCTACTGGCACGCCTCACGGCTTCCTTGCTTGTCCGGACACGGATTTCCTGGTACCCGCCCTGGTTGAAGGAGTGAAAAAGCAGTTGAGGTATTGTACCTCTGTTGGACAATTTGCACTGCACATCTTAGTCCCTGCCCAATTCACTCTTGAAGCTGGAGGCTGTGGCAGTAAAGGGGACTCGAGGGGAGACCAAAGTGGGAGGATTCTGCAGATGGTGTCAACGTGCCTGCCAGCTTTTGGGAACCGCGCAAAACAACTTACCTTCCATCCCCGTTATTTTCACCAACCAACTTTGCTGCTACATGGCATTGTGGGAGTTGCAGTTCCAAGATGGGGAAAATCTGCAACAGGTGAATGCGATCATCAAGGGGGAGGAGCGGACCCATTGGCACTGTTCTTTAACGGCAGCAGGACACTCACTGTGATTCTTGGATCCGGTGCAGGGCGCTGAAGAAGGAAAATGTCAGAAATGCATTCGCCGCCACTGGAGCAGAATTTTGTTCATTAAAGTTTCCTCTACCCGTCCCCCTGGGTTCCTGCTTCTTCCTTTCCAGGCAGAATTTACTTGCACATATTCCTGCGTTCGCCAGCAGCGCGGTTCAGGAACCCCTGCCACGCGTTTGGGTCCAGGCTTCTACTGGCACGCCTCACGGCTTCCTTGCTTGTCCGGACACGGATTTCCTGGTACCCGCCCTGGTTGAAGGAGTGAAAAAGCAGTTGAGATATTGTACCTCTGTTGGACAATTTGCAATGCGCATCTTAGTCCCTGCCCCCTTGACTCTTGAAGCTGGAGGCTGTGGCAGTAAAGGGGACTCGAGGGGAGACCAAAGTGGGAGGATTCTGCAGAGGGTGTCAACGTGCCTGCCAGCTTTTGGGAACCGCGCAAAACAACTTACCTTCCATCCCCGTTATTTTCACCAACCAACTTTGCTGCTACATGGCATTGTGTGAGTTGCAGTTCCAAGATGGGAAAAAACTGCAACAGGTGAATGCGATCATCAAGGGGGAGGAGCGGACCCGTTGGAACTATTCTTTAACGGCAGCAGGACACTCACGGTGATTCTTGAATCCGGTGCAGGGCGCTGAAGAAGGAAAATGTCCGAAATGCATTCGCCGCCACTGGAGCAGAATTTTGT
Source organism: Lissotriton helveticus (assembly GCF_964261635.1). Lineage (NCBI taxonomy): Eukaryota > Metazoa > Chordata > Amphibia > Caudata > Salamandridae > Lissotriton > Lissotriton helveticus. The sequence goes on from NC_136063.1 coordinate 666,423,182, forward strand.
TCATTAAAGTTTCCTCTACATGTCCCCCTGGGTTCCTGCTTCTTCCTTTCCAGGCAGAATTTACTGGCACATATTCCTGCGTTCGCCAGCAGCGCAGTTCAGGAACCTCTGCCACGCGTTTGGGTCCAGGCTTCTACTGGCACGCCTCACAGCTTCCTTGCTTGTCCGGACACGGATTTCCTGGTACCCGCCCTGGTTTAAGGAGTGAAAAAGCAGTTGAGGTTTTGTACCTCTGTTGGACAATTTGCATTGCGCATATTAGTCCCTGCCCCATTGACTCTTGAAGCTGGAGGCTGTAGCAGTAAAGGGGACTCGAGGGGAGACCAAAGTGGGAGGATTTTGCAGATGGTGTCAACATGCCTGCCAGCTTTTGGGAACCGCGCAAAACAACTTACCTTCCATCCCCGTTATTTTCACCAACCAACTTTGCTGCTACACAGCATTGTGGGAGTTGCAGTTCCAAGATGGGAAAAAACTGCAACAGGTGAATGCGATCATCGAGGGGGAGGAGCGGACCCGTTGGAACTATTCTTTAACGGCAGCAGGACACTCACGGTGATTCTTGGATCCGGTGCAGGGCGCTGAAGTAGGAAAATGTCCGAAATGCATTCGCCGCCACTGGAGCAGAATTTTGTTCATTAAAGTTTCCTCTACCCGTCCCCCTGGGTTCCTGCTTCTTCCTTTCCAGGCAGAATTTACTTGCACATATTCCTGCATTCGCCAGCAGCGCAGTTCAGGATACCCCTGCCACGCGTTTGGGTCCAGGCTTCTACTGGCACGCCTCACGGCTTCCTTGCTTGTCCAGACACGGATTTCCTGGTACCCGCCCTGGTTGAAGGAGTGAAAAAGCAGTTGAGGTATTGTACCTCTGTTGGACAATTTGCATTGCCCATCTTAGTCCCTGCCCCATTGACTCTTGAAGCTGGAGGCTGTGGCAGTAAACTGGACTCGAGGGGAGACCAAAGTAAGAGGATTCTGCAGATGGTGTCAACGTGCCTGCCAGCTTTTGGGAACCGCGCAAAACAACTTACCTTCCATCCCCGTTATTTTCACCAACCAACTTTGCTGCTACACGGCATTGTGGGAGTTGCAGTTCCAAGATGGGAAAAAACTGCAACAGGTGAATGCAATCATCAAGGGGGAGGAGCGGACCCGTTGGAACTATTCTTTAACGGCAGCAGGACACTCACGGTGCTTCTTGGATCCGTTGCAGTGCGCTGAAGAAGGAAAATGTCCAAAATGCATTCGCCGCCACTGGAGCAGAATTTTATTATTTAAAGTTTCCTCTACCCGTCCCACTGGGTTCCTGCTTCTTCCTTTCCAGGCAGAATTTACTTGCACATATTCCTGCGTTCGCCAGCAGCGCAGTTCAGGATACCCCTGCCACACTTTTGGGTCCAGGCTTCTACTGGCACGCCTCACGGCTTCCTTGCTTGTCCGGACACGGATTTCCTGGTACCCGCCCTGGTTGAAGGAGTGAAAAAGCAGTTGAGGTATTGTACCTCTGTTGGACAATTTGCACTGCGCATCTTAGTCCCTGCCCAATTCACTCTTGAAGCTGGAGGCTGTGGCAGTAAAGGGGACTCGAGGGGAGACCAAAGTGGGAGGATTCTGCAGATGGTGTCAACGTGCCTGCCAGCTTTTGGGAACCGCGCAAAACAACTTACCTTCCATCCCCGTTATTTTCACCAACCAACTTTGCTGCTACACGGCATTGTGGGAGTTGCAGTTCCAAGATGGGGAAAATCTGCAACAGGTGAATGCGATCATCAAGGGGGAGGCGCGGACCCGTTGGCACTGTTCTTTAACGGCAGCAGGACACTCACTGTGATTCTTGGATCCGGTGCAGGGCGCTGAAGAAGGAAAATGCCAGAAATGCATTCGCCGCCACTGGAGCAGAATTTTGTTCATTAAAGTTTCCTCTACCCGTCCCCCTGGGTTCCTGCTTCTTCCTTTCCAGGCAGAATTTACTTGCACATATTCCTGCGTTCGCCAGCAGCACAGGTCAGGATACCCCTGCCACGCATTTGGGTCCAGGCTTCTACTGGCACGCCTCACGGCTTCCTTGCTTGTCCGGACACGGATTTCCTGGTACCCGCCCTGGTTGAAGGCGTAGAAAAGCAGTTGAGGTATTGTACCTCTGTTGGACAATTTGCACTGCGCATCTTAGTCCCTGCCCCATTGACTCTTGAAGCTGGAGGCTGTGGCAGTAAAGGGGACTCGAGCGGAGACCAAAGTGGGAGGATTCTGCAGAGGGTGTCAACGTGCCTGCCAGCTTTTGGGAACCGCGCAAAACAACTTACCTTCCATCCCCGTTATTTTCACCAACCAACTTTGCTGCTACATGGCATTGTGTGAGTTGCAGTTCCAAGATGGGAAAAAACTGCAACAGGTGAATGCGATCATCAAGGGGGAGGAGCGGACCCGTTGGAACTATTCTTTAACGGCAGCAGGACACTCACGGTGATTCTTGGATCCGGTGCAGGGCGATGAAGAAGGAAAATGTCCGAAATGAATTCACCGCCACTGGAGCAGAATTTTGTTCATTAAAGTTTCCTCTACCCGTCCCCCTGGGTTCCTGCTGCTTCCTTTCCAGGCAGAATTTACTTGCACATATTCCTGCGTTCGCCAGCAGCGCAGTTCAGGATACCCCTGCCACTCGTTTGGATCCAGGCTTCTACTCGCACGCCTCAAGGCTTCCTTGCTTGTCCGGACCCGGATTTCCTGGTACCCGCCCTGGTTGAAGGAGTGAAAAAGCAGTTGAGGTATTGCACCTCTGTTGGACAATCTGCATTGTGCATCTTAGTCCCTGCCCCATTGACTCTTGAAGCTGGAGGCTGTGGCAGTAAAGGGGACTCGAGGGGAGACCAAAGTGGGAGGATTCTTCAGATGGTGGCAACGTGCCTGCCAGCTTTTGGGAACCGCGCAAAACAACTTACCTTCCATCCCCGTTATTTTCACCAACCAACTTTGCTGCTACATGGCATTGTGGGAGTTGCAGTTCCAAGATGGGGAAAATCTGCAACAGGTGAATGCGATCATCAAGGGGGAGGAGCGGACCCGTTGGAACTATTCTTTAACGGCAGCAGGACACTCACGGTGATTCTTGGATCCAGTGCAGGGCGCTGAAAAAGGAAAATGTCCGAAATGCATTCGCCGCCACTGGAGCAGAATTTTGTTCATTAAAGTTTCCTCTACCCGTCCCCCTGGGTTCCTGCTGCTTCCTTTCCAGGCAGAATTTACTTGCACATATTCCTGCGTTCGCCAGCAGCGCAGTTCAGGATACCCCTGCCACTCGTTTGGATCCAGGCTTCTACTCCCACGCCTCAAGGCTTCCTTGCTTGTCCGGACCCGGATTTCCTGGTACCCGCCCTGGTTGAAGGAGTGAAAAAGCAGTTGAGGTATTGCACCTCTGTTGGACAATCTGCATTGTGCATCTTAGTCCCTGCCCCCTTGACTCTTGAAGCTGAAGGCTGTGGCCGTAAAGGGGACTCGAGGGGAGACCAAAGTGGGAGGATTCTGCAGATGGTGTCAACGTGCCTGCCAGCTTTTGGGAACCGCGCAAAACAACTTACCTTCCATCCCCGTTATTTTCACCAACCAATTTTGCTGCTACACGGCATTGTGGGGGTTGCAGTTCCAAGATGGGGAAAATCTGCAACAGGTGAATGCGATCATCAAGGGGGAGGAGCGGACCAGTTGGAACTATTCTTTGACGGCAGCAGGACACTCACGGTGATTCTTGAATCCGGTGCAGGGCGCTGAAGAAGGAAAATGTCCGAAATGCATTCGCCGCCACTGGAGCAGAATTTTGTTCATTAAAGTTTCCTCTACACGTCCCCCTGGGTTCCTGCTTCTTCCTTTCCAGGCAGAATTTACTTGCACATATTCCTGCGTTCGCCAGCAGTGCAGTTGAGGAACCCCTGCCACGCGTTTGGGTCCAGGCTTCTACTGGCACGCCTCACGGCTTCCTTACTTGTCCGGACACGGATTTCCTGGTACCCGCCCTGGTTGAAGGAGTGAAAAAGCAGTTGAGGTATTGTACCTCTGTTGGACAATTTGCATTGCGCATCTTAGTCCCTGCCCCATTGACTCTTGAAGCTGGAGGCTGTGGCAGTAAAGTGGACTCGAGGGGAGACCAAAGTAGGAGGATTCTGCAGATGGTGTCAACGTGCCTGCCAGCTTTTGGGAACCGCGCAAAACAACTTACCTTCCATCCCCGTTATTTTCACCAACCAACTTTGCTGCTACACGGCATTGTGGGAGTTGCAGTTCCAAGATGGGAAAAAACTGCAACAGGTGAATGCGATCATCAAGGGGGAGGAGCGGACCCGTTGGAACTATTCTTTAACGGCAGCAGGACACTCACGGTGCTTCTTGGATCCGTTGCAGGGCGCTGAAGAAGGAAAATGTCCGAAATGCATTCGCCGCCACTGGAGCCGAATTTTATTAATAAAAGTTTCCTCTACCCGTCCCACTGGGTTCCTGCTTCTTCCTTTTCAGGCAGAATTTACTTGCACGTTTTCCTGCGTTCGCCAGCAGCGCAGTTCAGGATACCCCTGCCACACTTTTGGGTCCAGGCTTCTACTGGCACGCCTCACGGCTTTCTTGCTTGTCCAGACACGGATTTCCTGGTACCCGCCCTGGTTGAAGGAGTGAACAAGCAGTTGAGGTATTGTACCTCTGTTGGACAATTTGCATTGCGCATCTTAGTCCCTGCCCCATTGACTCTTGAAGCTGGAGGCTGTGGCAGAAAAGGGGACTCGAGGGGAGACCAAAGTGGGAGATTCTGCAGATGGTGTCAACGTGCCTGCCAGCTTTTGGGAACCGCGCAAAACAACTTACCTACCATCCCCGTTATTTTCACCAACCAACTTTGCTGCTACACGGCATTGTGGGAGTTGCAGTTCCAAGATGGGAAAAAACTGCAACAGGTGAATGCGATCATCACGGGGGAGGAGCGGACCTGTTGGAACTATTCTTTAATGGCAGCAGGACACTCACAGTGATTCTTGGATCCGGTGCAGGGTGCTGAAGAAGGAAAATGTCCGAAATGCATTCGCCGCCACTGGAGCAGAATTTTGTTAATTAAAGTTTCCTCTACCCGTCCCCCTGTGTTCCTGCTTCTTCCTTTCCAGGCAGAATTTACTTGCACATATTCCTGCATTCGCCAGCAGCGCAGTTCAGGATACCCCTGCCACGCGTTTGGGTCCAGGCTTCTACTGGCACGCCTCACGGCTTCCTTGGTTGTTCGGACACGGATTTCCTGGTACCCGCCCTGGTTGAAGGAGTGAAAAAGCAGTTGAGGTATTGTACCTCTGTTGGACAATTTGCAGTGCGCCTCTTAGTCCCTGCCCCATTGACTCTTGAAGCTGGAGGCTGTGGCAGTAAAGGGGACTCGAGGGGAGACCAAAGTGGGAGGATTCTGCAGATGGTGTCAACGTGCCTGCCAGCTTTTGGGAACCGCGCAAAACAACTTACCTTCCATCCCCATTATTTTCACCAACCAACTTTGCTGCTACATGGCATTATGGGAGTTGCAGTTCCAAGATGGGAAAAAACTGCAACAGGTGAATGCGATCATCAAGGGGGAGGAGCAGACCTTTTGGAACTATTCTTTAACGGCAGCAGGACACTCACTGTGATTCTTGGATCCGGTGCAGGGCGCTGAAGAAGGAAAATGTCCGAAATGCATTCGCCGCCACTGGAGCAGAATTTTGTTCATTAAAGTTTCCTCTACCCGTCCCCCTGGGTTCCTGCTTCTTCCTTTCCAGGCAGAATTTACTTGCACATATTCCTGCGTTCGCCAGCAGCGCGGTTCAGGAACCCCTGCCATGCGTTTGGGTCCAGGCTTCTACTGGCACGCCTCACGGCTTCCTTGCTTGTCCGGACACGGATTTCCTGGTACCCGCCCTGGTTGAAGGAGTGAAAAAGCAGTTGAGATATTGTACCTCTGTTGGACAATTTGCAATGCGCATCTTAGTCCCTGCCCCCTTGACTCTTGAAGCTGGAGGCTGTGGCAGTAAAGGGGACTCGAGGGGAGACCAAAGTGGGAGGATTCTGCAGAGGGTGTCAACGTGCCTGCCAGCTTTTGGGAACCGCGCAAAACAACTTACCTTCCATCCCCGTTATTTTCACCAACCAACTTTGCTGCTACATGGCATTGTGTGAGTTGCAGTTCCAAGATGGGAAAAAACTGCAACAGGTGAATGCGATCATCAAGGGGGAGGAGCGGACCCGTTGGAACTATTCTTTAACGGCAGCAGGACACTCACGGTGATTCTTGAATCCGGTGCAGGGCGCTGAAGAAGGAAAATGTCCGAAATGCATTCGCCGCCACTGGAGCAGAATTTTGTTCATTAAAGTTTCCTCTACATGTCCCCCTGGGTTCCTGCTTCTTCCTTTCCAGGCAGAATTTACTGGCACATATTCCTGCGTTCGCCAGCAGCGCAGTTCAGGAACCCCTGCCACGCGTTTGGGTCCAGGCTTCTACTGGCACGCCTCACGGCTTCCTTGCTTTTCCGGACACGGATTTCCTGGTACCCGCCCTGGTTTAAGGAGTGAAAAAGCAGTTGAGGTTTTGTACCTCTGTTGGACAATTTGCATTGCGCATATTAGTCCCTGCCCCATTGACTCTTGAAGCTGGAGGCTGTGGCAGTAAAGGGGACTCGAGGGGAGACCAAAGTGGGAGGATTTTGCAGATGGTGTCAACATGCCTGCCAGCTTTTGGGAACCGCGCAAAACAACTTACCTTCCATCCCCGTTATTTTCACCAACCAACTTTGCTGCTACACAGCATTGTGGGAGTTGCAGTTCCAAGATGGGAAAAAACTGCAACAGGTGAATGCGATCATCGAGGGGGAGGAGCGGACCCGTTGGAACTATTCTTTAACGGCAGCAGGACACTCGCGGTGATTCTTGGATCCGGTGCAGGGCGCTGAAGTAGGAAAATGTCCGAAATGCATTCGCCGCCACTGGAGCAGAATTTTGTTCATTAAAGTTTCCTCTACCCGTCCCCCTGGGTTCCTGCTTCTTCCTTTCCAGGCAGAATTTACTTGCACATATTCCTGCATTCGCCAGCAGCGCAGTTCAGGATACCCCTGCCACGCGTTTGGGTCCAGGCTTCTACTGGCACGCCTCACGGCTTCCTTGCTTGTCCAGACACGGATTTCCTGGTACCCGCCCTGGTTGAAGGAGTGAAAAAGCAGTTGAGGTATTGTACCTCTGTTGGACAATTTGCATTGCCCATCTTAGTCCCTGCCCCATTGACTCTTGAAGCTGGAGGCTGTGGCAGTAAACTGGACTCGAGGGGAGACCAAAGTAAGAGGATTCTGCAGATGGTGTCAACGTGCCTGCCAGCTTTTGGGAACCGCGCAAAACAACTTACCTTCCATCCCCGTTATTTTCACCAACCAACTTTGCTGCTACACGGCATTGTGGGAGTTGCAGTTCCAAGATGGGAAAAAACTGCAACAGGTGAATGCAATCATCAAGGGGGAGGAGCGGACCCATTGGAACTATTCTTTAACGGCAGCAGGACACTCACGGTGCTTCTTGGATCCGTTGCAGTGCGCTGAAGAAGGAAAATGTCCAAAATGCATTCGCCGCCACTGGAGCAGAATTTTATTATTTAAAGTTTCCTCTACCCGTCCCACTGGGTTCCTGCTTCTTCCTTTCCAGGCAGAATTTACTTGCACATATTCCTGCGTTCGCCAGCAGCGCAGTTCAGGATACCCCTGCCACACTTTTGGGTCCAGGCTTCTACTGGCACGCCTCACGGCTTCCTTGCTTGTCCGGACACGGATTTCCTGGTACCCGCCCTGGTTGAAGGAGTGAAAAAGCAGTTGAGGTATTGTACCTCTGTTGGACAATTTGCACTGCGCATCTTAGTCCCTGCCCAATTCACTCTTGAAGCTGGAGGCTGTGGCAGTAAAGGGGACTCGAGGGGAGACCAAAGTGGGAGGATTCTGCAGATGGTGACAACGTGCCTGCCAGCTTTTGGGAACCGCGCAAAACAACTTACCTTCCATCCCCGTTATTTTCACCAACCAACTTTGCTGCTACATGGCATTGTGGGAGTTGCAGTTCCAAGATGGGGAAAATCTGCAACAGGTGAATGCGATCATCAAGGGGGAGGCGCGGACCCGTTGGCACTGTTCTTTAACGGCAGCAGGACACTCACTGTGATTCTTGGATCCGGTGCAGGGCGCTGAAGAAGGAAAATGCCAGAAATGCATTCGCAGCCACTGGAGCAGAATTTTGTTCATTAACCCCTTCAGTGCTAATGACAAGGGTAACTCGTCATGTAGGGCCCATTGATTTCAATGGAAAGTCAATGGACCTACATGCACACCCCTTAGCAGCCAAGTGGTTAAAGTTTCCTCTACCCGTCCCCCTGGGTTCCTGCTTCTTCCTTTCCAGGCAGAATTTACTTGCACATATTCCTGCGTTCGCCAGCAGCACAGGTCAGGATACCCCTGCCACGCATTTGGGTCCAGGCTTCTACTGGCACGCCTCACGGCTTCCTTGCTTGTCCGGACACGGATTTCCTGGTACCCGCCCTGGTTGAAGGCGTAGAAAAGCAGTTGAGGTATTGTACCTCTGTTGGACAATTTGCACTGCGCATCTTAGTCCCTGCCCCATTGACTCTTGAAGCTGGAGGCTGTGGCAGTAAAGGGGACTCGAGCGGAGACCAAAGTGGGAGGATTCTACAGAGGGTGTCAACGTGCCTGCCAGCTTTTGGGAACCGCGCAAAACAACTTACCTTCCATCCCCGTTATTTTCACCAACCAACTTTGCTGCTACATGGCATTGTGTGAGTTGCAGTTCCAAGATGGGAAAAAACTGCAACAGGTGAATGCGATCATCAAGGGGGAGGAGCGGACCCGTTGGAACTATTCTTTAACGGCAGCAGGACACTCACAGTGATTCTTGGATCCGGTGCAGGGCGATGAAGAAGGAAAATGTCCGAAATGAATTCACCGCCACTGGAGCAGAATTTTGTTCATTAAAGTTTCCTCTACCCGTCCCCCTGGGTTCCTGCTGCTTCCTTTCCAGGCAGAATTTACTTGCACATATTCCTGCGTTCGCCAGCAGCGCAGTTCAGGATACCCCTGCCACTCGTTTGGATCCAGGCTTCTACTCGCACGCCTCAAGGCTTCCTTGCTTGTCCGGACCCGGATTTCCTGGTACCCGCCCTGGTTGAAGGAGTGAAAAAGCAGTTGAGGTATTGCACCTCTGTTGGACAATCTGCATTGTGCATCTTAGTCCCTGCCCCATTGACTCTTGAAGCTGGAGGCTGTGGCAGTAAAGGGGACTCGAGGGGAGACCAAAGTGGGAGGATTCTTCAGATGGTGGCAACGTGCCTGCCAGCTTTTGGGAACCGCGCAAAACAACTTACCTTCCATCCCCGTTATTTTCACCAACCAACTTTGCTGCTACATGGCATTGTGGGAGTTGCAGTTCCAAGATGGGGAAAATCTGCAACAGGTGAATGCGATCATCAAGGGGGAGGAGCGGACCCGTTGGCACTGTTCTTTAACGGCAGCAGGACACTCACTGTGATTCTTGGATCCGGTGCAGGGCGCTGAAGAAGGAAAATTTCAGAAATGCATTCGCCGCCACTGGAGCAGAATTTTGTTCATTAAAGTTTCCTCTACCCGTCCCCCTGGGTTCCTGCTTCTTCCTTTCCAGGCAGAATTTACTTGCACATATTCCTGCGTTCGCCAGCAGCACAGGTCAGGATACCCCTGCCACGCATTTGGGTCCAGGCTTCTACTGGCACGCCTCACGGCTTGCTTGCTTGTCCGGACACGGATTTCCTGGTACCCGCCCTGGTTGAAGGCGTAGAAAAGCAGTTGAGGTATTGTACCTCTGTTGGACAATTTGCACTGCGCATCTTAGTCCCTGCCCCATTGACTCTTGAAGCTGGAGGCTGTGGCAGTAAAGGGGACTCGAGGGGAGACCAAAGTGGGAGGATTCTTCAGATGGTGGCAACGTGCCTGCCAGCTTTTGGGAACCGCGCAAAACAACTTACCTTCCATCCCCGTTATTTTCACCAACCAACTTTGCTGCTACATGGCATTGTGGGAGTTGCAGTTCCAAGATGGGGAAAATCTGCAACAGGTGAATGCGATCATCAAGGGGGAGGAGCGGACCCGTTGGAACTATTCTTTAACGGCAGCAGGACACTCACGGTGATTCTTGGATCCAGTGCAGGGCGCTGAAAAAGGAAAATGTCCGAAATGCATTCGCCGCCACTGGAGCAGAATTTTGTTCATTAAAGTTTCCTCTACCCATCCCCCTGGGTTCCTGCTTCTTCCTTTCCAGGCAGAATTTACTTGCACATATTCCTGCGTTCGCCAGCAGCGCAGTTCAGGAACCCCTGCCACGCGTTTGGGTCCAGGCTTCAACTGGCACGCCTCACAGCTTCCTTGCTTGTCCGGACATGGATTTCCTGGTACCCGCCCTGGTTGAAGGAGTGAAAAAGCAGTTGAGACATTGTACCTCTGTTGGACAATTTGCATTGCGCATCTTAGTCCCTGCCCCCTTGACTCTTGAAGCTGAAGGCTGTGGCCGTAAAGGGGACTCGAGGGGAGACCAAAGTGGGAGGATTCTGCAGATGGTGTCAACGTGCCTGCCAGCTTTTGGGAACCGCGCAAAACAACTTACCTTCCATCCCCGTTATTTTCACCAACCAATTTTGCTGCTACACGGCATTGTGGGGGTTGCAGTTCCAAGATGGGGAAAATCTGCAACAGGTGAATGCGATCATCAAGGGGGAGGAGCGGACCAGTTGGAACTATTCTTTAACGGCAGCAGGACACTCACAGTGATTCTTGAATCCGGTGCAGGGCGCTGAAGAAGGAAAATGTCCGAAATGCATTCGCCGCCACTGGAGCAGAATTTTGTTCATTAAAGTTTCCTCTACACGTCCCCCTGGGTTCCTGCTTCTTCCTTTCCAGGCAGAATTTACTTGCACATATTCCTGCGTTCGCCAGCAGTGCAGTTGAGGAACCCCTGCCACGCGTTTGGGTCCAGGCTTCTACTGGCACGCCTCACGGCTTCCTTACTTGTCCGGACACGGATCACCTGGTACCCGCCCTGGTTGAAGGAGTGAAAAAGCAGTTGAGGTATTGTACCTCTGTTGGACAATTTGCATTGCGCATCTTAGTCCCTGCCCCATTGACTCTTGAAGCTGGAGGCTGTGGCAGTAAAGTGGACTCGAGGGGAGACCAAAGTAGGAGGATTCTGCAGATGGTGTCAACGTGCCTGCCAGCTTTTGAGAACCGCGCAAAACAACTTACCTTCCATCCCCGTTATTTTCACCAACCAACTTTGCTGCTACACGGCATTGTGGGAGTTGCAGTTCCAAGATGGGAAAAAACTGCAACAGGTGAATGCGATCATCAAGGGGGAGGAGCGGACCTTTTGGAACTATTCTTTAACGGCAGCCGGACACTCACTGTGATTCTTGGATCCGGTGCAGGGCGCTGAAGAAGGAAAATGTCCGAAATGCATTCGCCGCCACTGGAGCAGAATTTTGTTCAATAAAGTTTCCTCTACTCGTCCCCCTGGGTTCCTGCTTCTTCCTTTCCAGGCACAATTTACTTGCACATATTCCTGCGTTCGCCAGCAGCGCGGTTCAGGAACCCCTGCCACGCGTTTGGGTCCAGGCTTCTACTGGCACGCCTCACGGCTTCCTTGCTTGTCCGGACACGGATTTCCTGGTACCCGCCCTGGTTGAAGGAGTGAAAAAGCAGTTGAGATATTGTACCTCTGTTGGACAATTTGCAATGCGCATCTTAGTCCCTGCCCCCTTGACTCTTGAAGCTGGAGGCTGTGGCAGTAAAGGGGACTCGAGGGGAGACCAAAGTGGGAGGATTCTGCAGATGGTGTCAACGTGCCTGCCAGCTTTTGGGAACCGCGCAAAACAACTTACCTTCCATCCCCGTTATTTTCACCAACCAATTTTGCTGCTACACGGCATTGTGGGGGTTGCAGTTCCAAGATGGGGAAAATCTGCAACAGGTGAATGCGATCATCAAGGGGGAGGAGCGGACCAGTTGGAACTATTCTTTACCGGCAGCAGGACACTCACGGTGATTCTTGAATCCGGTGCAGGGCGCTGAAGAAGGAAAATGTCCGAAATGCATTCGCCGCCACTGGAGCAGAATTTTGTTCATTAAAGTTTCCTCTACACATCCCCCTGGGTTCCTGCTTCTTCCTTTCCAGGCAGAATTTACTGGCACATATTCCTGCGTTCGCCAGCAGCGCAGTTCAGGAACCCCTGCCACGCGTTTGGGTCCAGGCTTCTACTGGCACGCCTCACGGCTTCCTTGCTTGTCCGGACACGGATTTCCTGGTACCCGCCCTGGTTTAAGGAGTGAAAAAGCAGTTGAGGTTTTGTACCTCTGTTGGACAATTTGCATTGCGCATATTAGTCCCTGCCCCATTGACTCTTGAAGCTGGAGGCTGTGGCAGTAAAGGGGACTCGAGGGGAGACCAAAGTGGGAGGATTTTGTAGATGGTGTCAACATGCCTGCCAGCTTTTGGGAACCGCGCAAAACAACTTACCTTCCATCCCCGTTATTTTCACCAACCAACTTTGCTGCTACACAGCATTGTGGGAGTTGCAGTTCCAAGATGGGAAAAAACTGCAACAGGTGAATGCGATCATCGAGGGGGAGGAGCGGACCCGTTGGAACTATTCTTTAACGGCAGCAGGACACTCACGGTGATTCTTGGATCCGGTGCAGGGCGCTGAAGTAGGAAAATGTCCGAAATGCATTCGCCGCCACTGGAGCAGAATTTTGTTCATTAAAGTTTCCTCTATCCGTCCCCCTGGGTTCCTGCTTCTTCCTTTCCAGGCAGAATTTACTTGCACATATTCCTGCATTCGCCAGCAGCGCAGTTCAGGATACCCCTGCCACGCGTTTGGGTCCAGGCTTCTACTGGCACGCCTCACGGCTTCCTTGCTTGTCCAGACACGGATTTCCTGGTACCCGCCCTGGTTGAAGGAGTGAAAAAGCAGTTGAGGTATTGCACCTCTGTTGGACAATTTGCATTGCCCATCTTAGTCCCTGCCCCATTGACTCTTGAAGCTGGAGGCTGTGGCAGTAAACTGGACTCGAGGGGAGACCAAAGTAAGAGGATTCTGCAGATGGTGTCAACGTGCCTGCCAGCTTTTGGGAACCGCGCAAAACAACTTACCTTCCATCCCCGTTATTTTCACCAACCAACTTTGCTGCTACACGGCATTGTGGGAGTTGCAGTTCCAAGATGGGAAAAAACTGCAACAGGTGAATGCAATCATCAAGGGGGAGGAGCGGACCCGTTGGAACTATTCTTTAACTGCAGCAGGACACTCACGGTGCTTCTTGGATCCGTTGCAGTGCGCTGAAGAAGGAAAATGTCCAAAATGCATTCGCCGCCACTGGAGCAGAATTTTATTATTTAAAGTTTCCTCTGCCCGTCCCACTGGGTTCCTGCTTCTTCCTTTCCAGGCAGAATTTACTTGCACATATTCCTGCGTTCGCCAGCAGCGCAGTTCAGGATACCCCTGCCACACTTTTGGGTCCAGGCTTCTACTGGCACGCCTCACGGCTTCTTGCTTGTCCGGACACGGATTTCCTGGTACCCGCACTGGTTGAAGGAGTGAAAAAGCAGTTGAGGTATTGTACCTCTGTTGGACAATTTGCACTGCGCATCTTAGTCCCTGCCCAATTCACTCTTGAAGCTGGAGGCTGTGGCAGTAAAGGGGACTCGAGGGGAGACCAAAGTGGGAGGATTCTGCAGATGGTGTCAACGTGCCTGCCAGCTTTTGGGAACCGCGCAAAACAACTTACCTTCCATCCCCGTTATTTTCACCAACCAACTTTGCTGCTACACGGCATTGTGGGAGTTGCAGTTCCAAGATGGGGAAAATCTGCAACAGGTGAATGCGATCATCAAGGGGGAGGAGCGGACCCGTTGGCACTGTTCTTTAACGGCAGCAGGACACTCACTGTGATTCTTGGATCCGGTGCAGGGCGCTGAAGAAGGAAAATGTCAAAAATGCATTCGCCGCCACTGGAGCAGAATTTTGTTCATTAAAGTTTCCTCTACCCGTCCCCCTGGGTTCCTGCTTCTTCCTTTCCAGGCAGAATTTACTTGCACATATTCCTGCGTTCGCCAGCAGCACAGGTCAGGATACCCCTGCCACGCATTTGGGTCCAGGCTTCTACTGGCACTCCTCACGGCTTCCTTGCTTGTCCGGACACGGATTTCCTGGTACCCGCCCTGGTTGAAGGCGTAGAAAAGCAGTTGAGGTATTGTACCTCTGTTGGACAATTTGCACTGCGCATCTTAGTCCCTGCCCCATTGACTCTTGAAGCTGGAGGCTGTGGCAGTAAAGGGGACTCGAGGGGAGACCAAAGTGGGAGGATTCTGCAGAGGGTGTCAACGTGCCTGCCAGCTTTTGGGAACCGCGCAAAACAACTTACCTTCCATCCCCGTTATTTTCACCAACCAACTTTGCTGCTACATGGCATTGTGTGAGTTGCAGTTCCAAGATGGGAAAAAACTGCAACAGGTGAATGCGATCATCAAGGGGGAGTAGCGGACCCGTTGGAACTATTCTTTAACGGCAGCAGGACACTCACGGTGATTCTTGGATCCGGTGCAGGGCGCTGAAGAAGGAAAATGTCCGAAATGAATTCACCGCCACTGGAGCAGAATTTTGTTCATTAAAGTTTCCTCTACCCGTCCCCCTGGGTTCCTGCTGCTTCCTTTCCAGGCAGAATTTACTTGCACATATTCCTGTGTTCGCCAGCAGCGCAGTTCAGGATACCCCTGCCACTCGTTTGGATCCAGGCTTCTACTGGCACGCCTCAAGGCTTCCTTGCTTGTCCGGACCCGGATTTCCTGGTACCCGCCCTGGTTGAAGGAGTGAAAAAGCAGTTGAGGTATTGCACCTCTGTTGGACAATCTGCATTGTGCATCTTAGTCCCTGCCCCATTGACTCTTGAAGCTGGAGGCTGTGGCAGTAAAGGGGACTCGAGGGGAGACCAAAGTGGGAGGATTCTTCAGATGGTGGCAACGTGCCTGCCAGCTTTTGGGAACCGCGCAAAACAACTTACCTTCCATCCCCGTTATTTTCACCAACCAACTTTGCTGCTACATGGCATTGTGGGAGTTGCAGTTCCAAGATGGGGAAAATCTGCAACAGGTGAATGCGATCATCAAGGGGGAGGAGCGGACCCGTTGGAACTATTCTTTAACGGCAGCAGGACACTCATGGTGATTCTTGGATCCAGTGCAGGGCGCTGAAAAAGGAAAATGTCCGAAATGCATTCGCCGCCACTGGAGCAGAATTTTGTTCATTAAAGTTTCCTCTACCCATCGCCCTGGGTTCCTGCTTCTTCCTTTCCAGGCAGAATTTACTTGCACATATTCCTGCGTTCGCCAGCAGCGCAGTTCAGGAACCCCTGCCACGCGTTTGGGTCCAGGCTTCAACTGGCACGCCTCACAGCTTCCTTGCTTGTCCGGACATGGATTTCCTGGTACCCGCCCTGGTTGAAGGAGTGAAAAAGCAGTTGAGATATTGTACCTCTGTTGGACAATTTGCATTGCGCATCTTAGTCCCTGCCCCCTTGACTCTTGAAGCTGAAGGCTGTGGCCGTAAAGGGGACTCGAGGGGAGACCAAAGTGGGAGGATTCTGCAGATGGTGTCATCGTGCCTGCCAGCTTTTGGGAACCGCGCAAAACAACTTACCTTCCATCCCCGTTATTTTCACCAACCAATTTTGCTGCTACACGGCATTGTGGGGGTTGCAGTTCCAAGATGGGGAAAATCTGCAACAGGTGAATGCGATCATCAAGGGGGAGGAGCGGACCAGTTGGAACTATTCTTTAACGGCAGCAGGACACTCACGGTGATTCTTGAATCCGGTGCAGGGCGCTGAAGAAGGAAAATGTCCGAAATGCATTCGCCGCCACTGGAGCAGAATTTTGTTCATTAAAGTTTCCTCTACACGTCCCCCTGGGTTCCTGCTTCTTCCTTTCCAGGCAGAATTTACTTGCACATATTCCTGCGTTCGCCAGCAGTGCAGTTGAGGAACCCCTGCCACGCGTTTGGGTCCAGGCTTCTACTGGCACGCCTCACGGCTTCCTTACTTGTCCGGACACGGATTTCCTGGTACCCGCCCTGGTTGAAGGAGTGAAAAAGCAGTTGAGGTATTGTACCTCTGTTGGACAATTTGCATTGCGCATCTTAGTCCCTGCCCCATTGACTCTTGAAGCTGGAGGCTGTGGCAGTAAAGTGGACTCGAGGGGAGACCAAAGTAGGAGGATTCTGCAGATGGTGTCAACGTGCCTGCCAGCTTTTGAGAACCGCGCAAAACAACTTGCCTTCCATCCCCGTTATTTTCACCAACCAACTTTGCTGCTACACGGCATTGTGGGAGTTGCAGTTCCAAGATGGGAAAAAACTGCAACAGGTGAATGCGATCATCAAGGGGGAGGAGCGGACCCGTTGGAACTATTCTTTAACGGCAGCAGGACACTCACGGTGCTTCTTGGATCCGTTGCAGGGCGCTGAAGAAGGAAAATGTCCAAAATTCATTCGCCGCCACTGGAGCCGAATTTTGTTCATTAAAGTTTCCTCTACCCGTCCCCCTGTGTTCCTGCTTCTTCCTTTCCAGGCAGAATTTACTTGCACATATTCCTGCATTCACCAGCAGCGCAGTTCAGGATACCCCTGCCACGCGTTTGGGTCCAGGCTTCTACTGGCACGCCTCACGGCTTCCTTGCTTGTTCGGACACGGATTTCCTGGTACCCGCCCTGGTTGAAGGAGTGAAAAAGCAGTTGAGGTATTGTACCTCTGTTGGACAATTTGCATTGCGCATCTTAGTCCCTGCCCCATTGACTCTTGAAGCTGGAGGCTGTGGCAGTAAAGGGGACTCAAGGGGAGACCAAAGTGGGAGGATTCTGCAGATGGTGTCAACGTGCCTGCCAGCTTTTGGGAACCGCGCAAAACAACTTACCTTCCATCCCCATTATTTTCACCAACCAACTTTGCTGCTACATGGCATTATGGGAGTTGCAGTTCCAAGATGGGAAAAAACTGCAACAGGTGAATGCGATCATCAAGGGGGAGGAGCGGACCTTTTGGAACTATTCTTTAACGGCAGCAGGACACTCACTGTGATTCTTGGATCCGGTGCAGGGCGCTGAAGAAGGAAAATGTCCGAAATGCATTCGCCGCCACTGGAACAGAATTTTGTTCATTAAAGTTTCCTCTACCCGTCCCCCTGGGTTCCTGCTTCTTCCTTTCCAGGCAGAATTTACTTGCACATATTCCTGCGTTCGCCAGCAGCGCGGTTCAGGAACCCCTGCCACGCGTTTGGGTCCAGGCTTCTACTGGCACGCCTCACGGCTTCCTTGCTTGTCCGGACACGGATTTCCTGGTACCCGCCCTGGTTGAAGGAGTGAAAAAGCAGTTGAGATATTGTACCTCTGTTGGACAATTTGCAATGCGCATCTTAGTCCCTGCCCTCTTGACTCTTGAAGCTGGAGGCTGTGGCAGTAAAGGGGACTCGAGGGGAGACCAAAGTGGGAGGATTCTGCAGAGGGTGTCAACGTGCCTGCCAGCTTTTGGGAACCGCGCAAAACAACTTACCTTCCATCCCCGTTATTTTCACCAACCAACTTTGCTGCTACATGGCATTGTGTGAGTTGCAGTTCCAAGATGGGAAAAACTGCAACAGGTGAATGCGATCATCAAGGGGGAGGAGCGGACCCGTTGGAACTATTCTTTAACGGCAGCAGGACACTCACGGTGATTCTTGCAGCCGGTGCAGGGCGCTGAAGAAGGAAAATGTCCGAAATGAATTCACCGCCACTGGAGCAGAATTTTGTTCATTAAAGTTTCCTCTACCCGTCCCCCTGGGTTCCTGCTGCTTCCTTTCCAGGCAGAATTTACTTGCACATATTCCTGCGTTCGCCAGCAGCGCAGTTCAGGATACCCCTGCCACTCGTTTGGGTCCAGGCTTCTACTGGCACGCCTCAAGGCTTCCTTGCTTGTCCGGACCCTGATTTCCTGGTACCCGCCCTGGTTGAAGGAGTGAAAAAGCAGTTGCGGTATTGCACCTCTGTTGGACAATCTGCATTGTGCATCTTAGTCCCTGCCCCATTGACTCTTGAAGCTGTAGGCTGTGGCCGTAAAGGGGACTCGAGGGGAGACCAAAGTGGGAGGATTCTGCAGATGGTGTCAACGTGCCTGCCAGCTTTTGGGAACCGCGCAAAACAACTTACCTTCCATCCCCGTTATTTTCACCAACCAATTTTGCTGCTACACGGCATTGTGGGGGTTGCAGTTCCAAGATGGGGAAAATCTGCAACAGGTGAATGCGATCATCAAGGGGGAGGAGCGGACCAGTTGGAACTATTCTTTAACGGCAGCAGGACACTCACGGTGATTCTTGAATCCGGTGCAGGGCGCTGAAGAAGGAAAATGTCCGAAATGCATTCGCCGCCACTGGAGCAGAATTTTGTTCATTAAAGTTTCCTCTACACGTCCCCCTGGGTTCCTGCTTCTTCCTTTCCAGGCAGAATTTACTTGCACATATTCCTGCGTTCGCCAGCAGTGCAGTTGAGGAACCCCTGCCACGCGTTTGGGTCCAGGCTTCTACTGGCACGCCTCACGGCTTCCTTACTTGTCCGGACACGGATTTCCTGGTACCCGCCCTGGTTGAAGGAGTGAAAAAGCAGTTGAGGTATTGTACCTCTGTTGGACAATTTGCATTGCGCATCTTAGTCCCTGCCCCATTGACTCTTGAAGCTGGAGGCTGTGGCAGTAAAGTGGACTCGAGGGGAGACCAAAGTAGGAGGATTCTGCAGATGGTGTCAACGTGCCTGCCAGCTTTTGAGAACCGCGCAAAACAACTTACCTTCCATCCCCGTTATTTTCACCAACCAACTTTGCTGCTACACGGCATTGTGGGAGTTGCAGTTCCAAGATGGGAAAAAACTGCAACAGGTGAATGCGATCATCAAAGGGGAGGAGCGGACCCGTTGGAACTATTCTTTAACGGCAGCAGGACACTCACGGTGCTTCTTGGATCCGTTGCAGGGCGCTGAAGAAGGAAAATGTCCGAAATGCATTCGCCGCCACTGGAGCAGAATTTTATTAATTAAAGTTTCCTCTACCCGTCCCACTGGGTTCCTGCTTCTTCCTTTCCAGGCAGAATTTACTTGCACGTATTCCTGCGTTCGCCAGCAGCGCAGTTCAGAATACCCCTGCCACACTTTTAGGTCCAGGCTTCTACTGGCACACCTCACGGCTTCCTTGCTTGTCCAGACACGGATTTCCTGGTACCCGCCCTGGTTGAAGGAGTGAAAAAGCAGTTGAGGTATTGTACCTCTGTTGGACAATTTGCATTGCGCATCTTAGTCCCTGCCCCATTGACTCTTGAAGCTGGAGGCTGTGGCAGAAAAGGGGACTCGAGGGGAGACCAAAGTGGGAGGATTCTGCAGATGGTGTCAACGTGCCTGCCAGCTTTTGGGAACCGCGCAAAACAACTTACCTTCCATCCCCGTTATTTTCACCAACCAACTTTGGTGCTACACGGCATTGTGGGAGTTGCAGTTCGAAGATGGGAAAAAACTGCAACAGGTGAATGCGATCATCAAGGGGGAGGAGCGGACCTGTTGGAACTATTCTTTAATGGCAGCAGGACACTCACAGTGATTCTTGGATCCGGTGCAGGGCGCTGAAGAAGGAAAATGTCCGAAATGCATTCGCCGCCACTGGAGCAGAATTTTGTTAAATAAAGTTTCCTCTACCCGTCCCCCTGTGTTCCTGCTTCTTCCTTTCCAGGCAGAATTTACTTGCACATATTCCTGCATTCGCCAGCAGCGCAGTTCAGGATACCCCTGCCACGCGTTTGGGTCCAGGCTTCTACTGGCACGCCTCACGGCTTCCTTGCTTGTTCGGACACGGATTTCCTGGTACCCGCCCTGGTTGA
The DNA here is from genome assembly GCF_964261635.1 of Lissotriton helveticus. Classification (NCBI taxonomy): domain Eukaryota; kingdom Metazoa; phylum Chordata; class Amphibia; order Caudata; family Salamandridae; genus Lissotriton; species Lissotriton helveticus. Next base: position 666,443,189 of record NC_136063.1, read on the forward strand.
AGGAGTGAAAAAGCAGTTGAGGTATTGTACCTCTGTTGGACAATTTGCATTGCGCATCTTAGTCCCTGCCCCATTGACTCTTGAAGCTGGAGGCTGTGGCAGTAAAGGGGACTCGAGGGGAGACCAAAGTGGGAGGATTCTGCAGATGGTGTCAACGTGCCTGCCAGCTTTTGGGTACCGCGCAAAACAACTTACCTTCCATCCCCATTATTTTCACCAACCAACTTTGCTGCTACATGGCATTATGGGAGTTGCAGTTCCAAGATGGGGAAAAACTGCAACAGGTGAATGCGATCATCAAGGGGGAGGAGCGGACCTTTTGGAACTATTCTTTAATGGCAGCAGGACACTCACTGTGATTCTTGGATCCGGTGCAGGGCGCTGAAGAAGGAAAATGTCCGAAATGCATTCGCCGCCACTGGAGCAGAATTTTGTTCATTAAAGTTTCCTCTACCCGTCCCCCTGGGTTCCTGCTTCTTCCTTTCCAGGCAGAATTTACTTGCACATATTCCTGCGTTTGCCAGCAGCGCAGTTCAGGAACCCCTGCCATGCGTTTGGGTCCAGGCATCTACTGGCACGCCTCACGGCTTCCTTGATTGTCCGGACACGGATTTCCTGGTCCCCGCCCTGGCTGAAGGAGTGAAAAAGCAGTTGAGGTATTGTACCTCTGTTGGACAATTTGCATTGCGCATCTTAGTCCCTGCCTCATTGACTCTTGAAGCTGGAGGCTGTGGCAGAAAAGGGGACTCGAGGGGAGACCAAAGTGGGAGTATTCTGCAGATGGTGTCAACCTGCCTGCCAGCTTTTGGGAACCGCGCAAAACAACTTACCTTCCATCCCCGTTATTTTCACCAACCAACTTTGCTGCTACACAGCATTGTGGGAGTTGCAGTTCCAAGATGGGAAAAAACTGCAACAGGTGAATGCGATCATCAAGGGGGAGGAGCGGACCCGTTGGAACTATTCTTTAATGGCAGCAGGACACTCACGGTGATTCTTCGATCCGGTGCAGGGCGCTGAAGAAGGAAAATGTCTGAAATACATTCGCCGCCACTGGAGCAAAATTTTGTTCATTGAAGTTTCCTCTACCTGTCCCCCTGGGTTCCTGCTTCTTCCTTTCCAGGCAGGATTTACTTGCACATATTCCTGCGTTCGCCAGCAGCGCAGTTCAGGATACCCCTGCCACACGTTTGGGTCCAGGCTTCTACTGGCACGCTTCACGGCTTCCTTGCTTGTCCGGACATGGATTTCCTGGTACCCGCCCTGGTTAAAGGAGTGAAAAAGCAGTTGAGGTATTGTACCTCTGTTGGACAATTTGCATTGCGCCTCTTAGTCCCTGCCCCATTGACTCTTGAAGCTGGAGGCTGTGGCAGAAAAGGGGACTCGAGGGGAGACCAAAGTGGGAGGATTCTGCAGATGGTGTCAACGTGCCTGCCAGCTTTTGGGAACCGCGCAAAACAACTTACCTTCCATCCCCGTTATTTTCACCAACCAACTTTGCTGCTACACGGCATTGTGGGAGTTGCAGTTCCAAGATGGGAAAAAACTGCAACAGGTGAATGCGATCATCAAGGGGGAGGAGCGGACCTGTTGGAACTATTCTTTAATGGCAGCAGGACACTCACAGTGATTCTTGGATCCGGTGCAGGGCGCTGAAGAAGGAAAATGTCCGAAATGCATTCGCCGCCACTGGAGCAGAATTTTGCTAAATAAAGTTTCCTCTACCCGTCCCCCTGTGTTCCTGCTTCTTCCTTTCCAGGCAGAATTTACTTGCACATATTCCTGCGTTTGCCAGTAGCGCAGTTCAGGAACCCCTGCCATGCGTTTGGGTCCAGGCATCTACTGGCACGCCTCACGGCTTCCTTGATTGTCCGGACACGGATTTCCTGGTCCCCGCCCTGGCTGAAGGAGTGAAAAAGCAGTTGAGGTATTGTACCTCTGTTGGACAATTTGCATTGCGAATCTTAGTCCCTGCCTCATTGACTCTTGAAGCTGGAGGCTGTGGCAGAAAAGGGCACTCGAGGAGAGACCAAAGTGGGAGTATTCTGCAGATGGTGTCAACGTGCCTGCCAGCTTTTGGGAACCGCGCAAAACAACTTACCTTCCATCCCTGTTATTTTCACCAACCAACTTTGCTGCTACACAGCATTGTGGGAGTTGCAGTTCCAAGATGGGAAAAAACTGCAACAGGTGAATGCGATCATCAAGGGGGAGGAGCGGACCCGTTGGAACTATTCTTTAACGGCAGCAGGACACTCACGGTGATTCTTCGATCCGGTGCAGGGCGCTGAAGAAGGAAAATGTCCGAAATACATTCGCCGCCACTGGAGCAAAATTTTGTTCATTGAAGTTTCCTCTACCTGTCCCCCTGGGTTCCTGCTTCTTCCTTTCCAGGCAGGATTTACTTGCACATATTCCTGCGTTCGCCAGCAGCGCAGTTCAGGATACCCCTGCCACACGTTTGGGTCCAGGCTTCTACTGGCACGCTTCACGGCTTCCTTGCTTGTCCGGACATGGATTTCCTGGTACCCGCCCTGGTTAAAGGAGTGAAAAAGCAGTTGAGGTATTGTACCTCTGTTGGACAATTTGCATTGCGCATCTTAGTCCCTGCCCCATTGACCCTTGAAGCTGGAGGCTGTGGCAGTAAAGGGGACTCGAGGGAAGACCAAAGTGGGAGGATTCTGCAGATGGTGTCAACGTGCCTGCCAGCTTTTGGGAACCGCGGAAAACAACTTACCTTCCATCCCCGTTATTTTCACCAACCAACTTTGCTGCTACACAGCATTGTGGGAGTTGCAGTTCCAAGATGTGAAAAAACTGCAACAGGTGAATGCGATCGTCAAGGGGGAGGAGCGGACCTGTTGAAACTATTCTTTAATGGCAGCAGGACACTCACGGTGATTCTTGGATCCGGTGCAGGACGCTGAAGAAGGAAAATGTCCAAAATGCATTCGCCGCCACTGGAGCAGAATTTTGTTCATTAAAGTTTCCTCTACCCGTCCCCTGGGTTCCTGCTTCTTCCTTTCCAGGCAGAATTTACTTGCACATATTCCTGCGTTCGCCACCAGTGCAGTTCAGGATACCCATGCCATATGTTTGGGTCCAGGCTTCTACTGGCATGCCTCACGGCTTCCTTGCTTGTCCGGACACGGATTTCCTGGTACCCGCCCTGGTTGAAGGAGTGAAAAAGCAGTTTAGGTATTGTACCTCTGTTGGAAAATTTGCATTGCGCATCTTAGTCCCTGCCCCATTGACTCTTGAAGCTGGAGGCTGTGGCAGTAAAGGGGACTCGAGGGGAGACCAAAGTAGGAGGATTCTGCAGATGGTGTCAACATGCATGCCAGCTTTTGGGAACCGCGCAAAACAAATTACCTTCCATCCCCGTTATTTTCACCAACCAACTTTGCTGCTACACGGCATTGTGTGAGTTGCAGTTCCAAGATGGGAAAAAACTGCAACAGGTGAATGCGATCATCAAGGGGGAGGAGCGGACCCGTTGGAACTATTCTTTAACGGCAGCAGGACACTCACGGTGATTCTTGGATCTGGTGCAGGGCGCTGAAGAAGGAACATGTCCGAAATGCATTCGCCACCACTGGAGCAGAATTTTGTTCATTAAAGTTTCCTCTACCCGTCCCCCTGGGTTCCTGCTTCTTCCTTTCCAGGCAGGATTTACTTGCATATATTCCTGCGTTCGCCAGCAGCGCAGTTCAGGATACCCCTGCCATGCGTTGGGTCCAGGCTTCTACTGGCACGCCTCACGGCTTCCTTGCTTGTCCGGACACGGATTTCCTGGTACCCGCCCTGGTTGAAGGAGTGAAAAAGCAGTTGAGGTATTGTACCTCTGTTGGAAAATTTGCATTGCGCATCTTAGTCCCTGCCCCATTGACTCTTGAAGCTGGAGGCTGTGGCAGTAAAGGGGACTCGAGGGGAGACCAAAGTGGGAGGATTCTGCAGATGGTGTCAACATGCATGCCAGCTTTTGGGAACCGCGCAAAACAACTTACCTTCCATCCCCGTTATTTTCACCAACCAACTTTGCTGCTACACAGCATTGTGTGAGTTGCAGTTCCAAGATGGGAAAAAACTGCAACAGGTGAATGCGATCATCAAGGGGGAGGAGCGGACCCGTTGGAACTATTCTTTAACGGCAGCAGGACACTCACGGTGATTCTTGGATCTGGTGCAGGGCGCTGAAGAAGGAACATGTCCGAAATGCATTCGCCACCACTGGAGCAGAATTTTGTTCATTAAAGTTTCCTCTACCCGTCCCCCTGGGTTCCTGCTTCTTCCTTTCCAGGCAGGATTTACTTGCACATATTCCTGCGTTCGCCAGCAGCGCAGTTCAGGATACCCCTGCCATGCGTTGGGTCCAGGCTTCTACTGGCACGCCTCACGGCTTCCTTGCTTGTCCAGACACGGATTTCCTGGTACCCGCCCTGGTTGAAGGAGTGAAAAAGGAGTTGAGGTATTGTACCTCTGTTGGACAATTTGCATTGTGCATCTTAGTCCCTGCCCCATTGACTCTTGAAGCTGGAGGCTGTGGCAGTAAAGGGGACTCGAGGGGAGCCCAAAGTGGGAGGATTCTGCAGATGGTGTCAACCAGCTTTTGGGAACCGCGCAAAACAACTTACCTTCCATCCCCGTTATTTTCACCAACCAACTTTGCTGCTACACTGCATTGTGGGAGTTGCAGTTCCAAGATGGGAAAAAACTGCAACAGGTGAATGCGATCATCAAGGGGGAGGAGCGGACCTGTTGGAACTATTCTTTAATGGCAGCAGAACACTCACGGTGATTCTTGGATCCGGTGCAGGGCGCTGAAGAAGGAAAATGTCCGAAATGCATTTGCCGCCACTGGAGCAGAATTTTGTTAATTAAAGTTTCCTCTACCCGTCCCCCTGTGTTCCTGCTTCTTCCTTTCCAGGCAGAATTTACTTGCACATATTCCTGCGTTCGCCAGCAGCGCAGTTCAGGATACCCCGGCCACGCGTTTGGGTCCAGGCTTCTACTGGCACGCCTCACGGCTTCCTTGCTTGTCCGGACACGGATTTCCTGGTACCCGCCCTGGTTGAAGGAGTGAAAAAGCAGTTGAGGTATTGTATCTCTGTTGGACAATTTGCATTGCGCATCTTAGTCCCTGCCTCATTGACTCTTGAAGCTGGAGGCTGTGGCAGAAAAGGGGACTCGAGGGGAGACCAAAGTGGGAGGATTCTGCAGATGGTGTCAACGTGCCTGCCAGCTTTTGGGAACCGCGCAAAACAACTTACCTTCCATCCCCGTTATTTTCACCAACCAACTTTGCTGCTACACGGCATTGTGGGAGTTGCAGTTCCAAGATGGGGAAAAACTGCAACAGGTGAATGCGATCATCAAGGGGGAGGAGCGGACCTGTTGGAACTATTCTTTAATGGCAGCGGGACACTCACGGTGATTCTTGGATCCGGTGCAGGGCGCTGAAGAAGGAAAATGTCCGAAATGCATTCGCCGCCACTGGAGCAGAATTTTGTTCATTAAAGTTTCCTCTACCCGTCCCCCTGTGTTCCTGCTTCTTCCTTTCCAGGCAGAATTTACTTGCACATATTCCTGCGTTCGCCAGCAGCGCAGTTCAGGATACCCCTGCCACGCGTTTGGGTCCAGGCTTCTACTGGCACGCCTCACGGCTTCCTTGCTTGTCCGGACACGGATTTCCTGGTACCCGCCCTGGTTGAAGGAGTGAAAAAACAGTTGAGGTATTGTACCTCTGTTGGACAATTTGCATTACGCATCTTAGTCCCTGCCTTCTTGACTCTTGAAGCTGGAGGCTGTGGCAGTAAAGGGGACTCGAGGGGAGACCAAAGTGAGAGTATTCTGCAGATGGTGTCAACGTGCCTGCCAGCTTTTGGGAACCGCGCAAAAAAACTTACCTTCCATCCCCGTTATTTTCACCAACCAACTTTGCTGCTACACAGCATTGTGGGAGTTGCAGTTCCAAGATGGGAAAAAACTGCAACAGGTGAATGCGATCATCAAGGGGGAGGAGCAGACCCGTTGGAACTATGCTTTAACGGCAGCAGGACACTCACGGTGATTCTTGGATCCGGTGCAGGGCGCTGAAGAAGGAAAATGTCCGAAATGCATTCGCCGCCACTGGAGCACAATTTTGTTAATTAAAGTTTCCTCTACCCGTCCCCCTGGGTTCCTGCTTCTTCCTTTCCAGGCAGAATTTACTTGCACATATTCCTGCGTTCGCCAGCAGCGCAGTTCAGGATACCCCTGCCACACTTTTGGGTCCAGACTTCTACTGGCACGCCTCACGGCTTCCTTGCTTGTCCGGACATGGATTTCCTGGTACCCGCCCTGGTTGAAGGAGTGAAAAAGCAGTTGAGGTATTGTACCTCTGTTGGACAATTTGCATTGTGCATCTTAATCCCTGCCCCATTGACTCTTGAAGCTGGAGGCTGTGGCAGTAAAGGGGACTCGAGGGGAGACCAACATGGGAGGATTCTGCAGATGGTGTCAACGTGCCTGCCAGCTTTTGGGAACCGCACAAAACAACTTACTTTCCATCCCTATTATTTTCACCAACCAACTTTGCCGCTACATGGCATTGTGGGAGTTGCAGTTCCAAGATGGGAAAAAACTGCAACAGGTGAATGCGATCATCAAGGGGGAAGAGCGGACCTGTTGGAACTATTCTTTAACGGCAGCAGGACACTCACGGTGATTCTTGGATCCGGTGCAGGGCGCTGAAGAAGGAAAATGTCCGAAATGCATTCGCCGCCACTCAAGCAGAATTTTGTTCATTAAAGTTTCCTCTACCCGTCCCCCTGTGTTCCTGCTTCTTCCTTTCCAGGCAGAATTTACTTGCACATATTCCTGCGTTCGCCAGCAGCGCAGTTCAGGATACCCCGGCCACGCGTTTGGGTCCAGGCTTCTACCGGCACGCCTCACGGCTTCCTTGCTTGTCCGGACACAGATTTCCTGGTACCCGCCCTGGTTGAAGGAGTGAAAAAGCAGTTGAGGTATTGTATCTCTGTTGGACAATTTGCATTGCGCATCTTAGTCCCTGCCTCATTGACTCTTGAAGCTGAAGGCTGTGGCAGAAAAGGGGACTCGAGGGGAGACCAAAGTGGGAGGATTCTGCAGATGGTGTCAACGTGCCTGCCAGCTTTTGGGAACCACGCAAAACAACTTACCTTCCATCCCCGTTATTTTCACCAACCAACTTTGCTGCTACACGGCATTGTGGGAGTTGCAGTTCCAAGATGGGAAAAAACTGCAACAGGTGAATGCGATCATCAAGGGGGAGGAGCGGACCTTTTGGAACTATTCTTTAATGGCAGCAGGACACTCACGGTGATTCTTGGATCCGGTGCAGGGCGCTGAAGAAGGAAAATGTCCGAAATGCATTCGCCGCCACTGGAGCAGAATTTTGTTCATTAAAGTTTCCTCTACCCGTCCCCCTGTGTTCCTGCTTCTTCCTTTCCAGGCAGAATTTACTTGCACATATTCCTGCGTTCGCCAGCAGCGCAGTTCAGGATACCCCTGCCACGCGTTTGGGTCCAGGCTTCTACTGGCACGCCTCACGGCTTCCTTGCTTGTCCGGACACGGATTTCCTGGTACCCGCCCTGGTTGAAGGAGTGAAAAAGCAGTTGAGGTATTGTACCTCTGTTGGACAATTTGCATTGTGCATCTTAATCCCTGCCCCATTGACTCTTGAAGCTGGAGGCTGTGGCAGTAAAGGGGACTCGAGGGGAGACCAAAGTGGGAGGATTCTGCAGATGGTGTCAACGTGCCTGCCAGCTTTTGGGAACCGCGCAAAACAACTTACTTTCCATCCCCATTATTTTCACCAACCAACTTTGCTGCTACATGGCATTGTGGGAGTTGCAGTTCCAAGATGGGAAAAAACTGCAACAGGTGAATGCGATCATCAAGGGGGAGGAGCGGACCTGTTGGAACTATTCTTTAACGGCAGCAGGACACTCACGGTGATTCTTGGATCCGGTGCAGGGCGCTGAAGAAGGAAAATGTCCGAAATGCATTCGCCGCCACTGGAGCAGAATTTTGTTCATTAAAGTTTCCTCTACCCGTCCCCCTGGGTTCCTGCTTCTTCCTTTCCAGGCAGAATTTACTTGCACATATTCCTGCGTTCGCCAGCAGCGCAGTTCAGAAACCACTGCCATGCGTTTGGCTCCAGGCTTCTACTGGCACGCCTCACGGCTTCCTTGATTGTCCAGACACGGATTTCCTGGTACCTGCCCTGGTTGAAGGAGTGAAAAAGCAGTTGAGGTATTGTACCTCTGTTGGACAATTTGCATTGCGCATCCTAGTCCCTGCCTTCTTGACTCTTGAAGCTGGAGGCTGTGGCAGTAAAGGGGACTCGAGGGGAGACCAAAGTGAGAGGATTCTGCAGATGGTGTCAACGTGCCAGCCAGCTTTTGGGAACCGCGCAAAACAACTTACCTTCCATCCCCGATATTTTCACCAACCAACTTTGCTGCTACAGAGCATTGTGGGAGTTGCAGTTCCAAGATGGGAAAAAACTGCAACAGGTGAATGCGATCATCAAGGGGGAGGAGCGGACCCGTTGGAACTATGCTTTAACGGCAGCAGGACACTCACGGTGATTCTTGGATCCGGTGCAGGGCGCTGAAGAAGGAAAATGTCCGAAATGCATTCGCCACCACTGGAGCAGAATTTTGTTCATTAAAGTTTCCTCTACCCGTCCCCCTGGGTTCCTGCTTCTTCCTTTACAGGCAGAATTTACTTGCACGTATTCCTGCATTCGCCAGCAGCGCAGTTCAGGAACCCCTGCCATGCGTTTTGGTCCAGGCTTCTACTGGCACGCCTCACGGCTTCCTTGATTGTCCGGACACGGATTTCCTGGTCCCGGCACTGGTTGAAGGAGTGAAAAAGCAGTTGAGGTATTGTACCTCTGTTGGGCAATTTGCATTGCGCATCTTAGTCCCTGCCTCATTGATTCTTGAAGCTGGAGGCTGTGGCAGAAAAGGGGACTCGAGGGGAGACCAAAGTGGGAGGATTCTGCAGATGGTGTCAACATGCCTGCCAGCTTTTGGGAACCGCGCAAAACAACTTACCTTCCATCCCCGTTATTTTCACCAACCAACTTTGCTGCTACACGGCATTGTGGGAGTTGCAGTTCCAAGATGGGAAAGAACTGCAACAGGTGAATGCGATCATCAAGGGGGAGGAGCGGACCTGTTGGAACTATTCTTTAATGGCAGCTGGACACTCACGGTGATTCTTGGATCCGGTGCAGGGCGCTGAAGAAGGAAAATGTCCGAAATGCATTCGCCGCCACTGGAGCAGAATTTTGTTAATTAAAGTTTCCTCTACCTGTCCCCCTGGGTTCCTGCTTCTTCCTTTCCAGGCAGAATTTACTTGCATATATTCCTGCGTTCGCCAGCAGCGCAGTTCAGAATACCCCTGGCACGCGTTTGGGTCCAGGCTTCTACTGGCACGCCTCACGGCTTCCTTGCTTGTCTGGACATGGATTTCCTGGTACCCGCCCTGGTTGAAGGAGTGAAAAAGCAGTTGAGGTATTGTACCTCTGTTGGACAATTTGCATTGTGCATCTTAATCCCTGCCCCATTGACTCTTGAAGCTGGAGGCTGTGGCAGTAAAGGGGACTCGAGGGGAGACCAAAGTGGGAGGATTCTGCAGATGGTGTCAACGTGCCTGCCAGCTTTTGGGAACCGCGCAAAACAACTTACTTTCCATCCCCATTATTTTCACCAACCAACTTTGCTGCTACATGGCATTGTGGGAGTTGCAGTTCCAAGATGGGAAAAAACTGCAACAGGTGAATGCGATCATCAAGGGGGAGGAGCGGACCTGTTGGAACTATTCTTTAACGGCAGCAGGACACTCACGGTGATTCTTGGATCCGGTGCTGGGCGCTGAAGAAGGAAAATGTCCGAAATGCATTCGCCGCCACTGGAGCAGAATTTTGTTCATTAAAGTTTCCTCTACCCGTCCCCCTGGGTTCCTGCTTCTTCCTTTCCAGGCAGAATTTACTTGCACATATTCCTGCGTTCGCCAGCAGCGCAGTTCAGAAACCACTGCCATGCGTTTGGCTCCAGGCTTCTACTGGCACGCCTCACGGCTTCCTTGATTGTCCGGACACGGATTTCCTGGTACCTGCCCTGGTTGAAGGAGTGAAAAAGCAGTTGAGGTATTGTACCTCTGTTGGACAATTTGCATTGCGCATCCTAGTCCCTGCCTTCTTGACTCTTGAAGCTGGAGGCTGTGGCAGTAAAGGGGACTCGAGGGGAGACCAAAGTGAGAGGATTCTGGAGATGGTGTCAACGTGCCAGCCAGCTTTTGGGAACCGCGCAAAACAACTTACCTTCCATCCCCGATATTTTCACCAACCAACATTGCTGCTACACAGCATTGTGGGAGTTGCAGTTCCAAGATGGGAAAAAACTGCAACAGGTGAATGCGATCATCAAGGGGGAGGAGCGGACCCGTTGGAACTATGCTTTAACGGCAGCAGGACACTCACGGTGATTCTTGGATCCGGTGCAGGGCGCTGAAGAAGGAAAATGTCCAAAATGCATTCGCCGCCACTGGAGCAGAATTGTGTTCATTAAAGTTTCCTCTACCCGTCCCCCTGGGTTCCTGCTTCTTCCTTTCCAGGCAGAATTTACTTGCACGTATTCCTGCGTTCGCCAGCAGCGCAGTTCAGGATACCCCTGCCACGCGTTTGGGTCCAGGCTTCTACTGGCACGCCTCACGGCTTCCTTGCTTGTCCGGACACGGATTTCCTGGTACCCGCCCTGGTTGAAGGAGTGAAAAAGCAGTTTAGGTATTGTACCTCTGTTGGACAATTTGCATTGCGTATCTTAGTCCCTGCCCCATTGACTCTTGAAGCTGGAGGCTGTGGCAGTAAAGGGGACTCGAGGGGAGACCCAAGTGGGAGGATTCTGTAGATGGTGTCAACGTGCCTGCCAGTTTTTGGGAACCGCACAAAACAACTTACCTTCCATCCCTGTTATTTTCACCAACCAACTTTGCTGCTACACGGCATTGTGGGAGTTGCAGTTCCAAGATGGGAAAAAACTGCAACAGGTGAATGCGATCATCAAGGGGTAGGAGCGGACCCGTTGGAACTATTCTTTAACGGCAGCAGGACACTAACGGTGATTCTTGGATCTGGTGCAGGGCGCTGAAGAAGGAACATGTCCCAAATGCATTCACCGCCACTGGAGCAGAATTTTGTTCATTAAAGTTTCCTCTACCCGTCTCCCTGGGTTCCTGCTTCTTCCTTTCCAGGCAGGATTTACTTGCACATATTCCTGCGTTCGCCAGCAGCGCAGTTCAGAAACCCCTGCCATGCGTTTGGCTCCAGGCTTCTACTGGCACGCCTCACGGCTTCCTTGATTGTCCGGACACGGATTTCCTGGTACCTGCCCTGGTTGAAGGAGTGAAAAAGCAGTTGAGGTATTGTACCTCTGTTGGACAATTTGCATTGCGCATCTTAGTCCCTGCCTTCTTGACTCTTGAAGCTGGAGGCTGTGGCAGTAAAGGGGACTCGAGGGGAGACCAAAGTGAGAGGATTCTGCAGATGGTGTCAACGTGCCTGCCAGCTTTTGGGAACCGCGCAAAACAACTTACCTTCCATCCCCGATATTTTCACCAACCAGCTTTGCTGCTACACAGCATTGTGGGAGTTGCAGTTCCAAGATGGGAAAAAACTGCAACAGGTGAATGCGATCATCAAGGGGGAGGAGCGGACCCGTTGGAACTATGCTTTAACGGCAGCAGGACACTCACGGTGATTCTTGGATCCGGTTGAGGGGTGCTGAAGAAGGAAAATGTCCGAAATGCATTCGCTGCCACTGGAGCAGAATTGTGTTCATTAAAGTTTTCTCTACCCGTCCACCTGGGTTCCTGCTTCTTCCTTTACAGGCAGAATTTACTTGCACGTATTCCTGCGTTCGCCAGCAGCGCAGTTCAGGATACCCCTGCCACTCGTTTGGGTCCAGGCTTCTACTGGCACGCCTCACGGCTTCCTTGCTTGTCCGGACACGGATTTCCTGGTACCCGCCCTGGTTGAAGGAGTGAAAAAGCAGTTTAGGTATTGTACCTCTGTTGGACAATTTGCATTGCGTATCTTAGTCCCTGCCCCATTGACTCTTGAAGCTGGAGGCTGTGGCAGTAAAGGGGACTTGAGGGGAGACCAAAGTGGGAGGATTCTGCAGATGGTGTCAACGTGCCTGCCAGCTTTTGGGAACCGCGCAAAACAACTTACCTTCCATCCCTGTTATTTTCACCAACCAACTTTGCTGCTACACGGCATTGTGGGAGTTGCAGTTCCAAGATGGGAAAAAACTGCAACAGGTGAATGCGATCATCAAGGGGGAGGAGCGGACCCGTTGGAACTATTCTTTAACGGCAGCAGGACACTCACGGTGATTCTTGGATCTGGTGCAGGGAGCTGAAGAAGGAACATGTCCGAAATGCATTCACCGCACTGGAGCAGAATTTTGTTCATTAAAGTTTCCTCTACCAATCCCCCTGGGTTCCTGCTTCTTCATTTCCAGGCAGGATTTACTTGCAAATATTCCTGCGTTCGCCAGCAGCGCAGTTCAGGATACCCATGCCATATGTTTGGGTCCAGGCTTCTACTGGCATGCCTCACGGCTTCCTTGCTTGTCCGGACACGGATTTCCTGGTACCCGCCCTGGTTGAAGGAGTGAAAAAGCAGTTAAGGTATTGTACCTCTGTTGGACAATTGGCATTGCGCATCTTAGTCCCTGCCTCATTGACTCTTGAAGCTGGAGGCTGTGGCAGAAAAGGGGACTCAAGGGGAGACCAAAGTGGGAGGATTCTGCATATGGTGTCAACGTGCCTGCCAGCTTTTGGGAACCGCGCAAAACAACTTACCTTCCATCCCCGTTATTTTCACCAACCAACTTTGCTGCTACACGGCATTGTGGGAGTTGCAGTTCCAAGATGGGAAAAAACTGCAACAGGTGAATGCGATCATCAAGGGGGAGGAGCGGACACGTTGGAACTATTCTTTAATGGCAGCAGGACACTCACGGTGATTCTTGGATCCGGTGCAGGGCGCTGAAGAAGGAAAACGTCCGAAATGCATTCGCCGCCACTGGAGCAGAATTTTGTTAATTAAAGTTTCCTCTACCCATCCCCCTGGGTTCCTGCTTCTTCCTTTCCAGGCAGAATTTACTTGCACATATTCCTGCGTTCGCCAGCAGCGCAGTTCAGGATACCCCTGCCACGCGTTTGGGTCCAGGCTTCTACCGGCACGCCTCACGGCTTCCTTGCTTGTCCGGACACGGATTTCCTGGTACCCGCCCTGGTTGAAGGAGTAAAAAAGCAGTTGAGGTATTGCACCTCTGTTGGACAATTTGCATTGCACATCTTAGTCCCTGCCTCATTGACTCGTGAAGTTGGAGGCTGTGGCAGAAAAGGGGACTCGAGGGGAGACCAAAGTGGGAGGATTCTGCAGATGGTGTCAACGTGCCTGCCAGCTTTTGGGAACCACGCAAAACAACTTACCTTCCATCACCGTTATTTTCACCAACCAACTTTGCTGCTACACGGCATTGTGGGAGTTGCAGTTCCAAGATGGGAAAAAACTGCAACAGGTGAATGCGATCATCAAGGGGGAGGAGCGGAACTGTTGGAACTAGTCTTTAATGGCAGCAGGACACTCACGGTGATTCTTGGATCCGGTGCAGTGAGCTGAAGAAGGAAAATGTCCGAAATGCATTCGCCGCCACTGGAGCAGAATTTTGTTAATTAAAGTTTCCTCTACCCGTCCCCCTGGGTTCCTGCTTCTTCCTTTCCAGGCAGAATTTACTTGCACATATTCCTGCGTTTGCCAGCAGCGCAGTTCAGGAACCCCTGCCATGCGTTTGGGTCCAGGCTTCTACTGGCACGCCTCATGGCTTCCCTGATTGTCCGGACACGGATTTCCTGGTACCTGCCCTAGTTGAAGGAGTGAAAAAGCAAGTGAGGTATTGTACCTCTGTTGGACAATTTGCATTGCGCATCTTAGTCCCTGCCTTCTTGACTCTTGAAGCTGGAGACTGTGGCAGTAAAGGGGACTCGAGGGGAGACCAAAGTGAGAGGATTCTGCAGATGGTGTCAACGTGCCTGCCAGCTTTTGGGAACCGCGCAAAACAACTTACCTTCCATCCCCGATATTTTCACCAACCAACTTTGCTGCTACACAGCATTGTGGGAGTTGCAGTTCCAAGATGGGAAAAAACTGCAACAGGTGAATGCGATAATCAAGGGGGAGGAGCGGACCCGTTGGAACTATTCTTTAATGGCAGCAGGACACTCACGGTGATTCTTGGATCCGGTGCAGGGCGCTGAAGAAGGAAAATGTCCGAAATGCATTCGCCGCCACTGGAGCAGAATTGTGTTCATTAAAGTTTTCTCTACTCGTCCCCCTGGGTTCCTGCTTCTTCCTTTACAGGCAGAATTTACTTGCACGTATTCCTGCGTTCGCCAGCAGCGCAGTTCAGGATACCCCTGCCACTCGTTTGGGTCCAGGCTTCTACTGGCACGCCTCACGGCTTCCTTGCTTGTCCGGACACGGATTTCCTGGTACCCGCCCTGGTTGAAGGAGTGAAAAAGCAGTTTAGGTATTGTACCTCTGTTGGACAATTTGCATTGTGTATCTTAGTCCCTGCCCCATTGACTCTTGAAGCTGGAGGCTGTGGCAGTAAAGGGGACTTGAGGGGAGACCAAAGTGGGAGGATTCTGCAGATGGTGTCAACGTACCTGCCAGCTTTTGGGAACCGCGCAAAACAACTTACCTTCCATCCCTGTTATTTTCACCAACCAACTTTGCTGCTACACGGCATTGTGGGAGTTGCAGTTCCAAGATGGGAAAAAACTGCAACAGGTGAATGCGATCATCAAGGGGGAGGAGCGGACCCGTTGGAACTATTCTTTAACGGCAGCAGGACACTCACGGTGATTCTTGGATCTGGTGCAGGGCGCTGAAGAAGGAACATGTCCGAAATGCATTCACCGCACTGGAGCAGAATTTTGTTCATTAAAGTTTCCTCTACCCGTCCCCCTGGGTTCCTGCTTCTTCATTTCCAGGCAGGATTTACTTGCACATATTCCTGCGTTCGCCAGCAGCGCAGTTCAGGATACCCATGCCATATGTTTGGGTCCAGGCTTCTACTGGCATGCCTCACGGCTTCCTTGCTTGTCCGGACACGGATTTCCTGGTACCCACCCTTTTTGAAGGAGTGAAAAAGCAGTTAAGGTATTGTACCTCTGTTGGACAATTTGCATTGCGCATCTTAGTCCCTGCCCCATTGACTCTTGAAGCTGGAGGCTGTGGCAGTAAAGGGGACTCGAGGGGAAACCAAAGTGGGAGGATTCTGCAGATGCTGTTAACGTGCCTGCCAGCTTTTGGGAACCGCGCAAAACAACTTACCTTCCATCCCCGTTATTTTCACCAACCAACTTTGCTGCTTCATGGCATTGTGGGAGTTGCAGTTCCAAGATGGGAAAAAACTGCAACAGGTGAATGCGATCATCAAGGGGGAGGAGCGGACCTGTTGGAACTATTCTTTAATGGCAGCAGGACACTCACGGTGATTCTTGGATCCGGTGCAGGGCGCTGAAGAAGGAAAATGTCCGAAATGCATTCGCCGCCACTGGAGCAGAATTTTGTTAATTAAAGTTTCCTCTACCCATGCCCCTGGGTTCCTGCTTCTTCCTTTCCAGGCAGAATTTACTTGCACATATTCCTGCATTCGCCAGCAGCGCAGTTCAGGATACCCCTGCCACGCGTTTGGGTCCAGGCTTCTACTGGCACGCCTCACGGCTTCCTTGCTTGTCCGGACACGGATTTCCTGGTACCCGCCCTGGTTGAAGGAGTGAAAAAGCAGTTGAGGTATTGTACCTCTGTTGGACAATTTGCATTGCGCATCTTAGTCCCTGCCTCATTGACTCTTGAAGCTGGAGGCTGTGGCAGAAAAGGGGACTCAAGGGGAGACCAAAGTGGGAGGATTCTGCAGATGGTGTCAACGTGCCTGCCAGCTTTTGGGAACCGCGCAAAACAACTTACCTTCCATCCCCGTTATTTTCACCAACCAACTTTGCTGCTACACGGCATTGTGGGAGTTGCAGTTCCAAGATGGGAAAAAACTGCAACAGGTGAATGCGATCATCAAGGGGGAGGAGCGGACCCGTTGGAACTATTCTTTAATGGCAGCAGGACACTCACGGTGATTCTTGGATCCGGTGCAGGGCGCTGAAGAAGGAAAATGTCCGAAATGCATTCGCCGCCACTGGAGCAGAATTTTGTTAATTAAAGTTTCCTCTACCCGTCCCCCTGGGTTCCTGCTTCTTCCTTTCCAGGCAGAATTTACTTGCACATATTCCTGCGTTCGCCAGCAGCGCAGTTCAGGATACCCCTGCCACGCGTTTGGGTCCAGGCTTCTACTGGCATGCCTCACGGCTTCCTTGCTTGTCCGGACACGGATTTCCTGGTACCCGCCCTGGTTGAAAGAGTGAAAAAGCAGTTGAGGTATTGTACCTCTGTTGGACAATTTGCATTGCGCATCTTAGTCCCTGCCCCATTGACTCTTGAAGCTGGAGGCTGTGGCAGTAAAGGGGACTCGAGGGGAGACCAAAGTGGGAGGATTCTGCAGATGGTGTCAACGTGCCTGTCAGCTTTTGGGAACCGCGCAAAACAACTTACCTTCCATCCCCATTATTTTCACCAACCAACTTTGCTGCTACATGGCATTGTGGGAGTTGCAGTTCCAAGATGGGAAAAAACTGCAACAGGTGAATGCAATCATCAAGGGGGAGTAGCGGACCTGTTGGAACTATTCTTTAACGGCAGCAGGACACTCACGGTGATTCTTGGATCCGGTGCAGGGCGCTGAAGAAGGAAAATGTCCGAAATGCATTTGCCGCCACTGGAGCAGAATTTTGTTTATTAAAGTTTCCTCTACCCGTCCCCCTGGGTTCCTGCTACTTCCTTTCCAGGCAGAATTTACTTGCACATATTCCTGCGTTCGCCAGCAGCGCAGTTCAGGAAACCCCTGCCATGCGTTTGGGTCCTGGCTTCTACTGGCACGCCTCACGGCTTCCTTGATTGTCCGGACATGGATTTCCTGGTCCCCGCCCTGGTTGAAGGAGTGAAAAAGCAGTTGAGGTATTGTACCTCTGTTGGACAATTTGAATTGCACATCTTAGTCCCTGCCTCATTGACTCGTGAAGTTGGAGGCTGTGGCAGAAAAGGGGACTCGAGGGGAGACCAAAGTGGGAGGATTCTGCAGATGGTGTCAACGTGCCTGCCAGCTTTTGGGAACCACGCAAAACAACTTTCCTTCCATCACCGTTATTTTCACCAACCAACTTTGCTGCTACACGGCATTGTGGGAGTTGCAGTTCCAAGATGGGAAAAAACTGCAACAGGTGAATGCGATCATCAAGGGGGAGGAGCGGAACTGTTGGAACTATTCTTTAATGGCAGCAGGACACTCACGGTGATTCTTGGATCCGGTGCAGGGAGCTGAAGAAGGAAAATGTCCGAAATGCATTCGCCGCCACTGGAGCAGAGTTTTGTTAATTAAAGTTTCCTCTACCCGTCCCCCTGGGTTCCTGCTTCTTCCTTTCCAGGCAGAATTTACTTGCACATATTCCTGCGTTTGCCAGCAGCGCAGTTCAGGAACCCCTGCCGTGCGTTTGGGTCCAGGCTTCTACTGGCACGCCTCACGGCTTCCCTGATTGTCCGGACACGGATTTCCTGGTACCTGCCCTAGTTGAAGGAGTGAAAAAGCAAGTGAGGTATTGTACCTCTGTTGGACAATTTGCATTGCGCATCTTAGTCCCTGCCTTCTTGACTCTTGAAGCTGGAGACTGTGGCAGTAAAGGGGACTCGAGGGGAGACCAAAGTGAGAGGATTCTGCAGATGGTGTCAACGTGCCTGCCAGCTATTGGGAACCGCGCAAAACAACTTACCTTCCATCCCCGATATTTTCACCAACCAACTTTGCTGCTACACAGCATTGTGGGAGTTGCAGTTCCAAGATGGGAAAAAACTGCAACAGGTGAATGCGATCATCAAGGGGGAGGAGCGGACCCGTTGGAACTATTCTTTAATGGCAGCAGGACACTCACGGTGATTCTTGGATCCGGTGCAGGGCGCTGAAGAAGGAAAATGTCCGAAATGCATTCGCCGCCACTGGAGCAGAATTGTGTTCATTAAAGTTTTCTCTACCCGTCCCCCTGGGTTCCTGCTTCTTCCTTTACAGGCAGAATTTACTTGCACATATTCCTGCGTTCGCCAGCAGCGCAGTTCAGGATACCCCTGCCACTCGTTTGGGTCCAGGCTTCTACTGGCACGCCTCACGGCTTCCTTGCTTGTCCGGACACGGATTTCCTGGTACCCGCCCTGGTTGAAGGAGTGAAAAAGCAGTTTAGGTATTGTACCTCTGTTGGACAATTTGCATTGCGCATCTTAGTCCCTGCCCCATTGACTCTTGAAGCTGGAGGCTGTGGCAGTAAAGGGGACTCGAGGGGAGACCAAAGTGGGAGGATTCTGCAGATGGTGTCAACGTGCCTGCCAGCTTTTGGGAACCACGCATAACAACTTACCTTCCATCACCGTTATTTTCACCAACCAACTTTGCTGCTACACGACATTGTGGGAGTTGCAGTTCCAAGATGGGAAAAAACTGCAACAGGTGAATGCGATCATCAAGGGGGAGGAGCGGAACTGTTGGAACTATTCTTTAATGGCAGCAGTACACTCACGGTGATTCTTGGATCCGGTGCAGGGAGCTGAAGAAGGAAAATGTCCGAAATGCATTCGCCGCCACTGGAGCAGAATTTTGTTAATTAAAGTTTCCTCTACCCGTCCCCCTGGGTTCCTGCTTCTTCCTTTCCAGGCAGAATTTACTTGCACATATTCCTGCGTTTGCCAGCAGCGCAGTTCAGGAACCCCTGCCATGCGTTTGGGTCCAGGCTTCTACTGGCACGCCTCACGCCTTCCTTGATTGTCCGGACACGGATTTCCTGGTACCTGCCCTAGTTGAAGGAGTATAAAAGCAAGTGAGGTATTGTACCTCTGTTGGACAATTTGCATTGCGCATCTTAGTCCCTGCCTTCTTGACTCTTGAAGCTGGAGACTGTGGCAGTAAAGGGGACTCGAGGGGAGACCAAAGTGAGAGGATTCTGCAGATGGTTTCAACGTGCCTGCCAGCTTTTGGGAACCGCGCAAAACAACTTACCTTCCATCCCCGATATTTTCACCAACCAACTTTGCTGCTACACAGCATTGTGGGAGTTGCAGTACCAAGATGGGAAAAAAGTGCAACAGGTGAATGCGATCATCAAGGGGGAGCAGCGGACCCGTTGGAACTATGCTTTAACGGCAGCAGGACACTCACGGTGATTCTTGGATCTGGTGCAGGGAGCTGAAGAAGGAAAATGTCCGAAATGCATTCGCCGCCACTGGAGCAGAATTTTGTTAATTAAAGTTTCCTCTACCCGTCCCCCTGGGTTCCTGCTTCTTCCTTTCCAGGCAGGATTTACTTGCACATATTCCTGCGTTCGCCAGCAGCGCAGTTCAGGATACCCATGCCATATGTTTGGGTCCAGGCTTCTACTGGCACGCCTCACGGCTTCCTTGATTGTCTGGACACGGATTTCCTGGTACCCGCCCTGGTTGAAGGAGTGAAAAAGCAGTTAAGGTATTGTACCTCTGTTGGACAATTTGCATTGCGCATCTTAGTCCCTGCCCCATTGACTCTTGAAGCTGGAGGCTGTGGCAGTAAAGGGGACTCGAGGGGAAACCAAAGTGGGAGGATTCTGCAGATGCTGTCAACGTGCCTGCCAGCTTTTGGGAACCGCGCAAAACAACTTACCTTCCATCCCCGTTATTTTCACCAACCAACTTTGCTGCTACACGGCATTGTGGGAGTTGCAGTTCCAAGATGGGAAAAAACTGCAACAGGTGAATGCGATCATCAAGGGGGAGGAGCGGACCTGTTGGAACTATTCTTTAATGGCAGCAGGACACTCACGGTTATTCTTGGATCCGGTGCAGGGCGCTGAAGAAGGAAAATGTCCGAAATGCATTCGCCGCCACTGGAGCAGAATTTTGTTAATTAAAGTTTCCTCTACCCGTCCCCCTGGGTTCCTGCTTCTTCCTTTCCAGGCAGAATTTACTTGCACATATTCCTGCGTTCGCCAGCAGCGCAGTTCAGGATACCCCTGCCATGCGTTTGGGTCCAGGCTTCTACTGGCACGCCTCACGGCTTCCTTGCTTGTCCGGACACGGATTTCCTGGTACCCGCCCTGGTTGAAGGAGTGAAAAAGCAGTTGAGGTATTGTACCTCTGTTGGACAATTTGCATTGCGCATCTTAGTCCCTGCCCCATTGACTCTTGAAGCTGGAGGCTGTGGCAGTAAAGGGGACTCGAGGGGAGACCAAAGTGGGAGGATTCTGCAGATGGTGTCAACGTGCCTGCCAGCTTTTGGGAACCGCGCAAAACAACTTACCTTCCTTCCCCATTATTTTCACCAACCAACTTTGCTGCTACATGGCATTGTGGGAGTTACAGTTCCAAGATGGGAAAAAACTGCAACAGGTGAATGCGATCATCAAGGGGGAGGAGCGGACCTGTTGGAACTATTCTTTAACGGCAGCAGGACATCAACTGTGATTGTTGGATCCGGTGCAGGGCGCTGGAGAAGGAAATTGTCCGAAATGCATTCGCCGCCACTGGAGCAGAATTTTGTTCATTAAAGTTTCCTCTACCCGTCCCCCTGGGTTCCTGCTTCTTCCTTTCCAGGCAGAATTTACTTGCACATATTCCTGCGTTTGCCAGCAGCGCAGTTCAGGAACCCCTGCCATGCGTTTGGGTCCAGGCTTCTACTGGCACGCCTCACGGCTTCCTTGCTTGTCCGGACACGGATTTCCTGGTACCTGCCCTGGTTGAAGGATTGAAAAAGCAAGTGAGGTATTGTACCTCTGTTGGACAATTTGCATTGCGCATCTTAGTCCCTGCCTTCTTAACTCTTGAAGCCTGAGACTGTGGCAGTAAAGGGGACTCAAGGGGAGACCAAAGTGAGAGGATTCTGCAGATGGTGTCAACATGCCTGCCAGCTTTTTGGAACCGCGCAAAACAACTTACCTTCCATCCCCGATATTTTCACCAACCAACTTTGCTGCTACACAGCATTGTGGGAGTTGCAGTTCCAAGATGGGAAAAAAGTGCAACAGGTGAATGCGATCATCAAGGGGGAGGAGCGGACCCGTTGGAACTATGCTTTAACGGCAGCAGGACACTCATGGTGATTCTTGGATCCGGTGCAGGGCACTGAAGAAGCAAAATGTCCGAAATGCATTCGCCGCCACTGGAGCAGAATTTTGTTCATTAAAGTTTCCTCTACCCGTCTCCTTGGGTTCCTGCTTCTTCCTTTCCAGGCAGAATTTACTTGCACATATTCCTGCGTTCGCCAGCAGCGCAGTTCAGGATACCCCTGCCACGCGTTTGGGTCCAGGCTTCTACTGGCACGCCTCACGGCTTCCTTGCTTGTCCGGACACGGATTTCCTGGTACCCGCCCTTGGTGAAGGAGTGAAAAAGCAGTTGAGGTATTGTACCTCTGTTGGACAATTTGCATTGCGCATCTTAGTCCCTGCCCCATTGACTCTTGAAGCTGAAGGCTGTGGCAGTAAAGGGGACTCGAGGGGAGACCAAAGTGGGAGGATTCTGCAGATGGTGTCAACGTGCCTGCCAGCTTTTGGGAACCGCGCAAAACAACTTACCTTCCATCCCCGTTATTTTCACCAACCAACTTTGCTGCCACACGGCATTGTGGGAGTTGCAGTTCCAAGATGGGAAAAAAGTGCAACAGGTGAATGCGATCATCAAGTGGGAGGAGCGGACCCGTTGGAACTATTCTTTAACGGCAGCAGGACACTCACGGTGATTCTTGGATCCGGTGCAGGGCGCTGAAGAAGGAAAATGTCCGAAATGCATTCGCCGCCACTGGAACAGAATTTTGTTCATTAAAGTTTCCTCTACCCGTCCCCCTGGGTTCCTGCTTCTTCCTTTCCAGGCAGAATTTACTTGCACATATTCCTGCGTTCACCAGCAGCACAGTTCAGGATACCCCTGCCACGCGTTTGGGTCCAGGCTTCTACTGGCACGCCTCACTGCTTCCTTGCTTGTCCGGAGACGGATTTCCTGGTACCCGCCCTGGTTGAAGGAGTGAAAAAGCAGTTGAGGTATTGTACCTTAGTTGGACAATTTGCATTGCGCATCTTAGTCCCTGCCACATTGACTCTTGAAGCTGGAGGCTGTGGCAGTAAAGGGGACTCAAGGGGAGACCAAAGTGGGAGGATTCTGCAGACGGTGTCAACGTGCCTGTCAGCTTTTGGGAACCGCGCAAAACAACTTACCTTCCATCCCCGTTATTTTCACCAACCAACTTTGCTGCTACACGGCATTGTGGTAGTTGCAGTTCCAAGATGGGAAAAAACTGCAACAGGTGAATGCGATCATCAAGGGGGAGGAGCGGACCCGTTGGAACTATTCTTTAACGGCAGCAGGACACTCACGGTGATTCTTGGATCCGGTGCAGGGCGCTGAAGAAGGAAAATGTCCGAAATGCATTCGCCGCCACTGGAGAGGCAGAATTTTGTTAATTAAAGTTTCCTCTACCCGTGCCCCTGGGTTCCTGCTTCTTCCTTTCCAGGCAGAATTTACTTGCACATATTCCTGCATTCGCCAGCAGCGCAGTTCAGGATACCCCTGCCACGCGTTTGGGTCCAGGCTTCTACTGGCACGCCTCACGGCTTCCTTGCTTGTCCGGACACGGATTTCCTGGTACCCGCCCTGGTTGAAGGAGTGAAAAAGCAGTTGAGGTATTGTACCTCTGTTGGACAATTTGCATTGCTCATCTTAGTCCCTGCCCCATTGACTCTTGAAGCTGGAGGCTGTGGCAGTAAAGGGGACTCGAGGGGAGACCAAAGTGGGAGGATTCTGCAGATGGTGTCAACGTGCCTGCCAGCTTTTGGGAACCGCACAAAACAACTTACCTTCCATCCCCATTATTTTCACCAACCAACTTTGCTGCTACATGGCATTGTGGGAGTTGCAGTTCCAAGATGGGAAAAAACTGCAACAGGTGAATGCGATCATCAAGGGGGAGGAGCGGACCTGTTGGAACTATTCTTTAACGGCAGCAGGACACTCACGGTGATTCTTGGATCCGGTGCAGGGCGCTGAAGAAGGAAAGTGTCCAAAATGCATTCGCCGCCACTGGAGCAGAATTTTGTTTATTAAAGTTTCCTCTACCCGTCCCCCTGGATTCCTGCTACTTCCTTTCCAGGCAGAATGTACTTGCACATAATCCTGCGTTCGCCAGCAGCGCAGTTCAGGAACCCTTGCCATGCGTTTGGGTCCAGGCTTCTACTGGCACGCCTCACGGCTTCCTTGATTGTCCGGACACGGATTTCCTGGTCCCCGCCCTGGTTGAAGGAGTGAAAAAGCAGTTGAGGTATTGTACCTCTGTTGGACAATTTGCATTGCACATCTTAGTCCCTGCCTCATTGACTCTTGAAGTTGGAGGCTGTGGCAGAAAAGGGGACTCGAGGGGAGACCAAAGTGGGAGGATTCTGCAGATGGTGTCAACGTGCCTGCCAGCTTTTGGGAACCACGCAAAACAACTTACCTTCCATCCCCGTTATTTTCACCAACCAACTTTGCTGCTACACGGCATTGTGGGAGTTGCAGTTCCAAGATGGGAAAAAACTGCAACAGGTGAATGCGATCATCAAGGGGGAGGAGCGGACCTGTTGGAACTATTCTTTAATGGCAGCAGGACACTCACGGTGATTCTTGGATCCGGTGCAGGGAGCTGAAGAAGGAAAATGTCCGAAATGCATTCGCCGCCACTGGAGCAGAATTTTGTTAATTAAAGTTTCCTCTACCCGTCCCCCTGGGTTCCTGCTTCTTCCTTTCCAGGCAGAATTTACTTGCACATATTCCTGCGTTTGCCAGCAGCGCAGTTCAGGAACCCCTGCCATGCGTTTGGGTCCAGGCTTCTACTGGCACGCCTCACGGCTTCCTTGATTGTCCGGACACGGATTTCCTGGTACCTGCCCTGGTTGAAGGAGTGAAAAAGCAAGTGAGGTATTGTTCCTCTGCTGGACAATTTGCATTGCGCATCTTAGGCCCTGCCTTCTTGACTCTTGAAGCTGGAGACTGTGGCAGTAAAGGGGACTCAAGGGGAGACCAAAGTGGGAGGATTCTACAGATGGTGTCAACGTGCCTGCCAGCTTTTGGGAACCACGCAAAACAACTTACCTTCCATCCCCGTTATTTTCACCAACCAACTTTGCTGCTACACGGCATTGTGGGAGTTGCAGTTCCAAGATGGGAAAAAACTGCAACAGGTGAATGCGATCATCAAGGGGGGGGAGCGGACCTGTTGGAACTATTCTTTAATGGCAGCAGGACACTCACGATGATTCTTGGATCCAGTGCAGGGCGCTGAAGAAGGAAAATGTCCGAAATGCATTCGCCGCCACTGGAGCAGAATTTTGTTTATTAAAGTTTCCTCTACCCGTCCCCCTGGGTTCCTGCTACTTCCTTTCCAGGCAGAATGTACTTGCACATATTCCTGCGTTCGCCAGCAGCGCAGTTCAGGAACCCCTGCCATGCGTTTGGGTCCAGGCTTCTACTGGCACGCCTCACGGCTTCCTTGATTGTCCGGACACGGATGTCCTGGTGCCCGCCCTGGTTGAAGGAGTGAAAAAGCAGTTGAGGCATTGTACCTCTGTTGGACAATTTGCATTGCACATCTTAGTCCCTGCCTCATTGACTCTTGAAGTTGGAGGCTGTGGCAGAAAAGGGGACTCGAGGGGAGACCAAAGTGGGAGGATTCTGCAGATGGTGTCAACATGCCTGCCAGCTTTTGGGAACCACGCAAAACAACTTACCTTCCATCCCCGTTATTTTCACCAACCAACTTTGCTGCTACACGGCATTGTGGGAGTTGCAGTTCCAAGATGGGAAAAAAGTGCAACAGGTGAATGCGATCATCAAGGGGGAGGAACGGACCCGTTGGAACTATGCTTTAATGGCAGCAGGACACTCACGGTGATTCTTGGATCCGGTGCAGGGAGCTGAAGAAGGAAAATGTCCGAAATGCATTCGCCGCCACTGGAGCAGAATTTTGTTTATTAAAGTTTCCTCTACCCGTCCCCCTGGGTTCCTGCTTCTTCGTTTCCAGGCAGAATTTACTTGCACATATTCCTGCGCTTGCCAGCAGCGCAGTTCAGGTACCCCTGCCATGCGTTTGGGTCCAGGCTTCTACTGGCACGCCTCACGGCTTCCTTGATCGTCCGGACACGGATTTCCTGGTACCTGCCCCGGTTAAAGGAGTGAAAAAGCAAGTGAGGTATTGTTCCTCTGTTGGACAATTTGCATCGCGCATCTTAGTCCCTGCCTTCTTGACTCTTGAAGCTGGAGACTGTGGCAGTAAAGGGGACTCAAGGGGAGACCAAAGTGGGAGGATTCTGCAGATGGTGTCAACGTGCCTGCCAGCTTTTGGGAACCACGCAAAACAACTTACCTTCCATCCCCGTTATTTTCACCAACCAACTTTGCTGCTACACGGCATTGTGGGAGTTGCAGTTCCAAGATGGGAAAAAACTGCAACAGGTGAATGCGATCATCAAGTGAACACCTCTACTCCTACTATAGGATGTAAAGCAGACAATCTATTGGGGGGACTGAGCCTACTCAAGGTTTTACTCGACTCTGTGTCCAATGTGAACTTCTAATACCAGCATGCATCTGCGTGCAACTAGAAAACCACACCCACTTAGGGCGGATACAGCGCAATAACTTTAAAGCGCCTTTGTACACAGAGACATCACTCCCTCCATGAAGCAGTCCATGAATACGGGGCGTGCTGCCTCGAAACGCGTCGGATTTTAAAGCACTTTACTGAGGAAAGCAAGCAAGTCACTGCGAGGCATGAAATGCTGGATGGCACGAGAGAACGTTGCGTGCCCTTCCAAAAGCTCAACGGCTCTTGCTGAAACAAAACATTTACACGGCTGCCTTGGTCGTGGGAAGGAGCACCAGCCTCCATTAAGACGACCAGTCGGAGGAGAAGCGGCTACGGAGGGGAACCTTCCTTTCCTTTTTAGCACGTAATCTCGAGGGAGATGCAACTTGCTGGCTGAACACCTCTACTCCTACTATAGGATGTAAAGCAGACAATCTATTGGGGGGACTGAGCCTACTCAAGGTTTTACTCGACTCTGTGTCCAATGTGAACTTCTAATACCAGCATGCATCTGCGTGCAACTAGAAAACTACACCCACTTAGGGCGGATACAGCGCAATAACTTTAAAGCGCCTTTGTACACAGAGACATCACTCCCTCCATGAAGCAGTCCATGAATACGGGGCGTGCTGCCTCGAAACGCGTCGGATTTTAAAGCACTTTACTGAGGAAAGCAAGCAAGTCACTGCGAG